>NC_080595.1:88742234-91185984 GCF_027887145.1 Ammospiza caudacuta | reverse complement strand
TGTTTTCAAAAGCATTGTGTGGCCCAGTTGGGTGTTTTTTCCCTAACTGTAGGTACTGAATAGGGCTATGGATGTAATCAGTCATTTTCTACAAGGCCTTTGACACAGTGCCCCACAACATCCTTCTCTCTAAATTGGAGACATATGGATTTGATGGGTGGATTGTTCACTGGAAAAGCAATTGGTTGGATGACCACCTCCAGAGAGGAGTGGTCAGCGACTCTGATGGCCAGAGTGGTGTCCCTCAGGGGTCCATGGATGGACCAGTACTGTTCAGTGTCCCCATCAGTGACATGGACAGTGGGATTGAGTGCACCCTCAGCAAGTTTGGCAACACCAAGGTGAGTGGTGTGGTTGACATTCCTGAGGTGCCATCCAAAGGGACCTGGACAGGCTCAAGAAGTGAGTCTTGGGAGCCACATGAGGTTCAGCAAGGCTGAGTGTGAGGTCCTGTTCCTGGGCTGGGGAAGTCCACAGCCATCAGCATGGTTTGGGGATGGAGGGATTGAGAGCAGCCCTGCTGAGAAGGTCTTGGGGGAATTGGTAGAGGAGAGCTGGCAACCTGTGCTTGCAACCCAGAAAGCCAGCTGTGTCCTGGGCTGCATCCAAAGCAGCGTGGCCAGTAGGATGAGGGAGAGACTGTGCCCTTATGCTCTGGTGAGACCCCACCTGGAGTGCTGCATCCAGCTCTGGGGTCCTCAGCACAGGAAAGACATGGACATGTTAAAGTAGATCAGAGGAGGTTAGAGAGCTGGAGCATCTCTCCCTGTGGAGACAAGCTGAGCAAGTTGGAGCTGCTCAGCCTGGAAAAGAGCAGGCTCCAGGGAGATCTTACTGTGGCCTTCCAGTACCTAAGGGGCCTACAAGGAAAATGGGTAAAAACTTTTTAATAGGGACTGTAGGGTTAGGACAAGGGACAATGGTTTTGAGCTAGAGGGCAGATTTAGACTAGATGTAAGGAAGAAGTTTTTTCAGTGAGGACATTGAAGCACTGGAACAAGCTGGTCATAGAGGTGGTAGATGCCCCATGCACAAAACTTCTGAGATTGGATGGGGCTCTGAGCACCTTGAGTGGAAGATGGTGAGGTAGTTGGACTTGATAAGCTTCAGAGGCCTCTTCCAAACCAAACCATTCCATGATTCTGTGAATAGTGTGCCTTGTTGTGGGATGACTTGTAGGTAAAGGAGCTGCTGCAGAATTTGCTTACCTTACTTTTAGTATTAGGAAATAGGCCAATCACAGTGTTTCAAATGGCCACTGGTTTAATTTTTCTGGGAGTCGATGTTTCTCTGAATTAGGAAACTATTCTAATTTAAAAAGAACCCTTGTAGTTGCTGCTGTTGAAGCAGTGTTTAATGTTGTGTGGCTGTTGGCAGGAGACTTGATGCATTTTCACATGACCCCTTCTCGAACAAAAGCAGATTGTTTCCTTCTGTTTTTCTGTTACACAAATGAGTTCCTTTTGAAACAATTTCTTTTTCTGCAAATTCTGGAAATCGACACCAGGAGTAGTTTTTCCTTTGCTGTGTCTTTTACAATCTGCTGTCAGATAATGCTGGCACAAAAAGCTGCTTTGGGGTACCAGCCCAAAAAAGCTGAGACCTCTGCAGGGAGCCTCCTCCTCTTGGGCAATGAGTTTTTCTTTCCGTTTTATGGAGGACTTCAATGTGGACTTTCATTTCTTGCTGTCTTTACTATAGCTAGGCAGAGTTTGTTTCTGGTTTCTAACTTGTTTGATTTACATATATGCATTTTTAGTGTACATAAATGTAGCTATGTATGTAGCAAGTCACTTCTGGCATGAGCTTTTTTGTATATTTTAGTATAACAAACCTTTGGTTTTGTACCAGTCTCTGCCATCTGAAGCCTTTGCCTGTGAGAAGCAAGGTTAAAGTCAGATGCAGATTATTGGCTGATGCAGTGCTGCATAACTAGGCCAATTAGTACTGGATCAAAAGAGCAACAAATTGTTTAAGTGGGGATCTCAAACAACAAAATGAATCATTCAGCAGGGAGTGGGTTCATGGCAATATTTAATAGCTGACAAATGAAAAAAAATGATGGGATGATAAAAAAGGTGCTTTCTCTAAATATCTTTTGTTCTCCTTATAATTATATACTCATTTCTCACAGTCTTCCTGATGTTTGTGCTTCTGGTGACACAAGTTATGTTTCCTTATTCCTGGGACACCAGTGTGCCAGTGCTGTGGCCATTCACACAAGTGCTCATAGTACCATAGCTGGTGAGGTGACATAATGCCAAAAATGCACTTTATTCTGAAGTGTTTACTTTCTTGGGCTGGGCTTGCTAAGTCAGAAAATAAAACCAGTACGAGTTAGGGCTGCAAAACACTTTTAACACTTGTGGGAATTTCAGTCAAGCCCTTTTGTTTGTGCCTGCTGACCAGATTCCAGTGATGTTCTGTGGCTTTCTGTAGTCCCAAGCACTGTGACATGGAAGTGGAAGTCTCTTCAGTGTGTCCCTGCGAGCCCTGCAGGGCACGGTGGGTGGAGGTGCAGGCAGGAGTGCCCAGGGAGCTCAGGGGGGTGTTGGCCTCCTGCCTGGGGCCCTCAGTGGAGGGGGAGAAGACCACAGAGTGGAAATGCATGACCCAAGCCCCTTGCATTTGCTTGGTCCCATGGGAAATCAAAGCCCCTGCAGGCCTTCCAGCACTGGCTCCCGGTTCCATTTGGGACTGGGGAGAAAGCATAATTTGGATCCTGCTTGGCTTTTCTTGTTGGACTTGGTTGAAATTGAGGTTTCAGTTCCAGCTGACTAAAACCAGAGGATATATGATTCATTTAACTTGCATAAATCAGAAATCCCCTAGAGATGGGATTTGCACAGGTGGAAGGGAGATATTTCTTTTGGTGGAACTAAAAAAAAAAAGAATATACCAACTTTTTTTTTCTTAACAAGTACATATAACCTTGTGTAATTGTTTTGGTTGGTGTTGTGGTATACTGACAGCTTGTGTTGCTGATGTTATTTTCTCATAGCTAAAAATTGTTCTTAATATTAGTATTAGTATAGAAACACCACAAAGCGAATACCATTCTATTAGAAGTGGATAAAATTTTATTAGTGAAAGTGCAGTACAGTTCTGGATAGAAAAGAAGAAATTGTGAGAATTGGGGGTTTGGTTTTTTGGTTTGGTGTTTTGGTGGTTATTTTTTGTTTGTTTTTTCTTAATCAAGAAGAAAATTACTTCCTCTTGAGAACAGCTTTGTGCACAGTTGTCCCTGCTTGTGGCCAGTGTTGCTGCTTCTCTCCTGCTTTAGCCATAGTGAGGTACCACAACGTGGGTGCCTCCATGTACAGAGCAGGTGCTACCCACAAACAGTGGCTGTGTGAGGGCCTGACAGGTGACATTTGAATCACTCTACTGATGTTGGACAAATTTTACCTGGTAATGTCTTAGCAGCAAGCAGTTTCTGGAACTGGAGATGCTCATGCCAGGAGATGCTGTATTTTCTCCCTGGACTCTGCAGTCCTCTCGCACTGGTGACTGTTGATCTCTTGGTTTTACGGGCTGTTAATCAGAGCTGTAATCAGTCACCTATCTGCAGGTGATAGCAGAGCCGTTCTTTATTTTATTCCTCCTTCTCTCCTCTTCCCTAGCTAGCCTTGCTAGTTATTTGAGACTCTTTGTTAAAAGAGCTTCATAGTCTTTATCTGAAAATTTCGGTGTTGCTGGCTTTCTCAAAGTCCAGTCCTCCTCATTGAGGGATCTTTCAAGATACTGGTTTTTATTTACATGTACAAAATACAGAACTAGAAAGAACTTCAGGTTAATCTGAGCTCATTATTTTAAGCTTCTGTGATTAATTACTTCAGTGGGAAATGTAGCTCGTACACCAATGACTCTCTGAGACTAGAATAAGCTCCATGTCCTTAATATATGCTGAGAAAGTCCATTGTGTTTGCTAGAATTTTTGCATACTAGTATTTTCTTTGTTAACCCTAACGGAATGTGTTCAGACGCTGAACAGTAAACTATTTTCCTGAGCAGAAAAACTAACTTTCTCCTTTTCTTTCCATTTCAGTAGGTTGTATAATGGAACTTGTGGATAAAACAATCAATAGTTACTTTGATGTTTGGCTTGGACCCAGAGGTAAGATTTCTCAAAAGCTAATAAATAAATGCATAAATAAAAATAATATAATAACTGCATAAATTAAACTGATCTTATTAGAACATAAGAAACATTTTTCCTCTAACTTGACATTGACAGGTAACTACTTTCTTTAGGATCTGCAAAGCATCAAAATGTGACAGTGTAATAAATAAGAGTCTATTCAATGCTCCTGATCTTTTGACCTGAAGAGGTCATTCTTACTGTCAGTTAAGCTCATGTTGTTTGTCTTAGTGGGTGACTTACCTCACTCAGATCTTTGCTGCTCTTTTTTTTCTTTTTAATTTAATAGCTTTTATTCTAAAAAAACCACTTTAATTTGCATTTAATGAAATAAAAAATACTCTTGCCTTTATAACTTGATCTTCTCTGGAATTTTTCACTAAAAATATCTATAGTTTTTGGGAAACACTGCTTCTTTGAAACCATTCTTTTTTGAAGAAGCAAAAGGTTTGGTAGGTTTTACCCAGGGAAAAACTCTGCAGGTGGAGAACTGCAGTCCTGGTCAGTGTGAGGAAGCCAGAGACTCTGGTACCAGGACAAGCAGTGGCCTCATGCTGCAGGCTTGGGTAGGATGGTCCAGTTCCACCTGGTTCTGGCCAGGGGGATTAAATGGCTGCATCCTGCACAGAGTGTGCAGAGCAGTGCTGCTCAGTGGCGTGTGCTTTCTTCTTCTGACTGCTGCAGTAATGCCTTTTCTCTGTCCCACTCAAGATCCAGTGATGGTGCCCCTTCTTCTTAGGAGAAAGTCCACAGGAGATGGAACAAGCCTCTGATTCTTCTAAGTGTGTTTTCTGTTTCCTTTATTAGTATCTCGGTGCCCTTGTTGCCTCTCTCTTCATACTAGGCCTGTTTACATCAGAACATCCAGGCTAATTTAACATATTGCATGTGCTGGCATATGGTCTCTGTTTGCTGTATGAGAAAAATCATGAACCATAAAGGTGGCAAATCCAAAAAATTCCCTGCCTTGCCTACCTACTTTCCAACCTACACCTTTAAGGCCTCCTTTCATACATTCAGGATCCATGTATGACTCCTTTAAAATTAAGTCAAGACTGTGAATAACAGCAATACTTGAATTGTTCATTCATAGTTTGGTTAACTTGGTTTCAGTACTTCGGGCTGACTTTAGTGAGAGGAGTGAGGAACTGTGCTGTTGCTGGGTGTGGACAACACAGATGTGGTTCAAAAGGATCACACTCATGTTCCAAGTAGTTCCCTGAAATTCCCTGATTGAGGGTTGTTTATGTGCTTTCCCTGAGAAGCTGCTGCATTGCCAGCCAGACTGGTTACTCAGGCAGGACTGACTGCTCTGTGTTCCATTGCTCATACAAGGACTCCAAAATTTAATTCTTTCTAATAGCACATACATAAGTCTAATTGTGTTAGGATTGACTGGAAAATAATTATCAGGATCATCCACCTATAACTACAGAGGTGTCTGC
The DNA here is from genome assembly GCF_027887145.1 of Ammospiza caudacuta. NCBI lineage: Eukaryota > Metazoa > Chordata > Aves > Passeriformes > Passerellidae > Ammospiza > Ammospiza caudacuta. The sequence continues at coordinate 91,180,398 of NC_080595.1, read as the reverse complement.
TTCACTCCTAGGTTTGCTGACTCTAGGAAATAAGATGTGTACCGTCAGGAAGGGTTGGTTTGAGAAAATAAAGGGGAGAGATTTGTTGAAACTTTTCTTTATAATTATCTGTGGTATTCAAGTGCGTGACAGTTCTGAATGGTAATGAGTATTTAAAAATAATAGTGGTAATAACTTAAGAATAGTTTTGCTTTAGGAAAAGAATTATTTCTGCTTTCTTAAATGCGTAAATAAAATGTTGTTTGTAATTAGCAACGTGGCCATTAGTAAAAGGGCTTGCTGCACTTCCTTTGTCTTTCTTTGGTGTTCCAGCACTGGAATAATTTTGGGTACAACTATTTTTAGTTGTATTGAATTCTCTCCTTACAAAATCTAAGTGTTTGTATGTTTCTGTTTGTTTGTTTCAGACCCCAGAGTAAAAGGATGGCTGCTTCTGGAGAACTACACACCTACCTTTATCTTCTCAGCCTTGTACTTACTAATTGTATGGCTAGGACCAAAGTACATGCAGAATAAGCAGCCGTTCTCATGCAGGGGTATTCTAGTGATCTACAACCTTGGACTCACACTGCTTTCTCTGTATATGTTTTATGAGGTAAGAGAGAGAGGGTTGCTCAGGCTTATTTTGCAGTATCTGTTTTAATTATGTTGGCTCATGTTGAAAGTAGAGCAGTGCCTCTGAATTCGGGAAGCATCTGCAGAAATGGTGCAACCATTTTCAATGTCACTTGTCTGGAGAGAAAACCCTAATAGTAATGTTACCTCTAAGGATGTGTGAAACAAACCTTCCCTTAAACATCTCTGCTGACCTTGGGTAGCAATGTTTCAAATGCACTTTGCTCAGTCGGTGGAAGTGAAGTCTTGATCTTTCAGCATGAACTTGGCTACTCCTTCAGTAATGTCGCCCTGTTCCATGTGATTGTGCTGGTGGACAAAGTTTTGCTGGGAAAAAAATGTTGCTGAAACAATGCCATTGTGATACATCTGTTTATTTGAACTTAAAAATCTAAACATACAAATAGATTTCAGACTGAATTGACTTTTCTGTGGACTTATTTCCTTTCATAAAAACCCAAATATTTAGGCAGTGTTAAGTCTCCACTTTCCCAAAGAGCTCTTTAGCTGCTTTTACTCAGAACTGCCTGTTTTTGTTCAAGTGAAAATGAAGAACTATGGTAGTGTAAATAATGATGTGGTCAGAAAATTACTCTTTTGCTTTAATGTACAGAATATTCTGGCACACTTTTAATCAAAGTATTTTTTCTTTGTGTAAGGAGATATTTCATTTTCAACATCCTCTTTCAATTCTTTCACTAGAGTCTTTTCAAATGCAGCCTAGGACTAAAACTACTAATATTTCTTTTTTGTATGAGCTTAGAAGTGTATAGAAGCTGCAATTCTCCTTTAAGTTTGTAGTTAATTCTATAGTGTTTTATAAGGTGAGTGTTTAGAGATGAAGTGATTGAAATTCAATGTTATTTCTCTTGTGTAGTGAATCATCTACTCAAAATTTATTGGGTTGGTTTATTAAGAAATTTGATGCTTAATTGTTCAGTTGGGAGCAGTTTTGGATTCAGTAGGTAGTTGGAACGACTTGTGTTCTTGATGTGCTTACATTTCTAAACTCCTTTTCAGGATGTTCTAATCCAGCAAATATGTGTTTTGATCAGTTTCATTTGTTTAAATGTAGTGTTGATGTTGACTTCAATGTCCATCTGCATTATTTGATGCAGGTATTATTTACCGTTATATAATGATCTGTTGTTTTAACCTCCAGTAATGTTATTGAGAGTTTAGAAGTGCAGACTTTTCTTCAGTTGTACCAACTGTGAATATTTGGAATAATACTCATAGTTTCTAAATTACTGTAACATTCTGCTCTGTTACAAAACCTGCTGGTAAATTTAAACAAGAGAAAATACCCAAACTGTTGATCTTATAAGTGTCTTTTTCTTGCTAACAATAAACTGGTTACCAAGGGAGGACTGTTCATTATATGCTGAAGAAGTCCTCGTACTTGTAACCAGATAAATATTATTTTATATTGTGGAGCAATGACAGAACTAAAATGCGGTGAATATTGACCCCTCCTTCCTATATAATGAAATACTTCATGTGAAAATGAGTGTTGCTCTTAATCTAGTATTATCCATATGGAACTGTTCATTAGTATTGTAAATATGCCTTCTCCTTGTAAATGGGCATACACAAAGCCTAGAGCATTATGAAGATGATTAAACACATTATAGTGGCAATAAAATGTGGTTGGCAGCACTTACAAGAGGAATTTGAGGGCAAGTGATGCCCTGCAACAAGGGACTGATCCCATAAAAATGCTGCAAAGCAGAGAGCCATGCTGACATAGCACCACACTACTTGGTGTTTGCAGGGAGAGAACCAAAGGACATAGGGAAAAATGGGTTCTTGAACCTCTAGGTATGTTCTCTATCTGAAGTACCTGTACAGCATGTGATACCCTTGCTCATATCTCATCAGTCTTGGAAATTTTCCTTTGAAGGATTAGCCATATATCAGTACTTTATAGTGCACTTACTTTTTTTTTAAGACAGAATGATGAGGAACAGCATCCAGAAAACTTGAGTAACTCCCTGTTCTCTTCCTTGTTGTAAGGAACTCTCAAAACTCCATTTTGAGTTTCATTTGGATTAAAATTTTTCAATCCTACTGTGAGGAAAAATCATAAAATGTCACCATTTATGAACTTGTTTAGTAGCGTGTCTGAAAAGAAGTTGCTTTAATAGCTTGTGTACAGTACACCTGAAACCCTACTTTGAAGTTTTTCCTGAGTTACAACTGTGGTGATTCAGGTCATGATTCATAGCATCACAGCTCAGTTTGCATATTATGTGACCAAAACAAGATGTTAAAGTGAGGTATCCTCCCAACTGGAATGAAAAGGATGACCTGCTTGGTTGTCTGACCTTTATGTCTGAATGATTGTAAGCAGTAACATGGGGAAATTTGGCATCATAGGATTTGTGTAACTCTAGGTGTTGTGTACTTTGTCTAAAATCACTAGAAATTTTAGACCTGTTATGTGGAATTCCTAATAGTTTCTGTCTGTGCTTGCTATACCTTTTTTATTAGGATATTTAATGACTTGACTGGGTTTTGGTACTTGCAGAGAAGAGGACTGCTGTTGTCCCAGACAGTATAACAGACAAGGCAGATCTAGGGGAGCTGGAGAGGTTTTTCCAGGCTAATTTGTCACATACTTCAGGAGGACAGGATGTTCTTTAGGGACAAACAATGCTTTATTCTGTAAAAATCTACAGTGCTTGGACTTTAAGGAGAAATAACACTCTTATGTCTCAGGCTGGGGCATAAAGGAATGGCTTCCTGCGTGGTGAAGGTGCCTGGCAGGGGCTGGCAGCGGGGTTACAGGGTATGGGCTGGCATGGCTGTGTCTGGGGGAGCTGCAGGAGCAGCTGCAACAGCAGAGGCAGCACTGCTTGCCCGTGCTGCTGCTCTGTGCTGGCATCACAAGGCTGTGACCCCTGCCCGTGCAAGGGCCCCTGCCTCTGTGCTTGAGTCTCAGCTGGGGAACTTAGCCAAGGGAGGAGTGCCAGGTACCCAGTTACACTGCACACAGACCTGTGTTATTATGGGGGTTTGTTAGCAAAACTGGCCAAGTGATCTGGAGCACAAGGGCTTACATTAGAGAAAACTGGTCAATAGTGAAGGCTCACTTTTTAAAGTGATCTCTTTACTGTCTCTTTTCTTCATCTGAAAAATTCCCTACTGAATCTGCCTGAGAAAAGTCTTAGATTTTCCTGATGAGTGTGGTGTTGCATAGGCTGTAGGAAAAGTGTAGGAAGCAGGGGACTCTGCAGAGGTGCTGTGTCACACGAGCCATGGGTGGCAGCTAGGCTGCTCTTTCCTCTCCCCTTTCTTTCTCCACCCTCCTGAAGCTCTTATCTCTGCCCTGGGGTAACTGCATTCATGTAAAGATAAAATTCTGTGGGCATTTGCTTGCTTTGATCAACCTCAACTTCTGTTTCTCTTCATTCTAATCTAGCTGTGTTTTGAGCCTTGTAAACCCATCAGCCTTGACAGTGTGATGCAGTGCTAGGTCCCTTATCTGCCCCTCTCCTGCGAGTCTCAGACTTCAGTTTTATCATGAGAAAAAAACAAAGTCCTCCACAGTAACACCTCTCCTCCACCCAGTCAGACTGGCATAAGTGTTCTGGCCTATTTTGGTAGCAGAGGTGATAAAAAAGTATGTGCCACAGCATTTCAAAGAATTCAGCAACAGAATTACAAAATGAAAGCAATAGGAGAAAAGAAAACTTCATTGCAGGGGAAGAAAGTGTGGGTTGTTTCAGCACAAATGGAATCTTGAGCTGCAGGTTTTCCCCTGAGCTGAAGGGCTTAACATTGAGTTTGAGTACCATTTAAATTGGCTTATGGACTGTCTTTTTGTGCTGCTTAGAAACCATGTGAAGTGATTTGCTTGAGTGCAAACGGCTATAATTGGCCTTTTCTGGACATGTTAATTTCTCAAGAGAAGATTTTCCTGTGGTTGTCCATCAGCAGTGCCATCAGCACCCTGGACTCCTGCCAGCCTGAAGATGAAGGACTTCTGGAGAGAGCGGGCAAGGAAGGAAAGGCAATCCAAGGCTGTGTGGGCAGAGGAGCCCCTGCTCTCTTTCTGGGCAGGTTTCACACCTCCTGTACAGTGGTGTAAGGAGATCTTGGAAACGCTGGCATCCAGGGAGCAGCCCACAAGTGTGAGCAAGGACTTAAATGCACTGCTGGAAATTTCCCACCCCTCCTTATTGCTTTTGGGGTGGCAGGGAAGCAGCTTCCTGGGACTCTACACCTGGGCATAATGGAGCCATTTGTGGTCATGTGTCAGAGTGATCTCTTGGTTTTGTTTTCTGAAGCCTTCCAGCATGGCATGAAAGCATTGTGGTGCAAGAAATAATGATGCCAGGCAAAGGAGCAGCTGGCTAAATGAGGAAGATTATTTACATGTTGTATGTTGCAGTGAGTAAGGTTTGTGGGCAGCAACAGCAGTTTGTGGGCAGCTGTAGCGGCTTTTAACCAATTAGTTCCTTCTGGAAAGTGGGGAAGGAAATTATTTTTGTAGCTATACTAGCTATTTATATGATAAAACATGCTGACATTTCCTACAAATTTTGCTTTTCTTATGTCATTTGTGGCTGTGAGAATATTACAGTTGCTAGCATACAATAATACATTCTTTTGTAAAGAAGGGAGCACTCAGGTTGAGGTGAAGGCACTGCTCATAGCCACACTGATGCCATTGTCCCTTAGAGAGGTGGGATCCATGGAGACACCTTTGGTTGCATTACACTTTAGATGGTGAACCTGTACTGCTTGCAGGAAAAGAGCTGTGGATTCACTATGCCAGCCTTTATTGGGAAGAGCTTTATGGAGTGCAGCATTAATGATGGATGTTGTTTGGATTAATTACAATGTAAACAATGTGATTATCCTTCTATTTCTTACACTTCCTTGAACTATGAGAAGTGTATAAGAACATCTGTAAGCTCTTAACATGACCACAGCACAATGTGGTGTTCTGTCTGAGGGACTGGCAGGCGCTTGAAGGCGTGCAGGCTTTCCCTCAGTGGCCTGGTGGTGCCTTGGTGCAGAGCTTGCTCTGGGGCACAGCTGGTCCTTGAGCAAGGTACCACTTCCAAATGGTGTCCTCTGCAGAGCCCTGCAGCCAGGAGAGGAGCCCTTGCATGGCTGCCTTCCCTCTGTTGTTTGGGCAGGGAAGTGCCTGGCTCTGCTGCTGATGTGCACGCTGCCCTGCCCTTGCTGTGGCAGGCTGCTATTGATTTATCTCTAATACAAGAGATACTTTCAGGTCTGTATATTATTATATAACTAGATGTATGTTTTTTCCCCTAAATCACAGCAATAATACTATCTCAGAAGGTCAAAAATAATGACCTAGGCTGGCTGAGTATTTTAGAAGCTAATTTAGGAGGAAAATGAAGCATGAAGGAAATAACATTGGGGAAAGGTAGATCATTTAAGTTATAATCTTTATTTAACCTTTTTAAAATTAGCTTCCTTTTCGCAGTTCTGAGCAGCAATTAGTCATACCTGTTACTGGAGTCCTTTAATCGAGTGATCTTTTAAAATTACTTTTAGTACAAGGAATTTCTACTGTGGCTTTGCAAAACTATTTCTTATCCTGCAGGTAGATAAGGCCAAAAACATACAACTTGCTTCTGCCTTTCAGATGTTTTATGAGATACCAAACAATTTTTTTTTCACTTGGGAGTTGCCTCAAGTTGTTACTCCTCTCCTCATGCTATTCCCAAGAGGAAGAACATCTTTATAAACAATGTTCAATGATTCCTTCTGTTGAGATGCTAAAGGGGATCTTGTTCATGTTTTTGCACATGCTCCCTTCTCCCATTCAAGTCAACCTGTCCTACCATCTCTACCACCTGTGAAAGAGTGAGAACATCCAACATGGACCTTGTTTCTCTAGAGATTAGAGCCAGCCCCTCCACAGCAGACACCCTGTCATCTGTCATGGCTAATAGCTGGTCATTACTCTTTATTGTGACTCTGTTATGTTTGAGGTGTTACTTGTTATGCCAGGAAGTCAGGAAGGCAGTGGCATATCCTGCAGAGGAAGTCACTTATGGTGGGAAGGTTGTAATGTGCTTGCATGAGTGAATTGCTTAAAAAGATCTTGAAGAATGGCAATGCAGTGAAGCATGTGTTGTTAGCTATTAAGGAGAGCAAAGCTGAAAATATGCTTTGTCACATGGCTGAAAAAATTGTGGGCACATCTCTTGAGTACAAAATTTTTTAAAGATGTAGCTTTTTCCAAAAGTAAGAGCTCATCATCATCAAAAGTAATCAGAAGAAAAATATATTTACTGAACTTTGGTTATGTACTTACTTTAACAATGAGATCATCCGCAAAGAAGGAGACTTCACTCTGCAAATGCTCACACTGTGGGATAAGTGGGGATAAAATGTTTCTCCTGTTTTTATTCTGGTATACCCCAGTTGGGAGAATTTATTAATTCATCCTTCACTATGATTCAGTCACTGCTTGAAACTTGAATTCAACCTAATGCCAGCCTCAGGTACCCAGGATTTTCTTGACACCAGATGTCTGGGCAGAGCCACTGTGGAGCTTTGCAGGTGCCATGGAGCTCAGCCTTCTCCCCAATAACACTTTATTTTTTTTATTTGCTCAGCTGGTGACGGGAGTGTTAGAAGGAGGATACAATTTCTTCTGTCAGGACACACACAGTGGAGGAGAGGCTGATATGAAGGTACTGTAATGGAGACTTAGAGCTGGAAATGTTTCAAATTGTGCACTTGAGTGTAAGTGGAGAGCAGAACAGTATTGATTATGCACATTTTGGTTAAACTATAAGCTTTTTTCCTTCTTTTGCAGTACAATAGACAATGCACTGTCCAACATAATAGTTCATCTATGATATATTCATGGTTGGTATTTTTTTGAGTAATTATGTGCAAATTTTCAAGAGTCCCCAGATCAAAAAATAAGGACCTGGTGTTCAGACTGTATCCAACCACTCTGTGTTGAGACTACCCTTCTCTTTCTGAGATGTGGTGATGATTTCTTCTGGTCACACTTCTAACCTCTCCTTTACAGAGAGCACTGCAGCACCAGCTCTGGTTAAATATTTTCTTATTTCTCCCAGGGCAACCCAGGTGCACAGCAGTAGCCTCCTGAAGCAGTCTTTGTCATCCTGTTTTCAGCTGTAGCTGTAGATTTGTACCTCGATCTCCTATGGAGAAACCTGAGGCAGAAGTATTTCAGAAGATCCCAGCAGTGTCTTCAGTCCTAGTAGTGCAGGACAGAATCTGGATTTTAATCACTTAGATAACATAAGAGTTGAAAACCCCCACCATGTGCAATGCTTCTAAAACTTGTTTCCTCCTTCCAGATCATACGTGTCCTCTGGTGGTACTATTTCTCCAAACTGATTGAGTTCATGGATACCTTCTTCTTCATTTTGAGAAAAAATAATCATCAGATCACTGTTCTGCATGTCTACCACCATGCAACAATGCTGAACATCTGGTGGTTTGTTATGAACTGGGTGCCTTGTGGTCACTGTAAGTACTGGGTTATGGTGGGGGAACATCTGCATCAGGGGCCTTATTCTGGTGGTCTTTTGATCCAACCAAACATCTCTGGTAGCTTCAGCTGCAGGATTTGTTCTGTACCATGTTAAGCTGCTTTGCTGAATTGCAACTGATGTAGATGGTTGCAGGAATTAAGCTGCCAGCACAGCCTCTAGGAAAGGAATGTCTGTGTAGATTGAAGAATTTGTGTGGCAGTGTGACATTTATCACGTGCATTAGCCCATGTCAGATACCCACCAACCTTGCTTTTCTCTATTTTTGCTGTAGTTACAGACCCTTTGATGAAACAATGCCCTCTTTCCAGGTCGAGCCAGAAGCTTGTTTCAGTTGTAAAACAGCTAAGACTGACTCTAAGTCCTTGTATCTGTAAAATTCACTTGAGATATGACTTTCTTAATTTAATCTCATTATACCACTGGCCATAACAAATTATTTCAATTAAAATCTTGTCCCCTGACCACTAATGGACATGAGCAAATGAATCTTAAGTGGAAAATCTCCATGTCTCTCTTGTCTAAATCCTGCTAACCTTTGGCAATCTGACTTCAATTCTTCTACTGCATTTAGTTGGCATCTCGTTTCTTAAATGCATTATCATGGCTTAGCTGTGGTTAAGATGTGCAGCTTATAGATACTGGCTTTGTTGAACACTCCATTCAGGAGAAACTTTTTCAAACCTCATGGATGTGAGCTACTGGCAATGCAGGCTACATTCCTCAGGAGTCTGGTCTCTGAGCCAAAGAGCATAGAAACTTGTATTTGTTTTGTGTTGTCAGCACAACAGTGAGTAATACTGAACTTATAAAAAGTCTGCATCTGGAAACACGTTCTCCTCCAATTGGGAATTGTTCATACAGCAGTCAAAACTGCGTGTACATGGAATCTATCTTGTGCTCATGTGGTTTGAAAATACTTTTGTACTATTTCTAGTCGTGTTTTTCTTCTTCCACGCTTTATGTTCTGTTACGTAATCACAGCTCGATGCAATTTGGTGTTAAGCTAGAAGTTTCTTTAATGACTAAAGGTGCTGTAAACAAGGACAAATAAAATAGCTAACTTGCAGTTTCTGAAGGTATCTGAAGCTTTTTGGTTGTAAATGGCAAAATTGGCTCCTGCCTGGAAGGAAGTGAAATCAGCCTAAAAGTAGATGGGTGAAGCTATTGATTGTTTGGTGTGTGAGCATTCCTCCTTTTTATCAGTTTCCTCAGTTCCCTTGAGAAACCATAATGTAGATGTAAAAAATAGTAACTTGAGGAAACAAAACCAGAAGGCTGGTGTAAAGCACAAAGCTGCAAAGCAGCTCAGCTACTCCATTGGGTAGGCAGAATAAAAACCAGAGTGAAAAAAGAACCCTCTTGCTTTTCTTCTAAGAGAAATAATATTTTAAATAGTAACATTTTGAACTTGTTATTTTTGTAGGTTCTATGAAACAGCATGTTCCTTCCTGGTAATGCAGTGTACTTGCTTTTTCCCTTGCCCTTTTTTTAGCTTACTTTGGTGCCACCCTGAACAGCTTTATCCATGTCCTCATGTACTCCTACTACGGACTGTCTGCTGTTCCAGCAATGCGTCCTTATCTGTGGTGGAAGAAGTACATCACTCAGGGGCAGCTGGTGAGTGACTTGCTCTTCAGTGCTTCAGCAGGCTCTTTATTTGTGATGAGGTCCTCTTGTCTTTACCAAGTCAGGAGATTTTGGCAGGGGATAGAAGAAGAAGAGAGAATGAGAGCTAGTACCTTCGACACCTTGTAATGCCTACATCACCTTAGAAATCCAATTTCTGCATGTGTGTTTGCTCTGTTCCCAGGACCATGGGGACTGGGGATGTACATGAATCAGTGCTGAGGTCTGTGGGATCTTTCTGCCCCACCCCATGTTGTGTGGCTAGATGCAGTTGGGAATTGCAGTGCTGGGATTTCTGGGACTCGGTAGCCAGGGAGGAGGCTTTTCTTACAAGCCCTCTTGAGCTAGCCTGCTCTTCCCTGTGCTTGGTTGGTCAGGCTGGGACAGACCAGAAAGCCAGTGCCATGCCATCCACAGCTAACAAGGGCCATTCTAGTCCTGAGGGACAATGCCTTTTCTGTCCTACTTTTGCATGCAGTTGCAAATGGTTTATTAAAAACTATTCAATATTTCTGCTCTCTTTCTGCACTTTAAATGGGCAGATTTTTCTCTTGTAATTCTGTGTTGGACTCCTTGTATCAGTTTGCATTGTTTCTAGTGTGTGTGGTGATGAAGCCTGACCACTGTATGCTGGAGGTGGTAAAAGCAGTGAAATTCAGCAATACAGCACATGCTGAAGTGATACTGCACAAGAACCAGGTTTCAATGTGTACAGAACACCACAAGGAAATGTGCATGAGTGTTCTCTCTTCCCCATTTTGTGGGTGGGGGGAAACTGAAACCTAAATTATTTTGTTATATTCTTCCCTTCTTCCCCCCTACCCCACCCCACCCCTTCTCAGAACTGTGAATAGTTTTAATAACATTTGCTGGTGATGATTAATAACATTTACTGCCAGCAATTCACAGTGTTGATTCTCAACATGTTTTTTTTTAGCACTGTTCTTCCTGAAGGATGTCTAAGTATTGTAGTTAAGGGCTCATTATTTTCATGGGAGGCATGGGGTTGCTTTGGTTTGAGGTTTGTTTCTGTTTTTCTTTCCAGATTTAGGCTCTGTTCTTCATCCTCGTTGTTCAAGTGCTGCAGAGTGCAGTGTCTTGGTGCTTCAGTTGCTCCCCTGGCTATTGTCATAGCTGCTTTCACTTCCTTGCCTGCTCTGCATGCATAGCTGTTAGGGCAGCAAAATAGCAAAGCAGAACAAACAGTCTTTCCCTTTTAAAATAAACATTCCCTAATCTGGTAGCCTTTATGTGAGGATGAATTTTGCTTAAGGCCCTCTGCATCGTATAAGCCCAAACTCTGTTTTTCCAAAAGAGATAATTAAAGATAATTGAACCCTTATCCTCCTCCCTGGCTCCCCAGCTTCCCTGCAGCCTTCACCCCAAACATTCTTCCACTGGAGCCATATGTCAGACAGTTCCTGTCTGTGGGAAGGGATTGCAGGGGTCTGTGTGTAGACCAAGTGACCCCAGGTCTTTTGCAGCTGAAGCAGTGAGATGCAGATCTACTCCATTAGGATGGTAAAGTCAAATCCCACTGAACTCCTCACTAGGAAGAAGGTGGTCTTTCTTCCTTGGGACGCTTAGATATCAGTTCTGCCTAAGTTACTCTGATGTTCTAAAATGGAAAAATAGAAATAAACACACTTAACAGGATACCACAATCTGAATGTCTGCTAACTCAAGTTTACAGAGAAAACTCTTGCCAAACACACAATATTACATACTATTTACTTGTTTTGGAAATAACTGTTGAGATTTTGGTCACTCATGGTTTTTTTCCTCCTTCCATTAATGTGCTCCATTTCTCTTATTTTGTTTTCTCTCCCCAGATTCAGTTTGTCTTGACAATCTTCCAGACCAGCTGTGGTGTTGTTTGGCCATGTGCATTTCCTCAGGGCTGGCTGTATTTTCAGATTTCTTACATGATTTCTTTGATTATCCTCTTCACAAATTTCTATATTCAGGTAAAAGTAACATTCATCAATTCTTTCTAGCATTCTGCTGGCTGTATCTCACTGGAAAGCTGTGACAGAAAGATATGCTGGAAATGTCCTTTTGCTGTCCTTCACTAACATGCATATGTTCTTGAAGTACTACACTTGTTGATCCACCCTCTACTTTAAAATCTTCTCATGAGTTGTACCCATCATTCAGAATGCTTGGTAATTTCAGTAAGCCAGTTATACAAAAAAATGGCTTATTGCAATGTTAACTGCAGGTAAGGGAGAGGAGGAGCTTTATGTAAGACAAAGCTTTCCAGTCTGAAATAAACCAGCAGCATGTGAACATGTGAAGCACCCAAAGGAATTGTTCATTTCTGCTTTTACAAGGGGAGATGCTTGGTTTTTATCCAGGGAAACTTCCTAAACTCACAACATGCAGAAATACAGATTTTGTTCACTTCTACAGGCACTTTTTTGTATTTTCATACAGAAAATAAGTGGGTTTAATTGTGTTTCTACAAATCTGATTTCATGTTTGAACAGATCCAGATTTGGTATGTGTTATTCTGAGCAGTTCATAACTGGGCTCTGTGCAAAGATGTGCAACTACTGTCTACAGAAAATCATGTGCTTCTGTCTGCAGAAAATCAAACCAACAGCCTGCTGCCCCCAAACAAGCAAACTCTGTTATATGTTTCAAATGTCATTTGAGAGATTTGGGCATTTTGGTTTCTATGAGAATGATTCATGGGGCGAAACACAGTCTGTTCTTCTGGTACTTCTTAAAGTCAGTCCCATGATTTCTATCACTTGCTGCATATGAACATGCTAATTGAACATTATAGTATATTCCAGATATTACTTGATTTTCTTTGTCAATTTTGCTCATATTTTAACTTTTAATTGTTTAAATTTCTTTCACACAGAAATTTGGGGAAATCTGCTTTTGTCAGGCAGCTGAGTCCCTTTGAAAAAAAAAATTATGTATATTTTACTGTCTATAATTTTTTAAACAGTCTCCCCAATCCTGTTAGTTTTTGATTCTTGTCTTAGCCAATGGAAATTCCCATCACATTTCTATCTCTGAACTTCACTTGCTTTTATTGTTTACCTACCTCTTGTTCTGGCTTTGTTCAAGGTACTGTCACCTGCAATGCCTCAAACCTCCTTCCTCACATGTCATTTTGAGTATATTCTTATTCCATAGTCTGCTCATAAAATTGCTTCCCTTGTTTCTGATTTACTATTAGTATAACACTGCCATCATACTGCCAAGCCTTTTTCTTTTCAAGTGAACTACTCCTCTCACTGTGATGAATGAAAGGCGTAGTGAGGTCTCATACACAAAAAGTGGTTGAGCTTGTTAGACTCTTTCCACCGGCACAAGGTCTTTAGAAATGATGAATGCAAGTTTACTTTTGTGTTTCTAGAATTACTGTGAAAAAGTGGTTATTTATATCCAATTAAACAAAACCATGTGTCTTTCCATGTATTTTAGACTTACAACAAGAAGGCATCCTCGAGGAGGAAAGAGTATCAGAATGGCTCCACGGCCATTGCAAACGGGTACACAAACAGCTTTTCTTCCCTTGAGAACAATGTGAAACAAAGGAAACAAAGGAAGGATTGAAGACCAAACTGAAAAACCATTTTGATAACCCCAACAACAAAATCATCTGATTGTAAGCACAATGAGAGTTGTGCACTAATACTCTAATGGCTACTGTAACTATTCCTGCCTAGAATAGTGTGATTTATGTAGGACTTAACCAGTGCAAACACCCTAGAAACTGTATACGGAACATTAAAGTAGGTTAAAGTTTAAAAATAATTCTGGGCTGTCACTGACCCTGCTATAGACTATGGAAGGGAGTATTATCATATTATCCAACACTGCTGTTGCCTTACTAGTCAATATGATAGGTGCTGAATTATGATTCACAATTTGAAAACACTGTAATCTAAACCTCCATTTTTTAACTATAGATCATGCATGTGATTGTAGAGGTAATTTGTATGATGCTGGTTTCAGTAGATAAACACACATGCCTTAAATTAAAAAGCAGGGCCCAAAGCTTATTACTGGTTTAAAAATTAGGGTATGTTTCAACTTTTCAGTTGATTGACTTTTTATCAAAGTCACTTAGAAGAATCCATTGATCATTTTACTGTTCTGTGTGTGATACACGATGCTACGTATCTCTTACTCGATGCAGTGAAATTGGAAATGGTGCATTTAGTTTTGTATATTTGGCTTTAATTGACTCAGCAGTCACAAAACAGATGGAAAAGTTATTTTACCTTTTTAATAGATCTTATTTTTTTATTTGAAGTACATCACTAACATAAAAGTAATTGGCGCCTACACCGTCGAGTAAGATTTAAATATTGTCTCTAAAGTTTAGAGCATATACAGGGTGGACCCATCTATTCTTTTTACTTTTTTTCTTTTTTTTTTCTTTCTTATTTCTGAGAATTCTTAAATGCTAAATGAAGAGTGGTTTTTAATATGAAACTGGCAGTTTCAAGTGTTATTACCATAGCCATATCCATATTTTAGGAGCTGCTGTTTAAGTCTTTGACATATCCAAAAGTATATTTAAAAGTGGAGCCAGAAGGATGCTTTTCTGATGGTATTGTCTGTGTGTAAGTTGGTATCTGAACTGTTCTTCATGTAGCATTCACTTTCAAAAAAAATGTGCCTAACACAAAGATTTTTTTTTCCCAAATAAGCAAGTTTAAACAGTTAAAGTCATAGCTAATGTTTTTAAATGTTACTGAAATGTGCTGGAAATGTCTGTTTCTGTAATGTGAGTTGTGTATATCACTGGTAATGTTTTGGCTTGTTATCTAAGGATTTGGTTTGAGTGCTGGTTAAAGTGACTCCTTCTTGTAAAATCCTGTCTTGCACATATGAGGAGTCAGTTGCAGGGCCAATATCTGTTGCTGGTATTCTGGTATCTTCCATGATGGAGTCCATTAAGCTCTGAAAAATTGAATTGTGCAAGACATTCTGCTGGTCATTGCTCAAGTTTAACTATTTGGTTTTTTGATATTTATATAAATGCCAGTTTTAACACATTTAATTGTTTTTAAATCTTTTTTAAAATTTTTGCACATCTCTTAAGGAATTAATAAGTTCTCTTACTAGCCTTGTGGGTTTTCATTCCTCGTTTTGAAGGAGACATTGTCTGTTATGTTTACATTATCAAAGCTTGTGTCTTCATTTCTAGGTACTGGTTTGCAGAGTCTTTACATAGCTCAGTACAGCAGCTATAATGTTCAGAATAGGCTGTCTAAATGTGCTAGAAATAAACTCTTGGCTCATCTGAGTATACTTCATTGTTAATGTTTGACATGGTTTAATCATTAAAACACTTTTGATGATGTCTGCCTGAATTCTGTGGGTCTGTACAGATTCAATGCATTGCCCCATCCTGTGTCAGGCCAAGGAGGAGCCACCATGATGGAAGAACAGCTGCAGATATTCAGGGACATTTAGTGTACCAGAGATTTGGCAGCACAATCTTTACAGAAACCTTTGGCAGTTACTAAACACAATTCCCTTGCCTGGCTGTAGAAATACTGGTCTGTGTGATGGATTTCACTCCCGCTGGGATTACTGACTCACTGAATGCAGAGCAGCCCCAATAGCCTGAGATGCTGAGTGCCAGGAGCAAAGCTTAATGTGACTGAGAGGGGCTTCCTGCCTCCACAGTCCTGTCTGTAGAATGGGGATAATACCTCTCTCCAGAATGAGAGCATCTTTGCAATTCCCTTTTAGCTCCCTTTGCCCCTAGGTGATTGTTTTAGAACCCTCTCTGATGTCAGTGTTTAACATTGCAACAAACCCAGATAGGCTGGTGATGGACTTGGTAAAAGAGAGCTACTTACATGACTAGCTGTCTTCTCCCTTGCAAGCTCTTCAAACAAAAAACATAGACCAGGGAAGTGGGTTTACACGTTGTGTGAAAGGCTCAGAGACTTCATGCTCTTTTGGTCTCCTCTGGGAGGGTTCTCTGAGTGCCTGAGGTAGTTGCTAAGACAGGTTCCTCTCCTTCACGTGCCAATTCAACTATGAAACTGTTGTGTTTCTAATCAAGGCTCAGTAAGATGCAGTTCTTTGGCTGCTAGGCCAAATCTCCAGGAGGGTTCCTGAAAGGCAGAAGCACCAACCTGGGCCCCCTGTGTGAGCCAGCAGAGATGGGGCTCTGCTGCAAACCTCACCTTCAAGGTTAATGGCACGTGGTGACAAAACCCAGTGACTTTGTCCAGAACTGGCAGGAGATGTGTGACCTTGGGAACACCAGCAGTGTCTACACCTGTGTGGCAAAAACTGTGTCTCCTGGATGCTTTTCTACACTCTCAGCACCAACTGAAAAGTGAGAGCTGGATGGCTTAGATCAGACATCATCTTGCCATAATTGATGGACCCAAGCACGAGCCTTGGGTTGGCCCACCTGGCTCAGCTTCCAGTGCATCATCTGACCTGGTGTAAGTAACAGCCTTTGGGTTGCCTCAATTCCTGATCACTTGTAGTTTTCCTAATAGCTGGGATCGGTGCCTGGGACTATGAGAGAGTCCTCAGAAAGGACTTCTTGTGTTGTAAGGCAGGAGAGCTGAAAAGAGATGAACTGCTGCCAACAGGATGGAGAGGTTTCATGTAAAGGTGGCTGAGGAGAAGGACACAGTTCAGTTATTTGCACAGAGAATGACCAAGCTACAAACCATTAGGTTGAGATCTTGTGCAGTTCATGAGCTGACCCAATCCCTCCCTGCACTCAGGCTCTACAGCCTCAGTGATGAAATGTTAAGCTTTTGTTCAGCTGTGAATGGGATAGGTAAGCTGAAATGCCAGAAAGCAGCTTTGTTAGGGTGATCCTGCTATTGACACTGAGTGCTGTGTCCTGGATGTGCAAGCCACCTGTGGGACTGGGATCACTCAGGAACTGAGATTCTTAGGTTGGCAGGAAGAGGAAAAGCAGAGAACAATTACGGAAATCTTTGTGGTTGACCATGTATTTTACTTGATACAAGAGAGATACTAAGTGTTGGAGCTTATGATAGGACTTATAGCCCCAAAACTCATAGAGAGCTGTTCTGGGGGTTGCCTCTGCCTTTGATATTTGGTAGCTGTCTTGTGTTTAAGTTGATAAAATGCGTTCCTTGTATGAGACTGGAATACGTGCTAAAACATATACATTTATTCAAAAAAAGAGATGCAAAAGTAAGATGGATCCCAAAGAGAAGTATAAATAAAATCAGAGGCCAAATTACTTGAGCTGTGTGGGTTCTGCAGGGAATCCCTTTGAGGCAATGCAGGGAATGATGAAATACAGTGGAGATCTGTTAGAGAAATGCTGCTCCAAGTTGTAATGGTACAGAGGATTAACTTACATTGTCACTGTCATCCTCTTGCCAAGAATTCCTGTACCAGCAAAAGTGATTAGTCGAGATCATCAGGATGTTTCACAAACTGATTTATAGAGCAAACTTTTATTCCATTTTTGATTTTTAATTCATTTACTTTAAATAGATGGATATACGAAACAAGGTCCATACGTTTCTCAGTTTCAGTAGAATGCATTTGTACGAGCAGGGGAACCTTGAGTCGCCAGGGCCTCCCATGACATGACAGTAGCAGAGGCATTCATTTTTATGTCAAATGTATTAAAATTATCTCCAACAGAAAGGAGGGAAAAGAGCAACAAAGGTCCAGTAAAAAAAAAAAGAAAAAGAAAAAAAGTGTATTATGTTTAAATCAGTCAAACCAGGATGTGGAGAGACTCGCACGTCTTGTGTTTCAATTATATATGATATAGATACTATATTTTCTATAGGAGGAATGTAAAAAGTCTCTGGTAGATGGCAGAGTTGATAGTCTGATTTCAGAATAAATGTGAAGAATGAGTAAAAGGAAGTAAAAAGAAAATGGGAAAAAAATGTAACGTTGCTTTTCTGGAAGTAATCACATCTGATTGACCCATATTGGTTCTTTATTAAAAAATACTGTGTAGACAAAGGAAATATATCTTCCATCCCTCTGGAATAGGTAGTATTTTTAATCTTGGAAATTATTATGTAAACTAGAGGGTGTGGTGACCAGCAACAGGATCCATGGATAAGCAAGGTCACACTGATGAGCAGATGCTTTGTCTCAATGCTTTCAGCCAGAACAGAGCCCATTAATAATGTTTTAGGAGAAACCCTGGTGTAAAAACCAGGACTATTTGCAACAGTGTTTGGAGATGACAACATCAGAAAGTACTGTCAGTGCCAGGAAATATTACATCTCCTACAGCAACTACCTTGCTGGCTGGAGTAAGGAATGGAATTACTGTAAATCCCCCTTAGGCACCAGTAACAGCTGTTTCCATGAGAGTTCCAGTTGGACATGACTGAAGAGAAGGAAGATATATTTCAAATCATCTCTTCAACAACTTAAAGCTGCAACTGTGGGAAAAAAAAAAAGGAAAAATCTTGTGCAAAGAAATGGAGAAGTTCTGCAAAACAGATGTTTAACAAGAACAGTGTTGAAAAGGCATGTAACCTCAGCCAACACAGATATCACATCAGTAGATTCAAATTTTTGTGAAGGAAAACTAGCTATTTTAAGGGTATGACATAAATCAAATTGGTATAAGCTACCCAAGAGTCTTCCTAGGCTACAAATAGGGTGAGTGCTTTTTTTTGGTGAAATATGCTCTGGAGCAATTTTCCCATAAGAGTAGTGTGGAGGTCTGGGGAATTGCTTGAGGATGGGTCACTGACCACTTCTAAAGCTGGTAAAACCAGGCATGGGACCCCTGGTGTGCTGCTCTGCATTCTGGAGAAAAGCAGCTCTTGGTACCTCTGTGAAAGTATATCTAAGGAAGGGCAAAACAGAGAGAGAGGTGATGACAAAAAGGTGAGAAACAGCCCTGCAGACACCAAGGTGGGGGAGGAGGTGATGCTGGAGCAGATTCCCCTGCAGCCTGTGGAGAAGCCTATGGCACAGCAGGTACCCACAGTGCAGCCCATGGGAGGCCATGTGGTGGAGCAGGTGGAGTGCCCTGAAGGAACAGCAGCCTGTGGAGAGCCCATGCTGCAAGTTTTGCCTCAGGGACTTCAGCACATGGGAAAGGCCCACACTGGAACACGAGTAGGAAGGAGGAGAGAGGAGCTGCTATGGACTGATCAGAACCACCCCCACAGCACTTGGAGCATGGAGGAGGTAGAGAAGGTGGAAATGAAGGAGTGAAACAGCCTTGGAAGAAGGGGATAAGGAGTAAGTGATTTAGTTTTTGTCTTTGTGTCTCACATTCAGCTCTATTTTAATTGGAAATAAATTATTTTTCCCAGAATCCATTTGGGCCATGACAGTTATTGCTGAGTAACCTTCCTGTCTTTATCTCAAACCTCAACCTTTTCATCTTATTTCTGCCCCCAGTCCTGTTGAGGAGGGGGAGAGAGCAGCTGGGTGGGTGTGTGGCAGATGGCCAAGGTCACCCCATGCCACAAGCCACATGGACACTTTGTTCCCTTACAAATCAGCAGTCAGGCAGAAGGCAGCTTCCTTGATCAGAAGAAAGATCTGCCAAAGGCCACGATGTACCAGGCACCAGAAAACCTGAAGGCCATCGTGGTACAGCTGGCAGTCTTGTAGTCTGGGAAGATATGCTCCCTGGAGTGAACCAACTGCTTTGGTTTTGGTGGGGTTTTTTTTGTTTGTTTGTTTGTTTTGTTTTTGGGGTTTTTTTTTTTTGGTAGTTTATTTGGGGTTTTTGTTTTCTGGGTTTTTTTTTTGTTTGTTTTGGGTTTTAAAATTTTTTCTTCTTTTTTTTTCCATCTCTAACACATGTTAAAGCAACACATTTTCCAGGAATCTGTCCCATAATTCTTGGAAAGTTTTTAAAGGCACATGTAGGAACCTCCTATGTGCTAATGGAAGGTACTGCAGTGGCACACTGTGTGAAGGAAGCCTGTGTTCAGAAGATCCTGAAATCCCTCATGAGAGGAGTTGCCTCACACGTTTCAGAGACAGCTGGAGCTCCAGCTCAAACAGGGATGGTCCAGCCATGTGACAAGAAGAAATGCAAAACCATACTCATTGTCACATTTCATTTGGGAGCAGGTGAGACTTCAAGTGAACTGAGTGTTGCCATAAAAATGCAATCCCACAGAGTTGTTTACTCCTGTGCATTTGCTGCTCCTGAGCTGGTGTAATGGGGAATGCACAACCCCTGGGGCACCATTGCACTTTTACTGCCTGAGACTTGCCTAAGTGGATGTTCACAGCATTTCCACCAGGATCAGTCAGCACCAGAGGTAATTTTATGTGGTGATAAACTACTTGGTAAAAATACTTACAGGGAAATGAAGTGAATTTTTTTCCCCACACATACTGAAGCAAGGTATTGTGCTATTTGTGTAATTGATTAGACATATGGTGTCTCATCCCATTTAGCAAGCAGGAAGCATGTCTTTATCAGCTGTTCTGTCTGCTGCTGGAGGTCAAATGTTTACTAAATGCTAATTCAATTTTACCAGCCGTTGTAGGAAATCAGAATCTCAGCTCACCTACCAGAAGTAAGAGCTTTATGAAAATAAAATTAAAAAAAAAAATCTGTAGCCTTGTAGTTATTTAAATGCCTTTCTTCCTTTAAAATCAATGGCATCTCAATGCTTCAGTGCCTTTCTAACACCTTTCTGTATATTTAGAAAGGACTGCCTCTCTGAAAGATCTTCTGTTAATTTATTAAGTTGCTTTGTTTCCCACAGCACTTGGGGTTGGAAAGGAGTGTGAGACCAGCTCTTGGTGTGCTGGGCTGTTAAGGGACTTGAGACATCTTTGATGCAAATGCACTTTTGCTCAGTAGAATAGTGATGAGTTTGTGAGAAAGACCAGGAAATGCATCCCATGCATATAGATGGCATAACTATTATAATCTAACTATTATCAGCTGTGCTTCCTTTTAAAATTGTTTGCACAGATTTTTTCAAATCATCATGAAAAAGACTCTTATGTTCTCAGGAGTTTTAATAATAAGGTAAGAAGTAGTCTTTACATCTGACTCTGGTTTCCATGCTAAGTAGATGTGAAGAATTGCTGCCCAGTCCTACTGTATAAAGCTGTACAAGTAGATTTTTAAATGAATGGGAACTCCTGAAACCAGACCAGGTAGTTTGGTGGTGGATGTTCTGCTTGATTTCCTGGTATTTTTGCAATATGCAGTATTTGCCAAAAGCTTCCTTGCAACATAGGAAAATAGGAATAATTAACAACTAACTCTCTCTTGCTCAGAAAGGAGCAACATACAAAGTTTCAGAAACCTCCAAAACTATGGGGCCAGCTACCTGGCTCCATCCATCCAGAGCACTTGGGAAAAAAATTATAGTCAATGTGAGATTTTACTTTTTGAAGTAGAAGTAAAAAAGTCCCAAAACCAAGTAGACAAATACCCACCCCCAGCTGCTCATAGCCAAACCCCATTCATCTCACCTTGCAAGGATAATACTAAAACTAAACTAACAAACAAAAAACCCAAACACAACTATGTTCAGTTTTGCCTTCTGGCCTCAAAATTGGAGAGAGTCGATCTAAACAGCATCTGCAGAGGTGTTTTGTCCCTTAGGCAGATGACTTTAAGGAGGTTCAAGAATGGTGTAAGCAAGCACTGGGGTTTTAAACCTAATTCTCCAATAGTCAGGACTGGTTAAACCCGGGGCTGGTGTCAGCCTGGCTGGCTGAGAGGGGAGTGGAGGAGGCGGCGGCGGGGCCGGGTGAGCTCGGGAGCATCCCGGGCCGGAAGGGCGCGGGGGCTGCGCACCCCGGGGACGCGCTGTGAGCCGATGCCCTCTCCTGGCAGCACCTGAGAGGGGATAGCCGGGGACACAATGCTGCTCCTGCACCCGGAACCAGGAGAATTTCATAGCAAGATGTAGCTGACACCAGTGACAATTATGCCAGCATTTAGTACAGGCAAGGACGGCAGATCGGTATCTATATAGAAAGACAGAGGTTTCACAGGCAGAGACTTTTCCCTGGCGATTGCACTGTAGTGTGTTCTTTGAAGATCATATTTAGCCCCTTCTTAAAAGAGGAGGGCTGGGCAGAGAGGTGTTAGATAAACAGAGCTCCCGACCTGTATTGGAAACATCTGCACAGAAGTTCCTGGTAGTAGTACAGATGATCAAATTGTTTTTGAATACCACATACAAGAATAAACCACTGGGTTGTCTTTTATTTCACTCTTGCAAAGACTTTGTAATCAAGAGCATTTCCTAGTGTGGGAACAGGGATCATAAAGGGAGAGGAGATTAAAAGCAAGCATATCCTACATAATGCCTTTTATAATGCACCTGACCTTGATTGCACAAATAACCTTGGGAACTTCGGCTTTCACGGAAAAGTAGGAACTGTTTTGTTTTGAATTATCAGAATACTAATCCATGCATCCTCATACCCAGGAATATTTCAGAGCATTTTATAGGTAGAGGTGAATTTATGCATTTAAGCAGGAAAGAAAAAAAAGAACAAATTCATTAAACTCAGGCCAAATCTCAAATCAAATGTATTTTCTCATTAAAGCTTAGCCTGTAATGGTTATTAACATAATACATCACCAGCTGTCCTGCACATACAAGTGACTGGTAGTTATTTAAGAGCACTCAGTATTCACCATGCTTTAGAGTAGATAAATTTAGGACAGCAAACCCCAAAATGTCTGGCCTCGTAAGAAGACCATGAAGGCTGGTACTAGGACAGCAGCTCCTCTGCGTTACAGAAGACAGCATCCACCCTGCTCTGACATCTCAGTAACAGAAGGCTAGTTTGGAAAAAATGAGGAAACAGTCCAAAGGAAAACATATACAGCAAGCAGAAAACACACAAAATGGTAGGAAAGAAAGCTAATGGGGAGAGAGGCTCTAGCAGGCAAGAAAGAATGCCCTCATGGCAGTTTTGAGAAGAGGGACAGGAAGAGAAACTGGAGAATATGAACTGAATTGCTCTCATTTTCAGCAAGGCAAGGGAGATTGTGCAGAGATGAGAATGTGACATCAGATCATTTTTCTGACTGGCTGCAGTTACTGTCTCTCTCAGCAGTAGGTGTTTGAGTAACACCGAAAACCATCCCTGCTCTCTGGAGAGCAGCCACAGCTCAGCTTGATACAGAGGTAAGTTTCCCTCAAGCAGTATTAACAAATGTGTTCCCTGTCTTTACTCCTTTCTTCCTTTGGTCTTACCTCAGAAGGTAAGACCTTTCTTCCTTTGGTCTTACCTCAGGTCCCCATCCAGGCATGGATTTGCTTCTCGTGACCTCAGTGTGGGTCTGACGATTGCTGGGTCTGCTGCCACCCCACCGAGCCTCCTCCTCTCTCTGCCCAGAAACGTGGGGCTGCACTTCCACACACATGGGGATGTTGCTGTTTGCTGCAAGCATCTTCTGCACTAGGCTACCTGGTCGTGTTTTGTTGGGCAGGAGCTCCTCTGCATTTCATAAGCCTTTTCTCCAGACTTGATGGCTCTTGCTAAGCAGAATCATTTAAAGCACCTGTAGAGGGAGAAATAGGTTGACATCAGAGAGGCATGAATAGCATCCCTATACTGGTGTTGAAACAAGTGCCACAGATCTTTGTGGCCATGTTAACCCTTGATGTCTTTAGCAGTGCAGCTTTGTGGGAATACCTCTCTCCAGGCACTTGGCCTCTGTCCTGGGCAATGGGAGCTCAGCAAAAGCTGAGACCAATCCAGCAGGAAAATCAAAATACAGTGCAGTATGGGAGCAGTGGAAGAGGTAAGAAAATGGTTACTGGGCTTCCTCCTCCCCTCATTCCCTCTGATCTGATCTTCCTAGGCCCGTCCCCAGCACTATGCTGGGCTGGATTATCCCCTGAGGAAGTGAGGATGGCCAGCATCTGGGAGTGAGTGTTCAGTCTGTCTCCTCACTGAAGCTCCTCCAGTAGCATACTGTCCCTTCAGCTGCTCCTAGTGACAACTTCCCTGGGAACCCTCCCCCAGGGAATATCACATCCATTGCCTGAACACCAGGTGTCACTGAGGCCCTAACATAACATTTCCTTGCTTTTTATTTCAGACGGTATTTTTCAGTTATTTTGTTGAAAATATCATGGGTTTTTCTTCCTTAAGGAAATAATATATTACTCCATTTCTGTCAAAGTGATTTATAGAAAAACACAACACAAAAAATACTCTCCACAAGCAGCACTGAAACATAACTTGAAAGGGAACACACTGCCTTCAGTGTCCAGAAGTCTGCTTGATATTTGTCATACTAAAGCAGCCATCTATAAAAGCAAGCCTTGTCCAGCAGCTGCTGAAAGAGCAATTCACTTCCGTGGAGCAACTTCTTCTCAGAATAATGATCAGAAACATATTTATGATTGGACCAGAAGTGCACTTTTGTTGCAGAATTGTAATAAACTTTTCTGACTATTGAGATGCAGGATCCTCTCAAGGGAAAGGTTACACATTAATCATTTAAGGTATAACATGAAGAAACGAGGTCATAAGGAGACTGAACAAGTTCTAAAAATAATCTGGTGGAGAAATGAAGAAGTCTGCAAGATGCAAAATTAGAGGACACTCTGACTTCACTCTTTTGTCCTTTGAAACTTGAAGATCCCAGATCAAATCCTAACTGGATCTTTAGGAGTATAAGAACTGAATATGTACAGGAAGCATCCCAGGTTTAACTTTTAATTGAGTGAGGCTATGTACCCTGCCCACCAATGTTCAGTAAGGATGACCTTTTTTACCAACTCTCCTGGACTTTTATGATATTTGGAAGTGGCTTGTCTATACCTAAGATGTCTGAAGTCTTTCAGTTGTCCTCACTTTTTGAAGATGCCTATTGGCAAAGCACCTGCGTTTCTGGGTCCTCTGTCAGCCAGAGAGCACTGAGATTCAGGGAGCTGCAGAGTAAAGAGGGGGACACCTCACTGCTGTTCTCAGCTGCCTGAGGGTTATAAGGAGGAGGATGGGCAGAGTCTTCTTGGCAGGGCCAGAAGAGGACCAAGAGAGAATGGGGGGACCAAGTGGACCAAGGAGGTCCAAGAAGTGGACCAAGGAGATGGATGGCCAAAGTCCTCTTGGCAGGGCCAGAAGAGGACCAAGAAGTGCAATGGAAGGACAAATGCATAAGTTGCAGCAAAGGAAATTATGATTAAATGTATGAAAGAAAAAATCCTTCACAATGAGAACAAAGACTGGCACAGGCTTTCCGGGGAGGCTCATCTCCATCCTTGGAGATGTTCAATGGATCAGGCCCTGAGCATCTTACTATAACTTTGAAATTAGCTTTGCTGTGAGGTGGGGGCTCTCCAGAGAGATTCTGTATCCCAAATTATTCTGTGATTGTATCTGTACAGAGAGACAGAGACAGACATCTAAGATTTAGCTTACAGGGGGGAAGCAACTGTGATAAAATCACTACTCTGAAAAAGTGGAAACACAGTGCCTTGGACTCAGCCCAAACCAAGCATGCCTGAACAGGAGTGGAAGGCTGGTGACAGCTTTGTAGCATATGAACTTTGCATGTATGAACTCTAAGAGTGACTGAGAGAGGGCCTGCTTTGTAACCAGCACTACTGAGCCACCCA
This sequence comes from Ammospiza caudacuta, assembly GCF_027887145.1. Lineage (NCBI taxonomy): Eukaryota > Metazoa > Chordata > Aves > Passeriformes > Passerellidae > Ammospiza > Ammospiza caudacuta. The sequence goes on along the minus strand of NC_080595.1, from coordinate 91,155,086 downwards.
TTAGTAAGCCAGTGGTGCCTTTTTGTTCCTCTCTCTGGGGTGGTTTGACCAGGAAGAAGTGGGAATTCTGGGATGCTGTGGTCTAACCAATGGGTGCTCAGATTTTGATATTGGCACCTGATGTGGCCAGTGGGGTTTAGACACACCTCCGAGAACACACAGGGGTTAAAAGCAGAGCTTCGGCCCTGGGCGGTTCTCCTTGGGACTTCGAGGCAAAGAGGTTGGATCGCCCTCCCTTGTCCAGCTGCTGCTGCTGGGCAGGGGAGGGGCAGCCATGTGGTAGGCCTGGGCCTGGACAGACATGGGGGGTGAGGAGGCCCTTGAGGATGGAAGGGTGGAGGAGCCCCAAGAGACATTGGGCAGCCATTCCCCACCCCCAGGAGAGAGAGAGGGAGAGCCGGCGACTACGAATGTGATAGCAGCCGGCCCAGGAGGAAAAGGAAGGTGGGGGAATGCAGCAAGGAGGTGCCGGCAGGAGCAGCAGCGAGTGTGGGAGTGCCGGAGATCTGGGACAGACAGAGACTGAAATTTTTAATTCTTTTTCTTACATGATTGGGACCTTGCAAAAATGCTGATCCTCCTCGGAGCTGAATAAGAAGAAAGATAGGAAATGAGATAACCAAGAACTAGGCCCAAAGGACGTGGAGAAGACTGGCTGAGTGGGGAGAGATGATTGGAGTGGCCTTTTGGCTGGACTTTTCTTGTGTAGCCATAGACTCACCCAGTTTTATTCCTGTGACACAGAGACTGCATTTAGGGGGAGGCAGTGCCTCAGAACCAGGAGGGTTCATTGTGGGGACCCCTTGGCCCCAGGGGGTGGAAAAAAATGGGGGGGACAGATGTCCCAAAGCAGAGACTGTGCCTTTTTGGAGTGAGACAAGACATCCTTAAAAGACAACCCTAAAAGCAGCTCTGGTCCATGCACAGTGGTGAGAGCACTGGGCATGGAAGGAAGATGTCACAAGCAGCAAAAGGACTTTCCAGGCGGTGCCGAGTGACATGGAAGCACACGAGGTTTCAGCGTGTTTCCAGGGGAAGCCTATGGTGCAAGAAGGACTCCTCTCCTCTTCATGGACTGAAGTTTGAGTATTCTAAAGGGTGGTGCCAGACTGGGCAGTTGGTGATTTGGGAGAATGAATCGGATTGGGAAATTTTTGGTGGTGGGGAGGAGGAAAGTGTTTTTTGTAATGTTTTCAATTTTTCCCTTATAGTTTTTTTCCTTCTTTTCTTGTAGTTTAGGTAATAAAGTTTTCTTTATTTCTAAGCTGGAGCCTGCTTTGCTTATTCCTGGTCACATCTCACAGCAGACACCAGGGAGGGGGTATTCTCATGGGGGCACTGGCTCTGTGCCAGGCCCAAACCATGACAGTCTCCTACAAGGATTCAATCAAATAGAAGAACAAGCCTTAAAGAAAGGCAAGTTATAAGCATAAAAGAACAAAGCTGGAAGAGAAATGTGTTGCACACTTGGGGATAAGGAGAGAATATATTGTCAAGGTGATGTTTTTTGGAATTTGTTTCACCAAGGGAACAGCCTGCTATCCCCTACTGACAGAAATAAAGACATTTATCAAAGATACATTGGCCTTCTTCATCAGTGCTCTCTTGGATTGCATCTGGGAGATGGTGCTGTTCTCTGTGACAGAATGGTGGCTGATGTCACCTACAATTCCCTCTGTTACTGATTACACGGAGTGCTAAAGCATGCATGTCACCTACCCTTACCCTGGCATGCCTCAGTGTCCTGACTGTCAGTGCTCGCTGGCTCCAGGCTATCAGGTGGTGCGGAAGGCAGCTTTGTTCCTGCCCTGGGACGCTTTGTTCTCCTGCTCTGCCAGAGCCCCACAGCAACATTGCTGACTCCTTCCTGTAATTGCCTACACGTGGCAAAGGCAAAGACTACCAAGATTAGGGAGCCCAAATCATGTTTTGTGGGGTTTTGCTTATTTTTTCCCCCCTCTTTTATGGTCTGTGTTCTCATTTCGTTCACAGACAGTAAAAGACACAGATCTCAATCAGCTCGATACTGTTAGGAAAGTAAAAGCTCATGAAGGAGAAGGAGAAGGAGAAGGAGAAGGAGAAGGAGAAGGAGAAGGAGAAGGAGAAGGGAAGGCGGGGAGGGCGGGCAGGGCGCGGTGCGCGCTCACCCGTGAGCTGGGCGGGCCGTGACTCACTGACACTGACACTGACACTGACACGGGCGGGCCGTGGTTCACTGACACGGCAGCGCCGAGCACGGGCAGCCCCGCCAGCGTTTCCAGCTAGCCCGAGCATTTATTGCAGCGAAATGATTCAGTGACCTTAAGAAGCAGCCAGAGGCTTTCTCTGGAGACTGCTGGAGAGGCAGAGTAATCTAATAGATGGGAAACTGCACTGAACACATTTTTTTCTTGGTCTTGTTAATGATCTCAGCATGCACAGCTCATTTCAGCGCTCTGAAAATAGTTGGCAAGTTGTTCCTGAGATTTTCCACTCATTTTAGGGCTGGTATTCAGTTACCGCTGAAGATGATAAGAGATCTTTTGGCTGTGTCGTATTAGCTTCCCAAAGTGATTTTTGAGACCTTTTGTAACATAGGAGTCCATCTCTTACTTATTAAGGTCACTACAGAGCACTTTCTTCTAACAAAATAAAAATTTAAAAACCGCCCTAAGGCAAAACTAAAGCACAATTTGGGTGCAAACTGCACACAGCTTGGAGCAGAAAGAAGCAATTCAGACAAGCAGTAGGTTCAGGTGACTTTTGAAGTTTGTAACTCCCAACTTTACAATTCTGGAACATTTTTTAAATTTCACGCAACTGTGCTAAATATGAAGGCACAGCACATGAAATAGGAGCTAGTAACATCCAGGACAAACAGACAGTGTCTGTCCAGAGAGCAATTTCAGCACCTTATACATGTCCCTTTCAAACCTGTGCTTAGGAATGGTTGCTCAAGTTCCCACACGATTCAAATGGGAACTTGCCCTTTGAGCAGCTCAGGTGACACAGTGATTCCTGGAGTTATGCTGGAGCACACACAGCATAGTAGGGATGGTTCTCTGTTCCATCTCTGTAGAAACTGCTGATTTCTCAACGTCCTGAAAGTCAGGCCAAGTCTTCTGCTGCCTGTAGACTATAGCAAAGCTCTGGTTTCATACCAATGAAGAGCCAGTGGCAGGAAACAAATGCTGGAAAATGGACACAGCTGACTGCCCCACAGCCTCTCACCTGGGGATACTTTGGGGCTGTTCAACCAAGTTTGAAGATGGCTGGAAGTCTCTTCACTTTGTGAATTATTTCCATAGTTTGTCAAAGACAGGGACAGAAAATGGATGAGAGCAATGTGTAAAGTCATTGTGCATCCTGGACCTGCACAAAGCCCTTTCCCATCTTGTCCTCTGTTTTCTCTCTGTGTTTCATTAGATGGTGGATATGATACTAACAGTAGATGTTTATCACAAATCCAGCCAATTTTTTAATGATTTTCCCTAAGAAGTTGTTTGTTCCGAGTAAGATGACTAATTCAGGTTTTTTTTTTTCTTTTGAACAGTTTGTTGAATAGGAGTGAAAGAAGCAGCTTAAACTTTGCATTCCAAGTAGTTTCATGTTTCTAATTTCTTTTTTCTGCTGTTATGTGACTAATAGATGTTGTAATTGTTGCTATAGTCATGGCTGAAAAGTCCCTTTGCACAAATTCTTTGTATATAGATAAGTGAATTTTATGGCTTAAAAAAAGAAAAGAAAAAAGCCCTAGTGAGTTCAGCTATTGCTGTCAGCAGCAATCTCCACCTCTGGGATGGTCTCTCATAAAAGTGATACTCAATCCTCACTTTTCCACATGTGCCTCAGAGAAGCTGCATGACCAAGTGTTAATGCCAGTAGCCAGTACTGCCCCTTTTGTTGATGTTGCTTTTTTCTAGTTTCCTGTACAAAATCTTCTAGAGATTCATTTCTGTGATTTGACTTAAGGGATCCCTTAAGGAATCAAGAGATATTAGTAATTCTGTGTGCCCAAATATTGTGCACAATATGCAGCAAAGGTAGAAAATACCATTTTTATGTCCAAGGTCATTTATAAGAGCATCTCTTGCTTGTACTTGCTTAAAACTTACATAGTTCAAATATTTTACATTTTAAATGAGGAGGAGGAAATTAAACAGCAAAATTAAACAGCAGCTATGAATGGAAATCATCATTTGCAAAGCCAGAGAACTAAACTGTAGTCCATACACGTGGAAAGGAGAGAAAGCTCACCAGATGAAGAGGAGATAGTGGGAATTTATTTCTGAGCAGGGTGCAGGCAGTGAGCTTTTGAACAAGGCATGAAAACTGCTGCCAGTTAGAGCACTAGGACACTATTTTAGCAGCTCTCTTCAAGTTGTAGTTCTTCGTATGGACCTTTCCAGATCAATTTGCTACCTTTGTCAAGGTGGAGTCATGCACATACTGTGGAAGGAATGGACAAGAACATTCCGACTTTCTTTGTCTTTCTCACTTTGTAAGAACTTCTGCTTAGCAGCTTTGAAGGTAATTGGAAAGGGTGTAAAAAGCAATTTTCACTTATTATCAACAACAATAAAAACATGCACTTTTTGCCACAAAATTAGTTTGGAAGGAAGGAGAAGGAAGGAGCTAAAAGGCAGCAAGCAAAAAGGTAATTCAGAAAACAGCAGTAAAATTATTCCGGTCTCAGTGCTTTGAAGTGAGTTGTACAGCACCAGGGTCCATTGTTTCCATAAGGTTAAGATGCATAAATAACACCATAAAATAAGTAGGAGTTCCTGCCACAGGTTGTGGGTGTCCCTGCAGGACTCTGCGCAAACACACAAGTTCCCTGTCTGCTGCTGCCTCTCATTTGTTGCCTTCCTGTTTCTGGTGGCCCCACAAAAACAACGTTTGGGTTTTCAGGACAGTCAATGACAACTTGCTTCTGGTTAATGTACACCGTGCTGTGCGCGAGGGCGTACGTGGCCCTAAATCTGGCTAGCAGAGAGGGAGAGATGGCCGACACCCTCCACGCATCAGAGGCCAGCCCCCCTTGGCGTCCGGGCCTCGGGCTGGGCTGGATGACGGAGCAGGATATTGCGCAAGAGAGACGAAGTGAAGAGGCGACCACTTGCTGGGGTTAACACGTTGGTTTATTGATGGTTCATGGAGACCAACAGGTGGAAGGAAAACCAGCAGCAAATGGCCCCGAGTAGGGGGTGAACCAAGGTTTTAAAGGAGAGGGGTGGAGAAGGGAGGGAAACCCAGCTATCCAATAAGAAAACAAAAGGGAGGTACTTGACATAAGAGCATAACCAATAAACATGAAGTGAAGGAGGGGCCCCGGGACACCAGCCAACCACAACCCCCAGTGGGAAGAAGGTTCTCAAAAGCAGGGAGGAGTGAGGGGTGATTGACTGGGCCCAGGGAGGAGGGAAAACTTACTTATAAGGTAGGGTAGGGGAGGGGAAGTTACATAACTTAAGTGACGGGCAGCTGCAGGGGAAGGGGTAACCATAGTAACATAACTGTAAAAAACTCTGAGGCGGGAAAACTGGAGAGGAGGGAACCATTTTCAAAGAACATTAGGGGGAAAACACATAAAATGGGGGAGCAAACTGAGAAACTTAAAAACACACTACAACATCTCCCCGTTTCTTAACAAATAAAAGAAGGAAAACAGAAATGTCCATATGAACTCAAAAATCGGGGACCCGCGGCTGGTCCAGCCAGTCCTCGTCGTCTTCGAGCTGGAAGTCGCCTGCCCAAGGATGTTCGTGGGGCGGCGTGGTGGACCCCTCTTCTTCTGCAGCATCTTTGGCCTCCGAAGAGAGGTCTTCCAGCTCGAAGTGCTCTTCCGAAGGAATCGCTGCGTGGTTCACAGTAGGCGAGGAGGCCTTTGTTAGCAGTCTTTGGACCAGTCCGCGGATCACCACGATTAGAACTGAAAATACAATCAAACTCAAGACTACTTTAATTGAGGCCATTGGGGAGATGCAACTGAAACGAAAGAAAATAGTGGAAGTATAACGAAATCACAAAAATGGTTCCTCTCCGAACAGCCAGTTCAAATAAAACATACGGGGAGTCATCTCTGGAGCTGGGGGGGAATGGGAGGAAATGTGATATATAAGGTCAAGAGGGGGAGCAGAGGCTGGAGGAGAGGACTCCTCGGGAACTTGGGGAAGAACTGGAGAGAGAGAAGGAGCTGGATGGTGATGCTTCCTCCGCCGCCGCCAACAAGCTTGCCTGACCTGTGGCACTGCCTCCTGCTTGGTCCTCTGTTTCGGGACGAAGGGCCTGACCCACTTAGATGGCATCCACCTGGGGCCTGAGGGAGTGGACACGCACGCATATCCCCTCCCCCAGGTCACCAGGTCAAAGGGGCCCTCCGTCCGCCAGGTCTCCGGATCCTTTACAAGAACCGGTGGCCTGGCCTTAGGCTGCAGCTGCTGGTGACTGCCGAAATGCCGGTCCACGGGAGGATTTTGGCTGTCGAAAGAGCAATTCAAAAAATTGAGTGTGTACAAGGCTCTCGACAGCCGGATGTGGGGGGTTTCCACCTTCATTGCTGGTTGTTGCCGGGACAGAATTTTCTTGAGGCTCTGGTGGGCCCTCTCCACCATGGCTTGGCCTGTCGGGGAATAGGGGATGCTGGTCTTATGGACTATTCCCCATTGCTGTAGGAAGCTCCGCAGCTCCTTGGAAGTATACGCAGGGCCATTGTCTGTTTTTAAGGCCCTAGGGATGCCCAAGACAGCGAATGCCTGAAGCAGATGATTCTGAACATCCGCTGCCTTCTCACCTGTGTGGGAAGAAGCATAGATAGCCCCGGAGAAGGTATCTACTGAGACGTGGACGTAACACAATCGGCCAAAAGATGGAATGTGTGTTACGTCCATCTGCCACACCTCGCAGCTCGCCAGATCTCGGGGATTGGCCCCCGATGCCACGGTGGGCATCTGGTCGTGCTGGCATTGGGGACATGTGGCCACAATCGCCTTGGCCTGATCCTGCGTCAGATTGAATTGCTGGACCAGACCAGGCGCATTCTGATGGAACAGTTGGTGACTGATCTTAGCCTGGCCGAACACATCTGGGAGAGGGGCCTGCGTAACGGCAGCCGCGGCCAAGGAATCGGCACAATGGTTGCCCTCCGCAATAAACCCGGGCAGGTCTGTGTGTGACCTTACATGCATAACATAGAAAGGGTGCTCGCGGTGGGAGACTAATTCGACGAGCCTATTAAGTAATTCAAATAACCTTTTGTTAGTGACCTCCTGAAGAACTGCGAATTCAGCTCGCGACACTACACCTGTGACATACACAGAATCTGTAACCAGATTAAAAGGTTCAGGGAATCTCTGGAATGCCCTGACAACTGCGTCTAACTCAGCAATTTGTGGAGAGCCCTCCAAAATAGCAACATCTGTCTCCCACTGCTGAGTCTGGGAATCCTTCCAAGTCATTACTGACTTGTGGGATGCTCCAGACGCGTTGGTAAAAACTGTCACAGCATCCAGCGGTTCCCTGCTCTGAACCTTTTTCAAAGATAATTTAAACTCTGAATTGAACAATTTGTGGGCCAGCCGATCTACTGCGATGCGCCCAGTGTAGCTGTTGAGTGCAAACTGAAGATATTCATTAGTTTGCAGCAGTTCTTCAAAGGTCTTTAATTTAAGTTGGCCTGATTCCAATTTGAGTGGGATATGTATGCACGCAAAATCACAACCTGCCAACTCCCTGATCCTCAATCTAGCCTTGAGGATCAGTTCGGCTACCAACTCTTGTGGCCGAGTCATTCTTTTGGACCGCTGGTGACTCAGGAAGACCTACTCTATGATTAAGAGCTTATCTCCTGAGCCTTGGTCCTACAGACTATCGTCCCACTGGTGGATCATGCCGTGGAGGTGTGGTAACTTTCCCAGTATAATGAATTTGAATGGCAGGCCCGGATGGTAGCGATGGGCCTGCCTGGCCGAAATAGCTTTTTGGATCTTCTCCAGAGCTACCTGTGCCTCTGGGGTGAGAGCCCTAGAGGAACTAAGCCCCTCTCCCCCTTTCAACAAATTGAAAAGGGGGGCTAGATCCTCGGTCGAAATGCCCAGCCAGGGTCTCACCCAATTTAAGGACCCACACAGCTGATGGACATCTGCTAGGGTCTGGACTTTAGTACGAATAGCCAATTTCTGTGGAACAATGGTCCGCTTTGTAATTTCCAGGCCCAGGTATCTCCAAGGTGGCCTCGTCTGAATTTTGTCCTGCTGGAGCTCGAACCCTGCAGCAACCAACGCATTGGTTGTCAGGTCAAGCGCATGGGCAAGCAGACTGTGGTCAGGCGCACACACGAGGATGTCGTCCATGTAATGGTGAACAATGACAGCATCCCCGAGGGCTGTACGTACAGGCGACAGCAGCGAAGCAACGTACCATTGGCAGATCACAGGGCTGTTCTTCATGCCCTGTGGTAGTACCCGCCAATGGTAGCGCTTGGCTGGGGACTCACGGTTGATGGACGGAACCGTGAAAGCAAAGCGCGGGGCATCGTCCGGGTGAAGGGAAATTTGGAAAAAGCAATCTTTGATATCAATAACTGCCAAATTCCAATTTTGGGGGAGCACTGCTGGGGAGGGCATCCCTGGCTGGAGAGGACCCATATCAATTATTAATTCGTTGATTTGGCGGAGGTCGGTCAGGAGCCGCCACTTATCCTTATTGGGCTTTTTGATAACAAAAACTGGAGAATTCCAGGGAGACATAGTCTCCACAATGTTGCCCTTAAGTAGCTGCTCCTGAACGAGCTCATTGAGCGCCTTCAATTTTTGTTTGTTGAGTGGCCACTGCAAGACCTGTACTGGTTTATCAGATAGCCAATTCAGTTTCCAGGTCTGGCGCTCTTCAGTGGCCACCGCCCGAAAAACTTGGGGAGCCTTTGGTAAGTCAATTCTGGCTCCCCACTGGGCTAAAAGGTCTCTCCCCCAGAGAGGCTCTGTGTAATCTAAAACGAACGGGCGTATGGAAGCCAATTGCCCGTCAGGCCCCTTAATTTGAACAATGCTCTTCGACTGATTAGCCAATTGTAGACCCCCAATGCCTGAAATCGTGCCTGCTGCACTTTGCAAGCCTCAATGTGACAGCCACTCCCGAGAGGGAATGATCGTCACATATGCACCCGTGTCCAAAAGACCCCTGATGATCTTTTTGTCCCCGCCCAACGAGAGTTGACACATCAGGCGGGGTTTCTCCCTCCCCACTAACTGTGCCCAGGCTACCGTTGGCGGCGATGTCCTTTCCGCGGGGTTCTTCCAGTGGTCCTGATCTGGAACTGGGATAGCCTGGGCAATTATCTGTCCCTTGGGGAGGAAGAGTGGGGGTCGGACACACTACAGCCCTACCGCGAAACGGTCCCGGTCGGTGGTTACCAAACCCGGGACGATGTGGATGTCTCGCGGTGTGTGCTTGGTGTCTCCGACAACGGTCCACCTGCAACGTCCAAGTTTCCTCCAGCGACCCGGATGTTGAAGGCCGACAGACACCAGCTGGATGTCACTGCTAGGGAAATAAAAGTCCCTAGTTAGCTGCAGCCTGTATGGAGAAACAGAGGACAAGGTGTTAAGCGCAGGCACCGTACCACAGGTAGGCTTTGTCACATCCATGAGAAATGTCAAGTCCGGTAATGTGAAAGTTGGCGGCTCTCTCTCAACTCCTCCCTCCCCGCATGATGTTACCACTCCCGCCGCACTTATGTCCCCGCGCAGGGAGGGGCTGCGCTCAGGGCTTAGTTTTTTGTGCCCTTTGCCTCCTCCCTTTCCCGCTTTCGCCTATAATCTAGGTAATCCTGGCGCATTGGGCACTGGGGCATCCAGTGCCCAATCTTGCCACAAAGGTGGCAGGGGTGGGTGGCCGCAGATCTTCGGCCGGACCCTGGTGTTCCTGGTCCGGCAACGGAGGGCAGCTTCTAGGTCAAAGAGATCTGGGTCGGGGCAGTCAACAAAAGCCACCGAGGACCTTTTGGAGCGCGATGGTAATGAGACTTGCCCTACAACTGCCTCAATCATGGCCTCCACCGTAGGCCGGGGACTCCGAGGGAGAGCCCTGATGGCTTTACGGCACTCCGCATTGGCGTTGCTGTACGCCATTCTGCGGAGTGTGCTCTCCCGGTCTTCGTCCCCCGTTGCCTGCGCCTCCACATACCGATAGAGGCGCTCGATGAAGGCTATGTAAGGCTCCTGTGCCCCCTGCCGGATCTCCTCATCTTCCCATTGGGAAGTCACCACCTGCAGCTTGTGAAAGGCTCGCTCGGCAGCTTTGGCTGTCTCCACAAGCTGCAGTGGGAATAGGGCTTTCGCCTGTGCTGCCCCCTCAGCCCACTGTCCCTCGCCCAAAAGGTGCTCAGCGGACACTACCAGACTGTCCGCATCGTGAGATGTTGAAGTACTCACCCAAAGACTTGGGAGAGCCTCCAAGATCTTCCTCCTCCATTCAGCCACCCAGACCCTAAACTCCATGGCCTTGTAAGGCTGGAGAAGAGAGCTCTCAGGTCCACTGGCACCAAATCTCCCCGTGCAAGGGCATTACGGAGCATCCCCCGGAAGTACTCAGACTCCCGGGAGTAGTCCTTCTGCGCCTTGCACAGTTCCTTGATTTGGGCCTGTGCAAGCGGCACCCATAGGGCCTGAGAGTTCCCATCCCCACTAAGGTGGTATGTCACTGGGGCAGCTTCCAATGAAGGTGCCTGCCCCGGCTTCCGGTCATCCACCTTCCCCCCCCCCCCCGGAACACAAAGCGTGGGAACCAGAAGGAGGAGCGTGGGAACCGGAACTGGCGGAGGTAGAGGCGGGGTCTGGCAGTAAGGCGGGGCGAGGGAGTGGGCGCGGCACACCCACATTCTCTGCCTCCTTGATGGAGGTCGGAAGTGGAGCAGACTAGGAGGGCGGAGCAGGGGAGGAGTGAACGGGGGGCTGAACCAGGGGAGGAGTTTGGGGAGGAGCTGACGGAGGAGCGGAAGGCAGGGAAATGGAAGGGATGGGGGAACGATACGAGGGAGGGGCAACCGAAAAAGGGGTTGGGTCGGAGGGGAGGAAGGGGTTGGCACAAGGAAGGAAAGGGTTGGGAAGAGGAAAAGGAGCCGTGGCGGGAACAACCACGTGGTCACCGCCATTTCGGGCTCCCAGGGAGCCATCTTGTGAACCATCAGAAAACCGAACAAACTTAGGGTTGGAAACTGGGGACTTGGGGACCGGGTTAGAGGGTGAGGGAAGAGAAGGAACCTGGCCAGGGCTCCTCGAAGGGGGAGGCCAAGCAGGTCGAGGGGGAGCAGGGGCAGGATGAACCCCCTGCCTCTGGTCGGCCTTTAAAATCCCCCTCGAGGGCTCCAGCCGACGGGATGAGGGAACAGGTTTAGGGGCAAGGGCAACCAAACGAGGGGAACGAGGGGATAAACTAGAACATGTGGGACTTTTCTTGGGCTCCCCTGACGGGCGGAGTGTTGCATACACCCTGTCTGCCCAATAAGCCACGGTGTCCAAATGCGTCTCACCGGAGTTCACGGCCTCTTCCAATTTGGCCACAATGGCTGCCCAAAATCGTGGCTGTTTCGCAAGTTCGGGAGAGACGTTGGGGAACTTCGAAAAGACCCACTTAACTAGACACTTCAACTCCTGCTTGGGGGCCTGATGCCCACCCCCAAGCAGCAAACCCTTAATAACATAATAGACCCCCTTCTGGGATTTTCCCAGGCCAGCACCCATGGTTCCTTTCTAGTATAGAAATTTCTGTCACTAGAAAGGGGGAAAATCCTCAGATGTTACAACCACACACCTGCCAAATAACGAAAACTTATACACCGAGCCGCCCGCCGCCGGCCCCTGCTCCCCCCAACCGCCCCAAAGTCTGGGACAATAATCGGAGGGAAGGAGGAAATTAGGGAGGTGGGTCCGGAAAGCCGGCACCCACGGGAACAAGAAAACAAAGAAACGCGGGGGTGAGGAAAATCCTCAGGGAAAAAGGGCAGGGGGTAGGTACCCAACGCAGGGCATGTACCCCTAGGGAAATTTTAAAAAGGGCAGGGGGGAAACCAGGAGAGTCCCCTGGTTGGGGCCCGAGCTTACCAAACCAGCGGTGGCGAAAACAAAAAGGCAGGCGATGGTCCCCATCTCTGGAGTCGATCTTTGTAGGGTGTGAAGATTGCCGACTCCGGTCCCACAGGGAGCGCTGCCCCTAAAATGGGGCCTGCTACTACCTGGGGTAGTCCGACACCCAACAGGATAAGTACAATCCCACTCCGTAGGGTCAGGTCTGCGGTCAAAAGTCCACTTCTTCGGGCCCCACATTGGGCGCCAGCTGCGCGAGGGCGTACGTGGCCCTAAATCCGGCTAGCAGAGAGGGAGAGATGGCTGACACCCTCCACGTATCAGAGGCCAGCCCCCCTTGGCGTCCGGGCCTCGGGCTGGGCTGGATGACGGAGCAGGATATTGCGCAAGAGAGACGAAGTAAAGAGGCGACCACTTGCTGGGGTTAACACGTTGGTTTATTGATGGTTCATGGAGACCAACAGGTGGAAGGAAAACCAGCAGCAAATGGCCCCGAGTAGGGGGTGAACCAAGGTTTTAAAGGAGAGGGGTGGAGAAGGGAGGGAAACCCAGCTATCCAATAAGAAAACAAAAGGGAGGTACTTGACATAAGAGCATAACCAATAAACATGAAGTGAAGGAGGGTCCCCGGGACACCAGCCAACCACAACCCCCAGTGGGAAGAAGGTTCTCAAAAGCAGGGAGGAGTGAGGGGTGATTGACTGGGCCCAGGGAGGAGGGAAAACTTACTTATAAGGTAGGGTAGGGGAGGGGAAGTTACATAACTTAAGTGACGGGCAGCTGCAGGGGAAGGGGTAACCATAGTAACATAACTGTAAAAAACTCTGAGGCGGGAAAACTGGAGAGGAGGGAGCCATTTTCAAAGAACATTAGGGGGAAAACACATAAAATGGGGGAGCAAACTGAGAAACTTAAAAACACACTACAACAGTGCTGTAACTTCTGGCCTTGGTCTCTGCTTTCCCATGCTGATGCCAGTAACAAGGTCCCTGGTCTGTGGCACCAGCACCACATTGCACAGTGCCCTCCCTCGCTGCTGTGACAGATCCAAGTCCAGAGACTTCAGTTTAGTGCAGTGCAGAAGAAGCTGCTTGCCTTCTTAATGAAGGACAAATGGACAAGCAGAATAAAGAGAAAAGGAAAGACAGGCTTGTCCTTCTGTGCTGAGAGGAACAGGAGGTGTAAGGAAACCCAGTGGTGCCTACAGACTCCTGCTGCAGTTTGTGCCACAGCACGACAGCAGATACATAGGCAGTCACTGGAGTGTGTCATCAGATTACCTGAACATTGCTGCTCTGTGTTATTAGATCTGCTGAAAACAGTACTGGATCTAGTTCCAAATGCACAGTCCATCTCCTGAGAGGGCAGTGGTTTCTTTGGAGCAGTCTCAGAACAACCTGCAATACCATGCCACTCATGTGGTTGGGCTTTTACAGCAAGGCTGTACAAAGTAGAGCCAGCAGAGCTGAGTAACCTCGGCAGAGCAGCCTGGTAATGCAGCTGCACAGCTCCCAGTGCCTGACCAGCTACCTTGCTTTATGGAGGCATACCCACTTTTGGTGGAGTGGGGGATCAGGTTGCAGGAGTGCCTGACAAGTCAGTCAGTCATTCTGCAAACATGATTCAGTCAAGGGAAGAGCAGAGGTCAGCCTCAGAGCTAAAGAACAAACCAGGCATCCTGGGCTACTAGTTTTGCTGCCTACTTTTCTATACTAAAAAAACTACTTGGAAAATGTGTAGGTATTGTAGATTGTAGATCATTGTAGTGCACTTTACTGTGCGCTCTCCAGATAGCTGGGGAAATAGGTGAGTGTGAATGGAGAAAGAAAGTGAGGAAAGGAACATGACACGGGGAACAATGCTGCTGTCATCACTTGTAAGAAGTGAATCTGTTACCATGTGAGGACCTTTGTTGCAATAGAGAGTCTATTGTATTTTCAGAGAACAAGGTGTTGTCCTATGCCATTGGATTGCATTACCGGAGTTACAGGTATCCTAATATGACCATTACTGGAGTTACAGGTATCCTAATATGAATCCATGCTGCCAGTGAAACACGTCTGCAATGTAGCTACCACAGATAGAACCAGGAGAAAATACAGGGAGAGTGCACAGGCAAATGTGGAGGTGAAGTCCTACCCACAGGGATATTGTAGGTGTCAGACCAGCTCACGAGCCTGAGAAACTCTGTTGTGTTCTTTCTCCTGGAGGAGATACAATAGCAGAGACAGGCAAAACCTGTAAGACAGATTTTTCTCAATCTCATCTCGAGAAAGAAATAGTTTAGATGTGCACTAGTGTGATAGATAAGCACCAAATGAGAAAAGGGCATGCTGGCCATAATATTGACAAAGAAAGATGCAGTAATTATTACCTGATCAGTACAAGCATGGACTGCCCATGTGAGTGGACAGATCTGTCTGGATTTGGCTTGTTACCAGTTTGCATAAGGCAGAAGTGCAGCTGGCCTTTACAAGTTTTGTGAAGGATCTACAGAAATAGTTGCTGGGCACTGCCATGAAGGCCAAGGAGAAAATTTTTGAATGGAGGGTGTTGGAGGAGCTTGGAAAATTTTTGAATAGAGGGTATTGGGTTGCAGCAGATGAGACCAATGGCATGGAGGGAGCTGAGAAATTTCAGGGTGTGACAATGTCAGGAAGCTACACCAGACTGGCAAACCTAGGCTTATAGCTAGGATTCTTTTTTCCGAAAGCCAACAGAGATAGGACCTGGAACCAAATAGATAATCAAGTGTAATCTGGCACTCCTCAAATTGTAAAAGATCTGATCTTGTGTCTCTGTTAACATTTCCACCAGCCTGCTGCACACTGAGCCCAGCCCAATAGGAAGAGTAACTGTGATTTCTCAGGAGTAAAGAAAGCCGTGCTCTGTTTCAAAGCAAGTGACCAGAACAAAGCTGTTTCCCCACACAGTGCCCCTTCCAGTGCTCAGGCTGTGGAAAAGTTCCTCTCATTCTTGAAGGTATGGCAGACCAAATTAAACATTTACAGTTCTGCCTGAACAGCTGAATCTGTGAGATAACATGGTCAGTAGAAAGAGGAACAAACACAGGATCTCCACAGCATCTGATTATACCAGAATCTGGCTGTTTGAAGCTAGGGCATGGTTAACTGATAGGAATTTATTTTGGAATTACCTGCAGCTGAGGATGGATTTGGTAGCTATGATACTCCACCACTTGACCATGGAGAAAAGCAGAGCGTGCTGTCAGAGATATCAGAAATTAGTCAGCTCCAACAACTCAAAATTAGAATGCATATTGCAGCAACAGAGTGGGAACAAGGAAAACAGCAATCACAGTGACATATCAAATTCCTGTTCTGAAGCAGAGGGATGTGAAAGACAACTCATTTAGCAATTACACATTCTTTAAATCACAAAAGGGAAAATCACAGAATTGTAAGGAAAAGCACTGCATTCAGTAAGTGAGTGTCAATCCATGAAATGAGATTTTTGCATGCATGTGATGTTCATGCCAGGCAGAACTGCAAAATTAAATGTATTTATACCAGATGCAAAGGCAAGATAAGAAATGGAATATTAGATCAAGAGACAAAAGGACTGAATGCCTTATTCTTTGAAACTAGCAAAATAAGAAAGCAGAATGTCCATAAACTTAAGGTAATTTTTAAATTGCATCATAATACTGTCACTAAGAGATTGTAATTTTTAAACATGACCTACTAAAAGCATTCCAACTAAAATTTTAGATCCATAGAAACCAGCTATTCCAGCTAAAGCATGTGAATTTATGATCTTAGTGAAAAAACCTCACAAAAACAAATAAACAAACTCCACAAAAGAGGACAGACAGTTTATATGGTCAGAAAGATGAACAAGTTAATCCAAAATTTTACCCAGACCTACATTTTTTGCAGCATCAAAACATTAATTCTGATATATTGCCCTGGTGATTTTGCATCTGTGGAATAACTATCATTAATTTTACCCCAGTAAGTTAATATGATGTCTAGAGCATCACACATTTTGCAGAGTGTCTGATATGTTAATACAGAAAAATTAAAGAGGTGAATAAAGTAAATAAAAACCTAGACTTCACTGCCAAAGAATTATAGACCACAGCTTTAATAACGAGATATCAAGAAATAAAGTGAAATATGTATTTTTATATACTCAAGCATTACAAACAATGATTAAAATGAGTTCAGGCCTCAAACCTTTCACTTCGATCTATGTTCTTCACATGGCAGAAAAAGACACTTTCCTAGAATTTGATAGTAAAACACTGTCCTGGAGAAAAAGAAAAAAATATTAACAGAGTATTGATACTATTCTGTTCAATAGTAAGTTATTAAAGTACCAGGCTCTCAGCCAAGAACACAGCTTGGAAGCTAGCTCAGATGTGGATGGATATCAGTTTCCTCAAGAAGAGGGACTGAGAGGCCTGGCAAAAATATTTACCCTATGCAGTACAAGTGTGTGGACATGAACCTCATGTGACAGAGCCCCTGAAAAATCATGCCCCAGCTGCATCTCTCTTCTGGAAATAGCCAGAAAAGTAAAATAGAAAATGAAAAATGAGAATATTGCAGCCAATGACTGTTCAATTGACACAGAGGAAAAACTAAGATGGTTGCACGCAGTTGAGTAAGAGCTGTTCAAGAAATTACCATCCCAAGAGCAGGATTTGAATATCCCCTGAGTAGATGGTCCATGTGTCCATGCTTGGTCTGTGCAGCACAGGCAGGAACACACAGCACCTCCCAAGCGCTCTGGCAGAGACACCCTGAGTGTCTGAGCAGTGGCCTGAGCCCATGATGGCAGGAGTGATGAAAGAAAAAGGAGGCCAACACATGAATCAATGTTTGAGCTTTGAGATTAACTCTGTGCTAATCTGTCTGGTTTGCAATCTGTGGTGTAGATATGTCTGTGTTACCTGACGTGACAACCAGAGAAGCCTGCAGACTAAGTCACCTGAGACAGTGCTCTAGAAAGAGGATGTTTAGAAAAGGTAGGAAACCAAAACTTGTTTTAAAAAGCATTTTTTAAAATTGTTCACTGAATGTGGCTGAAGCAGCAAAGCCAGGAGAGCTACACCACCTACAACTGACTTTTTATCCAGAGCAGTCCAGAATTCAGAAGTGTGGTAACCGAACAAAAATATGAGCTCATCAGCTGTTACAGATCTCAGGGGCCATTAAAATAACAGTTTTGAGAAAAGAATTAAAGAGAAACAAAGTATAAACAAAATCAACCCAGGATTTAAAAGTATTTCTGTCTCAAAATACGTCCATCTTCCTTCTAAGACCCAGATCACAGGGGAGAAGCTTCCACTTTTGGATATTGAATGGTGAAGATAGCATAAGCATTTCAAATGATGTTGAATATAGAGGCAGCCAACTTGAGGATGTGTCAGGACAATCTGAAAACAAAGTTTGTCTCCTTGCTTATTGAAAATACACAGCATTCCCAGTGAGTGCATTTTTCCACAGGCAGAAACTTTCTCATTATAAATGGCATGTCTATTTGCAGTGAGTTTGTACTCCACATCTGGGGATAATCATATTGCTTCATCCTGCTGCCACAGTTATCAAACAGTAAGGCTGAACTGAAAGATAAAACTTGTTATTTTTAAGTTTACAGAATGTATTTGAAAAAAAGAAAAAAAGTCAGGCCAGTCTGAAGCAATATTCCTCAAGGAGTATCAGTAGCATCTTGGTATAAACATGCACATTCCTTGGTTCCTGTGGAGCAGCACCATGAAACTCTGCAGTAATAGAAGTGGGATGGGGAGCTTGCAAAGGCAAACAGCAGCAGTGAAGCAGGAGAGCTCCCACAGCTGGGTGAAACTTTCAGTGTCAGAGAAAATCATGAACTGGAAGCAAGGCACAAAGGCAGCCATGGAAGATAGTGCAACATAGGCTGTTGGTGGGACAGGTCACTCAGCCCAGGTAAAGCTCCACTGACTGCACCTGACGTCACTTAAAGGTTGTCATCACTGAAAGATGACACCAAAGAGCAAAAGGAACTGATGGAAGCACTGACTAAAGAACCCTCTTTGTGTGCTGGTGAAACGATGCAAGGAAGGAGCCTGACGTGGGGAATGCCCTGTGACAGGTGACATGCCAGCAGGACTGCAGAGCTGGCAGCTGGACAGCAGTGGGCAGCCCCTGCAGGGACAGCTGCTTTCCTCGGGGGCTGCTCTGCAGGGTTTGCACAGCTTTCTCCAGAGCAGGAGCCTGAGTGCAAGAAGCCTTTTACAGCTCCAGCGCTTTTTCAGTCCTCAGTCTCTTGCTGTAGATGGCTGCTGAAGAACTGCTGAAATCCATCTGTGCTTATGGTCTGCCAGACTGTCCTTTCAAATAAGATTTTGTAGATTATATTGAATTAATTTAACCTATAGGCTCATGTAAATTGGTCATATACATAATTTATTTTAAAAATTCATAATCCTTTTCCTAAGTGGTCAACACCAAGTACTTGTAAGGAAAATAGAGGAAATTTTCCAAATCCTTGCTAGTTAAGTTATAAAATATATGGCTTAAATATCTTTCTAAATATATTGTAACCCATCTCAAATATTATATAGAAATAAGAATTAAATAGCAGATCTTCAGATATTATTTCTTTCCTATGTTTTTGACTTCGTCTTCCCTAGTGTTCAACTTCCATGACATATCACAGCAACACTAGTAGCAATGCTGTAGCACAAGAGTCTAGAGAAATAAGTAGTGGAAGGCTTTGCCTGCAAGTAGTTAAATATGTACGATTTTTTTGAACTTCATTTTTTGTGTGTATTATGATGACATTATCTGTGTCTTTTGTTAATCTTTAAGGTAATATTTCATTACTTTTTTAGCCCTATTAATATAGTATAAAGAAGAAATAGTCTATTTTCTCTAATTAAGCAAATTAAAAATCAATTTCCAAGCCATCTCATTTAGAAAAGTAATTTTAAAAGCAATGAGACTGTAATTTTGAATTGTGTAACAAATCAATTTGTGTTTTAGAGCACACAGTAGTCAAGGGTGATTCGTTTAGCAAGTTCAACTCAGTTTCCTAATGCACCTCGTATTTTGTTTGTCCTGACCTTACTATCTCCATTTCATTGTAGCACAGTAGGAAAATACATGGAGACCTAATGTTTCTTACAGAGGTTTTTGTTTCTGATTTATTGTGTTCCCTTTTCCTCTGTACTAACATCTCATTTGAACCTGTTGGTTGCCCTCCCAGTACAGTGCCCTCAGTTCAGATCCCTGAGTCTGGGGCTGACTACCAGGCCCCCTCTGTGGGAGTCTGTTCCCATGGAGGAGGTTTTGCTTCTTTTTCCCCCACAATCTGAGCCACAACATGGGGCAATGGTGCTCTGACTATGCTGCCAGAGAACCACACAGCCAAACATCTCAAGTGCTCTGCAAAAACCCACAGAGTCTTCCTTTAGAGGTGATAATATAACATGAGAAAGTAAGATCACAGGTATTTTATAAATAAGTAAACTAAGGGCATAGAGGCCAGTTCACTTTCTGAGAGCCATACATATATGAAGAGCCAGAAATAATAATGAAATACATTATCCTTTTGAAAGTCTGTGTACTAGACTATCAGGTAGATTTTACTTCTCTCACTACTCAGTAGTCTTTAATAAATCCTTAATTGACATAACTATAGTGACCTTCCTGAAAACACAGAAACTTCCCAGTTTCCAGAAAGAGAAAAATGATTCGCCTCTTCTCTCCTTAGCAAAGGAAACAAAGTTTTTAATGCATGGGATCCCTGAGGATCAAACTCAAACACATCTCTACATTATCAACCCTGTGTTCAGAGCAAATCACTGTGAAGAAAATGAACTCTACCCCAGACAAAACCAACACAATGCAGCCACATACTTTTAAAAATTTCAGGGAAAACCTGTTGGTTTTAACAAACATGCGTTGGTGGGATTTTTTTTTCAGTGTGCCATTGAAATAGGAAAATGCAGATAACCCAGTCTCCTTTTCTATACTTCCGTGGTGCAACTGGTAAGCCCTCAGAGATACCAGCAATATTTGAAATGGTGGAGTATCATTTCTTCTGAAGGGGTGGAGCAGACCCCTCTTTTGCCACCTTTGTCACATGCAGAGTGAGAAATATGTAACAGGTAAGGAGCGACTCAAAGACCCCTCAACAGCTGCTGAGCTGTTCAGTCAGTTTGGCTCAGAGAGAACAGAGCCAGGGTTGGATCAGATGTATGAAGAGCCTGTGAGCAGAGTTACATGGCTATAAACCTGGCATGAGAGGAGATTGAGCAAGCAAATCAGATGCCACAAGCACGATTTGCTTGCTGCTAATGATGTCTCTGTAACATCACAGGCTATCTCTAAGCTATATTTTCCACTGCCTTGCTGGCTTGCAAAACTTTTAATGGAACAAGTTTTTCTGGCATAAGAACACTGATTTTTATCTTTAATGAGCAGCCTCTCTATCATTTAGCTTCAGGAAACAGCTTCCTGGTTGTAAACTGCTTGAGACTGCTGACAGCCAGGCAACTTCAAAAGCAGCCAGAAGCAACTTTCTTGCTAACTTTGGGAAGGAATTCAAAAATGCTGAAAGGTGCAGATGATTCTGTTATGGAGCAGGAGGACTCTGCTTCCCGACATGGAGAAATTACGAGTTGGGATATCAATGACATCAAACTTCCTCAGGTATGTGCCTGTGTCGTAGAAATTTATTTAGTTCTGACCAGTCATCTCCACCACTGATCTTAAATGCTTTCTCAGTCATCTATGACTCATTGCCTTTATTCTCTTTGTCACCTTGAGGTATGGGGGAATTTTGCTAGAAAATATTGAGAAAATATTGACATTTCCACGCATTTCTCCTTAAATGTATCATTGAAAGAACTGTTGATGGATGAAATACAGCAACGCTGCAAAGGCATTGTTTTCACTGGTGGATTAGGTGCAGAGAAAGCAGAGGGGAAAAAGGTGCCTCCTCCTGTGGGCACTTAATTAGAGCTGTCCAGGACTTGCTTTTTGCCCTGGGTAGTGTCTTTTGAGAAGGGAGCACAGCACACACCACTGCCTTGCTACTGTGGGTGTTCAGTGTCGTTGCACATTGGGCTCCAGCTCCATAGCTCACAGGGAGGCAAGTCTCTTGCCTCCCATATGGAGGCAAGGCTTTTCATGAACACCTAGAGAAACCTTCCCTCATGTTTGCAGAGGTTTGCTGAGAGACACAAGAGTGATCTTCCCCTCCCTCTGTCCTTTTCTAGTTCTCTTAGCTAAAAGTTTCAACCATGCTCTCCAGTGAAAGCCCACACACCCTGCACACTAATGTCACCTCCTTGTTCCTCAGCTCTGCATATTTCTGCCAGATTCCTCCTGCTGCAATCCTTCAGCATCCAGCTCTGCCTTTCAGCTCCCAGCCCTGCCTTCTTACTGGATCCCAGCCTCCTCCCTGCTGTAACAGTGCTGTTTGCTCAAAGCCTCCATGTTCCATAATATCCCCTTCCCTGCCCTTCAGCCCAAGGTCACCTTCACCTGCACTTCAGTCTAGAGGCATCATGGACACCCTTCCCTACACTATCCAGTGGCTACCAGGGGAGCATGGAAATTTTTCTCTTCTTGGTTGATGTTCTTACTGCTGCCATGGCTCTCAGTTCTGGGATTAGCAATTTAAAGGAAATTTCTACTAAGCGTTTGTATCCCTTACAAGAACTTTTCCCTCAAAATCATCATCAGGTATGGTAGATGCTTTACAGCTTACTGCATTTTACTATATTGACTGTACTCACTGATGTACACTGATGTGATGTGTACATCACATCACATTTGTGATGGTGTTTGATCACATCACATCACATTTGATTTGGGTCTTTAGAGTTTTTTCCCCAGTTTTATTTTTATTGCTCCTTACTCTGTTGTCCTTGAGGCATGGTGTTTGTTCTGGGGTGGTTTTTTTGTGTTTTTTATTCTTTTTGGTTGGTTGGTTGGTTGGTTGGTTGGGTGAATGAGAACAAGCTCCTGGCCAGGCCTTCCCAGTCCTCTGGGGCCTGTGGGGAGCCACAAAGATCTGTGTTTTTCCTGCCTTATCTCCACCGCTCCCTCCTGACCACCAGCATCACCTGCTGGGGTGCTGGAGTCACCTAGGCTACAGGAAACCCAGCAGAGGTCCAACTCTGCTCTGCTCCTGGACAAGTTTTTCTCTTCCCCAGCCTAAAATGTGGCTTGCTTTTCTTTTTCCACAGCATGTGAGCCAGACAGACTGGTTTCAAGAATGGCCAGATTCCTATGTAAAGCATATCTATAGCTCAGAGGATAAAAATGCTCAGAGGCACCACAGCAGCTGGGCAATGAGAAACACCAACAACCACAACTCTCGCATCTTAAAAAAGTCCTGCCTTGGGGTGGTGGTTTGTGGTAACAACTGCTCTACCTTGGATGGGAGGAAGATCTACCTAAGACCAGCCATATGTGATAAAGCCAGGCAAAAACAACAGCGTAAGTACGAACATGGCAGTTCATTGCAGCTCATAAATGAACACATCATAGAAATCAAAGTATAGGATACCCTTTGGATTACCCAGCCTTCCCTCTGCCATTCCTTATATTCCAATGCAACTCTTGATTTGGAACAATGCATTTTACACTTCTTATTGTTGGAGAGTAGTCATCTGCTTGTTCATTTTCTTTTTTTCCCTAAACATTTTTAAATCTCTATTTTTGCTGGTTAGGGATTGCTTCCCAGCCTTCTCAGGCCCATTACTGATGGTACTGAGAAAGCTGCACAGTGCAGGCAGTTCCTGCACTGCCCTGCTGTTCCTGCCCACCAGAGTGTTGGCTTCATTATTGCCCTGGCCCAGGAGGCAAGTCTTGCAGGAAAGAAGTTGCTCATAAACTGTGATGACTGGAAAATAGGCCCCACAGTCACGTCACTGGAGCCTGACAATGCAAACAGAGAACATGAGCTGCACACACATTTTAAACAAGACCATTCCAAACAATTGTGATTGCTCAGTAGAGCTAGCACATACTGATTTCTGGATCTGATGTACATTTTAACTAAAGAAAGGTATTACTCAGGTGCTCACTGGGGCCAGAACAGTGTTCTCTAGAAACACATATGACATTCCAAACACTGTCCAGAGAAAAACTAAAACTGACCATGATAATAAATGATAAGATTGTAATAACATTGTAATAGAAATAATTTTTGAAGGTTATATTTAATAACAGACAGAATAAAGAATAAAATCCCTTCTATGATTGGTTTGTTTATATTGATTTTTGCTTGTGTTTGGAAGTTTTTCACATAGTTTCTCTCAGTGTAATTTCTGAGCACCAAACCAGAAGTGGCAATCTGCCAGCAATGAACCATTGTATCACATGGGATTCATCTAACTGGTGTTGTATAGAAAATGCTTCCCCCTCCTCTTGCTCCAGGGAAATGCTGTCCAAACTGCAATGGACCACTGCGGCTCCTTTCCTGCCGAGGCCACGGTGGTTACCCAGTTACCAACTTCTGGAGGCATGAAGGCCAATTCATATTTTTCCAGGTCAGTATAAAATTACTTAACATTATGCAAGTTAATTTTAAAGACTGGTATTTTAAGTTTTATTTTGCAAATTTTTTTTGTTCCAACAGATAGGGGTTATTGAATATGACAAGGTCAAATGACTGTAAGAAGAAAAAGTTTTCACAAGGTCCTAAGCAACCTGATCTAACTCTGAAGTTAGTCCTGCCTGAGCAGGAGGATGAGCTAGAGGGCCCTTCCAGCCCAAATTAGCCTATGCTACTATGATTTTACAGCACAGTGTATTTTTTATTTAGGCTTCTGTGAAAACTGGTTGATTTTGAAGTGTTTTGCCTCAGGTACATAGGAACCAACAAATCCTCAGAAATACCATATTATGTCTTCTCCTTATCTAAGACACTATGCATAATCCTGAGGGAATCTTGGAAGAGGAGATGGTTGTACCCAAGGGACTGTCTATGGAAAATGCCATCTATGTATTTTATGTAACTTGTATCTGGAACACAGTGTATGCAAGTGTTTAAATAATGGGCACTATTTCTGGAAGCTGTAGTCCTGGTTTAGTAACATTACCACTTGCCTGCTTTCCACTCTTTCACTTATGTGCAGGCTAAATAAAATTAATTCTCTGTGGAAGGTAATGAAAATTAATGTTCAGATAAATATGTCTAAACTGTAAGAAGAATTCAAGAATTCAAGAATTCAAGCAGGGGGTTCAGCTGGGGCTCTGTTGGGGGAACTGTCTTCTACAAATAAATGTGGTGCACTGATTTTATTATTTCAAAGGGTTTCTACCCTACCCATCCCACTTCATCTGGGATATGCTTATTATTTGAGCTCACAGGAACTAAATCCTATTAAATACAGAGCATTAAATTAGACCATAATACGTGATTTTGGCCTGTGGTATAAATTCTGTTCCCTTAAGATTATTAACAAGATTGCTTCTACCTTTAATGTACTGTAATTACTTTCTAAAGTGCAAAGGAGCTCATGACCACCCACGTCCAGAAACAAAACTAGAAGCAGAAGCAAGAAGATCAATCCAAAAAGCAAAGACAGCTTTTTCTTCATCTTCTCTAAGACTAAAAAGAATCCAGGAGATTGAGGTAACTCTTGCTGTTGGTCAATGAAATTTTGGTCAGGCAGTCTGTGGTTCAAGGCATGGTGGAGGCTATCTGGGTTTGGGTCTGGGTGGGAGCAGGCTTTACATCTCCACATTCTGCATGCCCATGATCAGGCCAAGAAGGACCAGGGCTGTCCTGAGCATCCTGCTCTCCTTAGTGCTGTCATGAACTGCCAGCACCTCCTCTCCAGAGGAAATTTGCACCTGGTGGCAGCAGGAGATTGCATCTACACTGGTAAACAAAGCAGGGCTGCAGGGCAGGCTAAGTTTCATCACCATTCACATGGAGCTTCCTGTGCATAAGTTTCTGCCCAGTGCCTCTTGACCTATTTCTTGGCACTACCGAGAAGGGTGAAGGCATGCTCCACCTCTGCTTGTTCCCCTTGAGTTTCTGCAAGAAAGGGGGAAGGTTCATAACCTGTACCTGGTTCGCCTGGTTTGAAGGCAGAAGAGTGCTTTGAAGGACTTTGTGAAGCATTGATGTTAAAACATCTGCTCTGATGGGTGTGGAAACACTTGTGAAAGTATCTCCAGAGATCCTTGGGACTGCCTCATGACTGATGGAGGGAATCCCAGTGACTTTCCTGCAAAGGCTATGTTAAACTCAGTTGTCATCACCAGTATTCACATGCAGTTTGTCTTTTGATATGTTAGGGGTGGTGCATTCCCCCAGCCTGATATTGGAGATAGTAATCCATGCCCTTTCAGCCACAGACAGAAAGGATAATTGATCTGAGTGGGGACAGATTTCTTAAATGGATGACATGGAGAAGGAAGGGGATCTGGGAACCCAAGAAGCAGATTAAATGTGCACACAGGAAGTTAAACCCATTTGAATAGAATGTGAATATAGAAGCTGCAGCTATTTCTACTGGAAATACTCAGGAGGACACTAAAAACCAGAACCTTTTGACACAAGTGCCTGGGAACAAAAGCATAAGAAAAACCAGCTGATCTGTCTAATTGCCTAACAAAAACAAAAAAAAAATGCTTTTCCTATCACTGGTTTAGTTCTGTCTGCATGAACACTGAAATAGTTTCCACCTAGGAAATATGACTGAGCCACATGGCTTTCTTTTATAGCTGAGTCTGCTGGTTTGCCTACTTGCTTAGGTCAAGTTTCCTGTAGACATGCCTTCATCTTTCCCTTCCTCAAATATCTTCCTGAGGCTTTCACTTTCAATTGTGTGTGATTAGAAACAGACTAAAGATGTCACAAATGTATAATAGTAGAGCCTGCTTTTCAGCTGTTCTGACTCTACAGTCAGACCTAAACCATTTATCCTTGTTGGTTTTCCAGTTCATGGCTCTCCAGCAGGTTTTCCATGGGAGTAACCCATCATATTCATGTTTTGCCAAACTAGCTGTGGTACAACTAACATAGGAGTCTGATTTGTCACACAGAATCTCTGTTGCTCAATCTGCAAAAATATAATCCAAAAAGATTCAATTTTAATGTGTTCAATCTGGAAAACATACTCTGAAAAGAGTCGGTTTTAATGTGCTCACATGAAATCAGGGAGTAGAACTTCGGAAAAAGGTATGAGCCCAAAATAGAGCAAGTGATTTATAGGATGGTCTCTCTATGGCATCTATGGCAGGTCTGTAGCTGAAGGTGGGCTGGGTCCTACACCAGATTGTTGGAATTTTTTCTCATGGTAAGTAGAGAACAACTGAAAGGCAATTTGCTGCTCCAGCAGTCTGCAAAACCACTATAATTAAATGGATGAAAAAGCAGAATTATAAAGAAGAAAGACCTGCAAGCACTCATTAGAAATGAATTGTCTGAAAGGAATTAAAGTTTGCATAATTATAATCCAATAATTGGAGCAATTAAAGAAGTTGTGAAATATCCAGAACAGAAGACCCAGAAGAATAATTCTTGTGTGCTGATCCCTACCTGAATGAAATTTCTGTTTGTGGAGTAAAAAAAGGTAAAGCTAGGCAAATTAATTAATTAGAAATAGACTCTAGTAAAGCTGAAGAATATTTTTGTAGTGAAAAGATCACTTCAGAACAATCAGGATAAAAAAATCATACTTAGCTTTTCCAGTCTGCACAGAAAAAGAAATCTGTGGTGTCAAAGGTATTAGCATAATTTCATTTGTAGGTCATTCTTCAGTATATGCTGGCAGTGGACCCAATGGTCTAAACAATGCTTTCAGTGTAAAACAGGCTTTGGGCAAAAACTGGTGAAACAAAAGCAGACCCAAGAGCTGGGAGCTGTTCAGTTTGCCCCCACAGCCCATGGGCACCCCCACTATGGTGGGGGAGGCTCTGCTATGCCGTCTGCTTTGTTACCTGTGTTCACAGAACCACAGGATGGTCAAAAAGACATCTAAGGCCATCAAACCAAACCATCGTGTTAGTTGAGTGCCTTTGTAAGCAGCTCACAGAGAAGTGCTACACCACACCATGTTTTACTAACCCATGCCTTGCTTTCCCAAGTCTCTGACAGGTGCAATGCCGACACAGGAGCCTTTGCCTTTGCTTCTTTCCGACCCGGATGCTCACATGCCACCTGCTAATTTCAGGGGACACTTGAGCAAAAGCTCCCAGGAGCCAATGCTGAGCGGCTGCTCTGGGCAGCTTCCATTCCCGAGGAGAGCTGGGGAGGATGGGGCCTCCAGAGAGGCTCCCACCTGGAGCCGAGGCCTGTCCCTCAGGGGCACCCCCAGAGCTGAGAGGCTGAGCGGTGTCCCTGCCATGCCCAGCACAGCCCCTTCTCCCCAGCAGTGCACCCACCTCAGCACCCAGCACGTCCTGCCCATGGCTGAGGGTGGCCATGATCCCTTCAGGTGTGATGTGGGCCCTTTGGGAGATGGATCCTGTGAGACGGAATCCCCGCTGGCCTACGGCCCCTGTGTGCTGCCTCCCGCTGCACCTCAGGCAGGGCCCTGCCCCATGGCGAGGGGGGCACGGCCTCAGCTCTCGCTGCTTCCACGGGGAAGGGAAGGACACAGGGGTGGGGGAGGGCACCAAGTCTGTCTCAACTACTGCAGCAATGACATGGTTTTTAACCTGTACCCATTACGGTGACTTTGTTCAAATGTCCCTGCTCGACCCTTCTTTGGCAATGGGTCCAATTCTCCACCCCTCTGGCAACACAGATGTCAAAGTGCTACCACAACAGGTCTCACTTTAGCTCCTCTTGCAGGCCCCAGAAGGGGCTTTCACACCTGAAGGCTTGTCTTTGTTCCTTTTTATTTAACAGTCTTATTTCCCACCACTGTTTCATGGATCTAATAAAAGCTATCAGGTCCTCTTACAGACTGCCTTGCTGCCATTCTGGTTTGGTAGCATTTCAACCCTCCTCAATACATAGCTTGTTCAAGCCTGTGGGACTGTGGAAGGTGTAAATGGATGATCTCAAGGATCACAACTATCATGTGCAACCTTCTGCACTCTTCCAGCTTCTTCAGGCAGTCCCTCTTCAGACCTAAGTGCCTGCACTGCAGAGCCTTGGACACATGTTGTATAAAGTTGGATCCAGGACTTCATATAGGATCTCATAAGAGTGGAGTAGATGGGGAGAATCCTCCTCCTCCACCTGTAGCCACATTTCTTTTGATGCAGCCCAGGATATATTTGGGCTTCTGAGCTGCATATGCACATTGTGTCCAATATACCAACTGCCCTAAGTCCTTACCTGCAGGGGTGGACCCACTTTCATGTATGTATATATTCAAGGTGCCTTGCTGCTTTTTCCAGGCACTTTTCATTTCTTTCATTGCAGACAAAGAATCCTTCAGCATCCATTCCATACATCATCCACTTTGCTGATCACTACCATAAGCTGTATTTCAGCAGGACCCATCAGTTCTCTACATTTGTTTAAAAAACTAGGGTGCCAAATAGGAATTTTCTTGCCTGAACTTAATAGCTCAGACACCTTTGGCAAAGATTCCTTTATGCTTTCCCATAACTGACATCTGCATGGCTTTGCTGTATGACTGGCCTCTGCTGCTCTCTGGACTGGGTTCCAGGGACCACCAGCCTCCCCTGCAGAGGCAGGCACTGACACACAGCCCTGCTGCCACCTCTGCAAGAAAGAGCTGAGGGATGTCATGTACGACGTATGGGGCCACATTGTCTGGGAGGACAGTATTACAAAACAAGTGCCAATAAAAACTTCATAGTACCTCAGAATGGGATGTATAACATGTACATCAGATAGTTTCAGTCTTAGCTTTTTTCTTTTCCCTCTAGTTTTTATATTAGTTGCTACGGAAACCACTCTCCTGGTGACGGGTGTAGTTCAGAGACATTTACAAGACAAGAATGAATTGTATTTATAGAGTGTTTCAAAATGTTTATTGGAATTTGTGAAACGGGATGCACAGTGATTTAAGTGGAAAAAAATCTAAATGTAGATTACAAAATAACAGTGTACTATTATACATGAAGGTCAACTCACCAAACTTTTTTTTAGTCATTGAGTTACTCCCACACTAATTCCAAACTTGGCATGTTTTATGATTTTTCAGGTCATTAACTCAAAGAAGGAAACTTTGATCAACATTTGTTACAACTTCTATGACACAAAAAGAGAAATTAATAGGAGCCATGAACACTTGTGCTTCAGGAGGTGAGCAGGAGGATTAGGGACAGGCAAGGCTGCTGGGGCTGGTGTCCCATAGCTGAGATTCCTCAGTCCAGTCACAGAGGTGAGGGACTGCAAAGGGGATGGCCCCTGCCATGGCCATCTGGCTCTGTCTCACCTTGTCTCTCCTCTGAATTCCTTGCCTCTCCACTGCAGTGCTGCCAGAACCACCCCTGAGCAGTAGTGCCATTCAGATGTGTGGCTGGGAGGCTCCTTGGTAATTGTTTCCACACCAAAGTTCTATCAGTTCCCCTTACACTCACCAAACACTTCCTCTATTTTTAGAAACTTTCAGCAAAGGGGATTTGATAACCAATCCTGTTCCATGGCTTCTCTGTTCTAATCCCAGCTGTTAGCATTTTTTCACTCATCTGACTTTCTTTCCTGCAAATCAGCCATTTCTTCAACTCTTTTAAGATGGGTAGAATCCAGTTACTAAGTTTCACAGGCTTCCTAAGGGTCTATTACAACTGAAGCTTCCTAAAAGATAATTACTACCAACCTTTCTCCCTGCCTGTGAAGGAAGAGCCTTTTTGTTGGTTTGCCTTTGAGTCTGAATCAAAAGGTTTTCAAAATGAAACGTATTCCAGTGATCTCAGCTCCCCTGAGTAGCTCCCTGCCATAGAAGAGCCATGCCTTCTTGCAGTTTCCAGGCTTGTAATCCTGCACAAGCAGGACTGACCTGCAGTTTAGGGGGACCCAAAATTCATGCAGTGTTCATGCAGCGTTCATCACCCCCAGCCTGTTTCCAACAGAAACACATTTTAGGCTCAAGGAGGACAGGTTATTAATTTTTAAAAAGGAGGAACTAAACCTTTATGATTTTTCTAAGGTTAGACACAGAAAGTCTTTCCAGATTTATAACCAGGGTCATTTCCAAGCTCTTGAAGCAACTTCTGTACTGGCAGCTCCTTCCACTTCAGATACATTCAGCACGATGGGTCAATATAGCACCAAATTTATTTCTGTTTACAAAGATACCAACCCCATCTCGGACCTTCACAAAAATTAATTTTTCAAAGGGGATTGAAATTAATTTTTCAATTTGGGATATGTGAAAAAAAAATATATGTATCATTGCTTTAAGCCTCTTTTACCAGTTCTAAGGTACTGTGCCCAGCTGGGCAGTGATAAGAACAGTAGAATCGTAGGATGGTTTGGGTTGGAAGAGACCTTAAAGACCATTTAGCTCCAAACCCCACTGCCATGGGCCAGGACGCCTTCCACTAGAGCAGATTACTTAAAGCCCCTCCAGGTACTGGAAGGTGCTGTAATATCATCCCAGAGCTTCCTCTCTTCCAGGCTGAACAGCCTCAGCTCTCTGAGCCAGTCTTCATGGAAAAGGGTTTTGAGCTCTGTGATCAACTTAGTGGCCTCCTATGGACTCATTCCAAGATGGACAGGTCCATTTTTCTTGTGTTGGGAGCCCCAGACCTCGATGCAGCACTCCAGTCTAGGTGGAGTCTCACGAGAGCATAGTGGAGAGGGAGAATCAGAGCTGAAAGAGTACTGGATGGATGCATGATCCTCTGATCCTATATTTAAGAAAATGTAATGAACACTCAGGTTATTCAGATTAACTTCATCAAGAAACACCAATTGATCTGTGAGGATCCACCCATAGGTAACCCTGTGACCTTGTTCTCTCCAGCTGAAAATGGTTTTCTGCAAGGCCCAGGTGCAGCAAAGCATTAGGGAGCCAGCAGAGATGCAAGGAGGTTAGGATGTGGATGATTACACAGGCAAAATTAATTCTGGCTTATTGCTGTTTCTGATGTCTGTAGCTACTGGCAAAGCTAACACAAATCCCCATACATGGCATGGATGATGATACTACATTCCTGAGCTCTTAGCTCTGAAAGCACTGGCCTAAGTATCTAAGGGCTAATTTTTTGGGAGCAATATCTGTGCTTGCTCTGAAGCAAGTCTTTTTATACATAAGGGCTCTTTTGAGGCCCTCAGAGAATTACAATGTTCCTCAGAGTCCTACATTAACCAGGCTGTATCTTACAGAAACTTAACTTCCATGTTTGGAGGATTTTGACTCATGCAGCATTTAAAGGTGAAATAGACACATAATGATAAGGAGCTATAGGACTGTGCCCCCTGTTGACAGAGTGACAAAACTATCCTTTGTCCCTTTAAAAACGAAAGAAGCCCAGAAGTTTCTCTCCTCAATTAGGTGAAAAAGCCACCTCATAGGCCTAGAGGACTTCACCTCAAACTTAAGGATAGCCAATTGGACTGGAGCAAAAAAGTCCCCCCTGGGCAATTTACTAGAAGAAGAAGAAGAGTACAAAAAAACTAATTGCTTTTGTAAGGTGTTATACCAGGAGCAAGGACCTCCTGCACCTGGCTCAGTTTTTCTCTGTTTGTTATTTTGCCTTTTATTAAACCTTTTTGTTTCCAACACTGCAAAAGAAGCCCTCCTGCTGGTTTTTATGCCTCCAAGGGCAGCTGAGCTATTTTGGGTGTGTTATAGGCCTCCAAGAGCTTATGAGACCTGGCTCGAGGAGGCTACTATAACAAGGAACTCCCTACAAGACAGCAACTGCACACCTGAATTTATTAGTGCGTTTATCCTGAGAACATCAGATTGAGAAAGGGTAATGTTTTTGTATCAGTCACAGCAAAGGGAAAATGAGAAAACAAAACAGGGATTTGACCCACATCTCTCCAGCCCTGGAAACATACACTGTGTTTCTTGTGGCTTTCCTCTCCACAGGACCTCTACCTTTGCATGTGAAAAAATTGCAGGTCAGACTGAGCAAAGACATATTTTTCTTTTCAACCCCTCGTACAAAGCTCCTGCCCCTGGGAAGATTGGTGAGGTGTGGAGGCCCTGGAGGGGCTTCTCCTAAGTTACACCCCATTGGCTCCTTCCCCTGTTCCTATGCCTGAACATAGGTGCTCCTGAGGCTCTCCCTCCCTTTTCCCTGATTGGGCCTCACCTTGATACTGCATGGAGACCAAGGTCAGCCAGGAGGCCCCTGGGGGAGAGAGCAGGACCCTGGGGGGGAGTGTGTGTAGGGGAGGAGAACATCTCACCGCGCGGCTGAATTAAACATCTGTGGATATTATGCAAAAGCCTTCTTGCTTCTTTACCCTGGACTTTACTAGCAGCAATTCAAACTGCAGCAGTGAGGCTATGGACTATTTTCTACAATATGGTCCTAAATGCATTTTCTATATTTTAAATGAAACAAGGTTGTCAAACTTCTGGTGCTAGAAAAAATTCCAGCTGAGGAAGCTTTAGGGGATACATCTCCATTCATTGTAGAGAGCTTTTCTTTCCTTGTGGTCTTTGGGATATTTAGTAATCTGTGTGTCTGGTATTCCTGGCAATTTTGCTCTGATTTCCCTCAGGGTATTAATTTGGGGATTTTTAATAACTATGGTTCAGAAGTCAGTGTTTTACTTTATTGCAAGCAATATGTAGAAGTGACCCCTGTGGTGGATCTCAGCAGGGACATGGCTGGGAAAAGGCTCTGTACTGAATCAGGATCAGTCAGCATAGATTGCACGAGTCAGGTTCAACTTCTTTGGGTGTTTAGATGTGCAATTTCAATTCCTATTCATGCTCTGCTTTGATTATTGATTGCATCTATTTTAGCCTGACACTAGCTAACTTCCTTAATTTTTCTTTTTAAATGAACTGTATCATTTTCCCATCCTCCTCTGCCTCTCCTGGGTCCCCATGCCGTGTAAATCCTCTTCCTCCCTGAGATGCTGCAGTCCCCAGGCACTAAGAGGTTTTTGTCATTCACAAAGTGAACTTTCCCAGCATTGCTCATGTCCTGAACCAGGAGGACTCACCATCAATGCAGGGAAAACAGGTTAGGGAACGCTTAAACAAGCTCAACATATGTAAGTCCATGGACCCTCATGGGATGCACCCATGAGCACAGAGAGAGCTGGCAGGTGTTATTGTGAGGTCACTTTCAATAATCATTGAAAAGTCATGGTGATTGGGAGGGTATGAAGACTGGAAGAAATCAATGCAACTTTTGTCTTCAAGGAGAACAAGAAGGAGGATCTGGGAAACTACACACTGCCCAGCTACACCTTGAAATGTGCAAAGGTAATGAAAAAAATCCTCTTCATTACTTTGCAAACCACATGGAAGACTAAAAAGTAATTAAGGCCAGTCAGCCTGCATTTATGAAAGGGAAATTGTGCTTAACCAACCTCAGAGCAGTCTACAGTGAGAGAACTGGCTTGGTGGATGAGGAGAAAGCAGTGGGTATTTTTTATCTTGTCATTAGCCTGCCTTTCAGCACGGTCTTCTAAAACATCCTCAGAGACAAGCTGATGAAGTATGGGATTGTTAAGTGGATGGTGAGTGGACTGAAACTTTTTGTGATTCTGGTAACACCTGGGATCAGCCATAGCTCTTCTTATACTAGAGAGCTGCAGTCTCCAGATGTTTCTGTTTGAATTAGCCATGTGCAGTGTGGCGTATGCAGAAAGTTATCTGAAATGTGGCATATGAAAGACACCCTGGGGCAGCAGGACACAGCCTTTGTGGCCCTGAAGACAGCAAGCATCCGCAATGTGATTGCCACAAGCATGCTTTGCTCTCCTTATTGGATTATTTGATTTCTGTGAGCAACATGAGATGATTTCTCTACAGCACAGATGATGTCTTAGGGGACAGGACAAGTGAGGAAGGTCTTTGGCCAGCTTTTCACTCTGAGCTCGTTTCTGCTGTTTCCAGTTAGTAAGTGAGGAAGCAAAACTGTCTTGGGGGACATGTCTCAGATGAGTGTTTTTCACTTCTCCAAATCAGATTTAAACTTCACATCTTTTGGCAATTGTGTCATCAGTGATGTGGCTTAAATATTTTGTTTCCAAGGGTTGTCCAATCTATTTGTTCTTCTGAACACAGATAGAAGGCTGAGGTGGCCTTGACAGCTTGGTGAGGTTCTGCCTCTCCACACAGCAGATCTTGCCTGACCCCACGAAAAAGGTCTGGTTTGCTCTTTCCTGTAAAACTAATGCTTTCTCAGAAGGTTCTTTTCTGGATGCCTACCAAGGGAGTGCTTCAGTGTTTTTAAAAAGTTGGTCTCTTGAGAGCCCTATTCTTGTAAGAGAAAAAAAAATCTCATCATTCAGAAAGAAGCGTAAAGTTTTTCTAAGCAGATCTTTTTATCTTGTCAGTGGGTTTTTCTTGGCCACCCACACCCCCTCAAACAATATATAGCTACTCTTCTCCAAGCTAGATCACTCCTTTTTACTGGAAACCCGGTGTCCTGAACTCCAGACAGCCTTCTCCCTCTCTCCTGTCATTGCACAGAGTGGACTTATAGTTTTCTACACTTACTCTTGAAGATTAATTTCACTTGTAGAAGTCCATGCAAAATTTTACCTACTTGACTAAAATCTTGATCTTACATGGCAGAAATTGTGAAGCTGGGCTTGGCTTCCTATGCCAAACTCTCCCTTGTGAATTCTTCGAGTTCTAGTAATGGAACTGTATTAAAGTATTATAAAGATAACTTGTGATTATATAAATAAAATCTGAAAATAGATGTTGTATAACAGGCTTTCTTCCCATGCAGATATCAGAAATGTGTCTCTTTCCCCCATTGTCTACTTTCATACTTTCATCATCAGAACTTGGTGCAACTGAATCTTTGGTCCATCTGTTCAAAACTGGTCAGCAAGTTCAAAAGCTTTTGGTGGAATCTGTCAGGCATGACAAGATGAAGGGTTAACATTTGTTTTGTTAGAAAACTGTATAAAAGGCTCTACACAGGCATCTGGACAGGCTGAATTGATGGCCCAAGGCTAATTGTCTGAGGCCCAACAAAGTCAAGTGCTGGGTCCTGCACTGGGGTCACAACCACCCTGTGCAGAGCTACAGGCTGGGGGCAGAGTGGCTGGTTCTGTTGGGTCTTTTGGGGAACTTTAACTTAGGCTTACTGGAAACTGGGTATAACCTCTTCTCTGTTCAGGTGCCATAAGTTTAAACTTGGTTTAGGTTACGATTTTTCTATAGCAAACCATCCTCAAGGTTGATGAGAAGCTGAACTGCAATTTTAAGACAAGATGATCAGGAATGCTGCTGTGCTGCAGCTCAGTGATCACCAGTTGATAACAGTGTGCCTCATTGTTATTTTTTAAAATTCCTGTGGACATTAGTAATGACATGCTGACAATACACTATATGATTATGGTTTCATAAAAGACTCTGAGTCCTTCAAGAAGTAAGAAGAAAAACTTGATTCACTGTGTTGCACACACCCAGACAAATATTCATCTGTTCATTAGACTACTTTTTGTGGTAGTTTTTCAGGTTCTACAGACTTTGGGGAGCTGTTATGTGAAATGTTTAAAAAGACACACTTTTTAAAGAGGGAGTAGGTTTCAAACAAAGTTGCTGGCAACTGTGTTAGCCCCCCACAGTCTTCTCCCTCTATTACCACTGGGAAATGTGGCTGACTTTAATATCTGTAAGTTTATTTTTCTCAGACCTTACTTGCCAGATCACCATCTGTCTAGACACTGTCAATTACTAATATGTGTACTCAAGGCAAGTGTAAGGGTACTCAGTATTTTCTTTCTAAATATTTTTATGATTAAATTTACAGGGAGAACAGATCTAACCCACTATATTCATGTTTGTCATTTAAGGCAGATGCCAAATTGTCCAAAAGAAATTGAAGACCTTTGCATTGATTCAAAGTATAGAAGTTGTGATAAGTACTCTGAACCTCAAAGGTCTTCTTGAAATTTGTATAATAGGAGCAGTATTTTCCTTGGGTATCCCCTCAACTCCCCCAAAAAATCAGTAAGGTGTGGGAAGGCCATACCCATTTGGATAAATCAGCTAGTAAAAAACCCTTAAAGCCCCTGATAGATATGCTCTTAATGATAACTGTAATAATAACCTATTATTACAGATCATAACTGTATCACTTGCATACACATTTTGTCAGTTTTCCTTTATATGAAGACATTTGTGTATTTTACTCTACACTAAGCCACTGCATTGTGTTCCCCAACCCTGAGATGTCTGCTCCTCAGGTTGTCTTGAAAGCAAGTCAGCTCTTCGTGTGAACACTGAGTCAGGAGGCAACAGCAAAAGGGTTCTACTGAAAAAGGAGAAAAAAATTGTTATGTTTGTAGGTTTTTTTCCTTGAAATATGAAACTGAGAGCTAATAAAATGTGATGCCCCTATAAAATATCTTAACTGGCCATCCCAAGTTAATACTCTGAAGTGTGAAATACCAGACCTAAACCAAATCTCTTATCAGAGTAGATAAAAAGGAGCTGCCTTGATGCTTCTTGCAGTAAGAAATCCCTACAGTATCCTCTTAAAAATATGAGAAAGGATTACTCCTTTTTGCTCCCCAAAGACAGCAGGTGATGCAGCATCAAACTTTGGTGGAGATACACATCTTCAGCTCATGGGTTTACCTCTCTGCTCTCACCGAGGCACCCCATTCATATCCATGTTTACCAGCTTTACAGGGTTTCTGGGGAGATATTTGTTATTCCTCACTAAAGCTGTTCTATAACAAATAGATTACTTGCACATACTGCAGGGCAAGATGTCCAAAACCCCCAAAAACATGTCTGCTTGGCCCTGGCTGGGACCACCAACCTTGCCCCAGCAAACTTAGACTGGACAGAAATGTTCAGAGCAGGGCAGGGACTGAAATGATGACTCCTGCTTTGGGAATGTACACTCTCTAAGTGGCACTTCTTTTCAGTGCATCTTCCTTCCTCATGTAACTTTTCATACTGGCTGCCTCAGATCCCATTTGGAAGCCATGATTCTGAGATTCAGATTATTAAAATCCCTTCTAAGAACTGGCCTTTCTGTTTATTCCCATTCAGCTCTTTTATTGTGAATGTCTTCCTAGTGCAGAAACATCAGGAGATGAAGGCTTGCCAGGCTAAATATAATGTGTACCGATTGCTTGGTCCATTTCCTCTATTTTTCCTGGAATGTTCTCAAACTTTAAATTGTAGGGGAAAATAAATATACTTAGTTTATGAAGCACAAAGAAAAGCTTCACACTGTGGCAAGCCACGTCACGGCACAAGAGCAACAGTGCATACTGCCCTGAGAAACACAGGAAGCTGCATCTAAAGCTCTTGTTTACTACTAAGCTGCAACAACCTGCAGGGGCAGCACTACCTCAGAAATTAAATTTAAAAAGAGGAAAAAAAATCAAGCTGGCAAATTCCTTTGCAAAAAAAAAAAAAAGTTTGCAAACTAAATCTGGGCAGAAAATTTGTTTTAGCGACTTCAGCAATCTCTTACCCTCATGGAAGTAGAATTAATTAAAAGTTGTTTACTTAGTGTGTAAATTTAGTATGGAAACATAGGGGTCATGGTGCTTGTATGTAAAGGGAAATTCATTCCTTCAGAAATAAAATGAGTGGAAAAAATGTCTACTCATCTTGGCCTTTCACATTAAAGAAGTATTTAATTTGGCAGCATTTAATAGTCCTAGTTTCCTTACCTCTACATCATATCCAGCTGTTCCTCACAGAGCATTCTGAGGCTAAATTAATAAACATCCTACAAGTATCTTCAAAAGATGTCAAAAAACTTGCAGTTGCCAAGGAAGGATGCCAATTGCCAAAGATGCAGGAACATTGTCTTCAGAAGCAGTCATGCTCATGATTTTTTTCCTATTCATACTCTGAACATGTGTTCCATGGAGCTGCTCTGTAAAGTTAACACATGTCTTTTACTGCCTTGAATGAGAGCTTCACACCAGCACGGTGCACCTTTCAAATGGGCTACATCACCAGAACTGAAAGCAGTCCTAGCTAAAAGAGAATGACACTTTTATATATATCCTCAGAAGGTCCATTTGATAAGAGTCTTGTTTCTCCTCCCAATCCTTTGTTTCAGTCAGTTTTAGATAGGACTTCTGGCTCTTAACAGTTATTTTAAGGACTCAGGAACTAGACTCTGACCAGGCCAGAGGCAAGGCAAAGATGTTGACTGTTCCTTTTAAGCAAGAAATTATACAAATTATTTCAATAAGCAAGCTGCTAGTCTTAGCATAAAGGACAAAGCTTGAATCCAGACTGAACAACAATTAAATGGAAATCTTTGATTTCTCTACAGGTGATAGTAATACTAAGTAGCATAGGTAACAGTAATTTCTGAAATCCAAATTTCACAAATGTATGGCAGCTTTTATGTTTTTCTCATATTGGACCGTAGAAAAAATGGTGATGCACCTGAGTACTTCAGAAATTTTAAAGCCAACACAAGTTTCCAAATACCTTGGCACACATTCCAAGGGAATTCTGAATTAAAAAATAAAAACAACAAATAAAACAGATTGTATTGTTCTCTTCCATTAAAGAACCTCATGTAAGCACCACATGTTTTTTATATCCTGACCAGCTTGGCTCAGGGCTATCGAGTGACTGAGGAGCTGAACTAGCAGCTGGACAATGTCTACTTGCTGGTCCCTTGCCCAGGGCACTGAATTACAGAGTCTCCTTACACAGAAGGTTTAACTGATGCTAATCTCCAATCAGACTGAGACAAATCAGTTTAACACTTGATCACCTGAGCATCTTCTCTACATGAAACAGTGCACCCTGCTGTCTTTAATTCAATGTATACAAGAGATCTACAGCTCCAAGAATTATGTTTCTGTCACCTTTTGTAGTCTCCCTTTGATTTTTATACGTTAACTTGTCTCAACACCTTCAGTAAACTCTAGGGAAGAAGGACTGTATAGGTGCACACCTTATTCTTTTAGTCAAGTTAGTAATTCAATTAGTAAAGAACAATTTCACAGCAGTAAACTAGTTATACCAACTAATGTCATTATATTATAATTATAAGGACAATAAAACTAAATTATAAAAACATAGAGCCTCTAGTAATTAGAGCCCTGGACTACTGAAAAACACTATACAAAATGAAGGAAAAGCAACTAGTCACCAATTATTTGCTGAAGCAGGTGCTATTTTAATAGCTGCACAAGAACAAACAGTAATAGTATCTGCTCATTAACCATTTCAAAATACAAAACTAACTTGACTCTTAAATTGCTTATTGCAAGCATATTCATCACATCTCAGTCTCATAGATAGAAGGTTCAGATAATTTTCTTGGTGAAATTCATAAAATCTTGGTGATATTCATAACATCTCAAAATAAGCATTGCTTGAGACTTCTGTTGAATCAACATCTCTATTTGTAGCTAGCTATCTTTTCCTTACGCTTGGACAAATACATGGCCAAAGCAAGGAAAAACAAAAGGTCAGAAGAAGCAACAAAGTCTTGGTATAAAAAGAGCTCTGAGTTGAAAGGCTCCTCTATCACATCCAACTTGCTTAGTGGACAAGGCTGTACCTAAACTAATAATCACTATCACCATCTGACTCTTCTGGCAAAACTTTGACATTTTTTTAGCAGGCAGATTCAGACCTTTACCTTTCACCCTCAACAAAAAGTGTAGGTAATTAACACATTTTCCTGTTCACAAACTTTGCAATATTTCAGAACCTCAAGCAGATATTTTAAGCAGTTGCTTTTCCTTTGAGTAATGAGAACACAATAGACTCTTTATTAAACATTCTGTTTATGAAGTGCTAAGTGAAACTGCAGTCAAGGGATGCAGACCAAAGTCTTGTAGGCAGAGCCTTACTACAGTAGCTAGAATCATCATCAACTTTGAGATATACACATCCTTATTGAGAACTCATGTACCTGAAAACTTCTCTGCTTTTCTCAGATAATCTGTAAGTAGTGAAATAAAAAGTCATTAAGAGGTTAATTCTACCTGTCAATCTTGCCTGGCATGTAGTTTATGCATGGTAGCTCATAACTAATCACCATTAACTGTATGACAATAAGAATTTATTGGGAAAATAAGAAAGTGCAAGGGATTGCATGTTCAAAATCATAATTTATTGATGTATTTTTTAATCATGTAGCTCCTTGCAAAGATACAGTTTATAAATTATAGAACAAGTATAGTTCTTTCCACAGCTTCCATATTTTAGTCCTCAAGTCCAGGTCAGTATTTTAAAACAAGACGGTCAAAGGTAAATAATGCAAAATGGCTTAAAAAAAACCTACAGTAAAAAGCTTCAGTTCTTCCAGGATCCAAGACACACACATAATAAGCAGCATTACAATGTCTGCACTATACCCCCAAGCGATAAATGCAGGAGAAGCAGCGTACAGTACCTGTACCAGACCTCAAGGAACACTTCATGATTAGCAGTACACAGCACCTGAACATCTACAGTAGCCTCAAAATTTATTTAGTAAAACAAATGCTCAAAGGGTTTACAGCATGTGTGGCAAGGTTAGATGATGGGTTGTAGCAGGTAACAATCATGTCCAAGTGAGCCCTCCTTACCTGTGTATTCACAGCAGGCCAGTGCACAAGCAGTACACAGCACCATTTCACCCTGCACTGTGACACTGCCCAAGCACGGCCATGTATCTGCAAACTCATCCCACAGTACAAAGGAACAATTCACTGCCTGTATCTCTCTCCCCTCCACACACATCCTGAGGAGAAGGCAGGCTCCACTGAACTTCTAGCAAGATCTAATTACACTGATAACAAACTGACATCACTGCATTGGTGGGAATGTACCTCTGCAGTTAAATTTTATATTTTGTGCTTGCTCGCCATTGACAGTTTTTCCTTAAGGTTGATGTCAACAAAATGCCAGATCTTAAAGGCAAACAAAATAAGTTTAATTTAAAGAAAACATTTATTTGAAGTTCTTTTAGGTCACAGAGTTTAACAGATGAAAACTTTTTTCCCTTTTCACATTTCAAGTCTTCAGCAGAGACCATACACACTGTCCCATGAACAGTGACATTTTCCTATTGATTCCTTTTGAACGAA
Source organism: Ammospiza caudacuta (assembly GCF_027887145.1). Lineage (NCBI taxonomy): Eukaryota > Metazoa > Chordata > Aves > Passeriformes > Passerellidae > Ammospiza > Ammospiza caudacuta. The sequence goes on along the minus strand of NC_080595.1, from coordinate 91,113,945 downwards.
TCGGTGTCTAGGCAGATGAAGATTCACATTTTAAGCAAACTGATTTAAAAATATTAAAAAAAAAACCCAACACAACAAAACAAAACTTTGTTTATCAAATTCTTATCACAGATAAAAGGTGTTTAACACTCATAAGCTTCTCAAAACAAAAATCAAAACAAAATCTCAAAACAAAATACCAGCAATTTAATCAAACAGAACATACTGCCTTCAAGAAATTTCCCAGAATTTTAAAATGCTCCAAATATATACACATTTATAACTTAAGTGCTTATTAGCTACAACCTTTTACTCATGCAAAAGTTGTGAGAGGAGAAGGTGTTTCTTAGAGAGGCTTTTCTGAATATGCAGTAAAACTCTTCACTCGTGCAAAGAACAAAGGGGTGTACATTTTGTCAATGTCGAAAGTAGTAACAGCTGTCTCACCAGTTGATCTGCAAAGAGCATTGTAAAAGTTAAATGAGACACAAGTTGCTGTTTGAGTCCCTATGTTCCATAGTACAGTGTGTGCATCAAACTACAGTTGGGATAAAGTGTCTTTTGTAATGTCTTTTTCTGAAAGCATTTGACTTTTAGCTGAATTACACTATACAGAATACACTTCTACATTCATACCTAAGAAACTACTTTCTCTTTCCACTCTTATTATGAGCTCCAAGACCTGAGCAGTACAGAAACTTCATGCTGAAAAGAATGTCTGCAATATAAACTAGGTATGACAACACTAGCTTTCACAAAAGCAATTTTCTGTTTATGGAAGTTACCTATACTCTCAACCCTCAAGTAGTTTATTTCCTGCATTTTATATTCTCACAGCTCAATAGCTAAGCTATGTTCCAATGGAAAAACTGAATATTAAGAACACTGGAAGACAAGGACTAAATCCACCCTAACTGCCAACATCAAATATCTGGAAAGCCAACTTGCCAGTAATTTGGAGTGTCAGGTGCAAGAACAGAGGTCATGGCTTCTGGCAAATGATCAGAAGGGCTGGTCACATGCCCATATTCTGCACTGCTGAATTATATAGTTAGTAACATTAGAATTCTCATGTGAAAAGTACAAACATCTTTAGTCTGCACATCCACAGTGGAAAAGATATATATCTTAATGAATACATACTTTCCATACCCCTTCATTAACACCACATTAAGTCATTCAACCCTGATTCAGTTCTGAAATCAAACACTCTGCATAAATCCTTTAAAAAGCTAAAAAACTATAGTTACACTACTTAGGAAACTTCCCATTATGATTAAAACAGGTTACTAAAATCTTGGGATTTCTTTACATGAAAGTTCATTATGTATTTCAAATCAGGACCAGTTACTGTTTTCATTACATTTTGTTAAAGCCACCAAAGTCTCAGACTCTACATTTTCTGTACTTAGTACTGGAGAAATTAATGCCACCTTTAATGCTACAGTTCAATATCTTTGCTCTTGTTCTCCATTTACTCACCTGCAAGTGATGTGACAAGAATGATGTATCCACACAAGTTTGTTGAACCTCTGGCGCCCACTGGAGCACAACTGCAGTCCTACATGGAAACTGTGATCGGTTTCTTGAGCAGGAACTCGGCGGAAATACCTGTATTTGTGGTAATCAACTGGTTTCTGTACAGAGAAATAAGAAGTTTCGTGACCTACAAAGAACACATTGTGAAACTATTTATCCTAAGTAACTGTGAGACCAGATTGGTAAATCTCTCATACTTAAAAATAAGTACTACTGTTCCTTCAAAATACATAAATGTGTATGTTAATGATGGAAGAAGTTTTCACAGAAAGCAAAAGAAGCATGCAGGACACCACCCAACTGTGCACAGTCACTGTAACACTTCCTCTTCAAAAGTTTTTCTTGACTAGCACTTTGGTCATCAGAAGAATTTGTAAGTAAGTGGACCAAATAATTCGGAGTTCAACTAACAAATATTGCTTATCTAGTTTTACTAAATGTTGTGGAACATATCTGCACACAGTCAAATCTGTTCTCAGAAAATGACCTGTTCATCCTTCTTTCCCGTTAATGATGCTGACACCTAATAACACCATAAATGGAAACTAAGGGGGAGAACAACTGTTTCAATTTGAACCAGGTATTTATCTGCCTTAATAAATTATTACAGATTTGGGGACAAATGTAAGTGACATCACCATGCTTATTTATTTATATTTTATTTTTAAACAGTTTTAAAGTTTTTTTAATTTTTTGGTGTAAGGCAAATCTTTGGGTCCCTTAAAACACTCAGTCTGAGTAAAATCTTGTAAATCTATTTCTCCTGTATTCTGTTTTTCTACCTACCTCTTCTTTTTTCTTCATTATTACAGCAAATACTTTGGTTTGATTGTCTGTTTCCTGGGAAAGGCGATAATGGCCAAGCAAGATTGCATCTGTTCTGGAAGGTTAAAAAGGAGGATAATGTCAAGGACATAAAAATATTCTGTGTCACAAAAGTGTGATGCTCTTATAATACAAGCATCAGCAATGAAACAAAAACTGACTACATAATAATACAAACTATTTCTTATTTCCATTCAGTAAAGCCTAATCAATGATATTAAATGGTGAAAACATTTTGGAAACTTGCTTCTAATTTTCCCAAACCGGACAGTAAACCTAAGTTAGTTGGTTCTACCTAGCCTACTGCTAAATATTTACAGATTTCTGGTGAACAGCTCAAACCTGTTTTGAAGCTGCAAACGATTTTCTATGTTTTTATGTCCAAACATCAAAAAGTACTAATTGCAACCTATCCCACTGAAATCTTCACTTTCCTTCTGTTAAGGAAGTGTGAGAAGGCAGGCAGTAATGAAATAGTATCTTTAAAAGGATTATTCCATCTACTTGCCTTAAAAATTTCAAATCACCTAATCCACAAAGGAAATCTAATTACAATATCAGGACCCTAAAATGAAAGATATTTTTGCATAAAGATCAAAATTATTTGTAGTTCTTAGGAGAGAATTATAAATATCTATAACACAATATAAATAACATTGTTTTAATTATAAATAACATTGATTTGCTAAGATAGGATATAGAATCTGAGACAGAAATAAATAGAAATTGCTGGGTAAAAGCAAAATTAAAACTGCAGAGCCAAATACTTTATTGAAATAACCTTGTGTTTTTAGTCCGTAAGCGAGGAACTATAGATTGAGGATCTTCAGGAGTTGTTAGCATCATAACTTGACCATCTGGAAAGAATCTCAAATACCTGCAAAAACATAATTACACAATGTAAACCTAGAAAATATATTCTTTTCCTGTTTTTTTTCTGTTTGTTTGCTTTTAAAATCACAGGATGTTACCCAGAAGGATTTAGAACTTAATTGGTAATAGCATTTGAAAACACATTTCTTCACACATAACAGAAAATAAAAGAGATCAGAAATCAAAAGAGAGTTATGAATATTAAAAGAGGAAGTTATGAAGAGTTATGAAGTTTTGTCACCTCTACCAAAGCAAGGTTGCTAAAACTGACATCTGGCATCAAAACTGACATCAAAACTGGCATCAAAACTGACCTCCAAGTTTCTCCATTCCTATCCACTGAGACCAATGCAACAAAATCTCAATTACGGTATCAGTACAAAATTAGTAATGTCCTATGGACTTTCTCAGGTTCAGGAACCTGATGGATTTTTACAGTACTGTGCTAATATTTGAGACTACAGCAATAGCCATCAGGTTCAATGGTTTCTATGAACAGTGTCCAGCCTCAGAAGAGATGGCAGAATGAAACAATAAATGCTGGGAGCAGCAAAATGAACACCAGCAAAAAATCAGGCTGAGGAAATAAATGGCAAGGCATTTACAGCAAGATGAGAAAGCTCAGCCTCTTGATTTTTACAACTGATTACACATATGCTAAATGGCTGCTCTTGTATAATCACATGTATTCTCTTTGCTGAATTATGTCATGTGTTGTATCAGACATGTAAAGCAAAAGTTGTTTAGGAAAAGAAATCTGCAGGTAAGCATTAACTGTTATAAGCTTTCATCATGTGACAAGGTTTAAGTGAGCATGAAACATGTCTCTAAGCTCATTTCTAATTATCATAGAATTCTATTATTAGATCTATTATTAGATTCTATTTCTAAAACCTATTCTCAAAAAACATTGCTTTACACACTGCAGGAGCCCCATTCAGTTTTACAGAATGATTATTGTCTGTGATAGCCAGGGGTGGATTTAAAGAACTTAAAGAGAGAAACATTTCACTCACTCATTGTACTACAGCTCTACCTGTAATATTCCACTTGGTGCCATGCTCTGTAGAAACCATCAAGAGACTGCTCTCCTTGACGTATGTATTTTGTCTTGCTGACATATACACCTACAGAAAAGGAAGATATACAAACAAAAACTAAGAACATAAAGTATTTATGATGAAAAAGCCAATAATCTAAAACTTTTGAGTATGGTTTTGTTACTTAAATACATGGAAGTTTTTATTTTCATCCCTTGCACCTTTCCCTTCTATTTGCAGATACTCTACAAATTGAAATGCACAAACAAATTCAGACTAGGTCTAACAACATCACAAACATCAAACCCACCTGACTGTTTCTGTCGCACAGTTACAACTATTTCCAAAAGTACAGCTTACCATCAAATCGAACGCGAGGCCTTTCCAAAAACATGTCCCTCCAAGATGCATATGGAACAAGTTTATTGCAGCTCCTGCCCCATATTTTCAAACAGACTTGATGCCAGATTTCAGGATCTCTAGTGAAAACAAGAAAAAAGCAAACCCCATAACTTCCCTACAAACTCTGTTTAGCTTTTATATATCAAATAACACTTTTTTACTTAGTTTGGATGCAGCTAAAAGAAACTTTCTTGAACAAAAATAGCTCATAATTTAAAACCCTTGACTAATTTACTTCATCCTGGAGTGTTTGAAAGCCTTTTCCTCTTCCCAGTCAAACTGAGGAACAGGGTGACAGAATGTCATTTTCATCCAAGTACAGAACCACAACATTGCAGCAGCCTTGCACATCTCTGTGTGGCTATATGAGCATGACAACAATATTCTACAAACCTTAAACACTAATTTACAAACAAAGTAGAACAAGTAATACTTTCTGCTAGATTTTTTATTACAGTCAAGTAATCTATCTCACATTTAGTTGTGTATTGAGAAACTGATTAGCACTGTGAGGAGCTTAACATGAGAATGTTTGTGGGAAGGAAAAGCAGGATATACTAGTGCAAAAAGAGAAGCTTCATTCTAGATAAATTATCTACAATACCTGGCACAAATGTAAAATCCTCGGCAAACAAGAGATAATTGCTCCAATGATCTCAGATCCAAGTCACTTGAAACCACCCATCGGAAAATGTACATTAGTACTTCCATAGGCAACGCTAAAGACAGAAAAGAAATCCTTGTCAGATGCAACCTGTAAATCAACAGGTTATTCATAATTCCAGGTCTGGCTTTTGACTTTCCATTAAAAATTCTACTTTTCACATTGTAGCCCAATGCCAGAGAACAAAAAAAAATTAACTTAAAAGGTCACTATAGACAACATGTGACGTCCATAAAGGATCCTTTTGATCCTTTTTAGCCTACTAACTTCTAAAGCTGATGTGATTTATTAAAAGTTTTCTTCCTGCTATAAAAAAGTCTGTAAAAAAGATACTATAACACAGGACTGGCAGGAAAGTACAATATAAATCTAGAAAGACCAACACTGCTGTTGGTCTTGTGGTCCTGTCCAAGGACACATGTCCTGATATAATTTTAGAGTAATGCCTGCAACATCTTGTCTTTACTGGTAAAAGAAGAAAATACATTTTCCCAAGTGCACAATGCACCAGTTATTAAAATAAAATAATGTTTAAAACCCTGTTTTCTTTATGTTTTGATTTGCTTCACTTACTTTATTTTCTTTCCTTGACCAGATAAAAGGAGATCAGGCCAAGATTTCAAAGTGCAACTGATAATTTAGGATGCAGAACCAAGCCATCTTGGTTTTTAAGAGAGATCATAGCTCATATACACTCTCTACAATTTAGATCTCATAAGGAAGTCTCAGGATAACTGTCCCAGAACTGAAGCACTGAAAGTCATTAACCTTCAAAAGACTTTGTAGCTTTGTTATTTAGTCTTTCTGAAAACATACTTGTTGCAAAAATCTCATATAGAACCAAAAGAAATCAAGAAATGTAAAGATGCATAGTCTACAAAACAATTGTTTCTTACTCAAACTTAAAAATTGTAGTAATAACTGTATTTTCAAACCAAACTAAAAGAACTGGAAAGAAAACTGGAATATGCTTACTTCAGCAAGTCCATTTCTAGAAGTTGCAACTTTTAAATATGCCTCTGATCTACTCAGAAATACTACTTGGAAAAAGCTTGTGTGATAAAGACAAGATCTTGTACGAGAACAACATTGTTTACCTAGCTGATAATTTTTTCTCCTTTGTATCTAGCTGCAGAAGTAAATAAAGAGATAATGTATGCACTTCTTCAAAGGTGACTTTTGAATGAAGGAGAGAAATGTTTTAATAAAGTGAAACATAATATAAATTCTGCCTCTCAACTCTTACAGAGTACCTTAACTCTTACCTGAGATGTGGGTCTGGTTGACATAAACTTCAGGCTGACAAAGTTTGACTGAAGATTCCTGAAGAGTTAACTGCTGCTGGAAATCCGTCAGGAGATCTGCCATTTTGTCATCCTCTTTGCTATCCTCAACACTAGAAAAGGGGCAATGCCAACACTGTAACATTGGATAAAACATACCAACAGATGTCCTCATCTTAGCATCAATCCACTGCCATACTCCCATTCATTAGAGTTGTTTCCTGTACATTTTTAAAGCAATCACATTTCATCACAGAATAAAACAACTACTGAAATATGATTAAGGTCATTAAGACATTGCTGGAATGGCTCTGAGAGTAACAACTTTTCATTAAATTCCCATCCCAGTTTTTTATTTTGTATTTCAGTTTTTTTATTGAAGTTACTGAAGAATTTCTTGACCTCATGAAAAGAAAAATCTCATCTTTCTTTTACTTTGTCTAAGATATGGCATATGCAGGAGATAAAGTGTTGTTAATGAAAGTTGTATTTTGTAATCCTTCTCAAGATGTAAGATATTGGAAACAATTAAGCATTATTTTTCATGTTCGTTTTATTCACTGAAGAGTGATCCTTGGTGGGTATATTCAACAGTAATGAAGGAAAACTACTTTTGTACCTATTCTGTAAATAGGCAGAAATAATAAATTTCAGGAGCCAGAACAAGATTGCAGAACAGAAACAACAAGCTTGCTACTCATCAGTAAATTTGAAGGATTACTAAGTGATAGAAGAACATTACCACATTAATAAAAGAAATCTAAATTTAACTTGTATATCATAATATGATCTTTTAATAGCTGCCTGCTTGCTTGCCCCAAATACCCACAAATGACACAAAACTCCCTGAGCACATCACAATCCATGTTTCTTTCCCTGACTTGGTATACAGCTAGTTAAGAAATCTTAGAGTTACTTTTTAATACGATTCAATTCCACTCTAAACAAGCTACTAGAATGAGTTGAGAATATAAGCAAGCAACTGGTAGACCTAGCAATGGGTTTTGAAGTATCACAGAGAAGACAATTATGTTTGGACCTGTCCTAAGACTACAGGAGGAAGTTGCACTGAACATACCTTCCTTTATTTTGATGAGTATGATGGTCAGTCCCAGTACCTACAGGCCACACTGTAAACTGGTTTTTCAAATCTAACTGTGTAATTTGATTATCTCATCAAGACTCTATGAAACACCTACAACAGTAATTCAGAAAGCACAAACTAAAATCTCTCCCAAGAAATACATCTCTGCAAATACTGCTTTTAAACAGTAAAGTAACAGTTGAGACTATGGGTTGTTTTTCCCTCACTGCCACAAAGTGCTCGGAACAGTATAGCAATACTTAAAAAACCAAATAAAAATCCACAGAATTGTAGAATAATTTTGGTTGGAAAAGACCTCTGAGATCATCAAGCCCAACCATTCACCCGGCACTAAACCATGTCCCTAACTGCCGCATGTCACATCTTTTAAATACCTCCAGGCATGATGACTCAACCTCTTCTCTGGGTACCCTGCTCAAGTACAGCTTGACAACCCTTTCTGGGAAGACTTTTTCCCAATATTCACTCCAAAGCACACACTGAGGCCATTTCTTCTTGTCCTGTCGCTTGTTATTTGGGAGAAGAGACCAACCTCTACGTCAATACAAATTCCTTTCAGGTGGTTGTAGAAAACAGTAAGGTCTCCCCTGAGCCTCCTCCTCTCCAGGCTAAACACCCCCAGCTCCCTCAGCTGCTCCTCACAGCCCTCGTGCTCCAGACCCTGCCCCAGCTCCACTGCCCTTCCCTGGACTCACTCCAGCCCCTCAGTGTCTCTCTCACAGTGAGGGGCCCAGAGCTGGACCCAGCACTGGAGGTGAGGCCCCAGCAGTGCTGAGTGCAGGGGGACAATCCCTGCCCTGCTCCTGCTGGCCACACTATTGCTGACACAGGCCAGGATGCCACTGCCCTTCCTGGCCACCTGGGCACACACTGACTCATGTTCACCCAATGTCCTATCAAGCAGGACCCCACAGTCCTTTTCCAACAGGCAGCTTTCCAGCCACTCTGTCCCCAGCCTGTAGCTCTGCATGTGGTTATTGTGACCCAAGCACAGAATCCAGTACTTGGCCTTGCTGAAATTCACACAACTGGTCTTGACTCATTGATCCAGAATATCCAGATCTCTCTACAGAGCCTTCCCACCCTCCAGAAGGACCACTCCTGCTCAACTTCAGCTCAGAGAGTCTTAATGGAGTAGAGAAAATGATGCTAAAGTAAGAAAATAATCGTATAAAAACCAAGGTTTTTACATGACTATAGCACATGATTCAGTAGTTTTCCTAGTGCACAAATGCACAGCAAAGATTTCATGCCAGCAACACATTCAGATATGAAACTAATGGATGGAAATAAAGCACTTAGCTCATCCTGCACTCTTTTATATTAAGTCAACAGCTGCATTGGAGCTGTACGTCCTGGGGCAACAAGACTGAGCTAGTAATACCACAGTGACACAGCTGTGCTTTCCTTTTTCATTCTCCATGTTAAAACTCTAGATTTTTTGATGCAGCTATCAGGACCACCAATAGCTGCTATGAGCAAGCAAGAATTTGGGAAGCTGTTTCATAAACTTGCCTATGTTAGGCTGCAGAGGCTGGAACAGAAGTTGTGGCCCTCCTTAAACATGAGTTTTGGACTCAAGTTAGGGCAGCCTTAAGTCACAGCACAAAGACTAGACTACATAGTTTGCAGCTGAGCTTCTAAATACATTGCCCTACTGAAAATGCTCCTGTTTGGCTCTGTTGGCACAAGAACTGATTATTCCTTTGCTTAATTAAGATGCTTATTTTATTACTATGAATTCTAATTCATACTAATAATTTAACTAATTCGTCTTTTTGCCATCTATAAATTCTAATTCGTCTTTTTGCCATCTACAACTTTGTATGTCATCCTAAATCTGAAAATCAAAAATCAAAATAGTGACTGATGCTTTTTTTTATTAAGTAACAGCATAAGTCGTTGTAATCCTTCCCCCTGAAATTAGCTAGCTCCAAACAAGCCTGTTACTGTCTTCAGAAAATACAGTCTACTCAAGTGAGAGTGGGTAAGTTTTCCAGATACTAAGAGACTTAAACCTGCTTATTACAGTAGAATATTGATATCCTTCAGAAAAAAATGTCATGTTTCAGTACTCCTACACACTTAATTAGTAAAATTTCATACTCACCACCTCTTTCCAACTCCATCAGCATCTGGGGACCGTGTATAGGTGATCTTAAATTCTATATCAGGTACAAGCTGCATGGCTAGACGATAAAACTTGATGGCTGAAAATAAAGGTTTGATGTTCAAACATATCCCATGTCCATACTAGTTTATCAAAGCAAAGACTATTTTCAGAGAGACAGTACTTTTCACCTAAAAGTACTAAAAAGGTGGAAAATGCCCTTGCCTAGGAAAGCTTGTTTAGTCTAAACTGCTAGGTTTAAATTCAATATAGAAGAGAGGAACACTGAAGACCTGTTTTCAAAACTAAAAACCTCATGCACTTTTTCAGAATAAAGAGTTAGCTCAGCTTGTACAGATTTACCTTCATTACCACAAATACAACTATGGAGTAGAAAATTTTACACTAGAACATTACAAACTCCTGATGTTGTTTGGTGCCCGGCACTTGCAAAGATTTCCCAGAGAAAGAGGTTCAGGAACATCACTGTGGCAACAAACTGTTATTTAAGCTGCAGAATGTCTTCCTCCTGAGTCAGCTCTGTGAATCCTTCTTAATTTAAATTAATTTGATGCATGCACATTCAATCTATTTTAATACCAGTAGTAAAATCATGTATGCATGTATATGTTTCTTTGTATTCTGACATAATGATACCAAGATCAGAGGGCAATTCTTCAGCTTGGACTCTTAAAACCAAAACTCAAATAGAACATCAGTGAGCATGGAGCTCAGAATTTGTCTGATGAGTCTGAGAAACTTGAGTTTGGGACTAGTAAATGTTCCTATTTCCTTGAGTTCATGTCAGGGCCAGTGACTGACAAATTGTATCCTCTGGCAGTTGAGGATTGGAAATACCAGGAGCCAGCTAAATAGAGATCAGTCTCAACTTTAGCATTTAATCTTGCAGACAAGGCCTCTACTGTACTTAAGCAGGAACAAGCTGCAGCACATAACTGTCTCACAAACATCAGGTATCAGCAGATTTCAGAAGCAGGCTTGGATTCTGGTGACCTGGGCCAGGTCAGCAAATAAAATCCTGGTCTGAAAACAGATGTCTCAACATGTGCTCAGTAATATATCTGTGTCTGGCATAAGACCGTGCCCCTAAGGTCTCATGGATCATATAGATCTAAACTAAAAACTTCATGTACTTTTTCAGAATAAGGAGTTAGATCATAGAGATCTATGTGTAGAAATAGTTCAGTTTAGTTTATCTAACTTTCAAGTCAAATTCAATTGAGAAAGATGAATCCATATTCACGCAATCCAGATGTCTGAAACACTTTTGTGACTGGAACTGTTACATATTAGTATTTCTTTCCTGCTTTTTAGTTTTAGATTTTTAGTTCTGACATATTTTTTACTGTGCATTTAATCCTTTACCAAACACCTACCAGATCTTAGCCTAAAGTAATTGTGCCCTGTAAAAAAATGTAACAAATCAGAAACTGAGACAACTGATTTTATTAACTACAGAGGACTCATATTTCTCTCAGTTAATATGAGATATGAAACAACAACCAGAAATCCCTTGAAAATGAAGGAAAATTCCCATGATGGAGTGAAATTTTTGTATTCAGCACGTGGCTGAGTTCAGGAGCTTCCAGAATTCTCTCAGATTTTTCTATCTTGAATTATTTTGCACCTGCACTTTAAACACAGTGGCCAAGCCCTCTGGTGGATGAGCAGGATGGCACATACATTCTGCTTTGCTTTCTTTCATGTGAGAAAGAAACAGAAAATTGGCATCTCCACTAATGACCTACAGAACTTGGAAGTTAGAACAGTTTTCTTACTCTCTAGACTCTGAAAACTAAATATAAGAAAAAAAAACTTTGAATTTCCGTTTTTACTAGTGCTCATACCAAGAGTGCAGGTAAGCAAGCTAAGTACCTTAAATATTTTATGACAAACCTCAAAGACTACCAGATTTGAATGTTCACTGCAGGAATTCCTGAAAAAGCTATTTTAGCATGCTGTGTTAATAAAAAAAAAAAAACAAAAAAAACCCCAAAAACCCCCAAACCCAAAGAGCCCTCTCCAAAAAAAGAAAAAAAAAACCCACCAAAAAACTCCCAAAACCAAACAACAAAGCGTTAAAGCAGTAAATTTGTTCACAGTAGAATGATGAGAACTGTGAGCACAGGACATAGCTTAGTGCCTTAATTAATTATTATGCTAATTTCAAGTTGCAGAAGTCACATAAAGAGGCATTCTAAGATACTGTTATATTGCCTGAAAGTTAGAAATTCCTTCCTTGATGTAATTTTTACTTTACCTCAACCTTAGAACTGATCTAATGGTTCCTTCTATAGCATGTCTGTTTGCTTATCTGAATGATGAAGCTCTCAAACCACTGTTAGCCCATAGTTTAGGTTCACTGGCACCATGAAGACTTGCCCATAAATCTACAGGTGGTAAATTTCTCTACAATAAGGGTGTTCATTGTAGACTTTCATATTACCTTCATAAAGGGCCCCATTTCGTTCTTCTTCCACTGCCTTCAGGAAAAGCTCTTTTGCCTGCACAATAAATTACACAGAGCAGTTCTTTACTCCTTATAAACAGGAGTCACTTGACTTAGAATTATTTTTGATCTTACCTACTGTACCTATGACAGAGATACCAAAATAAGACATTCCCATATGCTACAAGACATAAGATGACTGAAATTCCCAGTTAACAAACTAACTGTATTCCTGCTGCTCTCCCCTTTTACACACAGTCTTTCAGAAAGCACACTGTGAAGGTGACACCAAGGCAAACATAAAGACCAGAAAAATCACTGTAGGATTATGTAGACATTAATATGGAGACAACGAGACAATAACCTCTGTTGTTTCTCCAGATTTAATTCAGCATCAGCTTTTAGAAAAGTTATAGTGGAACAGTAATACAGACAAATAAAACCTCAATGTTATGCAATTTTTCTGTACCTTTTCCTCTTTTGCTATCTCCTGTTTTCCCCTGGCATCGACAGACTTTAGTCCAGGTTCTCTTGATGATGCTCTGCATGGCAGAGGTTCCAACCCACTAGAACTCACACCTGGGGCAAGCTCAAACATCCACTGAGCTCTGAACATCTGGAGCTCTGCCTAAAAAAACACGATTAATTCTACATAGTATCACATATTCAGACAGTACATCTTCTGAGGAGAAATTATAAAGTACAAACACAAAAAAGAATTTCAAAACTATGTTTTCCAAGTCTTGATGGCTTCAGTGAATTTAGGCACAGAGTGTTAGCAGTTGTTTTATGGTAAATTAAAACAAAAAAGTGCACAAGTACTTGTTCAGTCTCATTCAATAACTAAAGTGCTTTTTTCTGGACTGTTCACCTCAGAAGAAAAACTGATGTTTCAAGAAGTGCTTGTTAGTACTATGGTTATGACCTAAGATTCCACAGAAAATGATCTTTCCAGACATTATCATGTTTGTTCTTGTTCATGTAGAATTATCATAAGCAATAAATCAATTAGCTCTTAAAATTTAGAAAATCCAGGTTTTTGTACACAAGCATTCCAAGTTATCTAACATTCAAGATGGTGATTTATATAATATACAAGTAAGACCTTACTTCTTTCTCTTTTAAAAAGTATGGACTATGCTCTGTGAAATAATACAAGTTGCAATTCCTGTCATGCCTTTTTTTGGAGCATCTTTGAAGTTACACTTTACAGGTCTCTTGCAATCATCACAACTTCTGGGGAGCATCTACACAGAAATCTAGTCTCGTAGGAGAACACACTTTTCTACTACACTGCTTTTATCAGCTTTCTGGTCCAGTAGAAAGTGACAAGTTAAACTGGAATTTGATCACAGAAACTGCTGTCCAAGTTCTACAGCTCTTCAAAGAAATTCCAGATCTGTCACAAGCTTTCTTTTCATCTACAGAGATAGCTGAAGACTGAATCTGACACTTGGAACACAATGCAAAATTTATCTCACTTTTGGAGGGGCAGGAAGATTAAGCATTTGTCAGATCAACAAATGTGTGGTAAATAAATGAAGATAAGTGATGCGGTTTAACTCACAGCAGTACTATGTTTGTAAAATCCCACTAGCATGAGGGACATACCTGAAGATTTGCTTCACCAGATCTTTCACTGTCATCAGTTCTTACCAAATCAGCGTGACAATCTTCTTCAGCTTCTGCCTAGTAAAGAGCAGTCAAATGTCATTACAGGGTCTGCACAGTCCCCACAGCACATTCACAAGAACAACTGATATGGACACACATTAAAAAAAAATTAAGCATGCTTCCCTTTTGATGATAAAAATTAATTTTAAAACTAATGAGATCAGTTGTACTTCCATATTAATGAAGTTCATATTTAATGAAGATGGGTTTTGCATTTTAATCCAATACAAATTAGTTGTGAATCACTTGAAGGCTTCCATGCTGCAATACACCAGCATACCTGACTAAATACACCGTGTCTGTGTCAAAGCACAGAGCAAAAGCTTCAGTATTAAACAATAATGTCCTTTGTCCAACAAATTAAAATTTAATCACTATCTTCTCACTGTAAAGATAACCAGTAGTTTTGATTTGTTTAATATTTGCAAGAGCACAAAAGTGCTTTGAATCAACAACAGATACTTCACATATACATGTGAAACTAAACAAGAAATGTACTGGAAAATAAAATAAAAAGCTATCATGAGAGCTTGACAGTTGGTTTTATTTACAGTACAGCTGTGAGACAGGTTAAACAAATAAAACCTGAAACAAGACCTTTGCCTAAACCTAACATGGCTCTACATAGGAGGTTAAACTACCTAGTTTAAGAAGAAAACTTAAAAATATGAAAATTAATTATTATAGTGAAATATACTGAGATTTATGGAGTCTATACTAAAAGAAAGGAAAACAAATTCTAAGCATTAGTGAGAAGCCACTAAAATGACAGCAACAGCAAGATGCCAGTAAGGGGGAAAAACCACCCCAAAATCTCAGCTAAGACATTTGTTTAAGGTTCTTCCTGCAGCTGAAGCAAACCAGTTTTTCTACCATTCTGCACTGAAATTCACATCTATAGCTCTGCAAGTAGATAATGCAAAGTGAGATTACAAGCAGGCAAACCTAACATTAAGATTAGCACAACTACTTAAGAAAGTTTTATTTCCCACTCCTTCCTATTGTACTCGGTACTCAGAGACTTGAAGTGACATTCTGTCAGTGAGATTCTACCAAGCTCTCAAAAAGAAATCTCTACCTCCTGCACAGTAAAAGTGCAGAAATCAAAGCATTCTTGTACTCAGAAAATTTATACCATTTTCAGAGTACTTGGAAGTTCTGATCAAACTACAGAATATTACCAAACGTGATGGGAAAGCAACCTTTAATCTCTCTGTCTTGGTGACAAGCACCTCCCCAGAGTTAGCACATATCTTCAGATTGCCCAACAACCATAACCTTACTGGTTTGTCACTTCTAAAAGTGCTTTCTCTGAGGTTTCAGATAATTTATCATTTACAATTGACAGACATGGTTGGTTGGCTGAAGATAAACAGATATTCAATCTACTTCTGCATTCTCATTTTTAATTTCCGTACATTTTTAATTTCCCAGTAGAGGAAACAGGTGAGCCAGAACACTATAAAACAGTAGTGGCATTAAATCTCAGCAAGGAGTAAATAACTTGGAAATTTAATGGGCTTTGATTCCAGAATTTAATTGCAGGCAGTTAATGCCCTATGAGTTGTGACAGTCCTACCACATTATTAGCATCCAGGAATATTTTGTTGGCCAAGCAGAGGCAGCCTAGGAATGAGCTAGCTCTGAAATGGGTGTCTGTAAGTGCATTATTATGGCAGTGGGCTGACAGAAATAAGGCCTAATTCTGTCTGTGCAGAGTGCAAGTCTTCTGGTTTGCAGCTGAATTATGTCCAGGCAGCTCTCCAGTCTGGGCAGATAAGCCTGGTTTTATCTGCAAAATGCAGAAATTACCAATTTCTGAACTAAATCAGCACTATCTTCTGGTGCATAAAACCACGCCCATTAAAACCTTTAACTCCTGAAGTCTGTAAACAAACTGATTTAAGCTTTGAAACTACTCAGGTTAGGAAGCTGGATGAAATTTACCTCATTAAAAAACTTTACATTTCACTAATCTGTTCAACTCTTGATTTTCAACACCTCCTCTCCATTCAGCTGCCCTACTTCTTCATTTCTGAGTCACAATCAGACATGGTAGTGGACCAGCTGTACCTAAAATCTCATTTGATGCTCTTTGAAACTTAAATATGCTCTCAACTCAAACCAAAAATACTATGAAGACCTGGCCTACAGTCTAAAAATTGTCAAAAACCATCATGAAATTGATTACAACCAAAGTGCTGTCATTACCTTCCCTATATTGTAGGCATGTGTAACCACTCATATCAAAGGTCTGTCTTTTGGCAGTAGTAGCAGCCTAAGTGGCCAGCCCTCTGAACTTACTGGTAAAGCAATGAATTCATTGCTACTGCATAGGAATGAGCTGGAAAACTGATGTCTATTAACAACCTTCCACTATTTATCTGACCTGCTGAAACCCTATGATTTTGCTGGGACAAGTGAATAAACACAGGTACTGTGAAGCAAGGACCTTCACCAGCAGACAGCTGATGAGATCACACCTAAAGCACTTCACAACGTGCACAAATTGGCTCATTGCCCCTACTCTGAGAATACTTGTGTTGTGCTTACAGTTTCTAAAATCCACAGAACACTGTGCTCTAACTGCTACTTAGGGGATATACCTAGATAGTTCATCGTTGTGCTTGCTGGCCTTTCCTCTGATACAAATCAGCTGTCACATGGAACAGTGACTTCATCCTGATTGAAAGGAAGGCATCATACTGTGCACTGGCTGACTGGCTTGATTAATTTTCCATGGGGAAAGTAGTAGTCTATCAAGCCACCAAAAGGTAACACGTCAAAAGTAAACATCTGATTTAGGTGGCAACTCATAAAAAATGAAGTCAGCTGAGTAGATTCAATTCTGATTTGCTTGCAAAGCTTTAGAAACCATTTGCCAAATGCAGAACTAGTTTATTTGCACAGTTCAGTTTTGTCTTGCAATCAGTAACTGCATGCTGATTTCCTCATACATTAACCGCCCACTAAACTGTGTGTAACGTCAGGACCTTTAATAGTTCTGATCTCTGTTTCAGCAAAATAAAACCAAGATCAGAAACAGTTCGAAGCTGAGCGTCACCAGTTGAACACGGCTGTGTTACGTGTGAACCATACAGAACTCAGGGAGGAGCAAGCACGGCAAAGCAAAACAGTGACTGCCAGCTAACATTCCTCTTGGTTTTATAAAAAAATCAGAAAGTCACCCTCTCTTTCTGTAAATGTGGTAGAAACAACACTGTGTTCAAAAACAAGAGTTTCTATAACCGTGGTGAGACATTTTAACAGCTCCTGTGTGATATAAACGGTTTAACTTTGAATGATCGAGTTCTCATCATGGATACTTGAATCCATATTGAGACGCAGTCAATAAAGCAATGCCGAACCAAAGAGTATTTCTGATATGTTAAATGACAAACTCAGCTCGAGTCCCTGGCCCACAGAGTCCTTTAAATTACTGACTGATTTTATGCCACCACATTTTTGATGGAAGAAAGGGAAAGGAAGGGCACGCTCCCCGTAATGACACAGGGATTTTGTTCACGCGTTCCTACGGAGGGCTAGATCGCTCCAGAACCAAGCAGCCCCACTCATCAAAACCCCCTGCGGGAGGCGGCAGTGGCAAGCCGCGCTGGGGCGGGATCACGGCTCGTTTCCCACAGGCATCGCCCGGTGCCCGGGGGCGGGCAGGGCAGGGCAGCCTGCCAGCAATTCGGCCAGGGAGCCGCTCCCACGCACGCCCCCCTCGTCCCGCTCCCGCCCGACCGTCCCTGCCCGACAGCCGAGCCCCCGCCGCCCGGGCCCGCTCACCATGCTGCCGACGCGCGGGCGGCGCTGTCCCGTCCCGGGGGCTCTGCTCCCCCGCTTGGTCCGTGTGTCCTCCCTGCCCGCGAGGGGCACTTAGCAGAGTTCTCGGTCGGAGAAGCGCACCACGCAGCGGGAGTCCCTGCGGGCCCTGCGGACGGCAGCCATCTTCCCGGCGAGCAGGGCCGGCGGCGGGAGCGGCGGGACACGGCCCGGGCGAACCCGCCAGGTCAGAGCGCCGCCTCCCGCGCGGGCCGCTACGACGCGCGACCGCACGGACTCCCCGTCCCAGAGCGCACCGCGGCCCGTGCCGCCTCTGCCGCCCGCGGCGGCGCGGTGCAAGGCCTGCTGGGGAGCGTAGTCCGCGGCGCACACTAGGGGAAGGGCGGCAGAGCAAAGGCTGCCGGGAACTGTAGTGAGTGGGAATCCCGGCAGGCGCGATCCCAGGAGTGAGAGCCGAGGTGAAGCGGCGATGTCCGTGAGCCGCGATTTCCGCGAGCCGCGATTTCCGCTGCGACTGCGGTCAGGCCGGGAGCTTGGCACAGGCAAATTGCCGACCAGGTAACGGGATAGCGCTCGGTGCCGCACTGTGGAGATAACAGCGGTGCCGAGGCCATTGAATCTCGTGGCCGTGGTAATTTGCCCGTCCAGTTCAGTGAGCACAGTTATCACCTGCTGTCAGTACACGCCTTGTCAGGTTTTCTAAAACTGAAATTTGGACGAAACCTATTTGTATAAAAGCATATCACAGTCTTTTTGTACTAGAAGAAAACCACGTGTATGGATCTGTGAACCTTTGTGCATGTCTACTGCCCTGAGCGTTTTCAGGAGGAGGATGAGGAGGCGTGTGTCTTCTCTGGAGGGGCAGGTGAGCGCTCAGGCTTGGGCAGCGGGCCCGGGAAATGGGGCTGCAAGGGCTCTGGGAGCCGGCATCGGCACTGGCTTTCCGATCCAGGTGACCGTAGCGCTGTTCTGTGGAGAGGAGACAGTGAGAGGCAAGGGGGCTGTGACAAGGCCGGGCGGCGATCCCTGGCCGGGCAGCCGGGGCTGGTGCGGAGCGGGGCGCTGGGTGCTGCTGTGGGCTGTGCGAGCAGGGGGGATGACGCGGCATGGCCACCTGAGGATTGGAGATGGGGTGCTCGTGGCTACAGCTGGTTATCAATAGTGCTGCTGCTCGTTTGGAGTCAAGGCTGATTTTCTCCTACTGGGTGTGCCTCTGCTTAGATACTAAACGTTACATTTTAGTAAAAAGTCCTTCACTGTGAGGGCGGTGAGGCGCTGGCGCAGGTTGTCCTGAGAAGCTGTGGATCCCCCATCCCCGGCAGTGTTCAAGGCCAGTTTGGGTGAGGGTCTGAGCAACCTGGTGTAGGCAAAGGTGTCCCTGCCCATGGCAGGGAGGTTGAAACTAGATGATATTTAAGGTCACTTCAAATCCAAATAATTCTATTATTCTATTGGGAATGCAAAAGCCTTGCCTGTAACAACAGAAAAACTGTGGCTGTCCTGTGGCTGTCGAAGGGCTGAGTGCTAATACGTGATTGTGCACGTGGGCTGTAATATGGGTGGCTTAAGCAGAAATCTCATGTAAGTGAACACTGCTCCTCCTGGCTTCACTGAGAATCATGTCTGTCTGTTGAAGGGAATTTGAGTCTTTATGATATATTCCTGTAAATATAAAGATTAGCCTCTGACTAGGTGGGGTGGGGGAGGCACCCAGGGCTTTGTTTTTCCCCATACCTGTTTTAGCACTGAACGACATGTCCTACACTGTACTCCTGAATTACAGCACTAGCTCATCCTGTCTTTCCAAACCCTGGGAATTAACTCTATATGCTTTACTTTTTAAACCTAAGGGATGAAGTGTAAAAAGAAGCTGATATTTCCTGAATCACTGTTACAGTCTTGATAATCAATTGTTTTAGATCAAATTTTTGTTCCTTGTTTTCCTTTTACTGCTCTTCCCGTTATGTCTTAAGCTGATCCTGTCAGAGCCAGGGTGAGCTGCTGGTGCTTGGGTGAGGAAGGCACAGGCCCCCCTTAAAATGTCAATATTCTTCCCATTTGCTCACAGTTTGGTATTTCTGCATTCTAGTTTTGTTGTTTAAACTCCTCTCTGAGATGTGAGACACCCATCAGTGTGGGGTTTGTGTTTGCTCGGCTGGGTTTTGTTTTCACAAGGATCACAGAACTGTTAGGGTTGGTAAGGTCCTGTGCAAGTCATCTAGACCAACCCCTCTGCCAAGACAGGGTCACCTAGAGCTGGTTACACAGGAACACATCCAGGGTGGCTTTTCACTGTCTCCGGAGAGGGACTCTGTGCCTTCCCTGTGCAGCCTGTCCCAGTTCTCTGCCACCCTCAATGGAAAGAAGTTCTTCCTCACGGTTAATGGAACCTCATGTGTTTCAGTTTATGGGTATTGCTCCTCCTCTTGTCACTGAGCACCACTGAAAAGAGTCTGGCACCATCTTTCTTGGCACCACCTCTGAGATACGTCGACGCATCAACGAAATCCCCTCCCAGTCCTCTCCAGGCTGAACAGGCTCAGCTCCCGTAGTCTCTCCTAAGAGGGATGCTCCAGAGATGGTTTGTTTGTTTCTTTCTCGTTAACACCCAGCTCAGCGCCCCCTCTGCGAGGGGCCCGGCGGCTCCCCGGCCGCAGTCGTGGGGCGCTGTCCCCCCGCGGGGAGCCCCGGCGGGCCGGGGGCGCGGGGGCCGGGCCGGGGCCGCTCTGGGCCGCAGCTGCTCCGCGGGGCGGCGGCGCCGCCATTCCGGGCCTGTCCGCAGGCCGGGCCCCAGCGGGGACACGCGTCCGCGGTGAGTCCTGCCGGGCACGGGCACGGCGGGCCGGGGGACCCGCGGTCCCGTACGGCGAGGAACGGGGGCACTCGAGTGTACCGGGGCTGGGGGTCGGGCGCCGCCGCAGCGGAGGCCGGGCAGGAGCCGGGAGCTGGCCTGAGCGGCGGACCCGCCATCGCTCATCTGTCCCTGCCTGCGTGTGCGGCTCATGGGGCACCCCCGGAGCTCTCCGTGACAAACGCGGGGACCGCGCCAAAGGCTTTGAACCGCGCCTTTCTCACTGCTGCCTGCTTGCAGTACCTTCGAGTAATTGCTACGGCGCAGGACGAGTTTAGAAAGGCACATGCTGTTTGTTTACTGTCTGCGTTTCTCGGCTGTGGCACAGTGAGCCAGTTTCGCTTTCAGTTCTCGGTGCTTCAGCACTTCAGACTGGAGTGAATACGTATTTAAAGGGTTCATAAGCGACAACAGTAGGTTTGAGTTGTACTTAGTTAAAAAGCATTCTCGATATATTGAATTAGACTTGCTGTTAAAGGCGTTTTGCTGTTCGATTTCTAAGGGAATAAAAGTATAGGTAAGGTAACTCGGAGTTACAACACGGTGGAAATAAGGGGTTTACATTTTACTCTGTAGTATCAACACACTTTTTGTTTTAAATTATTTTTGCAGTTTATATTTACATTCTCTGGTGGTGCGAATTTGTGTAGATTGTATTTTTAGATTAGATGATACGTGTTGTAGCTCTGCAGACTGCTTGTTGGAGACTCATGCTCTTTTCAGTAATTTCAGTGGGGCTCGGGTGAAACAGTCTGAAGGCCAAGTAAAGTAGATTTTAAAACAACCTCACTATTAACAAGAAATGGTGCTGATTGAGTTAACCAGCAAAGACTTCATTCAGGCTTTGTCAGTGGGTTTTCACACAGGTGGATTTGTGCTTCCAGGGGAGCCAGGTTAATTTCTGTGCATCCTGGCATGTTTTTTAGCATTAATTCCTCATTGAAATAAGTGTTTTCTGACTGATTTGGGGGTTTTGTTGTTGTTTTTGGTTTCCTTGGAGTTTTTTGTTTGTTTGTTTATTTTGGGGGGGTTTTTTGGTTGGTTGGGGTTTGGGGGTTTTTTGTTTGTTTTTTGGGGTATTGTTTCATTTGGGTGGGGGTTGGTTTTCTTGTGTTTTGGTTTTTTGTTTGGTTTTGGATTTAGGAGGTTTTGTTGTTTTGGGGAGTTTGTTTTTGTGTGTTTGGGTTTTTTTGTTGATTTGTTTGGTTTTTGTTTTGGGTTTTTTTTCTCACTTTTGTTCTTCAAAAATATTTCAGTTAGTCTGTTTTGGTCACATTTGACAATTTCAAAGATAATTTCATACAAGTCGTTTTGAAAATTGGTGGCTGTGGGAAGGAGAGGCCCTTAATTAGTATCCTCAGTAATAAATAAATAGTTAGGTTCACCACTTGCATCTGTTCAAGAGACATCAAACAATCTATCCAGCCATTGGTGATTATTGCTAGTAGTGTTAAACATCTTTAGTTTTGCTGTGGTTCTCAAATATGAGGCAAGGGTGCTCCTCTACTCTTCAGTCACAGTTCCCTGAAAGGGATATGTGAATGGTAAATCAGGGACAGCATAGCAGTCTGAATTTTAAGACATCACAGCTGTTAGGATCACAGTTTCAGAACTGTATCATCAGGGCAGTGTGTGCAGAAGAGTCCACAAGTCCCAACTGTGATGATTTGAAATTACTGTATAAAATTGTTTGGATATTAGTACATTTTAGGTTTTAAGACTAGGAGAACATGCAAGATGGTGTCATTGTTTGGAATCTTGTTGCCAGGGATCAGAACAAAGGCTTTTGAGCTGCCATCCAGTCACTGACCAGTTGGAGTAAGCAGGTTAAAGCTTTTTAACTGAACATAGCTTTGTGCTATTCAGGTGCACAGTCTGAAAACCAGCCAAAAAGGAACTGGTACTTGAAACTGCTGTTGTTAGGGACAGGCTCTGTCTTCCTTGGCAAGTAGTACAAAATGCGGGGTTAGGTCTCTAATGTAAGGTGCTCAGTCCTGGGTCTCTGTAGTAGTGAGTGTGTGGAAAGAAACAGATACTGCTACAGGGCAGTTCCTCCTGCCTGTCTGAGACACTGACCGGTGTCTGAGATAGATTTAGAGACGTGCTGCACAATGGGTAGATTGTCAAAAGGTCTTCTAACTTCAGATTTCCTGGTCTTCATTCCTGTATCAGTAGTAGTGGGGCTAGTAGGCTTAGAAGATGGAAAATAAAGGATGTTCACAACATCTTGCATCTACAGGATTGTGGCTCTGCATTGATGTCAGTTCAGAGTTCCAGTAACATAATCCCATTACCTCTAAAATCATAACGCAACTTTGTGAAATAAGGAAGATACAAGGCTACTACAGAAAAAAAAAAAAAAAAGAAAATGTAGTTAAAATACACATTACAGAAGGCAAAAGTCACAAGTCATGAGTATTGTCTTTTTAAGGGGTGAAGAATAAGATAATGCAAGTGACCAAACCTTCATTGCAGGGGAATTTTATTTCAAATATATGATTAGTTGACATAGAATAGATTCCATTTTTTCTAAGCTATGGTGGAGGAAATACCAGCAACAATTACATTAAACTAGAAACAAGAAGTTTTTTGCTTTATTATCCAGCAGAGATTCTGTGGATGCCCTATCCCTGGAAGGATTCAAGGCCAGACTGGGTCAGGCTTTGAGCACCTGGGTATGGGAAGGAGTCTCAGCCCATGGCACAGGGGTTGGAACTAGATGATTTTTAAGGTGCCTTCCAATTCAAACTGTTCTATGGGGTTTTTTTTTGTTTATGCAGTGTCACAACAAAAGATTTGGTAGATAATCTGGTGATGCCACTACTTCTAGAGACTGATTCATGCTTAGAGTTACTGTAGTAAAATACATTTGGTCTTACCTGACATGAATGTAATATTCTTCCTCTGCACACTTTGTTTAAAGGAATGCATATGGCTATGCTCTCTCACATAGGACCATATGGAAATTCAGAATATTGGTGTAGCTGATGGCAGTGTGACTTGTAAGGTGATGACTTACACACCTAAAAATCTGGCTAGGACAGATCCCGTCCTATTGTATTGTAAAGCTTAATTTTTTCTGCTAGCAGATGATTTTGTCCAGGCCATGAGACTTTATCCTGTGACTTTAGCAGTAGTGTCTCCCTTTAGGGCTCCCTGCAAGCTTTCTGTAAGGTACCTTTAGCTTTAGCTTGGGACTGGCTTTGGGGATTATACCCAGTTACATCCAGATACAGGCTGGCCCTTTCTGGTGAGGCTCCAGGACAAGTGTTTGTGTATGGCTGCCAGGGACTGTTCCCTTGGAGGAGAGTGGAGTCTGCAAACAAGCAATCTCAGAAGGGTACAGAAATCAAATGGATTATGTTCTGTGCTTTCAGACCGAAGGCTAAATCTTGAAAACATGATTCCTGCAACTGTTCACACTGTCCTGAGTGCTCTGTATTTATGCTGCCACAGAAAGAACTGGTTACACTTGGAGGAGAAAAACCACAGGAAACGCCGAGGACTGAAATGCGCTTGCAGCTGAAGTACCCTCATCATGAATAGGTACAAAACTATCAGACAGCTTGGTGATGGGACCTACGGCTCTGTTCTCCTAGGGAGAAGCATTGAATCTGGAGAGCTAATAGCCATTAAAAAGTAAGTGTTCTCATACATTACTTAATAATGCATAGTCCAGGTTTTTCCTTTCTAGGTCTGCATCAACTTGGTCATGCTGGTTTGAGTACTTCACATTCCGTGCAGCTTTTTAGTGTGGAGTTGTATTTGGGCAGCATGAAAAAGTGCCTTGTATCCTGCAAAGCCTCAGCAGGAGATAAAGAGGGTGAGATATATAGGCTTATTGTGTAACAGCACACTGCTGCTATGTGCAAACGAGTTTTACATATTACTTAAAGTATTCTGCAGTGCTGCTTTGGAATCTACAGCCCTTTTGCTGCTGCATACATGAAACATATATTTTGTAGTCTAATTTTCAATGCAATATTAGTACTGCAGTGATAATTAACACAACTGATCTCATTGCCCATTATCTGTATCTTTTATGCTATGACATAATGGTCTTTTCAACTTAAGATTTTCTTGAAATCCCTTGAGAAATACACTTGATTTTTCTGTTCTGCTTCAGTAGTGACTTTAATTTTTAAATGGCTTATTTGTCCTAGCTTTGGTAAGAGACAGCTGTAAAGCATTGCAGGCACCTTCCTGAAATACTGACCAATGCAAGGGACAGACTTGTCAAAAGAGCTTTTAGTACAATGCTGTTTTGTATGAGCAGCCAATAGCTGGCTTTATCAACTTTCTAAATCCCCTCTGCTAAGGGTATTTTGCCTGTATCAGACCTTGCTTAGAAGGTCTTGCTTTAATTTTCAGTTTGCAGTATGGGAAAAACTCAGAAAAATCAGAACAAATCAGAAGTATTCTCTCACTTAGGTGTTAATGCTGATCCTTTGTTGAAAACACAAGTGGCCCGGTAACTGAGTACACGAGACAGTAACTGCAAAAACTCTGCTGAAAAAAAATGCAGACCCCTTAATGGCATGAAGGGCTTGTAGTTCTTACTCTAATTGTGAGAGCCCATCTCAAACAGGAAACTTGCTGCAATAATAAGTAATACTGAATTATCATTAAAGGCAAAGGCTCAGATCTTCAGAGAGTGCTCAACTCCCTCTGAAATCTAGACTCTACACAGTTGAGTATTTTTGTGAGTTTTAATCTGTGATCTTCTGTGTGCATGTATGTGTGAGTCTTCATCCTTTTGGTCCTAAAGCATAGAGTTACATCTTAAAGAACTGAGTGGTAATCAAAATCTGTATGAACATACAGGACCATACATTACACACAAATATTGTGTTCAGAGTTACAGTCTGGCTTGGGAGAAAACTTCCACACACTTTGTTTCTGTGGAAGCAGAGTTGCTTATAAACTTGAAGGGGAAAGCAGAATTTGAAAAGCAGTTGGCATGATAGATGCACCTTGCAAGGGAAGTAGAAACATGGGGAATAGTGGACAAAGGAAAATGTGGAAATACAGCCAAATACTAAAATCACAGAGAAATCAAAAATAGAGAAGAGGAGCAAGGAGAATATGATAAAATTGGAGATCCAGTGAAGTGATTGGATCTTCATTTGATTTGTGTCAAAACTGTCAAAACTATCCTTGTTCTTTTCACAGTTAGACTCTATTCTACCACATTGTTATATCAGAAAGAAAAATAGCATGCCTGGGCTTGTTGAAGGCTCTGAATTATTTTCAGCAAGGTTTATATACAGAAAAATGCAGTCCTGTGTAATAGTAACTGTTAATTTGACTGTAATTCTATTTGAGTGTGTATTCTAGTAAATCAACTTGACTATACCTTGTCTAGAGATGTAAAGTTTTTTGACAAATGAGCTAGTGTCTTAAATTCTGATGGAAGAACTGAATTGTTAATATGCAGTGAGGCTTTTGGTTCTAAGAACAGCTGATGTTTTCAATGCATTAGTCATTCTTTTTCCCTCTACTTTTGTAGAATGAAGAGGAAATTTTATTCCTGGGAGGAGTGCATGAACCTTCGAGAGGTTAAGGTACTTGTTTTGTTCAGTGGTTGACTTAAAATTAGGTGATCACTGTCACATCAAATTCCTTACAACTCTTGTGTCAAAACACTACTCCCAAAGTGAGCTGTAGCATATGACATTACTGTTCTGTTTCCTGACTCTGCATTAGAAGGGAGTGTCTTATAAAATTATTTAGTTGTAGAGAGCTGCAGTGAGGAGTGTGTGAGTGAGAGCTCTCCTGTCACAACACCTGGAGTTGATTGGTGCTTGTTTTTCAGAGCTTGAGAACACATCCCTTTGTGCAGGATTAACTTTTGTACATGTAATTGTTTCTCTGTAGTTGGCTTGGGGACAGACTTACAGCATGAAATTCTGATGCCAACAAAATTTGGAGGGTGGGCTCTAGGGGCCTCCTTAATTTATGGTCAGCACTGAAAACATGCAGAAACATGCCTAGGTCATTTTTCTTACAGTACCCTGTAAAAATGGACATTGAATGCACTGAAAATCTAAGAACAGAAGGAAGACCCAAGTTTGGTAGTTTTAGCTAGGGTAGAGTTAGTTTTCTTTGTAGCAGCTTCTATGGGTCTGATTTTTGCATTTCTGACCAAAACAGTCTTGATAATACAGGTACGTTTTAGTTATTGTTGAGCAGTGCTTTGGCAACCTCAGGCCCTCTCTGTTGTTCATGCTTCCCTGTCAGTGAGTAGGCTGAAGGTGGGCTAAAGGCTGGGAGGGGACACAGCCAAGACAGCTGACCAAAGGGACATGCCAAGTAACATTGTGCTGAGCAATAAAAGCTGGGGAAAGGAGGAGGAAGCACAAGACCTTCAGAGCGATGGCATTTGATTCGCCAGGAACCATTACATGTGATAGAGCCCTGCTGTAATGGAGGTGGCTGAACACCTGCCTGTCCCTGGGAAGCAGTGATTGAATTCCTTAGTTTGCTTTGTTTGCATGCTTGACTTTTGTTTTACCCATTCAACTCTGTATCTCAGCCTGTGAGTTGTCTCACTTTCTGCCCTTCTGATTATTTTCCCATCCCACTTGGGGGGCTGAACAAGCTCAGCTGCCGGCAAAAGTTAATCCACAATACCAAGGAAGACTTTCCAGGGGTCCTGACTGTAACCTGACTGTAGCCAGTGCAGGTGCAAGAAGAGTGTAAATTCTGCCATTAGGAAGTCTCTTACAGAGAAAATGCAGTTGTTTTGGTGCTGACAGTGACAGCAGATATCTGACTTTTGAATGACCAGCACATTAAATTGCTGTACAGACTGTATATGCATGTTGTAATACTTGGAGATCTGGTCTTTGTTCTCAGAGCTGTCTGATTATTTAAGACACCAGAAAGTTTTTGATGTTAATCCTTCTGCAATAATGAAATAAGTTTGGCTTTTTTTTCTCCTTCCCTATATTAAGACCCTTGTAAAATCCTGTTTGTATTTTCTGTTTCTAGTCTTTGAAGAAATTAAACCATGCCAATGTGGTAAAGCTGAAAGAAGTTATCAGGGAAAATGATCATCTGTATTTTGTGTTTGAGTACATGAAGGAAAATCTTTATCAGTTAATGAAAGAAAGGTATGTTACAGCATCACCTGTTCCTGATATAAATTAATTACTTGTGTAATGTGCTTTTAACACCCCTGATACTGTTCAAAGGACTTCGGATTATTTGTTCAGGCTTGGATCACTATAGCTTAAAGCTGCAGGCTGCAGCAGGAGCTGTGACTGTCCCCTTTGAGCATATCCCAGCCAGTCTAGTGGGAGTTTCCAGTGCCTTATCCCACATTAGTGTGGTAGGGTGTTCTTTTGAGAGGTAGGAACTGTGGGTTTTAATAGTCCTCACACTGAAGAGGCCTTGGACCTAGAACTTCTGACTTCTATGTAAGTACTCCAGTGGTGCTTTTTAATAAGAAATTGGTATCACCATCTCTTCTTTTATGGCTTCCTCAAATAAATGAGTAAATAAAAAGTAGTTGGAACAGTAATCAGGAGGTATCAAATTTTGGATTGCTTCCAGAAATTATTTTTCCTTGCTGTTTGAACTGACATGACCAAAGACTGCTTGTTTCATTTGTCATCATTCTGAATAAAATGTAGCTTGGTATTTGCTGGACCATTAAGAAAGTCTTAATTTTAGCCTTTGGGCCATGATAACATCCACCAGAGGATAAGTGAGGGCAAAATTTCCTGCTTTGAATTGTTTCTCTCTGTGGACCATAGTATGAGCCTGGCAGATGACAAGAATCTTCCTTGATTTAAGAAAGTAAGGTTATAATTATAATATATCTATGTGAATGCCACATGAAATACCTTTTTAAGCATAAAAACACAATGTGTGTGCAGGGATAGAAAACTGTAATTAAATTTGGCACATATATGGATATATATTATATGAAATAATGAACTTTGGAGAAATTGTTCAAGTCTATAACAGAACCCAATTATCTTTGGGAAGTCACAGAAATGCTTGATATCCTACCTTCTTACAAAAACAAAAAACCAGGATGTTTCTAAGAGTATGTTTTGCATCATACTCTACAGTTTAGCTAGGCCATGGACTTGTTAAACATTGTGTAAGTCAGACCTTTAAGAATGTGAATTATTTCCTTAATTCGTAGTTAATTGCCAGTTTTGTGCAAAGGGACTGTAGAATAAGAAATAAGAATTTCTTCTGTAACAAGAAAAGAAGGTAAGCAAATATGCAAAGCTGACTAGCAGTTTTATTTGTCATTGCTACCTTTAATCTTTGATTCTTTAGATAGCATAAGCTAATGTATGAATTTAGTAATTAATATTTATTTCTTCCCTTTTATTCCACAGAAACAAACTGTTCCCTGAGTCTACAGTTAGGAATATTATGTATCAGATCCTGCAAGGGCTTGCATTTATTCATAAGCATGGTAGGTTACATTTTTGCTATAAACCTTCTGAATTAAAGACAGATAGTGTTTGTGTAAGTTTTTTGATTAATACACAAGCAATTGCATTACTAACTTCAGTAGAAGGAATGATCAAAAGAATGGCTCTGTATGAGAGATTCAGATGATTGAAAACACCTGTATTTTATAGTTGCCTAATACTTCATTCTGGAGGTTTTCTCAGTTCCTTTTTTGTAGATTTCCACTTTCTCAGTCTGGCAGCTGGCCACTCAAACTCATTGGATATTAATGAACACATTTCTTGATAGATTTAAAGATCCCCTGAGACTGAGAATAAAGAAGAAATTACTCTTTTTTCCAGGTACTAACAGACACCTGAATAAAACACACATTTTCTATAAGATATATTTAAAGTAATAAAGTCTGAGTGACAAGCAGCTTTTGTTGCATGGGCTTCTGACTAATATTTATAACAATGGTAAAAGGTAAAGCTGATGTACCAGCCAGTACTAACAAGACCCACTTAACTAATAAAAAAATCTCAAAACAAACATCTTATTTTAACAAAAGCTTCCGCACTGTTTTTTGCTGACCCCTGCAATTCTGTCCACTAGATAAAGTGAGGGGTCTGGTGCTGGGCAGCTCTGTGGGTTATCAGAGAGAACTGACATCGGTGGCCAGAGTCCTGGAAGTGAAATGCTTATAAGGTCCAGCATTACAGTTCTCTTGAAGAACACATTTAACTGTGTTTTGCAAAATACTTTCCAGCTAATTACTTTATTCACTCTTCTAATGGGGCTTGGATACTCATCTGAAACCTAACTATAAATTCCAGTCTGTTGTGGTGACATACATAATATGTGAATATACATAATATGTAAACATACATATGTAAACAAAAATATGTATAGAAAAATGTTATGCTTGATTTGCAAAAATCTAAGCCAGCTTTTTTCAGTGAATTGCCAAATGGATCGCAGCATTTCAGGACAGCTTATATTGCTATTTAGCTTACTATAGCTTGTTGAGACTGAACAGTTCTGTGTCAAAACTGCCTTCCTCACTGACCTGCTACCACACTAGACTTGTATTTCTGCCAAGGTGTTGCAAATCTGTAGTTAAGAACACCTGGAAATATTTGGCAAGCTCAGCAGGATGGTTGTGGTGATATTGTGGCTCACAGAGTAAGAATGAGTATCCCAAGATTCGCTCCACACCAGTTTTGGAAAAAATCACATGAGCGTTTTTTTCCCTCTCTCTTTTCTCTATTCTGCTCCTGTGTAGCATAGAAATGCTTGTCAAGTAAACTTCTTACATTCTTTGTCCATCCAAACTCTTAAGCATCTTTTTATATTTGAGTACACAACGGATTGCTCTATCTACAAGTTTGTCATGAAATAAATTGCCTCACAGACATTCTGTTGGTGAATGTCTGTGCAGCAAAATACAGAAGTGATTGTACTAAATGCTAAGAACAGCCTTGATTGATTTGCCTGGTACCTTTCACAAAGAAGCAGTAATTCAGTCTGGCACCAGAATAATAACTGAACATCCCTAGGAAGGATGCAGTCTTCTGGTTAGTAGATACCTACAGCACTATGTCTTCAGTGCTGTTATGCATTAATCTAATGAACAGAAGCTAATCTAGTTATACTGGACAATGTGGAAATATCCTATGTCAATGTTTAGTCCATTTTCTGTGGGAACATATTCAAAGCCATGGAAAAAGTAAGTATATTGGAGTCTTTGGAAAGGAGCTGAGAGCTTCAGTTAGGTACTGCAGAGGGAGCTGTGTCTTGGAACAGTGGTTCAGGTACTTGCAAGAAAGAAGCAGGACAAGATTTCCAGGCTAATGGTGGAAGCAAATTTCAGAGACAGTAGTCACTGATACACCAGCCCTCTTCTCTCATTTGTATTAAAAGAGCTCTTGCCAAGCATTCATTCATGATCAGTTTTTGCTGCATGCAGGGAACACTAAAAAAATACACTGAGATCTCCTTATGTGGTGTTGAGTAGCTCAGTGCTTGCCGATTGTGTTCTCAGATTAAAAAAAAAAGTTTGAAGTGCAAAAAACCTCATTTAAATTTATATTCTGTTTAAAATAAAATTTTATATAATTGATTGATAACTTCATTGGTCAGTTTCCAGTTAGAATGAAACTAGCATTAAAATGGTGGAAATTTTTTTATGTTAGAGAAGTGTCACATGAAAGAGAGCTGTCTGAATAAATGCTCTGAATTGTTACAAGATAGCCAGCTTGTGTATACTTCACTGTTCTAACTGAACAACACTGTACTGATGAGCTCTGCTGATCACATAGGACTTTGATACCTGTGTGGTGCTATTCCAGCTTCAATGATGAAAAGTGAAACTATCCAGTTGGAAAATAAAGGATGCAGCTAAGAGTGACATTGCAATCCACATCACTATTTCATTTGAATTTCAGGGTTCTTTCACAGGGACTTGAAACCTGAAAACCTGCTTTGCATGGGACCAGAACTTGTGAAAATTGCAGATTTTGGCTTAGCCCGAGAAATCCGATCTCGACCTCCTTACACCGATTATGTATCCACAAGATGGTAAGTGCTAGTGCTCACTTACATTGTAGGAGCTTGCAATCAACACTTGAAAGTAGTACAGTACTGAATTCGTGCTGGCTGTTGTACTACTTTTGATGCCTCCTCATTAGGAAACTTTTATTTAGGCTTGGTATAATTTGAAAAGCTTCAGTTAGTGCAAGATAGTTTACAGATAGCAACAGCCCTGGAGCAGAGCGGGAGTGTAGTAAGGCAGGTTGGAATGTGCTAGGATTGCTGTGTCAGCAAGGTGTGAGAGAGTTTACAGCAGATTATGTAGTTTTAATCAAGAAAAGAAAAAAGTGTGTACAGGAGAGGAGAGGAGGTTTTTAAAGAATGTTTGCTCTTAATAGCAAAGAATGAAGAGGTGAGCAATTTCATGTATGTTTGAATTGTGTTGATTGTTGGGATTTCCTTTTCTTTCTTTCCTCTACAGGTACAGGGCTCCTGAAGTACTTCTGAGATCCACCTGCTATAGCTCTCCAATAGATATTTGGGCTGTTGGGTGCATAATGGCAGAAGTTTACACGCTGAGGCCTCTCTTCCCAGGCGCCAGTGAAATTGATACTATATTCAAAATTTGCCAAGTCTTAGGGACGCCAAAAAAGGTAACTGAAGTGATATTCCAGACTGCAGTAATCCTGCAGCTGTTCTACAGTACACAATGGCACAGTAGCAGTAAGCATAAAAATAATACATTTTCCTCCTTACTGTTAAGTTATGCTGTTGATTTCAGATGCAGTAAACAAAATTAAAACTTACTTTCTGTGCAGTAATTATGCTATACCTGACACATAAAGAGGAAAAATAGGCTCCTGCGTAGCAAACAAAGTCCTTAGACTGTGATTTCATTAGGTGGGAATTGAATTTTGTCTTGTACATTGCATAAAAACCTATGGTTTAAGAGGTTAAAAACTGGGATCATGGCAAGATTCCTACTTCCTCATTCCATTTGTGCCCTTGACTCTTGTCAGATGTACAGCAAGACTCACCTCTTACCAGAGGTTTGGGGTGAAGATTCATAGTAAAATTTTCAATATAATACCAGAGTAAGCTGGACATGGTCTGTTTCAGGTAGAATATGTGCTAGTGTGCTTAGAGACTGATACTTTACAGCTGAACTTTTTTTGTGTTTGAAAATCTCATTCTTGCAGAATGACTGGCCTGAAGGCTACCAACTTTCAGCTTCTATGAATTTTCGCTGGCCTCAGTGTGTACCGAACAACCTAAAAACTCTCATCCCTAATGCTAGCAGTGAAGCAGTGCAGCTCATGAGAGACATGCTGCAGTGGGACCCCAAAAAGCGGCCAACAGCTAGTCAGGTTTGATTTTATTTTCTTTTTGTCTGCTTGTGATTTTTTTCTTTTACAGCAGGGAACAGTCATTTAGCAGTTGTTCAGGGGTGCAGTTCTTAGACGGGAGGAGAATCCAAGAACAATTTGAAAGACAAAGGAGGGTAATTAAGGGAGAGTAATTAATCTTTTGCATGAAACATCAACTGCTTGGGGTATGTGCTTAATAATCAAATGTATAAATACACTTGAATTAAGTGTAATGCAGTCACTATGAATAGCAGCCGAGTGAAGGTAGGATGTATGGCTGAAGGCTGAGCTGCTGTTCTTTCATTGTGGTGTGCCACAGAATGACTGGACTCTGGTTCAGTCACCTTGCCCTAGGCAGCCTGTGCCAGTACTCAGTTACTCTCAGAGTAAAAAACTGTTTCTTGATGTTCAGAAGGAGCTTCCTGTGTTTCAGTTTGTGTCCATTGTCACTGGGCACACCTGAAAAGAGACTCAGTCAATCTCCTTTGCACTTTCCCTTCTGCTTTTTGCATACTTGGATAAGATCCTCAAGAACCTTCTCCAGGCCGAACAGTCCCAGTTCTCTGTCTTTGCTCATATGCAAGATGCTCCAGTCCCTTAATCACCTTTGTGGCCCTTTGCTGGACTCTTTCTGCTGTGTCCATCTCTTTTTCTGGGGAGGCCAAAAATGGACACAGCAATCCAGGCTTAGCCTCACCTGTGCTGAACAGAGGGGAAGGATCACTGCTCTTGACCTGCTGGCAACACTCCTGCTCAGGCAGCCCAGGACTTAGTCTTATTTGCAGCAAGGGTGTATTTGGTAGCTGTTCCATGTTCGGCTTGGTGTCTACCAGGTCCTTCCCTGCAAAGCTGCTTTCCAGGTGGTTGACCTCAGCATGGACTGGTGCATGTGAGTATTCCTTCCCGGGACTTGGTATTTATCCTGGTTAAATTGGTGAGGTTCCTGTCAGCCCATTTCATCAGCCTGCCAAAGTCCTGTTGGGTGGCAGCACTGCCAGCCAGTGTGTCAGCCCCTCCTTCTACTTGTGTCATCGGCAGACTTGCTGAGGGTGCACTCTGCACCACCAGCAGCATCATTAATGGAGGTGTTGGAACAGTATTTGCCCAGTAATGACCTCTGGGGACACAGATACTTCCTGGCCTCCAACCAGAACTTTGTTGCACTGACTGCCACCTTTTGGGACTGACCTTTCAGCCATCTGTTAGTCCACCTTGCTCTCTGATCCTCCAGCCCAGTGTTGCCTGGGTAAGGCTTGCTTTTGCTGGGCAGCCTCAGCTCAAGTGCGTTGCAGATACGTTCCAACATCCTGTGCATAAGCCTTGCCCAGGTCATCGGTATTGCACATACAGGTGGTGGTAGCTGCTGGTTTTGGGTAGTACTCAACTAATACAATGAGCAGGGCACCTTTATGGAAAACAGATGGGATTCTTGACACTTGACTTCAAGGGCCATAGCTGAACCTTTGTGATTTAATTAGACCTTCAGTATAAAGTGCAATTAAAATCTTGAAATTTAATGAAAACAGTTAAAAAGTGAAATAGATTATGAACTCTCAAAGGTAATGAAGAACAAAAAACCACGGACTGTAACAATATTAAAAGCATTAACAGATGTTTTACAATAAAGTACAAATAGAGTGAGGAATCTGAGCTTTTAGAAGCGTTTTGAAGTAAGAAGTCTTTGGGAAGGGAAGATGAGTGTGCCTGAAACAGCAAGATATATTAATTGCCTTTACTGACAACTTCCAAATTACTTGTAAGGCAGATAAAAGTACTTTTAGTAACTATCTTTACTAACTTGTCAGAAAAGGTAGAGGCTAATTTCCATATGGGTTGTGTTTCTTTCACTTAATTCAGTCTCAGAAATGGAGAATGGAGCCGATATATCTGGGGTCATTGAGTTTTGCTGGCTGAATCTGTAATGATGAGGGGGATGTGTTTCACACACACACATATGAAGAGACAGCATGTAATGAAACATGCCTTTAGCTGCTATATACCTGGTTAACTATCTTAATTCTGCAGAACCTTTCCTTCTGTAGTAGTCCACAGAGGATTTGATAACTCAGTATCTCTTGAAATTTCTCTACTATTGCAACATTTTTTTGAAGTGGATTGTGCTCACTGGAATCTAGTGTTGAGAGATGGGTCTTCTACTATTTCCTATCCCATGAAAAAAGGAAATTAAATTTATGCTGACACATAGGACTGGGGTAAATAAAAAACTTTGGTTTTCTAAGCCAAACATCTTTATTACTTTTCAGGCACTTCGATACTCATACTTCCAGGTTGGGCATGCCTTGGGCATTCAGGAACTGGGAAAACAAAAGGACCTGCATAATAAATTGTCTCTGCATATTAAGCCTGTCCCTCCAGCGCAGCCCCCTCTGAAACCTCATGCCCGAATTTCATCAAGGCCTTTTCAGCAAAGCCAGTCTTCTCAGCATGTGGTGTACTCGTGTAAGACAAGCAACTCTGGGGCTGAGCACAGTAACTATGCACAGGAGGACAAGTCTAACCAGGTTCTTCTGCCTGCATTACACAATAAGGCTCCTCAGCAGGTAAATACCCATCTAGCATAACATAAGCTTTCTGATATAGTGCCTGGCTTCTTTCCTTGTGTTTCTTTTTCTCGTTCTCTTTCAAGGTGCTTGTACTTCACTAAAAGGACAGTGAGTGGAACTAAAGTATGGTTCCAATGTTCCAACTTTCTGCTAGAAACTGGAAGTTTCTCTCTTGAAGTCTAAATCCAGTTGCTCTAAAACAAGCAAGTTAGTTTCTCATTTTAGAGCCATTTTGTGGTACCCTTTACACCTGCACCACTTACAGGATTACACTGATTTCATATGAATAAAATGGATGTACAGTGTTCAAAATATTAATGGGATTGATGCCAGAGAGAAAAGTATGAAGCTAAATAGTATTGAAATGAGGGAGACTATTGCCTTCACCCATTTAAGGCATCCAGTTTATTGACTGGGAATAGAATAGTTTGGTCTTCCAAACTGGACATGGAAACCAACAGATCCTTCTTGCAGCATGAGAATGTACCCTTTCTGTCTACTAATGAGGAGACTGGATTCATAAAGTAGGTGATGAGAGCAGACAGTGTGAATGCTACTGCTGCAGGGTCAGTCATAAGCAGTCTGTACTGACCAGTGTCACACAAAGTCAAAATGTACTGCTGAGTCTGAATGACTGAAGAGACACAAATTTGTGCCTGTGCTGTCCTGCAAGAGAAAAAAAAATTAGGTGTCTAGACACAGGCTTGTGGAAACATAAGCATTCATGCAGTTTTATATTCCCAGCATGGGTCTAGAAGTAAAAATTGAGCATAAGGTAATGGTTTGGGAGATGCATACTGGAACATGAATAGAATTGCAATTGAGACCCAATAAATTTCTTCCTGTATAAACTCAAGATGCTTTATTGCAGGACAAAATGCAGAAGATATGTAATAATGTCAGCAGGCTACAGATTGTGTTCTTAGGGTGTTTAATTGAAAGTTAAAGATTGTGTTGTTACAGCTCTACTATCACTGTTACTCTTTGAGATAGAGGAAAAAAAAGTCCTCTCTGTTCCTGTCACCTAGATTGTGGTCTAAGCATGTAGGTTTGTTTCTTTTTAATCTTTGTAACAGAAAACATCTGCTGGATCTGAGAATACAAATGGTGAACTTAAACCAAAACCTAGGCGAAGATGGGGGCATCTTCCCAGGACAGTTAAGAGTTCTGAAGACTGGGATGATTTGGAAGACCTTGATTTCAGCTCTTCCATCATGAGAATGGACTTGAAAAACAAGAAGAGGCAGAATGATGAAACTCTTTGTAGGTAAGGGGTTTTTTATGTATATGTGCTATTTGGTCTATTTCTTTGCTGTTTTCCTCTTTCTTAGTAATGTTACTCTTCATGCTTTCTTTGTATCTAGAAATGTATATCTCAACAATTTCATGTTCTTTTTTTTCCCACTGAAAATTATAACTGGTGTAAGTCTCCCAAAGTTAATTGTTGAATATATACTTTCAATTTTATATGTGAACAATTTTGACATATTCCACGCATATAAACTGTTTTGGATAAGTCTAAGCTGCAGTTTCCATGGATGGTATACAGAAGAGAGAAACTTGCTAACTTTAAAAGCAGTATATAAGGGAACTAGAAGCACAGATGTGATTTTCAGGGGCACTTGCATGACTTCAGGTTGATAATATTCCCTGTTGCCTGTGTGTTTATGGTGTAGCAAACACATTACAAGGAAATTATTCCTGGAGATGGAGTATAGTTGAAAAAGCTGTGAATAAGCATGTGCTATAAGAATTGGACTATACATACCAATTTTTCAGTTACAGATTTGAAAGCATTTTGGACCTGAAGCCTTTGGATGCTGCAGCCTCTGGCAGCAGTGCACGAACTTCCCATGCGACCTTTTTGCGGCAGGACACTCCTACATTGCGAGTTTCTGCAGCAAAGCAGCACTACTTAAACCATTCTAGGTATCGACCTGGTTAGTAAAATACTTTCCTTTTCTTCCTGCAGTTCCAACAGGAGTATGAAATAGTCATTGGTACATTAGCTCTTACCCTTTGAATTTGTGGAGGTGGGCTACTGCTCAAAGAGCACGAGGACAGAAAGAGCTTGTAGTGTAAATGGCCACGACACAAACTGCATTCTAGTAGTCTAGCAGTACAAACAAGGGGACAGGACTGTTGGTACTTCTTCCTCCTGATGGATACTTTTATACTTGGAAGTGCATTAGAAAACGTCTGTATATGTGCCAGACTACTCCCTGTCTCCCTAAAAATTATAAGACTGGTCTTCTGGACTGGAAAAGAAAGTGCCGTGTGTTTACCTCATAAGCGTATAGTACCATGAACAACAGGCAAACTAGTAGTGGGAATAGAATTACATGCCTGTCTTCATGATAACCTGTGCTGTACTGACACCAGTGCTGAGGCAGGATGAAGTACAGGAGGCAGACAGCATTTAAAATGAGATGAATATAAGTATACTATTTCTCATAATTTCTATTAATAATTTTTATTCATTTGTAGTACTACTTCTTCAAAATTAAATAAGTAAATTTGAAGGTATTGTGACAGCAAACTCAGTCTTTTTTCCTGAAATAATAATTGACTTCAAATTGTCTCACTTAGAGTTTTGGTAGCTAAAACTTGTTTTACTAGAGGAAATTGTAAAACATATTGATCCCAATACTGCTTTTAGCCATATCCTGAATTGTGAGTGCATTCTTGAATGTTAGGTACCCTGCTTAAATATGGGAGCTATATTAAAAACAAATAATAGGTGTCATGTGAACTGTAGTGCAAACTGTTTGCATAATCTGAGGTTTCAGTAGAGACAAAGAGTACAGTACTATGAGAAATGGAATTGCCATTATTGCCTCTCAAGTTATCTTGTTGCTGTTAGGCTTTTATTGGAAGCACAGATTTCATGTACATAGCAAGGTTCACTTTCTGTGACATGAGAGTGTTTGTGGCCTTGATGTAAGGACCCTCTCCTGTGATATAAGCAGCCATTGATGCTGGTGGAGCTGCTTACATTATGATGTCTGCAGGATTAGGGCCTGTGGCTAGTTCCAGCATTCCTGTATAATGAGAGGATGGAGAGTGATTCAGAGTTATGAGAGGGGAGAGGTTTTGGCTAAATTGAACCAGACATCTGCTCTAAGATTGTGCATTAGGTGGAATGAATGCAGGCCTGTGTGGCAACAGGGATTTTAGTGGAGTAATCTTTGCATTTTTGCAATATAGGAATAAGCACCAGGAATAGCATAGTCTCCACTTCAAACAAAGAGTCTGTTCCATCTAATCACTGGCCCAGTTCTGATTTGTCTGGGAAAACCTCTGGTTTGGGAGGAAGTGCTACCAACAGGATGAATTCAGGTAAGAAGGTGTGCTTAAAACTCTGAGGAATGATAATAAGTGATGTCTGTGCAATTTCCCAGCAGTGTATTTTGGAGTCGTCCATTTCCAAAACGTCAGTTCTGATGACACCTGTTTACCCTGTCTGTTCTTTGTGTTAAAATCAATTATGAGTGCTCTTCGTGGGAGACTGCCTTAAACTGAAACATAGTCATTTCTTCTAATGAAACGTCACAAGTCTGAAGTACCCCATGCAGAGAAGGCTGGACAGCTTAGGTCCCTTCAATCTGAAATTCTTCCTCCTGCTTTCAGTTTCTCTCTTCAGTTTTTTTAAGTCATGTCTTCTTGTTTCCAATCTATTTTAGTCCACCTGGTACATAAATCACTGTAATTACATGAGGAAGCTGGTATAAATTGAACCAGCCATACACACCACTCTTGTTACATGAATTAAGCAAAGAAATTCTATTACTGTGTTTTTCAGTTGATGATGTTTAAAATAATGTAGTAATTACAGTTTAAAAATTCCAACAAAAAGCAAAACTCTTCAATCTTTCTTCTTCAGTTTTTTTTTTTTTTTGGCATTTGGTATTTCAGGT
This sequence comes from Ammospiza caudacuta, assembly GCF_027887145.1. Classification (NCBI taxonomy): domain Eukaryota; kingdom Metazoa; phylum Chordata; class Aves; order Passeriformes; family Passerellidae; genus Ammospiza; species Ammospiza caudacuta. The sequence continues at coordinate 91,074,543 of NC_080595.1, read as the reverse complement.
ATTTAATCACTGTTTGAGTTGAACTAATTAATTTGCAGATTTTTACATTAGTTTTTATCAGATATAACATGTTAATAACACGTTGATGTTTTTAGATTGTATCTATGTATTTCCTCTCTAAACCATGGCTTCATGTTTTCATGTGATACAGTTCTGCAGTGCCATAATTCTTTTACATATGTTGTTTTGAAAGTGTTTTATTGCCAAAGTTTGTGTTGAATCTTGGCCCAAAGAAGCATTTTGGGCCTCTAGAAAATCAAGTTAAAAAAACCCAAAACAACAACTTAAAGTTTTGGATGTAATTTAATCAGAAAATCACTCTTTAAAGATTCAGGATGGGAGGACACTGTAAATAGCTAAACTACATGAGAACCTTTACAAACATAGCACGTCTCCTTCCTGACTCTTTTAAAAGTTTTTGCTTCTTTTGTAGCAGCATAGGATGTCATTAGATTTTTCTTTTTTTTTTGTTTATTACCATCATTTCCCACAATAGGCTTTGCCACTGCTCTAGTACAGCATAGGCACATGTGTGATGGCCCTGTTCTGTGCAGGATATCTTGTTTAGTGCCCCTCTGTGCTATAACAACTCTAGACTGTTTTGTTCCATTTCTATGGCTTATCCTACAGATGAGTCAGATATGTTCCTGCTCATCTTAGGGACAAGTTTTGTAGCTGGCTTTCAAAATCTGAAATGTGAATCTGTACCACATTTTTAAGCTGTGCTCTCACAGGCTTCACTAAGAACTTTGTGTAGCACCAAAGCCCCAGACTCACTACATAGAAAACATGAGTCAATATATTCTTATCACATAGTTGCTGAAAGTCAAGCAAGATAATTCCAATTGAAATGCTAAGTTTTGAAAGCTTTGAGAAACCTTGAAAAAGCTGAGATGTCAGAGAGAATTGCCATTCACTCTGACAGGTACAATTTGTACATGTTTTCCGTTCATCTCTAATGCAGTCTGATGCTGATGCTCTCCTGAATGCAGGTGTTTATATAGGAGCTATAGGACTTCAAGTGCCTTCAGTTAAGTTCTTTTTTTGATCATTCCATGATCAGGCTTGGTCTTGAAAATGATCCTTCAGGGCATACCTTTGTCTCCTGTTGCCATTATGGGAGATCCATTGTGTTCAGGTGTTCCTTGCCATTTCTTTCAGGGCCCATAGGATCAAGTGGTCTAACAAATGCTTATGTCCCTTCATTCCTGAAGAAGGAAGTAGGTTCTGCTGGGCAGAGGGTTCAGTTAGCACCAGTTGTGGACCCATCTCCTGGTAAGTCCAGTACTGAAGTTCTCTTGATCCCTTGGTCAGTACTCCAGTAATGCTGTATGTATTCAGCACTGAACTACCTATCTTTGCTTTATATTATTTGTCAGTATATGACTGACTAGAAGTGTTGTTTGTAACCTTGCAGAACTTCATATAGAGAAGGATTTGGTTTGTGTTTACTTTTGTTTATTAAATATGTGGGTTTATCTACAGCTTATTTCAATGATTGCTGTGAGAGCTGGTGTAGAATTCACACTTGCCAAATCAGTGATGTCAATACTCTTTGTCTGCTAAGGTTTTAGGGATTGGATCCACTATTGTTTCACATCAGCAAACTTTGTTAAAAAAGGAGACTTACCTCCTGAAGAAGTAAGGATCTGAACCCGCACCCAGTTGTTGTTCAGTGTGGACAGCTCTCACTGAACCTTAATATCACAGAATGTTTTGTCCTTTAGATTTTGCAGCTCTGACATCGGTCAGGCCCCTTCTCGGGTGGCCGTCGTTCAGCTCACCCACCAAGAGCTCGCCGCGGTTGATGCCCCTGCCGCCGGCAGCGGAGCCCATCCACGGCCGCGTTGACTGGTCTGCCAAGTACGGCGCTCCCCGGTGACCTGGGGAGTGCCCTCCGAGCACTGCGTGCATCCCCGAAACGGTGTCCAACGTGGGACATTGCATACTGCTTTATATACCTGTGCATTGAAAAGGAGCAGATCTTACATGAATGAGACATTTTGGAGGGTTTTTACTACTTTGCATTAATCTGAATGCAATCTTGTACCGTTTTGTATAAAAATGTTTTTGTTGTATACATGGGTCCAGTTATTTTCATAAAAGTGATGCATTTTGTATATAAGGCTTAGGGTATTTGGCATTTTTATACAGTAAATTTTTATAATGAACTTTTAAAAAATTTAAATTTTTTATGAGACTCAACTTTTTTTTATAGAAGTGGATTAAAAAAAAAACGTGGTGCAATATTGCAGTGAAGAAGTACTGAGGAAGGGGCATTCATTAGACATTTTCTGAAGTTTTATGTGCTAATTGAGGCTGTGTAATTTCAAGTGATGCCATGTCTCAGTGCCACACTTCTGTTGTCTATGCTCATTGCTTCGTACTGACATCAGAGTGAGTGAGTGACTTAACACTGTAAACTCTCCTTCACAGTTACTGAGAGGCTGCGAAAAGATAGTGGGAGGCACCTTTTTTTAATTTATTTTTGCCTTTGAAAGGTTTTTTGTTGGACTGCTATTCAGATTTACCATATCTTACTCTTGTTTGGTGAAGGGTAAATACTCTTCTGTAGATCCGTTTTCTGACACAGCTTTACTTTTTCCTGCTTAAAAGTTGTTCTTTGGCATTGTTCACAATGAAATAGAATGTGGACCTACCTCTGTTAAATTCATGTAAATGGTCTAATGATTTCTAAGGAGAAAAAAGAGATTCTGTTTCATCATTTTCTTTTGTTGCAAATGTAAAAGCTGGAGATATATTAAGAACATATTAACAATAAATTAATAGCACTAATAAAACTGGTTTCAGAGTAACAAAATATTAATGATATGCCAGCAACATAGTTTAAGGAAACAAAATTTATGCAGCTGACTTAATTTTCGCAATTGTTCTAAATCACTTAAGGAAAAAAAAACTTGAAAAACCAAAACAACCCAGAGGAAATGAGTTGGTCTAACCTCACTTATGTTTATACTCAGTTCTTCTTCACTCAATACATCTTTTACAATGTGAAGAATATGTCAGCTTCCATAAATTAGCCCCAGAGGCTCTACAGGAAAAAATGGGATCTTATGTGGTCTTGTTAAAAAATGTAAAACTGTGGTTGATTTCACTGAAATTGATAAATTTTAAATTGGTAAAACTGTTCTTTGAAGAGCAGTTTAACTCAGTTTGTGAGAGTATGATTTATATCAAGGTATAGAGAAAAGGAAGTAGCCCCATAATCTGGTTTAGTTCTACTCTGGAAAGGAGTGCCAGAGTACAGCCATCAGCAGAAGATTCTTTTAGAACACCATCAGCATTTATATGTTCTGCACCTCCTTCTACAGAAGAAAGATAAAACTGTTCCATGCTGTGGGAGAGGACTTTCCATAGCTGCATTCTGGAGCAGTGCTGCCAAAGCTGAAGTGTGCTGAGAAAATGCACCTCCCTACAGAAGTGTGCAGAAATACTAATCTTACTGAGCTCATTGTGTGATCAGCTCAGGAAAATAGTTTATTTATGAGACTTAAATCCAGCCTAAAGGGATCAGAGCAGGTGCATTTCTCAGCTTCCAGCCATTTCACAGGAATTGAATAGTTTCTGTGTCAGTGAGATCCTCTCCATGGGATCTGCCAGCACACAAAAGGGGCAGCTGCTGTGGTCAAGATTGAGAACATATTCTGGCCTTTTCAGTGCTTCCCATGGTGAATGTGTGGGATTTTGAGGAAACTGTACCCTAGGGCAGGCTGCTGGCTCAGTGCTACAGGGGGAACCACAGGGAGCACTGCTCACTGTTTGCTTTTATAGGCTCAGCCCACAGCGAGACAGTACAAGACAAAGAAAGAACAAAAGTGTTCATGAAAGACTTACACATTCCAAAGACGTCTTGTGTGTCCTGCTGCCCTATTATCTGGGCATAGCAAGTACTAACTCTATACCTAACTGCTTCCACAGCAATGATGCCAATGCTTAGCAGTAAAGTAAAGCAGCCATTTGATTTCTGAAGTGCACACTTATGGGTGTCTGTGGGTAAGTGGAAAGGGAAATATGTATATTTGTCATAGAACTGGAAAGACAGTTATTTCTCTTGGAAATAAATACCTGTATTTATGTCAACATATCATTTAATTTATTTTATCACCAGGTAATTTGTCTCAAGAATGAACACCCTGAGCCTATCCCAGTGTCCCTAGACCTACGTAGGCAATGCAAGTAGTCTGGTCTGTACACTTAGTTCCTACAAGTGGAAGGAGACAAGTCATGAGAACAGGCAGCTGAGGCTTGGATTCATCATACTAAGTGTGAGCTCCTTTGTTGTGAGGTGACTCACCCCTGGTGAGTGAAAATCATGCCAAAAGAAATCTGTATCATTTGAGAGCACACTAACATTCTGGAGATACCTGAGTGTCTACTTAGGAGGGGGACAACTCTGTGAGATTTAAGTAGCACAGGATGAATCTGAACCTGGCCTGTAATCTCTGAACATTTATCAGGCCATCTGTGATTCTCTTGACTATAGCATTCAGGCTTTAGTTGGTCCAGTTAAAAGATTAGAAAAGTAAGTTATAATTTTCTTTTTTTATATATCTCCTACTTTCCTAAGATAAAGCCTTTTATTTTTGGGAAAAAAAGCTAATAATCCTGACATTGAGAATCACAGCTAGTTTTAACTTAGTGAGACAGAAAATTAGCTAGATGTAATGGCTGTATCCTTTACTCAAGCACATTCTTACTGAAGCTGGAAAAGTTCTTTTTGAGCAGGATAGAGCTGAGTTTATGTATTTTACTGTGCTGTCCCTGTGCAATACAGATATGGAAAAGATGGAGGTCTTTATATATATACTGAAATCTGGACAAGCAGCATATCTGAGAATTTATGACATGTAACCTACTACTTTGTGCTTTAATATTTAGCATCTTTGTGGAAAATGTTTTTAGAATTGTACTGTTTCCATTTTCTCAGGCATAACATGTAATAATAAAGGAGTCTGACAGTGGATTCATTTACCCCTGTAATCCATATTTTCCAAAAAGCAGTGTGTAAGTGCCATGATGTTAACAAGAAGAAAAAAAAGCTAGAAAATCCACTCTCTTGGTGTTCCTGTATCTGATGTGGTTGTTGATATGAGCAGGATGTTCCATAATGTGAGGAGGAAAATGTGTACTGAAAGAACATTTTAGAACTTAATATGGAAGGAGGAGGTGGAATTGTCAGAGATGTGGAGAAATAATGGTTCTTGCTTATTCAGTGTTTTTGTTCAGAAGCATTCTAAATGCTTGTTTCATTCCTTCTGTGTCAAATGTCCTGCCCAGAATAAAGTTATCTTTGGAACCACTGACTGAGTGACTTGTTCTTTTATTCAGTTTTTAATGAAAGCACTTTAGTTTGTTTTTTGTTTGGTTGAGTTTTTTTTGGTTGGGGTTGGTTAGTTTTGGTTTTTTTTTTAACAAGCCACCTTGGAGGGACACTGCACATTCACTGGCCACATGGTTTGAGTGTAAGCATGTAATTTCTGCAATACACTGTGAGCTCCCTGTAAAACTGATTGCTTAGTCTTTCTTGGCTGTCAGCTCCTCTGAAACTGCCTGCCAGACTGAATTGCAGTATGCATAACAGGAGGACAGGCAGCTGAACTAGATTGTTGTGGGTCCCTTTCTAAGGGAAATTATTCTGTTCTGTTCGTGTTCTGTTGTTCTGTGTCTTGTGTCACCCCTTTAGCCTTGTCCCCGGCTTTCAAGGCAGCAGAAGCTGAAAATAGTTTATACTTTACAAACCCAGCCCTTTTGTTAGCTGTTTAAGTGGGCTGACAAGCACTTGCACAGGTGAAGAACTAGGTGAAAAATACATTTACATTTGCAAGGATTCCAGTTTTACCTGGTGGGAGGTGGGGGAGGGAGGTGGACATGACGGGGGGGGGGGGGGGGGGGTGGGTGAGGTGTGACATGAGTAGCTCACGGATTTGTAGGTGGGTGAGGAATTGAGGAAGTGATACAGTGAAATAAAAGAATCTGCATACACACTCCTTCCCCCACAGAATGTGCATACAGAGCACAAAACAATGGCAAACTGCCCCATGCAGCGCCTCACTTGGATGTGTCTGCAGTCTTGGAAGCTTGACTACCCTACGTTCTCCTACAAATGGACCTTGAGCTTGTTTGGAGGTTCTAGCAGGGGAGCGCAGCTACCGTATACCCTTGACCGATGAACGGTACCGTCTCTATCGGGGAGGTCGTCCTCTTCGACCGAGCGCGCAGCTTCGGGAGGGACGCACATGGAGCGTTGAGGGAGGAAGGGGACACCCGCCTAGCCAGCCAGATCAGCCGAATCAACCCTGGCGATCAATGGGGTGACAGATGTCGCAGCCAGATCGCCCTCACATCCAGGCAGAGAACGCTCCCCACTATGTATTTATAACTCAGTATTGCCGGCGCCTTTTACGTCATGGTTTGGAAAACGGCCCAAAACCCAATGACACAACGCACGGAATCATCACTTTGCAGCGACAAAACCACCTAAAAAAACCAGTTCTTAACCCAGTTTAAAAATTTTAGCGAAATTCTTTAGGGTGAGATGTCTTTCCAGAAGGCTTTGCGAAACTTGCAAATTTACGGCTTCCCATTGGCGGCTGCTCCCGTGGCCTGGGCGGGGAGGGCGGCAGGCGGGGCCGGCGGCTGAGGCTGCAGCTGATCGCGGCTGCGGGCGGCGCCGGCCCCAGTGCTCTGCCTTGGGGCGTCGTGTGCTCGCTGGGCATCCCCGCTTAACCCTCCGTGTGTGTGAGTAATGTGGGCCCCTGGGATTTCCCTCTTCCTGTCCCCCCGGCAAGCCGTGCCCGTGGGCGCTTGGCTCAGGTGAGGCGGGGAGCCGGGACTGTGCGGCGGGCTCGGGCCTGAGCCGTGGATCCGCTCCCGGTCCCGGGCTCCCCGTGTCGCAGCGCAGACCGCTCGTCATCTCACGTCTGCCAAGGGCTTGTCCCCGGGAGGGGAGGGAGCCGATGGCCCCGGGGCTGCTGCCTGTCACACGCTGCCCCCAGGTTGGTGCTGCGGGTGCAGAGTGGGAGCGCTGCTGGGCTGCTGAATGCAGGCAGGGAAAATCGGGCCCCAGAGCCCTGGATGTGCGGGACGTGCCAAGCACAGCTGCTCCCCTGGCCCTCTACACCGATGTTCTCCTGGGCCGTGTTCTCCCTGCGTGGGAGCGATCGCTTCTTGCACTGATATTCATGTTCCCTCGTTGCCCCGTTCGCACAGATGGCCTTCGTCAATCACAGCAAGGGAACAAATTTTTTACAAAGTCCATTTTCCTGTTGAGGTGTCAGTCAGGCTGAGGGCAATGGACAGCAACCTACCAGTAATTGTGGCTCCTGGCTGCAAATTGCCACTTTACTTCTTTCTGATAAAGGGCAGGGAAGGGAGAAGCTCTTTGCCCATCACCAGGGTGCTCTTTCCATCAGATTTTAGTTCACAATTTGGACTTTCTCTTGCAGTATAACATGGCAGGCTCAGTCCTAGGAACCTAGAATGCTACAGCTCATTTCAAAGTTTGTTGATCCCCTGGCATTTAAGAAGATATTTTTTATAAAGTATTACAAAAGAAGCACCCATCATGCCTTTGCCTTGAGGTGTGTTGGGCATCAGTGACCTGCTTATGTCCTGTGACCTGTTCACTTGCCTGCTAAGAGCAGGTCTCCAGAAGTGCCACTGAGGAAGAGTGACTCTTCTGTTTCTTTAGTTTTTTAAACTGCAAGTTAAAAATCACCCTTGGCTTTTTACTTCTTTCTTTTTGGAAGTAACTGTATTACAAGTAGCTCCTGTTTAATTCTGTTGTTTTGTGTAGTTCACAGTGATACTTTTCTAATTCCCTGCTATATTTATCAGCGATAGAGATAGTACTTGGCAGTGTTTTAGTTCCCTGTCACCTAAGAGCAATCAGAGGCTCCTGAGCAGGCAGGGGTGGAATAGCCAGGCTCGTTTGAATTCCCATGGCATGATGCACTCTCATATTTTGTGTTCTCTTTTCGTGCCTGTTGGCTAACAAGCAGATCACTTTGTGCACGCTCAAGGTCTTTTTTCCCTCTGCTTATGAAGGGGCTCTTGGAACATCGGAAACTGGAGGTTATTGTTCACATGCCAAGAGCCTCTTTTCCAGAATTACTGGAACTATGGATTGAAATCACAATAAATCACCTTACAGAGGGAAAACAGCTCTCATCTGCAGCAAGGACTTGCTGTAAGGGAGTTCTGCATGTGAAATGCCAGTGTGATTACATTTGATTGCTCTTTTGGTGTATGGCTGTACAGCAGAATCCAGTTCCTGCTGAGGCCTAAACAGTAGTCTATTCAAAAAACAATTAATAGCCTCATTTATGAAGTCATTAAATAACTAAAATGCTGCTTGCAAAGCAGCATTGGATCATCTGAAAAGTCCATGAAGTTTTGCATAGCAAGAGGGTTTATTAATAGAAAGAAATGCAGCCTGTAGGAGGATAAGTAGTGCAACACTCTGAAACTCTGTATTTTAATCTGGATTATTACAGAAGAAACAGGCCATTCTTCTAAGTTTCTACTGATCCTCATATTGTGATATTTTTGAAGTTTCTACTGATTGCTGGATCACCACAGCTAGAAAAAAAAAGTGAGAGGCTTAAAAGTACATTCCCATGCTTCACCCAAATGTGTAGAATTAATGTTTAGATACTTATGGCATTCCTCGATACAAGGTCTGCCAGTTTTGGAAACTTGGTTTCCTGCCTCTTCTCCTTGATCAAGACTTGGCTTTTAGTGGTGTCTGTGTAACTTCAGTGCTAAAACTTCTATTTTCTAAACGTTTTAAGATTTTTCTTCATGGTGATTTTTCAATTTTTTTCTTTTATCTCCTACTTAGCAATTTGATGCTTACTTTTCCTGAATTTCAGGGGGATGAAAAGTCTACAGTTTGACTTGACTGGGCAGCAAGAAAATCAAATCAGTTTAGACTGAAACTTTGCGAAAATATTTTGTCAAAAATTAAGTTAAATTTCTGTTGTGTGAGTGACCAGTGAACCATTATTCCAGCTGCCATCAGATTTCTGTATAATTATTAGCTTACTATCTCTTATAACTCTTTTAGATAACAGAAGGTTTGAAGTCATGTCCACAAAACCAAAACTTTACTACTTTGATGGAAGAGGCAAGATGGAATCGATTCGTTGGTTGCTGGCTGCAGCTGGGGTCGAGGTTTGTTTCAGAGTTTTTAACTTCTAGCTGCACATTGGTAATCTTGTCTTTGAGGCAGATCACATGTTATCAGTCAAAAAAGAAAAGGCATCCCAAGATGCAATAGTAAATGAAGGTTGGCTATTCAGTGTAATTAAATACTTTTACTTCAGGCACACAAAAGCATGGCTTCAAGTTGCATGTTTTCTGAGCACTGACACTGTAAGCAGTGGCACTTGCTTAACACAAGAATGTGCAATCCTTAATTAAGTTTAATGAGTTTAATCATTAATTAAGATTAGTGAGCCAGAGCTGCTGAACTGATAGATGTGTTGCTTGCATAACAAGTGTTATCTCTGCCTGATAAAACAGCAATTTACTTTCTCTAGTCTTCCTGTTTTCAGTTGAATGCTCACACAGAGATTTTTGTTTTATTTTTCATTCCACTGGCTGCATCCTCCATAAGCTGTAACACAAAATATTATTGTGTCTAGCATCATTTAGATGAAACTGAGCAGGGTGAAGTGAGCAAATTGGCCCACATGTGTAGGGAAATCAGAAATCTCTAAATACTTAGGTAAAAGAGCTAAAACAGCCTTTACTTTTTTCTGATGGTATATGATTTACTTATTCATTTGCTGGCTATCTTGGTGGTAAACTAGTAATCTAGTTTGAGGACACAAAGGACTAGTATTTGCTCTGAGTGCCCTCTTTTACACAATAGCTGTTATAATACATAAAGCTACTTGTGAACTGAGCCAAGGAATACAAGTTTTTAAAAAAGACCACCAGTGTTTTTTTGAAGGCCTTGACGAAGACAGAACTGTCTGCTTCCCTCCATCATTTGTTCCTATGTTTTAAGTGCCTCTCTCTTCTTTTTCCTTTTTTAAGTTTTAAAAAAAGCTGTTGATAAGTACTAATTACTACATTTTTTTCCATGGAATATTATTTTCTCAGCTTCTCATCAGCAGAAACCTGGGTTCTGAATTTTTGACTGTGATCATCCTTGCTGTGGTTGAACATTGGCAGTGTGTTAATGTGCCTGATCTTCTGGGGTTTCTCTACTATAGCAAATCTTAATTACTGAGTGGCAGAGATGTTATGAGAGAGGCTGACTGAGCAAGGCATTTAGGGATTGGTAACATCTACCATTTTCTAGTCTCCATGTTGTGCACTGATCACAGACATGTATGGCACATGCAAACACATACATGTAGATGTCTAACTTTGGGGTCTTAATCTTGAACTCAGTTTCTCCATAAGTAACACGGATTGACTGGCCATCCTCAGCCATACTGAGTGCAACTACATCCATCTGATCACCAGCAATTCTGTATCTTATTGTTTCTCATCTTGTGAATATTTAATCTTCAGGTGTCTGAAGCATGCATCTGTATCAAACCTCGTGCAGGTCGTGCTACTCAGACACTATTTTGTAAATGCTTTGTTTTAACTTCCAAAGAATTTGTTCCTGTCTAGCTCCCAAATCAAAATATCACACAGCAGATTTTTTCCACATTCCAGAAAGCATCTTAAGGACAGCCTAGTCTGTATTGTTGATTGTTACACATTATATTGCCTGTTTAATACCAAACAAACCATCCTCACTCCAGTTCTTATTGCCTGTTCTTCTGCTAGAGTTGCCCTTAGCAGCATTTATCAAGTGTGACAGTCCAGGAGATATTGCCAGCACTTCTGTCCTTGGTGTGTTCTCCCTTAGAGCCATATCTGAAATGAAAAGAACCATGATGTATATTCTTTTCCTTTTATGTGGGATCTCAGCACCTCAGGATGGAGGTGCAGAGAGGCCGAGACCACCCTTGGGGGGCTCGGGAATCCTGGAATGTTGCCAGAAGTGTCTGGTGGCAGGATTTTGATCCTACACAGGAGATGAGACCTGTATGAGGACTGGGAGGATTCCACTGGGTGAATGGTGAAGAGATAAGTTAGTTAAAGTGTAAAACACAGGGTTTAGGATTTTGGTACAGGGGGGTCTAGAGAAGTAAGATGGAGGAATTGGGGCATGTCCTGTCCTTCTTCTTCTTCTTCTTGGCCTCCATCTTCTGTGGTGGTGGTGGCACTTGGGGATTGGTTGTTACTAGAAGTGCACAGGTTAATAAGAGTAGAAAGTATTGGAGAAAAATGATAAATATTGTACACGTAACTTAGGGTATAAAGATAAGTGACCGCCCGGGGGCTTGGGCAGTGTGCCCATGGCTGACTTGCTGTGCAGACCTCTGTCGGGCTGAAAGAAAATCTTTTAGATAAACAATTAATAAACACCAAGACCGAGACAAGATCAGAAGTCTCTCCTCGTCCTTTGAAGCGTCGGCTCTCCAAGGCCATTCCCTGGGAATTCCCTGGGCCTTTCCAGGCCACCTAAACAGCAACACAGAAAACCTTACAAGCGGCGTCCCTGAAATAGCTCTGGACATAAATCAGCCCAGCAAAGAGAAAAGAAGAACGCCAGGAAATTTACACTTTTATGGTGCTTTAAAAGTTTACCTCTTCTAGAAATGTGAAAAGATTCTTATTTCCTCTTCTTCCTCACTCTCTTTTGTCAGTTTGAAGAAGAGTTTTTGGAAACCCGAGACCAGTATGAGAAACTCCTGCAAGGTGAGTCCATGTGAAACCTCAAGAAACGTGTAATCAGACTTAGAGAAGATGTGTGAAGTCTTTGAAGACTTTATGTGTCTTTATTTCCACACAGAAGAGTAAAGCTGAGAGTTCTGAGCAGCTGCTGAGGCTGGTTTTTTCCACACATGGACAGATGAAATTGCAAACTGAGTATCTTTCCAACCTGCAGGGTTTGCCAGGCCTCTGGAATCTTCTGTTCTCTGTCTACACATCCCACCTGGTCCCACAGACTTAATCATGGGCTTCAGTAACCAGAAAATATGTATCCCAAAATTTCATGTTATGTTCTGATATGGCCTAAAGATTGGTCACAAGAGAGAAATCTGTGCATCTAACATTTGCCTGCCATAGCATTTGAATAATGGTACAGAGGGTTTTTTACATTGTTTAGAACTAGACACTTTTTACTCAGTTGAGATGTTTAGTGTGATTGTCTCTGCTGCATTTCAATTTCATTTCAAAAGCTGCTCTAAACAGTCCTGACTGAAACTTCAGTGAAATTTTTTTAAAGGAAGGATGATAACCCCCAATAATTGTGCTTTTCAGTTTAATTTGTCTACGCCACTGTAATTTATTTTTTGCATGGAAGAACTCTAGTTTAATACAACAGCTACCCACAGCAAGCTCACCATAAAAGCAATGTTCCTCTGAAGACAGCAAGAAATCTGACATGGAGTTATTAGATCAGTTGAATAATGTGTGTCTGTCCTTTTAGGTGGATCCCTGCTGTTTCAGCAGGTGCCCATGGTGGAGATTGATGGGATGAAGATGGTGCAGACCAGAGCCATCCTCAACTACATTGCAGCAAAGTACAACCTCTATGGGAAGGACCTGAAGGAAAAGGCCTTGTATGTAACAGTATTATTCTTCTTGAATTTAGTGTAGTAGTTCAGATGCATCTAGAATTAATTGCATAGTTGCACACACACCTGTGCACAATCACCTGTGGGCCTCAGTGATACACAACTTGCAGTGAGCCTGAGAAGCCACAGTTAGATGCAAGCCAATTGATTTGTTCTAACTCAGTTACTTTCCACATAAAAGTATTTGAGTTCATGGGTTTATTGTGCCTTACTGAAAGATTAATACAGCCTGACACAGGTATTCGAGAGGTGACTGGCATGTAGATGCTGAACTACTTTTGTAACCAGAAAACTCTGGAAAGAAATGGTTCGTTTCTAACTTCTGGCCGCAAAATAAGAGCTGTCATTGATATTATCTGTGGTTGCATGATGTCCCCCACTGCACTGTAAAAAGTGTGTGGTTTAGATCTTTGGGAGCTGGGGAAAGAACAGCTAAAAGCTGTTGAAAAACTATTGGTTTCATGTGAAATAACATCCGTGTGAAATTACATCTTGATGTTGGTTCTGTGAAAAAAAAAGTATGATGGGGTTGTCTCAGTATGTAGCATTTTAAAGTTCCATCTACAGTATAGAGCCTGCTCTGATAGCTCTGGGAAAGGGACAATCCAGAGAAGTGCTATACTGATAATTTAGCTGGATGAAGAACCTGGTATGCTACAGACTTCCAACCCCATTATTTATCTGTTTGGCACTCCTTGGACTTTGGATGACATTCTGAAGGTGGGATACATCCAGACAATTAAGTCAGTTGGGAATGACTCCTTGTGGTGGTGTGTGTTTCTTTGGTGATTGTGAAGTGATCTGTAACACCAAAGGTACACACTTAATCTCTGTGCAATCCTGTTTAAACCTGCTCAATGAAGCAAGTAAAGAGCCAAAATCACTACAAATACAAGTAAGACACCCACTGGGACGTATTTTTTTTAATTGCAGAAATCATTTCCATGAGGAGGTGTGTTTGAGATTGCTTAAAAAAGCATTGCTCAGATCACACTGCAGCTCAGAAAGGAGTTGGGGGGGAAGGCACCACAACAGGGGGATGGGAAATTCAGTGTTTACTATCCTAAAACAAATATAAGGTGATTTGGCTTATGAAGATGCCTTCCATTTAAGGTTTTTGTTTGCTTTGGTTTTAAGGATTGATATGTATGTTGGAGGAACTGATGACCTTATGGGCTTCATTTTGATGTTCCCTTTCTTATCAGCAGAAGATAAAGACAAACAACATGCTCTCATAGTTCAAAAGGCGACGGGCAGGTATTTCCCAGTGTATGAAAAGGTATGGAGAAGGATCATTTTCTTCCCTGATTCTGGAGGGATAACAATAGGAACACTGGGTGTTTGACCACAACCAGAAGCAGAAGTGTCAGTGCAGTACTTTATACAGAACATCCTTACTGTCTGTTGGCTGGAGGGGGATCAGAGCAATATCAGATATGGTGGGGTGGGTCAACCCAAGAGACTTTCAATGTTCAGGTGAGGAAGGGAGTGATACAGCAGCTTTGATGGACTTCTGGTACCCAGCCAGGGTCAACCCCACCACAGTAATTTGCATTGCAAAAGCAGTGCTAACTGTCTTCTTTGTTTAACATTTCAAATACATCTCAGTTGGGTTTTTGTAAACACAGTAATACACAGCTATCACTGCTGACTTGTAGCCATACTGGAATCTTGGTGTTTCTCTAACTGATAATTTGAGAGATAGGACCCAAGAGATATTCTCAATGGAAATTAATATGCATGGACAGGATCATCTAGCAGGAGTAGCTCCTCTCTATTTTAAAGACTAAAGAGAAAACAGTTTTTCACTTTGCAGAGTCTCCTATAGGTGGTTGCCAGGGTGCATTCTGCCCTGTATTCCACCTGTTGCATCTTAGCCCTAATGCTTTAGGCCAATCACCTCTCTTTTATACTCTCTATTTTCCCATTGAAGCTGTAAAAATGTATAGAAAAATCCAGATAAATTAGAATTGAAAGACATGAATACCAAGAAGGTATCTAACCCTATAGTCTAGTACACAAGGTTACCTAGAGTTGTAGGAAGAAAGGATGGGTAAGAAAAACTCTGGGATTTGGTACTCTGGATTTCTGCTGTAAAATGATCAGTGACTGCTGGTGTATCCTCTGTTCCCCCTGTTAGCTGCATGGGAGAGAAGGATGAAAAGGAGACAGTAGTGTTGTCAAAGAAGGTGTGCCTATGAATTTTGAAAACATGAACCTCAGCTGGCTATCCACACCTGAGTGTTTTCATCTATGACATTTCTAGGTTTTGAAAGACCATGGGCAGGACTTCCTTGTTGGCAACAATTTTAGCTGGGCAGATGTTCATCTTCTTGAAGCCATTTTAATGGTAGAAGAGAAGAAGTCAGACGTGCTCTCAGGCTTTCCTCAGTTACAGGTACCTTGCACTAACAAGATGCTCATATGGCTATAAATGTGATAAATTATATTTCACAGTCTGTTCCGTGTAAATAATTCCACAAACATTTGTTACTTTTTCATTGTAGTCTTGCTTTTCCTGCTTTAGGAAGAGCCTTGTAAGATGTTTCGTCTAGAGAAACTGTTATTTTTTGGAGTAACCCCTGTACACATCTGAAGAAATGCACCCTTCCCTTTGTTTGACTCTCACCAGTTCTGTGAAACTGCTAAGTGGAAGATATTTTCTGGATCACAAGAACAATCTGAGTAATGTACATATTAGAAACCACAGATAACACTCCATCCCATATCAATATAAGACAGATGGCTCATTTGTTACTGTGGAAAATGAAGGGGTTGAAGAGAGTGGGAGTAAAATTCATCCACACTTGAAACATATTTCCTGTCTTGTCTCCACATACAGCTTGTTAAAGGATGTTACACAAATCAGTGAAATAGGGTTTTTTTTGTCTTACTTTCTGTTCTTTAAATACCCTGGTCTTACTGTTTGCCTTTTAGGCATTTAAAGCAAGGATAAGCAGCATCCCTGCAATCAAGAAATTTCTGGAGCCAGGAAGCCAGAGGAAACCTGTTCCTGATGATAAATATGTGGAGACTGTCAGGAGAGTTCTTCGCATGTATTATGATGTAAAAGCCAATTAGTTTGCCTGGCTGCAGGCGGTAAGAGAGCTGCCTGATTGCACGTCTAATGACACTGTGAAAGAAGGCAAAGGGGTGTTCCAGAAGTGTTTCAGTGGGAAAGAGGTCATGCCCTCACACAAAATACAGCAGGCAGGTGTCTTTTATAACACTTCAGTACTAGCCTATTTTCTCCTTCATTCATCTCGAGATTTTTTTCTGGTAATTTTAAGCAAGTGAAATGGCAGGAAGCACACTGTCTTCCTAGAGACTTTGTGGAACAGGAGAAAAGAGAAATGTGAGTTGCTGACTGATAGCTTCAGTGTGTCATGCTATTTCTGAGGACTTTTTTCTAGATCCAGATCAGATTTTTATATGATGATTGCTTCCAATGTAGGATTTTATTCTTCTTTAATATCACTGTTGGCAAATGGAACAAGTGGTTTTTAAAGAAAGTGGGAGTGAGTTCTTTCTCCTGCCACTTCTACTGGACATCAGTGACTTGTCTAAATGTCAGCACTGTGCCTTTATAACTAAGCTGCACTTTTGCTACTGAATTAGGAAATAAACTGACTGCCAAATGATGTTTTTGATTAACTGCTATATCTACAGTACCTGTACTAATCAAATAAACTTTTTATATAGTCACATTGTCCTGTTGTTTTGTGAATGAAAGCTGGGGCTTGCAAACATAATTTTTACTATTCTTGGCAGATAAATTATTTTTATTTGATATGAGGAGGGTCGTTGTTAACTCACATGCCTCATGGAAAGATATATTTTGTTTGTATTTATAAACAAGAGAATGGAGATGTGAAGTGGAGGTAGTAAACCATCACACAAAGCTGATATAGCTCCTATCTAGTACCAACCAAACTCAAAATGTTTCTTTTCCTCTTTTTAAAAAATTCTATGTTTTCCACAGACAGCTAGACAAAGGAATTTAAAATTGTTTCAATCACTTTAAAAAATGGCACTTAGTTTATGAAAAGCTGCTCTGCAGGATGTTACCTTGGTGTTTCATATTTGTTACTTATGGTTCTACATTAATGACATAGCTTACAAGAAAAGACTTGTACTCAATCTCTGATTGCCCTGGTTTATTCCCTTGTTAGCTGTGGGTTGAGAAATAATATGCTGCTGGACACTCATCTGATATCTGATGAACAATTCCCCACTTCAGAGCTCGTCAGACTCCTCAGCTTCAGCAAGATCGAAGTTTTCAGTGCTACAAACACCTTCCCCTCATTGCCAGGTATACAAAGTTTGTATTGACCTACAGTAATTTATCAGCTAATGTAGTGTCAATTGCAATTACAGTTCAGTCCTTGGTTTAATCTCAGATTAGTTCATTGGAAAAGTTTGGAAAACACTGTAGTTGTTGATCACAATTCCTTTGCTAAGTGAACTTTTTCTCCACAAAATGAGGAAAGTTGTTGTGTAATGCTGTTCAAGAGTTCCACCATCAAAGATGCAGCAGATGTAGGAGGTGCCTCTGCCAGTACTTGTTGGAGATAAGCCTAACAGCTGATGGTTATTCCTATTAGTAAATAGAGTGGTACAGCAGCAATGACTGTGAGCAGAAGAACAGCTGGCACTGAAGCCTTGTCATCAAGACTGCATCTCTTTGGAACAGGGCTAACTTCAGCATAACTGAGGGGTGGTTGTGTGGATTGAGTGACACTTAAACAGCATTTGGTGCACTCTTGAAGCACATTTTTCAGTTTAATTTCATCCAGAAAGAATCCAGTTTGTACACTCCAAGATCACACTATGATGGGAGCCGAAGCACAGTTAAGAAATTAATTTTTAAAACATTCTCCTGTTCCAGACCACTAATGTAGACATACCCTGTAAGGCTCCAGGTCTGGCCCAGGTGATGGTTCATTTCCTGATATTTCAGTAAACTGTTGATAAGAACTTCCAATTTTGTTTCATTATTTTTTTACTTATCTTCTTGGTTTGTTTTGAAATGAAAAATACTTAAAGGTGTTTATACATTGTGAGGACTTAATACAAAATCTACAGCCATGTTTGCTTATGCAAGGCTACCCAGTGCTGTGGGTTAACTCTGTCTGATAACCTTATTTTTATATTCCCACGCACGTTTGTCAATTTACTTTCTAACCTGTAAAGAGCAGCAGGTTTACAAACTATTAGTGTGATCTTCCATATTCTGGGTAAACTAAGGATGAAATCGGCTTAAATCTAAGCCTTTTACAGAATATCTTTTTTCACTGAGCAACCTTGAGCCCCAGTAAGCACTCTAGCAGTAATTATTTACAGTGTTAGCTGACTTCAGTAATGCTTTTACAACACATAAGAGCTCTTCAGTTCTATTACCAACCTTCAAGACAGTGGTAAACAACTAAAATGTACAGATGTTTGTAGCTGTTTCTTCTATGTCTCTCAATGTTGCCCAATAATTCCTGGCTAAATATTACTTAACACACAGTAACCTCAAAATTTGTTTCACTCTTACCTGTCACAAATCACTTAGGTGTTAGGCAGTTTTGATGTGTTCTCCAAGAAGGATGAGGGGTTTTCTTCAACTCTTGCTCTGGTAAGACCTATTAATGTACAAATCAGTCTGGGCATCATTCTGATAGCCAAATAAATTATGTTTGGTGGAGGTAAGGGTTGTGATCCTATACAACCATTTTTGGTTTAAAACAGTCTGCCAATGGAATGACAAGTTCATTTCCATTGAAAACACTGGGATAATTCTCACTGATCAACTAGTGAGTACAGGATATTTGCTTTAGTACAAGTTATGGTTTCTGATGACTGTATGGGATCTTTACTTGTACTTGCTGATGTTTTGGTAGATTGCAGTTAATTCCACTGGAATTCTGCTATTTGTTTAAGCACATCTGAACGTGCAACAGAAGCATCACCTATTCATAGGAATTTTTCAAGTCTCCTGCATGGTTCTTATGGCACTTCTTCTCACCTGACTATAGCAACACGGAAAAAAAAAGGCAAGATGCCAGATCCAGGGAAAACTAGCCAGGTCAACTGACCGGAGGACTCTTAACACTGCTTCTAGCAGGCACGTGGCAGATATTCCTATGTTTACTATCACTTACCAATTGCCACCATAAGCAAAACAGACTTGACTTGGGGAAAATTTCTTTATTACCAATTAATATAGTTGGTGAGAAAGAAAAACAAAAACTTGAACACCTTCCTCCCACTCCTTTTCTTCCCAGACTCAATCTCCCTACTTTGTTCCCGACTCCTCTGCCTTCTCCCCTCTTGTTCGTGTGTTCGCAAGGCACCTTCTCCACTGTTTTCCCCTGGCACTCTGCCGTGCAGTGTTTGGCCGCTTGTTAAACTCATTCCCCACTCCCGCCCCGGCCGTGGCTCAGCCGGGCCCTGAGCGGGAGGCGGCTGTGTCCGGCGGGAACCGCTTGTGGCCGGCTGGAACCGGCTGCATCCGGCTGAAACCGGCTGTACCTGGCTGTGTTCGGCGGGAACCGCCTGTGGCCGGCTGGAACTGCTTGTGGCCGGCTGGATCCGGCTGGAACTGCCTGCGGCCGGCTGTGTCCGGCTGGAACCGGTTGTGCCTGGCTGTGTTCGGCGGGAACCGCCTGTGGCCGGCTGGATCCGGCTGGAACCGGCTATGGCCGGCAGGGGCAGCCCCGGCCTCCCCTCACGGAGCCGCCGCTGGAGCCGATGCCCCGCACAGCCGTGCCTGGTTTAAAAGGCTGGTCCCTCTGCGGGTTCCCAAGCGGGTCGCGGGGATCACCGGGCCCTGCTGGTGCTGGCCACGCCTTTGAGGTCCAAGAGAGAGTTCGCGTTCCAGAGCGTGCAGGACGTGGTTCCAGGACGCCTGGACACTGTTGGTGCAGAGGAGTTCTCAGGAGGCTGCACTCGGAACCCAGCCTTGCTCCTAGGAAAGGCTTTTTTATTTGCTGCTAGGGAAAAATTTGAGTCGTAAACAACTCCTCGGCGTATCCCCGGGTTCCCTTTAAACAACTCGGGAGCTCTGGGCGCGGAATTAGCCTGCCATTACTTTTCCTGCCCCCAGGTGGGGCCCTGCGCTTTCCGCAGGGGCCCTCGGTGGGGTCTGGCTGGAGCGAGGCGGTGCAGCCCGGAGCCATCCTCAGCCACAGAGTCCCAAAAGTACACCCGCCTGGGGGACAGACCCTGCTGCAGCAACCTATAAACACCAGATGCTCGGTTTTAACATGTGACGCTTTTGGAGTCCGTGGCAACAAATAATATTATCAGAATGCAATTTATGTGTAAGGCATGGTTAACCTCTGAGTGCCTAAGTGGAAGCACGTCTGCAAGCCGCCCTGGAGTGCAGGGCAGAGAGAAGGATGTATACACACGTTTCCAGCAGCTCCTTCCGGGCTCTGTTTCAGTGCAGATGTCTGTTGGAATTTCTCGTGCTGCAGCCTGTGCCTGTTGCCTGTTCTACTTGCACTATGGTCCTCTGAGAAGAGCCTGGTCCTGACCCCTCTGCAACTACATATTAGGTAGGTGAAGAGAGAAACCAGCTCCTTGGCACTTCACTATTTTCACATTTTTATCAAAGAGGTAAAAGAAAAATTAGCACATTTCATAGCAGATATAGTAAGTAGGAAAGTTGAAACTCAGTGATCTGAATTAATAAACCAGAGGCATTTAGTCTAGTTAAATGCAGTTTGCCTAAATTCCCTCTGATATGAGAGGCAGGAACTCAGAGGAGGAGGAGCAGTATTCACTGAAGAATACAGTGAATAATCAGCCATATGCCAGCTCCCAGTGTGCCACTGACACCTGAAAATGCTTATGTGACCTTGGTGTATAGTGGAGATAGCATCATTGTATGTTTGACTCAGATGCCAGAGCTTAGTACATATGACTCCAGCCCTCCCAGCCTACTTGGATACACATTAGTTCAAGCAGAGAGTATCCTTCACTTGCTTTCTCAAGGATGTAGTTATCTTATTTAACTCTTGCTATTATTCAGCAGACAGTTTTGCTGCAGAACGTTAGTCAAGGGGTGATCTGGGAGACAACTCTTCTGGATTCCTTTGAAAATCTGATTGAACAGTTAGTTCTGAGAAGTTTCAGAATGGGTTGCACAGAGACATCTTTGAAATAAGCAGTATAACTTTGATACTTTTCAGAGCATCGTGTTCTGCATTCTCCCAGAGTATGCCCACAGAGCAAAACACAGCTATGACAGGAGTGTTTGTGTCTTAATTAGACAGGCACACTATTTTTCTAGTGCCATGGTGCTTTTTTGCTAATAGTAACAGGTGCTAAAATGAAGGCAGTGTAGGGCTGAGACTGGAGAACATGTATCTGCAGGATCTGGGGGTCATTTTTACCCTTACCATGTAAGACTTCACTAGTTGGGTAGTGTCTTGTCTCTCCTTGAAGAAAGAGGAATGCCTCTTCAAAACTGACAACTGAGCTGTATAGGTTTGGGCCCCAAAGATGTTTGTGTCTTTTCTGCTCGTTCCAATATAGAAGATTAGGAATCTCCACTTTCAGCAATGAAACATATCCCCATCAACACTTTTCTAACATGAGTGTACGTCCTGTATTTTATTATTACAACTTCATTACCTTTTGTATAAAGACCACAGGCAGTTTCAGCATGGTTCTTAGGCACACCCAAGCCATCTTTCAGTATTGGTGCTGTGGTAAGGACCGTGCAGGTCTCTGTGTACATCCATTCAGTTTAACCTCTCACCCTGCAGGCTGATGAAGAGAGGCCTCTGTGTAAGGGAGCTGTTCCTTTGTGAACTGGGCACTGATAGCAGTCCATAGTGCTGCTAACTAGCTGGGCAAGATGAACCAGATTCCTGTTCCATTATCAAACTTGCATTGCGAACTTCCCTTTGAGAACAAGAGAACAAAAGCACATGAAGGTTTGAAGCATCTGACTCAATGCACTTTTCTTTCCCTTCACTTTTTATGTATCTTGTACTATACTGCCAATTTCTTCGGATATATTTTTTTCCTTTGTAGTTTTTATGGAAATGTAACAACTGTTGTACATGTGCAACCTACAGAACTGACTA
The DNA here is from genome assembly GCF_027887145.1 of Ammospiza caudacuta. Classification (NCBI taxonomy): domain Eukaryota; kingdom Metazoa; phylum Chordata; class Aves; order Passeriformes; family Passerellidae; genus Ammospiza; species Ammospiza caudacuta. The sequence goes on along the minus strand of NC_080595.1, from coordinate 91,052,786 downwards.
AGGATGCAGAAATAAACCTGAAATGAAGGTTTAGATTGTTAATAACTGCATTGCCTCTGTTCTGGAGCAAAACTCAGAAAAGTCATTAGGTTTTTAATTCCTGTAAACATTTTTCCTCTTGAATCAAGCTGGTTACAATTTTTCATATCTGTCAAACTTCTCTGGACAGAAATCCAGCAATTGGTAGAAGCTGTCCTGATGGTAGAAGAGAAAGTGCCCTCCATTCTCTCCAAGTTTCCTTTTCTGCAGGAAATTAAATCAAAGAGTTATGCACACATATACATTTTCAGTTTTGAGGAAGACAGAATGTTTGGCAGTTTCTTGCACTCTTACATAATGCAAATGTAATAAGAGAGAATCAGAAAATACAACCAACAGAGTAAAATACAAAGAATACAGAAGGAAAAAAGCAGAGCTGGGAAATGCATGTGACAAGTGAATTACAAATCAAATCATTACAAAAATTATTAGATGATTTATTTTTTATTTCAGTACGAGAGACAGATAAGGGCTTTCATCTCTCCTATCTTATGATAGAAGTGGAAGAACACAATTAAATAAAAGCAGAAAAATACAAGCAAATAAAAGCAACATTTTCACACTAAGACAGTGGATCTCATTGTTAGAGGATGTCATTGATGCCAGGAATTTAAATGGATGAAAGTAATGTGAAGGATATCATGAACACAGTGAAATCTTGAAAGATACTGAACATTCAGGAGCTAAGCAGCTCTCCAGTGCAAAAAGATTAAACTGTGAAAGGCAGGTTAGCCCAGTATTGATCACTGTGTGGTTTTAAACCTTATGTTGTAGGCTTGTACCATCTGACTTGGATCTGCTTTTCTCTGAAGTTGGACCATCTGCTCTTAGGAAATTGCCTCCTCCCTCATCATCAGCCCTGAGCCACCATCTGATGAAGCTGATTTCACAGGCTTTTGTTGGCTTGATTAAAGGTTTTCCCACCCTATTCTTAGTAGTAGAAAATAAAAATATTCTTTAAACCTTAGTTTAGGTTATTAGTAGTTTTAGTTGTAATAATGCACATAAAGTGAGAGTCTTAGAAAGACCCCCACACCCCTAGACCCCCAGAACACAACAGACACCAAATAGAGGAAACATACACTAATACAAGTTTCTACCAAAATATGATGTAATTACAATACACGAGCTATTTAAGTTAAATATTTTACAATTACATTTGTAAAATATACTAAAGGTCTGTTTCAGTTGTCTTTGAAACCTTGATCTTGCCTATCTCACGCCTTGATAAAGCAGCCCTTTGGCCATGTTGAGACAGATCAATAAAGACTAAACAATCCAAATAACAATGTACTAAAAACCAGATCTCCATTTAAACTCTCCTCACAGCACTACAGTAGGTGTAAATTTACAGTGGGTGTAAATCAGAATTAGGGTTATTGTTTTCAGACTTTCCCATGCCAGTGGTCCAGCTGAGAGTCAAAGAGCTCAGGGAAATATGTGTGAGGGTTACTGCAGGCTTGGTTAACCTTGGTTTGGGCAGTCAGTAAAGCTTCCTGCACAGAACCAGAGCAGTCACTGAAGGTTTGCAGCAAGGCTTGAGTGATTCATGATTTGTTCAAACTATTCATGTGGACTCAAAGTATCTTTATCACAGTGGTGTTGTGTGTCAGCAGTTTAGGAGCTTGCATGTTTAGGAGTGCAATGAGCAGCATGAGGAGAATCCTCCTACACTTCTATGTTTAATTCTTTGGTGGCATTTAGTGTTGTACCCTGTGCTCACCTCTGAGAGGATGCTACACTCAGGCATCATTCCCCAGGCAGCTGCTTGGTGTTTCGTGAGGATTGCAGGGAGATACATTTTGAGAAGACTTTGAACCTACCTCATCTACAGCACAAGGAAGCATGTCTGCAGAGCACAGTGGGAAGGTGACATGCCAGGGCATGGAATGCTCACTAGTTAAAATCTGCCTTTGCCCAAGCCCAGATCCCTTCAGCAGCACCTGGGCCCCATGCCTGCTTCTTGAATACTCATGGGTGTGACTTAACAAATCATGTGTAGAAGAAACTTATTTTCTTTTCTGCTCTAGAGATTTACAGAACACCCATTCATGTTATAGATAACAGCAACCTCCTTGATATGATTACCTTCAGGTTCCAAAGGAGCTTTGTAATTACATTATGAAAGGCTGTGCTGGAAGCAAAATAAAAAGAGAGCAAGGGAGAAAGTCTTTCTGCCAAACAAGAATGGGTAGAAGGGGAACAACAGACAAATCTAGATGTGGCCATATGTAGTGAGAGTCCCTACAAAATCTATGTGTTGGATAAGTGGGTCCTAGTTATTCCAGATGAGCCACAGCTGTGAAGTCCTTAGTTGGGCAGCAGCTGTGGCTTGCAAAGATAACTGGGATAAAAGGGGGGTGGGTTGAGAGTCCAGGAGGAGCACCTGTGAAGCCATGAGGAGCTGCATGTTAGAAAACCAGCTAGAAGGTATGGATTTTAAGAATATCATAACAAGAGTATGGGACTCTAGAAATATGAAGTACAATAAGATAGCAACAATAATTGGTGACCCTGATGTGATGGGGGTATGCAGCCTGAAGAGCTGTGGAAAATAGGACAGCCTGAGAGCTGTAGCAGCCTGAAGAGCTGTGGAAGATTGTGTATTGTACTTGTGTGGTGTATGAGGCCTTTGAGTCATGGGATAAAACATGTATTGTAAAGGAAATGAATATATTGTACTTGAATATCTATAAATAGAAAAAAGGGGGGAAGTGTAGTGAGAGTCCCTACAAAATCTATGTGTTGGATAAGTGGGTCCTAGTTATTCCAAATGAGCCACAGCTGTGAAGCCCTTAGTTGGGCAGCAGCTGTGGCTTGCAAAGATAACTGGGATAAAAGGGGGTGAGTTGAGAGCCCAGGAGGAGCCCCTGTGAAGCCATGAGGAACTGCACAGCAGAGAGGAGCTGCATGGTAGAAAACCAGCTAGAAGGTATGGACTTTAAGAATATCATAACAAGAGTATGGGACTCTAGAAATATGAATACAACAGCCATAGTCAGCAAATCCAAAAAGTATCAGAATGCTTTGCTTGACCACTCAGTCATCCCTGACCCTTAAATTAGGGACCTCTCCCTCCCACTCTTTGCCACCAAGCCTACTGCTGTCCTTGGCAGCTTTTGCGACTGCAGAGCTACAGTTACATGCATGCTCTTCTGTGGTGTCTGTTCCACACACTCAGGTGCATGCTGATATTAAACACCTCAAAAACAGGACTAGATTAATCTTGATTCAGTACTGGATAGGTATGAACAAATGCTCCTTTCCTACTCAGCTATTTCTGTGTGTGCTGCATTCCTACTGGAGCCACATCTGTATTACACGGGGATCACCGTGCCCGTGCGTGGTAGAGCATGCATTTACATAATGTTCAGGTAGTCCAAAACAGGGTACCTATTCTGCCGGCTGGGGATTGTTCTGGGCCTCTGCTGGACTTCTGATCCATATTTAGGAATTTTCTCTAGGGTAGCCTGCTAGTAACTGGGTTTGACATAGACAAAATACAGACACATGCATTTAATGTCATGCTTTACTCAGTATACTATGAACTTATGAGAGAGTTAGAAGTAGGCAAAGTGTAAAGAACCACTATACAGTTGGGTTTTGCTGACAGCATCAACCTCTGAAGCACATAAATTACAAATTTGCAGGAAGCCTCTAAGGGAAGTGCATCCTCTGAAGAAACTGTGAGCAATTACCAGACAGAAAAACCATTACAAAACTCAACCTGAGAGGAAAATGTTACCTGGAGACTTTTGTCCTGAGATTCCCCATAGTGAGGTGCTGTGTTAGTAGAGCCATGGCTGTAGACAGACAAATACAATTTTGATAGCAGTGTGGGTTCTATGAACAGATCATCAGATTAATTGTACTGATGTTTGCTGCAGGGGTGTAAAGCAATGCCCAACATCACATGTGGGTCTGTGCTAGAGGAAAGAACCTTATCTTGGCACCCAAATCCCATTTTCCATTTGCTGTGCTATCCTTGTGTCTGTTCACATCCACTTTCAGTTTTGGGATTTTTAGCTGAAATACAGATAGAAAAGCTGAAACAATTACTTCTCATGGGTAAGAAAATTATCATTTATTTAATCTTTGAGTGTTAGCCATGTACATTCAATTTCAAAAATTAGTGCTATTGCCTTGAGACATAGGGTGGGTTGTGACATAAACTGCTCGTCCATTTTCTATATCAAGTAAGCTTGATACTGTATTTCAAAGTAATTGGGCCCTATTATTCCATACTTTGAGTAACTTCTCTATGCCATACAGCAGCAAAAATAAAGACCTGCCAAATAATTAAATAAGCCTAGAAACTTTAGTGGTTTTTCTTTAAATGATTACTATTACCTTAAATATGACCCAGGAAACATCTATAATTTTCTCAGTGTTTTCAAATGTCTTGCTCTTGTATTTGGGTAAAATGCCCCCAGAATTCCAAGAGAACAGTTAGAATAGATGGCTACCTTAGAAACTGTGAGGTTGGTGTCATGGTGTAGTCAAATCAGCAAACAAAGACTGTCTCTGCTTGGGTGTCAGTTTTCAGACCCATACCTCTTTAAACTGGATAGTGTCAGTTTAAGAGCATTGGAAGGCTTTTTTCTCTTATTGGGTATGGCTGGAAACTCCCCCAAGCTGCAGAGTTTAAACAGCCCTGGGGAACCTGCCTCTGCTGGGTGGAGTCTGAGTTAAGGTCAGAAGGTAAGAACTTAAAAATTCCTTTTTCTTAAAGTGTTTGCATGACTATTTTAATGTGACACAACTAAGTTTTTTAGGGCATCTGCTGGTCTAATGTAAATTCTCTGCTTTCCTTAGTTGGTCTGTGTGCCAGGTAGACTAAAAATTGCTTGAGAGTTATTCACCAGTGGAAGCTGCAGGAGAGAAAATGCCAGAGAAAGGTGTGTTTTAATCAGGAAATTAATTCTGTGGTGCAGTCTAGAGCTGACAAAGGCAGCCATGAAACAACTGAGAGGACAAAGTGCAAGTCTCGAGCACTGTGTTATTTCTTCTGGGTTTGAGCAGGAGAGCTGGTCCATGGGATATGCTGGACTAATCTCAGCTCCAAGGCTAAACAGCACTTCATGCTGAGTGCTCCTGGTTTTGGAAGATGATGATCTCTTAAACTGTTCTTGCGTCCCTGAGATGTGTGCTTACAGAAATTCTGGACAGGCATGTTACTGAGGCTTACAAGGCAGTAGGAAATGGGATAGAAATATGGATTTTAGACAAAAACAACTAAAAAAATTGTATGTAGTCAAATTTTGTGTCGAGGCTTTTGCTAGATGTCAGGGCAGTGTATGCAAGATGCAATTATTTATTGTACTGCAGCATAAGTTCATGACATGAACCAATTCTTCAGCAGTGTCTGGGTTAGTGCAGTAGTCCCCACATGTCCTGAGTAGTGTTTTGGCTATAGGGATCAGATACTACTTAATTAAAATTAGAAGGGTTTCCATGCCTGTTCTCAACAGTCCCTGGACATGTGGCCATTTGTACCTTTTGCAAGAGTCAATTTTCTTCAGCAGGAGAGGTCAGACCTAGCTTTTCAGGAGCAAGAAACACCAGTTCATATCATGGACTACTTGTAAGCCTGGTGGTTTGTACTGTTGTTATACAGTATATGTTAGACCATTTCCTATCTCTTTTTTTTGTCCTCCTGCCATATGGTCAGGCTGATGAATGATAATGCATTTCTGTGACAACTGTAGAACTTTAACAGTTCAGTCATTCATGGAGCATTTGATAATTTCTTCCACAAGAAGTCATAAATCCACACAGCTTCCATAGCTGCCCACTGGCACAGCACACTCCAAATGCATACTGAGAATCAGCATAAATATTTACAGACTCAGAGCAGCTTATAGATCTTTGTTAATGCAATTTATTCAGCTGCTTGTGTGCTCAGCTTTGGACTGAGTGGTGGAGTTTCTGCTGCTTCATTCTCAGTAGTTAGTCAATAACCTGTACTCCAGGTTAATAGTAATGTGACCACCCACAAATAACAATTCCAGATTGGTATTTAGAAACAGCACATCTGTTACATCTGCTTGAGCCTTTTAGGGTTTATGGCTGGTTACTGCACAGCTGTGATGTCATTCCTTTCCCAGGTGGAAGGAGTAGTGTAGTGGGATTTGGCATGTCAGTTACTATCCCAGAGACTGTTTCTTGACCTTCTCGTGCAAACAAGGTGAATGATTTACCACAGTGTGGCAGTCCCAGGACAACTGCAGCTAGCTTCAAAATCTTCAACACGCAGCCTTGTGTGTTGCCCAGTGAGTGGGTCCTTCATCACCTTAGGTTATCAGTATCAGGGGTTTTCCTATTTCCTTGGAAGAGCTGTCTGGCACTGGCAGAATCCTACAACTTCTGAACAGTGTTAGTTTTAATACCTGGTCTTGGAATGTTTTGAATTGTTTTAATATGATTTTCAGATAATAGCTACTCATCTTGCTGAATGTTGCACACATATTCTGTACTTCCCTTACACAAATTGTAACTTATATAGAAAGGCCCAATGACCATTTTTAATTAAGGCAAACAATGAGGAATGGGTGACAGCTATACAAGATTACTTGGCTACTAATAAAGTATCAAATTATTCTATCAAAAATTGATCAACTTTTTTAAACAGTACATCCTGAAAGTCTCTTAGTAAAACTAGAAAAATAGCGGAGGTCTGAGTGAAATCCTGAGGCCTTGGCTTTGTAGGCTGTATCTTTCCCCAAATAAATGAAAAAAAAGTGTTGAGAGTCTGGATGAATAGGTTTGCTTTTTTAACGTAGAAGTTGCCAAGTCTCTAGTTAGTTGAGAGTTGTATCTTCTGATCTTTGGGAATCTCAGGTGTCAGTACTCACAGGGGAATAAGCAACTAATCTGAGCCCACCAGACAGGACTCAGGTCCAGACCCATGAACTGAAAGTAGCTGCCTGTATGTGAGCTACAGGTGTCAGCTCCTGTATAGTCAGTGGAGATGCATTCAGCAAATCTAAAGGTTAAGGCGACTTTTAACCAAAATGCAAGAGGGTTTTTTTGTTTGGTTTTGTTTTTTAGTTTGTTTGTGGGGTTTTTTTTCTTGTTGGTGGGTTTGTTTGTTTGTTTTTGTTGGGGTTTTTTTTTTCTGTGTTGGAAGCTTAAGGTAGGTAAAATCCACTCAGAGCTGACAGAGTTTTTTTAGTTTAAAAAAAAATCTTATGGCAAAATTCAATTCTATGTTTGTCATTGTTCTTCTCACATAATTTAATGCCACATAAAATCTCTTGTTCATGTGAAATGGTAAAATGATACCTGAGGCTTCTTACTCATACTCTTCTTCTGCAAACAAAAGATAATGTTTCCAGGAGGATTGAGGTTCATATACTTGTTATTTCAGTCATTGGCTTTTTTAGTTAAAGGAAAGGTCTTATTTACTGTAAGTTTCTGTGCGTTACAAGTTGGGGCAATGTGTGTTGACATGATAGAGATGCAACGAAGCTGAAAAATGTGATAATGAAAGAAGCACTAGCTAGTTGTTGTGAACTATATTGATAAGCTGCCCTACAGTGAAAAGTAGTTTCTGCATCACACAAGATGCAGAAACGAATAAAACACTGTCCCTAGAGCCAGACATTGTAATTAGGAACAGCTATTCGCACTTTAAAACTGAACATACTTTTTTTCCATCATGTGTATTTGGATTATGTTTATTAAATTACCCCAAATATCCCTATTTATTTTAGTAGCATGACTTGGTTCTTACTGGAATTGCTCAAGGGGGAACTCTCAATCTTGTTTTTTATTTAGGTGAAGTTTGGGCAAAATATGTTCCAAATGTACTTTGTTTTAAGTACATCTACAAAGCGCTGTGGCTTGAAGAAAACATACCACTGGAGTGTACTAGGCCTGATTCAAATAGAAAATGTCAAGTGGATGCAAGGTGTCACAGATGTAATGCTGCAGCTTTGGCTTTAACTCTGGGGAAAACTGGAGTCATCTGGAAATTTTATTAAGTAAGGCACTCTGAGCCATTAGGATATGATTAGAAGATCTGTTTTAAAGGGTTTTGTTCCTTCTGATAATCAATGTATGATACAAACATCTTTGAAGGGGAATGCTATTTGTGTTCTTTCAGTAATTAAGGCACGAAGCACAGAGCAATGAAGGCCTGGCTGTGGAAGTGCTCATGCTGACATCTGAGCACTGCCATCCAGCTGCTTGCCCCGGGTATGCAGCAGCGCGGTACGAACACGCTGTCTCTGCCGTGCTCTGGGAGAGGTGCGGGTACAGCACAGCAGTGACAGCCTCCATGTGCCAGTGCCCCTGGAAACACAGGGCCCCCGTGCCCAGGGGATACTTCTCAGACCACAGGGAGCCAATGCAGCTAGGTTCCACATCTGGCTTTGAGGGACACCTCCATATACAGCAAGGAAATGGGCTGTAGCAATGCAGCTGGCTACAGGAAGATGGCCAAGGAAGCTCATCCTGTTTCATGGAATAAAGGGAATATCAACAATTCATTTACCCCTATTTGAGGAAAGAAATGGACTGCCTATGAAGCTGCAAAATGCACGTATGGCAAACAAAGCTAGACAAATTTCAGCCTACTGGTAAAACATGTTTTCCTTTTCTTTTCAATTATGATGATGGGCAATGAGGTTAGGTGAGTAATTCCCTGAGGATGTGGCAGGATTTTCAGTAGCTTTATATAATTGTCTTCATACAGCAGTGTTGCCCCTGTAGCTAGGGACTCATATCACTTGTTTAAACAGGTCTGTGTTTGCTTACAGTCATAAGAAACCTCCCTGGCAGCACTGGGGAAGGCTTTACAGATTCACACATCTTTCCTTTCCTAGCACTGGCTGTGTGGTGACACTGGCCTGTCTCTCATTTTATGTTTTGAACCAAATGAAATTTAAGCTCCAACAGGTATAGCAAGAATAAAAGGTGCATCTCCTCTCAAAATAACGGTGCTTAAAACACCAGTTTTATGAGATACTGTTTTGTGCTTAGTATCTTTCAGGGAACCAGGAGCTCAGGATCATGTCAGGGAAGCCCAGGCTTACCTACTTGAATGGAAGGGGCCGGATGGAGCCCATACGATGGCTGTTGGCAGCAGCTGGTGTGGAGGTTGGTTGACATTTCCAGTAGAGTGTTACAGACTGGTGTTCTCTACTTTCCTCAGTTGGGGACAATTTAACATGCATGTGGCAAATAAAAGCTGCATGAGGGTGGCTAAATTCTTTTGTCCAGTAGCACTGCACATTTGTAAGTACCTTGTTCCATGGTTGATACTTGGGATGCAAACTCAGTGGCATTTAGAGTTTATTAGAAGTAGTAGCAATCTCCTGATGTAATTAATCGTAAGGGGATAAAATGGGGATTTATTTAAAGGGCCTTTATTAATCATAAGTTATCTAGTTGTGCTAGCAGTCTTATTAAGTTTGCAGTTGCAATGTGTGTATGCTGGGGTGGGGTTAGAAATATTTGATGTGCAATGTGTTTCCCTTGGCACTGGCTCCAACCTGTCTTGTTTCTGTAGATTCCTGCACACTGTTTGAGCTTGGTCTTCAGTTATTTCTGAATCAGTGCACTGATGCAGAAGTGTCCAGGCCCTCCTTCTGCTCCCCATCAGCTGCCAGGGTGTGTGAGGGATCCTTGGGACATCTGCACCTAAACAGTGCAGCTGCAGATCTGGCCCATTACCTTTTGCTTGACTCAGTAATTCTGGGCATGGTTATGTGCTATCACTTAACAGAAGAAAAATGTCCAAATACAGCAGCTTGACACAATTCTCACTCCTTTTTCAGTTTGAAGAAGTTTATTTGGAAACAAAAGAGCAGTATGAGAAGTTAATCAAAGGTAAGATTCCTAACACCTAAGACTTAGTCCTTCAAAATAATTGTCCAGCCTAGCTAAACTTATGGTTTGAAATAATTTACTTGAACCAGTGGAAACTTCTGGGTGAACACCTTGAATAGTGCAATATTAGCTTTGAGAAACCTGCTATTTCCAGTGCCAAATAACTGGTATAAGCTAAAAGCCAGAGCTTCTGTGATTGTGTTTATTCTAGTACATTAAACAGGCAAACACTTCTACTTAATACAACTTACTTACCTATGCTGTTGAAGTTTTAGCATGGTACCTGGCACAATTTTGGTCCAGGGCAAATAGAACTTCCTGAGCCTGAGGTGTGAAGCTTCTCCTAGTTAAAAAGCATGGAGCCAGCAGGGAGACCTGTGGAAAGCCTGGCGTGGTCAAAGCAGCATGCCACAAAGGCTTCATGCCAGCCTTGGGAGCAAGACCAGTTCTTCCCGCACACCAGTGCAAACCCCTAGCCACTGCTCTTGATATCTGGTCAGAAGAAATCCAGCAGTGAACCCCTCTACAGACACCCTGGAAAGAGAAGACCTTCCTGCCAGAATGGAGAAGGAGTTGGGACAGTGAGGAGCAGCAGAGAGTGCATGTGCCCCACAGTTTACCTGCTGCCCAAGACGAGTGAGAAAAACCTCGGAGCAGGCTGGGCTTGCCAAGCCATACAAGGAGGCTTGGAAGAGGTCTTGCCTGCATTGTGGCTGAGCTCAGAAAGAAAAAGCTGTGTCTCAAGAAATTCGGTCAGGGAAAACTAAATTGAACAAAAATAAGATAGAAGTGGTATCAAGTAGATAAGAATTAAATTTGCAGGTCCAGATTGCTGGGACTCTCACAATGTGGGAGGACAGTGTAGTGTACACAAACCAATTATAGCTCCAAATGTAAGAGCACAGGTGCTGAAAGCCCAAATCTCTATATCCTTCACAAGAGTGGGTTATCTAGAAAGAGTGATACTGTAACCAGGATTGTATCTGAGCTTATTGATATCCAGAGAGAAGAATTAAATGGTTTTGAAAAGGCTAGGGAAGTTTTATAAGGAAGATCAAGCATTTTATGTCTATATATTGAGCTTAAGATGGTGAGAACACAAAGAAAAAGGTGTGGTTCAATAGAATGGGTTGAAGAAAGATAGATAAATTAGTCATCCTGATAAAGGGGCCTCTGGAATGTTGCCAGTTGTGCAGGGCAGGACTCAACAGGAGGAACTCTACATTACTTCTCCCTTAAACTTTTTTTCTCTCCCTACCAATATGATTTTTGACAGTTTCCTGTGTTTAGACACTACTACATCATTAGACTGGCCCAGGCATGACTTTTGCCTGTGCCAGCTGATGATCCTCCAGGCAATGCCCCAGCAGTGGTGGCATTGTTCCCAACAGGCAGCTTGCAGAGAGACAGCTCTTTTGGAGGCAGAGAGTTAAATACCCTTGGCCTGTGCAGACCTGTACCTCTTGGCCTGTGGGATCACTAACCTGCTCAATCTGTGCAGCCAAAGATTGCCCAGGTGGTACCTGGGTATCAGTGAGCTCTGCTGCTTGGTTACAAATAGCAGGTGATTGTTTTTTAATGTGTGCTACACAGACCACCTTTGGAGAGCACAGCCCAATCCCTGGAATTACTGGTAAGCTCCTTTTAATTCTGTATATGTATTCTGTGCTGTGAAGCAGTTCTCCCTACAAAATGAGGGAGGAGAGGCAGTCCACTACTGATTTTAAGAGGGACTCCTCTTTTCTGTATATAAGAAACAAATGGTGTATTCAGGCATATTTGCTGCATTGCTTTTTGTCAAGGGCCAGAAAGACAAATTATATTTTTCACTTCACATATTTCTGCTGAAAAATATTCTTCCGGATCTATTAGTTTTCCTATTCTATTGCTCCCTAGATGGGTACCAAGTAATGTTTCTTCCTTAAGGTGCAGAGATGTGTTCTGGAAAGACAAGAACACACATGATCTTTCTCTGAATGTTTACAAGATGCAAATACAAGCTATTTGTTGCTGCAGAGATAACTACTCTTTGAATTTCAACTGTAAATTAATAATGTAGAATGAGTGAAGAATATTAATTCTAGCCCAGCAAGTTATTTTAACAGCTTTGGAGAAAAAGGCAGGCAGATGTGCCTGTTGAAATGAACCTTCCTATCTGAAAGAAGGATTCACCAAACAGATATAAATTGAGCAATTAAAAGAAATGATTGACTTTGAGCAATGCAAGTGGCTGCTGCCTATTTTGTTCTGGAGTTCTGCTGTGATTATAAACAGGGCAGATTGTTCTCTAGATACCATTAGTGTGTAGATGGAAGAGGGAGTGTCTCCAAAAACAGTGAATTAGTCCAGCAGAAAACTGGTCTAGAATAGACTGACTTTGCAATGCTAAATCTCTGTGTGTACTTAGCTCTCAGAACTGTCTCACTGAAAGCTCAGACAATTGCTCCTACCAGCACCAGCAGAAAATGGGACTGTAAAGATGTTTCTATATAGGCCTAAATTGCTGTAGAATGGCACTGAGACTAGGCCTGTAAAATCTATGGGGACACTCAAACTCTGGTCCTGAAGTGACTGTGTGAAACTTATTCAAACACCAACAGCTGTCACAGGCTCTCCTTTAGCTCTGTAGCTTCAGGATGTTTAAAGTGGCCTGACCCTTTCCTGTATTCCTGCAGCTTGGTCTTGCTGCAGTACTGCCCATGTATGTCCCTGTCAGTGAATTGATCTGCATTCAAAAGAATTGGATTTTTTTAAAGTTCAGATTTACTAGGTATCTTCATTCTCCTCCTATTCCTTGGGTTGGAAGTGCTGGTTCAGGCTTTTCCTGCCAGCATGAGGCAGGCTCCAGAAGTGCAGAGGTGCAGGCAGGGCCAACTTCCACCAGCCAGTGAAGCTCTGTCAATGCTGTCAAGCCCAGGGACCAGCTGTGCTGTGGTGACTTTGCTACAGGAGTGTGATGCAGGCTGTTTTATCTTCCCCACAATGTTAGTTGTCGTGTGAGTTGTACAGTTGGAGCAGGACATCAGTGGTCTCCTACACTGCAAGAGAAATGTGCTCAGTGTCTCACTCTCCTGTACACCTTGCAGGAGGAACTAACAGGCTTTCCTTCACCTCTCCACCCTAGATGGATTCCTGCTCTTCCAGCAAGTTCCCCTGGTTGAGATCGATGGGATGAAGATGGTGCAGACCAGAGCCATCATGAGCTACATAGCAGGGAAATACAATCTCTATGGGAAAGACTTGAAGGAGAGAGCCCTGTATGTAACAGCTCCTACCACTAACACAGCAGTCTGTTATTTGATAGCTACATTATATAAGCCAAATTCAATCCTGTAAATCCCATATAAAGGCATCAAAAAGGCTAACAATAAGATTTAACCACTGCTTCTGAAATGCTCCTATCAGAAACAGGCTTCTTTTCTTTTAGAAAAATATTCAGGTTTCATTCATGGCTGTGAAAATTGGCACTATATTGGTGATATAAAATTCCTGTAAGTTGACTTAGTTAATTGGAAAACAGATGAAATAACTTATGTGCTTTTTTCTCCCATCTTCTCCTGACCAATAGGATTGACATGTATGTGGAGGGAATATCAGATCTGATGCAAATGATTTTGATGTTTCCTTTCTCTCCACCTGATGCAAAGGAGAAAAATCTTGAGTCAATTAAGGAGAGAGCAACTAACAGGTACTTTCCAGTCTTTGAAAAGGTAAGTGACAGCAAGTATGTGTCTATCAAACTTGCAATTATCCAAAAAGTTTCTGCAAAATAAGAATGTGTTTGTAGTGTAGGTCAGTTCCCAATCCTCAGCTTTTTTGGCTATCAGAAAAGGGGAAATACAGCAACACATTTTCCTCTCTTTGTTTGCTTGTGTTGTCAGGACTGTGGTATTTGAATATCTGTGAAGCAACATGTTCTCAGCTGTACAGAAAAACTTTTCACTAAAAGTTTTGTGATTATTTTTCTTGAAGGAGCACGTCTATGCTTATATTTGTTTGAAGTCCATCTCTCTGCCATACTTAATTTCATTTGGAAAAGTTTCACTGGAGGAATGCAAAAATCCCTTGTACACAAATCCTGTAGAGAGGAGTATTTTAGTAAAACTACAGTCACAGATTTATAAAACAATAAACCCAACCTATATGATTCATGCATCTGGCAATATTTCCCACTTTTGTAATATTGATCTAGTTTTCTTGCAAAACAATAATAAAGGCTGAACATCACACAAGTTCTTAGCACTAAAATAGTCTGTTCCCAAAGGCAGGGATTTTCTTTAGTTAGTTGTTGCAATTCTGCATTTCTAAGTTTGCTTCTTGATATCAGCATTGGACATCACTTCACATGAAACATCTAAATGGGAGTTCTATGAATTCCTTAAATTGCTTGTTGCTTCCTCCATTGTCCCTATTTTTAATTCTAGGACTGTTACTAGTCTACTGAGGCATGTGGTTTTGTTTCTGTTCCTAGTGCCCATCATCATTCATTATTACTTAGTGACCAAAGTTTGTAGTCTGTGTACTAGAGCACGAAATGAACAAAACTTCATTTTTTTCCCAGCAATAATGAAATTTAGGCTCAGCTTCAGCTGAAAAGTCCACCATGAAATTTCAGATAGAATTGCTGCTCAGCTCTGCAGCTGTGCTGTGAGGTTTAGATGCCAAGGATGCCCATATGCCCCACTCTCATCTGCAGCCCATGTTTTCTTGTCTTCTCCAGGTTTTGAAACAACATGGCCAAGACTTTCTTGTGGGCAACAAATTCAGCTGGGCAGATGTTCAGCTAATGGAAGCCATTTTAGCAGTGGAGGAGAAAGTTCCTGATGTGCTCTCAGGGTTTCCTCAGTTGCAGGTAATTTAATTACTGAGCATGCTGTATTCAGGAGCTAGAGGTCAGTCCTGAAGTAATCATCTCCCCATGCTGGGTAAATCACATTTTTGTGGCTGGAATTCCTCTCTTGCTCTGTTTTTTAATTATTTAATTTTTTTTTTAGGTGTTTAAAACCAAAATGAGCAATATGCCTACAATTAAGAAGTTCCTGCAGCCTGGCAGCCCAAGGAAACCCCCACCAGATGCCCATTATGTAGAAACTGTGTTGAAGGTTTTTAAGAAATGAAAGCCTTGCCACCTTTGGTGAGACCCAAAATGCTGGGAGAGCAGCAACCCCAAACCCTAAACCAAACGAGAAGGAAGCTCAGCAAATTAGTATTGTTTTAGTTAAAGCCAGTACTAGAGGAACAAAGCAACCCATACCAGAAATAAAGCATTCTGTTACGCTGGCAATGTGACAGCAGCTTTTTCTTTATTGATATCAAATGCTTGGCAAAACATGAAAACAAAGGGGTATGGAGGCAAAGAACTATTTGTAGGGTTGGGAGTTTACTAATTTTATAAAAAACAACAATGCAGTGTTAGTATTGGCAGAATACAACTTGTTGGAGAAGATATTTTCTACATTAAAAGAAGCTCAGAGTAAGAGCTGTGGAAGAGAAGAAAGAGAGGACTTGCAGCACCACTTACCCTTTAAAGAAGTTATTTCAAATTTCCATTATCAAATTTGAAGCTTGTGGGTGAATTGGATTTTTAAGGTCCCTCAGTAAAGTTTTTGCAAAACTGATTACTTTTGTCTATAAATCAGGTATTTCAAACCTGAATGATCATACCAGCTACTCCCAAGGTGCTTACAAATATATTACGTCTTGAGAGCAAAGTGTTGTGAAAGCAAGGTGCAGTCTGCTTTGCAGACTGTGGCAAGGCAGAGGGGGTTTATTTCTACACCTTTGGGACAGAACACAGAGCAACAGATACTCACAGTCCATTTAATTTCAAATAAAAATATTACAGCAGACAATAAACAGCATTGTGAAGTGGCCTGATGCAACAGAGAAGCTGCTGCTTAGAAGGAAACTGTGTTCCAACAACTGTCAGTAACCAGATCTGATGCTTAATAGTCTATGACATGAGTGAAGAAAAAAAGAAATTAGAAAAAATATGGAAAAATGAACCTGAGGGAGAAAACAGAAGAATAATATTTCCCAAAATACCTCAATGAAGTGACATTTCCGAAAGTCAAGTTACGAGACAGACTATATTGAACTTAGTTGCCTGAAATCTCAATGGATACTTGTGACCAAACAAGAAATGTCAATGTTGGCATTAAATCACCCTCTGAAGGGGGTGCTCCTCTCCCCTGCCTCTAAGGGGAGGCTGAAGGGACTGGCTTCATCAAAACTTCTAACTATCTCAGTTGAGACACAATCATTTTTGAGTGTTCAGCTGTAACTGAAGAGCATGCTGAGGGATTCCTCCTGAGTATGGACCTATTGGAAAGAGACTAGACAGCTAAACCAGATGTAGATGTCTACAGAGTTAGGTGAGATGGGTTTTCCTAAGTTGTCTACACTATCATTAACTTTTAGGCTTGAACTCATGTTTCCCTACCAGGTGATCACTAGACTCGGGATGTCTCCTAGAGTTTATCAGGGGCAGGCCTACAAATGGTGAATCCAGACAAGTTTCCTAAGAGAGGTTTGGGTTTGTGAAGCAGCCAGATGAACCTTGGTGCACATGTCACTGCATGGGAACTTCAATCTCCTACATTATTCTAGATTCTGTGTCATAAGTCATATGTGTCCAAAAATATGGGAAACACTGTTTCCAGCAGTGTCAGAGGCTGGATGGAAGACCTTCCCAAAATGTAAGGAGGGGACAGAGGGACATAGAGTCCTAACCAGAATGGGGAGCTGCAAGAGGTGCTGCCAGTCAGGGGTCTTCTTCTGTGAGGCCTGGCTCTCCTTATGTACCAAATGGGATAGAGAGTGTTCCACATGGGGACTAGACACCTCCTAAAAGACAGTACATTGCAGTGGTGACTTTTTTTTGATGCCTTGTCCTTCTGTGATTCTACCTCTAAATAAATGATTAAGCTTATTTTATTGTCAAGCATGGAACACAATGATGTAACAGGTACCAACAGTAAAGATTGACAAGATGAGGATCATTTTCGGCTACCAAGCAATCAAGTATGCATACAGGAAGGACATGAAGGTGACAGCCTGCTGTACTGTAACTGCAGGTGATGGCTACAACACTATTACCCAGGTAGGTTAGATAGGCAGGAAGGTACATGGGAATGTATGCTGTATTTGAATGTATGACTTTTTGAAATCTATTGAGTTGTCCAAAGAACGCAGTCAGGACTGCGGAGTGCAGTTTGCCTTCTGCTGCCACACTTCATTTACTGTCTCTTTCAGCTGTCTTTGGTGTGTTTTTTCACTGAGTCAAATTCAGGAAATATAAAAAAAAACAAACCAACCCAGATGTCCAGAGAGGATTCAACAGAAGTCACCTGAAGGAATATGCACTAAGCAAGGCATAGAAGCTTGTGAAAGATTTGAGCTGAATTAGTTGATGTGATTTATGTAAAACGACAATGTGTAAAAAGTAAAAAAAAAAAACCAAAACAAATTAAAAAAACCCTAGAATAAAAGTGAGATTGCCATAGCAGTATTCTTTTAATATGAGTGAGCTTTTCAGCTGTTATAATTATTTTTAGCCAGCATGGTAACAAGCAATATAAATAGGAGGCATATAACCATTTTGTGCTAGCATACGTTTCCAAAGATCATAACCTCTGATTTATTTTACATTTCTACATAGTCAGAATTAGTCAGGAATTTATTTTCTGTAGGTCAGAAGTAGCTAAACAGAGATAATAAGTTTTGTTTGCTCAAGAGACAGAAGTTTCCTGTTTGCAGAGAGCTGTTTGGAACGCTCAGTGTAGGAGGCGCTCCAGAGTTATATAATCTTAAGGCAGAACTGCTGTAAGTTTAGAGTGGGTCACACTGTGCAAAAGGTAAGGAAGTTTTTTGCTTTAGTTTTCCCTCAAATGCAGGGACTTGCACATGAAACTCAGTAATTAAATGGGTTTTATAGAATAAATGTGTGTATGTATTTTCTGTACTAACATGGTTATGTGCACCAAATGTTAATTCTCAATCAGCTGCTTTTAAGGTGTAGAGAATTAAGAAGTACAGATAACAAAAGTGGGGAGTGTTTCACCGCCTCCTTCCTACTCCAGAGAAGCTGACATGTTATTTACAAGGGGAATATGGTGGTGATTTGGCCGTTTTCCTTTTGCTGCTGTTAAAGCTTCAGCTTTGTTGCTGACAGGGTGTCACAGTTCTGAGTGGGGTGGGTGACACTCTGCCTAGAAACTGTTGTTGCTCGAAATTCCAGCAGAGTTGGAACTGGACCAAGCAAGCATTGCCCTGAGGCTGTGCCTGTGGTAAAGGCAAATCTGATGTTACCAGAGGCAAAATTAATTTCCATTTTTTAGAGGTTTGTCTAAAGACATTTCAGAAGCATGGAGTGTTGTAAAAGGGATTGACTGATGGAAAGGATTCCTTCCTGGCTGGTTATAATGGAGCATAAATGGCTGCTGGAGAAAGCAGAGTAATTGCTGAGTTTATAGCATGTATCTGATTAAACAGTAACTGTGTTCTGAGATAATGCCAAAATACACAAATAGCACATGCAGCTTTCTGGTCAGAACAAAACACATTGTGCGCAAAGATTAAAATACTTTAAAATCCTCTGTCTGGGCCAATTCTAAGTACAGAATTGTGCTTAAATATTCTGCATGTAAAGTAATACTTGAAGGCAGAATGATACATGGCAGTCTCTCAATATAATCTTGTACCTCCGCTGTTGATTAATTAAAGTCTTGAACCATAAATCAGTGGTTCCAAACAAGACAATTTGAGAGCCAGTTAGAGATCCAAAACTGTAACCCTGCTTTCTTCATTGCAGATACCAGGGAATCAGGAGGTGGAAACATGTCTGGAAAACCCAAGCTGCACTACTTCAATGGACGTGGCCGCATGGAAACAATTCGGTGGCTCCTGGCAGCAGCTGGGGTTGAGGTTTGCTTCTGGTCTTTTATACTGCAATCCTGTGACAAATATGTGCTTCTACTGCTCCTTCTGAAAAGTGTGACTGAGCAGCAGTTTCAAGCTCTGCCTTCAATGCATTGTTGAGCAGGCCAACAGGGACCATGAGCTTGCCCTAAGCAGGGGGCGAGTTCCTGTCTGACTTGCATGCATCGTGTGCAAAGCCTGCAGGTAGCACCAGAAATGCTCCTCCCCTGTAGCTAGAGAGAGAAGAAATTTAGAACCCCAGCAGCAGAACCTGGCTTCTTAATCTTCTGATTACAGAAGTCAAGCACCTGCAATTCTGAGTGCCTTCAGTTAAATTCCAATGTCCAAAACAGCAAGAGATTATTATTGCTGCCTCGATGTAGTTTGCCATTGAACGTACTGGATATTGTAAATCACAAAGTAAATTTATTACCTCTGACAGATTCTGATGGTAAACCTGAGATGGTGTATGGGAATCTGTGTGTTTCAAGATCCAGGGGTTTCTGTCACAGTTATGGCCAAAGTGCCTGACAGCTTTCAAATATTATTTATGTTTTAAAAATATAATATTGCCCAAAAGACATCTCTTTAGGCCTTCTTTACCTAAAGGCGGAGAGGCTAAATCATGGCAGGAACTTTTCTCCTTCCTGCAGTTTGAAGAATCTTACCTGGAAAAAAAGGAGGATCTGACAAAGTTACAGAAGGGTAAGTTTCCTTCACTTTTAGATAACAACAGCAGCAATAGAAAAATAGGAAGAATCAGAATTGAAATTAGAATTAGAGTTACTTGTCTGAGAACACTTAAGAATTGTTAAATCTTAGTGCCTTAAAAAGAAAGTCTCTTAACTGGATTTTGTACATGAGCTCTCAGGGGTGCCGAGAGAGGTCCTGCAGTTTGATAGCTGATATCATCCACCCAGTTGCTTCAATCTTCACTGAATGCCAGAAGGTCTGAGGTCAGAAGAGACCTCTCAAGATTGCCTAATCCACCTCCCCCACTTCAAGCAAGGCCCCCTCCAGCCACTTACCCAGGACCATGTCCAGCTGGGTATTGCGTATCTCCAAGGATGGAGAATGTACAGCTTCTCTGGACAACCCACACAGTCAAAGAGCCTTTCTTGAAGTTCAGACATTTGACTCTCCTGTGCTTCAGTTTGTGTCCATTGCCTTCCATCCTATGGCCATAGCGACCTTTGTCTTCAGATCATCTTGAAAGTCATTAGCATCTTAGGTTGCCTACAAATTGTTGCTTTATAATCCCTTTGAAAACAGAGTTCCAGATTTCCGAGTTTACCTGTTCCTCTGCTGCATTCCTGCCTCCCAAGGCAACAACCCACTGTGCTGCTTCAGCTTCTGTCTTTCTGAACATGATAATCATGTTTCTTCCCAACCAAATTGCATGTCTGTGCTCTTCACCTGGCCTGTGAAAAGCAACCTGAGCTTGGGTTAGCATTTGCAGTCCTGCTGTCCTGTAGGAATAATGACTTGGTCCCTATGTAACAGGCTGCCTTTCAAAAAGTATTTTAGGACACAAGCATAAAGCTAAAAAAAATGTACACTTACAAAAGGGACATATCATTCCCTAAGCAAAAACTCTTGCTGACTCTCTGATCTGATACCTCTCTTTCTGGAGGTATTTCTTCTTGCTAGGACAAGGCTTCTGCATACTAGCAGAAGAATTGCATGGCTCCAGCCTCACTCCAAGTGATATTTGGGTCTTGCAGGAATCTCATGGAACTCATTTGTTGGTCTCACTTCATGCTTGTATAGATTGGATGCCATTTATAAAGTCAATAAAGTTGTCACAAAGATATTCTATGCATTTCTATTCACTATTATTTATATATTCATTGGTATTCACATTTTAAGTCAGCCAGTGATTAGAAAGTCCAGATGTATTTAGCAAAAGATGACAGAAACGGACTGGACAAGGTTTTTCAGTCCTTCTCATCTCTGTGAACCTCCATGAAAATCACCTGTGTTAGAGCCATGCAGTGCATGTGTTTTTCAATGTGTGACAGCTGTCAGATCTGCATTTGACTGTTGTCTCAATCTGCAATTCCCACAACTTCATTGCTATAGTATTAAGTTATTAACGTGTCACTGCTGCATGGTGAGCATTTTCCACACCTTCCTGTAAGAATGAGGAAGGTTGCTACCAAAAGGGTTGTCAAGAATTGGAACAGGCTGCCCAAGGAGGTGGTTGAGTCACTGCATGTAGACAGACGTGCACTTGGGGAGAGGGTTTAGTGGTGGAATTAGGCATTGCTGGTTTTACAATTGGATTTGATGATCTTGGGATATTTTATCCAGCCAGATTGATTCAGATTCTAAATAAAAATGAATACGTTTGGTTTCTTTGCCTAACACATGTGGGTGGTTCTCACTGAGGGACTGAACTTCTCCTTGTGTTCTTCCCCTTGGCCTAGATGGATCCCTGCTCTTTCAGCAAGTGCCAATGATGGAGATGGACAGGATGAAGCTGGTGCAGACCAGAGCCATTGCCAACTACATATCAACCAAGTACAACCTCTACGGGAAGGACGTGAAGGAGAGAGCCCTGTACTGTAACAGTACCACTTTGCTTGTTAGACCCCAGCTCACCCAGTAGCTCAGGGAAACACAAGGGTATCCAGCTCCCAGCTCGATTCAGTGGGAGAGGGCAGCAGTGCACGAGATCACTGTGACTGCAGCTGATGTCTGCAGCAGAGAGAGACAGCTGGATTCCATAGGGCAAGCGAGCCCAGGAATCATCAGTCAGAGGTCAATGCACTTACCAGAAGAAAGCAGTCAGGGGGGCAGACTGTCCCACTGATGCTGCATTTCATTTTCTCCTGCAGTTGTCAGCAGCATCATTTTACCCTCCTCACATTCAGGGCAATGTCTTTTAAGGGAAGAAAAACCCTTCTCTCTCTAATTACCAGGAATTTGTGCAGATTTCATAACAGTTTATTAAAGGAGAGGACTCCTGGGGCTCATGTTTTCACCTGAGGTATTTCTGAATGCTTCAGTATAATAAGTCCTGGTAAACACATGTGTCACGATATTTGCTAGAAATGGTATGGAGCTGCTGTTAAACTTAGGCTGTCTTACTGGATTTTTAACACGAGTCTGGATGGCACACATGAGAATTCTGTAGTCAGGTTCACAAACCCATATTCCAGACAATAATCAGTCCCAGCAAAAAGTGGGAGTCCTACAGTCTTTAGGTTTCCCTAGGAATTTTGCATTTGCCTTTGGCCCAAGCTCCCCCCTGCCTGGCCCCAGTGCAACTGCATTCCAGGGGGAACTTTGCCAGGGTATATGTGTGTGTGTGGGAGACAGAAGAGGCAGGGATTTCCCAGCATCTCAGTGAGGTTGTGCCAGGAGTTAATTGTGCTCTACGCTTGGTCAGGTCACTACTCTGTGTGTGACCTGACCAAGTGTATCTCTTCCTTTCAGAATTGATATGTACGTGGAAGGAATGTTTGATCTGAATGAGTTACTTATGACATATGAAATCCAACCAGCAGACAAAAAGGAGCAGCATTTTGCAAATATGATGGACAAGGCTGAAAACAGATACTTCCCAGCCTTTGAGAAGGTATGTGGCAAAGAGCTTGTAGCTCAATTGATGCTGTTACCTTGAAGCTCCATCCTGGAAGCACACTGGTTTAATGGAGGAAAACAGAAGAGAAGCTACCCCTGGAAAACCAACGCTCTGGTTTCAGTGGTGCTGGGATTAAGGTGGAGACAGGATACTACAGAGGGGACAGAAGGCACTTCAAATCTGGGAGAGATGTACAGCTGCAAAAACCCAGCACACACAGAGCTCCCCAAATGTCCATGTTTCAGTGTGTGTGTTGTTCAGACAAAAGACTCTACAGCACCAACTGTGACATCAAGGTTCCTACTAAAATGTAGATGGCCCTGTACCATACATGCTGTGTAAAAGCATTGCAGTTCCTCCTGTATCTCATACAGCTGAGCCTTCAGTGCAGCTACAGCAGGCAAGGCAAGATGAGCCCAACTGAGCTGCCAGACAGGAATGTAGAAGTGAACGACCTGATAGATGATGCCTAGGGTGGCAGTGCCTTCAGATCATTGTTTGTACTTCAAGTGTTTGAACTGCATTTCCTTCTTTCACTGACAACTCTGTGCAATATGTGACCCTGCTTTGAAGATATCACATTATTTATGAGAAAAGAACTGATAAAAGAGAGAGAAAAGACATCATCTGCTTCTGGTTCTCTGTTTTTAGGTTTTGAAAGACCATGGAAAAGACTTTCTGGTTGGCAACCAGCTGAGCAGGGCAGATGTTCAATTACTTGAAATCATTTTGATGGTAGAGGAGTGGAAGCCTGATATCTTTGCCAAATTTCCTCTCTTGCAGGTAAATGAATGGGCAATTTGAATGGAGAATGAATTTTAAAGAGCACTGATTTAAAGTGGCTGGGATATTTGTGGGAGTGAGATGGTCAGAAGTGACATGCAAAATAATAAAATATCCTAAAAACTTTTAGCTGGCCCCACATCCTCATTGTTGTTGCCACATTCTGTCACTACAACCGCAAAAGCATAAGAGGGGAAGTGTATAGTTTTTTCTGCAGCATCAAGCTGTGATGTGACTTCCAGAACATGGATAACGTTGAAATGGCTGACAGTTGCAATGATTCTTAAGCACTGTGCTGTTTTGGTTTTGTTTTGTAGAGTTTCAAAGCAAGACTAAGCAACATCCCCACAATAAAGAAATTCCTGCAGCCTGGCAGCCAGAGGAAACTGCCATCAGATGACGATGTTGTAGACAAAGTGATGAAAATTTTCTACTCCTGAGCCACACCCTAAAGCCACAGAAACTCTGTTTCATTGTATTTGCAGATAGTAGGAAGGTGAAATTAATGAAAAGAATGGAAATGTCAAATTAATGGAAAGAGTGAAAAAATGTTTTTGATCTTTCCTTACCAACAGGGCTGGTTTTAGCCTACTGCAGACACTTCAGTGTTAAACTACATGAGTGTACCAGAAAAGGAAACAGTTCACTAAATAGGGTGTATATGGGACAACACAAAATGTCTTAGATAACTAAAAAGCTACCTGAAATAAATTCTTACTATTGATACTCAAAACCCAGCTGTTCATTGATTTCTTGCTGCAACTTCTAGGCCTAAGATCTGTCTGGTTTTGTTTTTCTGCCATTCCCAACAATTGTTGCAAAATTAGGAGAGATTATCCCAAATAGTAGGCCATGTTTTTTTTTTTTTTTTTTTTCCCTAGGAAATTCATAGAAAAGCCTGCATGTTCTGGCTAGATGAGGTAGAATGTTTGGATTCAGCTTTCCTCTGAGCTTAACTTGGAATATCCTGGGACCAGAGCTCCTAGTGTGCCTCTGCTTTGCCACTAGACACTTGAAGTCGTGTAATGCAGCTTCAGCAATGTTTCCTTTATCAGGAGATCTATTGCAGCAGCTAAAAGCCCTTTGCAGACTCTGAGAAACAAATGCTGGTCAGCAGCTTAAAACTTGTTAAGGAAGGATTCAGGATGGTGTCAGGTCTTAATGAGACCCTGGAATGCAGGAATCAATATTGACTTATATCACTGTATATTAAACCAAGTTTAATGCAAGTTGTACTGGAGTTGTTCATTTTAATCACTTAAATCCAGCTCCACTAATGAGGTTATCAAGACTGTTGAATTTTGATAAATATGTGCATTTATGTAGTGAAATGTGTTCCTGTCCATGGCAGGAGGGTTGGAACTAGATGATCTTTAAGGTCCCTTCTACCCCAAACCATTCTATGGTTCTGTGATACTAATTAAACATCAAATAAACCAAGTTTGTAAATGAAAGAGTCAGTGCCCTAAATCCAGCTACAACTAGAGCACTGTCAGTTTTCAGCTGGGCAAACTCAGGGCTCTGTAGCTCTTGCTAAAGCCAACAGTTTCTTCATGAGAAATGTCATGCTGCTGGAACCAGTTTTTTCATTTAAAAAGAAAATAAACCCATGTTTTTCATCAGCAGAAAAGCATGCTAAAAGATGCAGAGAGTTGTTGCTGGAGCTGTTTCTCTCCTGCTTCACTGGAGCATTTGGGCAACACTTGCAGCTAGTGTCCAGTAAGGATCTGAGGGACACAACCCCTCCTACTGTAACAAACCAATTGTTTTGTGTGACACACTGCAATTTATACAACCTCCCTGTGTTACATAAGTGAATATTCCTGCTCACTGCTATCTTTAGGGTAATTCAGCCAAATTCTCATGTATTTTTGGACTTTGACTGCAGGTACTGCCGACATCAATATTAACCACGTAGATTAGATCGGCAGGATGGAGCAAGGAAGATTATTCTGTACTAACTGTCTCAGATCAATACAATTCTATAATGTAAGTACTCAGGAGTGCAGAGAGCAGTTTGCCATCTGATACCACACTTCATTCACTGTCTCACACAGTTCTCTTTGGTGTTGGTGCATATTTCTACTGAGTCAAAGTGAGGGTAACATTTTTTACAGAAAAAAATTCAAAACCAACCCTGCTGCCCAGAGATGAAATTGAGCAGAAGTGTCCTGAAGGAATATACACTTAGCAAGGCATAAAAGCTTGTGACAGATTTGAGCTGAATTAGTTGATGTGATTTATGTAAAGTGGCAATGTATAAAAAGTAAAAAACTAAAAGCCATTAGAATAAAAGTGTGATTGGCATTGCAGCATTCTTTTCAACTGAGTTTTTCAGCCATTGCAATTTTTTTAAACTAGCAAGAGGAGGCACATAACCATCTGTGCTAGGACAGATATTTCCAATGACCATGACCTCTCATCTACCTTACATATTGACATTGTCAGCATTAGTCAGGATTTTATTTTCTGTAGGTGAGATGTAACTTAATAGAGGTAATTGATTTTGTTTGCTTAAGAGAAAGAGATTTCCCATTTGCAGAGAATTGTTGGCAATACTTGGTGTGGGAGGGGCTATAGAGATATATGATCTGAAGACAGAACAGCTGAGAGCTTAGAGTGAGTTCCACTGTGCACAAGGTAAGTGGGTTCTTTTAGTTTGGACATGCAGGGAGTTGTTGTATGTGAAACTCAGTCATTGAATGGGTTTTATAGATTGAATGTGTGTATGTACTATCTTTAGTAACATGGTTATGTGCACCAAATGTTAATTCTTAATCAGCTGCTTCTGAGGTGCAGAGAATTAGAAAAAGAAGTGCAGATACAACAAGTGGGGAGTGTTTTCTCTCACCTCCTCCTTCCTACTGTCGAGAAGCTGACATTTTATTTACAAGGGGAATATGGTGGTGGTTTGGCCATTTTCCTTTTGCTGCTGTTAAGGCTTCAACTTTGTTGCTGACAGGGTGTCAGTAGCTGTGAGGCTGGTACAGGCTGGGCACTGTTTGGGTGTGTTTGTGGCTGATGTGCACACATGGTTCTGAGTGGGGTGGGTGACACTCTGCCTAGAAACTGTTGTTGCTTTAAGTGTCTAACTAGAAACTGTTGTTCCTCGAAATTCCAGCAGAGTTGGAACTGGACCAAGCAAGCATTGCCCTGAGGCTGTGCCTGTGGTAAAGGCAAATCTGATGTTACCAGAGGCAAAATTAATTTCCATTTTTTAGAGGTTTGTCTAAAGACATTTCAGAAGCATGGAGTGTTGTAAAAGGGATTTACTGATGGAAAGGATTCCTTCCTGGCTGGTTATAATGGAGCATAAATGGCTGCTGGAGAAAGCAGAGCAGTTGCTGAGTTTATAGCATGTATCTGATTAAACAGTAACTGTGTTCTGAGATAATGCAAAAATACACAATGAGCACATTCAGTGTTCTGGTCAGAACAGAACACTTTGAATGAAAACTGTTTTGGTTGACTGGTTTTCTCTCTGGGCCAATTGCTGTAAGTACAGAGTTCTGCTTAAACATTCTGCATGTGTGAGTAATATTTGAAGGCAGAATGATACGCGACAGTCTGTCAATATATTCTAACTTTTACCTCCACTGTTGATTAATTCAAGTCTTGGACGATAAATCATTGGTTTCAAAAAAGACAACTTTGAAAGCTAATTAGAGAGTTGAATCCAGGATTGTGAATGTTAATTGCTCAACCCTGCTTTCTTCATTGCAGATACCAGGGAATCAGGAGGTGGAAACATGTCTGGAAAACCCAAGCTGCACTACTTCAATGGACGTGGCCGCATGGAACCAATTCGGTGGCTCCTGGCAGCAGCTGGGGTTGAGGTTTGCTTCTGGTCTTTTGTTCTGAGATCCTGTGACAAATATGTGCTTCTACTGCTCCTTCTGAAAAGTGTGACTGAGCAGCAGTTTCAAGCTCTGCCTTCAGTGCATTGCTGAGAGGCCAACAGGGACCATGAGCTTGCCCTAAGCAGGAGGCAAGTTCCTGTCTGACTTGCATGCATCGTGTGCAAAGCCTGCAGGTAGCACCAGAAATGCTCCTCCCCTGTAGCTAGAGAGAGAAGAAATTTAGAATCCCAGCAGCAGAACCTGGCTTCTTAATCTTCTGATTAATCACAGAGGTCAAGCACCTGCAAGTCTGAGTACCTTCAGTTAAATTCCAATGTCCAAAACTACGGGTTTTGTTTTTTTTTTTTTCCTCTGACAGATTCTGATGGTAAACCTGAGATGGTGTATGCGAATCTGTGTGTTTCAAGATACAAGGGCTTCTGTCACAGTTATGGCCAATGTGCCTGAAAGATTTCAAACATGATTTATGTTTTAGAAATATAAAATTGCCCAAAACATATCACTTTAGGGCTTTTTTACCTAAAGGAGGAGAGGCTAAATCATGGAATGACAATAGAGCTTTTCTCCTTCCTGCAGTTTGAAGAATCTTACCTGGAAAAAAAGGAGGATCTTACAAAGTTACAGAAGGGTAAGTTTCCTTCACTCTTAGATAATACAAGCAGCAATAATAATAATAAAAATAATCAGAATAGAAATTAGAATTGCTTGTCTGAGATCTCCTAAGAATTCTGAAGTCTTAGTGCCTTAAAAGAAAATGGCTTAGACTGGATTGTACATGAGCTCTCAGAGTTGCACACTGCAGTGTTAGGTGATATCATCCACCCAGGTGCTTCAACCTCCACTGAATGCCAGAAGGGCTGAGGTCAGAAGGGACCTCTCAAGATTATCTACTCCACCTCCCCACTTCAAGCAAGGCCCCCTCCAGCCACTTACCCAGGACCATGCCCAGCTGGGTTTTGAGTATCTCCAAGGATGGAGAATGTACAGCTTCTCTGGACAACCCACACAGTCCAAGAGCCTTTCTTGAAGTTCAGATGGGTGACTCTCCTTTGTTGTATTGCACTAAATAGTTCATTTAGTTGTTGTTTTGCACTGGGTGTCTGGTAAATTGCACTGGTCACATGGTCTGTCTCCTTCTCCCCTTTGCCCCCTAAGCCCCAGTAGCAGTGGTTTCTCCCTGGTCTCCTCCTCTCCTCTCTCCCTCCCCACTTGTATCCCACTGCCTGTGGTTCTTTACCTCCACCCTCCATTCCCCGGTTTAAAATCTCCCACCATCAAGCATTCCTCCTCTTTTCCCCTAGGGATGTTGCCTGGATTTCCAGGTGACACGTCTCAAGGAATAAAGTAGGGCTCTGGTCCTGAGGAGAAGAGAGCCTCGAGTCTTTTCCTTTTGTCCTCGTAAAGGCTGGGATGGGTGGGGGTCCAGAGCAGCTGGATGGCACCGAACGGCCCCAGAGATCAGCCCCTACAGTTGGCACCCAGGGGTCGTCTCCCACGAGGTCTCACTCCTTTGCTTCACTTTGTGACCACTGCTTTCCATCCTATGGCCATAGAGGCCTTTGTCTTCAGATCATCTTGAAAGTCATTAGCATCTTAGGTTGCCTTCAAAGTTGTGGTTTTATGATCCCTAAGAAAAAAGAGTTCCAGATTTCCGAGTTTACCTGTTCCTCTGCTGCATTCCTGCCTCCCAAGGCAACAACCCACCATGCTGGCTTCAGCTTCTGTCTTCCTGGACATGATTATCATGTCTCTTCCAAACCAACTGCATGTCTGTGCTCTTCACCTGGCCTGTGAAAAGCAACCTGAGCTTGGGTTAGCATTTGCAGTCCTGCTGTCCTGTAGGAATAATGACTTGGACCCTATGTAACAGGCTGCCTTTCAAAAAGTGTTTTGTGACACAAGCAGAATGCTAAATGCACCCTTACAAAGAAAGACATATATGATCAATCATCTGAGTCAAGAAATATGATTCCATCAAGCAAAAACTCTTGCAGACTCTCTGATCTGATACCTCTCTTTCTGGAGAACAATTTTTATGTCATTCAGGCTAAGATAAGATTTCTCTGTGATAGCAAAAGCGTTGCATGGCTCCAGCCTCACTCCAAGTGATATTTGGGTCTTGCAGGAATCTCATGGAGGTCTCTCATTGTTCCCACTTCATGCCTAGACAGATGAACTGCCATTTATAAAGTCAATAAAGTTGTCACAAAGACCTTTTTGCTTTTCAATTCACTATTATTTATATATTCATTAGTATTCACATTATATGTTGGCCAGTGCTTAGAAAGTGCAGATGTATTTAGCAGAACATGACAGAAACTGGCTGGACCAGATCTTTCAGTCCTTCTCATCTCTGTGAACCTCCATGAAAATCACCTGTGTTAGAGCCATGCAGTGCATGTATTTTCAGTGTGTGACAGCTGCCAGTTCTGCCTTTGGCTGATTCCTCAATCTCAAATTCCCACAACTTCACTGCTATATTATTAAGTTATTAACGTGTCACTGCTGCATGGTGAGCATTTTTCACACCTTCCTGTAAGAATGGGGAAGATTGTTACCAAAAGTGTTGTCAAGCATTGGAACAGGCTGCCCAAGGAGGTGGTTGAGTCACTGCATGTAGACAGACGTGCACTTGGGGAGAGGGTTTAGTGGTGGAATTAGGCATTGCTGGTTTTACAATTGGATTTGATGATCTTGGGATATTTTATCCAGCCAGATTGATTCAGATTCTAAATAAAAATGAATACGTGTGGTTTCTTTGCCTAACACATGTGGGTGGTTCTCACTGAGGGACTGAACTTCTCCTTGTGTTCTTCCCCTTGGCCTAGATGGATCCCTGCTCTTTCAGCAAGTGCCAATGGTGGAGATGGACGGGATGAAGCTGGTGCAGACCAGAGCCATTGCCAACTACATATCAACCAAGTACAACCTCTACGGGAAGGACGTGAAGGAGAGAGCCCTGTACTGTAACAGTACCACTTTGCTTGTTAGACCCCAGCTCACCCTGTAGCTCAGGGAAACACAAGGGTATCCAGCTCCCAGCTCGATTCAGTGGGAGAGGGCAGCAGTGCACGAGATCACTGTGACTGCAGCTGATGTCTGCAGCAGAGAGAGACAGCTGGATTCCATAGGGCAAGCGAGCCCAGGAATCATCAGTCAGAGGTCAATGCACTTACCAGAAGAAAGCAGTCAGGGGGGCAGACTGTCCCACTGATGCTGCATTTCATTTTCTCCTGCAGTTGTCAGCAGCATCATTTTACCCTCCTCACATTCAGGGCAATGTCTTTTAAGGGAAGAAAAACCCTTCTCTCTCTAATTACCAGGAATTTGTGCAGATTTCATAACAGTTTATTAAAGGAGAGGACTCCTGGGGCTCATGTTTTCACCTGAGGTATTTCTGAATGCTTCAGTATAATAAGTCCTGGTAAACACATGTGTCACGATATTTGCTAGAAATGGTATGGAGCTGCTGTTAAACTTAGGCTGTCTTACTGGATTTTTAACACGAGTCTGGATGGCACACATGAGAATTCTGTAGTCAGGTTCACAAACCCATATTCCAGACAATAATCAGTCCCAGCAAAAAGTGGGAGTCCTACAGTCTTTAGGTTTCCCTAGGAATTTTGCATTTGCCTTTGGCCCAAGCTCCCTCCCTGCCTGGCCCCAGTGCAACTGCATTCCATGGGGAACTTTGCCAGGGTATATGTGTGTGTGTGGGACAGAAGAGGCAGGGATTTCCCAGCATCTCAGTGAGGTTGTGCCAGGAGTTATTGTGCTGTTCAGACCTACTGTGTGACCTGACCAAGTGGATCTCTTCCTTTCAGAATCGATATGTACGTGGAAGGAATGTTCGATCTAAATGAGTTACTCATCATGTATGTTATCCAACCAGCAGACAAAAAGCAGGAATATTTTGCAAATATGATGGACAAGACTGAAAACAGATACTTCCCAGTCTTTGAGAAGGTATGTGGCAAAGAGCTTGTAGCTCAATTGATGCTGTTACCTTGAAGCTCCATCCTGGAAGCACACTGGTTTAATGGAGGAAAACAGAAGAGAAGCTACCCCTGGAAAACCAACGCTCTGGTTTCAGTGGTGCTGGGATTAAGGTGGAGACAGGATACTACAGAGGGGACAGAAGGCACTTCAAATCTGGGAGAGATGTACAGCTGCAAAAACCCAGCACACACAGAGCTCCCCAAATGTCCATGTTTCAGTGTGTGTGTTGTTTCACACAAAAGACTCTACAGCACCAGCTTTGACATCAAGGTTCCTACTAAAATGTAGATGGCCCTGTACCATACATGCTGTGTAAAAGCATTGCAGTTCCTCCTGTATCTCATACAGCTGAGCCTTCAGTGCAGCTACAGCAGGCAAGGCAAGATGAGCCCAACTGAGCTGCCAGACAGGAATGTAGAAGTGAAAGACCTGATAGATGATGCCTAGGGTGGCAGTGCCTTCAGATCATTGTTTGTACTTCAAGTGTTTGAACTGCATTTCCTTCTTTCACTGACAACTCTGTGCAATATGTGACCCTGCTTTGAAGATATCACATTATTTATGAGAAAAGAACTGATAAAAGAGAGAGAGAAGACATCATCTGCTTCTGTTCTCTGTTTTTAGGTTTTGAAAGACCATGGAAAAGACTTTCTGGTTGGCAACCAGCTGAGCAGGGCAGATGTTCAATTGCTTGAAGTCATTTTGATGGCAGAGGAGTACAAACCTGATATACTTGCCAAATTTCCTCTCTTGCAGGTAAATGAATGGGCAATTTTAATGTACAATGAATTTTAAAGAGCACTGATTTAACGTGGCTGAAAAATATGTGGGAGTGAGATGGTCAGAAGTGACATGCAAAATAATCAATACCCTAACAATTATATAATACTAGAATTATTATATTATAATCAAATACTCTAGCAATTTAGCTGGTCTCACCTACTCAATATTATTGCCACGTTTTGTCACTACAACCCCAAAAGCATAAGAGGGGAAGCACATCATTTCTTCTGCAGCATCAATTTGTGATGTGACTTTCAGAGCATGGATAACATTGAAATGTCTGACAGTTTCAATGATTCCTAAGCATGGTGCTGTTTTAATTTTGCTTTGTAGAGTTTCAAAGCAAGAATAAGCAATATCCCCACAATAAAGAAATTCCTGCAGCCTGGCAGCCAGAGGAAACCACGAACAACAGAGGAAGATGTCGCCAGAGCAATGAAAATATTCCGCTCTTGAGCAGCTGTCTGAACCTATACAAGCTGTATGGGTATTTCATTGTATTTGCTGATACTGGCAAAATGAAATTAATGGAATTAATGAAAAAAAAAAAAAGAAGTTTAATCTCTCTTTCCTTAGCTACAGACTGATTTCAGCCTACTGCAGACACTTCAATGTAAAGCTACATCAGTGTACCAGCCAAGGAAACAGTTTGCTAAATATGGGATATATTGGACAACACTGGGTGCCTTAAATGAGTAAAGACAATACCTGAAATAAATTCTTACTATTGATACTCAAAACCTGGCTCTTCATTGATTTCTTGCTGCTACTTCTACGCCTAAGATCTGTCTGGTTCTGTTTTTATGTCATTCCCAAGAATTGTTGGAAAATTAGGAGTGATTATCCCAAAGAGTAGATCTTTTTTGCAATACAGCTAGTCTGTAGCTGGACAAATAAGTCTGGCTAGAATATGAAACCTAATTTGGCTCTTCTGGTTTGATAAATAACGCCCTAGTTGAAGAGTGATAGGATAGATTTGAACTCAAACAGAGCACCCCAACTAATCCCTCTCAACTATAAATGCAGAGATATTACTAGTCAGAGTGCTGGGCTCTGTTAAGACCCACACCAAGCAGCAGCTGAGTTCCAGTAGTTTAGAGCTGCCTATAGAAGAAACTCTGAACAATAAAACACGCGGCTTGTTGAGGAATGCTCGGTGAGTCCCTGTTGTGTGTCTGCCTCCAACTAAGCACCCATATTGTAAGAGGTCCTGTATTTTTTTCTGGGAAATGCCAGGAAAAGCCTGCAGATTCTGGTTAGCTGAGGCTGAAAGTTTGGATTCTTCTTTCCTCTGAGCTTATCTTGGAATATCCTGGGACCAGAGCTCCTAGTGTGCCTCTGCTTTGGCACTAGACGCTTGAAGTCATGTAATACAGCTTCACCCATATTTCCTTTATCAGGAGATCTATTGCAGCAGCTAAAAGCCCTTTGCAGACTCTGAGAAACAAATGCTGGTCACCAGTTTAAAACTTACTGAGAAAGGAGGATTCAGGATGGTGTCAGGTCTTAGTGAGACCCTGGAATGTAGGATTTCATGTTGAGTTACATCACTTTATATTAAATCAGATTTTATACTAATTGTAGTCAAGTTGTTCATTTTAATCACTTAGATCAAGCTTCACTGAGGCAAAGTGGAAATTTTCCAGAATAGAAATCCATTTTGATTTAGGTGAAATGTACATTTTTGAGTTGAGTCTGTGGTTAGAAACCGTAGTTATTTAGCCTGACTGCAAGGCCTAAGCTCAGTGAAGTTACTTCAGTGAAGGACAGAGATAAGGGGGGGAGACAGAAGATGATAAAGAGAGACAGAAACTGTTATGGGAGCAGGTCAACCTGACCTAAGAATTCTTTCTGATAAAAAAGAAATAGCGGCAAATGTCATGCGAAATTCATAAAAATTAATATGCATGGACCTACTGTAAAACTGTATGCATATGTATTTGAGAGGGAGATAAAAAGAGACCTGAAGTTCTCAGAGGTACGCATGCCTTTTTAAGGAGAGCAATCTCTGCATGCGTCCAGCGCTGCAATAAAACATACCATTCCAATAAAACCCACAATTTGTGGGGTTTTCTTCTTTTCTCTGCAAAACATTATGGCGAGCCAGGCAGAAGTTCTCTATCCCCGCAGGGGCAGGGGGAATTGACGGACCTCCAAGGTGCACCCTAGGATTTTTTTCCTGGTGGGGCTCCACTCGTCTCAACTTGCCTCCTGCGAGGACAGACAAGGACCTGCTGGCCAGCAGAGGATACGGTATGTACTGAGGGGCCCCTGGGAAAAAAGAGAGATAGGGAGCAAATCACTCAGAGATGTCTGGGTGCTCGGCCTGTGGATGCAGCTGATGGAGTAGCTGGATTAGAGATGAAGGTTCATTGTCTGATAGGGCAGAGTGCTAGCGACCCTTGGGGGTGGGTCGAGTGAACCTGTGTGTGTGTGTGTGTGTGTGTGTGTGGTGTCCGGACACTCTATCACTGTATGGTTAATATATTGTGTGGTTAATTTTATTGTGTCTGTAATCGTGCGAGTGTGTGGTGTATGAAAGAGAGAGCAAACAAGTGAGTTCACCCATGGCGCGGGGCCGTGAGTTCTACCTGTGTTTGAAGTGGCCGGGTGAAGCTTGAGGCGCCGGCTGCAGCAGGCTCTGGGGGCAGGGAGTGCCCTGCAGAGAAGCGGAACGAGTGGAGAAACATCAGTGATGGTATTTATTGTGTTTAAATGTAGTGATTTGTGTAGATTTGGTACATTTTAACTGTGAGTACGAGCTCAGAGAGTTCCTTTGCCCTGGATGTTTGGACTTGATCTCTGGACTGTGTGCTGTAATTTTGATTGTGTCCAGGGAAAGCTGATGTTAGTAAATGCTGAATTATGGTATGCTGTGTTGTGTTGAGAAAAGTAGGCACTTTGAGAGATATGCCCTTTCCCAGTGATTTTGTCTGGTGATTTTCTTCCACTGCATTGTGGTAATTTGATTCTTGGATTGTATAGTGGTGTTTGTGGAGATTTTAGGATTTTGTTTGCAACAAGAGTAGGATTTTACACAGAAAAACTATGGTATGGTGATTTATGTTTAACTATGGTAAAGTGAATTAAAGAAATTCCAAGAATTCTCCCCGCCACAGCAATTCAAGCCTTGGCTCTAGTGAATTTGAGATAAAGGGGGGGGGTGCATGTGTGTCTGTGTCTGCGGGCATATCAGAGTTTGACAAGCACAGCCTTTTTGCAAGGCAGTAAAATGAGTGTAAGTAGACACAGTGCTTATTAGATTGTGCAAGAAGAGAACTAGAAAAGACTGATATTTTGTAAAACAGAGTTTAGATAGAAGAGATGAATGAGTTTATGAGACTTCAGCTGGTACTATAGTAAGTCTGGACTGGGAACAGCCTGCTGTAGGGGATTTAGAGTTCCCCATAATAAATGGAATAGCCTGCCTCTGCAGACAATTCCTGAAGGCCATTGGTACATCAAGAGGCTGGCACGCTGCTTTGGTATTATTGCAGTGCGGAGTTTGTGAGAGATGCTGGTATTGCTGTTCTTATAAGCATCAGGGCACATGCCCCGAGTGTAAATTAAAGTTTTCTGATCAAGCTGATTCAGAACCTAAGATCTTAAAGCTCGTGTGTGGGAAATGACATCTGATACCTGCCACCTGGAGCTGTGTGTGGGAGTGTGGGAGGAAGACTGGGAAACTACTGTGAAGGACATAATGAGAACTAACCAAAGCAAAGAGGTTCCTGAACTAGCCCCTTTTGGGAGAGCCTCACTGGAATAAGGCTGCCAGTAGAGGCAGCTCAGAAAATAAAAAGTTTTATAATACCTCATTGCAATTAATACTGTTTTAAAATGGGAAGGTAAATGGGATGAGGTTTTGTATGCTGATATGTTTTTTGTTTTAAGAAATCACCCAGAATGGCAAAGAGACTGTGGGATCAGACCGCACTCTGGTCTTGGCCCTTGAAAAGGAAAACAAAGCAAGGAGAAGACAAATCAAACGTGTTGTTCAGCATGCAACATAAGATAGCAATGTATGAAGTCAAACAAAGATTATCATGCTGAAATGCAAAGCGATTACAGTTCACAAAATAGGTACATATGATTTGTTAAAGGCTCCTCCTAAGGTAAGGGAGGAAGGATAAAGATGACCTCCCCAACAGGGAAGAAGACTTAGGCTCCAAAAGCATACCCACTCAAACTCATCCCCCTCCTGGCACTTCAATTGCATCCAGAACTAGGATGTAACAGACCCCTCTGTGAGAGGCGGTGAGATCAGAAGAAAGAAAAGGGTGGAATTTTAGTTGATACAGGGGCCATATATTCAGTTTTAAAGCTTTAGTACCTATGGAGAATGTTTATGTTGTAGTATGGGGAACAACTGACCAGCCTGAGAAGGCATACTTTTGCAAACCTTTAAAGTAACATTTGTACTTAGAAGTTTTTGTACAATTCTCTAAACATTCTCAAATGAGAAAGATTACTCTGGAGGCAAATGATATAAAGATGTTAGGCTTAATATTAACAGCCATTGAAATTAAGAAAGACATTGGTAAAGAGATGTTAGAATAAGTAAATAAGTATTTTTGGGGGTATGGGCCTCTGCTGTACCAGGGAGGGTGAAAAATGCCCCCACATAGTAATCAAGCTTAAGGAAAGAGCACAACCAGTGAGAATTGAGCAGTACCCCCTCAAAAGGAAGATAGGAAAGGAATCAGCCCAATAATTGATAGTACTGGATTGAGGGCTGTCAGTAGGATAACAAAGAATTTATACCCTGTGGTAGCAAATCCATATACTTTACTAACTTGTTTAACACCTGAGCTAACCTGGTTCACTCTTTTAGGCCTAAGAGATGCCTTCTTTTGCCTCCCTATCCACGAAGCCAGCCAGAAAATTTTTGCATTCAAACACAGTTCACATGGTCCATGTGCCTGAAGGCTTCAAAAATTCCCCACTCCGATTGGAGAACAGCTTGCAAAGACCCAGAGTCCCGAGAAGCTCCACAAGAGGAAAGGAGGCTGTTGCAGTACATGGATGATCTTCCAGTAGCCACTCGGACGAGGGAAGCGAGAGAAGCCTGGACGGTAAGCCTTTTGAATTTCCTAGGACTCCAAGGATGCAGAGTGTCAGAGAAAAAGGCACAGGTAGTGAAACAGAAGGTAATCTACCTGAGGTAAGAAGTGAATGCTAAGCAGCAGACTTTAAGGCAGGGAAGCCATATGCCAAACCCTGAAACCCCAGACAACGAAGGAACTCCGAACCTTCTTAGGCATGGCAAGGTAGTGCCAGCTGTGAGTTTATAATTATGGACTGCTCGTCATACCCCTCTATGCTCTTATTGCCGAGGGAAACCGAGATCTCCAGTGGACAAAAGAAGCCACACGGGCCTTTCACCAGCTAAAGAGTGCCCTCATGTCAGCTCCAGCTTTAGGACTTCCAGATGTAAGTAAACCATTCTTTCTATTTTTCCATGCAAGGAATTGC
This sequence comes from Ammospiza caudacuta, assembly GCF_027887145.1. Lineage (NCBI taxonomy): Eukaryota > Metazoa > Chordata > Aves > Passeriformes > Passerellidae > Ammospiza > Ammospiza caudacuta. Next base: position 91,015,505 of record NC_080595.1, on the reverse strand, counting down.
CCTGGGAATACTGGCTCAGGACTTGGATCCATACCAGAGGGCAGTTGCTTACCTCTCTAAGCAACTAGATGCAACAGCCAAGGGCTGGCCAGGTTGCCTCAGAGCTGTAGCAGCAGTCGTGCTGAATATTCAAGAGGAACCCAAGTTTACCCTGGGACAAAAATGACTGTGCTAGTGTCCCGCACAGTGTCCGCAGTACTGGAAGTAAAGGGTGGCCACTGGCTTTCACCACAGAGGTTTCTGAAATACCAGGCCATCATGGTAGAGCAAGATGATGTAGAGATAGTGGTGACTAATATTGTCAACCTAGCTTCCTTTCTCAGTGGAAATCAAGGAGAAGCAGTACACCACGATTGCCTAGAGACCATTGAAGCTACCTACTCCAGCTGCCCAGACTTAAAGGACACTCCTCTGGACAATGCAGAGACCTGGTTCACTGATGAGAGCAGCTACATTGCCAGTGGAAAGTGACATTGCAAAGTACACAGTGAATACCTGCAGAGAGGTAATAGAGTCTGGACCCTTACCAACAGGTACCTCTGCACAGAAGGCTGACCCATGTCTTAGAAACAGCAAAAGGAAAAGGAAATAGACATCTATACAGACTTGAATTATGCATTCAGAGTCGTGCATGCACATGGAGCCATCTGGAAGGAGAGGGGACTGCTGACCTCACAGGGAAAGAAGAGACAATCCAGCTGCTGGAAGCATTGCAGCTGCCTGAAAAGGCATATTAAGGCACACCAGAGAGTGAGCTCAGAATTGGAGGAAAGAAATGAGCTGGCAGATGGAGAGGCAAAGAAAGCAGCAAAAGGTGAGACAATTATGGGCAGATTTTCCTCAAAGGTAAGCCAGAATACAATAACATTAATCAAAAGAGACATACAACCACAAGGGGTGGGCTACCATTGAAAGAGAGCTGGTAATCCCTTCCCATTTTCATGGTCACTAGTGAAGGAAGGGCACTAGAAAACACACTGGGGCCTAACTACTTAAAAGCTTTTATAAAGTGTATCTCCTTTCCCAAAATGACCAAGGCTGCCAGTGATACAGAGTGCATTGAGATGAAGTGTTGACTTTGAAGTAGTAATTTCCACAGGCTTTCTAGAACACACGTCTGATTGAAAGAATCGTTGTCAGGAATTTATATGCCACTATCACTCAGGTGAGCCAACAGAGTGATCCTTGCCTCCAGACTAACCCCAAAATACCCCCGGCCAAAACTCGGTCAGACTGGGAGAGGCCACTGCCTGTACAGCAGTGGCAAATTAACTTTTCAGAACTCCCAAGGAAAGGGGGGTATCAGTATTTACTGGTATTGATAGATACATTTTCAGGGTGGCCAGAAGCATTCCCCACCAGAACTGTCAAAACTCAAGAGGTGACCAGGGTATTATTACAAGAAATAATACCATGCTTCAGAGTTCCTGCCACAAAATCCTCGGATAGAGGATCACATTTCATTTCTAGAGCAGTGCAACAGATTAGTAGCCATCTGGGCATAGATTAGGAACTTCACACTCCATGCTGCCCCAATCAAGCAGCCAGGTAGAGAAAATGAATCATTCGATTAAGCAGCAGATTGTAAGACTGGGGCAAGAAGCTAATCTACCCTGGCCCCAAGCTCTTCCACTGGCACTATAGCAAATTCAAACTAAATTCAGGCTAAAGGAAAGCTGAGTCCTTTTGAAATGCCTTATAGAAGACCGTATGGAATACAAAAGCAAATGTCCACCCACTTTGGGGAAGTAACACTGGCCACCTACATGGTGGCTTTAAGCAAACAGCTCAGAGAAATTGAGAAACATGTGGCTGGAACTTGGAGCAGGGAGTTAGATAGCCTGGGGATGATGTATATGTTAAGTCTCTTACAGAGAAGACTTTGGAACCACAGTGGGAGAGACCACTGCAAGTACTTCTCACCACCTTCACTTCAATCAAAATCAAGGAGCAGAATGCCTGGATTCATCACTCTGGAGTGAAGAAAGCCCTAGAAGTCCCTTGGAGAGTGACACCAGGAGACAATGAACTGATACTAAATCTTACTCGGGCAAAGTGAGTATATTGCAGTCGGGGGGTAGTTCATACTTTGGTTTACAGAATTGTTTTGTACGTAATTATAACTGAAGTTTTAGAACTAGAGAGTACCTCTATCCAAAGAAATGCTGAATGGCCTTGGTCCCAGGTGTTTAATCAGTATACTGGATCCATGGGAGAACCTTCTGAGGTAAAAGATTTAAATCTATCCACTGTAGTAATTCATGGAGATCAGGTATATGAGGAGCAGGAATGGCAGGAACAGGAACTGTGGACCCTTCAAAGGATCAGACGAGAAGAAATCAAGGTAGGGTGCCGGATGATAAATGGGACGACTTACGAGAGACCAGATGCAATTAGTGTTGTAACCTCTCCTGGTGTACGAACACCAGGAAGTCTGTGATAGCCAAAGTGAATCAGACTGTTGGTGTAATTTCACCTTGATACAGCCTGTAGAAGTGACTTGCCTTTGGGCTCAGGATGCTATCGGACTTTCATTTAAATTCAAAGTAGGCACTGCACTTTTTACAACAGCAGGGCCTTATACAACCCATACTAGGACTCAAATAGTTCATACTCAACCCAAACTTGAACCTGAAGTGTATGAAATAGCCCCCTACGTAGTGAGGAATGTGGGTGAACACAACTATTATTCAATCCAGAATGGTCTCTCAAACTGTTGAGTTGCTAATGCAAATTAATATCTCAAAAATCCAACCACCCTGCTCCTCCTTCCTAAAAACATCCTTTGAGGGCTGGACAACATGGTTACAAAGACAAGTATATCTCAGGAGCAGAATAAGAAAGGATCTAACTGGGATATTAGGGACAGGATTAGGAGTTTTAAATGGAATTGATTCAGAAATACTGATGAATAAGCTGGCCACTGCAGCAGGTGGCCTAACAAAATTGAAGTAGCCTTTACAGTCATCTCTATTGGCATTAGGAACTAGCCAGTGGCAGATTTCAAAAGTACTGCCAAAGTAAGGAAGTACGAAAAGGCCGGGGAGCAAGACCAAAAGTTAATAGTAGAAGCACTTGGTACAGTTCAAGATAATGTGTCTTTAGCTTTCAGTTGTATACAAGTACAGTTATAGATGCAAGCAACAGCAGCTCTGATCATACAGAGAGGAAATGAAGGAAATTTTCCAGCTGAAATTCAGAAAGTTGTCTGGGATAATGCGATTGATCTTGAAAAGACATTTCAATCCTGGTGGACTATGGTAAATTTCACCTACGATCCTGCTTCTAATGTGACCACTGCCTTTGTGCTTACCATATGTAATGACACTGTTTATGTTATCCATCCCATCATTGCACTAAGATTAAACCATGAAAGAACAATACTCTACCCTTGAGAACATAGAGTATGGGCACAAAAGATGAATAAAAAGTGGCAGACAATAAACTTGGAATCCTGCATTACTAGACTAACAATGAGATTCATTTGTGAAAGCAATACTATTAATGCCCAGAATGTGTGTCTAGACACTGAACAGAGTATTTGCCACTTTGAAGTTCATCCAGTCACTGACCAGAGAACTGTGCTCGTATATACTGGAAAAGAGTGTGTGTGCCTGAGAACTGCCTGTGCTGCTGTAAAAATTGATAGCGATGATGTTATTTTGTCTAGTAGAAATCATTCTAATTTCTGTATTTGTAATTTTGTTAAGATTATAGAGTGTGATTTTTCGTACTTGGCCCCAGTGACATCCCACCAGATGATTAAAACCAATTATACAATGTATCATGGGCTATCACCTACCCCTATTGGGAGGGACCTTACATTAGTAAAACAATTAATTAAGCACCAAGACCTACTAGAGATCTTGAAGGAAATCCAAGAAAGTGGAAAGAAAACCTTAATTACTGTCCAACATGACAGAAATTAAATAACTAGAATTCTGCCAAGAATAAAACAAAATGCAGATCATCACTGGTGGGATGTGGTCTTTGGGTGGTCACCAACTTCAAATGGAATCTCTAATAAGTTGCGTCATCCTACTGTAGTTTTGTTAATATTAGTTAGAATAAGTTTAAGATTATCCATTAACAAATGTTCAGCACTGAAGTACACTTGTTGTCAAAGGAATTTGTACAAAGTAAAAGAATTTACTTCCTCCTTTTAGGAAAGGGGGAAATGAAGCAAAGTGGAAATTTTCCAGGATAGAAATCCATTTTGATTTAGGTGAAATGTACATTTTTGAGTTGAGTCTGTGGTTAGAAACCGTAGTTATTTAGCCTGACTGCAAGGCCTAAGCTCAGTGAAGTTACTTCAGTGAAGGACAGAGATAAGGGGGGGGAGACAGAAGATGATAAAGAGAGACAGAAACTGTTATGGGAGCAGGTCAACCTGACCTAAGAATTCTTTCTGATAAAAGGAACTAGAGGCAAATGTCACGCGAAATTCATAAAAATGAATATGCATGAACCTATTGTGAAACTGTATGCATATGTATTTGAGAGAGAGATAAAAAGAGACCTGAAGTTCTCAAAGGTACGCATGCCTTTTTAGGGAGAGCAATCTCCGCATGCGTCCAGCGCTGTAACAAAACATACCGGCTTTACAATTTTCACAGAGTTGAGGGGTACTTTTTCTTTTCTCCGCAAAAAATCACTACTAAGGTTAACAAGACTGTTGAACTTTGATAAATAGGTGCATTTAAGTGGTGAATTGTGTTCCTGTCCAGGGCAGGAGGGTTGGAACTAGATGATCTTTAAGGTCCCTTCTACCCCAAACCATTCTATGATTCTGTGATACTACTTAAACATCAAATAAACCAAGTTTGTAAATGAAAGAGTCAGTGCCTTAAATCCAGCTACAACTAGAGCACTGTCAGTTTTCAGCTGGGCAAACTCAGGGCTCTGTAGCTCTTGCTAAAGCCAACAGTTTCTTCATGAGAAATGTCATGCAGCTGGAACCAGTTTTTTTCATTAAAAAGGAAATAAACACATGTTTTCAGCAGCAAAGCATGATGAAAGATGCAGAGAGTTGTTGCTGGAGCTGTTTCTCTCCTGCCTCACTGAAGCATTTGGACAACACTTGCAGCTAGTGTCCAGTAAGGATCTGAGGGACAAAACCCCTCCTACAGTAACAAATCAATTATTTTGTGCGACACTCTGCAATTTATACAACCTCCCTGTGTAATTTAAGAAGAATAATCCTGCTCACTGCTATGTTCAGGGTAATTCAGCCAAATTTTGCATGTCTATGTTGACCTTGACTGCAGGTACTGCCGACATCAATATTAACCACGTAGATTAGATAGGCAGGATGGAGCAAGGAGGATTATTCTGTATTGACATTTTGAAATCAATACAGTTGGCAAAAGAAAACAGTCAGGAGTGCAGAGGGCCGTTTGACTTCTGATACCACACTTCATTGTCTCTCGCAGTTCTCTTTGGTGTGTATTTACACTGAGTCAAATTCAGGGAAATGTTTTTGACGAAAAAAATGTAAAAACCAACCCCAATGTTCTTTGATGAAATTGAGCAGAAGTGTCCTGAAGGAATATACACTTAGGAAGGCATAGAAGCTTGTATCAGATTTGAGCTGAATTAGTTGATGTGATTTATGTAAAGCGTCAAGGTGTAAAAAGTAAAAAACAAAAAAAAAAACATTAGAATAAAAGTGTGATTGGTATAGCAGTATTTTTTAAATCTGAATGACCTTTTCAGACACTATATGTATTTTTAAATGGCAAATAGGAGGCATATTACCATTTTGTGCTGACACAGATACTTCCAATGATCATGATCTCTCATGTATCTTACATTTCTGCATTGTCATCATTAGTCATGAATTTGTTCTCTGTAGATGAGAAGTAACTAAACAGAGAGAATTGGTTTTGTGTGCTTAAGAGAAAGAGGTTTCTCATTTGCAGAGAATTGTTGGCAATACTTGGTGTGGGAGGGGCTATAGTTATATAATCTCAAGGCAAAACAGCTGAGAGCTTAGGGTGAGTTCCACTGTGCACAAGGTAAGTGGGTTCTTTTAGTTTGGACATACAGAGAGTTGTTGTATGTGAAACTCATCATTGAATGGGTTTTATTGAATAAATGTGTGTATGTTGTTTCTTTACTAACATGGTTATGTGTACCAAATGTTAGTTCTTAATCAGCTGCTTTTGAGGTGCAGAGAATTAGAAAAAGAAGTGCAGATACAACAAGTGGGGAGTGTTTTCTCTCACCTCCTCCTTCCTACTGTCGAGAAGCTGACATGTTATTTACAAGGGGAATATGGTGGTGGTTTGGCCGTTTTCCTTTTGCTGCTGTTAAAGTTTCAGCTTTGTTGCTGACAGGGTGTCAGTAGCTGTGAGGCTGGTACAGGCTGGGCGCTGTTTGGGTGTGTTTGTGGCTGATGTGCACACATGGTTCTGAGTGGGGTGGGTGACACTCTGCCCAGAAACTGTTGTTGCTTTAAGTGTCTAACTAGAAACTGTTGTTGCTCGAAATTCCAGCAGAGTTGGAACTGGACCAAGCAAGCATTGCCCTGAGGCTGTGCCTGTGGTAAAGGCAAATCTGATGTTACCAGAGGCAAAATAATTTCCATGTTTTGGAGGTTTGTCTAAAGACATATTAGAAGCATGGAGTGTTGTAAAAGGGATTGACTGATGGAAAGGATTCCTTCCTGGCTGGTTATAATGGAGCATAAATGGCTGCTGGAGAAAGCAGAGTAATTGCTGAGATTATAGCATGTATCTGATTAAACAGTAACTGTGTTCTGAGATAATGCAAAAATACACAAATAGCACACGCAGCTTTCTGGTCAGAACAGAACAGTTTGAATGAAAATTGTTTTGGTTGACTGGTTTTCTCTCTGGGCCAATTACTCTAAGTACAGAGTTCTGCTTAAATATTCTGCATGTGTGAGTAATATTTGAAGGCAGAATGATACGTGGCAGTCTCTCAATACATTCTAACTTTTATATCCACTGTTGATTAATTAAAGTCTTGGACGATAAATCATTGGTTTCAAAAAAGACAACTTTGAAAGCGAATTAGAGAGTTGAATCCATGATAGTGAATGTTAATTGCTCAACCCTGCTTTCTTCATTGCAGATACCAGGGAATCAGGAGGTGGAAACATGTCTGGAAAACCCAAGCTGCACTACTTCAATGGACGTGGCCGCATGGAACCAATTCGGTGGCTCCTGGCAGCAGCTGGGGTTGAGGTTTGCTTCTGGTCTTTTGTATTGAGATCCTGTGACAAATATGTGCTTCTACTGCTCCTTCTGAAAAGTGTGACTGAGCAGCAGTTTCAAGCTCTGCCTTCAGTGCATTGCTGAGAGGCCAACAGGGACCATGAGCTTGCCCTAAGCAGGGGGCGAGTTCCTGTCTGACTTGCATGCATCGTGTGCAAAGCCTGCAGGTAGCACCAGAAATGCTCCTCCCCTGTAGCTAGAGAGAGAAGAAATTTAGAACCCCAGCAGCAGAACCTGGCTTCTTAATCTTCTGATTACAGAGGTCAAGCACGTGCCATTCTGAGAACCTTCAGTTAAATTCCAATGTCCAAAACTACAGGTTTTTTTTTTTTTTCCTCTGACAGATTCTGATGGTAAACCTGAGATGGTGTATGTGAATCTGTGTGTTTCAAGATACAAGGGCTTCTGTCACAGTTATGGCCAATGTGCCTGAAAGATTTCAAACATGATTTATGTTTTAGAAATATAAAATTGCCCAAAACATATCACTTTAGGCCTTTTTTACCTAAAGGAGGAGAGGCTAAATCATGGAATGACAATAGAACATTCTCCTTCCTGCAGTTTGAAGAATCTTACCTGGAAAAAAAGGAGGATCTGACAAAGTTACAGAAGGGTAAGTTTCCTTCACTTTTAGATAATACAAGCAGCAATAATAATAATAAAAATAATCAGAATAGAAATTAGAATTGCTTGTCTGAGATCTCCTAAGAATTCTGAAGTCTTAGTGCCTTAAAAGAAAATGGCATAGACTGGATTGTACATGAGCTCTCAGAGTTGCACACTGCAGTGTTAGGTGATATCATCCACCCAGGTGCTTCAACCTCCAATGAATCCCAGAAGGGCTGAGGTCAGAAGGGACCTCTCAAGATTATCTACTCCACCTCCCCACTTCAAGCAAGGCCCCCTCCAGCCACTTACCCAGGACCATGCCCAGCTGGGTTTTGAGTATCTCCAAGGATGGAGAATGTACAGCTTCTCTGGACAACCCACACAGTCCAAGAGCCTTTCTTGAAGTTCAGATGGGTGACTCTCCTTTGTTGTATTGCACTAAATAGTTCATTTAGTTGTTGTTTTGCACTGGGTGTCTGGTAAATTGCACTGGTCACATGGTCTGTCTCCTTCTCCCCTTTGCCCCCTAAGCCCCAGTAGCAGTGGTTTCTCCCTGGTCTCCTCCTCTCCTCTCTCCCTCCCCACTTGTATCCCACTGCCTGTGGTTCTTTACCTCCACCCTCCATTCCCCGGTTTAAAATCTCCCACCATCAAGCATTCCTCCTCTTTTCCCCTAGGGATGTTGCCTGGATTTCCAGGTGACACGTCTCAAGGAATAAAGTAGGGCTCTGGTCCTGAGGAGAAGAGAGCCTCGAGTCTTTTCCTTTTGTCCTCGTAAAGGCTGGGATGGGTGGGGGTCCAGAGCAGCTGGATGGCACCGAACGGCCCCAGAGATCAGCCCCTACAGTTGGCACCCAGGGGTCGTCTCCCACGAGGTCTCACTCCTTTGCTTCACTTTGTGACCACTGCTTTCCATCCTATGGCCATAGAGGCCTTTGTCTTCAGATCATCTTGAAAGTCATTAGCATCTTAGGTTGCCTTCAAAGTTGTGGTTTTATAATCCCTTTGAAAACAGAGTTCCAGATTTCCGAGTTTACCTGTTCCTCTGCTGCATTCCTGCATCTCAAGGCAACAACCCACTGTGCTGGCTTCAGCTTCTGTCTTCCTGGACATGATTATCATGTCTCTTCCAAACCAACTGCATGTCTGTGCTCTTCACCTGGCCTGTGAAAAGCAACCTGAGCTTGGGTTAGCATTTGCAGTCCTGCTGTCCTGTAGGAATAATGACTTGGACCCTATGTAACAGGCTGCCTTTCAAAAAGTGTTTTGTGACACAAGCAGAATGCTAAATGCACCCTTACAAAGAAAGACATATATGATCAATCATCTGAGTCAAGAAATATGATTCCATCAAGCAAAAACTCTTGCAGACTCTCTGATCTGATACCTCTCTTTCTGGAGAACAATTTTTACGTCTTTCAGGCTAAGATAAGATTTCTCTGTGCTAGCAAAAGCGTTGCATGGCTCCAGCCTCACTCCAAGTGATATTTGGGTCTTGCAGGAATCTCATGGAGGTCTCACATTGTTCCCACTTCATGCCTAGACAGATGAACTGCCATTTATAAAGACAATAAAGTTGTCACAAAGATATTTTTTGCTTTTCAATTCACTATTATTTATATATTCATTAGTATTCACATTATATGTTGGCCAGTGCTTAGAAAGTGCAGATGTATTTAGCAGAACATGACAGAAACTGGCTGGACCAGATCTTTCAGTCCTTCTCATCTCTGTGAACCTCCATGAAAATCACCTGTGTTAGAGCCATGCAGTGCATGTATTTTCAATGTGTGACAGCTGCCAGTTCTGCCTTTGGCTGATTCCTCAATCTCAAATTCCCACAACTTCATTTCTATATTATTAAGTTATTAACGTGTCACTGCTGCATGGTGAGCATTTTCCACACCTTCCTGTAAGAATGAGGAAGGTTGCTACCAAAAGGGTTGTCAAGCAATGGAACAGGCTGCCCAAGGAGGTGGTTGAGTCACTGTGTGTAGACAGACGTGCACTTGGGGAGAGGGTTTAGTGGTGGAATTAGGCATTGCTGGTTTTACAATTGGATTTGATGATCTTGGGATATTTTATCCAGCCAGATTGATTCAGATTCTAAATAAAAAGGAATACGTGTGGTCACTTTGCCTAGCACATGTGGGTGATCCTCACTGAGAGACTGAACTTCTCCTTGTGTTCTTCCCCTTGGCCTAGATGGATCCCTGCTCTTTCAGCAAGTGCCAATGGTGGAGATGGACGGGATGAAGCTGGTGCAGACCAGAGCCATTGCCAACTACATATCAACCAAGTACAACCTCTACGGGAAGGACGTGAAGGAGAGAGCCCTGTACTGTAACAGTACCACTTTGCTTGTTAGACCCCAGCTCACCCTGTAGCTCAGGGAAACACAAGGGTATCCAGCTCCCAGCTCGATTCAGTGGGAGAGGGCAGCAGTGCACGAGATCACTGTGACTGCAGCTGATGTCTGCAGCAGAGAGAGACAGCTGGATTCCATAGGGCAAGCGAGCCCAGGAATCATCAGTCAGAGGTCAATGCACTTACCAGAAGAAAGCAGTCAGGGGGGCAGACTGTCCCACTGATGCTGCATTTCATTTTCTCCTGCAGTTGTCAGCAGCATCATTTTACCCTCCTCACATTCAGGGCAATGTCTTTTAAGGGAAGAAAAACCCTTCTCTCTCTAATTACCAGGAATTTGTGCAGATTTCATAACAGTTTATTAAAGGAGAGGACTCCTGGGGCTCATGTTTTGACTTGAGGTATTACTGAATGGTTGAAATTAATAACCCCTTGTAACGACATGTGTCAAGATATTTGCTAGAAATGGTATGGAGCTGCTGTTAAACTTAGGCTGTCTTATTGGATTTTTAACACGAGTCTTCATGGTACACATGACAGTTTTGTAATCAGGTTCACAAACCCATATTCCAGACAATAATCAGTCCCAGCAACAAGTGGGAGTCTACAGTCTTTAGGTTTCCCTAGGAATTTTGCATTTGCCTTTGGCCCAAGCTCCCCCCTGCCTGGCCCCAGTGCAACTGCATTCCATGGGGAACTTTGCCAGGGTATATGTGTGTGTGTGGGACAGAAGAGGCAGGGATTTCCCAGCATCTCAGTGAGGTTGTGCCAGGAGTTATTGTGCTGTTCAGACCTACTGTGTGACCTGACCAAGTGGATCTCTTCCTTTCAGAATCGATATGTACGTGGAAGGAATGTTTGATCTGAATGAGTTACTCATGAAATATGGCTACCTACCACCAGACCAAAGGCAGGAACATTTTGCAAATATGATGGACAAGACTGAAAACAGATACTTCCCAGTCTTTGAGAAGGTATGTGGCAAAGAGCTTGTAGCTCAATTGATGCTGTTACCTTGAAGCTCCATCCTGGAAGCACACTGGTTTAATGGAGGAAAACAGAAGAAAAGCTACCCCTGGAAAACCAATGCTCTGGTTTCAGTGGTGCTGGGATTAAGATGGAGACAGGATACTGCAGAGGGGACAGAAGGCACTTCAAATCTGGGAGAGATGTACAGCTGCAAAAACCCAGCACACACAGAGCTCCCCAAATGTCCATGTTTCAGTGTGTGTGTTGTTCAGACAAAAGACTCTACAGCACCAGCTTTGACATCAAGGTTCCTCCTGAAGTGCAAATGGCCCTGTACCATACATGCTGTGTAAAAGCATTGCAGTTCCTCCTGTATCTCATACAGCTGAGCCTTCAGTGCAGCTACAGCAGGCAAGGCAAGATGAGCCCAACTGAGCTGCCAGACAGGAATGTAGAAGTGAAAGACCTGATAGATGATGCCTAGGGTGGCAGTGCTTTCTGATCATTGTTTGTACTGCAGGTGTTTGAACTGCGTTTCCTTCTTTCACTGGCAACTCTGTGCAATGTGTGACCTTGCTTTGAAGATATATTTTTTAGGAGTGAAGAACAGAAAAAGTTATATTTTATATATTTATATGTTATTTTATATTTTATTAACATAGAAGAGACATGATCTGCTTCTGTTCTCTGTTTTTAGGTTTTGAAAGACCATGGAAAAGGCTTTCTGGTTGGCAACCAGCTGAGCAGGGCAGATGTTCAATTACTTGAAGTCATTTTGATGGCAGAGGAGTACAAACCTGATATACTTGCCAAATTTCCTCTCTTGCAGGTAAATGAATGAGCAATTTGAATATAGAATGAAAGGAAAGGACTGCTCATTTAAAGTGGCTGGGAAATATGTGGGAGTGCGAGGGTCAGAAGTGACTTGAAAAATAGTAAAATATCCCAAGGTCTGTAGCTGGCCTTGGCTACTCGTTTTTATATTTGTGGTATCTTTTTATAATCCCAAAAACAAAAAAGGGGGAAGCATATAGTTTCTTCTGCAGCACCAAGCTGTAATGTGTCTTTCAGGGCACAGATAACATTGAAATGTCTGACAGCTGAAATGATCCTTAAGCACGGCGCTGTTTTGATTTTGCTTTGTAGAGTTTCAAAGCAAGAATAAGCAATATCCCCACAATAAAGAAATTCCTGCAGCCTGGCAGCCAGAGGAAACCGCTAATAACTGACGAAGAGTTACCAAAAGTAATGAAAATTTTCTACTGAGTCTAAAGCTGCAGAAACTATTCCATTGTGCTTGCTGACATTGGGGAAATAATGAAAACACTGAAAACCAAGTTTTGATTCTACCAGGAAAGGCAATAGTTCACTAAATAGGGGGTATATTGGACAACACAGAATGCTTTAAATAACTAAACAGAATACCTGAAATAAATTCTTACTATTGATACTCAAAACCTGGCTGTTCATTGATTTCTTGCTGCTACTTCTATGCCTAAGATCTGTCTGGTTCTGTTTTTCTGGCATTCCCAAGAACTGTTTGAAAATTAGGAGAGATTATCCCAAACAGTTGGTCATAGTGTTTTTTTTCTGGGAAATGCCAGGAAAAGCCTGCATGTTCTGGCTAGCTGAGGCTGAAAATTTGGATTCTAACTTCCTCTGAGCTGAACTTGGAATATCCTTGGACCAGAACTCCTACTGCACATCTGCTTTGCCACTAGACACTTGAAGTCGTGTAATGCAGCTTCACCCATGTTTCCTTTATCAGGAGATCTATTGCAGCAGCTAAAAGCCCTTTGCAGACTCTGAGAAACAAATGCTGGTCAGCAGCTTAAAACTTGTTAAGGAAGGATTCAGGATGGTGTCAGGTCTTAGTGAGACCCTGGAATGCAGGAATCCATATTGACTTATGTCACTGTATATTAAACCAAGTTTAATGCAAGCTGTACTGGAGTTGTTCATTTTAATCACTAAATCCAACTCCACTATTGAGGTTAAATAGACTGTTGAACTTTGATAAATATGTGCATTTATGTAGTGAAATGTATTACTGTCCATGGCAGGAGGGCTGGAACTAGATGATATTTAAGGTCCCTTCTACCCCAAACCATTCTATGATTCTGTGATACTACTTAAACACCAAATAAACCAAGTTTGTAAATGAAAGAGTCAGTGCCCTAAATCCAGCTACAACTAGAGCACTGTCAGTTTTCAGCTGGGCAATCTCAGGGCTCTGTAGGTCTTGATAAAGCCAACAGTTTCATCATAGGAAATGTCATGCTGCTGGAACCATTTTTTGTCATCAAAAAGGGAAATAAACTAATATTTTTCAGTAGGAAAGCATGTATTACAGAGGGTTGTTGCAGGAGCTGTTTCTCTCCTGCCTCGCTGAAGCATTTATACAACACTGGCAGCTGCTGAGTGCCACCCGAAACTTGGGCTGTGGGTACTGGCTCCATGCCATGAGGCCTTCTCTGAGGATGAGCTCCTGGCATGGCCATGTAGTGTCAGGATCCCTCACAGATACCCCAGTTTATGGCCGCTCAGAGCCTGAGCCCCTGGCACAAGGAGTGCTTGCTTGCCTTGCACAGGGCCTGCAGCCCCAGCCTCCCACAATTCACACAATCGCTGCTGCCTCAGGGGCCTCCGAGCCTGTCCCCTGCTCACGGTGTCCCAGCCATGTCCCTGATGTGCAGCTGCCTCGGAGCCAGCCCAGTGGAAATGTTGTCCAGAAAATTTAGGTTTGTTACCCAGTGTGCAACAGACCAATTATTACACACTTAAATGAGACATTGACTATTAATTTCAGAGTTGTGCAAGCCTGGTTGCTTGGTGGTATTCCAAAAATCAATAACAAGTTTTTACTATTTATTCATTTTAGCAAGTAAAGGCATTAATGTTAATTGACTACAAGTTGTCTGGTTCTCTTAATAATCAATATTCTCTCTTCTATTGGTTAATGCTTCTCCCTCTTCTCATGCTGATTAGTCTACATGCTCACTGTGTCTTCTTGTCTTCTTTTGACTTGGGTTTCTTGAGTTGGTGGGCTGTGAGTCAGCAGTGTGGGTCTCTCCCTGCCAGAATTGTCTTATACCCGTTCAGAGCTGATCTCAGCACAGTTGCTGAGTGGGCTTTTTTAGTTTCTTCCCTATCTTGGAAGTTCTGCCAAATGCCCTCGTGCCCCATAAATTCTGTATTTTATGTATCCAGTATCAGAGGTACATTGTTCTTTCCAAGCCTTGTTAAACTCCCCCTAGGTTTGAGATCATTAAAACATGTTCAACTCTTAACAAGGCGATTCTCATGACAAGTAATTTCTCTTTCCCACAACTGGACTTCACTTAGACCTTGTTAGGTAACTGCTCTCTGTTTCACAGATTAGAACTTCTTTCTTGTTGATTAGGCTTGAAAGTATACAAAGATCAAACATCAAAGCACATCCCTCGTCAAGAAAATGTTTACACATTCCACATTTTGCAACAGAAACTCGGCAAGACTGCAGGGACAAGGCTGGGGGGGCTTTTCCCTGAGCGGCAGCGCTGGGGGACGATGATGCGCCCGGCGGGGCGGGCGGTGGGCACGGCGGCAGCCGAGGGGAGGAGCGGCCGCCTGACGGGGCGGGAGGATCGTGTGTGGGGACCGGGCGCTGTTTGTTGCGGTGCCGTGTCGGTGCTGTGGCGGCGGAGCGGCTCGGGCACACGGTACTGCGGCGGCGGGCGGCGGGCGGCGCCAGCCCGGTGGAGCGAGTGGTTCTGGCCGGGTCAGCGCTCCTGCCCGGAGGGCAAAGGGCGAGGTGCGTGACACACCGGCTGGCCCGTCCTGCCGTGCTGCTCCAGGGAGTTTGTCCAGGGGTTATTCCCCAGCTTGTCTCCTGCAGCAGGGATCGGGACGGGCGGGAGGGTGGGCACAGGTGGGGTTTATTTGTGTTTGGCACTGGGTACGATCAGCGAGGAAGCTGAAGAGAAACTGCTCTTTGGAGTGCAGGTTTTGCAATCTCTGGGAGTACTTTGCCTTTCCCCTCGTCCGGACGCTCCTCCTGGCTCCGGCTGGAGAAGGAAGCTTTTCGAAGCCGGACTTGGCCCGGGCACAGCGGAAGCCGCCCGCTGGGGAGCAGCTGCGGGTTAAGGTGGTCCGGAGCGATGCAGCGCTGCGCTGTGTGGAGCTGCCCCTGCGGGACGGGGTCGAGCAACAAAGCGCTGCAGAGGACTGCTCCGGGGCCCATATCCGGCTAGGAAGAAAGTTTAAGATCTTGGTTCAGATTATGAGCTTGCTGCTAAATTAATTTTCTTGTTCCTCACTGAAAGGCTGGTGCCTGAATTGTTTTGGAGAAAACAACATGGGGTGTTTTTAATACAGCGATCACAGCAGTAGCTGCCTCTCTGACACCTGCGTGGCTGTGGTCCAAGGAAAGTCTGATGTGTTAAAACATCAAGAAAGTTTGTGATTAATTTTCAGGTCCATTCTTGCTATTCAAGAAAGACAGTTTACCAATTTTGTGACTCTTTTATCACTGCTCAGTATTTTACAAAGGGATATTCATTGCAGAGCCATAAAAGGGTCACCAGAATAGCTTGCAGCCTTATGTAAGTGTTCAGCCTGAACCCCCAGTTCGGACCTTTAGCAGTGCTTTTGCAGGAGGATATTGCTGGCTTTTCAGGGGATACGTCCCGGTTTTCAGTGGAGCACTGAGCTGAGACTGGCAATCAGGGCTCTGTGTGGGCTGAATTTTATCAGCTCCAGCTCTGCTTTGTGGAGAGGTCAAGGATGTTTGCTGTTTCTGCCTGTACTAGCCTGTCCTTACAGTGTGTTTCTCAGCCTTGGTCCCACTGGACCTCCCACTGCTGGAGGTTGGAGTGTTTGTCCATTCTGTGAGGGTTTAAGTGCAGTTCTCCCCTCTGGTGAAGCTGAGACCAACACCTACTTTCTGAGCATCAGGGAATGAAGTATTTCTGAGGTATAGACAATTAGGAGCTCTCTTACTTGTTACAGTGTAAGTCATTAATGGGAAATAGAAATGAGGTTTAGATCATGGTCCTGTGTGTGTAGGGCCTGGTAGGGAGCTGTGGCAAGTCCCTTTTTGAGTGCCTTGTTCAGGTGTCAGCCAGGCGTCCAGCAGTGCTGGAGCAGATGCCAGCTCCACTCGAGACACAATCCACTGACAAGCACAACCTTTGTATCAGGGGAGCTTTGCTACAGGGACTGAGCTGTCCAGGGACACAGACACTGCCAGGGTGTGGTGGTTTTAGTTTGAAACTGGGCAGAAATCCTAATTTTGTGTGGTGGTTTTGGTTTGTTAATTTGAGATTTTATTGACTTTGAGATTCTTTTGGTTAATGTTTTAAAGAGTGTGGTGGGTTTGGTGTTGGTTAATTATTAATGTATTTATTTTTTGTTGTGAGGTGGGATTAGGAGAAAGGTAAAGTAGGTTTAAAATTTTAAAAGAGTGTAAAGAAAAGTTTATGAACAGTAACTAAAAGAAAGAGTAATGAGAATTAGAACAAAATTTTTAGAATATATATTTTAAAATATTTTTTTTTCTTACTGATAATGTCAAGAAACAAAATAAAATAGCTTAATATTTTAAATTTTTTTTTTTAGTTTACTTAGGGAGAGAAATCTTTTTTGTTAATGTTATGGAGACTTTTCTGCAAGAAAAAACCCCAGTTTTCTTGTGTTTTGTTAACGAACAGTAGTTGTTCAGGGAAATTTGTAATTGTGAAGTTCTTATTTTTTATAAGCTTTCTTACAGTTTGTTTATGGGTTATGTTGATTTATGGGGTATTGTTTTAAAGATGAGTTGCTAAAAGGTAAAAGTTTTTATTATTTATTTTAAAAATTATTTTTATTTTTAAAATAACAGATTTTTTTCTTTTTTTCTTGGGGGTAGAGGATTATTTTTTTAAAAACTTTTTATGGGATTACTGTTATTTTAATATTTGTTTATTTTAATATGGAGGGTTTTGTTTTATATTAATTTGATTTTTAAATTTTTTATAGTTTTAGGTGTTATAAGGAAAAAGAGTTTTTTCTCTATAGTTTATAAGAGGATTTTAGTTTTAAAATAAAGGTATTTCTTTATGTTTTTTCTCTGGATTTGATTTTTTTACTGACTTGGATGTTTTTATGGGGTTTTTTGTATGTTTGTATTTTGAGGGTTTTTTTCTTATTTGAGGGAGGATTGAAGGAGGATTGAAAGGGTTAATGTGTTGCTTCGGTCTTGTAAATGGTTACTTGATTTGTTGGTAACTTGTGAAAGAGAAAAGAGGAAGTTCTCAGGGTGTTTGTCCTGTCTAGGTTTTTAGTGATTGGAAGCTTTGTATTATTTAAAAAAATTCCTCTCTTGTTAAACTATGACACAGGGCTAGGTGGAAGCTGAGCAGTGGTTTGGAAGAGCTGCATTTTGGATGGGGGCACCTCTTTCTCCTGTGAGTCATTGCTGGCAGAGTGATGGCTGAGTGCTGTAGAGCCTGTGGAAGACAGCACCCATCACAAAGGACTTCAGTGGAGTGGCCCAGGGATGCAGGCTCCCCTGACACTGTTGTGCTGTCTGTGCCTCTTTATTGATGCCTTGGGATTATGGCCAAAATTTTTACTTTGTGGCTCAGCTATGTATTGTGAAGTCAATGCAAGCATAAATAAAAGCCTGCCTGTGAACTGATAAACCTTTGGCTTAACAATGAAGCATTCTGTCAGTCTGTGCCTCTGTCTTATGAAATTTGCTTCATTCTTCTGTGACCCATTAGGGATAAGAGTACAGTGTTAGCTTTGTTTCCAGCACCAGGCAAGCTCACATCAGCTGCCCGTGTCATACAGTGGCATGTGACTGCACATGGCAGGGAAATTTGAAAGGACCAAGTGTTTCATCTCAGCACCATCATCTGATGGGCTGACTTGAGCCCCCTGCTGCCAGGGGCGTTGCCCAGGCCTTATCTGCCCAACAGAGGTCAGTTCCTTCCATTTGGTTTTTGATTTTAAAGTTAAATTTTCAGGGCAGATAGAATATAAATCTCTGTTACAGTTTGACTGTAGCAGCTGGATAAGGAATGTAGAAGCTCTGGTGATATATGTTGCTTTTAAAAGCATATTTGTAAAGGCACAGGAGCTCAGGGCTCTGAATTGTCATATGAGAGAGGTGAAAACAGTGCTGGTGACACTAGTTTGGTGTTCTTTGGAAGCCATTCATTTGATACAGTACATTTTTCAAGTATGGTACGACATGTGACAAAACCAACACCTACTGAAGAGATTGCATCACTGCAAGGTTAAAAATGTGCTAGTTCAGGAGTACCCTACAGTTCTGCTTTGGTTGTAAAACTCAGTAAGCTGTTCGAACTACAATAATATATTATTTAGGAGATGCTTATTGTCTTGATGTGGCTGAATGGCTGCACATTCTGGTACTGTGTAGTTTTTCTTTTATTCCATTCATTCACAGGAAACTTGGTTGCATTCTTCTACTTTCTCATTTATCCAACTGTATTTAATAGTTTGGAGTGAGACATTCAAAATGCTAATTTAAAGCATGCTTCCATAAGATTATCATCTTGATTTTATCAGGAAGCAAGAACTCTGAAATCATGGCGGGGAAACCCAAGCTGCACTACACCAAGGGAAGGGGGAAGATGGAGTCAATCCGATGGCTGTTAGCAGCAGCTGGGGTTGAGGTTTGTACCTTTTTTTTATAAAGTGACTTGTGATTAAATTAGGTATCCTCTGGAAGGGTTTCCCAATCGCATCTGTGCTTAGGGATATGCACATCATGAAAAATTGTGATGCAGAATGCTTAGATTGAGTGATACACTCTTGTGTTTTATTTCATGTATTCCTTGAGCCATAGTTACACAGTGAAGAGATTTTAACATATAAAGAGAATTGATGGCTGTCATTTTTGAAACATACTTTAAGATGAGATTGTAAATTGTCGCTACAGACAAAACGGTGACTTTTTGCCAATGCTCATAACTTCCCTGTATCTCATGAGTCTTCTCCACTGAAAGACCATGCATACCACGTGAAAACTTATGAACATTCTCTCCAAAGAAAGCACCTTTTGTTCTTTGGGTCAGGACCTGAGTAGGATAAATCAGCAGATCTGCCCCAAAGGCAGTGTTAGGGGACCTATCTAGATTCACATAAGGTGAAGGCCATGCTATGACATCTTAATTTCTACATTAAGTTTTTGTTTGAATATGTTTTTTTGAAACTATTTATACTCTGTTGGAAATAAAAGGCTTTTTTAAATGGTGCTCACTTGAGAATATTGCTGACAGAGAATTTGCAGAACACAAGTGCTGAGGAAACCAAGATCTTGTCCTCGTTCAAATGTCCTTATTAAAAAAAAGTCCAGTGGATTAAAGATGGAGATAAATGCTGTGTAAGAGAGGCATAATTTACAAGAATTTTCTCAATATTTCATGTGGCATCAGCTGCTTTTTAATTGCATTATTTGGTATCAGTTTATGGTTCATGCAGGTGACTGTGGTCTTTATAACGAGGAAGTTCTTTCTGGAGCTTAATGCTTTGTACAGTCCTGTGGGGCTGGGGACACCAAAGTCTTGGGTTATTGTCTCTGCTGGAGCAGAGATGAAGTGGAGGATCTGTTAAGGAAACTTTCCTGTCTGACCATCCAGGAGCCTGTCCATCAGTCCTTAAAGTAATTCAGCCTTGGTGCAACAACAGATAACATTATGCCTCCAGGGTGGGACCTGGAACAAAGGAAACTGCTGATCTTTGGTACCCTCACAGTCTAAGTGAAGCTTTGGGGTCATGGGCTCCTGCTGTGGCTCACCTGGCCAGTGCCACATGTCCCCATGCCCTGTGTTGTGCAAAGGGAGGCAGTTCCCAGCTCCTGCCTTGGGCTCCCAGGGCTCCATGAGCAGCTGGAACTGCAGCTGCTCCCCCAGTTCCTGGCACTGAATGGATTCCTCACAGGGTCAACACAATGAGAGAAGTGTGGAGAATAGTGTGGAGAGGTGAGCTCTAACTGCCAGCCTTCCTTCCACTTCTCCACTGCCTTTGGAGTGACAGCATTGTTTTCTATTGTTGCTTTTCAGTTTGAGGAAGAATTCATAGAGACAAAAGAAGACTTAGAAAAATTGCGCAATGGTGAGTCTGTAAACCGTACCCTAAAGAGAAATTCTCACACACAGAACAAAAGAACAACAGGAGGTTTTTTTTTTAAGACCTGCAATATGATCTGACCTGTAAAGAAGAACTTCTTCCTTGTGGATGCTTTCATCCCTGAGAATTAGAAATGTCTTGTTCTCTTACCAGGTCTCTTCCTTATTTTCAGTGTAGTATTTCAGCAGCCTGAGTAGCTTGATCTTTTTTCTTCCCTAGATGGAGTGCTGCTGTTTCAGCAGGTGCCCATGGTGGAGATTGATGGGATGAAGATGGTGCAGACCAGAGCCATCCTCAACTACATTGCAGCAAAGTACAACCTCTATGGGAAGGACCTGAAGGAGAGAGCCTGGTATGGTAACGGTGTGCCACTTACTAACACTCCTCCATGCCTGTTAATATTTACAGAAAGAATGTTGCTGTGAAGTATCTGCAGTAAATGTGAGTATACCTAGCAGACTGTCACTTACTGTAGAGAGTTTATTTTGTGAGAATGGAAGGGCACCTCCAGAGACTGTGGAGATTATTACGGACTGGCAATTTTTAGCCAGCATCCTCTCATGATTAGACCTCAAAACTAATTTTTTTTCCCTGAAGTGGTTTGCATCTGCAGTCTTTTCTCCCACAGCATAAATGAATACATTATTAATGGAAAACAGCATGAATTCCACTTTAAATACATTACTTGCAGACTTTTTTTTGCTTATTGCATATACTGTGAGCCTGTTTTACAATTTGTGCTTTGAAAAAAACTGGAAGTTTTCTCAAAGTGGAAGAACCAAGAAAAGAAACCAGTGTATTACATTACAGTGTATTACTCAGTGATTACTCTGAAGTAATCACTGAGTAAAATGTTTATTATTCTCTAATAAACATTTTACTCAGTTATCACTTCAGAGTTGTGTTTCAGGAAAAGAATCAAAATGGAAAGTTTGAATGATATATGCTGAACAAAAATATTTGTTTCAGGATTGATATGTACGTGGAGGGAACTACAGACCTAATGGGAATGATCATGTATCTCCCTTTTCAACCACCTGATACAAAAGAAAAGAATCTTGCCTTAATCATTGAACGAGCTACAAGCAGGTACTTCCCTGTTTATGAAAAGGTAAGTGATAAATCACCAGCAGTTCACAAAGACAGTGAGTTCTGGGCTCCCCCTCCTACCCCACTCCCCCACTATTCCCACACAAATACTTTCCAGAAGGCAAGTGACAGTAGAACTTTAGAAATGTATGATTGAGCCAGTATCCAGCAATGTGAAAAGAGGGCCACAAAATAATTTTTGGGGTGGTTTCAGTACTGGGTCTCTTTGCTGTCTTTCTTTTCCAACCTAGCTTAGTGGCTGATGGCTCCCAGTGTTTTGCCTAAATGCACCATTTCAATCCTTGCGCCAGCCTTCAGTACATATTGTCTGGAAGTGTAATGTGTTACAGAATTGTTAAGGTTTGAAAAGACCTTCTAAAGATCATTAAGTCTAATTGTCAACCCAGCACCACCACCATATTCACTATCAAACTGTGTCCTCCTGTGACACATCCTCATGTTTCTTGAACACTTTCAGAGTTGGTGAATCCACCAGTTCCCTGTTCCAGTGCTTTGCAACCCTTTACATGAACAAAAATTTCCTCAGATCTAATCTGGTGCAACTCGAGTCCATTTTCTCTTGTCACCGGTTGTCTGGGAGAAGAGGCCGGCCCCCACCCTACTACAATGTCTTGTCAGGGTGTCGTAGAGAACAATAAGGTGTCACACTCAGCCTCCTTTATTCCTGCTATTCAAAGTAAAATATCTTTGTGCTTTACAGCTAAGGATCTAATTCTATGATCTTCCTTAAATCAATTGCTTAAATGTATTCTATTTAGAGACTATGATTTTCATTCTCTGAATTGCTACTTGGGCATCCTTAGGTGTGCACAGAGAGGCTCTGCAAGCAAGATACATGTAGCACAGAAAGCATAAAGCAATTATTTACTGGCTAGCATGCACCAAAGAGCCTGAGCTGTGAGGGAAGGCATTGCTGTGCCTGCCATCCCCTTAGAGCACATGAGGAGGCTTTCTTGGCTAGGGAGGAGTTGGTCAGGAGGGGGTGGATTGTTCTTTTCTTCTCCCTGGAACATTGCCTGGATGTTACTGAACTGCCATTTTCCACCAACTTGCTGTTTGCTTTGTTGTTTTATTTCTTCTGTAAGGATATTTTAAATTTTTTTTTGTGTTAAGATTTTCTTGTTTGAATTGATCCAGCTGTGATCCTCATCTCACAAGTTTGCTTCTGTTTGTAACTTTTCCTTTGGTGCCAGTGGTTTTTCAGGGCATAGTGGTCTCCTCAGAAATCTGCCAAGGGTACAAAGCTGTGCTGTTTCTGAGCTGAACTGGGTTTCCTGCTTGAAGCCTTTGTTACCAGGCAGCTGAAGTCCACTCAAAAACTACAGGACTTGATGCAATTTCATGTCCCACTTTATTAGAGCCTTAAATTGCACAAACAAAACCCACAGAGGCTGCCCTGTAAAATAACAATGTAAATGATAATCCAGCACTTCTGTAATCAGAGTTCATATATATCCACTCCCGTACCAATGGAGGGCTGTGCTGGGAGATATTGATTACACACCCAAATCTTTCAAAGTCTGATATATATTTTAAGTTACTAAACAATAAAAATGCACCAAAATTCTCTAAGCCTGTGCTTAGGTGGCATAAACTACTGTAGTGATATGTTTTAGCATGTATGCTCCATGTAGGAGAGTCTTTAAAGTAACCCCTATTTGCTAATGTAAAGACACAGCTGAACTTTTCCATTATTTTAGCCTAGTTAATTTTGTTAAAATGGTTAATCATTTTCTTTCTGTACCAGCTGTTTAAGATGTCTATTGATTCAGCTTCTCAGGGTTTGCAGTCTATGTGTTACTCATTTTGGAAGCTGACAGGAAACATACCTAGCTGTGAGAGTTCACTTTAAACACTCAGCAGCCAGATGGAGCAGCAAAAGGCAATATAAAGCCCAGCAGGCAATCAGATGCTATGTTTGGAGTTTCCACACGGTGTGATAAACAAGCTGTGCTAGACCTTGTTAGAGCAGAGTAGGAAGTAACTATGTGAAGGGATCAGCTGTGACTCTGCCCATGATTGCTGCCTCTATGGTAGAACTGGCAGATGGGCCTGGAGAAGCAGTTGGCTTCCAGGGTCACAGACTGATGTCTTACTGCACGTTTGTTAATTTGGAGTAGCCTTGGTGTGACTTAGGCACAGACATGGCCTTCTCTTGCTCCTGATGGGAGGGTGACAGTCTTCAGGTCAAAGGCAGGCTGGAGAGCTGGTGACTGCTCTGAAGCTGTGCTGCAATGTTCATCTTAACTTGTCTGCTACACTTGTTAGATTTGGCAGGCTGTGATTCTTGCATCAGCAGTTTGCCATAAAGGAGTCCTTCCTTATGAGATAAAGGCTGGGAGGTTGTATTCCTTCATTCTGGACGTATTTCAAACTGTAATCAGCAGACTCAAATTTTGCTGAAACATCTGGAAATTCACTTAACTTTTTTCTTAAAAATTAGAGGTGTGCTTACATGTAAACTGGCCTGACTACCTCTTCCAATTACTTTAGTCCTGTTCCTTTTGTGTGATTAAGTCTTTCTTGTAGTACTCGACTTGGTATACAGCTACCTGGTGCAGTAGGTTAGAATGAGAGATGGGACTGCACACACTGAAACATGAATTCTGATTTAATTTTTTGTTTAAAGAATACGTATCGCTTTCTGACTTCATAGGTTCTTGCATGGCTTTGCTCTGCTGTGTTTTTGCAGAAATCTGTCTGCAATGAAATACCTAGATAAAATAGTTACATCCCATGTGAATTTTTTTTTGTTTATTTGTTCATACTTTATAGGCCTTAAAAGATCATGGACAGGATTATCTTGTTGGCAACAAATTAAGCTGGGCAGATGTCCATCTGCTGGAAGCCATTTTAATGGCAGAAGAATGTAAGCCTGATGTACTGTCTGCATTCCCCCTGCTGCAGGTCAGTAATCATCTGCTGTCAATATGGGAAGTAACAAATTTCACTGACTGTTGTTGGAAGATAATTGATGTTTACATATTTTGAGCCATTGCACTTCTCTGGTCTGTTTGACTACAAAAACCTGCACTCAGTGCACTGCCTTGCCCCAGAGCTGCTGGGGACTCACCTTTCTCCAGTTCTGCTTTTCCTAGCTGTTCTCAGCTGGCAGGAATTCACTCACTAGTGCTACCAATTTAGTCCTTTAACTGCTACTTCCATGTCTTCAAACACAGCAGCAATATCCAGAAGGAAAGTCTGTGGCCTGATGTGTCTGCAGTTCCTGTCCTTTACTTTTTGCCAGCAAAATTATATTTTTAAGAAATCATATACAAAGAGCAGTTCAGTTTCCTATATCTTGACTTCTGTAGTGCTTTGCACTGAGATATTCCTGTCTTTGCCTCTTTTTTTTTTCTCAAATATATCTGCAGGATTGCTATGTGGAGTTTTTTCTTCCAGTTTTTACTAGATGAATCCTAACTCTTTAATATTAATTTTTCCCATTCCCATCTGGGAAACAAAGGTATAGTATCAGCATTACAGATCAGAAAAAGCTAATACCTTTTACTGTTTAATAAGTATGTCTGACAAGTGAAAATCCAAGTCACCTGATCTTTAAACTATAAAGGATGGAATTATCATTTCCTTAATCTCACTGGCATTACTGTTGCTTCTTACAGGCTTTTAAAGGAAGAATCAGCAACATTCCAACAATCAAAAAATTCTTACAGCCTGGTAGCCAGCGGAAGCCACCAACAGATGAGAAGTTTGTTGCTGTTGTGAGGAAAATATTCAATATCTAATCTGATGAAAATAACCCAACTGTAGTAGATTACCAGAGCTTGCTTTGTAAATTTCATTGATGTGCTCTGCAACTTGCATCATATGGCCAGTGTTGAAACCATATACTCTGAATACACTTTTAAATTAGAGTAAAAGGCTAATTTGGATCTGTTGCATCTAGAAAGAAGAATTTCATGAAGCAGTTATATGAAATAAAATATGCTGACACTTGGTGTGTGTTCAATTATAGTGCATGCCTGGTAGGGTAAAATGTTCAGTTGTAGCTTCTGGAGTACTGTAGAAATGCCACATGATCCCCAAACCCATTTTAATAAACTGCCAGACTGAGGAGTCACACCCTGAAAACTGAGAATTCATTTAAATTCAGGCCTAGAATCTTCTGGGTTGGTTCTTCAGGAGGTCTCCTAGAAAGTTCACTGTCTGCCTGCTGTATTTCACAGCTTAAAAATTAAGGAAATAAAAACTTTAAAAATAAAATTAAAATTCATGATCCTTTTAAGTTTATGGGCAGAAGTAAAAAACTTTTCTAATCCCCACATGGATCTCTTAGGAGTGATTTTTTCACTGAAAGATCAAAGTCCTTGTGTTTAATTGGCCTGCTGTGATTTTCATCTGCTGAGAGCACTTATTCCCTTGCTTTTCTTTTTTGCTGCTTGGCTGGCTGGTCAGTGAGGCAAATGCCCCTTGAGTGGTTTTTTTATAAGGTTTTACATTCTGCAGTCACTTCCCACAGTTATAAAGCCAAGTGCACTGGCTGCTTACCTTTTCAGTGAGTTTTACCTCAACAGTGCTTAAAGCATGCACTACTCTGTCAGATTCTTTACCCTAATTTGATGAGAACAATCACTGTTCCCTTTAAGAACATTCCCATAAGCCATCCTTCTTTGCACTTAGTTGTTTCTCCTCAGCAGGACTCCAACTGATTAGGCAGTCAGCCAGGGTATGTGAAGACTTGCTGCCCAGCAAAGTTAACTCCTTCCCTGACTTGTGCCTAAGAAGAGCCATGTGCATCTCAGAGGTACAAACCACACTGCCCCACTGCTGACCTCCCAACAGGTTTACATTAAGATTACCTCAGTAGCTGGAAGCAGTGCTTTGCCCAGCACAGTACGTTTCACTGGGCTATTCCTCTCTTCCAGACAAGTGCTATGATTTAGGAACCATCACAAAGGAGGTATCATGATACACAGTAACCTTCATAAGCAAGCTTTGTGTAAAAAAATTGAAAAGCAGCAAAGTTTCTGTTTGTCTTCAAGAGGGCACCCACCCATACTGCTTCCTAACAATTTTCCTTATATTCCCTGTACACCAGAAGACAGTCTTAGCCAAGCTGTGAGACTTCAGGAATATTTATTTTGTACACAAATCAAAGCAACTTCAATCCCTGAATAGTTTGTGACTGAACAACCTCTTCTGCTTACCAGAGGGGAGTTCAGCAAGATAATCTGTGAGAGAATGAATGGCAAACCTGTCCCAGAGTACTGAGAGCTTGCAACCTCTCTGTGCAGCATGATGACAAACCTCAGCCATGGTTCATGTCACTGGCAATTTACAGCATGGAACATGTTTTAAACCACTACTGAGTACACAGCAGAGCACCAGACTCTTTCATTGACAAAATGCCTCACTCATCTGCTTAAAAAACTGATAAGCTTCAAACCTGTTACATTTTATTTGAGCACTGATTTTTTATATTTAGAACCGGGAGAACAAGAGCGTGGGTTGGAAAGAAAGTTGTTTTTTTAGTGCAACACAGTACAGGCCCAAGACTTTTTTGATTTAGAACTGATTGTTTAATCTTAGAAACTACAAAATTATACTTCAATGCAAGATAGCTTTTTAGCATAAACATGTATTTATAGATATTCTTTCAGAGATACAGTGCAAGAGTAATTCCATTTCCTGGGGCGCTCTGCACCCCTAAAAGAGATCAAACTTACAAAGAAAAATCCCATGAGTTAATAGACTGCTTAAATGAAAGTAGATCAAAATATAAGAACAAAACACTTGCTTTAGTTTTTAAAAAAGCTTTTAAAATATCAACAACATATCAATAATCGATTAACAGGTACAGATCTTTTACAGAAAATATAAATGCAGCGTAAGACTTGTGTTCAAACTTGTCTTTCAAGTACGGAGAGCATGTCTGTTTGGTGGTCATGGCAGTCATATTCAGTTCTAAATTCTCCTACAGCAGCATAAAAACAAGCCTCAAAATCATCAATAGGCTGAAAAAAAAACCAAAACAAGAAAACATAAATATGGCTGTCATTAATAAAATCAGTGTAAGTCATCATTAAATAACAGTGCATTCATAAGTAGCTGACACTAGAGTCTCTATTAAGCTGTCTTTTCAGGTGTCCAGATCTCCAGTCTCAGTGTCTAGAAAAACAAAGCCCACCTAGGCTGGAAAAGCAATCCACAATGGACAATAACACTTTCCAGTATAAGTCCCGATTCTTAAATTTTTAAATTGCTTCTGATTTTTTCCTCCCTGTATATAACTGAAGTAAAACAGAATGGTGTTATATTAAATCTGTAATATTAAAATGAAAAAGCTACAGTTATTATTCCTTCAGGAGATGGGGATTCTGATTTACACCTGGAAAATGTTTTGCATTACAGACTATTTGGGAAAAAAGTTTTGAACTCACTTCATAATTTAATTCCAAATTAATAGATTCAGAAAATCATATTTTCCAGAATGCTGAACAGCAGCAATAAAGCAGCTGGAACAGCCAGAATTTTTTTAAAATTTGCATTAATACTGGCCAAAGTTCTTAGGTCAGGTCTAAAATGTCCTGGCTTTTAACAGTACTGTGCTTCCAGTAGTTTTGAATGCAGCACTTCTAAACCAAAGTGTTAGCCTATTTTTTTTAAGATGACAGTGTTGTATGAAATTAGACTAATTTTATATGTATGTGTTTGAAAACACTAAGGCTTATCTAGGTTGTTCCAAAAGCCTTATCAATATGTATTAATATTTAATTGCTGCCCTCTCCTTTCTGTGCTGAGAAAGTCACTTCTCACCAGCTGTATCTGCCTAGTAAGATGAAAAAGCTGCTCACTGGAAACAGGACTGTGACCTCCAAACTAATTTCATTTAAACTGTGTAGTTGCTGAATGACAGTGACTTCCACCGACAGTGTCTTGAATAGGGTGTGAAAGGGAAACTATTTGATAACCTGTGAAATCTTTACAATAAGATCTACAATATGTATTTACCTCAGGCATGCTACTAGTCCTGGCATTAATTTCTTGGACCTCTTGAACCTCATTCCCATTATAATGGTCAAAAGAAAAGATGAAACTGTAAAAGACAATTCAATATGTTTATGTTCTCACTTTTCTCAGTGGACCACTCAGGAACATGCAGAGTTATCAAAGGCCATTTCTGTTTTTCTGTGAACTGCAATTTAGTGAAACATTAGATCAGAAACAGAGTCTATAAAAACATTCTTGCTTTTCCAAAATACACCATTATGATTTCTTTTAGCTACAAGTAAAGCTTCCATGTGCAGCACAATGCTGAATCCTATTCCATGAAGACTGGGTAAGTTTGTCAGTCAGTCAATTCTACTCACCCATATCTAAATTCATGGGGATACCAACAAAGTAGAAAGAATCTTGGCCATAGCAGTCACATGAATATTGAATTACAGGAATAGTGTCTCATAAATCCCACCAGTCTAGATCATTGCAGATGTTTTCAAACTATTCAAGGAGCTAGAGTAGTCAACTTCTTATCTGTTTTATTTTTAGGATATTAGCTCTTTAATTGCTGAGCCTTAAAAACTATATTGGAAGGTTTGCCACCTGGTTTTGCTACAGAATATGGCTATCAACATCTTCTTCATGACTACAGTTCCTCTGGAGCCTTTTGCTATGAGGGAACCTTCCTTGCCTGTGGGCAAGAGGTGGGCAGCCCAAGAGGGCAATAAATGCACCACAAGCAGCAGAGAACAACTATGAAAGAAACTACAACTTCTTCCTGGAGTAGTCTAATCTAAAAATGGAGGCACCATTGAACTCATCAGGCATAGGGATTTCACTTTGAACTATGGCTGCAGAGTGCTACATAAATGAGAAGATTGAGGAGAACACATGAAACTGCAAAGATAGCTACCTTCATTAAATAACTGTCACTTGAAATGCTTTGTAAAAGTGGGCAGAGAGGCAGGACTTCTCATGAGCAGCTGGGCTTTGTCACTTTCACAGCCAAAGTAATGGCAGTCACACAGATCTCCTCCCTTTTTATGGTGTAGTTAAACCATCTGGCTAATTCTCTTCAAATTCCACTGTCTAATCCTGGGGCCAGTCGTGTGTTCATAGGTGTCAAAAATTAGTTTTAAACCCACTTCAGCATACAAAACAAGCCCTGACAGTTACAAGTATCTTACAGAACTCTACCAACTATGTGCACTCATCAAAGATGTGCTGCAAAATAAATATTATGCTCCTTTATCCATTGCTCTTATTTTCTAGTCACATAGCCTTGATCCTCTCAGGAATGTCTCAAGGAGTGAGTATTCCACAGCATGTGTCTTGCCAGAGTCCTGAGTATATTTACAGTTTATTACAAACTACAAAGCATATTCACTCTGTAATGTTCTTTTTTCCCCCATTGGCTTTTCATACATTCCAGAGACTTTTTAATGCATTCAGCTTTCAGACCAGATTTCAGAAAGTGCTATACATTCACTGTTTCACCTTAAACCAAAGAAATTCAATAAATCAAGAGCAATTCAATCCAGTGAATCATACACAGATCAGAATCAACTTGCATTATGAATCACAGAAGTTCAAGGCTGGAAGAGACCTGTAAGATCATCAAGTCCAGCCCATGTTCTAACTATTCAACTAGATCATGGCAGCAAGTGCCACATCCAGTCTTTTTTTGAATTCTTCAAGGGATGATGACTCCACCACCTCACTGGGTAAATGATTCCAGTATCTGACCACTCTTTCTGTGAAATATTTCCTTCTTAATTCTAACTTACATCTCGCTTGACGCAGCTTGAGACTGTGTCCTCTTGTTCTATCTGTTGTCGCCCGGAGAAAGAGACCGACCCCCAGCTCACCACAGCCACCCTTCAGGAAGTTGTAGAGAGCGATAAGGTCACCCCTGAGTCTCCTTTTCTCCAGGCTGAACAACCCCAGCTCCCTCAGTCGTTCTTCGTATGGCTTGTGTTCCAAGCCCCTTACTAGTCTCGTTGCCCTCCTCTGGACACGCTCAAGCAACTCAACGTCCCTCCTAAAGTGAGGGGCCCAGAACTGGACACAATACTCCAGGTGAGGCCTCACCAGTGCCGAGTACAGGGGAAGAATGACCTCCCTGCTCCTGCTGGCCACACCGTTCCTGATACTGGCCAGGATGGCATTGGCCCTCTTGGCTACCTGGGCACACTGCTGGCTCATGTTCAATCGACTGTCAACCAGCACCCCCAGGTCCCTTTCCACCTGAGCACTGTCCAGCCACTCCGTCCCCAGCTTATATCGGTACAGGGGGTTATTGTGGCCAAAGTGCAGGACTCGGCACTTGGACTTATTGAAGTTCATCCCGTTTGATTCTGCCCATGCGTCCAACCGTTCCAAATCTCTCTGCAGAGCCCTACACCCCTCTAGCAGATCTACACACTTTCCCAATTTAGTGTCATCAGCAAATTTACTAATAAAAGACTCTAAGCCCTCATCCATGTCATCAATAAAAATATTGAACAGAACTGGCCCCAGCACAGACCCCTGAGGGACACCACTGGTGACTGGTCGCCAGCTGGATGCAACACCATTCACCACCACTCTCTGGGCCCGGCCATCCAGCCAGTTCTGAACCCAGCAAAGGGTATTCCTGTCCAGACCACGGCCAGTGAGTTTGTCTAGGAGTATGCTATGGGAGACAGTGTCAAAGGCCTTGCTGAAATCCAGAAAAACAACATCTACAGCCTTCCCTGCGTCCACTAGCCGGGTTACCTGGTCATAAAAGGTGATCAGGTTAGTCAGACATGATCTACCCCTCCTAAATCCGTGCTGGCTGGGTCTGATACCCTGGCCATCCTGCAAATTTTGCATGATGGCGCGTAATATAAACTGTTCCATTATTTTGCCAGGTATAGAGGTCAGGCTGACTGGTCTATAATTGCCAGGATCTTCCTTTGCACCTTTTTTGTGAATGGGTATCACATTGGCCAGCTTCCAGTCATCCGGAACCTCACCAGTGAGCCATGACTGTTGGTAAATGATGGAGAGTGGCTTTGCAATCTCATTTGCCAGCTCTCTCATTACCCTGGGGTGGATCCCGTCTGGTCCCATAGATTTATGAATATCCAAGCATTTCAATAGTTCTATGACAGCCTCCTCTTGGATAATGTGGGGACCATTCTGCTCCCTAAAACCATCAACCAGCCCAGACGGACGGGAGTCTTGAGGGCAAGTCATCTTCCCATTAAAAACCGAGGCAAAATAGGCATTAAACACTTCTGCCTTCTCCTCGTCTGCAAATACTAACTTCCCACCTTTGTCCAGTAAAGAACAAAGGCTGGTCCTACCTTTCTTCCTACCATTAATATATTTATAAAAACATTTTTTATTATCCTTAACAGTAGTTGCCATCCTGAGTTCAAACTGAGCTTTGGCCTCCCTAATTTTTTTCCTGCATACTCTAGCAGCCCTCTTGAATACTTCCTTGGAGACCTGACCCTTCTTCCAACGCTGGTACGTCCTCTTTTTATTCTTAAGTTCCTCCAAGATCTCCTTTCCCAGCCAGGTTGGATGTTTACCCCGTTGACTGATCTTTCGGGATACAGGAATGGTTTGTTCCTGCGCCCTCAAGATCTCTGTTTTGAAGTAAGCCCACCCTTCCTGAACTCCTTTATTTTTAAGGGCTGCTTCCCAAGGGACGCTCTGAATTAATCTCTTAAACAGGCCAAAGTCTGCCCTCCGGAAGTCCAGTGTAAGAGTTTTACTGGTGCTCTTCCTGACTTCGCCAAGTATTGAAAACTCTATTATTTCATGATCACTCTGCCCCAAACGACCTCCAACCATCACACCTCCCACCAGCCCATCTCTATTTGTAAATAGCAGATCTAATGTAGTCCCTTCCCTGGTGGGTTCATCCACCAGCTGCAACAAAAAGTTGTCCTCCACACATTCCAAGAATTTCCTGGACTGCCTCCTTACTGCTGTATTAAGTTCCCAGCAGATATCTGGTAGGTTAAAATCACCCACATGAACAAGGGTTGATGATCTTGAAACATTGCCTAACTGCTTATAGAATAAGTCATCTACTTCTTCTTCTTGATCGGGTCGACGATAACAGACTCCCAATATGATATCGGCATTGTTGGCCTTCCCCTTGATTCTTATCCATAAACATTCAACTCCTTCTTCCTTTGTTTCAATTTCGATGGCATCAAAGGTTTGCTTAATATGAATGCTACTAACTCTTCCATACTGAGATTTGAATTTCTAAATCTACTTCAAACACATAAAAATGCATTAAAGTAGCCAAGAAAACACAGAGCTTATTTCAGGTGAAGTAAGAAAATGCCTGAAATAGTAATTTATAAAACAACTAAGATAATTTGCCTGGGGTACCCCTTGGCTACATACTCTTTGTACGTAGGACAAGTTACAACACCCTCACTATCAAGGTCTTGTAGTAGAATATTACCTAAATTACTGTAGGAGAGTCTTGCATAGGTGAAAACTACTGTCAATAATTCTGGCTTGGATGGATGGGTTGTTTTTAGATTTCCTAACCTTCTGAAGGTTTGGGCGCTTGCTTTATTTTACATTGTAATTTACTGTAGTGGTTTCTAAGTTCAGAGTGGTCACTTCCATGCACTTAATTTCCATCTTTCATTTGTGCTCTTGCTGCTTTTCACATTTTGGCATGTTAGGCACAAGTGAAAACATTCTAGTTTTCTACAAAAGCAATACACATTTGTAATAAAAGCAATTAAAACATTTCTTTGTAAACATTCTAAACTAAGACTGCTTTAAAAAGTCTTTGTTCCTTTTACTTTATGTAAGAAAAACTTTCTAAGGCAGTTGTAGTGAACTCTATCTCAACTCATTGCTGTAACTTCTGCTAAACAAGTACTGTACATTTCTCCAGCTGAGAAACTCCTCACATGCCTATGACTACACTAAATGTAAAACACTGGGTATTTTAGATATCAGACATTCAAAAGCACATTAATGGAAAATTTTGTATTAGTCTCTTCAAGACCTGGGAATTGGGAAATGGGCAGCATTTATAAAGTTTTAATGAGCCTTCCATAAATTCTGCATCTAATTTAGTGACTAAATTGACCCATAGGAGTATAATAACATACACTACTTAAAAGCATCTCACACTAATGTGATTATAAATGTACATATATTTAGGGCTATGTCTTCATTCCAAAAAAAGTTTTGGGTTTTTTTTTAAACAGTGGGATAACTTAATCTGAGCAAGGTCATGGTGGCAAAACTGGAAATCCAATTTAAGGCCATCTAGGAACAGATCAGGTCCACAATTACCACCTTTAATACAGAACTTGCTGGGAACACTTTGCTGTCAATGCTACTCAACATTTTTTTAAAATAGAAACTTTTATAACTGTGATTGGTGCAAAGCACAAAGCCAGAATGAACAACACACCACAAATTCTAAGCTGAGAAAAACTAATTGTGTACTCACACAATCTGGATTAAATGCATTTTAAATGCATTTCTGCATGTGAAACCACAGCCTAAACCACCTTTGCTAAAACCATGAGTGAGACAATCTCCCAACAGCTCTTATTGCAAATTTACTTGTGCAAGGTTTATGTCCCCCAAAAGATTTTTAGATTTGTAGATTTTTGCCACCATGAGGGTTTCATGGCAAACTAGCTGCCATGACAATTATTGCCCAGTCTGTATCCTGTCTTCCTTAGCAGCAAAGGAAAACCCCTAAGTTGAACTGTTCCATTCCC
Organism: Ammospiza caudacuta; assembly: GCF_027887145.1. Classification (NCBI taxonomy): domain Eukaryota; kingdom Metazoa; phylum Chordata; class Aves; order Passeriformes; family Passerellidae; genus Ammospiza; species Ammospiza caudacuta. Next base: position 90,981,382 of record NC_080595.1, on the reverse strand, counting down.
TGGGAGCTGAGGATACATTACTTTATGCAACAGTGGATCCCCACTTCCTTTATTGCTCAGATTGCAAAATTCAATCTGTAATGATTTTATTATAGTACTATCTCCTGTTTATCAGCTGGATTTCACAATATGTGCAATGTTAGGCAAACATCTCATAAAAGGAGGTGCTGCCAGGTGGTAACACACACCTACTGGCTTTGTGTCAATGATCTGCCTTACCTTGTAAATGGCTCCTGATGTTTCCAAGCTAGGCTGAAGTGCTGAACTCTAGTTAAAACCCAACATTTAAACCAAAGCAATACCCAAAATTTACTAGAAAGAGAATTTTACATGCAGTTCAGGATGCTGTTTGTTTGTTTAATGTAGTGAAACACTTACACAATGATATCTTCACATTTCTGGGATCACACGTTACACAGAAAGCTCCATAAGCAGCCACAGAGCCAAAGGTGAGTCCAGCAGCTAAAGAGATTTTACTACCTGCAAGAAACCATTCCAGTGTTATTTCTCAACACAAGGTCTTTAAGCTCAATCTTTATACAGCAGCTGTCTCTCTACAATAGAACTGATTTTGCCACATTCCTGCTTACCCAGTGTGAAGAGAGAGGTAATATTTCTGTAACTGGGTCATTATAATGTGTGGGATTAGGGGCAAAGTCAACTAAGTTAGAGGGAGATGATCAAGATCCAGTAATACTTGCAACTTGGGAAAAATACAACCCAAAATTTGGCTGTTTTCTCTATCACACTTAAGAAGGATTTTTGTAATTTCTCTGAACTGTATGTTCATTTTAACTATATCTTAGAGCACTTAGGAGTCTACAAAAATGGTAGAAATGTACCAATATATATAAAGAGTAAATTGGAGAACATGTGTGGTCATAATGTCAGGCCTTTCAGTCTGACATCAGTCCTGGACAAAGAAATGCTATCACCAACATCCCATTTAATGAATAAAGAATGAAAAAAAAAAAACCAAAAAAATGGCAGTGAGGATGAAAACAAGGCTTCTAAAAGTACCTTGATATCTTCTTGCTATTGAAAAACTGATTCATAAATCTCAGATATATCCCTAATATTTTAAATTTCTGAACAGACATTTGTTATATGATAAAAGTGTAGAATCTGCACAGCAGACCTTATTTGGATTAAACTGATCCCCAAATGTTTATAAATAAAGAATTCAGATCCCCGATGCCATTTAGTTCCCAATCCTTTTGAGTATTTTTAATCAAGACTTTGCAAGAAAATGTAAGTCATAACCAATAAAAAATTATCTAGATCTGCCACAAGCATCGATCAAGTATTAAAGAGTGAAGAGAACAGGTGAATGGGATAGTCAGTGAGTGCAGCTGGCTGCAAACACAAAACCACAGCGTTTCCAGAAATTCAGATATGAAGCCGTGTCTCCGAGAGCAAGGCATGGGCACACTACGAAGGGAGACGGTGGCCCTGAACCACAGGAATGATGACGGACAATGGCACAGGGGCGGTGACCGATGCGCTGCCGGGGCTCTGCGGGGAGCGGACGGGAACGCGCCCGCAGCTCCCGCCCGCCCGTCCTCGGAACCGCTGCGACCTCTGCCGGGCGCTGAGCCGGGACACGGGGCCGCAAAACCCCTGCAACACCGAACTGCGCCTTGTGGTACGCTGCCACCTAAAACGGACTCGTTAGCTTACTGTGAAAGGCACCATTCTAAAGTACCAGAGAATTAACCATCATGAGTAGAGGGCTTTCTCCCACCGCGCATCTGGAAATGTCAGAATCAAACCTGGATTTCTCTGTAGAAAATAAGCTTTAATCAAGGATATACTGTGCTCAACATAGGAATGATTGAAAGGTGATGAAAAAGCCCAAAATGTATTTAAGGTCAAAGATAACATGACAACCACCACTCTTTGCCCTGAAAACAAGCTTACTTAAATGCTTAAGTTGGCCCAAGAACATCTCATGAAACTCAGTGCATTTACAGCAGCATGATGGATGTAGAATGCACCTATGCTAATTACAGCAAAGTTTTAATGTCTCACAGTGCACAGAAGAAATCAAATGCTTCATTTCCAAATCCTTCTGTCCCAGTACTAACCTTTATGGGTGTATGCTACAACTCCTCCAAACACCAGCAATGAAGCATATGCAAAACCAATCCAGTCGACAGCCATGGTCCCAGCCCTGGAAAAAACCAAATATATTGCAACTGAAGGCAAACAAATTCCTTCCTCCTGGTAAAAAAGAATTCATTATTTAATGGGTTCTAAATAACACTACACTCTCCTAAGTCATGTTTGGCATTGTGTCAAAACATTCAGAAGGTGAAGGTGTGCCTGCTGGCTATTGCACCATCCTTTCACTAACTGCTGCCCTTCCTCATACCCCACTATAGGGGTATACCATATTTCCATTAGGAGTTTTTTTGGGATATATGTGGCATACATTTTTCCCAGCCACAAATACATGTATGCATGCAAAAAGCTTGACACCATCCAAAGCATGTTTAGTTGCACTTGTGTCACGCTGCTAAGCTGAGAGCACACTATGGATACGTACAGGTCTTCTGAGTGCTCAGCTCAGGGCTTGCATCTCCTTTCACCAACACTAGACCTGGAGCACTTCAAGAGGCATGAAACAAACACTGCACCCGGCAAAAAATCGAATTTTTAGAGTCTATTCAAAGTTTCCAGACAGAAACTTAGGCTCTTTTGGGAAGCTACACATACAGGTACTTTATCCTGCATCAATGCCCCTTTTATTTCACCTTTACATTTCGATGCATTGTCTGAAGTTAGGCTTCTGTTCCACAGAAAGCATTTAATGCTCTGTTGTGATGCTGGTCCCTACTTCGCTGGCAGTGCTGTGTAAAGGCAGGAATGGCAGTGCTCAGCAGCCAGAGAGCCCCGGCAGCACCACGGCCTCTCTCCCATCAGCGGTGGGACACACCTTTGCCCTCCTCCTCCTCCCAAACTAATTAAGCACATCCTTTTTTATACCTCAGCGTCGGTGCCCTTGACCACAGCGTTAAAGGGTGCTAGCAAAGAGTGCTCACTCAGCATTTCACGTCAGGCCTTTAATATTTAAAGTACGCAATTCGCAGCGAGCCCACTCCTCCCCAGGTCGTAACCCCTCAGGACAAAAGGTGGCTTTAGGGGGCCATGGCCCCCCGGAGACCGAGGTTTGCACAGGCGGGGCCAGGGATGCAGGGGACACGAATTCCCAGGCCTTTGATGTGCCTGGCCTTCGTGGCCGCCTCCCGCCCAGGCCCCCAGCCCGTATCTCGCTTCCCAGCGCCGCGGCGCAGCCCCCGGGCGAAGGCAGGCACCTCCGGGGGGCAGCTCCGGGGGCATGCGGCCCCCAGGCGGAGGCGGCCCCCAGGCGGAGGCAGGCGCCTGCGGAGGGACGGCCCCGCGCCCCGCCCAGCCGCCCGCTCGCCCCCCGCTGTCCCCCGGCAGCTCAGCCCCGCCGTACCTCGTCCTGCCGCGCCGCCCTCCGACCTGCCCCGGCCCCGGCCCCGCCTCCCGCGCCCGTCGGGCTCCGTGGGGCGCCGGCCCGGCTCAGCCCCTCGGCGGCGGAAGGAGGGCGCCTATCGCCGTCATGGCGGCGGCTCGGGCCGGGCCGCCCGCAGCGCCGCCGGCGGAGCGGTGGCTGGGGGCGCTCGGCGGAGCTGGGCCGCGGGGGACAAGCGGGTGGCAATGAGCCGGCAGGGCCCTTGCGGCCAGGGGGGCAATGGTATCCAGGGGTGCATCGGGAAGAGCGTGTCCAGCGGGAGGTGATTCCTCCGTCTCTCTCGGCCCTAGTGAGGCCACATCCGGACTGCTGTGTCCAGTTCTGGGCTCCGCAGTAAAAGAAAGACATGGAACTACTGGGGAGAGTCCAGCGGAGGCCACAAAGATGAGACAGCATCTGGAGGATCTCTTTTATAAGGAGAGGCTGCAGGACTTGAGTCTGTTCTGTCTAGACAAGAATGAGAGAGATCTCATTCATGGGTATAAATCAAAGCTGGGTGTTGGGAGGGCGGTGCCAGACTTCCTGGTGGTGTGCAGCAATAGGACAAGGATCAATGGCCATAAACTAAACCACACAAAGTTTCAGCTCGGTTGGACAGAGCATGGTACTAGTAATGAACTAGATGGTCTGTATGGGTCCCTTCCACCCCCAGCAGTTCTGTGAGTCGTGGCTATGCTGGTGCAGTAGGGCAGCACCCTCTGTTGGGGCCCCTCAGTTACTGTGCCCTGCTCCAGGGTGGGCATCTCCTGCTTGAGACTCCTTATCCGGTCATTCAGGCTCTGGAAAGGTCCATGGATATTTTACTCTTTAAAGGCCAACCCCCCTTGTCATGTTTGGGATGGAAGAATTAACGAATGGAGTCCCATCTGCAGATCCACTTGTCCCCAAAGTGCGCCCATTCCACAGAGACAGGGTGAGGGGCTGCTGCCTGCAGCCCCCACAGTCGCCCTGTGACTCAGCAATGGGCACTCATTGCTGTGTCAGGCACCCTTCTGCCCCCTCCCCCTCTCATAAGCAGGTTCCTCTCTCTCCTTGCTTGTGTATTTTCAAAGTCTGAGAGCTGCTGCATGAAGCCAGGTGAGCAGGCACGTAGGCTGAATGCTCGGATGTGTTTGTCAGGGTAAACATCAGGCACAAGCCCTGACTCTCTGATACTAACCACGTAGCTCATTTATGAAACTGCTTGATGTGGTTATTTTAACACCCTGACTTCTTGTCTGCTAGCCCTTTTTGCTGGACCTATTCCACTGCAAGCTATTTTTGTCCATATTTTGTCCCCCTCTGCAGTGTTTCTTCAGCTTTTTCTCAAGTGAGCGATTCTTGACCAGCACAGGACGTGTCCTTCGGGGGTGATACAGGGGTGCCTGTGTGCAACGTTCCCCACACTTCCCTTGTTCCCACAAATAGACTGAGCATAAACATGGCCACAACAGGGAGAGACTCACAATGCCATGTGATAGGACTTGGATACCTGCCTCCTTCAGGGGTCACTTGAAAATCTCTGCCAGAATCCTGTGTTTCCTTTAGATTTCTTTGCTTAAAGGTGTGGGAGTTTTCCGCTCCAAAGAGCTAACTGGAAAGCAAATCAACATTCTCATTAGCGTAAACGTATCTAATTTCCACTCCTAACATTCCATTTGTTTTTTTCTGGTAGTGTTTAACTGCTGCAATACAAACCCACTCCATGTGAGCTGTCCAAGTCTGTCTGCTCAGTGGAAAACAGAACTGCTCTCCTTATCTCACCACAGTGTCTGTGGGAAGGAAAACTTAAGGTACACCAACTTTGGAAAACAAACATAGGACACTTGAGGGCAGGATGGCTCCAAAATGCAAACAAAAAGTGGATTCATAAGCTGAAATCCAGAGAGTGGATTTCTTGATGAAGTATTACGAGACTTGCGGCTCTTGAAAAACACAGTAAAATAAACAGGGAATTAAATGGAGCAGAACCATGCAATTCTATTTGTGGGGATTCCAAAGTGCAACAAATACAGCATCTTTTGGCACCTCTAGGATAATGACCAGTTGTGTTCACTGATTCAATGATACTCATCACTTAATAAGACTGGGTAACCCTGAAGTCTGAGTAAAATTTGAATTCACATAATTATATGCTGCTTATTATGTTCCCTTCAGTTTTCAATTACAAAAAGTATTTTTGTACTGTTTTCCCTAAGGTTTTGCTTAACTATTGTCTGATGCAAAATGGTTGCTGTATTTTACAGCACAGATGGGAGGTTTTGAATAGGAGTAGAATTAATTAAATTAGTTTTTGGTAGCATGACAAATCAAACACCTCAGTCCTTACAGAGAGCTCTAACAGAGTTAGCAACATACCCAGTGTTACTGTTGCTGTGTGCTTTCTAGTATAGTTTTCACTTGCTTGTTACTGCCAATCTGAGCTGAAATTCCCCTGTTGGGTGTCTGCTTCCAGCTGTTTTATTTTAGTTTGTTTTGGTTATTTTGTTTTGTATTATGATTTGTTTGATTTGGTTTTGGAAAGTTCCATTTACAACAATTGAGCCAACTTCAAGGATGAATTTAGGCAAAAATACATGGTTTTGTCCATTATAAACATAGCCATTTCTCTGAACAGCCCCTAGCATCTCTTTGCTTTGAAAAAACAAACTTTCAAATCTGGCAAGAAAATTGTCTTAGTTTCAGGGATATATTTTTCCATCTTCAGAAAAATGTGACCTGAAGAGGAAAAGAGTTAAAAGTGTTGAGTGGAGGCTTCTTAAAATTGTACAGCCCTGTCCCTAGAAAGTTTCACCTGTATTATGAGTTACCTTGTGTTAGCCCCAGCTAGAGTCTCACCTGAATGTAGGCATTCTTCCCTGAGAAAATCTGAGCTGGTGCCTTGCTTTGCTTATGTCGTGTCTAAAACAAGAAACCTCTAAGGGGCTTGTGTAACACAGCCCATCTCTCTCCCCTGGAGCATTTTTGCTGAGGCTACCTGTTGTTAGAGAAGGTGTTGGCAGGAGGAAGCACATGAAAGACCCCTGTCTCTGGTGAGATGTTTGTGCTTTTTGTTGGTCTTCCTGTATTAAGGATAAGGGCTACTCATAATTGTAAGCTTCCAGTAAGCTTTATTGCTAACTGCTTTCCCAGAATATAAAGTGATTTTCCAGAAGAGATCTGGAGTGGAATGGTGTCTCTGAGTGGAAGGAATGGAAGAGTGCCTCTGAAATCCCATAGACAGAAGAAAAGATACTGAGATGGGGAGAAGAGAGCAGCTAAGCACCCTGAGACAGGTGTCATTCTGGAATATTTTTGTGCAAAGGCTGTTCTCATTGGGTGGGATTATGGAAGAGGAAGAGGAGATAAAATACTGAAGTGCATGTTCAGAGGCTTCGGGTTTAATGATCTAGTTAATCAAGGAAGGAGTCAGTTGTTATATTCCAGTACAAAAAAGCAACTGTTAGGTATAAATTCTGTAAGCTTTTATATAGACACTCATAGGCAGATAAGTGGTGGGAAGGACAGTGGTGTCAAAGTAACAGAAGCTCGTTTTAAAAAGCTGAGGAGGTTGATGCACAGACTGATGTACAGCTTTCTGGGCTGACTTTGTGGGTTATTACACTGCAGTTCTGAGGTGTCACTTGAAAATTTAGTATGAAAGCTTAAATCTGGAATCATCAATCAAATAGTAAAAGACAGAGACACTGTTTTTTAATAATAACTATGAAGTAACCTGGCAGGCAGTCGCACAAATTTAAGGCCTTTTCTATGAATTAACATGGACTAAAGGTTGCAAAGGAAAAAGAGATGGGTTCTTGGGCAGTGATTTCAGAGGAGATGGTGCTCAGATTTTACAGGTCATTGCTGCCAAAAGGGCCTCGTCATTTCCAGTTTTGTGTTCCAGTCTGTTAATTTGTGAAGCAATTGATGAGTTTTGCTCCATCTCTCCCAGTCCTCAATGACTGAGTCAACTCAGTAGCCTGGCAGAAATATAACCAGGCAGAAAAGTTTACCACCTTTTGCTGAATTCATTCAATCAGTCATTTGTTTAAATTAGTTATGTCAGGAGTCTTTATAAAGCATCAGAACACGAAGGAAGAGATGGGATTGCATGACCAGCTGGGGGGCTGGAGAGAGTCTCTGTAGGCATCACCAAAAAACAGTGAGATAACCTGAAGCTGTGCATTTTCTTTGACTTGTCAGGAAGCTTTGCCTGCAAGAAACCATTAGGTATGGCACCAGCTGAAATTCTTGGTAAATCTGGGGAAATGCAACCCATGATTATGGTTGGTCAGTGGTATCTCAGGAATCTTCCCAGATGCTGAGTCCAGCAAACACTGAAAAAAGGTGCATGCCCACAGAAACCTACCTATGGGCCTTGCAAGCTGCCAATATCCACAATATTAGTGTGAGAAATTAGGTTCTGGCTACCTGTAAAGGTGGAGAGTTCAATAGTAACAAAATGCAAGAATGGGGTTGTGGTATGCAGTGGTTTGAGAGAGCATATATTAGATTGTTTCTGCTCACCAGGCATAATCAAAGAGCTGTAGGTGGTGTTGAGAGTGAGTGGTTAAACTGCCTTGGCTTCTGCTCAATGTAGTGGTTTCATTTTCCCAGCTGAGTTCTCAAAAGCTGATAGATTTCATCTGAAGAAATGGACGTTTTTCTCTTCAATATCTCAGGAATTCTTGGTCTAACTAAATCAGATTAGGACCACTATCTGTTCTCTGCTACTGATATATCCACATTTTCCATCTTTATAGTAAGTATGTGGATTTTAAAGTAGTTCATGAAGTCAGAGTGAAACTCGAAGGGATTTCAAAGTTATTTGAAGTGGCTTATTAGTCATTATTTGGTGTTTTCAGCTGATTGAAAATAACTCATGAGGATGAAAGTTTCTTGGGTGAAAGAAGGGATTTGTGTGTATGTGTGTGTGTGTGTGTGTATTTTCAGATCCTTTCCCTAGTATTTGTCATCCTATGATAGACAGCAGATCTCTGATACCTCTCACCACTATGTGCTTGTACAGAAGGGTCTGTTTTCACCTGCACATACTGAGAGACAAGTTTTTCAGACAACAACTCACTGAAGGACAGAGGCACAGAGGCATTTGCCCTCTCCAAGATACACCAAGATACACCAGATACTCCAAGAATTATCAAGAATTACTTAAAACCTGTATGTGCCTCAAAGCTTCCTGGTCTAAAAAACAGTTTGAGGCTAGGGAAGCTTTAGGATGAAAGTTCATATATAAATGCCCTGTCCTTACTCTTTCCTAGACATCAGTTCATGCCTGCTGTTGTAACTCTTTCTCTCCTGCCCTTGGCCATAGACCAAGACAGGAGCATGAGCTGGCTGAACTTTGGTCAGGCCCAGTATGGGCAAGCTTGTGAACAGGAGTATCTCCACATCATAGGCATCCTCCAGATCATCCTCACACTAAAAAGAAGGAAAAGTAAGATACAACATCCCTCCCAGATGGAGGAGCTCTCTGAGATCCTAGCTTTTATGGGGTGCAGAGAGTGTGGCTGAGGCTGTGATTTTGCAATAACTTATTTCAGTTGCTGAATTCCCCATTCTCAGTCAGTTCCTTGACCCACACATTCAGCAAGCTCTATGCTGAGCCATGATGATAAATCATCAGAAAATTTAGCTCACTGCTGACATTTTTGTTCTGAAACTGCAGTCTTAGATCTGATCCTTAGAGATGATCTTTGCTTATGTTTTGAAGAAGGGACTGAAAGATGGAGGGACAGTCCCACTCAAACTCACATCCAATACTCTCAAGGATCAAATACAAGGAAGTGAAGCTACTCACAGCATGATCCTCAGAATGCATGTAATCAGGATTTATACAATTAAGGCAGTGGGTAGAGTGAATAAAGATTGATGTTTTCCAAATCATCCAGAAGTAGAAGTAGGGACAGTTGTTGAAACTAGTAGGAAATTGGTTTAGAAAAGATAGAATGGAATATACTTTTTTGTAGCAGATATAATGAACTTGTGGAATTTACTGCTGGCAGAGGTTTTGGAAGCAAATGGGTCAGCACACTGGAAAGGAGACTAAACAGTTAAATGGACTACATATTCATAGGCAGATGCAAAAATAATTTAATAGGGATATGCTCCCTAGCATCCCTAATATGATGATTGTGGATGCTGGAGGAGAATAAAGAAAATTTATATGCCTGGCTTGTTCTCTTTAAATAGGATCTCTTGTTATTAAAGAAAGGATACTGGGGATAGCTGGATGTTGGTCTAACCCACCACGACATCCTTTATGTTCTTTTCAGGGCTCTGATTTTGTATCTACAGGTATGTGAGGATAAATACAATGCTGGTAGGAGTTTGTATTTTAATTTTTGAAGATGATACCTCAGGGTTCTCTTACTTCAGTAAGACCTGAACCATAGGCTGCTAAAACTGCTTTGTACGGTATTAAGGAAACATACACTTTTAATACAGTCCACATAATATCAGTGCTTAGATAGGGACTCTTAGACTGAACTATAGCCCTCCTGATGTTGCACTTTCCCCTGAGATCCTTTTGCTTTGTCTGTGTAGAACTTGATGAATACTCATGTCTCAGGAAAGATTTTGTAAGTTGTGATAGAATTTCCCCCAGGATATCAGTGTATTTTGGAAATATTATTTGATAGTCATCTGTTGGAAAATATCTAGTGCAGCTGAAGGAGAGAGAGTGCCAGATTAGACAGATTACTAGGCATGAATCCCAGCCCTTATTTGTGTGAGTACTCCTTCTGCCTTTAGATAATCTCATTAACATCAGGAGTATTGCTTACAAATGTACTACTGAGAAAAAGTGGTGAACAGGCTTAGGGCCTCAAAGCAACGTTCTTTTTCCAGCACTTTCCTTTTGAAATTCTGACCTTTTTCTCATCAGAGTTGGTACATCCATAAGGAGGACCACCCACTGCTCAGCAGCCTCGGGTAATGATTACCAACCCATCTTTTACATCTATCAGAAGTAACATTTTTAAGAGTTCAGATGTTGTTTTCCTTCCCTTTCCTAAGCTCTTCCCACACTTAGAGATACACAAGTACTGTGTTTCATGCTTGGTTGGTTATGAAGCCAGATCTTTTGTCTCCTCTGAGGGTTTTTTTGGTGCTCCTCCAGTGCAGATGAGCCAGGAACCTTCCACAAACATGTGCTAGAGGAGCCCCCAGTGGGTGGTGAGACTGGTATCTCATGGTGGTTGTCATCAGGCAGCGTGGGTTAGGATATGTCTTGCCAAGCCTGCCTGGAGAAGCACAGCTCAGTGAGACCATAGGGATATTGCCTAATAACAGCAGTAACTTAATTTGAGAAAAAGAGAAAAAAGCTGTCTCCATTTTTTTGTGGCTGAGGATACCCAAAGGAGTACTGCTGGGAGTGCAAAGGGAAGATTATGAGCATCAAATGATAGAAAGTGGTTACATGTCTACTGTTGGGTGCAATTACTCATGCTTGGAAAAGATGAAGTAACTTTTCTTTATACACCTAAAAGAAGAAGCCAAGTTAAAGTACTTACATAATTCAGCCACAAACGTTAAAGTGTGAGATAATGCCAACAACACTGCAACATAAAATCCAGATTTCAAGCCAAACACCCATGAAGGAAGAAGAAGTATTCCATGGAAAATATCATATTCTTGCAGTCTTTCTGACCACAGAGTTACACTCATTATGGTAAAGCTATAATTGCAGCCTTGTGAATAGAGTGCCACAGACAATGGCCTGTCAGTGTTTTTCCACTATAAACTCTCATGTGAGGTTTGCAATTTTGTGAAATACAATTATCTTTGGCTGGGATATTCAGCTACATTCTCATCCCAGAAACTGACCTTTTTTGTGTGCATGTTTGTTTCCTTTACTGAGTTGTTCAAAGTTCATTGTTTGGTAATGTTTGAGCCTTTCTGATTGCTTGGCTGCTTGTGCCTTATCTGTACTCTGAGGATGTGTGGGGAGTTTGCTGTCACTGGTAGTGCATCAATGCTTTGTAAAATTTAGGGCTGTGAGGCTGTTGCAGAGTCCACACTTTGGACCAAACTGCCTACATTTGTAGTGATGTGGTTTGAGAAAGTCAGGGCAGTGGGATTATAGCAAATTAGCACTGACTAGCATACCCAGGCATGCACAGCTAAACGTGCTTTAGGGAATACTAGAGTATATTATTACAGCTATGGAAGGAAGGAGAATTGGCCAGGCCAGCTAAATGGGTAAAATTGTAAAGATTTGTCTGTTTTAAAGAAAAAGAAATTCTTAATTGATGTTTCAAAAAAGTCTTCTAAAACCTGTAGGATTAGAGAACCCCTGCAACATGCAAAAAACACTTTTGCAGTTCTGATTGTGGTAATAGAGATCCAAATCAGTCTAGTTCATTTTTTTCAAGGGGGAAAATACAGTGCTAACATTGCATGCTGATTCCCAGATTGAGGTATGTTTAGTTACAAGTGCTAGCCATGTAACACCTGCATATGAACTCCTGTAGAAATAGCAGATCTGAAATAACCATATGTGTAATGCCTTACTTAAAAATAATTATTTTGAGAAAAATATCACATGCACTTAAGAGATCTCACCTGCAGTTAGATACAGTTCAATAAACATGAATTTATTCAGTGTCAATCAATGCTCTGGAAGAAAACATGAAATCCTTGTGCTACAGAGATCTCTGGTTGCTTCAGCAACTCATTACAGGTTGTGGGGTAAAGCTGCTGAGTTCACATAGTTTAAATAAATATGAATCAAAGCAGTTTATTGCTTTATTAGCAGAGTGTAATTATACAGCAATCAGTGAACTATGGAAACGAGATCAGTAGTACAAATAGGCAAAGCATGCTAGAGATTTCTTCTATAACCAATCTGAGAAATATGCAGGTACACATAGGCACAGAGTTGTATGGACCCTCTCAACTCATGGGCAGTATGGGTTACAAAAACATCCCTCTTCCCAAAGATTGCAGATTTCCCTGTTTACTTGTCTCCTGTAGGAGATGTGGATCCTCTATCTTTTTACAGATCCCTGAAGTTCCCTACAAGTTATGGGCTGAACCACACACCCTTTAGATAGTTGTTTCCCTTCTGAGGTCTGTCCTGTTATGAGTTTTCACACTTCTTGAATAATTTTTTTCAGTCTGGCTCCTGCTTTGTGTCAAGTATTTTTGTAATTCCCCAGTAACTGTTTAATCTGGCTGATGATCATCTTCTGTAACATGATCAGTTTGGGCAAATGCTGGCTGGGCAGTTGGGTGTGTTTCATCTGCAGACACACACAGATACTCAATTCACACACATCTTCATCTTCAGGGATGACATTACCTATGCCATTTGTCCAGGGCATGCTCTGCATCCCTGGCAGATCCATGCTGAGGAAGGGCCCTCCTTGGGAGGTGCATGGGCCACAGGAGCAGGGAGAGGAGCAAGGGGCATGGCCAAGCTGCCTGCAGCCATGTGGCTAGCACTGTTCAAACCAGAGTGACTTCTGTTCTGGATGCATCCCCCTCAGTAGATGGTAATGATAAGTGGGCAAGCAAATCTATTTCCAGAGTCCCTTCATGCTCCAAAATCCAAAAATAAAATTAACAGTTGCTTTACTAAATGTGTTTTGAACACCTATTATGATTCTCAATAAAGGCATCATAAATGGGATGGAAACAGCAAATTGGATCATTGGAAAAACTGCAGAGAGACCATCTGGACCTGGAGCTTTAATGGATTGTAAAGAATTTACATTTCACACTCCCACAGTTTACATTTTTTTAGGTGATAAAGACATTTGGATAATTTTATTTTTTGGGTGTTTTACATAAAACAAAGAGCTATGATTGAAACTGGAACTGGAGTCAGGAAATAACTTGATTGTGTACAATGTGGTAAAGTGCTAACAAATACCCATGTGCTACATGATTAATTTAGTATAAATGCCAGTTGTGGATTTGATTTGTCAGCAGTTGGCTTGGGTTTTGAGATTACTGGCCAATAATTTAATTGATGATTTGATCTATAACAGAATCTCAACTTTTGGGAATGAAAGAGAGTTGCAGTGATAGTGAAATGCATTAACTATATGCAGAGCTGTTAGCTGCTAGAGTGGATACTGATACGTTCTGGGGCCTTCATGCAGCTGGTGAATAGCCTACAGTATGATTTATGGTGGTAAATCAGGACAGGGAATAGAACCAAGTGACTGCTATTGTTTCAATATGTCTTCATGCAGTGTGTTTGAATTGTAGATACAGAGGCAAAGCACACTCTGGGTCTGTCTATAAATACAGCTGCAAAGTATGGCACTGCTCTTGCCTCTGAGTCTGTCTCTAATCTGTGTTCTTGGCATATCAGCACTGGGCCGTAGGGAAGGGCCATCTGTCAGAGGTAATTGAAAATGGAGGCACTGACCATCTGTGGTATTTGAAGTCTCTTGACATTTTTTGTGAGCTAAAGGATAATTCATTGTTAGAATTTATATTGTGTCTACCTATTATCATCTACATTTTTCAAGGGAATACATTACTCTTGGTCTGTTGTCTTTAATTTCCATTGCCCATCTCTTTATGTTACACAAACCTATTTTTCACCCCTCTCTGCAGTTCACTCTCAACAGAAGTGACCCCTGTAAATCTTTGTAAGTTTGAGAATTTTTCAGAAGATGTGCCATGTAAATTACAAGTTACTGTTATCACTGGACCAAGCAGAAGCTTCCCTCAAAACCTTAAGATTTGACCAGGCTAAAATGGAATTAGATCTGGTTTCTACTTTGCAAAAGTCAATCAATGCTGTATTACATTGCTTTCCCATTTTCCCTATGGTGTAAATGATTTAGCAAATGGAAAGGCCAGCTCTATTCCAAAGAAAAGATGTATAAATGTGTATAAAGGAGTGCCTGCAGACTCCCTTTATATGCACAGCTATAGCTGTTAACACTAAATAATAATGTACAATGCTTGTGGGATCAAACTCTTGATTACATTAAGAAATTAATAAAGATTTGTAATGCTTATTTTGCATATCAAACGGCTGAATTTTATTTAAACATTTTTAGGTGTGTCAGTGTGAAAGAAACCAGCTCTGTCAGGTACACAGACACACACACACAAAGAGTAAGTTTTCTTTCTTCCAGAAAAAAAAAAAAGTTGTTGGAATATTTTTGTTAACTATGCTTCTAATCCAGGCATTTAAATACTGTACATATGCTGAGCTCACATGAAGAGAAAGAAAAGATATAGAGAATTTTTATTAAAAATGCACTCCCAGCAGGATTTGAAGTACACTACTTTGAAATACAAAGCCAGAACTTTATTATCAAAGCCAAGCAAATTTTCTGAACATATTCAAGGTACTGTTAGGGTAAGTGAAGGAAGCCTGTGAAGTTGCTTGGAGTTCAATAGTATAAAAACTAAAACACATTTATGTTTCAGCAGATGGTTGGCAGAAATCAGAATGGAGCCCGTTTTTTTGAGCAGGATCTGCATGCGCACAGAATACAGAGAGGAGAGACTAAAGGGTCATTTTCTGCACAGCCTTGTGCTCTTTCTAGGCAAACACTCCATCAGCGTTCGGCAGTGGGGCTCTGAGGATGGGATGCAATATGGAGCACAGAGCAGCTGAGTATGAAGGCTGTGTATTTGTGTCCCAGAGAAGCCAGGCAGGGGATACACCAGGGTATTCCACCTTTCCCCATAGCATCCTCCTCTCCCATTTCATCTTCATACTGCAGCGCCAGGAGAAGAGTGCAGCATATAGGAGTTGCAGAGTAGAGAATGCAGAGGCTGCCCATGGCATGCTCATCCCTGACACCTTAGAGTAATGGTGGTGTTGGCAGTCCTGGCCCCTGCAGTGTGCTGAGGCTGCAGTGCTCTGCACACCTGCATGAAGCAGCATGATTTGGACCACAGAGAGTGCTGTGGCCATCTGCCTGTTTATTTTCAGAGTTGGAAGCTGGCAGCTGGTTGTAGAGCTGGGAGGAAGGTGACTTTGTCACCTCCCTGTTCCTGCCACCTCCAGAGCTTGCTTCTAAAGGCCTGAAATGAGTTGCCAAAAAATTTCACTGAAAGACTGACTCTTTCTTAGGGTAGAAGTGTTCTTCTCAACTACCAGAGACTGTAGACTAACTGGCTTTGGTTTCCAACAGGAAAAAAATTTATTTGGATTTTAGTGGTATTTTTATTCCCTCAGAAGCGTTTTGAGGTAGAAATAACTGCATGAATCCTGTGTTAGGATAATTAGTCTGACACAAACTAGCTATCAAATTCATCACCTGAGGGAGTTTCTGAGCTATTCTTGGGTACCACATTGCCTCACAGAAGCTTCTTCTGTCTGTTGCATTCCTGCTGCTGTTTGCTGTCTCTGAGGAAAGGAAGGAATTTGCACTTTTTTAGGGTTTGGTTTAGAGGCTTTATAGAGGGAGGAGGTAAAATTGGTTCAGAGCCTTCAACCACAGACTCTATGAAATGCTTGTGTTTCCAGCATGGACATGGTGCTCGTGGTCAGAGTCACACTTCCAATACTACAGTGAAGGAATGTACTTCTGCAGCTTCTAATGCTCTACCACTGTTATCTCTGTCACCATCATCTTCTGGGACTAGAAGCATCTAATTTCAGCCCAGTCTGTCAAAACCTCTGGTGATCTGAATTCCCTTTTTATGCCTTTGCATAGAGCAATATCTTAGCTGCATTTGATGACAGTGGTTTTAAAAGATAAGGAAGCAAATTCTCACTCTTGTTTATGATTTCAGACTCTTTTTGATAAAAAGGTTCAGTGCGCCCACATTTAAATGTAACTTAGTGTTCTTCCTTCCTATTTTTGAAACTTACTGTGCATGTATATTATGGAAGACGGATGTTACTAGCACAAAACAGTGTGCTTGCTATCTATTATACCATGATATATTTACTGAGAAAATTTCAATAAATAAACCACAGGCTTGAACCTCTGAACCCTTCTGAACCAGCTGATTCCCATGGTGGGTTTAGGAGTTTTTATGGATGGATGCTGTGTTCTCATGAGAATTTTACTGAAGCTCATAGACTCGAAACTGACTAGCAAGAAAATTTATGAGGTTACATGGGAACGATCAGATCTTTCATTCCAACACCCTATGAGTTTATAAAATGAACCCTTCCTTAAACTGTGCTAGAAGAGTGTTATTGCAGCTTTAATAAAATACCTCATGTTATCAATGATTTCTCATCAGTCAGAACCACTGGTTAATTTTACCAACTTTTCAGTTTTCAGTTATTCTAGATTAGAGAGTTCATTAAAGGTTTTTTGCTAAAAAATGTGGGGGGAAAAAAAGAAAGAAGGGGGAAGGTCATAAGTTACTAAAGGCATCAAAGAACCCTTGTCAAGATGGATAATAGAAAGGGTGAATAGTGTCCACTATGCATTTGCTTAGCCTCTATTCTGTTTATCCTCTTGAATCCTCTCTAAAATTCCTCTTGTGATTTTGTTTAGGTTTAGAACAATCTTGATGTTCTGTAGCTGCTAATTATCCCACTTGAAATTTAACTTAAAATGTTATTTTGCATCATGTGATTGAGCTGGAAAGTTGCCTAATCCAGGAGTTGAGGTCTGTGCTGGTGAACTACAGAGGAAGTGGTCTAAGTAAGACTCCTTTCTGGGGATATTCCAACATTTTATTACATTCTGTGTACTAATGAGTAGAGAAAAGGACTGTGAGCCCGGAAGGGCAGAGTTTTAATCAAATGACTCATGATATGGCCCTCGGCAAAATACGTGACCTTGTAATTCAGTCATCTTAGCTGTAACAGTGGGTAAAAATAGGGGTTCAGTGTAGTGTTCAGGCAGAGAAACAGTTGTGCCTGCTTCAGCTGCATTCAAGGTCTGCAGTTTTTTTCCTCCTATGGAATAGATACAATGGGAAGACAGAAGATCTCCTTTCAGCTGCTCCAGAGAAGCTCAAATCCAAGAGGACATATTTTTCCGTGAGCAAGAGCTTTTAAAACTGTCAGATGGTGGTCAGTCCTTTCCTCTGTCTGATTCACCTGTGAGTGATCAAATTTGTTGGCCATGGTGGTGATCAGGTGCCAGGGAGACCAGGCACAAGGAGGATGAAGATGCACATTTTGAATGGTTGGTTCAAATCAGGTAGAAATTGCTGGTGCAGTTTGCCCAACCAGACAGAGCTAGGAGACTGTCTGGACTGCATAGTTTGGGACACTGATGCCCAAAGGCTGTTCTTTAATTGGTACATGATGTGCATCAGATTTCCAAGTGGCGCTGGAAATGCCGGTTTGGCCACCAACAAGCTGTGGTTGTTTAAGATGTCACAAGCCTTGTTTTAAATCAAGGGTACATCTTTGGTACTTGGCTGGTGCTGTGCTATTTAGGAGCAGCCTGTTTCTTCTGCTGCTTCCTTCAGCTCTGTGTGTTAGTCCTTATGGCTGTCTTGGATCGGGGCCCCAGAACTCCACCTGGGAAGCTTCAGGCTCTCAGCAGTGTGTGGAAGCACTCACCTGTCCCCAAGATCCTGTCAGATAAAAGGTGCCATACAGAAATATCAAGGAAACCTATTGTGTGTCGAAATATTTCAGGCCCTAAAAGAGGAAAAGGACTGGTTCACTTTGCCAGATTTGGAGCCACCCATTTTATTTCAGTATCACATTACACACTGCATTCTCATTGTCTTTCAGAAATGTGAGGAAGAAAACTTGGGGATGTTCTACTGCTCACCTGATCTGCTTTCACACCTTAGAGACCTGTTGTGATGGCAGAACAGAAGGAGATGGAGTATCCTTGGTTCTTAGCCTACAGACTTAGGAGAACTGCATTTTCATATGATTGTTTAAGCATAGGGAAAACATAATAAATATGTCCCATATCTCTAATCTTTGCTATCTCAGAACAGGAAGGAATGGGCAAGGTAGATACTGTAGTGCCTTTTGTAAATCAGTTGATCTGTGTATTTTCACATGTTTATGCAGAACAGGTTGACTAAGCCTCTTGTGCTCCAGAGAGAAAGTATCCTTGAGCTAACATTTTACTGATCCTGTTAAGATTAAAATAGGAGGAAACTGTGTACAAACAGGACTACAAATCATTGAAGTTATTAAATAAGAGCAAGACACCAGGTTGGCTCAAAACCAATCTGGAAAGGCTCTTTGCTGATCACATCTGGCCTAATTTTTTTTTCTATCTTATGTACTTTTATGAATTTGGTTATCTTCTCTTTGACATTTCACATTCATTAGGTTTCTTGGTTTTCTGGTTTGGTTCATGTGAGCACAGCAGTTTGGAGTTGGATCATTATTCCTCAAGTTCTGCAGCAGTTAAGGAGCAAGTGCAGAAACACTGTTTTATTATTTAATAAGGTCTTTACATTTTTCTCATGTTTATCAGCCCATGAATCCACAATGAATACCATGAATCAACAAAGAGGTTCATTTTATATCTCTGAATCACCATCAGATTCTCATGGTACTATGTTGCAAGTAATGCAACTGTTAGGAATGGGCCAACAACAGTTTGGGTATTTGGTGTCTCTGGCAAATAAAAAATTTGTTCCCCTCATAATTGTTCCCTTCAGTCATATTGCTGATTATCTGTATCCTTTTCCTGACAGCCCAGCAGAGGGGATGGCTGCTAAGCCTGTATCTCTCCTAGAACTGCCCTACTTTGCTCTCTGAACAATTATTTCAGGCTCTGGCAAACATCTGTTTGCACAAGCAGCTGGCCTGGTGCAGCGTTCTGGCTGACACTGGCATGCTTTTACTGCCTTGTTCAGGTCAGCATCCTGCCCTGCTGCCTGTTTGCCAGCTCTGGCTCTGCCAGCTCCCCACGCTTCTTCAACCAGGGCTGCAAAACACAAAGCTTACTAGTAATTGTTTAGTGGCTTAGAGGTAGTTTTAAATGTAGGAAAACAGATTTGATTGTTGTGACCTAGCTAGGAATTATGATTTCAACTTGTCCTTCCAAGTGTGCTTCACTATTTTAGATATTTTCTAGTAAGATATTATTTGACCTTTGTACTATCTGTCAGTGATGAATCTCTGGCCTAATCTAGGATTGTGGTGCCCTATTCATCCATCCTGTTTATCTGCTAGCAAGAAAAGCACTGGCTGTTCCCTACCCATCCACAAAGAAGAAAAAATGCCAAAGGCCTTCTCATTAGCAGAGTTCAGGCTGAGAGAAGGGATGATCTGAGCAGCATTTCAATTTGGAGAACTTCAAATAAAATAAAAAAAGAGGAACTTCTAAAGAATGTTTTCTAATTATGGTTTCTGCTGGTTTTTGGAGTTGGAGTTTGGATTAAAAGAATGAGAGAAGGAATCTCCTATTCTTGAGGTATTGATGTTGTGGAATTGCACAGAAATGTTTTGGAAATACTACTCAGCCATTTTCTTTCACAGCCAAAGAAAGAAAACCCAAGGGAACTGTTGCCTTCCTAATTGTGGAAAAGTACAGGCCTGCAACTCAAACATGCTTTTCCCATCTTCATTTAAATTATTCATTATAGTTTAAACTTATTTCCATAGTGTGGAAAACAGTGGATAAATTTGAACTCTAGGTCATGAAAGATATACATATGAATATTTGCAGAAAATGTCCTCATTGGGTGCTGCTTCAGAGTATCATTTCCATTTTAAAATTCCACATCCTTAGGACAATTATGTCAAAGAAAGTTAATTTCATCAAATATAATTGAAGTACATAAAATGTTCTTTAGATATGTTTAAAAATATAGTCTGATAAAATCGCTTTCTAATGGCACTACCATTTTATTATTTATTATTTTCAGGCATGTTTTTGTTGGCATTTTCATCTATGTTTGGCCTCATTTTAATGAACTTTTAACTGCTTAATAGTGATTATCTGGAACACAAGAATCAAAGGTAGTTAAAGTTCCTCAGACCTAAGAAGAATACACAGAAGTACTGCTCAGCATTTTATACAGTAAGCTGTGGAACAATGAGCTATAATTATCTCCTGTTAAAACAGCAAAATAAGAAATATGCCTGTTTAGGCTTGAAGTTGGCAGCTGTTCACAAGGTTGAGACAATGAGAAATTGTGGAAATTCATAGCCTTATTTTTCCTTCATGCCTCTTCTATGTCAGTTTTTTAGGTTGTGTATGGATGCTTAAAACTTAGTTGCTCTGGAAGCTCTGTATTTTATCCCTTCATTGTTAATAGTGATAGCCTGAAGCCAATAAAGCTCAAAAAGATGTCAGTTGTCATTTTTCTAGGCACCAGGCAAAACACAATTCAGCCTAACATAGTAGTTACGTACAGTTCAAATAGATGGGAGAAAAAAGGAGGCGGCAGCGTCCTCATTTTACAGATAAGGAATTAAAATAAATTTAAAAGATGGCAAGTGTATGGCTCATCTTACTGACCTGAGCTTCAAGTTAGATGCTTTATCCCGAGCTAGCTGCTTGAGCCCCTTTCCTGGCAGGCACAGAAAGCCCTCACTAATTTATCCCATCTCTCTTAAAAATCTATATTAGAATGGATAGAATGGGTGATCCTGTGGTGAGGCTCTTGCTCTGTCTCTCCACTGACTATAAGGGAAGGCAGAAGTGAAAAGTTTTGTCCCCAGTCCTCTCATTGCAACTGGAGAGACTTCACACAGGACTCGGCACTTAGTAAACATCATCTTATTGGGCTCTGCCCATCCATCCAACCATTCCAGGTCTCTCTGCAGAGCCCTCCTACCTTCCAAAAGATCAACACAGGCTCCCAGATTAGTGTCATCTGCAAACTTACTAATGGAAGACTCAATCCCTTCGTCCATATCGTCAGTAAAAATATTGAACAGAACTGGCCACAGCACAGACCCCTGAGGGACACCCCTGGTGACTGGTCGCCAGCTGGATGCAGCACCATTCACCACCACTCTCTGGGCCCGGCCATGCAGCCAGTTCTGAACCCAGCAAAGAGTGGTCTTGTCCAAGCCCTGGGCTGCCAGCTTCTCCAGGAGTGTGCTGTGGGAGACAGTGTCAAAGGCCTTGCTGAAGTCCGGGTACACAACTCCCACAGCGTTTCCTGCATCCACCAGACAGGTCACCTGGTCATAAAAGAAGACCAGGTTGATCAAACATGACCTACCCCTCCTAAACCCATGCTGGCTGGGTCTGATACCCTGGCCATCCTGCATTTTGGCCACAGTAACCCTCTGCAACATTACAGGCTGGGGATGCTGAGGCTGGATGGTGCCCAGGCAGAAAGGGACCTGGGGGTACTGCTCAATAGCCAGCTGAACACGAGCCAGCAGTGTGCTTGGTGGCCAAGAGGGCCAATGGCACCCTGGCCTGTGTCAGGAATGGTGTGGCCAGCAGGAGCAGGGAGGTCATTGTTCCCCTGTACTCTGCACTGGTGAGGCCACACCTGGAGTGCTGTGTCCAGTTCTGGCCCCTCAGTTTGGGAAGGACCTTGAGACACCCGAGTGTGTCCAGAGGAGGCAACGAGGCTGTGAGGGGCTGGGAACACAAGCCCTATGAGGAATGACTGAGGGAGCTGGGGGTGTTTAGCCTGGAGAAAAGGAGACTCAGGGGTGACCTTATCACTCTCTACAACCCCTGAAAGGGGGCTATAGTCAGGGGGGGTTGGTCTCTTTCTCCAGGCAGCAACCATTGACAGAAGCAGAGGACACAGTTTTAAGCTGCACCAAGGGAAATATAGGTTGGATATTAGGAGAAAGGTTTTTACAGAAAGAGTGGTAAAGTACTGCAATGGTCTGCCCAGGGAGGTGGTGGAGTCACCATCCCTGAATGTGTTTAAAAAAAGATTGGATGTAGGACTCAGTGCTGTGGTTTAGTTGAGGTGTTAGGGCATGGTCTGGACTCTGTGATCTTGAAGGTCTCTTCTAACCCAGTGATTTTGTGAATATGATTCTGTAAATATGAAACACAGGAGGTGCCATCAAAATACAAAGAAACACTTTTTTTCTGTGAAGGCGACTTAGCACTGGCACAGATAACCAAAAGAGTCTGGGGAGTCTTCATCCTTGGAGGTATTTGAAAGCCAGCTGGATATGCTCCTGGGCAGCCAGTTCTCAGTCACCCTGCTTGAGCAAGCGGGTTGAACCATACCATCTCCAGATATCCCTCTGTGTCGTGGGTTGACAGCCTTTATCCCAGTATCGTGTGTTGTGTCTGGCAGCTCTGCCTTTTCTCTCTTCCCCCCCCCCCCCCGGCCGTCTTGCTGCGGCGGGGCGGGGAAGAGAGGGGGGAGTGTTTGACCAGGCCTTTTTGCTTTTGGCTTTCGCTGCTTGGCTTGGCTAGCCGCTTTGCTTGCTTGCTTTCTGCTTTTTTGTGCTGTTTTTTTTCCTTTTCTCTTGCTCCCTCTTTCTTACCCTCCCCTGAAGATACTGGACCGGCTCCGGACGTGACCTGAAGACGTCCAGGACATCCGAAGCTTGCAGAGAAGCGCCGCGCCCTCTCAACACACAGTCTGTTTTTTCTGTTTTCTTTTCTTTTCTTGTGTTGGGGAGTGTTCTTTTGTTGCTTGTAAATAAATAGGTTTTGTTTTCCACTTTGCTCCTCCGAGAAATTCCTTCCCGAACCCGGTGTTGGGGGAGGGGTGGTTGGAGGTTTGTTTTGTTTTTGGGGGGCTCCCTTTTGGAGATTTCCCCTAATTTGTCCTAAACCAGGACAATATACTTTTTGGTGCGTTGGCCGGGAAAAAGGAGGCCAAAAAACAGTGGAAAAAAAACCTATAACAATAATATTTTGGTTTTGGCTATTTTGTGGGCATATCGGTGATTCATAATGTCATTTGGAGTGGAAGCTTGCCGGTCGTTCTGGTCCCTAGGGGTTTTTGAAGTTTTAATACTTTTGTGGTCCCTGGGGTTATTTCCTTACCCAAAAATAGCTCTGATGTTGGCCCTAATAAGTAGCTTTTGTAAGCGGGGGGCACTAACCAGAATAGTCATTGTGCTGGTCTTATGTATGATGATGTGTCGGATAAAAATGCTGGACTTTATTTCAGGAATGTATGGACTGTTATTATGGTTGTTTACTCAGTTTGTTTGGGGAGAAGAAGGGGAAGGGGCTTTTCAGCCTTTGTCTTCCTTCTTGTCCTCCAAATTGTTGACATCTCTATTAGAAAATACTGAATTTCCCCTGAGTTTGAAAGAAACCATCTTTCTGGCATTTAATTTATTAAGCCTTTTCTATACTGTCTGGAGTGTGTATAAAATGAAGACTGAGATTTCTAGAGGGGTTAGAGACACTCCTGACTTAGGAGTAAAACAAAGCAGGAAAAATCTTGACTGGAGTGGGAAATGGGAGGACATGGGCCAGACTTTAAAGGAATTTTCTGATCCTATGGACTGGGACTTTCCATCTGATCAAATTCAGAATCCAGTCGAGGTGGCAAAGTATTTGAGGGAGAAGTGCCATGGTAACACTAAGGAAGAAAGGATTACTGCAGTGAGCTGGGCCTTGGCATTTGTTTACCGTACTCTGCTAGATACTGTGGAGCAGCAGATAGCAGAAAGGGAACAGGGTGATAAGTTAGTTACTACCCCAGTGACCCAGGCTGCAGCTAACCTCCCAGGCTCCAGGCTAGCAGCTGCATCAGACAGTAGGCCCCAAACAATGGCTGTTGCAGCTAATACAAGAGGTGGAAAGTGTAAAGGCAAGACCGATCGAAAGGTGGAGGATGATGAGGATGATGATGCAGGAGAAGGACCCTCACCAAAATCAGAGGCCACATCAAGGGGCACAGAATCTGGAGCTAATATTGACTCCTTTTCTCTGAAGGACCTCAGAGGCCTAAGAAAGGATTACAGACGACAACCTGACGAATCTATAATTAGTTGGTTAGTCCGCCTTTGGGATGCTGCAGGGGAGGTTACGATTTTGGATGGTACTGAAGCGAGGCATTTGGGATCCCTGTCACATGATCCTGTCATCGATCAAGGTATGATGAGGGGGGCTAACCCTCACAGCCTCTGGGAACGGGTCCTAAGAAGCGTAGCAGAACGATACCTGTGTACGGATGATCTCTATATGCAGCAGACACGGTGGAAGACCATAGAACAGGGGATCCAACGCCTGAGAGAGATGGCGGTGGCAGAGCTCATTTTCTCAGATGACACAACAACTAGAAATCCGGACCTGGTACCATGCACACCTGTAATGTGGAGGAAACTCGTGCGACTTGGGCCACCTGAATACGCTTCTGCCCTAGCAATAATGAAGCGGGATGATACATATGAGACTGTGCTCGATATGGCAAAGAAGCTTCGAGCGTATGCAGATGCTGTGCATGGCCCAACTCATGCCAGAATTGCAGCAGTGGAAACCCGACTGCAGAAACTAGAGGATAAAATTGAGGAGAATCATAAGAAACTCCGGGAAGAGATTAAGGAGGACCTTATTCAAATCTCAGCTGTACAAATTAGAGGTCCTGGTGTCCAACGCTGGCGCTCCTTTGATGGGGAGAGAAGGTACACCCCACGGACTGAGTTATGGGCTTTTCTGCGTGAGTCTGGAGAAGACATGAGGAGATGGGATGGAAAACCCACCGCTGCTTTGGCACAACGGGTGCGTGATTTGAAGAAAAGAGAAAGTATCACCAAAAGGATAGCAGCTCCGGTCGCTCGTAGCCGAGATGTTAAGTATAATGATGACGATGACATGTCCGATCCCCTTGAAGGAACTTCTAAGGCATATGCCCAAGGAAAGAAGGACAATCTGGCTTAGAGGGGCCCTGCCTCCAGCCAGGAAGAGGCACGGGAGAACCGGGTTTTTTGGAAGGTGTGGATCAGATGGCCTGGCACATCAGAGCCACAAGACTATGAAGCGTTGGTTGACACTGGATCACAGTGTACCTTAATGCCATCGGAACACGTGGGGACAGAACCTGTTTCCATTGCTGGAGTGACGGGAGGATCACAACAGTTGACTTTGTTGGAAGCTGAGGTGAGCTTGACTGGGAAGGAATGGCAGGAACACCCGATTGTGACTGGTCCAGAGGCTCCGTGTATTTTGGGCATAGACTTCCTCCGGAATGGCTATTACAAAGATCCTAAGGGATTCAGGTGGGCTTTTGGAATAGCTGCAGTGGAGATAGAGGGTATTAAACAATTGAACACCTTGTCTGGACTATCAGAGAACCCATCTGCAGTAGGACTCTTGAAGGTAGAGGAGCAGCGAGTGCCAATTGCCACCTCAACAGTGCACCGCAGGCAGTACCGGACGAATCGAGATGCCGTGATCCCCATCCACAAAATGATCCGAGAGCTGGAGAGCCAAGGGGTGGTCAGTAAAACCCACTCACCCTTTAACAGCCCTATCTGGCCTGTGCGAAAATCTGACGGAGAATGGAGACTGACTGTGGACTATCGTGCCTTGAATGAAGTGACTCCACCACTGAGTGCGGCTGTACCGGACATACTGGAACTGCAGTACGAGCTGGAGTCTAAGGCAGCAAAGTGGTATGCGACCATCGATATTGCTAACGCGTTTTTCTCCATCCCTCTGGCAGCAGAATGCAGGCCTCAGTTTGCTTTTACATGGAGGGGAGTGCAGTATACCTGGAACCGACTGCCCCAAGGGTGGAAACACAGTCCTACCATCTGTCATGGACTGATCCAGGCTGCACTAGAAGAGGGTGAGGCTCCAGAACATCTGCAATATATTGATGATATCATCGTTTGGGGGAGCACGGCAATAGAAGTGTTCGAGAAAGGAGAGAAGATAATTCATATTCTCTTGGAAGCTGGATTTGCCATTAAGAAGAGCAAAGTCAAGGGACCTGCCCGAGAAATTCAGTTCTTGGGGGTGAAGTGGCAAGATGGACGGCGTCAGATTCCTGTGGATGTTATTAATAAAATCACTGCCATGTCCCCACCAACTGATAAAAAGGAAACACAAGCTTTCTTAGGCGCTATAGGTTTCTGGAGGATGCACATCCCTGAGTATAGTCAGATTGTGAGACCCCTTTATCTGGTTACCCGCAAGAAGAACGACTTCCATTGGGGCCCTGAGCAGCAGCAAGCTTTTGTCCAAATCAAGCAGGAGATCGCTCATGCTGTAGCCCTTGGTCCAGTCAGGACGGGACCAGATGTGAAGAACGTGCTCTACTCTGCAGCCGGGAGCCATGGTCTGTCCTGGAGCCTTTGGCAGAAGGTACCTGGCGAGACCCGAGGCCGACCATTGGGATTTTGGAGTCGGAGCTACAGGGGGTCTGAAGATAACTATACTCCAACAGAAAAGGAAATCTTGGCCGCCTATGAAGGAGTCCAAGCCGCCTCAGAGGTGATTGGTACAGAGGCACAACTCTTTTTGGCACCCCGACTACCGGTGTTGGGATGGATGTTCAGAGGAAAGGTTCCCTCTACCCACCATGCTACCAGTGCTACTTGGAGTAAGTGGATTGCCCTCATTACGCAGCGCGCTCGAATTGGAAAGTTAAATCGCCCTGGGATCCTGGAGATAATTACAAATTGGCCTGAAGGTGAAAGCTTTAGTGTCGCAGATGAGGAACAAGAGCCAGTGACCCGGGTTGAGGAAGCTCCGCCATACAATCAGTTACCAGTAGAAGAAACACGCTATGCTCTATTCACCGATGGTTCTTGTCGTGTCATAGGGATGAAACGGAGGTGGAAAGCAGCTGTGTGGAGTCCCACTCGACGGGTTGCAGAGGCTACTGAAGGAGAGGGTGAATCCAGTCAATTTGCTGAAATCAAAGCTATTCAACTGGCCCTAGGTATTGCAGAGAGAGAGAGGTGGCCAAGGCTCTATTTGTATACCGATTCCTGGATGGCAGCCAATGCTCTATGGGGATGGCTGAAGAGATGGAAAGAGGCGAACTGGCAGCGAAGAGGAAAACCAATTTGGGCTGCGGAAGAGTGGAAAGATATCGCTACTCGGGTAGAGAAGTTACCTGTGAAGATTCGCCATGTAGATGCCCATGTCCCCAGAAGTAGAGCTAATGAAGAGCAGCAAAACAACCAGCAAGTACATCAGGCTGCAAAGATAGGGGAGTTGAAGATAGATCTCGACTGGGAGCATAAGGGAGAGTTATTCTTAGCACGATGGGCCCATGATGCCTCAGGCCACCAGGGTAGAGATGCCACCTATAAGTGGGCACGAGACCGAGGGGTGGATCTAACCATGGACAGTATCTCTCAGGTTATTCGTGACTGTGAGACGTGCGCTGCCATCAAGCAGGCCAAGCGGGTGAAGCCCCTCTGGTATGGGGGGCGGTGGTCTAAGTACAAATACGGGGAGGCCTGGCAGATTGATTACATCACACTGCCTCAAACCCGCCAGGGCAAGCGCTATGTACTAACCATGGTAGAAGCCACCACGGGATGGTTGGAAACCTACCCTGTGTCTCATGCCACAGCCCGTAACACTATCTTGGGCCTTGAAAAGCAGGTCCTTTGGAGGCACGGTACTCCCGAGAGAATTGAGTCGGATAATGGAACTCATTTTAAAAACAATCTTATTAATACTTGGGCTAGGGAACATGGCATCGAGTGGATATACCATATCCCCTATCATGCACCAGCTGCAGGGAAAGTGGAAAGGTATAATGGATTGTTAAAAACCACCTTAAAAGCATTGGGTGGGGGGTCTTTTAAAAACTGGGAGCAGCATTTGGCAAAGGCTACCTGGTTAGTTAACACTCGAGGTTCCACCAACCGAGCGGGTCCTGCTCAGTCTGAGCTCCTTAATATAGTAGATGGGGATAAAGCCCCAGTGGCCCATGTCAGAGGTTTGTTGGGAAAGACAGTATGGATCAACCCTGCCTCGAGTACAGACAAACCCATCCGTGGGATTGTCTTTGCTCAAGGACCAGGTTATACATGGTGGATAATGCAGAAAGATGGAACAACACGGTGTGTACCTCAGGGAGACCTGATTGTGGGATGAGATTCATATATGAATGTCATTGTTTGTTGAATGTGAGACAGAAGGAAACTGTAAGTGTCAAAGGTCTGAGCAAGTAAGATGAGAGGAATGCGTAAGTGTCAAAGGTGTGAGTAAGTGAAATGAAAGTTTTTATTGTATATTCACGATATGGGATAAGGGGTGGAGTGTCGTGGGTTGACAGCCTTTATCCCAGTATCGTGTGTTGTGTCTGGCAGCTCTGCCTTTTCTCTCTTCCCCCCCCCCCCCCGGCCGTCTTGCTGCGGCGGGGCGGGGAAGAGAGGGGGGAGTGTTTGACCAGGCCTTTTTGCTTTTGGCTTTCGCTGCTTGGCTTGGCTAGCCGCTTTGCTTGCTTGCTTTCTGCTTTTTTGTGCTGTTTTTTTTCCTTTTCTCTTGCTCCCTCTTTCTTACCCTCCCCTGAAGATACTGGACCGGCTCCGGACGTGACCTGAAGACGTCCAGGACATCCGAAGCTTGCAGAGAAGCGCCGCGCCCTCTCAACACACAGTCTGTTTTTTCTGTTTTCTTTTCTTTTCTTGTGTTGGGGAGTGTTCTTTTGTTGCTTGTAAATAAATAGGTTTTGTTTTCCACTTTGCTCCTCCGAGAAATTCCTTCCCGAACCCGGTGTTGGGGGAGGGGTGGTTGGAGGTTTGTTTTGTTTTTGGGGGGCTCCCTTTTGGAGATTTCCCCTAATTTGTCCTAAACCAGGACACTCTGAATCTCAAAAATTATGTGAATCTGTGAAATTGCAATATTAGGAAATACAAAATATCATTAAAATTATAAGGCTATTCATGTTAAACTACTGAACCTGCCAGGAAGTTCAGCAATGTTTCTGAGAATGAAGGAGGGCTGTTCAAAGGGAGCTGTCAGCCACATTTTTTCACATGACCAATACTACAGTGCTCTATGAAAACTATTCTTTTATGAGGATTGTCTTCTACTGGAATTGGACTCTTCTTGAGGTACAGATGGGTGAAATCATAGCTGCCATCCACCAACAATTTCTTTAAAATCTCAGCATGGCAGAACACTCCAGAGCAAGTGTGTTAGATGACTAGACACCTACCTCATGTTCAAAGACGATTGCCTTGCTTATACAACCATATTTTCTTGTTCAGCTTTGATGCATTTATCTAGGCAGATACTCTTAGCTGAGCTCACAAACACAGCTGTATCCAGACAACATGAATTTTATCCCAAGGAGAAAACTGAAGTGTTTGGTGTGTCCATAACAGCTGTGGACTCCTCAGTTTGCACCTCTTCCTGACTGCAGCTCTGTGCTTGTGCAGAGCAGGTCTGCACTGCAAACACTTCAATGAGCCATTGCCACGGTACTCAAGCCATCAGTGCAGCACTGCTTGTTTGTCTTTCTTTTTACATGAACTTTGCAATCTCAGTACTTGCTTGGAGTTATCACACCTGGTTGTGTCTAAACTCCAGGTTTACCTGGGTGCCTCTTTATTACACTGCAATCCATACAGCAGATTTGCCCAGGTGTGCAAACAGCACACCCCCGCTGCTGGCCAGGGCTGGCACTCTGCAGGGAGTCTGCTTTGCAATTGAAAGAGTGTAAGACAATGCTGGTTTATAAAAAAAAAAAAACTAGATAGGAAGACAAAAGATACTATTTACTGCTACTCATTAACAGAATGAGTCCTGAAACCCTGCAGTTTTCCACTGTCCAATGTGTAAGAATTTCCATTGCCAGTTAGCCTTAGCCTTTTAATTTTATTCTTACCTAAACAGAAAGAGTCAGGACCAAGAGGGGATAATTCACTTTTATCTTGGACTTTACCCCAAGGCAATATTACCAAGTAAAATAAATACCTTGTATACTAAAGTATAGAGATTTGGGTCTAGGAAAAAAAAATACATAGACAAGATTTAGATGGGTCTATGTGAAGCTGCAATTCTAAAAATTACTCTTGTTCTGCCCCAAATTTGGAAGATTCAACAGAACTGAGCTGTATTAATTTCAAGGCATTACCTATATACAGATATATGTTCCTAGAAACACACATACATCTATATAAAGAGATTTACAAACTTGAGCAGCATCACATTTGACTCAAAGAGTGAGAACAGAAAGAGAAGATCCTTTTCCCTTCACCTCCAGTGTGGGCTCTCATGGCCTTCCTTGGCATGGAGTGGGCAGCCCACACCAAACAACAGAGACAAGTTTCCTTGAAAAATTCCTTCTGTATTTGACACAAACACATTAAGGTTAGTTAGAATTTGTGTGTCCTTTGTGAAATATATCCTTATTTAAAAGTGAAGTTTTGTCCTTCTGCATGTTCAATTTTTAAGATATAAAATATACCAGGCATTTGTGAGGTGGAAAGCTGATGACAGTCCAACAAGACAACGTACAGACAGAAAGAGGAGAAGAGATAGAAAAATATAATGCTGAATTTTTGTGTGTTTGACTCCATGATGAGTTTTAACACATTGTTTCATGCTTTAATCTTTGTTTGGTATCTCACTTGTTATTGTAACTTTGCCTAATTTTTCTCTCTCTTTTCTTTCTTTATGCTATTTCTTCATATAAATACAAAAAGCACAGCATTTAAAACAGAGAGATCAGAATGACTTCAGTTGGCTTACAGCAGGGATGAATTTTCTCCCTTGCCATAAGCAGAGCCAAGGGGAGAGAAGATGTGAGGAATGGACCTCTTTAATCAGATGCAAACTTCTCACATTCATACAGTTTTAAAATCATCAAGGCCACACTATTTATCTGTCCTCTCTTCCTTATTGTCCTTTGCTCTCACCATCAGTGCTTTGGTTTTCTTGAGATACACTTTATGTCACACTGAAATGATTGAAAGATGGTTTTCTTGGTGTAATTCATTGGCTAAGAAATGAATGTTAGTGACCACCTCTCTGCGGATTTACATGTTACTTTGGAAAGCAGACATGAAACTTTACAAAGATGGCCCAGTAGCATTACAAACCTACCTGGCAGCAGCAGTTTCCCAGCTGGAAACGAACAAGAGCAGTGAAAGGGGCCCCCAAGTTTAATACCCTGGGTAGGCAAGGGAGAGCAGGTGCCCTTTGTGTGCAAGCCAGGAACTGGTTACCTTGGCAGTCACTGAAAGCCAGATCAAAAGGCTGTTTGAAAACCATGGCTTTTAGAAGCAAAGATGGGAAAAAACATCTTTCTTTTCTAGCTCTGGATTTGGGAGATAGAGGAAACAATAGCTATTATACAGATAGAGAGTCATTTGAATTCTGCCTCTCTGCGCCTGATCAAACAGGCTGCAGCTGAAAGGCTGATATGCCATCAGGCTTCCTGTGTGATACAAACCTGATAAAAATTGTTGCACCTGAAACACCTGAAAGCACAAAGCTTAGAAGAAAACAGATTCCAGGAAGGAAAAGTAGGGCAACACAGAAAGAGTCCTGACCCAGGGACCCTGTCATTCTGGCATGCATGGATTTCAGAGAAAGAGCAATGGGAAGAGAGAAATGGTCTTTTCTCCAAGTATGCCTTGGATGGGCTGCACAAAAACACTAAAGACACACTTCCCACCTCACTTTCTTTAATCTTATCCCACAACACTAGTACATAAATCCCATGTACCCCTCTCTTATTAGAAACCCCCTCTCCAGGATGATAGTCTCCTACCTGCTACTCTGGAATTCCTAACATACTCCAACCTTCCTTCCTTGCTACAGCAGCTGGAATTCCATATCTTTTCTCTCTCCACAGTAGCAGAGTAGACAAAAGAGGTCTCTCAGCTGCTGGCCTGCATGCAGGGGCTCAGCAAGCACACCAAAGTGGTACACTGAACCCTAGCACCCCACACCAGCCTTGGAGATTTTAAAACCTGACTGGACAGGGTCCTAGGAAACTGCTGTAGGTGGCCCTGCTAGATGACCCTGGACTTGGGCTGACCACTTTTCTGAGGTCTCTTCCCACCCCAACCTTACTGTGATTATGTAAGCCCTGAGCTCCATAAGAGGCAAGAGGAGTTATGAAACTTAACTGCCCTGTTGAGAGTCACAGAGGTACAATATGAAAGGAATCACCAAGTGCCAAGCCTGGTTTTTAACCACATTTGGTGCCTAAATGAAGTCTCTCTGCAAACCTTGGTCAATTTTTCCTTTGAGAAAAAGCAGACAGGAGAAAACATGACCTTCCCTGATGCCTTGGCCAAGGACAGCCCCCAGTGACTGCCTTGCTCCTGGGCAGCAGGAGCAAGATGCAGGGATCTATGGGCTGCAGCATGAGGAATTGTGTAAACTGATGGAACAATGGGAAATGATGGGGACATGCATGGGGACAGGTGAAAAGCTGAAAACAAAATTCCATTTTAGTCAGCACATTCAATCCTGACAGTTTAGACAACAAAGTGTAAGTCAATTCTGCATCTCCAGGGCAGCATGGGAAAGTCAGGCGGCTGTGTCTGTGTTCATTAGGAAAATTAACTCTTAAACATGAATGCTATGAAAAGTATATCCATTGTAAAGTGAAAAGGAGAAATTTGTTCTGGTAAAGAAGCTGTCAATTCTATTTAAGGGATGGTATATTCATAGACCCATTATAATCTGCTCTAGGTAAAAGAAACAAAATTACTGCATTTTCACTGAGAATGTTGTCAAAACAACTTTCAGTACAGCTATTTTGAGAAACAAAGTAATACCATGCAATTAAAAAACCATTATATTTAATAACCTTCTACATTTTATCCACTTCCACAGCTTTATCCACTTTATCAACTTTTCAGCATTATGACAATTTCAGTGTTGGCAGCCATACTGATCTTGTGTTAGCAGCAATGTGAAATACAGGGTGTGATCCCATATAGTTTCTGTCACCACTGGGTAGGGCTGTACTATTTATTTGCAGTGATCCAAGGCTGATGGAAACCCATGGCATGGCCAGCATCCACTGGGCTGGGCTGGGCTGGGCTGGGCACCACAGGCTGTTAAGCAGGTCAGCTTTGCCGAGTTGGTCTTACAGGGCCTGCCTCCTAGTTTATGTTGTTCTTTTGCTTTTGGTTTTATTTTGATTTTTAAACTATAATGTTGGAGAGAGCATTTGAACACTAGAAAATTTTTCTTTGACTGAAGCCATCAGAACAGTGAAGGGAAAAGTTTATCCT
This sequence comes from Ammospiza caudacuta, assembly GCF_027887145.1. Taxonomy (NCBI): domain Eukaryota; kingdom Metazoa; phylum Chordata; class Aves; order Passeriformes; family Passerellidae; genus Ammospiza; species Ammospiza caudacuta. Next base: position 90,947,963 of record NC_080595.1, on the reverse strand, counting down.
GATGTCCTGGGGACTTGGAAGGGGCTTGTAGTGACATCTATGTCATTCAGGTGGCTATGAACACATCTGTGGGAATTGTACAGGATAAGCATGTTTGAGACAGTAAAACATTGTGGCTGTGTTAGCGTGGATTAAACACAACCTTTTAAGAATGCATACTGACAGACTGGAATAGAAGCCTCACCCTACTTGCTGGCAGCACTACCAGCCCTGCAGCTCTGTCATCAGGAAGGTGACTGAAACAACTGACAGCCTGGCTCAGACTCATTGCTGTTAGCTCTGGTCCTTTAATTTTAGTGTCACATTTTTTCCTGCTCACTCTAGGCACTGTCCTGCTGACCCAAGTACAAGCCAAGGAATAAGCTATGGCAATGGAAAGTGCTGCTGAGCTGTATGACTGCCTCACACTAGAGACTGGGCTGATAGCACTGTTTTAATAAATAAAATAGTCTCCCTAATCCCATTACTTCTGGATCCTTAACAAATTATATCAGATTATTTGAACAAAGGGAGAGATGTTCTTTGTGTTTCATAGACCAGAGACAAATATAGTGGGAAAAAGAAGAGCTCTCTATCACTGACAGAGAAAAAGGGAAATCAAATGACAAGGGGAAAAGGTGATTAAATGCAGGTTGTATAATGTGAGTTTCCCCAGAGAGCTGTAGGCCAAAATTCAGTTGGAATGTGGGACTGTGTCTATTGGATGAATACACTGCTTTTCCATAAGAATGCTGGGAAGTGATGCATGTGACCTGACCCTGTATTACTTGGCTCTGGAAAGCTCAGGTGAGCTTATGGCACGCCCAGCTGCACACTGCAGTCATGCCAGCAGGTCTGCTCCTGGCTCTAGCAGGATTTCCCTTTGCAACCCAGGAATATCTACTTTAAAGGTTATTATAAACTTTCTCTTCCTCATTTTACCACTTCATGCTATCTGGCTTTTGATCTCTCCCAAATTGGATTATCCTCTTATCCATTCCAGTTCCCCTGAAATCAATGAAGTCAACATAGTATAAGTGGTGGTGAGATTGTACTAGAGATTAAAGAAATGCAACAGATTTTACATGAAAAATAAAGATCCACTCCAAGAAACAGCATGTAATTTTCAGGATACAAAAGAAACCAAAGGCAAAACATGGTGGAGAAAAGAGTACCTCAAAGTGAAGAGTGGTAAAAGACAGAGGGAAGGGCCAAGATAAAGTTGCAAACATACAAGAAAACAATACACAAAGAGATACATTGTGTGTTTGGCTGAGAGCAGTGCTCTATAAAGCACAAAGAAGGGAATAAAAAGAGGGAAGACAGCATGAAATAAGGATGATAGAAACAGGACAACTGAAGAGAGAAATAAAGTTGAAAGCTGAGAATGCGGAATGCTTTTCCATTTAAAAAACCCACAAGCACAGAGAAATGTAATGAAATTGTGTGCTGAATTCATCCTGTTCAGGCTCATTTTCCCAGCAGCAGTGATTACTGCAGCAACCAGAAATGGGAGAGCTCTCAAGGTCATCTCATCTGACTGCCTGCAGAGCAGAGCTTCTCAGAGCCAATAGTCTTTTATTTGATTCCCCTAGCTTTTAATAACAACTAAATATAACCCAAGCTCTTGGCAATGTGAGTTATGTTCTCTGTGAGCAGTAAAAGCATGTGCTTGATCTTGACCATGAGGGGTACATTGTGGAGGCGAGGGAAGCTGTAGGTTGCAGTGAGTATGTTGGCAAGGACAAAAGTTAGAATGATGGCCAGTTTAGAGAGAGGTGATGCTGGTTTGTCTGTCCTTCCACAGTTCACTCAAGAAGACAGGCCCCAAGGAGCTCTGCAAAGCTCTGCTCTCGTAGAGCCCAGTCCTCTGATGTGGGACAAGACCAATTCCTCCTTTTTCTGTTCCTTGGCTCTCATTGACTGTGGGCTGCACAGGCAGCTGCACATGGCATGTTTTTGAGCACACACCAGGATGCCTTGGACATTCTGGCTCTGCTGCAGGTATTTCATTACAGGAGTTTGAGAAACACTATTATAATGTAATAAAATACAGCCCTGCTTTAATCATGCATCATTCTGCACGGAGAGTTAAACAACAGGAATGCTTAGGAGATCATTAGCTCCACAGAGCAAGAGATCTTGCCTGAGAGGAGAAATAAAGCTTGTAACAGTCCAGTGACTATAATTCAAGTTTGTTGAAAACCAGATAGGAGTAATTTACTCTGAACCCAATGGGGATGTGTCACAGCTGAGCCCTGTGCAGAGCCCACAGCCCCAGCTGTCTCATTGTGCCATGCTTTCAGTGTGAATAATGGTGTTAAGCTTCAAGGTTTGTTTCTTATCATCCTCTAAGTGCACCACTGACTACCTTGAAATGCATTTTAGAAGTTTCTGAAGTAAGTTAGAAATAGATCTGCCCATGGCTTAGATTTTTCCTTCTAAAAGTAGGCACATAATTGCATTTTCTGGACTTCCTGTTTGCTTGAGCAATAGAAATTTCTGGATCAGAGTATGGCACTTAGCCATGTAGTTCACTAGATGCAGTACATCCAACATTGCCTAAAAAGACTGATCTTTTGTATGGGAACATTGCTAAATATAACTCGGCTTCTGTTGGTCTCCACAGGACAAAACAAGTAGCTCCATATCAGCTGGATATCAAGAAAACAAGGGGGCAGAGAAAGCAGACCTGACAAGACGGAAGATTCCTCCCGAGCCCATCCTCAAAAGGAGGGGGGTGGGATCCTCCATGAGAGGATCTCAAGACACACAAGCCAAACCACACACACCTTGCTTTGGCAGCTCAGTTTTTAACAATCCCTGGGAGGCTGGCACCCCACGCCACCCTCCGTGCCCCAGGCCAGGGGCAGAGGGTGGGAGGGGGTGACCCCTCTGCCCAGGGGTGGCTGCACTGCCTGCACTGGCTGCAGCCCTTCCCCCTGGGCTGCAGGTGCTGATGGAGGCAGAGGGACAGGGCCCAGCACCCACCTGGCTCAAGGCAGCCCACCTGCACCACGGGTTCTGTGCCTGAGCTGCTGGGGCTGGGCGTTCCACAGACACACAGTCAATATAATGAGTCAGGCTGGGCTGTCCTTACAGCCTGCAGACATATAATCAATATAATGATTCAGGCCAGGCTCTGTTTCATCTGGTCCTGGAATTGATGTCTAAAATTGTTCAGATGAAGGAAACACTGACATGCATTTGCTTCCCAAGTGATAGTATAGAGAAGTAAAAGGGTCTGGACTCCTCTGTCTCCTATAAGGCAGTCCAGATCTGCTCTAGCTGTGTATATCATGGATATCTCAAGTTATCTGAGACAAGTGTGATGCCAAATGCTTTGTCTGCACAGCTATAGCTTGGGGACCTGCTGATCACCACCCACAGATTTAAATCAAACCCTTTTTCTAGCTGGGACAGCCAAGAATTGACTAAAGGAATGTAGAGGGCTTGGCATGGGATCCAAAGACAAAACAGTCCACACTAGGGATCCCTCAAAAATGAGATGAGAAAGTCTTTTTTCTGGAGGAGGTGGAAGTTAAAGCACAGGGATCTCTCTTCTCTTTGGTTTTTGCAGCAAAGTAGGAGATATGGGGCATGGGGGGGAAGTATTTTGTTCTGTGAGATTGGCTCATTTGGTCAGAGCCAATTTGGTGCTAATATTTGGTGCTAATAATGACAAGGTTGTGGGTTCTGTTCCTGTGTGGGCCATCCTCTTAAGTGTTGGACTTGATGATTTTTGTGGATCCTTTCCAACTCAGAATGTCCTGGTTAGTCAGTGCATGGAACCTGAGGCCCAGCTCAAGAGGCTCTGCATGGGGACGCCACCTGTGACCCACCCCGTGTTTCCTGAGGCTGCTCAGTGAGCACCGCTGGGTTTGCCTGCCTTAGTCCTCAGCCCCCTTTGATCTGGCTCAGACTGCAGCTCGCTGACCACACACCACACACCTGAGGCCACTTCTGATTCATTGCAGACCAGAGAGAACCTCATATGTAGAAATTAGGCCATGGTGCATTTATGGAGTTTCCTACATAAAGCATGGGGCATTAAGGCTTGTTACTGTCACTGGTTACTAAAAGCAGCTAAACTGAAGCTCAGAACCGCTTCACATATTTTCAGTAGGAAATCATAAATCTTCTCCATCATTTTGGCATTCCTCTTCTGCCCTGCCATGAAATTCTGTTTTCTAAACTGATTTTCTTGGTTTCTGCTGTGAATCTGTCTTGCTACTGTCACTGGTTTCATTTATTTGACCATCCCACAGAAAAAGGAGCAGGCAGATCTTTTATTCCTCCCTGCAAACAGTATTTATGCCAGCATGGGAGGAGAAGCATCATCCTCTCAGAGCACCCCTCAGGACTGAGGGCTCTTTGGAAGGCAAGTTTCCAACTGAGGTTCGGGGGGCCTGCTGAGTGCAATGAGCTCAGGTCTGTCAGACAGAGCTTTTCGGGCTTGTCCTGGTTTGGGCACATATTGCACATCACCTGGGAATGATCTGTCCTGGGCTGGGCGCATCCCCTGGGAATGAACCCGCTGGGAATGAATCCGCTGCTGCTTTCCCTGGCTCTTGGTGCGCCCTGCTCAGTGAGCTCCCGGCCCCGCTCTGTGTGGGGGTCAGGGGGGCAGCACTGACTCTAAAATCCGAGGATCAGCTCCCTGCCCCTTCCCTTCGCTGTCGATGGTGAGAACGGCCCGGCGCTGGGATCTGCTGGTTCGCCACGAGATGGCGGAAGAGGCAAGCGCTGGGCTGGAGCTGCCGTCGAGCGCCCGCTTCCCTTCCCTTCCCTTCCCTTCCCTTCCCTTCCCTTCCCTTCCCTTCCCTTCCCTTCCCTTCCCTTCCCTTCCCTTCCCTTCCCTTCCCTTCCCTTCCCTTCCCTTCCCTTCCCTTCCCTTCCCTTCCCTTCCCTTCCCTTCCCTTCCCTTCCCTTCCCTTCCCTTCCCTTCCCTTCCCTTCCCTTCCCTTCCCTTCCCTTCCCTTCCCTTCCCTTCCCTTCCCTTCCCTTCCCTTCCCTTCCCTTCCCTTCCCTTCCCTTCCCTTCCCTTCCCTTCCCTTCCCTTCCCTTCCCTTCCCTTCCCTTCCCTTCCCTTCCCTTCCCTTCCCTTCCCTTCCCTTCCCTTCCCTTCCCTTCCCTTCCCTTCCCTTCCCTTCCCTTCCCTTCCCTTCCCTTCCCTTCCCTTCCCTTCCCTTCCCTTCCCTTCCCTTCCCTTCCCTTCCCTTCCCTTCCCTTCCCTTCCCTTCCCTTCCCTTCCCTTCCCTTCCCTTCCCTTCCCTTCCCTTCCCTTCCCTTCCCTTCCCTGGGCTCGTTTGGGCACAGCAGGATTTTCTGCCAAGGGCAGGAGGGAAGGGTCCGTCACAGCCCGGGCTCCCCAGCGCTCTGGCACAGGGCTCCCGAGGGAACATCTGTCCTACAGAAAGTGCCTTCTCGATATGCATTGGCTACCTTAGAGTAGCCGCTGTGTCACAAAAGCTGTGCATGCAGGGCACCTCAGGTTTGATGCTTCATTATAAACCACACAGAAAAATCTGGGATTGACTTCTTCGCTGCCGTGAAAACCAACGTGTCCCTTGTGTGTTTGCAGCTTAATGTGGGAAAACACTAGATAAGGGAAAGGAAAAGCTGCCAGTCCTCATGCCCCAGCACCCTGCATTCCCTGTGTGCCGGTGTGCTCGCAGTGTGGGCACAGTCCCGGAGTGTGCGTGGCATCAGCATGGGCGCGCTGCTGGATAATCCCTGCCCCCTGACAGCTCTAGCACCCTGGCTTACAAACTGTCATAGCTCTCTGGTCTTCCTGTGTAGCTCAATGTAAGAGCTTCTCCCGGGATAGGAATTAGGTGTGAAATGTTTCAAAAGGCTGAGCTAGCCCATGTCACTGTGGGGGCACTGGGGATGGGAAGTAGGATAAGATGGGGCATTCAGCCCCAGGCTCCTGCCTCCAACTGAGACTGAGCTTGCAGGGATGGAGTGTCACCCACTGTGACTGTGGCTTGCTGAGAGGACAGGTGAGTTTGAGTTCATTTGAGGTCATTTTCAGGGAAAAAAGTAGTTGGTACCCCAGTTCTCCAGTTTGGTGAGTGATGACAGCAGAAGTAAAAAAGGCAAAATACACAGAGGACAAAGCCTCACAGGACTGTGGTGGCCGAGTGCCTTGGAGTGGATATGAGCAAGGGGAGGCTCGTGTCAGCCAATGTGTAAGACAGCATCCACACTGCATGTGTCAGCTGGGCCCAAATTCTGGGGTTTAATCCAAGATGCTGGCTGAGCTGCTGCTGTTGTGAACAAATTATATCTTAACAAACACTGGACAAGCCCCTTGGCTCATACTTGCCTCTTCACCGAGATCTCTGCTGTTTGTCTGAAGCTGCTCCTTGGCTCTCTTCCTGTGCAAACTCAACAGAGTCACTGAGGTGGCAGGTGGTGTAAGAGGAACTCTTGGATCCAGAACAGAGAAGGATATGAGGCTTGGCAGAGTGCTAGGGTCTTACAGCTCTGCTTCTCACAACCAGCTCGCACAGCATGAGGATGCAAACTCCAGCTGCACTGGCAGGCCAGTGTGTCTGTAGGGCTAAGGAGGATACTGAAACTCCCCAGAATGAACCCCATGAGCCTGAACATCCAAGGCATGTGGCTATTGCTAACATGTAGTACTGGCATACTGTATGACTGAAGAGCTGTGTGCTGTCGGGTGCTCTTCATGACAGGAATCGCTTCTCTTTTCAATTAAAGCCTGCATTCTTTCCTTCAGCCTTAAGTCTCATGTTTCTAATGCACTTCATAATCAAATTGTCAAAATTCTTCGAGGCAGAAGTTAGTAATATCAGCCAGTTTGGTTACAGCAACACTGACCCCACCTGGGTGGCAGGACTGATTCCAAGCACTGGAGACTCATCAGTGCTAGATGATAAAGGTACACTCAGGAACAGTGTTAGAAACTGATACCCAGTGAATAAAACACAGTATTTGCTTACATGAGGAAACAAAACACTCAGATATTCTGCACATGACTTAGCTACTCTCTGCTTCAGCCCTTTGGTTTAGTTAAACCCTTGTAACCTCATTTTTATAGCCAATCTTCCTAGGCATATTACTGGGTTTGGCTCAAGTAGCCAAACTTCATTACATGGAAAGCAAATCTGAGATATGTGCAGCCATAAAATGGATTCACTGAAGACATCAAGTTAAAAACAAAGACTGATCCAAACCACAACCAATCCCACATCGATCCTTGAATCCAAATTTTCTCAGAGTTTGAGGCTGAGGGAGGGAAAGATGCAAGCTACATGGATGGCTGATAGTGCAACCCAAATTTTGGACTGCCCAATGCATCTTGCCTTTTCAATTCTGGGATTATTTATCATTTATATATATATTTATTATTTCTTACTTTTGCCCAATTAGCAAATATTTAGCCACACTTTGCTTGCCAGGTGTGTGTTGAAGGCTGGGTTTTTTCAAAGTTTCAGCCAAAATAGCTCATATTTCTGAAAGCACCTTTTTTTCTTAACCTAATCATGGCCAGATTGAAGCTAAGCAAAAAGTCACTTTCCCCTCCCAGTACTCTGGAAATCCTTGAAAAGCAGTGGTGCTTTTTTTCTTACTGGAAGAGGGACTTGGAACTGGACAAAATTTAACCTTGATGTTGAGATGGACTTTTTATACTCTCAGTGAAAATTTGGCCAATTCATAGTGCCTTGGATAAAAACCAAGCCAGCTGCAGTTCACATGTGCTTGCCAGAGGCCAGCCAGAGATTGCAGGCTTTGTTCTCTAGTGAGTTCATGAGCATGGGACATGCTCCAGGACTTGGAGTGGGACTTCCCTAAACTTGCAATTCCTAACTGCTTCAGGCCAAAGCAGCTTTAAATCCAGATCCTTGAAAGTACAGATTTTCAGGTTGTTTTTATTTTTTAACTGCTTGTTTCCAGTCTACATGAAGGACATCAGTTGAACTACATTCAGTGGAGGTAAGACATGCAAGAGGAGATAATTTGGAAAAGTAGACTTGGAACAGACAAAGGGAATTCTAGCAGAGAACTGGAGGAACCTGAAGTCTGTGAACACTGAGGTGGGAATCAGGGGATGGAGAGGAGACTAAAGCACAGCAAAGCATGGAGGCAACTGGAAAGTGGTGTGTGGGTAAAGGATGTGAAGGATTTCATTTTGGCCTCTTTGCATGTTATTCTGAGCTCATTTAAGAACACTTGAGCTCACTCAGGTGGTCTTCCCATCCATTACTGACTCCTTGGTAAATAAACCTGGCTATGAAGACAGAATCATGCATTTCTTTCTGATACTGTCATGATGAATATTATAAAAAAAGTGCCAAAACTTCACAAAATAAAGCATTTGTTGAACACCTTTAAAATGCAAGGAACAGCCCTGACATCATATTACAAACAGAAAACCAGAGTCTAGAAGTATTTCCTGATTATTCAATCCAAGAAGTATATTGTACCAGGTATAGTGATGTGTGCATGTTCATTATGTGTTGCCTTCTCCAGCAGCTGCAAATCCTAAATTCTTCTGCAAACTAGGCTTAATTTAGGTCAGGCACCTAAGGAATAAGGGAAGCTTATAACTGCATGTGGCAAGATTTGACCTGAGCTGAGAAATAAGAGAGGGATGAGAACTGCAGCCTGACAGACCTTTATTCAATTATTCTGCAGCATCATTTGATCCCAAAATTACTCCAAACTTGGAGGGTTCAGGAGTACTCCTTCCTTTCCAGGATGTCATATAATTTGGAAAGGACTTTTTTTTTTCTTAAACTTCAAATTTGTTCTACTATTAAAAAAGGAAAATGAAGTCTCTGTTTACTTCAGCTGAGCCTGGTGTGGCACGTGCAGTAAGGCCTGCGGTGCTGCCATGCCCACCCTTGTGCTGGGACTCGCTCTTCAAACGGGCACGTGCTTGTCTCACTGTGGCTGCAGCTCCGTGCTGGCCTGAGCTCCCATTCCTGGCTTCTGCAGGGCCAACTGATGGGCTGCCCAGGCTTTATTGCAGTGCCCCATCCTTGGTGATGGGACACGTCCCAGTTCACACCTCTGCTTTCATATGTGTTTGTGCTGCCAAGAAGGATTGTTAGTTTTAAACAGGCTCTGAAAGCAGGGGCCAGCATTCCAAAGGGAAACACAGGATGAGCTAGCGACAGCAGCCGCTTGGCATTTCCAACCCTGCAGTGCAAAAGGGGATGTGTTCTAAGCACTAAGACTTCTTGAATCTCTTGTGATTTTGTCAGGAATACAATTGAAAGTATCAGGATACGTACGCACAATCTCTCATTACTGTTTTAACTTAGAAAACAATACCATATCCTGTGCCAACAGAACTACTATGGGTTATGCAGAATTATTTGTCAGCTCTTTGGAATACCTTTCCTTTTCTGGACAATAAAATCACCATTTCTCCATCTTCCAGAGAACTTCTATTTCTTTGTCTTTAAACACTGTGTGGACAAGGTTATTCACCTATGACTACAACCAAGTCCTGCTACAAGTGTGGCATTCCCAAAAGAAGTATTTCTGCATTTTGATTTATCTCCCCTGGCTATAAAAACAGTGTGTGCTTTTAAAGTCTTTTTAACATCTCTCAGTATGTGACCATACTAATGCAATCCTTTGTGATAAACAGGAATTTATTAAAGCATCCTGATGTCAAACCAACTTTTTTTATACCTCGTGAGACAAAAAGTGAAGACTTCTTAGTTTATAGAAGCCAAAAAATACTCATAGATTATACAGATTAAGGTAAAATTTTTATAGCCTGTTTATCATGAAAGAGTTTAAAAGACTTGGGTGCAAACTAGCTTAAAGGCAATGCCATTTTCTGGACCTATAGTTTTTCTGCTAAAAGTGCAATAGGACACTGTAGGAGATGCAAATGCCTGCTAAACCGTGACAGCCTTAAGCAGTGACTGTAATGCATACAGCATGAAAAGCAATTTAACTTAATACCTCCAGTTCAGGTTTCAGCCTTGAGAAATCTGCATGTTCTATTTGTGCTTAATGATGTTGTACAGCATTCGATACTTTTTGGGATCATTACAGTGTCAACTCTCCCATCTTGGCCAACTGGAAATTAAATTCTGTTTTCTGATCCCAACTGGATGAAATAGTTGCCGAGCTGAATAAAGCCAGGGTCTGGTTATATCCAGAAATTCAAAACTGCTTTGACAATTTCAGCCTTTGTGAGTGCCCCTAAAGAAGACAGGGAAGGAGGGTCTTGGTGTGGAGTGTGGGACCCAACAAGTGTAGTGGTGACAAGATCTGCTGGTGCCCATGGTGTGCTGGACTTATTCCTAACATGGAAAGGCACTTCAAAAATATGGCACTTTAGGGTGGAACCCTTCTCCTGTTCCTTTCTCTGTAACCTCTGCCTGCAGACTGGTGTGAGACATGGGCCATCTCTGGCTCCACCTTGTTCCTAGGGCAGTTCAGAAATGTCCTAGGACTAAAGCTGAGTGCAGACATCCATGTACCCAGCCAATGCCTTTGGCATCAGGCAGTCATGCTGGTGCTATAAATCTTCAAATCTTTTCCAACCTAGCCAGGTGAAAAGCAGCACTGGGAACTCCTTGAGGGCATGGAATTGTGGGAAAAGTAAAATATCTCTGGTCTTTCTCAGGCCAGGAGTTGTTGAGGCTGTATCTCCTATTTCTCATCCCAGTGACTGGGCTTTGATGCCCTAAAGTAGGCATAACTCTGCAACTCGTTGCTCATCCATGCTTCAAAGCACCAATGAAGCCCAGCCCACCCTACAGGGAGAACACCACATCCTGGATACTTTGCCAACAAGCCAAGTGGGTTTTAGGACCTACCACTCTGAAACTGGTTGTACTGGCAGCCCATGGTGAGGCCTCTACGGGCTGTGATGGTGGGACTGGGATTTGAGGGGCCTATTTTCTGCAGAGGTTTTGTGGGGAGCCCAACAGTTCTGATCAGCAGCTCTGTCACTGCACAGACAGAAAACTGGCAGCAACTTCTGCCCCTGAACATCTGCATCCTCTCTAGATTCTCTGGGCCTGTCAGGCAAACAGGTTGAAATGGCTCTGGTTTGAATTAGTCACACAGGGAATACAAACAAAGACATCAAAATGTCCTTCGAAAACAGAGTTCCCACCGAAGATAAAAGGCTATGGAATAGTTTGTACAAGCCTAACTAATGGAGCTTTCACATCACAAATATGACCCAGGAACAAGTCACTGTTTTTCAGGGCATTGCCTGGCCTTTGCCTTTACTCAAAGCCATGCCAAGTGCCAGTCAGTGAAGGAGCAGGCTCTGGCACAGGCAGGAGGGAGGGAGATCCATCTCAGATGTCCAGTATAGACTTGACAGAGTAGTTTGGTTGGAAGGGACCTTAAAGACCATCTAGTCCCAAGCCACCTGTCACGGGCAGGGACATGTTCTACTAGCCCAAGCGGCTCAGAGCTCAACACGCCCTCTTTCAACAGCAACACCTCCTTCCAGCCCAACAGCAACAGACCCCTGCCTTTCCACTGGCCTCTGCCCACCACATGCCAGTCCTCTAAAGGAGAACATATTACAAGGACGTGGGTGGCAGTGGTCAGTCAGCAGTTTATCAGGCTGAAAACAAATAGGGGAATCCTTCAGTTCCAGAAGAATGAAGGAAACACAAGATTTGCATCAGTCTGAAAAGTATTGAAGGATTCATTAGAAAAAAGGGACTGCAGTCAGCCCAGAGTAAGGCTGCAGATCTGGGACTGAAACTGGACAGGTGGGAGAAATATTCACCATGCTAACAGGGAAACTGGTCCCCACACAGGAAACAAATTTTCCCTGGAATCACTCAGATGTGGTCATGCCTGACTAGAGCTGATATTTCTAATATTTGCTTCAGATTATTGTTCCTTTGCCTTCTCAGAATATGCTGTGTTTTGCTTGTGTGACTTTTGCTATTATATAAACTAAAGTAACAATTTCTTCTTTTGTCTTATGCCCAGCAAATTGGGCAGCACACTTCACTGGGACCACAGAGCTCCAAACTGATGAGACAGGCATGAAAATGACAAGAGAAACCCCACTGTGTTTGCTCCAAGCCCAGCCACCAGAGCCACTGTGCTAAAAAGTGACCTAGAATTGCAGGTTAGGACCAAACCCTGGTTCCCATATTTAGAATAGAAAAGCATTTATAAAGCAGGTGCCAAGATCTTGAACCTGTTAGCTGGTTTTCTATTGAATATTTGAAATTTCTGTCATTAAATGTTTTTTTTTTTATTTGGAGGTGGGTATGGGAAAAGTATCTTTTTCCACTTTTAACACTAAGCCAAAAATCCCAAACCTTCTCATGGTCCTCTTCATTATCCAAACACAAAATAATTACCTCTCTCCCCCTTGAAGTAAGTATAAACATTCTCTGCAAGCTAAAATGCCAAAACAATCAGGGGCCAACTTTTAAGTACTAAAGGAAGTTTTACAGGTATGCTATATTTGACTGAAAGGAGAAAAAACAAGAATTACAGCAAAATGCTTCAGAGGAGTTAGCAAAGGATTGCATCTGGGTGGAGCCCTCGTGTCCTCCTCAGCCATTTCTTCACTCCAGTATCATGCAATGTTTTGTCACTTCACTTGTTGTGCTCTCCATCACGTAGGTTAATGCTTGCTCAGCTGAATTCTTCCCCCAAAGTAAACACAAGGATTTCATTGTAGAACTAGCATTTAGTGGTCTTGCAAGTTTTACACACAGCTTGTGTATATGAACAGAGTGGTATTTGTGGGAGGGAAACAGCTCTTATCAGAGGCACTGATACAGCTGGCAAAGGCAGTTTTTGAACATAAAGGTTCTTCTGAGATTTAACACATCACTACAACTTTGGTGGCATTGCTACCAAGATATGCTTCAGGTATTTGTTTGCAATACTTCTTCCCTGCCCCTGGGTCTGTCCACCCTCTGCCAGTGCTGTCAGGCCAGGGCCTGTTGCCACTGAGGCCAATTCCTGGGCAGAAGCTGGTCCTGCACACTAATGAACATCATTAATGAGCAGCAAATGGTGCACGTGCTCAAGGGCAAAAAGCTATTGCCATTCGACTGACTTGGTGGTGTGTTGCACTGGAACAAGCACAGATCAATCCCAACACATTTCTGGCGGCATGGGAAAAAAGACAAAGTTGTTTTCTTTCAGTTGACTGCTTCTCACACAAGTCCTTCCATCGGGGACTTAAAACCACACTTGTAGCCTTTGTTTAAAGCTCCCAATTATAAACATGAAAGTGCAGAAAAAATTGAACAAGCAGACAGGACAGAAAAGTTGAATGAGCATTGGCTCCTCTTATTTTAATGAAGAAATATTTCAAGTTAATATCAGTGCATATTTAGAAATAGCATGTGATACTCCCAATGCCAAATACGTCAGCAAATTACAGTTTCAAAACTTTATAAATTAATGGCAAGGAAAAAAAAAAGATTAACATAGAGAATAAGGTTCAAAATAAACATCCTGTTTGTTTGCTGCACTGTGTCAATTATATTCCTGGTACTTAAACAGCAAGAGAGATCCAATATTTCATGTAATTAGGCTCTCCAAAATAGCAGTTATTTTCCTACAAATGAATTAAGCATTTTGCATTTATTTTTGATGTATAATTAAATGTTATTCTTAGCTGTTACAAAGAAATTTAGCCATGTCAGAATAAAATTTCATTCCATGACTGAAAAAAACACACTAACATAGGAACGTTGCCTTCTCATTATACCCACTGGTAACAGTCAGCTGAGAATAGGAAGAACTACATGTAAGCACATTTGGCTGTTACATAAAATGGCTTTTTTTTTTTTTTTGTCTCACAGCCTCATAACAATACTGTTTTTCAACATTGTTCCCAGTCATTGTTTTTAAAATGGTTCATCAACATATCCTGAATCAATCACGGATATAAATAACTCCAGTGACAAAATCCATTATGGAAGGACACAGAACTGCAAACTGAAAGTTGTACTGAATCATTTTAAGGTGGAACTGTAATTCCTCTGTAATACTCTGTTGAAAACAAAAACAAAAACAACCCCACGCAGTAAAACCTTTAATCAACTGGCAATGGTGGAATCTGAAAAACTGAGATATAATTTTAAGAGATGTTTAACTCTAACAAAGCAAGACAAATCATACTGAAGCTAGAAAAAGATACACATTTAAAGCTTGCAAGTGTGATATAAAAATATTCTCTAGTTTTTTAATTTTGATACAGGAGTCCAATTCCCTAATGGAAGAAGATAAAATACATCTTCTTTCCTACCCCATTGGTGTATATATAGACTATTCCCTAGAATCAGGAAATGGCTTTCCCCAACAATGATACCAGCCTTGGGAATCTCAGACTTTCATAGAGTGTGTTGATTTTGCTTTTTAAAGTATATTTTCAAGCAGGTGAAATACTGATAAGATATGCATTTCATTGATTATTATCTACTGTGCAAACCATATATATCAACCCCATAATTTCAACCTAAGTGCAGTCTGCAAGGCCTAGAATGACTCAAATCTTGTGGGATACTACAGCACAGAGATGACTGCTAGCCTATGGAACACCAGGCTAGATCAGGTCAGTGGGAAAGGCACACGCTCCAGATTTACCAGGAACACCTGAGGTTCCTCATTACAGTGATTCCATGCACTTCTCAAACAACAAGGTTTGCTTCCAGAAAATTGTGAGGTAACGGGAAACTTCTGCTTATGGCACATACACATGGAGGAGGAGTGTGAGCTCAGCTGAATGCTCGTGGTGAGAGGGGTAATGCAGACACAAGGGAGGCTACAGGGGTTCTGGCCAGAAACAAAAACTTCACATTTCCTTACACTGCACACATCCCTTATGCACAAACGTGAGGTGCGCAAAAGAAGCTGTTTGCTCGGTACCATTTAATGTTTTGCATATGTAAAATAATCACCTAATACTGCAATATAATCAAAAGTCACGCACTAGATAAACAGAGCTTCTTCCCCATGAACAGTAGTTCTCAGGAACATTTTATGCTGCTTCTGGTAACATCTCATGATTTGCCAGCTTACACAGTCCCTTTTAAAGAACACAGTATTTAGTGAAAACTGAAGAGTAAAATTAAGAAAAAAAAGGAAAATTTTGATTTTAGTTGCGATACAGCTGGGATAGATGCAACTGAACTGCTGTAATGCACCAAAGAGTAACAAAAATTCAACATGAATATCAGAAGAATAAATATATACCCTAAATTAATCTCTGTAAATACATTCACAGGTCCACATAAGACACCCTTATGCATAACTCATACTTTTTCAAATCTGCAGAGAGAGATAGATGTTAGCTCATGGGGAAAGCAATTTATCACATGACTCAGTTTATCTGTCATTATTCCAGCAAAAATCAGTAGCAAATTTGAAAATCTACATTTATTTTCCCCAGACCAACCACACAGAGGCTTAAGTCACAAAATCTATTATTTCCAATATTCGATCAATAAGGCTTTATTTACACTTTTTTTCTATAAAGTCAGGAAAAAATTTGGTGTAATGTGCAAGAAAAGACTGCACATTTCACTGATTGGAGACTAACATCTGCTTATGGTTTAATGCTAACCCACAGGCAGCCAATTAAAGTTCCATATATCCATGTTTTTACATATAGTTTCCTTCCTGATTCTGTCAGAAGCATACTAGCAGTCAGGCCACCTAAAAACAGCAAAGATGGCAAAGTTTTCTTGAGGCTTAGTTTGGAATGAACACTTTTCCCAGGGAACTTATTTCTTCTTTTAGAATCCTTTGCATCATAAAATTCTATTAGTAACCTATAAGCAGAGAAAAAGGAGATGGTCAGAGTCAGACAGTAACACATTTTAAGCAAACTTACTTTCATCTAGTAACTGCTTCTAACCAAACATTTTTAGTAAATGACTTCATAATATGTAGCAGCTCCTCTGTAACAAGTTCAAACAATAAGTACACCTTACAAATATGATGCATGTCAAAATACTCAACCTGAACCCTTGGAAGCATTAAGGCCATATTTTCCTTGTGGACCAACCGCGACAGTGAATATAAAAATTGACAAGAATTGATTTCATTCAGCATTTAGCAAAAAAGTCCAGAGCACTGTACAATATTATATGACAAAACAATACACTGAGCACCGAAGGAGGAGGAAGTATCTTCATAAAATAAATTAATAAATAACAAGGACACCCAATACACTGAATATATTGGAAGCTAAACATGCAAGATGCTGCATTACTGGCTTAGTAGTAACCTTTTTCCTCCTAGTTTTTAAAAACAGTAATAAAAGGGTCTGGAAATTCTGAGGTTTTGTTTTAACTATCTCTAAATTTGCCTGACAGACTATTTGGTCCCAGGCAAGATGTTCCAGTGAACAGGAGCTTACAATGACACATGGATGATTCAGTTTTGTTCCCTTTCACTAGATAACTAAAGGGACAGACATTGGACAGCCTTTTATTTTACGTATCAGCTACTTGTCTATTTAAATTAAATTCAGACTTTCTATTTTTCAAAAGTAGTGATCCTAAATGTCTAAGACATTTTAGTAACAATGTCATGTTTACAGATAGTCATATTAACTTCATGAATTCAAAGTTCTCAGGAGAAATGAATACATTTTTTATTTCCATGGAGTGTGAGACTGGCAGAACAATATCAAAGAACCAGGGAAATTTCTGTCTCACTCAAAGTATTCAAGGATTTAGAAAGTAAACAGATTCACCTCCCTTAAGCAGGACTTCAGATCTGGCAAATTAAACCATTATCTCTCAAAGAATACTTAAATCCTACATTTAGACACAAAGTCCTTCTGGAGAACAAGGCCCTCCAGGATCTGCTGCATATACTCACTAGTGACCTTATCTGGAGATGTTGGAGGAAGCCAGGCACTTAACTTCTGCCACAATTCAAAAATGGACAAATGAAACTTCTACTTCACCTTGTTTCCCCAGTGAAGGTAGGAATTTTGGGGTTAACTGTGGTTTTATTCAGTCGTAGTCTGGATGAAAGGTTTGTAAACAATATTGGCAGAAGAGATTAGATCAAGACCTGCCCCTCTATCACTCCAACTTAACACTGATTACAAGGGCAGAATCACACTGCTTTTTCTTGCTTGCCTACCACAGGCATCTTACATTCCTGCACTTGACTACAAGAAGATGAATGGGGAGTTTGATCAGATGAATGAGTCTTGCCTGGAACATGGACTCACACTTCTTCAATCTAAAGAAGGACAAAACCTGAGGAATCCCAACCTTCTCAGCAAAAGGTTTAACCACAAGGCCACATTATATTGTATTATAGTACATTAACAGGAGTACCAACATCACCCCTTTTCAGAGAGCCCTATAGCAGGCACCACTTGGAACACAGAAATCATGGGTATATTTATTAGTATAAAAGCAATAAGACAGAGTCTTGAAATAGAAAGTTCTCTGTATTTCTACTCACTTATCCTTTATTTCAAAACGCTCATGAAGCCACCTCCTCATATACATCTGCTCTTCTGGAATGTCCTTCAGATCAATTCGGTCAATGAAAATATGAACTCTTGGGCATTCCTTACAAAGAAACTCTAAGAAGAGAGCAAAACAACATGACTGAGTTACAAAAACACTGAGTTATAAATACACAAAAAAAAATCTGACTATAAGTGCCTTGGAAGCCCAAATTCAGTGCTCAAAAACCTTCCCTCCTTATGTTTGGATCCTGAGCACTTCACTGAACTTAGAAACCATCTGGCCTCACACTTGAAATGGTGGACCACTATCATGCACAGCATGGAAGAACTGTCCAAATATGCACCTTGTTAACTGTAAAAGGCTGTGCTTGAAAATATTACCCTCTACTTAGCAGCAATCTACTCACTCAATAGTGTCAGATACAGTAACTTTGATGTCATAAATCCTGCAATTTTGTTTAAAGTTAGTAATCCTCCTTGCTTGTCCTTTTTAAAATCTAAATTTAGTTTACTGCTGAATGACAAAATTGGAATTATAGTGATTTCCCAAAGCATCTCCAAGAGAAAGTATTCTTCAGTTTAAGCAATAATCTGTAATTAAAAAGTGGAATAGAATAAAAGACTTAGAACAAAATGCTGCTTTCTATATTGTATCCCTTCCTTTTTTTTTTTTCTGTCTCACAAAGCCTGAGACAGCCCTATTGCCTCCCCCCTGCCCCCCAAATGCCATCAATTTATCCCTAGACAAACTTACCAAGCAAGCATTAAGGACAAACAAAACTCCATTACTCAAATGGCCTTGTGGGATTTCTTACAACTAACAAGTGGTAAAAATACTGGGCATGATTACTGTAATATACTGCATGTTGTAAATGTGAAATCCTGCACAGTGTGTATTGGTAACCATTCACATTTATCAGTAGCAAGGGGTATGGCAGTAACCACAGTAGCCCCGGACAGAGATTTGCATGATGTGAGGATAGAAGTCCTCAGAAATTTGGATAGGAATCCTATTTTGAAAAGACACCAGAAGTGCCTTCCTACAATACATGCAGGCAACAAATGTAACACAGACTGGGTGGTCCCTTTAGGTTGTTGACATTTTTCGGACAGCAGTGCAGATGCACAGAAGACTTTGACCCGTAACTGTAAGGGGTATCTGGAGGAATGAATCTGCAAATAAATTGTTACAGCATGTACATCTTTATTGTTGTCTGCCAAAGCAGATATTCCCCATTTGTTTTTCATCTTTACAGGATTATTGATTTGTAAGGACTCTGCTGTAAAAACAGTCCTTATCACATACTAGAAATTGCCTTAAGGAATTTTAAAAGCCTGTTCATGCAAATGTGTGTGTGTACTTGCACAGGGGGAGGAAAGGAGAAGAGATAAAGAGATCCCTAAGGTCTAGAGGCGCTTGGATGCAGAAATCTGTAAGGTGCTGAGTGGCTGTGTCCGGACGTCGTGCACAGAGCCCACAGCATAAAGGGAGAACACGGCCCCACAGCATCAGCTGGGGAGCTGGATGAGGGCTCCATCCAGGCACGAGTCTACCTCTTGGCCATGGAGCAGCAAGCAGCTCTTGCCAAGAGGCTTCTGGTAGAACCTTCTCCCAGCTATTAGATGGCAATTAAGTATATAAGATGGCAGGTTAAGGACCTGGAGTCTGGAATGATGGTACATGTAGACATTTCCTTCAGATTTATGTGCAGTGCTTTTACTAACCACAAAGAAATCTATATTATCTGAAAGAAATTTTTTTTCTCTTGCTTTAATGTGAAGAAGGGATTTTGCAGGGCTGTTTCTCTAAAGATACTATCCAGGCCACTACATGAAGGTCAGTGACTATATGGGCACCTAAAAGCGTTCTATTAATATCTTAAAGTGACAGATGTATTATCCATGTCTTAAATGCTTATAATGTTCATGATGTACAAATCCTCTTTTGAGTGGCATTACCTATTAAGTGGAACATTCTAATCATATGCAAAACTATCTAGAAAACAAATGCTTGGAAGCCAGATGATCTGGTCTTTTCAGAAAAAGTAATAAGCTCCTATATAAAGCATCTATGGTATGCATATTCAGTTAGAGCTGAAGATTGAGCTTCAAAAGATACTTAAAAAATTCTGTGCATTGTATAGTGTATGTTTCTTTTGCTTCATAGCACATGGGCTGTTCTGCATAGGAACAAATAGGTCCTTATTGATGTTACTTATAACTCTGTTATAAATTTTTAAGGAAAATTATAAACCAATCAAAACTCAAGACATAAGTATTTAAAAAGAAATGCTTTCCCCCACCAAAGCTGAAGTGTAGCAATTCTATAATTCTACTTAGAGAACAAAATCCCCTCCTCAAATACGTGAGTGCTGCTGCTGGCTTTCACCTCCGGCCCAAGTTCCAATGCAAGCTGATTCTTACCAGTTCCCACCCTGGTCTTCTTCAACTACTCTAAATTGAATCCCCATATGTGAAGGTCCTAAATTTTGTCATTATTTCCCACCTTTTATGAATCCCACTGCTTTTTCCAACAACCTCACCCTCCCTTTTGAGTTTGACTTAGTTCAGCCTCACTCAGGGCTGTGTGATCTGCTACTTCAGGTACTACCCTGGGGAAGGTCATGATTCCCACACATTGATTCAAAGTCCTTTTATCCAAAGTCTGGATATTCAGGGCATCTGCAGATGACTGTAATGCATGCAGTCAGCCAAGTCAGTCAAATATTGACTAGTATTTAATTATCCAATTCATGTCAGTGTTTAATGCAACTAACCAATCTACAGTGTTACAGCAATCACATAAGAACACCATTGGATAAGGACAACATATTGGAGGTTGATTGTGAGAAGAAACAGCTGGATTTTATCACCATAACCTCCAAAAGTTTGTGGTGGTCCCATGACCCTTAATTTCACATTAGCTTAACTCCCAAAAGACTTATGTAATTAAGCTAAGAAACAAAATCTTATTGAAGCAATTTATTATGCACAAATTACATCCAACTTCAGGGACACTAGCCCTTAAGGCCAACATCTGACAAGCTTTTCAGATTCCTAAATTTGCCAGAATTTGTTATAATTAACAGCAGGAACAAGCAAGCCTGAACTTTCCTTCAAGAGACAAAACAGAAATGCACACCATACATTACAAGCAAACATTATGTTGGGGATAGCATTAGTCAAGAACCCTGTACAATTTGGGTTAAATGAACACTAACAACTTTTGTGTGGGAGCCAAATGGACTGGCTTTCGTGTGGGACATAATTTCCTAATAAAACCTTCTATCCGGCTAAATAACAGATACAAGAACAAAATGTTTATAATGCTTCTAGTGACCAAGCACAGCAGAAAGAAGGAATTGAAAATTGTAATAAAGTGGATTAAACATTTTTTGTTATTGAACTGTGACACTGAACTGTATCCCTCCTTTGGTGAGACAGGATTCACACTAACACAAGGCTTCAGAGGGGGGACCAATGCAGCACTGGAATTAACAAATGAAGTGCAACAGACTCCAGGAAAGAAATTGAATCCAAGGAATTTTTAATTGCAAGCCAATATTTGGGGCTCCTACAAAATTCTACCAGTTCTCAACTGCTCACCTTCAAATGCCAATTTATTCTCTTTGGAATTACTAGCATTACCAGGGAAACTGGGGGAGGAGAGAAGCTCCGAAACACAGATTTTCTGTAAATGAGAAGGGACAAACAACAGACTACTTTCCCCTTCTGAACCACATAAATTCATTCCATCACTCCAAATTATTTGCCTTGTCCCTTAAGAAAGTTGTGACAGCAGTGTTACACTTAAACAGATATTCCAGTTTTCAGTTACTAATGAAGTCTATTTTTATATGCACTTTAAATATGACAGCAATAAAGTAGCTCAGGTTTCAACCTCCTACACCGACTCTTCCACTGCAATGTAATTGTTGCCAAAGTCCTTCAAAATTAAGAACGGACAAACTGAGGCCTTCTGTCTACTTTGAGAGCCCTCAAGTCTATTTTAATAATTTCAGTAACGTTTGTGATAAACTGATAGTGATATCATGGGAAAAAAAAATCTGAATAATGTATATTTATTCTAAATAACTAGCATTTCAAATGTATAAAAATACATCTCTTCAGTAAGAGAACATGGTATATTGTGATTTGTATAGTTTTACAGGCAAAGCCAGCAGAGTCACTCCTCTAAACTGTAGATTCTTTCCCCACTTCTTAAACTGTAGTCTGGACTTCAGCATTCAGCTACCAAAGCAGTTTGTAAACTACATCCTCTTCAAAGAAAGAAATCCCATCTCTCCACTTCCATTTACTTTGTACACGAAATTAACAATCAAACAGCAAAACAAACATAAATTGAAGTGCTATGTTGTTTCTCAGCTTCATGCTTTCCATCATCCCAAGCTGAGCTGACAGTAAACTATTTCACGACTTGCTCTAACAAAATAAAGCAGCAGTAGAGCAAAGCAGCACTAGACAGGAAAGCAAACATCCCGGGCCAGTGGAGCTTGGTCACAGGAATGGCCCCAGGCAGCAGCGGAGGAGCAGCACCTGCGAGTACCTGTGAATAGTGAGGATGCAGCAAGTGTGGAGGGGAAGCTGTGCAGCCCAGAATGAAGCTCACAGCCAGGAAACAAGCCTGCACTTGAGGAATAGAGCTCTCAGGAATGCTGCCAGTACCTTGTGCAAGGACTTACATGCACACAGAGATCAGTGCGCGCCTCCGTGCACAAGGGGCACAGTGTAAGGAGGGTACAGCTCAGGAGATGGGGGATGTTTTGAAGTGAGAAATGGGATGCACTTGCATCATTATTAGGCCAAGGTGCTGACCATGAAAACTGAAAAATCAGAGACAGTTTCTACTGGCAGTTGGGCAAGACTGAAAGTCAGAAAAAGCAACTTGTTCAGGTGGATGTAACACGAGGTGGATGTAGCTAAATTCGCTGTGGGGGCAGATTCAGAAGTGCCTCTGTACCAACATGAGAAGCCTAAATATGAGGTCATTACAAGAATTACTGGCACCTAGAAATCACTTCTTCCTGTAACACAGGCATCCTGGTGGGCTTGCAGGAGTGGGCAATGTTAGGAGACTACCAGGAATGACAGAAGAAGCTGTAAAAGTGAGGGTAGGGTGCTGTGCATGAAAGATTATATGAAGTATAATAGCTTTATATAATAAGGGGACAAAAGCACAATAAAGTCCTTGTGGATAGAAAATCCAGATTCTTCTAGAATATATATAAGATAAATAATAAAATTACTTCCAATAAGCTTAATAACAGTGAGCAGAAACTGTGAAACCAGACTGAGACCTGCAAGTTCAGGAATGATAGCAGGAGGCTGAGATTCTAGCTACCTTTATTGAACTGCATTGATACTTCAGCAGGATAAGCAGGGAAAAAAAATCCCTAATAAACCCAAACCAAGATGACCCAAACAATTGGACAAAAACATCAGAGAAGAAAAAACAATATTTCCTGAAAGAACTAGTAAGTTAGAAAACCCACAAGAAAAGATGCTCTTGCTGGTGTGGTCTTGCTCTGCAACCACAATACAATTAATTTCAGAGCTGTAGAGAAAGAATCCAGCACAGAAATGCAGAATTCTTTGGGGTTGGCCTCTTCTCCCAGGCAACTAGTGACAGGGCAAGGGAAATGGCCCCAAGGCACAACACAGGAAATTCAGGCTGGATGGATATTAGGAAAACCTTCTTCACTGAAAGAGTGGTCACGCATTGGAACAGGCTTGCCCAGGGAAGTGGTGAGTTTGTAATCCCTGGAAGTGTTCAAAAAATAAGCAGATATGGCACTTTGTGATAAGGTTTGGAGGGTGTGGGTGGTGTTTGGTTGAAGTTGAACTTCATGATCTTAGAAGTTTTTTCCAACTTTAATGATTCTATGAATTAAAGGAAGTACACAATGGGAGGTAAGGCAAAGTGTCAAAACACCCTATAATATACAGTCCAAAAGAAGGCAACCTAGAAGCTATTAGAAAACTCACCAAATACCAAACCCCAGAAAAACTTGTAATAGAAGCTTGCATAAAAGATGTGTAACACTGCAAAAGGAAAAGTCTGTGTGGGTCTGAAAACAAGCTGTATGACTTTAATGGGAAAGTCAAGGAGGCTACCATGATACTCATACCTTCTTCTCCCCTCTGAGGAATGGAAAGCTCATCCAAATAAGGAAAAACCACAAAACTACTCAGGCCAAATGTAAACATAAACTTAAGAGGACTGAAAATGAACTTGAAAAATGGAAATTTTAACTTTTTTCAGTATATTAAAAGCAATAAATTTGATAAGCCACTGGTAGGACTGCTGAATGACAAAAGTGTGAAGAGCAGCGCTCATAGTCAAGTATAAGCCCATGCAAGAGAAGCTCATATATCTGCTTGCATAATTCTTTTTTGTTGAAAATGTTTGATTCCTACACCCACAGCATTCTTTGTACCAGATCATTCAAAGGAACTAGATCAATAAGTAAACAGACAGAAAATATTAGACTAAATATAAATAAACAAGTCAGATGTCAGGAAGTCACCAAGACCAGACAGCATTCATCCAGAAGCTCTCAAATGTGGAATTTAAAAACAAAGATGTGTAACCTATCATCACAGCCATTGTGCCAGAAAAATTGAGAGTTTCCCTTTATTACCGCGCTTGAGTGGGCGCTGGCTGGTGATAGAGAGATGGTGAATTTTGTTTCTTGAATTAGAAGGTTGAATTTATTAATATAAGATATAATATATTATAGTTATATTAGAAAGAATAAGAAGAGAGGTTTTGTAGAGCAGCTAGGCTAGCTAGCAAGAGAGAGAAAAGAATTTACAACAAAGCTGTGGCCAAGGACTCAGTCTCTTGGCTTGTACTGGTGATTGGCTTTCAATTATAAACATAAAACATGAATCAATCACTAATTAAAATAGGTGCCCCTGTTGCATTCCCCAGCAGCTGATAATAATTGTTTACTTTGTCTTCGGAGGCTTCTGGCCTCCAAAGACACAGAAATCCGAAAGAAAGGATTTCTGTGGAGAAATGTCTGCGACATCCCTTCTACAAATGAGGACTTTAGAGATGATGCTGGGAAGTACAAAAATACAGACCAGAGTCTTACATCACTGGGTAAGATAATAGGTCTGTAACAAAATCACGCAGATAATCACAGTCTGTTGAAAAAGATTTGGTGGGGATTCTGTAAAGGGAAATCCTGTCCCATCAACTTGCTGGATTTCTACAACAGTGTCAAGGACCAGGTGGATAAAGGGGATTCACTGGACATGATATTTTTGAATTTTCATAAAGCTTCTGACAGGGTTCCACATTGAAGGCTATTAAAAAAATTAAGCTGCCATAGGATTAGAGGAAATGATGTTTTAAAGACTGAAAGCTGCTTAAAGGAGAGGAAGCAAATGGAAGGCCTTAGGGATGGAGAGGACTTGGCCACTGGGGTCCTCCAGGATCGATGCCAGGACTGGTTTTACTCTGTCTCATAACTGATGAGTTGAAGAAGGGAGAAAACTGTGAATGCTCCAGTTTTTCACATTTCTTTCAGAAGACTCTGAGCTCTTTTGGGTAGTCAAATGTTGGCTGAACTTCAAAAAGCCCTCAAAGCTGAACAAACAGGGTAAAAATGTGGCAGCCAAGCTTCAGTGTAAACAAACATGGGGAAAAAAAATAACTGAAACCCTGATTACATGACGCTTAACTTGGAATTGG
The DNA here is from genome assembly GCF_027887145.1 of Ammospiza caudacuta. NCBI lineage: Eukaryota > Metazoa > Chordata > Aves > Passeriformes > Passerellidae > Ammospiza > Ammospiza caudacuta. Next base: position 90,922,818 of record NC_080595.1, on the reverse strand, counting down.
TGGTTACAATCCGGGAGTTGCTGACCCTTCCCTAAAATCATCCTCTCAGCAGCAACCCCAAATCCCCCAAATACTGGGCAGCTTGAGGAAGGACATCAAAAACAAGGCAAAGAGAGCCACTCTACAGATAAAGAATATGAATCCCCATTTTAAATATGGTGTGTAGTTCTGGTCTCTGCATCCGAAGGAGGATGTAGTGGACTCAGAGAAGGCCACAGAAAAGACCAACTAAAACATTTAAGGAGGAAAAGTACCTCCATTACAAAAAAGGAGACATGAAAAAGGCAAATTTTCAGTTTGGAGAAGGGAAGAAGAACAAAGGATATGACAGCTTTAAAAAATTATATATATATATATAAAATAAATCCTGAAGATGGCAGATAAGAACTATAGATCCACAAATCCTGAAAATTCAAGGGCAAATAATCATTTGCCTGTATCTTCCTGAAGATGCTGAGATCTAAAAAACCCTAGAAAATGGTATCTATAGTTTGCTACACTGATATTAACAATGGAGAGCAGCACAGTGTCATTGTAAGTTGTCTTGCTCTTCCAAGATGGCCTCTGATGAAGACCCACAGAACTTGCACATTATAGCTCACTGAAACAATCTTTGAGTGGCTTTAATGTGTTATTCTAACAGATGCAGTCTGGCCTTTGTACTGCTCTGTAACAATATGTGAATATTGTATGTTGGCTGAGTTAGCAGGAGGTTTCCTACAAAAGTGTAACAGTTTTGATCAACAGGCTGTCAGGAACAGAACCTGGATCAGATTAGGTCTCTGGATTACATCAAAAGGGTATCCCATCACTGGTAACTAAAAGTGAGCAAATTCAGGAGATATCTGTGTCTTTCCTGGAATATTTTTAAAGTGTCAGAAGCGAAAAAAAGGCAACAAAAAATACAAGGAGTGGACCAGTTCAAAACTATGCTCTCTATAGCAAAAAAAACAGGATCTGTTAGGAACTATGCCAGTGCTGCTAGCATTGATGTTTTTGCCTTCCTTTCAGTCTGTTTTGATAACAGGGAACAGCACCACAGAGTAGAAGGAAAGGATTGTGATGCATAAAACCCCCAAAAATAAACACAGACTCTCAAAGCAGCAACATATTTTTGGCCAAATCTGACGGTGTGAAGAAGTTAAAGTTGTTTTTGTTATCCTCAGGGTTTAGATACACTTTTGCATAAAGATCAGGAGTTTCTTGAGCCTTTGTAAATAAATGGCTGCTTGGGGAGTGGAATGCTTCCTCTCACATGTGCACGAGGTCCAGGGTGCAGGGTAATTTTATGAATCTCCAGTGTAAATACTTTCAAGAGCCTCTTGTGTAGCAGAGGTTTCCTAATGACCATTTGTTTTCAAATAGAAAATTCCCAAAGGGAAGCTCCAGATGCTTACCTTCAGTAAAAGCTGCTTGGGAATAACTGAGATACACAATAATCTGGTTTATAATCAGAAAACACATGCCTGGGGCTCAGAAGGAGTTGCAAAGGGTCATTACCCCCACCAAGGGGGTGTGAGCACACAGACACAGTGCCCACAGGTGTCTGTAATTTGGGAAAAGTTAGACACATTTAGGATCACCTGAATCTTACATTCTTCCTTAGGCATCCAAGATTGTCTGATGGTGGAGACAAGAAACTGAGTTACAGGAATTCCAAACACAGCTGACATCTTTGTGTCCTTGTTTTCAGATGGATAAAAAAGCAGAGGTGCTACTATGCTCAGACTGACCTTCATTTTCTCTGATGAACTACATCAAGGCTTTCATACACTCCCATAAACTGATGCTGCTCTTCAGTGACATGTTGTTTTTGACCAGAAGTACAATGTTCAATTCTTACAGTATGAAAGGTCTAATCTACATCTTTTCTCTGGTTACTCTAAAACAAATGACATTTACTCTTCAATATTCTTCCATGCAGTAGAAAATGACAGCTAGCACAGATCTGAAAAGATTATTAGTAATTTCATAACTATAAAACTTCCTTTGGACTGTTTCATACTTCTGTTAATATTTATCAGCTTAATAATTTAGCTTTTTAATTCTTTCCTAGATGGTTACATCTGTATCCATGTGCTTGTTATCCTTCTTTGGACCTGGAGAGACAATAGATGTTAACAAATTTGGGCCACAGTCCAGACAAAGAATGTTTTCTATCTCTCCAGTTTATTTTCTATAGTCTTGTCTTTTCTATAGTCCCTGTCTAACTGGGTCCTAACCAAAGTACAAGCTTTTGGAAAAGTGTACTTTCCCTGAGGGAAGTTAGGCCAGTCTGACCTCCTCAAATTATACTGATCAAAGTGATGTACAGATTTTCAGAAATGCTCACATACACAGGCTTTCAAAGTGTTTGTTCTGGAACTGATATACAGCAGAGTCAATAACTCTCAAGAATTCCTCTGACTTCTTTAAGACAGAGTCTATATATACTTGCTATTTTTATTCAGTGTTTATCATTGTCACATGCTGCTATTTCACACACTCTTTCATCTACAATGGCCAGATAAATACCATCTGGTTACACTAAAGCCTTCAGGCAGAATAATAAAGATGTAGATGTGTACATAATGCTCTTTCAGGTGCAAGAATGATAACAGTTCCCACATCCCACGAGACCTGCCTTTTAACACCAGACAAAGCTGGATGAACGTTTAGCACATTTATTCAGAAGGGGGTAAACCACATTCTCATCCTTTCTTCCCAAAATTATTTCTGCTTTTCACTTGATGACAGCGTAGTAAAACAGTATCAACAAATTCAAAAGTTTCTTGTCCTCCTTTTCCCTTCTAAATAGTTCTTCCAGACTTCTTCCAGACTAGGATGTCCTTCAGCTGTGCTGCAGTGCCCATATGATTATTAGCATCTTATTCTAATGACCACAAATAAATAGTGCCTAGCAGCCTGGTCCTCCCCAGGCAGGACCATGGTGTTCTGGCACTAATGATCTGGACAAGCCATCTTCAGGAGTAGAGAGAGGGGAGAAATCTGTGGGAAATTGCTATTCTTTGGAAAGGCTGCCAGGTGCCAGATTAACTTCCACCAGAAATGTACCAAGATCCAAACTTGTAATAAAGGGAATGAACAAATGGTAGGAAAAAAAAATCCATCCATTGGTTACAACTGGATGTGAAGCAACAGCAGAAAGCAACATCCCTGTGTAAAGCTAATCTAGTCTTAGTCACTGTTGAGGACTAATCAAATCTGATGTCTTCTAAAACAAACTTGCCACTGAAAAGTGCCAAAAAAATATCAACATGTGTAAGTAGTGACAAAAAGCTCAACACATTTGGAAGTATATACTACAACAATTTGCCTGCTCTAAAATGGCACCATGTTATATCAGGTATGTTTGGCATATGTTTGGCAATGTTCTTATGGTGAAACCTATACTAGCTGTGTTTTAATCCTATTGAGCAAGTCAACAGTATATTTTAAATTGCTGGACTTAAAAAAATTTTCAAAAATTGAATTTTGCTAAGAAAGACTACTTAGACTAAAAGCTGCATACTACGAAATTTAAAAAGCAATTCACCCTTTCTTCAGATTTTTTCCCCATTCACATTTTCCTAACAATTTCTCAGGCAAAGTGTGATGGTACTCCTCACACTAAAGTCACTAAAAAGTTCTTTTTAATCCGTTTTGTTTACTACTGAACACAACAGCCAAGAGCTGATGATGTCCCAGGTAAGTATGGGTTTTTCCTAAAATGGCATAGGCTCTTCTGAGGAATTGAGATTTATAGAACTGAAAGCAAAATGCATTTCAAGAAACACTGTATCTGTGTGGAATTCAGATTTCATTCACATGGGAAATGTCATAGTATGGGAAATAAAGTCCTCAAGTAAAGTTGTGTTTATCAGAAGTTTGTTTTCCATGCAATAAATTTCCATCAGTGTTGCTGGATTGAAAAAGACATGTCAACCTTATCTTTTAAAAATTACCAGGATTGCACTGCCATTTTATTCCGATGAGAATGAAAAACAAAATTCTCAACCAGCCCTGACACAAATATGAAATGTTCATATGAAATAAGATGTACTTTTCATGTGTGCATAACTCAATTTAGCACTGTGAAAGAGAAATAATGCTAAAAATTGTCACATGCATAAGTATGCCTAATTCATTTCTTGTTATGTTCCTGACAGACCAGTTGCTGGACTTCTGCATAACGAATAGTGAAATGATCTTGATCTCATACAACAGAAATTGTTTTTCTGTCACTTTGAGTCTGGAGAGCCCAAAAGAATGACAACTATGTTCCACCCTGTAATTCATAAAGTGTTCTTAATCTACATAATTTATATTATATGAAATACATGTGACTGTCACAATAGCATGGAATGTGATGTTGATCTATCACGGATCTATCATTTATCTGCTCTGTAAGGGGTAACAGCTGGTTGGCTGCACTTCATTCTGTATTACTGCCTTATTTTTACCCCATGGCTGAGCCACTAATTACCCCAGCCCTAACAGTAAGCCTGGCTGAAAGATATGCCTGGACTGCTGCCATGGAGGCTCCAAAAGGCTGGAAGTGGAGTGGCCACCCAAAGCATCCGATTCCTGCCTGACACCAGGGAAATTCAGCTTGTTGGTTCCCCTTCCATAATTATATCATGCTTCATGCAAACCATAAGGTTCAATAGGTGAAGAGGTCTTGTAAGGAATTTGAACATTTGCCATCTTATCATTAGGTAATGACATTTTAATAGTTTAATTAACCATTAGGCAGTGAGAAGTTCAGCATGAGAATGGCTGAAACTGCCTAGTAATTAAGTCATGAAACAAGATATGCTGCAGGGAAGGAGAAACAATCCTATTTGTTTTGAAGGGGGTCTTAGGGTTGGGTGATGGGACAAGAGGGAGGCTGCTCAGTCTAGAAAGGTACAATAAAAGGGTCAGAAGGCATTTAAAAAAACCAAAAAACTGTAAATAATAAAAAGAACTTTTGATATTAAAAATGCCCGTTAGGAACAAGATGTACATAAAATAAAACCATCCTAAGATATGACAGTAAAATACAAGTGTTGAGCTAATATACAGTGTTGACAGTTTTGTTTCTCACCTATCCTGAAGAATTTTAAACAGGGTGAAGATGTAAAAATAGACAACTGCAGAACTTCTAATCAACTAGCACCTGAGAAGCAGTGCATGTGACACAAGGAGTTACACCTGCTAATGAAGTGACATGGAAACAACTGCACTACAAACTATTTTTAGCAGCAGAAGGAACAAGTCCCAGTGACACTGGGTGAGCTGAGGAGCAGAGAGTTAGGTAAGTTCCCTGCAGGTCTCTCAGTCTACACCGATCCCTCAGCCAAAAACTCTGGAGAGCTCTGTGGAACTACTGTAGCTGTTTTTTCAACTTGGTATTCGTAGTGCCAAAGACTCAAAAGTGCCACTTTGAGCCAACCAGCAACAGTCAGGCACAGATACAGCTGAGTAACACAGCAACTGCAAATGGAAAGAAAGATGATACCTGGCACTCCAGTAACAGCACAGGCAAATTATTTACTTAGGAATAAATTATCAGTCCACCACCAAGCATAATAAACAGCAAACCCTGAAGCTCTTTGTCCCTGAGTTTTCCCCAGCAGAAACTCCAGAACATGTTTTCTGGTTAGAATACTCAAGGAATGTAAAATCAATCTGATTTTCTTAAGGTCCTTACAGGTAGGTAGTTTAAAGTACTAAAGCAAGTGAAGCCCACTTGCATAAAATGCTGTTGAGTGTTTGTAAGATTATTGGCTGTGCGCAGCAATTTGAAAATTTGTCAGTACAATACTATTGCTATGCATTTTACCTTTAAAATATGTGCACTTCAGCAATTAGATGTACATGTGTACATGTATACATATGTAGCACAGCAGAGGAAGCGAGAGAGAATTTTAGATTATGCCAAATCCCAGTGCTAGAAGAAACATGAAGGTAAATGGACTCTGCTGCCTATGTCTCCAAGTTCCTTTTGATTGCAAAGGGCACTTGTATGTAGAACTAAAATAGGGAAGCAGAGGGCAGAGGTGTCAAAGGTAACTCCTGTAAAAGCCCAGTGATTAAAACAATGCCCTGCCAGGAGGCTATAGGATGGCTGAAGTGCTGTGGAGATTATCTTCAGAGCATTTCAAAGCACCTGAAGTTGGTTCTGTATATAAACAAGCATACAACAGCTACAGCATGTCTCATAAACCTCAACTCACCTGTCATAGATGGTGCCAGTTTTCTTTGCCCTTTGTGGTCCACAGTACCTTCATAAGCCACAGTCACATCATACACTGCATCCAGATATTCTTTCATGGAGTCAATAGCTACATGAGTCGCCTTCACCCGTGGAGTCAGCACATGCTTTAATATAGCAAGTCCTAGAGGGAAAAAATAAAAAATAACTACAGTGTTTGAAATTAAACTGGACTATATCCACAAAAGGCACATCACACCAAGGAATGTCAGCATCTCCATTCAAAATCACAAGAGCTTTATTTTCAATCTCAATTCTCAGTTGAGAGAGTGTGCATGTGTACTCACTGCTTATGCTCTACTGAACATATGTAGAAGATGAAACAGAAATCCTAAAGGACATTAACAATAGGAAGGCTGCTCAGTAAGAGGGACCTTTTTTACAACTCCTCACTAGAAGTAGTGATGGTTTCAATGTGGCTCATGAGTGATGACACAGCACTTCTCTTTACTGTTTATGTGTGTCCAGCTGAGGTGGAAAAAAAGAGCAAATCATCTGAGAAATAATAAACATACATAGCACCACCTCCTGAAATTCTGTATCAGAAAAAGATTTCACAGATAATCACAGAGAATTTTAAGCACACCTAATGCTCATCCAGCATTTTATTTCCCAAGGACAAAACAATTTAGTGAACATACTGAATCCTAACCTACTCACTATCCCAGCAGAATCTTAGCAGCAGTGGGGCAAAATACAGCACTGAGAACCAAAACCAAGGAGGAAATCTTCTGTGCTTCTCTGCAAACAATCTGTTACAATTGCCTTGGCTACTGACAAACTCTTAGCGACAGAAATCAACTTTTAACTTTTCCAGGCCAAGCCACAGAGATTGGTATGTCAAGGACACATGAATATCAAGTTTAACATCACACCACACATCTTAACAACAGTATTTCATATCCATGTTTACTTCAGTTGACCACTTCCACTTAGACCATACTTAAGAACATTAATACACATTGACCTCAAGAGTAAAAACCTGGTTCTTTTTCCAGAATTTTAATACACAATGACTTTGCAAAATTAAAACCAGCAAGCAAATAACCCCAAACCCAAAACCTTTTCTTCACCTGAACACAGCTCTTCCACATTTACTTGAAAGGGATTCTAGGGAAAAAAAAGCATGCTATGTAAAATTTTTTAGTATTTTTCTATGTGTATCTTTCTCAAACAGAAGTATCAGAATAAAATTGTGGCTTTTCATTTCTAGTCTATTTTTCATTGGTGTACTCTTCAGTCCATTTTTAAAGAACCATCCATCGGTGAATCTACTGGTTCCTGGTGGGTGAACAGGAAATTTTTCTGAACCAAAGTATTGTGCTATTGCTTTTGATACTTTTCTTCTTGCTAAATCAATTCAAAACATTCTATATTATGTCCTGATTTTGTACTGAACTCCCTTGCTGGATAAAACATACTTTGATCTAACTTTATGAAAATATCTAGTGAACATTGTAAGATAATACTCATCTCTACACCACTCCTCACATTCTTAAGAGTTGATCATTTCAATATAAATCACTATCTTGATTTTTTAATCTTTGCTAAGAATCTCCTTGTCTAAATGCAAAGATAAAAGACTTTTTATTAGCACTCCTTCTGAAGCCATTGTTCCATGCCTTACCGGCAATAGTGATAACTGTCTATAAAAAATGTTATATGGATCATGTAAATATTTTGAAGCATAACATAGTGGTAGTGTTTTCTTAGCTTGTGAACTGTTACATCAAACAGCTAATTATGTTATGTTTCAAAATATTTACTCTGTAAATGAAGCACTGAGTATTCTTGTGCTGTGTCAGCAATGATATTAGTGTGGACATGACACTCAACACAACTCTTGCTGAGCCAAATTCCCAAACATATTCTAAAAACACTGTCATTCCTTTCCTTCCCAACTCATCTTCCCCTTCACCAAACTATTACTGTGAGGAAGAAAAAGGGAAAATTGTGAGAACTGAATCATCTAGACAAATTATTGTTAGGTATCTATGGCTATTAACTGCTAATTATTTTTTCATCCATGTCCAGTTCTGATGATGAAGATGGTCAGTGACAATCTGTGAAGTGCAAATGAGCCACTCCTATTCCACATGCTCTCAGTGTGCTCTTGAGAGTTTAAGTACAACATGAGTATGTATCTAAATCAATAAAGTCCATAATCCATTATTCAGAAACACTACAGTGCATGCAGAAACACCAGTTCAGCACATCCTTTTAAAGAATCTGTTCTATAAAAACATTATCACATATTCTTGCACTTACTTATGATCTTTGCTAAAATCAACATAACAGAATTTAAATCCAAGTAGTTAGAGTATAGTTACCTTGGCAAGCTGCCTGCATCCAATTCACAAAACACACTGTGATTAAACTGTTTTTAATGTTGTGCAATACAGTTAGGACCCTCTGTCAAAGTATTTAAGGTCATGAGATTTTATTTTAAATGCCAAAGAAAATGAACTAGATACTAGTAATATTGTAATGTTCTACCTTAAAAAGCCATAGCTTTGCTCTTCTAACTTTTGAATGATAGACAGTAAAAAAAGGAAATCTGAAGAAATATGATGAACAGTGATACTTCAAAAATCATCCATTTACTACATTATTGTAAGATGCAGAATTAAATCAGAAAGTCTGAAAGAAAACTGAATGAAATAAAATAATTACTTTGGCAAGTACAAAGGCCCAAATCATTAACATCTATAGAACTGATTTTTTCACCTAAACACAAAATAACAAAAAAGACACTAAACAAAACATCATTTATCTAACTTCATCAGGATGAAGTTACACATAATAGCAACTAAGTACAACTCTGTGTAGAAGATTGCCATTCTCTTGATCCAGGCCAGAAACTCAAAGAGCTGTTCAGTACAGGTAGGCCATCCACATTTTCAGAGTTGGACTTTGTTAGTTATATTTCTACCCTTGATGTGTACACACCACATTTGAAAAAGTAAACATTGTCAGCTCTAATTTAAGAATACTCTATGTGTATTACATCAGCATTACCACATTTCATCAACAAAAGTTCATTATTCACTGAAAGTGGATGTCAGAATTAGTTTGAGGTCTCCACACCTCTCTCCCCTCCCCATGAAACTATGTACTGAAACTCAACTTTCATGTACACAAAAAGTAAAACCAGGGTGAAAACCAATGAATTGATTTCAAGAACAATTAGATCTTTCCTTTTCCATGTGAATGTGGGTGAAGTGATTAGACAGAAATACTAATTAGACAGAAAAACTGCAGCTCTGCAGTTATGTGCAGTGTCCCAAGTACTCACCCAACTCTTGAGCTCCCACCAGCTTTCTGGAATGCCTCCAGTGATTCAAAGCTTTACATATTGAAACCAGAGTCCATAATTTGACTTAAAAAATAACAAATGGTGCGAGAGCTCATCCATTTGTATGCTAGTATTCCATCAACTTACAGAAACAGGACTCAGATGATAGCAGTATAAAAAACTGCATGCACTAGTAAAACTGTTTTTCTGTTACAAAAGTATACAGGAAATGCAACTAATCTCCACGGGAAGAGCATGACCAGCCCACAGCAAGACATGGGAGACAGCACACATTGGTACACTTTCTTCCAAGATGGGTACTTACAGAAATACAATGTAGCTTCTTGTTTTCCTATCTTAATTTCCTATGGATGGCTTTTAATAACACAGACCCTTACTTCATTCTAATGCTTGGTCTCAAATGCTACTCAAGGTCCATAACCTACTAGTTTTTAAAACTATATTCTCTGTTCACATCTCACTAAGCACTTTTAGACCAAGCCTGCTTTCATGAAAGTGTAGAATAAATACCACCAAAAGCTATTTTCTTTAGAGACAATTCCAAATAACTTTTAAAGATACTGAATACTTTGAATTACTTTAGAATACAATCGAAAACTAATGCCAAGATCTAGAAGGGAAACATTTTCAATTCCCTCCATTGAAACACCTCTTTTTTATATGACCTGTAAAACAATTTTGAGATAAGCATATCCTGCATACACAAACATCTTAGCAGAAAGCATATTTGTCAAGCTAAGCTTAGCATTAAAAAATATTTACATTAGCAACTTTTCTGTATAAAACCAAAGAAGATAATAAATGCATACCTTAAATATTTGCTTGATGAAATGACCTTTTAAGAAATTGAATGTTAATACAAAATTCCAAAAACGCCTTTCACCAGGGAAGATTGTTTTGTCTTCAATCAGCAAAAACAAGCCAAGTTAAACTTAAGAAGCTTCTCATCCCTTTGGCTTTGACTTTTCAGAGTTAGTAGCATTAGTAGTAGGAGGGCTTTGGATTATTTCTATTTATTTTCAAATTTTTTAAATGCCATTTGTTAACATGATAGAATTAATATTCTACTAAACCAAAGAAATTTGGGGTGTTTGGGATATTCTGTGCAGGGCCACAATTCAGACCCAACGATCCTGATAGGTAACTTCCAACACAGCATATTCTGTGATTCTATGACTGACTACTACAAAATGATAAGAAATCCACACATAGATATTTTGGCTACATACAAATTAAAGAAATTTTATACCAGAAGTTCGCAAAAAAAAAAAAAAACCATCATGTATCACGGGGTTTATAAACATTTTCTCTATAGTCCAATATCATTATAAAGACCCAGGCTTAAAAGATTTACAGTTTGAATTAAATAGATCCAATAAAAATTACCACTTATATTATTATAACAAACTTAGTTAAATCCCTATGAAAATGAGTCCCACCTATATATTAAGACTGGACTCAGCAACTCAAGCTCACTGACTAGTGGGGAAGAAGTCCTGCACTTTTAAGATTTCTAAATCCATTGAACAGAGCCTGAAAGGCTTTACCAGTATGTAAGCTGAGTGACGGCATCAGACTTTGAAGACAGGAACCATGTTGGCTGACCACTCCCACACAGTGGAAAACAAAAGCAAACTTGACTACTGACTATATACTTAAATACTGGAAATTGGAATGCAAAAGCTCAGAAGACAAGGGGCAAAACCCATGCCATCATATTCTTAGCTCTTTGAGAGAGGAGAGGAAGAAATATTTTTATACTTCCTCTCTGCAAAACTACTAAAACACATAAACACACTAACGTCAAAACCAGTATTTCAGACAGCATCATAAAAATTGAGTTATGCTTGTGCTCTAGGAATAGCTTTGTTATCTTTGGGGGTAATAGCTCTGGTTCTAACATTGGTTTCTAGTTTAATTCTTCTTAATTAAATCACTTTTCCCAATATTAGACTTGCAGTACTTTGTCAACATAAAATTGAGAAAAAATGTAGGGAAAAAAATCATTTCAAAGTAAAAAAAAAAGGAAACAAATTCCCCTATGTGTCGGTCAGGCCCACACTGAAGCACCATGCTCTGTAACAAATACACTAAGATGACAAGACTAAATTATTAGCCTTCATTATGTCCCCACAAAGAATGATGTGCAATTTTATTTAAACTGTAAGTTACAAGATGTCCTCCTCATTCCTCTGGCTGGCAGAACTGCTGTGTGTTACTACCCTTCCTACAAGTGCAGAAGTGAGAAGTCTCTGGGATCTCTCGGGCAAGCGTGGCAAGGTGTGCTGGCTGGAGCTCAGCAGTTCAGTAGGAGCGCTCCCGGGGACGCGGCCGTGGCTCAGCCTGCCCGTGGCCATGGCACTCCCACGCTGCAGCCCCAGCACCCAGCCAGCACCGCGGGGACACCGGGGCTGCTCAGGGCAAGCCCCAGGGCAGGGCCAGCAGCACTGCCCAGCAGCAGGGTGGGACCCTGGGGAGCTAGGCTCACATGCTGCCAGCAGCCACGTGGAGCTCCCCATCCCCACAGCTCCCAGTGTATGGGGATGTGCCCTGGACTGGCACATGCTCGAGGCTCAGCCCTCAGAACAGCCTGGTTCTGCTCTCAGTGTTGGCCCCTCCTTCTCAACACATGTGCACGAGGGATGCTCCAGTTCCCCTGAGTATCTGTATCTGTGTGGACATGCAGGTGAGCAGAACCCCAGGGGAGCACAGACTGCCTCCCATCCTCCCCACCTAAAAAGTGGAAACAGAGGCCAACAACAAAATAATTTAGCAGTGGAGAGAAGGAGATCAAGAGGATTCTGCAACAGAATTGGAGATACTTCTTGTTTAATAATTATTTGTTGTGAGAGTTTTTAAAAGAAGTAATTGTTGCAAAATAAAAATAGATCAGTACTGGAGAGAAAACCATTACAATAAACAAACAGGTGCTCTGAAAGCACAAAAGCAGCGTTTTACTGTTTTGCAGACTGCAGAGATAATAATTAAAAGGTGAAATAAAATAATAGTAAAACAGTAAGAGCCTGTTCCCTGAAGAAGAAGGTGAGGAAAAAAAACCTACCAAACAGCCCCCTCCCTCTGAATTCTCAAAGAAACACCAACCTAAATGAAATATTTGACTTTCATTTCCGACAGGAAACTGAAGCGATGAACAAATACTTTATGACTTCAGCTCTCCTGCTCATACACGCAAACAAATTCCATTCTTCCCAAGGAGAAGAAAAGCATATATCCTTTTGGACAAGAGCTAACAATACTTAGTAGCTTGATTATATCAACAAGCTGATTCACAGACTTGTGAATTCATTTCAGTGTGTCACAGAGATGAATTTACCAGACCTATTTGTTATTCTTTGTTTACTTTTAGAGTGAATTATTTCACTTTTGGTCAACAGGAAAAAACAAAATCAGGAAACGTGCTCACTGAAGTGTTGGATTTAAAGTTTACGTGCATACGATGTGAGAAAGTATGAAAAATCTTGGGACTCTTGGATTTTCTGCAAGCCTTTCTGAAGATGAAGTAATTCCATCTGTGTTATAGAGACAATGCCAACAATCAAAGCAACTCCAGAATAAAGTTCGACCATGGAACAGTGAGACTGGAAGGTGAGAGAGGAAGAAAACCAAAATGTCATAGGAGTACTAACACTAATTAAAAGTGAAATGATGGAAGACTCTTTCTTTTAAGGTACAACAAGCTTTATGCGAAATATTCTTTATATTGACTAACAACTGTAATTGGAGCTACAATATCAACTTAGATGGACCAGTGCCCTGATTCAGTGTCGGCAATTCCTACAACCTTAAGGAGCAAGAAGATAAGTAAATATACAGCTATAGGTAGAAAGTGCAGCGAGCCTTCTGGAGTACTGCTACTATTGTACATTGTAAAATGTGTGAAATGTCTGTATATGAACTACCTTAATCTTACTCTGTAAACAAAACAGTAGTTTATACTATTCTAAAGCTTTAAATACCAAGCAGGTTTAAAAGTCCAGTTAAGGTGAGACGATCTTCATATTATGTAACAATTTTATATAATATATGTTAGCACAGTAACAAAAGAATTCTTTCAAAATTTCTTTTGCTTACCTTCCTTTTCAGCAAATGATTGACTATCTGCAATGACTTTTGGTATTTCTGGATTGTAACGAGTCCCCTCTGGAAAAATCACTAAATACATCTGTAGAATTAAAAAAGAAATAAAACAGACAAGTTCTTATAATCAGTGTAAACTGACTGCTTTTACAGAAATTATCAACACTTTATAGGTCCATATTGTATTTAGCTCACACCATTGACTACTGTAAGGATCAAAAGAAAATCAGAATACTTGAGCTAAAATTTCTTAGCTCTAAGAAACTTACTGCTCAAGGTTCATAATAATTTCCTTTGAAAATACACCATAGAATATACTCCATTTGATTTAGGAAGGGAGACAGCATGTGTCAACAGAAGTCAGCAAGTCAGGAGCAGCTGATATCAACAAGAATACCAGTTTTAAGAGATTTTGAAAAGACAGACAAATAAATCACAAAGTGACCAATTTATTTTAGTAGTGATCTTGCCTCTAGTCTTTCCTTATACTGAAATATACAATAACTCATTCATTATTAGAAATACTATAAATTGAAATTATAGGTCTGTTGGGCCTTTTATGTCTCTCATTGAATTGGATATTAAATATATTAGGAACTCAAACTTATAGTTTAGCGTAATTTGAACTTTAAAGTCACATTCCTTTAAGCATGAGTTTGTGCAAGGTTAGATTTCCCCAGTAAATTAATTTCCTTGCCTGTTCAGCACCAGATCTATGGGTTCTCAAACGACTACAGGTAAAGGTTGCCTAAGTATCTGCATACCTGACTGTAAAATTATGTATCCAAATAGGAGGAGTCAAATTTGACAATTTTCCATTTTCTTTTGAAACAGAACAGAGGGGTTTCAGGATTTTTGTGTGTGTGTGCATCATGCATAATCTCCTACAAACAAAGCTGATGCAAAACATCACTTAAACAGTGAAAATTCCATATTGGGGGCTCATCTGCAGAAGCAACTATGGTCATAAATGATTACTGCTATGGAGTTAAACACGACACATTCATAGTAAAATGCCTACTGTAAATACTTAATAAATTAGCTTTGAAGAAAGCAGTCTCAAGAAACATATGAAAGAAAATAAGATAATGGATTTACAAAACAGTCCAAGGAATATTATCAGTGATTAGACAGAGACTTTGATAATTGGAGGGCACATCACAACTCAAAAAGAGACACATAGGAATGCAACTTTGTGCTTCTGGCCCACAAAACATCAGAGCGTGCTGGTATTTGCACTTAATGATTGTGGAACAGCTACAGATAGGGCTGAATGCCAAAAGACAGGCCCCAGCAAATGACCTCTCTAGAATCACCCCACAGTGAGGAAGGTTGAAAGATGCACTAAAATGCAGAGGTGGGAAGAAATCTAGGAAATGTGCCAACCAGAGAAGCCAGCTGGAGATCAAGAAAAAGGAGAGCTGAGTACATAGCCTAGAATCTGACAGGGAAAAAAAAAGGAAACAAACATCAAAAATAGCAAAACCAGTGTCAGCAGAGTAAAGAGAATTGGGAGAAAGACTGTACAGTATGTTTGGGGGAAACTGGCAGACTGCAGAGGCAGGTGAAGTCCAAGAATGTTCAAGGACCCACAGAAATCCAAGATGTGTATAGATCTGGTGGTGAGGGAACAAAAGAAAATGGGTTTAAGAGTCAAGGTGCTTACTTTTTCATACATAACTATAGCATAAGTATAGGGACAAGCACAGGAATCCTTAGACCCAGATGTAGTCTGCACATCCCCAGTGATCTATACATTTCATATAAGAAGTATAATGTTGAAATATTTAAGTGACTAAGTAAAACTTTTCAGAGGTAGCTGGAAAGGACATTAACATTCAAATCCAGATGCATTTTTCTTTCTTTTCATATATGTGCTTATGTGCAAAACTTGTAATTTGGATGCTTAAAATGGTACCTCAAGATGAGCTGTTCTAGTTCCACCCCCATTAAAGACTGCATTGCTCAGCTCTAAAGGGTAATACAGAGACTGTAACAGGTTATAGAGCAAAGGAAATGAAGCACACAGGACAGGAATACCAGTCTAGGTACATAGCTCAGCACTTACAAGCAGGTAACATTGTTACTGGTCTTCAAAGCAGATAATCACCCCCAAAAGCTGGTTGCACAACAGGGAACAGTATCTACTTACTGCAGACCTATGTGTAACACAAACCAGGGACTGAAATTGTATTTTACTTACTAGTAAACCTCTACAACACAAGCAGCCAAACAGGTTTGTTGACCAGAATCTGAATATCTCCGAGTTAAAAGCATACTAACAAGACAGAGAACTGGCCTTTGCATTAAATTCAGCATATAATAACCTACTATATAGCTCATTAGGACTGCTTTAACAGTAGAATTCATGAATGTAAATAGATGACCTACTTATACTCACATACAGTCCTGCACAAGACAAAGATATCCTGCCAGTGCCAGAACCACTTGTACAACTGGCTTTTCTCCCACCGTGGGCAGCAGAAGTTAAATCCTTAAGCACTATTTCCAAATACTGTAAGAACTACAAATCTCTAAGATTTTAATAACTAAATAAGCTCCCCTGAACTTGAAATAAGAACTTGTAGGAACATTTTAATTGCCTAGAAATACTAGCTGCAGTTTAGGCCATTTTTAATACAGATTTTTCAGTTAGGGCAATTAGCTACATAAAAGTTACACACTTTATTGCTGCAAAATACAGTGCTCATGTTCAAAACAGCAGTGACAGTTTTGGATTACCACAGTCCCTGATTCACTGAGACACCAAATTTAACCCAAGCAATAGGTCCCTATGCTCAGGTATGCATTTCATTCCATCTGTGGAACAGGTGGGTGTCAATAAACTTGGTATATCTCATCAATTTGAAAGTTTCAAGGAGTGGATCAGGATTCATTTAGTAGAACCCTACTGATTCTTGTTGGAGCCAGAAAATCAAAAAAGATGTAAGTCTTTTGCATTTGGCCAATCAGGGGCTACCTGAAGAGTCCCCAGTGCCACAAGCCACAAATGTAATGAATGGAAGATGGTAGCTGCATTCTCCCAAACAGCAATACTTCATTTCCCCAGCACTGTCAGGGTCTCACAGGCAAACAGAAATGGCAATGGCATTAAGGGGGGGTCGTGCTCCCAGAGAGGGGACAAGGCAGCTGAGGGAGTCCCTGAGATAGATCAGAGCGCCACAAATTGAGTTGGTGTGGGTGGAGCATGGGAAAGCAGCAAAGTGACACACAAGTCCCTGGAATACAGAACAACCACAAACATACAGCAAGAAAAGGTGGCCAAGGGCTTTGGAGAATGTCCTGGAGTGAGTATATGCTACTCTGTAGAAGAAAATAGGGCATGAAGAAGTGGTAACTACTGAATAAAGGTATCTTGCATTCACTGTGCTGCTCTCATGTGAAAAAGGGAAAACAAATGTTTTAATTTATAAAATTCAAAATTGTCTTACACAATGCATGCACTTGCTTAATTTTAATATTCTTATTACTGCTATTGTATCCTGACAGCTAAACAGATTCATATCTGCATCCCTTTAGACCACTGCCTAGAAAGTATGCTTCTGGTGAA
Organism: Ammospiza caudacuta; assembly: GCF_027887145.1. NCBI lineage: Eukaryota > Metazoa > Chordata > Aves > Passeriformes > Passerellidae > Ammospiza > Ammospiza caudacuta. The sequence continues at coordinate 90,905,595 of NC_080595.1, read as the reverse complement.
TTGGATGAGAAACACTACTACTCAGACCAGTAACTGAAAAGCAGATGGTATGAGAAAGCCTATCTGGTATAATTGGATCAAAATACAAAAGGTGATGTGGAAGAAGCAGGCAAGGACATCCGTGATTTATATAGTTGTCGGGGATTTGCAAATTAGTAATCATATCACAAAATTATTACATTAAGCCTCATAAGAGTTGTATTAATTAAACCTCTATGTTTTTATTGTTTGATTACCATTTCTTCATATGACAATGATTACTCTAGGACTGAATGAATGACAAAACCAAACCACATAGTAATCAGCTAAATATTGGTTGTACAGGGTTAAATCCCACATCTCAGAACACAGATTTCCTACTCTGGATGCATGATGAATAAAATAGAAGTGACATTTTCAGTCACCAAATTGAATAGTTTGCTGTTCAGAAGAGTTAACTTTTTTTTATAAATCAAGTAGATTAAGCATATCAAGTAACAGCTGGATACCCATTCATTGGGCTTACATTCATCTATGGCTTACATTAAAACAACATTAACACAAAAGAGTTCTTTAAACACTGTGACAGTCTCTGCTCTCACAAGACATATGATTGCAATTTGTTAGCAATCAGTCAAATTTTATGGAATTTTAAACCAAATCACATCTTGAGTGAATTTTATCAACAAAAGTCCTAACAATGCACCATTTAAGCATATAATTCAATGAGAGTTTGAAAAGCAAAGTGACTTCCAGAAACAACTAAGAAAATATATTAGTTCAAGACGCCCACTAAGAAAACACAGGTGCAGCAATGTTTCAGTCTGCTATCAGCTTTGTGCCTGTCTGACACTGCTGGGCTGCATCTGGGAAGAGGCATGGACCAGCTGCAGAGCTGAGGGCAGGAGAAGGGGCTGCTTATAGCAGACAGGTGGGTGCAAGTCACAAGACAAGGCGAGCAAGGAGAATCATGCAGTCCACTGCTGTCTACACAAAAGGAGGCATATCAGAGCACTGAGCAAGTTATACTGTGCATGTAAGAGGCCAAGAGGCAGCCTTAGTTTGCCTGTCAGTTTTAACTCAAATGTATTTGTCATACCTTTAAAAAAAAAAAAAGATACACAGAGAAGCAGTAAAGAACTTGCTATGCTAAGGAGAACAGAAGACTGGTTCTGTTTTCCTACACATCTTCAATTTCTTAATGGGAAAAGGGATGGCTCCAGACAGACTGAACATTAATCATCTGGATTCTCTTGTTTAAATTGCATGTGGAGAGAAACTGTAAATAACAACGTGACCCTTAACACAGATTCCCGTCCATCTCTTCTTTATTGGTATATAAATCTTTCCTGAGCAGCTAAAAGGCCAGCTCATCTCTAGCACCACATTAAAGAAAGAACTCCACCACGTACACTCAGAATGACTAAGCTACACCAGCTGCCCACTACAGTGAGGAAAGTCCACCCTGAGCTGAACCATACAGTGCATGAAAATTCCAGAGTCACAGATTAGTTATTTTTGCATGAAGCTGATGAGTTCAGGGCATACTTGATCAAAATGTCTTCATTTTAAAAGCAATATGGTTGCTTGCAAATGTCATGCTAAGTTTCAGATCTGCATGAATAATGCAATAAGGACACAGGTTATCATGTTCTTCTCACAGTAGTAACTGTAGGTCAAAGGCCATTTAAGAGCATCTACATTTAAATTCTCAGATAAAGTCAGCTAAAAGAAGTTTAGTCTTCCCTCAAATGACAGCTCAATGGTCTGTGTCTTTTACCTCTGCAGATGCAAACATTTGCCTCAGTAAACAGGCTTTTAACAACTTTGGTTTTGTAAATTTAAGTGTCACTCCCTATACATTTGACTGATTTTGAAAGATTTTAAACAATTAATTTCTGCAATACTTATTTCTCTTCTATACTGCAATGCCTGATAACATGAGACAAATGGCAACAGCTGCCTGCTACCCAGGTCCAGGTTCTGTGCTCATTTCCAACAGCACCAAACTCCCAGAGAGCTAAACAGCAGCAAAAAGTAAGCATACCCAAGTGGTCTCATATTTATTAGGCATTAACTTTGATAGGTTAGGTATAGGCTTTCAATCTACACACAACTCAGGAGGGAGAAGAAAGACGATTCCACAAAGACTTCTGGATTTATTTCACTTACTAACCACATGGAAAGCAGAACCCACATCAGTTCTTATCTTTAAAGGAAAGCATTATGCTTAAACCTCTCCTTACATTCCAACTATGCTAAAATGACACACTGCAGCAAGGATGAACACCATTTACAGGTTTCCAAGGACATAATGATAGAGTTTCTAGGCACATCTTCCCAAGATTGTATTAAAAGAAAAATACACATTTTTCGAAAGGAGATTAATTCAACACAGACTTCGAATTAAGACTCTTACCACAATGTAAACCTTATAATAACAACAAACTCCTGCTTTTTAGGGGATGCAGAGGGAAGGCAGAAAGCCAGACTCAAGCAGAACCTGTCTTTTTAGCTAGCAAGAAAGCCATGGGCCTATGCAGGAAAACACCTTGCTGGCTTATTTCATCCAGACTAACTAAAATGAACTTAACCAGCACTCTTCAGGGGAAAAAATTGCTTAGGGGGATGACTACAAGCATGTTTCATACATCCTGCAAGCAACCTTCACTTATTCCATTACACTCCAAGTTTTACAGCAAGTAGAATCTTTACCACTGACATATGGCAAATAATGAGGCAACACAAGCTCTTTACATCCCAGAACCCTCCCTGCTAATGAGGGTGCAGGTTGCCACCACTGAACATGACCATCTTCTCCATGGACATCATTGATTAGATACTGTTTAGTTGTTGTAATGTATTTCTGGCCTAACTTATATGCTAACAATTGGAACTTTCTTTTCTTAATTATAACACAAAAAGATAATATCAAATCTTAACTGAAGACAAAATGAGTTTGAGCACTGTCTGAAATAGGGACACTACTCATTTAAGCCCCTCAGTAAGCACAAGGTCAATTTACTTTTTCAACAGAGGCACATGCACAAACATAAACTCACCGTCTCCAAATAAGAAAAAAAAATACTATTATGAATGTCAAAACAGCCCATGAATTCTTTTTACCCAAGTCTCAGGATATAAAAGTTTTGACAATATGGGGAGTCTAAGTCCTAATAACACAATTTTAAATAAAATGGAAGTTTAACTGTTCTATATCAAGGCTTGCTTAAGTTGTTTTCTTTTAGCTTGCCAAAAAGGAAGAAAAAAATCTAATGCACAGCAAGTAATGGAAGCAAAGTACAGCAATTCTAACCACTGAGCCACAAACCATACAGGGAGTCATGAGAAAAGTCACTTGGCAGTAACAGTCATTCTTCAAATAGAAAATTATCAAGAGTTTGTTTTCGGTATTTTTCCCTCCTCCAGGCATAGCAGACAAAGTTATTGAATTCTAAGATGTCATTGCCATTAAAAATGATTGATCATTGTGATGACTAATTAACATTTGGTAGGAAAGGTTCTTGACTTTTAGAAGTCGAGTGTATCAGTCTCTGACAAGCACACAGTAGTCAAAATATTGTCTTTTGAAACAGAGGGTTTCTCCTTTGAAATAGAGGTTTCTCAAGGAAGGTACTATAGTTCATGTCCTAAGTCCAGACCCCCCTTGTCCTCTACAGAGAGGACCACAAAGCTGCTGTCAATCATAAGGAACCAGTCAAACTTTCCTCAGTTTAATTAGAGGTATCACTCTAATCACAGAAAGTAACTGTAAAAACACAGAAAGAAAACAAATCCATGATTACCATCTTAGTAGTTTGTGGATATCGAGCATGGCTCTTTTCTCCAACAAGCCTTTGCCATTAAAAAAGTCAAAGAAATGAGAAGGAAGGTATAAGCTTACTGGAGTCTCAGCTTTCATCTGGGCCTGCAACTTCTCTCTCATTTCCTTCTCATTGAATTTGGCACTTCTTTTTACATAGACTCCTCCATGCTATCAGAGAGAAAAAAAAAAGGGAAAAGCATTAAATATTTAAGTAGTTTAATGTAGAATAGCTGACAGAAGAACAAACAAGAGACAATGACAAGTCATCTTTATGACTCACGCTGCAAATTGCCTACAAGAGTTTCTCTTATCGCAAAAACATGTGGAACTAATTTTACATTTGCATATACTTCAGCTCACAAAATCCATTTAAATAAAAATCAGATATAAACCCCCTCCCCAATGCATTAGACACTTGAAGTGTCTTGTTTAAAGGTGCTAAGTAATGAATTAGAAGATGGCATTAGAAGTGACCCCAGGGTGTTTATTCCTGGCAACGCTGACATGCAGCTTCCTTTTGTATATCAAGGGAAAATCACAGAACTGAAGTTACTCACATGTAAGTACTTACAGGTCAATGCTTTCAATTCTATGTGCCCTCTCTTAAATAGTAACTAATGCAAATACTGGGAATGCAAGTATCATACTTCTACATACAAAATTTATCAATAGCATAAAAGTAACCAGCGTAGTTTTTGAAAACCTCCATGCACTTTACTAGAGAACCAGACTTTTAATAAAGAAGTTATATACCAAGAGAATAATTAAATAAGTAAACCAAAGTCTTCACAAAGCAAAGAATTCTGTAGAAGTATTTTTACTGAAAATTATTATAAAAAGTAAAACTATGTCCTGGAAGAGATTAATTTTATAACTTGTTGCACACAATTTATCACAGAATTTCAGTAAAAGTACACACAAAAAGAAATTTGCCCTATCATTTCCCTCTTCCACCACGTTGTTTTATCTACACAGAAAGAGTATGTAAACAAACATGCACCAGCTATGAACTACTGATACAATGAAGTCTGGAAAAAACATGATTAGCTTCCAAATAACAGAATTTCAGGTTTAAGGTACATTGTTTTCATGGTGACTCCGTAACTTGGTAATACTCTTTTCTGTTCATCATAACAATTGGTATTGGGATTTGTCAGACAACTTCTGTTCATTTATGGTTTTGCATGCTCTTAACAGAAAGATGACAGCAAGATTAAAACTACTAAGAGCTGAGCCTCACTCAAATACCTGATCTCATGAAAAGATACAGTACATGGTAGAAACAGGGCTGGTGGCTGTGTGCAGAGCTGTGTCCCTGGCATGGACAGGAATAAAATTGGAGGGGTTAGAAGGAGGCGGGCAGAAGAGATGGTCATGCAAAGTGCTTTCAGCATTTGCTTTTCATGGTGTGGAGAGATGGCTGCTTAGCTAGTGGTGTTTGATGTGACTTTTGAGTTGTTCTTCAAAGACTGCAGTGACAGGGAACAGAAAGCTAATGACCCATTAACTCCATACCAAATATTCTGTCTTAACTTTATCATGTGTGGTTCCCTCCCAAGGTGAATTAGCCAGCTCTAACACTCAGCTCTGCTGCTGTGACTGGCAGGGGACCAAAGCCATGAACAGAATTCCCCAGCTTGGCTGTGGCATGGTGTTGGGACCATCTCACAAGCAGTTTAACAGTTTCAGACAGAAAGCACCATGAACAGAAAAACATTTCTGCAGCTGTGTAGTAAACAGAACCTCATGTTATCTCCACACTCCACATGTAAGACCCTTTTCAAGATCTGACACAATTAAAGGGAAACAGAAGCTGAAGCAGACTTAAGTACAGCTGTATTCTGACACCAAACACAGCCATCCCTTCCAAAGGGACAAATTCAGTTCGGTATGAGAAAAAATTCATTTACTATATAAGACTTCCATGTAATGGGTAGGTCATCATTCTCTGCGAGCTCAGCTAGGTCAAGCCTTGATAAATAAGTGAAACCTGGAATTGAGGCATTCCCCTACCATCAAATTACTAATCAGCTGCAGTAAACTGGAAAAATACTGAACCAACTTTTCCTTGTTTGATTTGTCAACTTGGACAAATGAAGTTACTATTGGACTTTTTGGTCACAGACACACACCATGGCACCAAAGATAGATCTGGTGTTGCATGTCAGACATTTTAATGCTCAGAAATAGATTTGCACTTCTCAAGTAAATGAGCACAGAGTCATGTAACATAAGAACAGACAAAGTATCACAAGATCAGCGTTCCCTGCATTCACTCCAACTCCACCACTATGGCAGGTCCCCATGGCTCAGGGGTACAAAGCTAAAGAGAGGCAGGATATGTGGCTAAAACTCAGGAACAGCCAAAAGGGTGGACAAGCTGATGCTGGATAACAGTAAAGATAAAGATATATTCTCTATGTTAGAAAGTCAAGCAAATTGTGGGGTATCAAAAATACTTTTCAAAATTACATCCCAGCCTCATCAAGGGCATAAGATAAATGGGAATGAATTGGATAGTATAAGCAAATAGGAGCGATGGGATGCATTGGTAGCAAATGATAGGAGCAAAAAAATATTTCAGATCCACCCAAAAATAATAAAGACAGCTTTAGGAAAAGAAAACAGTTCTACTTAATAAATCAGACTTGGAACATAATAGGTTAATTTAAGTGTTTCTTTTCTTTCCTTGCTATTAGATAGCTGCCTCAAAAAAGAATGCTAGTTATGTGATTGTATATAGCTCAAATTCCCCAACTTGTATTGTATTTCCTTTTCAGTAAGAGATCAAATATATGAACGCTCTTCAAAACAGATTTCTGGAAGTACTGTTTTTTAAGGTTATAATTTTTTTCCGTTGTACTTTAAAAGCCCCTCTCTCAGTCAACAATGGACTGTGTTTACAAATATACTTCCTTTGTGCCTGAATTTTGCTCTTCTGGACATCCAGACCACGTTTATTTCCAAACAGGATGTTTACCTGAGGAAGGGAATATGAATTCCGTAAGCATGGCGTAATTATGTGGCTCTGGAAACTTTTAGTGGAGTGTAAGTGACATCACCGACAGAACATCAACAGGAAGGGCAGGAAGTGTTTTATGTTTTTGCACTGTTTGGTGTGATAAAAACAATAAAAATACCTATTAGCTTGCACTGCAGGCCTTCTGCATCCCGTCTCGGTCATTTAGCCATATATGCATCACCACTGCCTGTCAATTGTGTCACTGATTTAAATATATATATATAAATGTATACATAGTCACCCCCCACTAAATCTTGCAGAAGTTTTCTTTTTTGAGGAGTTCAAATATATATTTAATATATACATGTTTTGATTAAAAATGTAGGTGACATTCAGATTAATTTCCACAGGAACCTCCTTTTAACAGTCAATATACAGCTCAGGAAACTGAGCACCGGATATTCCACATAGCAAAAGTAATTTTCCAAAATCTTGAAAAAAATAATTTCCGGAAATCTAGTGATAGTGAATGGAATATATATCCTGTTTGTATTTTAATTAAAGCAGACTTAAATCACCACCAGTGTAATGACTAAAGGCAAGGACAAAGACCAAAATATTTCCACGCAGCACATCAGTCACTTTGGTGGACAAAAATTGTAACAAAGCATTAAGGGCAAGCATTAGACAATTGAGAATTCCATTTTCTCCTTATGCATACCCTTAGTGAGGTATGACAGGGTCTGACAGTTTGTAGTTATTCAGGGGACAGGGACAGCAGACCTACCAAAAAAGAAATTGTGAACAGTTTTCTCATTTTCTCTGCAGCATACACTTCTCAAAACATACCTATTTTACCAGAAACTATGGCAATCACCCATGCTCCAGCCTAGATCTATAGCCTACTCACTAAAGTGCTCATTCAAAAGACAACAAAGATTTTCAACCATCAAGCTGAAGACATTGGATGTGCTGCAAAGATGAGGGAAAGAGTAAATCCTCCTATTTGGACATACACCTGTAGTTGCCTACTCTTCATACACTCCATTACAAATTAATATAGTTCCAAACATACCTAACATAATATTTTTCTCAACCTTCTCCACCTTCTTGGCCTGTTGGACAGGGCTGGCAGTCAATTCAATCAAACTGTCTAATTCTATTAGAAATATTTTCCTAAGCATGTGGGGGGTTTTGTTTTGGTTGAGATTTTGTGTTTTTGTTTGCTTGTTTTGTTGTTTTGTTTTGGTTGGTTTGGTTTTTTTTCTTAATTTTTTTTTGCCTGGGCAATGGGGTGAGGGACAGAAAGCAGATTAATATTCAGAGAACACATGAAGAGAAAATGCAAAAGACAAAGGAGAGAAGTCTTATTGAACAAGCACTTTGGAACCACTACCCAAAACTCTATCCATTTCTATTCTAATAGCTAAGCACCCATCTAAACCCTGAGATAAGTACCATAAAGCCATTTCTGCTCACCTAGAAAAAGGACAGTACTTCCAAACCCATCCATCTCTACATTTTATTTTGTTTCACATAGAAATAGTTCTGCTTTCAGAAAAAGCAAAGAACAGACATGACAAATTCACAGGGGATTTTAGAGAAGTAAGCCATCTACACTGGTCTTCACCATTTTAGACTGCATATCATATCCACTCAGTATGTTGGCTGCTTAGTGACCATGACCCACTGTTTCTCAGTATTTGTATAAAACTGAGTCACATCAGGTTGAGCTCTCAGACTAGAAGGAACAAAAGGAATATTATGCAGAAAGAGAAGAAAGAAAAAGGTAGGAATACTGTTAGACTCAGGTTTTTGCTTAACTGAAGTCCAAAATAACTATCAACATTTTCATGGACGTGGGATCTGTCTTTCCTCCACACTACATTAAAATCCAAATTTTCTCTTTTATATAGTGCTAAAACCTAAACAACTGAAAAATAAAGAAGTACATCAAACAGTAATGCCAATTTCCTTCCAATTTGTAGCATGATACACAGAAAAATGAGTCTGTTTACACCTGCTAACCTTCTGAGAGCATGACTACAAACTGGAGTTTTAGATTGTAAAAAGAACAAAGTTTTAGAATATTCTGAAATATTTAGAATATTCTGAAATACTCCTAATAGACTCCACAGTTTCAATTCTATTATAAGTATTCATTTAGAAAAATAAGCTGAATTTTTAGTAACTGTTTCTCAACTTTGATGCACATCTAACTACACTGAGTGAAGCCAGTTGCTTTCATGTTCAAATAATGTCAACTCAGCATGCATGGAAAATAGGGACAAAGTACATCTTGCATGTTTGACTCACAAACAGCAAGGAAAGAGTGAAGTGGCTCACCTGTGAAAAGTACCACCCGTAGAGTGGAAGCCATTTTAAGCCATCCTTCAGGACATAGCGGACGTGCCCGAGCGCGTTCTGCCTGATTGCCAGCATGTCCGCGATAATCCAGTCAACTGCAATGACAAAATCCCAAAGCAATCAGCTAAATTACCTCCTAATTGCCACTGATGAAACAAAAAGTACATGTTGTATGTATAAATGTCATTAAAGGTTTCTGAACTAGAAGTTCTTGCTTGTTAGGGCAAGCCTGGAAAGAGACACAGTAAACAGACAAGCAGATTTTAAAAATCTATAAAAGTGTTAAGCAAAAGAAATACAAACCTGTACACTGATGATTTGATAAATATATTACATTTTCTTTAGTTTTTGGCAAATCCCCGTAGATAATTACCTAAAAAAAATTAAAAAATATGCAGTATTACTTTATAATTTATTTTCATTGCATTAGGCAGTGATGAGATCCAATGCAGTAATAGGCTTTTTACTACAAAAACTGTCAGCAAGTTAGCATCATTAACAGACAAACACCCTATCACTACATCATTACCCACCACACAGATAACTGTCTTATCAACAAAGCTATAAATATCAATTAAGGATGGCTTAAGAAACTTATTCTGTTCTTGTGCCATAGCCCCAGAACTGGATCCATGGAATGTGACCTTCAGCCACAAGCTCCCTACATGAATATAATTGAAGTTCATTTAATTTACACATCTAATGAAAAAGACATGCTTTATCCAGACACCTGCCATCATTCAACCTAAAATGGTAAATTTTCCTGGATTACATCAAGAACAAAATCTCAACCATTTGCCATTATTTTAACCATCAAGAGTGAACAAAAAAAGCATGAGGTTAAGGAGTGCCTTTAAATTAGTCTATGGCTTCCAAGTAGCAGGTTTTTTAATATGTTTTTCCTCTGCTACATTAAAGACACACTTCAACCTTGTAGTGTCTCACCCCTGAAAGGTACTGGTCTACTAGAGAAATAATCTTCTGAGAGCATGACTACAAAACAAGATTCTGATGCTAGAATCTAGGTCACCCTTTTAAAATGGGTTCATTCAATTAATTAATTTCTCATTTTATATTTGAAAATAATTTAAATTCTGAACTGAAGAACTAATTCACCTATTCAATTACCTTTAATAAACATTTTCATTACTAAATGAAGCATAGTTTTTCTCACCAGTACATTCTAGGTAGGCTTTCACCCTTGTTCTGCCAGTGGACACACTCCTTGTCTCTAGAAGTTGGTTGTATCAGACATACATGCTACTTTGAAATTATTCCATTTACCAAAAAAGCAAAGTGCTATATGGAAGGTTTACCCACTTATTTTTATCACTTCCCTAGTCTGGGCACTAACGTTGATCTCTTAAATGGCATAACTTAGTATGCCAAGTCTCATATTGATCCTTACAGGAGGTCTCTACCAATATCTCTGGAAACTCTGTGCATCTCTCAGGTAGCCTGTGATATTGCAGGGCTAATGTCTCATATTGTTAACTCTAGGCAAAAACCCCACAAAAACACTATATGTTTCACATTCCTGCTGTTTCTTCTTTGAAAATACAACCACACTGTTGATCAAGTTATGTTTTGAAGGCCAAAATCAGATATTGGCAAACTGCGATACTCAGTTAATATGTGAACAAGAGATCATTCAACATAGAGTAAAAGAGGATATAACTTGAGATATTTTTTTCCAAAAATGAAAAAGGCATGCACAATAAATTCTAACTGAACAATACCTGTAACAAGTTAGTTGACAAGTATATTCTGAACAGTATCTGAGAAATTTGAACAAGATTTGAAATTTGAACAAGATTCTGCTATAGGAGTAGCCTTCTCATTGAAGTACCAGAATTTATAACTTTACTGCTGACACTAGGTACCACTCACAGTTTAGAGCAAGGTAGCAGTCTAAGGGTTGACCTTACAGTTCAGGTGCACAAATTCCTCTGAAATAAATCTTCCTACTCTCACTTATAGAGTTAAAACTTCATTTTACAAGTGTACGCTTTCCTAGCACTGTTATGCACAATGTCCATAAATTCTGTTTTCTTTAATTTCAAGTTAAGACTCCACTATGCAGTTTCTGGCAAAGAGAATTTTAGAGTAAGAGAGAAGGCCCAATACAACAAATCATTAAACCAGAAGGTCTTGAATGTTATTTGAGCTTTTCTAAAATGTAGAGAAAAAATAAGAACAAGAATAAAACAAAACTTAACCCCAAGAGCTGCCCCACACAAGAAAAAGGATTTGAAATACACAATTTATAACTTCAACTTGTAAATATTTCCATTTTAATGTACCAAGTCAAAATCTCAGTGCAATCAGACCCACAATTTAAAGCACTAGCTTTGGATTATTGCATGGGTAAAAACAAATATAAAGGATCATTCCCATAAAAAAATATATATTTGCTGGTGTCTGCCAAATATAACAGTTAATCTGCGTAATTTTTTATTTCAGTAAGATTGGATCTAGTTCACTTTTTAACCTCAGAGGAACACCCACTCACTGTTCCTGTAAACAACTCCTATGCACAACATTATGGCTTACCCTAAGGGTTAGATGTGTTTACATGTAATGGACCAAAATCTTTTACTCATGATAAAACACACAGCCAAACTGTTGTACAGAACTAAAAAAGAAAAATAAAAAGTCTCATTTATATTAGTTCTCATTAAATGCACGAAAACTGGATGTTTCATTTCAAAGCAAAGGTAAGAATGAGAAAATCTGAAAGCTCTATGTTGCTTGCTCAGATGGCTCAGCCTAAGAGGATGCACCAGCTTTATCTGCAGCATCATCCACTTCGGCACCGCCCATCTCACAGATCTCCAGGGAAGGCTTACACAGTTCATCAAAGGCCAGCAAACAGCCATTCACCTTAGACACTCTCAGTTAAAGAACTGAGAAACAAACTTACAACTGTTACTACAAGTAGCTAAGAATGGCAGCTTCCAGCCTGCAGTCCCAGGAGACACCTACTCTGGGCACCCACGCAGCTCTCCCTCTGAGACCATAGCATTTTTGCTTTATCAGGCTTCTGAAAATATTCACCATACACAACTGAATGGCAACAGTTAAGAGCTTTGAATCCTACAGAATGTCCTTTTCCCTTTGAGATGGTGTCTGAGGAATTAACCTGCCTGTGTATAAGCAGAATAATCTACTCAGGACAAGACTCCAATTTCTGGCCCTCTGATGTGTTCAGGTAAACCAGAGCACCTCATGTATATTATAGATGCAGAAGGAAACAATACAGTACTCTTCTTCATGGCCTCCAGACAACCTTGGACTCCCTGCTGTTTTTCTTAGCTAACTTTGCAGAATTCCTTGCTGTAAAGGCTGTGCAGCCTCCTAACTCTTTCTCATTTTGCTGGTGCAGATGTTTGGGGGCCACAGTGAATTACAAAATCAGGATATTCTGAGTTGGAAGGGACCCACAGGGATCCTCGAGTCCACCTCTTTAGTGAATGTCCATATGGGGATCAAACCCATACCTTGGTGCCTCAAGCACTGTGCTCTAAGGCAGCACTTGAGTGACTCACCCGGGACAGCAGGGCAGAAACAGGAATCCACAGTGCCCACCTTTATTCAAGCCCCTTTGGATGTAACCTGAAGACATCTGAGTGGCATAAAGACTCCCAGCCCTCCTCAGAGGAGCAGCGCTGCTCCCAGGATGCGCACAGCATCAGCAGGGCTGGTCTTGCCCCTGCAGCCAGTGCCAGGGAAACAGCACAGGACAGGCAGGGCATGCTTGGGAGGCAATTTGAATTTTAGTATAGTGTTTCACATATTTCATGCATGGCTGTCCAGACACTACAGTATACATATATTCTACCTATCTATCAGCTTAATGAAATGAAAAGTGCCCTGCCAGCCACAATGAAGCAAGTGAGGAACCTGTTCATTTAGAATAGAATCTGCTGTTAAAAAAAAAAAAAGGCACAATGAAGTCAAGCAAAGAAAACAAGTCAATAGGGAGAGCAACACAGCAAGCCAAAGTAAGTAGAAATTTAAGGGAAAGTGTTTAAAATGCAGATGTACAGTCTAACACTGCAAACATTACTTGTGTACACAACACTGAAATGTGTGCTTTTAGCCAGGTTTTGGTTGCTTAGCAGTGCAGTCTGCAGTAATGGGTAATATAGTTAATGTGGGCCTTTCACCTCTGTTTACACAGTAGCACTGTCAAACTCAATACAGTGAGGTCTCAAACACAGGAAACTGGATGCTATTGGATCCCTTCTGTGGGAAGGCTGGTAACCAGCTTCCATGGATGCCACACACCAAGCTGTTCACAGGCTCAGCAGCCACAAGACACACCTCAGGGTGTCCTGTCCAGGTGAAGCTTTGATGAATTAGCAGGAAATGACAAGTAGTTCTGCTGGGAGAATGTACTGATTCAGTGATAGGCTGATCTAGGCATGCAAATGGGAGCTCCTGGGGGATCTGGTGACACCAGGTTCAGCTTCCCTACCAGACTGCTTTTTCCAGTGCAACATACTTAACTATGGCTGTGCTAATTGTGGTAGCTCATGTAGCAATATGGAACAGTCCTGCATGGCAGCCACACCCGAATAACCCATAATATGCACACGTTTTCACTGAAACAAAGTGGACACTCCTAATTTAGAGTTAAGAATTTTATTTCTTGCTTATGAAATCTTGACATACCAAAGAAAATTAAATAGATGATTTCATCACATGTTAGCAGTATTAGCTCAGTAAACACTGTCATGGCAAAAATAACTGTAGGTAAAAGTAATCATACTATCAGAAGATCTGCTGGTCAATTTGTGATCACATCAAAGTCCTAGCAAAGAGATTAACTTAATATTGTAATTGGATGTGGCTCATAATGGGAGCAGTTAGAGGCTGATCTGCAAGCAGATCTTCTGATAGTGTGACTTCTGCTTCAGCAACATTAAGGCAATACAACTGGTTATTGCTGGTAAAAACTTGGGCCAACTCATCTGGTGTCTATCAGTCCACCAGCACACTCAGTCTTGGTTCCCCAGACTTCTTAATCCTCCTCCCTTCTCTATTCAAAGATACCAGATGTGAATTAAAGAATGATGTCCCCATCTTTGCTGCTACTTCAACAAAACTTACGTTCACTGGAGCACTTTGTGAAAGCAAAGCACTGTGTTAAGGAAAAACATCAGCTTCAAGCACAGGCAAGAGAAACTGGGAAGAGGGATAAAAGCAGGATATCAGGGGAAGAATATTCCACCCCTCTTCTGGAGAACGAGTTAAGACATCAACACTTAAAAAGGACCACACAGACTTCCTACTCTGCTGTACTATCCTCACAAAATGCACCTCTCTCCACTTCACTATTTCTTCACAATTACTAATGGGGACTGCATGGGCCGAGAGCATCTCTGTTAGCTGGGCACTATACAACACATCTACTAAAATAAATAGTATCCTAAAACATATTTCTCATCTGTTTCTTACAAACTCTGGATACAATTTTCTGGCGAAAGGGTGGAGCTTGCATGACAAACCACCAAACCAACTAGCACGTACCTGTGCAAGCTGACCTCTGCAGCCATCAAAAACCTGTCTCGTGTCTCAAGTCCTTTGAGCTCCCAGAGAAAGCACCTCACACCATAGAATCTATTTACACTGTTTGACTAGAAGCAGGCTCAAGACAGGACACAGATAGGGAATCTCTACTTGGGGCTGACACATTTCTTAAGTTTTCAGATGTCTTACTATAAGAATTTTAAATGCTTATATTTCTTCACGGAAGACAAAGGAGCACTTTTATTCACATTTAACAGATACAGGTTTCACTTGCCTACAGCATAAGGAATACGAATAGAACAGAAGAGGAAGGACTTTGATGTTATTAGTTGCATTTTTTCTAGATCTGAAAAAAAAAGTTTATAAATTTTCTAAAAAAACCTTTAGGACACATAGCTCTAAGGTAACGATCATACTATTGTTACATGTCATAACCTCTTTAGGGACTATCTGCTCAACACAGAATTGCACAAGTCTGAAGTCTGCTGCTCAGACAGCTCTAGCAAGCTCAGCAGCAAGCCATAAAATCACAAAGCAATCCATTTTATTGAAGCAGAGTTCATTCAAACATTCTGCAGCTATGTATTTTGCTGGGGTTCAGTGGGAAAAAACCTTACTAAGAGATTAATCTCTGGAGAATATTGAAAAGATTCCTATATGTAATGTAATTCAATTTTTTAAAAATACATTTGTGATTTGATTCAATCAGAGAGCACAGAACTTTCGAAAATACACTTCTTGTCATTTAATTTCCTTTTTGTAAGAAAACTATAATAACAACCTATTTAGATGAAATAGAACTATATTATATATGAAGCCTGTACATTCTTATTTTCATACTAGTTTTTAGCCTTATGGTATAAATGGACAAACTTCTATGAGTGTTTGGTTATACTTCATTCCATGTACTAGATACATGCATAAAAGTCACTTTGTTCTGATGCTGACTGTAAAGGCTTTACAGATTATGAGCTCAATTAAAGATAATTGTCCTCTGTACTCCTTAGCTCTCAGATGAATCCTTAACAAAATTTTTAAAAAGCATCTGTGTATCTTAAATGTTCCAGTCTTGATAACAGTTCCAGTCTTGATAATGCCCCAAGATTTGCTATGATTTTA
Organism: Ammospiza caudacuta; assembly: GCF_027887145.1. Taxonomy (NCBI): domain Eukaryota; kingdom Metazoa; phylum Chordata; class Aves; order Passeriformes; family Passerellidae; genus Ammospiza; species Ammospiza caudacuta. Next base: position 90,889,807 of record NC_080595.1, on the reverse strand, counting down.
AGATTCTGACATCTAAAGTCTGAAAAAATCCTATTTTCAGTGCCCAAATAATTTACAGTTCTTTCTCCAAATTACTTGCTTTTGATTACAGTGCAGTTCAATGGCACAAATCCACCATTACAATCAGTGACCATCTGGGAAAAATCAAAATTAGAGTACCTAAATTTCATCATAAATCACCAGTAATGAAATTTTAAAAATAATAACTGCATATACTTCAGACATATCTGAAAGGTAATTATTTGCATGATGAGATTTCAACAGGAGTGTTTTTCCGAACATTTGGCATTTCGGCATTATATAAAACCTGAACATGGCTTCTAGTACAAGAGTGGAAGTAAGTATTGCACCTGTTTCAATAAGAGAAAGTCTCCTTTAAAAGCTTTTTGCATCTCTGGAGACTTCCTCACGCACATTTCAGTAATTTCCTTAAAAGAAGGGCAAAAGCAACTCACATACATGTAGCCATTGTTTACTTTATTACCTTCTGTAGTGGAAAATATGTAACATCCCTTTAAGCTCACTCTGGAAATACCCTTTGCCCACCACACAAGAGCAGGAAACCTTGTAGCAGTTTGCAGTGTTTCCTCCTGCCACAGCTCTTTGTAACAGGAACTTGGCTTTTAAATGCCTTGGATTTCACGGAGAAGTTGTTTGCATCTCTATTTGTAATATTGTTACAAGTGTTTGTAGCAAGTAGAGACTGAAAGCTGCTGGGAAGCTCTCAGCGAGTCGATATGAATGAGGATGATTGATGAAACCTCTCTAGCCTCTGCTTGTGATTGTGAAATAGGATTTCTGAAAGCTTCTCCACACATCATCAGCAGGTATTTAGAATTTAAGCACTCTGGACTTTCACAGTAAGGCAAAGAGATCACTACAGAGCATAAGAAGATGTAGGGAGATATCTGCAACAATTCTGCCTCCAGAACTGAACACAGCGAACTGATCAGCCTCAAAAATCGTCACATTAAAATCACTCTCATCTATCTGCTCACCAGCACAGTGTGCGAATGAGCCGGTTCACCTGCAGCTTGCTCAGAACTATGCACTGTTTGCTTACTCAAAAAAAACATGCATGCCCCCAGATTCCCATGCAGCCCTATGAAATGGAACAAAGTAATTCTTCTAGTCAATCTGTAAATTTGCCAGGTAAAATTATTTCAACTACCACAATCAGTTCAAAGCAATCCAAACTCGTATTTTTTTATATCTAGTCATGAACTAAAATACAAAATTTTACCAAATCATGTATAGTTTATTTTACATTTAAAAAAATCAAACTAGCATAAACGCTATTTCCTACTCCCACAGAAGATCTAGTTGTAACAGAGAAGATGACAAGTAGTATGTGACAGAAAAGAAATGAACAAAAGAAAATAATTTCCCTGGCTTTTTATACCAAATCCCTTCATAGGGTTCAAACTGACAGAAAAGAGATTAAAGAGTATTTTCCCCCTGAGAAGATCTGCTTCCTCATAACTGTAATGTCAAAATCCCTGACATCTGAGCCAACTTTATCTAACACAACTAAAACTGAAAAAAGAATACCCCACCTGCAAGCCTACGGCAAAAAATTTGAAAGAAGTGCACACAAATGTTTAACAATGAACAGAATCTTCTGTTGGCAAGAACAGGGTCTGATGGTAGAGTACCAGGAGAAAAACCATCTAAATTAACAATCATCCTTACATAAAGTACCTGGCCATATTATGTAAGCAGAAGAAAAGGGCATGGAAGAGCACTGTAAAACTCCACAGCCCAGCATCTACCAGAACAGAGTTAAACACAAAAAGAGTATAGTGTATAAAACTAATGCTGGCTAAAAAATTAGCAATAAATATCTCTTTTATTTATTAATGTAAAAAATTACACTAAGCACAAATTGTAATGAAAAATCCACATACCAAAAATCTTAAGATATTTTAAAAAAGTATATTTAAATGGAAAATTTTAAAACCAAACCATAAGATTGCAAAATTTACTGGTCAAATACTTGGAATCTGAATTTGTAAGAGCATTCAAACTTGTCCATGGACTCCTTAGCTTTTCCTACCTGACACATACTCTCCAATATTTTCATAAGTACATGCAGCTAACTTAAAATGTAAACACCTATATTTTAAGTTGTGGACTGAGACAGATAAGGCTCTATAAAATTCAGATTCAGTTGTGACTTGCCATTTATGAAACACATGCTAGGCAAATCTCTACACAAAGCTACTAGTTTATGAACCCAAACAGCAGTTTTGGTTCAGGTAGCTGATACTTGATTTCTAAAAATGCTAACTAGACCTCAGATTTTATTTATTTTATTTTCATATATCAGGCAGTAAGTGGAGGATGATCAGGACCAGCACTGAATGCAGAGCCTCTCCATACTAAATTCTTTCCAGATTGCCCCAAAGCCAGATCTGCAACAGACTGGAACTCTCGATGGTATATTGTTGAACAAGAGTCCTGAAGGACACCACTTTCACCTTCAGATCTATAGTCAAAGGCACAGGATAAAAATGAAGATATATGCAAATATTTGGTTTGCAATATCTAAAACAGAAAGAGCACAAAGTTAACACACCTAATCTATTTTTGCTACCTCATACCACAGTTGAATGTAAGAGTCTAAAATTAGGCATGCATCTCAATTTGAAAGCTGCATCCCTCAGGCTTAGCAGGTATCACTTAATTTTTGTTCTAATAACACAGAGAACTTAGCTGCGTACTACAAAAGACATATATGCCTGGAGACAGCTGTACACTGAAATCTCTAATGAAATGAAGCAGGGTAAACCTTCTCAATGGAGCCAGAAAAATTTCATCACAGCAGAAAAATTTCACTGGGCTTCTTTCAAAAATTTATCACACAAACATGATACGCTTCCCTACCTTCTCCTAACTTCTTTCCAGTCTTTGCATTGCACAAGTCCCCACATTTCTATCACTTCCCCAAGACCTTTACTTCACTATTTCCACCATCGCAATTAAGTTACAAGCATGATTATTTTAATCTCTCAACACACCTCACAAGAGCTAACACTGTTTCACAAAGCAGCAATGTAACCAGGTACTAACTGGGGTTACTGTCACAAGCTACATGAACGAGGAAAGCTCGAGCCATCAGAGGCTGCTCAGCTCCAACCTGAGCTTAGAGGTTTGCCTTGATGGCAGCTCTGCACATTCCTGCTCAGCTCCCACACCATTCCAGAATCCTCCCACTCCTGAGCTGCCACACAGGCAGGAGAGCTCAGGAAACTCAAGAGCAGGCTCGTATACCCAGGCCCATGCCAAAATGCAACTGCCAGCACTTTCCTTCCAAACACAACTGAAGAAGGGTGAAAAGTTCTGTTTCCTTTGGACTTTCTGGTTATGGCATTTGCCTGGGAAATGGGTCCTCATCTAAAGAGGAGCCAAACCCTGTCACTCACATCTACTGACAGGAAGCAGTCAGAAACCAAACCTTCACCCTGCTATGATGAACCTGGTTGTGATGTCTCCCCCAGTGCAGAAAGGGAAGAACCAGGTTCCTGAGAAAAGACAAACTACCCCACCAACAGCAACCAAAGCACCTCCTTGTATGCTGCAACTTGGCTGTCAAACTTGCACTACCTCTTGCCTTCCCACTTCTACCTTGGGCCCTCAAGAATTACCTGCTGGGCAGCTGAACAGCTTCAAAAGGAAAAGCAAGAAGTAAGTAAAGATTATCTTGCCTGGGAAGGTCACTGTCCTGGGAACAGAGATGGGCACAGACACTCACTTGCACTGCAAACTGGTCAACAGCTTCAAGACTAAGCATGCATCCCAATCTCAGACACCAAGCTCTCCTCACATATTTCCTAGGAAGCCAAGATATGAAAAATATCCCAGGCTCTACTCCACTGGAAAGTACTGTCAAGAGTTCTGCAGTACATTTGCTCTACAAAGTTTTAGTTTGCTCTGAACCTAAGTAGTTTTCAACCCTATTGAAACACAGCAAGTCCAAGCTTCAATATCAATCCAGGAAGCACTTCACACTGTTAAACAAGCATCTCTTGTATTTTATAAAATAATTGTTTAGCTCTACTAAACAACACTAAGGTATTATCTGATTCTTACAGCCTTTCCAGAGCCCTGTAAAGACAATGAAGACCAGAATTTCATTATGTCTTTATAAAGACACCGCTTCCAAAAACTTCTATTAATCGGGAAGTGGGGGTAGGGAACACAGCTGACACAAGTACTGAACAAAATCCTTGAGCATTAATTCAATTATGGATTTCATTCAATTGTCAAAACCTTTCAGATGAAAATGATCCTTTAGGAAGCAGTCTGAGTGATTATTTCTTCACCAGCATTCAGTACAAAATATCAAACACAATTACAACAAAAAAAGTTGAAGAACATTTAGTTCTCATCTGATCTGAAACATGTTCACAAACACAATAGGCATTAATTTCATTACCCTGACAGCAATTGGGATAAGATGCTCAGGGTCAGAGAGAGATGAGAGCATTCATCATATTCAATTACCAGTCCTTTCAGCCTTTCAACCATTCTAATCACACACACATATGCAGCATCCTGGTTTTCACATTCTATGGCAAGACTCAACTGTTTATAGTCTGTTTGAAATGGAAGAGACCAGACTTCCCTGACACAGTAAAGAGAAAAGTAGTACAAAAACCACAGTTCATCAGCTACTTGATGATTCAGAAACCTGGGGCCAAACCAACTAGCACTTGCAGATGGAAGTCCTTCAAAGTGCATGAATTGTACCTGCTTGTACCAGGAACTGCTCTAACCCATCACTGATAAAATTAACATCCTTTGCTCTCTGAGACTCTCTTAACATGGAATCCTTTTCACTTTATACAATATTCCTCCTAGAAAACAGTACTGTAGGGCACCTGCATCTTACAGCAGGACAGGTGAGAAGTAACACAGGGCCAAAGCAGGGACGTGCTCTCCGTGCCACTTTCCAATACCACTTCTATACATTTCATTACTCTGAGTATATAATCCAAGAGATTGTTGAGGAGCACTGTCACAATGCCACAATTAATTAATTAAAAATATTTACAGCTGCTTAATAGAATTCATGGATGCCCGCTAAACTGCAATTGCACTGACAAATTTACACAGCATTATAGGGTTTCACTTTATAGTCACACTGGCTTTGTCAAGTTTACCTCACAGCACTGGGATGTTGTTGTTGCTTTTTGTACTCTCAGTACTGGTTCTTCAGTCTTCTGCTGCCAACTCTTGCATGACAGTCAGCAAAAAGGACTATTTTTGGCAATTCGTTAATGAATTCTAATATTATTGGAAAACCTAAACTGATGCCAAGGAAGCTTGAGTTCTCTCAAGCTTTGTAAAACAAAATTGTTTCAATAGAAAAAAAGAGTCTAACCAAAATTTAAAAAGAGAAAGTATTTACAACTAAATACTTTTTTACTTACCAAGTAAAAAACTTTTACAGTCACTTCATAAGCCACTCTCTAGGACCTAGAGCTCACAGCAATTATAGCTCTGGAATTATTTTATATCTCAAGTCAAATACTTAAGAAAAAGAGAAAGACTAATATTTCAAGATTTTCTATTATGCAGATCAGGTTATCACCTTACTTAGTCACATTTCAAAACAGAAGAGCTTGCTATAAAGATAAAAAGCCTTCCTAGCATGAACTACAGTTTTTGTTTTTAAAGAATTGGCTAAGAACTTTCAAGTCAAGAACAAAGAAAAGAAGAAAAATACACTTGTGCATGCAGCTGTGAGACAGATTTAGAAGCTTAATTGATTAACAGCAAATGATAGAGAGAAACATCACCTTTTGACAATAAATAAATAGAAAGAAATATCACAATAGACTAGTATTTGAATCAAAAATATAGTCAGCCATGTTTATGTTCATAACCAACTCTACCTTATTAATACCCACTCACATTACTGGGAATTTTGGAAAATTATTTTAAGATCAGACACTTCAAATATCCACAACTGGTTTAGCATGTTCTTGTATTGAAAAACCACAAATACCTTAAGTGTAAAACCAAAGAATGCTAAACAGTACATAACATTAAAGGCATTTTAAAGCAACAGTGTTAACAAAAAGTCACTTAAGCATCTGTAGAATCCTAATGACTTGAGTGAGACTACAAGTTCCAGTATTCTGATGGATGAGGTTGTCTCCTATTTATTCAGGTACAAAAATAAACATCCCAACACTCTTCAATTGATTGAATAAATTAATAGATTTGAAAGAGATGCAGAATTCCTCCCTCCCATGGCTCTTATGGCGCCTTAGTGCTGGTAGAGCCCTACAGCTGCCTTTATGAAGCTACTATTTTTTGCTGGTTTACTGGAATTAAGTTTAATGATGCCATACTTCTGCATCTAATTACATGCCTGAAGACAGCCCATCCACAGTAGGTCTCAGGTTACCATCCCAATCTCACACACTCAGGCACATGGTTAACTTTCCACTGTGAGTTTCAAGTTAAAACACGTGCAGCATTCACTAAAGTTGGTCTAAAAGGACACCCTGTTTCTCTCCCTTAAACAAGTGGGGACTATCTTCCAGTTAAATGACACATGGATTTTAAAGGTTATAGCTCTTACCTCTCTACACATGTATTGTATTTTCCAAGCTTTTATTTGCCTTCCAGTCATGGTTACTATTTTATTTATCATATGACACATGTCTCCTCCTCCACAGTTTCTTATCATTATTTGTTGCTTACTGTGACAAAGCATCTCTGTTTCAATATTCTCCTAATCGATCTCCTGTTAGTGGCCTATAATCGATCATCACCATTTTTCTGTTTGTATGAAGTTTATCAGTGCAATAAAACAGGCCAACAGATGATGGCTGCCTTGCTGTTTCTTTTGGTTAGCATTTTCCTTTCTTTAATATCACAGGCATTTTTTGGATAATCGTTCCTTTTAAAAATTCTAAGCATTTGGTACTGTCTGCACAGCAGTTGTAAGCAGCTTGAGCAGCTTTTCCATTACAATTTGTACACTGATTTTTGGCTCTCATTCTTGGAATAGGTCAAGTTAAACTTCTGTACTACTACTTTCAGCACTTAATGACCAAAGTGTGTTACTACACATTAAAGTATCTGCACTAGAGACACTACATAAAAGAGAAGGCAGCTAAAACTGTAAGTACCTGTGAACTACTGCTCCTTCTCCTTTTTTTTTTTTTTTAGTATATCAAACACAACACAAATTAGCTTATTTGGACAAGAGGTAAGGTGAAGCTACATAAATTACAAGCTGAATCAAAAATTACCACCAAAAGAAGATCTTGTTTAATTTTGTATCCGCTCTATTTACTCTGATGTCAAACTGCAACTCTTGTATCTTTAGCTGGCTTAGAGGGTTTCCCAAGAGTCAGTATGAAAGCAAGGCCTACAACTGCACTCAAGAGGGGAAACTAGGGGAGATCCAGCCTGATTCCGAAAGAAATGCTTCATTACAGAGTGGAAAAAGGCCTTAGCCACGAATATGAGAAGTCCTTATTTGTACGAGCTCTGTCTGTCAACATATATTGCTATTCCTTGCTCTCAAGCACCTAAACCTGACACTATCCTCAAACAGCCTTCTGTATATAAAAAAAATTTTGAAGGTCATGTTTAGACACAGGAAGTGCCTGTCATTTATTACTTTTTAACATGTAGAATTAAAAATCTCCTTGCCTAATTTCCAAATTACAGACAAATTACAAAAAACCTCTCAAACACTGAGCACTTTGTGAGGTATTATCATCTGAATGCAAATACCCCTCTGATCATACAAGAGAGGCCTCCAATTTCAACTTATTAACCTGAAACTTAGATTCTGAATAATCACAATCCATGACTGATCCAAAATTTAAGGGCCAAAGAGTGACATGAGGCAGACTGCACGAAAACTAAAAATCTGTACTAACGGAGAGATTAAGTGATCTATTTATTAAAACCTTGTACTTGTATTATGTACAATTATAGCTGACGACAGCTTTCTCATCTGCTGCCAATTTAATGCTACAGATGTGCAGCACAGGCCACAGGGGTTCAAAGTGTGCAAAGGCGGCTGCCATTCAAGTGCTGGTAGAGCACGACCGGTGTCGCATCTCTTCCGTTTCCCGACCTGCAAAACGAACACAACACCAACACTCCGTGAAAAGCATCACCAGAGGAGCAGCGGCGGCTGCGGAACGAGGCGGATCCTCTGCGGTGCCGGGCCCAGGCCACGGCCGCACCTGCCCGCGGGCCCCACGGCGGCCGGCCCGAGGGACGAGCCCAGAGCCGGCACCACGGCCGGCCGCTCCCCGGACCGCCGGAGCCCCCCTGCCCTGCCCGGCTCACCTGCACGCCCGTGTAGTTCTCGAAGAAGAAGAGAACCATGCTCTGGTAGATGGTGTACAGCCGGTCATCCACCTCGCGGTAGAAGCGGGCGGGCAGCACGGCGGAGAGCAAGCGCCAGGCGCCCCAGGCCAGCATGTAGGTGGGCGCCGTGCCCATCATGACGGCGGCGGGCAGCACGTAGCGCATGGAGTAGGTGTGCAGCACCAGCGACAGCAGCATCTTCCCGCTGCCCCCGGCCTCACCGGGACACCCACATGGGCGGCGCGCTCACACACAGCCCCGCAGCCCCGCCGCCCGCATCGCCCGCCGCGCCGGGCACACCCGCTAGGCGCCCGCGAAGCAGCAGCGGCGGCGGCGACCGCGGCCGGGAGGGACGGGGAGAGAGCGCGGCGTGAGGGGCACCGGCTCACGGCTCCCGCAGCGCCGCTGCCGCCACCATCTTGCCCGGCGGAGGCGGAGCCGCGCCGCAGGAAGGCGGCCCCGGGCCCGGCGCTTCCGGGCGCGCGGGAGGGGCCGCGCTGGCGCCGGGCCGGGCCCGGGCCGGGCCCCACGACCAGCCCCCGGTCTGGGACACCCGCTCTGTGGCACCGGCCCTATGTGCGTCCCCCGCCCCGTCCCGGCCGCATCCCCATCGCTCCTCATGCAGAACCGGCAGCAGTGGGGGCGGGCTGCTCGGCTCCGTGCAAAACGAGACACACGTGTTTATAACTGATGAGCTTAGTTTGTATCAATTATATCTTAGCATAGGTTAGAAGAAAATTTAGTCCTTTCCCCTGGCCGTCCCCCGCCCCCTCCCCACCCTCGCACTTTCGGCCTGTGAGCCCAAAGTGGAGCAGAGCAGCGCAGCTCTGCCTTTGCCAGCTCCAGGCAGCGATGCTCGGGTTTAGGAGGCATTTCACGTGCCCCGCACTAGCAGGCAGCTGCCGGCCTCGCCTCTCTTCTCGCACCCTCGGCCTCTGCCCCCCAGTACCCTGTTGGCAGCAGAAGCCGGAGGCACCATCTGCTTTTGAAGAAAATGCAAGAAGTCTTGCTGAAAACAGTCTAATAACCTTCCCAGAAGAAATTGCTTATTGAGCTCTAGTCTGTGGTGAAGTGCTTATTCCTTGTCTCTAAAAAATAAGTTCTATCCTGAAGCTTGTGGAGCTCTCACTGTTTTGAAAGGAGTGGGTGCGCAATACGTTCTGCTGAGATCTGCTTCCTTTGCCAGGTTTTAACTGGGACAAGCTTTGTCCTTTGCTGTTGTTGACCTCCTGCTAGCTGGTTTTTAGTGTGCATTGAAAATGGCATCCTTCAGTTCATTAGTCTTAGGTACAAAAGTTGTCTTTACCAGTTTTAAAATGTTTCATTTTTATTCCTTTGTATGTTTTTCATCATATTACAAAGATGGCCTGTATTTTCCTTGGTGCATTTTACATTACAAGTTTTCATTTTTTGTTACTGTTTGAATTTGTTTTTTCCTTCCACTTTATGCTTTTTCAGAACTCTTAATCTTTTACCATGCCATACCACACACACATGCCCATGTTCACACAATTTTTTTCTGCTTTTCTTAAATAGATATTTTCTACAGGATCTTTTAATGTATTTTCTCTCTTTGTGAAGTATATATTATCTGACATATAGATACCATCTTAGTTACATAAAAGGTACAGAGTCCACGTACTTGGGCTTAGGGCTTGATTTACTAGTGTAATTATATCAGTATGGTGTTGTAATATAGGGTTGTAATGTCTGCAACTGAATGAAACTCAAACTTTTCCATTCAAAAAACAAATATACCACCGTGATGAGATCTGGGACACTGCCACCAAGTCCTTGCTTTTCTTGATTCACAGTTGCTTTTTATTGCAGATCCCTCTGAATTGTGCCATGGGAATTTCAGTACCAGTCTTTCACCTTATAGACTTCAGAGGAAAATAAGAAGAATGTTATGATATTTGCTATAATTTGTAATTTCTAAGTCCTATGAAAGCTTAGGCCCCAATTACACCTCCTTTGACCAAAATGCTCTCTGAGCATTTTACTTTCAGGTGGAACAAGAAAAATCACCCAATTTAGAGCAATTAGTACTCCTCAGTTCAGATATTAAGACTTCAAACCTGTTTTTATTTTCTTAGATGTAACAAACTCGATATTTAAAAGAATAAACAATGTTTCCCCTCTGAAATTTTGGGGGAAAAGCATTAGTGAGCCATCTATAAGGTGCTCAGTCTATTTTTTTGTGAACATAATTATTTGGTATGAACCTGATTATTCTAGTGTCAGGTTGTTCTGCTGGCGGTTGCCACACCTAAAGTGGCCAAGCTCACCAAGCTCTGGGAAAAAAACCAGACGTTAATCTGATAGTGAAAAATATCTGTAACTGCCTCTAGAAGGAACCACAAACTGCGTCGATAAGTGCCAGCTCTGAACGTTAAGGGAGTTTCCCCTTTTGCTACTCACAAACCCATGTTTCACAATTCCATCACCTACTCACTGCAATTGTCAACAGACTAAGCAAAGCCAGATAACATCAGATACATCAGATACAAATCAGTCTCCCTTGAGCTTTAAAATTTAAACCTTTACAGATGGTCTTATCTTCAATATCCTGGAAGATGATGTACTGGTATCAGTTCTGTTGTTAAATGAGATAATGTTGATAAAAGAGACACAGATATTAAGGCCAAAGATCTAGATCCAAATAATTCCTGAATTCCTAGAGTCAGGGACTTTGGCTGGGAGCTTGGGCTTGCTATGAAGTGCATGTCATGTGGGGAGCTAAGCAGTGCATAATAGGATCCACGGCCATCATCAGTCTGTGCAGAAAGCTGATTGCGGTTAGCAGACTCAATATGTGTTTGTGTAGGGTCAGGTAAACCCAAACAGTGAGCACAGTGGCCTGAGTATGGTCTTACAAGTTCTCATTCTGTGTTTCAGAAGCACATGTGTCCACTTGAGACACACAACGTTTTACAAAGTTTGGTAACACACTTTTTAAAATGTGGCTAGAGAAGATACAAATAGACTTCAAGGGACTGGATTAGACGTGGGTTCAGTTTGTTGAGGGTATCAAACTCACACCTCACATCAGTGAGGTGGGTGCCCTGCAGGGTCAGAGTGATGAACATCTCTCATGTTGAAGGTGCATTTTTGTAGTGATTGCTTAATGTAACATAAAAAATAATTATCCTAGGTTACAATTAGACTAGTTTAGACAAGTAGACCTGTTTAGATTACAGGTCCTCTAGATGCGTGCCTTTTTCTAACAATGGCCACAACCTTCTGCATCTGTCTGCATTTGCTCATGGAAATGAAGGCTTCCTTGAATCCTGCAGTCCTCTCCAACCTCAGGTGAGAAATGTAGTAGTTCCTCTCCATCCCTGACTCTGTCCTTGCAGGGCTCCTTCTGGTTCCTCTGCCCCACTGGACGCTCTGGCTCCCTTCACACAGAACATAATCTGACACAATATCTGACTGGTCCTCTGTAAATTTTTCGGCGTTCTTCTTTTCTCTTTGCTGGGCTGATTTATTACCGGAGATAGTTAGCTCAGGGAATGCCATTTTTGCTCTGTTTCTCGGCTGTTTAGGCTGTTTAGGTTTTCTGCTGTTTTAGGTGTGCTGGAATTCTCAAGGATGTCCTTGGAGAGCTGACGCTTCAAAGGACGAGGAGAGACTTCTGATCTTGTCTCGGTCTTGGTGTTTATTAATTGTTTATCTAAAAGATTTTCTTTCAGCCCGACAGAGGTCTGCACAGCAAGTCAGCCATGGGCACACTCCCGAAGCCCCCGGGCGGTCACTTATCTTTATACCCTAAGTTACGTGTACAATATTTATCATTTTTCTCCAATACTTTCTACTCTTATTAACCTGTGCACTTCTAGTAATGACCAATCCCAAAGTGCCACCACCACCACAGAAGATGGAGGCCAAGAAGAAGGACAGGACACGCCCCAATTCCTCCATCTTACTTCTCTAGACCCCCCTGTACCAAAATCCTAAACCCTGTGTTTTACACTTTAACTAACTTATCCCTTCACCATTCACCCAGTGGAATCCTCCCAGTCCTCATACAGGTCTCATCTCCTGTGTAGGATCAAAGTCCAGCCACCAGACACTTCTGGCAACATTCCAGGATTCCCGAGCCCCCCAAGGGTGGTCTCAGCCTCTCTGCACCTCCATCCTGAGGTGCTGAGATCCCACAGTCCTCCTCAACAACGTGTCTACATGCCTGTGTTCCACTTGCTCCATTCTTTACCTTCAGGTTCTGCCCAGAAGGGACGTCTCTTACCACCAGAAAAGGAGGAATCACACTGGACCAACTAGTATTCTGAGCTAGTTCTTGAGGATGTTTTCTGGGTGGTGCTGGGCAGGGATGTGTTTATGGTGGGATTTACACAGTCTTACGCTTGCAGTGGTAGGGGAACAAGTTCAGCTTTACCCTGACTGAGGCAGGTTTCAGCTCTTCCTGTCTTCCAGGAGATTCCTTCTTGTGGATTTGGTTATACTTTTTGCCTCTACAAATAGTAAAAATGGCAGATACAGACAAAGTAAGGATGTGGCAATCTTCTTCCAAGCTCTCCCAGCCTTCTCCAAATCCCCTTTTGTGGTTCAGGGTCTGGAGCCAGGTCTAATTCACGAACAGATTTATTTTACGTATGTCTACCCATTTTTCCCTTTACCTGTATTTGCTTTTAGCCACACTGCAATCTGTGTGACAAGCACTAGAATCTCCTTTTGTTTTGAACCTGCCTGTGGTGGTTTCACCAGGAAGAAGTGGGAATTCTGGGATGTTCTGGTCAAACCAATGGGTGCTTGGATTTTGATATTGGCACCTGGTGTAGCCAGTGGGATTTTGGACACACCTCCGAGAACACACAGGGGTTAAAACCAGAGCTTCGGCACTGCGAGGCTCTCTTGGGACTTCGAGGGACGGAGGTCGGATCTCCTTTCCCCCGTCCAGCCACTGCTGCTGGGCAGGGGAGGGGCAGCCATGTGGTAGGCCTGGGCCTGGACAGAGATGGGAGATGAGTGATAAGAGTGGAGGAGGACGAAGGAAATGAACGAGTGATGGACGTCTGGACCAGAGAGAGAGAGAGAGAGTGAGAGATGTTGAAAGAATGGAGAAGATGGAGTGGCATTTTATGCTGGACTCTTTTGTGTAGCCATGGACAGAGCCATGTTTCCGTGTGATACAGAGACTGAGTCCAGGGGGAGAAATGTCCCAGTGCCAAAGAAGATTCAGTGTGGGTACCCCTCGGCCCCAGGGGGTATATAAAATATGGGGGGGACAGATGTCCCAAAGGTGAGAAGGTGAGATACTGTGCTTTTCTGGAACTGGACAAAGCATCCTTAAAAAGACAACCCTGGAAGCAGTCCTGATCCCTGTTTGGTGGTGAGAGCACCGGAACAAGGACGGAAAAGGCCACCACGACACACGGAAGGACTCCCTCTCCTCTTGAGGAACTGAAAGGTTGAGCATTCTAAAGGGTGGTGTTGGACCCAGAACTGGTGATTTTGGAGGATGTATTGTATTGGGAATTTAGGGGGGAGGAGGGGGTGAGTGTTTTTTGTGAGGTTTTCATTTTCCTCGTGTTTTCTTTTTTTTCTTTTATGTGTAGTTTAGTAATTGTTTGTGTGTAGTTGGGTTAATAAACTTTTCTTTATGTTTAAGCTGGAGCCTGCTTTGTTTATTCCTGGTCACATCTCACAGCAGACACCGGGGAGAAGGTGTACTCATGGGGGCTCTGGCTTTGCCAGGCCAAAACCATAACACTGCCTCATCATAATTTCATTTTATGTACCTTAGAGCTTATATTGAAAGACACAGAAACCCCCTTTCCACTCTCTTTTCAAAGAGATGATTCCACTCATGATTTTTAAAGACCTGTGTAACACCCCCTTTAGGTGATCTGTTTTCTTCATGAGAGATATTATGTTCACTCATAAGATTTATCCATCAAAATTACTTGCAGAATCTCTGATATGTGTCTAGTATAATATGTCACCATTTAATAAACCAAACTAGTAAATGAGGAGAAGCACATTTTTTCCAATGGTTATAAAACACATCAGCTGACACCAGAGATATGGTGACTTTCAAGACTCTGCAGATTGTGGAGGAAACAGAGTTTTAAGGAGTGCACACTCTTTTGCATCAAGCTGCATCACTATCATCTTTCATCTGCCTCCAAGCCTCTGTTTCCAGTCTTCACCCATCAAACTCTCAGTCTCCCTTCTGAAATACATCCTCTGCTTCTCAGTTCTTCTCTACATATTTTTTTCCAATCTTCTTCCCAGGCAAGCCTAGCTAATTCTACTCCCATGACTCTGTGCATCCCATTCACATTTCTCACACAATGTCCATCTCTTTTTTTTCCTAGTGAATCCTGGTTTGCTCTTAATTTCCCCTGAGAGCTCCTAATCCTGTTATCCACTCTTCTTTATGTCAAATTCTCTTTGCCAGAGCAATTCTAATTTTTACTTCCTGCCTACTTGGTCACAGTCCAGTCTTTCCTCAACAATTCTCAGCCACAACTTCATCCTAGACCAGCAGTTCTGGCTTGGCCTTTTCCCCCTCATTTGGTCAAGCTCTCAGTCCCTTTCTGTGTAACTTGTGTGGCCTCTGCCCCTGTGGCAGGGACAGCACTGAGACAATGCCAAAATAAGGTACTGTGGCCCCCACTCTGGTCCTTGGATGGCCTGAAAGGGCCAAAGCATGCTGTGTCTCAGGAAGGACAGCATCCATAGAGCCTGTTCTGTGAGCCAGGATTTGTGCATTTTAGCTGGTAAACTTGGGTTCTGCATTAAGCAGTTACAAACAGATTTATCAGAGGTTTGTGGCTTTGCCAAATTTGAGCCAATTTTCACAGTGGGAGGAAGAGTTGTGCCCATAGCTCAAATGCTAGTCATGACCTTATCAAACAAATCTCTGCTCTAAGGCCAAAGGTAGTAAAAATTAAAAGGATTTCAAGTGGCATAGCAGAATTGCAGATTTTCTATAGCTATATTCCCTAAAACAATGCAGTTTAGGAAATTTCAACCCTCAATTTTAAAATAAGCAGGGACAATACAACAAAGACAAGCTCTTCGAAATTTGAAATTAAAAATCTATTAATAAAAACCGACTTTGATACCAGACAATGCTACAGTTCTTACCTGCAATTAGGGCTGTGTTCACAGTGTAAACCCAGCTGAAGGATGAGTTAATATTTCTATAGAGAAGCATGAGAAACCTGGGATCATGAAAGACCTGGGAAGAGAATTAATGTGGTGTGCCTAGACACAGATATAGCTGTTTGTGTTTAGCAGAACTAGGAATACCAGTTGAACTGTATTTATGAGTGTTTAGGGAAGAATTAGTTACCTCCTTCTATCTAAAGTTTTAGTTCTATACTACCCACAACCACCTACAAGGCTTTTAGTCATAGTAAACCAACATTTTTGCATGAACAGTATGGCATCAGAATAACAAGACTGTGGCATGGGAGTACATTGCTGTAGGAATTTATACCATTGCTGCAAGGTTGTCTGAGTCTGACTGTGTCTTATCTGTGTATCTTGTCCGCAAAAGAAACAGGCAGGCTTGCTACTGAAGTTCTGCAGCTTTAGGAACACTGGGTTCAAGATACAGGATTCCCATCTGCTGTTGCACAGGTTATTTTGGTTTCCTATTTATAAAATTAAAGTAATGCTTATCTCACAAGGTCATTGTAATGGCAAATTAAGTTTAGAGCAAAGAAACTCCTGTGATCAAGGGATGACATGAAATCTAAGTTTACCTCTGGACTGCAGACCTGACATTATATGTCTGTGCCCCAGTCCCCTTGGTGTAAAACAAGGATAATATTTCCTCCTCACACCCTTTATTTGTTTAGATTGTCAGTAGAGCCAGTTGGAAAAATTTTGACATGTTTCTAATTGAGCTTTTGCTGACTCATCAAAATCTAGTGTTTCAATGAGAACTGTCCTCAGCTTCCTGACAGCTTGCTGACCTGGATCCTTGGCAGAGATCTGGGAAGTGCTGGGAGTTGTGGCTCTCAGGGCTTCCAGGCTCATTCTTCCCTGGTAGCTGGAGCTCTCAGTGTCCGCAGCTGCGGGACAGCCCGCCGTGCGGGGACTCCCATTGCTCACAGCTCTGGGGCACAACACCTCCCGTTCCCTGGAGCTGCACTTTCACACCTTTTTTTTTAAAATAGGGTATTGTTCCCAACAGAAGGATGTTGTATTATGAAGTAACAGAAATCTTTTACAAAACAAAGTTATCCTTCTCTATTGAGCTTTTCAGAGCAAGACTGTTTTGTTTTAATGCTGGTGCATTGCACAAGACAAAGAGAAGTTCAGCCCTCTGCTTAAAAAGCAATAAACTGTGTAGAAAGAGAGAACTATGAAGAGAGACACAGCAGTTAGTTAGTCCTTTTGCTGCCTTCCACAATAATTTTTTCACAGTTTCCGGTCTCAGAACCCCGGAGACAGTGCTCAAGCCATTTGCCTACAGATGAGACATCTGTGTAAGATCATGGGTAGAAGTAGTTGGCTGATCTTCACTCTACCTACTCCTTTTTCCTGTAAGGAGTAGGTGATACCCTTACTCAGTGTCATAAAAGATACACCCATCAAAGTCACAATTCTATGTTATGTTCACCTTTAATTTGTGGATGAGTAGATGTAGCAGGATAGAGGGTTTCCCACCCCTTGGCTATAGGCCGATTTTATCCCTGTATCTTGCAAAGAACTGCTAGGGAAAATAAAAATAAAATATGGAGATATTTTCATGAAACTACCATCTCGATGCCCAAAGACACTGATGGTGAAATTACCAGGCCTAAAATGCCTGTTGGTGACTTTGGCAAAAACTTTCTGTCTTGAGACAAAAGCATAGAAATGCAAAATGATACCTTTCAGAAGATTATCAGCTTCAAGCCCCTTGCATTAAGAAAAGCTCAAATATCTGGTATGCATCAGAAATCAGGTTGAGGGACATGATTGTCCCACTCTGCACTGGTGTGGCCTTGCATCTGAGTCCTGTGTGTGCTTTTGAGGATCACAATATGAGAGGGTATTAAGCTATTTGAGAGCTTCCAAAGGAGGGCTGCAAAGATGGTGAAGGGCCTTGAGGGGAAGCCTTGTGAGGAGCAGCTGAGGGCACTGGGTCTGTTCAGCCTGGAGGAGACTGAGGGGAGACCTCACTGCAGTCACAGCTCCTTGTGAGGGGAGGAGGAGGGGCAGGCACTGATCTCTGCTCTGTGGTGACAGAATCCAAGGGAATGGCCTGAAGCTGTGCCAAAGGAGGTGTAGGTTGGATATCAGAAAAATCTTCTTCACCCAGAGGGTGGTTGGGCACTGGAACAGCTCCCCAGGGCAGTGGACACAGCACAGCCTGACAGAGTTCAGAAAGTGTTTGGACAATGCCCTTAGGCACATGGTGTGACTCTTGGGGATGGTGCTGTGCAGGGCCCAGAGCTGGACTTGAAGAGCCTTTAGAACTCAAGATATTCTATGACTCACACCTAGCTACATCCTGCATGAAGTTTATTATGAGACTTCTACCCTGAAGTCTCTTCAGTCTTCTTTTTCCAGGAGCAAGTAAATTTAAAATTTCATAAATCTCTTATTTCTATGCCACAATTTCTAAATCTCTTCTCATATAACTTTTTTCTTGACTCTCCCTGTTCTGTAAGCTTCATGTTAAAGCTCAAGTTTGAAAACCTTCCCTAAGCAGAGCAGAACAGAATAGTTATTTCATGTTTTACAAATGTTTTTTGCTTAGAGAAATAAGAACCAAGTAGCCACAAAGGGAGAATGAAAATTATAAACCAGGTGTGAACACCCAAAAACCACTGGATCAAAGCAATAAACCCAGCACCACTAGTATTTTACCTGAGTAGACTTTTCCAAAGGAATAGTAGGTAAAAAATAATAAAAGAAAGAGCAATATTGTTTCAAAGGGGGCTGCATCCTGAGGAAGGACAATCTCCCATATACCTTGAGGACTGTAAAAGTGAGAACATAATATGCTGTAGATTTATTCTTTGTGAGATACATCTAGCTCCTCCCCTCAGATGTAATAATTCTGTTCAGAGTTCTGGAGAGGAGAAGTTAGAAACATCAAAGGCTGCAGAAATGATGTTCTTACTCCAAAGGGGTCTGCAGGGAGATATCACACTGGTACAAGAGGGATTGCTAATATAATCCAGAGTAAATGCAAATTATCCAGTTCTACCTTGGGCAATATAAAATGTATTCATTTCACATTAACCTACTTGAAATGCCTGAATGGAGGAATTTATTGACTTTGTAAATTACTGCTCATCTACCAAGAGTGATTTCATGGTCTACTGAGAATAGGCAAAATGTGCTGTGTACATGAAGAAAACAGATTACATTGATTCTGCAGCTTGCAAGGTTTCAATATATCAATACATGCTATATTTAGGCAGAGTATTCTAGATAGTCTTTCAATCTGACTTCACAGGACTTAAAGAATATATTTTTGTTGGAAAAAATTACTAAAGAGACTAAAATTGTTGTAAAAGGGGATAAAATGCAAATTTCATTTTCATATTCTTTAGTAAGATAACTGAAGAATTGCAATAAAAGTTACGATCTTCTCTAGAAGATGCTCTACAATGCCAAATGGAAAATTAATAATTAGGTGGGGAACCTGAAGATCAGTATTAGAACTGTAGGCAAGGTGAGGAACTGGCCAAAGAGGAAAGAGAACTAGTGTGAATTCAGAGTTCCTAAAAGACTGGTCTTGAGCCTGATACTCTTAAATGGTTTCTTTAATGACTTTGCAAAAAAAGTAGAAGTATGCTATTGTTCTTCCTCAGTGGCACGAAGCTAGGTAGCTGATGAGGACAGAGGAAGTAAAAGCAGCTGACAGTAAGGGCCCATCAGACTAGTGCCTGGGGTGTGCTGGTTCATGTCTAGACACAGTGAAATTATTATCAAAGCTCTATGCTTACTTATAGAGAAATAAAGTCATCATTCCTGTTCAGTTGCTTGCCTTGCTCATTTTGACATGGCTGACAGCTGGAGGCAGAGTTTTCAGAAACACAGCTGGGGGAAATTTGCAGAAAATTACCTTTACTTATGTTTTTATCATTTTGTCTGCTTCACCAGTTCTTTTTCTAAGTATTTCCTAACCATACTGATTCTTACATTAATATACTAAGTTATAATTTTTTGTTAATATACTGGAATTCTTTTTGGCTACACAGTAACATTTGTGAAAATTACCCTCAATGCTACTTTCATAATCCTGTGGTGAGGTATTATTGTGATTTAACATTGCACTTCACTTCTAGCAGAACGCACTAGCACTCTCCTTTATGGAATGTGTACATGTTTTTCCTTCTGAGCTACAAGAAAGATCACTCTAGGAAGTGACCTCTAACCTTGCTAGGAAAGTAGAGCCTTTTCTGTTTATCGGCAGAAGGATAATGCAGTTCTTGTGTATCAAATGAATGTCTTAAAATTACATCCTTCCCAAGGCAGCTCTGTAAAGGCAAAACCCTAAAGGTTAGCAGGGTAGATGAGAACTGGAGAAATGGAAGCGGGATAAAATGTAATTGTGCAAAATGCAAGTCAATGCACTAGAAGAGTAATACTAGGTAATTCTGTTAGATAGCAGAAGCTTATCACTTGTGAATGAGGTCTTCCTAACAGGTGCAGGGAGGCAACAAAGCCTAAGTAGTTTTAAGATGGTGCTTGCTAACTTTATAAATAGATTATGACATAGTCCTGAGGTAGCAGAGGGCTGGGATTTGATGATCCAGATAGTTCTATCCTAGACTGTGTTCCCTTTTTGGTGGTGGTGCTGCTGGGAGAAGAGCCAGTTGTCTCTGGTAGGATGGAGAAGTGCATATAAGGAGCTATGAACCAGGTTTCACATGGTTTTTAAAAGGTCTGGGGACTACTTAAAACCCCAAAGAAATAAAGTTTTCAGACATATGTGAAAGAAAAGTCTATAAGTCTGTCTCATCCTCGTGATCCATACTAAGGAATGGATCTTGATCCTAGGCCAGACCATCTGGGAAACCAATTTAGGGATACCTGGTCAGAGCACCTGGAGTGGTGTCTGGCATGGAGCACGAAAGCTGAGTGGGCAGTGGGAGAAGGGTGTTTTGCATCTGTGTGGAGTGGTGGTGTGCACCCTAAAAGGTTTTTCTAAATCACAATTTTGCAAAATCAGACTCCCCTTATGTGTAAGTAAAAAATCAGAAGTGTTTATTTCTAGAGATTTACAGGTTGTTGAAAAATATCTGGCTGATAATCAAAGGATCAAAATGTCTGAGTCACAGGGATGGGATTTGTACGCAGCACATACAAAAGCTCCTGAAAACCATAAAACCTGATCTCCCAATTACACGGGGCAAAAACAGGAGACTGAAGTCATGAATAATTTTCATGACTAGTAGAAAGTCCTTAGATTATACAGACAGAGCAGTAGGATTAAGATTTGTCTTCTAAAGTGTAATTACCAATTATCTAAATTTATCCTAGGACATTTGCTAGTGGGCTATAGTAACCATTTACAGAATCAACAAAAATATACACATAACATTTCCTGTTTTGCAGCACTCTTCTGGTAAAAAAATAAGGAGCAGTGTTACATTAATAGGTACTTGAAGCCATGTATTTATTTCCATATAAATTCATTTTATTTTAGTCAAGCAATTATTTAAATAACTTGTCTATCCTTTTAAAGTAACAATCAAAATATTCTGCCCTAAACTGAGGAATAACAGTACTCCCATTACTCTCATATTTGAAAGTGAATAATATTATATCTCTGTTTTGCAGACAGAACTTTTAGGAGAATATGTTGCCTAACATTCACAAATGTAACACATTTAAATGAAGAAAAGAATGAATGGAATTCCTTTCACACAATTTTAGCACTATAATTAAAGACAGAATATATATTAATCATTTCCTTTAAAACAAAAAAGGAACTTTGAAATCCCACAGGTCATTAAGTTGGCAACTCATTAAAAACAAGGCATTTCCCATGCAGCAGCACAAGTGTACTCCTTAGTTTCCCAGAATCCAGTCCTGTAAAACTAAAGTTAGATTCATAAGGGAAAAAAAAGTCAATGAAAGTAATGAATACAGTTAAATTTCCATCTTTCTGTTGTACTAAGCATATAGGTGTATGAGCAGATAATTTCCAAAATGTTTCATCAGTCAGTGCCAGCACAGAAGATTCATAACGTTCATATAATTTGGCTTTGTAAATATAAAGAAACAAGTATCAGCAGATCACATAATATATCCCATTTGCAGCTGAAGGGATACATTTCCAATATTACATTGTGATTTTTAACTTTCTGTCACTGCAAGAGATATTGTAATCAAATTCTGGCCTGAGCAATTTACCAGAAACCTTACCCAGAAAATCTTTTCTCATGGGAACTTGTTTGGGGAATCTCCAAAGTCCTAATTATTTCAATACAGAAAGCCTGTGTGGTTAAACTACCTACAAGAAAATTATAATGGTGGTTAACGTATCATTGGCCAAATCCCAGGTGCAGTCAGGAAGACATTTCTGCTTGTTCATACGATTGCAGGAATTTATGTCAGTGATGGTGTTTTCTCGGATGTGTTTGGCATTGGTCACAGACAACAATGGTGAATTGAACTACATGGTAACTGAGTTATTCTGGGGCTTTTTCCTTGCAGGCAATTCTACAGAGGCAATAATTTTAAGTAGGATTTAATTAGAAGTACTGTGACATGTTTTGATTGTATTCACACTGGGTGAGGAATGTCCCTTTTCCCCTGTTGGGCTGAAGCTGTGAGTGCCTGGCTCAGTAGGGAAGGGGCTGTGGGAAGTGATGACATTTGCTGTAGTTCAATTATTATTAGTTCTACCCTGCCAGGGACACTGTGAGTTGGCTGGCAATGATATGGTGGCCAGAGCAAACCCACTGAAGAACTATGGTCACAGCAACCCTTCCAGGGGCTTTGTGGAGTTGAGAGATCACCATGTCAGCTGCCTGCTCCCCTCAGGGCTTACCTCACCTCCCTGCCCTGTCTACCCCATCCAGCAGGTTCAAAGGACTTTGCAGCTCCAGGGCAGCACACATCCCTCCTACACAATCTTTCATGGAGACTTTCTCACTGCCAGGGTGAGGATTAATGCACTCTGAAGCAATATAAACCTCCAAGAAATTGTATTGATTTTCCGCACCTAATTTTCAATGGCAGGCTTGCCATTTAGGAAAATGGGTACTCATTCATCTCATTAATTGCAATGTGTAGAGACTCTCATCTTTGTCCTTCACAGTCTAATGCTGAGGACTCTGATCATGCTTTTCTTATGGGGCAATTTCACAATGTAAGCTGGGTATGGAGCAGGCCCTTTCCCCACAGCCCTGTGCTCACAGGCTGCTTCCCTGAGCTGGGATTTAGATGTGACCACAAGTCGATCAAGCAGATGATTCCACAGAAGATTAACCCGTTGAAACAAGAAGCAAAGGCTAATCCTTCTCCCCAGTCAGCAAGCTGATCTAGCTCCATGTGCCCATACTGGATTGGGTCCCTGCAGAGGATGTGGTGGGCCCTCCCTTTTTTGGCAGCAGTCAGCCATCACACCGACTGGGTGTGATCTCACCTCTCTGGATGATGGCTTCCTTTGAAGAGGCAAGAAGTTCAGGTTCCTTCCCACTTGCTGAGGATTTTCCACAGAGGCTGGTGTCCATGTTCCCATTTTACCGAAATTATCAGCAGGAGCCCCGTTGCTGCCAACAGGAGAGGATTTGAGTTCTCAGCATTTCTTACAACAAAGATGGGTATGGAAGAAGAAACTGACCTTTGTCCCTTGAAGTCTGAAACAGAAAAGAATGAGATGTGACAGAACCAACTACAAATTAAACTCAGTTTTAAAAGTAGCCTATGAAATTTCTGGGATTTCACCTTGACTGTATTAGATGATGAGATTTTTTACAGAGGCCCTGCTGAAATTCATGGAAATTCTCCTTATATTGAGGGAGGTTTGTATTCTTTCAGTTTGCAGTCACCCAGATACATTTTCTTTGCTCCCTTTTTCCAGTATTAGTTTCCTTTTTGCATTCAAACAAAGATTTCTTTCTCTCTAAACATTGCTTTTCCTGCCTTAGGAGCATTGCCAAGCTTGTGCCCTTTTTAATTCTTTGCAGCTAGGCTGGAGCTTTTAATTCATGATATTTAAATAACATTTCAGCTTGATAATTTAACTTTTTCCTATCTCAGCTTACTGCCACATTCAGCTATGTAGTAGATCTTACCTAGGATAGTGTTAAGGCTTGAACCTTGAACCAAGCCCTTGTAGCATATTGCTTCTGTTTGGAAAACATGCATTTGGCTTTGGGGTTCTGTAAGGGCTCACTCTGTGCCAAATGGGAGCAGAATTTTGAGTTTAATCCATTAGAGTGATTTGTATTATATCCAACAGAGATAGGGACCTGCAGAGGAAAAATGCTGCACAGAAGGGAGAGGAATGAAATTGCCAGCTCAGAGGCTGTGCCTCATACTACGACTATTCAAATGAATGCTTACTAGTAAAGGAGCTCCACTTGAAAAACAAGATTGGAAAGAGAAGAAACTGGGCCAAGGAGCATGAGTGCTTACAGAATACTTTGTGACAATAAGATAGAAGCTATAAATTTTTTTTTTTCTTTTGACTTCACAGAAACTCCTGAGATTATCCTGCATAACTTCAAGTGCACTGTACTTTATTTCTTTACCTTTGTTTGGGCTTATGTTCCGACTGTCATAACAGCAGAATCATTTTACTGGTCTGCTGGTATAGGCATCTCAATTCTCATTCAAAAATACCCTGAATGAGGATACATGCTGGCCACTACATAGAGAGGTGAGGCTTGTCTTTATATAGAGGTAATCTGTGATGTGTAGAGCATTTCTAAGTAGACTATAGAGCACTGACTGATTGTATGACTTTGGGTTTTTTTGGTTGATCAGCTGTGATACAAAGGTTTGTTATATTCCCACATTCTGTCTGCAACGGGTTTGAGAAAAAGAAATCTCCAGTCCCCTCCACAATGTGAAACTACCAAAGTCTTCGAAGATGTAGAGAGATGTGGCTGTGCAGAGAGCTCTCTTTTCCTGTGCACAGTCAGATCTTCTCTGTAATGAGGAATTTTCCATTATCTCAACAGCTTCTTTATCTGGACCAACTAAAATTGAGTCAATGTAAAAAGGAGGTATTTTTGAAGTGAGCCATACTTCATTCAGTGTACAAGCATATAAGTGGGTGCAGAGTTTGCATACCATGTAACAAATCTGGGAACAGGCTGTGATAGTAATCTTGTGGAAACTTTTTTTTAAGGAATCAGCATTTTGGTATTGCATATATCACAGAAAATTTGCATTCATTTTGTATACAAATTTGCTACTGCATGGATACAAATTTAAAGGTATTTTGATTTAGAGCGTCAAAAGAAAGTAAATAGGAATTCTTGCAAGCATCTCAGTTTGCTTTCATGTGTGTTAAGCATTTCAGTGTGCCCTTAGTATCAGGAATCACACACTATACACCTTATACTATGGAGGTTCTCTGAGTTCCTGGAGTACTATGGGGTTAGGACTTTCTCTTCTCATGCTCCTTGTTTACAGAATGTCATTGCCATCTAATATTAGGAACTCAACATCCCTGCCAGTTCCTGGGCTGAATTTAAAAATGTTTGTTTTGAAACTGGTCTTTTTTTATGGCTCATCTACTTTTCTATAGACATGAAGCCATGAATAAAATCATCTCATCAAACTTTTCTGTACTTTTAAAAGATATAATGGCATAAAGTAATTTTCTGTTTTTATATTTTTCACGTGAACATTTTTCTGGGCTATGTAGAATAAATGGTCTGGGTCTGTCAACTGAGCTGAGCTGTCCTACTCCCTGCGCTTCCTAAATTTCTGTGTGAAGCCATTCCCTGTAGCTGTGTCTTGCAAATGCCTGTTCATTAGGAGGTACCTGATCTAGTGTACCTAAGCAAATAATTTATAATCTTCTGTAGTGATGAATTCCAGTCTTTTCTGATCATCAGCTTCAAATATCTTCACATCTTGGGTAAAATAGATATTGGATATTTGAGAGCTTTTAAAGTGAAAGCTGCGTGGTGGTTTAAGGTGAAATAAAAAAGGCAAGATAGAGGAAATGAAGGACAGGACTGAATGGCAGAACATAATTTAGGCCAGTCTTTCCCCCCGTTCTTGTCATCAGCTTTCCGGTACCGAACTCGTTTCAGAGCGAGCGAGCTCCGGGCCGGAGCGGGAATTCCGTTCTCTGCCGCCGCCGCGGGCGGGCGCCAGGGGGCGCCACTCCCGGCCCATTCCCGGCCCATCCCGGCCCGTTCCCGGCCCATCCCGGCCCGTTCCCGGCCCGTTCCCGGCCCGTTCCCGGCCCATCCCGGCCCCGGGACGGGCGGCTCCGAGCGGGGCCCGCTGTAGCCCGTGCGCGATGCGGGGCGAAGGGCCGTGTCCCGCCCCGGGCTTTGAAGCAGCGCCCGCCGAGCCCGCACGTCCCGCACGTCAGCGCGGCCGAGCCCCGCGGCCCGGGGGCTGAGCGGGCACGGACCGACCGCCTTCGGGCCCCGGGCATCACGGACATGAGCTCCTGGCAAAGCACGCCTGACCCTGACGCGAAATTAGCCCGAGAGCTGCCGTAGCTCCGTCTTGCTAAACTCTCCTAATATACATATTTTCTGAGCTGTGATCTAGCATTATTCCCAGGGGTTCTCCAAGAAAGGAAGTGGAGAATGTTCTTTTCAAAAGCATGAAGTGGGAAAATGTTTAGAACTATTTATAGCTGCACTTAGGCTGTGGAAATCCCAGACATTATAAACTATTTATAGTTCTTCTCTGGGTTAAAAGGGTGAAGTCAGAAATCTTATTGAAAAAGTTGCATATGCTTCTTATCCATCAGTTAGATTAAATGAGAATTCTGAGCGCGGGATGGGGCTGGCTGAGATTGATGAAAACTGGGAGGAATCAAAGATGAGGTGGAAACACCAATGCAGAGGAACACACAGCCCATGTTGTGGAAACAGGAAGGGCCCTGGGGCACCTCTGGATTCAGCCCAGGTGGCAGGGACATGCAGGTTCACTCTTTAGCTGTGGCTGCTGTCAGCAAGGTAGAGTCTTCCATTGCCACAGGCGTCCCCATCCTGCCTGTTCGGGGAATTCCTGCTTGTTAGAGTTGCTGTCTCTGCCTGCTTTGGTGTGTCCAGTCTCTTTATGCTTTAAATCCTTGGAGTCTGTGCATGAGCCATTTCTTCAGTGAGCTCACTCAGGCATTGGGAGGCAGCAGGTTCCATCAGGGGCATTATTTTGTACGTTCTGGCCATGCTGCCTCTGCAGCTCCAGCAGCTGGGATTGCCTCCATGCAGATGGTGTGCGCTGGGCTGCAGGGATGGTTCCTTGGGCTGGCTGGGGCTGCCCAGACTCACAGCACCTTGGTGACTGACAACATTTAAAAAATAAACCACCTCTAAAGCTTTTCCTGTTTTTGTCAGAATTGTCTGGACCAAGCCCGAATTTTCTACAAGCAATTAAAGAACTCCGTAGAAATATCTCCTTACTTACAGTTGAACAAAACTAGCAGATGCAAACTGACCAAAAATGTCCTGTATAACATGAGAAAAATGCTGAAATGAAGCTATTAAAACAGAAATATCATATCAATACTGTTAATGTTACTAATTTAAGGGGAAGCTTTTCTTGCTGTAACCAGCATAATGTCAGATATGAAATCCCAATGATGTTTGCTCCCCACTGCTGTGCTTCTCTGATGAAGCGTGCAAAACCAACACTTGGTTTTGAAACTCCCAAAACCAAACATCACAAAGCATTACTATTATTATTTAAAAAATTCTGATATCATCCAACAGTTTTTGCTCTGCCTGACTAGAGTATCTTTCAAATAGTATCACTGAAAAATTGATTATTTCAAGTATTGAAAGAAGCATTTTATTATCTTCAGGAAAAACTAATTTTTCTTTGAATAGTGGATTTAACCCTCTCAAAGAAGAGGGTTCTATTATTTTTGCTCTAAGCCATGCTTCTCTTTGGCCCTGCCTAATGCTGAAATTTGTGCCAGTGTCTTTAAAACTTGTATGTTTGCTATTTGCCATGATTTTAGGGTCACCAAAGAGCTGCTGTGTGGTGATGCCACTAATGAGGTAGGCAGTGAGTTCTTACTTAATGTGGATTTTTGTTTGCTAGTGCTTTTGTTGGTCCTTCCAGCCTTTTGGACAAGCATGTGTGGCTGTCTAGATTGCCCTACGTTCTGCCTGCAGTCTCTGAATAGAAGCATGGGATGTACAAACAAACATGTACAAACTACCTGCTTGTTCTTCTGTTATCTTACCCCGCTTTCCCCAGCTTGGCTAGATTTCTGTAGTCACCCACAATAGATCATACAAAAAGGTTTCTTGGAGTAAAAATATCCTTGGAAGTAAGGTATCCTTTTCTCCTCACTCCTCCCTCTTCAGGTGTAACAGGTTTTGTATTTGACAGTGCAATTACATGCTGATGATCACCAGAATAACACCCAGGTCACACCACAGCCTTCCCTGCTGAAAGAAGAAAGCTCTAGAGCTCGACTTCGTGCACTCCTGCCTTTACTACCCTTCGTGGTATGAAGGGCTGATGACCAAACCTGAGGTAAAGTTGGTTTGACAAAGCCAAACTCCAATTTAGGAGAGAGTTGAGGATCTAATTGGTCACAATTGGCATTTTGATAACTCCATAAATCATTTCATTAACACTGCCATGATTTTCTCAATGGTTCAGCAACATCCCACAAGAAAAAAAACAAAGAAAAAAAGAAACCCACCCCAAGCCAAACCTCCAGACTTCAAAGGTTGCAAACAAACTTCTGTTTTAACAGACAGACTTACCAGATGGCATCCTTTATTGGCAGTAGTACAGCCATTTACAGCCTTGTTAGCAGCCACATGTACATTACTCAAGACTTTTCTATGACAATCCTGGATGTTTCTAAAGGGTATTGTCAAATTTATTCATCTTATTGCAGAGTGCCTCCCTTCTTTGAAATCACAAATTCATCAAGAGCTGAGGTAATTTTCTTTCCCTAAAAGACAGAAAAATGTTTTACAGCAAAATATTTTAAAAACACAAACCAAAACAGGATGTAAAATAAATAGCATCATTTGTCCATAAACCACCAGACTGTTCTGTAGGAGCAGTGGATAGACAGGGCCTGTGCTGATTCGTTTCTAATGTAGCCCTTTCCCCTTATTAGGGAGACCACAGGGCAGTGATGAAGAACCTCTGACCCTCTGTGGTACAGCAGAAATGAAGTATGGAAATAAAACTTCTCTCTGAATTTTCTGACTTGTAAAATGTAGCTATCAGTTTTCAGGTATTCAATTAGCTGAATTATGGGCAATGATGTTGGCACAGAAATCCCTTGTGAAGAGGCAGATATGAATACTTTCCTTGTGCAGGTCATGAAAAAGAGCACAGCTCTGCAAATTAAGTTCCAGGTAGCCATATTGATATTCTGCAGAAAGAGATTATTAAGTCTGTAAATATGGCTGGATTCAGTGGCTCATTGTACAGATTATCTCGATATCAAACCCACAGCAAAGCAGAGTTTTACGTCACTGACTACCAGAAATAGCAATGCAGAAGCAGAGGTGTTGAGTTTAAATGTCAGCCATGACCTGAAGCTCTCAGCATTTTCCCACACTCGATTTGCAACATCCAGTTTTCCTGAGAGACCCCTGTATTTGTACTTTCCTTGTATAACTTGGGATTGGACATTTGTACACCATTTTTTTCTCTGTGTTGGGAGCTGGAAGTCTATCTTAAGAATATTTTGTCTTACTAGGGAGTAAAGTAGCAATTTTCTTAATGAATTGCTGGTTATACAGGGCCTAGCTACTAAGATAGAAATGAAAGGAAGATTAGACCACTGATATGAGTAAATTGTATTAGTTACAACACAACAGAGCACTTGTTCCTACTTTGAAAAAAACAAAGATTTTCTTACCTCAGTAGCTGAAGTTAGTTCTGTCAGAAATACAAAAGCAAAAAGTTACCAAATTGAAATTAAGTATTCCTTTGGTTATTTATTGATAAGTTCACACTCTAAAACTATTCTTTAATTCGTTGGAAAGAATTCTGATATTATTTTAGATACAAACAGTAGTGGAATACACGACACAGAGGGTTGGCAACTGTACTGGGAGTCCTTGTAAGTGAGCAAGCTCTCCCACTTACTGCATGCCACAAAGAAATGGCATCTGTGCCAGGAAAGTGGGCAGAGCTGAGCACTTTGCTACTCATTTCCTAGAGTTATGTACCCATTTCATAGTCTATTCCATGAAAAGAGACAGGTTTGTGCTACTCACACTGGAAGCATAGTCTCTCAGCAGTGTAGGGAGACCATACAAAGAAGACACCCCTTATTTGGTGCAGTAGTGGTGGGGCCACAAAGTTGGATTGCTAAGATTTTTTGGATGCAGACTTCCACCTCCAGGGTTGGAAAAATGATGGTTAATTAGGATGAGTAAGATTAAGATTCAACCTACAGTGTTTCAGGCTGTGACTATGACAGTCACCACTGGAGCTAGAGCAGACTTTGGTGCCATTAGTTTCCTTGAACTGCCGCAGCCACAGATGCAACACACATCTTCTCTGCTGCCCCGACTTATGTCGTGGGTCATTGTCAGATGTTGTCTCTGCAGTATTGCAGACCACTGTAGATTATCATACCCATCACTTGCAGCTATTTTTGGAAGGTGCAGAGTGTCTTATATTACTGCCTGGCAGCAAAAAGGCCAGGAAGCACCTGGAATCAGTGCCATCAAGACTGAGGGAGTCACCATGCCGTTCAGCAAGACTGTCCAGCCTCCAACAATTCCTACCTATGTTGTTTTAAAATCCATATAAATTTTTAAGATCCACTAGGTTCCACAGCTTGATTCTATGTGGTGTGAAGAGTAACGCTGCCCTCTCAGCCATCTCTTTGGAAGGCAGGGGATTTCCCACTTTATGCAATCATTTCTTGTACAGAGGACACTTTGTAGGTTTGACTTTGCTGCCCTTCTCTGAACCTTCCCAAAATATCCTGTCTCTGTTTAGACACAAGGGAGAACAGAACTGAGTACCTGTGTGCTTGGAAATGCAAAGGAAGATGCTGCCAGCTGGCAGGAAGTAAAGAACCTTTCTTGAATTCAATGGGAAATCCCCTTTTGGATTACTTAGACCTTTAGCTCTCTAATTTGGACATGAGACAAAGCTTCCTGAGATAAACACCTCTCTTCATTAATGATATAATCTTCTGTAAAACTTCAGTTGGATATTCAGACAATCTATATTAGGAGTCTTTGTGCTCCTGCTGTCATTGTGCCTGCCTACACTTTTAACTCAGATGCTCTATGTTGCAGAGATAGCAAATTTAGTGGTATGAGTAACCCTTATAAAGGATACAGAGAACTGAAGACCTGGGTAAAAGGCCCTTGTGAGCCTGGGCAGATCCAGGCTCAGATCTCCCATGGGTGCTGTAGCTTCATAGTTTGTGTGTGTCTCACTGCCTTTGGTGTAGGTATGCAAAAGATTCCAAATGGGGAGGCAAAAGAGGAGATCTGTTTCTGTAAGAGAGGGGCTGTGCAAGAGAGCTTTGCTTAGAGACTGTGGGTTTCTGTCTCTCATACAACACTCTTAAAATGTAATATATATGAAATATCACTGACATCAAGGAAAAAGAAGACAAGAAAGCACAGAAGGAGAAAAGGCTGGATAAAATCAGGGCAAAGTGAATCTCAAGTTCTAGACTTCAAATTCTTTTATTTGCAGCTATGGCCTTTAATAGCTTCTATATGGGTCATCAAAATATGTTCAGCATCCCTGCACTTAAGGACATTCTTCTCTTCATCAAGTAGGATACTGAGTGTAGCTGGGAATAAAATAACAGTGTCGATTCCCAGACTAGAGAACTCTGCTTTTAGCGTCAATTTTTTATTCAAGCCTGTGTTGCCTGGGCAATGTCAGGGAAAATATAAATCCTCTTCTGTAGGAGGAAATGCTCTTCCTCCAACTTCTAAAATGCTTATCTTTGTGTACAGCTGAAATATGATGAAACATGTGTCCAAAAAAGTGAATTCCCAAGTCAGCATTTCAAGTGGGTGTGAATTTCAAGTTACTCAGAAATATTCAGTCATCGATGGGGAGGAGGAGGAGCACCAGATTTCTTTAAGTGTACATTAAAAGCGGCAAAGGGACCAGCCAGGCTCTTCACAGAGGTCAAGTATCTGCAAGCTTTTAGCAGGGTTCCCAAGTGTCTTGATTTTCATATGAATTGACACATTAGGCTGTAATCAGAGCAGGTCCATATTTGTTGATTTCTTGAGCTAAAACCTGTGCCCTCCCCACAAATGTTAAGATCAAAAATCTTGAGTTTGCTCAACTTAATCTTTAAAAAGTATAATGCAGAATTTTGAATGTTGGTTTACATTTATCCACAATGTTTCATAGAACATTTAAAGTTATGGCAATTTCCATACTGCATGCATAAAAATCATCTTGGATTTAGGCTTATTTCTAGATCCATGGGACTACTTACTTAGTAAAACTTCCCCTGGACAAATTTCAGCTTGAGTGAATGAGCTGGAATGCTTCAGTCCAGAGCAGAAAATCTGGAAAATGTTTCTTCTTTACTTCTCCCCATACTTGTATCCAAGTCTAACTTGTATCCAAGAAGTAAAAATGTAATTTAGAGATGAGATCATCTCCTTAACAGTTCTCAGTCATGAAGCTATCTCCTCCTCTGATTTTTAAAATGTATTTCTTTAATTATTGAAGTTTTGAAAAAGCTGGGTCTTAAGACAGAGAGAGATCTATGTACTGCAAAAAGTAACCACTTGCAGAAGAGTTTCCAAGTTTCAGCTTCAGCTGCCATGACTGTCACATGCACATGTCACATCAATAATATTGTGAAACCGCCTGCCTTCACACACTCCCTCCTAAAGACCTGGTTTTCTCTCTTAAAAGCCCTGAGTGTATAGTTCCATAAAATCTGTGATGAAGAGAGAAAAACAAATCCCAAGCAAAGCCTAAACCTGCCTGGACTGGTGGTACCAATCTTTCACGAACTCACATGTAGCCACACCTTTTTTTTTTTCCTTTAAATAAATCTCTAAAACAATGTGAATGACATTGTGGGCCCTGATAAATCCCCTTGGAAAATAAACATCCCGTGGCAGTTTTGTCTCTTGTCACAGCTCAGGTGCCTTCCAGACAGCAGAAGCCACAAGGCAAACAACACAAGGCGGCACGGAAGAGGTCGCGGGGAGGTTCAGGCAGTGTGAGCCCGAGGTTCTCAGAGCGAGGAAGGTGAGGACGTGCTGGCAGCCTGGGAGGGCAGTGCCACAAATCACTCTCTGAACGTGCAGCCCTGCATCACACCTGGCTGCTGCTTAACACCTCAGTGTGCACAGCAGCCTGAGCCACTCCTGCGTGATCAGAGGTTGGTTCACATCTGTATCAACAGAAGGAAAACTCTGCTTTGTGAGGTCCCAGCAAAAGCTCTCAGCAGACACCTGTGCTGATAACAGTGGTTATTTTTTTACCACTGGCAGTTTTTAGCCACCCTGTTATCAGCTTAGTACAGGTGATACTCTTCCAGAGCCTGTCATGCAAAGAGCTAATTTTGAAATAAAGCAATAAAAAGAGATCAGAAATAAGACCCTGTTTATTACAACAGGACCACAGACATTTGGTTTTATTTTATGAGAGCTGTCATTAAAGATGACTGCTGGCACAGACAGAGGCTTGTTAATACTTTTCAGTTTTCAGTGTGAGCAAATATTTAAGTTTTTTTTGTTGTGGGTTTTTTTTGGAGGAAAAAATAATTAATTTAATCAGTTTTCTAGATATTCTTACTGATATACCTCAACTTTAAACTTAGTAAGTGTTAGAAACACTGCTCCACACAGCCTTAGTTCTGGCCCAGAAAGACTAATTTAGAGCACCTTTGCCTCACAGTCCCTAAGGTTTCACCAAAAAAAAAAAAGTGTGTGTGTGCTGGCAGCTTCCTAGCACTGAATGTGCTGCTAACACTTTAGCACATAATGCAGTTGAGTCCTAAATTACATTCTATACAGATCAATTAATATAACACAAGTTTATTTTAGTGGAACTATAAACAGATGATCAAGTGATGCAATAGTTTTTATGACTTATTTTTATTTAAAAAAGAACAATCTCCAAAAAGCTGACTATAGTTGAGTCAAGAAGATATCCAGAAACATAAAACAAGCTCAAAAAATCTGTAGTTTAGTAAGTCAATACCAGATGGTTCATATACTGGGATCACTGTGAATATTTTGAGATTTTTTACTGTATTGATATACTTACCACAAATGCAGTTACAATCTAAAACTGATTACAAAAACAGAGAAAGGGGAAAATACTTAAGATCCACCTACCTCACTGGCATTCTTCCTTCAAACACATCCTTAGCCAATCTCACATTGTTAGTCACTGAAACTAAGAAAGTTTTTTAAATCCTAAGCTATTTTTTATGGATATATGGTTTGGAGAGGACACCAATTTTGCTGCTGTTCTGACACAGCTTAAGCAACACATTCTTCAAGGCCATGCCCGTGTTTGTCCTCAGTGTTTGTGTATTTGCCAATGTGAGTCCCCACTACATTATGCAAAGTGTGGTAAAAGCTCTTCTTATCTCTGGAAGAAGAAAGATGGGAGGGATATTGGTGGTCTGTGCACCCAATTGGTACCACCTATAGCACCAATGAAAGTAAAATGAGTTAAAATGTGCCAGTTTACCTACATTTACAAATTAGCTCAGCTAACATGAATCTCACAGAGGAATAATGCTTATTTTGACTTTCCAATGTATTTTGGTTTAAACATGTTCCCAATTAAAGTCAGCTATCTTAAAAAGACCTGTAATTGTACTAACGGGATTGAGCTAGAGAGCCTTTAGAAGGGCAGCAGAAGCTCTCTCAGGAGATGCAGGTGCTATGCTGAGTCATTTTCACAAATGAATGGCAAAGTATTCTTGCAGGATGAAAAAGGTAAGGTTAAGACAACTTCTCCTGAAAAAAAAAAAAGAAAAGAAAAAAGAAAAGAAAAAACAAGCAATAAAGGAAATTAATAAAAGTTAAGTAGATCTTCCCAATAAGGAGATCCTGTACCTGCCTGCAGAGGAGAGAGCCCATGGCTGTGCTGGGGCAGAATGTTCACTGACCTCTGCAGGTTGGAAAGATCTCAGAACTCAAAGCTACTCATGAATCACTGATGCTTCTTGGTGCTGGGTGTACTCTTAGAAAGCAGTCAGTCAGGGTGGACAGCAGTCCTATTGCCCAGAATGTGAGACTAGAATTTGGAATTCAATTTCCTGCTGGTTGTATCTGCCTGTCTAATAGAAATTCTGCAAAAAGAGCCAGTAGACAGGGATTTCTATCAACCATATAATTTAAGGTGGAATTATCTAAATTGGCGGATTGTTTTGTTGGAAACCTTTTAGTTTAGAAAAAAAGATACTAGACTTCTCACTGTCAAGTCTTTACATGTGTGACTAATAAAGACCAACAAGATGATCCAAGAATTTACAACTTAAATAGCTGAGACTAATCTTAAGAAGATTTATGAGAAAGCTGATTTGGAGTGCTATATTCTATAAATTAATAGTGACAGATTTTTATGGGTAGTACACTTAGGAAATTACTAAAAAATAAAACCAGGAAGTTGTTAAAGTCAAAGTTAAACAGTATAATTCAAACAAATGATTCTGTTATTTACTGGCAACCATATGTTCACATGCCACAACCTATATAAGAATTTTTATTTTACTATATAATACTTGGCAACTGCCTTCTTAATAAGGGGGCTCATAAGGTCAAGGCTGAAGAGTGATAATATGTTACCAGTGCTCTGAACTGAATCGGTAAATAGTTTTGATGATAAACTGTACAATTTGTAGACAGACATGATTATCAAGTTTCGTATCAAGCATAACAGTTTTTATATCAAACATACTTTTCCTACTTTTCCTAGTTTTTATATCAAACATACTTTTCCTACTTTTCCATTTCCACTGTTAAAAATTTGCATTTCAGAAAACTAAGCAAGGACAAGACCTCAGCAAATTAGATTTTATAGTTTACATACCAAATCCAGCTATGTAACACTTGAAAACAAGGTCTTAACCTTTTGAGTTACAGGTGCTTAACATTTCAGAAAATAAAATCAGTTTAATTTTCCATAGAAGAATCATAATGTGAAGCTTTTCCATTATAAGCATATTTAACATTTTACAGAGCAACTTTACAAATGCAATTTTTACCTGAAACAGCCTGTCACCCACAGATACTGCTGAACTTGTTTTGAAGAAAAAGATTGTATAATCCTTGTTTACAGAACTTTTATATTCAAATCTCTTCAAAAACCCAAGAGTTAGAACAATGCAATAGAATGGCAATGTTAAAATAACATAAAAATCAATTATATTTTGATTTTTCGTAATATTAACTCAAATAATATTTTTTTTATACAGAGTTTGCTTTGTCTTATGCTGAGGGAACTCTGATGGCAACACTGAGTTTGGAAGGTGTGAGTTATGAGCTGCCTTTAAATTATTTGATAACGTTACTCTCTGTCATGCTACATCATTTTGATGTATGGTACTTACTTGGTACTTGGAACTCTTTAAAGGAGCTTGTACATTTATAGATCAACAGGTGCTATGCAACATACTTTACATATAAACCTCACTTTGTGCCTGCTAAAAACACATCTAGAGATTAAAGAGGAAAGCCAACAGGATTCCTGTATCTGCCCTGAGATCACAGCTCCTGCTGACTGCAGCAGACCCAGCTCAGGCACACTCACCCACACTCAGTGCACGTCTTTTAACTGCACTGCAACATGACCAACCTTGCTTAAAGACTACAAAATTCCACTCCTTCCCAGTGAATAGTGATCCCTCCAGTTTTTGGTTCCAAAGGTCTTCAACAAAAAAAACCAAAAGGAAGATGACTTTTATCAGGGAAATACTTTATTTCAAAACCTAAAAATTTCACAATATGAACACTTGCACAAATATTAAAAATATAGAAATTGTTCCTCTGTATTTATAAGTCTGTGACTTGCATTTTCTTTGGAATTTGCTTCACAGCTTATTTTTTTGTTGAATCCAAGTTAGGCGTGCTTCCTTACAACCATATGGAAACTCTTGAGTTAGCTCACATCTGAAAAATGTAGTTTTCCATAGGACATATTGTATACTGAGTGATTGAATCTAAAATAAAAAAAAAAAAAACAACCCAGAATTATTAAAAATAAAATGCAAAAGAAACAGATGATAAAGCAACAATGTACTTCAGAGCAGTTTCTGGCATAAAGCACTTTGGTGGAGCTGAGAACCCACAGAGAGAAAATAAATGTGAACAGTCAAATGATAATAGTGCAAGCACTTACCATTTACTTAAGTTTTAAAAGGGTGCTGCATTATTGAACTATGTGCTTTTTGTTCTGGTCAACCTTGAGTGAATTAATTGGAACTGGGAATAATAGCAGAAAGCAGAAACTGTTGCAAACTGGATTGCAACAATTGAGTGTGAAGGGTTAGAAACACCTTCAGATCTGATTTATTTATTCGAGACAGTAATTTATAGGTGACACTGTTCATACTATTATGCACACAGTTGCTGAGAAAGGGGCAGAGCTTCAAAACTCTGTATAATTCCTTTAAAGCATCATATAGAAATACTTTTTTCTGAGATTGGATGATTCATCAAAATGAATTAAAACCCATTAAATGGAGTGTGACCATGCCTCGTGAGCAGGATGTAGTGATTAGAAACCAGACTGCAAAAATGAACTGAGAAATCTGTAAATGGCACAAAAAATTTAGTCTTTTGTTAGCAGCTGGATATGCAGTTCCTTCAGTCCACTGATGGGCTGAAGGTGGCCTGTGCAGCTGCAGGGAGCTCATGAGATCTGGGAGTGGGACACACGAATCACACACTGCTTCAGATCACTGCATTTGTCCATCTGGAGCACTGCTATTGCAAACTTCTGTGTTTTGTCCTGCACAAACCTCTGGTTTCATTACCTGCTCACTTTTCTTTTGCACACTTGCTCTCTAAGTCTTCCTGGAAACTGGAGAAAAGTACAATAAACAATGCCACCTTCTTAAGTCTCCCTTATCAATCTTCACAATTTAATCTTATATTTTAAGTAAGTATGACATAAAATGTGCATTCAGATGATAATTTTTCCCTTATGGCTCACTTTTCCTTTCTTCTTTAATGGTATTTTCATTCAGGTTTTAAGTCATTATGATCTGACAGTATTTGAGGTCAAGAGATTAGGATTTGCTTGGCTATTCCCAAGTAACATCAACTCCTGTAGAACATTTATTGCTAGGGTATGAGTGAGACATTTTCTGGAGAAGTTTGACAGAGCATATGACATAAATTAAAGCTTTTTTTTTCTAAACAAGATCTCTTTTTGGGAAATACTCTTGCTGAAAATAAGAGTCTGTCAGAATGGGTGGCAAATGAGTTGGAAAAATGATAGACCAAGAACTCAGAAACTTAACAGCAGGTGTTAAAAAGAAACTTTTTGCAAGTAAAATGGAGACTGCAAAAATTGTCTTTCATACAACACAGCATTCAGGAAAATTTATCAGAGGGTGCCAGTTCCTATATTTCAGTATTACTATGCCAATTTATACCAGTTAAAACTGCATCTAAAGTTGAAATACATGCTGTTTTAGAAAGCAATTCTCATGTAAGCATTTTCCCATAATTTAATTTGTTCTAAGTGAAACCATCACACAAAAGATACATTTGAAGATATTTGGATGATATTTGTTCTAAGAAAAATTAAAATGGTGAGTACCAGGACCATCATAAAGCCCTCTTAGATGTAAGAGAAAGATCTTACCATAGAGACAACTTTTCTGAAAACCCAGCTGTAGCAGCTGTTTCCATTTTCATACTTTCATAACCTCAGTTCATTTGATATTTGATACATTTGATAACTTCTTAAATACATATTCTGCAATATTTTATATAAGTTGAAATTTGGTGTCTTACCTAATATCCATTTTTCTGATAAAGATATTATTTCCTGGTACTTCTTTCCTGGTTTTCTGCCTATACAGATCTTTGCCTGACGTAAGGCTTTACATATTTTCCCTCCTGCCAGCTGTATAAGTTCAATCAGCTTTTTGCAGGGGGGCTGACTGGTAGGAGATACAAACATGACAGGCTGGTTTGAAAAGAGATTCTGCTGGTATTTTCCTATTGAGAGATGACGCTGAAGCCTGCAGATCTGTATTTGAGGAAACAAGAAAACTAATTAACCAATGTGTTACATTTCCACTCAAAGTAAAACTAATCCTTGTTTTTCATAATTCAGAAAAAAAGAGAAATATATTAGTATGAACTTTATTTTTTCAGGTGTATCAGAAATTCTTGGGTAAAATATTTGAAGAATTTGCTCTGCTTGATCAATACATTTCCCAAACCAGATTTTGAGATTGTTTTATTTGAAAATATTTTATTTCCTATTTATATGACAATTTACATATGAAACTTCTTAAAGCACTTGACAATATTATTTTTCACCATAGTCTTACATTCTTACATTTATAACACTTGCCATGACACAGAAATCTTAAAGGATATTATAAATTATTATAGTCTTGCAGCACAAACTATGATAGCCTTTATAATATACAACGCTTCTCGGTTTGCATTGAGGAGTTTAGAAGCATATCTAACTCTGAGTTTAAACTACTTTAGGACCTCTTTTTCCCTTCTGTGCTCCACAGAAAAAAACTATATTTTTCTCGGATGTATGCAGTAACACAAAAGTACCAGCACTCATAGTGAAACATTTACTGTAAACCCTTTTGTGTCCACAAAACCATGAGAAGTTCTCTGTGAATGCTTGAAAATTTGATCATTATAGCAAAAACTTGCATGATTTATATAAGACAAATTTTATTCTCAGCATATACCTGGCAGAACAGTGTTGCAGCAATTAAAGCCATTTCTTTTAGCTGTAATATGCACAAAAGTAGTGCATACAGCAAGTGTACACAGCATGGTATGCAAAATTAAGTTTTCATACCAAAATTTAAAAAAAACGATTGTATTTCTTAGTGTGAGGTTGCCACTGACCTGCCAGAGCAATGTAGGTTACAGCTCTGAATTTGTATTGCTTGTCAAAGTTTAGAAAATTTACAATGAGACTGGCGTTAATTGCAAGATGAGAATAAAAAGAAATGTTTTATATTATGTGGTGCTTGGAATTTTTTATACAGATGACAACATGAGCATGGAGGCAAGGTCATTTTTCATATATTTGGTTTATGAGACATCTGAATAGGAGACTGTAGCATGTGAGAAGGTGTGAACTGGAACAGTGGAAAAAATTAGCTGTTGAGTGGATTCCTTCCACTCAACACACAAACATGCTGGGAAACTATAGGCACTTAAGAATCTAATGTGATAATGTATGTGCTTTGCAGATGTGCAGCCAATGTAAGAATCTCTGCCTGATTTGCAGGGGTTTATAAATCCAAATGGTTCCATGGCATGTTCACAGATGAAAGTCCAAGTGAATTGCCTTAGCACTTCTGATCAATGAGCTGGAGGAAGATTCTGCAAAGCCTGAAACCCATGGTAACATGAGGCTTCAGCTCAGTGGCTCTGTGTCACTGGCCTCTGCTGTTCTGGGGCATGTCAATCCATGCCAACCTGAATTTTGAGATCTCCTCCATCAATAAATAATTCAGCTTTCTCAGATTGCTAATTCCTTGGTTGCTTTCCTGAGAATAAAATTAGGTTGAGTCTTTGCTTTCTGAATTCATTAAGGTATAAGGACAGTGACTGCTATGGATGAACCAGGCCAAAAAGACTCAATCACAAGATAAGAAATACCCTATATTTTCTATTCCTTTGTAAACTTAGGTTTAGGAATGGCATAACACACCTAATCCTGTCTCATAGCTGCTAAGTAATTTTGTTGATCACAGTATCATTGCAGTTGTATTGCAAACTTTAGAGGACCCAAACTTATTTAATATATCCGATGGCCCTTCCTGCACCTGGTGCCTTGCACTCTGGATTTGGACTCAGTGAAGTATTGCCTACCTCCATCTGAGCAGAACACTCTTCTAGGAGTGCCTGTCTGCTGGGCATCTTGGTGTCAACAAAACCAGAAAATTAATAATTGTACTGTTTTAATACATGGTATTTGGGATTCTCTAAGAGTACTGTTTGTGATGGGTCTTGTGAGGCTTAGAGGCCATGATCTCTGTCCTGACCTAGGAGACTAGGTCAGGAACAAAAGCCACTTTGCAATCTGTGATGTACAGAGCAGTGTGATTTTGGTATTACCAGGATTGCAATCATTAATCTTCATTTAAAAACTGTGCTATCGTGAAACTATGAAAGTGCTTGCTGTAAGAACTTTCAACAAATTAAAGTATGCACTATAGTGACAAACACCAATCTCTTTGTATCAACCTCATAACAGCCTCATGACAAATGCAATGCCACCTTAGTTCATTTGACACAGAGCTCTTTGGAATATTGGCACAAATCAGATGCAACTGATAGAAAAAATACAATTCCAAAGAGGATATAGTGCTAGTTTATCTACAATAGACTAGATTAAACTAAAAAAGACAAAAGTCACACTGGTTTTGTCAACCTGAAACTCTAAGATTTTAAAGATAAAAATTATTAGAATCGATAAGTTTTTATCTAAAGAAGGCAGTAAGACTTGTGTTAGATAGAATACACCAAATATAAATTGTTGCAATCTGCTATTTTCTGCATATTTTAGGGAATATTATTTAAAAGGACTAATTGTATTCCTACTTCCTAAAAAATTTCCCCTGAAAGGATTTATTTGCTGCCATTGTAATGAAAACTTATTTATATGATGCATCTTCCAATAGAAACAGATGTTGGATGAAATTAATATTAAAGCCAATGTGTACATAGCTAATCATAAAATTGGGAAACCCAAACTTTAAGTATCTAACAGCTTTCACCTCAGCTCACGTGCACAATTAGTATGCTTTACTTATGCATTCAGTACATAGTAGGAGCACCCAGAGGAGGGAAATGCTGCTGAGCTGTAGAGCGGGTTTTCTTAAACTGCACTTACAATTCCATCTGGGTTCACTGCCAGCGCATTTGAGAGGAGGACAGGCTAAGAACACAGCCCATCCCAGTGGCAGCATCAAAGGAAGGGTTCAACATGGACTGTCACCTCTGCACTCCCTTTGTCTGGAGCAGCACCACCACATTCCCAATCAGCTGTGCCTGGATTTGCTCAAGCACACTGGATCGCCTCACAGGCCACAGCGAGGCAAAACTCCCAGCGTTTACATTCAGAGCTCAGAGAGGAATCTGGAAGGTTGGAAGGTTGACTTTGCCTGCTGGCCCCTGGCCTGG
This sequence comes from Ammospiza caudacuta, assembly GCF_027887145.1. NCBI lineage: Eukaryota > Metazoa > Chordata > Aves > Passeriformes > Passerellidae > Ammospiza > Ammospiza caudacuta. The sequence continues at coordinate 90,848,021 of NC_080595.1, read as the reverse complement.
AGGCTGCACTGCTGGCCAGCTGCTGAAGGGCAGCCAGCTGACCACACAGGCTTTGGCAGGGGCACCAGAGGGCACAATCAAGCTCTTAGCCCTGAATTGACTCAGCTGCCTTTGCAACATCAAAGCCTTTGTGGCACTCCAGGGGTGCTCCCAGTCCTTTGAAACCATACCCATTTCATGCAAACTTTTACAAATAAATAAATAATTCCTTAGCAGAGACCAAGCCTGGGAAAATATCGGGTCCCAAAAGCAACTATTTCCACAAATTGTGGATCTATTAGTCAGTAGTTATGGTTGCAGTTGTGTTAATGCCTATGAGACAGCGCTGATTTTAATTTCCAATAATATTCTTTAGCAGATGAACACTAAAACAAAGTGTTATTGACCCATCTATTTAATCTTTCTGGTAAAGACTCTAACCATGAACCTCATCCTTTCATAGCTGGATGAATGGCAGGAAGACACCTTTTACATGCATACTTTTCTCATAGTTGTACCATTAATGTAGTTGTTTGTTTGAACCTAAGTTTTCAATGGGAAAAAAATACTGCTGACAGAAGTAAAACTTAAGGAGAATGTATTACAAAAAAATAAAGTCTTTCTTTGCTATAAAGTAAAAAAATCACAAAAAAAAGTCACCAACTATTGTCCCACCTGTGACTCATTTTCAATTCCCCCAAGCCAAAAGAGCATATAATATAAAATCTCCTAAACTTTGTAGTTTTGTCTAGGACTGTATGAGAATACCTCCTGCTGGGCAAGCTGCCAGAATCAACACAAAACTCCACAAACTCCATAGGAGACAGCTATCAAGTGCTACAAAGGTATTATCTCTGAATAATAGCTGAATTCATGTAATATGTAAGAAAATAAATATTTTGAATGCACACTGAAATTTTTAAGCAATGAAACTGATAATTTACTATATATAGCACTCAATTTTCAGTGTCTACTTTTCAGACAATAGTGCATGAAGAAATGTGCAGTCTGAATTGCTATTAGAATAATATTTCACAAAAAATGAAATAGAGTATGGTTATGATTTATTAAAATCAACAAAAATTGTATTTATAGCCTAGAATTTATAATATGGAGTACTGTATACTTAAAAAATATACATAATTTAGCCATCTTTAATGATTACACACGTCTGAAAATTTGTGCATGCACTGTACGATCAATGTATGCATTATTAATCTTCATTCTTGATTTCAGTTATTGACTAAACACTAATAAATCTAAAAAAACCCTTATGATTTATTTTATAATTAATATTCAAGCAATTAATATAGTATTTATGAGAACATGGAAAGCTGTAATGTCTTGGTTATTGTTACTTGCAAAAATAATTAATATATTCTACTAAATACAAACAGCAAAACATAAAATTGCAGACACAAGTTTTTAAAGAGAAGACTGTATATTTTATGGTTTATATCTATCCAAAGACTAAGTATTATTTCATTTGAAATTGATGATCAAAATTTATTTATTGCTCATTCTCAGTAAAAAGAGAACTGACTGTTGAAGTGTTAAGGATTAGTTCACTATTCTGCAAATATTAAATGACAAAACCCCTACAAAATGGATGAATACCAAACAATACCAAATGAAGCACAAGATTTATGCTTTGATAATGTACAAATTTAGCAATAAAAGACAAATAAAATAGCATATTAATTTAATATAGTTTACTGATGTTGCTGAGGAAACATTAAGTTCTAAGATTTTAATATTCACATTATTTCAATATGGATCAATATACTGTCTAAGTAATGTTTACATTTTGGTTGCTATAATTATTTATGAAGCCCTTGTGAGGAACAAAATCAAAATTATGTTCCTGTTAGGAATCATTAAACTTGCATGGTGATATGCATGTTCAGACTGTCATTTAGTAAAAATTTAAAAGAAAAACACATATGTGGAGCCCCATGTATATAGAGATCAAGGGCTTACATCCACACAAGTGAACCATCAGCCTGCTTCTGATGAAAAGGAGAATATTGCAGCGTGCAGACTTCTGAAAGTACAGTTATCCTGCAGTGAGGAATTTGCAGAATCTGCAGGACCCTACAGGGATCAAGGAGTGATTCGTATTAACAATGCAGTACAGCTGCAAGACAAAGAAGAAATGCTTTCTTTTTCATCTTTCTTAATATCAGGTTTAATAGGATAGAAGCAACTAATCAAATAGCAGCTCTATTTTTGTAGGAAAAACATGTGCCATACATTTTAAACTGAAATTAAAAGCCTATCGTTTTAGTTTGTTGGGTTTTTAAAATTATTTTAGCACTTGGCTGAGTTTTTTTAACATGTTGGGAATACTAAAATTCAAATATTATTCTCTAAAAGCTTTAAAAATTATATTGAAATGCTGCACTAGATAAATAAATTAGTGATGTCTGGCATGAAAAAAGCATGTTAGGACCTGGAAACAACTTCCTTCAGCAAGCAGTTTCACAAAAAAATAGATCCTCAGCTTTCAAGGATGTGTCAGTTAACAGAACACAACACTGATGCAGGACCCCAGCTGGTTCTGGATGTACTGCCATCCTTTCATCTCATCAGCACCCAGAACCTCAGTCCACCCTTGGGCATGACATTGCTAGTGATGTTTTTCATCCTCAGAACAAAACTTAACTTGCAACATTCATGCAATAGAAATTAATTACAAATATGGAATATTTATCTCTTACTGTTTATTGAAACAATGCTTTCTCGTTGGTTATTGATATCCTTTGGCTGAAACAGAAGCTCCCTGTCTCTCAAGGCTTCAGACAGTCAGAAGTGAGAACATTTTGAATGCTTGATAAGGCTACATCAGCCCCCAGCCCCCAGCACACACACACACACACACGGAGATTGAGTACAGGCCACATGTTTCTGCAGTAGAAAACCCAGTGCTCTGAGCCAGGAGCCAGAGGTGGAAGAGGATAGAGTAGAAAATTTGGTCTACAAAAAAGAAAGTTTCAATGTCTGGTCTTGGAAAATATAAAAGAAAATAAAAGGAGAAATGGCATACAGTTAAAGCTGTATTATCTGAAAAGTTATTCAAAACAGTTTCTTCCCCTCCTCTGAGACTTCTTCACATAAGAGTTTCCTGGCCAAGGCAAGGGCAAAAGCAAGAACACTTCATCTAGACAATTCAGCTGATATTGTTTCTTTCTACTGTGTTTTGGCAGACAACTGTGCTTCTCTCAAATCCCACAGACTGATAAGAAAAGTTAATTTCACCAATTTATACTCTGAAAGACTGAGTCCCAGTGGGAATACTGTATGAAAATGTTTGGCAAATAAATCTACTGTTTGGCGGATATTCAAAATTATACTGGAAGATGTCTGAACCATTTTTTTCCGGCATAGCAAATTTTTGCAGGAAAAGAAAAAATAACTTATTTTTAGTTTAATTTCCTTGTTTTCCAGAGATAGAACTATTTTTAAAAACTACATAATTCAATGTAATCAACTATAGATTAGTAAAAAACAAATCAGGGTAAAACATTGTCTTTTCCCTTTTGAGAATAACTATGACTTGCAAATCAAGGAGCTGTATTATCAATATATATATAATTTAAAAACACTCTGATAAGATTGTAAGATAGGATCACTTTAACTACTTGCTTAGAACTTCAAAATATTCTGGAATAAATTTGCATTTGGTTTCAACACAAACTAAGTATTTTTAAAATTAAAAAGTCCTTTAATTACAAATTGGCTAACTAAGAAATTATTTTTCAGGACTAGAAATTTAAACTTTTCTTCTGAAATACCTCAAAACTTGTCCTTCTTCCATTTCATCTTATTTCAAGAGAACTCAAGTGACTACCAGGCAGTGGTAAGAATGCAAATTGCAATTGCAAATTTAAATCAAAATTCTGCAAATTATAATTGGGAAGGGTTTTCCTCACCAGATTATCAATAAAGCAGCCCTGTTTCATGCCCCATGCCAAAATGGTGTATGAGTGTGGCACACACACCTCTGAGCCATGCACCACTGGCATACCATGAGGGTTACATGAACTACTTGTGACAAGTCCTCAAGAATCCCTGTAAAATTTAAAGACAGAAATCTTCCACCTCCATACACAATCTAGTCCAATGCTTATCTTCTCTCACAGTTAGAAAGCTTTCCTTAATTATACAACCTAAATTGCCTCTGATGCATTTTCAGCCCATTATTTCTTGTCCTAGTGCCAAGGGACATGGAGAACAATTTCTTCTTTTCCTCTGTGCAACAACCTTTAAATATTTGAAGGCAGTTATCATGTCTCCACTTGGTTGTCTCTAGACTAAACAAACACTGTTCTTTCAGTCTTTGCACTGGGGTCATATTTTGTAGACCTCTGATAATTTTGTTACTCTCCCCTGGATTTTTGCCAATGGATCCCACATCTTTCCTGAAGTGCAGTGCCCAAAACTAGACATGGTATTCCAGCTCAGGCCCAACCACTGCTCTCTGCACACAGCAAACAATTCATGTGTTTTATGCTTAGCATTCCTGTTAACACATCCTTGAATGCCTGCTTCTTTTATCAGAGTACGACAGAGGTTACATGTATTGGTTCAGATCCTCTAAAATGTTGAGTTGCTCTTTGGGCAGAACTATTGCATTGTCACTCTGCAGGTGTGTATTTCTCTGCCTTTGCAGTTGTCTTTACTGAACTCCATCATACTTACTTCTGACCATTTCTTCTATCTCTCAAGGTTAATTCCAGGCTGTTGTAGCTTAGCCCTGGTGGCAGCTAAGCACCACAGAGCCACTTGTTTCCCGTTCTACAGGATGGTGGCAGGGAGGAAATTCACAAGGGTGAAAGTGAGAAAACTCATGAGGTGAGATGAAGACAGTTTAGTAATTAAAGAACTAACAGAGTGAATCTCCTGTTCTACTAACTTTAGGTCATGATTAATCAGACTTTATAGCCTGGTAGCTTAGTAAAAGCCTAGATAACAAATACAGTATATGGATGGAGCAGTTGTACAATTTATGACAATGGTTCCCACATATGCTGGTATGGTGACTTCATTATGTTTATGACAAAGAGGTCATGTGATCATTTATGGATCTTCTGTGCAGGAGATCTAATTAAGCAATGTTGAATCTACCATTTTATATCTGGTATGATTGGTAGGACTCTCCACCTAACACAGTTTGTAGATGCATACAAGTCCATTTGTCTCAAAAACACAAAGCAAGCAAAATAAGAACAGAAAGTTTGTTCCCTTAATTCAACTGACAGTTGAACAAAGGCAGTTGAGACCATATGAAAACCAAGAAAATCTTAACCTCCAAATAACTTGATTTAGACAACCAGCCATAACTTTAAAAGTTATGTATTATATAGATGGACTTGTTTTTCCTCACAGCTGACAAAGATCTATTCTTGAAGGATCTATCCTCACAGGACCCTTGGTGAACAGATACTTACATTTTTACTGGTCTAGTTTAATGCAAATTTGAAATGAATCTGTTAGTCATTCCCATGGAGTGTACTTTTAATTCCCACTGCGGAGCAGCCATTGTGGCACACTGTACTCCATTTGGATGGAATACACTCAGAAGATGGGCTCAGTTCAGGGGGCAGGCTGGAATGAGCCAGAGCCCGAAGTATGTGTGGTGTGCATGGTGCTCTCATCACTCACTCCTCACACACTTTGCAGATCCCTTTCCAGTTGCCTGGATCACTGACTCCTAGACACAGGCACCAGAGAGCATGGAGTCACTTCTGGCAGAGGTAATGGCGTAGTGATATAGGAATAGGATGCTTCTTTCAAATGGATTTATTAACTGCACAAAAATAATGACCTAAGCTAAATGTAGGCTGTCTTTTAACAGCTGCAACTTGCCCATATTGGTATCTCATAGTTCATTCTTATATAGCAACAGAAGGCGGAAGATTAGTTGCACTTTGGCATTTATTCCCTCGTATTGCAACCATTTATCCATATTTCATATAAAGTCTCCTCAAGGCTTACTGAAATCTCCCAGCCCACATAAGGCAAATTGTTTGTTGGGTTTTTGTTTCAAGAAAACCAGTGCATGAGACTAGTATGTTATTAATTTCAGCAGAGTAGCTTAAGGAATGAAGTATTAATGAAGTAAATAGCAATGTTTAATCATATGAGAGTAAACACTCGCATTTTCACAGACTGAAAGAATACATTTCCAGATAACTATATTTCAGTGATGAAAGACCACACTGAAACAGAAATTCCATGAGCTAATAACATGCTGCACTTAATGGAGAGCAACTTGATACTCCCCATGGTTAAATACTACAAATGATGAAGACACAAGGCATGGAAGTGTGGAAGTCCAGTATTTGCATTAAAGAAAAAAATTCAAAATTATAAGCTCATTACAACTACCTTAGGCTTTTCAGACATTGGATCATTTTGGACAGTCTAATTTTTTTTTTTTTTTAATCAGCACAGGATATTGTGCAGTGAGTTTCAAGAATGACATTTGTTTTGCTGGCTTAGGGAAGTGGGGAATCCTTCCATTTGCCTTTAACAGTAAATGATAAATCCAGTGCTGTCAACAGATTTGCTATACCTGGCAATGTGCAGATGAATAATGCTTTGATAAATAAAAGAGTTTTCTATTCCAGTAATAACAAAGTGAGCAATCTTGTTGAAAGGAGAAGCCTGGCAAATGTGAAGGGTTACACAGATGTTCCCAAATGGCTCATTCCCCAAACAGTTGTATGAACCCATAATAAATGCAATCTCAACATTTAAAATACTTGCTAGTTTTATCTTTAAAATATGAAAATGTGAGTCCTTTTGCTGTGTCTCAGCAGACTGAATTGTTTTACAAGAAGACAGAACACATTCTTCTCTCTACTCTTCAATTTTAGCTGAATGCCATTGCAACACCCAGCAGTAACTCAGTGTGTGCCAAACATGAATATTTTTAAGCGTTATTTGAGTTTTAGTTTTATCTTTAAAATATGAAAATGTGAGTCCTTTTGCTGTGTCTCAGCAGACTGAATTGTTTTACAAGAAGACAGAACACATTCTTCTCTCTACTCTTCAGTTTTAGCTGAATGCCATTGCAACGCCCAGCAGTAACTCAGTGTGTGCCAAACATGAATGTTTTTAAGCGTCATTTGAGTTTTAGAGGCTACAGTAAGTGATGGGAACACAGTCGTCTTGGGAATCTACAAATAACTTTAAAAAAGCTCATAAGTCTGGCTTTCATGTTTAGGTTTTCAACAGCTTTATGAAATATGTCAAAGCTTGAACACAGTGAGTTAGTTTTCCTTCATATTTCTGAGGATTGACTTCTCAATCTGTTTTGATATGCTGCAGAGAAACAAATAAAAAAGGACTTGGCTTAAAAAACTTAGCCATCAGCAAATTAGATTTTTTTAAAGTTGCTTTCTTATTTTAATTTTTTGTGTATCAACAGAGGAAAAACTAAGTAGGGCAGCCTAAAGTATTCCCTCATCAAAACAACCACAAAACGTTTCTGTCTAGCACACAATATATTACAACATACCAAACAAAATATTAACAAAAATGTGATGTATAATTAAAAGATATTTTTTCTTAAATTGTATAAAAAAGATGCATCATCATGACTAAGCACAACAGAAACCTGGAGAGCTGCATTCAGAAGTCCCATGCAAACTCTCTACTTACATGGAAACACATGCACTCCAACGATAATTAGCAGGGAATTCTTGGTTTTTAAAATATGAACTAAAGGGTCAGTTGAAATTACATCAAAATTCAACAGCAAAAACCTTTAAAATTGTCTGAGAATCACAAAAACGAGCCCACTCAAAGAGATTACCTGGCATCACACATGGTGCAACTGCTGTGGAATGCTGCCCACTGCAAAACTTGACCTGATTTGGGCTGCTTTCAGAAACTCCCAAAAGAACTGCTATCATGATTACCTCTATAACTTCCCTAAGTAGTAGTCCTTGGCAGGAATACTTCTTTATGTGTAATAACATCTCCTCTTCACTTAATCTATGTCACAAATTGGAAGATCCCATAGGAAGAATGGAAAGCAGAGACATTTAATCCTCCAGCACTAAAAGTAGCAAGTGGAGTTGCCAGCACACACAGAGCAAAAAAAACCCCTACATGTTCAAATATTTGACCAGGTGGTTTTTATCAATTATGTTTTAAAATTATCATTACTCAAGAAATGTTTTTTGGAGAGGACCACTTTCTTCATAGGTGCTAAACAAAAACATGACAAACAATTTCTATTTGAAGATTATTTTAATGAATTGTTGTACTTTTTAGCATGACAATAATGTAAGAACTGTGACTATATTGTGACAGGAAGCTGGGACTATCTTCTGTATAATTGAGGGAGAAATATTTATGTTGTGAATACAGAGTAAGTTTAAAGCTATGATAGTTGGTAGGGTAATGGCTGAGTACCTGACACTAAATTTATTGTCTTTGCTCTTATTTCTCAAGTTAAGGATAAGCATTTTAAAAGGATTTGTTTTAATAAAATGAAAAAAATGAATTCACAAACCACAGTTGTAAGCTGTGCATGGTAACAAATGCAGTACCTGTTTAAGGTAACCAATTCCAGTACCTGTTTAAGGAATTGGCACTTGTGAACTTGTGAGCTAATACACCAAACACATTTGCAGCACATCACCCCACTGTTTTCTTCTCAAGAGTCTACAGGAGGCAGAGCAGACACTGTCTCAGTAACCTGATCAAATCCTGGAGGAAAAGAAGTCTAACATCTTGTTGCTGCAAATAAGAAGCTTGAAACATAAACCTTATTTGGAATACAATCTTATTCCTGATTAGGATTTCAGATGCATTTGGGATTTTGACATGTAATAACATTTCTGCTTTTTTTCCTTTTTTTATTACTTATTTCTGATTTAACTTTTTTTCAGTGACAAAGATAATGGAACAATATTAATTTGACTTATCTGATATTTGCATTTTCTCTTGCAGGAACTGTCTTAATGAAGATAAAATAAAAGCAAAACACTAAAGGTGAAGCTATTGAAGTGCTAATCTGAAGTGGCAATCTCAAATCAATTCACAAGAAAGTCCACAAGTTTACTGAAAATCTAATGGTGATGTTCTAAAAACCTTAAAAAAAAAAAAAAAAAAAAAAAGAAATATTCTTGTAGATTCCATATGGAATTTGGGTTTGTTTTAAATTTGAGCTTGCAGTTATGACGCAGTTAAACACGGAGAACTAGGCAGACTTATTATGGTAGTGGACTTTCAGTGACTTCTCATGCTAGCTGGGCAAAGTTTGTAGGGTCAAACTCCTGACCCTGTCCTCCTTTCTGAGTTCCTCTCCTATATTCCTGCTATTCTTTGTCTAAGAATGGTGCAGGATTGAGGGTCTACCACCTTCTAGCCTATCTGGATTTTACCTGAAGTGCTCTTGCTTTAGTGAAAGCAAAAAGCCTTTTTGAGAGGCTGTCATTGCATAGGCAAGCAGTTGCAACTTGAAAACCAAAGAATACTCAGCAAGTAATGTCCATAAAATGTGAGCAACTGGGATTTATGCTTAAATGCAAGATAAATGTCCTGAAGCACAAACAGTCACAGTCTTCAAGCAAAAGCAGCAGTTATTTTCTAGTCACAAATCTGGATATCTTAGATAAAATACAAATGCTCAATAATGCTCAATGCTTTGATAAAATGCAAATGCTCAATGCTTCTCTCCTGCATACTAGTTTTCTAGTAAATGTATGTAAACAAATATTTATCATATCTGGCTCTGCCCCAATCCATAATTCCCATTAAAATCCATGGGAATAAGGTGGGTTTATCGGGAATACAGCTTTAGTCCTATAATAAATGCAAACTCTCATGAAGGTAACTGCTTGCACACATACTATACTAAAGTATATACACTAAGAGAATGAAGAAAAAGAATACAATCTAGCTAGTCCTGCATAAGGGAAAAAGTTTAAAAATGTCCTGCACACTCACTGGATCATGTGTGTATTTTTATTTTAAAATTCTATTAAATTTAAAATTGAGGAGTTAGCATGGTAGTTCTAATGCTACCCATGGAATACTTTTTAAAATGGCATTACTGATTAAGGTGTAATGCATTTGTCCTTATGCTGTGGGCTGACACTGGGAGAGCCATAAAGCCATCATTGCTCAGACTGTTAATGGAGGCAAGAACTCACTGCACAACACTGCAATACTCCTGGGGTTAAACAGAGAAATAGTAATGATGTGATTTGGAGGGAATTCAATTAATCCTTCTTATTAAAGAGAGGCCAGTGTCCTACAGACTTAGAAGGGAGGGGGAAGCTAAGTCTTCTCCTGAAACTCCAAAGTGGTTTTTAATGAATTCACAGCTAAACAAAACTACATGGCATTGTCATGCTCTTCTCTGCTATAGAACAGAGAATGTTATATAACATTCTCTGTTATATATTACAAACAAATATGACAGTTAAAAATTAAGTAATTCCATACTAAACTTAAAACAGTAGTTTTATCAATTAGAACTTTATCATCTCCAGTTTGAAATAAAGCTGAAATCAGGTATGAGTTGGCTAGAGAAGGAAAAATCAAAATACTTTGACTAACCAAGTTTTATATTATTTTATAAATAAAAGGAATACACCAGGTTTTTTATGTTCATTAAAAGCTGAATATATTCACTGGGACACACTTTGGTAGTGCCAGCATGATACAGTCACAAAGCATGCACATCAGGGTGACAGCTAAAAAGCAACAGAGAGCTTTGCACATAATCTAAAACTAAATCTGTATGTAATTTCCTTCCCTTTGTTAATTGAAGATTAAAACTAAATCAAGGGGAAGCCTTCTATGAGGCTACTTCCAACAACAGATGACTCAACTAGCACCTGAGAATTTGTTGTGCTTGTGTGTACTGAGGTTCTGAACTTCCTGTTTCAATAAAATACCAAACAAGTTGTGTTTCCTTTACAAATAAGCTATTACATCAAACCCTGTTCCTATAATTTCAGTTTTTGTCCTCATTCCAACATTTTCTTTGGCAAATGTAGAAACATTCTAATTAAAGAGAGGAGAAAAACAAGCATCATTCGTCATAGTAAGAATGAATGCTCGAGAGAACATCCTTACTGGTTACTTGTTCATTCAGTTCAATTTGGCTTTTTAAGTGCACTTAATTATGGCATGCAGTTCTCTGAGATAAAACATGGGTAGCAGGGTTTCCACTAATAGTGTCTTGTGAAAGCTATTAAAGGTACTAATTCCTCTAATGCCATACAAATGTAATACCACCTGTGTAAACTAATTAAAAATATTTTTAGAACACCATAATATTTTAAATATACTATTCTTTAACATATTTGACATTTGAACTTTTTTAAAGTGGAAATGTTCCTTTGTTGTCATCAGCATGATCTATAAGATAAGAACAATAAGAATCCTTTCCAATGTTATCTTTCCATATTATTCACATTTTGACCTCAGTCTACTTCATTTGCAATTAACCATGAGAAAGACAAATTCCCATGAAAAGGTAAATACCAGACCTGCAAACACAGCATAATGCAACTGTCTGCTTAAGTACAATAAAGCCTATATATTACAACATATGTGGTTTCTTTTCTAAATTTATTTAACCACAGAATTGGAAGTGCTGATTCACGCAGGCAAAAGCTCAAACTTAAAAGGATACTATAATAGGAGTTATAATTAATCAAACAAATGTCATTTTGGATAAGTCCATGTGCACATTGTATCTTTGTGGAGAGCACTACCTCTTTGTCTTATAAACCAAAGGCTTCCAGCAAATGAAGCTAAAACCCCAGTCAGATGTTTGGGGTTGTGTTCTAGACAAATCTGGAATTTGTCAGTAGAAGTAGAAAAAACATCCACTGTAAATGGCTAAAGCCAGTGGAGGATGCCGAAAACTCCTGATGAAAGAAATAACCACTACAACGTCTGCAACACCCTCTGAGGGCAGCATGAAAATAGAAATAGTGCAGTTAATCCTGGAAAAACCCTATGTTTGAGGAATGATCTCATCAAAAAGGAGAATGACTTGGCAGTGCTGCTGAGAAGAAGCCAGCAGCCCTACAGCAGTGGTGAGATGCTCTTGGGGAAAGCACACAACAGGAGATTGGATGGCAGTGTGCACCCACAGCCCAGAGAGACAAACATATCCTGGGCTGCATCAGAAGCAGTGTGACCAGGAGGCCAAGGCAGGGGATTCTGCCCCTCTGCTCTGCCCTCTTGAGACCCCACCTGGAGGGCTGCAGCCAGCTCTGGGGTTGTCAGCATAAGAAGGGCATGGAAGTCTTGGAGCAAGTCCAGAGGAGATCACAAAGGTGACCAGAGGGCTGGAGTGCCTCTTCTATGAACACAGCCTGAGAAAGTTGGGATTGTTCAGCTTGGAAGAAGAGAAAGCTCCTGGGAGACCCTAGAACAGGGTTCCAGTACTTTAAAGGGGCTATGAGAGGGCTGGAGAGAGAATTTTTACAAGGGTATGTAGTGACAGGACAAGCAGAATGGCCTTAAGATGAAGGAGAGTAGGCTTAGATTAGATATTAGGATGAAATTCTTTTCTGTGAGGTGGTCAGGCACTGGGACAGGTTGCCCAAAGCTGTGGATGGATCCCTAGAAGTGTCCAAGGCCAGACTGGATGGGACTTTGAGCAGCCTGGTCTAGTGGAAGGTGTCTCTGTCCATGGTGGAGGGGGTTGCAGCTTGATGATCTTTAAGGCCTCTTCCAATCAAACCATTTTATGATTCTATGAACCTCCAGAAAAAAATCCCACAAACAAACAAATCGCAAACAAAACCCCAAAACCAACCAACAAACCTAAAGCAAAAAACCCAAGAAAAAATACTGTCTACTTTTAATATCGGATGAACCACTACGTGTCCTTCAGCATCTTCTACATGAGTAAGCAGCAAACAGCCCAATCCACATCACAGAGAATAATAATAATTTTGGGATCACACTATGGTACTGCTTCAAGAAGCACATCTTTAGTTTCATAAGTGTGAGCTTAGCCAAACCAAAAACCCAGTGGGATGGGATGAACAGATCTTTCAATTATTTATGCCATTCCTATTTTACAGTTTCTCTTCTAAGCCAAGATCAACTCAACTATATAGTTCCACATAGTAAAGATTTGGGCAAAACTTAATTAATATCATAGTTATCTACCTCCTTCATGTTAGACTAAACCCAGAACTTCAGTAATAGTACTCAATAAAATCTGTAGAGTTTGACCTTGCTTTGTATTGAAACCGCAGCTGTTTCAAGGCACTTAAAATGTACCATGATTCAGGCATGAATCTCTGAGGCTAGGCAAAACTTCTGGTAGATCACTAAAGTTTTGGGACAAGTTTTTCAGTTTTAACATGATAGTGAGGACACCTTAAAGCTAATTCTTACATGTATATTTTCTTTGATTTTAGAAAGTTAGTACTAAACAGAATTTTTATACTTTTTCCCTGGAAAAAGTATAAAAATTCCTCATATGTTCAAAACATATTAGTTTAAAATATAGATACTAATGATACTAGTTACTATTAAAAGAACCAACAAAATTCCACCCAATTCAGACTACCCATAAAATTCCTGTCCCTCAGGCAAACATACTGGTTTGCTAGACTTCTCTCTCATAGATTTAAAAGTAGGCATGACATGCAGCAAAGACTATTGAAGGTGAGCAGAATCAGGCTGCCTCATCTCCACAGGTAAAAGCCTCTCATGTGAATCACTGCCAGAATTTCCTGCTTGAAATGCATTTGATAAAGCCTCCAGGCCACAAATAAATCTGGTAGAATGAAATATGGGTAAAATGTGACCTTTCAGTCAGATTGGGGAAAAAAAGGGACAGAAATATTACTCTGAAGATCAAAAGGTCCCTGGTGCAGACACTATCCTTTGTTTTGGATTTGTACAATGTAATGAAATACCAAGTCTGCTTTCATGTTTAGTGGAAAATAATGAAGAAATATTACCTTTGTAATACTAATATATTGACTAGCAAAGCAAGGCTCTTTTTTGATTGCAGCTTCTGTGACCAACTTCAGGCAAATATAAAAAAATATTTAAAAAAAAATTATTAATTTAGACCATCTTTTAAATACTTGTGATGAATAACTTCAATACACAGGACATAAATCATTGTAAGAAAAACGTGACAGTGGAACTTCTTGTCTTTGAAAAAACCTCCAAGGTCTACAAGAGAAGACCTTGTGTCATCAACACATAATAAAACACAAAAGAGTAAGAACAGGTAGAGAAGCATATTAATATATAAAAACATATACTCACAAGCACAGTAAGTAAAAATCATAATTTCAAAGTAAATCTGCTGATGATAGAATTTTGACATTTTAAAATTGACTTTTTTTTGGTGTTTGTGTGATTGGAGCAAAGGTATGGGAGTTAGAAATCAAAGGAGACTATTAAAATGCTTATATCAGGGAAACTAAGATTAGCAGGACAAAATCTGGCACATATTCATGGATTATTTTCTTCATATTAGCTGTGAATTACTTCAGCCTCCATTTTGGAGGACAGAATTCTGCAGTTAAGACTGTACCTTAGACACACTTATGAAAGTGCCTGAGAAGACAAGCTATATCAGCTAAAATGTACATTCTAAAGCTCTCAGGTGTAATGGAGAAATACATTCAGAAAAATATCAGGTCTGTAGGCTGTGATCCTACCCTGTAGAGACAGTCATGGACTTTCGTGTCATATTCTTTTCCAGGAACATGAACAGAGTTGCAGTACAACTTTTTGCTTATTACTAAATGAAGAAACAGCAAGGAATTTACTAAAAATAAGAGAATTTTAATTAAATAAATAAGATTCACTTTTGCTGGAACCATTGCATGACACTGTGCTTTGAGGGAGTCAGATTTGTAACTAATTTTATTACCTGGATATAGTGTACTAAAACTATAATAAAAAAAAGCCAACAAGAGCATCTCAACAGCTCCACTAAAACAGCCAGACCAGAAACGTTCCCATCCCAACATAGCTATAAAGGGTCTCCACAAAGTTCCACTATATTTTTGCTTCTTCAGCTATTTCATCTAGAACTACTGTTAAATAAATGATAATATAATAATAAGAGCCCATAATGCAACACAGTTTTCCTCTTATGAAACAACAGTTCTTGATATACACATTCTTCTGTGCTATGTAGAAATAGTTCTTTACAAGTTCACCTTTTAAATAAGTGGAATGTATTTTGGACTGATAGCATTTTAACTATTACAGATAAACACTGCATATAAGCCTGATTTACTGTTATGCAATAAAATACACATAAACAAATAAAATACACATAAACACTTTCCTTCTACCATAACAAGTGTGAGGATCAAGTAAGACAAAGCAGGATTTCTGAAGCTTTAGCTGTATAACCCCTGTGGGGCTCCAATGGCTTAACCAACAAAAAATCATTACATGCAGGAGCCAGGAGGTTTTTCAGCACACCCTGGTCTTATGAAACTCTCATTCTTCCATTTTGTTCATATATGGAAGACAGAACTCCAATTGTTCTATCACTACCATCCATACAGGCAGTAGGTTTCACTCATAAAATACTGAACATGTACAGAGAAACATTTTTTACTGAAGGATAAAGGTATTTAGATGGCAGTGACTAAAACAACCATGATATTTCTAGGCATTATGATAATATACATTACTTACAGTAGGAAAAGAATATTAAAGCTAAAAGCTGATTATTAGCATCAAGCACTTTTGCAAAGTGTACGTGACCATCTGCCAGTGAGCTTGCAATGAATCATACAGACAAACACAATCACAGTGCAACATCACCAGAAGAGAAAGACAAAGGCACATAAACTTGACTATGTTTTTTTCTACCGTGGAAAAAAGATCAAAGTAAAACTTTGATTGTGTTTTTACATGATAACAATTTCCCCAAGTGTTGATTTTCTAGAAGTGCAAGATTACAGTTCAGATGATAATGTAAAAGCATGTGTAATGCATGCATAATGTGCTACTATTGCAGCAAAATGAAAATTTACCAAATCTACATCAATAGAGCAATAGAAACATCTGTTCTTCCTCACAATTAATATTGGCCTGGGTCTGCTCTTATTACCTGTAAACTAGTTTCAGCTTCTTTCCTGCAGTCTTTGCTTGCTCTTCTGGTACTTTGTTATCCCCTTCTAAACACATCCCAGTGTTTCTTTTCATTTAAGAATCAGATCTTTTCAAGAAACTCAGAAAACAACCCCAAAGCAAACAAACAAAACTGCAGCTTTGTTTTATGAAACGTAGTCTATGTTTATGTGCTGAGAAAATTCTGGACTGGAACAAGCTGTCAACCACTTTTGTTTAGCAAAAACTTTACATTCACTCCATGTTGGTCCAAGCTAGTCAAATGCAGAGAGGAAACTAGAGAATACATCACAACTACAGGCAAAATCAGCAGTGAAAAGTTTTTGTGACCAAAGTGTACCAAGGCAGCAAGATTCTATTAGTCAGATATATGAGGTCATTGTACTATAAGCAAGGACCACAGAGTGGTGCAAAGGAATTACAGAACTGATTTTTATTCTGGAAAATTAGCTATGTAGATAAAACAGAGCTCTTTTTAGAAGATAATTGGGGTGTTAAAGTTATTTGTAAGTCATTGCAGAACATAATCATGTGCTCCTAGATTATAGTCATGTGCATAGATTAGGCACATTAGCCACAGAAGGCACAGAAGTAGGATGGGCTGCTGAGCAACAATCAGATGCATCCATAAAGTCCAACAGGCTTCTAGAACTGTTTTATCTTGGCTATTTTGTCATGTATGCTATGTATATCTAAGTATAGTACATTTTTAAAAACAAATTTAGATAAAATTGGCCTTTTGACTCAGCAGGTCTTTTTGAACTAATATTTAAAGGACGTATTCCACAAAAAATTATGCTATGTCTTCCTCCTTCCACTTTGAGCCAATTTCCCTGGTATGGAAGCAGGATGTACTTCAAGTTCTCATGTCTTCACTGGTAATAAAGGATAAAATTAGTGCCAGGCTCAACAATCTATCTTTATTAAATAAAAATAGTAATTTACATATGCATCCTGAATATGTAAAATTTCCTTTCTTGACTGTTAGCAATGTATTGAATACAGGGATTATTTTGAGTTTCACAGATTTAACGCAGACAAAGAAACAGCAGTGAAGGACTAGAATACTACAAAAGCAGCATGTAGCTTGCAGAAAGTAATAGCCTGGTAGTACCTTTTTAACCTGGGATTAAAAGTGAGATGCCAAGTAGATGATTTATGCCTTCTCTTGTAACATATTTAATACTAACTTCATGAAACTTTATCATGAAAGCATGATAAAATGAAGATAAATATCTCAGGGTTCTTTCCATTAGACTGGCAGTTGAAGTGCTTAAAAAATCCTCCACATGCATTAACCTGAACATTATAAAAATTCTACCTGCAACCACAGTAACTTTTAGCAAGTGAAACCTGTATGTGACTGTGCATTGTATTGCAGACAGGAACTCAATTCTAATTTACTTTGAAGTTTTCTACAGCATCCAAGGTATTGAGAGGTACAATAAACACATACATGCCAATAAAAAGGAGTTGAACAGTATTAGATTTATAAATAGATACAAGCAAACAACATCTTGAAAGCGATGCCAAATAGGCAGATGTTATCAGTATTTACTTTCATATTCTGGAAATGTAAAAGGAAGGTCTTACAATAGGACTTTAGAATTTACATTACTGGGACTTCTAACTGAACTATTCAGAAACCAGGATTCTGGCTTTCAAAATCATGCTAAAAAATATGTTTTTTATTTACTTGTTGCCTTCTACTGCCATTTTGCAGAGAAACATTTTCATGCTTCTGCAACCATGAGGAATAGAATTATTTCCCCTAAATCTAAGCTTTCATTTCTTTCTTAATCTAATTAGTTCATAATCTAGGACATAACAGACCAAAAGGACAGAGTAACATAATCACTGGCAACACCCAAAAACAAGGCAAGATTTATCTTTTATCCCAAAACTCTTGAGAAAATTTGTAACAGCTCCAGTTACATTTCAAATACAACCTAAACTACTCAGGCACAGAACATACTAAAAGGCTCTTAGGCTTTTCCGAGCTCGTAGATCAGAGATACATTCTTACCTAAAGATGCAAAGGAAGACATACTGGGATTTTTGAAAGTGTCTAAGTCTACACTGAGAACCTCTGAAAATCTGTCATTCATTTATGAACATTAAACATTTTAAAGTTTTAACCACAAAGCATTTTAAAGTAGAGAATACATGGCTATTCCAGTTCAGAGACATTGTTAAAAGTTGACTCTAACAGCTGAGACTGGAGAAGAATATAAAAATTAAAAACAGAATAAGGATTTAGTAATCACTTATTCCTCTGGTTTTATTCTCCTGCCTGTAACTTTTATTTCTGTTGAGCTTGGCAAATGTCCCACAGAATGGGGGATGTCCAGTATTACACAGTCAAGTCTTATGTCTCAGATGAAAAGCACATGGAGTATGGCTTTCTACATATTTTCATTGAAACCAGGCTGATTTTCAGACGCCTGGTAAACTGGAAAAATGACACAATGTATAAGTGGATAAAACCTTCATTTACAGCAGATGCACTACCAGCTACAGTGTATTTGATATCCATGGACAGAGCTGTTACACAGTCCAAACTGTCCTGAATTTCAACAATTAGTATTTAGGATTCACAACTCTACCTTTACAGAAGAATATTAACTAGAAAAAAAAAAAAAAAGAAGAAAAAGAAAAGGACAAGATATGAAATTCTCTCTTCCTTATTTCCAATTCTGAATACTTTAATTTTTGTTTTCTGTTCATTAAAATTACTTCATTCTACCAGCTGTGATATGGTGCAATACTTACTAAGCCATCTGCCAGTTAATTTTTTTTTGGAAACAGGTGCCTCCTTCTGACATGGAAGACCCAGAAAAGAGATGAAACTTGATGAATGAACATTTAATGAATTAATGAACATTGAGAAATCAATGAAAGGGAGCCAAGTTTCATTTACTGTAAAGCCTGATTTGGACCAGCCATGAAAGCCAACATTTGAACTAGTGGTAACACTCTGGAAAATGCTTCCAATTGTTTAACTAGTCCACAGAATGTTTGGTGAGAAATCTGCATCTTTAAAAAAAATTCTCACAGTGTAAATCTAATGCAAAGGGCAACTGTGTGAGGATTCACACATTCTGGTTTATTTTAAAAATACACTTGTATTTCAAATATAGACAGTTCTTGGCTTCTGTTCATGTCATTAACAGTTTTAAAAGCCTCGGGCCATCCTCTGCAAACAGGCACAGGGCATCTGCAAATTACAATAATGCAGAACAGACCCACATTTTGTTTACTTCAACAGCTTCTGATCATTTTCCATGACAGATGTATCACAAAAAGGTTCTGACTGATACTAGAAAAATCTTCTAAATGAGAAGCCCCCAGTTTGCCTTTAAAGCATTACTATTTTTTTAGTCCTTGAGGCTATCAGTTTATTGAAATAGCTATCTTAAAAGCATGTGTTATTTTTCTTTATTGGGTGTACTGTAGCGTAAAACTGTGGGCCAGCAGAGTTAGGTCAGAGCTAAGTGAGCACAGATTTTCTGCCCCCATTGCAAAACCAGCAAAGTAAAAAACAAATATGAATACAAAGGAGCCCACTTCACATCAAATAAATGTTCAAAAATGGAGGTTTTGAAAGTAGAGAAATTCAGCTATCACAAGTTAATGAAGAGCAATCTGATTTTGATGTATAATTTGTGGCTTTTTCAGTTAATGATGTCCATAAAATGCATTTTTAAAAAAATATTCACTGTAGATATTGTGTTAAAATAAGTTGCCTTTTTAAAAAAATTTCTGAAAGCAAAAGCAGCAATCAAGCCATTGATAATTGAGAATAATTGGTCTGGTTGCAAACTTCTCAGCCAAGAAGGGTTTTGTGTGGGCAATAACAGTCTATGAATCTCTGTCTCACTTTCATGCTTTTAGCAATTGGAATAACTGTGTTCTTTTGCATGTCATTGATGGAATTAATAATACAAAATTAAGTTGTCCCAATATTGTAAAGAAATCTGAAACCATAACAATTTCCAATATTAAACCCACTGCTGCCTTATATTGGAATAATTGTGCTTAACAGTTTGCAGGCATTAATATTAGCTTGTGCTTGATAGGTTTAATTTAATGTCTGTGAGAAAATGCAAGAATTATATCAACTATATTAATTATAGTTTTATCATCTGAAGAGGGATATTTTTTCCTAAAAGCACTTTTCACATGGAGGTCCAAGATAAACATTTTTCTTTCTTTCATCAAAGTGATGAGGTTTGATGAGAGAAATGAAGAGATGAAAAAGCTTATTAAATCACTTAATTCATACTGCTGCCAGCATGGGATTTTCCTTTACATTTTTCAGTGTTTTGCCATCTCTATTACTCATACAACAGGGATTCCATTGCTTCTCATGAGAGGCTTTTCTAGTCTCATAGATCTTACCTTCAGAAGATATATCTTTAAACTCTGCATGAAATTAAAACAAATTTTAGGCCATGACTCCCTACAGTTTCCCTGCCTGCTGTAGTCCTGCCTGGAATACTTCCCAGCTGGCTGAAAACTCAATCCATTGCTAGTCCATCCTTCCTCACCATGGGCTGCACTGGGGGTCCAGAACAGTCCCTGCTTAAACATTTCAACAGACATTTACCAAAGGTATAGTGGTCTTAGCCTTGCAAAATGCACCTACAGTGTAAAAGAATTATGTTTCCAGGGTGATCAATCTATTTAGAGCCAATTTCTTACTGACTTGTTTTTTTTTAATCAATTCACAGTCCAAGTGAATCCATTACTGAAAGAGAAGAGCAGCAAAACAACACAATTTGGGTACAATAGTCTGATAACTGTAATAAAATGAAAAATGCTGATAATATACTGACAACAGCATTTAAGATGAGACAATGAAACACGTATGAAATCTTGAATAACCATCATTTATTTCCACAAGTTTCATGACATTCATTTCACCTAACTTCTAGTGCTGTCATCTGAACTTGTTACCCAAGTCTCCTTGTGATCAACAGAGAGAAATTTCTCTGAAATCAGAATGTATAATTTAAAACCAAAGATGAAACTTTATTAGTTATTTATAATAGAATTTGATCACAGATTTGATCAAAAATATTGACATAAAAATCATGTAAGAGCATAAAAATACAAGCAAGATGTTCTATAATCAAGCTTAGCCTCCAGCTAATAAGCTAAGATTGAACTATTCGATTTTAAATAAAAGTTACTTTGGCTGCAGTTAGCCTGAATGTGGATGCATATTCAAACAATATAGACATATAGACATCACCAATGTCATCTCCAAATTTCCTGTATATATATTTCTAGTGAGACAGATTAAAGATTTTTAAAGATTTGAATTTTCTGTGTAGGGAAATTACTCAAGTAATAATTCAGCTTTAGATAAAAGTCCAGTAAAAGGACTTTCTCATTGGTTTGTGTTGGGAAGAAAATATACCACTTTAATGATAGGATAATTATAAGAGATTTGGTCTTGTCTACATATTCTACTGGAGATGGAGGATTATCTTTCGAGCAAAGGATTTATTTGGAGAGATAAAGAACAGAATATTTCTCAGCCAGTGAGGTACTTACATTAATATTTACAGAGCAATAAGTTGTACAGAAGGAAGGAGCCCAAACTCACAGAGGCCCCAGTCTTGGTATCTGTATGCAGCTAATCTTTGTGCTGTCCCATCATGGCTTCTGATGCCTCCCTAACCAGGGAGAAAAAAATCCACTTTAATTTCTTCCTTGGCTTGTACAGCAGTAAAACCAACAACAAAAAGAATGCCCAGTTTTTGTGGCAGAATCAGCAAGAGGGTGGGCAATGTTTTTGAGAGCTGAACTATGTTTATTAGTACTGAAAAAAAGAAAATATTTATCTTTATGGAGTGCAAAAATAGTTTGCAGTTGCTCTGTCCACTTCAAATTATACATCCATAATACAGTTCAACAAATATGAATATATGAAAACACGCTGCAAATATTTTTCTTGCACTCTCCATAAAAAGGTTAGTGCATGTACTGTATTTTTTTCTTGAGGGAAACAGATGTCAGGAACTAGGTACCTTACTGTTGCCGTAAATGTCCTCTCCCTCTCTGAAAGTGTTGTTTATTCCTCTTACACAGTTTTTCACTTCCTTTTCATTCCCTCTTTGACACCAGTTTATCTTTGAATTCAGATCTTAACTTGAACATGCTCTTGGGAAGTGTGACATGCTGTTATTATGAAATAAGTGTGCTATTACCAGACGAGAGAACCTTCTGCTAACCTGACTGACTGCTTACAAGAGGAAGGATTTAAATCACAGGCACTGGGGTGATTTGTAAGGCTATCTTACTGTCAGCTGCTTAGACTTTTAAAAATACATTCCTTTAGACAAACAGCATATGCATTTTTCTTTAGGATGTCAGTAAGACAGACTTCTCATTTTCCAAAAGCCTTCTGGATTCTTTCAGAGTCTGCTGCCTTTTCACATCAATATAATACAGCATTCACATAATATAACAAAAGTCAAAACCTTACATAAAGATTTTAGGTTTAAATTGTCCAAATGCACAAAACTAATTTAAAAGACATTTTTCAAAGCATAGAAACAGTATATAAGCATGGAGAGTAAGGACATCTGTTAAATTTTTAACTTATAATTCAACAGTAAAGAGTAAATACACAACTGCTATGGGAACAATTTTTCAAAACAGGTTTTAAAGGCTTTACTACACATTAGCACACAAGTTATTTCATTCCGTTTCAACCAATGATAACCTCTTTAAACAAGTGCTTTATTTTACTTTTCTCAGTATGAGAGATATGGCACAGCACTTAACACTGTCAGATATTCAGCAGTGCAATTGTAAGATCCTTAACATTAGCTGCAATTTCCGTGTTAGTTTTGAACCCATGCTATTTGAGTTTAAGATGTAATTACACTTGTTACCAGCTGAAGTTTGTTGTCATCACATAACTCTGAAGAGAATAAGCACAGCCTTTGTGCACTACAGTCAAACTATATAAAAATATTAAGGAGGAAGGACATGTAGCAACTATTCTTCATAATCCTGGGACTCACTTCCTACTTCTGTATGTGATGACTCATCTTTCAAAGATTAAAATAACATTCATTATTAGAAAATGCTCACAGGGAAAGACACTAACATCTGTCCTACAAACAGGAACTTCATTAATGCATAGTAAGAGTCTTCTTAGATATGTGCCTACATTATTTGTGTAGACTAGAGTTTGGTAGATACTTGTGAATTCCACTTTAGATATCACTTAAAAATTTGGACTGAAAAAGGAAATCACTATAAAAGTAATGAAGCAGCAGAAATTAAGAAGCATTTTGTATTTAATAAGATGTGTGGAAGTGATAATGACAGGAATTAAAAAAACCCCATTAATTCATGTTATTGTTATTACTCAGGATGTGATATCATGAAGTCCCAAGCTAAATTAAAATGACCAATTATATTTTAGGTACAGTGGCATCAACAACATACTAAGAACATACATATATACAGATACAATTATGCTTATATAGATAATGCCTTTTAATGTTAATACAGTGTTACTATAAAAAGAGTGGGACACCAAAATTAGTCTATAATTTGGAAATATGATCAAATTAAATATCTGATAGGCTGATTAGTTTAACCCAAGACAGTCCAGGAAAGCCGATCTAGCCAGTGGCTAGAAAGAAAGCAACAAAGTTGTCATATTGGTAGGAGAGGTGCTAGATTTAGATATTCCAAATTCAAAGCAATTAAATATATAATCTACTTGTGTGAAGCTCTGATGGATGTCTAACCATCTATCCTTATGACAGCAAAGCTGAATATGATTTACTGAGGCAGAACTAACATAATAAGCTTCATAAGCAAGTTACGTTTCAAATACTATGGAGGAGCCAGAGAGTTTATGCTACAAAATTCAGTATGTTGATGATAAGGACCAAGATAGGGGTTTTAAACACATTAATGAAAGCATAGCATCAAGAAAGGGAGAGAATAAAATATCAGAGAGATAAAGGAAACATAACGGGCAGATTATAGATTTAAATGCATTGAAGGATGGTGGCAGTGTCAATTGTTAAAGAGAAAAAGAATTTCCAAGGGAATACGCAAAGTCTGGTTTTGGCTGCATTATGTTTCCACTGGTGCTGTGACATCTAGGAAAAATACTGTGTACTGAAATGATGGATTGGATGTCACAAGGCAAGATGGGAAAAAACAGACTGAGTCACCAAGCCAGAGTGGTAACTGAAATTTTCAGTGGATCAGATTATTGACCTCTTGTCCCTTCTGCAGAAGTACAATATGAGAACTACTGGGCAAATGCCCTCCCTTGTAAGGAAGGGCACTCAAAGGAGACGTGATGGAACGTCAGAGACGGAACATAAAGTTGATTATGAATTCACAAGATGTTACACCAGATGTTCTGAGTGGTTAGAAATAAACTGCAGCTGAGAAAGTGAGTGGAATCCTGAGACTTTGTTCAAGAAGTCATGAGAGACTGGTGGAGAAGCTCAGATGGAATAAAAATGAGCAAATGGTGGGGAAAGTAGGAATAATTGTTAAGATATTATCATTAATTTTAAAGTGCTAAAAATCTGAACTATGGGTCTGGATGAAAAGAAATTGTTTGGCTTATAGGAAAACTTAATCTATCACTCTTTGAAAAAGAGTGCAAGATCTAAAAACAGACAAGATTTTCAGCAGCCTAAAAATCCAATAGGGTCCTAGATCCTGCTCCCTGTTTTATAAGTTAGAAGTTCATGAGTCTTGTCCTTGTTGACATTTGTTCCTGAGAAAAATGCTAAACTACTTACAGTGAAGGAAAATATTTTGAAGACAGCAAATGGAACTATCATAAACTAATATTAAAGTACCAGGACCCAAAGGTGGGAACTTAACATTGAGTGTCAAAATGTGAGGAATGTAAATACCAGGAATATATAAAATATTTTATTAATTTATTCCATGTTTCAGATTATTTTTAATCTCAGATTTGATTTTGAAATTACATTGCAGCATTTGCATTTATACATGTAGATTAAATAACCCTGTAAAAATGAAGCATGAAAACCTACTTGTTTACATGATTTTGCCTTTAGTTTGCACAATATATTTTGATGTAGCTTTCCCTTCCTAAAATGAGTAAACTGCTGAAATGAAAACTTATCTACCAAATCAACATCTTGAAAGTTTTACAGTGGCAAAGTTTGCAGATAGCAGACTAAAGCTAAGTCAACATTTCTTATATTTCTTAAGTTTATACGCTTCCTTTTCTATCAGAGATCTCACAAGATCTCTGTATCTGCCTGTCAAACAGAAGCTGTGCAGCTGTAAGGAAAATGGTAGTTGGAAAGATAATGTTAGCAGAATTCAGGCATCTCTCTCAGAGCAGCCTACTCATCTTCTGCATGGAAGAAACCCACGACTGGCTGAGTAAGGGAATTTACTGTTTCCCAGGAAAGGAAATTGCCTGCTCACATCTGGCAAAATGTTCTAAATGTTTAGTTTTGACAAAATACACATTTCAGCTCTGCTTATAAGGTGAGTTCTGTAGAGTGGGTACCTTCTTTCTAAAAAGGGAAAAATCTAATTTGTACTTTAAATATGTCAATCCACTATTTGGTATTTTATGGCACATATTGTATACACTCAGCTCTAAAGCAAGCAGGAACTCACAGGCTGAAAGCTGTGTTTTAGTTTACAGGAAAAATGTATCATGAATGTAAATACAACACTCCATATCGATAGCAGAAATGAAAGATGAAGAGAACAACAAACATGAAAGAAATACTGAGAGGATGTGACTAGCCTGAATTATAACTTTTTACTCAGTTTCTGACATTTATAAGACTCCATGCCAAATTATTTAAATTCCTCTCTACTTCAACATGTCCAACAAAGAAATGGTCGTTCTCATAACTGGCAGGGGACAGATCTTCTCAGCCATTCAGTTTTCAGAATAAGCCTCCCTTTCAAGCAGACTTGTTAAAATGCCTCTAAGGCTCAGTATAAAGGCTGTATGCAGGCATCTTCCTTCCTCTTCCTCAGATTTCAAGGACAAGAATGGATTTAACTTGCCTTACTTTTCACACCAGTTTTCTAAATTTAGCTGTTACTACTTTCTTTTCCCCTGAACTCTGACTGGCTTTGACTCTCTGGAGAGGCAGAGAAGACCACTTCCTCCTTCACAGCTGGGAAAGCTGCTCCCAAAAGGATAGAAAGGGTGAAGGATCACAATCTACTGCTCCAAAAGATGCACCAAATACGGCACTAAGCTGCAGCGAAGGGTTAAAGGGATGTGTATTTATTTTGTTGGCAAAGTGAACGATCACTAACTTTCCTGGACAGTGGGAGAGAGCACCGCATTAAAGCAATATGAGTCCATTGGAGCCAGATGGGGAAACAGCAAAACTCTCTCTTGGTTATGTGTGTTTGGGGCAGTGTATTTCAGTTACTGCCCATACAGCCCGGGATTATCAATGGAAGCTTGGGGAAAACTTTACCATGGTGCACCTCAGGGTGTTACTCCAAGACCTAGATGAGAAGCACAGTGAGTAGAAGCTAAGTGGTGGTGCCTGCTGTACTGGTGAGAGTCTTCCATTAGGAGTATGTTGTCACTTCTCAGAATAATACCTGTGCTTTCCTTATCTTTTCCCCAAACTGCAGACAGCTGCCATAGCAACTGGCCATTTACTCATGCATTCATTCACAACAACAAAAAAACCAAGACACAAAAACCAAGCCCAGCTTAAAACACAGTAAAAGGTGAATTTGTTTCTCTTTCCAGTATTCCTACAACCACAGTTCTCCCTAGTGGAGGCCCAAGATACAGCAAGGCTTCCTAGGCAGTCTCCAAATTCACTTTGGCTCCTGGCCTCATTACAGCACAAGGGCCTCCCAGGGTCATGCTTTGGCTTTTCATAAAGGAAAACAGACTCCAGTTCAAACCTTTAGAGACACTAGACACTCATCTCTCCTCCAAAACTCGGCAAAACTGAACTGCCAGATTACAACGGTGCTGTGACTCATTAGGGTGGCACACAGATGGCAAGCTTTATAGCCATTCAAAATCTACTGATTTAATCAAGGCTCTCATGGAGATCCTGTCCAATGAAATCCCAGCAGATTCTCCCTTACATCTTGTCTTTTATATGTGTTCAGTGCCTTGAGTATACTTCTAATAATTAAAAAGCACACTCCTAAAATACTACACTGCTCAGTCTCATATTTTCATTTAATATGCAACTAAAGAATTTAAAAAATCCATGAAAATATAATCAGAAAAATAAAGATTATCCTCCAATTCTTCCTCATTAAGAAACAGGTATTTCCAGGGCTGGAGCAATCGAATTTTTAGCACTACTCTATTAACTATACACAGAAGGTGGTGAAAGGAAGGATGACTAGTATGATATGGCCTCTAATTTTTTTGGGCTAGCTGTGCAAGGAAAACAAGGAACAGACCAACTTAAGGACAAGTTGCAATAGGAAATTCTCATTTAAACTAGCAAATTAATTAAAGTACCCAAATAACAGAAAATACTGAATTGGAATATCTGCTTAGATAGAAATGCTTCACACAGTGTAGTGCGTTAATCCAATCCTATTTTCTGTCTTTTGGATAATAGTAGGTTGGTCAAGTATCTTGCAAAGACTGTTATTCACATGGAATTAAACATTCTTTCAAACACTTCAATTAATTGAAAATTAGAAATCAGTATACAACAAGTTTGAAACTTTGTTATCAATGCAAGTAGCTGTAACATTATCTGCTTGGGTATTGCAAGACAAAATTGAAGGGATGGAGAATGCATATTTCATATACCAAACCCTCCAAATACATAAATTTTGATGCAAATAATCTTGACTGTTCCAAACATATCCCTTTGTTTCCTCTGGTTAGAAGGATGAACAGTGGCATATGAATACTCCACAGGAAAAAATCCAACAAATTGGTTTCACTCATCACAGTCCAAATATAATCAGAATCTTTCTGGAATTCACAAGAATTAAATTCTAGAGATTTTCCTTTCCAGAGGTAACTATGTAAAGAAGTATCAGCAGTTTTCAACAATCTAAGACATGAATTTTAGCTGCTACAACTCCTTTTGACAACCCCGGAACACAACTTCCATGATATAAATAAGTAAAGCCACATTAATTCACTATATATAATAAAGATAAAGCAAGTTATGTAAGAGTCTGTCTTAAGAGATCCCGAGACATGCTGGGATTTTCCTTGAATATGAGAAACTTTGGTCAGTGATTCATGTTAGTTTGACTAGCACGGCATTCCCTTTATTTGTTTTAATTAAGAAAAATCTATAGTTTCCAGATCCAGACCGAGCCAAAATCTCAGGCAGTTTGTCTTCAGGAGTCAGTATCCTATCATGCTGGTCTCAAGAAGACAATTTCTCCTTACAGAGAGGTAAACTTTTCCAGAATTTCAGTGGAATGGACTCTTTCCCAGGGTCTGGTAACGCTAGTAATTTTCCACTTTTTCAAAATGACCGATCATTGCAGAGACCATGGAAGTTGGGAAGTAGTCCTTTTTACTCTTACATATAAATTTCAAAGACTGTATTAGAATTTCCCTCCCCCTTTATGGGTATTTCCCACTCCCAAGGGCACAGAATTGGGTTAGGGAGAGCTAACAGGGTAATTCCTATTCAGTCATGCCACTTCCTGAGCTATCCCTTACTGCCACTGCCTCTGGATGGTTTTTCCTCTTCCAGTCCCAGCTAGCTTGTGATTTCTAACTCTTTTATTAACATTAGCACTTCCAAAATTAGCCATGACATAAAGAAAAAAAAGTGCCTTTAAAATAATAAATAGAAAGCTTGTAAACCCTTAACTCTTGAAAGACGTGCCTAAAAAATGAGTGTTCATCTCAGAGATTCAGCAAAATACAAATTCTGTGTTCAACTGAAAACCTCTAATTACTGCCCCTCGTGTTCTCTTTGCAAGGATGTACCCAAGCCTGCTTTTGTATGCATGGGACAGCGTCTTTCTCCATAATTCCACAATGTATTATACACCATCTAAATTACATCTTGGTTCAGCACATTTTAAAGAAAACAAATTAAGAACAAACAAGCCCAGGGACATATGTATGTATATATATGCATATGTGTGTGTGTGTGTGTGTGTGTGCTTAGTGGGGGTGGTCGAGGGTAAAGAACTAAAAAATTATTACCATCGCAAATCATTTACTAGCATAGTTGGAGGCTATCGGAACTGATTGCTCTGTCTAGGAAACTCTTAATTAGAGCCGTGCTGCAGGAATTCGCAGGGGTCCTGCCGCTGCCGGCTCCTCCCTGGGGTTTCCTCTCGCCGCCCCGCTCCCGCCAGCCGCTGTGCGCTGCCCCCGGCCCCGGCGAGCCCGGGAGGGAGGAGCGGCTCCGCTCCACACGTGCGCCGGCTCTTACCCACTCCCGCTATAAGGGCAGGGGAGCGAGTGCCGGGGCTGGCGAGGCGCGGGGCTCGGCGGGGAGCGGCGCAGGAAGGCAGCGGGCCAGGCGGGGCGGCCGCAGCTGCTTCCCGCGCCTGACAGCTGCGGGCACGGCGGGAGCGGCCGCACCTCCCCGGCCCGCCCGGGGCAGGCAGGCAGGGCCAGCCCTCGCCTCACGGCACATGGCAGCGGAGCGCTCGGCCGCGCCGCAGGTTAGCTAGGGCCGGGCTCCGGCCAGCGCATCCAGGCTCTCTAGGTCCGCCGAGTTACCGCAGGGATTAAAATGCAGCTGGCCGCCTACTTCTTTCTGGGCTGCGGCATAATCTTAGCTTCAGGATACAACTCCTTCAGTAAGAGCATGGAGACGATAGGCAAGAAGCAGTACCAGGTTCAGCACGGGTCGTGCAGCTACACCTTCCTCCTGCCCGAGGCGGACAACTGCCGCTCCTCCACCCCGTACGTGTCCAACGCGGTGCAAAGGGATGCACCTCTGGACTATGATGATTCAGTTCAAAGACTGCAGCTACTTGAGAACATCATGGAAAACAACACGCAGTGGCTAATGAAGGTAAGGTCATATAATTTCTATCCCCAAAACCTAACATCCTGTTATCTCTTCCAGTGTGATTTATTTTTTCTTGAACTGTACCTAAATTCACAGAGTGCACTGTCTAAGCTAAATTTCTGAATTACCTTTCAATCAGAAAGTTGTTTTGAAGTCTGAGAACATAATATTAACGGGCAAGGAAGAGTGAACTGCACAGTTGTGCAGAGACTCTGCCTTAAAATTTGTCATTACATTTGAGTTGCTTGGACAAATTACATACACAGATGGACTGTGGGCATGTCTGAAGTTTCTGACATGAAAGAAGCAGCTACTAATTTATAATGGCAAGGGCTATTTTAGATCTATTTAAAGAATATAGAATGTACCTTTATCTGAGGCATGCCTGAAAAATGTTATCTGAAATGTGATTTCAAAACTTGAATGAAGAAATTAACCTATTAAATCGCACTGATAAAGAACTGTAGCTCCAGCAAAGGCTGCAAGTCAGACTTGCAGTGAAATCAGCCTTGTGAAGAGATAGAATTTCAAGAAAATTCTTTAGTGGTTATCCTTTGCATCCTGTAACATTTTCAGTGAAATGTACAAGATTCAAGGGAAAATAGTCTGGAAAAAGTGTTACAGATACCACAGAGCTTCCCTTAATGCAATACCATTGGAACTAAGGGAAAATTGACATGTTTTTTGCCAAAATGGCAACATTTGTACCTGAAAGAGCAGGGCAAAAAAATTGCAGCATGTATTTTTATTATTAGTGGAGAACAAACCTGATCACTATTTCACATTTTTACAGAAATTAATTTGATTCAAGATGCTATGCAGTTCAACAGATTTAGATTTTAAAAACCTTTATTTCACTACTACCTGGAAAGATGTTATAGTATAGTCTAATTGCATAGTAAATTTATGAGCCTTTATGTTTTGTACCAACATGCCTGTCTTCCAAGCAATAAATATTTTAAAGACTTGGCACTGTATTTACAAATGTGTTCCAGTGATGCCATAATGGTTTCTTCATAACGAAAAAATCTGTGTTGCAAATAGAGAAAATTCAATTTTTTTACAGCGGATAGCCATTTCATACATAGTTACAAAATAATTTTGCACTAGGACTCACTCCTCTCATCAGTTACAAAGTTACAGAACTCCTGTGATACAACCAGTGAAACCTGCTGGAGAATTTGTTAGTGTTAAACTTCCCATTCCAAAACAAACAGCGGAGGGTTTTCATCAACCTGGAAATGAGCCTTGAAGATTAAATCCAAAATGCATACACTTGAAGGCTCCAGTGTGGAATTCTAAATCTCTCTTTATAGGTTTAGGATGCTTAATTTAGAGACACAAATAATGTCAGTTCAGTAGTTTTTTGATTTTTTTTTTTTAAACAGGCAAACTTTCTTTCCTCCACATACTTACCTTTCTACTTATTAATTTACAATGCTCATTGTTGTAATGCTAATACCACAATTAACAGATGTGCAATGTAGGATGAAAACCACACAAAGTAGAACAGTCTAAGTTACCCAGCTGCTAAGCAATTTCCTAACATAAATAGTAAATCACACAACACTTCAGTCTTAAATGCCACTTGAGTAGACAAACACAGTATCCTAAGTGGCATCAGGTAAACAGAAACCAGTAAGCATCCTTATTCAGTAAAAACTATGTTTTTTCCTGTCAGCCCCTGGGAACTCAGTGCCAAGAGGAATAGGATAAGTATCTCTAACCCATTCTTTGGGGGATCAAAAGATAGATTCTGATTTACAAGACAGAGAAATGTTTCTTGTATTTGAGCAAAGGCTTCTAAATAAGATGCTTTAGAACAGCCTGTTGTTTTTTTTCCTAGCTCTTCCACAGCTAAACATCCTGTAAAATATCTACTGTTTGCCTTTTTCACTATTTTAACACCTGCTCTCTATGTCATCTGTTTTGTTCACAAAGAGCCTCCAACAAAAAGTAGCTTTTCCTCAGATTTACTTTGCTAGAGACACCTGGTCTGCAAGTGAAGATAAAAAGCAAACAATAACCTTTAAAGTTGCTTACAGAGTTTATTTACTGTTTTTTTTTTTAAGGTCACTAATACACATTCTTAGGTTCATATTTCAACCTCCCAAAATGTAGTGCAAGGTCAGTCAAGATGGGGAGAAAAAATTGTATTTGCTTATTTTTTTAGTGTATTGAAAGTGTAATACAAGATTGCTTTTAAAAATAACCTGACATTTAGCTTCTCAGCAATTGCACAAAAACCTTCACTGGGTCTTTCTCTTTAAAAGTTATTTTTGTTCATTTAAGAGGCAGAACCGGTCTTGTTTTGAAGTTGTGTGAAATATACATCAGACTTCTAGTGTGAATTAACCTTTAAATGTTGTTCCTGAAATATTGCACATCCCCAAACATTTTTACACACCTCCCCCTCTCCTGCCTTTAATCCATCAACTAAAGGAAATGTTCTGTTTCTGAATGAACACTGGGCTGTATGAATGGAGCAGCATGGGAAGTGTGTGCTTCATCTGCTTAATGGACAAACACAATGGGAAGAAAATGAGTTCGATATGTCCAGGTTCTTTTCTGATCTGCTCCTGTATAGGAAGCAAAAGATTTTTTTTTTTTCCTACAGTTAGTACAAATTGCTTCTTCATGAAAACACATCTTTTTTCAATCTGAACTTTAATAATGCATTATGCCACATCTGTATGTGCCATACATAAAAGTGGAGAATGTCTTTTAAAAAGCAGATTATGTTTAAGCATTCAGATGACAAGCTAGGACAAACCCTTATTCCACCTAATCCATGCTTTAGCAGTAAGCCAGTAAGTGATACTTTGAAGCAAAGGCCAAAATGCTAGATCAGCTGTGCTGCAATATACCTAAAATGAACTTTCCTCTTTGACTTTTCCTATCTTGGGATCAATTTATATACTGAAGTGTAAGATCTTTTTCTAATGTGTGTATGAGCAGGGAGCGTAACGCTCTCAATAATAAAATTTTTAATTAACTAGAGATGATAGCAGGCTGGTATGCAAGTGAGATACAAGACTGGAAACTTTAAATATAAACATAAATGTTGGCTATTATACTTTGGAACTTTCAATATACAACACCAGGTTTTCAGATATTCCTAAAAGACAGGCAATCCCTTAGGTTCAACAATTTAACTATTTCTATGTGAGTAAATGGCAGCTTTACCACTTGGATCACAGCACTTGTACTCAAGGAACTGCACTTTTTCAGATATTAAGACACTGAAATAACTGAATGCTGACTTGAATTTGCTTCTTAATATTGACTGAATCCTATGACTCAGGAGATATGACTGTCCACAGCAATAGTGTAAAAGAAACAGTCTTTCTTAGTCTTTCCTGTTAGAAACAGCTGAAAACAACGTATGATCAAATTGATGATAGCATCTGGAATGCAGGTAATTTATTTGTAGTTTATCAGCAGATCAAAAGACTAGCAAATAAAAATCAGGTTCAGGAGTCAACACTAAAACCCATTAACAGAGCTTCATCCTGAATCATCCCAGCAGACCAGGAAGGGGATGCACTGCTGATAGAAATGCAGTCTCTTTGGATACACTTAACTGAGATTCATTTTCCCTTGTCTTGATACCCTGGAAGGTTATAATTATTTCTGTACCGAATGTCATTTGTCAAATACAAAAAG
Organism: Ammospiza caudacuta; assembly: GCF_027887145.1. Taxonomy (NCBI): domain Eukaryota; kingdom Metazoa; phylum Chordata; class Aves; order Passeriformes; family Passerellidae; genus Ammospiza; species Ammospiza caudacuta. Next base: position 90,814,263 of record NC_080595.1, on the reverse strand, counting down.
ATACTTTGACATGCTGCCATTCAAAACTATCTGCACACAATGAATAAGGACAAATATATTGAACAGAGTTGGGCTTTGAAGTACTCAAGAAATGATTCTGACCCTGAATCCTACATTCCTTTCTTAAGTAATGCATCTGTTTTTACTTATTGTGAGAAGTGTTTGGTTCTGTCTATCAATGATTACTTGCTAAGCAAAAGAAAACTGGTAGGACACAAAAGAAAACACTTTCTTACTTTCAGACTAGTATGTTACCAGATAAAGTTTCCACACTACTCTGGATGATATAATTATGCAATTTATTGTTGTACTTCCTGTAGGTAAATTTCAGTGAAAGAATTTGAAATGACGCTATTGAATGTGTTTAAAAACTTATAGGAACCATATCTGCATCATTCTGCCAATACCAAATGGGTGCTGCAGGTCTGAAATTGTAAATTTGTAAAAGAAAATCTCATTTTCTTTGTTGATTTTGTGCAAGACAAAATTGAAATAGAGAATTCACTTCCAAGATGTTATCAATAAAAAATGGGATAAAAAGAGGATTACAGAATCAGTCTCTTGCTAGCATTCAAGATATATTTTTCTGTGTTTTGTTTGTTATTAACATGACAATAAACTTGTCATCTTTGACTGGTCCAAACAGCAAAATGGGAGATTTTCTTCATCAATTATCAACAGCAAGGGTTTAATTTCCTTCTTTCTTTTCTTTTCTTTTCTTTTCTTTTCTTTTCTTTTCTTTTCTTTTCTTTTCTTTTCTTTTCTTTTCTTTTCTTTTCTTTTCTTTTCTTTTCTTTTCTTTTCTTTTCTTTTCTTTTCTTTTCTTTTCTTTTCTTTTCTTTTCTTTTCTCCTCTTCTCTTCCTCTTTCTCTTCCTCTTTCTCTTCCTCTTTCTCTTCCTCTTTCTCTTCCTCTTTCTCTTCCTCTTTCTCTTCCTCTTTCTCTTCCTCTTTCTCTTCCTCTTTCTCTTCCTCTTTCTCTTCCTCTTTCTCTTCCTCTTTCTCTTCTCTTCTCTTCTCTTCTCTTCTCTTCTCTTCTCTTCTCTTCTCTTCTCTTCTCTTCTCTTCTCTTCTCTTCTCTTGTTTTCTTCTCTTTCTTACTTTTTTCAATGTACTTATAGGAAATGAGCTTGAAGATTCCTGACTTGCCAGTTTCCAGTTCTTTTTATTTGCATATCCACTGAATATATAAAATTTAACAGCATTACCTTTAACACATCTTTGATACTTTGTCAGAGAGACTGAAGTTGAGGATGGTGTTTCTTTTACAGACAATTTTTGTTACTGCTCCTTTTTTCTTGTTAATTATGAAAAAATGCAACAACTTGTATCTCACCTCAAATTTACAGAGTGAAACAGCAAAATGTGCTTGATTCCTAAGCTAATATGTATGTATTGCTTAGAATGGAAGTTATTCTGAAGCCCACAGAAATGGGTTGGACCCACTTCTAACCTTCAAAATATGACAACTAGTACCTTTAGTAACTGCTTAATACTGTCCTTTACATACTACAGTATTTGCTTTTGAAAATGTACCATATTCTTTGATTTACAATATTAAGCAGCTTAGTTAATGATTATCTCTTTAATAATTTTTTACATACTTTGGTGCAAGAACCTCCTGCTGCACCTGTTATTTCATGGCCTTCTACACAGCTTTGGCTAAAGGGCAAAGTAAGATGGTTTTCCCCACTGTTACTATTGTTATAGGTCTAGACAGGCAAAATGTTGCCAACTGGTTTGGAAGACAGTCTTACATCTTGCATTAGTGCCTACAACAGAGAGGGGCCACTCTTGGATCTTTGGAACTTTGCAAACTCAGAGTTTCATCAGGTGCCTCAGTCTATATTAATTAGCCTCCTAGAGTAAGTTCAATCAGCCTCTTCAGCCTCAAGGAGACAAATGGAGGAATGGAAAACATAAAAAGAAATCCCCCTTGATGAGGCAGATTTTTCAGCATTGCTGAAAAACTTACAAAATCCAGCATGCTGCATGGCTCTCATCCTAACATACTACTTTAGCACTGGAGTTTGTAGGCCTGAAAATTCAGAGACAATAGGTAGAAGGTTCAACTGTGGACTCGACTGCAAATCTTAAATGAATATATACATTAACGTTATACTTCCCACTTGTTAGAAAGCAGCTTGAGTATGAGTCAAATCAGGATTGATGGCTTTTCCATAAGATTTTGGTGTCTTCTCTTGCCGCATCCTGAGAGAATCACACAATTACAGACTGTTTGGTTTGGAAGGGATCTTCAGAGATCATCTAGTTCCAACCCCTCCGCTGTGGGCAAGGCTATCTTCCAGATCAAGTTGCTTAAAGACCTATCCAGCCAAACCTTGAATGCTTCCAGGGATGGGGCATCCACAACTTCTCAAGGTAGCCTGCTGCAGTGTGTCACAGCTCTTACTTTAAAAAACCCCCCCAAAACACAGACCAAAACTAAACAGAAAAACCACAACAAAACCAACCAACCAAAACACAAAACCCAAAGTTCCTGGAACTGGAGATGCAAGTTGTACTTCAGAGAGAAATGGTTCTTGCATCTAGTTAGCATATTAGGATACTAATGGGAGCATTAAGGATACTTGTACAGACTGCATAAGGGAAAATGGGAAGAGATGGCTCTTGGGGGAAAAAAACCAAAAGCATGTACCTGAAACAAGGATGTCATGCACAGGAAATATTTGGGTAGTCCAAATGCACCCTATGAAATATCTCACTGGTAATAACAGTGAAAACAATGTGTCAGTGGACCATAAGTATCACTAGATCCTTCAAGAAAAGGAGAGTTTCTATGGCACTGAATAAGAAGTTTCAGAAATATGCACTGACATTTTTATCTGTCTTTTAATTATTTGAACTTCTCAGCCTAGCCAAATATAAACTAGAGGGGGGAAAATAATATGAACATCAGATAACCAAAAAAAGGCAAAGCATTTGGGGAGAAAAAAGCATAGCACAATAATTAAACACCTGGAAATGCTTTAAAGATATGGCACATTACACAGCATTAAACCAAATAACCTGATGCACACAGTAAGTTAAAAATACTGCGATAATTTCATTTCCTTGACCAGACATATTTCTAGGCAATGGGGCAGAGGAAAAAGAAATCTTATTTATTCTCTAGAGAGAATAAAGAGAAATATTTTTTGGTGAACCTGATGTCTATTCCAAGTAAACCAGGCCCAGAGGAGATGTTAAAGAATGCTTTAGGTTGTAAAATCCAGATCTATGTTTTGTATAAAAAAAAGAATCCCACACCTAGATAGTTCTGCAAACACTCCCTGAGTTCTTCAGCTGCCTAGAAAAATCCTTAAAAGATTCTTTAAAAGAAATTCTTATTGTGTTCCAAGTAATTACTGAAAATCCTGTTAGATTTTATCTCTTTGTGGAACAGGTTAACCCTAAAATTAAGATGTTGTTTATAAAGCTCAGCAAACGTATCCTGCAATTTGTATGATGAAATGATATCTATCTATTCTCTTTCCAACTTCCAGCACATTATGGCTTGGTCTGCAGAGAGAGCAGGAAGCTACAGGAACTTTTCTGCTGTCTTTATACTGCCCATATGAAGCTTTATCAGTTTAGCTAATAATCTTCCAGGAGTCTACTAAGGTCAGAAAAAGGTCTTACTACCAAAAAGAGAAGGCTGATAGAATATGCAACCATCTTTCTGCTAACCCCTCTCTGCTAATAAAAGTATGCATGGGAATCTTGTATTCTTCACAGAATTCACTATTCACAGAAGCTGTTAGGAAACATTTTCCTCTCTAGACAAGCAAATACTTCAGAATTCTTAGATGACAGCAATGTTTTTTCCAATTCAGCTGTCTCTGGAGATCTCTTGTTAAAACCACGCAGCATGAAATGTCATAGCTTTGCTCAAACTCCTTTTAATAATGTAGGGAAAAAATTATCTTTTAGTTTTTGTACTTGTATTCAGGTCTCAAGCATCATGATAGAGTTTTAAAATAAAACCCACAACTATACAAAGTTCCTTTACCCTCTAGGGAACAACATATCAAATTTGTAGCATTGATTTTGCTCAGGTATTAAAATCACTGTGTTGTGGTGACACAAGCGAGAGCTTATTGTTTCCAGAAAGGGGGGAAAAGCCTTCATTACTGCTCTCTCAATATTATCTACTAAAATTCTTCTATTAGGCATTGAAGTGTTAGACTGTGTAATACCTTTTAGTAATATAAATAACAAGAGATTGAAACTAGCTGTGTGCACTTCAAAATCTGTACTAAAGCATTGATGAATTCAGAATAAAATCAAAACTATCCTATTAGAGCATTCTAGTGTGGTACAGCATAATCACACAGCTGCCATAATTTGTGTACTTGAGAAGCAAAGTTTTAGCATGTTTTTTGAATAAACTGTTTATAAAAATCACAGGAAAACACACTCAGCAAATGTTTGATCTTTATCACTCCATTGAAAAGAACTTTTTGACAGGGAGAAAACCTAAAAGTTCTCGTCTTTGGAGAAAATAATTGTATCCATTTAAAAATAGTAGGATCTTCTGAAAATCTCTAGTATAAAAATGACTGAGCAGTGTCTTAAGCCCTGGCCAAACAACAGCTCTGCAGACCTGTTCATTCTCACGCTGCAGGCACTAAGAGTCATTCACCTCCTGCACTCACCGTATCAGCTTCATCGCTGTGCTTGCTTTTTGGTTCAGGCCTGCACCTGATGTGTGTGATCCTGGAAGGAAAAAGCCTCTTTGTTCCATTCTGTCAGGGTGTGGGAATGGGGAGACTCCCAGCTAAGTGGAAAGGACATTTCCTGGGCAATAGCCATAGCCCCCATACAGCTCCCCACACGTGATGTGACATCTGTGCACCGCAGGGCTCTGCTCATCATGTGACCTGATGGACAGATGTACACGGAGGTACCTGAGTAAGCTGAGAGGTTTAATTTTGATCCCTGGTACCTAAAAATCATTTCAGTTTTGTCTTCCTTGACAGAACTTGTAGACATCATGTTATGACACTTTATATATTTGCTTTAGGTCTTTTCCCATGTACTACATTATGTTCTATGCAACAATTTCCTCATTTTCCATTTACAAGGTGTAACTACCTGCAAGATACTAGTTCCAACCCACAGTTTCAGAATGAAATATAAACCAGCACCTTAAGGAGAATATGCCATTCAGTCAAGAAGCAATAGCCTCATTTTTCCAGGGTATCAGCTGTCAACTGACAATCTCAGCTGTGCAAAGTCTTAACATTCAAACACGAAAAAGCTGCATATCAAGACTAAAATGCATGTAGTAATGGAAAACACACTTGCCATACTTCAGTTTGCATTAACAGATACCCTATCCAGTCAGACAGTTTTCTTACTCAAGAAAATTCCCCGGTGAAGACCTAATGAAAAAATTGTATTATTTTTGCTTTTCTTTTCAGAAGGATTTTTTACAAACAGGGTAATTCAACTATTCAAATGAAACATTAGTTTCCAGTTTCTTAGCGCAACTTAAAAAAACAGATAAAGTAGGCAAAAGACAGCTTAAATGAATAAGTAAAAAATACAAAAATCTTGTGTTTTACTGCTTTTAAGGAATCAACTTAAAAAACCTCCTAAGCTCCCTTGCATGAGGCCTGAACTTTGACAGTATTAACTATCCCTGTGTTTTCACTTATGTTAAACTGTCATCCTGATGTCAGATTTTCTGTCAGATATAATGTTTGCCTATAAAGTAATAGTAAATTAAAAAACCCTATTGTAACTGCTACTGGAGCCTTACTGGGAATGTTTTCTGAAAACTACTCTGACATGATGAAACAAAGTTCAAATAACTAGAAAGTAAGCCCCTAGACCAATAACCTAGCCCTTAGAAAGAGTATAAACTACAACAAATATAAACAATCTGACCCTGTTGAAATCTTAGCACATACAAGCAAGGATTCTGTCAACTACAGTTTACCAGCTAGGCAAGAAAGTTTAAATATATAGTTAAAAATACCATAATTTTTTTCCCCTGACATGTAAGTTTATTTGACTTGAATCTAGAAAAAACTTAGCCATGTCTTGAGTTCAGCTTCTTTGTTATGGTAAACTTTATTATTTTAAAAAGGCTCTGAGGACAGCATACAAAATCCTAGCTCTGCTCCAAACAAGTAGAAAAATTCCCACTGACTTCTTAGTGAAACTAAAAATACTTCATTTCAATAACTAAGTATTAATAAAACAATATTGAAAAAGTATTTGAAGTTGATAATGGAGTAGACCAGTAAATCAGATATGTGCTTTAAGGCCTAATTTATGTGGACTACCTCTAACTAACTAAGGATCCTACTGGAATAGAAAAAAGAGTAATAATTTTCATCACAAGGAAATAAACAGTTTCTTTCTCTTGTCCCTCTCTAGTCCATGTGGGAGCAACATCTCCCAAGAGTCTCATCCAGTCAAGTCCTTTGCACTCACCATTTCCCTCAGTGAATTTTCGTCCAACTTGATAATGTTTCTTAAACTTCAAACAAAACAGAGAATTCATTTCCTCAGCTGGCTTTAAGATCAGCCTTCCAGTCCCCCTTTGCAGCTTACTGTCATTAAGAATTCCTATCCCTATTCCTATCCACATGCACTTTTAAAATTCTGCTCACACAGATTCATTTTCTTTATTTCTTTCCTTCTATTAAACTTATGCAGCTTCCTGGCTGTCCCTTTCCTCTACATTCCTTCTACTTAAACCTATCCTCCTCCAGTTTACTTTCCCTCTTGTCCAGTCACTACATGCTTGTGTGAAAAGTCCCTCTCCAGCTTTCTCGTAAGCCCCCTTTAGGTACTGGAAATCTGCTCTGTGGTCACTAAAAACCTTCGCTAGACTGAAAAATCCCAACTCTCTCAACCTGTTTTCATAGAAGTGCTTCAACTATGGGATCATATTTGTGGCCTTCCTCCATTCAAATCCCTTCTAATGCTGTGGGACCCAGAGCTGGATGCAGCACAGGTCCAGCTGGGGTCCTACCCGAGCAGAGGGGCAGAATCCCCTCCCTTGCCCTGCTGCCCGCACTGCTTTGGTACAGCCCAGGATACAACTGGCTTTCTGGGCTGTGAGCACACACTGCCAGGGCATGCTCAGCCTCTCATCCACCTCCTCCAAGTCCTCCTTGTCAGGGCTGCCATCAATCCCTCCACTGCTCAGCCTGTGCTTATGTTTGGGATTTCCTGGATCCAGGTTTAGGACCTTGCATTTGGCCTTATGGAAATGTACGATATTTGCATGGGCCCACCTCTCAAATGTAAGATAGATAGCTTTCTTTTCTGGCTAGGTGCATATAGTGTTGATGTACTTTCTCCACTGCTAATGTGCTTATTCATCTTGACAGCAGAGTTTTATATCCAAGAGTCTCTGGAAAGCATATTTAAAAGTCTCCCTCTTCAGTGGCCCTTGTCAGATCTTGACAGACAGGGAACAGTGTCCTCTCATAAAATATCCATCCTATAATGAGTACAGCTTTGGTTCTCAGACATTTTTCCTGACACTTTCTCCTCTTCTCTTATGGTTAATGCCAATAGCATCATTTGTTTTGAGAGGATTTGGCTTCTGGTTTTTCTAAAAGGGCACATACTGGCAGCTGCCTGGTGTGAAGCTTTCAGGAGCACTGACTGGAGCTCAACTCAAGAGGTGACTTTGCATCACCACCTGAGTGCTCAGGAGGTACCAGAGACAAAGAGGAAATTTTGAAAGCAATGGATGAAAAGACCTGTCTTCATGTTTCTGTTCCGAAAACCTAAACTGTCTGCTTTTAGATGGATTATTCCAGCTATTGAGACCAAAAAAAAAAAAAAAAAGAAGTATTTTTAAATCAGGATTACATAATTTAATTCTTTTTCTGCATCACACACTATGTTTTGTTTCTGCAATAGGCTGCCTATATGTTCTGATCTTGCTTCCAAATATTTGTGTTTGTCCACTTTTAACACAGTAGCTTCCTGGTTTAACTTTCAAGCATGGAATTCCTCAGAAACTTTTGCACTAAAGACTCTTAGCTGGGCTAATGGAACAGTAAAGAGAAATAAATAAGTGGCATTTGACAAGAACATATAAGGACCCTAATTTTTTTAACTAAGCAGAGGTGACCATCTGAGCTTCTCTTTTTCAAGGCAGCCTTTAATTTTTTCTGTAGCCATATTTAAGGCTAGTTGGTTTTTGGGTCCTGCTTCCCCTGCCCAGTGTTTTGGAAAGTTTGGGAAGTTCTCTGACAGGTTTGGTCCAGCAAGTGAGGAATTTTCAAGCTGGTGATGTAAATGTAGCAGTTCTCCAGGCACTCCACTTCCGCAGTCCATCTAGAATATTATCAATTGAAACAGCAGTGAGAAAGATGCAGCACATCTTAAAAAAAGAGCTACAGTACTTGAGCATGAATTACTTTCTCTTCTCCCCTCCAAAATCAGTGAATAGGTTCTTAGTAAAGAAATTCAGTCCCTCAAAACTGAAATCAGCAGCTGACATGTGCTTCCCCAAAGTCTTGAGCATTCAACATTTGTCAGGCCTTCAGCAAAAATGACTGGTTGTCACTTGGTAGCATCATTGAGGCTTCTTCTACAAGAAAAAGAGCTCATAAAAACTCAATAAACTATGATTAGATGCCAGTGTGTTGCAAAGCTTAAGAACTACTAAAAATGCTTTCAGTTTCCTTAACCTGTGAACTTTAAAAAGAATCTAATTTTTGTCATGCTGAAAGATGCTCTGTGAACACAGCTTTGAAACTGGAGACACCCAGTTTTATAGCTCACAAACGGGACTAATTGTGTACCATAGCTTCCTAACTAGTTTGATCCTTGAACTCCAAATCATTCTTCCTTCTGGTTGGACATGGAATGCAAGATGACTGCTTCCCTAGAAAGCAATGCTGAGAATGAACTGTAAATGCCTATCTCTTTTTCACTTCCCCAGTAACATGTTTTGAAAAGTGGAATTTGCTTCATATTCGTCAAAAACTTGATCTCTGATTTGCTTCACCACATCATGAGCTATTCTCTAAAATAGACTTGCCCATTGAAAGATTAGTTCATAAAAAAACACTTGATATTGTTTGAGATAAAAAAGATAAATGGCTTTAAGTGTGACTGATACATTTGCTAAATATTTTGTAACGTTTATAAGGCTACACAGACAATGTTTTTCATTAAAAATGTCACCAGCATATCTGATAGTAAGTTTATTTCAGTTGCTCAGTGGAATGGAAAAAATACACAAATGAGAAAGGATTATGAGAAATAAGATCTGGGACAGCAAGTGTTTATTCAGATGTCATCTTAAAGGGCACAATCTCATCCTTACACTGGTCTGGTAAAGTCCAAAATCTGATTGAAAACATATAGGCTTGTCTCCAAAAGGTTTGAATATTCAATTTGGGAAATTATAGTCCAATGCCATAACCTAGTTTTTAAAATTTAAATATTGATTAGCAGTCTTTCCTACACTGTTAATAAATATGGAATCCTAATTTTGAGTATTGGTGGCTTGTTGCATATAATGAAAATATTTTATGCATTTCAGTGAATGGCTGAAGCATCACTGGCTTCTTGTCTTCCTGGCTTCAGTGCTACTGAACTTCGGCAAAATGCCATTCATGACTCACACTATTTATTTATTTATTCTTTATTTTTAGACTAATGGGAACTTTATGAATTCCTTCCCTGGTTTTTAAGAGAAATACCATAGCAGCTATGGTCCATAAAAATGGTGATTCAGAATCTTAAATTATTGCCTTAATGAATAGCCTTAACTCTTATTGAGTAAGGGTAATCACCAAATAATTGATTTTAATTTTGAAGATACTCTTGTTAAATTTGGTTTTTATAAAATTTTTTACCTACCTACATAGAAATTGACACTGTTAAGCGGTTTGTCAAGTTGACTGTTTAGTTTCCGTTGGCAGTGCTTTTTTGCAAAGAATATTTTTCATTTGCAATTTAATGCAGAAATGCACCATAGAAAGTACATGTATCATTTACAGTACAAAGAACCCATGTCATCCTCCAAATGACAACACACATGTGTAGGTCAGAAAGCAGTAGTGTAGTGTTACATGGACAAAATAAACTCAGCGTCTGGAATGTCTATACTCACTCAACTATACCACAGCTTTTGGGAGTGTTTCAGCTGTCAAAGTCTCTTCCCTTTTCCTAAGTGCTCCTTTGCCTTTTCAACATCATCACTTGGATTGTAACTTTCATAGTTAGTTCAGAACATACAGTAGAAAGTTCAATCATCCTGTAATAACTTTTAGAATTATATACAGAATACTTCCATTCAGGAACACAGATTGAAAGTAATTCTTTACAAATATAAACTTGTATAGAAAATTAAGACATTTCATACATTTTATTTCATGTTACATTAATGAAAATTTAGTTTTTATTTAAGTGGAGTTTTGACAGTAAAGGAGGGGAGGAATATTTTTCTTCTGCTAGCAAGTGTAAATTATAAAAGTGTAACAGTTTCCTCTAAATGTAGTGTAATCAGACAGGAGAATAGGCTGGTAACCTTTCATTTAGTGCACAAATGTCCCTACCACAACCATCTGCATATCATTTACTTCAAAGTCTGTGTTTACTATTTTAAGAGTTAGCATTTAAACCTTTAGTATTTTATTACACAATTTTAGCTTCAACATTTTCCAGTAAATCACAGCTCACTTCCAGATAGTATTCATTTATGATGTTACTTTCACCTTTTGTTTGCTGACAGGAAAATGAGATAAGAGAAAAATCTTAGCTGGAGGTCTGGACAGGCAGACATGTTTGATGGGGCATAGAGACATCTCAAGCATTCCCATATACATTCCCAAAAGATTTTTTTCCCTCCCTTGAGAAATAACTCATAGACCATTGGGACTTCCTGCTCTAGGGAAAAGGAAAAAAAAGAAAATTTTAAATGTCTCTTTTTCAGACGCTCTTATTTCTGCAGCGTACTAATTTTTTCCAAAAGTTACAGACTCCTAAAATTGATAACTTAGTTCCAGAAAACATGAAGAAATAAATTATTTTATTAAAAGTTACTTTAAAATAGCTTAAGGTCTGATTGATGGAGATTGATGCAATGCCCTTAAAAATGTGTTCCCTTAGGTCTGTCAAGATAAATGGTTCTTGGAAAGGGTAGTGATTCTTCTATTTCCATCCTGACTTGAAGCAGTAGGAACAGGAACAGACTGAAAATAAGTATGAAAGCTATTTTAAAGAGAACAAAACTGTCTGCAAAATTGAAATCTTGACAATATTTTGCCTTCATAACACCGATGTATTCATGTGATGTGGAAATAAAAATACAAGCACACATGGAGTGCCTGTCAATATGGTTACACACGCACATTAAGGAGCATGTGTAGCATTATATGTTGGTAAAATACTGCCTACCTGAACAGCTGTAATGAAATTGAGGCAATGTTTCCTTCTTTTTTAAAAAGTACATTATTGGATAACATTTCACTGTTATTCATATCCAGTAGGATCCAAGTTGGCTGATACCAAGAAAACCCTCCTAATGTACAAACTTCAATTATACTACAAATAAACAATTTAAATATTTAGTATTTTAACTGAAAATTAAGTTTGTTAAAATAGTCTGTGAAAAAACCTACATTTTTGTCTTTATATTAAAAAATGTATCTGTGAATGAGAAATTTAAGGATTCTGTGGCATATAAGGATAACCTTTTACAATCAGAAAACTGCACATTGACACAGCATCAAAAAAAACCCCCAGTCCAAATTATGGGATAAATTCTACTTCAGATGACTCATGAAGAAATCAGATGTGGCCACAATCCAAAGAACACTGCCACTCTGAAAAAAGGGCAGGGCAACTAAGACCAAGCATTACTAGGTTAAAGATACCTCAAGATATCTGGAGTATGAGAAGCAGGAAGGTCGCATCTATACTCTGAAAAAGTATTCCCAAAGGAACTAATGAGACTCAGCTTTTCTTATTTTGACCAGTTACTAAAACTAAGCAAATCTGCCTATGGATGTTTAAGTAAAATTTCCATCTTGCTTGCTTTTGTGTGTATAATGCACGTCTTGGTGAAAAAAGCACCTGGATGATGACCACAGGCATTGGAAGAGCTTTTAAAGCAAGTGGTTTAAATTTGCAAAGATAAGTTCTAAATAAAGCTCATGATATTTTTATCAGGGATGTGAGAACTATAACTCAAAGTTTTTGACAGCTTAATATATGTGTAACATGTCACTCCTTTGTGGAAGGGAGTACTCAAAATTTCTCAATGCCTTTGGTCAAAGAAGAGTGGCAAAAACCAAAGGGGTACAAAAGAAAACCGCTCACAAAGTTTTATCAACAGACTACACACTTGGCATGGAAATATGTTTGCCCCTATAAAGAGAAGTGAGATAGGAGAGGAAAGGGGATCACCAGTTCTGGGTCCAGCACTGATCCAGCCAATAGGTTGTCCAAGGTCCTGGTGGTGCCACCCAAGCTTTGTAGGGGTGGCACCGTTTTATAGGTAAATTTCCCTCTCCTGGGACTTAGGTTTCTCACTCTTTGTGTAAATAAGTGAGCAGGTGCAGTCCATACTTCTGGACTTTTCTGGAAATGGGTTGAGGGTCTTTGAGGGTCTTTTGATGGTCTTGATCCCCCTCTACTGGATTGACCCTGAGCCGACAGTTCATGCCTAATTCTTGACCCTGATTATGCTGATGTGGTCACCACAGACCAGAAGTAGGAAGTGGGTTCCAGAAAGCTGCTGCCCTACTTTCTGACAGCCCCTCTTTCTAGCCACATCCTGTTCTTACTTGCCCACTTGAATAGCCATTAGCATTTGAGGCAGAACAACACATTAGCTCCTTACTGCCCAGGCATCTACAATATACCAAACTCTGTAGCTTCCATGGATATTTAAAAGGTGCCTAGCTGTAAATATATCTTTTGTTGCTAGGTTTTCTATTGGATCTACTCCACTTTTTAAAATCCAAAACAAAAGTTAGAGGAAAATCACTATATATGTGTCATTAGCCCTGCAGTTTTCTCTGTATCTACATTAGATGACTAAGCATGCAATATGTGTTGTAACACAACCTGTTCACACAGGACACAGCACTGTATAGAAACTCATTATTAACATTACCTCTTGCTGAAAATAAATGTTAGACTTGACAGAATCAGACTATAAACATTAATAAAATCACCAAACTTTATTTGGAAAGCCTGCTCCAATAACTGACAAATTCTATAAAATAGAACAAGCACCCAGCACTGCTTGTACTATTAATATGGGGTAGCGTTGGGCAAAGGAGGGATGTATGTATGGAGCTTAAATGCTGCCAGGAACATGACTGTTTAATTAGTATAGATTAAACATTTGGCAGCAAAGAACAAATGCAAGACATCATTCATAACATAAAATGGAAAAAAATGGTAATTCAATTGTCTATAAAATGCACAAATAAGTTGCTGATTCTTTGAAAAATTCTTTAGTATGGACACAAAATATACAATCAGGAAGGTGTTTCATTTGACTGAGTATTGATAACTCTTCACAATGGATTATTAGTATCTCTACCAATGGTTAGAAAATACACTTCTTTTAGTGCATACTCTACATGATGTCTTCCCTTTCTTGCCCATTTAAAACTTGTTTGAAAATAAAGCCTTGGCTATAAAAGCAATGTGTTGGAATGTGCTGCAATATTATTGACCTGTCCTTGTTTTTTTGGCAACTTAGCTGGAGTATTTTCGCCAAATTTTATGATTTTATGTGATTTGAAGTAATAAAACATGATGCAGTCCCAAAGTGGTGACCTTAGAGAATTTTTTCTCTCTAAAAATCCATCACTATAACTTTGTAACAAATCTTAACTGTAAAAGTATTTCAATTTTCCCAGCTGTTTTTGCAATTTAAGCATATTTTGAGACATGTTTTTTCCCATCTGTGCTTTCATTTTTATACTTTGTTCAAGAATACATGCCAGCCAAATTCCTAGACAAAAGATAGAATATTTAATAAAAAATTCCAAGAAGAATCACTGAAATGCTATCAGTTAAATAGTCCTTCTTTCAAACATTCCCTCTCCCTTGTATTATCTTTAAGATAGTCATTGATCAACTTACTGCCTCAAAAGCAAAATTTCTGAAAATGCATCACTAATAGTCAGCTACTAGGTTTTAACATTTATTTTATTCAATAACCACAATGTAATCATGGTTAACACAGTTCTCATAACATTCATATATGATCTGAATCAAAAAGAGATTAAACCATAGCTAGTGCTGTGGCAAGATAGAAATCTGGCAAATAATCCCTGTTTCACCTTCCAGATTTGAGCAAAATATTGAAGAAGACAGACATGCTGTTCAAACTACCAAGCCTCCTGACTGATGGCTGGGGAATGAGGCATTCATTCCCATGTCCTTCCCTCTTTCAAACCTCTTTTTTACCCAAGCTATTCTTCCCCCTTCAGAAACTGAGTGTGCTACTGCTTACAAAGAAAGGAGGCTCCTTGGCAGGAGCTGATGAATAGTTTCTACAAAGAAATGTGCCACAAAGACCAGCAGTTCTGCAAAAATGGCTGCTAATCCTCAGTGTTGTCAGTGTAGCTCAGTTGTGGCTGTGGGAACTGGAGTCCTGTTAAAAATGTTCTTCCACCACCCTGTCAGTGAAACCCAAGGGCTTTGCTTGCCAGGGGTATGAGTGGGAACAAGTTCTGCTGTCACTAAGTTCAGTGCAGGATGGTGAGGCATTTTGGATGAAAGTCATTCTTTTACTTTTTGAAGAAGGATGAAAGTAAGCACCTGCCACTAAGAAAAAGTTGTAGGGGTGTAGCTGTAAAAAGTGCTACTTACTACAGTTTTGCACTGTATGATGAAGAGAGAGGGGAAATAAGCAGAGAGGGATCAGTGCATTATCTTGGTTCAGGTCGGAAAAAGATTTTATGATGTGTACATGCAGAGAAGGTACAAAAGTGGGAGAGGATTAGTGAATATGAAGAAAAAACCAGAAGTGTTTTATGTAATCATGCTTTATAGGATTTTTAGGGAAAAAAACACAAGAAGCTCCAAAGCCACTAAATAGGTCATTATAATTTTGATGCTTCATGTTGCTCCAAATTAGAATAAATGAGTCAGATAATAAAACTGGCTTTAAATATGAAATCCCTTTTGGTATTCACATTTCATGCTTTCAAGTAAGAACAGATATCATATTCCCTAAATTACATATTTAATATTTTTTAAGTTAAAAAACAGATGTGAAGACAAACTTCAAACTGGAGTCAAGAGAATACTTCAGTGATTTGGAAATCCCCACATAAATAAGAAATTATTTGAAAGAGATCAGATACTTGGAGATATGCTTATACTTACAGATATTCAAATAAGACAAATTATGAAAATACAGATCTGTGCGTCCAAACAAAACTGCTTTCCAAGGTTACAAGTACAGTGACAAGGGGTATAAAAATCTGGCAACCAGAACCACCAGATGCCTTAAATTGTAATCATGGGTTTTGCATACTGTATTCAGAGCAACCTTACATCTGTGTGTTTGAACTGGGCAATTGCCTAAGCCCACCATAAAATGTTTACCTTACATTTAAGCCCAGAATTAACTCCTTTTCTAGTAGTGTGTTTTGGAATAACTCAGTGATAACAATTTCAAAGAAGTCCTGCAGGTCTGCAATCCTATATGCAGAGATGACTTTGCTCAGATTCTCATTCTGCTCTCCCTTTGGTGAACAAAGAACCTTGAAGAATGAGTTTAAATACCCACAACTATTTCATGAAAGAATCAAAGCTCATGAACAATCTTTCTTTGTTGATCTATTTATTACTGTCTTCCTTTTAATTTTGAGCTTTTTTTTCTAAATTAAAGATGTTGCAATATTTTCAATGCACTGACAGGTGAAGCCATATCCTTGATCTTGATAAAGGTGTTTCCTTATTTAACTGTATACTGAGGCAAATAAAATGCATTCTGGAGATTTCACTTCATAGTCTTTTAACAGAGCTGCATTTGTGCAAAGTTTTTTTCAATGTTATCTATAATGATGTCCAGTCTTCCAGATTCAGTTGCTAAAGTTAATTTGACTCATAATTTAAATTTAAATTTAAAATTTAAATTTAAATTTAAAAATAATTTAATTCCCAGATATCTAGCCTTTTCAGAGGGATACATATTAGCTGTTATTCTTGGCCATCTCACTTCAGTGAAAAATTACTTATTTTTATCTATGTAAAAGTCTGCAGAATTTTGCAAATGTCCTTTGACTATGGCGCACCAAATACCAATTTGCATTGCTTTTTAAAATAAATTATCACTGTATTCTGACATCTCACAGTGTAATGATCAAGGACTAAAGATACCTTACTACTACTACTCAATTAAAAGGCACTGATTGTTGTCCAACATAAAAGAAGAAGCTGACCTAAAAGATGTCACCAAAGAATTAAAAAAATTCCAACATTTTTGGTCAAATAAGATTTGTCTATGGGTGGAGAAGCTTTTGAAAATGAGGAATAGCATGGAGCAAAAGGTAACACTTAAGAATCAACCCTATGAATAGTGAATAACTCTAATTATCATAGTATGATGGCAATTGAAAATACCCATGTACAATTATTATGCCAAAATCCAGTTGACTGTAGGCTTAATTCTAGTATTCAAAAAGATCATTATGCAAAGAGCATGTAAAGGCTTCCTAAAGACTGGCTTTACATCTTTGTGGTAGAAAGAGAAGTATGTTTATGGAGCAGAACAGTAGATGTGGGTCAAAGTTTATGCCGGGTCAGAAATCTCCCTGTTGTGCATTGCAGTTCACCAGCATGGGGAGACTGGAGTAAACAAACAAATGCTGCTTTGACAGTTTGGTCACACTGGGCATCAAGGAATAGTGGTCACTTCAAATGTAAGAATATACGACCAGTTTTAGAGGTTTTGATTTCTTAATATACCCTGTTTTCTCCATTTGCCACTTTTAAAAAACAGATCTGAAGTAAGAAAAATTAACCCAGTCCTTGCTTAAGTAATATTTAAGGGGAAAAGCTTAAATATTCAAAGCTGATAGATCTGCCCATTGTTCTTTAGCTGGTTGGAAGTGGAATGGTTATATCTGAACAGTGGTTTACAGAATATTAAATCACAAGATAATTTTTGCCCACTGATATAGAAAATAGCCATAAAACAAAGTTCAAAGTGTCTCATTACTACAAGCCACCATTCATATAAAGATAAAACTATTAAAATATTATTTTTTTAAAAATCAAGTTATCAACCTGTTTTACTCAGATTAGGAACTGGTGATGTATTACCATTTGTGCTTGATGACACTAGCTATTTTTTATTAGCTAGTATCCTCTTTGTAGGTAGAGCATGAAGCTCAAAATTTATTATGGTTCTCTTGATAGAAATGTGTTGGAGTGAAGTAGAAATTTGGTTCTAGAAATTTCCTCAGTCAATGGAACAAATGAAGTCTTGTGGCCTGGACTTTCATGAATTCAAACATATGCAATGACACATCAAAGAACTGTGGGATATTTGCAATTTCTGACAAGAAATAAAGAAATGTGAAGAAAAACCAGACTGCTTTTTCATAGTCCAGGCAGGTAGAAAGAAAGATTTATGCAAAAGGCTACTTTAATTTTCTCCTTGCTACTTCTTGTTCCTTACTTTCCTCGAAAGCAGGCTACTTTATTATGAAATATCTACTAAAAAAGCCATATTAGTTTAGACAGAAATTATTTCAGAGTCAAGTATTTTAAACAACTTGTGCATTCCTTAATATTAAGCATTTAAAGTATTTATAGATTTTTCTACTATTTTGTGTCTTTATTTGACATTCTCTCTGATAAAAATGCACACATAACAGTGTTAAATGACATCTGACCTCTTTGAATTCTAGTCATGTAATGAATAATAGCTTTTAAAATAGTTAAGTGTAAATACAGGAAGATGACTAAACTCCTAAACTTTTATCTTCTAAAAA
The DNA here is from genome assembly GCF_027887145.1 of Ammospiza caudacuta. Taxonomy (NCBI): domain Eukaryota; kingdom Metazoa; phylum Chordata; class Aves; order Passeriformes; family Passerellidae; genus Ammospiza; species Ammospiza caudacuta. The sequence continues at coordinate 90,796,302 of NC_080595.1, read as the reverse complement.
ATTCCCATCACTGCCAAAGCTGGTGAAGCTCCTCTGATGGTTACAATGGTGGGAGCACTAGGGGAGAAAGGCTTCCAAGTGCCCACAAGCACTTTCATCACTGTACCTACTACCTACCCCCTGCAAATCTCTGTTCCTGCCTTTAGAAAATGAATGGCCACACATTCCTTGTCACATTTGGTTTTCCTCTCACAGAGCTTAATGTTGGGAAACTTAATATAAATACATAGCAGACAAGGACAAGGACCAAATTTGTTCAGCTAGGCTGCCAGCAGGCTTACTGTACTACACCCTTTCCAACATTTAAAGAATGCAACTATCTTCTCTCTTTCCTTTCCCATGTAGCTTGAGAATTACATCCAAGACAGTATGAAGAAAGAAATGGTAGAGATCCAGCAAACTGCAGTGCAGAACCAGACTGCAGTAATGATTGAAATAGGCACAAACTTGCTAAATCAAACAGCTGAACAGACCCGCAAATTAACAGATGTTGAAGCACAAGTAAGTAATGAATTTCAACCTCAAAATGCTTCTGCTTCCCAAATACTACAGCCATACATTTAACACTGTTGAGGGTTAAGTGCTTCTGTTCAACAATTAGAATTGTTGTGACCAACGGTTCTACCCAACTTAAGAAAATACTAGTATTTGGTAATACATAGTTCCATCTCAAGCCCAGTGCTTTCACTGGAGTGATTTTCATTACAGTAGCATTTTAAGTAAGTCTAGAAAGACAACTGCTAAATTAATCTTTAAATAGAATGTATTTAAAACTACTATACTATATCCAGGCATCAGTTGGGTCCTAGTGTGCTTTATACTCACATTACTCTCATTACTAATCTTAGCTAAATGAGTCTCTTCAAACTGTCTTTACTCCATTTACCAGCCTAATTGCTTTTTTAAATGAAATATTTCCTTTTTTATTTTAACTTATCAAAAGAACTATGTCTTTTTAATTAATGTTTTCACAGATAACTCTAAATGGGTAACAGTTCACTTCCAGCACAATGCACTGCATTATGGTAAACAAAGGGACACATAAATCTGAGATTAATAAAGAAAAAAGAAATTAGGAGACTGCTAGAAAAGTATATTCACACAGAAGTAAACTTGTCTGCTGTACATTTGCTACCTTCAAGCAAAACCAAATGTGTTTTAATTGAAAAGCATTAAGTACAATAAAACATTCTGTTAAACAGAATGCAGATATTAGCAGAAGGATAAGTCCAATCCGTGTAGAGTGGTATGTATTTGTAGTTTCGCAGATATGGTAGGAAGATGCAGATCTTTAATTGCTAAAACAATAATGGGTATATCATGCAGCACATAATATTTTGTATAATATAAAAAGTATGCAAAGCCTAAAATCCATGTTAGATGTTTTAATATCTCTAGAATTCATCCAATGAATCAAATTGAACTTTTTAACCTAAATCAAGGCTTTGTGAACTCTTTGATAAACTGAAAATTCATAGCTTATAGGCATACTGAGCTGAACTTTTATTGTATTATTCAGGAGACTAATATTTTGCACATATTGAGAGAATGTATTTATTAATTCACAGTAATGTCTTTATGGAAATTACTCAGTTGTTTTCTGCTTAGAGGAAGAAAATCATCACTGTAACTTTCCTTCTCTGCTTGAAATTACTGGTGACTCGGTTAAGGGCTTAATTAGCAACATAAGGAAATTAACCAAACAATTGCTCTCTCAAGGACACTTACTTTTGGCAATAATTTTCAATTACACTTAAGTGTGAAATCATGTCCTGAATGACTGTTTAACATGAAGGACATGAGTAATCAATTCTTCCTGTCAAGGAAAGCCAAATTCTGTTGAATTAAAAAAAGCTATTCTAAAACAATGAGAAAATATTTCTAGAAAACTTGCCTTAAAGCAATGCAATACAAACCATAGAGTATCATGTTTCCCAGTATCTGCATTTCTTCATTTAAAGATGTAAATAAATTGTAAACTATGCATAGAAAAAAGGTAATATTAAAATGCAAAGAATGAATTGACTAAAGGGTGGTCACTTTAGTTGATTTGCTTCATGTGTTTCATGAAATATTAGTCATGTGTTTCACATGACAAATGCTTCAAAATATAATTTGGGATTGAATAGGAGAGAACTATCAAGTGATTTCACAACTGTGCCAAGATTTCAGCTAGAGACTTACTTGCAGCGCCAGATGGGGAAAACAACTCAACTCATTCTTTGAGCAACAACTGTCACAGTTCCAGTAATGAAATAAGAATTATCATAACAGAGGGGAAGGTATAACAACAAAGTTGAAGTACACAGAAACTCTCATCAGAAACATAGCGTACTACTGAAATATTCCCAATGATATAGTGTAATAACAAAATTAGTTCAACTCTGTGTATTCTTCTTCATTCTGATTCAATGAACATTTGTACCAAAATTAAGTGTTTTTAAGTATTGAAAAATATTTTTAATCATAGGTGTACATAGAGATTGACATGATTTCGCAACATAACAAAATGACAATTTATTTAAAAGACATATCTTTTAAAAGAAATTTCTTTTTTTGTAAATTTTTTTTAGGTATTAAACCAGACAACCCGACTTGAACTTCAGCTTTTGGAACACTCTCTTTCAACAAACAAACTAGAAAGACAGATTTCAGATCAGACCAATGAGATAACTAAATTACAAGAAAAAAACAGGTAAGTTTGTACAGCCCAATGAAATGCTATTCCATGAAGTACCCTTCTAATAGTTTTAGAAACAAATCTACTCAAGTAGGAAAATAAGGGTTCATACATGCACAAGCTTTCCAAACTGATTACAAAATGTTACCCACACTCATTACAAAGGTCATATATTACTTAAAGCCTAGGATTTTCATGTAGGTTTATTCTTGTATTCTGTTTATATATTGTTCTTCACTATCTAAAGTTCTCCTTTATATGAGGAACTTAAGGTTAAAACTGAAGCAGTACTTCTGTTGTACCCAATTTATAATCTTCTTTAGACTTTTCCATATGAATTTGATGTAACCTTGATTCAAACTAATTGAGTGTAACCACATCTCCAAAATTTTATTTCCATGTAGTACATAGCTATCCTAATGATTAACCAGGTCATTGCTACAATTTTTTAACCTAATGTAGCAAGAAAAGTAAAGCACTGATCATATTCAACGTTCCTCAAGAGTCCATGTTTTGAAATTGACCAAAATCCAACCATTACTCCTATTCTCTTCTGTACTCGGCTGTGGTCCAAAGGCTCATACCTTTTTTCAGCTAGCTTCGTTTCCATATCACCACGGTCTTTTTTTACTTTTGGCAATAAATAGTTTACAGAGGAATCTAAAAGCAGCAATAACAGTAAGTTTTCTCCTTCAAAGCAATGTCTTTCAATGAGAACCATATGTGCAAAGTGATTTTCTTTGAAAGAATTAGCTTAAGAAACCCAGGAGACATGTTTTGACATTTTTGTTCACTACTCTACTACATTTATGTATGTTCCCTAAAGGTTTTATCTACCAACTTAAGAAAAACAAGCATCCTTATCAAATGGAAAGCAAAGGAAACACTGATTTTCAAAAGGTCATGTTTTTTGGTGTTGAACTCAGCAGACTTTAGACTACCCTTGTAACATGCACATAAAACACAAAAGCATTGTTTCTCACTTAACAAAGTACAATCTGCATTGAACTAATCTGCTTGAAACATAATTATATATAAGGTTCAGGATTTTTTTTTTCAGTAACAGCAATAGATTTTAGGTGAATTTCTCTCTTCTGGCTATGCACCTTTTAAGATCAGCTTTCTCAGAGTGTGTATCAGAACAATTAGCAGTTGCTCCCAGCCAGTTACCCAATGTTCCCAGCCAGCTACCAGCTCTAAAATTTAGAGCTACAGCTCTAAAATACCAGCTCTAAAATTGGAGAAAGGTAGCCCATCTTCAAGTAACTATTTGCATGTTTCCCTGTCTTAATGCCATAACATTTATGTTAAGTATGTGTTTTATTATAGGATATTTGAAATGTTCATAGTTACATCTTTAAATAAGTTCTATCTTTTAATAGGGTAAACCCATGATAGCTTAGTCACTTTACCTTTCCTTTAATAATGTTGAATTATCAAACACCCAATTATTACATTTTTAAAGTCTGCAATACACACTGTAGTAGATAATGTTGTTTATTAGTGCACTTACATAATAAATGAAAGCATATGTATCAAACTAAACTTTCATTTAGTTGTCTACTGCTTGCATAGCATTAGAGAATGAAGTTGAGTGTTCATGAAGAAAGAAACTTATACAATATGCTCGATTCTCTTGTCATCAGCTCAAAATTGTAATCTTTTATTTAGCTTTTTAGAAAAAAGAGTTCTTGAGATGGAAGACAAGCACATGCTTCAGCTGAAGTCAATAAAAGATGAAAAAGATCAGCTTCAAGTCCTAGTAACCAGACAGAATTCTATTATAGAAGAACTAGAAAAACAGCTAGTTACAGCTACAGTAAACAACTCAGTTCTGCAAAAACAGCAACATGATCTGATGGAGACGGTTCATAGCTTGCTTACTATGATATCGACACCAAACTGTAAGTCAAAGCAGACATGCTTTTATCATTTCCGTGCTATTTCCTAATTTGTGTACACTGGTACCTACAGTCTTACAACTAGTTCTGACAAACTTCTGCTTCTCAAAAGTCTGTATTTTTTGCCTTAAATTTTGCGTCCGAATTAGTTAACCTACTTTTTAGGGGGTGGGAGAAACAGCCGCATTTATGTGATTTCTTTTCAATATTTTATTTATCTTCTCTGTTTATTTATTTTCTTAACCAATTCTCTAGTGGCTCAACAAAATACAGAGAAGCCAAGTATTATTCATCTCACATGGCATTCACATGTGTGGCAGTGTACACTTGCTTGACCATATATCTAGGTGAGACTGCATATTGTAGGTCTGCAACTTTTCTTCCTGGCTCACAGAGATTGTTTCTGCCACCTCTCATTGCTTTATAACACAGAGTTTATCAAGGAAAGGATGAATTATAGTGGTTACCAAAGGCAAAGAAATAAGCACAGGCATAGTTTTTAGCCCCCTAAACCAGAAAGCACCAGGTCTGGGCAGCAGGTACTCCCACAAGTTCTTCACCAAGGTATCCTTGTTCATCCTAAAAATCCCTCAGCCTAGCAAACCTTACAGGCAATAATCTCACCCTTAAATGCCTGACAACTCTGCAACAGATCATAGACACCAAGCATAGCTTTCAGATTTATGCAGATTCTCGTGTGCCATAAAAACCCCACACAAACCACAAACTAAAAGTTATGGCTACAGAGGATTTAAACATTCCCTGCCTTGAATTTCGTGTCTGATATGGAAGTTGGACAGATTAAGAAGCTGTTCTAAAAGACTATAGAATCTGGCACAGTTGCGTGTAAAGTTCTCAGGGCTGAAAATACAGAAATATACAGAACCCCTAAAGAAAGAATTTAAAATTAAATACTGGAAAAAATATTTGAAGTTGTCATTAGAATTGAAAAGACAGTATAGGTGGTCTATGATATATTACTGTAAGGTGGATCACAGACAAGGAAAAGGGTGTTTGGAACTCCTCCTCACTTTTGGTCTTGGCCTATATGTTATTATCATAACATAGGTTGTAGATTTTTCTAAACAAAGTAAATTCCAAGTTTTTTTGTCTTCAAAACTGACGCTATTCCCTTAAATACCAAGGCTGTACATGTTCCTGTTGATGTTATCTGCTATGCTAGTGCACAAATAAGTAAACAAGTCAAAGTCATGTTGGCTACAGCACCATTAAACCCAGAGTGGAAAAAATAATGAGTGTTTGCCAAAAAGACAAAATTAGCAGGGAAAGCTTCTAAGACAGTATGCAAACAATAGAGTGTGGAAAAGCAATTAAAACACTGAATGTGTTATTTTTCTATTTAAGGCAAAGCACTTAAACAGATAAATAATGAATAAGCAAGCCAAAAAGAACATAATAAGTAACTGTAATATAAGCACATATTTATATGGCACCTAAACCTTTGTAGTAACTGACTGTGATTGTTAGATTAAATTAAAAGGGAAAATACACAGAACCAACCCCAGAAGGGTCAAATATGAAATATCAGTCAGCAGGCGAAATGCCAGGAAATTCCAACCTCCATAGTTAATAAAGAACTGAACAAAAAGATGAACCTTAGATTGTTCTGTTCAATAAGAAGGCTTAGATATATGAAAATGTATTTTTTGCACAAATGAATTCCAGAAGGTATGTATGCTTAGTGAGTTGGGCTGACCTACCAAGCTTCAGCTTGGTACATACAAAATCGTTCCTGTTCAGCAGAGGGGCAAAAAAAGGAGCTTAAAATATCTTAAGGGTAGTTCCACCAGTCTGTTGCATTATAACTCATTCACAATGTAAGAGTACTGGCCAAAAGTCATTATTAACCTAATCACTTGCTATTTAGGTATGTATATAAATAGTAGTTAATGCATGCCTAGGTTGTAATGCATGTAGGAGTCCAGCAAGGGCAATGAGTGGAAGCAGAAACTGTTCAACTGAATGAGATGCAATATCCCGAGTTTTCTCATTCAACATATTAGTAAGTGTCAGCACTTTTCAGCCTGTCAAATAACCACAGTCCTATCAGAATAATGTCTTCAAATGACGCAAAGTAATATCACACACAATAAGTACCTTGATCTGTCACTTCTTTCAGGACCAGACATATTTTTTGGAACTGCTTTAAGCCAATTACAACATAAATTGATTCTTTGTAACTTTCATTCATCTCCTCTTAATGCCTTCAATTTCTATTGTATTTTTAATAGCTAAGAGCAAATTCATAGCCAAAGAAGAGCAAATCAGCTTCAAAGACTGTGCTGAAGCTTTCAAATCTGGACTGACAACAAGTGGAATCTACACTTTAACAGTTTCAAATACTGCACAAGAGAAGAAGGTAGGATGACCATAAAGAGTTACCTAGCCATACTGCATGTTAAAGGTTATTTAATCTGGCAAATATGCTATTTTAAAGGCTAGCTATTAGTGAAGTTTACTACTTACCAAGTTTTTTTATAAGCTTTTAATCACTCCTAGATCTGAGTATCTTACAGGAAGAAAAAAGTCCTTCAGGTGAAATCTTGTCTCAGTTGAAATGAAATGAAATTTTGTTGTGTGCTTCATCATGTCAGAACTTAATTCTTTTCTCCACATAATTAAAGTAATTAAATCAATAAAATAGTGTAATTTCATTATAAAATCTGTAACTCCAACAGAGTTGCTCTGCATGATCAGCAGACTCCTGTCTCCTTTAATTTCTTAGTTCCTTCATATGCCCAAGGGGGTCTTTAGGTGGCAAAAGGAGGTAAAGTCAGGGGCATGGAAATCTCATGGATTTATACTCATGGAAGCAATCTAATAGTACTGGACTCATGTATGGGTTTCAGTTCTTGTATCACAGAGTTTTAAGGACATTTGTGTAACAAGTAGATTAACAATTAGACACTGTCTAATAGAGAAGACTTTTCTGGGAAATACTGCCCTGGAAAATACTACTACTGATTCATATAAAAGGTGAGTTTGCAAGGGTTCACTAGATCAGTTTAAATTCCTCTATGGATTTTTTCCCCTATGTATTCAACTGAAATGAACTTCAATGTCAATTTAAGTTGAAGCAGCATGCCATACCTCTGTAGAAAAGACCTTGAGCTAAAAAATGGCACTCATCGGATGATACATTGGACGCCTGACAGAGATGCTCCATCTATAGAAGTAAATAAAATGATAAAGCGTTGGAGAGTATAATTTAGTTGAAACAATCAGTAGGATCTGAAAGGGAAAAAAGTCCCAAGTTGATTGTGAGTATAAAGCACCAAAAACCTGGAGCAAGCATTCAGAGGAGTGGGGCTCCCATGATAAAGGCATGGCAGGCTGAGGAGGCTAAGGGACATATGAATATTAAAAATGCTTAATATATTTCTTAGAAAAATATGAAATAATTTTATTATGTTTTTATTTTCTAATTTCTACTGTAGATATTTTCTTTAGACAAAAATTGAAATATTTTACAGAATTCCTAAGGTTCTACTCTATTGCATTAGAAAAACTAACAGAGAATGTAAAAAAGCAGTGGAAAAAGAGGTGCAATGCGGAAAAGGAATTGGTAAAGCTCTGACAGAGAAAGCATTTTTTTTCCCAAGCAAAGGTTTAGAAATGAAGTTCACTGGTGACTAGACTTTGAAGTGCCAGAACTTCATTTTGCCCAAGCCAGACTGTGATCTTTACACTTACAAAGCTCTCAGCTAAAGGAAATAAGCAATTTATTTGGATAAGGTCCATAAAATACAATAGATAAAACCTATAATTTTTTGTAGATATAATCCAGAGAAATTATTTGCAATCTGCTTCTCTGGGAAAAAAAAAAGCAACAAAAAAACAGCTGTCTTTCCTTCAGAATAATCTAGTCTAAAACCATCAATTTCACAGGAAAATGAGTTACATAAGATGCAATGAAATGTTTTATTGTACATGAAGCTGAATGGCATTTAAATAGCATAGATATCTAGAATCACAATTTTAAAAACTAAAGGAGATGAAAGCTATTGCATCTCCAAAGTAATGAAATGCAGCAGTCTGATAGCAACTCAGGAATTACATTCCTTGGATCTCTTACTATGACTTGTCGCAAGCTTTAATCTTTGGTTTTAATTTTACTGTCAAATATAGTATACAGAGCATGCATATTTTCTAAAAGCAGACACAAGTGCATGGCATATTACAGAATAAAAATTTGTCATAAACTTAAACACTTTGTATTTTCAAAAGTACAAATTTCCTAGACTATAAAACATTAAATGCCTTACATTTGAATATGGAGGCTTTAAATGCTTAAAGCAAACATCCATTTTGGTAATTTTCTAAGTTAAAAAAAAAGTAGTTACAACATAAAAATTTCACTTAGTATTAAATCAGTCATTTAATAATATTAAAGAAATAAAATCTTATTCTGTCCATTTCAGATAGAAAAAGACAGGGAAGGTTTTACTTACCGCATGACATTGAAAATAAGAGACTCAAAAGTTTTAACCTGATGCTGATTTTTTATACAAATATAAATGCATAAGAGGAGTTGTCAAGGGAAGTGAAGGTTAGGGACAATCAACATGTTACACCATTTTCAACTGTTTATGATGTGGATAGCTACTCAGACCAGGAAACAGAGTGACCTTTTTTATTTGCCAAAAGTGCTGCACTGCTGTTTATGTTTTTGTCTTTTCCTCTTGTAACACCTTCTGACCCAAGAGGCTTATAAACAACTTCTGTGTAATCTGTAACCGATCCCACATTACTAATTTGTCTCCCATCATATTCCAAACTAAGGAATTGCATATGACTACTGAGAGGAAAACAATTATTTAATTCCATTAATATTTTCAAACTTCCCTGTTCTGCAACCAGACAAAAGATAATTCCTTTTAAAAACACTGAGGAAAACAGCAAAAGACTGCTGACACAAGGAAAAAGGGCAGAGGCAAAACTATGAAAAGGCAATAGTTTTATGCTTACAGCAACCTCATGAACCAATTAGACTGTAGTTCTTATCTAGTCACATCTTTAGGAGATAGAGATAGCAGAATACAAAAATCATTGGACATAATGACTCCAAAGTGTTCGGACAACAGCTGAAAGTGTTGCAAAGGGTCACTGCAAAGATGTGGAAATTGCACTTGCTTTGCTATAAAAACTGCTCTGGCTCTTCATCCTGATAACTCAGCCTGAGCCTTACCATTCCCAAAGTAGGTCTGAAAACACTTATACCCCAAATGCCCTCTTACAGTGCTACAGCTGCTAGAATTGTAAGTACTGAAGCACTTCACAAGATACATAAAATACTCCCTGTTCCAATTTTTTGTAACTTGAGAGGCTAATCTCTTTATTCTTTTTGGCATCTGTTTGAAGACTTCTGCTGCCTGCCTAATCTTGGTATCTATTTTTATTAGTTTTATGAAATGTTACATATCTTTCTTTTGAATATAAAACCTAGAATAGGTTGAAAGGTCAGAAGAGTTCTCTTCTAGTAGTGGTGTTAAAAGAAAGACTTAGACTTGATTGACGTTAATTTTTTTGGTGTGGAAAAATTATACTCCCAAATTTATGTAAACTTCTAAAAATTGTTACTGGTAAGAAAAATCTGCATGACATTTTCATGGTCATCTCTTCAATTTCTCATTATGTTTTTCAGTTCCTAGTGAGTTGCTTTGGGAAGTAATTTGCAGTACCCCAGCATTTATCTCAAAGAATCTAAAGTGTCTATTAAAGCTAGTTGTCCTACCACTCACTTAAAAAGTGGATACTATCTGTAACAGAAATATATTATGATAGACATTCACAGTCATTCACTATTTATGTTTTAATCTCATTAGAACAAAATAAAGTGCTATTTAAAGGTATTTATTTTTTCAAAGTATGAATTCCAACTAAATTGAAGTTCGGTCAACAGGCATAAAGGAAGTTACACATAACATTCAGAAACATCAATTAACAACTACAATAGCAATATCAGACTGAACCCACAGCTCAAATAAATTAATACATGGCCTCCCACTGCACATAGTTAGAAACTACATATTTCAGAGAAAGGTGAAACAGTTCTATTGTCCATCTGGCTGCTTATACTGTTCTTTTAAGTGGGGTGAAGCTTCAGAGTCAACAACTCTATCTACAACCAGTGATATTTGATCATTGTTAAATCAGCTTTTTAACTTGTATTGATGCTTAAAATAAGTATTTGCATCTGCTTTGGCCCATTCTTAGTATCCCTCTTCATAGCCCTCTGCAGAAATTAGTTTTCACATATACATTACACATCATGAGTTAGCCTTCTATAACAGATTTATCTTCTCTTACAGTACCTTATCTTCAGCCTTTCCTTTGAAGGGAATTTTTATTTTAACTAAATTAATTTATCAGCACATTTTTATCATCACATTTTTACCAGTCATTAAATACAGATGTTAGTAAAGCCAAACAAAAAACAGACTTTGAGGTGTAAGGAATTGCATGCATCAGTACAAATTGAGGTTTCAATTAAATTCCATTCACAATACATACTTTAAAAGATATCCAATTTTTATCCAACTTATCCTACTTTTTTCCTTATTTTATCTTCCCTAAAAATCTCCAATTGAATGTCTTGTGATTTTCTGATGTTGAGCAGAGTCTACTGCAAGCCTAAAGCACAATATCTGCTTTGGATTTCCAATGTGCAACAGCCTGTTGAAACACTAATATATTTGATATTTCAGCTGTTACAATTTTTTTCCTTTCAAAGGTCTGATGCCTTTCAACAGTATATATGACACTGCTTGAACTGTAAATATTCTGATCTATATAAATATATAGATGTGAGTGTATAACATACATACAATATACATATCCTATAAGAGTGAATGAAATTGAAAACTTAGTAAGCAGCACACTTTACTTCCCCAAATGACACACACAACCCTACCACAGCACAGAAGGAAACTGGCTTCACTGCAGTCATACTTTTTCAATGAATTTCCAGGATATCTAACAGTTCAAAGAGGTCAAATCTCCTAACTGCTAACACTGATAAGACAGTCTCCTATAGAAGAGGATGAAAAAGACATTAGAGCTTTAGTGCCACCCAGTCATGATTTGGGGCAATTATAGGCATATTGTGATAACAAGCAGTTAGGCAAGAAGTAAGACTACTGAGGGAACTGTTATACAATGAAGGAAACATCCAAATTAATAATGAAATACTTGCCTAGTTTCTTTTAAAAGTATTTATTTAATTACAGATGAAATATCAAAGTGGGAGAAGTCAGGTCTTGCCTGTACTACTATAAATGGGAAGACACAACTTCACTTACTGGATGAAAGCTCTAGCATACAGATAAGAAGTTAATGTAATTCAATACTCAAACTAGAATTCAAAAATTTTCAAAGATGTGAAGTGATTCTGGAGAAGGCTCTGAACTTCAGTATCTTGGCAGAAATTGTAAAAAAAAAAAATTAAACTTCCAAATGAGAAAACATTAACTGAGAACTCTCCAAACAGGAATTCTTGTACAAGAAATTCAATATATTTCTTAAAGATAGTATTAGTACTAACATGCAATTTAAAGAGATACTGACTTCAGTTTGACTTTCATTGTACTGTCTTACACCAGCTTAGCTCCACTGACTTCACACATCTAGTTTTAAGTTCTGTTAGTTTTGGAAAAGCAAAATTAGATGCAACAATTTGAAATCCTTTCTCAGGAAAAATTGTACTAGATACTCTCATATTCACTAAATTTTATTATTAATTTATCCCCTACTTCTCCCAAACGTCACTCCAAAATTCCAATTAATTTTCAAAATACTTTTTTCCCATCAGCATCTCTGCAGGGATGCACTTATTGGGTATTTGAAAACTGAGTTCAGTGAACTGCTTATTACATGTCAGTCTTTTCAAATTTTTAGCAAAAATTCAAAGGTGATTTATGAATATTTGGGAATATTTTATAGTTGTTACTTTTTGTTCAAGCATAGATGTTCATTGTAGTCTGTATAATAACATGGCTTTAAGATACAACTTTCAGATAATACACTTAGATTTAACTTTGTGGTCAGACTATTTGCAAAGGCACTGAACAACTGTGATAATAAAAATATATTTCAGTTTGTTCATGGCCTGAACTTAGCAGTATGTTCATGGCCTGAACTGTGCTCTGAGAAGTCATGGGAAAATTGAATGGATCTCTCACAAAAAAGATGGAGAAATGAAAGGTGCCATTTGTTAAGGTATTCTGTTAAGTGTGATATATACTGAGGAATCCCATTTATTTGTGGACAACCACAACTGATTTGTATGAAAGCTGTGAAAACTTGCATTTTTAGGTTAACTCATATTTTGCACATGACTTGCCACTATATAGAATGATGCAAATGAGATGATTTCTGGTTTTGTTTTGCTGTGACTGCATGCACTTAGTTATATGCTTACTTTGGTAGGCCTACTGTGACATGGAAACTGGTGGAGGAGGTTGGACAGTTATTCAGAAACGAGAAGATGGCAGTGTGGACTTCCACCGGACATGGAAGGAGTATAAGATGGTAAACAGTGTTCTCTGAAGCCTTAATATCAGCTGTTATTATTATCTGAAATCTAATATGCTAAATTTATATTAATAGCATCCCTAGAATGTAAGCAACCTTAAAAAGTTCTCTTTGTCCTCAGATGCTCATTTTGAAAATGTCAGAATAGTGTAAGTTGTTTGCCTAAGCAGACTTGCAAGTGTGATGTTTGTTTTTAAAGAGAAACCTTACTTTTTTTTAATCAACTGTTCCATTGTATGTCTACATTTTTCGAGTTGTTTATATTTGTGTTTCTAGTGGCAACAGTAGGAACTGCTCCAAATCTACTAAGTAATATTGATTCAGTATTTCAGATTCTTGAGTTTGCCTTTGCTGAAATCAACTTTTTGAAACATTACAGATCAATAATCCCCGTGGACACAGTAAAATTCTTAGTTGACAGGCTGAAAAATTCTAAACTTAAAAATTGATAAAGCGATCTTTTCAAACTGAAATGAAAAAAACCCATCCAAACAAAACTATTTAAATATACAACTTGAATTACAGGGATTTGGTGATCCTGCTGGGGAGTACTGGCTGGGAAATGAATTTGTTTCTCAACTGACTAATCAGAAGCGTTATGTTCTTAAAATACAACTGAAAGACTGGGAAGGAAATGAGGCATATTCATTGTATGACCACTTCTCTCTAGCAAGTGAAGAACAAAAATACAGGTAAGCAGAAAAATCAGATCTAATTAAAAAAATGTTCTGATAGTAATCTTTCTAAACTGTGTAGATGCATGGCCTTATTTCATACAAATCATGACTATTTTCCAGCTCACTCAGAAAGTAATGTTTTCTTCATTTTTCATCTCTTGCCTAAAGAAATAATTTATTTTTCCAGAGGAGAAAATGTGTATTTTGCTAGTGCATCCTGAGTGAGTATAACACACAAAAGACAAAGATGAGGAGATAGTATGGAACAATACAGGATACATGTGCCAGTATAGTGGGTGACAGTGCACAGTCATTAGGATACTAGGAATCTGTCTGCAGTTGCTATCAAGTCCTGATTCCCTGAACTAAATACATTTCTGGAAGGTGGATCACTAAGATGAATTATACTGCAAGGATTTTCCTCGTCAGTGGCTTCTAGGAACTGTTCTGTTGTCATAAAGAGCGCACTGAAGTGAGGTGGCCTTATCCTTCCTTGAGCCACTGGCTAAAATTCTCAATAACTCTCCTACCTGTGAAAATGGAGCAAATGTACATTTCACTCATCACCAACTTGTCAATTTAAAGACCAAATTTTAATGGACCTCTTATTTATGCTCTAATCCTGTAAAATGTAAAGGTTCACATAAAGAAAAAAATTAAAAATAAATATTTGAGATAAATATTATCATAGTGTTATGTACTTTAAATAGTATCATAGTAATACACATTTTGAAACAGTACTAGCCACAGCAGAAATATATGGGCATTTCATAGTTCATTCACCAGGCTCTCTGTAAATGCAATAAATAGTTTGATTTATTATAGAAGAAACTAAACCCTTCACAGTATAACAGATGCTTTCCTACTACATGGTCCCTGAAATGTTTCTTTGTAAGAATCTTGCAGATTCATGGAGTTTTGGGTGACTGGACATAAAAATTGTCTACATTTAGATGATTTCCTCCAAGATCTCTAGCAACTATTTGTTGTAAATAAAGTCAAACTGACACCTGAGATACCTGATGTTGTTATTTCAATACAGGTCTTATATGTAAACAAAGCAATTCAAAACTATCAGCATCTGCCCCCCACAAAATGTTAGATCTTAATGCCTTGGTAGTATTTAGTTGTCTCAACTCCAAAGTAAATATTTTTTCATCTGGAAACAGTCAGAATCTACAGCAGAGATTGTTTTAAAGTAATGCTTTAAAATACTTAGAAAGGCAACTTTTGTCAAAAGGGGTGATTACACTTGTCCATTTACAGTATTAAAAGATAATTACTGAAAAGCAAGATGGTTAAAACAATTTTATTACAATATGCAACAAATCAAGGAATTCATCATAAAATTGAGTGTTTCAAAGAATGTATTTAACATTATGAAAAAGAAAAAAATGCAAAGAAAGTATTCAGTTAAGAACATCTTCCGTGCCCCATTCCTGGCAATGTTCAAGGCCAGGCTGAATGGGGCTTTGAGCAACCTGATCCAGTGGAAGGTGTCCCTGCCCATGGCAAAGGGGTTAGATCTAGATAATCTTTAAAGTCCTTTCCAACTCAAATGATTTCTTGATTCTGTGATCCATTACATAAAAAGATTAATACATTCTGAATGCTGGAAAGATTATGACATATTAAACTGAGATCAGAATGGACTTTGTTTGAATCAGACTTCTTGATCTCAAAGCTATGAAGTCAAACCAGGTTGCTCAGAGTTTTTCATTTGGTCTTGATAACCTCCCAAGGTTACAACCTACTTGTCTTTCCTCATGGTAGAAAGATTTCCTGATATGCAGTCAGAACATCTCATTCCAATTTCCATCCATTGACTCTCATATTCTGTTATACTAAACTGTACCTTTAACAATTTATTGTTAATCACAAATAAATAATACTATGCTTACAATAGACTTCAGACGATATTTGAAGACCCAGCCTAGGCTCACGCCTTATACTTGTAACCTTTAATATAATTTATGTTAGAAATTGGCTTACATAATTTTGAACTCATCTTAAGAAAAAACAGTAATTTTTAAAAGATATTTTAAAGAAAATCTGTAATGAACTGGTCTTTTGAAACCTAAATGAATAAAAATTAATTAATTATATTTTAAAATAGGGAATATAAAATTGGTTAAAATACTATGTTCAACTACCAAAGACAATTTCTGTCATAAGCAGAGAATTATATGCAAGATGAAGACTGATTGGGGGACAAGTTAATTCTCCTCAGACAATAAGATTTCCTCTTTAAACAAACAGAATACCTCTGAGAAGCATGAGCTATTTGATACAGAAATGCAATCACCCAAAAGATATTGTGGGAGCAGAGGGTTCAAGTCTTCCAATTCAAGGTAACACAGGAATAGCTGTGTAATTGTCCTGCCCAGTTCAGTGTCCTGGGTCTCTCCTCACTGAGAGTGCATTGGCACCCATGCAAGCAGAACCCAACAGCAGCAGCCTCACGGAAAGCTTACCTTGCCAGGGAATTGAAGCAAACTGAAATACCTGTGAAGAACTAATGCTAAAAATTATGAATGATGTGAAAAGGATAAGTAACTAGGACAATGGAAAGGGAAATATTGAGAAACTTCTAAAATATCATTTACTAGCTCAGAATTAATACTCCTTGTAAGGCTGTCATCTCATATATACGGGGTTGTAATGCTAAATTGCTGTGTTCTACTAACAGCAAAATAGGAATCAAAAAAGTTTTGATTTAAACTGTAATAAAATTTTGTAATAAAAATTATTGTATGTACTGTTGCATTGAAGTACAAAAATGGAAGCACTTTCAGTATTAATTAATACATGAGCTGCATGAAAAATTCTTGAAGTTACTACCTACTTGCTCTCCTTTTCTTCTAATATGACATGAACAAACACATGTTCATTAGAATATTGTGCTGACCGTTTCTGTTGATTTGAAAACATTGTACTGAAAAACAGCTTACAGCAGCACATTGGCCAGAAGAGAATGAAACAATTTGAACAGGATATTTATTGCAAATTATTCCATCATTATTTTGCAGACATCTTCCATCAACTTCCACGTAATAATTGTTTTTCCATTTTTCACTTCTACAGGATTTACCTTAAAGGACTTACTGGGACAGCGGGCAAAATAAGTAGTATAAGCCAACCAGGAAATGATTTTAGCACAAAGGATGCAGACAATGACAAATGTATTTGCAAATGTTCACAAATGCTAACAGGAGGTACGAATGTTTTTATGTTTCTCAGTCTTCCTATTTTTATTGGCACTGAAATTGTCTATCAGATAAATAATTTTGACTTAGTAAATTTTGATTATTAAAAAAGTTAAAAACTCACAGATAGAAATACTAGTATGGTGACTCTAGATGAAGTATTTTACCATTTGAGGAAAGTTAGAGTTTCATTTTAACTGGAGGGAAAATAAGTCCCTGAAGTTTGGGTACAAGAAAGTCTTTAATTGTGGAACTAATCAGAGACACAGCAGATTCCTCTTCCAAGGAATGAGGTACATTCAGAGATCAAAATACAACTCTCTGCAAAAAACCTCTTTCAGAGATTCAGCTGTCAGTGAAATGGTCTGATTTTTTAGGCATAAGCCCTTTCCCTAACTACCCAAGATGTAAAACCCCCAAGAGCTGCTGCATGCTGCAAGTGCCACAGAAAGGTACAAGAATTCAATTCCTTATTTCAATGTAGTCATGAAGTGGTAAAGATACACCACAGATATAGCTACATTTTTCTAATGATTATTCACTAGTTATATTTGAGCTCTAGGTGGTATTTTTATCTTCAGCTACACAAGTAATTCCATATAATGTGTTCATCTAGAATTCCACATTCTGAAATGTAAACAAGTGCTTTGTAAATTTGGCTTCTCTTCATGTTATCTCTTAAGCAATTGTTCATTTCCCTATAGCACAAGCTCCAAGAAAAAAAGACAGCTTCAGTTTATCCAAAAGGATAATTGGAATACTGCCCTGCAAAACAGAACACACACACTATTGCCACCATAACAGAAATATAAAAATATTATTTTATTAGTACAAATAATTTTTTTCTTATGACCCATTAAGAAGTCAGGACTATACGGATACAAAGTACATTTGGGCTGTTTTTTCTCCTTTTCCTTCTTATGATGTTTCAGGAGGTTTTGAACCAAACAGCCCAGAGAACTGAATAATTCCTCTAGAAAGAATTAAGAATTTCACTCATTAAATCTGTGAAAAACAGGAGTCTACCAAAGAGTAGATAAAACCAAAGGCAACTCAGTATCATAATTCAATGTGTTTTGCCCTCAGACTGTCAGAAATGTTTATGTGAATAATAAATTGATTGAACACTTTCTCTTCTCAATTTTCAAATACAATGTACTGCTTAAGATTCAAGAATATGGAGTTGATACACAAATACATTTCTTTCCTCAAGTTTGGGGCAAGTATTTTACATCAAGTGTAAAATACTTGCCCCAAGTATTTTACAGCAAGTGACTCCCAAATCATAAGAACAAATAAACTGGGTTTCAATTCCTTTCTCATTTCCAGACAAAAAGTGACTTTAAATACTATTTTGACAATTACTTCTGCTGATGTTTGTCTTCTGTCTTGCAGGATGGTGGTTTGACGCATGTGGTCCTTCTAACCTCAATGGAATGTATTATCCATTACGACAGAACAACAACAAGTTTAATGGGATCAAGTGGTACTACTGGAAGGGCTCAGGATACTCTCTCAAAGCTACGACGATGATGATTCGACCAGCAGATTTCTAAATGCTTTGTCATTGTGTGAATTATGTTTTGTATAGTCTTCAAAGACTTATTTTACCAAGCAACTTGTCTCATTTTTTCAAGCCCAGAAACATGCACTAGTGTTCTGAAGGGGTCAGTACAGTACAGTTCCTGAATTGCAATTGTCTTGATCAGCTAAAGCTCATATTATTCAACCAGACACTATGTCTAAAGCATCGACCTGGTATAACAGTGATTTGGCCAAATGACTCAATAAAAAGAACATCCAAGAAACCGTCAGACAACTTCAAGGACTCTGTTTTACTGATCATTTATGTTATGTATGTGTTAGTAAATAACTGGAACTGTGAAAAAAACCCTAAAATAGTTTTAGGAATATGCATTTTGCCTCACCACTGAACTTTAAACATTAATATAAAACACTTAGCTAGTTCTAGCTTAGTTCTAGCTAGATCTAGAACTATTTATCCTTCTGTGTCATCTGTGCCCTATATGTACATAAAAAAAAAAATCTTTTCTGTAATTAGCTCAATACTATAGTTAGGGAATACATTCTTTTCCCCCATAGTCTCCTAAACAACTTTTTACTCTTATTTGAGGATTTTTTCCAGTAGCCTGTATGACTATGTTTAACAGAGGACAAATAGCATTTAAGTAGTGTGCATTTATTCTTGGGAAATACCATTTACAAAAGTCATAATTTTTTCAGTCTGTTTCAGTCACTGTCTTTAAATTATAGAAAAGCCCTATGAATTACAATACAGCATGTATTCCTATACATTTTTATGAAGATTGCACTTTTTTTCCTTCCCTTGTCATTTACCTGTAAAATAACTGTCCAGTATTTTGTAAACCGAGACAACGGCATTAACACCAGATGTCCGGTTGTCTGTGACAATCATGTATCACCTGGTGATGTAATATAACTATATGTTTTGTAAAAATAACCTGACTGAAAAACATATGCATGTTCTTTGATACAATTAAATTTATGCTTATGACTGAAGATACAAATTACTACATTTTAAGAACAGGAAGAAAAATAATCTGAAAATTATCTAAGGTCACACTATAGGTTTTTTTCAGTAAGGTTAGGACTTCTCCCTAAAAATTCTCTGTAGGTAGGCCCTCAATGTACACCACAATGTGAATAAATTACTCTACTGGGTGATCTTTCCTTTTTTTTCTTTTTTCTCCCCTTCATTTTATTACTATATGCTTTAAAATTGCAAATCAGATTGAGAAGATATTTCTTCATACATCACAATAATTTAGTGGAGGTTTTTCTCCAAATTAAGTTTAGTTTTTAATTCTCATGCTTATTCTTTTCCTAATATTTTTGTAAAACTTTGATTTCAGCAGAAGACTTAGTTACACTGCAAGAACTTAACCCAAAACAAAAAAACTCCAGGCATATTTCCAGAAGCTAACTTAACAAAAGGTGTTGTAATGGCAACAAGGGTTGTGAAAGGTCTAGAAAAAATATTGTACAAGGAGGGGTGAGGGATCTGGGGTTGTTTAGATGGAGAAGAGGAGGCTAAGGGGTGATCTCATCATTCCCTACAATCACTGTAAGGAGCTTGTAGTGAGGTGGGGTCTGATCTCTCTTGTACTCCGCTGCCAGTGGCAGGCCCAGAAGAAATGGCCTTAAGATGAGTCAGGGCAGATTCAGATTAGATATCAGAAAAAAAATTTCAGTGTTACAGTGGTCAGGCACTGGAACAGGTTGCCCAGACAGGTTGTGGAGTCACTATCCCTAGAGGTGTTCAAGAGGCATCTGGATCTGGGTGATGCTGTTTACAGGTTACAGTGGAAGTGCTGGGTGGACAGTTGGACTGGATGATCCTGTAGGTCTCTGCCAACCTGATGATTCTATGTTTCTATCTTGAAAATAGTAAGTGGTTTTGAGAAAGATTGAAGAAATCTCTCCATTTTAGACTGACAATCATTAAAGCTGCTATCAGAGTACCCCACCACTCACACGACCACCATTCTTCTTCACTGAAAATGTGTCATCATTGCTAAGTGTAGCAGAGACAAAAAAAACATTTCTAATATTACTTCATGATCTGATTTTATATAAACCTAAAGAATGTAAATTATTAGTCACTGTCTGAAGAGTTCCATAAAATAATCTCTATGTATTTGAAATTACTGTTTAGTATTTTATTATTTTTCATAATAAAAACTTGTAAGGATATACACATCCCAGACTAAAAAAAAAACTTCCCAAAATTGCTTTTACAAATTTTCAAGAAATGTCTTAGACAGAAGTCTGGAAGAGTGATTACACTAGTAGAGGGGCCACACACACCAACAAGCACCTAGCATACCAAGAGAAGCCTCAAGAGCTGTTGTTTTTCAGCCTGGAGCGGAGAAAAGGAAGGGGAGATCTTAATGGTGTCTGACTGAGGGTATAGGGAGGACAAAGCCAGACCCTCCTTGGAGGTTTTCTGCTATGAGACAAGAGACAGGGACAACTGGCAGTAAATACAATTTGGAATTGGGGAAAGTGAATTTTCCTTTTCATTTATTCATTTATTAGCAGAAGGGTGGATTGGACAAGTCCCTTGGAGCACAGTGTTGAATTAGACAACCTTCAGAAGTCCCTGCTAATCTAAAATACTTTATGATTCTATGAAATTTAATAGAAATGCTGAGTCTACTTACTGCATTTCCTGTGTTGGTACATTTAATCAGACAACCACAGAAAATACTCCCAATATTTGAGACAGTAAGCATATCCACACCAATAATACAAGGAAAGAGATAAAAAGCCAACAAAACAAACAAACAAAAATCCTCCAAAATGTTCTTAAAAACCATGATAGCATCTGAATGCTCAGTCTAGCAAAGAAAAGCAGTGCTAACTTCTGGTTGACAATAACTTTCTTTATTTTAGTAAGGAAAACCCTGTATGACTAAAATAATTTAATATTGCATGGCTATTTATTTGCTGAAAAAAAGTTATAGAATTTGAGGCTGATGACTGTTCTAAAATGTTAGGGGAATGTGTCTTCAAATGACATTTCATCTAAAGAAGACTGCATGGCTTGAGCACCAAAGACCAAAGTGAAGCAACAGGAGGACATGTCAGAAGGAAGGCAATAATAGGAAGCAGAAGGCTGCAAAAACTACTTTTGACTTGGTACAAACAAGTAAAAACATAACAGCAAGGTAACCCCTACTTTTAATTCCTTCCTGTAATCAAATAAACAGTATGCAAAACTAGAATGTATTTCCATTTTCTCTAAGCACTTTGTAGGAAGCAGGAAAGAAACAAGAAAAAAAAAAAGACAAATAAAACCACATGAATAAATTTATGCTCAAAAAATAATTGCAGCTGCAAAAAAATTAAGGTATCTGTTACCGTAAGAAATTAGAGTGACTAAACAAGGAATGGTAGTGGAAATATTGCCTTGGACTTCAACTTTGATCCTTTGCAAGAACAGCACATTGCAAAAAGAAGTGATTCAGGTTCTTAGCACAACCCTAACCTCCCTTAATTTTACATTCTCATCATCCCTCAAATTCTCCTTACTTCAGCTTCAGGAATAAAATCTCTAAAGGGAATCTCAAAAAAAACCTCAGGAGGAATCACCTCTGAAGAATGCTATGTACATTGTTACTGATAGCATACTTCGTTGTTAATCAAGGTAGTCTGAAAAGAAACAGAAAACTCAAAGCAACCTAATATGAAATTCAGTATAGATTTTTTCATTGAAATACAGAAAAGGGGAAAAAAGAGAACATGCTTCTTATTTATTTTTCACATTAAGGTTTACCATTCTTACTGTATTTGCTATATAAAAAATCTACTTCCCCATTTTATAAAAAATATGAACTTATAATGGATAATTAATTTCTTTAAGGGTTATTTGAGATGAACTGCTACAGTTTCCCTAAACTTTGAGAACATACACCTTACAATCATGAAATAAACAATACATATAATAAATAATATATATTAATGTTGGATATATAAATTTACATAAGTTATAGATTTAGAAAGAATGCTAAATAGAAGTTATTAACAGTTAATAAAATTACAGTAAAAATAATTTTCATACCCCATTAACTGCACTTTCTTCAAAGCTGGTATGAAACTTTGAGAAACAAATTGCAGACACTAATTTAGTGGAGGGATAATTATTGGAATGATTGACTAGTAACCAGCTAGACTTCTACTTGTTTTCAAACCAAAATAAAATTCCTGTTCCATCAATTACAACACATGAAGTCCACTGAGGTCTACACAGATACATCATGCCCCCACATACCCATTTATGCACTAGTTCCCAATTCAGTACTTGAGAATGATTATTAGAGGCAGGAAAAATGCTTCATTTTTTCCTACTTAGCAGTTCTAGAAGACCACAGTAATTTTCCATTGCCCAAGTAATTTCTGGGCCAAAAAACCTGAGTCCCTGACCTGCAAATCTTTCCATTTGGCAATAAGATGCCTCTCCAGTTTGCACACAGGTACAAATAGAAATAAAATTAAAGTACATTTATATTTCAGTAAGATGCTGGTTTATTCAGGTGTTAATTGGTGAATCAACATTTTGCATTTTCCACATGTACCAAAGTTTTTGCACACACTTCAAAAAGTATTGGATGAAGACGAAAATAACTCCTTACAGTATCTGCTTTAAAAAAAATATTTTTCTAGTAGGCTTCCTTATTCGCTAAACCTATTTAGAGGGAAAATCATTTTCCAGATAAACAAAAGAAGGTTCACAAGCTTAAAAGACCATTAAACTTACAGGAGCTGCAGGGAAGCTGGATGAAAGCTCATATGGTTCCTCTGAGATCCAATGGCCTAATTCCAAAGACCACAGAACCTAAAATAAAATAAGTGGTAAGTAGAATCTTAAAATTTCTAAAATCACCTTTTTGAATGTGTAATTAGAGGTGACAGTGCTCTTACAATACCTCGTTTTCTATTTCATTTACCCAAACCAAATCATTGGGTGAAAAATCAATAAATAAGAAAGAAACAATTTTTACAACTAAAACAAACCATTGAAATATCAGTCATACTTCTATGCACAGCTACATTACATTTTAAAACATTGTGAGGATATTCAAAAAGTCAACTATTTTTTAATCACAATACATAGAGCAAAAAAATTGAAAAGGGAAGTCATAATATATCAGTTCTGTTCTCTCAGTTCAGTAATCATTGAATTTCATGAGGTTCCTGTTGGCTCATTTCTCCAGCTTGTCAAAGTCCATCTGAACAGGAACATCCATCTGGTGTATCAAACACTTCTCACAGTTTCCCAACATCTGCAAACTTGCTGAGGGTGCATTCTTCCCCATCATCCAGACCATAAATGAAGATGTCAAACAATACTGGACCCCTACTACTACAAGGATTATGCAACTATTGCAAAGAATCCACATCACATATATAAACCATCCTGCAAAGAAGAAAAACTTAGTTTCTTGCATCAAAGAAGACTGCAGAACACTGACACTCCAGAAAACACATAATCATTTGTGTCCATCATTTGTGAGCTCTGAAACACTGGACCAGTATGATCTTTGGAGACTAGTAATCCTTAAAACTGTGTGCCACTGTGCACAGAATTCTGTTCCCATCAGGATCAGCATCAAATGTTTAAAAGGAAAAAACTACTTTAAATGGTTGTATTTCCAATTTCTGATATTTTAAATTTTTTTTTTGGTAAAACTTTCCCTGAACTACTGCATGCAGCACTTTTTATGGATTGATTTTCTAAACATTCTTCAGAACAATTTATCATAACTTGCAATTGGTAGACTATAATATTAAAAGCTCCATGAAGAGTATTCAAATTCTATCCCTCAATTGGTAAAAGCATTGTCTTAATGGGCAGATGGAAAAAGAGAAAGTTCCTGTGCCCTTGAGTCATATTACAGGACATTCTACTCCTAATTTGTAGGCAGCCTAAATTCTGAAGGCCATTCTAATGGAAGATAAAATTCTTTTTTCATTGATTTTACAAGTGTTGAGCCATGAAGCTTCTCACAGAGGTAAAACACTGGTATCTTCTTTGCCAAGTTTGCCCACTGTCACTCAATTAAACAACTTTTCCCATTTACAGGTGTTTGAGCTTCACAGTGTCTCTTCTGTAGTTGCCATCTGGCACCCCTTAAGTTCAAAAAAAGCCCTGTTACCTACCAGTGAGACATTCTGTTGCTCCTAGAGCAAGTGAAGCTAGCTGAACAAGAAGCAGACATATACCCCCTAAACAGGATATATGGAATTTATCAGAAAGCAAATCCCTGTTTTAGGATAATTAAGCCTCTCTCATATATTCCCTAAATAGCTCTCTGGCCATTTCAAATAGATTAAGTCATTAGCACAGCCATGCACTATTAAACAGTTGTCATTATTCATCTTAGAACAAGCTCAATTTCATCAGTGTCTGAAATTATTCCCATGCTTGATTCACAATGACTGAAATACTCTGCCATACAAATGCATATATTATTAGTTTAAATTTAAATTATAAATTGTTCCCAATTAAAATTTGTGAACGAATCTATGAAATATTCCCTGTAGATAAAAACTGGCATTATATATATTGAGCATGGTAAAGTTATCCTTTACAATGTTACAGCTCACTAATGGAAAATTCTACGCTGAACAAATTGATCATAAACTAGCAATATAAACCTTATAAAATGGCCCAACTGCTTGTAAGAAAATAAGTGTCTGTAGTAAAGGGCTCTTTTGCCCCAAATCTATTGCTACAAAGCAGTAAATTGCAAATTCAGTTTTCATTACAAAATTATTTTCTAAATAAATTCTACAGTTTTTAGTCCAAAGTATCTTATGCCTGATGACTTCCAGGGAAACCAACAACCTCAAATGTGAACTTCTACAAAAGCTGTTTCCTTGTTTGATGTGACAAGTGATGCCTGACTTGTGAGGAGAGGTGTCCAATTTTGCAGGCTATTGGAAAAGATTTTTTTTTGCTGACAAAAGAAAGCAGCATATCCTTAGACTTACTGATAAACTTGATTACAAAACATTCAAAGAATACTATATTTACTTTTAGAAAAAGCACAATCAAATATTTGAAAATGCAACAGCTATGCAAAAAGAGAAAATAATTTCTACAGCCATTATATCATACCAAACATAAAAATAAGAGTTAAGCACATTAAGAAATCAATGACCTTTAAAAATATTCAAAACCTACTAATGCATTGCAATGTTCAGCTAAAAAAAGTATTGTAACTTCTTAAAAAATACATTTAAGACTGCAACTTAGGATTTTAAGTTATGAATTTTAGGGTGGTACCTGTGTATATTTTTTATAATTACTTTTAACAATTTACAATAAGAATATCAAAGCCTCTTGGCTTTATATTTATAGCTGTATATATTTATTGAACATAAAAGAAACTTGTAAATGTATTTTCTCTTTTAATCACGATATAAATAGGCATATTACATTAAAAAAATTCTTCATAAATAAACTTGAGCAGGAACAGATGTACTGTGCTGTATGACATATACATCACGTCCTTATAGTACCAAAACTATGTTTGTATCAAAAGTAGCTGGAAAACAACCTAAATAGATTAAAATATAAACCCAAAAGATTAGTTATGATTAAGTAATCCTATTTCATTTTCCAGGCCAATTCTACAGCAATGACCTTTATCAACCCTTGTAGTATTTACAGAATTTTGTTTAGAAATGAAATTTGTTTGTCTTAACAAAAGATGGATTAATGCTTGTCTATCATGGTTCTGGAATTGAGTACAAAGCCATCGTATCTACTCTCCTAGATAAAAAGAAAATTGGATACTGAGTTCATGAACAGGTCCTGCAGTAAATAATTAGGTCACCACTCACTAAAACATTCAGTTTTCATGAAAACAAAGACAAGAGCTTTCCATTCCAAGTCACTGAAAGTTTGTTTCTGACTTTGGCAAATTTTCAACCAGTTATATTTTCTTAGCAACATCAAAAAATTCTTCAGATTCATGTAATTCAAAAAGAAGCTATGATTTGCAATGTTATTCTTAGCTGAATACTTCAGAATGTGTGTTTCTATTGAGAATAAAGAGCTATCTCGAAGTTTTTAAATGTGCAGTTATAAAAGAATTAGCTCAAAGGGTCTGAAAACACACTATTTGGTTAGTTATTATTTAAGGTCTCTCACCTATCTAGCTAGTACAATGCATGATCTTATGGTATTTATATTTGAATAATTCATCTTGAAAATGTAAATGGAGTGCTATGAAGGTTAAATGTCTGATGGTAAATTTGGTATTTCTCCAATATCTATCTCTAAAAAAAACATTTTAAGTTTTTCTCAGGAGAAAAAAAACACTTTACCTTAAATTATGTCCACAAGTCAAAAGGCAGAGGTAAATATATTTACTGACTAATTTTCTACTGAATTCCTCAATTCTGGCTAGGTAAGCCTTCAGTTTTCTCATCTCTAGTTAACCAATTTGGGTAAAAAATGGCAAAAGTACTCGGTCATCTGGCCAAATGGCCATTGACACAATATGAAATAAGAAAATGAAGCACTTACATCATATGATTCAATGATTTAAACAGATGAAGATATATTTTTTTAAAAGGTTCAAAGCACTGTTTTAATTCAGTCAAATAAATAAATAAACAAATAAATAAATTGAGGGAAAATACATTTATGGGCAAAGTTGCACCTAGTCTCTGTGAAAGAGGTAAGCACAGTTCTAAAAATATTAAAAATAGCAATCTTCCAGATAAGCAGATACTATAAGATCAAACCTGATTTGGAGATCCGAAGTTCATCTCTAGTTCTTTCTCATGCATCTCTCCTAGTAAGTTCAGATCTTTGTCTAAATAGCAGCTCAATAAAATGAGTGAAAACAGCATCAGCATTTGATCCAATAACATCTACAGGGACAAACTAATCCTTGAAACAATTTCATTCAACTTATTGGCATTATAAGAGGGATATAGGTGCTCCCAGGATGAGTCTACAAGGTAGACCATAAGACAGGAGGGCAACATTTCCAACCAAAACTGCTCTATGAAGAGCATAGGTACATATTTTCACCATGTATTTGTTCACAGAAATGCAGGGCATAAAATGGGCAATGAAATTCTAGGACAGCACTTGGAATACTGATTATCCATACTGCTTTATGTACAAAGACAGGAAACTATTTTGTAGTACTTATCTCTAGCTATCTTTGTAGTTATTTGAAGCTTTTTCTCAAGGAAAAAGGTGGCTTTCATGTTTGGGCACCCCGTATGAAAAAGTAACTTGTGACAATTACTTTGTAACTTGTTTAATGCTCCATACAAAGCCAAGTGTGGGACAGATAATTCAGTGTATTTAATTAATAGATGCAAAGAATCATATAGTAGACTGGAATGAGTCTGTTGAGATGTTCTTCTCCAAAACCTCTGCTCAAATATGCTCCTCTTAATGCAGCCAAGGATGCTATTAGTTTTCTTTTGCCACAAAGGAACATTACTGGATCCTTAAGGTGGCCAAAGATGCAAACCCTCTATTCCAAGGAAATTAATCACCAAGACCTGAAAAACCTGAAGTATGCCACAAGAACTTCAGAGAACTGCATATATATCACACAGGACAAGCTTCATACTGGAAAGTGCCAGACATATTGAAAACAAAAAGGCAGCAGTTTATTTTCCACGCAAAAAGTAAATTTTAAGGCATTTATAAGAAAAAGGAAACCACGAAATTTAGTTATTCAACAACCCTTTTCTGTATAAGATGAAGAGCTATTTCCGTATAAATTTCACCATCTATGTTTTATAGCTCTGGAAAATGAGGAAAGCTGAGCAACTGTCATCTGCAATGTCAGACTGAGTGGTTAATCTCTATTATTACAGTGAGCAATTCAGATGGATTAAGCTGGGCTGACAAATAAGTTCCCCACCCACTTACCACTATTCCTATTATAGATTTTTTCCCATTTGCAGTGAAATACCCAAGAATTTCCCTTTATTTTTTCTAATGCTGAACACAATATATGTTCCAGAACATAACAGAAATATATCAGGACATAGAAAGTTCAATAATGTGAGTTGGCTACTGTTGAGCAGAAATTAATCTGTCCAAAAATAATGCATGGGACATGAGTTTTTCATCCATGAGATAAGTCCTCTTTCTAAGCTAGATAATGAGGTACAACACAGGAATATTTTGGTTAAATTAAGCACTGAAAAACTGTAAGTAACTAACAGATTTTCACACAGACAAATTTCATCTAATTGAACTAACTCTAAGTAAGCCTGAATAACTGAACATTGGCATCACTGCAGGTTGCATGGACACAAACATAGTTGATATTTCAGCTATACAAACTAAATTTAATTTCTTGTGTAGTAAAGTCAGAAACATTTCTTACCCATTCATAAGAAACAATCCAACACCCACGAGCAATTCCCAGCATAACATTCAAGGTACGACGAGGACTCCCAGTAACTACATGACTTGTTGTTTCACACACTTCATTTGAGAACAAAAAGTCTCCAAGTTTCTTCACAACCTGAATTACTGTATTTTGCTTCCTAAAAAAGAAGAAAAGATAAAAAAGCCCATGCAACATTGAATGGAGGAAGGCAGAATTATAAAAGCATATACATACACCACAAATTAATTCAAATTCACCTCATTTCTTTTCCCACTAAACATTTTTTATCCTTTTCTCACTAAGCCTCTACCTATTTACTAGCCCTAAATTCATTAGCCTCTCCAGAGTCCTAACAGACCCTTTTCCATTATCACACAATCACATCTACTTGCACATCAAAGCCCTTTTGCCCCCCTCATCTATCTTGTCTGTTTAAATAAAAGCTTTTGAGTGCAGATTTATCCATTATGTTGTTTGTGTACAATGCCCAACACAACAGAACCTAATTCTTTGTTTCTTTTATAGTAGTATAAAAAATATTACCAAGGAATGTAAACATGCAGACACAGCACATTTAACAGGTTTTCATTAAGAAGACCCAGATATTCAGCATCTGAATAATGCTGTGTCTAAATTTAGAAAAGTCCCAAAGTTCTATCTGGCTTGCAACCTACACAT
Organism: Ammospiza caudacuta; assembly: GCF_027887145.1. Taxonomy (NCBI): domain Eukaryota; kingdom Metazoa; phylum Chordata; class Aves; order Passeriformes; family Passerellidae; genus Ammospiza; species Ammospiza caudacuta. The sequence continues at coordinate 90,766,683 of NC_080595.1, read as the reverse complement.
CTATGCCAATGTTTCAATTAAAAATTCACTTATCCTTAAATACAATTATAATGAAATACATAAAATTAGATCTACATTCCAGAATGGCCATCTATAACTGGAATTCTAATTTGAGCTATCCACATAGTTATGCAGGAGCACATAAATAAATAATTATGAAAACAGGAAGACCTTGGTATCACAAGAGAAAAGCTGTTGCATGACAACAATTTACTGCTTTTATTAATGATTATTTTTACAATTATGAATGATCCTTAAAGATCTGTAAAATAAAGCAAAATTCTGGTGGCCTCCCTACTCCCCAAACTAACTTGGAAATGTCCATGGAACACAAGAGAAAGCAGCTAGTCACAACCTTGAACACAGCCACACTATCACAGTGGTGATCCTTTAAGGCAAAACTTCTGAGGTAATCACAAACACAATGCAAGTGCACTCAGAGCACCTCCAGAAGCCTTTGGGGTTGCTTCATTCTCACTGCATTTAACTCCACAGAAAGGAAGTCTGGTAGAACTCCCAAAATACCCCAGCTAAATCAAACACTACTTAACAGAATCCCAACAAAACTGAAAAAAAATTCTTCACAAAAATCGGAGCAATCATTTTTCAAGAAATTTAAAACAAGAAAATGAATAGTGAAAACATTGCAGCAAATTAATGTCACAAATCAAAAGGTGATATTGTATGTTGACATACTATAAAAAAATCCTATGGCTAACCCTCTCCCTGGTATGAATTCTGGCCTTGGTTTTATAGCTTTGATTGTTACTAGAATTCTTAGCACTCCCTTTTCATTTTGTGAGCTTTAGCTTGATACAGCCTACAAGTGAATGTTTTTGCAACATTGCAAGTCATAGGGGCTGGCCCTGCCCAGACTGCATGCTCCATGCTTTACCTGAACCTTTTCTAAATTCTTCCTGTGTCTACGCAAAATTCCTCACAAGGAGAAGAAAGTTTTTTGTTGTACAAGTCTTGAATCGAAGATGTCTTACAAACTGCAGAGAAAACTCACCAGTTTATACTTGAGACAGCTGCAAAAACTGGTGGATGAAAATTTACAGCAAAATTTCAGTGAATTTTTAAATCAGAAAATTAGATAGCTGTATGGTTGTGAATCAGTGAGCAGCATTTATTATAATCTCAAAACCCAATGCCATGAAACTACTGAACTCATGCATCTTAAAATGCAAATTCTAATGAATCACTTTTGAGGCTGTAGCTACTATTATCTGCACTGTAGTGATGATCCACAGTGACTCTGCATTGCATGACTTGTGAGGTTCATTTTATAGTCCTGGTGTTACTAGCATCCAGTCACATTAAATAGAAGAAAAATATTAATTCTCTTTTATGTTTCTGACATATATAAGTACACTTGTTAATAGCTATTGATAACCTTCTACAAAAAACTTCTGAAAGCATAGCCACTAAGTGCTGTTTCTGAGTATTTATTTCTATGTAACTGTCAACATTTAGTTACAGCAAACCTGAAACAGATTTTTGGGTAGTATAAATATCTTGAGTTTTGAAAAAGAATTCAAAAACTGTAAGCAAGTGTAGTATAAAATATGGAATCGTGTTTTTGTTGGATGTTCCTTATGCTTTAAGACTTTTAAGAGAATGATAAGAGCATGCCAGAAAATTATTAACTCTCTCCCAAAATATGCAGTGGCAGCTGCTTCTAATGTTCTGAAACGAAGTCAGTAGAAAGCCTACAACTGATATTTATTCTGCAACTATTCATATGAAATAAAATATTTTAAACTGATGTTTCAGATTACGACTTTTTAATTAGAAATAATTAAAATGTATGCTGAAAAGGCTGTGTAGGGCTGAACCATTTACTACATACAACTACTATGTACATTTCCTTCAGATAAGTTCAAAACTTGCTTAAGATTTTAGTGTTATTGCTCTGAACCTTTGTTGATCTCACCTATGGAACTACTTCAGTCTCCACCAGATAAACAAAATCTTGTATATACAGTGCAAATAACAACAAAATACATATGCACAAACAAGTTTCTAGCAAGAATTCAAAATGAAATAAAGTGCATAGCCCAAAGATAAATTTAATTATCTGTAAGCATAAAAAATTATCAATATTCAAATTTAAATGGTAGGGTGAATAAAGAATCAAAATGCCTCATACTTACTCAGAAGACATACTTGTCATAACTAGCGTCCTTGTTGGCTAGAGACATGAAAGAAACAAGAAAACATAAAAAATCTGAAAAAAAAAAAATCTCTGAAAAAAACCCCTTAAATTAGAAAATGTTATGTTCAAAAGGTGCAAACTACTTCATAACTATACTATCACCTGGGGAAAGGTCTGTACTTAATTAACACTTATACCAGAAATATTAAACTTTGAGGATATGGAAGGAAGGAAAACCCTTCAATCATGTTTTATGTCAAAGCATACAGTATAGCAAAAGACAGGAATGTAAAAGAAAATGCAAAGGATTTCCAGCCTAGGATGCCACAGAAATAAGGACAGTATTGGTCTCCTTAGTTTTCATCAGATGGAAAGGAAAAGGAAGCTTACCCACAACAAAGAAAACTGGCAATTTATAATTCCAGTTTCTTCCAAAAGAAAGGTAGAAACTGCTTCAGAAACCAGAGATATAATTTTAATGGTTTTGTTTTTATTTTGATACTGTATTTTTGGGGGGTTTTGGCACAACTTCAGTATTTTATGTCAAGGTTAAATAAATATTCTTTCAACTCTTCGGTATTTTCTAGTGAATAAAAGTTGTCCAAGTATTATCACAAACAGGACATACTCAAAGAATACAGCAATCTTCAAATCAGCAATTCTGAGACACCTTAAACAGCAGTCCTCCCTTCTCCTGCAATACTCCCCATAGCTTTTGTGAGAAGCAGGAATGCTTGCCCCATACGGACTTAAAATAAGCTTGGGAAGAATTATTATTACAGAGGTCAGAAGAGGAGGAAGTTCATCACCACTGACCATGAAAGCCTCCAGTATGCACAAAGGCAGGACAGAACATCAATTTTAGCAGCATCAGAGAAATACATAACTACATAGAACATGGTCATTAAAAAACATATGTAAGAAGAGGTTTTGATCATCTTAGCTAAGAATTACTCATAGCTACATAAACATGCACAAATATATATATATATTATATATATATATGTATACAATCACTTTGATTTTGTAGGAAAAGGAGACTGAATTTTATACAATGATTTCAAAAAATGTCTTCTAATTTTCAAAATCAGTATATGAATTTAAATTACTTCTCCATATAGCTACTGCTCCATATGAAATACTAACTCCCAGTTCTGTCCCCCAGTATATTACCATGACCACAAGTGGCAAGCTCCCAAAGTATCCACTAAAATACAGTTTCTTTTGGGCAATGCACTGAGGTAAGAGTATAAAAATATTTCTAATTGGGAGCAAAGACAAAAAAAAAAAAAAATTCAGGGCAACTCATTTTACCTAGTAATGAATCAAAGAACAGAAGAGAGAAATCTGCTGCAATTCTATCTGACCTCTGTTATCAGTACAGAAGAGTTCTCTATTGAACAACCAAATAACCTCTCACATTTAAGAAAAGAGCTGGAAATACCCATGTAGACAATTAGACTAACTAATAATGTGCACCATGACTATTCATTATATGAACACTTTTGCATAAATAGAACATGTACCCTTGAGAATGTAGGTTAAAGATAACACAAGTAGTAGTCATTTCAACATACACGTGGCAATTTCATTGTGGTTGTGTACATTTAAAAACCACAAAATCCAGACACTATTTAAGTCTTCAGAAGTAACATAATGCAGCATATTCAATAATTTTTAAGATTAATAATAAACGTGCACTCAGACCACACTATGTGAGTGCTACAATACTTCAAACTGACTATGTATACAATGTGAAAATATAAATCCAAATAACAATAGAACAAAAGAAAAATTCAAAAGAAAAAAGGAAAAAACTTTTGCATTGAAATATTGGAAAGAAATTCTATGCAGTATTTTTGGAAATACACGTGTCCAAATTCTAACTTGTTGCCAGCAATACTTACTGATGATGTCTCAGTCTACTGCTAGTCAGATAGCTAAAAAGAATATGCCCTTATCTTGATCAAATTTGGTTCTATTCTTAGCGAAAAGAATTTCTACTGCATTACTTCCAACTCCAAACAAGCAGTCAGATTTAATTGCTCTTGAAAGTTCCAACTCAATTCTACACTGGACTTTTATATGCAAAGAATCTGAGCAAAAGTAATGACAATGCAACAATATATGTCAAATATATCTATCATAACATGAATATATTAGTATTAAGTTATATGCACTCAAAATTTGACAATAAACACTCAAAAAAGATATCTAATAACACATTGAGGGCTCTTGTGGCAAAAGGGCCCCACATTACTGAACAGGTTAAGTCAGATGATTAAAATCAGATGTGAGGTCACATTATTATGAGTATATGCCTCATACTGTCTTAATACACATTGTAGGATTTCCATACACTCATGAGCATTAAAGGACTCTGGGATGTAAGAGTCTGGGAAGGCAAAGACAGGGCTTAAAAACAAGCTTTTGCTTGGCTCTGTCCAGTGTTTTTGGGTGGAAAAACTCATCTACATCAAATGTGTATGTTTCAGCATGGTCATGACATTCTCCTCTATTACCTGAAGCCAGCCTCATTGCTATCACAATCAAGTTTCTTGCCTAAAAGTCTGGAGTTAAATCCACGCACAGCAGTTGCACTAGGTTCTTGAGAGTGTTTGTCTAGTATTAGCTCTAAAGTAGATCTTGATGTGTCAGTTCAGAATGCGCAAAAAAATATCCTTCCTTGCAATTTTTTATAAATGCTATGAAAGTATTACTAATCACACCTCTATTTTTGCCAAACTTGGCTTAAAAAGAAGCAATACTATAAACTAAGGCCAGTGCAGCTTGAGATCCTACAGCTGCTTCTTCAACTTCAGAGCAGAAATGTTTGTTAGGAGTTCCTTAATACCATGTCTATAGGTAAGTAAAAATAGTGGATCCACACAAATCAGGAAATCTACAGCCTGTCCTGACCTTACCCTGCAAGGTCAGCTTTTGAATTGTAGCTTTTATGTTACAACACATTGTGTAAAAGATGATGCAGTGAGAATTCTGAACAAATGTCTTGTCAGTGCACTTCGAAGTAGTTCAAAGACTCAAGAATGCAGAAGGGTGTACACAAAATGTAGAAATTGGAAATAAATTTAATTTCTTCCAAACTACTATTTCATTGCATATTTTTGCAAGTTAAAGGTCATTTGCTAAGCAGACAATATTTTGTTTTATTGCTTCAATAAGACAAGCAGTACTCTTTAATTACAGTTACCAAGTAGAAAACTTAGCCAAACTATGTTCTAATTTTCAGTTCTACATTTTTCAAGTTAATTGCTTTCTCCTCCACCCCTTACTATGCAATTTTTCTTCTGTGCTTTTTGTGTCTGTTTTATTTTACATGTTGCTTTTATTTGAAAAAAAGAGTTAGCATTTACTTTTCTGACCAGCAAAAAGACATCTGGTGAGCATCATTATGAGTTCTAATGCATGTTTGTAGCAGGATTATTATTAATAAAACACTGAAAAAGGTGGTATTAAGTTAACTGGTCCTTTTATTTATCATTAATCTCTGAATCCTGAAGAGTTGCATATCCATACACTGAATCAGAGCACACGCTTCTTTCTGAATTATTTTTGAGGTCTGGAATTCAGACTTCATTATAAATGACAGCTTCAGCTTTCCTTTACATATTTCTTTAGAAGCACTGTTGCATTAAGTACTTCTTTAGAGTCTGCCAACAACAAGATTTTTCTAAGTCATCTGAAATATAGAACATTCATTTCAGTAGCTAGAAGGAAACAGTACTTGTAAATTTCCCCAGTACTTAAAAGTGATAATTCCTATTTGTTAACTGACCTACACCACAAAAGAGGTATCCAACATCAAAATGTATTCCTTCTGTCTTCTAAATTTGAGCTGGTATTTCTTGGAGCTGAAGGACAAGATGAAAAAGTCCTGTTTTGTACAACCTGCTTTTCTAGAAGGTGAACTCAAACTTTGCTTTGTAAAGCATGTCGTGAGTTCTTCTTCATAAGTGACAAATGAATAAAAATTAGACCATAAAATGTTTTCCCAGACTAGCTCTCAAGAATAAAGTGTATTCATGCAAAGAATTGATTTGACAAGAATAGGTTTAATTTGTTACTGGTTAAATTCCAGCCTATGTACATTAGATCTTATTTTATCTTTGTATCAAGAACCCAGGTCTCAAATATTTTTCAATAAATTATTTCAACTACAGGACTTTTAAATTGTCTATTATTTAGTCCAAGTTCTTCTCTTGTGCCTTAGGGTTGACTGAAGTTCTGAAAGAAATAAGCATTGGAGTAGTCTCAAACTCAGATACATGTTTTAGTGGAGTGAAAAAAAAGATCTTCAACTTCAGGACTCAACAAGATACCCTAAGTGGTTTGGCCAATATTCAAGGGATAAAGAACTTTTGGAGGCAGGCAGGAAGAAAACAGTACATTTGTGAGCAAAGACAGTTTAAAGAAGAGTATATTATACTATTTTATAGTCTTCAAATCACTTTTTTTCTCTGCCTATTGTAGGTCTATCAGATGGTTTTGAAATTGCTTTACTACCCTTATACTCAATTTTGTTCTCTACAACTGCATTTCAGAAGTATTAATCTTCAGTCTTATTAGTATATGAACCAAAAGACAGAGGTATAGGTAGCATAGGAATATTTAAAAATCAGGTTAATTTCACTCTGCTTGTATTTAAGAAGATTGCAATGAGGACCCAAAACTTAAAGGCTGTTTATAGAATCAATTTATAAGTAATACTACATTAATTTATTCAAGTAATTGTGGCTCATAGCTGAAAATAACTGGTAATTGTAATGAATGATAACTATTCAGTATTTTCAAACAGCAATTATTCAAAGCTGTAATTTAGTTTCTGGCTGGCCTTTCTCTTATCAGTCCTTTGATACTGATATTTTGACTCACCATTTTAAGAGGGAAGGAACCATTTGGCATCACCCCAACTGTTACATGGTGCGTTTGCACAATTGTTAGCAGTGTAAGGTTAATTTGGATAGTTGAAGTCCTCTGGAGATTGCCAACTACTCAACAATGAGTGGGATTCGAGGTGAAGATGTTTGCAGGCCAAAAGACTCAATCCAGGATTGATGGTAATTTTGTGTTAAGATAAAAGATTTTAAACTTCAGTAAATACTTTGCTGACAAGACTGTAACCCACTTGATGGTAATCAACAACCTGACTTAAAGCTTTACAGCCTTCTAGACCATATGGTAAACAAGTGGACAAAATTTACTTCATGCTTTTAAGTGCAACAGCAATATCAGGAAGGGTATAATAATAATTTTTTAGAAGCCCACAGAGACTTTTTTTAGTATCTTGAAGGAAGGAAATATGTGAAACACAAAAGATTTTTGTAGTGCATATGTAATGTGTTGCAAGATTTTTTCCTGTTTGACTGATTGCATATTTATATTTCTGTTCCACACAGATTTGTCATAATTCAATTCCAAAAAGATCACACCAATAATCTATCAAAAGTTTAATTTCAATGAAGAAAAGGATGGAGAATGGAAATGGAAATTTCCAGAGAAAGGGTGGAAATTTGTCAAATTATTAAAAAGAAACTTAATGAGGAAACATCAAATGCTGACAAAAAGGAGTTTAGGAAGTCTTTTGTTCAGATTGATTTTCAACAATTTTCAAGATCTGCAAGACCATAATTTAGAAAGGAGACCCATTAACAAAAGGATTTCCAGTAGAGTTATGCCAGATACCAATAGGTTTATATAGGCTGCTCATTTTTCCAAAAGTTAAATTAAAAAAAAAAAAAAAAAAAAGGATATAAGCAGCAGTTGCTTTTCCTCATGATAGTTGCTGATTCCAAGAGGGAAAACAGTTTCAGTTTTACAGTTATTCTCTGCCAAACCAGCTGCAGTCCAGTGGATTATGTGGTTTTCTGGCATGATGGTTGTGAACACAGTACATATCAAAATCAGAAAAGAACAGCATAGATACATATCTTCAGCAACAAGGAATGCTTCAAGCATGGACTCAGTGGTCTGATTTCTCGCACAACACTTCTGTAGTGTTTCCCCTCATGCTCTGAGCCAGAAAGCCGCATTTGCTTTTTGCACCTAAGCCTTCCATCCACCATTAAATCCAAGAGTGCCACAGACTTTTATTTAAAAGGATGGAGATGACATAAATGTACTTCAAACTTGAGATTCCAGGATGTTACTCTTGGTGCTTATCCTTATCTACCATTCACTATAGACAGATCTTGATCAATTTCCTACTTGCCTAAAATTAGTAACAAAAAGATGTTCTGAATTAACGTGAAGCTGCATAAACAGTCTCTTAATTAAAACTCACCAAGCCTACCAGAAACAGTGAAATGGGCTTTTTTCCTTAATTTTATGAAGACAAAAAATTTCAAAACTCTCCACTGACTTAAGCCTCTATGACTTTTAGAAGAAGGTTCTAAAAATAACCAATATGTCAATTTGTTGAGCAAACAACAATTTAGTGACAATTTTATATAAAAAATTGGGGAAATTCAGTTCCTGGATCTTTCCTATCCTGCCTTCTAAGATGACAAGCTACAGTCAACCACCTCAGGTTTCACTGTCACAGCACATTTCCAGTGTTCCAAACAACAACACATACAAGAGTGTGAACACCAGCTGCAAGTGTCCCTGGAACAACAGGAAACAGCTTGAGCTGAAAGGAGCATGTGCCTTTTGCCCTAGAAAGGAACTGATTTTAAAAGACAGTTTCAAAATTAAGCAATAGACCACAGTACTTCAGTAGGTGGTCCCAAAAAGCTAATATGAAACCTGTCATAAAGGGAATGATTTCTAGGGACCCAAGGTCATAAATCAACCCATTAGGTTCATCTACAGGAGATAATCCTGTCAGGAAAGGTAGCACCCCTAAGGGGTGCTAACAAAGCTGTTGACATTAGGATATGGCCCAAAGCTTGCAATGTAAGGTACAGCAGCAGATGTCAAGGGTATGGTATGGCTTCTGTCCTGGAAGCCCTCCACTTGATGTGGGAGAAGTGTGGGGGAAAAATTCACTAGCTAGAGAAAGTCCAGAATCAGAATTGCATTGTGGAGTTTGAGTGAAAATGGGATTAATCATATAGAAGGATTTTTAAGATTGTCCCTAACCATGGGATTCATAGGCATCCTTCATGGTCCTATTCTCTGACCACCCCCATAACAGTAAGCATTTTCCCCAAACGATAAAGGTAGGTAGTTCCAGTTTTTTCTTTGTTAATTGTAATGGAGCTTGCATGCTTCCACCTGGTCTAATTCACTGTCTATTCATTTGTGTCTCAAGTCAGTAACATTTCAAGCATCAGTATTTAAAATATGTACCTATTCAAAGCAACTGCAAGTCAAAACTGGAAGGAAAACATAAAACAATGTTGTTCCTGAAACCAATACAATCTAAGACATGTCTATGAAAGCCCATATAAAATATGGTCATAAAGTCACTTTCCTGAATGTCTGGCAAGATGCTTCATGTTTTATAGTTACAGATTTTTCCAGAAATTAACATTTGTTTTACCATGAATAAAGTAATTTTTAAAAGGATTGTGATAACAGGATCTAACAATGGCCTGCTTCATGCTATTTGTTCCACAGCATGAGCTTAGATTGCTTGTAAAAATCTTCTCTCAAAAAATCTTTTAAAATTCAGTGTTGATGTACCTTCACCCAAATCCAAGAGCTACAGAAATACGAGCCAAGATGAATCTCTTTAAAAACAAAACAAAGGAATTTCAGTTAAGTCCATACTGTCTTCTTTGTAAAAATATGTTTTTAATCATGCCTCATGACGCTTAACTGGTTTTTTCACATGGTTAAAGAGTTTCTTCTTTTCATTCAGAAAACAGTACTTTGAAGGTTTTTTTACTTTACAATTTATTTCAATTGCATTTCTACTGATTTGAGACTTTTGATGTGAGACTCTTAGATGCCTTAAAAGATATCCAGCACCTCTCATATCCCTCTAAAAATATAAAACAAATTTTTATTTGAATGAAATGGCAGTTAATTGGTTAATATTAGTCTCTGATCTTTTTAAAAGACAAAATATTTAATTTGTGACATGCAACAGGTGTTGTGATAAATATAAACTTTTTTGTGACAATAAGCTGTGAAATGAGCCCTCAACAGTTCACCACTACTGCAAACAATGTGTTTGAATACATCTTTGGCTTTAAGATGAATTTTAGTTATTTCATTTTGTCCTCCCTATGCAAAGCAACAAAGAACTATGTATCCAATTTCATGGAATAATTGAGAAACACATCACAATGCATAAAGGGTTTATTTTCTCCCTGCAATCCACTATCATCAATTTAGATTTCTAGACCAGGGAAGCCACCTGCTGACATTCACAAGCATTAATTGACAGTGTTTATCCTTACCAACTCTGTCTCAAAACTAAGAGTGAATTTTATAAATTTGTCTGCATGCACTGACTTTGAACACACCAAAAGTCCTGGTTTTGGGGTAGTGGTGATGCGTTTACAAATCAAAAATCTTTTTCCTGAAGCTATTAAAGGTTCCTGAAAATCTTATCTTCCCCAAATATGCATGCAGCTGCCATTATAAACTGTTCTGTCTCCATGGCTTTTGTTTGTTAACAGTACAATTTTACATATATTTGATTTGACATCTCCCACATTAACAGTACAATAAGCATGCCTATATAAAGAGTATAAATAAAGAAACTATTAGTACTTTAACCTAAAATTGTGATATACAAGTATCTGAACAAAGGGATTCTTAGTTTTGACTTCAGCTAAAACAAAATACAAGAAACTCAACCAGCATGAGGTTTTAAAGAAAACAAAGCCCTACCACAATAGCACAGCAGAGAACAAAAAACCCATAGCTTGATTTCTATTTAAGAAACTACAAATAAAAAATTGAAAGAACCATAGCAGTAAATAATGTTAACACCTAGACCTAAATATTTTTGTTTCCTAAAAGATATTTTTCCTTGGCTTTTTTAATATTTACCATTACGTAGTGAACTCCAAAGACCCACTGATGTGCATTCACTGTACTGAATGAATTAGAATGGTAGTGTTCATTGAAGCATACACCACAGGGAATGAGTTGTAACTAAAGTACACTAATTATCTGGGAACTACATTCAGCAAGCATCTCAAATATTTTTAGAGGCATTAGATTTCAACCCCTTTTTCTATTAAAAAAGATAGCTGCAATTTACATAGCTGTCTCTTATTTTGGGAAGCAAAGTAATGAATTTAACAGATCACACTTATAACAGATTCCCAGCAATATGGTCTGTCTGAAGAGTCACATAGCCACATTGGTGGGAATGTTTGTACATGTAACTATCTAGGAAATGGCATTTCTTTTACAGTTGTATTTTTAGCATAGAATTTCTTTTAAGATTTAAATAAGTGTTAGGAAATTCTTTATAATAGTGCGATTCAATAAAATATTACTTTAAAAAATATTTGCACCATTTCTCTCTCATTTTTTCTTTAGGCAAAGGAAATTAACTTAGATTTTCTAACTTAACTTTTACATTGCCAAAAGTCAGCAAAAAAGTTGCAATGTTTAAGCCATAGCCACTGGAAAAAAGTATTAAATAAAAATGGTGTATAAAGTTTGGTTGCTTTCATGAAGCTCCAAGAACATATTTTGATTGGTACGAGAGAGGCTTTGCAATATAATTATTTACAAAAATGTACATAGTCTGGTTTTGCTTAGAAAAATATTCTCTTAAAATTTAAACTTTTCAGTGCAACAGTCTCATTTCCAGACATAGCACCTGGTTAATCACATAGCACCTTTTTGTGAAGTTCTTTTTTTTTTCCCTTTCCAGTCAAATCCCTGTCCTTCCCCAAAATTGTCTCCATATGAACCTGCATAGTCAAGATGACAATGAAAACCTTTAAAATAAGTTTTAAAAAGCATTCATGATATGAATGAAACTGTGTACTGCTATTTTATTGATATTTGATAATATTTTTAATATTACCAAATTATATCATTTTAATTGATATTTGATAATATTGATAATACCATTTGGGTGAAATGGTATTATCACTAAGCTGAAATGGGTGGATAAAAGAACTTTTGGCACCATTGGCACTTTCAGCCAAAACACTGAATAGAAATTTTCTCTAGCATTCACTTAGCTTTGCTACTGTTAAACACCTCACAGAGCATGCTTTGCAAGCAGACACCATGTAGAATCATTTAAAGATACCTCTGACTGAAATGTAAGATCTGAAAAAGGGGAAGAATAAAAGAGAATTTCAAATAGCATTTTGTTTCTCCTCAGTACATAATCGTTATGTTGGGATCTTAAGGCAAATGAGTCAGAACTAGCACTGATGTACAATGCTCTGGTTGAGTAATTTCACTAGAGAAGGAATCAATACCAACAAACCTGACAAATGTCCAGGCACACTTTCTGCAAATAGTCTTAGAAAGAGCCGTTGAGTGTGGTTTGTGGATTTACATATAGCAGCTTTAGTCAGTTTTCTGTGCCAGGAAATTAAACTACTCTGGAGAGATACTTTAGCCTAAAGAGTACACTATCTTAAATGCTTCTACAGGACATGCATCTAGAGTGATTTATACCTTCTAGTTATTAATTTTACACATCATACATTTAGGAAAATAAATGGAATAAATATTAGAAAAGTAAAAAGGAGTAAGGTGCAGAAAAGTCAAATAATTTTTAAATCCAGAGATCACTGGTCCGTGGAAATTAATATCCAATCTTCAGGATGTTAAACATATTGAACAACATAGCAATTGCACCTGCACAAAACCTTTGCATAAAAATGTTTCAAAATCTGTATCAGTCTCTTTGAAATTCCACCAGTATCTAGCAATGAAACAACTAATTTTGTATAGTTAACAACAGCAGACATCCTAAGTGCTTTAGGACTTTCCATTTTCAAAAGAACTCAGCACTCACTTCAAATGTCACTTGCTACTAACTGATTAAAAGAACTAATATTTATTTTCCTGATCAGTTTTATATTTACTTAAAAGATTTTACAAAGGAAAAACACTAAAAAAAAAAAATCAGTACTGACTCAATCCTTTCTCCCTTTTTTATAGCCAAACTGAGCTCAAATACTAAATTAAGAAATTTTACTAGAACCTGAAAGAAAATCTTGTGTAAATCTTCATTCTGCAGAAACATCCACTGGTAATGATGCAGTATAAAATAAATTTTAAAAACCTCCTGCATTTAGTAATTCCTCCAAAAGGGACAGGCATCTTTTCAGATAACTTTAGTGGCTTTTCAGCTTTTTTCAGTTTGAACTGGCTTACCAATCTCATTTATGATGTCAGCTTAGCACGAACTCAGCCACTACAAGTTATCAGAGAGCTCAGTTTTATGATTATAGACCACAAGCATTAGCATAATATTTCAAGAAAAGTGAGATTCAGGGAAGTTTTAAAATTGATACTGCAAAGAGAATTTATTTTAATTTTTGTACATACAAAGACACTCAATGATGCTCCATGAAAGAGCCTAACAAAGCAAATGTCAGTTAAACTGACCTTTTGCAGTCTTCCAGTTTTTTTTAAGCTCCCAGTGTGCTTATTCTTCTGCTCATTAAACATTTTGCAAGAGGTATCAGTAACGTGACACTCCAAAACTTCATCTTCACCACCTAGAAACCAGATTTAGAAACTTAAAATGAAAAATGCAATCTTATTAAATGAGACTGCAACCAATTATTTTATCATAGCACAGCACTATGCACCCTTAAGACACTTATTAATTTGTGCCAGTTTTTTTTCACTGGATTTCAGTTAGGGAAAAGGAATGACACTCAAGCATCTGATTTCATATTTGAGTACCTGTTCTTATAAATAAACCAGTTGTAAAGCTCCCAATTTCCTATATTTTGAAAACAATATATTAACTACAAGTAGAGAATCTGCTAAATTGCTATTTATTATAAAATATGCAATTTCCCTGCATAGAGATATTTGGGTATGAAGCTTCAGTGGCTAGATTTTCTTTTTCTTATTGACGCAATACTTTTGGTACACATTTTGTTTATCTAAAACGACATGAAGGTCTGAAACTTGTTTTCACACTTTGCATGCAAATCTAGCAAACTGTTGGCAGCAAGGATTCTGTGCACATAAAGGCACGTCAAACCTATTATATATGAAAAGGAACAATCCACAAGAATGCAAAATGCAAGAATACGTCAAAACCCAGTATTTTTCATTATGTATTTTATGAATTCTTCAACTCTGTTAGGATGACTTTCCTAAGAACTAAATAATAAACTTCTCAATCATTTGAGAAAATAGCTTGCCTGCCTAAGATGAAAAAAATTGATCTATCTTTTAAACAATTAAGCTTTAATTACTCTAAATTTAGAGAGCATTTTTCCCAAATGTCACTCAATAAAGTCTAATTTAGAATATTTGTTCACTTTTCATTTCAAAAAAATGGATGAGATCAGTTAAAGAAAGTTTAATTAGTGATTAAAGTGGCCTAAATTTAGCTCCTGCCAACTAAGTTTTTTGATTAGTTTTGGAAAATACTGAGGGGTACTATCCCTATTAGTATGCATATATAACTACGAATCATTTGTTTTTCTCTGACAGCTACTTAAACACTTAATCCTTGAGGTGACAAAACATCAGATTACAATTCATTATGATTACTCTCTTTAAAATTATAATCTTTAAACTAGTCAAAATTTATTGTGGTAATTTTTGTATAATAAATGTAAACCTGGTTTTCAGGTACAATTGCTGATTTAAAATCAATATTTAGGTATATAGTGTCATGTAATAAAGAAATAACTAATAGCTACGTTAATTTTATTTAGTATTGTACTGAGACAACTGTTTTCAATCTGAGGAAGACTGATGGCAAGCAGAAGAGGAGAAAACATCTTGCCACACAATAAAGAAAAAAAATCTTTTTCCATAAAAACCAGAACTTTTAAACATGCATTTCAAATCTTGAAAAAAGATCCAAACTAATTACATGACTACATAGGATGTAAGGAGATCATGTACTCCACTGCTATACCAAAGTAGTCTCTGTTAATTTTGATTAGGTTATTTCAGGGTTTTTTTGAAGGGTAGCTTGGGTTGGGGGCTAACAGTGAACAGTGGTGTAATATTCTAATAATCTTTTTACTACTCTTAGCCTGAATGCTCATGCTCCACGGCACTTGTCCCACTTGGGCTAAATTCTTAAAACCTGTACAGTTGGACTTCTTTGCAGTTCGGGTTGACTCCTGTGGCTTCTTCATATTTACAGGAAAGTAAGAAGAGAGGATAATGTCCCTTATCTCTGATTATCAGCTCATGGATCTTAGGCATTACATTAATAAGGCCTATTCTTTGCTATTTTATTCCTGTCTAGCAGCACTTCTCAAGCACTTTCCAGCTTTTCCATCTTATAGGTCTCAAGCTCCACTATTTTCTGTTTTTTCCTGATTACTTTTTAAAGCAGTCAGGCATAAAATAAATGAGTTTTCATCTCTACTACCTTCTCCTAGAGGACTTTAAAGTTGACAGAAGTTTTTGAAGCAATTGCATCCAGTGTTAGTTCTCCCTAAACTAAGTTCAAATATGCAAGTAACTCCTGCCATTGCAGTCCATTAGATCCCCTAAATCCTCTTCCAAAACACTGCTCAGTGATTGGCACTAAAATGAACAACTGAGCCCTCTGAAGCATTATCACAAATTAGAGAGATTTTGCTTTGCAATTTAAGCTTCTACTCATTCATGATAATTTTAACACCTAAGAGAAGTTTTGAACCAGAATATTATCTTCAAAATTCCATTTGATATTTCCATTGAATTGAAAAGCAGTGATTAGGCAAAATGAGCTAGTTCTGCTCAATCAAATAAACCATGTCTATCTAATAAAATCTTTTCCTATTGCACAATACTTCAAAAGTATTGTTCCAAAGTGTCATTGAGGGTATGTGGTATCTACTGTTTTGTACTTATCCAAAGAAGCATTTATCCCAACATGAAGGAATTAAATCCAAATTTGTCATCCTTCAGGTACACATGCACAGAATATTTAATACCTTGTGTTATTATATTATAGCATATAGATATTACTGAAGCATTACCAAATTTTTATTTTACAGAACATAATTTCTTCAAGTTTTCTGAAAACGTATGTGCCCCCCCAGATCCTCACAGAGAGCCTGTTAATGGTTTATAAAAATTGTATATAATTTTTTATCTGCTCCAGGACAAGTGCCATCTGGCTTTGGCAAATTTGACTACATCAAAATAATTCTCAACCTCTTCCTCTACTCAGAAATACTTGTCCTCTTTTGTTTTAATAATTAGTTATAATTCAACTTTTTGGGATGATAAATAAAACAAGGAATCAAGGAAGAAACCGTTTTCTTCTTCATGCCTCATTTGTTTTTTAATAGGCCATAACAGAATCTCAATAGAGGACATTACAAAATATTTTTAGTGAGCCTATCTTCTTCCAAAGCTGAAAAAAACCAAAAGGCACATCAAATCTAAGGAAGTTTTCACATGTGTGCTTTTAAAGACATAACCATTATTTTAGCAGCATTACGACCCTTAACACATAGAACTTCAGGTAAAACTCAATAATCTACTAAATTAAACACAATTTCTTGCACCAAATAACAGAACAACATTCTAGATTTTCCAAATTAACACTGAACTACATTAACTACAGTACAATGGGTCTTAGTTTAAGTCTTTTTGCCAATTAAGATATTTGCCTTCCACATTAGCATAAATATATAAAATTCACACAGATAAGCCTTATGTTTATTTTTAAGACTGGAAGTAATGCTAGGTCTGAGTTCAAATTTCTAAATGATTTTAGCATGATGAAAGCTTAAGAGAGTATACTTTCACATTCCCTGTGCATTGTTATGTATTGTTGTAGCTTTCAGATGAAGAGTCACATGACCTGTAGATGAGTAAGATGAACATAAGTAGCAGAATTTATTTCAGCAGAACAGGGCAGCCTTGAACGTGCCCTACAAAGGAAACCGAAGCTTGCTACCACATAAGTATTAGCCCTTGAAAATTTGGTTTCAGATTAGCCTACATATTCTACTTTAAAATGAAATGTTCTATATAACCTATGGAAAGAAAGCCTATCAAATCATCTTGTCATTAAAAGTACTGGGTAAAAGTGCCACTGACATAAAATCACAACAAAAAAATGAGTAAGAAAAATGTTAGATATTTAAAACAGATATAACATTTTATATGGCTATTTGATTACTTGTAACCATATATATATGATGAAGACAATTCATTAGTTTTTAAAAATATACTGGATTTACCAGCTTTCAAATAATGTACAGGATACAGAGGAAAAACCCCAATTTGAAATTTATTTGATAATAGGGACAAGAACCAACTTACATTTAATTAAAAATGAAATGCTTAAGCCATAATTAATAAAAATCAATTATTTCATCATAGAGAATCACAGGAGTAAGTGTAATACAAGATTTTAATTTTGTACCACGAAACTTGCATTATTAGGGAAAACACAACTTCTCTTACATTATTGATTCCTTCCATTTTTAAGTGAGTTCATTCAAGCTGTCAAACTTGAGGTCCTACTTGCCTGCACTTTGTGTAAATCTATGGAAATAACATACTTTGGTGAAATTAGGGAAATCCATTTCATCAGGTCCAGCATGTCAGTAGTAAGCTTGCTGTATGCCCTCCTTGCTGCCCCAAGATCTTGAACTCCAACATTTCATGGTCACTGCAGTCTAGGCTGTCCTTGTGCTCCACATTCCTCACCAGTACCTCCTTCTTGGGGAGACCAACATGGGACCTCTACTTCATGGCTCATCTATCACTTGGAGCAGAAGGTTGTCCTTTATGGCTGTACATTTATACCTGTATGACATGCAGCTGCATTCACTGGTTTTTTAAACTGTGTCAGAAATTATGCACTCCATATATTAAAATACAGGTGTAATGAACTCAAAATGGCAGCTCACAGTTCAGCTGCTTATTACTCACATGTATAGGCACAGTCATGGTTCAACATTCCCACTGGATTTCATAAGTCTGATAGCAATTTTGTTGAGCCCTTTAAGTTAATAATTAGTTTTATATAATTAATTGATGCACTACTACAGAATTTTTTAGGGAAGATAAATTACTAAAATACACAATTATAGTTACAAATATTCAACTCCATGTAAAGTTTGACAAAGCTAAAAATATCAAAATCTGAAAATTATTCCAATGTAAGTTAGGAGCACCTTTCAGAGAAATTCCTGAGATTTAATATTTTAGAACGATTTACATAAAAATACTTTATGCTAAATCAACTCGAAAATGCTTCAATATGAAAAATGCTCTTAAAATGATAATTAAAAATTAAGATCAGTTCCATATAAAAAAGTAATGGTTGAAAAGGATGCTTACATTGAAACTCTCGCAGGTCTTATTTTATGGCACAAGTTACACATTGCTAACTCAAATATTTTTTTCCACTAGAGATTTTATGATCCTAACTGCAATTTTGGTAACAATTTTCACTTGTGAAATAAAAATAATTTGAACAAGGGAACCTATGATGAGACCATGGTTTCTTAAACAGATTTTGAATAGCAAAAGAAGGTTAGGAGACTGAGAGTATTTTCTTCTTTTGGTGTGTTTCTGAAGTATTTTTCCTTTTGGAATGGCAGTTCATTTTGCAATTTAATTGCATTAGCATATCTAATGCAGTATTATGTCTTTTGATTTTCCAGCTCTATGTAGTAACTTACCAGCAGTGTGAGCACAGTCATTTATACTGTTGTAGGATTTTTCATGCTGTGGCAGCCTGCTCACATCATCAGCATCTAGAGCTTCTCCAGAGTCATCTTTTTCACCACCTGATATATTTAATGGTATGCTTCCTGGATGTTTAGCTGATTTGATTTTTTGCTTTACTGGAAAATCATTTACTGAAATATACATCTTCCTATTTATCTTAGTAGTGTTATGTGGCTCACAGAAACTCACATCATGTAGGTCCATGCTTGTAGAAGAGTCTTTGCAACAAACTTCAGGAGGATTCTGTGATTCCTTTGGTACTTGTATCTGTACTTCATTTTCATTTGAATTACATGATGAAAAGTAGTCTTCATATGAAGCCTCTTCAGGGCAATAAGACTTGCTATAAGTAGTAATTTCTTGCAAGAACCCCATAGAGTCTGATGCACCCAGTTCTGAGGTAGCCAGCTTCAAACTTGGTAATGTTTGTAGTTTCTTTCTCTTCTTGTCTTCAAGAACAGAATCATTTCTGTCAGCAGGGAAGCTTTTATTCAGTGAATATTCATTTAAGTCTCCACTATTCACAGGCAAATTAGAGAGACTGTCAATCAAAGCAGGAACAGTACTTAATTGGACTATTGTTTTGGAAGGAGTAATATGACCAAAGCCCTCAAGAAGAGAACTTTCATTTGCAATTGAAGTAGTCTTGCTCTTGTTCTTTTGATTTTTCTTTGGAAAATTTAAATGTTTTTCTCCTAAATCCAATCTGTCATCCAAAGTAGGCTGTATATTCTGGTTCTTTGTTAAACTTCTGGTACGTTGTTTTGGTGTTAATCTCTTCTCCTCATTGCCATGTGATGGAGAGTTCACTGATGTGCTCATGGAAACATGAATATCAGTCCAAGAACAGGCATGTTCTGCTGCCTTGGTTCTCGGTCTCTTTAGCGGCTCAGTTCTCCAAAGATAATCACAACTGGAGTTCAAGCAGTCTTCCATTTGTTCTTCTGCAAAACAAAAAAAGTGGCAATATAAATGTATTGAACAAAACAGAAAGAGTATCAATTTCTTAGTGAAATATATATGGAATTCCTGAACTGGAAAAAATAATCAGCCGCTTCTCTGGATATTATATGGCAAGTCAACAAAAACTGAACAGAAAATGGATTAGAAACAAAGCACATTCTATGCTGACAAAAACCTACAGTTCTAGTTATTGTATCCCCTAACCTGGTCCTAAGCACCCACAAGTCCCATTCTGCTTTCTTGAAATAAGGCAACAGAGTAACTCGTTATTCCTCTTGCATTTGTAGAGAAAGCAAGATTATATGCTGACAAAGTTAGCTTTAATAACAGTGGAAACTTAATAATAATTTTTCTACCACAGCATTAGTACTACCTTGAAGATTTTGCAGGTAAGATGGATTTAAATACAACACCATACTATCGTGTCGCATACATTAAAACTATGTATTAAACATAATAAGAACGTGGATAGACTTATTTCTTGTAGCTAGTCTTATGAAATTAATTTGTGTTAGGTGTTACACAGAATCTATTCATAACTCTTCACAATAAATTCCTCCAAAACAAGTTAATGTACAATTAACCTCAACATACATTTTTTAAAATCCTGTTGTTCTACAAGATGATTGCAATAGAAGCTTTTGCTAAAGCTTCACAGAATACTCATTCTTTAAGTTCTTGATGTTATTTGCTTACTAGATATAGATAATATTTTTAAACATATAGTGTAGCTAACTGTATTAAGAAAAATAAAACACAGACAAATTTCACATGGTATGATCAGTATCTCATACTGATAACTGACAAAGTCAGCTTCAATCCTCAAATTAACCGAGCTTCTTGAACTTTCTAAACCTTTATTAACCAATCTCATATATCTCTTAGACACAAACATAGGGGACACTGTCACAGAGCACTGGAGATGGAAGCTACACTGAATGCTGTCATGGGAATTGGTGGTCCTAATGTAAAATTGCATTGTGCAGTTGCAAAGCTGAAGGGACATATGCAAGGAAAGCTCTCAAATCACAATGTTCTACCTCATCAGCACACAACTAATCTACTAAAGTAAATGAGTTTGCTGGCAGAGCTATGCTACTCCCAGTATTCAACTATCACTTCTCACTAATATTGCTAATTATGAAGACATAACAAGCTGTCATAGGCTGCAAGACACCCACAGTGTTCTTAGGTCAGCCAACATGACAGAACTCCTGGCTCATTCAATAAAATAAAACACCTCAAAATAGCACGTGGTATAGCTTACTGTTGAGGGAGAATGGAGAGCAGGCAAACTGCTCTAGTGGGCCTTATTACAAATTCTAAAGACTCCCTTCTCCTCACTTTTCTACTGAGATCAAGGCCAGCATCTGACTTGAGCTCTTTGCCCCTGTGACTGAGAGATGACATGAGGTCTGAAGCACAAACCTACTGCATACCTAATCAATACTATTAAGATATTCACTGATGTAGCTCAACAGACATAACAATCTCCTCCCTGCTAATACACCAAAACACAGGAACAAACTCCTAATTGATGAGAATAATTTTATGAGGTTCTTACGTTACTAACAAATTATCTTAATCCATCTTAAACCATAAAACCTTAAAAAAGCTGATGTATTTTTACTTGTGTTATTTCTTCAAACTTGATCACTTAATCTGAAAAACACATTAAGCTAACTTTCAAATTCATGCTTTTCAACTGAAAAGTTGGAAGACATTTCAGTTCTTTGAGGTCTTATCCTCATTCAGATCTCTTTTAAGCTTCCCACATCACACTCTTTGGTCAGCACTCTGTGTTCTATATATGATCACTGTTAAGAGCAGAGAAGATTAATACCATGTAGGACAGAAAGATATTAATAGGGAATGGTATGAGTAGAGAGAAGGAAGTGAGGCAAGCAATACAGCTGTAAGGCAGAGCATTTACCTATTGGTATCCTCATGCTCTATTTTTCTTGACTTCTTAGTACAACATGCTTTCTTTAGTAAGCAAAAACTAAGATAATTCAGCTTTTAATATAAAAGATCGAGAAAATGGATGCAGTTCTCATTTGAGTATACCATATTTCCAAAGTAAGATATAAAGGCCATGTACTATTTTTAATTTCTGTAAATATATTAAGTAGTGTTAGTTACCAGGTAGCAGCTCATCTTCTGAATTAGTTAAGATGCAAGTAGAAAGTGGGCAGTCTCCTGGTGAAGTACTTGGAAGTGTTTGAGTCATTTGTGAAGCTAGGAGTAAAAAAAAACTATTAGATATTTGTAAGCACTTTTTCTAGGTAACTCAGCAGCACATTTTTCTGAATCTAAAGAATAATGTAAAACTATTTAGAAATTATTACTGATATTTCTAAAGCCTGTTGAGGGATTTTACTAAAGAATCTGTGAAGTCTTGCAATTGGCAATCACTGTCTTAATACAGCAGAAATGTTTTTAATGTTTGAAGGTTTACCTTAAAATTTGGAGAGAAAATAAATACAAGCCTCACTAAAATAAACTGAGATTTAATTTTTCATCCATTTGAATTATTGCTTCTTTACTTTCATAATTGTTTTTGAAATTAGAAATTGACAATATAGGTGACAAGCACATCTTAAAACTTCAAATACTACAGATGCTGCCCCACCAAAAGATGTTCTACATTCAACATTTTTATAGTAATTGGCAAAACCTACTGACTTAGATCTAAGTATTTTCTCAGTAAGGCAATGCAAACACTAAAAAAATCTGCAAAATACAATCTAGATATAATTAATTAGAATATCCATTTTAAAATTGACTAGATTTATTTAATTAGGTTATTCACATTTATTTACTTTTTAAGCTCTGTTCCTCAGTACCTGGACAGATATCTCATCAGTTCTGGAGTCCTTTTTAAACTGTTGATATGGGAGATAAGGAAATAATATTTAGAGTTTCACTGTCAAGTTTAAGTAAGAGGTGACAATATCAATTGACATGGCTAGAAAGTCTAGCATAAACATTAGCCCTCCTGAGCAGCCTAGTGATTAAAAAATTATTTTGCAATCAACGTGTTCCAAACATGCAATCAAGAAAAAAATTCTAAAGGTGAGAGCACTGGTGCATGAAAAAGTCAGCAATAAAACCAGCAGCCATTTGTGCATACTCATAACTTAGTAAAATTCAGCTTCTTACCAGTAGGAGAAAGATTCTCTCTTTTTTCCTTCATATCCTTTATTCTTCTTTCCATTTCATTGCATTGGTCTTTTATCTTATTAACAGGGCTGTATATAAGTGAACCATTGTCTTCAAATAATAAAACTGGTACATCTGCATCTGCACAAAGAAATTGTATTTATATATTAATATTTGAATGCTGTAACAGCCTGAGATGAAGTTTCTTTCTTAAAAAAAAAAAAAGACTTGGCAAAAAAAAGTTTTCTTAGATCAAGATCATTACAGATACCTTAACACAACAGAACTGCAAAGAACTCAGTAAAAATGACATCAACTTAATTTCTCATGGTAAGATGCAAAAAGCTCACAAAAACCCCAACCAACAAACACCAAAACCCCAACAAGTGCTTTAAAAAAATTTCACATCTTAGTAAAAAATATTCTTACCAGTATTAACTGCAGTCTTCTGTAGAGCTAACTCTTTAGCCATTTGGTTCAGTCTTTTTTGAAGCTTTTTATTATTTTCTGGAGTTTTTTCAACATAGTCTTTTGGCTGCATACATTTGTGCTACAAGACAGACAAAACTCTTAAGTATATGTACAAAACGGCCAAAATAATGACACCCCCTATTTTGCCTACTGCTTTGTCACAGTATTTATTATTGGTATTTATGCCGCTTATCACCTGAGAGTGACAGATAATCACAGAAATTAGCATTTTGCAAAGGAAACTTTAATATTAAATAAGAAAGAAGGTAATAGACTTTGTTTTTTGCTTGCACTAAAGATTTAGAGGTAGTTTTAAAAAATATTTGTTACAACTCTGTAAAACATAAGCCACATAGTACTTCTGGTTTTTTGCTTAGTCAGCATGATATAATTTGAATTTAGATCTTAATATTTTTAATTACCAATACAAAAACTTGATTTATACTTTCTTCACATGATCACAGCAATAGACTGTCTTTAAACTCTTACTGAGATGGACAGGTAGAGTTTACAGAATGTTCTGAAAATATTTCAAATGCTTGAGGTCAAAAAGTCAAGTTCAAACTTTAAAGTTTTTTATTCTAGGCCCATTTAAAAAAACACATACTTTTTTGATTGGTAGTAGAAATCCTTCATTAGTGTCTACTGCAGGAAATAGGGATTCATCAACATGGGCTCCAGTTTCTCGACACCTGTACAGTAAATTAGAGAAGGTTTGGTGGGTTTTTATTCTCTTGGTTTTGTTTGAAGAATGAGAACCTTTATTACAAGAAGAGTTGTCTGAGCCCTGTAATAATGCAATAATGAAACACCAATCCTTTCTAAGTGTGTAACATTAGGTTAAGTACTGTAATGTTACCCCTTCCCCTGACAAACATGCGATCCAAATTTTGGGCCAATGACGCCCCCAAAGTGCTGTTGTGGAAGGGCAAGATGCCCACGGATGTTGTTTTCCACACCTTTGCAAGCTGCAGGCCTGCGCTGGCAGCAGCCGCTCGCGTGGCTCTGGTGACACCTAGCGATGGAAGCGCTACACGGTGTGAGCCTGCACAGTTACAGCCTCATCCTTGCTCGCCTTGGAACGGACGAGAGAGACAAACCACTGCAGGTATTTGTCAAACTCACTGCATTTACAGTTCTCAGGAGCATCAAAGAGAGAGATTCACCAGCTGGACTTCAGTGACTGTTATTAAATTCTGGATAATAATCAGCAGAGATGTAGATTATATGAAAAATTACATTAATTCAGAGATTTCATTGATTCAGAGAAACAAAACAGAAGAAAATTTTAGTATTAAATCCATGAATCTTTTACTTTGCAGACAAATCTGAATGCAAATGTTTTATATAACTTATTTGTGGGATGAGTTATCCTACTAAGAAAACACATGTAGAGCTTCACAATTACGCATTTGATGTGGAAGTATTAAGTGTGCCTAATTTGGGCAGATTGTAGCTATTCCATTTTATATGGGGTTTTGTTCCTGGGTTTTGATTTATTTTTAGACTGCTCACTTAAGTATTTGTGTTAAAGAAGTAATAAAAAACTTTTTCGCAGTGATCCCAAAGCTGTCACCCAATTTGCATTACACTTTAAATTCTTTTACATGACAACAAGTCCATGACCTTTGTTTGCTATTTTTAAAGTTAGACACATCTATCATTCTTAGAAGAAAAAAAAGCAAAAGCAAACAATAGTTTTAAAATTTAAAATAACTTTACTCAGCAGTTATAAATTTTTCAGATTTTTAATTTTCATCTTAAAGAGTTGTCTTCTCAAATTACTTCCTAAACTGTAGAACTGCATACAGTTTAGGCTCAAATAGATGCTCATATTATAGAGCAGAAGCTTCCAATAAAAGTTTGAGGCAAAACATTGGAAAGAGCATTAGAAATCCAGTAAGAATTCAACAAGGCAATGATCACTAAATACTGCACAAACCCTTCAAATGTTTCAGACTTTTATGGAGAAAACCAAGTATTACAGCACTTTTCAGCTCATTGGGCATATTCCTCTGAGAGGCTCAAGCACTGCTCAGGGGAAGGTAACACTGGGGTGGGTACAGGTTTAACAGGCTGGAAGTAGGGGTTCGCCAGCTGTTAAGTGTGAGAGTATTTCCCACAAAGAAGAAGAATCAGGAAATTCCTTGTCTGGTATTTTCAGAGCTCCAACATCAAAAAAGTAGCATCCAGATTAAATATCATAAACTGCAGCACCCTGCAGGGTCCTCCAATATCAAGATTCCCAAGACCATGTAAGAACATAAAAATGAAGCCAAACATTCCCAGTTTACTGAGTTCCACAGATTTCTGGTTGTCAGATGGTAAGAGGCAATACTATACTTGGGTTTTGATAAAATGAAATGTTTAATTGCTTCAGTAATTGTTTTACCCCGTGTAAATCTTTGCTCACTATGATTTTGCAACAAGGAGTTCTACAGCCTAACCCTGTTACTGAAACTCATAATTTGCTGTTTTTTCTGATTCTATCTCCACATGTATTGATGTAATGCTTTCCAACTTTTCTACTGGAAAGGAAATAGATTCATTTCCCATTCAGCCTCTCTACACAAACTTTTGTGTTCACAGTAGTCTCCCATCCTCACTCCTCTTCCATACTGAAGCATTCTTTTCTTACAAGATGTGATTGAAGAGACAACTATTTTATAACTTCAGTCAAGCTCATTGCCATCCTCTGGCAACATTCCAAATATAACTATGATAAAATGCTGTCATTCCACTATATGAAGTTTTATGTTCTATTTAATTTGATTTTTGACTACTGCTGAGGTAACAATGCTATGAAAATGTCTACTGCAAGTATCAAAATGCAATGATCACCTTTTTGATATGCTTAAGAAGACTGCTTTAAACAGCCTTCTTGACACCAGCAAGAATTTTATTCCCTTCAGTCTTAGCTTCTTAACAGATTTTTTCCATTTTAAGTAGACTCCTTTTTAAATTTAAGCATTGCCATAGAATTTCTTGGGTTTGGTGTTCCAGTATGAATACTTATACTGTAGACATACTTATGAAAAGGTTCTTTGATACAGTTTGAACAGCAATCCACAAACCAATTAAGACCAAGCAATAACTAACATACTTGGTTTTGCACTGCACTCCTACAGGAGTCACCAACCCCCAGTCTACACCAGAAAGATGATACATACTATTACCTTGTTGAGATAACATTTCACAGCTTTTCTGACCATTTTGAGAATGTTCCACTTGTTACTGAATGAAGCAGCTAGTTAATCAAGCCAGCTTTTTTAGCAATGAACTTCAATTCATAGGAACTCTGCATGATTTGCCTACATAAATTATCAGGTTTAAACTAAGTTTCCATTCACACAGGACCATAATTTTATGGGTACATATTATTCAGTCCTTCCTATTTACATTGTTCCAGGATTCAATAAACTATCTTCTATCTTCTGCCTACCAGTGTCTGGGACATGGATGTACTAGACATGTAATGTAGTCAGGCACTCTGGTTCTCTAATTATAAAAACCTGAAAATTTGTATGTATACTACCACAGACTCATTTTAATTTTGTACTGTCTGTGCCTCATTTGAATAACCCATGAACAGTAGGAATATTCATTACTATCTCTTATACAAGTTACAGTGCTCTTGACCTACATTTTGCTCAAGGATATGATATTCTCATGAATTCTGCTTAGAGCATACACCAATCTAAGCTGTATGTTCTTCTGTACCCTTTGGCATTTACTTTAAACTAAGGAGCAGAAGAAAAAGATTATAGAGAAGTTCAACGATAATTCACAGCTTGAGTCCTCCTCTGAAATAAAATACATCTATTTTAGATGACTCCCCAAGTTCCAACAAACTTCATCTTCTAAGTCATGTACCAAGACCTTGCTTTGGTCAGAAAATTATAACAGGAATACTTAAAAGATACCAGGAAGATACTAGCCTTCACTTTCCTACCAAACAATCTAAGTTTTCCCTGTAGATGCTTTCTCTTGTCTTCCTTTGTTGCTGTCATCCAGCAAAACTTAAAGTTCCTTGAGGCTTTTACACCTGGATTTCAAAACTCCATGATGTCCCCTACAGTATCACATATCCAGCTGTTTCTATGCCTCAGCTTTCTACGGTGTTCATCCACTCAATGCCTTCCAGCAGTGCAGAGGAGAATCTTTTGGTGGAACTGCGATCACAGAGAGAATATTTCTGTATGACATGTCCTAGACTCTCCCCTGTAAGGCACTCTCATTCTTCCATTGCTGGTGGTACTCATCTGGACTTTTATGAGATCCTTTTTACTACAGCACATCCAAATCACCAATAATTTATAGTTCATGTGGCTAAGATTTCAAATTCTGTATTTATACACTTAGCCACATGAAGAGTATATTCAATTTTACAACAGTATTGAAATCATCATCACTGTCACACATTCAAATAGCACCAGGTCCCTGAAAGACATTTTCACATAAATAAAATTTTGCATCACCCTCATTTTCAAGAACTTGAGGTATTTCTTCTTTGGTGTTAAAGCTGGCTGGATTGTGTGACTGTAACTTCTACATCTGACATACTTTAAAAAAAAAGAAAACCCCTCTGTCTGCAGATTTGCATGAATTTATTTTTTGGCTAGGGACTTGCATCATAAGTTTCCAGGCTGTACTGGCATACATTTAGGTGTCTGTAGGGCATAGATTTGTGCTCCCCTTTAAAAAAAAAAAAAAAAAAAAAAAAAAAAAAAAAAAAACCACAAAAAAAAAAACCACAAAAAAAAAAAACAAAAACCACCAAGCCCAAAATATTTGCACTTAGCAAATGCCAAAGGACTGGTTGCACAGATGAAATTTTTCTTCAATTTTTTAAAAAACAAATTGAACTTTTTCCATATGGTAGAAGAGACTTTTCATGAAGTTTTGCTCTGAACTTGCCAAATATCTTAAAAACCAGAATACATATGGATCTTTTTCTTTCTTGCTAGGATTTATTCTGTTTACAAGATTTAACTACAGAAACAGTACAATGCCCTTGATGAAATGTACTTTTACATATGAAAATGGAAGAATTGTATTCAATGTAAGTATGGCCTTCACTGTCTATACATGCCACCTGAGAGCACAGGAATAGAACTTTTAACAAATGTACTATGAAACTAGTTCACCACATTTATTTTTTAAGAGTTTATATTTTACCTTTTTGTGTAAGTCACATGCTTTATAATAGGAATAATGTCACAGAAAAGTTTTCATTTACTCACTGATTTATCACATTTATTTCAAGTACATTAATAAAACTGTTACTGTATTTATTTTTTTCAATTTAAGAATACTAGAAAATTATTATTATTAAAATATTATCTCTGAAGTAGGCCACATTCATTATAACCACAAGTACTCACTTTTCCACCCAGAGTACAGAAACTATTTTTACACCGATGTTCTGTGCTTTCTTCCATGTAGTCAAACGTCCATCTTTGAAGACTACATGGGTGACGTGCTTGTTCAAAGTTTTTGAAACCTGCAGAAATACACAGAGAGCTGATATTAAAGTCTGATAATTGGAAAATGCTAATGAAATCAGCTAGTGTAGCCCATTTTTAGTGTATACACCACTAGCATAAAAATTTATTCTAAACATTATGTTAAGGACCCTTTTGATCTTTCCCAACTTCACAAGAAGCCTCAAGCAATCAAAACTCCAGTCTCATTAGGCAAGCTAATGCAGGCTACAGGGATGGAATAGCCCTTTGTTTTCAGTCTCCTCTAGGTTACCATTTTCAGCTCCCTACTCTAGATGTATCACTAATTTTGCAACATTTTAACTTATATAGTGCAACATAATTTCTCATGCAACCACCAGGGTAGAAAGCAGATGCCAGTCCCCAAAGAAATAACAAAACATCTTTTAGGCAAAAGAACTCAGACTAAAAGCTAACCTCACTTTTTAAACTACATTTTCATCCATAAAAATCACTTTTAGTTTTGAGGGAAAGGCTGTTTACAAACAAAACTTATATGGAAATGCTTTAAAAATGGGAAATACAGAAAATTAAAAGTCAGCACAGATGATCAAATTTTCAATTATCAGCCTCCATTAGCAAGTGATGCTTTCAGTTCTAGATACTCCATTTTTCACAAACAAGGCTTTTATTGTGGAGACCAAGCACCCCGCACAGAACTGCTTGATCAGTTGTGATTGTTGATGTGGTTACATCAATAGAACTCTGTTTTTACTGCAGCATCTCCCCAGCCAAATAGAAATAGCTCCATAACTTTCTCTTGTGCCCTCAGTTGCATCATTATACTTTGCCTACAACATGCTGGATGTGTATTTAGCTTTAAGAAAACTATTTAGCTTTTCCAAACATGGCTGGTGACAAGCTGATTATGATTTAGAAGACAAAATCCCAGGATATTTCAGTATCTAGGTATAAAATGATCCATTAGTCTCTTACAGAATAAATTATTACTCCAGATGCAATTGCTTACTCACTTCTGCCAGTATCTGCTCACATGTCCTAAGGATGCTTGATGTAGCTTTGTCTCCAAATTATGGAGGAGCACCATCTTACACCTCCCTCTCACCTTTCCCACCTCCTCCCCTTACCCTGTGCATCTTCTGCTGCTCAGCTGAACTTTGAGATGTCAGAATCAACAATCTAGCAAAAAACTAATTTAGAATTTAATTTCCTGGCACAGTGAACCAAGCCAGCTAAGTACCACGTGCTCAGCCAAGAACAGGGAAGTGCCTGGAATAAGGAAGGGGCATGACCATCCCTATTCAGTCATAAGAATATACTAAAAAGGCTCATCTGTATCATCTGCCTGCACCATATTTGGTTATTTTGACACATTTGAAGAATTTTGAAGCCTTATGCTTCTGCCATATTTTCTGTGAGAAAAAAAAGTCTTACATCATAAGAATAGAATTACACAGGTCTGACAGTACAGCACAGAAATATTTGTTTTACTCGAGTTATTTACTTAGAGTTGCGTTTGCTTTAGTAACAAAACCAGTTACTCTGTTTTGTCACACTCACTCAGCTTACTTCATACAGAAAGAGAGGATTTGGGGAGAGCTGCAAGATTTCCTAAATTACAGTAAAATACATCCACACATGCCCATTTTAAAGAGCACTGGGAGTCCACACAAGAATTTTTTTAGAATAAAAAAAATCTAGGCAATAAAAATCTCCATTAACCAATGACAATGTGCTAGAAGGGAAGATGCCAGTTTGACTTTGGTATCTGGTTGAAATGTTACAGCTGGCAATTAAACATCTTATGCACCTACAAGTCAACTATATCTGGTATGGAAAAAAAATCATTGAGACATATACTGAAACTTTTAAGATGTATTTTTACCAGCACTTTCTGGAACTGATACAAATTTGGGGAGAGTGAATGGAAGAATAAAATGTCATGGTACTTGGGTTAGGAAACATTGTACTAACAACAGAGCAGCTGATTACATGTTGATGAAAACAAAACAAAGTAAGATACATGCTTGTAAACCACAGGTTTTCAAGACTTAGATTTACTTTGCACACAGTCTGTGGCAAGCCAAATACTTCCCACAAGAAGCATGATATCACATTAATATGCAAAGAGGTCTGTAGATGTAGAAAGGCTTTAAATGCATTTCCCATCTGTCACCAGCAAGAATATTACAGCACACTGGTCTATTCTCAGGTCTCTGATTTTCTGCCTTCTTGCCCTTTAAACACTCATACTAAAAAGAAATATATGTGACAAGTAGAACAAGCAAGCTAATTTATAATTAAGATCTTTCCTATTCCATTTATTTTAAAATAGTTCTCTTACTTTTGCTCCCATATCAAGAAGCTGCTGTTCGAAGGTTTTTGAGTAATTTTCTGTTCTGTTAGATGACCAAACTTCTACAAAGGCAGAAACACCTGGATCAGAAGACAGAAAACAACAACTAATGAAGTATATACCATGGTAAATCTTGTTAAATTGCCTCCTTCCAATAAAAGTTTATTTTATACATACTGCATTCAGTTGCAAATACAGCTTTTAGTAAACTGAGCATCAGACTTCAGCTGCAAAATTTTTTTTAGTGTATTTATGTCCCCTAAATTAATTGTAATGGAAATAACTTAGAAGTCTGACATTAGCTAACTTTCTACTTCATCTATTTAAAACACACTACCAGCTTAACAAGCAATACATTATCTTTACATGACTGCTCACTCTTACCATTACTTAATCACTTTTAATCTTCAGATTAGTTAAAAATTTGAAAACCAGTTGATACAACACAACTTCTAGAACAAATAGAAAACCATAATAGAATTACTCCTTGCCCGAACTCCCAGGAAATTTTGCAGAAATATTACTTAACAATTTCCAATTGACTTCAATTTCCATTTTATTTATATTGAAAGACCCAAAATTACATACATATAACAGAGGCTAATAAAATCACATATCAGTTGCCATATGCAACTTGAGATATTAAGATTTAATTAGCTTGCTTCATTAAGCAGATTAATAAACTCTTCAAGGAATCAAGTCATCCTTGCTTGAGAATATCTTCAAGCAACCAACCGAAGACAGAAGCACTGAAAAGTAGGGATAAACAAATAAAACTCATAACAATCCCTTCATTAATTTTACATAGGACAGGCACCAAAGTGACCTGCAGTTCCACTGGCCATGCCACTTTCCCATATTGAATGGCAAATAAGGAAAATTCCAAAAATTGGAGAAATGGCAGTTCACCAAAAACAACTTCAGACAAAGGCCAGACAAGTCTAAGAACTCAGGAATAAAATCAAGAGTTTAATTTTGAAAGGGTCATCCTTAGTGAATATTGCTTAATTATCTTAGCTACTAAGATAATTAAGCATATCCTTCTGATTAATTATTATGTAGTCTCATCTGTCTTCTTTCTAAACGAAAACCAGAATAATGCTCCAATTATTCTTAACAATAGGTGTACTCTTATAAAGAGTAAAGTATTTTTACAATTACTAGAAATATTTTTGAAATACAAGAGAAATGTGAAACAAAGCACTTCCTCGTGCAAAGCACTGGGAAAAATCTTATTATCAGTACTATGAATTCAGATATAAATGGGAATTTAAGACAAGTCTACTCCAATGTGCTTTTAACTGTGTTCATTCTGCTACCAGACTGGGGCAGATTCTGCCAGAGTTGCTTTCTTCCTTGATAGTTCAGTTGTGAAAAAAAAGCACTTGAATTTGAAAAGATAGTAACTTCCTCTTATATCAAATATTTTAGAACTTTCATAGCTAAAATTGTCCTGGAAAAACACATCAGAACATTTCAGTAAAGGTCTGGAACTAACTAGGAACTTAAAGGGATGCTACTTCAAAACTCCATGCCCTTGCAATAGGATCAAAGGAGCATTTTACATACATAATAATTAGTCAGTTTTAGCTAATCGAATATATTCCAGCGAACGGCAAAGCTTTTTGCAGGTTTTGTACAGTGGATGAAAAGGAAAACCAGGAAGTGCTTTGCGCTTTTTTGAACTAAAAGATCTCTGAGTAGAGATCGGTTCTTGTAAACGTCAGCCTTAGAAGTTCTCAGAGAAGGAGGTGATCGCAGAGGAAAATGGCCATGAGAGGGCAACTTAGCGAGGCAGAAATTTTGATATGCAGAAGAAAGCCACGACTGACCGGACTAGGAAGGACAGAGGGGTCGGGGTCAGTGCCCCACGGGGAGCACCCTGCAGTGTCACCCGAGCGGAGGGAGGCGGCCGGGCCCGCGCCCGGGCACAGCCCGCTCCCACCGGGCCGACCCCCAGGCCCCGCCGCCGGGATCGGGCGGGTTAGCGGCGGGTCAGAGCCGCCCGCGGGGCCTCCACAGCCGCCCGCCACCCGCCCTGCCGGGGAGCGCCGCGCCAAGGGCCGCAAGGAGAAACGGGGCAGGGGCAGCGCGGAGCCCGCGCCGGGAGAAGCCACCGCAGGGCGGCCGAGCCGGTACCTTTCAGTGCGGGCTCCATTGGCAGCACAGCCGGCAGCTCGCAGCGCCCGCCACGGTTCAAACCCGCCCCCGCGCATGGCCCCGCCGCGCCTGCGCACCAGGGCCCTGCCGTGGCCGTGCCGCTGCGGGGCGCGGAGCGGCCGCGGACCCGCGGGCCTGCTCGGAAATGGAGTGTGCTCGGCCCAGCTCCGGCCCTTTCCGGCCCCGGGGAAGGCTTGGCACAACGCATGCTGCTGGAAACAGTGTCACACAAGTAATTAGGTTGGAAAATACTTCTGAGATCATCGAGTCCAGCCTATGACCCAACACTACTCTGTACACTGAGTTCCACATTCAGTCTTTCTGTAAACATCTCCAGGGACAGTGACTCCACCACTTCTCTGGGCAGCCCATTCCAATATCGAATCACCTTTCCCGTTAAAAAACTCGTCCTAATATCCAGCCTAAACTGCCCCTGCTACAGCTTAAAACTATGTCCTCTCATCCTGTCACTAGTTCCTGGGACGAAAGAATGACCCTTAGGTGGCTTCAGCTGCCTTTCTGCAGCTGTAGAGAGCAATGAGGTTCCCCCTGTGCTTCCTCCAGGCTAAACACCCCCAGCTCCCTCAGCTGCTCCTCACAGCCCTTGTGCTCCAGAGCCTTCACCAGCTTTGCTGCCCTTCTATGGACTTGCTCCAGCTCCTCAAAGTTCTTTCTGAATTGAGGGGCCCAGAGCTGGGCACAGAGCTTGGTGACCTCACTGTGCTCAGTACAGGGGGACAGTCTCTGGTCCTGGTCCTGCTGGCCACACTACTGCTGACGGAGGCCAGGATGCCACGAAGTTTTGACAAAGCCAAACACTGAATCCATTTTCTGTGTGACCGTTTGCCATAAGGAGTCCTAAAGAGGCATTCCTGAAGAATTTTAGTTTGTAGGAAAGTCCAGCATCAGAGAACTGCTGGTCTCTCAACTCTCTGGTGGCCCAAACTGCAGCATGTGAAGTGAGAAAACAAATAATAGAAAAAGGCAGCAAAATAGGGGTTAGTAAAGAGCACTGTGAGACAGTATTTACCAAAGCATGTAAAACTGCTTGCAAGCAACTGTGCCATCAGCTATAGCTAGGGAACCCTAATAGGAGCTGGCTGTGGTGCTCGAAGGCTGGAGTGTAGAAAATGTGATACCAGAGGGAAGTTCGAGAAAAAGTCATGGTTTATCCCAGGGAAAAATGATAAAATGTATAATAAAACAAGGGAATTAGTGAGTTTAAGGAGATCCGCTGTGAGAAAGAAGGAGCACATAGAGGAAAATGATGCTGCATAGCTTTATTATGCAACTCACAGAGATCGGGAGTTACTATATAGTTGTGCAAATTGACACTGTTCTGAAATCTTCAATATCTAATGGTAACTTCATAATCTGAAAAATAATATAGCTGACATGGAAAAACAACAGAGATGCAACACAAAGATGCTAAGTGATTTCCATATGAGAAATAGCTATTCAGACAAGGACTTGTCCGCTTGGAAAAGAAATGGTGGAAGAGGGGTATACTAGAGGTCCTTAGAATCACGAGTGTGTCCAGAAGGTGAACATGGAGAGGTATGTTCCCAACAACAGCTAGTTAGGACCAAAAAAGACTACCAGATGGGCTCTTCTCAGAAGACATATTTCCATATTGTGCCTCATGAGGCTGTGGAAGTGTTCAGAGTGCTGGCAAACCACATGGTTTCTGAAGCAAATCCAGCAAATTAATGAAAACCAGTTTAAGACTATCAAAAATGTACAAAATCACCTTTTCCTTAGTAGAGCCTTGAACTGTATATTGCTGAACTCTGAGAAGGTACAGAGAACACTTCATGTTTTTCTTTTTTTTCAGTCATTTTGCACTGGAGAGACAGTGCTGACCTGAAACGGTTTTGATGTGGTCCATTATGCACATTCATACTTTTGTGGACAGACTCAGATCTTGACTCCTAGGAGTCTACCGAGCAGATGGCTTTACTAATGCTTTTTAAGATCTGTTAATCTAGTATGTAACATTTTGGCATTGATACAGTTTGTTTCATTTCCAGGGCATTGGTGATGAACTAGATCTGTGGCAAGTGTTGAGCATATAAGTTCTTGGGTACTCCCTCTGCTGAATGTCTTCCTTTCACTTATTTATTCACTATGTGCATAAAGTAACCAGTCAATCTATGCTTGTTTTTATTTACCTGTCCTTGGTACTTCTGTCAGTATGTTACACAGTTCTTTGCTGGGCAATAATAAAATATTTTTACCAAGGTTCTCAACTGTGCCTCAAGGAAAAGAGAGTTGTGTCTAATGCAGCATCTATAAACATTGATCTGGAGGCAAGTCCAGAAGGGGAGGTAGGGGAGATTTAAACATGCATTGGAAATCTTCAGTAAAATAACCCACAGACTATGTTTGAGCCTTTAGCTGAAAGGTAGTAGCAGGTTTTATAGATGCTAAAGGCAAATGTGCTGAAATGTGCAATTACACCTGCATGTTCTGATTCTAGACAGGTAGAAACAATGAAAAGTAGTAATTGCAAGAAAATGTAATTCATTATCACAGCAGACGAGGACTACTCATGAGAACACTGTGTTTGGGATGCCCACCTTTTTATCACAGAAATGAATACTGAAACTGTCCCACAAATTTACAGGTTTTTCTTCAACAATTGCAGTTTTGACCTTAGGATTTAATTTAGGAACTTAATTCTCAGATGGTGACAAACTTCAGAATTCCTCTGGTATTTAATAGTTGTCTGTTCTTGTGCCAGTATTGTCTTGCTGTCAGTTACTCAGAATTTATCATCCTCTAGTACTTACAGGATGCAACACTGTATTTTTACAGCTGCTATTTTGCCAGTTTGAATATATCAGGGTGTTTTAACTTTCATGCCACAATGAACTTCTGAAAATGACAATGAATGGGGCTTATTAACATTAAGTAAACATAAATGCCTTCTAAATAAGCCTGTTATTTGGCTTGATGATATGTAATGTCATGGTGTCTATAAAGCTAGGAAAATAGCATTAACTGTTATATTGACATGATTTCTCTACAGTCAGTACTTACTAGGACATACAGGTGATAGAATGCTGTACTAGGAAGAAAGAGTTGTACAGGTTAATTATATTGAGAAAGGAAGGAACTGTGAAAGTTACATTTCAGTTGACCTCCTAATCAAAAAGAAGTAATAGTTCAAAAAAGTAAAAACCCTATACACACCTAAATGTTTCCAAGCTATCCAAAAAGTACTGAAAAACTAAAAAAAAAAAAAAAAAAACCTAAAAAAAAAAATCCATCAATGCAATAATTTTCTAGATTTAGGTAAAAACCAAAAAAGAGCTGTATTCTCAAGTGTTGCTTTGGTAATTCAAAAGATTCCTTCTCAGCCAGCCCTTAATTTATTGATGTAAATTGGATGTAAACTTTGGGATGGTAATTGTAAGGCTATATCACAGAGACAAGTTCTCAGACACAGAGTTCAGATGGTGTGCTATGTATTCCTCCCTGGGAGTTGACATTAAGCATATGAAAGATTCCTAGAACAAATAAGAAATTTGCTCTTATTAACTAATGTCTGATTTTCTATATTGATTATTGGGTAGTGTTTGTTTGTTTATTTGGTTGGGTAGATTTATGAACCTCTTTCCAATCTGTGTAAACAACAGCTTTAACTTTTTGTATTTGTTTTTTTAATCTTAAATTTCTAACTGTGAGTTGTGTTCCAGATAAACAGCTGTTTTCCCTAAAGTAGTAAATCCCAGTAATTCAATCTGTGTATTTAAGACCTGAACACTTGTATGAAAACTGGAATTATCATCTCTACAATGCTACTTGACCATCAGAGATGCAGAGGTGGGAAGAAGAGACTGGAGCAGGTACAAACTTGCATTCTGCCTTCATGGAGGAAGCTCCAGAAATCAGCTCTGATTGTCCACATCAACTGTCGTTCTCTACTCTGACAAGGTACAGTTCTTGTTTTCTCTGTTAGGTAAGTCTAACAGTTCTTGTCTGTGTCTGTTTCAGTTTGAATGTTGATTTTTAAAGTAGCATACAAAACTGTGCAGTGTTTTGGCAGCCACGTTCTGTGCCATTAATACTGGACTGACAGATATACTTTACATACTCCACCCTGGGATCCTTTTCTCAGGACTACATAACTATTCTGTGATGAACTAATATTTCCAGCTCATGAGCGTTGGGATTGTAACTGTTTGGTTATTAGTTCCCAATTAATGAAGGAAACCCTTTCGCTGCGCGGCCATTAACCACGCCAGGCTGGCGCCACAGCGCCCCCTGCCGCCGCGGGGGAGTCACCGCACCTGCCCCGCCCACCGGAGCCAGCAGCGCCCCTGCTGGCCATGCCCGGAACTGCACTGAAGGGGAAAGGCTGCGGCCGAGAGGGGGCTGGGACTGGGTCCCTGGTTCTGTTTGGTGTTGCCGCTGTTATTGTTGTGTGTTTGTCTTGTTATATATGTATTCTAGTAAAGAACTGTTATTCCTTTGCCAATATCTTTGCCTGAGAGCCCTGTAATTTCAAAGTTATAGGAATGTGGAAGGAAGGGGGTCACATTTTCCTTTCCAGTAAGGCTCATGCCTACCTTGGCAGACACTTGTCTTTTAAACAAGGATGATAAGATAGAGGAGTCACACCTCAGTAGCCTCAGAGGCATTGTAGTCTCTTTGTTTCTCTACAAGCAGAATGCCTCCTGAGATTGCAAACAGTAGCTTGTTTGTTCTCCAGTTTTCCTCCTTTGGCTGATGCTTAAAAAGGCATGTTTTAACTTTCCACTTCTGTTTTGTAGAATAGTTCATTCTAAACAGACAAGAGGAAATTCCTATCTCATATTTTTCCTGTTTATTTTAGTTTTATATTATTTAGACTATTAGTAGATATTAGTAAGAAAAAAAACCCCAAAACAAACAGAAAAAGCAGCTTTTTAATAGCCATTGTGAGCAATGCTGGGAAAAAAGTTGCATATGCTTGTGAGATGTATGTGTATTCATCATTGTCAAAAAAATGTTACTGCTACTCTCAGTCCTTATTTGTGTTTCATGGAACGTGTAAAAAATTATGGGGGATATTTATTTCCTGCCATAAGGAAAGTGTAAAATTATGGATTGCGTAGTCTTACTGAATTGTTGAATGTTCTCATCAACGAGATGATTTTGTTAATTTCTAATGTGAACTTCATGATTAAGAAAATGACATGAAGTAAGTATGAGACCTTTTTCAGGAAATGAAAAAATGAAAAAGCATCTAATACTTTTTACTTTCACTGAGGCAATGACCAGTTTTATTTTCTTTTTCTACCCTGTGGTTAAGAAATCACTGTTTTTATATCCACAGCTAATGTGCTGACACAGCACAGCTTTATTTTGCTTTTGTGAAACAGTGATAATAGGATAGAGATCTATCCTTATTTTAATTCACCCAGTAAGACAATGTCTGTTATCCACATGACCCCAGAGACCTATTGTGGAACAAAAAGTTAGCAACATGCTGAAAAATAACAGCCTTTCATGTAAGTGAGACTATGACTCAACAACATGCTAATAAGCAGGTGTCTGTGTCGTTCATGGTGGCATGGAAGGTTTATGCATTTCACTTCTGAGCAGGTTTCACTGCCTGCAGTTCAAGGTGAGACTGAAGGGGTCGAAAAGCCAGTTTATCTGACCTCTGTACTAACATTCCTTTGTGAAGGTTTGTGATTTTTCCAAGCAATGTAGAACTCTACTACTGAACACAGCCTTCTTGCTTTTCATACACCTCTGTGGAGATGCAGCTCTGGACTATGGAAGACAGCATTAATGATGGATATCTCCAGTGCTTCATGACTCTACTCTCACTTGGCAAATCTACCCAAAAGATACTGTTTAAAAACAGAGTCCTCTTGTGTGTGTTCAGGCAGGTCTTGCTTGAACATGTGAGAGCAATTTCAGGTTTCCATCACCTACTGTAAGCTCCGCAGTTTACCTGAGTCTCAGAAAAAGTGATGGTAGGGTAAATTTGGAGTTAAGGCTGTGAACTGAAGCAGGACTCACATTTGCTGCAGCTGACTCATCCAGAAGCAATGGACACAGCAAAGAGACCAATGGTGTGACCTCATATCTCCCTGGCATGAATAATCAAAGCTCATTTGAAATCATCTGAAGTGCTTTACTTGCCAACTAGAATTTCCAGCTTGTATAAAGGATGGCATGGTGTACACAGGAAAGGAGCTTTCTGTTACTGTCTCTTTGGGAATAGGCAGCAAAACAAGGAATATTACTCTACTTTTAACTGTAGTTTGCCTACATTGTCTCAGCAGAGCTTGTCTCCCACGTTAAGTAGGATATGGTAGGGTTCAGGCTCAGAGGAGGGTGACTGGTGTGAGCAGAAGTACGTGATAGACTCCATATGGTTTAGTGGGCCTCAATATTTTCTGGAAAGCAGCTAAGTGAGGGCAGATGTGTAAAAAGGGAGGTACAGACTGATGAGTGACCTGCAGAGGGATACTGGGGACAGGCTGTTTGCTCTCTCTTCCCAATAAAGTACAAGCATTCAAAGAAGTCAGTAGAAGTCATATTCAAAACAAAAAAAAAAAGTGGTTTTTTTTACAACACAAGAGGAACTTGAACTGTAGAACTCCTAGCAGCTCAGCGTTGCGGCTGGCAGAAGTCATCACAGAATTCAGGTGGGTTTCTATTGTATTTGCATTGCCCCCAGATGATGGAAGGAATGATGAATCTGACTCCATGTTCTCAGAAGGCTAATTTGTTATTTTATGATACTGTATTGTATTAAAGAATGGTATACTAACCTATGCTAAAGAATACAGAAAGGATACTTATGAAAGGCTAAAAAGATAATAATGAAAACTCGTGACTCTTTCCAGAGTCTTGACACAGCTTGGCCCCAACTGGCCATTGAGTCAAAACAACTCACAGCAGAAACCAGTGAAACAACCACCTTGGTAAACGAGGTGGTAAACAATCCCAAAGTGGTAAACAATCTGCAAACACATTCCAAACAAATGCAAAAACACAGAAGCAAATCAGATAATTATTGTTTTTCTTTTTCTCTGAGGCTTCTCAGCTTCCCAGGAGAAAAATCCTGGGTGAAGGGATTTTTTCAGAAAATGTGAATGCCACAGGTTACTAAGTATTTCACAGTTATGCCTAGCTCAGGAAATCCTGAAATCATAAATAGGTTGAAACTCTGAGACAGGTTACTGGGTTAGATAAGCTCTGACTGAAATACATATTTTTATGTTTCTAAAGTTTCAAGTTTTGAGAGATTTGATGCTGTAAGAACGTTTGTGACTCCAACTGATG
Organism: Ammospiza caudacuta; assembly: GCF_027887145.1. Lineage (NCBI taxonomy): Eukaryota > Metazoa > Chordata > Aves > Passeriformes > Passerellidae > Ammospiza > Ammospiza caudacuta. The sequence continues at coordinate 90,725,873 of NC_080595.1, read as the reverse complement.
GGTAATATCTGTACTGCTGAGTTTAAGACTGCCATTCAGAGGGACCTGAATGGACTGATTGGAACATTGTTAAATTCAACAAATGTCCAAAATCCTGCACCTGGACAGGAAGGACTTATGGCAATAATGAAGTGTGATTTGGGTTCTTTCCGCAGGAGGAGGACATGGAGAAATTGCAGTAAGTTCAGTGAAAGGCCATCAGGATGACAGGAACATTTGTCCTTTGAGGAGAGATTGAGGTAACTGGGCCAAGAAATGGAGCAGGTTTCCCAGCGGGGTTGTGGAATATCTGTTCTTGGGAGTGCTCAAGAACACAGTGCACAAAGACCCAAGCAAATATTGTCTGAGTTTAGTTTTGTACCTGACTAGACAAATTCCCAAAATCCCTTCCAACCAGATTTATCCTTTAATTTAGGAATTTTCAGCTAGATCACCTCCTTGAATTAAGTCAGTGCATGACTTCTGAGCAAGAGTGCCAGTGAGAAGCAGGGATGGGAACATATTATTGAAGGAGGAGTGGAAGCTCATCTGACTTCGACCAGTGTAAGGTGTTGTGGAACTGGTCCATGCCATCTTTCGTCGCCCTGTGCTGTGATGAAAGATGCGGTGTTCTGAATGTGAAACAAAACACCTGGCAGAAAACCACCTGCAACCTGATCTTGTAGAGAACAACAGGCCTTCTGCCTTCCTGGGACCTGGGTTAAAGATATGATGAGAAAACTTCATACTCTGGTATGGCTCTCAGATTATTATCTACTACTGATTTTTCCTGTAGGCAATGGTGAAGTTGCAACAAGGAGCCTGAGGGCGATCAGGAGAGACTTCAGGGCCTTGGGACAATAGGTTAAGGGATCAGGAGCAGAAGTAGTGTTCACTATCCTTCCAGTTGCAGGAAGTGATGAGGGAAGACACTGGAAGAAACAGAGAATTGGTACCTAGCTGTGAGCCTGGTGTCACTGGCAGAATTCTGGGTTTTTTTATCATGGGTTGGTCTACGTGACACTGAGCCTGCTGGCAGCAGATGGAATACACCTGTCTCAAAGGGGAAAAGGATCTTTGCACAGCAGTTAGCAGAGCTCATGGAATGAGCTTTAAACTAGATTTAAAATGGGAAGGGGATAAAACTAGGTTCCCTAGAGATAAGCGTGGGGGTGGCATGCCAAGTTTTGAAGGATCATGTGCTAGTGAGGTCCACAATGTGCTCATTACATGTGCTCAGTACATTTGAAATGTCCTTATAAAAATGTGCACAGCATGAGGAATAAAAAATAAGAACTAGAAGCTTTGGCTCTGTCCCATATCGATGACATCATTGGAATAAGACAAAAATGATGGGATGAGTCCTGTGATGGGGTTGTGCAATGGACAGTTATAGATTTTTCAGGACAGATAGGCAAGCAATTCCAAAATGTCAGAAGTCAAGTGGCACAGAAGACTGGCTGAGCAGGGATCTTCTAGATCTTAGGAAGAGAAGGAAAATATGTGGACATAAGAGACAAGGACAGGCAATATGGGAGGAGTATAGAGATGCTGGTCATTACTGTAGGGATAAAATTCCTGTTTCCAAAGCTTGATTCGAGTTGGGAAGGACAACAACAAGGGCTTTAAAAATATGTTAATATCAAAAGGAGAATCAGAAGTAATATTGGTAAATTAATTTGGTTGCTGTTGGGGTCAGTCACCTCCTAAGCAAAGATGTAGACAAAGCAGAGACACTTAATGCCTTTTTTGCTTGTTTTCAACACTGATGATGGCTATTGTAATTTAGGGTGCCCCCACTGCAGGAAATGATTGGCATCTGACTTCATTGATTCAGAATGCTGAACAATTGCTTTATTAAACTATATTATATTACATTATACTATACTATATTAAAAAGATGCTATACTGTACTATACTATACTAAATTACATACTAAAGAAAACTCATGACTGTCTTGAGACAACCAGGACACAGCTTTGAGTTATTGGCCAAGGAAACAAAACAATCTTCAACAGAATCCAATTACCAAATCTCTTCAGGTAAACAATCTTCCTAACACATTCCACATGTGCAAAACGATATGCGCAGCAAGTAGAGATAATTGTTTTCTCTTTCTCTGAAGTTCCTTGCTGCAATTCCCAGGACATATCCTTGGGAAATTGTGCCTGCCTGCTCTCTATGAAGAGGGCTGTGGCAACATATGGCAAATTGAATATGAGTCAGCAGTGTCCTGGCAGCCATGTCCTGGGGTGCATCAGGAGCAGCACTGCCAGCCAGTCAAGGGAGGTGATTGTCCTCAGCACTTCCCTGCTGTAGCCTCCCCATGATTGTATGCAGTTTTGGGTATCACTATGTAAGAAGGACATCCAAGTACTAGAGAGTCTCTAGGTGAGGGATGCCACGATGCTGAAAGTTCTCAACGGCAAGACTTAGGAGAAGCAGCTGAGATCATTTGACTTATTCAGCCTGGAAAAGAGAAAACTGAGTGGTTGACCTCATGGCAATCTAAACCTTTCTCAAGGCAGGCAGCAGAGAGGGAAATGCTTATGTGTCTCTGGTGACCAGCAATATGTCACAAGGAAATGGAATGAAGCTGTGTCAAAGGAAGTTCAGGCTGAAATTAGGAAAAGGGTCCTCACTGAGCAGGTGGTTGGTTATTGGAACAAGTTCCTGAGGGAAGTGGTCACAGCACTAAGCCTGAAAGAGTTCAAGGAGTGCCTGGTTGATGCTCTAAGTCATATGGTTAATTTTATATAGTCCTGTGAGGGACAGGGAGTTGAACACAGTGATTTTTATGGGTCTCTTCCAACTTGGTGTATTCTAGAATTCTGTGAGTAGTTTATTACTAGGAATGCTATCCTCCAGAATGGTACATTGCACTTAGTTTTTAGTGCAACATTTATAAAAGGTACTGCGAGAGTCAACTGAAATTCTCTTAAATTAATGCCTTTTTGTGTTGTACATTCTAATAAAATGATTGGTCCTAAAAATTGCTTTGCTTTAATTCTGTTTGTCCATCTCCCTCCTCCTTTTCAAATATGTTTAAACACCATCTAGGTTAAGAACTGCAAAAACGTTTTGCATGCTTCCAGCTCTGCTTAGCTAACCTATTATCACAGTAAATGGGTGGATGAAGTGCAGCAGAACAAAGTGTAACTCTCAGTACATTCTACAATCTACAGTGAAAGTAGATTTTAGGCAAGAAGCGAAGGAACAAATGACAAATGTTAGATAAATGTCCATTTATGTTCAAGTAGAGCCAACCCATTTTGATTGTTTCTATTGCTCATCATATGTTTTTGGTCATGAGGAACCAAATGAATCTTTTATGTAATTCTAGTTAAGCTAGTAATGGTTATGGGCCAACTAATATTAAATGGAAAAAAATTCGGGAAAGGATTATAAGAAAGTAAATGGCAGGTGGGAGACTTGGGAGTGCTAAAGATTAACCCATTTGCTTTTCAGTTGTTTGAAGTTGGATTCTAATTTCTCTTTTGTCAAGGCAGAGATAAAATATATTTGTATCATCAGAATACAATGAACCCTATGAGAAGAGTCAGCAACTTTGTCAGACTGTTCAAAACATAGCAAAACAAGATAAAAGGGTGCTCTGCAGTTAAGAATGAGCTACAGATATATAGATCACTTAGCAGGGATTTGGAATATGAACAGTATTACAGTATTTGTTACGCAATACCCAGTGGATATGAAAATTTAAGGTGACAAAAAGATCTATTGGAAAAGCTGAAGAGATTCTCAGACTGAAAGATACTGAAACCCAGAGACAGATAACAGGACTGTTATTTTATAAGGCATCCCAAAATTTTAGATCAAAGATTGTTTTACAAAGTCTGAGATCGTTTTGAAGTGGTTATCTAACTACTGAAATTTCTGCATGCTTTCACCGCATGTGGTTCTGATACAGTGTAACACAAAGCAAGACATCATGTGAATGAAGAGATTACCATGCTGCATTATGTTAATTTGCCACATGTATGTTACATTTCCTATGAAATGTATTTTTAACTTTTTCAATAGGCATTTCATATGCCTATTGAAAAACTTAAAAATCTATCCTTTCATGAAGACCAGCAGCACTGAATAACATTTCCAAACATAATTTCTGTTCATCTAGTTGAAATGTTTGTATTGTTTTTTGTTGCCCGGAAATTAAGGCCTGAGACTCGTGAAGATATGGCTAGCCATAAAAACACTGGGTATGAGCAGTAGGCTTGACTGAAGCCATGACTAGACTTTTTGTGATAATTTTGCCTACCTTTCAGGGTGGCAAATACAGAGCATTTTTGTTACTGAGATATGGAGCTATAGGGAAGTCACTATGGAATTCATCTGTTAATTTGTAGCATAGCAGATTGCTCAATAGCTGCCAAAAACTCTGCTCTTACCTAGAAACAAGTGAATGATTAATGACCCTTTCTCACTGACTCTTGAAAAAAGAAATTCACAAAAGGCAATGTATGTACAGGAATTGTTACAATTGAATGACAAATTCGTTGCCTGTTCATGGCCTATGTTAACTTCTTTTGTCTTGATAAGTTGCTTATAGTCTTAGAAAATATCATCTGCCTTCCTCTGAAACAAGACATGTTTAGGTTGAACATCTCAAACTGTTAAAGGATTTGTAAAAATGAGGCCTAAACCCAAAATTCTCAAAAATGGCAGAACATCAGGGCAAAGAAATAGCTTGTGGCACTCTCATGTAGGACTTGCAGATAACAGCAAAAATGTGTCAGGCAATAAGGGAGTGAATATATTACTGGGAAAAAAGTTGCATCACTAGACTTGCTCAAATAAAAAGTACTATATAGAGTCTCAAATGGGATTGTAAAAGTATTCATGCTCTAGGAATATACTCAGTGATGTGGAATTCATCTGCTTTGCCTTCCAGTTGGAACAAGGAGTTCTTGCTGGCAATATATTGGGTTATAAAAAGTATTTTAATGTTTCTTAGGGCTGGGAAGAGACAAGGTGTTCTTACAGAAAGAAACTTCAGGAGCAGCAAATCTTGGGAGAAACAATAGAATGAGTGAGGTCTGTGTCTGTTTGAGCGAGGTCTATATCCTTTCTATTTCCTATAAGGGAGGCACTTTCGATCTAGAATGTGGATGTCTTATTAGAAGCCTAGAGAAAATATTACTGGAATATTGTATGCTTTCCAATGGTTTGACAAGTCTACTACAAATTGGACTCATCATAATTCTAGTGTAATAAATGTCAAGGGCATTTTGAATTTTACAACTACACCAAGGATAACATTTCTTTCCTCTTGTTTTAAATGCAGAGACTTGAAGTAGTTGGACACACAATTTTCATACAGTATATCCATGATGAAATATCTTTGAAGGTGAAATAGGCTTAAGAAATTATCCCTTTCATATACACAATGGTAATACCATTATTATTTGCTGTCCCCTCTTAGTGGCACTAAGCTGTTTGAGAAGAAATTGGAGGGGGAAGGGAGAAAGGGGGGGAGGGCAGAACTCTTCAGGATGAGGAACTTAAGTGTGCTTCATTATTAAAGGCAGCATATTGTCAACTATGGCCTCATTTTTGACAGTGGCGTTATGCATGGCCTCTCTGCGTTATTCAGTGGTGATCCTTGTTTTTTCCAGACTGTGACCCTGTCTTGTATGAGAAATGAATTCAGGACTTTATTCATATCTGGCCTCAGTGAGAAAAAGGAAAATCATGTCAAAGTCCCAGACCTGTCTGTGATCATAACATCAGGATCACTACACCCTGACCGTGAAGCTAGGCTCTGACACGTATTGCTGCAAAAGTTATATTTGACTGCTGAACCTAGAAAATGTACATATTTGGGGGGTAGGGGCGGGGGTGGAGCAAGAATGAAGAAATTTTGCTAATAAACAAGCACATTAGATTTTAGGAAAGTAGGCTGTATTCATCACATCACAAGAAAGAAGCATGCTGGAAGATGATCTTTACTTGAATCAAGGCTGATCAATGCTTCTGGTTACAAAGAAAAAATCAGAGCCATGATTAAACTTAAAATGCAGTGGGGAAAGCAGTTCCTTAATTTTTAAAAACAATTCTTGTATCACTTTTCAATTTTACCTGAGTTTCAGAAGTCACCTAGAAACCAAAAGGAAAATAGCTAGCAATTTTTGCAATAGTTTTATTTTATCTCCTAGGAACATTGCTCTTGTTCTGACCTGAAAGTAGGCTATCTGATCAACAGAGACACAGACATTATTTATTAAACTCAAGGCTAACCAAAGTGATTCACAGATAAGGACAAAAGGGTTTAGTTTCTGAATATGAGCAGGTACCAACAAAGTAGCATAGGGGACCTCATGTAAACATTTTTACTTTTTAATGTGAGAAACCAGCAATGATATATTTTCAACATGTCAGGAGAGGCATCTGTTTTCTTAGTCTGATCTAATCCTTCCTACTACCCTGAAGCAAAGGAATGCTATCAGAATTAATTAGTTACCAATTGTTCATTACTTTTTTTCTGGGTGCCCTTATGTCCTGTTAAACTCACCAGAAACATTTCAACTCAAGTTTCATTTTTTCAAAAGGCTGTAATTAATTGTGATAAAATGATGCAGCTCTGGTGTTTTGACCAGAGCATGAAGTAAACATAATAGATTTTTACATTTTCTTTAAGACAGAACTTTTCTCTCTCATTAACAGTATTTGAAACCAAAAGGAAGCACAGTGAACAAAACAGTTTCAGAGAAATGAGAGACTAACAGGGGAGGAACATGGCTGAGGTCCAGGTAAGATTGTCAGGAAGGAAGCAGATCTTTGGCAATGACTGTTGGCCACTACACTTCTTCATAAACATAAGAAAGAAAAATCTTTGGAGAAAAAAAAAATGTTATGAGAATCATCAGCCATGTGGTTTGCTTACTGCATTGGTCAACTGCTTTTACAAAGCAAAACCACTGCTTAGTGACTGTGAGTTCTTATAGAATCAGAAGATGTTTTGGATTGGAAGGGAACTTACAGATCATGCAGTTCCAAACCCCCTGCAGTACACAGGGTCATCTTTCACTTGACCAGGTTGTTCAGAGCTCCATGCAGCCTGGCCTAAATGTCTATTACACAAGGAAGAGAAAATAGGACTTTCATTAGTACTGGAAATGAAAAGTGTTAAATTGCGTGTGCTATTTAACAACAGGCATTGTTGGTGTCTGGCACCAACAATGATATCCTTGATGCTTTCTGCCTGCCAGCAATGCCACCTCTTTCACCCACCTCAAAACAGGTCAGTCTCTGCTCACTGCAATGTATACTTGAGGTCTAAACTGAATCTGTCCTTAGACAAATATTGTAGCACTAAGCCATATGTAAATAAGTAAACAGGAATTTGTACAGACTATAAAAATTCCCCACCCAAGCTCAGAAATCAACCAAAAATTTTAGTGTTAGTTCCTAACAGAGAAGACTAATCCCTGTTGCCAGAATGCTGAGTGTACTTTCCTTTGACACACTATCATAACACCTGCCTTGCTGCTCTTTTGACCTTGCTATTGTCCTGCCTTTTCTCTCTTTAAAACAAATGGAAAAAAACCCAAACCAAACAAAACCAAACCAGCCTAATTTGGGACCAGGAACAACAGCTGCAGAAATGCCAGTCTGCAGATACTTGCCCCTTGGTTCTTGGCCAGCAGCTGACTGGGGCATTCAAAGAGGAAGGTGTGTGAGTGAGCAGGTCCGTTCTGCAGTATTCATTCTTCTTACCCAGGCTGCTTCTCTGGATCCAGAAGAAGACTGCAGCTTGCAGGAGTCCACATCATGTGAACCAAAAGTGAGACACTTGTGATAAGTGTGCCCATAGCTCAGGTAGAAAAGTGTAGTTCTAGACATAGCTCTAGAGTCCTTCTGTTCTCTCATAGTTCATGTGGAGTGACAGCTCTCCTCCTCAAAACAAATATAGCCCTGATGCCATGGTGTGAAACTGCTGCTCACAGAGTGGGCTTGAATGTTTTTAATTATCTGTGACATTTCTGAGTGCTTGAAATGTCTATACTGTAGTCTTTTCTTGTCTGCAAGAAGGTTGATATTCATTCCTTATCTTGGCAGTAGATGTGGACTGAACCTGCCATTGGAGATGCATGGGACAATTCAAATTTTTCACTGTGAATAAAGACTGGGAGTGGAACAAATATTACCAGGCTGGATTTTGCTTCTTTCTAGATGGAGCTCTTGTGGGGCTCAGACTATTTCTCAACTTTCTCCAGTGTCACGAATTACCTCTTTTTTTTCACATAGTGACACAATGTGATCAGTGGGGTTGATGAAAGGCAAGAGCATCTGAGACAGTAAAGTGAACCAACTAATTTGTGAGGTATAGACAAAAAGGAGTTGAAAAAGCAATAGGAAAGCCTTTGGCATCTTACAGATATCTGTGAAAGAGATTGCTTGTACAAGCACACCCAGCTCTGTAGGTTTAGATTGGATGTTCAAAGGAAATGCTGCATGGGTGCAGAAAGCACATAATGATCTGGAGCACCGTGGCTGGGTTGATAATTGACAACCTAGCTAAGTATTGGCTAAGATTATAGATCTTCCTGAGAAACATAGCCATTTTTGGTTTATTTAGATGGTCTCTGTTCCTGCAGGCATTGTTTGTTATGATTTATGACTTTGCTGGGTATGTTACAGCTGTTATCTTGAAAATTTGCCAGTGACTTTGTTTTAGTATTCTGACATGCTGTTAAACTTCCAGTGGGGGTAGCAGATTGATAGAGATATTGAACTGTTTCTTCTCTTTATTTTTCTATCTTTTTAAAACTAATTCAGGATTACCACACTTTGATTTAAAAAGCATAGTAGGTGTTGGTTGGCAAAGTGGTCCTAATATTGGTCTATAGAATGTGTTGGGTATTTTAACTTTTTAAAATGTGAAATTACCAGCTCTTCTATATTTGTCTTTATTTTGTTGTTTACTTATTTTAAATTGTATTTGTCTGACAGATCAGAATAATTTTTAGGATCCAGATTATGAAAGTTCAATATTCCAGGATCCAAATAGAAAATGAGGTACTATCCCCAGTTTTAAAGTATTTTTTTCTGTCTCTGAAATTTCTCTCGCTTACTGGTTCCTGAAGAAACAAAGACAAAGAAGCACTGCCATTAGCACTAGTTCATGAAAGTAAATTTTGATTATTTTAACTTTGAATGTTCTTCTACAATATTAGCATGCTCTTGCTCATTTCATGTTAAATCTGACCTCATGGAAAGTAATGGAAAGCTGCTTCTAACATTTCTTTCAATTGAAGAATTGAATTTCTAGCAGCTATATGTTTCCTAGCCTACCAACTAATAAAAGTGAATTATATAACTGGTTAAAAGAAACTTCTACCTTTAAGGAGTTAAATCATGTTTGTCCAGCTTGTTAGTCCCTTTTTTCTTCAACCAATTAATAATTCTTTACAAACTCTACCATAATACTGAAGACATATATAAGAGTGCTTTGTTTTTTCTAGCTGTCCCATAGGAACGCCCTCATTAAGTCTATAGACCTATACACAATTATTCAACTTTGGTTTACTTCTATTCTGTTGTCTCTAAGAATAGGTAATTTTATTCATCCCAGTCTAATGATTGAACTTGTTTACTTTGTAGCTTGTAGATTTTTTAACAGCCAAAATGAAAGACATAGGCATATTTCAGGATGGGTCTTCTGTGCGTGTGACTGTCTTTCTAGATTTATTAAATTAATGTCTAGAATATAGTGTAGGTCTCCAGGTGCCTTTGAATATGCAGCCTTAGGAGGTTTTAGAGCATGAAAATAATTTTTATTTGGGAAACCGTAAAAAGGAAACAATGACCTTCTTAGATCTCCTGCCAGACTTTTTTATAGGCAGGCTTATATAGGTCTTATTAGGTATTAAGTTTTTGCCAAATACCTTTTTTCTTCTGGTGCTAGTATATATACTGCAGGAAAGCATGCTGACAAACTAAAGAATTCATACATAAAATTATCCATTTTAAATTTTAGTGGATAGTCTGCCGTATTAGTCTGCAAGTGAGCTGATTACAGCAAAGATCCTGATTCTGCACTTTCTTGCAGTCTGCATGAAATATTTCTGCTGTATTCAACAAGGAGAACGCTGCTGAAATTGGGACTAAAAATCCTGATTGTGTTCCCCAAACATTTTAAAACATTTTACAGTTGAAAAAGAGAAAGTGAAATCCACCTGACTGATTTGTGTTTTCTTTAGGAAAGACTGAAGAGCCATGGTTGTGTATCCCACATTAGGAAGCTATATCTCATCGTTCTGCTACTTTCCCCTTTCCTAAGGACTTTGACAGAGCCTGTCTGTATGAGCAGGTCTCATTCCCATCTCTGAGAACAGTGCAAAGGAATTCCTGAGATCATTCCTGCTGATGCATGATGCTGAAATATCCTCTGTCTAGCCATAAATCCTACTGCAAACACACACAATAGAGCCAAGCAAGACAAGTATGCTAAGTTTCTGGTTTATTAGAATATCTTCTTGCATTCATTTAGCAACAAATATTAAACAGTACAAAGGAAGTTTGTGCTTAAATACACCTAAACCAATTATGATTATTTAACATCTTACTGTTTATGAAAAGAATACTATCAAAACCAGTACATACTTTTAAATAAAAGGACAGCAGTTTTGATATAGAAACAACTAGATGGTGCTCATCTGCTTTTGAATTTGTAGGGCTGCAACACAGGTGATTTAGAGCAGGAAGATATGGTCTCTAGGAGAAACTGTGTAATCAGAATAATCCTGTTCACAATGTTTGTTACAGATGCCTAGAAATATTTGTTAACTTACAATTAAGGTTGTGATTAAGCTAAGACGGAAAAATTGCTTTGCAAAACATTACAGACTTTTCTTATAGTAAATCAAGTGCTTTGAAGTGTAGTTATCCACATACATGTTTTGTAACAGAAGTATAATGCATAGAATATATACAATAGCCTTTCTTTTAAATATAATACAATAGCATTCATTTAAAAAATAAAATAGAAAATTTAAATTATTCATTCTTAAGGGTTTTTAGCAAATTAGTTTTATTACCTTTTAAAAGCAATCCTAGCTGCAATGACAGCCACAAAGAGGGAAAAAAATTCCTAGAACAATGACAATATCTGAGTATCTGAAGCCCAAAAGTTAAACTATCTTTAAGTGAAATATGACATCCAAAGGGATACCATTAACTTCACAATTACAACAGCAATTTAAAATTATGTATTTCCTAAAGTGCTAGGACAGTCTAAGATGAGAGAAGAGATTTTTTCTGTTTTCTGATAATTTAGTATGTGCTCTTGATTTTGTATTATGTGTAGTCCATGTTATGACTTTGGAGGTTGTGAATACTTTCTCAGACTTTGCTGATATTTGGTGGCAAGATTAACAGTCAAGATGAAAACCAGATGGGCCAGGATATTAAAACAGACTGATGAAAGGCAGTAGAAAGGGACAGAGATTCATGTTATTTTTTAGTAATGAGCAACTGCCCATTTCTTTTTTGCATAATAGAAGAGGATAGTGTATTTTGGAAGGAAGTATTAAAGAGAAATTTTCAAAGGTGTTTTCAGGTTTGTTTTTTAGAAAGCTGAAATATTTTGAACAAGTGAATGAAAATTACTATGTCAGTGTAGGTATCTTAGGGCATGTAAAAGTCATGGTAATGTGTTTGATGTGTGAGGCATTGCCTCATCTCTCCCTCGTGTCTAAAAATTTATTTTAGTTGGTACAAATTTTATAGCACTGAAAATTGCCTTATCTTCTTAATATTTTAGCACTTATTTACATACCAATAATAAAATGTAAAGGTCCTGAAAACACTTTGAACTATTGTACATTTTACCTATTTATATTCTTGCAATACGAAGCAGCATAGCCACTTTTATGCTTTGGCATCATTTAATGTGCACAGTTCTGTTGAACTTGTTATTTATCATGCTGAAAGATAAATACATCCCCCATATAAAAAAGGAAAATGACAAAATGCTACTGTATCACTGCATGTGCTTGAGAAGTGTGTTATTTTCCAACAGAAAAGGTTAGCTCTGTATAATTTTACTAAAAGCAGAAGATGGTGAATTTTTCAAGCTGCTACTGAGGCAGTTTCCTGTTTTTACTGATGACCGTGTCAAGTAATCATGTTCATAAACCAATCAAACTCAAATTAATATAATCTTTTCCTTAGTGACCCCAGAGTAATGGCTTATAGTAGTATGTGATTAAATAGTACATTAAATTTTTCTAGCCATACTGGTCATTTGTCACTGCCAGATGTAGAGAATAAGGTGAACTTCAGTTTTGTAGACCCCTCTCTTGGTACTTGGATGCAGAAATTTTTTAAAAATTGAGAAGCTTAGAGCTTTGCAAATAGCACATAAACAATGGGCATTCATTCTCTGGACACTTGACTGTATTACCTGCTGATTCCTTCTTTATTAAGTAATTTATTGAATCATCAGGAGACTTTCCAACTGATGAGGCAGGCTTTATGCAAAACACTTCTTATGCCTTTTCCATAATGACAGGATGCCCCAGGGCATTATCCAGCTACTTGCCTCACTCCAGAATTCTGCCACACCTGATCTTCTGGTGCAGTCAGACCCTATCTTTTCACCAATTTTTGCTTAGTCCCAGTTTTTGCCTCACCACTTGCCCTTTCCAGATCCCTTCCCAATCTCAATGCCCCAGTGCCTTCACAGCTAATTTTGGTCACTAACCACTTTAGTTCTTTCTACTTGCATCCTGTTCCCTGACTCTTGTTTTTTCCCTTGTCTTGCCATCTTTTCTAAACCAGTCGTGATTTCCCTTTCTAGTTTCTACCATCGTGTGATTGTTATTACCTACAGTAATAGTTCCAATTTTGAACTTCTAGTTTCAATTTTGAACTGCTCTCCCTCAGGTGGGCTATGTTTTTTTAGTCCTAATTCACTCTCTCATGCCCATTTACGTTCATCTTGTTTCTTCTCTCATTTTGAATGTCTACAGTTCCTCAGTTCTCAGCGATTGCAGAGGAGAGTGCTCATGCTCTGTGTACAGATGAATGGGAATTGCTCCTGGACTCCTCATGGTCCACAGCCATCCAAACGATCAGAAAGTGTTTCTCTGTGCTGGCTGAAGCTGTATTGTGTGAAGTTGGATAAGACGCCTCTTTTTTAAGTCAAAGCATTTGAGTACCAGATCTTCACAGGACAAATATCCCTCAAAATACATTTTCCTTGAGTTTATAATATAATTTACCCCCCAGGAAAAGCTGATTAAACTAGATGAAGGCTTTCCCAACAAATTTATTCTCTGAATTTAAAAGTTTCAGTTGGGACTGGTAATATTTTGCAAGATTATATGCAGCTAAGTGCAGAGTACTAGGAAAATGTCAACCAAAGTGAATAATTAGCAGACTCACTATTCTTATCTATATAAAAGCAATAAATTTTCTGATGTAGAAGAGTAATTTAGCATACATCCTTTAGTGTTCAACCTCCCACCCTAATGTTACCTGTCTTGTCTTTAAATTGTGAAGATTCTAAACACTATCTTGGACAGTCTGGTGGTGGCCACAGGGTTCAGTGGTAATGTGAATATAGGAAATTAATGATAAATCTGTAAATAACTTGGGGCATCATGGGAAATACATTCCCTTATTTTGAAGTTCAGGACTAGAAGGTGTGTGAGCAACCATTTATTTTCCATTCTCCTTTAATCCATTTGGATATAACCTTAGGGATTTTTTTCTCCTCTCTCCTTTAGACCTAATGATAATTAATTTAAAGTTTTGAACCCTAAGGTGTAATAACCATTCAGCAGCCACAGTTCCAATTTTATACTGACAGTGCTTATGTTTCCCAGGTTTCCCTCAGCTTTTGTTATAGCTAATTGAAAGGCTTCTTTTATGGATGGTTCAGAGTTGTACCCTAATTAAACTGTTCTGATTTTTTCATGGAAGAACTTTATTTTCTCCATTGATTTTAGAAAGAATCCATAGAGGTTTTTCTCACAAAGCTTTTAAACTCACCTCTTATATGAATAAGTCATCCCCTATCTGATGCTGAGTGAATTCCATGCCATCATATGGGGATTATCATAATACAGAATATTCAGAATTATTTCAAATAGTAATCAATGAATTTTTTGCCCCGTGGATTTAATTAATTGCTTCTTATCCCAGTGATAAATTACTGAATGTTTAAAGCACTGTAATTTCCTTAAAGAATCCGTAATAAGCAAAATATACTTCTCTGTCCTGTAAATTGCATGGAAATCAGTACCATTGCTCACTAAAAATGTATCCCCAAATCTTTACAAGTTTGAAATCTTCCTAAAGACAAATGTACAGCTTTTGAAGGAGTATTCAATATTGAATCAATTTCTAGTCTTAAATATTGTTAATATTTTAATTTCAATATACCAAATACTGCACTAATGAGGCTGGCATTTCAAAATTTTTCTTTTCCTTTCTATTTTGAATACAAGGATATTCCTGTTACATGGATGCTAATTATTCTGTGGCTTTACCTTTATAAAAACCATTCTTCATATCAAACTGTAATAGATATGCAAAAGCCCATGCAAAATTGAAGAAACAAGATATCTTTACTAAAATATCATTTCAGATCTAACCAGAATTTTTTTTAATGTAGAAAGAATAAACCCACTACTTGCTACTGATTTTGACTTTGTAGCTTCTTTGTACTGCATGAAAGGTCTTATGCAGAGTCATAAGTTAATTGTTATTTGTATGTTATTTTTATTTGCCATCTGTTTCTTCAGTCTTATCTGACTTGCATTTATTTATTTATTTATTTATGCTCAAATAAAATATTATGGGATTGTTTTTAACTTTCTTTTGATCATGCCTTATCCAGGTCTTTTTCTCTTTTGATCATGACGAGAAATATAAAACAATCTGTTTGTGAAACCCTTTCAAATAAAGATAAAACAGATACATATCCAAAATACTTTTCCCAATATGGAAAGCACGGAGGGAATGCATCAGCTCTTTCAAAGTTAACCTTGTACACATTCAAGGAATGTAAATAGGAAAAAACCCAAGAGAATAAGCAAAAAATTGTCTTCAAACTGTTGTCTAAAGGACCTTCAAGGTGATATAAAATGTTTTAGACTGGTGATGTGACGTGCTTAGGATGCTCATACATAACATCTATATTTTTATTTTAGTGCTGTGTAAACAAGCTTCATTAGATATTTGGCTAACTTATCTTGTATCCAGCAGATTTTTTTTCTGCTTTAAATTTTGACTTAGAAAGAATCTGGTCCTGTGGTTTGTACCTGAGGAAATTTTAAATGTGCATTTCTTGCCTTCATAAGTATCCTAGAATGAGTTCATCCTAGATGTTTCTTTCAGAATGGAATAATTAAATGGCAAATAAAGGTCAGAAAAAAAGACTCTACTTCTTTTAAAGTAAAAAATCTGTTAATATTTTAATATTAGCATTAGTGCTTTTTCCTTTATTCATTAGTTTAGGATTCCAGCTAATGGTCGAAGAGAAAGAAATGGAAGTAGAATAAATTTATATTCTACTTTTATCTTTGTCTTCTCAACCACAAGGATTCCATCTGGTTTATTATAATGTCATCATGCATCTCTTGAAGTTCAAAATTCAAATTTACATCAAAGAAACCTTCTTTTTCTGCCTAAGTGCCTTTGCCATATTTTTATGATCATCCAATTATTTGATCTACTTTTATATAAAGACATAGTATCAAGGAGGACATTAGGGGGTATTTACAATGACTAACTTCAGGCACAGGAGGTTAATTTCACTAGACTTCATCAGAATTTAGTAGAGATCCATTTATGAAATGCTTCAGAGTAGGAGCCTAGTTTAATTTGCCTTCTAGAGAAAATGTTCTCCCTTGTTTAAAGACTTCTGGCTCCTGTATGTTCTATCCTGTACTCCTGTATATTCTACTCTATACTCTCTGTCTGTACTTGTTAATTTGAGGTTATGTTTCAAAATCTGTACTTTACAATGGATAGACTTCCAAAAATTTTGAAAGCCCCAAATTAATTTTGATGAACATTTGCAGGTGCAATATTTTCTTGATAGACTTCCCACCTTGAAATACACCTTGTATATACAGTTAGGGCCCAATTGTGAAACATCAGTTTTTTAAAACTCATCATACATATATTAGATATTCATTATAAGAAGTATATGCATAATATGCCCATTTTGCATATCTTACACAAATGTTAATCACTGCTCAGTCCTCATATTTAGACTCTAGCCCAGTCTTCTAACTTCTCACATTTTTGAAGAGCTGAGTATATAGTGATTAATGATCCTCACTCTTCTCTCTACTATTATTCCTTTAGTGAAACTATGAACATTAAACAGTAGAAGTGTAATGAACTTATAAGTATTTCAAAAAACAAGTATGTACTTCCTCAAGTTTTCAGTTTTTATTTGAAAATGTTTCTCATGGGACCCTGCCAAGCAGATTCATGACAAGCTGGAATTTACTTTCCTTAGGTCTAGGGTTGTGAGTCTACTATTTGTCTTGCTCACTTTTTCTCTGAATTTTAAACTGCACAATCTTAAAGTCACTGCAGCCAAGGCTGCCCTTGACCTTCACATCCTTGGCTGGTTCTTAGCTCTGTGAGAGTGCTAGGTCCAGCAGAGAATATCCCTAGTTCGCTGGTCCCCTTCATTAGGAGCAACAAGCCCAGAAATCTCACAGATTGTTTGCACCAAGCTGTATGTTTTCCCAGTAGATAGCAGAGTGGCTGAAGTCCCAATGCTACCAGGGCACACGAAACTGTTGTGTCTGAAGAAGCTTTTGTCTTGGTGTTTCTGATCAGGTGATATGAAGCAGATACATACCACGACATCACCTGTGTTGATCTGTCCTCTGATGTAAAACCCTTGCACAAAAAGCTATTGCAACACTTAATCATGGGAGCTGTTCCACCACATTTCTCCATCTGATATAATTTCTCTACTGATACACTAGAACTGGTAATTTCTCTTTTTGTTTCTCACACTTGTATTCATTGTATAGAAGCACTTGTTACAGGCCCCCATTCATGATACCCACAGCAGTAGAGTACAAGGATCTTCCCTTCATGTTTTCTTCTGGCCACATTCTCTTCTTGCCCCAGCTTTTACTTCTTTTCATATTGTAATAACTCTAGTTATGTGTTTAGTCATGGGCCAGAAGGGGAAAATGTTCTTTGCATGAAAGCAGTAAAGAGAGAATTAAAATAGCACATTTGTGCTCCTATGAAGTAAGCAAGCATATGGGCCCTGATGCAGCAAAAGTTATATATTTTCCTGTAAATAATATTTTATACACATATTCTTGTAAAGGGTTTAACTGTATGATGCAGAGTACCTAGGAATACATAAAATACTGGAAACCCACAGTAAGAAATACAATCTCTTTTTAGGAGAGGGATTTGTAAACTGTACTATCACTGTTCATATCTCTGCAAATAAAGCCTAGTATCTATCCTTGGCAAAGTCCAAGGTTTGGAGTAAGATGATAGTTGATAAGGGACGTTTTCCTTTTTAAAGTGTTAAATTCTGAAAATATGTATAGTTCAGGATTAACCTTCTAAATTGTACAAAATACTTGGATACATTCTTAATATACCAATGTGCTTCAAATTCAGTGTTTATTTAAGAATTTCAGGGCAGAGTTGTAAACCAAGAGACTTATTTAGTTCTCTGTTTCCTAATTTTAATTGTTGATGTAAATAAACAAGATTGCATTATCAGCATCTCTTCATACAAACAACCTGCAAATTCCAAAGTCTGGCTTAGATCAAAAAAGAGGTAACAGTATATATTTATGCAGAGTGAATGTCCTGGTTTAGGGCAAATTTGTTAAAGAATCTGCAAAGGAGGGCCTCTCCAGAAAGCAAAACCCACACGGCCCCTTCCCCCAACCGGTTCGGGAAAAAATTCCTTGGGGAGAGGTGGAAAGAATCTGTTTATTTCAGGCACAGCACCCTCCAGCACACAAAATGAACAATACCCGATGACACCGCTCTGAGAAAGATGACAAAATCAGAAAGTCTCTTTCGGGGGTGGTTGCTCTGCTCTCAGTCCCTCCGGCGCTGGGGCAGCTGCTGCAGCCGAACCCTCGATGTTCCCAGTCCCAGTCCGGAGCAGGCTCGAGATGGCCACAGGAACAGGAGAGGAGAAACAGTCCAGGAAGGAATTTGGACTGTTTAGCTAAACTAGCTAATAAGCAGAAGCAAAAGCGAGAGCAGAAACAAGAGCAGCAAAGCAAGCAAGCAAAGCAGCAAGCTGAAAAGCAAGAAGCCAAAACAGCCCTATGTGCTGCCCATCTCTGTGTCCCTGATAAGAGAAACCCAAACAAAACTTCCACTCTTCAGAGCCGGTCTTAAAGGCACAGAACAGATGAATGGGGATACAAGCGTCATGACGTCACCCCAGGACAGTGAATAATACATGAATCCCTCGCTCTCCAAGTGTAATATTGTGTTCTTTAGAATGTCATTCATTAATCTATATGGCACAAACAGTGAGAGCTGGTCAATATGTTTGAAGATAATTAGGAATTGATTAGCACATGAGAAGCCAAATGAAGCAACACATTTTCCCCAATTACTGAATTTGTTGAATAGACTAGACCTAGATGCAATCTCCTTGGGTAGTGGTAGCGTGCACCAGCTGTTTATGATTATTTGGTACTCTACTATGATTCTTACATGCTTTATAGTCACTAGTTTTCAGGGTACAATCCGCCATGCTTGTGGATTTTACCTCTTCTCTTGGTTTCTGCAAATAGAACTTTGCATCTTGCATTAGTATATTCTATGCTGTTTAAATAGAAGCCAAACTTAGCAAGTGAGAGAAACTGTTCTGCATGATTCCATTTCCTCATCATTATTTATCACTCTGCTTACTGCATAGCCATGTAATAATTTTTGACTGGCTCACTAATGAAAATTTTGAACAGAAGCAAGCCTTGAACCAGTGACTTTGGGGCAGCCTGAAAAACACACCCAGTCAATGGAAAACTCTTCAGTGAGAAGAGTTCTTCAAGGTACATTCCAGTAAGGTAGAATCCAATACTGACTCTTAACCACATTGCATCCAAGTTCTTAGCCTTCCTTGTCTGTCAGTCTTTTAGTATGATCACAGGAATGGTCTGTCCTCTTTTCAGAGACTGCCTTGAATTTTCAGGATGAATCTGACTTTGCTTGCTTTATAAGTTAATACATTTTCAAAAGGCATTTCAAGCTCACTTGCATAGGCAAGCTTTGTGTATTAAAATTTCCAAATAAGAATGATTCCTGGAATTTTCTCACAAGACTTCATATCTCTTCATCTCTCTGATTCCACTTCATGAAATACAAAAACAAAACCAAAACAATAAATGCTAGCCCATAACCTGTGCTTTGCTGGGTGGCACAATATATAATAGAGATGAGGGAGAATAGTGCACATCCTTTAGATGGCTCCAGGAGTCAATCTAGGATTCCAAGTATATAATGTCCTTGGTAACTTTTAAACTGTACATCACATGCTTCATTGATAGCACATGATGCTCATTTATTAATCACAATGTGCAATGCAGTGCACGTCAAATAGTTTTCAAGGCCATGTATTAAGGGTATATAATTCCATTCATCAGTCTTATGAAAGAATGAAATCACTTTTATTTGAAAAGGCCTGTTTCCTATAAAAGCAAAATTCTTGACATTAATTGTATTCCTGTCTTAAGTTTTTGTTTCTCCACAAGTTTTCTTGGTTATGATCACAACCTAGTTATTCATGTGCTGAAAACTTTTATTTCTTTAAAGATGTTTCCTTAGCTGATCACATATCTATTCTGAAATTTCCCTACTTCCTAGTGTTTTTAATATGTATGTAAATCATACAAGCTTTGTCAACTAATCATTTTAAGACACCTAACTATGAGACATGTCATTGTAAGCCTCTTTATCAGTCTCAGATGATATGAAAAGTAATGGAAATTCATTCATTCTACTTGATCTTCATCTGAGCATTCAATACATCACTATTTGGGAAGATACCTGTTAAAATGAAGAGCAGCAAAATAGAGAAAAAAATACAGGAGAAATGGCTAAAGTCAATATGACAGCAGATTTGTTGAAAGAATAAGTGTGATGAAAAATAGATTGTCTGTAGATTTCCTCGAGGATTGGTTTTGAAGGTTGTTCTCATATAATTGTTTAATTAAGAATCTTGGCAGAAGTAGTAGGAATGTGGTAATGAAATTCACATATGACAAAATTTGGGAAGTATTATCAATACAAAGAAGAAATTGGATAACCTAAAAGACTGCAGTAATAGAATAGTGTTATATTTAATAATGAAAAGTGCCAGCTAATGCATTTAGGGACTAATAATAAGAATTTCTTCCAGAAGCTAGGGACTGATCAGTTAGAAATGACAGCAAAGGACAATGATCTGGGTCAGCAGGGTATGGCAATAGGACAGGTCTGTGGAAAGGAAACTTAGCACAAGGATGTATCTGGTAACTATTTTCAGTAGAGAAAGCAAAGTATTCGAGCCACTGTGCACTGCACTGGTGAGACCTTCCCTTGGAATCCTCTTAAATAACTCTATCTGTGTTCAGATTTTCCTGGCTTTGTAAAGTTAGCCTTTCTGAAGCACTGGATATAATATATCAGTTTGACTATCTTGTGTTTTCCTGTTGCTAAGGAACCTGTGGTTCCCAGTGTAAGAATTAACTTGCCTGGAACCAACATGAGGTGATACCTTGTTGAATGATGAGTTTTTCTCACTTTGGGGCCTATATGCACTTTCATGTGTAATTTTGCTGCATGGAATCCAGTATATTATTTATCTATAGATTGGTTCTAGCCTGTAAAATCTGTATTCTTGCACAATCATGATGGATAACCATATTCCTAGAAAAGTATAGAGGGCTATTGAAGGCAACAAAAGGACAGTTAAGGAGAATCAGGTTCTTTTTACTTCTCTCCAAGGAATCCTTCCCGAACCAGTCAGGGGGAGGGTCTGTGTGGGTTTGCTTTCTGGAGGGGCCCCCTTTGGAGGCTTTCTCCCAAATTTGCCCTAAACCAGGACAAAATTTGGAGAAGCAACAAAAGATGTAAATCAGACATGAGGAGTAATCCAAAAGAGGAAGCAGTATTTTCACATTATTTGATATCAATAGGTCAGTTGAGAAATATGCATTTGAAGTGAAACATCAGTTCACTAACTGATCTATTCACAGAGTATTCAGGTTGCATTCAGCTTGAATTCACTGAGAAGCATATGAAGAAAGCATAACTTTGGTTCACCCAAAAGGTTTACTTTTGCACTGTTGTCTACATAGTTCTTAAAGGCTTTCTTAAAAGCTTTTGACTGAATAATTTTGTCAAAGTGTGCAACTATGAGTGATCCAGCATTTTGCCTCTCTTTATCCATGTGCCATTTTGCCTGTCTTCATCCATGAAAGCCATTGGAGATGGTTTTCTGGGTGTGAACAGGCATCTGCTGTGCCATCATCTACCTCCTTCTCCTGTCTTGGACTATGGCACCTATGGGAGAACTGGTGGATACACAGTGGAGACTAAACTAAACTAAAATAAACTAACAGTGGAGACTAAACATTCTCAACTAAACCTGAAGAGCTCAGCATGGAACTCAGGCTGTGCCACAGCAAGTTTGTAAGGTGAAAATTGCCATTTCTGGGATCCCAGGGAAGTACCCTGCTATGAAGCACTGCTACTCCAGCTTCACTTGGGTTTCATATTAGGGACAAAGGTGTGTGACAGAGATTCCCATTTTTTAGTGGAATGTAGCCAGTAAAGAATGTGCCACAATCTGTTTTCTGATTCCTTTGGATTCATTCCCTGTCACTGGGAATGTATCAGTGAGTATCATTAAAGCTCCCAAGGAAGAGTCTTGATCAAAACAACTATATTAGTTTTTAAATCTTTTGTATGGCCAATCAGTCCCACTGAGTGGGAAGCAAGAAATTGGCTTATCTTGAAATCAGAGCTAATCACACTTTTAACACTGGATTTCTTTTTTCACTCATTCTCTCATCTTGCTCAAAATGCGAATTAATTTGTCTGACCAGCAAAAGAAAGATAAAAAATACCTCTGAAAAATTTTAAAACAACCCTCATTGACATTTGCAATAGAATGTTATGCAAATAATTGTTTGCTAGGAAGGGAAAGGGAAATGAGCCAAGATAAGGTGACAAGGGAGACAAACAGCAAGAAAGGAAGACTTACTTTTGCAAACTTGGCTAGTTTGAATTGACCAGAAAAATAATTACTAATCTCCTAGCTCATAAGGAGAAGGTATTGCAGCATCATTCATTGCAAAAGCTGCTTTTGGAAAATTATCTGAGAAGCAACAACATGTGACTGTTGCAACTCCTATAATTTTGAGGCAGCCTTGCATTCTCCTTTTATCGTTAATACTCTTCACCACAATTACTTATGTGTCTTCCCTTAATTAGTAGGCAAGTGGACAGATTTTGTTGAGTTAAATATTGTCTTACTCATAACACTTTTAGCATCATCATTAAAATAATGTGTTATATCACAAATCCAGTTTTTTAAATTTTATCTAATCACAAACAAGAGATGAACTTCATAACTGTGCATGGATTAGTATGCTGAGTGTATGAATAAAATTATAAACCTATCATACATACATTTATGGTAGATGTTTATATCTATATCTTGATTTTCTGATTCAGGTTATGGCCACTACAGAGAGGTATGGTTTCAATGTTTTGCTGTGCCAAATTCCAAAAAGAAACTATTTTATTGATGCTAAGGTACTTACAGAAGTTAATGTCAGTTCCTCCTGGTGTCCAGTCTGAAAATAATATTTATACAGACAAGGAAAAGAAGGCACTTGGTACTTAACATAGAGCAGTACTTGCCATCAGGGTATTGCAAGCAAAGCTCAGCAAAATGGAATATTTATTTATTGAATAGTAATTAAAATATTTTTTTCATGCTTTACGAGACTGTTAAGCAGAGAATCTTGGTTTCCTGGAATCACTCAGGCACAGAATGGGCAAAGTTTCAAGCTCCAAGAAGATCTCCTTTTAGCAGATATCTTAGCAAACAGAATTCCTGATGACACTTTTGGAGGATGTTTTCAGGCTAACACAATGACTAACTTCTTGTGCTTGCATTCTTCTTTTCCTAAAAATTTCTGCCATCATGCACACCCCAGGCTTGGTAAATTGTGCTTACCAAGTTTGATGTCCATAGATAATAACACATTGAGGCTGATGCCACACCACTATTTTTTCAACAGTTTTTCTATATCATCACAAAGCCAAGGGTTGACCACAGCTGGAACCCTTGTACTATCATGTTCAAAAAAAGTGGTTATGTACCCTGATTTTTCTGAACATATCAGAAATTTTCAAGATTTTTATGACTTTTAATGATGAAAAGTTGTTTGGATAACTTATAGAACCAAATCTAAGTGCTTTCATGATACTCTGTCCCAATTTTGGGAAGCAAATTTTTTTCATCTTTATCTTGTTAGGTAAAAAATATTCTGAATTACCTAAGAGAGATGCTTATGCTGCCCTCAAATATTAGTTTCTTTTTGTTTTCTGTAAAGGATGCTTGATTTTCTGAGTGTTCCATTTAGGAAAAAACCCCACAACCAAACAAGCAATCTATTTTTTATTTCTGTAGAAAAATCTATATAACATATATGCAAGCTGGGTTTCATGGCAAGTAGGCATTGTGGCACGTCTTGCTTTTTGTTAGGGACCACTATATGTCTAATGGTAATTAATGTTAAAAAATATATTGCTCTGATAAGCTCCATAATTATTTAATTACTGTATTTTCTTCAGTGTAAATTGAGGCAGTCAAATATTCTAAGTAGTTCTGCACATAATTTTTTCACCTTTTTTCCCCCATTTTATGACCAACTTTCTTTTATTCAGGTATGACACTGTTTTCAGGGAAGAATAGCATGAATCTCAGCAAGTGGGCTTATGCAGTAATTTTATGAATTTTTAAACACTGTAACAAAAATGCCTGTATTAAATGAGCTCTTCATGTTCTAAGTCATTTGGTATAAAGGTGGAGTACCCATTGTGGAAAAATTGAACTTCTTATGGGGAAATTGTATTTTAGATAAACAAAAGAATTCTTTCTTAAAAATCCCCCCACCCCTCTGTTTCTTCTGTCATGTCTTGAACTTTCCTTTCCCTTGCATCTTATAGGTTTACCTGACTTAAGTTGAATAATACCATAAAACAACTCTAGGATGCTTTTAGTAATTCATCTCTATTACCAGCTTAGTGCATGTCATTCTCCTTTTTTTGGGTTGATACTGATCAAAAGCCTCAGTGGTGCAATGTGAAGCACTGCTCTTCTTTTACCAATGCTTCTCATATTGATGTTCATTACAAAAAATACTATTTTTTATCCTATTTTATCTTTCTATTTGCACATAGGAGTGCTGGTCCTAGCCTGTGTCTTCCTAAGCAGTTTACAATCTATGCACAGGACAGGAGAATTGTTTCTTAAAATGAGTGAGCGTGAGGGCACACTGAGATAATGGCTAGCATGGCTGCCAGTGGTCTCAGCTATGAGTCAAAGTTTCAGTAAGAGACTTGAAGGCAGAGAAAGAACATCTGCAAAGCTTAGGGAGTATTCTATGAGTTTGCATTGGACAAGGTGAAAATTTTGTCAGAAAATGAAGTAAATAGACAGTCAGTCTGATGTTATGGAATGGAGGTGAAAGTCTCCCTAACCTCCATGAGGGCTCTCAGGTCAGGAGTGGGTGGTGCTGGAAAGGGAAGCATATCCTATGCTTGAGGTATTACAAAAACACAGGAAGGAAAAAGGCTAGTTGGTTATCACTGTAACACAGGTAGTGTTCAGTGTTCAAGGCTTAGTTGGTCTGACTTTTACTTTTGTTTGCAGACACTACAAACTGCTGTAGGGTGTGACAACTCACAGTTTCAGCTGTATTCTAAGCGGCTTGTATGTCTGGAGGCTTTGCAAACACTACAGAAGGCACTTAAAGCAAAGATGTTTCCAGAAACAGAC
The DNA here is from genome assembly GCF_027887145.1 of Ammospiza caudacuta. NCBI lineage: Eukaryota > Metazoa > Chordata > Aves > Passeriformes > Passerellidae > Ammospiza > Ammospiza caudacuta. The sequence goes on along the minus strand of NC_080595.1, from coordinate 90,700,846 downwards.
TGCAGGTAGTATTTCTGGGAAAAAGTATCTGTCCTGGGAGTAACTACTTTAAATAAATGTCTATGTTTATTTGAAAACATTTTTTTATGGGACTTCATTATGTCATCTGCAGAATAATATGTGAAAGCTTGGACCAGATCTATACCAACTTTTTGATATAGCTGCTGTTATGTTAAGCATAAAAGTGGACATAAACCACATATTTAATTTTCTGCAAATGGATATATAAAAAAATATCTCAGTGTTAGGTACTGTTGCAGGTCTGCAGCTGCTGCTGGAGAAATATTTTAATCAGAAAAATGCCATTTTAGTTTGCTATGTGTCTGTGACATTGTAAACGGAAAGAACATGTAACAAATTCTGACTTTTAACCTTGAAAATTTGAGGAGACCATATTGTGACACATATCCCTGACCAGGTTCAAAAAAAGTGAGCATTATATGCACTGACCCTATACAGACCCCATGGATGGTTTCAAGTCTAGGTTTCAGGTGTACTGGGAAGCTGTCTCTCAGTGCTCAGGAGAATGCTAAAGCAATGATCTGACACTTCTGTCCTGCTCTTATTGTTTTTCCCCATTCCCTCCATGTTCACTTTTTGACAAACCAGGCTTTTCTGTTACACTTAGATTTCTTCAGTAACAGTTCTTCAGTAAAGGCTTCTACTGCAGTCAGTGAGACCAAGTATCATCCTAATTCCAAGAAATCAACCAGACATGACTGTATCAATAGTTACTTTTGTTTTCTCAGCAATAAGGATTTCTTTGAGCTTCACAGACTGTAAAGAGAATGTAGTTCCTGCCCTGAGAAAGGAATGTAGGTAAATGAATTTTGAAAAAGTCTTTTCTGCATGATAATATTTTAAACAAGATTCTCTGGCAGAGAATGAATTCTGGATTATTTCTTATTGGAAGGGCACACTTTCCCTAATCATGACTTGTCTATTGTACATGCCAATGGTTTGAAACATGATTCTTAATATTTTGCTATGGTCAAAGAGCATTAAGATCAGTTTGTGTAGATCTAGGATAGTGCCTTCTTCCTTCAGGTATTCATAAACACCATCTCATATGCAGGTTGTGGCTGGTCAGGCAAAACCTATCATACTGTTTTCAATTCACTCCGAAGCATATAAGCTTCAAGTCTCCACTACCACTTAAGACAATTATTGTTTTGGAACCAAACTAAAACACATACATTTTATAGATTCAGAAATGGCTTTTTGTGAGCATTTGTATGGACATTACTCAAATGACCAGAAAAAGGAGTTGTAAACACAACATGAACCTTGTGAAGCAGAATTTAATTTTTAAACAGCATATTTTTTCTGCATTTTGAATTAAAATTCTACAATTTTGCCTACGTAAAAGGGAGGAAGAGCACTCAGGATCTGATTGGAACCTGTCTCTCCATTGGGAGAAAAGATCTCTGTATGAATAATTCAGCCCTGGATGGAGTGAGCTTCCTTTTAACTGGTACAGTAGGATGACTCTGCTGCAAAATGAACTACTTGCTGGTACACTAGAATGACAAGGCATATTAATGATTTGATATCAGCAATGTAAAACACATTGTGTTCATTGATTATTAAAGGTAATGTTATTATTGCCATGATTGAATTATGACTGTGCATCATGTCTGGGATTTCACAAAAAGGTATTAAAAAGGTAGCTGTAGTTATGGCCTTACCAGTAGATTTTCATATTCATGTATTAGGTGACTTTAAATTTACTGACTAAAAAGAATGTTATTTTCTTTTCCCATATGAATAAATGAACTTTTTGTGCCTTTTCTTGCATCTTGAACTCTTACACAGTGAAAAGTATCGCAGGACCAGATGAAGACCCAGCAGGGACAAGTCTGTTTGTGTCAGTGAGAATACTTTTTATTAAAAAAGAAACCTTTTAGTCATGGCTCAAGACCATAAGCAGAGCTTTAAATGTCTCAGTTCCCTGATTTGTCTATTCATTAGGGGTCCAGACCTAGCCTGGCCCACCTTGTGACTATTTGCTAGTTTCAGCAGATCAGTTTTGAAGGCAGGTGGCATACCTTGCCCCTCACAATAACTGAAAGCCATATGGTTAATCCCACATCTCCTGGGATGAGCTCTATTTTCCAGCCATTATGTGAGTTCTCTAAGAGCTTGCCATTATACAAATGGTGTACAACCTACCATCACAGCAGACTAAATTAGTTGTGTTGTTGACTGCAACAGATTTTTCAGGCTTACCACAGCATGGGCAGAGATTTGGTTCCCACATGCTAAACCTGGTTAGCAGCGGTCCATTAGGGAAGAGAGGGGTTCATATATTTCTGGAAAAGGCGCTCTGCACATGTATTAGTGACTTGAATGGAGCATCTGGGAAATCAGGGAAGCAGAGACAGGTATTCAGTAAAGAAAGACTAGTATGCTTTTGGGGACTTTGTATTTGGGTCTTAGAAATGGGTATTAAGCAATTATGTTAAGAGCTTAAACAAGACTGAATAAGCAGTCTTGTGTGCAACTTTAAGACTGTTTATTTGTGTCTGAGAGTTATTTGAGTATGTATGAAAGGTGGCTGGGTAGTAAGAATAATTTGAGAGTAACTTGAGAGCTCTTATAGAAGGGCTAGCAGACAACTTTTTGAGCATTCTATTGGATAACAGCAGTTTTGCTGAATATAGATGTCATTACTACATACTGAAATTCTAGTGAGCTGTCTTTCACATGATCAAGACTTATGATAACTGAAATGACAATGCATGTTCCTGCTAGTGGTGAGAGAGAAGAGTTCAAATGAAAGAAAAACACCATCTTAACTATCAGAGCAATGTCAAGACTACTTGGAAGAATTTTTTATGAAAAACCAAGTCCTTGCACATTTAGATTCAGATAAAGGATTCAGGCTCATATCTTTGGGTTGAGTACTCTTGTTCTGTGGCCTCCAAAGTAGGATGTGGGCATGTGTCAGGATGCTCAAAGCAATCCATTGGAGTGTAGGAAAAAAAGAAAAACTCGAGAAGTGGGCCCCTGAGAACTTCATGCAGTTCAACATGTTCAACTGCAAGATGCTGCACCTGGGTTGGGGCAGTCCCATATGTGATCACAGACTAGGAGATGAATTCATTGAGAGCAACTCTGCTGAAAAGGCCTTGGGGGAAAAATGAAAATCCAGACATGAGCTAACAATGTGTGCTTGCAACCCAGAAATCCAGCTGACTGGGCTGTGTCAAAACCAGCCTGGCCAGGAGGGTGAGAGAGGGGTTTGTGTCCCTCTGCTCCGCTCTGCTCTGCTCTGGTGAGACCCCATCTGCAGTGCCGTGTCCAGCTCTGGGGTCGCAGCACAGGACACACATGGAGCTCTTAGAGCAGGTCAGTACGAGGCCAGAAAGTTGATCAGAGGGCTGGAGCACCTCTTCTACAAAAACAGGCTGAGAGAGCTGGGCTTGGTCAGGCTGGAGGAGAGAAGACAGCAGGGACACCTCATTGTGGCCATCCAGTACCAAAAGAGGGCTGATTAAAAAAGAGAGGAGTTGTTAGAATAGGCAGATGGTGACAGAACAAAAGGAAAAGATTTTAAACTGAAAGAGGGCATGTCTAAGCTAGATTTTAGGAAGAAGTTCTTTATTCAAAGGGTGGAGAAGCACTTCTGATGCTGCCCAGAGACTTTGTGGGTGCCCTATCTCTGGAAGTATTCAAGGCCAGGTTGGACAGGGCCTTGAGCACCCTGATCTAGTGGATGGCATCCCTGCCCAAGGCAGAAAGGTTGGGGCTAGATGGTCTTTAATGTCCTTTCCAACCCAAATCATTGTATGATTCTATGATTTTTTACTGTTAATAAAATAAATTTTAAAATAGTTGATTATTTCACCTTTTTTTCTATTTTCATGTGTGCTTTATAATACATGTAATATATTAGTACTGGAGTAAATGTACAATATAAATAAAAAAATACTGGGTCTGTGTTCAGAAATTCTTAGTTGATGGAGTGCATAACCAAACCAGTCTGGAGACCACTCCTCTAGCGCTTGTGTGACAGTTTTAGTGTCTCTCTGGATTAATAAATAGTTTCAGATATAAGAAAAGTATTATGAGAAGGAAGCATTCCTGAAAGTCTGGTACACTGAAAGATCTCCTGTGATTGTGAGTGCTTGTGTTGTCTGCATTGCTTTCTGTATGTCTAGCATGTCCATATTAGAGATCAGAAACATTTCCTAGTAAGTGTCATTCATGCTAATCCCACAAAAACCTTTCATAAATAGTCTCTCCCAAACAATGGAAGTTTCACTGAAAAATTCCAACAAGCCTTACAAGTCTGAAGTTCCCTGCTTTATTTTATTTTAAAGTATTTATTTACTTAGAAGCCTTTACAATGGATTACATTAAAATGATGAGGATTGTGCTGGTGAATATAAATTGTGAGGAAAACATTTATCATTCTTGTGTACATGTGAGTTTACTCTTGGACTCTCAAAGCTTTGTCTAAGAATATGACTGGATGACTTCTAAAATTAATGACAATTGCTGTGTGAACCATAGTTTAAAGGATCATGTACATACATATACCTATAGAGGCTTTGTGTTCTCTATTGATAATGTCCAACAAGTACAAATTTTATGCATAGAGTGGTTGATGCTGCATTTTTCATAATGTTAATAAATTCAGAACATGAAGAAATAGCATTAAGTGCCAGCAGCTCTTGTCTATGGCATGATGAATATATCTATCACTTTACAAGAGTGATGCAAATTCAGGAATCTTGTTTGGGACATGCAGTCTCGTTTTAAGAAGAAATACTTTGTTCTGATTTGCCTTTGATGTTATTTGTATACCAGGTTTATGAAATAGATTTTTCCAGTACAAGCAAGTGGGCTTTGAACATGAGCATGAAAAATGTCATCTCTTGAATGAGCAGAGAATAATGCAATGGACTTTATGCCATTTAAAGAGGAAGTAAATTTAGACCAGAGGGAAAATTCCTCCTTTATTTATGGACAATTTGGACATAGTGTTCAGGAGTGAATGTTTGAAATTAATTTCCTGACATGCCCCACTTGCTTCCTTCTGTTCACACTCTGGATTGGCCTTAGTATACCTAAACTGGATTTTAGATTAAATAAAATCTGGAAGCTGATGTCCACCTGCAAATGAACATCTGGGCAATGGGACTAGATTAAAGCAAATTAAATATATAAAAAAGCCATGGATATTTGCTGTCTAACACTGACTGTTTCATTCTACTGACCCTCTATTTGTCTTAAAGTCTTGCTAATTTGGACAGAATTTTTTTTCTCCTTTGGAAGGGGATTAGTTTCCAGTGCTGTTGCACCAGAATAACTAACGGTACAGCATTTGTGAAATGGAGCAGCCTTCATTAAGAAAAAACTACAATCATCCTTAAATGTGATGTGGAGGCCCTTCAGCTGTATAAAGAAACTTCATATTACACATTGCAAGACAAGCAGCGAGCCATGTAACGGACCCTTCAGTGGTATCAGCGGCCATATGAGAGCTGTCCTTCAGTTTGCCCCTCTTTTAGGGAAACAATGGCTGAAGATCTTTCCAGAAGCTCAGGTCATATTTCTAGTAAATGCAGGGAAGCCAGTGGACACTTCATGCTTAAATGAACATATTCTGTTTCTCACTGCTTTGTGGCCAGGTAGTGGCAGTTTTAGCCAATTCTGAAAGTAACCTGATTTCTGATTAGATCAATCCTGCTGAAGTAGTCTTACAAATAAGATATTTATCAGAATGTTTTATAGGGTTACAGTTAATTATATTTTACCTGTATCATAGAGAACATTAGCTTTCTGAGTGGGTCATTTTGAAAGTGCTCTTTGTGATAACACTAGGACAATATAGATTGCTTTCTGTGACTTTGGTTGCTTTGTGTGCTCCATTTAGAAAGGAAAAACTACATTTTATAGCCTCATATCAGATTTGTAGCACTTCAGATAGCACTGCACATAGGACATGCTACTAAATAGTATTCTGGGACCAGTCCCTTTAAGCAGACCATTTTTAGAGTTACTTATAGATTAAGCATTTATTTTAAGCAACATAAGATCTGACAATAGCATGCCATTTCTCTTGCTGTCATTAAGACCATTGGAAAAGAAATCACTATTAATTATATTATGCAAAGTGTGTGCATTACATTTGAAGAGATGGGAATAACAAAGTCCAATATGGGTTTCGTCTTTCAACTTTTTCTCTCGACTGTTTCACTGATCATTAAACTTTGTGTGCTTCCACTGACTGAGAAAAAGTATTAAGTGACTTTAAATTCTGATTATTTTTTGTAGATAGAATTTTGTCTTTTTCCCTCCCACTGCCCTTCCCCCCTCCCTCCCCCCCCCCCAAAAAAAGAGTGGATTGATTATCAGAAGGAGAAAATCATTGAAAATAAATTTTTTTTCTTTATTATTAACTTTTATTGCTAGTACATTAAAGTGAATCCTTGGGACTTGGGACCTGTCATCTCCAGAGCACATGTGATCCCTACTCTGCTTTAATTTAAGGCACAGGACCTTAGGCTGTGGTCCAGTTGTCCACTTTGAAGTACAGATAACTTTGCACGTAAAAGTGTGGTTAACCAGTGTGTTAGTGAAATGTAATAGCTAGCCCCACATGTAACCATATGAATACACCTTGAATAAGGAAAATAACCAGTCTGCAGAACCTTTGTTCTTCCCTTTGTTAGATGCTGCAGAGCCAAGGAAGATGTGGTGCTATTCATTCTATCACTGTCTCTCTCACTGGTTTTACAGAGCATCAGAAAAGATTTGGGAGCATAAGTGTTTTGGTTTCCAATGCTCTTAATTATTTTTAAATAGTAAAATTTCTATTTATTTTTAAAAATAGCAATAGAAAAACACCCCCATCAAACACCAGTGATCGATGGAAACTGTTTCTGGACCTGAGTATCTTATGTCACAATCAGTTTTCTATAAAGAAATACATAAAATAAAACAAATGAAATAATATTTCTTTCAGACTTGCTTTATAAAACTACCTGGGCCAAACTATTGGACTTACAGTAATGGTCCTGGAGTTTTATGTCACTGTTCTAATCAGTGGTAGAGGCAGGGGCTCTGTCTTACAAGTCAAAGTGTTATCTCTGCCCACAGAGTCCTGCAGAACAGGGAAACAAGTATATTAAGAGTTAAGAGTCTGCTACCGGAGCAGATCTAATTTTCTTTTCCCCATGAACTAAGGGGGAAGGAAAGAAAGCAATTGGAGACACAGTGTTTATGTTCTTCTGCACATTCAGTCAAGTGCTTAGGGTTTCAGTGTCTGAGCTGTGCATCTTTGAATAGGTATTAATAGCAAAAAATGATACCATGGTAAGCTCCAGAAAAGCTGAAAATTTTGTACTTTAGATCTTTTCTCTCACCCTGTCTTATATCAAAAGAATGCCTATTTTAGCAGCCACTTTTAACTTCAGCTTTAAAAATTATGGAGTGAAATAGAGAGTTATCCTAGGTACAAAACTCTTATTATCTTCTATTTGAAACTTCCTGCATCTTCTTTTTTCAGGTCTATTTTTTCTCCATAGTATAAATAGAGCTGCTAATAATGCTTCACACCACTGTCGCTGAAATGGTGTAGTACTTTGTCATTATAACCTTACCTTCCATGTTTTATCCTAAGAAACCCATAGAAATTGCTCTTTCTGCTTCAAAATTTGCATGCAAGGTTGGTGGCCAGAGGTTAGCTTTTGACCGAGTTTGATAACATTTAAGTCTCTCTTCTAATTTAGTTTTTAATAAAAGGCAATAGCGAAAGGTGACATAATGATGGATGCCTGCACTATGGTGTGTCAGGGCTTCTCAGCTGCCTGTCTTTCTGCCAGCAATTGGACATGCTGTGATCATAAGTGCCAAGGAGCTGCAACAAAGTGACATTTCTATTTCCTAGTGCTGCTAAAACTGAAGTTTGGGTGTTCATAAAACATGGATGATCAGCCTTCCTTAATACCTGATTTATTTCAGTAACTAGCTTCTGATACATTTTAAGATATTTGAAAATGAAGCAAAATAAAGCCTCATAAACTTAGAGGAATGAAAAACAATTCTACTTTCCTATTGCAGGCTTTAGAAAGAAAACATGGTATTGTTTTGCAGCAGAAGGTGCTGATATCTTATGATCCCAGAATGAAAGGCCCTCAGGGACTGTCAACTGTTATTTAAAATCCCTTTTTTTTTGGGTATTAACACTATAAAGGAAAAGAGGATGGTGTAGATAATCTTATGCACCTTCGGATGTTGGGAAACCCTAGATGCACTGCATCAAACAGGTCTCCAACCAGAGCATGTACTGTGTGGATCCTATCCATGGGAAGTACATTCCTTTTGAACATTTGAGATCTTACACACTGTTCTCAAAAGAAAACAATTGTATGAATTTCTATTGTCAGAAAAAAAAAGGGTGTTCACATGAGACCATCTTGCTGTACTTTTTAAAGGGAAGGCCACAGAGGTGATATAAATGCTGGTGCTGTGTGGGAGCTGCACACAGGCTCTGCTGTGACAATGAGGTGACCCTGCAGCCACGGGATGTGTGCAGCACTACAGCCCAAAGGCCAGGCTCTGCAGGCACGATAGCAGAGCACACACCTGCCCCCACTCAGGTTAAATGTTGTTTGGATCAATAATTCTCTGAGTTACAATGCTGTTCAGGGCAAGATCCCCTCAGGGATGCACTTGCAGCCTCAAACGCCAAGGACTCCAAAAGTCTGGTTGCTAAGTCTTTGCTGGTTTTTGTAACTAGGACATAGAATCATAAAATCATAGATTCATAGAATGGTTTGGGTCAGAAGGAACCTTAAACTTCATCTAGTCCCCAACACAGTCAATTCCTGTTTGGAAGTGGATTGTGCTCAGTGTTTCAGCTACCTCACATCAGTCATCTTGTATGGTACAGATTCCTGTAACTGGATTACTTCCTTTTATAGCATTTAGTCATGCCAAGCCAAACGCAACTGTGCCTGTACAAACAAAATAAAAATTATGACTATGTCCCACAAATTGGTGTAATCTATGAGATCACAGCATGAGAATTACACTGACCTATCCTTAACAATGTATGTATTCTTAATCCCAAAAAACCTTGCAAAAATGTTCTGAGTTTTTGTGTGATGTTCACAAGGGAAAAATGTGCTATGATTCAGAAATTCTTTAAAAAGTCACACATGACTCTTGCCTTTCACATGTCTCTCTCTCTGATGACTGAGTTTTAGAGAAGGAGCAAATAAAGATGAAAATCATAATTTGTTTGTTGCTCTCTGCTCTGGCATCACATGAGTCCAACCTCTATCACAGAAATACTCGGAATTTCTGGCTGGGGAGAATGGAAACATTCTTTGAAGCACATTCAGACTCAAAGGTTTGAAAATGGTCATGTCTCATCTGGAAATTTGATCTGATCAAAAGCTGATCAGAGAACCCAAATTAAGACAGAGTGAGAGCCTATTTGGTAACGGAGGAAGAAGAACATATAGATACATCATATCTCTAGGTATATATACTGCTGCATAGAAGGTGTGAAGGGTATGCTCCTTTCTATTTCTGCTAAGCTCCCAAAATAGCAGCCATGTTGAATTATACAATACATAAATCAGCTGGGCAGATTTTGATAAATGTAATCCAGAAATGAAACACAGAAATGGTGCAGATGCAACTCATATTTATTTCAAAGTATGAGTAAACAGTAATGGAATTAGTTAAAATTTTTTTGTTAGTTCTAACCATTATTCTTTCCATTGAAGCTTACAAATACTTCAAAAGATGAATAAGAAGATAATAATATTGCTAATAGGGCAAAGTTTTGCTTTGTACATTAACCAAGGAGGGATGTCATTTGTGCTCAATGAATTCAGCTTCAATTACTGCTAAATAAGCAGAAAATGTGTAGATTAGTTATAATATCCTAGTTATATCTGTTAATTGATAAACATCTGCCAAAAAAAGGTACTGTTTTTCAGACAAATTGCGTAGTTGCTTGATATCCTTGTATTGAATTCCAATGTTACTGAACTAATGCCATAAATATATGAAAAGCATGTGAAACAACAGTGATACATCTTCAAAATGTGGCTCATGTTCTGCTTCAGTATGAAGCAAGCAGTGGTTTTATAAAATTTCTTAAGGCTTGATTGATCAAGGGTAAGGCACTGTCAGGAATATACCAATGAGCATCCTGTAAGTCTGAATGTGCAGAGTTCATTCCAAGGAAGCCTGGTGACAGATGCATAGCTCCCCTTTGAATGGAAAGGGTTTTCATTGCAGTGTGTACACAGGACAAAGCACAAGGTCTTAGTAGCGTAAAACAGAGCTTTGTGTTTCAGTACGCTGAGAAAGGTTACTTTTGCCAGTCTTCTATCTCCAGGACCTTTGGGCTATACCAGCATTCCATCTTCCTCTGGGAGCCTGTGCACTATCAGTGTGACAAGAGCCTTGACTCTGAAATAAATCCATGGTGAAGAACATGGCTGTGACTTGTAAGCACTAAGTACCTTTCCTGAGAAGGTCACTTGTCTTCAACCTCCTTTGTTCTAGCACCCCATAGATGATATGTTATATGATAAAGATGATAACACCATGATGGCATGGTCTCTCCTGGGTAAGCCATGTTAAACCAAGTCAGTTGGAATCTTGTAGGAATTATATATTTGTCAGGCTTGGAGACTACTTTTCTTCAATCAATTGATGTTTGTTCTTTTTTTTTTCCCCAGAGCAGATGCACTGATGTTGATACTCTTGGACTTCAGTTTTTACTGGTGTATAATTTAAACTGTACTTTTGCCTCAGGTCCAGTCAAGGTTAATTTGTATTTTTAAATTTTAATGCAACAAAAAAGTGTATCTGTCCATCTGTGAAATGCCCATTATGTATTTTCTACCTAACTCTAGCAACACCAAGCTTTCTGGATAGTGTCTTACTCCAAATGGAATGTCTTTGTGATAATATTGAGCATCACAGCTGTAGGTTACCTAAATAGGCATTATATCCATTACTGTTATTTTACATTGTTCAATACAGCTATTATGTTTCATAAAAAGTAGGAAAACATGGATATTATAAGTAGCAAGAAAACCAGCAGGTTGATAATTGCTCTATGCTCACTAATGTGAATTACTAAATGACTCATCTATAATTGTAATTAACACCTCCTGCCTAAGCTTTGCAATTAACTGATGTTGCTGCAAATTTTTGTTGTATATTTAATCTTTATGTTGTTTCTCTGGCCTGCTCCTGTATTAGATTTATCATTAAACCTACAAGCTATACACTGAGCTGCCATGGCATCTACTCATTAGTAACATGGGGCCCTTGTACAAAGGCTGGCTGCATCTCCAGGGAATTCACAGTCAACACATTCTGTTCTGGTTTAGTAAATGTACCTGCTGTGTATCCTTTCACATTTGCTGGATCTGTTCAAACTTAATTTGAATTCATGTTGTGTGTGAGTTTTCTGCACTTACAGACACTTCAGGAACTTTTCTTCTACACAGTGTGTTTTTGGAAAGTCACAGAGCGGGTAAGAAATTCTGGGGCAAAGCCACTTTCCACTAGAAAGGTTTGGAGGGAAGAAATCCCGCCAGGTCTGGTTAAGGCAGAGTGAGGCGCAGGCTGTCACCGTGCCAGCCTGGCTGCTTCCCAGCTGCCCAGCTCCATGGCAAGCCCCAGAGTGGGTGGCCATCAAGTCTCTCCCTCTTGCTGCTTCGTGCTCCTTAGGTCTAGGGCTCCAGGAGCTCAGGGCTGCCCTGCTCCCCCAGGCTGCCTGGAGCCCCTGCTCCTGAGAGCTGCCAGGTGCCTGCCTTGGCAGCTCCCCTGCCCCGTGGGCACGCAGGTGCGCCGGCTCCAGGGCTCCGCGCTCCCCTGCTCCTCTGCCCTGCAGGCTTCCCTGACAGATGGACAGACAGAAGGCAGGCTCCATCCATGGCCGCCTCCCTAGGCAATCTGGGAACCCGAGATCTTGGGGAGAATATTTTGGTTTTTAAAAAAAAGTGTACGTGGGCCAATTAACATGTGTAGAGTAGGAAGATGAATTTTCAGGCTGCTGCTGGAGCTGCTGGCTCTCTGATGCACAAGCAGTGCCACTCAGTGAATTCTCTGATTCCACTTTGGGGCTTGCCCACAAAAGCAAAGCAGTGCCCAGAGTGCACCATCATAGCCTTGCTCACCATAGCTTTTTTCTCACTTACAGTGCAGAGAAGCCCTATAGAATTTCTTCTACTTCACACTGTGGAAAAAAATTACCCATACTTAAAATTGTGCATAATATTTGGGGAATTTTTGTCTGCTGTCACAAAAACTCAAGCTCTATTTTGGCTTAAAATACTGTTTCCATAAAGCAAACAAATGTATGGAAGAGTCTTCCTTGGGCTCAAGATAATGAAAAATGCCTTCTGGGCACCTTTCCTGTATGGTTTGGTGGTTTTGAATGGAGGAAATAAAGGAGCATAGATGGAGTTCAATCCAGTTCTTTTCAGCTCAGAGATAAGTTTTTGACACTAGGTGGTACTGCAGACAAAGGCCAATATTTGCAAACTTTGACAGTAAGGAATCGGCAGCTCTAAACCTGGCATCTAATTTGATGGCCTGATTATTGGCTTACACTCCTCATATTTTTCTGGAGATAAATATATTCCATTGGATCTAGTTTTGGAGTGTTGTGCTTTTAGCTCCTTGCAAAATTTGTTATCAATCAGGTAATCTTTCTAAAAATTGTGAAATTATTTGATACAGTTTTACAGTAAATCTAAATCTGGATATCACTTGCCAATACAAAAGGGTACATATAATATTTTGAGCCTTATGTGTTCAATTCTGAAAATATATTTCTCAAGAGCAACCCTGGGAATATACTGCTATTTCAGCTGCCCCCTCAACACATTTCCCAGCATAATATGTATTATGGCTTTATTTAGAGCATGGGGATCCATTCATCAAGGGCATTTATGAAGGTATTTTCCTTCCAATCTAACATCAACTTCCGCTCTCAGGTGAATGAACCTGTTATTTCCTTGAATTTTTCCTCCTGTTTCTGCATTTCTGCTTTTTTCACCTTTCCGTTTCTCTGCAGCTACATCTGCCTCAGTCACTGCTATATCAAAACTCTCTACTGCTTTTTGTAAGTGCTGTGCTTGTTTAGAAATTCATAGGCTTTCATTTGTTTCCCAGGACTGTGGACTCCATTAGATGTGATTTTTGCTAACAGGTAAAGGAGGATTGAAACTTCTTTGGATGGTGAAATACAGTTGATGCCAGAAGCAAGGAACTCTAGCCTAAAAAAATCTATAACTAGTTTTTAAACTTTATTTTATTCTTTTTTTCTGTAGTATCTTGGCTTTTAACAAGCCAGTTTCTCACTGTGTTTATTACTGCAGAAGTTAAAATCAATGTGTGTTAACTGTCTTTTCACAGGCATTTCAATGAACTGCCTGCTGGTCCTATGTGATTCAAATCACCCTTAAAATACTTTATGTACATGACAACACACAAATGGTTGCAACAATACAGCATGGCTGGGGTTTTTCTAAAATATAGATAAGCTGCTCTAAAATGACACTATTACATGTACAGAATTTGTCTTCTGCAATGAATGTGATGGTGAGAAGATTGATTTTAAAATAAATAAAAGTATTGAAAAGAAACTGAAGCACACTTTTGTGCACTGCTGGTAAATACATACAAACAAGAGAACTGTTTTCTTCCAATAATTTAAAAAAAAAGCAATAAGAATTACACTGACTTTTTTTTCCTGAACCAGTAAGCTTTTGAGATTTAGCTATGCCTAATATACACAAGCATATACACTTATTTAACAGATACATTATACTGTGTTAAACTGGAAATTAATGCAGTTGGAGCTTTAAAATTGTCTTTGAATTATATATATATCTTCAGCCATACCTACAAGAAAAGGATAAATAGAAGTGGACATGACATACTACAAATATTACTACAGTACAGAATTTTGTGCTCCACCATGAATTGTTTATACTAAAGAATGGAAATCCTCAATAGTATTTCTAAATTAGAAAATATTTAGTCCTACTTTTAAAAGTGAAAGGGAGGTGGACCTAGCTGAGCTTACATTTCAGACAATTAGACTCAAGGTTTGAAATCTTTCCTGCCTATTTTCTAACCCCATGAGGCTGCAAGATGAGGTGTAGCTTTAGCAGGTGAGGTTTGTGTGGTGAATCCCAAGCATTTACAACAGACCTAAATATCACTGATCATAGGCTGGAATTACTAAGGATAATACTGACCCATTCTTTGACTCATCATCTTCAGAATAAGCCTAAGCTCACAAATACAAATAGCTCACTTAGCGATAAATTGTAACTTCACAACTTTTCCAGATTGCTATGCATTGTGTGAAGAGAAGCTCTTGTGGCAGCTGATGGAAGAATTATCCAAAATCAAATGCAATGTCCCTGAAGGAAAGAGCAGAGCAGTGACAGCTGCCACAACCCTTCACAGGCAGCAGCATGCTCCACGAGCTGATGAGGAAGGGCAGGTGGAACCAGAGCTGCACTCCTTGCTCAGGGTGTCCAAGCATTTCTGCTGGCTTTGAGTGCTCTGGGTTTTATTTGCTGAGAGCATAGACTATGCTCATTTTTGCCCAGGTGCTAGGATCTGGGGGACAGAAGCAAACCACACATAACCATCTAGAAAACCCTTGATTGCTGAGGTCATCCCAGCTGTAACTTGATTGGGTTTACTGCATAAATGGTTAACATCTGCTTTTATATGTATTGCACTCAGTTTCTCTTTTCCTTTTCTTTAAAATGAGACTAAATGTCTCCTAAAATGCATGTATTAATAAAAAGTAGTATCTGGAGAAAGACTCAAGAGAGATATTAAAACAATTTACTTAAGCAGCAGATTATAAATCAAGTCAATATTGCAGGACAGTAGTCTAATTGCATTTTAATTGCATGACAAAATGCCTATCCCAAATTAATCAAAATCTATAACGCTAAACTCTGTTTTTATATAGAGAAAACAGTGCAAACTCATATCATCAGCTGTCTTTTCTTTGTGCTCCCTGTTCTTGCACAGGGTCTGCACAAGGATGTGGCTGAGGAGGGCTCTGCCAGGGCAGGGCCAATGCTCCTGCTGCTGCAGGGTGGGGCACATCAATTAATTAGACACAATCAGACCAACACCCAAATTGTTCCTCTAAGGCTTGGCACAGGTGTGACATGGATTATTATAATATCCTAACAAAAAATTTGGTAACATATTCTGAGTAATAATGACCTTGCTGTAGGGCACTTCTGCTGGAGTTACCAATACTTGGATGGTGATCTTTCCTTTTCCTTCCTTGAGAGATGTGGGGAAGAGCCTACACTGCTGGGAGTGTGGAGGAGGCAGGTGGAGGAGAAACTTCTGAGCAAAGCTGGGTCCACCTGCCAAACAGACACTTAGAGACTGTATTTTGGAGAGACTTTGAATGTCTCCATATCTTGGCTGCTGTGCTGATGTGGCCTCTTCCTTTTCTCCACTGTTGACTTTGCAAAGTGCTGAAGAGGGAAGTCGTGGAAGATGAGGCCTTAGATTGGAGACCATCAGTGAAGGCCTTGTCAGGCTCTTCAAATAGCAGAAGAATATTTTTGGTTAGTTTTGTCTTCTGCCAAATGGCAGGCAAGGTTCACACGCTTATTTCCTTTGGGGCAATGCTCTGAGTCTGCTGAATATCCAGTTCTGGTATTACCTATGAAGAAATGCTGTAGTGATGCATTTTTTCAAAGTAATGCTGAAATTTTAGAAGTAGCATATTATTTACATGTGAAATAACTGGAATGCATCTGTATTGCTTTTATAAGGAGCACAAACACACTTAGATTAATAAATAAAGTTTACATTATTACCTTCTAGTGTTAACTTTATTTCCTTTTCTCCATTCTGCTTTCCTTTAACACTGCAAAATTGAGATATCTCTGCTACAAATGGCACACATTAAAAAATTAATTGTCTGGCCTTTTCCTCTCCTTATTGCTTCCTTGGCAGTTATAAATATGTTGCAGAAGATGGCAGACATGCAAATCCATCAGTATATCCTTCAGTTATTCTGAACATTTACTCTGGAGTCAGGCATCATGGCACTGCACTTTGCAAAGAGAAAACTCTGAGTTTCAAATTCATTTAGGGAGCTGACTACATTGATTTCAAGTACTGAAATATTTTAGAGACACTGAGTTTTAGGAAACTAACTTTCATTGACTTTTAATAAGGATCTTCAGAGTTAAATCCTGCAAAATGCTGAGTATTCCTAAAATTCAGTGAGTAGCCACAGCTTTCCCTAAAAACAATTGGGTTTGTGGCTGTCCAACTTTAGAAAACTGCTGAGCACTTTTCCAGGTCAAGCTTTTAAAAATATTTCTGCCAGGTTGCTATAATCAGTTTGAAAATTCATGGCCACTTTTGGAAATGCTTGCAGGTCCTGACTGTGCAATTTCAGTATGAGATATTAAAAGTGGTTTACTAACAGGAAGATATTATAATAGACAACCAGACATAATCGCTTTATTATGAGGCTCTCCTAACAGCTCAGAAAAAGCTTTGTTGTTCTCTAACCATTTATTCACGTTTAAAGTGATCATTCTTTTAAAGTGTCTTTTAAAGAACGAAGGCCTTCTACAACATAAATAGTGCTTTGAGTGTTACAGGGTATTGACTCCACATACCATAATACAGCACTATGTCAACCTGGTGCCAACTGCAGTGTTTGTCACATTTTGCTGTGATAAAGATCCTTAGGAAGTCTTTTGTATCTGCACATAAAAAACACCAGTGACTCAAATTAAAAATTTTTTTCACCCTATGAGGAAAATTTTTTATATGTCAGGCAAATGATCTCATTTGAAAGCGGGAAGAACTCAGTCAGTGAGCTCTGAAGAGCCCTTTAGCCTGCTCCCCGAAGCGGGCGCCAGAGCTGCGTGTCAGGCTCCCTGAGCTGGGCAGGGCAGGGGCTGGGCATGGCAGAGCTGGGCTCCAGAGTGCTGGGCCAACAAGATTAGTGCTCCTAGCTCTGAAGGAGCACAAGAAGTATGAGAAACTAAAAGGGTTTAACAGTCTGAGTCCCATTCTCTTCTGGGGACCATTTATTCCCTCAGATTCTGAGAAAGAAAAAAACCAACCTGCACATCATATAGATAGGTACCCTGAGCCTAAACTACATTTAAAGACACCTTGAGAATTCTTTGTTAATGAATATGAGCAAATAAGTTCTTCCTTGTCAGTCTTGACTGTTGCACCAGGCTGCTCCTAAGACTGAATGCAATCCAAAGATGATGTCCAGAAAAGTAATTTGGGAAACTGTTAATTAAAATGCAAGGTACATTGACAATTTTTTTAGAAGTTTGCAGTTTCATGATTGTGCATTGTCCACATTGTGCATCTTTAATTTCTCTCTATATTAGACATTTCAGCTTTTTTCAAAAGATGCCAGCAGGCATCAGACTGTACTAAACAATCATGGCAGAGAAGGTTAAAGTTTGATTAGACAATGAATAATTTAAAAAGTAAAATTAAGATGGTTTTATTAACAAATATTTTAAAACGTATTTTTAACTAATGATCTAAAGACAATTTTAAAAAATTGAAAATGTAGCCCACTATAGATTTCCAAATTGCTCTATCATTCTTGTCAGTTCACCTTTATTGATTAAGAAAATATTTCAAGGTGGCTTTATCCCAAAATATTGCCTTCATGGGGATGGAAACAGAGGAAACTAGAATGGAAACTGCTTTTTAAATGCAAATACAGAAGTAAACCTATCTCTTAAGTGTTTTATCGGGTTTTTAAAGTTCTTAGGGAATCCATAATGTATTTCTAGCTTCTGTTTCCAGTTTCAGTCTAGAGCTTTTGTTTATTGTTGACTTCCATAGACAGAAAAGTTTTCATCAATATAATTACTTCCTGTTCTACTTTCTGGTTTCCTATGACAGCCATGTTTAAATTGGAAGTGTTAGTAATTTTTAATGTTTTTGATTATACCTTGAAAAACTGCAATGCTCTTTAATTCCTTATGGATTAGTTAATGATAGATTTTTATATGGAAATCAGTCTGAATTCCTAAAATAAGCACTAAAGAAATTTTAACAGGCAGACTTAGCATTTGGCCATGAATAACTGGAGTAAGTTCAGATAATTTTTGGAGCTCTAGAGGTTATTCTAAATATTATAGTTTGTTTTGGCAATGAACAATAGTAATATTTATATATAATAATACAATAATAATATTCATAGAGAGGTCAAATATATTTCACACAATCTTACTAATATCACTTTAAAATTGTATTACTTTGTGAGGTACTACCTTAATATCAGGTGCCTTTTAATAACAGTCTAGTCCAGCTTTTCCATTCCTAGTGGGAATGAAACAAGCCCCTTTCTTGTGAATTAGTGTTAATAAGGCTTCAATAGATTCAGCTGTGGAATAATGAATGACTCACTTGTTCTTGCCAGAAGAGTTCAAGTGGGCTTCTTGCAACATGCTGAGCTATTATTTCCTGGTGGGGTCATGCATCTTGTCAGCCACTTAACAGCAGTGGCTGCAGGACACATTTAGGCATTCTATATTCAGAAGAACCCAAACTTTAGACCTTGCTTGTAAGGATTTCAGTCTTCTGCAGAGGAGCAATTGAAAGACATGTCACAATGTACTTACAGTGATAAGCATACTTGTAAATTGGCTCCTAAGTTATCCAAGTTCAGCTTCCCTTTCTGCAAAGTACAGTGATTTATGACACGATCATGCTAGTTACTTATATTTATAGTCACATTACGAGCATTTACAAACATGAAGTACATATATCACTGTGCTAATCCCTACCTAATAGGTGGAACAGGTGGGAAAACCCTTCTGCTATAGCAATAACATTCATTGTTATCTAGGTGTGGTTTTCCTGGATCAGGAAGGAGCTGGAAGGGGAGACAGTAAAACAGCTCACATTTAGTCCTTATAACTTAGGGTATGCTTGGGTAGGGAGTATGCATGGTCATCTAGTTCCTCCTTCTCTCCTTCCATTCTGTTGTTTGCTGCATTTGATACCTGTCGGAAGTACTTGCATCATGTTAATATCAAGGGGCTCTCAAGAAATGAAGGCCACTGTGTGAGATGTTATAGATGCACAAAATAAAACATGGTCACTGTGCTGTAGACTGTGTTAATAAATATACCTACAAATTCAAGGGGAGTTCCTGGAAGGGTGGTAGTGGTATGCCCTGGAGATTGATTTGTTTGACACCACCTGTATTTGTCTCCACCAATGTATTCCTTCTCTATTCATTAAGCTCTTCCTGCAAGAAAATCTCTTATTGACACCAGATATATACCCCATTAGAGAGTTTGTACAAGTGTTATCCCTCCACTTGGCTGGGCTGCCACTCTAAGACCTACTTCTGTCTTTTGGGCTTTTCCTTCTCTGAGGTTACTCCTAACTGCTACTTTTCTTCTGACTCTTCTCACCCTCTCCATCTCTCTTTGGACAACACCTATTCTACATAGCCCTGGTATTTCTCTTCTCTCAGCTATCCCTTAGATACTAGCTGTTTGTGCTCTCATTCTTCTGACCTCAGCTGGGACTTTTAGAGAATGAGATAATTCATACAAGTCCATGTTTTAATTCCTTTACAGATACTATATTAACAACATGTGATACAGGAGTGCTTTTGTAAAGACCAGGTACAAACCTGCAGAGATGTAGCTTTAAGTTTTAGATCTGCCTCTTTCATTATCCCTTTCTGGCAATATTTTACTTTTCTACATTTTTAGGAAAAGCTTTTCTGTTACTGTCTTCTCCCTTTTCTTAGCCTGAATTTCTTTGAGACACGAGAAAAAGAAAGGAGGAAGACTGCACCTTTGACAGTGTAAATCTATTTACGAACCACCTAAGCCAAAGTTTATCAAGTCTCAACAATATGTTATTTCCAAAGACTTTCTTCCCAAGCACTGTAGGCCCAAACCTGTGATGGACTCACTGATTTTCTCTATTTGTTCTCTTACACATCCTTTGAACTGAACACACTACATTGGTGTGGTGCATTCTTCCTGAGCAGCTGCCAAGGAGCAGGTTCCATGCACACAGGCTGCATTTATACTTGTTTAGGGAAATGGGCTGCATTTACACCCCTTTAGGGCTGTGACTGAAAATATTTAAATAGTTGTTCAGATTACTGACTGTCTTAGGTACAGTGAGAAATACAAAAACAGTATCCATTTACTGAACTGCTCTGTAACAAAGCTCACAGAATAGTCTGCCAGCTGACAAGCAATTTAACTGGGAGGCTGCTGCCAGTTACCTCAAATACATGCTTTTCTTTTAAACTGCTGAGATCAATAATTGTATGTCTGATGGCAGAATGAAATCAGTAACCTGAGCTGAGTCTGTACTGTTCGTTTTATCTCACTGAACTTCATCCCTGACTCATCAGCAGAGCTTGACTTCCCTTGTTGGAT
Source organism: Ammospiza caudacuta (assembly GCF_027887145.1). Classification (NCBI taxonomy): domain Eukaryota; kingdom Metazoa; phylum Chordata; class Aves; order Passeriformes; family Passerellidae; genus Ammospiza; species Ammospiza caudacuta. The sequence goes on along the minus strand of NC_080595.1, from coordinate 90,680,387 downwards.
TGCTAGTTGTGGCAATTTTTTAGCATATGTATTGTAATCAGCAGCCACAGAAGGTTAGGGTGACCTATCAAACACAATTTATTTAAACAAAGGTTTGAATGAAAGTCTTTGGTGGAAAAAATGTCTTGTCTTAGAATGGTTATCTACACAAATCTTTCAATGTAAACCATTTACAAACCAGCATGTGAACACTAACTGCTCACCTCTGAGGAGAATATCTGAAATAACTCCTTTTGAGAGGTACACTTGAGACTATCAGTTGCCTCATGTATCACACTGTTACATTTACTTTACACCTGGAGATACTGTGCAGCTGTTGGTGCATTTTTTTTTTTTGGTAATATCATGGTGATTATGCTTCTGTATAACATAACACATGGCAAAGCAGAATAAATGCATCCTTCATCCTTGTTATGAATCTTCCCTCCCTTCAAGTGTGCTATCAGTCTAAACCAGACATCTCTTAGCTCTCTCTCTGCTCTTTTCCTCTGTGTTCATCATGCAGTGCTGTAGTGACTAATGGAAAGGCCATTTAGATTAGATAGTAGAAAGGAATTTACTTGAATCATATGATATCATAATGTCCACTTATATACTCAGTAGATATAAAAGTGATTGAAAGCACAGAGGGACAGGCAATTACTGGGTTTCCTTTATATTCAGTGCAAAGAAATGACTGCCTCTGGTATGTCATTTGACCTAGATATAGAGATGCAAAATAATTAATAAGCAATATATTCTGAAGTGTTTACTTGTTTACTTCTTCCTGTTGCCTATAAAAAGACATTAATAAAACAGTTCAGAGTTAAATAATACTCAGCTAACGCTAATATTTGTACTAATAAATATGTTCCAAGATAGACTTCTGTTGCCTAACTTATGTGTTGAATGTCCTCTTGAGTTCAAGAAATCCCCATCCCCATCTTTCTTGTAAAGAAAAATACATGTTTCTAAATAGGCTCTGTGCCATTCCTTCTAACTCCATGTAGGTGGCTTAGACATCCTGGAAAATCTCAAATAGGTACAGATACCCATATTTAGGTACCTGGATTACTTTTCAGATGAAAATGAATGTGGGATGAATTATACCCACAATATCAGAATTATCTTTAGAGGTTAAACTGGAGAAAGACTTTTAGCTTTGAAATAAAAGATCAGTGGATTCTGTTTCTCAGATGTCATTAATGGGCCACCATTACATAATGAATGCAACTGTTTAGGGGCTGAATTTGTTATCACACTGAAAAATATCAAGTGCAATGCCACTGAAGTTCAACTACAGTGATAGAGGCTAGAATTAAGGCAAAATCAGATCCCACAGAGAATATTCCCAACTTCAATGATAAAATGCAAATTCTTGCAATGATAAAATGCAAATTCCTTTCTTTGAGCTTACAGAAGTTTATGACTTCCTATTTGTGAGTACAGAGCAATAGCCCATGAAATTGTGTACATTTAAAAAAACCCCAAAACTCAATACTGTTACTACTACTCTCTTAAAACCCCTTAATTCATGAAGTGAATTTAAAGAAGTACTTTGATTTCACTGCTGTCCATCCATATCATTATTTATGCTACAGCATCAAGTTTTCAAACTATGAAAAGCATTTTTTGTTTTGTTAAGCATAAACTGCTAAATTAAATATGGACAAGTGTTACAGATTGTCTGTGTATAAAATTTATAGCCATTATGAAAGATGTTGCTCTACCAGAATGAAGTTACTGCAGATTTTTAGTGTAATTAATAATTAATTAATTAAATTTAAGATTTGTGGCTTATATCTTTTTTTTAAATACTTCACATGACTAACTAGCCCAAACTCAAGATTTTATTTTTAAAGTAAGTAGCATTTATATAGAAGAATATAAACTGGATATAGATTTTTCTTTGCATATTTCTGAACTGTCCTCTCAAAAAATTGAAAATTAATATAACCTAAAAGAAGTAATTAGAAAAGAAAAGAAATAAACTAATCAGGAAAATTTTTACAAAACTTTGGTAGTTCTGATAGAAGTACCTGTAAATGAAATGTTTTCATGAGGACCATCTAGCTATCTGCAAAAAGAACAGAAATTGATTACTTACAGCTTGTAAGTAGTTGAAACAAGTCTTATATTTTGACTTTGTGTGTGGAAGTTCAATAAAAGCATGTTTATACATTTTCTTGCAGTTTTGTTTAGGCAATAACACCTTCAGTGCTAGGCAGAAGGAAAAAAAAAGATGTCAGAGTTCTAATATTCAATTATCCATAGGTGTTACATATTTGCCCCTATTTCATTTAGAGGATTTGTACTATGCATTGTTCCTTGAAAAACAGATTTTATGCTAATTAATATGAATGAATATTTAATAGAAATCAATCATTAATGATAATTGATTTTTAATATATGTGCATATTTGAAAGGCTCACATGCACACAGAATCATGTAGGTTGGAAGTGACTGGGGAATTAATTTAGTCCCATCAGGTCTTGAAAACCCCCAAAAGCAGGGCAGCACATCTGGTTTGATTTCCCTGACAGTTTGGCTGTCCTCAAAGCTCCTCCTGCCTTCCCAGCTGATGGAGAGTCCCAGTCCCAGGAGAGGGACAGGTCCTGGCCAGCAGTTCAGGCACTGCCTGCCTTTTACCAGGCATGTGTGCACCATTTGAACCAAGGCAAACATTTATTTACATTGTCCTGGAGTACTTCAGTGAAATTCAGACAGTATTGAATGTTTTGGGGTTTGGTTATGCTGGCCTAGCAGAGTGAGGGAAATTCAAAGAGTGAATTTGATAGCTTTAACAACTTAAAAACCTTTCTCTTCAGTTTTCAAATAGAAATCAAGAGGCAAGTGTCCCTTCCCTCTCTGGTATAGATCTTTATTTCTCATATGTGGTTGGGCAATGCTTATTCCAGCTGCTCCTCATGGATTGTATCTTTCCATTCCATGTTGTCTCCATACATTTTATGAGGCTGTGTAAGCTAATAAACTCCCTTTTAAAGTTGATTTTTGGTAATATAATGAAACTTAATTCAGAACTTACAGGAGATTTGATTATGGTAATTTCTTAGCAACTGATCCTGGAAATTTAAATTATTTTTCTGACCTACTTCTTCAATATGCTCTTTTTATCCTACATAATTCTCTTTGCCTTAAGATACATCACATTTCTCTTCAAGAACACGTTTAGGGTGGGTTTCATCTGAACAAATCTAGATACCTATAGTACCTTTGTGAATTAGTCACCTGAAGCTCCCTTTATAGTCATTGCAAAGAAATAGACATCCCCAGGGTGTGATGTGTGTTATCCTACCCTACACAGTGGAAACAGATCAATTGAATGACTCCCCAGACGTGCCTGTTTCTCTACATCAATTATGTGGGAAGGACAGAGGGAGAAGCTCAGAGGTAAATGTCCACACTGTAGCTACTTGAACTTAGGAAAGATAAATTCTACCCAAAGATCAGCTGCAAAGTTTATGGTTAGCATTTTTATACAAAAGATGTTTTAAATACAATTAAAATTTTATTTCATTTTTACTTATGCCTCTACATATAATAAACTGAAATTTTCACATTTGAAAAAATCCTTCTCTAACTCTGAAGCATCCTTTATTTAAGGTTACTGTTTTGAGTCAGATTGAGCACTCTACTTGCAGAATGTGCTTTACTCATGCTTCATATGGTACCATCATATGCATGTATTAGTCCTGTTTCTCCAAGCAATTATTTAGGACAGAATTATATATATATTCTGAGAAAAGATTTTCCAGTGCTTTTTCTGAAAATGATAACAATAATAAAAATATAACAATATTGATTTATTATTATTAATACTAATGGGATATGAGCATTTGTGTTTTAAAATAAACATTGACTAGGCTAAAACTTCAATGTTTTATTTTATTCCATAGAAAAAGATCTGCTTCTGGAATCTGTTCTCACTTTTATGTGCTGAAAAGAACAGAATAAAGTTTGGTTAGATGACCTTCAAGATGACAAGATGTATGTATATACTTTTGGCAGCTTGTAAAATCCTACACTTCCATTTGCTAATAGTAACTGTATCCGTAGGAACATGGAAGTAATTTATTTCAAGAGACAACTGACACCATATGAGTTCTGATGCTTGTTGCTCTGGATGTTAAAGTGCAGACATTTTTTGACCCAGGGAAAATCGCTTTCGTTGTGTTTCTTCACCTGAACTGGAGAACATATTCCCTCTAAATTCTGTCTTAGTTTGTGAGCCCTGCAATGTATGACTTATGAAAGCAGGTGTCTCACTCTTTGGTATCAGTCCTTTGTGCAGCAATCAGCTTTCTTTATAGATATTTATATAATTTATGTTTATTTCTAGGGTTTTTTTAACAGAAGACAATAATTTGCTTGATTATTTTATTAATTTCACTCCATACTCAAAATTTTCTGTATATGCCTAGCTTTTGTGAAGGGCTAATATTAAAGTTTTTGTGGTGATTTATAGGAAAACAAAGAATGGCTGATGACTTGTTTCTTGCTGGATTAAGTCAAGGAGTGTTATTAAGCATTTTCAATTTGTTTGTTCTTGTTGTAAGATATAGTCCCCACTAAGTTTTCCATGTGTTCTGTCCTAATGATTCGTTTCTTGTACCTGTAATTTAATTCTTTAGGCACTGACTGCTCATGTGAGCAGGTGTAGCACAGCATGCACTGTGGTGAGCAGATCAGCACCTACCTCAGGACTAAGAGTGATTAGGATCCAGAGTCAGGATAAACAGATGGCAGAACCAGGCTCAACGGACTGGTTTGATAGGCATTTGCAAAGCCTTTGTACCATGCACTCTCGGTGCATGGGTAGCAGTGACTTTATGGTTAGTGTGCCATCCTACTAACTTGAAAATTAATTTTCTCTTGCTTTACAGATAACACTAAAACCATGTCTTACATCCTGGCAGAACTTTTTCTTATTGCATTTTCATCATTGGATGCTTATGACAGGATTTTTTCTAATTTTTATTAGGAAAAAAAATCGTTGGGAAAAAACCAAACAAACTCAACCACCACTGACAGAATACTCCAACCCCAAAAAGCCCAAACTAAAACCCAGAAAAAAACCTGCTAAGTTAAAGGAAAAAGCTTGCATCTTCTAGTTCATTCCCTAGGAAACAGAATCTCTCTCTCCCTCCTACCATTCCCTACAGTGATACTGTGCACACTCGTTTTGCTTTGGCTTCCCTCTGATGGGACTCCTCTCACAGGTTGGAGAAGCACGTACATGCAACAAATAATTTTGAAAGAGAGTAGGACAGCCAGATAAGGAAAACACTGAATTTAGGGTTCCCTTCCCCAGAGGAGCACTCCAGCCTTAGGGCAGTTATATTGTGTGAAGGATGGAGCCACCAAGTGCTCTTTTGGTAAGTGCATCCTGCTCCATGTGGGCTGCATGGCTGAGTCAGTGTGTCATTCCCTAGCTCTGGGTTCTGTTCTCAGCACAGATGTGTGTGATATTTAACTGGCCTTCCTACAAGTCCTTTGTTGCATCTGAATATAATATCTTTCAAGGACTTTGTAGCTCTCCGTCTCCTAGTCAAGAGGAGGCACTTATCCTTCGGCTGCTTGCTGATGAGATGATTTCTTTTCTTGGTAGCAGGTATCTGCTAGTATTTTACTATCAAGTGCTTTGCAAGAGTTTTAAAATTTATTTGCAAAATAAAGCAAAATGCAGTATTTGGAAGGATGCTTGTCCAACCATCCATCCTGCATTAGGCACAAGTGAAAATTCTGCAGTCAACAGGAATACAAATTCTTCCTACTGCTTTTGTTCAAGTCCTGAATTCTCCATTGAGGCATAGTGCCTGCAAGAGTGAAAAGGTGCTCAATTTTCCATGTTACAGGTTCACAGAATCATTTTGTGTTTTGGGTTGGAAGGGACCTTAAAGATGACATTGTTCCAACTCCCCTACCTTTGGCAAGGACACATTCCACTAGATCAAGCTGTCCAACCTGGCCTTCAACTCTTCCAGGGATGGGGCATTCACAGCTTCTCTGGGAAACCTGTGCCAGTGCCTTATCACCCTCGCAGCAAAGAATTTTTTCCTATTATCTAACTATTCCTATTATATAATCAGTTTAAAACCTCCTGCAGTTTCATTTTTCTTTGTCCTAGCAGTACATGTCCTTGTAAAGAGCCCCTTTCCAGCTCTTCATTTTACTTGTCTGTTTAGTCTTTATTAATTTCTGACCCTGTCTATTCACACTGTTGAGTTCAGGCTATTTTCTTGTGACCATTAGGAATTTTTTTGTCTCAACATAGCTGTTATACCAATGGGCACTGAGCAGTAACAAGCCTTACCCACTGCCACCTTAGGCCAGCTTCTGAATTGTTATTTGCTGTCTGTCTTCCTTGTTTCATGTTTCGTTCTATATCTGTTAATTGAAGAGATCATTTCCATGCCAATAAAAGAAGAAAACCAATGTTCTCCTAACTGTTGGGTAATTGCTGAGACATTGTTTATACTTTCCTGCAGGTCTTCTTTCTCATTGTATTTACTTATTTGTCATGGCATATGCATCTCTACTTTAAACCACACCTTCTATTCAGTTCCATAATTACTATTCTGTGCTGCTGAACCATATTTTGCTGCCTCTTTGGCAACTCTTTGTGCCAAACATATCAAGGCTATGTTAAAGTCTTTGAGATAATCATTAAATTGTTGACCAAATTCTTCCCTCCTCTTCCTTTGCATTTGGCTTGTCACGGAATGGCTCCATCCCAGGGCTCTGCAGAACAACGATTATATTTTCTTCTTTTTATATGCTGTCTCCTACTTCAATTTTTCACAATCACAATATAATGTTCTTTTGCTTTGCTGATAGCTCCCAGCTCCCTTTCTCTGTTTCCTGATACTTCAGCTGCAGCCTATGTTTTGTCGCAGTGATTGGCAGAAATTCAGAACTGAACACCTTAATTTTAAAGTGAATTTGAACAAGATGGAAGTAAAACTGATTATCTCATGGCAAAAGATTGCAACAGCCTCTCTGCAACCATGTAATTTAATAGTCCAGTGTTCTTTCTGCACTTAAGATTTCAATTTTGTTTTTAGATCAATGTTTTTAAAATAAAGACCAAGTAATGTATATATTCTGACAAGAGATGGGTTTATCACTTAAACAATCCTGTTGGAGAGAAACCATTTATATTCTATTGCCAGAGTGGGGATGTTTTAGTCATTGACAATGTTAATCCTGTATTACTCAAAGAATGTGCTTGTGCTGATGTTAGGAGCATACTTAGTCCAAATACTTCACAATTTATTAAGTTATTACAAATTGCTAAAAAAATTGCTTTTCTCTAGATTATTCAGTGTTTTCTTTTTAAATTTAATTTGACATTTAAAAGTTAATGTTGACTTATTTTTAAGCTAATCGGAGACCCTTTTAGTGACCTTGCCAGTGCAGTTTTTCTCTAAAGGAGTTAAGGATATCAAATTTTTCCTCATGGAATTTGTCAGTCCTCAATGTTTGTCTTGATGATTTTGGCTCCAAGTTTATTATTACTTGTTGAACTAATATTTGACCCTCTGATATTAAAATTAAAGTTGAAGCCTTGCCCCATTTATTCTGTTACAAGAAAATTCTTGTAGCAAAACAGACTCAAAATTGCAAAAGGAAGAGCCAATTAGGAAAATATTGATTCTCTGCTAGTTATTGCAGTACATTTTTCCTTTTAAAAATTCAATCTGATGCTGAAGCCCTGTTTTTCTTGACTCTGTACTTTCTGTGCTCTTGTTGCAGTAATAATTCTTATGCTCCAAACACTTCTGTGTGGTTTTGATTTAATTCTGATGAACCATTGCTTTGATCACAGCTGGGTTATTCAAATTTATGGGGCCTAAATGCATGCAGTGCTTTATACTGTGTTGGATTCAGAAAGAACCTGGTACTTTTGCAAGGGTTTTGTGTCTCTCACCTCCCTCCTCTTTTATTCCATCTTCTCTCTTCCTTTCATGTACCTTTAGCTTAGATTCTTAACTTTCCCCCCTATTCCCTCATGGTCAAATAAACCTTTTGTTTGAAAGAGATGAATTCCTTTATCTCTTTATTAGTCAGATTTTGAAATTTAGCTGGGGACCTAGTTTCTGCCCTACCAGATTAAGCAGTTTATGTTGCTTAAACAAGAAAACCTGCACTGAAGTTATTAGTCCTTGAAAACTTATTAAGTAACAATCTTTTATTATTTTGCTGAAGAAGGAATCGAACGCACTGATGAGCTAAGTGAGCTTGTTGACAAAATAAGAGAAGCTGACTAAATAATAATTCAGTAGTGCTTGTAGGAAGAAAAGTGCAGAAACGGAGAGGAAGCAGCCTGACAGATCCCCACATGCAGTGTCTGCTGTTTGCCTGCTGTTGTAATTGTTTCCATTCATGTTCTTTTCCTGCCTTTCTTTCCCACAGTTAAATGAATTCAAATTGTGAAGGATGTCATGATTGTATTGGCAATTCTTCTTATCAGCAAAGAAACCCCAGGAAGTATTTAAATGTGCTGTGTCCAGCGTCCATGACTTATAAAGTGTTTGGGTAAAAACTACTGCTTCAGATTTACAATTAAGGAAGATAAAAATTCTCTTTTTCCCATTAATGTGCAAAAAAGAAAGGTTGTTTGCTTGTCTATTTTGGATATTTTTCATGATAGTGTCTATGGGTTAGAGAATCGATCGAGTAAAAGACCTAAGTGCATCGGCAACCAGAGACTATTGTGGCTTGCTGAAAGGAACCTGCCCTCCAGAGGCTGTCTGTCTCCAAGTAAGGGCACAGGGAGTGCTGAGCCATTGGTGGCAGCCCCCTGAAGTCCTTCCCCAACACGTTGGTGTCTTCCCTAAAGCACAGCTCCCACTCATGTCCTTTCTCAGCATTCAAGGAAAAAACAAGTTGTTTTCTCAGTTTCAGGTCTCAACTACAGTACCTTGTCAATAGATCTCTGACATTAGTCTTACAAAGAGATTTGCAGGGGGTGGGATGTTATGTGTTTGGTTTTTTGTTTTTAATTGATAGTGGTGTCACCTTATGTATTATTTGTAGTAATTACTGAAGGCAGAGTCCTAATCAGAACAGCCTCTTTACCTAGTCCTAGGGAAGATCCTTGAAACTGCATTCTGTGTGGATGACATTGTCTTCTCAACTGACTCTCCAGCCTGACACTGGGAGAGATACTTGCTCATCTGCATTTCCTGTGCCTCAGAACTAGACAGGTGTCTTGGGGCTCTGGGAGAAGAATTCTAGATATCATATAGACAGTGAGAAAATCCAAGTAAACTTCTGGGAGTAGGGAATAGGGAAGACGAAGATGGGAACACAGCATATTGCTGCAGACAACTCATGAGAGTAATTATTAGTGCATGAATCAGTAATTGTCAGTGAATAGATGAGTAAATTGTACTTGTATGATGTGAACTGAAGCAAAGATCTAGTCTCCTTCTCTTGCTTATCAGTGCTCGTGAAAAATCTTCACAGACCTGCCTGGCAGAAAGAGAATATCCTGAGGCATCCTTATCTGCACCTATTGAAAACCAGTAAGATTCCTCTGGGCATTAGGACAAAAGAGGATGGGACATGAGGAAGTTGAACTGTGCAACATTTCTTCTGCCTGCTTCAAGAAATTTGTAGCATGAGCAACCCATACCAGAGGTGGGCTAAAGCCAAATATGAAGTAAATCCTCTGGCAGAAGCACTTTATGTACCTCTATATAAGCTGCCTTTGGCCTTCAGGAAATAGCAAGGGAACATCAACTGTTGGGGGAAAATGGGCTACTCTGTGTCCCAAACAGTAAAGTCATTAGGTACACTGATAAGTCCATTGGTTTCAAAAGTATTAGTGTCGTGTTTAAAGTTAATATAATGTATATTTTTATATATACCATATATATTTTTATATGCACCATAAAATTGGGATCAGGTACTCAATCTACCCTGAACACATATTCTCTATGGACTCTATTCAGTATTATTAAAATGAGTTATCCCTGGGCTGTGTGCTCTAGCCAATGTCCTCACACTTGCCTTCACTATGTGCAAGAGCCTGAAGTCAGTTAAGGAAACAGGAGCCATGTTTAAATTATAACCTGTAAGTCAACAGGGCATCACATTAGTCTGACCTAATGGAAGTTATTCCCTTTGTGAGAAAGTTGCAGACAATTCATTTTCTATGTGTATTTGACTGCAGGCAACTTGATGTTAAGAAACCTCTTCCATATATTTTGTCAACCACAAAAGGACATTGTTGCTTAGGTAAAACCCAATATATGTTTTTCCATTTCATAGTTTAGCCTTTTGAAAAGAAAATTAAACAAGTGTGCTTATCCAGTTTTTATGGTTTTAGGCTACCTTTAGTAAGCTACCATTTACCAAAGCATACCTCAAGGTACTGTCAAAAACAGTACTAAAATTTTGCTTGAAGAGAAATACATTGCATATTGATAAATTTTGCTGTAGTGCTCTGATTGCTGAGAATTTACTGTGATGGCATACATAAATGGATTTGTTCTTGGAAGATACTGAGATGCCATTAATGCCTCTTTCTACACAGTATGGGGTGACCTTGCTCATTTTTTCCTATAGAAACAACTGCTTGTTCTGTATGTGTGTCTTGTTTCCTTGGGAGAATTCACTCAGGAAAAAAGTGAAAAGCAAAGCTAATGCAGGTCAGTGCAATATGCAGCATAGAAAGCTGCTGAAATACTGCATGACAGACTCAGCTAAACCTTTTAGGTATGCTTTGCTCAATCACACATATCCCTTTGAGTTTTAAATTACCTTACTCATATGCTTTCAAATAGTTCTGCTTCTGCAAAGTCCTTCGCATTCTCAGGGCTGAGACTCCACTCTCATGAAGGTAGCATCAGGGTGAGTTTCCTACTATTTGTAATCTTGTGGAATCAGCATCCCTAATTTTGAAAGAGATCAAAATACCTTAGTCTCCTCTGCAATTCCAAAGGATTTTTGATATATATTTTCTGTACTGAGTTTTCTCTCAAGTTTAGGAAGTGTTTATTTAATGTACATATCTTGACACCTCATGACACATCTGCTAATTTCTTGTTGGTTGCCTTCACAGAGCTTTGCTTTCTGTTCTCTGGCCAGGACAGCCTCCTTACTGAGCAATACTTTGGGTTTAGAACTTTTTTGTCTTTCTGTTCTTCTTTTATAAAAAGGGCTTTGCCTACCTCCTGAGACTGCCATGCAGCACTTCAGAAAGTCACTGTAGAGTATCAGGCCTTTTAATTTCCTTTGTTTTGACTGTACTATGTTCTGATCCTGGTTTTCTGTCCCCATGCACTTAGCAGAGACTCTTTCTGATTTGAATTGTATCTATGCTAACTGTGCATGGCTTTATTCCTAGAATTTGCATGCTTGTTTGATCTTGTTGCCACTGGAACATCAGTGCAGCAACTGGAATTGTTTGCAAGTTTTCTTTAAGTTTCTGCACTTTCTACTCAACTTGCTTCTACTCACACATGTAAATTGAAGGATATGCAGAAGTGTGGGGGGGATTGGGTTTTTTTTAGTCTGAAGGACTAAGGCTTTAAAAATTAATTCTCTTTGTTTCCTGAATATTCCCTATTGTGATGCTGATTACTTGCTGCTAAAGCCACTTGTTTTTACTATTTCATGCTAGCTTGCCTCTGATTCCTTTGACATTACCTGTTTACAAAGATCCTGTGGCTGCTAATTACATGATTTTGAGAGGCTCCTATCCCTGTAGTTTAACTGTGGCACAAACTTTTTAGAACTTCTGTCTTTTGAGAGAAAATTTATGAAAGCTAACTCAATAAAATGCATTCCAATTGTATTAAAAGTTTAAGGCAGTAATTTTGTTTGGCAATCTGCTTCATGAAGGGAGAAGTTTAAATACAGAAAAACATTTAAAAAACAGTTTTCTATTATAAGCTTTGGAGAGTACAAAAAAACAGCAGGAAGGGAAAAAAAAACAACAATGCAAACCCAGTAAAAATATGTGTCCTTTCACATTGCAGTGCAATTTGGCTTTACTGGTCATCAATCTTAGTAATCACTTAAGTTAGGGAAAAAAATGCTTTGCAAAAACCATTCTCTAAATGTACTGATGGTTTGACCTTCATTTAAAGATTTTGATTTGTAAAGGGGAATTTAGAATTGATATTTTTTCTTCAGAGTCTTTACCAAATAAGGTCAGGATTCTGCACCTTTCACATTGTTAATTTAACCATGAAAAGCTAATTATGGTCAGTTGCATCCTCACTGGAGTTAAATGCTTAGTAGAAATTTTTTGTGTATAGATTTTGCCTCTTTTTATCACTGTCAGAAGCTCAAAGTTTAATCTTTCCTAATAAAGCATCATTTTTCTAAAATGACTGCTTTACTATGTTACTGTTCCTCTGATCTTACTGCTCTTAGTGTTAGCAAAAGAAATGACCTGACTGCTCCCTGGAATAGCTTAATAATTCAGATATTGTTTCATAGTGCCTTTGAAATGTTTACCAGCAGGATCCTTATTGAGAATCTTTATTTTCCCTTCTTGGCAGTTTTCTAACTACTCTCTTATAAAAGAAAATCAACATATGCATATAGGAAGCATTCTGGCAAGGTAATACAGTCACAACTAGGCAATACAGAGTATTAATAAATCATTGCAGATCAGCCACACATTCTTCAAACTGTATCTCAGCTGCTTCTGGAAGCTGACAGGTAATATTCCCTCCTCTTCCCCACAGCAACTATTTATGTAAAGCAATTACTAATTTGAACTCCAATATTTTTAAGATATGTGTCTCCATTAGGATATGTATTACATTGCCAGACATGGTATATTGAGAGGAATTAACTCACTTTTATGAAATAAGAATCAATCCTAACTTTGAATCAAATCCAGAGAAAACATTCTTAAGGTTCAGAAAAGTTTATTCTTGGCTATTTAATCTTTCTCAGTACTTTGAGGAAGGAAAGCAAAAGAAAAAAGTTCATGCAGGTAAAGAATTTCTCCAAAGGTATGTTTTTAATAATACTTCCTTAATAATTCCATTTGGAAAGCTTAAGAAATGATGAAAAAACAGTATAAATGCTAATTCTAAAATGGAGAATCAATCCAATGGCTTTTGGATATCTATTCTTCATCAATACCTCTGACAAAGATTCAAGTACTGAATTAATCTATGCCAGGTTTAAAGAGAAATCAGATACTTGTTTGTTTTGTTCAAATAATACTTGGATGTCTGGTGATTCTAAATATGTGAAAGTCACATAAATACTCTTAAAAAGTATTTAGAATATTTTTGGAAATTCTCAACCTTCATGAAATGACTAGCTTAACTCTTTCTATACCAATCTTTATTATTTATTTCTATGCTGATCTTTTGCTGGGGTAATGTATATTCCTGTGCTATTATGTATAAATAACTTTTATTCTGATCACAAAGATGTGTCAATCATAATTTGAAAATGCATATAATTACACCGTGGAAAGTGGTTAATACTCCTCTGATTATTTTTTAACTAGTCTTTATCAGAGGCAGCTTTATGTGGAATGGATAGAAGTTCATTTTCCTGTCATTTGGCATTCTTAAGCATTTAGAATTAGCAAGGATGTCTTCAGGTTGAATGACAAATTTTATCCACGATTTTAGGTACCATGACGATGGATATAAGACAGTAATGTATATTATCTAGCTCTTGATTGAATGAAGGATGTCAACAATGGACTCTTGAAATCTGGACTGAATTTTGAAAGATACATTAAAACCTCTCAGTTGATGGGCTTCAATTACTTGCAACTGATATACAATTTGAAGGACAAGATAAGAGTTGGCAACACTAGCAACACAGTACATGAATCTCTCAACTTATGAGATCTTTTTTCCTCACATATCATGTAGAGTTATTTCAAGCTGAGTAATTGTTATAATGTTCTTCCTGAAAAACAAAGAAGCTACCTAAAAGCCATAATTTTAAAATTATAATTTGGGGAAGATATTTTCATATTTTCCTTAACTAATCAATTAAATTATACATTTTTTGTGGAGTTAGATGCTATTTTAAAGTAGTTGTGTTTCCATTCCTTATAAAAATGACACTGTAGCTGTTGAACTATGTGCATATTCTTCACTGTTGCAATGACCTATCAAAAGCTGAAATTAGAATGATCTGTGAGCAAAGAGAAACTGGAGATCAGAGGAGAGATATGATGTAGTATTGTAATGATAGGGTAGAAAAAAAAGAGTAGTAAGCAGGCTTAGAAATGCTACCATTCTGTAGTGACAGCCATTTCCCTCTTTAGTCTGGAAATAGAGGGTTTTGGTCAAATCCTGTTGACAGTGACTCCTCCTGAGGTTGATCAAAATGTCTAAAACTTCATCTTGCTCCTTCATGTTAATATTTATAATGTGCAATAGGGAGCAGAAAATCTCCAGAAGACATAAAGAAATCAATGCAAATCTCAGCTGCTGACTCTCTGCAGCTGCTTCAGGCTGACATTTCCTAATAAAAGTTGTCTAGGTCGAGGGAAATACAAAATGCAAATAGCATGACTGTCAGAAGAAAATAATAATTGTAAAATCAGCTTGGTTTCACTAATCTGTTTGTAATTGTTCTTCGTAGCAGGAGTAATGAATTTTTAACCTGGAAATAAGTATAGTAATTCACAGCATCATTACAGGATATTTATAGACAGAATGCAGTTTTATGTCTACACTAAGTTCCATACTTAGGAATTTTAATTCTGTGCTGGATATCATTCATTCTTTCATTATCCAGCTGTGAGAAGAGTGCAGAGGATATAGGGTAACTGTAATGCTTCTACAGTGTTACTTACACAAGATGAAAAATTTGTGGTAAATAAGAAATTAGTGACATTCTGAAGGCTTGCAGAAGAAACAAAGTGATCAATTTCTTCATACAACTGAGGAGCATCTGTGGAGTGAGGTGGGGGGGAACAGTAAGTGTTCCACTTAAAATAGCAGCTGGTTTCACATCACTAACTGACAAATCTGAAATGATGATTCACTGGCTACAAAACGTTGGCACTCTAAACCTATTATTAACCTTCTGCAGAGGGCAATTGAGGAAAAAAAGAAGAAACACAGGCAGAGACAATTCAAGTGCTAGCAGCACCACCGTCTTCAGAAGAAATCAGAAAGCTATACATCAGCTCAAGTCACTGCTCACCAGACCATAAAGGCATTTCTCTTGCTCCTCTTAATTATGGTGCTGCAGCATGTATTCATGGGCATAAAATGTGGTTTGTGTCTGTTAGGGAATATGACTCTTCAGTAGCTGATTATAGTGGTACAATTTGCTATTTTTCTACACAAGGAAAAGGTGACATGTCAGACTGAAAATTATCAATGCTGTCTCTTACCTATTCTTGATAAAATTCTAGCAAAGCTCTTGTCATTCAGATTTTAAAATACATGTTAGGTCTGTTTCTGCCCAAGAGTCAATGCATTTAAGAGCAGACTGTGGTTTCCAGATAAGATTTTTATTTTAGAAAATAATTCCAAGCAATGAAATACAGACAGTAGCAATATACAATTGAACCCTGAAATACAGGGCTCCTTAAGTCTTAAAGAACAACTTTTCAGAAAACATGGGTCATCTTACAAAAATCATAATTATCCATTTATTACTTCAGCTGCACCTCTGAGGTCCTTCTGCTCCAATATTCTTGCTGGTCACTTCAGAGAAACAAAGCCTCTGATAGATTTAGAGAGCAACTATTGCCTTTCAAAAGTTTAATAAACTTTTATGGATTTTTAGGAGATACTGAGCTGATTGACAGGGTCATGTTACTCATCTTGCTGAATGATTCAGAAGTCCAGGTATTTTACCCAGAGGAAAACTGCAGGGTTTTATGAAGTAGTACTAAGCTATATCAAATTCTTTATCACCAATAAAAGCTTCACATTAGTCAAAGTCAAACTGATTTTTTTGTCCAGGAAACCTTATACCAGACATTTTCTTGAAATGATCTCCAGGAATGAGAGTTAGCTTCAGATTAAAACATCTGCATTTATTTGTCTGCAATGCAGGTGTCTGCATACAGTGTGGAAATGGCGTGAGTTCCCTTGGGAGCCACTGAAGATCTCATCAGCAGAGGCAGGGATGGGCAGCCAGGCCCGTTTCACCATCCCAGCTGGAGCAGAGCAGCCAGGGACAGCAGACAGCACCGGCCCCAGATATTGAACACTTCCCAGGGGATGAGGCTGGGCAGAGGCTGGGCCCATCCTAGCAAGCCCACAGCCCATGGCTGGGCTGGGCTGGGCTGTGGGAAGCTGGAGACCAACCCTGCTGTGGCATCTTGGGGCAGAGGCTGATGGCACAGACGGACTGGCAAGGGGTTATGTGCTGTGGGCAGGATGAGGGGGGATCTCTGGAAAGCAGTCCGGGATATTTAGAATCCTGGACTGCTCAAGCTTATGAGCATTTAAACTACATTTTGGTTTTTGCAGCTCAGCCCAAAGCTGTCACAAAGACAGATGAAGAATTACTAACTCAGTAATCACTCACACTGCCTTTACTAAAGGGAGAATGGACATGCGAGCTACCTGCACAGATTCAAGATATGCCTCTTCTCATAGAAAATAGTTATTAGGTGCTTCCACCACTTTCTTTTCTGTTTTTCCAGCCCTCTTCACTTTCCCTGCTGACAGAAAGCACCAGCAAAAATTGTCAGAGTAGAGCTTTCCTGATGATGAGGAACACTGTCATGGGAATGGTGGAGTTGGTGTTCATGGCAGGGACTGGAGCTATCTCTGGGGTCTGCATGCTTCCACTGACTTCAGTGACAAGCACCCCCAGTGGGACCAGCCATGCAGAAAGAGGTTTTGAAATGGAGAAGAGAGAGAAAACCTCCTCCCTATCCAGGTCACCAAAACCCCAGTGACCCTCCAGAGTATTTAATACTATTATAATGCTTGGTGGTATTATGGCAATCAGCAGCTTAATAAATATTTCTGCTAAATAAAATTTTGGTTTTTCCTTTCATTTTTTTTCACTGTTTTCTTCACCTTAGATGCAAGAAATCTTCATTCTGCTTCCATCTAAGCAAAATATTAGGACAAAGAAAATTATTGATCCAGCCCTAACAATTGCCAACAGAATAGCTTGTCACAGAGTTGTGAACAACAGCCAAGAAAACACTGAACTTTTCGGGAATGAGCACACACTTTATATTTGGCCTGGCAAAAGTTATTTTTCCTGTTCTTTGTGGTTCAAATGAAAGAAATGGAAACTGGAGACTGAACCTTTAATATATACTTATTGACTTCACTTTGTAGTAAAACAGGAGATGGGATTAACTATTTTTCCTCTTTTCCTTAGGGAAGCTCATAAGCCTTCATTTTCTTCTCTCCTTTTTTTTTGTCCTTTCCTTTTTACCATCTCACAAAAGAGAGCTCAGCTTTCCCAGAATTTCAGCCATCAGAGTCAGTAAATTAACATAACTATGTTACACTGAAGTGGGATGCTGAAATTATGAGTGGAGAAATAATCCCAATACAATATGATGTGATTTAATCCAGTTTTCACAGTCTGCATGAGGAGCTAACTGGTTGACTATTCCCAACACTGAAAACTGCACCTCCCAGGCTTCCCTCCCACACCTCAGCCCTTGGGGACCCTTCAGCAGTCTCATCAAATCATAGAATGATAGCATGATTTGGGTTAGAAGGGACATTTACAGTTCAGCTAGTCCAACATCCCCTGCAATGAGCAGGGACAGAACTAGATCACATTGTTTGAAGCTCCATCCAACCTGGCCTTGAATATTTCCAGGGATGGGACATCCATCACCTCCCAGTGGACAACCTGTTCTGGTGTTTCACCATCCTTATAACTGTTTGTTCTTTTACAACAGGTTCTGCTAAAACATCTGTCTCCACCTTTCTTATAATCCCCCTCTAAGGCTGCAATATTGTTGTAGTGTGCTGTTAAGTTTCTTGTATTACTCTCCCATTTTATGTATTCTTTCCCCCTGTTCCATGTAAATGGTTCTGCCCTCCCCAGTTTTCCCGCCATAGCCCTACTGTCAGTTATGTTACCATGGTTACCCCTGCCCTTGGTTGTGTCAGTTACCTAAGTTATATAATTTCTCCTCCCCCTTATCTCCTTATAAGTAAACTTTTCCCCCTCCCTGGGCCCAGTCAATCACCCCCCACTCCTCCTACCTTTATCTTCTCCTCTCTGGGGGTTGTGGTTGGCTGTGGTCCTGGGGCCCCTCCTCTACTTTGTATTTATTGGGTTCCTCTGTATGTCAGTGATGTTAAGTTCCTCCCTTCACCTTTCCCCATTGGCTCACTGTGGATCCCTCCCTTGTACACCCCCCCTTTCTTTAAAACCCTGCTTCTCCTGCCCCTCGGGACCATTTGCTGGTTGGTGCTAATCTGTGGTTGGTGCTGCAGTGGCAGCAATAAACCGACCTTCACCCCCAGCAAGTGTGCTACTCCTTTGTCTCGTCCTTTCTGCAGCGCGCCCAGTCCGCACGCCAGCCCAGCCCGAGGCCTATAGACGCCAAGCGGGGCTGGCAGTTCATGCAGCTGGGTGTCGGCCACTGACCCTCTGCTAGCCGGACGTCGCCCTAGTGGCCGCATACGCTCCGCCACACAATATGGTCTTCCCAGAGCCTTCTTGTATCCAGACTGAACATCTCCATCTCTCTCAGACTCCCTGCACAGGGGAGGTGTTCCAGCCCTCTGCTCATCATCATGATTCTCCTTTGGAACCATTCCAGCATGTTCCATGTCTTTGTTGTGCTGAGAACTCTGGAGCTGGACACACAATACTCCAGCTGAAGTCTCCCAAGGGAAGTGCAGGGTAGAATGATCTTCCTTGATCTGCTGGTCACACTGCTTTTGATGCAGCCGAGGATGTTGCTGACTTCTGGCCTGTGAATGCACGCTCTTGCCTCACCTACCAGTACCCCAGGCCCTTCTTCACAGGGCTGTTCTCAACGTGTTCATCCTCCAGATTGTACTGATACTGGGCATTTCCCTGACACAAATGCAGAACCTTGCACCTTGGACCTCACAGGGTTCCCATGGGCCCACCTCTTGAGCTTGTCCAGAAGCTTCTGCATGGCATCAGGTCCCTCACACGTGTCAAGTGCACCACTCAGCTTGGTAAACTTGCTGAGGCTGCATTGCTTCCCACTATCCATGGCACTGATAAAGATATTAAACAGCTCTTACCCTGATATGGACCTGTGATGGACACCATTTGTCACTGATGCTCTTCTGGCCTTTGAGTTATTGACCACAACCTACTGCATGTGACTGTCCAACCAATTTTCCTCCTTCAGTAAATAGTTAGTCTCTTAAATCTCTGTTTTTTCAATTTAGAGAAAAGTGTGTTGAGGGGCAACCATGTCAAAAGAACATCTTCTTTTTGTCTTTCCCAGGAGTCTCACAAATGGACTAAGACTAGTAAGCTAAAATTTGATTACACAGGTTTCACAGAAATATCTTTTCAGACATCTGCTTGCGACTTTTTACCCAAGAAATTTATTGGTGGCAGACTACCTTTCAGTGGATTTCTTCTACCATTATTTCAACAGTCTTTTGAATATACTCTTAGAAGCTGTAAAAGTCAAAATGACAAGAATCTGCCTATAGCACTATTTCATATCACCATCTTCCCTGAAGATTTCTGGTAATTCTGCAGTAATTTTGAAGTCTTAGTTATGGAAATTTTGCCAGCACCTCTGTTGTCGAAAACAACTGAAAACAGCCTTATTTGAAAATGCATTAATTTCTATTTTAAAGTGAAAAAGTTTTCTAAACTTGAATGCTTCACAAAAACACTCAGAAAATGAAGAAACATATATAAGATTTGGTTCAGATTACTGGAATGTAACTCATAGCTACATAGACAGCTGTGTTACATGGAATGTGTTACATCAAATAGAGATAACAGGACATGATAAAGCAGATATACAGCTATAAAGTTTTTGTAAATTCAGAAAATGGAGTGTTTTTCAAAAAATGCAAAGCGTTTTAAAATTATAAAGTTTGAATTATGAAATGTTTAAAATAAATTTAAAAATATATTAAAACATGCCTACAAGGAACCTGAGGTACTTGAAATAGACTCCAGCATATCAAGACTGTAAAATGTTGATTCCAACCCATCCCCATCAATGGTAGGAGTTCCTCAGTTCTTTCAAAGACTTATCTGCACTGCATTCCTCTGGATTCCTTTCACAACACCTACCCCTTTCTTAGATGTGCTCTCCTGAGCTGCAGTGGAGGGCTGGAGAGCAGGTGTCGTGTGACTTGCTGTCTCTGATGTTTACATCTGGTCTTCCTCTTGGAACTTTTTAGAATAAGTGTTACATTTTGAATCCAATTTAAATGTGAATAAACTTGTAATAAGTCAGTCCTTTGCAGCCTTCCTCTCTTCATCCTCATCTCTCACCTTTGAACTGAAAACTAATCTGCCAAAAGAGGTTATTTTTCACCTACATTGTGTCTTTGATACTGTTTGCAGTTAGGATATACTAATGGTTTTCCCTTCAAAAAGGGAAGAGGTGTGGCAGGAGATAAACAAGACTCTTACAAGGACATGAATTGTTCATGTTAGATTATAAAATATATTGATTTACTTTCAGCCTCCTATCATACTTTCAACCCATCATTAGCATTTTCTGCCTTTTTTTGTTCTTCTTTAGCTTTATTTTGCCTTACTAATTTTATATTGTTTTGTTAATTGAGAAAAAAAATTCTGAACGTAGTTGTTTTTCCTGAAGTGCTTCCTCTCACTCAACTTGCTCTTCATGCAATTATTTGTGGGTGCTCTCTACTCTAACATTCAAACTATTAGTGAAAGCCCAGAACAAACCTATAAAAGAATTTGATAGGTACAGCTAGAAACTGCTGAACACGACTTTAATCGGCTTTATTGTCCAGTCCTTTCACTGTTGTAAAATAATCCTAGCTGCAGTGCATTTCCATAATAAAGATGTGGAATGCCTTTGCTTTCTGTATTGACTCTACACTGTGTAAGATGAGATTATTTTGACAGAGTACATTTTTGCGCTTCCTTTTGGGATGTTTCCTATCACATTTCCTTCAGGGGCTAGTTGAAAGATTGTTCAATACTTTTCCACAATATCTTTTTGGGTTGATTATGTCCAGTCCTACATTTTCCTCATTCTGAAGGGAAAAAAAGACTAAATTTTTATTTAGTGTTCTCCAGCCCTCCAGTTTTTACTGACACCTCTGTTTCTCTCCCTTCAAATTAGGTAACTAATTCCAAATTATTCACAAATCACTTTTGATGCTTTCTTGAAAACTGTTGATTGAAATCCATCCCATTTACAGCCTTGATTACATCCCATATTTCTAAGTATTCTGTAACCTGTATGCTCGCCTGAACTGCTCTATTATTAAATTTGTGTTACATGCATGGTTGCTATTAATCTTTTTGTCCAAAGGCTCATACCAAAAAGGCAGCAAATCTTTTGACATCATTAGTATTATTCATTATTTATTCACTCTTCTTCTTAAAATAATTAATCTATATTTCCCTCAGCTTACACCTAATGATGTATAATGTGCTTTCATTTAATGTTGCTTTCTTTGTGTAAATCTCAAGCCATATCCTCTCTGCATTTCCTGCCTACAGATTTTTTGCTGTTTATTTAGAATTCCTTTCATCCATGTGTTCAGCCTTCTGCATGTTGTGCAGTTCTCTGTTATAAACTGGTAGATCTTTCACAATATTTTCTGTTTTGAAAACAAAACAATACAGAAGATGATATTCAAGACCTCAGAATGCTGCTATGGGGTCTTCTGCTTTACTTATCTCCTCCCCATATCACATTGCCACTGCCTGTGAAACTGCCTATTTAACAGCCACAAGTCCTGTTACCTTTCTTCTTTTTGTATTCCCTTGATTCTCCTCATTATTTCTCTGCTTTGTAGTGATGAGTCACTGTGGACTCCCACCTCTCTCTCTCGGACTTTTGCTCTTTTTGCTGGAGTCTCAAGAAATTCTATTACAGAAAGATTTTGTTTTTCATAAAGGAGGAAGAAAAGGTAGAGATAATAATACATTCATTAATGTAAATATGTAGAAACAGCTAACCCACCAGACTGGTGTAAGTTACTCAGTAAACCAATTTTTCTGTGTCAATGAGTTTTGATTTGGCTCATTAATTGATGTTTTTTGTGATATTTTTTAATAATGCTTTTGGACTATTTATGGGTTGTTTACTCAGAGTCTATCTTCTTGCACTCTGCTTGGCTCTCATAATCCTTCAGTTACATGGTTACTTGATTCTCAAGTGCTTTTCAGGGCAGCCCTTGGAAGTTTCTCATGCATAAACATATATCAGTTGCCGACCCATCACTTTCAGTCGTGGCATTTTTTAACATGAAAAAAGTAGTATTGAAAAGTAGTATTTTTTCTCTGAGTAATGAAAAGGTTAAGAGTAAACTTAATTACTAAACAAAACCTTAGTGTTTATGATTCAAAACAAATAAAATTTATGCTTTTATATCTGCCTGAAGGCAATACAACATTCAAGGTTCCCTAACATGTATGAAGATTGTATAAGTGAACTCTGCCAAAGCTTTTGAATTAAGTGTTGTACTTGATTATTTATTGAACTACCCCTGCAATCTTCATTACCCTCACTACACAGACTTATTGAGGTCCCACATTACAGCAATTGCCTTTTAGAATCCAGTCCCTGACATGCTGCTAAAAGAAAAATTGTCTTATATGTCCCTCATTACCTTCATTTTTTAATCCCTTTAGTAGATTCTTCTGCAATTCCAGTAGGGTCCAATTTTCTCATACTCTGATCTTTGACTTTTTCCTGGTTTCAAACATTCTCAGTTGCCTTAATCCAGCACTACTTAAATGTTCTCTTTGTTTTTTTGCTCTTTATATTTTCTTGGAGCTCACTTCTATCCTTAGAAAACCTGCTTCCACAACTCCCTTTGAAATAGTTCTTCCACCAGTTATAACATATTTGTAAAAAAAAGGGAAATGAAAAAAATTCATAATCCTCTTTTATGCCTTTCAAGTGAATGAAATATGACATCAAGAGGAATTTTTTAAACATGCTTTATTTATCACATGAGTTTTAAAAATCTCAAATTAATGCTAATAAATAGGAAATTTCTTAAATTCTGAACAGAATTGCAATTCAAAGTTTCAAGAGGATTTTAATTTAAATTCAGTTCCCTCTTTTTTTCCTATCAAATGAACCAAATATTTTCCATTGCAGCACTAGTGTATCTCCACCTTGCTGCTGCCAGAAGTCCACTGAGAAAAAGATTTTACTGGAGAAGGCGGTGGTAGGCTCCTACTCTGCATGGGATGAGTAAATGGTTGGCTTAAAACTGCAACAAAGTGCTGTGATGTTGGGCCAACCCCCCCAACAGCACAGCCATGGAGAGGAACTGGGAAACAAGTCATGTTATTAGTTCTTTTCTTGACAGAATTTAGGATTTATTAATTTTACAGACAAAAAGCAATATAGTTCCCTGTAAAGTGGGAACCCATTCCTCTAGGCATTTCCTAGAGGAAAATAGTTAACAATTCTGGGGAATAATTTTTTACACTTTTTTTGTTATAAGACAGCTGTAAATGGCTATTAGAGGTGACCTTGTGATGAGGAAAAAAGGTTATAATAAGAACTAAATTTTTGTTGCTATTTGCTACTCTCTAGCTTTGTTTTGAGCTATGTGAGGAAGTTTCATTTGTTAACAATAAAATATTCTCCCCCTTGCAGAAACTTTCAGTAGTCAGATCCAGCTTGCAGGAAAGTAAATGACAGTTCTCCCATGGAGGGTAATAACAGCAGGATACACCCAGTAATTCATACAATAGTCTGGGAACAGACCCAGAGGGGAAAAGAACTGGAGAAAAATATTTGTTTAAAAACTTTTGTTTTTAAACTGACTCCAATGCTCTTTTAAAACCAATACAAGGGCTGGGAAAAGTAATGAAACCCATGGAAAAGTTTCTGGGTAGGTCATACACATTCTCAAGGGCAGAGGCGATGCAAGGTTATCATTAATAGTTTTTATATGTTAGTTGTTTAGTAATTAACAGTCTTGTGAGACCTGGGAGACAAGAATTCACAAAAGAGGAAAGCAGAAATGCAGCTGAAATGCTCTTGTGATACTTTGAGCTGATGTACATAGATACAGTACAAGGCTATACAGATTCTATATGGCTCATCATCACAAAGATAAAATAACTGGTAATTACTAGCTAGACTGGAACTTCATACTTGATTTTTGATTATTTTTTCAGATCTCACATCAGAATTTGTATTTGGGGGATTTGGAGTGCATGATAATAGGAATAAGTCAAAAAATACTTGTTCTGCCCATTTACAGCAAAGTTCCACAATTGCTAAAATCTAGAAACTGACTTTCCAGTAGTTCTCTCTACCCTTCATCACATTTGAAAAGATTTGTTTCACGAGCCAGTAATTTTGCCAGCTAAAACCTGGCAAACTTGAGAATAAGTCTTCTTGGCATTTCCTTCTTTGTCTAGTACTGGATTAAAAGCACTACAAAATGTTAAACTGTGAGCATTTAAATTTAGGTGCTATTGTAGAAATATTCCTATCAATTGAATCATAGCAGAGATGAATGCAGCTGAAAACAATTCAGTAGAGATTTAGACAATGCTGAAGATGCTTATTCTGCTCTAATCTGTCCAAATATGTAATGGATTTAGATATCAGTTTTTAGGGTAATAAAAATAGCATTGGTTTGATATTGTTAAAGATCCCAAGGTTGTTACATTTCAGCAAATAGTCAGATATTCTCCATAAAAATTCATGGGGAAGTCTGCATAAGCATGCCCAAGAAAGTAATAGTTGTTTCCTTTGCCTAAGATCCTGTATAACAGTGATCACAGAATTGCAAAAAATCCTAATCTACTTCCCTCAGGTTTTAGGTTAATTCTGATAGGTGTTTGTTCCTAGAAATATTTAGAAATGAGCTAGCAACCAATGTCACTATGGTTACATAGGAAGTCTGAATGCTTCTCTAGTATGTTTTGCTCAAGAGTCAAAAGAAATGGCTTTTTGTTTATTCATAAGAACTTCTCCAATTCAGCTCTTTGGTAATTGAATTGGATATTCAGCCTCAGAGAGAATATCCAAAAGGATTGTCTGTTCCCATTACAAAAATAAAAAGCACCCAAGATCTCTTTTTGAAAACTCAGTTGGAAGGTTTTTTTTAATTTAATTTGCTACTGAAATGTTTCCCTGTTGAAATCTCTATGTAACTGTGCTAAGAGCATTTGGTATAACAGGATATGTGTCAATTTCTAGAAATATAAATTTACCATTTATTTAGTGTAGTGCTTAGACAACCTTTAGCGGCATTTCAGATTTCAAAACTGTCCACTATGGAAATATTTGCAGTTTTATTGAGTGCAAAACATGTAATCTGATCTTTCTCCTCAAATTTGCTTAGCCTTGTACCAGAAGATTCTTAGACAGATTGTGGTTCAATTACCTGCAGAGACCATTCTAAGGAAAATATCCAAATCAGGAAGAAGTATTGTTTTCAAATCATATGTCCTTTATCTTCAGCATTTGAATTAGCAGCTGCTTATGTTATTTTAAAAAACAGCACTACTATCAGTATCAGAAAGGCTGATGTTTTGGAGTTCTCCCTCGTGTATTGTGTGAGCCCTCATGTATTGTGTGTTTCTTTCTCAGAAACTTCCTCCTAAACACAGATAGAGCCTTGCTGAGTTATTAGGTGAGAAAAGCAGTGTTATTTGCTTTCAGCATCTCCTTTCTGACTTTGACCTTAAAACTCAGGTGTACTTACAATCATTAATATGATGTCTGGAGAAAGGACAGGTGTTTTAGTTACATAGGCAATGCTGAAGCTGAAGCTCTGAGTTTCATACATATAAGTAATTTTTGGAAAACATCTCAGCTCTGGTGCAGATACTGCAACAGGGATATTTGTTAGAACTTTTTATCATAATGCATCAGTAAATTTCTGGTAGATTTTGTCTTTAGTGTTACATATCAATGAAGCTAAAAGCAGAACCTTTGCTCTATCAGAGAACAGAGTGGACCTTCCTACTCAAACACCCAAGTACTGGGATATCACCAAACTACTGAAAGCAGCCTTGTTTTTCTCTCCAAAATGGCCATAGCTTTAAAGCAATGGAATTGTAGAAAACACTTGCAGTTATTTCGAAGGATGTACAAGATTTGAATCTTTTTTGGGATATAATTTCAATCATTTGTACAGAAATAGGAAGTTGGTAGCACTAATTTTTATTAAAAGGAAAATAAGAAAATAGGATTTTCACTTAAGCAAGGGATTATGGTTAAAGCTCAGTTGTCAGTTGAATTTCACTGTAAAATCAGAAACATTACCAACTACTGTTTGATTTTCTTTCCCTCTTCATCTTGCTTATTTTCCTATCTACTACAGAAGTCTTTGATGGGCTTATTAATTTGCAGGGTGAAAAAATTTCTCTAACTATGGAGACAGTTAAAGCAAATATATAGTTGAAGTTTTCAAGTTG
Organism: Ammospiza caudacuta; assembly: GCF_027887145.1. Lineage (NCBI taxonomy): Eukaryota > Metazoa > Chordata > Aves > Passeriformes > Passerellidae > Ammospiza > Ammospiza caudacuta. The sequence goes on along the minus strand of NC_080595.1, from coordinate 90,653,879 downwards.
TATGAAGCATAATCATGACATCTGAAAGCAGAGGTAAAATAATCTAAACAAAGAATTTTTGGTGATTTGGATAACTTTAGCTACATTTTTACAATGAACACTTGCTGTAAACACAGCAAATTTTAAATAATTTTTGAAGCTTGATTTTTAGTTGTCATAGCTAAGATGGTAGTAAGTTCTAAGGATCATATTTGAAACATTTTATAGGAGTCTGTTCGGGCAAAACCTGCAAACTTCTATTCAATTCAGTTACACTGGTATGCTTGGATTGAAGATATGGGCTTACTCTATTGATTTAATGTGCTAACTTCAGAAACTATATTCTCGATTGAAATTTTATTTTCAAATACACTTAATACTTGAGAGAATTTAAATATGGGGATTTAGCCTGAAGTCTTAAATGATCTTAAAGCATAGCTGAAAATATTGTCAAAGAATATAGCTAGTTCTAACAAATAAAATTTCTCAGAAATAATTATTTTTCCTTATGCTGTCATGATGCCAAATGCAGAGCTCCACTCTTTTCATGCTCCTAATCATTATTGCTGCCAATTTTGTTACAGAAGCATGCTGTTGATGTACTTGAAATGTATCTTTTTTGCTTTGCCCTATATTCAGGGCAAATGCCTCACTTTCAAGATCACATCCAACAAAATAATGACTGGCTTTTCCAAGAAGCATTGTTTGGTTCAAGGTTAAAAGCCTTTTTATTCAACAAATACTTTCTTATTAAAATCAAACACTGGAATAGAAGCCAGTTTCATAAAGGGTGTTTGGTATCTCTTTCCTACAATAATCTAGTGTTACTTACCTTTTAAAATTGTTATGTGCATAACAACAATAAATCAAGAAAAAATGACAGTACCACATAGAAAAATTAATTTAGGTGACTGTGATTTATTCATTCTGTCCATGACCCAAACACATATCAAAATCTGAAATGAGTTTAGAAAAAACCATCCATAGAAGAATGACAGGTGTGCAAAAAGGTAAAGAAATTCTTAGAAATTTTATGCACTTTGCTCAAACAAGAATACTTAAAGTCTTCTATTGTGCAGATGTGTCTCCTTCCTGCCTAATATAGAATGTTGTTTTGAAATATGTTTTAGGATGATTATAATTTTATACACAGAAACAGTGTGACTTCAGCAGGCTTCCCTGCTCGATTTGTTCTTTTGTAATGTCATCCTTCCCAATCATGCTTGTCTCTTTTGATATACTGCCTCTCATGAAAACTGTGAGCCCTGTAAATGTCTCTATAATGACTAGCTCACTCAAGCCCTGGTTGTTGAAGGCAGCTACCATAATGCAAATAATAAATAATAAGAGTGTCTGGACATAGCTACAGCAAAGCCAGTGAAGCAGTTCATGTTCCTTGATATACAGAGATTTTAATGATATGTTGGTTCAGGGTCAGACCTTTTCCCTGTATCACATGGCACTGTGTCAAAGCAGGAGCTAGAGCTCAACTTCTGCAATCAGATCCATATTTGAATTTTTACAGAGTTTAGTGACTCTTTGTGAACTTGCTGATCCACGCTTCCATATTTATTGAGTTAAATACTTTTATTCTTTGTAGTCTTTGTATCTCTATAACTCAGTGATGTTACATACATGTTATCTACTCTCTTTCCTAAAAAATTAATTATTAAGCAACAGTGGAAGGCATCTTCTAAGTAATGTATTCTGAAATTTTAACAGTATATGCTTAGCTCCTATTCTTATTTCCATTTTATTTAAATACCTTAACCTGAAATTCATATGCCAGAAAAAATAGTGAAGATGACTGAACAAAATTTCAGCAATGCCTGTCAAGATTACTTAGAGGTTTGACCTCTAAGTCAAGTCTGAGCTTAGGTCTGAACTCTTAAGACAGTCATTAGAAAAACTGTAATGACATTTCCAAGATGCAGTGATTGAAGCAGTGTGGTTACAATTGTTTTGAATATGTGCTTCATTAGGCTAATGGTCTAAGCTGTTAGCATTGAGATGCCTCAGCTGTTGTCATCTTCCATGTATGTGCATGCAATAGTGCAGGGCCTTGGTAAGACTTCATTTTATAGCCACATCTTGCCAGATGTGTTTAGCATGTATGTTTCTGTGGAATGTTATAGTATTTGATAGAAACTGCCCTTGTTTTCAAGCTACCCTAGAAACAGAAAGAAGTAATTAAATTTAATAGAAACTGCAGCCTCTAAACAAAAATACATGATATGTGTGCGCCCACGTACCGCATAGTTAAAGGAAACACTAATGTAACACTGGAATTAGAAAAACAGTTCTTTAATTTCAAGGGTTGGATTGCCAGCAGTGAACTAGAAAAGGAAATGTTTTTGATACAAGACTTTTTGTATGCACTGGTTCCCTACATCAGACACACTAATTTACATTTTGGAATCATTTTCTGTTCTGATTACTTGCTCTTGCTGAGCAGTGGAGAAAAAACAAGTCAGATTAAAAAGTACAATAATAGAGCTATCTTGCCAAACTCATTGCACTCAGACAACTGCAAGGCTTCCTCCCCTTGCAGTAATTTGACTGAGAATATAACTACTGTGTTGAGATTTATGCACTGGGAATGGAGCACAGAATTATTCCAACAACTTGCCAAAATTTTGAAAACACAAGCTTTTTAAGTCTAAAGCAGTATTACTGTTGCTTAAATGCCATTTGTAGGCAATAAGAAAACTACTGCTTAATGTATTTGGTTTCAGTACCTTCACTCTGCAGCAAGTGTGTTAACATATAAAACAACAGTAACTGGTCCTCTGGGAAATTCCAATACAGCAGAGCTGCTATTTCTGGAAAGCTATTTTTATATATGGAACACTACTGTGCTCTGTAATATTTAGCTATTAGGTGAACACATTGAAAAAATTTAATTGGCATGTGATTTCAGCTGTCTTCTCAGGGGAATAGTGGTAACTTTATGTACTGATTCAGTTCACTGTACCTGTAGAACTGCTGTTAAAGGAAAACCAGTGGCTTGGATCCATTGGAGAAAGACTAATGGCTAATTTTCCAACACACAAAACCCGAGAGAAACTCCTGAGTACCCTTTAAATGGTGTATCTGCCATTACCCTATATATTTCACTTAAAGAATTTTTTTAAAGAATCTATTTTCCACCATGTTGTGTGCTGTGAATGACTAGAATTGCCTTGATACAAAAAACTGGGCCATCATGAAACTTAGTTGTTCTTGCACACCACTGATGTGGTAGACCTATGTGGTAGCTGTGCTGAGGGACTCCTTTTGCTTTGCTGAAATGTTTCTGCCCTTTGGACACCAGAAGAGGATTTACTCTTTCCCTCCTAGTGCAGGGACTGAGCTAGATATGTGTGAAAGGGATGCAGTTAATTCATTACATCTGTCCTAAAAGTGCTTGTGAAAGGTGTTTGGGGTTAAGCTTACATCTGATCCAAAATTTACTGAAAGCCCTTAAATTAAGTCAAGCTTGGGTTGACTTGCAAGACTGGGGCTTGTTTTTTGGTCAAGACACTTTTTCATGTTGAACACAAAGGATAGGCAAGATGTGGTTCTTTGTTCTTCAACTCAAATGAATAGGCTCCAGGATTCAGGTGGATGGTGATTCTGACAGCTTTCAGGACAAAAATGTCCTACATAGATAAAACACTCCTTTAAATCAGATACCTTTTCTCTGCAGTTATTACATTAGGTGAACTGTTATGATTCAGTGAACTGCTGAAGCTATTTTTTCATGTACCATGCCAGGTAGCTGTGCTATTTGTCTCTATTAGGACTTTCCATACCCTAAGTGGGGTGGCCATTTACTCATTGTAGTGTTACTTATACTCTGTTGTGATACTTAATCCCTCCTTGCCACTGTTTTCGTCTTTTTCTTTATTATAAATGCAAATTTCTCTCAGGTGAAAAAATTCTATAAATTGAGATGTGTCTTTTGTTTTGTTTTTTCTTTTCCTGAGACCTAGGCAAATAAAAATACGCCCTTCCCAAATGCAGTCACCTCTTCTTAGGTGATCCCTGCGGCTTAGATATTTGCAGGTCTTTAAACTCCCTCCCTTTAAACCCTGTCTGCTTGTGCTGTGCCTCTTGTAATGGCATTGCCTTGCTATCCCCTTATATTTCATTGCTTCCCTGTGCTTATTCTGCCTGCATCATCTTTCCTCAGCCCTGCTAGACTTTTTTTACAAATTTTTCAGAGCTTTCTGTAAGTGTTCACACTGGGCATTGCACAGTAAGCTCCCACATAATTCCAGAATAGGTAGAATAGACACTTGATATTCTAATGCAAGAATTTTAATCCAGTGATGGAGGTTAATCTGAGCATGTTAATTCTTATATGACTCAGAGGAAGTCAGGCTGGACACAACTGGCAGAAATTTTAGGCAGGAGCTCTCAGCTGGACAGAGATAGTAGATTCCAAATCATTGTTTTAATTGATCGTAGTAACAGCAGTGCTCAGAGGTGGAAACTTGGATTTCTTTCTGTAAATTGTTCCCACCATCTACTCATTATCATGACAGCTGATCAAGCTGGGAATCTTAGAGGCAGTAGTTGAACCAAACTATGAGCCTTTGCCCTTGGGCAGAGAGCTAGAGGTGGCAGGAAAACAGAGATGGCACAGGAGCAGAAGAGCTGCTGGTAACAACCTAAGCTCATTTCCTTCATGTCCATGCCAAGCCTCTTATGTGCTGCTGCATAGCTTGAAATAGAAAAAGAAAGGAAACCCTGTCCTGCTGCCTCATAACTGCAAAGTATCCATGAGTCAGATAAGTTTCTGTAGTGCCCTGAATTATGATCTGCTCCCTTTGGATATATCTGGTAGACAGGGCCACCACACTGCCCCTCAGCACTGCCTGCCTGTCCTTTTGTGTGTGTGGGGCAGGCACAAGGGAGATCATTTGGAAACTTGAAGGATAGGACTGACTCTTTCTTAGAGGCCTCCTGAATTTGAGAATAATTTTTGTGTTGCTTGGGGGAATCACTGTGTGAAAGATGTAGCTATTCACTGAGTATCAGATAAAGAGCAGGCTTCATTTCCTCTATTAGCTGGGTAAAGGGTTGAGTGTCATATATATTCTTTCTAGATTCCCTTGGGAAGATGATGGCCCATCATGGTGGAGTCCCCAGGTTATTCATCCTGTATGTGTTAAGCACCTCTCTGTTTATTTTCCTGCAATGGAAATGATCATCATGGGAAGTGGACATCACATGTCCTTCCAGTGACTAAAGAGCAGCATAACTGACTAGCTGAGCTGGGCTTTAATAGGCTTTTAAGTGTATCTAGTTTAGATTTTTTCCTCTTCTCTCTCTTTTTTTCTTTTTATTCTTTTTTTTTGTTTTCTCTCCCCACCTTGTGCCACCCCCTGCCCTCTTCCCCTTCCAAATTGGCCTTTTCAGCAGAGAGAAATAAGCCCAGGAGTACTACAGTTCCAGCTCTTGAAACCTATCCCTTATCTACCTCTCCTTTGGGAACACTTGAGAAAGGTCAGACCTCCCAGCTTCTGTAACACTGGACAGAAACTTCAGGGATTAATTAAAATGAAAGAGTGAAAATCTGCCTGTCTCCAAGTCTTTTTATCCTTATCACCTTTCTTTGAGAAAAGTAGAGACTTTTGAGAAAAAAATCCTGCCTATTCATGGACTGTGTGTTTTGAGAGGGAAGGGAAAAAATGCAAGATTGCTACAGGGAGTTGACTTGACAGATTATGCTTTCGAAAAATTTGGAGTTTCCACAGTCTTCTTTCCATCTCATTTATCCTAAAATTTAGTGGGAATATTAAACATTAGACTGTGAAATTTTGCAGATGAAACAGGGATGGACTCTGAACAAAGTGTTGCTAAAAATATCTACTAGTTTTATGCATATAGAATTCAAGTGAGAATGCTTTGGGCATGTATTAATGGTAACAGTGGAGAAACAGAACATTTGATCAGTGTCTCAGTGTTTGCAAGGTATCATATTAAAGTGAAAGTTCTTGTATTTAGGAAAATGCTTTTTTCCATGGCACACTAATTTTTTCCCCTAGGGTTTTTTGGCTTTTTTTTTTTTTTGTTGTTTGTTTGTTTGTTTTGCAATAGAAGTATGTCAAATAGTTTTCATGTACTGAGGTATATTTTAACATATGTTAACCAAACATATGCTTTGGGGTTTTTTCAGTTTGTTTACTGAATTTGAAACTATAAGCATATAATTTCAAAGAAGTATATTGAGAAAAGCACTTTAAAGGTTAACTAATAGCCCAAAATTTTGAAATAATAAAAGAGAATAGTTTAAAGTAAATCCTCTGTAAGGGCATACATTTTACTTTGACACTCCACAGAATTCAAACCCTTCCTTTCCTGACAAGGTATTACAACTAGACTTTTCATGAATGCCAGAAATAATTTGAATTTCAGCTCATGTTCTTTTTATTTCTGCATGTATTAATGTTCCTGGATTTAGATTCTGGTCAATAGAGTTAATGCCACCAATAATAAGGCTGCATCCAGCTTTTGTCAATCAGAGCAAAAAGCTTTCTTCTCTGCTCGAATTGAAGTCTCTTTGCTATGTCTTATTAACTTCTATTAGTCTCATTATTAAGTCTTTAATATTGCCTAAATATTTGAAGTTATAAGGAAAAAATGCCTTAAGACTTGAATAAAGTTTTGGATCTGAGTTCTGTAGATGAGAACTATGCTAAACTCTGGTTCAGACTTACTGTCAAGGGCCTCTCTAGAGAAGGAGGTAAAAGAAAAAGCCATGAGCAGTAGAACAAAACCAGGAGGGTGCCTTTCCTTCTGGCTTCTCTATTGTAGAGAGATCATGCAGCAAATTCTTCTGGCATATGGAGCACACAAAAATTAATTCTTAGGAGGATGTGGGTCAATGTACTGACTAAAATTCTATGCATTTTAAACATCTTAGACACCACAAAGCCATATCCTTTTATGTCTGAAATGAGTGAGTGCTTTGAGTGGCTTGGTACAAATGCTCTGTAGTGTACACATTCAAATTAGGCAAAATTTTGTTGATTTGGTTGAATTTATAAATTTACAAGTATCTGAGCCACTGCAAGATAACTCACCAAGAAGTTTCCATCAGGTGATATAAGTTAGTTGTCTAACTAGCTATAGTTAAAGAGATATAACTATTGTTTATAAGAATAAACTTTATTTTTTTGGTAAAAAATTGCACGGGATGTCAGCAGTTGTGTTGATTTCTTGGGGAGAAAATTACTGTGTCAGCTCCTTGATGTACTTTTGAATGTTATTTCTGGTGGTTTTTTGTCAGTTTTGATGGAAAGTTTCACAGAACTAGACTGAAATGATACATTTTTTTCCCAGAATTTCTCAGATTCACACTAAACAATTTATTAGACTGTTCCCAGCAAACACTAAATTTAGGTTTAAGAACACAGAAAAAACCTCAAGATTTATTTAGTTCTAAAGACCGTATAATATGTGAGAGGTGGAATTACATAAATATAAACTGAAGTTGCAATACATTTTATATAACTTTTCTAAAAGGTAAATGTGTGGGCCCAGTTCCAGTGCAGTGGGCAAAAGGAGATACAAACTATTGTCTAATATTTATGTCACTGTAGCACTCAGCTGTGTTGAGCCTAATCACTCTTATGACAAAGCTTAGTCCTTGACAATAAAAATCAGAGAATTTTAATTCTCTCATCTTTTAAATTCTTTACACCCAGAGTGGCCTCAGTTCAAAGGAGCCCTTAGATCTTCTAGTCCCAATCTCTCTTTCACTAGACCGGGTTACTCAGAGCCCCATCCAGTCTGCCCTTGGACACCTCCAGGGATGGAGCATCCTCCACAGCTTCTCCAGACGACACATTCATTCCAGTGCCTCACCACCCTCCTGGTAAAGAACCTCTTCCTAATATTTAATTTAAATTTAGTCTTTTTCAGTTTGTAGCCATCCCCTCTTATTAGTGTGAAAAGTCTGTCCTCATCTTTCTTGTAGGCTCCCTTCCAGGTACTGGAAGGCCACAAATAGAGCACTTCATCTTGAAGTCTTCTATTTTCCAAGTTGAACAATCAGAAGAAAGCAAGATCAAAACCAAAACCAAAACCAAAACAAAAACCCCAGAAATACAAAAAGAAGCTGAAAACTCTCTAAATCTAAAGTCTGTAAGTCTGTTTGTTACTTTTTTTGTTTGGTTATTTTTGGTGGGGTTTTTTGTTTGTTTTTGTATTTGTTTGTTTTTTTGGGTTTGTTTGTTTTTTTTTGTTTTTTTTTTTGCCTGCGTGTAGCTGTAGAGAGCCCTAGCACAAGATCAAGAAGAGAACATGGTCATCTTGGAGGACGGTTCAGGGAGACAGCACTGGCCCCAACAGGTGCTATGGGAGAAGGGAAGCCTTGTTGAGCACCTGCTGGTCTTACATAGACAGATAACACCACAGGGATGAAGAGGCTGATCCCAAAGCTTTGTGTCTGGGTAAGAAGCTTAAAACTGGGAAATATCATAAGTGACATCTGGTATGTTGTTTTTTATTTCACAAATAGATAGTGGTTTTGCTCCAAGAAAAAGGAATCTTATCAATTGTCCCGGTGTTCTTCTAAGGACAGAAACAATCTACTAGTTTTCATTACAACCTGATGTATTAACCTCACACCCATCTCTAACAGATTAGAGGTGAGAATCCAGCCCATCTCTAACAGATTAGAGGTGAGATTTTCTTATACTGAAACTCTTTTAGTCTGATATTGTGAGGTTGTATTTTTCAAGGAGTAGCCAAGTTCTGTGTGTAGTGTGTCTTTCAAACAACGCCTCTGAGACTGAGTTTCTATGATATCCTTTTTTAGAAAAAGTGAGTAGAATCTGCCTCTAAGCACTCAGGCTCTCTCTGTGGACTTCACCCGGATCTCTCAAGAGATTTGCATTTGCATTTCTAGGCTAGAGTGAAAGTAAGGCAAATCTCTAGTTTTACAGAAATTTATAGTTATACTGCTTGTCCTTACCAGCACCTTTGCTATGTCACACTTTAAATTGTGTTAGAAATAAGTTATATGATTGCATTCTTGCATTTGCTGCTCCTGAATTTCCTTATAATGTTTATTTAGGGATCTCAGTCTATGTGAAAGCCGTGTTGTTTCCTTACAGAAATACATATTTGAAATAAGAACTTCTCCAGAATCTTCTAGACCAAAGCAATGCTAGTAGTAAACAGATGAGAAAACACTTCATCGGTGGCTTATTTTCAGTTTTCATTTTTTATGTCTATAAAACATTTTCTTTGGTTGTAGATGAATGACAAAAAGAGGGAATGACTGTGGTTTAAAGTTGGAGATTATATGGGACAAGTTTTTAAAGAAGCAGATCAAAATCAAAAGCAGATATTTGGAGGAATGGTGCATTGCACCTCTGATTGACAAAGGGTCTAATTTTTCATAGTTCAGGTGGGGCTAAAGTGCTTTCAGGGAATTGTTTGAGGTCTTTGCATTTTAGAAATATTGGCAATACAAAACAGTTTTTTTATTCCTGTGTCCATGACCTAAAGAAGTTCAGATACACCACCTATGTAGATTGCTGATGCTACATAATAAATAGACAAATAGAAAAGACCTTTAACATATGTGGAATTTCTGTGTTTGTTAGGTTATTTTCTCAAGTGAGAAATCATTCTGTCAATATTTTTAAAACTCCTAATAAAATAGTGTATTGATCCAAATCAACCTATGAAAAATTTTTGGAATTTTGAAGATCTTTTTTATTATTACCACATGCAAATAAACTTAAAAAAAAGTCTGTAAAAATGGAATTGAGAATATACTCTATATACAGCTAATTTTCAAAATCAGCTTTACTTTTTTGTAGAATTTTGATGGTTTATCAAAAACTGAGAAATATTAAAATGAGTAGAAATAACTTGTAAGAAGTCTAAATATTTACCAAAATCTGTACCATACTTGTTGATTTAAACTTGAAGTTGCTTATTTATATTTAGGAAAAATGTAGTGAAAGATCAAATAATGGGGTCATTTAAAATTAATTTCTTTTATATAAAATTTTATTTTTATAAACTCCTCACAGTTCATTCTATTTTGTTACTATCTATTTTTGCAAATTTTCTGGCAATGAAAACTGGTTATGAGAAAGTATTACCAGTTGAGTGATTAGTAAATGAGAGACAAAGCATGACATGGCAATGGAAGAAGAACAGTTTTATTGATCTTTACTCCAGGGTCTATGAATATTTGGGATTCTGAATAACATTGAAATGGTGTGGAAAAGCACATAGAAAATGTGCTCCTGTGGTCAGGAAGGCTAACTTTGTTGTGCAAAGACTTACACCTCTCTCAGACAGGCCTGGGGATCTGTGAACTGAAAAAGATTGAGAAATACCCTCAGCTCTACAAAGGAAATCATCTTTTAGTGTGCTGTCTGAAGTTGTTTTGACCTTACTGTGCAACCAGACTAGAAACTTTTATAAAAGTAACTAATATCACAGTAGATTTTAGCTCTGAAGGAGATTCTAGTTTGTTAAGGAAAATAAGAGCTCACAGTGGTGGGGAAGGGAATAATTTTTCCTGTTTATCTCAGGTAGAAGAGGCCTAAAGGTGCACAGTTGAGTAGGTGGGGATTTGGCATATGCTCATTTGTCATTTCATGTGGGCTAGCTTTAGTCTCTAAAATATTTATTACTTAATCCAAAAAAAGTAATAATAGTAATGCTGTAACATTTCTCCGGCTGTGTTCCCTCTGCAGGGTAATTACTTGTGATGAGTGCCTGGGGGTATGTTGGTCCCAGCTTGAATCTTTGGCTGGAGAGAAAATGATGAAGATGGCTTTTACCTGAGCTCCAGACCAAGAGCTACTTGGAAATATTTAATTGACAGAAATGCTCTAATAAGATTTCAAATCTCAGAACCTTTAATTACAAGATTAATGGTTTTCAGGCTAGGAAAAGTAACTGAAATGTCTCTTCTAGTTGTTTGTACACTCATTCATTTATTCACTTGGCTAACTAACTTGAGCCAGGTACAGCACTTCCAATAAAGCTAAAGTTGTAATTTCCTTTCTCCGTGGTTATGGTCCCTTTGAAAATGTACAGTGTAGGCTGGGAGTGATTCAGCTACCTCAAACACTTATACACAAAATGTTCTGTAGAAATACAAAGCCCATATATCAAAAAGGAGGGCATAACTTCTTAACAAGTATATTTTCCAAAAGGCCTAAATGGGACACAGAGGAAGGAAATTAAGGAATTCTGAGAATCTCTGACATATGACAGGTGAGTCCCATTTTGGTCTCTGGTTTGACAAGGTCTGAAGGAAACCCTTCATGTTTATTGATGCTTCTTTTTAAACCTTCAGGCAAAACTATGATAATGGGTGAAAAGAAGAAATTAAAAGTCTTTGTATGAAGTAGTATCCTCCAGAGCTAAAGATGGCATGTACTACTAATAATCTCTCACATTTCTGTTCACAATGACCTGAATGATGAATATGCTGAATTGGTCGTGTGTTGCCTGGAAAGCACAGTCACTGTTTTACACACTTCATATCTCTAGGCTATCCTCTTACATGGGGATAAGTTAACATTTTGCTCCCACTGAGGGGTGCTCCAATGCCACTAATGAGCAGACTTATGCTTGTTGTAGAAAACCAGGCCACCATTACTCAGGTGTAAGCCAAGAATGACTTACACAAATGCATCTGTTAAGCAAAGTCCTTATTCTTTCCAGTTCTTTATTTGTTCCTTGTGGCAGTGTGTATGTGACATAATTGGGATCCTGCATGGTAGGAGCAAAATCCCATCTGTCTGAAGCATCTATAATTGGTTGCTGTCTCACTGTTTCAGAGAAGTAGCTCATCTGAATGATAACCTTTCCTTTCACCACTTAAAACTGTAGTAGGAGCATAAACAATAACTGTATCTGTATCATACATTGAATAATAAGTTAAAAATTTCATCACTGATAATAACATCTTCAGAATAATTTTTACCCAGGTAAAAATGTTAGCAGCGTTGGCAATACTCATTGTTGTGTGCTTTTACAGTGTATACCTCACCAAGGCATAGGAATGCCAGAGTGAATTTTCAATAGACATGGTTAATAGTATCCAACATGCTTCAGTGCACTACTCTGAAGAGCAGTCTGTAGCTGTAATAGCACAATAGATAGGATTAGGGGGATCAATAGAACATTTTAAGCATGAACTCATGTCACATTCAGTCTTGAATTCTTGTTGCATGGTCATATGCAGGTATAGGCATTATGAAGTCTTGCATATCCTGTGGAAAATGACTACCTTATCAGAGATGGTTGGGGCAATCAAGTGTAGCAACATCTGCCGAGTCAGTCCTTAAGTTAATCAAACTATGCAGTCACTGTTGATGAAATCAAGCCTTCTAAGGGATTCCCAGCATTCCATGTAAGAAGAGTCACAGAGGTACATGGGATGTCCAAGTTCAGGCTCTTCTCAGGACAGTGGGAACCTGATAGAGTTATGGGTGTTTTATATCTGATGGGGAAACTGCTGCACAGAGTTTTCTTTTGGGTCTGCACTTACCAAGGTGCTGAGGCTTTATATCTTCCATGGACACTAACTACATGCAGGTCTTCTTTACACTGCAGTGTCTGTCAGGGACTTGTACTGTGACAGGTGTTAGAGTATAACTGCACAACTGGTCTTGGCAAACATCTCAGGGCTGAGGACTTGTCATTTTGCTGAGGTCATAGGTAAGGTTTGTACTGTTCTGTGAGGGAGAATGATGTGTTGTGTGTAGAGTGTTTCATTATCAGATGGAGGCAGAAAATTCCTTCTGGGGACTTAGAAGCTGTTGCTGTGTGGAAGCATGCTGTGTGAACAACAGGCTGTGACCAATGCATTAACTTGACATTTTCCTGCCATTGGGGTAAGACATTTATGAGAAAGTACATATTTTTTGTTAAAAGCATAGCTTCTTCATTCCTAAGCAATTTCAGAACTAATAGGCTATTAGTTATACTACCTGATTGGTTGGGCTTGTTTATTTCTGGAAATGGGGATGTTTTTATTATGATCCATTATTACAACTTCTGTTTTACTATTTTTGCTGCAGATGTTTCTAGAAACTTGATTAGCAGACAGAGTTCATGTCTCAAATAACATAAAACCCTGGAACACAAACTGAAGTAAGGAAGTATAGCACACACTGGAGGGTGATGGCAGAAGGGAACTGGAGGGTAATTACAAAAAAAGCAAGCAGTTGTTTAAGCTTTGCACAATGTGGTGATCTTGAAGCATCTGGAAATTTGTTTTCATAAACAAATAACATCTGCTTCTCTTCATTGTTGTATTGTCGCAGACATTTTTTCATAGAAATCTTTCTTTCAGATTTGTTCATCTTCTGGGAAGGAAAGGCCCCAGAAGAAGAATGTAAACAATGATTATCAGCTGCTGTGGAATGCAATAGGATGCACCTGTGATTGGTTCATGTTCCCATGTTTATAATAATTAAGAGGCAATCACAGGAGCAAGCTGGGGACAGAGTCCCTGGACACAGAATTTTGTTATAGATTCTATTCTATTCTTAGCTTAGCTTAGCAAGCCTCTGCAACTTCTCTCTTTATTCTATTTAGTATAGTTATAATGTATTATAATGTATTATATATCATATATCAATAAATCCAGCCTTCTGATCAAGAAACAAGATTCCCGTCTCTCTCTCACCCCAGCGACCTCCTCAGGTCGCTGTAATATTGTATAACCTAACCTTTTGTTAAGGAAACTTCAGATGTATTCCTCAACAGGTAATTGCCTGGTTTCTTCTCTAAGGCAATAACCAGAAGTCAACGTAGAAGGAGAATATGAAGAAGCAATAGCCATGCTGACTTATTCCTGGAGAACATCCTTGATGACATTCAGATACAAGGGCAAATATGCTCAAATTGAAGCGGTTTCTGCGGGAACATAGCCATGCACTGATCAACATAACTTGATAAAGTGATTTGAAATGCAGCATGGGCATGAATGAAGAAACATCCCATTGCTCTTAGCATAAGGAGCTGGTCTGTGATGAAGAGGCATCTGGTTTGTTATTAGTTCTGCTACTACGGTCTACAAAGTCATAGCATTGAGAATTGTATTTCAGGCACTGTCTTTGGTAGCATGAACACAGGTTGACTGGAATGGTAAGTGAAAATGCAGTTATGGTTAACTGGAGAAATGCTGTTTTAATGACCTTCCTCTTCTGCTTCATGGATCTCCTTGAGCTGCATTGTGGCTTGGTCACTGTCCCATCAAATGACATAGTCCAAAGCTGTGTTTCCAACACTAATGTCTCATGACTGGCCTGAAGCAGCAAGGCTCCCTTGATGGTTTCAGGAAAACAATGCTCCGCAAAAGAGTTTGATGGAAAGTTATTGAAAGGTATTATATCATCAGATCTAAAACAGATTGCTCCAGGATGAAATTGAATGTGTTAATTATTGTAATTTGAGAAGACCATTTGACAGTGGAAAGAAAAAGGAATTTTAAAATGTTAGCGTTTCTAACTCATCCTGTAAGATTCGCACGAAAAGTTCAGATTTTTTTAAGGATGCTAGTTATAATATATTTGGATTGTTGATAGATGAACACAGCTTGCTATTTTGAAATGGAAAATAAGTTGATCTTTATGTTCTGGGTCAAATTTTGTATGCAAAATCCTAACTGATCAATCTGGAGAATGATATTTGTATTCACCTCTGTGCCTTCATGTACTAATGTAACAATTACATCACGCTCTTTTGTATAACTAGCATGTTTAGTGCATCCCAAAAATGCCTTCTCATGCCAACAGGTCCTTCAGCAAAGGCAGTCTGTACATTTCAAAAGTCAAAAGCAATTTGTTTAAATGACCTGTAACCTAACATGTTTCATGCTGCTAGAAATCAGTAAGTCTGCTCTCCAGCTTACAAAGCCAACACTGAAGTTTAATTTAGGAAAACATGGTTTGAGGACAGCACTTTAGTATGACTCATAATAGAGCAATGTGAAGATGTTTGACACTGTGGATGTGTATCCATTATATGTGATTTCCTCTATGTGTGTTTGCATTAATAGAGACATTTTTCAAGTATTTTGTTTTTGCTTAAGCAACTGACCAAATATTCTATAATACTGGCAGACAAAATAGTCTATAAAATTCTTTCAGTAGCTGGGAGAAGTCTCACAATCACTGACACTTGTTCTTATGGAGGACTTGAACTTACCAGATCTATTCTGGAAATACAACACAACAGAGAGAAAACAATCCAGGAGGTTTCTGGAATATGTGGATGAGAACTTCCTGACACACCTGGTGAGTGAGCCAAGGGAAGGTGCCCCTCTGAACCTGCTGTTTGTGAACAGAGAAGGACTGGTGAGTGGTGTGGTGATCAGAAGCTGTCGTGTGCAGAGTGCACATTGCCCTTCCCTGGACTCACTCCAGCCCCTCAGTGTCTCTCTCACAGTGAGGGACCCAGAGCTGGACCCAGCACTGGAGGTGAGGCCCCAGCAGTGCTGAGTGCAGGGGGACAATCCCTGCCCTGCTCCTGCTGGCCACACTATTGCTGACACAGGCCAGGATGCCACTGCCCTTCCTGGCCACCTGGGCACTGTTATGAATGGATGTGGGGCTTTAGGTAAGTCCTTGCCTTTTGCCCAGGCCTCTGGCAGCAGGCTTTATTGAAGCAGCCAGCATCCCAAAACCCCATCTCATTCACAGGTTCTTTAGTAATGGCTGATTTGGTCTATTATAGAATGATTTATAAATTTAACAGACAGAAAACAAACAGACTTAAGACCAAAAACAAAGTAAATGCTACACAGGAATAAGGACAAAAAGGAAACTACTAGTAGATATATACAGCACAAGGTTAAAGGTGCCTATTAATGCTACAGCTAGTGAAGAAGTAATGTAACTTAGGATTCAATGTACCTTACCATTCACTTGTTGGTGTGGCATACATTGAGATCCTTTCCCTCAATTCCCAGGGAAGTAACCATGGAACCTGTGCACAGACTCCGGGGAGAAGTCTCGAACACTTTCAAGGTGTGTGCGTGTGTGTAGAAAGCTTCTGCCTCTGTCATAATTGGTGTGTGTTTTATAGTTTGTAAACCAGTGTCTTTAGTCAAGAATTTTTCTTTAATCTCTTCCAACATCAGCTCTCCAGACTAAGATATTGATTCTTAGATGAGGTGTGAGCCCTTTTGGCACCAGAGATGACCCCTTTCTGTCCCTTTCAGCCTGGGCTATCTATTCACCATCTGTGCATAAAGCACCTGTGGTAGAGAGGAGAGGGGGTAGATGTCCTGCCACAGGCACACACAGTTTGGCTGCTATCAACCAGCACCCCCAGCTCCTTTTCCACCAGGCAGCTTTCCATCCACTTTGCCTCAGCCTGTAGCTCTGCATGGGGTTGCTGTGACCCAAGGCTCACACCACTTTGCCTTACTGAGCCTCAGACAATTGGCCTTGGCCCAAGGATCCAGCCTGTCCTTATCCCTTCCTACCCCTCAGCATATCAACACTCTTTCCCAACTCAGTGTCATCTGCAAAGTGACTGAGGCTGCCTTTGATCCTCTCACCCAGATAATTAATAAATATATTACTCAGCACTGGGAGTAGATGGCCTAGCAAAATAAGTACTGTTATACATAAGGAAAGTGCTACAAAAATACAAATATGTACTGCAATGACCTTGCCAGGAAATCAAGGCAAGGTTAATGCTTCCCATGTCACATTTGTCACTTTTCTGCATAATGCTATTTCCTTGGAAAGAGAAACTTCAAATGGCTGGCAAGTGGCTGAAGGGAAAACTGCTGCAGACTGCTGAGCCCTGGTAAATCTGTACAGCTCTTGAGTGAAAAGGCACAGAGGAAGTCAGTTAGAAATGATGGGCAATAATTCCTGCTTGGAGACACCAGGGATAGAGGGAGGAAAGCTTTGTGGCCTGTCTGCTCAAATAATGAAACCTCTCAGCTACTGCAGTTTTTAGTCTGAGGGGAAGGTGGGATACTGGCTAAGGGGAGGAATTGTGTGAAATTGAGGGCCAGAGTAGGGAAGAGGTTGAGATCATGGTTTTGTTATGGCTTTCTGCCCATTTCTCCTCTTGGATAGGAAGGTGAGGAAAAGCCATGCTATGTGTGGGCAGTGTAAGAGTGCATGTGGGCACTGAGAGTGCAGTGCAGCCACATGGTAGAAAAAGTTGACATTAAAACTCAGTGTTGCATTCAGCGGCTTTTGTATTCCCCCAGTAGCTCAAGTCAAACCCAGTCAAAATTACTATGTTGGAAATCCCTTAAAAGAGCTCCAAAACTAATAGAGTATATCAGTTTATTGGAGAATTTCCTGGCAATTTCAATGAGGATCAAGGTTTGGTCCATGTCCCTGCACTTCATGGCATCCCATGCCTTTTGATGACTTTCACTTTGGCGAAGATTTTTTTCCAGTATCACTGTCATATCACTCATGTCTTCCCCTCAAGGTTCTGTCTTCCTCCTTGATTTTTTCCCCTGTTTTTGCAGCATCTGTGAGGTTAGTTTTGGCATGTTTTGGTCCTTTGCACTGCAACTCATGTAATCAAGGTCCATTTCCTTTCAGTCACTAAATTTTTCATTTTTTTCTTTCTTGTTTTTTTTAATTGCATTTCTTTTGATCATATCTCCTTTCCAGAGTGTTTGTAAGTCTTTTCTGTGTGCAAGATTTTGTTTCCTTTCCCTTTTCTTTCCTTTTTCCTTTTGCCCATCCCTTTTGCCCCTCCCATATTAGTTTCCATCAGAGTGTTACAAGTTACAGAATTTATATTTTTCACTCCTAGTCATTTACATACTTCTTATTTAACAGGAATCCTTTTTAATTCATAAGATTTGTCTTAATGTTGGGCTTCTTTTTTTAAGTGCAAGGAAAACCTAAGCATTAGATTACTTAGCTGAAGGTAACATCTGAAATAAACTGTTTTACCAAGAATAAAGGCCCATTATCATTCTCCCTGGACATTTTTCTTATGGATTTTCAAATGTCTCTGTTAGCAGAATTTGGTTCACTTTCCCTCATGGGAAATATATTGAAAATACTATAAAGTGAGCAGAGAGTGAAGAATTTTTTATCTGGTAATTCAACATGATTGTCAAATAAGACATAGTGCAGAAGAAGGAGAAAATAAATATATTTGAAGTGATCATTTTACTTCTTTAAGCACAGATTTTCAGGTCAGATACCAAATGAATGAAAAACATTTCACTGTGTTTAGGATAGAATTAGTTTTAAGCTTAGATATGAAGCTGGTATTTCCCTCAACTCTGAAAATTACATTGAGAGGGTCAGGACTTCCTATATGGGTTTTGATACTCTTTTCCTCACCATCTTTTAAAAAAATTATTTTTATCGTCTATTTCTCTAAAATCTCACTAATAATATTTACTCACTTCACAGCATTAGAGTGATTGGCAATTAATGAATATTTGCAAATCACAACAATATACTCATACTCTGCTTCCCATTCTGTAGCTTCATTTCTAGCTTCATTACAGCTGCTAAATATCATATGTATTACCATAAATATGGTAACTTATGCCATAAATTTACAGCCATCTTATTATTTTCAAGAAATATGTATAAAAGAATAGAAAACATTATTAATAAACAGTTATTGCAATGGTTTTATTCAGTATACATTCAACTCTTCAGTTCTCAGCAGAAGTGATGTTATGTCCAGAAATCTTTCAGAGATTGTTTGGTGTTGAAAGATACCAGAAGTTATCAAACACTTAAGCTGAATTTGGGGAGTATTTTGTTATACAAAACCTATATCCCTGGTGCCTGATACAGACTCATAGAATTAAGCTTCATGGTGTTTTAGGTTGAGAGAGACTATCTAATCTCCTGAATATCACAGGCCATTAAGAATCAGACAGTGACGTTGCAATGAGACCCTTAGTTTCAGTGAAACTTTTCTTTCAGCCTAGTCCTGACTTGAAAATCAGAATATAGTGAGAATCTAGCATTTCTCTCTGTAGTATGGTCCTACTCAATCTCCCTGTATGTTTATTTTCTAATTTAAATTTTCTGGCTTCTGCTTCCAGACAATTGGTTCTAGTTGTGTATTCCTCTGCTTGTTCAAAGTCCCCTTTGGTACATGAGTATTTTTTACTCATGAAAGCATTTATACACCTTAATCTAGTCACATCCCAGTCTTCTTTCCTGACAAGATAAACAGACCAAGCTAGAAGAATGACATTTTCTCCAGTTCTTAAATGATTTTTGTGTTTCAACTCTGCTCACAGACTACTTTTAGAAGATCCCTTTTTAAAATGTGGACACTGGAGCTCTGTGATGGTGAGTGAAGTTCCCCTGGGGTTGCAGTTTCAGACAGCCTAAAATTAGGTTTCTGCTTTGACTTGTCTGTTCCATAATTATCCTCCATTCTCTATAAAGAAGCTTGGAGAAGCAGGTCAGGTATCCCCAGGGCTGAAGTTAATTTCTGTGATTACTCCCATGCACTCCTCCACTGCTGGCCTTTCTTTACTTCTTTTCACCACAGTATCTCCCTAAGTGCTCAACTCTTTGGCCTCTGAAGTCCTTTGTGGGAACCAAGTTTAAGTCAGTCTAAAACTTTGGAGACACTAGATAGTCCCGCTGATTCAGTCAGCTTGGAAACAAAGAGGAAGAGAAAGAACTAGTACCTTAGTTTTGGCTGGGATAGGTATTTTTGTTCCTAGTGGCTAATGCAGTGGTGTGTTTTGGATTTAGGATGACAATAATGTTGACAACACACTGATGCTTTAGCTGTTACTGAGCAGGGCTTACTCTGACTCAAAGATTTTTCAGCTTCTCATGCTGCCCTGCCAGTGAGAGGGTGGGGGGTGCACAAGGATCTGGGAGGGTAAATGTCCAGGACAGCTGATCCAAACAGACACAAGGTGTATTCCATACCATAATCAGCACTCTACTGAGCAATAAAACTAAGGGCAATTGTCTAACAAGATGGGGCAGCCCCTTGCTCAGGGATGTGCTGGGCATCAGTCAGTGCATGGTGGGCAACTGCATTGTTCACCACTTGCTTTATATCTTCTCTTTATAATTAATAATATTTTTCTCTCCCTTTAGAGTGTCTGTCCTTATCTCAACCCACAAGATTTACCTCTTTCCCTCTTCTCTCCCTCTCTTCCTCTTCCTGCTGGAGGGGAGTGAGAGAATGGCTGTGTAGTGTTTTGTTGCTGGCTGAGGTTAGACCCCAACAGTTCTTTTTGGTACCCTGAATCAGGTTCAAAGGGTTGAGATGACAGATCTGACCAGAGATTTGTTAAAAAAATTTTTGTTTTACAAGTTCATTATATTAGTTTAATAGTTGCTGATCACACTGTTGATTTATCTGCTCTCAGAGAATTTATGCTTGTTCTCAGGGTTCTGTTATGTAAGACCTTACTTGCTGTATGTGTTCCCTGTTGTGCTTTTTATCATCCCTGGGGGCTGGATTAAGGTTATCATTTTGCGCTACTGTGTAGCACTGGTTTATGATATCATAAAATTAGTGGTTGTGAGACTAATCTGGTATTTGTACTGAGCATTACTCATCTCTGTACTTTGGAAACCATCTCTCAGAAAACATTAACAATTACACTCCACCTTTTCTCCTCAGAGAGATGATCTGTGGGGGAAACAAGAGGGAACACTCGCCTGCTACTTCACCTTCCCCTTCTCCTCCAGGCTACTTATGATAGCTCTTGAGAATTTTGAATCCTTGGGATGTTCAAACAAGTGTGTTCCTACTGCTGTCTCTTGAATGAATTTCAGGTCTCGTTTAGGATTAAACAAATATTTAAAGATTCCACCCAGAGATCTATCCAAGGCTGGATAGTTATGAGTGACAGGATGTGTGGGATAGTATGGGCAGGAATCTAGGTGAGTGGACACCTCCAGTATTTTGGGACTTCACCCCTAAAAATGCACAGAATTCAGAAAATCCACTGCAGCAACCACAACAGGCACAGGGGCTGCTCAACCCCCTGCAACAGGCACTGCAGCTCCAACCCTGGCAAGTATAAAGCTGAGCCAGGGTACCAACCCATACTGGTAACAGTTGCCCCAACATACATGAGAAGAACTACTGGATGCAAAAGTGAGCTTTAAGGGAAGAAACCCCTACAAAAAAGGGAAGGAGATAAGGCAGGATTCTCCAAGTGCCATCATGAGAACAAGAGGAAGAAGTGAAAAAACTCATAAACAAGGCAGTCACCACCTGATCCCTATCCCTGAGAGAGCTGTGGGATGTGTGAAAGGATTTCAGCATCATCCAAACCAGTACATTGTCACCTGATTGCTCCAATGCTAGGATAGCAGGACCAGTGATCTGCAACTAGAGGGTAGAAAAAAGCTAGAAAAGCAGCTAGGATCCCTTCCTAGACAAGGTATTTACAAAGTAATTGGAAAAAGGGCACAAGACCTCAGACTGTGGATGTGACTTCTACTAGGCAGTAAGGGAAGGTCTCCCTGCAAGGAAGGTGTTGTGTCATTCAGGCAAATGGATCCCCATTGAGAAAGGTATCCAGTACCTGAGGGAATTAGCCATGCTGGAAGTGATTTATGATGAGCAATGAGAAATTAGCTAAAGATCTAGATGAAATCAAGTGTATGTCACCCAGGAAGTTGAAGTTTGTATGGAGTTCACCACTGTTCTATTCCAACTCATAGACTGTAATGACCTGGAAAGATGGAGAGAGAAAAACAGTGGATGAATTGGCTGTTCAGTTCCAGCAACATGGAGAAATTATTTCTTCCCTCAATGGGGCTGTGTCTCAGCTGTGGAGAAAGTGTTCCAAGAGTTCCAGCAATTCAGACAGATATGTCCTAGTCCACACCTCTATGGACCATTATCTCAGCTATCAGGAGTTAGAGCTGCGCTGCTCAAGAGAGAGGATATAGTAATTACACACCACAGACCATCCTGCGGCTTCACCTGAGTGACCACAGGGAAGACATGAGAAAGTAGAGTGGAAAATCTACCTTGACACCCTCACAGGTGTCTGATTTGCAGGAAAAACAGCCACAAAATGGGATTCTTCAGAAAAACTCCTGCTCCAGTTTCCAGCAGGCAGTTTCCCAGAGTAGAAGAGCTGATCTTATTCTGATCTTAATAAAGAGAATTCTGTTTTGTACATACAAAAAGTGAGTAACCAATATGATGATCAGGACTGGATCAGTCCTCCATCCAGCAAGGTGGAGAGAGGGGACAACAGAGTTTACTGGGTTTACTGGACAGTGTGATTTCAATGGCCTGGTACATCAGGCCAACAGGAGTGTAAGGGTCTAGCGGATACTGGTGCAGATTGTACCTTAATATCACCAAGCTACAGAGAAGCAGAACCCATTTGTATTTCTGGAATGACCGGAGTGTGCAACAGCTAATTGTATTTGGAGGCTGAAGTGACTCTCACTGGGAATGAGTCTGTGAATTCATTCAGAAGAGGGTGTTTCAAGGACCCAAAAGGTTGGGCTTTCTGTATAGCTGTCTTGCAGATGGAGGAAATTAGGCAGGTGCCCAGTCTCTCAGAGGACTCTTGTGTTGTGGAGTTGCTGAAGACTGAAGAACAACAGGCGTCAGTTGCTACCAAAACAGTGCACTGATGGCAATATTTCACCAAATATGGCCCCCATCCATCAGCTGTTTTGTTGACTGGAGAGCCAAGGAGTCACCAGCAAGACCTGCTCACCTTTTACAATCCTACATGGCCAGTGAAAAGGTCTAATGGAAAATGGAGATTAACAAGGGGCTATCCTGGCCTTAATATAAGTCACACCATCACTGAATGCTGCTGTGCCTGACATGCTAAAGCTCCAATAAGGACTGTAGTTGGAGGCTGCCACATGGTATGCCCCAAATGTGAGTTGGTATTGTTTTCTCAGTCTCTTTGGCAGCAGACTGCAGGCCACAACAGAAGGTAAGACACTTATCTTTATTTATTAATGATTTGCAGTAGTTTTTTCTTGCTCATTTCATGGAATTCTTTCACTGATGGGGGTAAAAACACTTGAAAGGAAATAAATTAATCAACTTGACATTGCTAAGCGTCTGATAACAAGAATAGACGTAAGCCTGCAGGATTACTTGAATGAACATCCCTACTGGACAAATGCCTTCCTTCCTTAAGGCAACTATTTGATTTAAGTGGCATTCTGGTGCTATATATAAGATGTATGAGATTTAGTCCATTGATTTTTAGTGAGGTTAACAAGTACCTGAACAGACTTTAAATTGAGTTTTGAAGCTACACATTTTTACTAAGCTGGTAAGTCCCTGTAATGGATCCTACCAAGGTGTCTCCTGATTTACAGAGAAAGAAGGACTTCTAAACACAAAGCAGTGCAAGTCATGTGCAATGCCCCTAAAACCTAAACATGTAATTTCTAGCTTCTGTTGTGTAAATTATTTTGCCCTTGGTATGCATCTAAAATTCTTGGGATACGGACTAAATACACATAGGATAACAGCTAAACATAACTAACTATAGACTGTATCTTTCTGGGTTTTTTTTATACTTAATAGAAATGTCAGAAAATGTAGGAACAAATTGCCTGCTAGATGCTAGACTAACCCAGTTATGTGAACACATAATAATTTTCCCAAAAGAAAGAACAGAAAAATAAATATGTCTTATATATATTGTCATGACTCATCAAAAAATTCTAAACTATCTGTAAAATATATGAACTAAATCCAACAAAGGACTGATTTACTCTGATAAGGCCTAAATGAAAAGCAGTGAACAAGGAGTATTGCAGAGTTAACCAGAAGGGAACTCTGCAGAAAGATGTGTATTTGTGTTACACCCTCCTCTAAAGATAAGGCATTTACCTGCTGTGATGAGCCAGCCACATGGGCCCTACATCAAGAAATGCAGAAGGTGGCTGTATGTACCATATCAATTCTTGAATGAATGGCCCAGGTCCCACTGTTCTTTAAAATACTCTTGGTACTGTCTGGCTTGTTAAAACACTCACTCCAGGCTTGGTAATTGGCTCCCCAACAAGCTTATGTATTTTTATTAGCAAATCATTCATTAAAATGAGTAAAAAGGTCAAAGAAACAGGAAGAGAAACATACTTCCTAAACACCTAAGTAGTTTTTCTTTCTCCCCTGAATGACTGGAGCTATACTGTTTACCTGCATTGACTTCAGAGCACTTCCACCAGTGCAAAAGTCCTACCTCTAGCATGATTCAGCAGTACAATTACTGAACTGTTTAGTAAAATGAAAGCGTAGAGGGGATTCATAGCTTGTCTTTGTGGGGAAGCAACCAGATAGGGGTTGTGTTGATGGCTTTCTAGCAGTTGTATGGCAGCCCCTAATTAATTGAGCAGATTTTAGGAGTTCTCTGCCTTATAAAAACATGATTTCATCAGGAGTGTGGGCTAGAATTCAGGTCTCTGGTGTGGGAGGACAGCCTGCAAATGGCAGGTGCTGGCACACGGTATGGTTGGTCCATTGTGATGACCCAAAGATAGAGCTGGGCACAGGCAATTAAATCCTCCACACACTGAAGCTAAATGGGTGTGTAATTACAGAGCTGGTGCTGTAGACAATTGAGTGGTCTTTTTTTTTTTTTCTGGGTGATGGATGTAAGGTCTATATTAATTTAAAAACTTAGATTCTGTTTATTTTTGTATTAACTGCAATATTTTCATATGTTCATAGCTGTGATATGTCTGTTTTGTTCTATGAAAGGTCTAATAACATAGAATAACTTGCTAGAGCACAATGAGTTTGTTTTTTCTCCCACATTGCAAGTTTTTGCTATACATAGTTGAAAATCAACAGAAGGACACTGCAATTTGCTAAAATCAATATAATTAGAGAAAAAAATTGATGTACTGGAAAGAGCACAATTCAGAGAACTGCAAGGCATGATTGAAATGCTTAATGAACTGCTAAACTGCAGTGCTCTAGGTTTGGCATGTCATGGGACCTGGGTGCTTCTGATGGAAACACTGCTGCCATCCTGGCTCCCCAAAACATTTCAAAGCAGCATTTCATGTCAGCAGCTGCATTAGGATGAACATGTGTCATGCCTGCTGCCATTTCAGGAAGTTACTCATGCTGAGGAACTTAACACCAAAATATCAGACTTGTACCTAATTTCTTCATTTGTTAACATTTAGTGTTGCTGCTAAGGTGAATGTGGAGCACCGTAAAACTCCTTGTGCAAAGAAAACTTGCCCTTTGCACAGTTTAATTCTACTAAGAGTTGTTCTGTTAAAAATATTTTGACTTTACATTTTTATTGACTACTTGCAGTCCTATAAGTAAGCTGTGGACTTTTTTTCTTTCATAATTACACTATGCAGTCAGGGCTGGAGCCTCATGCATTAAGGGGTTGAGGTTTTTTCATTTTACCTCTCCTGACCCAGATCTGCCATGAAACAGAGAATTAGGAGATAAGCCAGACAAGGATAGTTTGATTCAGACCTCTGCTTTTCCTCTAACCTAGCCCTTGAGACTCAGCAAGGTGGGTGCTGTGGGGGATGTATCCCTGCTCCTCTGCAACAGCTCATCTCAATTCCCTTTGCTGAGTTTGTGACAGGAATGATGGCATGAGGCTGCAGGGGACTAAACAATTCTTCTGTTGTGACTTCTGTGAGGGATTCCTCATGCAGAGGCTCAACCTTTTCTATACCACAGGACCTGGTCTCCTTTGCTCTCTGTATCTTCTTCACCTGTGATGAGGGAAGGAGACTGGGGCACTGTGTCACAGCTGCAGGAGCTACAGGGACTCCTCAGGACAAGAGGCTGGGGTGAAGCCTTGAGTGTCTCACACTCATGCAGGACAGCTGACACGGCTACAGCATGGGAAACGTGCTGCTACCCACTCACATTATTAAAATTAAGCAAAACCAGAGAAATTATTTGCTTGGACTATGGTGCTTTGGATGCAATTTTCTCTCTGCCATTTGGCTTCTGAGATTATGAACTATTAGTAAACAGAATATTTATGCATAGCAAAACAAACAAGGAGAGAGGCTCAATTTTTACTACTCCTGCTAAATGTATTATTAAATAAAAATGATCCTGTAAGGGACATTTGTTTATCTTAGTTTTGGAAAAGCAACAGCATAACTTTTTCATTTATGCCTGCTGCAGTAGCAGTGTCTGTGCAGTATTTAAGGGTTCATCCTCTCAGGAAGCAACAAGAGCAGGCAGGGCAAGCCCAGGGAAGGCAAGCAGGAGCTGAGGTAATGGCAAGGGGGTGGGACAGTGTTCTCATAAGAAAGGGTCAGTCTCACTGTGCCTAAGCAAGGAGAACGGGGCAGGTCTGGTGATGGTAACCTGGGTCTGTAACCCTGAGGTCAAATCAGGGGGTCAGGATGTTAGCCAGGCACAGGCCTACCTCCAACGTGGCTCTAGCCTGAACCAAGGAAAACAGCTACAGCTGAAGCGCATGAGTAAAGGTGGGGAGGGCCTTAACAGAGTCTTTTATGTCTCTCCTGCACAGCTTTTTTCCCAGAAGCCTGATCCCAGCTTAGCTTTGGTCCCAGCTGCACCATATCAGGGCTGGGCGGCAGCACAGGCAGCAGGCCCCTCTCTGGGGCAGAGGCTGAGAATGACCGAGCTGCAGGACAGGAAGGACACCTCTTCTGCAGGGTGTTGGCGAATGGAGAATGTGTACTCTTCTTCAAGAGGATCACTAGGATCACTGTGTGCTTGAGACCCAGTGACAATCAGGATTTCAGGAAATACAAACAACCATGCCATGATGTTTTTTGCAGGGTAAACCAGAGATGGTAACAGGATTACCATCTGTATTTCAAAAATAAAACAAAAAACTCCCCCACAACTGAAAAAGAGGTATATTACATAAAACAATTGCTCTGCAGAAAGAAATAAAAAATTTCTATTGTACTCTGGAGAGGTTTCTGAGTATTATTATCATATTGTGATGCCATCCTACAATTAATCAGCCCTTTTAGTGATGTTGTAATAAACTCAGAGGTTCAGATTTTCAGCTTATGTAAGTCCATATGGGTCCATTGATTTCAGTGGAACTGTGCCAGGTGAATATCTGGCTGCAGACATCAAGGGGAGTTGTGCAGAGATGTTTAATAAAGCAAGAGATCTGTGTTTTCACAGTAGATAAATGACTTCCCGAGTGATGCTGCAGTCTCTCGTGGCACCTCTTCTGCAAGAAGTTTTATTTTAATCATTCTCATAAAGTTCCCTTAACTGCAACAATAATGCTAAGTGCCTGACACAAAGCAAAGGAAATCAGATTTCTGGATAACTACTGAAATGAAATATTGCTCCTGGGTTGCTGGCTAAGTTTTGAGGGTTTTTTTCCTGTTAGGATTTTTATTCTGTTATTTTCTTCGTTTTAGTAGTACCAAGAGTATTTCAAACCTAACTACTTCAGTCCTTACACAAACAGGCCTCCAAGTGCTCATTGTAAGTAAAGCCTGTAACACAAAAGTATCGTTGATGTAGTTTTATTTATGTTTTTTGTGGTATAAAACAATGGTCTTAAACCAACTGCCCAGTTTATCACATCAGTAATCCTGCTAAAGAAGTTCACCTGATAAAAACAGATCCAACTCTACAATAAATATGAAGGGATCAATGAAGTACTCAAATGCAAAGTTGTTTAAATGGACTTCATTTGGAATAGTAAGCACACTAGTGCTTATGATATTTTGTGTGAGAAAGTCTCATTTAAACCTTGTCTCATGACAATAAAGCAATGAATTCAGCAGCACAAATATAATATTATTAAAACACATAAATATTGTATAAAATGTCTTCTGTTTGTCCCTCAATGAATCAATAGGTACTGCATATGCTCAATAGTTCAAACATCTTTGTTTTTCTCTTTATTTGCCCATATACATATATTTGAGTCAAATCTGAGCCATTCAAATTTTACAAATCTGATCTAGATCTTCAGTCAAAAGTGATTCTTGCATACCTCTGTATGTGATTAACAATCTCCGATTCCTTTATATGTGAATTGGTTCATTTAAGATTTATAATAATTTTCTTCCATTTTTTAGTCCATATAAGTTGTACGCAGAATAATTTCAGACAAGTTGGTAGAAAGTGCAAGTGGAAGCAGCTTTATTGATTTCCTAAGGGTTTTTGGCATGAATTTGTATATAGTCTGAAGACAGCTGTGGCAGTAGGCACCATAGACAGCATCAACATATCTTACAGCAGCACCATCATTTCTATATGCAATAAAAGGTACTTAATGTAAGTAGCAGTTCATAGAAAAATTCTAGAATTTTGCAGTCAATTCAGAAACAAGAAACTCTGACTTTCATAGAGTAGGAATCCTATTGGTAATACTGAAATCAGTTGCATTTTTGCTGAAAACCTAGTTAAACACAAAGCATTTAAAAAAGAAGAAAGAGCTAATTGAGTTACCAGTTGTGAACAATTTGTAGCATTTGACTTGACTCATAAAAGTAAAGATCCTTCCAGGATCCAAGGAACAACTGGGGTTTAATGCCATGTCATCCTCTCCCTCATCCTTCAAGGCTCTGTTGTGTTACCTCAAGGTCTCCATGTGGATGGAGCATAAGCAGTCAGATTGATGAATCTTATTACAACCAAAGAAGCTTTAGTAAATTTCAAGTAGAAATAGACAGGTTGGATATCAGTGAAAAGACTAGCATGTTTGTTTCACTGAGAGTTTTTAGAAGGACAGGGGAAAGTATAGCTGTCCCTTATGTTAGAGAGATAAATGTTTAGGATGACAATTTAGTGTGTTTTCAAACTTTTACCTTACTCTTGTATGATCCATAAGAGCCAGGTGAACCTCTTCTGGGTCTGGGCATACCAGCTGTAGAGACTGGAAGGCTGCTGGCGTGTCCTACAGCATTCTGCTGGGATGCTCCAGCTTCTCCCAAATACAAACTGACCACAGCAGCTATGGGCCTCCCTATTCCTCATCAGTAAAGCTTTGTCCATACAGATAGCTGGCAGCTCTCTTCTTCACAGTGTAATTATTTACCCACCTGTAGATATTAACTGAAATATAAGTAATTGATATTTCCAGGAATTAAGAAGTGCTATGGGTTTGCCTGACCCCCCCCAAAATAGATTATCTTCAAATAGTCACCCTGCAGGCCAAAAAGGCAGTGTATTTTGCTCTGAACTGCTGTAAGACAGAAGTGTTGTCCTGCTTAGGGTTCATCACCCCATCTTGTGATGTTCTGTTTCATTCAACTTAGAAACAGCACAGGTGGAATGATAATATAAATTGGTTTCTATGGATGCATCTCTTGTAATTCCAGAAGTAGTATCTGCACTCCCATAAACAAACTCATTAAAATCTGCTTGAGCTTGCCTTGGATGCCCTCAGAGAGAGAGAGAGAGACTATTGCTGGCTTCTCACTTTTCCTATTTTTATAATCTCTTCTAGTTTAGTAAACTGCTTGAGAATTCAGAGTCAATTCTCAGTGACTTAATCTGAATGATACAGCTCTTCTGCATTCCCAGAAGAACATGCTACCAGCAGACCTTCCAGAAAGAATGTCACAAATCTCCACAATTTGCTGCAACCTACAGAAAAGCCTGAATGTACCACTTTAATGCAATAGAAAATTTCTGTGTCCCCACATGATAATTCCAGAAAATTACAGAAATGTGTTTTCTCTCCATAATTCATAGTACTATATATTCATAATATAACCCAAATTAGGCCTAACAAGTGTCCCTTCCAGAAAACTACGTCATGAATGAATTCCTATAACACAGGAGAAGATAGTAAGACATTGTCAGGCTCTGTAGTGGTCTGCTATTTACCACTTGCCTGTCATCCACTGTAAGGGATTATTTTTCACATGGGTAAAGAATTTTAATTCCATAAATTTTCAGAAGCTTCAACTGCAGCTATGGTTTACTTGCAAGTGCATTTCAAGTTATAATCAGATGTTGCATAGCACTGTCATAGCCATAATCCTGTCTTGCATGGCATAGTAGCATCCTTCCTCCTGCCTAAGATAGTTTCATAAGCTACTTCCACAATAAATAAAATCACTGTGCCACAGCACAATTTTAGCACTGATGTACCATTATCTGTAAGCTCCCTGGCACAATTCTGGGTAGTGCCAGCTTTTTCTGTCCTGGACAGTGCTTGGCCATGGTTTAGAAGATTGCATGGAACATATAAACACAGTTTGCTTTGTTCCTCTGGCTTTCAGTCACTGAGAGCAGGTTGTATCCCAAAATGTAAACCTGGGTGCAAGATCCTGGTCTGTGTTTGACTCACAAACTGAGTTGAGTGCAGATTCCTTTGTGCCAGGAGAGCTTTCTGTCTTTTGTTTAACCTTGCTTTAAAGCTGCAAATAAAAATTCAGTGCCCTTCCTTTATCTCATCACTGTCAAAATTCCTTTTCTGGACTGCTGTTCTCCTCAGGTCTTGTAACTAGTAAAAGCATAAATCTCAGGAATGTCAGTAGGCATCTTCTCTTTCCTAAGTGTGTTCCAACAAGCCTCTCATTGTAGTCCCACTGTTTCCATTCCCTTCTCCCCCTGGCAATGCACTGATTCAGCTGTTGAAACAAAGTCTATAGGACTCGGTGATCATCGTTTTGGTGAGGAAATGTGGCACTGAGTTTCTGAAATCAAGATGAAAGCTGTTGAAGAACAGCACAGGAACAGCTACTGACCTAGACCCACACTCAGTTTCCCTTTTGTTCTTCTGATGCCAAAAAAAGATCTTAATATAACTTTTACCTTGTGCTTATTTCTATCACTGTCCTCTTTTGGCTGACTCCTCTGTTCTATTCTGTGTGACACAGCCTATTCCTAGAAATGAAGAGGATGCCACATTTTAGCACTCATGCCCATATCAATTGACCTTTCCCAGGAGCTCATGGGGATGTTTACATACCAAAGGGCTTTTTGGTTGATTTGTCAGAGGTTCAAAACCAGCCAGTGAAAGTTTTGTAGCTTTAATATGGCTGTGGATGATACCCTGTGAAAGATTCCATAATTGTAACACAGTTACAGATGTTGAGAGCAATCCTCACATGTTACTTTACCTCCTGTTTTAATGTGCTGTTTAGCACAAGAGTAATCTGCTCCCAAAGAGAGACTCCATACGGAACTTGAATCCAAGATTTCTCCCCTACATTGTGACCTTGACTTGCCAGATTTACTTAGACAAAAGGCTGGACTTCTGTTTTGGTTGACAGCATGTTAGAGGTTTCATGAAGTCAAAATGGTACAAAGTGACTCAGATCTCTTTTTCAGTTGTAGCTAAAAGAATCCAGCCTGCTGTAGTCTCCAAACCTTTTGTCACACTTAGTGAAAATCCATAAGGTAGCTTCTGAATCTACTTTAGAAACAAACCTGGCTTCTGGCTCCATCCCTGGGCTTTCTACTGTATATTCTCTCCAAACGTTATAACAGGTTAATTGTTTTATTCTAGCTGGTCAGAATAGCCAGCAGAGTGAAAATTAAAGAATATGCTAATTTAACAACTGATTTAGATAAAAGTTCTAAATATTTGCTGAATGCTACACTTTTCTTAGTACCAGAATAATTTTCTGCTGTGGAAAGAAAAGCATGCTTTATTAACTTTAGAAAATATTCATAGTACACTATACACTAAAGATCTAAATGGTGCCTGCAAGCACTGGACCTGGCATGTGCTTTGTTATGTGAAATGAGTAAACCAGATACTGTGGTACTAGTAAGCCTCAAATAAATTATTCAAAGCATTGAAATAACTCAATTTTTGCTATGTATGCTCTTAACTTTTAAAGGAAATCCGTCCTTACTAACATTAGCACTCAGTGGGGAAGAGGGAAGACTGGGATTGAACAGCTACCCCTGCCAAGTGAAATACCTAATTGTGTTTCTCTCATACAATTAGGTTACAAACCTGGCAAAAAATGTTATATGTGAAACCAAGCCCAAGTGAAAATGTACTTGGTCAGGTAAACTGCATGTTACTGAAAGTTACCTTTTTAAATTAGCTCTAATTTAAAAAGGTAACTTTTAGCTGATTTTTTTAAATTAGCTCTAAACTCAAGGCCAAATTTATAGTAAATTTGATGTGATAGGTATAATTAATTAGATCAGTAGGAGTTTATCAATGTGAATATGAGCTCATAAACTGCACCACCAGAACTTGCCAGTTTCCTCAAAAAAAAAAAAAGCTTCCATGCTTTCCCCAGTATATGGCCATCTTATACTTAGATATTCAGAACAATTTTGGAGTGAAGATGTATTACGTTATTACTTTGTGATCATGTTGTGAGGTATCACCATCCATATTATTAGTGAACCAGTGCTAAGATTCACCAGTCTCACAAAAGAATATATAATTTTTCAGGCAGCTAAAAGCCACTGTGGTTCCTGGCTTAAATATAACTCTGGCTGCTCTTTACAGATTTTGTATTGATGGAAATTGCTTCTTGCCTGTCAGGTATTTATGGGTTAGCCTTATCAGAGACTGACTTCAGCAAACCGTATGAATAGACATGAATTTAAAAGAGGACAAAGAGCCCATCACAAAATAGTCTATTGATTTCACAAAAAAAAAAAAAATCTGCTATAAATAAGGAACTTAAACAGTTTACATGAGCCTAAGTAGCTGGGTCTACTTATCTGCTGATGATGGTGTTGCTTTCACAGAGTAAGCTGTACAATATTTTATAAACTGTACATAGAGACAACAAGCTGAATTCGAGGACCAAAAGGATGCAGAAAAAACAGAGGTCTCTGCTGAGGATCAAAAGCAGATACAAGTGTGGTGATGCACTTGCGTTCCTTTGGAGATCATTGTTGGAAGGGAGAGAAGTAGGCGATAGCATGGTTCACTCATAGCTAAAATAGTAGAAGAATAGTTTGGCGTCTAAGGTGAGAATTAAGTAATGAGTTTCCTTCGAAAAAGGCTCAAAACTTTAGGT
Source organism: Ammospiza caudacuta (assembly GCF_027887145.1). Lineage (NCBI taxonomy): Eukaryota > Metazoa > Chordata > Aves > Passeriformes > Passerellidae > Ammospiza > Ammospiza caudacuta. Next base: position 90,621,033 of record NC_080595.1, on the reverse strand, counting down.
AGATGGATGTGACATTGCCACTGGTCATGTTTTAAAAAAGGAAGTAGAGCAGTAGAGCAATTAATTTGAGGAAACCTAGGAAACAGGAAATTGGGTGGATGAGTAGCTCACATAGAGTGTGAGCACATATTCTCTTTTATATTAGAGCCTTTCTGTGGTGTGATGGCTCTAACATGGTCTTTTGCAGGCACTTTTAACAAGCATCAGCAACTAGAAGGTGCATCAAAGAAAAAAAGACTTGAAAGCTCAACCCAGTGGAACTAAGAAGAGCTTAAAGAATGGGTATAGAACTACTGCACCTCTGAGCGAAATGAGGCATACAGGGGCATACATATTTCTACAGAGAAGTATGCACAATGTGAACGAAATGCATATTTGGCAATTTCCACCAAGAAAAGCAAACAAATAACAGGAAATGTATCAGAAAAAATGCTTTTTGTTTTCTTTTTTTTTTTTTTTGTAACAACCAGAACATCTTAGGTAGGTCCACAACATTTTACAGTTCAGCTGACAGCATGCTTTTTCTGAGTAAAGGTGAAGTCCCTGAAGATTGAAAAAGCAAATTCAGCAGGAAAAATACTTTGATACTGTAGTTATGTGTATTCTAAAATGACATGTTTTGTTGGCATGAAGTTATTCAAGATACTGCCTTAAATGGCACAGGAGATTTTTCATTCTTCTGAAATATAATGTGAAGGAGAATTATGTTGTTAAGGTCTGATTATAAGAGACGCTTCTGCCTAAATTAAGGTGCAAACAAGACCATATGGCAAAGTGAATTGTACAGATTTTATTTAAAAGTAAATATGAGGTAGAAAGGTAAAAAAAAAAAGGAAGAGGAACGAAGGAGAGAGGGACGGAGTGAGACACACAGAAAGAGAATAAGCAAAAGATATCACCACAATATAGATCCTTGTGGCATTTTGCTGGTCCTTCTTCACCCTGGTCTTTGGTGGGGGCAGTTGGCAGTTGTTCTTATGGAACTTTTATACAATCCAACCCAGGCACCCATGGGCATAGACACCATTCCCACAACTTGGGCTGGCATGTGTATTCTTTCCTAGTTTTCCACTGTGAAATTTTTTTGTCCGGATAAGTCTTAAGTTCCCACAGTTTGCACAGTGGCATTTTCTCCAGAGTGCTGATTCCAAGCCCTCACCTCTGTTAGGCCTGGAGTTAATGCTTTCCTGTTTTGCCATCTGCGTTTATCTCAAGTTCCTGCAGTGGTGATTTATCTTATGGGGACTGTGTTTTCAGACATGCCACTGCATTCTTTAAGTCCTCACACATGTGACACAAGGGCATTCAAAACCTCAAAACTCTTTTCAGGGAAGGCTGAAAAAACTGTGCAGTTATAGCACAACAAGTAGTATTTCTGAGATGACAACAATTGATAAACAGATAAAGCAAAGCTTATGTATTGGGACAAGAAATAACATTTGCAAGGAGTTTTTCTGGTGCAGATAATATACTTCCTAAAATTGCACAATTCCAGAAGATACTATGGAACTCTGCATGTCTTAAAAGAATTAAAAAGAGATGATGAATACATGTTATTAAACTGAATATTCTCATTGGTTTCCATCCTTTCCAGGTTGACTTCTGGAGAAATGACACTTCATGACATATGTTCACATATTTTGTTGCAAAAATGCCAATGTTACTTCCTAGCCTATTGGTCCATTTCCATTTACCTTGGTAAAATCCAAATAAATATAAAATGCTTTAAAATCCTGGTGAAATTAGTTGGTGAAAGAATGGTAAAGGGCTCATAACAGTGCTGGTCTTGAGATTTAAAGACACTGAGAGACATGCAGGTAGTTGTACATAGCTGTTGGCTCCTTGGAGATCTGGTGTCTCTTGGCCTCTGAGCACTAATGTGGATTATTCTCTGGCACTACTTGTTCTGCTACAATGATGGGTGGTCCCAGTAAACATCTCAAAGATGAAAGGCCTCTTAAATCACTTAAAGTTGTGACAATTTCAGCTTCTAGCCATGTGTTCTGGGCTAAAATCAGTACTGTACCTTTTGCTAAAGTGTTACTGTAATAATTTTAATAATTCTGAATTTTGTGCTCCAGTGTTTTTTCAGTGTCTACAGAACATCGTGGATTTAAGTTACCAGGCTCCTTCCTCCCTCCACCCTACCTATTTTTTTTCCTCATTTTTAAATCCTTCTTTCTTTGGCACTTAATTTCTTATTTCCTAGCTGGTTATTGATTAGTTTTCCTTTGTAATGTGATACTTACAAAAATAGTGTCCTAACAGTTTTAAAACCCAAGGAAAAACCCCAAAACAACACAATCCAATGTACGGAAGAAAATAATTGAAGGCAGAATTTTTTAAGTGAATAAGACTTCCATTATCTTGAAAGTAAGTCTATATTAAGCATGATTAGAAAAAGCTTCCTCTGGTATCCAAGATGGCTATACAATTATTGACTTCAAAGTAGTAATTTAGTTAAAGATAGATGTAAACCATGTAACTCCTTTGCCACCTGGCATGTGGGCCTAGAGTTGAGCTTTCAGTACTTTGTCAAAATGTTATCAATAAAATGCTTTTTCAAATCCATATTCTAATAAAAATTATCTTAGGAATTGTAAATTTTAAGAGATTTAGATTTTAAATTATTCAATTTTAAGGGCAGAGCATGCTATGCAATTAATACTCCCTTTTGCCACTCTCTTAAGTCAGGCGTTTTCTCAAATGAAGTAAGGCCTTTTCTCAAATATTTTGACCTAAACTGACAACTCCAAATATATTAATTTCCTGAGCATATTATCAGCTGGAAGCAGCTAGTAGTTATAATTACTTGTTAGCTAATATTGTACACAGAACAATTATGTTTGGAGAGTTACATAACCTTGGATTGGTCTGCAATAAGCTTGCAAATTTAGAAAGCAATGAATGACCTCTGAGCATGTCTAAGACAAGAAATAATTAACAAAGAAATCTCCTGATGTGCTGTAGTATACCCCAGTTTGCAGATAAAAAAAATGTTACTTTCTGTTTTAAATGTTAGCAGTTACAGTATATCTACTTTGTCTTCTATGTATGTCTGAATAAAATCAATAAAACTGGCAAAGAGCAATTAAAATGCAATAACAATCCCACTCAAGTTTTTTTTTTTTTTTTAAGCAATATGAACAACTAAGATGATGATGATCATTACCACCTCTATTAATTTTTCCCCATAGAAAGGCAGATTTGCATATTTATGCCACAAATACTGCACTTGTTAATGCAAGCCTCCCCTTTGCCATCTCCATCAGCACGGGGGTGCACACCTGGTGCAGAGCTCCAGAACCTCCAGCAGAGGTTTTAAGCCCAGCAGAGCCCAGCAGAGCCCAGCAGAGCCCAGCAGAGATGTTCTGAGCCAGCACGCTGCGCTCTGTGCTCGCGGTGTGTGAGCGCCGTGTGCTCTGTCAGGCACTGGTGTCACACACAGTGCCTGCACTGCCTCGTGGCAACACTGAGGTGACCACTGCACTGGGGTCGTGCAAAGAGAAAGATGGGTCTGGGCCAGAGCTCTCGAGCCGTGCAAGCATCCCATGAGCAATATGTGAGCAACTCCTGCTGTGCATGCACCCAGCCTAGCACGGTGCCAGAGCTTTGCTGCTGATGCTGCCATTAATGCTCCTACCTAAGCAAACTGCTTTTGGAAAGTGCAGCCTAGGATATTCTTCCCTGTCGATAATTACAGTTTGGTAAGTATCACACTGCAATCAAGTGTTCCAGAAAGCCTGTTTCAATAAAAGGGAGTTCTGACCCTACTCACATTGTAATGTGAGCTTATGTTTTCTTCAACATTTTACTCTAAGAAAGGAGAATCTACAGTGCAACAAATGAGAGGAGAATCTGTCTTGTAATCCAAGCATGAAACTACTGATGAAAAAAGGAAGATTTTTTTTTTTGTCTGTATTTGAAATTATTTGGGAATATTTGACTGCATTACCAGCTAATGCCATTTTCTGTACTTTTTTGCATTAAAACAATCAAAATAATTAAGAAGATATTCAGCCAAATAAACACAGAAGCCTTGGTGTGACATCTGATATGTTTGCAGAAGTGATTGACAGCTACTGTAGTACTTCAAGACAGGATCTAAATTAACGATTTGCTATGAATAATGTCTTTGCCAAAACTGGTCTTGTCCTATTCACAAATACTTGTACTAGGATTTTTTTTGTTGCATTTTTTAGAAAAAGGTTTTGTATTGAAAGCTTTGACATAAACAATTTTGGGTTATCTAAGCCCTGTATATTCTATTGTTGACATGAATATTTGGAATTCTCTATTTGATTGTCCTTTAAACAGGAAAATAAATTATTTGGTATCCTTTTATCCTTCAGATATGGTTATAAAAAAGCATAAATTCTTTTTGCTTTTTTTTAAAAATAATCTTATTTTACCCACTTGGCAGGAAGATAAAAGGGCACAAACATATTTTCAGAACAAGGAGCTATAGCTTGAACTAATATGAAGATATTTAAAACTTTTTTTTTCCCATCTTCTTTTCAATTTAAAATTGCTTCCTGGATAAAGAAACAATAAAGTCATAACCCAGATTTATTATGTTCTTGAATACTTGAAGTTAAATTTCCTCTTTACTCAAAAACAGTGAAGGAATTACAATTTTTTGAACCTTTATGATTTCAACCTTTTCTGGCTAAAGTGTCCAAGCTGCAGGACTTTGGACAGGGTTTTTTTGAGGGGAGGCAAGCTAAACTCATAGAATTTCCTGTCCTTCAGCCCTTAAGACTTAGTGGTGGTGGAGGAATGATGTAGGCAAGGGAATTCTGTACAAGTGAGCATTAGGTTTATGCAAAACACTTGGAAAAACCAATTCCTATCTTCTCACTCAGGAGTCTCTCTCAGTATACCATAGTGGTATATAAACCAAAGCATTTTTCCAAAAAAGCACATACATCAAATTTAATGGTCTTTGGTTTGTATCACAGTGTATTTCCTCTATAAATTTAATCTCACAGGACAAGGATGTCTGTGTTTAATACTGTAAATCAGATCAGATCACTACAGCTATCGCTGAGGTTAAAGCCAAGTGTTGCAAACAGACTGTGGAACTGTAGCTGGTATTGAGGCACATGGTAGGAGTTTTACATTAATGATTGAAAAGTTTATGCAACCAGTTCATTTTCTATGCCAGTGGCCATATTTAGCAATCTCTAAAATACTTTCAAGGTCTATGACATTTGCTGTTACTTGATCCTGTCTCATATTTTAGTCATACATCATTTGGAGGTTTGCTTGTGAATTGTCTTGTTCTCCAGTTTTGTCCTTTCCCTGTTATTCAGTTAATTTAGAAAACCAACTATGTACTGCTGAAAATGTTTACAAACCAAAACCAAAAAGATGCTTGTTAGTAGCTGCAACATTTCCAAAGCTGAACATAATGAATAGTAAAATAAGCAGGGATGACTGATTCACTTTTGGCTAAAGTTACTTCATTTTTTCCCCTGAGAATAGCATCTTCCAAGAGATGATTTCTGAAGTAATACATTCTGAAGCATACAATATTTTTCCTCAACATGCAAGACTAGGCTTATTGTATCTTATTATATGGGTCATGTGGACATAACCAAAAAAGCAAGAACTGAAAGTTAAGAATTTATAAAAACTTTAATAAAATGCCCCGCTTTCTGAACATTTCTGTTTTAATACTCTGTGTTCCAGAAATCTGTGAAGACAGAAAAACCCAGGGATATAGATGAGTCTGTAATAATAGTGGACATGTGTGACTGGCAGAATCTGTGGCTTGACAACTCTCATGTCCAAATTCAATTTTAAAATATATTAAGTGAACTATTCACTGACATTTATGATGAATTTTAATCACCTTATTTTTAGTTTGGGTTACACATTCCCAGTATATGAGTCTTTATTTTGTATTTCATACTTCATAGTGACTTGGCAAAAAGAGATATCTTTAAAAAGTACTTGGGTAAATAGAGTGCAACTTAGATAAAATTCAGGAATGAGTCCAAAAATTATATCCACAAAGCAACTATGTCTACCCAGATAAATGCCTGAACATTGAGATGGTGAAGGACCCCAAAGCTTCAAGTGCTGTGGTGACAAAACCATCTCAGCTCAACAGTGTCTTGCCATCTGTTTAACATTCAGGCTTCTTCATCATTCACAAAAGCAGAAATATTAGTGCCCAGCGACTAAAAATGCTCAGAAGAAGCCTTATGAACACTCATAAATTGAATCAGCAGTAAGCATGCAATGTGGCTGTATTCATTTAAAAGCACAGTTAGGGAAGTTAGCACTGCCCACCAATATAAGGAAGGCTGTGATGGGGGGAGACAATCGGTCCTTTAGTATATAATTTATTTTATATTTGTGCAAGAAGTGAAAGAGGTCCTCCTTATCCCATCAAAAACATCTCTTTTTTTCTGCCATGTTAAAGACTGTTGTGAGAAAAAATTTCATCCAGCCTTCCTGCTGAAGATGTAACATGGTACAACAAAGAGCACCAGGTTCATAAGTATTAAAAAGGTTTCAAGTGAGCAGGAAGTTATCTCCAAATCAATGCTTACTTAAAATCTGCATATTTACTGGAAAGGGGAAATACTGTGGCTTGTGTTTAAGCACTGCTGAAAGACAGGGTCAAGATTCCTTTCAAGGACTGTCCTCTATTACCATCATGGAATTACAGTCTTGGCTGTGGATTCTGTTGTGAGAAATGAAGCATACCTGGTGAATACATAGAGTTACTGCTGGACTCATGGTTAGGGCTATAACACAAGCAGGGAGAAAAAGATGTAGTTTGGAATAGTTTCAGATGTAGAAGGACTTACATAAAATGTCATTACATAATGTGTGTCAACTCCTGGCAAATAATCAAGCACTATTCAAGTATTCTTAGGTACATCCTGCATAGCTGGGCAAATCATCTTTTACAAACATTTGAATCTTCCAGCAGACTGTGTACAGCCTTAAATCCAACAAGTGTTTCTAGTCAGAGAATCCCAAAGCTGGAAATAGCCTAGGTAAGCATTTCAGATCCACTCATTCCAGAACTTAAGGCTCTTCCACTTACTAGGTAGATGCTGTGAAAACATGCCTAGATTGCCTTTATGGAGATTTTAGGTGTTTAATTCAGACTTATGTAATATAAATCTACAGGTAATAGAAAAAATAGTGCTATTTTGAAATGGTTCTTCACATGTTTTAGAAGCCCAGAAGTTCTTAATGTGGCTAACTATTTCCTAATCCCAGCAAAAGGGCATTTAAGTGGCATACATCGTGGTATGTCTCCAGCTGATATGTATATTGAAAGATAAAGATATCAAAATATGAATTTTTGGCAGGAAGTTTATGGAAGTTCTATTAAAAAGCCTCTGAAAGGATGTCCAGAATGTATAAGAATATACTGAGTTTCCTAAATTATATTCCAGTGAAGATAAGAAAGTATTCTTCCTCTTCAGAAAGAATAACTCAAAACCAGTCCTGCAACTGTAAAACAAAATGTCACATTTGTCTTCATGTTAGTTATTCAGGATGAAACCTGAGGTTTTCACTTGGATTTTAGTGACATGAATGGCATAGAGCTATGGCCTTCTGTCACATGTCATGGAATCAGAAACACTGGGGCTGGAAGTGAAGTCCAGAACTTTTCTTGTCCATCAGTCTGTCCCAAGGCCAGATAAAGTCTCTTTCCTTCTTTCCAAAAGATTTGTGTACCATATTCTAACAGATCTTTGATGATGAACATTCTGCAACCTCCTAATTCACCACCTCCAAAACTCAACATGATCTAAGCATTTTGAAAGTTTCTGTGGCTTATTTGTTTCACTAAGAATGAACTCAAACCTCAACTCACCAGCTGACATCACTGGATTCTCACAAAAATTTAAGTATCTGTGGTGGAGATAAGAGGTTTAGGTAAAGTGAGATTAAAATACCATCACAATTAATAACATATTAAACCCCAAAGATTTCTACTTATATTATTGAGGATATTAATGGAATATATTGTTGTACAATACGAAAAAGGGGATCAGAATCTGCCCCTTTGATAAAATTCTTAAGGTAAGAAGACTCTTTTTGGACTTTTTAAAAATATGTCTTTGATAAGTCAGGTTTTATTCTGCAGGACATTGTTCACAGCAACTGAGGTATTGACCAATGTAAAAAGATGTTCTTTTATATTATGGTAAGTACAATTCTCATACAGACTCAGTTTTCTATGGTAGTGGTAATATAGTACCTTTACTACAAAATAAACATGTATTTCATGTTGACATTTCTTGATGAAAGATCCTAATTCAGTTTTTGATGCAGTTTTGCAGTCAACCAGTTGCTTTGCATAATTGGGGTGACAGAAGCACTTTATTGTAGTACCAAATTCACTTTGTAGCACATTTTGTAAGATGGTACAATGGGCCTGGATCTTGGCCAACATCAATAATGGAATAATAAACCTACACAAAGAGCGGGGAAATTGCAATTGTTCTAATGAAAATGCCACTTCTCGTGTCTGTTCTGAGGTTATTCTGCTCAACAGCTGCTGTTAGGATAGAGGACTTTTAGGAAAAATTCTCAAATATTTTTGTTTGCGAGAGGTAAGAAGTGACACCGGAAAATAAGATTCTGAAAGAGCCTCAAAGAACAACTGCCCCTACATTATGCACAGAGAAAAGCAGGAAGTACAGGATGACTACTGAGCACTACTGATAGGAGCAAGTCTTTTTTGCACAGCCCTACAGACCAAGCGACTGGAGGTCAGACAGGAAAACACAGCCTGGTCTACAGGGGTTTCCTGCACTAATGCTTTCCTCATCTGCATTGCTCACTCACCTGATCATCAGAGATTTGTCTACACAGCTTTCTTGGTTCATTGTTGCCAGCCTGAATGGGACAAATCCTGGAGAAAAGCAGCATTGCTCAGTGGAGTTCTGTGAAAAGCATCAGTGCATGTCAGAGCATTAATTCAGTCTGGCATTGATGTGAGCTCTCTTTTTGACAGTTGATCAAATGCTCACCTATCAAAAATCACTGCCTCTCACAGCTGCTGCTTAGAACATAACTTGCAGTGTAATGCTCTTGAAATGTGATTTTGTTTGAAGTACATTAGGGTTTTTTGTTTTGTTTTTACTCAGTGAGTAAGAAAATAGGAGATGCTGAAAACTAAATTGGCTTCATGATATAATATCTCTATTCCATGTGATTTTGCAAACCTGTCCTTAAATAAACAAGATGCAATCTCCTCTGAAGTTTCATAGGTTCATAGAATCATTAAATTTGGAAAAGACCTCCAAGATCATCAAGTCCAACCTTCAACCAAACACTGCCATATCACCTAAATCATAGCACTGACATGCTCAGTTGCTTCTTGAATATTCCCAGGCAAAGTGACTTCACAACCCCACTGGGCACACTGGTCCAATTCCACATGTCAGTGACAAAATTCTTCCTGATGTCCAGCATCAGCTGAGCCTTCCCAGGCAGGCACAGCTTGGGACCATTTCCTCTTGTCCTTGGAGCTGCTGGTTCCTTGGGAGAAGAAGCCACCCCCCACCTTGCTACAATCTCCTTTCAGGCAGTTGTAGAGAGTGGAAATGTCCCCCCTGAGCCTCCTTTTCTCCAGGATAAACACCCCCAGCTCTCTCAGCTGGTCCTTACTTGATTTACTCTCTAGGCCCTTCACCAGCTCCATTGCCCTTCTCTGAACTGGCTCTAACACCTCCATGTCAGTCTTGAAGTGAGGGGTGGAGAGCAGAGGATTAGAGGTACAGCCTCAATTTTTGCTTAATATTACAGAAATACTCAAACCGGCAGTTCCCTGTAGACCCAAATAGCAGGAAAACCATATCAGTTGGAATATTCTTTTAGTGCTACAGTGCTAGGCTGAATACTCTTTATGCTAAAGTGCCTCTGATTTATCTTCCCTGTACAGTGGAAAGAAAACTTAATCAGTATTTTTGGTGATCAGAGAAGCACAATTAAAAGCTGCTTCATTAAAAAGACTTCTTAATAAATTCTACAGTCAATTCTCATCTCAGAATACTTCCTGAGCTTGTTTTCTAAATATGCAGAGTTCAATTGTGTGTGTTTTCATTGTATACACATAGATTTTAATTTTCACAGAAGTCCATAAAAAGATCAAGTAGGTTACGTCATTGTTTTTGCTCTTTCCTGTCCTTCCACAGGCAAAGTTTTCTGAAATGCAGATAACTTGTCTGTCATTTCAGACTGTTTGAATCTCATTTCTTCAGAGAGAAGTTGAACATATTTAACTTGAAGATATTACCCACATCTGGCTGAGCACACCATCATTGCTGGTTAGACCACAGTACCTGTATTGCATTGCTTTCCTGAAATAAAAAGCCCTAATTTCTGAATTTTTGCATTTTCCTAAAAACATTTCTGTGTAAAAGCCACCTTACCTCAGCAAGAAGGAGCAGGGCTGGTTCTCAGAACACTCTGTCATAATGTTTTGTGCCTTTGACTTGATGAATAATCCATTTTATTGACCTGAAAAGAGCAATAACTTCCATTTATTTCAGAGGACCATTTTTGTATATATAACACCTCTTTTTGGATAGCACAGTGTTTAGTTCATGTAAGGCCAGAAGCTTCAGGCCCATCTGTGAAGACTGTTTTGCTGAACACATTTCCACCATCAGCACTAGAGCATTTGAATAATTATCCCCAGTGAATAATGCTTTTTCTTTAAATAATCCTCAAGGAACTTGCTTTTCTTTGTTTGCTTGTGGGTTGCTGTTGTTTTTTTTTTTTTTAATGTATTCATTTTTTTTTATTCACTATTTGCTATTTAGTATTTAGTCATGCGTGTTTTTAGTGTTCCCAGGTCATCACTGCACAAAACTTCAGAAAAAGCACTACCTTTTAAATAAAAGAAGTTCTACCTTTTGAGCAACATCAGAAGAAAACTCATGTTTGATCTAGTTCTAGTATTTGATTTTTTATTTGAGGCTTTTTTCTCTAATTCATTTTGATACTTGATATTGAATAATAGAATTGTTTATGTTGGAAAAGACCTTCAAGATCATTGAGTTCAACTGTTAACCCAGCACTGCCAAGTCCACCACCAAACCACATCTCCAAGTACCACAACTACATGTCTTTCAAAAACCCCCATGAATGGTGACTTAGCTACTTCACTGTGCAGCCTGTTCCAGTGCTTCAGAACCCTTTCTGTGAAGGACGTTTTTAGAATATCCAGTCTAAATGTCCCTTGGTGCAATTTGCTATTTCCTCTCTGTATTCATAACAACATTTTTTATTGTCTTTTTATCAGTGGCCAGAGTAAGTTCTAGCTGGCTTTGGCCCTTCCAATTGTCTCCCTGCATAACCTTATGACAATCTTGAATCTTCCTGAGTCACCTTACTCTTCTCAAAGATCATAAAATCTCTTTTTTTATTCCTGTGTTCCAATCAACTTGTTCCCCAGCAGCTTATCTTTCAGCACACAGGGACTGTCTACTCTGGTCCTTAAGATTTCTCTATTGAAGGATGTCCATCCTTCCTGGGCTACTTTGCCCTTCAGGTCTGCCTCCTAAGGGACTCTGCTACCCAGACTGCTAAACAAGCCAAAGTCTGACCTTCACAAGTCCAAGGTGGCAATTCTGTTGACCCTCCTCCTTATTTCCCCAAGAACCAAAAACTCCATCATTTTGTGATCTCTGTGACAAAGAGGCCTCCAACCATCATATCTTCTGTGCTTCTCTGTTCATTAACAGCACTTCCAGTGTTGCACTTGTGGTTGGCACACTCATTGTGTCAGGAAGATCTCTTCCACATCCCAGGATCTTCTGGACTGTTTTCTCTCTGGGGCGTTGTATTTCTAGCAGAAGTCTGATAAATTGAAGTCCTCCATGAGAACAAGGATTAGCAAATGTGAAACTTGTTTGGGACTGCTCTGTACTACTTTCTGAGTGTTCAGGTCAGGATCTTGGAAGGTTTTGAGCCTTTGCATTAAAAGACAGAACTGAGAGGTTTTGAGATTTGCTTTCTTTAACTTCTGGGCTTAGGAGGGTTCAGCATCCTTAGAGAAGGCAGCCTGACATAGAAAGAACACCTGTACATCTGAGCTCAGCTACATAGGAAACATTACCCATGTGAAAGACTTAATACCAAACAGCCAGCTTGGTGTCTTGTCTTCTGGGAGCATGATAAAGTGGGAATTCAGATAAAAGTAATTACTAATATTTAATATCAGTTTATAACCCTGAAAGAGATTTGAGAAACTTCTTAAAACATATGTGCTTGGAAGACTCAAGTTATCTATTTAAAATGGTACTGATAAGGAACAATTTAGTCAGTATATTGAACTGATTGTTGATACATTTTCACAAGATTGCAGTTTTTAGTAAATCAGAAGATTTGTTCTTTTTTAAAGACACAAAAGGAAAGGTTCAAGTTAAGTCAGAGCACAGGAAGCAAGGCAAAATTTGATACCATTGCCTGTGAAAACACTGAGCTGAGAATCTATTCTGAAGAAGGACAGAAACGTTCCTGGCATGTAGGAGATCAAAAGAACTCTCCTGCAGGTCTAAAAATGAGCACTTGCTCTGTGGAGAGTAATTATTTTGGAGCAGCCAGCTGAGACATAGGACCTTGTGGGACCAGAAGAAGTTACAACTAGCATCATTATCATCAGGAGATCAAAAGATTTTAAGATAGATGAGAATGCCAGCTGCTCTCTCAGGAAATACTGCCCCTTTGTTACAATAGCTTAACACTTTCATTTTAAGAAGGCTGTTATGTATCTATGTATGATTTGTATCTGAGTCATAAAAACTGCAGGTACCTGAACATAGTCAGACTTACTGAGAAAGTGCCTTCTCCCATGAAGTAATGTTTGTTGAGAACAAGAAAAACATAAATAAACTCAAGATCAAGATTAGCGAGGAGCTGGAACAATTTCCCTGGAGAGAGAGACTGAGGGAGCTGGGCTTGTTGAGACTGGAGAGAGATGGTTTAGGGGGGGATCTTAGTACCTGTCCTCAACTATCCTATGGAAGGAAATAGGAGATAAAAGAGATGGAGTCTTAGAGGAAGAATGAGAGGTAATGGACAAGAGCTGGAAGATGGCAGATTCTGGGTCAGTATTAAGGAAAAAAACTCACCAAGAGTATGATTGAACACTGTAATGAGTTTCCAAAGAGGCTGAGGGATCTCCACCCTTCGATATATTCAAAGCTGCTTTGGAGAAATCCATGACCAGCCAGCACCTAGCAAAGGAGTTTAAATTTCTACAGGTCCTTCCAACTTACATAATTCTGTGGTTGTAAGCTGTGGGTTACAATACAAACAGGATCAAGTGTGTTTACCTTGGCTGGATGCCTGACCCAAGCCTTTTGCTTTCTTCTCCCTTCTCAAAAGAAAAGGGGCAGAAAATAAAAATAGAAAAGCTCATGGAATAAGTCATTTTAATATTCATTACTTCCCACTGGCAGGTAGATTTCCAGCCATTCTTTGGGCCTCCACAGCTATAGCAGTTGCTTGGAACCAAAGAGCATAATCACAACTGCACCCACATTTGTTTCCTTGTCCTCAGCAGCTGATTGCAATGTCATATGGTATGGAATGTCCCTTAAGTCAGTTTGGGACTGACACATCAGCTATCCTAGGTGTGCCCCCTCAGCCTCTTGCTCACACACAGCCTACTGGCCTTTGGGGGGGAGAGAAAGCCCTGATGGCAGTGCAAGCACTGCTCAGAAAAAGCCAGCATGTTGGTGTGTTTTCAATACTATTTTAGCTACAAATGCACAACACAATATAGGATACTATGAGGAAATTTAATTCCATCTTATCCAGAGACAGTACACTAGAACATAACTGTACAGGATACAGACTTATTGCTTGCAAGGGACATCTACAAAGATGGAGAATGAATCAAAGAATACAGTTTACCCTGAATTGTGACAATGCTGTTGTTCAGATCTACTTATTTCTATACAATTGACCTGACATTAATGCACAGTTGAAACTGACCTTAGGATGTACCTGTATGAGAAGACAGTTGAAGGCTGCGCTCCCCAAGTGCTATGCAATGACTAGAATTTAACTGAAAGAACTTGGACATGCCAAGGATAAATTGCCTAGGAAAAACCCCTAGAATTAACTGATTTTCTTCACATGTTAGTATTGATTGGACTGCTTGAGTGGTGAGAATTGCAGCAAATCCAATTAGCAATTTTTAAAATAAGCAAATGTGCTATGGTGGCCAAAGCTTGTTGCAGCCTGAGTATCTGCTAGTAAAGTCCAGGGTTAAAAAGCAAAAAGAGCCTTTGCATAATACCCACAGATGTTTAATTCAGAGTCCCAGAGCAACCACATGTTGAGGGGCCAGGTTTCTCTCTGTGTCCAGAGCTCAGGGCTGAACTGTGTTCTCAGTACAAAGATGATGGCCAATGGGGGAATGGAGAGGGAGGGGCTCCGGACAGGAACAGATGTAGACACAGGGGAAGGAGACAATGGGGCTGTAACAGCTTTTTGAGGGAAGCTTTTGTGTCCCCCTAACTTAGGGGATGCCCCCCAGGGTCCCCACAAAAGTTTGTTTTTATTTTTTTCCTCCAAAGTCTGTTTCCCAGCTTTAATGCCTAATCCTCAAATGTACTGCTAAGTACATTTAGTGGTGATTCAGAAGATCTACCTATCCACTGCTTCTGAATTTTCTACACCACAATGGGTGTTACTTATCTTAATCAAAGTTAGTATTTTCAGCTTTAAGGTGCACCTCCTTAACTCTCTCTGCTCTTCTGCCTTCCTGACAGTTTACTATTCACAGAGGTGCATCTATGCAGCCAAAACCAGTAGATTTGTTCAAACAGAAAAGAGCCAACATGGCACCTGATTGAGAGAACAGGTTTAGATGGGCTGTCTAGCAAGCAGATCACACACCAGGGCTCTCTGATTATACACTGGACTTCTCCACAATATTTCCTGAGAATGGAGGCAGAAAGTAAAAAAACACCAACCACCACAAACTGATATTTTTGAGGGGCATTTTCACTATCTTTCCTAAGGACAGTTGAGCCAATATCTGGTGAAGAAGGAACTCTGACTTGCTGAATACAGATTAGTTCTTAAAGAACAGGTTATGGAGTGTGAGTGATATGATCTATAGAGAGTCTGTAGAAAAAACAATTGTTAAAGAAACAATAAAAGACATTAATAGAACTGAATTCTCTGTGTGAGGGCGGTAGATAGATGGAATCAGCTGTTTCTTGTTCTGCTATCCAGGTGCTAGACAATTTCTACTTTTCATCATTCAGACAGGTAAAATCCAGACAAAGTTTATTTATGACTCGTTCAAACTAATTTGTTCTGTTGCAAATTTTTTATAGCTTAAACTAGCTCTTCTCTCTCCCTCTCATCTGTCACCCTGACAATTTTACAGACTGATTTCTATATTTTATTTCCTGAATTAAATGAATGTATTTTTTCTCAAATGTCCTTTCCAAACATAAGGTCTCCATTCAGTTGCCCATTTCTAGCAAGATTTCCTGCACACATTCCAGTCTAAATTAATTTCTCTTGAAAGGGATGAATAAAACTATGATCTATATGACTGATCATTAATGGTTTAAATAATGGTAATGATTGCAAGATGAAATCAGACCAGCACTGAGAAGCTTGTCATGGTGTTTAATTCAGGTGGCTGAGTAAAAAAACCCATGATCTAATGATAGCAGAAGTAATTTTTGACTTTTTTTTAAGTCAAATGCCTTGGATGAACTTGCAGTATAAATTGAAAGAAAAAAAAAAATCTATTTTGACATTAGGACTTTCTCTACTGAAATATTTCAGGTGACACAATGAAAGTAAGAGTCCCAAACCTATCTTTATATCTAGAGTTTCAGTAGGAGCACTATTTAGACCAAGGAAAGAAGAAGAAATTGAGGATTAGTAGATAAAATGCTTTTATTGTGTTAGAAAATGTTTCTGTATGAAAAAATATTTTGCCATGCTTTGCATTATGTAAACTAAAAAAAAAAAAAATTCACATAATTCTCTTTAGGTGTCAGGTCACAAACAAAAAATAATGAGTAAATGAAGGACCCAGAAGTGTTGCTTGTGAGATGGCTGAACATGAGTCAGTGTGTGCCCAGGTGGCCAGGAAGGGCAGTGGCATCCTGGCCTGTGTCAGCAATAGTGTGGCCAGCAGGAGCAGGGCAGGGATTGTCCCCCTGCACTCAGCACTGCTGGGGCCTCACCTCCAGTGCTGGGTCCAGCTCTGGGCCCCTCACTGTGAGAGAGACACTGAGGGGCTGGAGTGAGTCCAGGGAAGGGCAGGGGAGCTGGGGCAGGGTCTGGAGCATGTCTCTTGTGAGGAGCAGCTGAGGGAGCTGGAAATGTTCAGCTGGTTTAGCCATGGCAGAGGGTCGGAACTAGATGATCTTTAAGGCCCCTTCCAATCCAAATAATTTTATGATTTTATATTATCATGAATAATTGAAGTCAAAATCTTTTTCTTCCAGATAGGACTACTATGGATCTTAATTCCATGGCACTCACTTTATTACGGGTTTCTTTCCAGAGTATGCAGAAACAGATGATCAAAAAAAGAAACAATAATTTGTTTAATAAAGACTCATCCATGGTCTCCTACTGTTACTTTAAGATGTCAGGAAAACTCCTGAAGAAAATGAAGAAATTAAAACAAAATAAAAGGAAACAGAGAAATGAATTTAATATGGTGATTTAATGATGAATGCCCCCATTTTCTATATTAAATAGTTGCAATCACCAGTGCTTACATTCAAATATCACATGAATGGCATTAAGAATGGATATCCAAGGCATTAAGAATGGATATCCAATGGATATCTTTCAATCTATGACAGCAGTAACTGCAAATCAAACTTTTCCTAGGCCTCCTACTTAGAAAAATCACACAGATCTAGTAGAAATACTGAACAAAATAAAAAAAAACAGCAGAGATAATTTAAACTCTGAAACTGTAAATTTCTGAAAACTTGCTCGTAAGGGAAGTTGATTAATCAACATGCCTAAAAAGAGCTGTTGCCACCTCACTCACAGTCATGTTGTACACTTTTAGGGCCTAAATGATGCTGTGTTGGCATTTTGGTTTTGGTCAGGAGATGAGTTATTCAAAACTGATGTTTACTTGCAGAAGTTCTGACAAGTCCAATATGAACACTTTGATATAGATACTGGGTAATTTTTACCTCGACTTTTCCTCCAGCATTCCTCTTGATATTAATGGAAACTTGGGTCAAAGCTCTAAACACTGACAAAGCATAATTGCATGCAATTCTCCTGATTTGACATATCTATTGCTACACCATTAGAAAATACCATTATCCCAAATATCTTCCAGCAATTTTCCCTGTGCTCTTGCAGTGTTACTAATTTGTGATTTTCAGTATGGCTTGTTTTTGTAATATTGACAAGTGGCATATAACCACTCAATCAAGCATATCAAGTCCTTTAATTTGGCCTAATTCAGGCATCAATGAAAGGTGTGAAGCTTTTACATTTGCTCTGCTGAAACTAATGTCCATCAGAAAGCAAATTGATTTTTGGTTTCAATACAAATCAAAATTTCATCACATGAAAAAATGTTGTCAACCCTGCTAAATTGATAATGAATGAACAAAGTAAAGCAAGTGCAGAATATCTCCCTCACATTTTCCTTTTCACTGGTGTATAATTTCTAGCCAAAGTAATTTTCCAAAAGATGAAAAGCCTCATTTTTTTTTGTATGGCATGGCTACTTTGTTGAATATTTCAGACTACCTTTAGCTCATATTCTATATTATGATACTTCATATAGTCAAAATGGATTCCTTGTTATAAACATTTCTGTTCTGATTAATAGCCACATGCAAGAGAAAAAAAAGTAAAGTGTGGAGAACATAGATCTGCCAAACTGTGTATCCCATATGTGACTCTAGCTTCCATTTTGTGAAAGATACATAGGTGGCTTGCACAGAAACAACTTTTAACAGTCTTGAAAATCAAATAAAAAAGCATGATGATTATGTCTATGTGTCTAATTCCTCTGTTTAAGGAAGCTGTAATTCCCCTAAGAACACTGATTAAGAGACATGTTTTCTTTTGTTCTCTTCATGTGATTAGTAATCTAAGTAATCTTAAACTGTCCTACAACAATTATAATATAAAAACCGAAAAACATCTGGTATTGCTTTTAGTTAATTTTTTTAACTTATCTGAAATTCTGCAAGTAATACGAATAGAATAGGGTCAAACAGTTAATCCTTGATACCATCTCTCCAACATTTTCAACACATTAATCTTTTGGGTGTATTTTCTGTGTGTTGATCTGTGCCTGGAGATCTACATTGCTTCTAACAGGCTTATGAGCAAGTTGTTGATGCCATGGAAACATTTGCTTTATAAACTGTGTCGTGGTTTAGGGATCATATTAGTGCTCCCACTAAAACGAAAAACCACTAGCTGCTCCCCCCCAACCACTTCCAGTGACAGACAGAAGGCAGAGATTCTAAGCAGAGATAAGAAGAATTTACTGGAAATAACAATGAAGTAAGAAAACCAGCAGTAACAGCAACAACATTAAGAACAAAAGAATACAAAAAGAGGGTGATTCATATCCAGATAATGTTCACTGACCGACCTGACTTGGCACTGCCCAGCCCTTTGACACACAGAACAAATGGCCTCTGGACCTCTGTGTGAGTGCTTCCCCCCCAGCCCAAGACCAATGGAAACCAATGGCAGACAAACCGTCTGGTCGGGACTCCAGCAGAGCTATCACACAACTCCCTTTGCCACTCACTCCCCTGAAAAGGACAAAATGAGGCACCTTTTCCTGCCCCCGAAGCCACACGCACCTTCTCAGAAGCGACAATCCCCTACTCCCAGCCCCAACAATGGTGGCAGTGCCATGGAACAGCTACCTAGACATGCCCACATGGCTCTAGGCTCTGCTCCCTCATGACCTTGGCTGAAATTAGGAAAAACTCTAGAACAATTAATTGCAACAATGTGCAATGTCTCTAGCTCACTGCTCATTTGTGCAGAAACTAAACTATTTAGCTAATTTTATTTAATTAAGTCTGCCCTTTTCAAAATTTTCCCAGGAAATCTGTACACTGAATCAGTATCTTCATGGCCTTCTTGTTTATTTGCCATACTGTGATATTTAAAATGCAACTTCCCACTGATTTCTAGGAAAGGCAACTTAGGAACAGTGTGCATTGCTTATCAAGTGTTAGAACCCTTAGCAGATTCACCAGTTGTAGAATATCCATCTTACTTTATGTGATATTCATAAAATTCAAAATCTAGTAGAGTTACATCAGGATAAAGCTTGTATAAACAAGGTCTGATCCTCATCTCTGTTTAAATTTTATTTATCATGTCCTTCTCCTTGACTTCTACAAATCTAGTTGATTTTCAGGTGAAAAAAATTGTATCAAATTAATAACATTTAACTGCCATTAAATATAGATCTATATTCACACACTGATTAGTTTATAACTCAGCTTGCATCTTTAGCTCAGCTAGTTCTGTCTCTGAGCCCCAGGCAGGCTCTTCTTGAAATGCTTACTTTTAATTTTAGAGATCTTACAATAAATCATGCTAAAACTGGAACAGGCTTTAGCCATCCTCCAGCCCCATCTCTTTCCTCCATTCTTAATTGCAACATAATTGAGAAGCACCTGAAATTACACACATACTTGCTGAAAATGTTTTGAAGGATGCCTTTATGCCTGCTGCACAACAGCTTGTTTGCTGTTGTATTCTCCTAAGACGTGGAAAATCTGGCTTTCAAAAAATCCCAAGACAAGGACCTAGACTTATTTGTCTCAGTTCTTGCAGAAATGACCTAAAATCTAACTTTTCAATGTAGGATGGACAGAGCCATCCTTACATAAGGCTGAAAATAAAGGCAAAAGAAGACTTCACATTGTCTTTGGAGGCATAGCTGCAGTTGTTTGCTTTGGAGAAAGGATGTTTAATCTGAATCACAAGTGGATGAAAATACTTGGTTCATAGACTTGGGCATATTTAGTAGGGCGTCCCATAGTAGTTGGTATGCACTTAAAATTTCCTGTAATTGGTCTACCACTCAGTGTGCAAACGACTTTTAGGCTCTCCTTTAGAAACTGTATATATTCAAGTCTGTATGTGTGAAGTCTTTCACAGGCATTCAGGAATTTTCCACCTACAGCTTTCTGAGACACACTGCTATCAGCCAAATCTTGGCCAGGATCTCTGTGGCCCCACGAGGAAGGTACATGGTAGAGCCTGTTCAACCCCGTCTGGCTTGAATATGCCTGACACTTGGGTGGGATCTAGTCCTTAGCCTGTGTGAAATTGAAATATTCTTGTCCTCATAGATGTTTTCTGCAATTCAGTGGTAGTAGATACTGTGTTTCCTTTTGGAGGTCATGTACACACAGGGTAAGATCAGGATGACTCCAAGTACATTTAAGGAAAGGAGAGTCTCTCCCACAGCACTCATTGTTCCTTTTCTCATGCTGCTGTAAACAGAAATGCTATGTCCCATCTCCAACACATTTACTTCTCAATTTTCCTTTGATAGGAATTGGCCAGCTTTAGGTTAATTTCTTCCTGTGGCATCATATTCAAATTTTCAAGAATTTCTTTCTTTGGTAGAAAGTCATCTCTGAATGGAAATAAAATCAGTAAATGTAGTTTAGTTAAAATCCAGTCATGATCTCCCCATTTTAGAAACTCATTACTGTGGATTAGTTGTCTATTGTGACAGTATTTCATTAACTTCAACTGGAAAGGGCAAGAATGATGTGTGCCTGTCAAATCTGAACAGGAGGAAGATATTTATACTGGTTTTGGTATGCTTTCTAACTCTAAAGGTAGTGGGAAGAGACGGTCTGTTTTTTTATGAACTTTGAAAATGAGCTTCTGTCCATCTGTGTTCAAATTGTTTAAGCCTGATATTTTTGTCAAATCCATGGGTAAGGTTTCTGTGTATATTTTTGCATGTAGATTTGCTATGTGGATTTTTAACTTCCTTGATCCCCAATGTAAAAGTAGTGTGGAAGTGTGTGAAACATTTTTTATTTCAGGTGGATACTGTAAAGTTTATTTAATTGATCAATACCTTTGAAGCCCTCAGGGGAATAGAAAATGAAAAGGGACGCATAAAGTAATTCAGATTTTTTAGCTGAGCAAAAGACCTAAAAAACCAGTATTATTATTAGAATGCTGGAAGTGAAAAAAAAAAAGAAAATGCTGTAAAGAAGGCTCTTTTAAAAGCTGAAAGATTGCCAAACAAGATCATCATTTAGGGCTTTACAAGGGTGGGTTCCAATGGGACTCTAAATACAGAAATCTCAGTCTACATCAGTAGAAAAGTAAATCCAGTAGAAAACCTAACAGCATTAGTGGTGCTTGGGAATTTTGAAGTGAATGCTGCATCAAGCCACTCTTACAAGATGGAATGGAAAGTGATTTGGAAAGAAAGAGCAACAAAATGCCAATGGTATGGTGTCCTGATTTAGGGCAAATTTGGGAGGAAACTTCCAAAGGGATCCCTCTAAAAAGCAAACTCAAGCAGCCCCTCCCGCTCTGGTTCGGGAAAAGATTTCCTTGGAGAAAAGTGGAAAAGAACTCTTTATTTAATGAGCAAAGTATAACAAGCATAAAAAAATGAATAATATGAAACATAAAACCTCACATTATTCTGAAAGGATGGCAAATTCAGGAAGTCCTTTTCATGAGGGGTAGCTCAGCTCACTCGGTCTCTTATCAAGTCCCTCTGGCACTGGAAAATGCCACGTTCCTGGCCCTGTTGGGCCACAGGCATGAGCTCCTGGTGCTCTTCTGCGTTTTCAGTCCAGAGCAGGAGGGATCAGTTCCAAGAGAGAAAAAAGCCACAGTCCAGGGAACTTCGCTGCCTCAGCTAGCTAAAAAAAAACCTAACCAAGAAGCAAATGAGATTGCTCTCCTGTTGTCTGTGCTGCAGACAGCACAGTCTTTGAGAGAGAAAGCTGAAACTCTTATCTTTATGTTTTTGAATACAGCCACCTCAGACATTCCACCACTTCTCCTTCCCCCCTGCTCACTCTCAGATCTAGTTTTAAGGGTGCACAACTTATTTCTAGACTGAACAGACAAATGGGTATACAATTCAGCATCATGAAGTTGCCCCAGGACATGTTGTCTCCTAAGCAAAGGCTGACAGGAAATTTTATATCCTCTAGACAAAAGCACAGGCTCCTGAAAGCAAAATCCTCTCTTGAGACCAGAAGTATCAGTATTGTAAATTTACCTCAACATCTATGGCAGTTAACTAAATGACTATTGTGACATTATTCACAGAGTCAAAAATATCTCATCCATTCCTATAGGTGAGAAATACTTGCTATCTACAATGACCTTGTCCTTGTTCCTCTGTTTCTTAATTAATATTTCTTCAGCCATTTCCCTGTTTCTGATAATACTCTGCAGAAGTGTTGTATGATTCTAGAATAGGTTTCATCAACAATGATCAGTCTGAGGTTTTAAAGATACTAACCAATGTAGGCAAAACTGTGCTCCCAATTTATATACTGGGGTTTTAGCATAGCATAATGGAGAGGAATCATTTAAATACTGTTGAGCTGATGGAACAGGGAGAAGGTACTCAATAGAGAAGGTACCAGATGCTAACATTTAATCTTGAAACTGCAATAAACTGTCCCAAACCATCTTCTGACACTGTGTGTGCTTGCATTCTTTGATAATGATTACCATTGAAGGATGCAATGTTGGCATGATGACTTGAGATAAGAATTGAGTTATATTGCAAATTGTTTCATAGAGGGTTAGTGACTCAAATATTATCAAGATGAAGTGTTGTGAGCTAATCTTCTCTTGTAGTTGAGTCTTCCCTCAAAATCCAGGTCTGTGACCTTGGTGACATGGGTCATGGTGACAAATCTGTTTCTAAATCACTTTAATTTAATTGTACCAAAAATATAGTTTTTCTGGGAGATGAGGAAATGGGAATTTATTCCTCCCCTGTCCTGTTTTATAAAGTCAGGGAAGGGCTGGAGTTTTATCTTGGTCCAATAGTCTAGATGTGCCTGACAGCCCGTCAGCTGTCATAGAGAGGGAAGGAGGTGTTGAGGGGAAGTTGAGAATGAGAGACATTAGTTCCTATAGCTGAAAGATTACATCATGGTAAGTGCTGAGAAACTTTATATCTCTACCCAAACCGAATTGTTTATTTCTGAGCTGAAAGTAGAACATTCTGTTTAGTGGTATTGTGATCCTCCTGTTTTTTGGACAAAGATATCCAAAAGAATTGTGAGTACTCCTAATGTGAGAACTCTGTCACATTGGACCCAGAGTTTTGAGGACAGGTATTGACATAGGAGAAGATGGGACTACAGCAGTGTCAAGCACGGTGCTGATAACTTGGTCACACTGACTGCAGTTGACCTTTAAGAACATCAGCTTATTTGGGACCAAAAAGCAATAGACTTCCTCTGAAGTTCTCTGTGCCTGATTATTATTTTTACTCCAGACTGCACATTTCTCACCCTCTGCAGCTGGAATTTTAATTGTCTCTTCAGTTCCTGTAACAGCTGCTAAGAAGCTCTGCTCTTCCCCTAGCTGCTCTATTACAGCTACAGAGCACGAAATGTAGTTAATTTTTTTTATTCCTGAATACTTATTTTTTATCTCATTTCAGTTAACTTGACTTCTTACTAAATGAATGCAGCCTTAATGCAGTTTAAAAGTGTTGGTGGCTTTCTCAGATGACAGGCAATAAGCATACTGGCATGTTGAAACTCAGTTTGCAGATGATGCTGAAGTGCAGTGAGGACATGCCAGCATTCATCCTTGGCATGTTAGATTTGTGCAAGGAAAGCAAGTTGCCTTGTACATGTGCTTTGCAATACTGTAGGGAAAGCTGGCTCTAACAGATGAGGAAGGAGATCTATTGATGTTTCAATACTGTAAGCTGTAAAGGCCTTTCAGAGCCACCACCTGCACATTTTCTCAGGTTGAACATTATCTCTCCTTGCCCAAAACAGAATAGTTTCTCCTCATGGAAGGCCAGAAACATGTCCTTTCCAGGCATCCCCTGATCGAATTCAAATTCTGGGATCTATTCCAGGGATTCATGGTGGGATTTGGAGGTTGGCCAGCACACACGTTGTGCTGTGTGTTTCCTTATCTGAAGAGGCAGCTAGCAAATGTTAAGAACAAGCCCCTTTTTTCTCTGTTCATTTGATTTTTTTGAGTTGCACTGCTCCTGTGTCTCTAAAGCAGATTGGAAGGCCTGAGAAAGAATTATGAATAAGTCAATCAGCAATCTGTGTCCTAAATATTGACTTTGACTACTATTATGAGTATTTAGATTCAGGAGCAAGTGCTCTCATTGGCTGCCAAAGGACAGGATTACTTATGAGAAAAATGGGTTAGACAATCTGCCTCACAGAGAAAATACATACAGGCCACCCTATGTGTGTGGTCATCTTGGAAAACAAATAATTAAGGCCAATGAAATGGAAAGGATTATCAATACAGATATTTGCTTTCTATTTACATGTAACTAATACGCCAAATATGCTCAAAAATAAGGATCTGCATGTATTCTGTGATTCCTGATTGGAAATGATAGATTGGCACTTAATTTGCTGGTAGTTAAAGAATGGTACATGGTAATAGCTGCTCTGTAGATGTTAAGGATAAATTATGCTAAAACAAAACCATAATTTCACCATTATCAAATATGCATTACTGATATTCTTTTACAACTTTGTTTTGTATTCAGGTAAATAGACAATTTTTAAAAACCTTTCACACTATTTATGTTCTATCTCCTTCTATATTTTAATACCTAATGATTTTCTATTTCCTCATTATTTGTTTTAGGGAGCCTACCCATCTTTTAGAGAAGATTTTAGGGTTCAGTTGCTCAAAAGTAACATGAGATTTTGCCTGCCTTATATTGTTTAATTAACCAGAAGTTACATAAAAACAGCTTTCAAGAATGAGTTAACACTTTACCAAGAAATCAAGGTCTTTTGGCCACTTAAAGTTTGTACAGCCAAAACTGAGAAATCTCAAAGTGTCTAGTAATTTTTGAGCAAGTCATATTATTTTCTTGACTATCTCATGTCTTTCCTCTTTAATTTCCTATTTCACCTCTCTGTTCTCCTCCCTTTCTTCTGTGTACTTCTTCTTTCCACATCTACAGAATTCCTCTCCAATTATCATAATACCTTTCTTTTCACATTAATTGTTTATGTACTATTAGGAAGACCAGATGATCTTTCAGACATCTGGTTCAATGATCTCAAAAATGTGTTGGCAACACAAGTTATTTGGAAAATGTTAGTGATGGAGTTATCACCACCATCTATGCTAAGTCTGCTGGTGAAATCTGAACTCACCCCAGGGTAACAGGAGGTAATCCCAGGTATCCCAGTCCCTGGGAGAAACAAGGCCTGGCCAGGACCCCAGAGCAAGGAAACCCATAGCAGCCCTTATTCTACACTGAAATAAGACATACAGGAAAAGAGGTGGATATGTAGAGTGAATAAGAAATACTCCTGTGCTTGGAAGTAATCCTGCCTTTTGGTCAGCCCTGAAGTCGTCAGGCAGGTAGACTAGATGATAATTTTAGGTCTCCTCTAACTGCAAATATATTCTTTTCTATTCTGAGCTATGCTGTGCAGCGTTTTGAGGTTAGCTGGTTGCTAGGGTCAAAAGACTTTTCAGTAGTTTTGTAGCAGTAACTCTTGTAGAAGGTGCACCTGTTATCCCAATTGTTAGAGGATCAGATCTTGCTATCTGTGCAGCAAAGCCATTCAATGGTCAAATGGAGCTGTGCTCCTTCCTTCTCAGATAGCTTCACATAATTCTTAGAAGCATATCTCAGAATGAAACATGTCATCAAAAGAAAATTAAGTAATCAGCAATACACAATGACCATTCTGATCATCAAACGTGAATGTCAAAATATCATACTGTGTTATATTTCAGCTTCCTAAGCACTTATTCTATTTATGGTACTCACATCTTTAAAATTTCAACATGCATGTGAGCCCTCTGGAAGGAATCCACTTTGTATTGGACAGGACTGCAGACTGGTAAGAGCAGACTGTGGCTCTTTGTGATGCAGGTGCTTTTGTAGGTCTTCACTGCTTCACTGAGGCAAATGTAAGAAAAACATTGAATTGCTCCTCAGAACCTGCATTTTCAAGATTTTTACAAGAAGCATGTCTAAAGATTGCAAAAATGTTTTTAGCAAATGTTAAACTTATTATAAAAGCTTAATTGTATCCAGGGTTTATGGACTAAAGTGGAGTTACCTTGATTTTCCTCCAGGAAGCATACTCTTTTCACAACTACAAGCAGAATCCTACCTGTTGACTTCTACCAAGTGCATTGAGCAGGAGTTGCTGTGATTGACTCTGCTTGGCTCCTTCAGACACCATTTGGAAGTTAATGGGTATATGTTTAAGGATGGTCAATAATTATGCAAACCTGCCTCCGTGTAAGGTTTCCCTTGACCTTTTTGTCCATTATTTCTATGTGTCAGTATTATTTCTGCAGTCATCACTCACATAATCATCTTTGATTTGGCTCTTTTTTTATACTTCAATGACTTTTTATATAGTTCAGAATAATGTGGGAAAAGTGGCTAAGAAAAAGCAATTTCTGAAACACCAAAGCATATTCCATGCTTCTCCAATGTAAAGTCAGCAAAATATTTGTCAGAATGCAATCCCCTATTTATAAATAGGTTCCTTTAAATCCTTTGTTATCATTTAACATGCTTGCAGAATGACTTCTTATCCAAGTAACTGTTTTCATCCAGATAAAATTTGCTTTCCATTTTGTAGTTGCTTTTATTAGAATACTGTAGCTGAATTTCGCTCCTCAGGCAACATTCTCAAGTCTGCAGTATCACTTTTATGGCTTTTTAAAAAAAAAAACCCAGGTCTCTATACTTGATTTTATATTGTTATTTGAGGTGTTTGTGAAATGCCTTTGACATTCAAAAGTTTGTTCTTACTGTTATGAAGGATAAACCTTGGATGTGGAGGGAAATTTAACCAAAACCAAATGAGTGGTATTCTTGGCCCAATTAGGAACTTTGGTTTTTGGAAGCTCATGAAACTACTCAGATGCTTTTCTCAAAGTCAAGGCTGAAATGCATAATTAACGATAATAGCAAACAACAAATAAGAACACTATACGTGTATCATATAGTAATGGTATACAAAATAATAATAAAAAAAAGTGTTAGATATCAATAATAGTAAGAATTCTTGTGTCTGCAATCAAATATCCAAGTGTCCTAAGGCTTCCATATTAATTTGTGGAGATGTTCTTACATCATGATCTTAAAATTATCTTACTGATATTTGCAAATCAATATTTTGTGTTTACCTAAAAACATTAATCAGTCATCATTTTCTTAACAAAAGGATGACTGCTGATTTAGAGAACTGAAAGATAAATTATTATATGTTTAATTCCTCAGGCCCTTGCACAGAATGTATTGTATCTCCCAAAAGACACCATTTGTAAAACATAGCAATAGGCATTCCAAAGATCACCATTAAATGGTCAACACTATTGCAATGATATATGAAAAGAACATTATTGTTTGTGAAGGAAACAAAGATCTGACTAAAGATCTGATTCAGCTTTGAAGAGAGTCCTGGTATCAAATGCAAATCAACTCCTAATATGGTAGAGTTGTTTTAATTAGCAAATAATAGGAAGCAAGAGGAGTCTTGTGAAGCCCTCTAAAAGTAGGCTTTCTAGGTGATTTTTTCTATTGTTTTGTATATCTAGTAATTCCAGAAAATAGTGTGCAGCACAACATCTCAGTGAAGCAGTTTCCTATAGTCCTGAAGATAGCTGGAATGCTGCTGTTAATCTCAAAGAGAATCAGAATTTAGAAAAAGGTGCTTGTAGGAAAACAGCGACAAAACTTCCCAGACTGATCTCTATGCTTTTATTTATTCTGCCTTTTTTGCTGATGGTAGTTGTTTGGTTATGAAAGGAATTGCAAAGCTGTCAACACATGTCTCTGGAGATTTTATCAGTATAATTTTTTTTCTCTGTTAAATCACGATTAAATTCAAATAAACTAGCCATTTTAAAGAGAACACACTAAGCTTTAACCCTGCAGTGCCCCGGGCACTCTTTCTACAGCTGATGGAAAAGGATGCCTTTGGAGGCCATTATTCTATCCCAACAACGTGCTTGCAATGAGTATGGTGATTGGCACTTTTGGCACCACTGGTGACAGAAGACAGCAAGATGTGAGCTTAGTTTAGCGGTAAAATGGCTTCATAGAAAACTGAAAATTATTTTAAAAATCCATCTACTTTGGTGAGTAGTGCTGCAGGGTATACATCAGTTATATCATAGAATCATAAAGGTTGGAAAAGACCTGTAAGATCATCTAGTGAAACCTTCGACTGAGTACGACTGTGCCCACTAAACCACATTGTGGAAAGGCACATCTACTCTTTTTTGAATATTTCCAGGGGTTGTGACTCCATCACTTCTCTGGAGAGTCTGTTCTAATGGCTGGACATTTTTTCAGTGAGAAATTTTTCCCAGTATCCAAACTGACCCTCCCTTGGTGTGACATGAGGCCATTTTGCCATGTCCCCTTGCTAGTTGTCTGGAAGAAGAGGTCTAATCATCACCTCACAAGAACCTCCTTCTAGATAGCTGTGGAGCATGATAAGGTCTCACCTGAGCCTTCCATTCTACAGGTTAAACAATCTCAATTCTCTCAGCCACTCATTATAAAATTTGTGCTTCCCAGCCACTCTGCCTGCAGCTTGTAGCTCTGTATGGGTTTGATGTGACTGAAGGGCAGGACCTGGTTCTTGGCCTTGTTGAACCTCATACAATTGAACTCAGCACACTGATCTCTATGCACACAATGCACTTTAGCACTGGAGTATATATGATGTGGAAAGTCCTATGCAAAGTGGGTCTACTAAGAAGAAATGACTTGGCAAGAAGGCTTAAGTAGTCCCTGAACCACTAATTAGTGGATTTGGCCTCATTAACCTTTCTAAGTAGGAGAAACATTTTAATTCTTATTAATAAATGAAGAATTAAGAGACATAAAAAGCAAATGTTTTGATCAAAGCTAGGCAGTAATCCTTGTCAGAGGACTGGAACTGAAACCCTAACTTTCAAAGGCTTAGTTATGTGACAGTTTTACTTTTAAGTGTAGTAGTTGTTACTAGGATGTGGCAAATCTCACGAATTACAACCTTTTGTGAGAATGAGCTACACATCCTAGAAAGTCTTTGGTATAACTCAGTTGTTCGACATCACTATTCTTTTTTTTCCCTGTTTACAGGCTTAAAGGTGACAACTCTACTGCTGGTTTTTTTCATTCTGTCTTCTCTCTGCTTCTATACAGAACTCTGAGCTTATTTTTCATTCTGCCTAGTCTCTGCACTAATTTCACCTTATTTTTTATTATTAATTTTACTTTAAGTCATCCTATCTGTTCCCACAGGTGAAATGAATGAATACGTAAAATAAAAGCTCATAGCACTCAATTCTGAACTAATAATATCTCAGTGATTTTCAAATTACTACAGACAAAATGAAGATGACTGTCCTTAGCTGTAATTCATTATTCACCTAGACATTTGGTGCAAGATATTAAATGAGATCATTTAAATGAATCAACCTGCTTCCCTTTTGAGTACAGTAAATCACTCCAGAATAAGAAGCAAGGACTAATACCAGTCACTAATCAGCTGTCAGCTCATTGATGTTTTCATTGATATGAATTAGTGAAATAAATACAAAAAACAGCAGTCACTAAGTTTGAGGTGAAAGTCAATATCATTGCTAAGGGTAACACAAGTTGAAGAAAGCAGTACATGACAGCATTTAGAGTACACAAAAATGCATGTTTAATATTTTGGCTATAACACATCATGTGCTTTTTCTCCTTTTGCTGATAATAAATTGTACATTAGAACCTTCCTCTTTATTACAGGTGTTGTGGATGGAGCCATGCACTTCACTTGTAAGAGAAAGGCAGCAATACACTTTATTGATATAACAAACTTTGATAGTAAATGCAACAGTGTTTTGACAAGATTTGATGCCAAGGCACACTAGATTATTTACTGCATAGAAAAAAGAGAGAAAAGAACAAAACTGCTAGAAACCTCTACCCTAGCTGAGTCATGAGGTTCAGAAAAGACTCCCTTGTGTCCTAAACCACCTCTCAGAGACAAGTACAGGTGTGTCTGGATCCACACAGTCAATGGTTTTTGTCTAAAGGATAATATGCACATGATCAATCCCTTATGGTACTTAGTTAAGATTTCAAAGTTAATGATGTACCATCTTATTTCCATGCCAGCAAGACATCTGGGTCACTGTTTCAGACAGCCTTTGGCTACCCTGTTGTCATCTGTCCCCCAAAGTTCAGCGTAAGCTGGATGCAGCCACCACAACGACCACTGGTGGTTTGGCTTCAGTGGGGGCAGCAGTGAACTCTGCCACAGCAGGCATGCAGTCATTCACTTTTATATATATATCCTGAAGGGTCCCAGAAGTAGTGGTAAACTTATTTCAGATATTAGGTAGTTAATAGTAGATAACAGGGCTCAGAGTAGACTTTTCACTCATTCTGGATTTATATTCTAGTATTTTCCAAAGGTTGTACCATGGATCATATACTCCAAAAATTGAAATGTCTATGTTTCTTTTTGAAGTACTGTGGAGGCACAGAGATGCTTAATATTCACAGTACTTGAGATCTAGCTGCTTAGATGATTTGAACAGCTTTTAGTCATAGAAGTATCCTGTGAAAGTATTAATGATATTTGCAAATGAAGACAAAATTAGGACAAGAGCTTGTGAATTCTCCTTCTTAGATATATAAATGCATTAAAAAGAAACCCCGAGTATATTTCTGAATTACTGTACATATTTTAACACTACTTTTTATAGTTATATTAATAAATTATACTTTATACATGCTTTAAGCATATTCAAATTTAGTAAATGTAGTAGCCATTGGCAGTTGGACTAGATGAATTTTATAGGGCCCTTTCAACTACAACATTCTATTCTAGGATTTCTGAGGTGCAAACACCATGATCCATATGGAGAATAGCACATCCCATCTGTAAGGGCAGAATCACACCCTGAAGTGCTGCAAACCACAGGAGATGGGAATATGGGACAGCTTGTACTAATTGGTCATAGCCGTGTGATTGAGAAACTCTGCTGAGAACAGTGAGCCTGATGGTAAAGCGTTTGTGCTTATGTCTAATTTTTAAACTTGTGAAGTGCTGGCTGCTTCTCTGCAATTGGTAGAAGTCTGTCAGCATTGCTATAATAAACAGGAATTAGGCTAGAACAGCCTTGGTGTTTTAAATGCTTCCTGAATGAGGAATGCAAAAAGCAACCAAACCCACAAATGAAAATAAGTGTAATTCCAGTAATATGCACATTAGCTCACATGGTGTTGCTGTAATTTTCTTCATGAAAACTGTTGAACAGATCTTAAAGTCTTTGTACTTCCTGAGTTTTCTCCCACTTCTGAATGAAGTTAAATTACTTTAAACAATATTTTTGTAACTTGTAAGTGGCAGTTCTAGATATTCAACTGTTCACATTAATCCTTTCCATATATTCCTTCTCCAATGATGCCTTTCTTTACTTAGTACCATTGAGAACTGCTATTCGAAACACTGAGAAAAAAATGTCTGTCCTAACAGACATATCTGTCCTAAACCATGAAGTCCTGCAATCTTGAATTACATGGGTCTTCAAGAAAGTTGATGACCAGCATTTTGCAATAAAACCAGCAAAGACATGGTTTTTACAGGGTTCCATGTAATTAGATTCTGAAAATACCTCACAACAGCCTTTCTGCTCAATTTTATTGGCCAAAGATTACATTTCTTTATGCCTCTGTCAGAAAGGTCCAAAGTCAGGAGCCCTGGTTTAAAAGCATCATTATCAATGTTGCTAACATGTAGCTGACCAGCTTAAGAGATTGTACATTCTGGGTTGTGTGGGCAGCTGAAGACTTGGGCAGGTGACACACACGGACTGACACAGCTGCAGAGCGTGGCACCGCTGGCAGAGCAAGGGCTGCTCTGCAATAAAGGTTTTGCAGTGCTGAATTACACTTTTAAGAAGCAATTATCTGAAGTCTTTCTGATGACTGAGTGAAGACAGTATGAAGGAGATTAACAAAATTTACAGAGCTTTTTTTCTACTCTCAAGGTCCTGAAGGTGCAGAAGGAACCCATGAGTTTTTCTATTTGTGTGAAATAAAACCTGAATATTTAAAACTTCATTATTTTTTAAATTTCACATGTGTTCTTCATCTTGCAGTTTGCAGTGTGTTGTGTCTTCCCTGAGGCAGCACAAGAAGTACTACTTTTTTCCCCCATGCTGTTCTATATTTGAACCTTCTAGAAATTACCTTTTTTAATGGTATGGAAACATGCATTGAACATACTAAGAATTTAAATATTGCACAATATCTACCATGTAAACTTACAGAAGTTATTGGTCTAAGAAAATTATATTATGGATTAATGTTATTCCTTCATCATGCTGTCTTTCACACCCTTTACTGTTAATTCCTTTCAAAGCTCCTATTTATTATTTAAAGTTACAATAGATGAGCTGTCAATGTTTTCTTCGATTAGACAAAAAATTTTATTCAAACAAAATTTCTATGCTCCCAATATTTATTTTTGTCAGCACATGATGGTTGTTTTTTTATTAAGGACAAATTGTTATCACTTAAAACTAATTTTTGCGTGAAGTAACTAATTTTTATATAATTTATAATATATTAGCATTATAGCATATTAAAAATTGGTAACTGTTATTAGATATCCCATAAAAAGGTATTTAATAACCTTTCCAAAGAGGAGAGAAGTATTTTATCTCATTACATTTTAGAAGAAGCTGGGAAGATACGCTGTAGTTATTATGGTTTATAATACTTCCTGTTGCAGTCTAGCTTTAACTTCCTGTTAAAGTCTATCAGAATTTCCTGTGCACAACGGAGCTTTTAGCATCTGTCAGGAAAAAAACTGTATTTTGAAAAGTCCCTAAACCCCTACTTTTCAACACTGGTTATAAAGGTGATTTATGGACATATCTATTTTCAGTGTATGGAATTCATAGCCACAGGAAGTCATAGAATAAAATATCACAGCTATATTTGAAAGGTATCTGCCTCATTTTATCACTAGAGTAATGCTTGTGAGTGGTACATCCCTTAACATGGCAAGCCTGTACAGTTACAAGTGTGAGATTCATTGCCTTGAAGGGGAGAGGAATTTAAAATGTGCCTTGTTCTTTGCTGAAGGTCACCCCATTTTTCCACATCTTTCTAGGATGTGACTGTCAGAACTGAATGGAGTAATCCACAGATTCATTTTTAGAACTTGTTAGTGCTCTTCTCTGGACTTATTCCAGATCCAAGCTCCCCAGTTTAGTCATGCTTTCACTGTGTTAGCCTTCATTGCCAGCATGCCACGCTGAGAGGGCATGCTCTGTCTTCCCTCTCTTAGGCAAAGCCATTTTTATGGGAAATGGCTAAATATAACACAATTGCCATAATAATTTTGCTTCCTAATATGCAAATATACATTTATCACCTTAGATCCATATAAGCAAATTATTATTATGGTCTAGTGAATGATTTTTTGCATCATCAGATTTTATTAGCAGTAGTTTTATTACCCATTATTGCTGAAGATACCAAATACTATTAAACCTGTACTGAAGTCTACAAAAAACATGACTTCCCACTTCTAACTACTTTGAGAAGTCTATTTGTCACCCAGATTCTCCCCTAGTATGGCTTTAATTGTTTTTAGACAGACATATATATAGTGGTAAATTAAATTTTAAAAAATCACAGAAAATCAAACGGTTCTGAATATTCAACTACTTAACGCATTTGCCTTCTCAAGCTGGATTTGCAACCCCATAAAACTTATGACAAGTCTTGATAAGTGCAGATTATTAAAAACAGTTGGACAGATGTAATATGTTTAAACAGTAAGTTTTCACCAACACAAGCACTCACCCCCCTCCAAACATATGCATATGTATACATATATGTAGTTTTAAAAATTTTAAGAGACAGATGTAAAATATTAGACTTGACAGACTG
Organism: Ammospiza caudacuta; assembly: GCF_027887145.1. Classification (NCBI taxonomy): domain Eukaryota; kingdom Metazoa; phylum Chordata; class Aves; order Passeriformes; family Passerellidae; genus Ammospiza; species Ammospiza caudacuta. The sequence goes on along the minus strand of NC_080595.1, from coordinate 90,586,877 downwards.
TTCATCTGTTCTACTACAGTGATGTGATATTACTAAAAAAAAAATAAAAATAGTATTTTATTTTTTTAAGTTCACAATGAGATAGAAGATCAAACATACGGACTGCAAGTATGCTGCAAATTATTTAAAGTTACAACCCAATACACCAAGATCAGCCTGTCATTTCTCTAAACTGCAACATGTACAGAAATGTTAAGACCTCATGCACCAGCCTATACCTCAAACCTCTCTTCAAAGGTCAGGGAGGCAGATGGACCTTCTTAAATGTAGCCAGAAATGCACATTTATATTGGTGTCTCTCCAAGCCTCATAGTATGAGACAGAATCTTGATATATAAAATATAATCATTATTTGCTGCAAATGTGTAGTTTAAAATCTCAAAGGCAACAGCGGACAAGAAAGAAGAAATTAAAGGGATACCAAAGATCACAAAAGCCAACAAATCAGTTGTTACTTTAGGCATATTTTCCTTGTTACAATGACAGCTATATGAGAAAACACAGGCATTTAGTGTGAGAAGGTGTCTCTGGGAGCCTCCTGTGTGGGTCTCAGAAGAATGGTGCAGGAGACACTATCCAGGTGTGCTGCCTGCTGCAGCAACTCAGGTTACACCAGCCAGATCTTTGTGAGAAAGCTGGAAAATATTAATCTCATCGGGGAGCATGAAGGACACAGAAAGTAGGAGTGTTATCCTCACCTTACAACTGGCTTGTTCCCTGGAAAAAACCCTCCACTTTCTGCACTAATGTTTTGCTCTAGTGCCCATGGTTGTTTCTGGTGACCAGGATTCATGTAATGTGAAACATGAGGTGGAATATAGAGAGACTCTTCCCTGAAACATTCCTGTCATAACCAGAACCCCAGCCAGTAAGGCAGTGCTTTCTGCTAGACTTATTGCTTTCCATGTATTTTAGGAAGGCTTGAAAATGCCCACTGAGAAGGATTATTTTGGGAAGCAGATAGAGTTTAGATATATTAATGTATCACATCTACACTGTTAGTGTCTCTGCATACTTGTGCAATGTGCATAGGGGGTGTCTGTGATTCAAGATGTAGGTGATAGATGCTGAAAGACAGGCTGGCTACAGATGGAGATGTCTGGCTTTCTGAATAGACTTTCTGAGAATACATGGCTCACTCTTTTAAGCACATAAATGGGCTCTCTGGATCTCATTCATAGCCATAATTTGCAAACCTGAATGATTAAATACAACTTCCCCTGCCTAAATTAGTATTTAGGCAGATTAATTATTACTGGAAGAGTTCCATCCACTGTCTCTGCAGCTTTTCTTTGTAGTGGAACAGCAGCTTTGTCTCTTCAAAAAGCTATAAAACTAATCATAGGCGTTATAAGATAGTGCTCTAGCATGGCACTCACTCTGACTTTTAAGGCCAGATCTTAATGGTTTATTGTAGCCTATAAGATTCAGTCCTAAAACACTCTAAGATGTGCAAACTTGTGAGTCATCTTCCCAGCCCCACCTAGGTCTCTTGTAGTCATCCATGTCTGCAGCACAGAACTGCAGTTGTGTTTTGTAACAGGCAGAAATTCTGTAATGGGATTCCTCACCTAGTTTATAATTTAGCTACTATTTATTATTTATCTGTATCTTCACTTCTCCATTAACATGTTTAGAAAGAGGCAAAATAAAGCATCAGCCTCTGCCCCATTTCAAAAGCTGGGAAAAGATTGTTCTGCTAAATTTTTATTGCAAATTAAAGTAGGTGAAGAATTGGACATTATTTATTTGTTGTATTTGTTTAAATTTTTTAGGGTAAGAAATAGATCCATTTTAAAATGGATAGTCCAATTCCTAAGTATCCTAAAGTATGAAGTCATAAATTTTCCATATAGAATTGTAGCATTTTATTAAAAAGACTATCCATAGTCTGTACTTGCAGTCAAAGGAGAAAGTATGGAAGATAAAACACTATGTTAATTTATCTTTATGCTGTGAAAAATAAAACTGAAAAAAGTTACACTGCGGAAAGAAAAATCAAATTACCCTGTGTATATTTCAAAGAATGTCAGTGTTTTTCCCCATGTATTTCGCATGAATGCAAACGATACCTGTTTCTTGTTCAGCAGTCTTGCTGAGTATAATACTAAACAAAAGCAAAATAGAACCTTTTCATGAGGCTGAAGGATTCAAGCAAAATCAGAAATATCCAGAAATGAAACATTAGAGAACATTGCAAGCTACTGAGCTGCCATAGAATAATTTTTCCCTGTGGTTATATAGATGGCAGTAAAAGAACCGGATGCACTAATTAATTTTAACTGATGTGGATTATTCTGCCTAGTGTGAAGAGTGTGTTTTGGCTATTCTGACAAATAGATGAAGCTCTTTGCATGGCACGTATTGCATGTGGTATTTGGATAGTGAGTGCTTGTTCCAGACTGTGATGTCTCTAATATCATGGATCCAGATTTCTTTGATTTTAAGATTCTGCACAGCCAAAGAATACACTGACAGACAGACAAACTGACAAATACATAGATGAATGCATGTTACATGCTTAAATGCTTAAAACTCTTTTAAACGAAACCCAGACCTCAGACAGCTACCCCAGCTGAAGGTGTGTATTTAGATTTTAAAGGTCATGTGTGAAACAGGAGGCTTGCAAAACAAGCCTCCCCACACATATAGAAACAATGATTTTATCTTCTAGTTCTTGCTTACAAATAGTATACCCTTGTGCCTTATGCAATGGTAAAGTAATTATGTGCTTTTGATTTTGTCAGTACCTTGGAATAGGTCATGAAAATAAGCCCACCTCTTATACAGTGAGGCTCTTTGCTATTTTCAAATTGTCTAAAATCTAGCACAATTAATTGATCATTACTCTCTGAAAGCCTTCTTGGCTGTATGGAATATTTTACCACTGTGGCTTTTGCAATTTAAAAGTTGGTTAGATGGGGCACAACTGGATGGATTAGGCAGGCCAGCATTACTGTGTTTTTCAAATGGCCATTTTTCATAATAAATGGCTTGATTTCTCCATCCAAAACACTTCACCAGCAATACAGCTTGTTCTAAAAGGAATAGTTAATCTACACTGGGGTGTAGCCCAAGGCTTCACTCATGGATACAGTATACCTGCATCAGAGTTGTGTTGACTGCCCAGTAAATACGATTGTGAATAGCCCCGGCATAGGAGGATGATTAGTCTGTGCACTGTAGCTACATTGCTCCCAGTTCTGAACCTAACTCATTGAGAGCCAGTCTGGGGATGCTCATGCAGGTCTATCCAAGGTGTATCACTACAGCACATGCGTTTATGCATTTGTCTGAAACGCAGCTAAAAACAGCTGTGACTGACAAGGAGAGCAAAACCTTCTTACTGCAAGGTACCCTTTGCCACATAAATCAACATCTCTGTGAGTCTGAGATAAAACTACTACAGTGTACTCTCTGTGGGTCTGAAATGGAAAGGGGAGTGTGAACAAAATACAGTTGCCTACATAGGTAGTATTTTGTGTTTGTGCAACATTGATCTCCAGTGGCTGCCAGTTTGTTTCTGGATGGAGGTCAGTTGTAAAGCTCAGGCTGTGTGACATCCAGGTCTTATTCCTCTCTGTCATTATGACATTATAAACAGTAACTATTAGCTAATATTCTAATTACTGAGAAGAGAGTTGTGCCAGAAGCTCCTGTCCTCGTGTCCTTCATAACAGATCCTGGGACTTAAAATCAGCACTTTCTGCCAGGACTTCGCTGTCTTGGCTTTTCATATTGCTAAGATAATCTTTTCACCTCTGCATTTAGGTCACAGAAACATTGAAATTTATTCAAATCCTGTTGTTTGATATGTGAAATTATTTATCTTTGAGATATAGTTTGTATTGGACAGGAGTTTCATTTAAAATGAATGATTATTACATCCAGGTGGCTTAAGTTAGTTGTGAGTTCTTATTTACATTTTCAAATTGAAAACACTGAAATAATATACAAATGCACATCAGGTAGAAGGAGACCTCACTAGCTTAAATGTGACCCACTGATCAATTTTTCATTGTGTTCTTTGGTCATGATTAATATAGAATGTGGTACCTACCCCAATCTGGTGCTGTATTTTCAGAAGTGATTATTTGCATGTAGACAGGCACATGTTCACTCAATGTTGTGGATTTCTACCTCAGATGTGTGTATTTAAGCAGTGTTTCTAAAGCTTACGCCAATCAGTCATCCTTGCTCCTTTGTCAAGATATTATTTTCCTTTGCAAAATTCTGAGGTCATAATGCATTTGGTAGTAAGAAGCTACCATCACTAGGTATATGGAAATATTTCATTATTCAACAATAATCTAAATTTTAAAATCATAACATATGTCAGAGTAGCATATCTGACATTCTGCTTAGTATACTCACTTTTATCAGCTTTTGAAGAAGCTTCTATGCACATATGAGCAATAGAAGAATTAATTCAAAATAAGTGAAATAGTAATTTCCATATGTTGCTCACCATGCCATAGAATGGAGGCTTTGCAGTCTCAGATAATATCCTAATCTACGTGTATCAGTTTGTTAATAATTTAAAAGAAGCAGCTAGGAATATAAGCTACATCTCATTGGATCTAAAATTACTGATGCAAGGTCAGCCTTAGAGAGAGAAGGAGAATGTGTTACAGGAGTGTGACTTTGTGTTGTTCTAAAAATGTTTATAATTCTCTTATTTGACCATGCGTCATATCAGGGTGAAAAAAAATAAAACCGATTAAATACTACAATTTATCATGTTTATCACTTTCTTCTACATCATTACAGGTGTAATAGATGAATATTTTATTTCCTTTATTTACTATACAAAGATTGAAAGTAGCATCTACTTTGTTCAATAACTTAATCTTCTGTGCTCTTTGCACTTTACTGTAGGGAAAAAAGGAATGTTTTGAAATTGAAGGACAGTTTATGCTAATTTTCTCATTCCAAAATATATATAAAAAGCCAACTTCAGAAGACAGATAAATGTGCTGTGTCTATCAGGAAATTAATATCAAACATCTGAGTTAGAAGAATGCCCAACTTCAAAATGGATTACTTCAAAGAATTACTCCAAAACTCTGCATCTTTACTCACATCTTTACTTTTCCATTTGGAACTATGGCAAATCCAACTTAGAATGGAAAGGTGGTCTCATCTGAATATTGCTGAAAATTTCTGAGTACTTTTGAGCATTCCTGCCTATTTAATAGTGTCCATAGGAAATTGCAAAAACTCATGATGGCCAGGGCACCCCAGACACACTAAAGTTAATCCTAACTGTGAGTCTAAGTGTGTCTGCTACTATTTTTAACGTCTTTCCCAGATGAGTCAGATCTAAGCTTTGGGTTTCCAGGCAACAGTGCAGCGAACTCACAGTACATTATGGATAATTTATAGCAGTCTTTCAGCAGTTGGGGATTCCTATATAGGAGATCTTTGCTGACTGATGACAGTTGTGTTTCCTTATGGATAACAGAGTTGAAAACTACACTTTCTGAAATATTTTCTCGTAGTAGAATAGAATCCAAGCAAGAAATTAATTTCAAGTATATCAGAAGTTATTTAATAAACTTATAATTCAATTGCATTTCAATGTATAATTCGACATGTTAGGATCTTTGATAGTTGATTTCAAGAAATGTTTTCCTCCTTTGTTAATAGCAAAAGTAAATAAGTATTTCAGTTGACTTGCACTTAATCATGAGTGAATGTTGAGTAAACTCGTAGCTGAGCTGCCTAATTGCACATGACAAGTATGCAAAACTAACTTGAATAATAAAAAAAACATTCCTGGAGAACTTCAAATGCTTAGACTAAGTATGTGAAGTATTACGGCTTGCTAATTGGAAACTCTATTTACCTAATTAAAATACAGTGCTTGTGTGCTAATACAGATGAGAAGAGTCAATATGTAGCCATCAGGCATGAACAAAAGGGGATTACCTACCTTAAAAACACATTTACCTTAATTACAGCAGCCAAGTGTTGAAAGTCTGTTTCTAATGAAAATGAGAGGGCATTATAAAATTAATTGTGGTTAGCATATTATTAATGAGATTAATTATAAAGTTGTATTTCTAGTACAATGGCTATGTCTTTTCTTTGCCATATTCTCAACATAATAAACATTGTCCAAGAAGTGTTTTTAGTATTTTATTGTATTTAAACTTTAACTTCGATCTCATTGCCTGTGTAATTCCCTTAGTGACTCTCAGTGGATATGAAGGATTGTTCTCTAATTTGAATTAACAATGCTGATAACAGAAAGATCAGTGCTCTAAAAAAGACACAGTTATCCAAATATAGCCATCTGCAGCTTGGCAACCAGCAGGAAACACCATGATGTGCACACCAGAACAAAGTGATAGTGGGATCTCTCAAGCTAAATGTCACTTTCAGGAATACCACTTTGGGATGAAAGCATTTTGGCAGCAGCACATAGGTTTTTTTGACAATGAAATGTTTTCTCCAAAGTTGTTTTTCATGAGAATCTGTTTATTTTGAGACTGACCATGAACTCTGTCACAGTCATGATATCTCTCCCACTGTGAACAAATATTGGCACTGGGAACAAGCTGTTCAGAAGTATTTGTCATTTGGTCTGTCTCCTTATGTAGTTGAAAGAACATGTCAAAGCTTAGGAGTACATATGTGGTCATTCTCTACTCCTTCAAACTAAACACATTTAACAACAGTCGAGGTAAGAATGCATACCATGATATGAAAAAACAAATAAAGCAATACACCTGCTGTTTGAATTTTGAGTACCATTCCAGCACCAGGCAAAGCAACTTCTCATGAAATTTAGACCTGCAGAAGTAGATTCAAGTGGGGCTGCAGTACGACTTCACCTTTCACTGAGGACCCCTGAATTTCAGAAATGCTGCAAACAGCCAAGGTATATTATAAAAGCAAGCAGTGGAAGCTGCAGCTTGCCTCTGACAACTCCTCAAATTGTGGTTCTGCCCTAGGAATGTAAGAGTTCCATACAGAGTGCCTTTGATTGAAAATCAGAGGCTAATTTAATTTCTAAACTAAGTATTACTCAATCTTTTAGGAGCTATTTCTAATGGTTCCTTTCTGATGTTTTTTCTAAAAAATGGCTGAGGTAAACTTGAAACATGATCTTCACAAATGTATCCACGCTCAGCTGATGTCTTTCAAATCCATGCGGTCAATACAAAGAAACTGAGATTGCCTTATGTCTGAATAGCAGTAAATACCATCCTTCTGATCCCTGCTACTTTTTCACAGGTAGCAAAGTTCTTCCATCCACTTTCTACTTTGAACCACTTGCTTCCTTTTGGCAGCAACTCATAGATCCTAGTAATAGTGCTGACACAATGGCTTGCTGGCCCCTTTGCAAATATTCTCACTGCAATCCCTTAGGTAAATAAATAAACAACAAACTCAGTGTGTGGAGGAAGACAAAATGGTGTGTGCGACCACAACACTATTATAACACCAGATAATTTTAGCTGCTTAAAACCACAAACCCATTAAGAATTACATCACTAAAATCAGGTAGGTTTCTACCTAATTTGGCACTACATAGAAAAAGCTGTGACTTAAATCAGAATTACAGTGTAGTATTACAGGTAAACAACAAAGTGATGGGTGAATCCTTGCTGACAATATCTCTTTCCATTTTCCTTTTTCCTTTCCATTCCTCTTTTAGAGGGTAAAACATAACCTTTTCCTCCTTACTTTGTTGAAGAGGAAGATTTTCTCATTTGGGGCCATCTACCTCCTCTGTGTCAATGCTCATGAGGCATTCATTGTAGCTCATTGCCAGACGAGCACTACTGGCATCAGTATGTGATATTATCCATGATTGCAACAAGGATTGTAAGATCAGGAGGAGAAGGGCTTACTGCTACCTGCTGCTGTCAGCCACAGCTCAGGGGTATTCTTGAAGGTTATTTCTAGTGGCAAGGACTTCTTCCCTAAGAGAGCCTCTTATTAAAGTGATAGCAACAGGACTGCAGAGCTGTGTTTTTTGCAAACCTTGCAGCTGCATAGGGCTCAGAAGATTTGTAATGGCATCAACTTCTGTCTAAAGCAAATCATTGATGGACTTGTGTCACCACATTCTTAAATGCACATTAGTCCATGATTGGTTCAGCCATCAGAGTGAACTTCTCACTCACTTGATAAGATTATTACCTCTGACTGGTATAGTAGTTTATTGCTGCTTTCTCAGAAAATGGCCTGATTATTACATGCAGATGTTCACTAGACAAGATTTAATTTATTTGCATTCTGGTACCTGATCCTCAAAACCCAGCTCCCAAGACCATGTGACAGTTTTTCCACCCCTCACGTTTCCTCTCTTCCAGTAGCCTTCTGCTGGTTTCTGACTGCACACACTGACCACCCAAGCCCTCAAGGGATCACAAAATCACAGAAAAAGTTGGAAACAACCTCAGAGGTCATTGAGTCAAAGCTTTGTCTGAGCCCTGTCATGTCAAGTAGACCACAGCAGTAAGTGCCATGTAGCCCCTCTAGGGATGGTGACTCCGCCACCTCCCTGGGCAGCTCATTCCCGTGTCTAATCACCCTTACTGAGAAGAATTTCTTCCTAATATCAAATCTAAGCTTCCTCTGGGGCAGCCTAAGACTGTGTCCTCTTGTCCGGTCCCTGGTTGTCTGGGAGAAGTGGTCAATCCTCGCCCAGCTACAACCTCCTTTCAGGCAGTTTTAGAGTCACTCCTGAGCCTCCACTTCTCCAAACTAAACAACCCGGTCCCCTCAGCCATTCCTCAGAGGACATAGGCTCCAGACCCTTCACCAACTTGGAGCAGATTAAAAAACCTGGAGGTTTTCTGTGTGATTCTAAATAAGAATGATTAGCTAAAAACATTTTCCTGCAGAGTTTGAGAATTGATAGTCCCTGTTATTTTTGAGAGATATCTTGAAAATCATTGCAAATTCTTTAAAATCCCTGTAATTTTCTCAAGTTGATAAAATATATTTCACCATAGGGCTGCTGTTTGCTTCCAGTGCTATCAAAACCCATACACCTTCACAAATGTTCATGACAGTGCTATACCTTCCTGCGGTTTATGCATATCATGGTACATTATATTCTTATAATCCTCTACCCTCAGTCTATATTAAATCAGTTTACCTGAGCTCTTTTGTTTCCAAATATTTTGTCCCCTGGAAACTGAGGCTGGGGCTTATCAGATAATCTTGGTAATTAGAAGTGGACCCTGTAATAGAAGGACCATTACAGTCTTGTTTGGGTTTGCTATGTCAGTTGATGAGCTAAAACTACAGTAAGATGGCTAATTTTCAGTGCATAAAAATTATACCCAGAACCTAAAATTGATGCATTTTGAGTTCCTTTTGTTTACAGAAATAAAGCCTCTGACAGAGGGATTGAACTGGCTCATGGCATAAACTCTCAATTTTTGTTAGTTGTGAATCCCCTTAATCCCTTGCAGTCTTTGTAAATGATTTTTCACTACACATTCACTTTCTTTCCATTAGATGAGCTATTTACACAAGTTGTGGATATAGATATACTTCTTAATGTACTTTTAAGTAAGTTATTTTTATTTTGATCATTCAGAGCTAGGCCAGACTTCATGACTTCAACAAATAAAATAGGACTTGATATAATTACTGTACTTCCTTTAAATTGTTGCCAATACTCAGTACTTTTTAATGTTTTGAAACCACTCTAAGTGCATAATTCACTACTTTCTCTCATACAGGTGGGCTGAAATACAAATATTTTCAGTGCAAAAATCTTGTCCTGGTGGAAGTCCAAATAAGATATAATCTTGCAGTACTGCTACTGTGCCTGCAGATCATATACCTGGGTCTGTTTGACAACTGAATTACAACTGCATAGCTTGAAATAGATTTAAGAGACAGCTTGTTAATAAGGGAACAAAAGCTCCAACCCTGTTCACATTCCCTTTTCCAGTACCTGCCTGATATTGAGCCCTATTTTGGACCCACACAGGATGTGGGTAGTCCATTGGCTGCAGTATCTGAAGCAAGGCTTGGAAGGATTACTGCAGAGTTGGTGACCCAGCAGATAGATTTGGGAGCAGATAGACAGTGTCTGAGTTGCAGAGATGAAACAGAATAGACTTGCTTACTCCTCTAGATAGGTTCTGGGCACAGGGAATGGTAGCAGAGGGGTGAGGGGGAGGACGGAACACTCCATCCACGATCTCACAGCAGGCAAAACCTCCTCACGATAGGGCAGACAGTCAAATTCCACACAGCTAAGTACCGGAAGGAAAACCATTGGCAACTAGAGTGTTGTCAGTACCTCACTGAAGAGTTTGGGAATAGAAAAGTGATCAGCTTCTCAGCAAATGGGGGATTGCAGTCCTGTTTTGATCTTCCCAGATCACTTTGATCTGTTTTGAAATTCCCAGATCACTTTTGACAGGCACCCAAGCATGGAGATCTTGGTTCACTTGCTACAAAGAACATACTGCAAAGATACAGCAAGGAGGTGCCACAAGTTAAATCAAATATTTTGGCAGTTTAGGAAAGAGGAAAAAATATAGAAGGAGGATAAATAAGCAAAAATAAAAATTCTGTGAAAGAAAAATTCACATGAAGGAGAGAGGTTGTTGCAGCAAAGATTTAGTCAGCACCCAAATGAAAACTTTAACAGAAAAAGAGTGTAAAAATATATTGTAAAAGTGGACTGTGCAAAGAAATTTGTGGCTTGCTGTTTACCTAATCCATCAGTTTTATTGTATTGATATTAAAATACATCCACAGAATACTCATCTTGGGAAGCAACCAAGACATCTGAGGGGAAATATTAGGTTAAATTGTTTGTAGTTGCCAAATACTATTTTTGGACAGTACATTTCTGGTTTTTTATTGCCCATAAATGGAGGGTAGACGAGGAATCTTGAATCTTAAACAGACTGGTAGAAGTGGTGTGAGATTGTTTGAATAGTTGCGCAGAATTTTGTGTCAGTGCAGTGTTGGTCATTTTATATGAAGCATCAAATGGAACACTTGACTCCTGACTCTCAGGACTTACTATACAGTTAAGAAATTGTCTCCTATGAGTGTTCTATATTGCTTTTGATATGATGAAACATTAGAAGACAAGAAAAGAGAAAAAAACCCCTCATTTCAGGATTACTGTTGCATAATATGAGCATAGGTCAGGAGAACACAGAGAATGTAACTCTGAAACAGAGGTCATTATGGAAATTAATATCATTCAAATGTGTTAAGGGCTTGGACATATTTAGATGGTGTCTGTTTCTTTGGGACATCTCTCTTGTGTTATCTTCTTATATAGCTTTACTAAATCTTTTCTGTGAAAAGAAAACGAAATAAGACTCCAGCAGGATGAATGCTGTTGTTTGGTCTCCTTTTTAACCAGGTCATAGCATCATTGTTTTCAGATATTTTAAATTTTGATTTTTCAAAAATGCTATTTTATGTTTACTTTGATATGCTTATTCTCTCCTGTCCAATGCAATGTTGTTTGTAACATATGATTCAATATGGCTAATAGGACTAAATATGAGAAGACAAAGAGCAACATTATTATCCTCACTAAGCACATTTAGCAATGTTCATTTTACTTACTGATTTGTGAAGCAAGCCATTTTCTGATTTGTAAGGCTGGCAGAGTCTACAGTTTTAGGTGTTTATCAGTCACAGCATTCCCTCTTATGCCAACAGGCTGTTTCTTTGATCATTTGCTAAAAGTTTCAAAATATCAGGGAAAACAGCCCAGAGGTATTTTGGTTGGATCACAATGCAGACTTAAAAGTGTCTTAGCTCCTTGCTTATTGGTGGTCCTTCAAGCAAGACATTCAAAACACTCTTATGCTGGCAAAGACAGCCAGCTAAATTATAGCTCTGATTTACTTACAGTGAAATTAAGAGGACTTTTATATAATTTTGCATCATTTAATGTTATCAGGCAGACTTTCAGCACAGAGTCTGTATAAGTATGAAGGTGTCACCAAAAGGTCTATTAAAAAAAAATTTCAATAAGCAGCATCATCTCAACTGATTTCTGCTGATCGTACAAACACTGTCTTTTCAACTGCCTTATTTCTCTACAATCACAGAGTTGTTGGAGTTGAAAAAGACCTCAATGATCATGAATCTAACATTTGATTGAACAACACCATGTCAACAAAACCCCTTCTGGGATAGCAACGTCACCACTTCCCTGGGCAGCTTTTTCCAATGCTTGACAACTCTTTCAGTTAAGAAATTCTTCCTGATGAACCTGAACCTGCCTGAACCTCCCCTGGTACAGCTTGAGGCCATTTCCTCTTGTGCTTTTGCTGGCTGCCTGGGGGGAGAGGCTGACCCCAACCTGGCTACAGCCTCCTTTCAGGCACTTGTAAACACTCCACAAGTCTCCTTTGCCTCAGCCCTTACCAGGAGAGCTACGGTGCATGCCAGCTGTAAAGGAACACATCCAAGTGTTAAAAAGTCTACTGAAAGGAGAAAAGGATTTTCAGTGGAAATCTGAGCAGTTAGTGGGCCCTGCAGGCAAGAAGACAAACCTCATTCTTGGGTGCATCAAATACAGCTGGTCAAAAGAGGTGATTATCCCACTGTACTCAGTGCTGGTGCAGCCTCACCTTGAGAACTGTGAGCAGATCCAGACCCCAGCACTTAAGAAGGACATGAGGATTCTTGAATGTATTCAGAAGACGGCATCAAATCTAGTGACAATCTTCCTTGCTGGAAGGCAAGGCTGTGAGAAGTGGCTGATGATTTATGTTTGTCAAGTTTGGAGAAAGGGAGGCTGAGGGATGACGACATTTTTCTCTACAGCTTCCTGAGGAGGGAAAGGGGAGAGGGAGGTGCTGATCTCTTCTTCCTGGTGTCCAGTGATAGGACTTGTGGGAATGGGACAAAGCCACACTAAGGGAGGCTTAGACAGGACATTAAGAAGCATTTCTTTACTGATACAATGGTCAGACCCTGGAACAGGCTTTCTAGAGAATTGGTCAATACCTCAAGCTTCTCCATGTTTGAAAGATATTTGGACAATGCCCTTAATAATGTTCTTTAATTTGGTCAACGCTGAAGTGGTCAGGCAGCTGGACAAGATATTTTGTTGCAGGTAACTTCCAACTGAAATAATCTATTATATTGTATTGCATTGCATTGCATTGTATTCTGGCATATAATGTTAAATAAGCATCCATCAAATCTGTATGTATAGAAACTTAATCTCCCACAATTGTTCCTCATTGTTAAAATGGAATGCATAATTACTGTTATCACTTATGTTAGTAATTCCTATATGGAATGATTTTATTCATATCTAAGCATAGTCATAAGAATCTCCAACACTAAGGTCTGGATTGGAAAAAATAATTTAACAAATAAAATGAGATTACACATTATAGTCTCAAAAGACAGTATATAATGAAGTTGTGATGTAATTATTATTGACTGCTTAAAGTGATATAAACAGTTCTTTAAAGAATTTGCCTCTGAGCTCCTTTCTGAAAGTGTAGATTAGCTTTCTGCCAATCATACTGCAGGAAGGTAACTTGTGTCCTATATAACTGAAGACTGTTCTTGTCACACAGATTTTGTAACAAATTTCTACATAAAAGTTTTCTCGTTCTCTATAGATAATATTTGAAAAAGCAATTGTGGACTTTTACAATGCTAGTTACATATAGAGATTATTTTCTGTCATGTATATTTAAAATCCTCCCATCAAATACATACATTCTGTAAAGCATGGATTATAGTTTAATTTCTGTGGTTTGCACTTCTTTTTAAATAGAGTAATTGCTGATAAAACCTGGAAGCATTGGTAAAGTAAATTTAATTTGAAATATTACATTGCCACAAATATTATTCTTCCTCTCCATGAAAAAAAAAAATTTTTACTCCAGAGCTGGGCTTTTAATTTATCTTCAGAAACATTTTACAAACTGCACTTTGTAAACACTTTGGAATTGCAGGTTACCTGCCTTATTTTTCCTGAATATTTTTAATATATTTTAAAGAAAAAACTTGTGCTTTCAGAAAAGAAAATATGACATGATTTTCTGGAAATTATTTTCCCTGTTTCATTTAGTTTAATGAGATTTTCCTAAATTATAACAATCCTTCTAGTATGTAATTTTAGTCTTATTTTACACTATGTAAAATATTTTGTTCTCTGAGACAGTATCTCCTTCTTCTAAATATTTTGTTTTTACTAGCAGATGAAGGAGGTATCTGTTTGGGGAAAGGATATGTTGATAAGCATGGAGCTGCCTGTGTTCATGGCCATTTTTAATCCCAAAAGATTGGGTCTGAATGCAGTGAGTAGTCCTAAATATGATTATAAATGATGGCTTCCACTCTAAACATTTGCTTTATGAATTCTATTTAATTCAACTTAGGGGCAAGAATTCTAAATCTGCTGCAGATGAAAGCTGGGTGTTTGGATTGCAAATGAATATTATTTTTCTCTTGGTAGAGAATAATCTAATTTTGCTCTTGCTAAAGGTCAAAAAGATCCCTGACTGGTGAAGATAAAGATAGTTCCTGTCATGCTCTAAGGGTCATTTTATCTTCTATATAGCCTTTTTCCCAGAGCAAAACAGAAAAGTCTGGGTGCCCTTGCACAGTTTGACGATTCACTGAGTATGAAAATGATGACATAAAATAATTTTATATATAGATTTTAGTGCAATCTTGAGGTAGAAAATCAGGCATACTGCAATATAATGCTATATTTTAACAGAGGAGGAACTTTTTGATTTGTGCAATTACAGTCCAGTCCATTACCTATAGGTAGCAGAATTAGCTCTAGAATTTAAAAATTCTTCAATAAATCTGTTTGTATTATTTCTATTTTATGTGTTATGAAGTCATTGTACGGGTGAGACAAGTCCAGGAATTAGCAATGCAGAGACAGTCTCAGGAAGCAGAGAAGGGAAAGAGTTGGCAGGAACTATATTTCAAGAAGTGTGATACCCCCAGCTGCATGTGGAAGCATGCTTGCAGTATCCTATGGTTTATAATAACTCTATACATCTCACCTGCCATGTCTGTGTCAGGTGAAAATAAAATTCATGTAAAATATAGTCAAAGTGCTGTCTCAACAAATAAAGGCCTTTGTAAACAAGACACATAAAGACAGGGAAACAGAGTAAGATGTCCAGATGTCTAGATAAATACCAGAAGTCTAAAAATAAGGTGGGGTTGAAATGGTATGGGAATAGAAAGAATCTGAAAACTGATGGGAGAAGCACCTTCTAGAGAAGGCCCTAACAGCAAGGCAAAATTTATTGATAAATGGCAGGAGAAGAAAGACTGATGCAAGGGAAAAAGTAAACAAGTGCTGTTAAACAACATGGCTTTGTGAGATTCTTTCTAAGAGCTACTGTAATGTTGACAACCACAATTGTAAATCTAACTTTTTTCTAGGAGCAGAAAACCTCTTGAAACTCCTGTTAGAATTCAGGCTTCACAAAGAGATGCTAGAATTTTGGGAGACACTGTTAAAAGGAAATTAAAGAAGCAGTTGGGATTGGGAATTACAAATGAAATACAAAGGTGTACTAAGTTTGGACCTTGTCATTCAGTGTACTTATTTGTCTGGAAAAGAAGATACAAAATGAGTTGACAGGTTTCCTGATAACATTTTTCTGGGTATTAAAATTCAGAGCCAGATGAAGAGAGTTAGGAAAGAGTCCTGTGATGTTACTGAGTGGCTGGGTGATAAAGTGGTGGGTGAAATCCAGTGCTGATGAATGCAGACTAATGCACCTGGAGAAAAACAAGCCTAAGTATGTATACACAGTGATAGCTTCTAAATTAGCCATTACCACTCAGAGGACAAATTTTTATTATGGATAATTGTATGAAAACATCTCACAACAACAAAGTGTTTTGTGCCAAACAAATAAGAAAGCTGGAAATTATTACTAAGGATAGAGAACAAATCAGGAAACATTGTTATTTGTGTACATTTCTGCTTCACTCGAATCCTGAATACTGTGGGTAGATCAGGTTGCCCTTGTCAGCACCTTTTCAAAAAAGGTCTAGTAAAGCTAAGCAAAGGTTCAGACAATCACCAGAGTTATGTTCAAAGCTATTGAATGAATCAAGATTCTTCAACTTTGTGGTGACTGAGAGCAGAAAAGAGAAAAAAAAATTCCAACAACAAATCATAAATGAGATTGAGACTAGGAATAAGGAACAAATTACAGTTTCTAATAAAACAAAAGGGGCCTTGAGTAAGGTGATGGACAGTGTGTTGCAAACAAGTTACTACAAGCACCATTGATGCTATTGCCACAGAATAGCCTTGAGACAGAAGTTATATCTTCATTAGAAGGACAGAAGGACATAAAATAGAAATTCAGTTGCTATTTTAGGACACTCCTTCAGGTTTCTAGAAACAGGGAGTGTCTAGTATCATGCTTTATTTTCTCATCATGTAATATATCCCTACTGAAAAGGATCACAGATTCACTGAGTGTGAAAAGGACCTCAGGAGGTCTTTCCCCAGCCTCCTGCTCACAGCAGGGCCAGGTGTGGGATCAAACCTGCTTGTTCAGCACTTTCAAAAACCTTCAAGGGTAGATCTAGATCAGCCTGTCTGTTCAACTTACTCTACTGCTGGGCTGGCCTTGTGGTGAAAAGGTTTTCCCTCATATTTGGTCTCAGCCACTCTTGCTTTGATTTATGACCTTGGTCTCATCCTCCCACCATGCACTAATGCAAAGAACTCATTTCCATCTCCTCAGCACCTTCCCCATAGGCACAGGGGCTGCAGCTGGCTTTAAAGGAAGCCATCTCTTCGCCAGCCTGAAAAAGCCAATCTCTCTCAGCATCTCTATACAGAGCAAGTGCTCTGGGCCCCAGCATCTTTGTGAAACTCTTGGCTGAACTCATTCCAGTGTAAAAATTTTTTCCTTGAACTTCTTAAAGCCTTTTGCTAAGCACAGAGGCCTGGAAGACATCAATGAAACTTAAGGTAAATATGACATTGAGGACCTTTCTCAGAGTCCCATATTCTCTGAATGAGTTCATTAAGATATTCAACATGAGGAGATAATATTTGATAACACATTTACTTATTTGAAGAAATTACAAGGGATATGATTTGGCAGAGTGATACAGCAATGTACTAAAATGGTATTGCAATACTCTACACTGTGCAGAATATAACACTTGCAGTATATACTTGGAATATGATGCAAATGTGATTCCCATTGCCTGTCTGTATATGCACCCCATCACAATGCTTTTTTCTCTATTACCAGGAAGGAATAGGCAGCTTGAAGTCAGCAGCAGTCTGTTACTCTCTTCAGAGTTAATTTGGTTGTTGTTTAGCTTTTA
This sequence comes from Ammospiza caudacuta, assembly GCF_027887145.1. Taxonomy (NCBI): domain Eukaryota; kingdom Metazoa; phylum Chordata; class Aves; order Passeriformes; family Passerellidae; genus Ammospiza; species Ammospiza caudacuta. The sequence goes on along the minus strand of NC_080595.1, from coordinate 90,569,564 downwards.
TATTCCTTCTTGGACTGAGCCACATCTACCCTTCTCATTTGCTGATCTGTCTAACTTGAGAAAACTTTCAAACTCTTAATTAACTCTGGGAAACTGCTAACATTAAAAAAGCCATGTACACAAACAATTGATTTCTCAACTGATTTATCTAGATCATTTACTGAAAAAAAGTCTGATCCTCTTTGTGTTAAGTTAAACTATCTTTTCAGCAGCTGTGGTAACTCCTTACATTCTCCTTTGAACTTCACAAACCCATCACCTGTATCCATTTCCACTGAGACTGATTCAGGGGTAGGAGTTCATTGGTTGGTCACAACTTTATCTGTACCTGCTGCCACTGTATGATTTGTTCCTTTCAGAAACACCCCCATATCTTCTTTGTTCCAAAGTTTTTAGTTCTGAAGTTTTCATTCCAAATGATCCCACTTTTCAGCTCTTTGATAATCTAAAATCAGCTCTTCTGAAAATCAGTCTGTGCTCTGGTAGTTGCCTTCCTTACTCCCACATAATCTTCAGCTTCCTCTCATGGTCCCTACAGACAAGGGTGCCATTTAGACTCACATCCTTAACACATTTCCTCCTTTCTGAATAACAAATACAGGTGCTCACCACTCTGGCTGGCTCACCAGTGCCTATAACAAGGAACAATTCTTAACTTCCAGAAATTCCCTGGATTGTTTGCATACTGCTGTTTTGTCTTTCAGTGGGTATCAGTGAGGTTAAAGCCCCTATTACGGAATAGTTTATGATCTGTAAACTTCCTTGAGTTGCTTAAAGATTTTTTTAAATAAGAAGCACTCTCCAATTTCTCATCTGTACTGTGTCTACAGCACAGTCCCACCATGATGACACCTTCACTGACTTCTCTGATTCTGACCCTTGAACTCTTGCCCAGCCCAGTGCCCATCTCCACATGAGAGCTGCTGCTTCACAGAGGAATACTTCCCTTCTCCCCTGAGAGCTATCCCATCACAACTTGGTTATTCCTGCAATGTCACAATTTTCTGACTGTATGTGGTGGTCCTTCAGTTCTTCCTTCCTATTTGTGTACTTACGCTTGAGGTGGGTGTCTCTTCATCTTGTTTTATCATTCTTGTTATTCCATCACTCTGAATCTTTTGCTTTCCAAGCAAATAGTTTCACTGATTTGTCGCCTGTCTAAGACAGAATATGAACTAGAAAGACCTTTCATATATTCTAGGAAGTTAATTCATATATTCTTACATTATTCACCATGACTAACTACTTTTTTCTTTCTTCTCTATGAGACCACATCTCCTGCTTCAGGCCCTTCTCCCTGATTGTTGGCCCTAGAAATGTGCTCAAATCAGAATGTATGTTAAGGCTGAAAATGATCCTTATTTATTTCCTAAATTCAGATTTGGGCCAAATGCAGTCTAACCGTCCCTTTAGTCCATAAAGAGCATATGGTACATTTTATAAATTGTTCATATTTAATCATAGACCCCCTTATATTTTACAACCACAGTGATTAAAACATCTATCTACAGAAAGTATTATAAACCAAATTAAATATGTAATTCCAATACTAAATAAATCTCTTGATTCTTCTGAAATAATAATCTGTCTCTGAGTGAGGTTTGGGAGGAGATTGTGTTGTCTATAATGCACTGAAGCATAGACTAACTGGTAGCTGGAATTAAAACTACCTCCTACAGTAGCTGTACAGAAAAACTGTAAAATATTCTAGTCAAGGGAAATAGGAACATATGATCTTTTATGGTAGTCACTGAATATTTATTGAAAATATGCTTCTTTTCCCCTGCTAATATCATGCAAAAGAGAAGTTTCAGTAAAATGTACTTTTTTCTCTATTTTCCTGTTCTGTGAAAACTGCCAACAATGCAAACTGTATCTCATGGCAGGCCTGTTGCTTCAAACAATTTGTCACAGCTTGACTCTTCACAAGGGGAAGAAGAAAATCAGATTATGGGGACTAATGAAAGAAACTCAGTATTGGTGCATAAGGTTCTATTCTGCAGCTACTAGAGCCAATGTTATGCAACATTTAAAGACAGCTTAGTGGTGGATAAAGTTGCTATCTTAGAAAAGGAATGGAGCACAGGTGTTGCATGGCAAACAGCTGGGCCCATATCTCAGCCTTAGCTGTATCCAGGGATGAAAGCTCCATTAGTGAACAGGTAAGTTACTCATCTACATGTGCAATCTTTGTTTTCCATTGGGCAAAGTTGGGTTTTTGTCTTATGTAAAGCACTGAGAAGAGAGAATTCCGTATCTTTACACAGTGCAAAGTCCTCTCCATACTCCAATTTCCCAGCAAGGTGATCTGAGCCTTCTAAGCCTTAGCCTGGTGTGTGGGGAGCAGGGAGAAGGGTAAAGGCTGGGGGCCCATGATTTAATTAGATCCTGTGCCACCTTGTAGGATCTTACAGCCTGTAATAATATCCCTTACCACACTACTCCAGATGCTCTGGGCTCACTTCTTACTACCCTACCCATCATGAGCTGAAGCAGGAAAACTTGAGAGGTGCTGCTAATAGGCCTGGTAAAGTTAGTAACAAGGTTAACGTTAATTGTGGTGACAGAAGTGAGTAATTGTGTCCCAGAGGAAAACAAAGAATTCTTGTAGCTCTGCATACAATCTTAAATTCCTTGAACACAAATGTGTCTGCAAGTACAGATACAGGATCCACATTCTTTGAAGAAACCCAAATAGATCAGATTTGAATGGGCAAAGTGACTAACACATGCAGATATTTGTTCTCTGCTGCTCTGGGTCTGTCTGGGGAGGAGTCACTGGGCCCCACAGCAGTAGCTATAGTGCTGTGCTTGTACTTGTAGCCAGAAAGCTGTTGGTAAGAGAGCAGTGTTTTGGTTACTGCTGAGCAGCAATGCCACAGCATCAAGGCTGTCTCTCCAAATTCACCTCCCTTCAAAAGGCCAGTAGGCTGTGCATGGGCAAGAGATTCAGAGGAGAAATACCTAAGCTGACCAAAGGGATATTCCATACCATATGATGTGTGCTCAACAATAAAATCTGAGAGAAAGGAGAAGGGGAAGGAACGTTTGTTTTTAAGGCCTGAAGTAACTGCTGTGCTTACTGAGGACCTATTTCCTGGCAAATGGCTGAACATTGTCTCCTAATGGGAAGTAGAGAACAAATATTTTTGTTTTCCTTTGCTTTACTTCATTAAACTGCTTTTCTCTTGATTCACCCATAGAACATTTCCCCCCCCCCCCCATCCTATTCTCTCCTCTCCCATCCTGCTGAGAAGAGTGATAGAGAGGTTTGGTGGGCGAGACAAGGTGAATCCACCACATCAGAGCTTCTGCTCAGTATGGGAAGGAAGCAGCTTAGACTGATTTTTCAACCTTGCCCCACAGTTGCTTGATGGTTTTTTCGTCCTTTGCCTGGTTGGGGCAGAGGTGATGGTGAATGAAATAATTTTTTCTGTAATTGGAAAATAACTTTTCAAGATGGACAGGAATGTGCCTCTGTTAAGTTTGGGAACCAAAGCTGATGGAAGCTCTCTGAGCCAACTGATGCTGCTGGACCTTCTGTCAAGCTACTGCTGAAGGTTGTCCCACTGCTGTCAGGGAAGTGCCAATCTTTGGTCATCTGCTACTGGACTGTAATGCATTCCATTTCACCTCTGCCTGGTATATTCAGAACACTGGCAGGAGAACTTGGCCCTGAATGTAGGAACATCAGGTGCTTGAGGTCTGGCTAGGGCCCCTCAGCACTGCCAGCATCAGAAGCATTCCTCAAAAATACTTGGCCAATAGGAAAAATGTATCCCAGGCAGCTCCCAAGATATTCCTTTGCTAATATGGGAGTAACAGAAGGAAAGAGTTATTTTTAAATTAAAAGACAAAAGTCACCTTAAAAGTATTGGAACTGTAGAGAGCAGATTGGAGGGAAATAAACTGCAGACTCAAAGCTCAGTGAATCTAGGTGAGGATTTATTGTACTGTTTTGATAAATAAATTAGCCTAGATAGCTATGCAAATTTAGACTCAGACCATGAAAATCCTTTAATTTATTTCTAAGGCATTCTGAATATGGAACAAATATGACATATGCAAATATAATGAAAACTTCTCTTCTTAACTCTCTTTCCTTTCTGTTAAAAGGTTTTCTATTAGGCAGAATCCAGAAATCATGACATGAAAAGCAAAACATATGATAGATATTATGGTAAAAAAACGAAGGGAAAATGCTATAACTTTGAAATCAGAATCTTTAGCCTTCAGTGTAGACCTCCTTGATGTTGTTCCATGTTGCGGCCATCATAATCTGCATGTTTCTTTATGTTCTGAATATGGCACCTGTATGCATAATTCAAGTTTCATGATTGCTTATTTAGAAATTTATGCTGAGCCTAATTAAGATCATAATAATGCCATAGAAAAATTAAAATTTGGACATGTCCAGAAAGCAGAATTTTCAGCTTGGTGGGATACTCTGGGATTTTTTAATTCAAGACTGTTTGCAAACAGGTCAAAAAGTCCACCTTTTTGGGAATGGAAATTCTGACCCCTTTGATTTTGGAATCAGTTCTCCTACTGCTGAAACAATTTCTTTCAATGTTGAAAATCTATTTCATGTTATTTTACAAAAGAATATTGTTAAATATAATGTACAACACAATACAGCATGAACATCATATGAGAGACAAAACATGAAACTTAAAACTGGGCAATTAATTTTAACTTTGCTTTGATTTAATTATTGCTATTAAATTTGAGTGAAGCTGATTAAACCCCAGGAGATTTCCAGTCACTTACATGGTACTCTCTTGTGAAAATGGCTCTGTTTAAAGTTTTTTGCCAGCTCTAATCACTGAAAGTTACCTCTCTTTCTGCATCACAGTCTAGGGAAATTACCTTATTTTTCTTTTCCCATGACAGTCCCAAAACAGTTGACAGCAGAAATGACAAAGGTACTGACAGAAAAATTTTTTTCTTCTTCATTTTGATGTTATGGATCGATGTCCATTCCAGCAGCAGCCTCCAAACCATAGATCACATAGAGTGTGACTTCCAAGTCAACAAGAGACATTTACAGGTTAGCAAATGTGTTCATTTCCCTTTGGCAATTCAGTGGGGATTCTTGCCATCTGATTCAGAGAAGCACATATGGTAAATACTTAATGGAATATAAATCTTGAGAGCACACCTTGAAATTAAATGAGATTTTCAATGGGACTCACATTCCTGTTTCACAAAGGTCCTTTTGAGAATTATATTTCTTGTAAGCCTCTGACAGTTATTTATGATCTTGGGCATACATGTACTCAAACGTTTAACCTATCCCATCTGTGTTAAATCTAGTTTTATATCAGAATACCAATGTTAACTGCTCACTGACCTACAGAAATAATTAAATTGCCTTTATTCTTCCTGGATTTTATTACCTGACCTTATTACAGACAACAATATATGTATGAAGATGTATTTTTGTAGCATTATTGTATGCTTTAAAAATATTTTAAAAGATGCTAGACTGTATTTACACTCTCCTTGATACCACTGAGCCACAAGGAATTAATTCTGGAAGATAATTTTTATGGATTTACTTTAACCATGCAGCATATCTCAGGCTTTTATATTTCCTTAACATATTCTAAAAGTACATTTGTCACCAGGGTGTCTGAAACTTTTAGAGGCTGGAAAGTGCCAAAAGGCCCTTTCTTCTTATAGGTTTGAATTAGCTTAGCCAGTGAAGCTGCCCAGACTGAAACACTGGTTAAACAACAGTCCAGACCAGTAGAGGCTAACAGCAGAGTGAAGATGGCTTTCCTCTTCTGCAATGGAGTTGTGGAAACAGGAGCAAAATTTCAGTTGTAAGAACTCATTAGGGAACATAGACCAACCTTTGAGGCAGCTGTTTGCTCCTCAGATGTCAGCTCAGGACAAAGTAATTGTGCTCCCTGTGCTGTTTGCTGCTGTTGCTTTCTTGGGAGTTACTGCCCTCACAGTGTTGCGGCATAGTGGTTAATGGATAGGCTTCCTGATAGGACTCTGGCAAATCCAGGTGGGTTAGCTAAAAGTCCTGGTTGTGGGTTTGATTGTGGTTTGTGGTGGTTTTTTTTTTTTTTTTTTTTTTTTTTGTGTGTGTGTTTCTTCATTGGTTTTGCTTGGTTTGCCCTTTGTTTTGCTTTAAATTGTACCAGAGATAATGTGCTTCCTCAATAGACATCTGTAGTGGAAAATGTCTGAGTCCCAATTTGTTTCAAGCATTGAGAAAGATAAAGCACAAGGAATTTTCAGAAAATACAAAATCACTCTATTGCATTTAATAGGTGCAACAGTAGAAACCATCTCCTTGTTTGAGGACCTTGCATGTCATCAAATAAGCACTACGCTCATTTGTGGCATATTTGTCTGAGGATAGCCTAGCATGTACTTAAAGAAAAATGTTGTAATTTTTAACAATTTTTGAAGGTTATTTTCACAACATACTGAGACAAAAATAAAACAGATATGTTGCCAGTCAGGACTGACGTTACTACTGGTATGTATGAAGCTAAGAGGATGAAGGTCTGAACCCAGATCTCTTCTTTCTGATCAGAATAAAATATTTTTCTTCTTAATCACTCTGCATTTAGATGAGCTGGATCTCAGAAGATATACTGCCAGTATCACCAGTTCAGCATCTGGTATTACAGAATACTGTGGGCTCTATCAAGTATTTAAACCTTGATTTTTTTTTAACCAGCTGCATTGGAGGAATCATGCCTGATAAAACACCTGAGAATAACATTTTAACAGAATATTTGTGCATTCTTCCCAGTAAAAATATATAGAAGTCATTATAAAGAATTAAGTAAGACACAATTTTTGACCTGTTTGTTTATTCTTGCTGTGTACCCTCAGCAGGCTCCTAGCTACTGGGAAACAATCTTTCTTTCCCATACCCTACTCATTCTTTAGATAAACGATTAAGTTCTCTTTCTGAAATAAATCTCAGCATTGATTGTTCAAATTAAAGAAAAGAAATAAGCTCATCCAGAACTTAAGATTCCTCTAGGTTTTTTACGCTTAAACTCCTTGTAAATGAATACATGTTCCCTGGCCTGGAGAGAGAGGACTCTCAGAAGAGTTGTTAGGCATCCCTGTTGAATGATGAAATATGGGTTCAAATCACAGAAACGGAAACAATAAGGACACCTTGATATCTAACTGACACAACTAGTTGACTGTTATTTTGGGGATATGTGCCTTTGCAACACTGTCTTTTACATTGTTTCATTTTGAGACATATTCCCTAATTAAATATTTCTTGATACTTTCCTCCAGAAAGAATCAAATTGGATAAACTAGCATTTGTATTAAAAACAATGGCACTGAACAATTCCCAGCAAAATACATCTCTAATTAATTCAGTTACAAATCAGGACAAAATGAGCATTCCATGTGGGTAGTAGCAGCATTTCTTCACCACCTGAATGATAAATTTCTATGAGAAATTACTTTTTCCACCATTTAATTCCACACATTTACTTCTTCCTTTTCTATCTTTATCAATTGTGCAAATGCCTCCCTTTGCAATTACAATGCTTTCAGCTCCTCCTTTACTCCCATGGGAGGGTCAATTTTTAAAACAGTAGTAGGATTATATGAGAACAGCAGAAGAAACACATATGGTCTACAAATCTTTAACTTTTGATGCTCCACTTGTTTTACTAAAAGTGGTAATATAATCCTTCAGTTTGTCATTCTGATCACAGTTAAGATGGTGTTTGCTGCTAGCATACTGAGGCTGTCTTGGTGTTTCTGTCAGTGACTGACTTAAGAAAGTTAGCAAAATTACTATTAATTAACTCTGTTTTTTTATTTAATATTTCACCTTGAATACTTTTCAAGACCTCTTCTAACCTTGCCTCTCAGAAATTCTGCTCCTTTGTTACTTTTTCTTGAAGAGCAATTTTAAAATTAAATTAAATACATTTTATTTTAAAAAACATTTCAGACCTTTCTTCAATTTCTTTCCAGTTTGGGACTGGTTTAATGATGGATTGATTTTTAAGAAAATGAAACATATTTTTCAAATAGAGGTCTAAGAATGATAACTACAGTACTTCTTTAGATTCATGTGATCTAATTTCATGTGAGAATAAATTCTTAGCTTCACTGTCACACTTTCACACTGAATTTCAGGAAGACAGCATCCTTAAAAATTAAATGTCTAATAAAAAATCTTACCATACTACCCCTACCGCTTTTAATTTAATAACTGTTTGTAACATATAATATTTTTTCAAGATTCATAGTTTCTGAAGAGTTACTTACTGTGCCAGATTTTTCTTGATCAATTCTAGATGTTTTTAGAGGACAGTTTGGAAATACATATAAATTCATTCTCAGTTTTGGATAACTTTTATGTACTTCTTGACAGTAAAAAGTGATAGTAAAAATATTGTAGGAATATTTTCTTAAGGGTTTCTCCTATGTTGTTTTCAAAATGTTAAGGATGAAATAATGCACCTTTTCTTTTTACAAGGTGATTTAATTTTTGAACAATTACACCCACATTTTTTGACTTCTCATTTTGAATTTTACCAATTTATAATACTTTACTTTTTCATAAAATGCACAGGTGAAAATTACAAGGAAAATTAAAAGAGAATGAGAAAATAATAAATATGTCTCCAACACAAATTCACCATTATTAACTACAGGGAAATAGATATAGATAGCTGATCTATACAATTTCAAAAGTGAACACAAACATATCTGTCTAAATTGAAGTGATAACAGCAGCAGTCATAAAGGTGTAGAGAGAGAAAACATAACATTTAATATTGCATGATTGCAGCCATATGACATACACAGGGACAGGCAGCTTAGTTCCATAAAATCATCTACTGTAACACAATCTCTAAAACAGAAATTGATTTGAAAGTCAGACAGGGAAAGCCTCTGACTAATCAGTCAGTTAAACAAAGAAAACAACTGCTTTGCTCATGTTTGTGCCCCTTCACATTTGCATTTTGAAGTGAGAAATGGAAAGAGTTTTATTAAGCTCTTGTACAAGCTTTTGGTGGTTTATTTTTTTAATGCAATTTAGTTTTAAAGAAGTATCTGTGCCAGAGGTTTTAAAGAAGTACCTGTGCTATTAGAAGGATATATCATGAGATTTCTGACTAATCATAAATAATTAACACAGCTGAAAGAGTGAAGATCAAGTAATCAATATGTTAAGAAAACAGCAGCCAGTTTATTCAAAATCAAGAAAATCTGCAAAAGTGAATTTGAAGAAATGATGATCTATTCATGGGTGTTCAGGGACAAAGAAAAGAGATAAACTTCCTCATATAAATTATTCATGATCAATTATTTGCTCAGCTTCAGTCTGAGTACATCTTGTGACAAAATTAGATTTTAATCACATATTTCTTTAGACCCCAAATGAGGCATTCAGCATTCAGGGATAGTAAAATCTTTGGCTTCTCAGAGATTAGGGGCTGATTCTGCAGTACTGAAGTCACTGGGACTATTTTTAACTGATTTCAATTAGACTAGGGTCAAACTATTGGGACTTCATGGTTCACTCACTGTGTTCCACTATATTTGCACCAGCATAATTTTTATTTTTCCTCCAATTTAGTTTCTCATGTTTTAAAGGAGAGGGTGCACAAGAAACTAGAGCACCGAAACCATAAAGGGGAAAACTTTTCCTTTTGCTGGGATAATGTTAATAGGCTTCAAAGTAGCTGCTATGGGATTATGTTTTAGATTTGCAGTGAAAATGTTGTTGATAATACACAGATGTTATTGCTAAGCAGTGCTTACACAGAGCCAAGGCTGCTTCTTGTACAACCCCTGACAATGAGGGGGCTGTAGGTAGAATAAATCTGGAAGGGGACACAGCCAGGAGAGCTGACCCAAAATAATAAGTAAGGATTATATATAACTAATAAAGGGAAATTCCATAATGTATAACATCATGCTCAGTCTATAAAGGTGGGGGGAGTGTAAGAAGAGGAGAACAATTTTAGTGGTAGCATTTGTCTTCCTGAATCACCATTGCATGTGACAGGGCCCTATAGATGGCTGAACACCTCCCTGCCCTTGGGAAGCAGTAAATTAATTTCTTATTTTGCTTTGCTTCTGTGTGCAACTTTTGCTTTACCTGTTAAAAGTATCTTTATCTCAGTCCATGAGTTTTCTCACTTTAATCTTTTCAGCTCTCTTCCCCATGCCATTGCTGGGGGGTGAGTGAGCAGCTGTGTGTGCCTGAGTTGCTGGCTGGGCTTAAACAATTACAATTAACTGCACTGCTTATTCATCAGCTGGTTTACAACATGAACTACATGGGCAGGTTATTCAGCATTCAGAAATTAATGACTCGCCCTTGACTACTGTAGGGTGATAGTACTTTCCATGAATCCATGTTCTTAAATCATCTGTTATTTTCTTCATTTCTTACTTTTTTGTCATTTAACTATAATTGACTGGAGAGGAAGTCAAATTGGTCAGTGGAATCTCATATCACTTTTCTTCCAAATTTAGAGAGCAGTAGCCAAATGCAATAGATTTGATGGGCTTTAATTCAAACCTTGTCTTTTTCAAGACCTTCATGATGAATAGTGAAGCTGGGAGGGCTAATCCAAGCATTGGTTTATACCTGTTCAGTATATACATAGTGCATTTATCTGCTGCTCTTTTCCAATGCAGGCAGTTATTTTGCCTATATCAGACTTTCACACAGATGTAGAGGATAAAGCATGTTTCCTTCATTAGAGGAACACAGGTTGACTTTCACTAGACATTTGACAACAAGTTGATGGGAAGCTAAAAATAGGAAGAGGAATATGTCCATCTCCTCTGCAATTGCTTTCTGAAACGACTATCTTTTGAAGGTAATGCTGCCATTTAGATGAATATTACACATTGAAGCTACTTCTCTGATACTGATTATTTTTTCCAGGACTCTCTACTGAATGGATCTTACTGTGTTATTTATTTAGGACATGGGCACCACAACAGAGAGAGCAATGTTGCTATAGACCTTGTGTTAGAGATAGAAATAAGATGAGACATTTTCTTCATGTAGAATAGCCTAACCCTGTCTGTCCTTCACACAGCCACTGTCTCCTTCCTCCTCATAGCACAGCCAGCAGACTCCACCCTGCAGCAGGCTTCGACCCCTATAAAAGAGCTAACCCACTCTTTTATAACAGCCATCCCTACTGGACATAGCTGTGGCCTGTTAAGGGCAAGGCTGTTCTCCCTCTTTGGTAATTAGTACAGCTGCAACTCATCAGGGGTGAGGTTGCTTGCAATCCATTCTCCTACAGAACAATATCAATATCTATATGGATAGAAACTGCATGAACAATTAACAACAGAAATATCAAATTCTACATTTACTACAGGTCTAAAATGGTCCTGAATTGTAGTTTCTTTTTGGAAGCACTCTTACCAACTGCTAAAATGTCATTCAGTTCTATGCTTAGAAACATGAAGGTTTCTATTCTTAGAATCATGGATGTTTTCAAATTTTTCTATAGTTTGAATAATGATATTTTAAAGTATATTTTAATTTAGATATTCTAGTTGCTAGGAAGTTATAGCTCATGCCAGGCACTATTTATCACTCACTTTTACCTTGTCACCTTCCAGCTATACGTTAAATCATTTTTCACTGACTTAAGCTAACCTTCCAAACCTCAGCACAGTTTCAAATGCAAATGCATATGGATACACATTTATATACATATATTCATATATAAATGTAGGGGATACAGTATGGGTAAATAAAGGTGGTATAGAATGTAATCTTATCCCCTAAAGAGTTGCAACCGAACCAATTACTAAAGATTAGGAGCAGGCCTGATTGTAACAGGCCACACCTGTAGCCAATAAAAAGAGTGTTATAAAAGAGCGGATTGGTGGGAAGTAGAGTCAGTTGGCAATTGTGAGGACAAGGAAGGGTTGGTGCCCAGAGGAGCTGCCTGCAAGAAACATCAAGTAGGTATGAAACTCTAGTAATATGGGACCCTTGCAATGTACTGACAGTAGAACTCTTACACTATAATGGCAACATATAAAAATATTAATATATAAATTTATGTATAAATAATTCCAGGCATATAAATAAGCACGCTTCTCCACAGAACCATGGAATGGTTAAGGTTGGAAGATATCACTAGATGTTATCTATTTCAGCCACCTTGCTCAAGCAGCGTTCCCTAGACTATGTAACTCAGCATCGCCTCCAAACACTTTTTGAATATGTCTAGTGTGAGAATCTCCACAATACCTCTGGGCAACCTATTCCAGTGCTCAGTCACCCTCACAGTAAAGTTCTTCCTCATGTTCAAGTGAAACTTTCTATTTTCAGATTTCTCCCCACTGCCTCTTGTCCTATTGCTTGGCTCCACTGATAAGAGCCTGACTCCAACCCTTTGGCATCCCCTCTTCAGATACTTGCAGACATTGATGAGTTCCCCTCTAAGTCATCTCTTCTTGAGGCCGACAGGCTCAGCTCCCTCAGCTTTTCCTCATCAGAGAGGTGCTCCAGTCTCCAAATCATCTTGTTGCCTTTCATTGGACCTGCTTCAGGCGTTCCATGTCTCTCTTGTACTGGGGACACAGCACTCCAGATGTGGCCTCAGCAGGGCTGAGAAAAAGGGCAGTATCGCCTCCCTCATCCTTTTTCCATGTCTATGTGCAAAAATGTAATATGATATGCACCAAAGTATTATTTAAGCTTTTTTCAGATTACTAAATAAAGAAAGAAGCAGTAAGGAAATTCAAATTAGGTAGATCTGCAACTCCTTAAAGTGAACTCTTTAAAAGAGTTGCATTGTTTAGTTTTGAGCCCAAAGGAGAACTATAATATCTGGTGTGCTCGATGCTCTCTGTGAATGACTGTTTGATATTTTGCATTTCTCTAGAGGCTTGTTTACTACATAATATTAAATTCTTGCTGTAATAATGGTTGCTGTTCTGTTCAGAAGCTATTTTGTGACACACATTAATAGACTGTTTAGACATCAGTTTCTTAAATTTCACAAAATTTCTCAATATTGAAAGCCTGGCATTATCCCAATTTATAAGTGCTGAACTGAAGCATGTTGGAATTGTTCCTAATGATTAGCCACTAATTTTAGGAGATCCACTCTGTGTTATCTCTTTGCTCATTTTACAGAGTTATGAGTGTGGTGTGGTCTTTCCTGCTCATACCATGCTGTGCCTCCTGCTGATAGTTTTGCACTCAAAACTTCAGCAAATCAGAATCCAAATCCAAAGCTGAAAAAGAAAACATGGGTTGAAATTAATTTCAACTTTGCTTTTTAAGCTGTCAAACCTGAACTAACTGTTAAAGCTGCTTCTTTCTCCAGCTAATGGAGTGGCAGGTACCTCAAGAGAGCCATTGCCTACTCCTGTTACAAAAGACCTTTAGAACAGGATAAACTGACTTCTGTAGATGCCTCTCCACACTGGCAGAGATAATCTGCCCTGTTTGTAGCCTAGGTAAGATGAATTTCAGTCTTTGGGAGGGCCAAGGAAAAAAGTCTAAAAGTTGGCTTTTGGTTCTAAATTAGTTTGCTGTGGTTAGGAATGACAAGAACTTCCAGAGGTGATTTTTGCCATTTAAAGTCCTTAGAGTGATTTCAAGACACCCTCTAAAAATGCCTGTCTCCTTCTGTTGACTACCTACACTTTAAACAACTAATTTAAGGAAGATGAAATCAAATATTCACTGATGTTCCTTGATATACTTGGCTCTAGCAATTTACTTATCACTCAGTAATTCTGGCAAAGAAATAAAATGCATCCCTTCCTTCCCAGCACAATACAGTTTGGACAAATTTTTTTCTTATTCAACCTTCATCACAGCAGTTACTAAACTCAGAGTGCTTATGCTGCTCACCACAGTTTACGGGTTTTCATGTGTGTAGAATCTCCTTTTTAAAAACACACAAAAAAAAACCCAGACCAAAAAAAAAAAAACATACAGGTTGGTTTGGAAGGAAGGTGTGGTTTGTTCTGGTGTTTCTTGTTTTTGCTGTTGTTGGGGTGTTTTCCTTTTTTTTTTTTTAATTCCTATTTTTGTTGCTGTTGTGCTCTGTGATGAACATTGCCTGAAGAGTAACACTTCACAGACTGGTGTTAGGGATGGCAGCAGTGACTGAAATGAAAGCCCAGGAGTATTTTCTGTTTAATCCAAGCACAACTTAAGTAGATTTATTTTTTAATTTCCACACTGGTATTTAATAATTATTTGTAACTCTCTTGCCTACTTTGTATGTTGTAACTACCAACTTTTGCTTGCATTTAACCTGGCTTACCTTGGGGATGATTTCAAAGTATTTTGACAAAGAAAGAGACAGACTCTCAGAAAGAGTGGTAATCTATGAAGCCAGGAATTTATTTCTTCAAGGCAATCTAGGCATATTCTGCAGGGTATAAAATGCGCAACAGGAAGTGCTGCAGGGGAATTGTCAGAGATCATGCAGAGAGCTTTCATCAGAAAAGTCAGAAGGAAAAATGGCTAACAGCTCTCTTCGATTATGCAGGAAGCTATTCAGGAGAATTTCTGAACTGAAATGGTTTCCCCAGGGAATTTGTTTCTTTGGTCTGGTGGTGAGTACAGCTATGGTTCCACAATGTGACACATTCACCTTACCCACCTAGAGGCAAACATAAGCATTTGTGTCACAGAAGTATATTGCTACCCCTCTTCTATAGTGCCTATGTAGGAGAACCTTATTGTGTTCTGGTTCGATGATTCCTTCATCGAGTTCAGCCACAATTTTATTAAACATCACACTTCTATTAAACTGCCTACAAAGGAGTCCTATGTTAACAGCATCCTAAACAACAATCAATCAATCTGAAATGTGTTTTACTGAAACTTAACAGAGAGTGTGATGCTTTAGACTATCCTGTCACTGTGTGTCAGCACTCAGAGAGACTTTTACCATATTTACATGTTAACTTGGCTCTTCAGTTACTGTTGACTCCCTTTTTCTATTCCTATTTCCTTGATCCCAGCCTTCCCAGGTCCACACTCTGCTGGAACATGTCCCATCAATCCAGCTTTAATGCTCACCACTCCTGGTGTCCTCCTCACCATGTCCCAATGTCTCTTCCTGTCACCCAGCTTCCCTTCCCACCAGCATCAGCTTCTTGTCTGATCATTTCCTTATTGCTTCATTTGCCCTGGACTGGTTCAAAATGATATCACACATCAAAAATATGAGATTTTAAGTATAGAAGACAATTTGGGTTATTCAGAGTTTTTCTCCCACTATCCTACATCCTGTATACATTTAGATCCAACGATAAACAAAGATTTCAGAGTAGAGGGATAATAAAACAAATCTAAATTAGTTAAAACTAATTTAAAATTAGAACTAATAAAAAATATTTGAAATTAGTAAGGAAAGCTTTTAATCTTCATTTTATTTTTGAGACACAGGCCAACTCCTAGTATAATCCCCTTCTGATCCTTGTAATTAGAGATTTCTTTTCCTAGGAATAGTTGGATGTGGTCAGAAACCAAGTGAGTCCTTGCAAGATTATGAAGCAGAGTCCTGTAGACTCTTGAGAGACTCCTTTTTGAGCTGACCAACACACTGAGAGAGGAGGATTAACCCTTTCTTGGGACTGGTTTGCTCTCAGCCATAGAAATTCCTGGAGTGTTCCTGAAGCCCCTTTCCTCAAAGAAGACATAAATTTATATCTTAGATTATTGAAATGCAAGGATAAGGTGCTTGGTAAGGGAGTAATAAGGTGCTTTAAATACTTGCTACCTCCAACATGAAATAGCCAATGACACTTTGATATGGCTTTACAGTGCTATCTTTATGGGCTCCATTTAGCAATTTTCTTTCAGAGGTTTGTAAGACCCTGCCACAAACTACTGAAATTGCACAATCAAAGATGTATTGCACCAAACTGTGATACAGACAGTGGAAGAAGAGTAGACTTGCTTAAACCAAGGCTTCCGCCACAGAAATTATCTTGGTTTAAGAAAATTTACAGGGCAGATACTCCAAAATGGGTTACCTCTCCTTACAGCTTTAACTGCTGCCCTTTCACCAATATGGAGAGATGTGTGTAAGAAGATATAAGTGGAAAAATAAAAAAAATGAAACAGCAACAATCAATATACCAGTAATATAAGCTCTAGATACAATAGTGCGGAAACCCATGGCCTACCTGGGAACAAAGAGCACACGAGGGCAGATAAGCCCCTCCCTCAGGATGCAGGCACTGTAAAAGGGACAAAGACAAGATGGCAGACAAGCCTCCTCCTCCAGACCATGTGGTTGACAGAGAAGAACAGAGGGAGAGAAAAACTGAACCTCTGCAGTGACAAAATCTCCCTCTTCCCCCAAACAACAACCAAAAGGCAGCAAGGACAAAACAAAGAGAAACTTTGATTCCAGAAGCAGTCATATGGCACTGGAGCTGTTTGCTTCACACCACCCGACAGGGTTGCTCCCCTGGCAGCGGCAGTTCCATTGGCAATGGTGGCAGGAACTTGCAGTGTTAATGTCTCTACCTTTTTGGCAGGCTGGAACCAGTTGGTGTCAGCACAGCAGTTCTGAGTTGGCACCACATTGCAGGGGAAAAGAAGCAGTCCTGCTGGGCACTGAAAATGGGAGGCCCAACTCCCAGTCCTGGCATGCAGGCTGCAGACAGGTATTTGTGGAATTTGCCCATGGACCGTTTAGGATTGGGAAATGCAGTTTCTTGGAGATCTGCACCAAGCAAGGAGCTCAGAGAGAAACAAAAGAAAGATTCTGCACTGGCTTGGAGAAGCAATTCTCTTAGTATCCCTGAAAGAAGAGAAAAAGGAGAGCTTACACGAGTGCTGCCCACTCTCTTAAAGGCACACTGGGCCAAACAGGTTCCTGACCCCTGGCTCGTAAAGGAACAGTAACAATATTAGGCAGAACTGGTGTAGCACAGATATAATACACAATACAATACACATTTTTTGGATTACCCAGAACAGAAATGTTTCTATTTTTTCAGAGCCTCTCAATTGTAAGTAAGGCTGTTTACAGAATTTGAATGCACATTTTCTTCCCATCAAGGTAAGCAAAGAAAATTTACTTCTGCTGATGAATCCTTGTATATAGGCATTTTATGATATGAAACTTCCTAACTGTTCCTTAGAATTACTTAGAAACAATGACTTGGTTTTGTTTTTTTTTTTTTTACTACCTCTTGATAAGGAGCAGAAAATATAGCAAATAAGCATAAGTGAAGTTGGTAACAGTGTGGAACACTGCTGAAATCTGGGGATGCTAAGAACAAGCAAGCAATAAGCCAAATAAATGAAAAAAGAAGTCGAAAAGTTTTGTGCAAAACCAGAAAGAATTTAGAGTAGAGGTAAAAACAAGAAAAACCAGAGAGATCAGGAAAGACTTTCTCTATATCACGTAAGATTTTCCCACTTATTCTCAAGTTTTACTGATATGCTTTTCTCATACAACTTTAATGCTTATTTCTTGTCCAAAGTGAGTCCCCAGGTCAAGACTGCTTTGTTGAGAAAATCCTTGCATCAACCTTCAGATGTACAAATCTGCAATCTGTTAGTTCAAATGCGCCAATAAAATTTCTGATTGTAAATGCAGAGCCTACAAGCAAAAGCTTGCAGGTATCCTAGGTATCTGGGACACAAGCAGGAAGATTATTTTCTCACTTTATTAATTCTGTGCTGGCAAGCCTTGTGATTATTTTTCTGTGTTTCATAACTATTGCGAATTTTCAAAACCCCCAATCTCAGGAGTCTTACTGCCTGCAAACCCTCAGATTTTTTTAAAGTGCATTTTTCAAACGAGTTCCAGTCATCAGAACTGCAGGGGAAAAAAGCAGCAACAAAGCCTAAAAATGATAGAGAATTTTCAGCATTCAAGACATTACATGGCAAATGGCATGTTCAAAATGTCCTTGGGGTTTTATTTCATTAATTTCTTTCTAAGACTTTGAAAAGACAGTGTTGGAGATACCAAAGGTTTGCTTTACCAAGAGTAAAAATTGAAAGATTGTGTTTGCGTGATTTAGAGAAATCTTAGCATAAGGCCATCTTGTACAAATTGAATATGGGATTACTGGGTGAAGAATTTTTTTCATTTTCTTCAATTGTTTTTCTCTGTAGGGAATGATTCAGAGCATTAATAGTTTATACTACCATTCTTTTCCTAGAACTGGAAGATCAGAATAAGGGAGTCTCAGTTCCACCATTCTGAGATAGATGTGAAGGGTGTACTTTGAGAATATCCATGCCTTTTATTCTGTCTGCTTACAGACTTTGCTTCTGTGCTCACTGTGTTTCTCAACTTTGCCTATATAGCTATTTGCTCCACATGCTCTTCTCCGCAGAACTGTGCTTTAATTTGATGATTGCAATTACTGTGTGTAGACATTAATATTTTTTTGTCATTTTCTAAACTTCACCATGGTTTTTTTTTAATAGAAAGGCAGAGTCTCTGCTTCCCAGGCAATTGGAGTCAAAGTCTGAACATCGCTTGAGGCAGAAACTGGATATAAAACAGTTCCTGCTCTTTTGTCCTTGAAAGGCTTAGGGGACAAAGTGACACAAAAACAATGAATGCCCTACCTGTTCATCTGTATGACAGGGTTTGGCTTAGATAACTGATAAATGCTCTGATCTCAGTCTCAAGTGAACATTGTCAAATTAATGCAAGCCACTATAGCAGTTGTCAGCTTAGTCTTTGTTCCAACAAATGACAGATATTAGCAGCTACTCGTATTTTTTTCACACCCCAGGAGCATATGATGACATGGTGCTCCTACACAATGAGAAGCAATGTACCACTGGGAATAGTTTCCTCTGTGCAAAACCTGTCGCAGCCATGAGAAGTCATTACTGATGTGGCTACACAGTTGCATGAATGGGATATGGGTGCCTTGGGAGCTCAGCACAGCTTGAAAGAAACCCAGTGTGAAAAAGATTCTGCTCTGTTTTCTCATTGTGACACTTAATGTACTTCACTTGCAAGAATACACTTTGAGTGGTGCAAAAAGCAGAAGCTCTGCACCCTTTGGACATTAAAGAAGCTGTGATACTTTATAAAGTGACTTCACAAAGAATAGGAATTTGTAGCCTTGTGTTCTGAGAAAATCCATTTGGAAAAATTATATCCCTCCCTTCAAGACTACCACTGTAGCTTTAATTGCCTATAATATCCTGCTTTATTTCTGCCCTTAATTATTCTTTATTGGTCTTGAACACTGCTAACTTCCATACTCTTATTCAGAAACATCTCTGTTTCACTGGTGGGTGAAGTGATTGCCATATATATTAGGGGGATTTATTATGTCTTTCTGTAATAGATTAAAGAATCCATTAAAATCCAATATTTCCTTGCCAGGAAGATATTAAAATTAAGTTACCTTTCAATCTTTTTTTATAAACTAAAGTGATTCCTTTAAGTCCCTTGTTAAGGCCTTTTCTTAAGCTATTGAATTGTTGCAACAGCTTTTTTGTAGGTGCTTTCAGATTTCCCAATACCTTCTTGACAGAAGGAATATAACAGAACCATGTCTGTATTTTAAGAAGTCAATCACAATAGTTGCAATGGAACCCTATATCAAGTTACTCCCAGTAGTTTGTTATACAGAGATACAATCATTCCTCAAATCTCCCTTCAAATTTGAGCTTTTTCTGCCATTGTGTTGCATGTAGGGTTATGTTCAGGTACAAATTTGCAGCAATTACTACCTAATAAACACTAATAAGTGTTTTAGAAGTCTTATCTTTCAGGGAATAATGTCTTATTCTGTAGGTATGGACAGTGTTTCTCATTCCTTGGTACATATGTTGCATTCATCCTTACCATGGAAGGGATGGCTTGCTGAGAAACTGATTCCTCTGCATAATTGATTTTAGTTTGCCACTCTGCAGTCTGTGTGTCAGCCACATATGGTGTAAATTGTAGTTTTACCAATGCATACAGGTGAGAATGTTAGTTTCACATATCAATATGTACCTCCACTAGTACTATATCTATTTCATCATGATTGCTCAGCCACAGATACTTCATTAAATATGTCTGCGAGTTATTTCTGAATTAATTTAGAATGTATGATGATAGTGTATAGTGCTTATTTTTTAATCAAAATGTCGTGGAGCTGTAAAACAAGTATTTTATGTAAGTCTATATCTTTCAGTTCCTGGACTTTTAATTTAACTAAATCATGAAATAATATTTGTCTGATCAATAAAACCTTATTAACAAAGACTAATGATAATACAATAGTTACTAAAACAAAAGTATCTTTCAAGCTATATCACCTAAAGAATCTTAGTCAACATGAACAGCACAATTCTCAGCAACAGCTGTATATCCTTAAACACCAAATAACTGCTACCAGCAAATAAAGACTGTGCACAAAGGTAAATCTATTCTTGAGGAAACTTCAGCTCTGACAGAATGAAATGAGATTGGAGAAGGAGATAGAAAGACAGAAGGAGATAGATTGACAAGACTGAATTAAACTTTTTGCTTCAAACACCCAATGGCTTCTAAGATTCAGGTGCCAGACCTTACTAACCAATGCCTAAACCTGTAAAGGTTTAGAGCTAGAGCTGCAAAAAAAGCTGATCCACAAGGAGATTTATCCTGGCAGCTTTTAATTAAACGAAGCTAACAGAAGTGGTGACTGCTTCAGATTCAGGACCTTAAAAACCTCTCTAAGTCTTGGTCTCAATACTTACATTTCAACGACTTTATCTGTACATCACTAAACAAACTGGAACACTGCTGAGTATCTCAAGGTCTATCCCATTCCTGTGTGTAAGACAAACTTGTGTAATGAACATATCTTGAAGCACCTCATTGGAAATTCCAGGCAAAGGCCCAACCCTCCCTAAACAGTGGCAAGAAATAATGATGCAGTGCAGCAATGCAGAAAAGACAGATTTAGTCAATTCTGACTTTGGAGTGTTCAGTTTTCTACAAAATTTTAAGTGGACATTCCAATGCTGGTTTGAACTGGAGGCTGCCAAAGGATGTCAATAAAACAGGCTATAAGGTTATTCTCAGCTATGCTGTTTCCACCAAAAAATTAATTATTTTGTGTATTAGAAGCACTTCAATAGAGATTAATTAAAAATTTCTCTCATGAAAAGCAAAGGGCCTTCCCACAGAGGCCAGGGCTTTGTGCATTTATACAGGCATAAGTTTAACTTGGTTTTGTAGCTTAGACAGTTTAATCTGGTCTACTCACACCCCACAGTACCACAACAACTGAATATGTACTGAAAGGAACATCAGTATTATTTCAGAAGAAAAAAAAAGTGAGTTACAGGATCAACTCTAAGACAGAGTTTCTAGCTGTAAATCTGAAGCAGAAGAAAGCAAATCCATCTTTTCTGGAATTAAGCATACACAGCCTCTCTTCATTACAAAATTTTCTGCAGATGAGCCTAAATAGCTCCCTTTTGCAACGTGGATTCCTTTTGCATTCTTCCCCTTTTATGGAGCAGTTCTATTTCCTAATTTGTGGGTGAATTTCTAGTCACTTCTAAGGCATCTAATAGTTAGCCTTAGCTATATCTTTACTCTCTCCCTTATGAAGCTAATCTTAGCCACAACTACCTGTTATCAATCATGGACAAAACATCTCAGGTAGGGACCTAAAAAAGTATTTGGTTAGACTTTAATTGACTTTATTGACCTGGAACTAAGACTTGACAATTTCCAACAGTAATAGATCTTTTATATTGTCCGTCCCAGTCTCAGTTTTTACTGGAAGAAGAGTGCACTCGAGCAAAGCACTGCTCTGAGCCTCTGAGTCCCTGCTTGTTTCCAGGAATCTGAGAAAAACTGTCCAAAGTACAGACAGGTAGCAGTGGTAACAATAACATGACCATTGATATTGTTCAGTGTTATTGTAAAATAATAACTTGTTGCTGTTGTTCCTTTTGTTGTCATTGTTGTAGTCATTGTTAGTGATGCCTTTATTAAGTGCTTTGTAGTAGTGTCTTGTCTCCTAGCCAGGAGACATTCTGCTGGATACAGTGTTTATGTGTCATAAAAAGACATTGTTTATACAGCTAGAGTGAAACAGAAATGGGATAACAGGCATACACAACACAAATGTCAGAAAGCCCAAAGCAACAATGAGACATTTCTAATTAGTGTAATAAGTAGAACTCACTGCATACAGCATGTTCTACTTTTGTCACGAATTCCACTAGTATTGTAGTCATGGTAGGTTTTAACTTGCTAATAAATGTAAGGTGGTATTGTTATTTTGCAGGAGACTATTTCTTTCTCCTTACCCCACAGACAACTAGTCAAGCACAAGGAGTTATCACTTTGACATGGATCAACTCTTGGTCACTGTAACACATTCAGATTGAAGACCCTCCAAACTCTCAGGACTGTCTGAATATCAAGGGCTGATTATAGTCAATTATATCAACTTGACAAATTAGCAAAGGTAATGCTAAGGAAAGTAAAAAATAACTCAGATAAAATTCAAGTAGAATTAAATAACAGTTGACAAGAAACTTGCCGTTTACATAGGCAAGATGTAGGCATACTTCCCTATAAGCAGCTTAATGCACAGCACTTATATGACATAACACACCCAATTTCATGGCTTCTTTTTCTGAAAGATAGTAAATTTATTCTATGTTCATTTTCTTCCTGCCATGCCTAGCTGATCCTGCTCAGTACCCTCTCCTGGGAGAAGAGCTTTGCCTGCATCTCAAGGGAGGAGGCATGGGCAAACAGGTTCCAATCTGAACAAAAATAAATATTCTATTTCAGAAACACAGTTGAAGCCAAAAATTCTCGGTGTGGTTTTGGTTTCTTTTTTTCTAGAAGATGAATTTTTAAAAATACTTTTGTGAGCTCTGAGTAAAGGCAAACAAACACAGTTAATAGTGCTTATGTTCAGGGATTTTTTCTATGCCTAGGTTGCTACCACACAGATGAATATTACATACATTGAAAATTCTGACTGACTTTCTTAAAATGATCTTGGAAAATACCCTTTGAAATTCTAGAGTTTATGGATTAGAAATTTCATGAGATGGATCAAAGTAAGTGAGATGTTGCTAAGGCAAATTTAAACACTGCAGAAGAACAGGGTAGAGGGTGTGTGTAGAAAGCTTAGGTTAAAAACGAGACTAATATTAGAGCACTAGAGAAAGAGATTCTGTGAAATAGAACATACTCTTAGCATTGTGCGAGGATGACAAATGCTTCAGGGGGCCTCAAAGATCCTAAATAGCCATAAATCCATATTGTGTTTTGAAAACGTAGAAAATTAGTCATTTATTATTTTGTGTTTCACTCCATTTCTCACATTGTTAAATAAAGGCTTTCTTTTGTTTTGTGCGTAGTTTTGCTGCTTGTTGGATTATTTTGTTTGTTTTTGCTACATTATAATTTATTTAGTATTAAACTCTTTAAAGGATCTATGTGGACTATTTTACAGTCTATAAATAATTAACTATCCATTCCAAAAGTATATAGGATTTAATTCCCAAGAAATTATGACAGATGATTGTTGTGTGAATGCTCCTTGGGCCTTTTAGAGGCCTATATCTTTTACTTGTAAGAATCAACTCATGAAACCCTGACAAAGGAAATAGACCAGATTAGGAAAAAGAAAAAAAAAGAGAGAAAAAAGCCCCAAATAATTAATGCTATTGCATAGGACAAATTAAAATATAGATCTTGAAATTTGGACCCACCTCTGTCATCTGGTGCCCTCAGGAAGAGTTTTACCAGGGCTATAAACACTGAGGTCTTGCTCCCTTATGTCACTTCTGCCACATATCTAGATGAAAGCAGAAATTCCACCCTATTTGATAAAAGTGCTTCCTTTGTCATGAGTACGTACAAGAAAGCCATTTACATGCTGAAGTGAGTCCAGTGGAGTCCCCAAGCCAAGGAAAATACAGCACACATCAGACAAGGACAGGCTGAGACCTGTTTTTGTTCAGCCTGTAAATGTGAAATAGAAAGAGCACCTTGTTACTGCCTGCACCTCCAGGGCTGGAGGATACAAGGGAGAGGGAGCCTTACAGCTGGAGGTGCACAGCAACAGGATGAGAGGCAATGGACACAAGCTGGAACATGTGATATTCTGATTCAGTATTCAAATGGGTTTTTTATTTGTGTTTGTCTTGAATACCTACCTGAATTCCAAGCCAGATCACTCCTAACTTGAAAATAATGAAAACCCACGGTTACTGTACAGTACTATATGTAGATAAATTTTGTGAGAATTTGGGAAAAATAAATTGAGAAAAAGCCTCCAACAGGTCAATTATAATGCACTCAAAATATCAAAGGGATGTAAACTTCTATGGTAGATGCTGAATTTATTATTCTTGGAAAAGAGTATGAAGAGCAGATTTCTGAATAGTTTGCTGGATGCTTAAGATAGACTTTATTATGAGATAGGAGTAATCCAATCAGTAACAAAGGCATGAATAATTTTCAATATCATGCTCAACAGTACATCAATTTAGCAAGCTGTGAGAAAGAACTATAGACCAGTAAAGACAGAATAAAATAGTACAAGGAGTCTTACAAAGAGAAAATGTCTCTCACAGCCTTGTCCATTTCTAATTTTTATCCCCTCTGTTTCTACACAGTTCTTTCAATGGAATACTTTACCCACTATCACTGTGGGTTTTCTGTTTGTTGGGTTTGATTTCTTCTTTTCAAGGGACATATGATCTCGTATCGTTTTTATATCTCATAGTTGCTGACGTAGATTTAGAGCAAACTCTTGACTCAGAGTTGAGTTATGAGTGGCGCATTATCCCAAGAGAGTAGCAAGCATCTCCCCTCCTCTGATACACAGTTTCTCTGTCATTCTCCTTTTTTCCACTGAACAGGAACAATCTTCACCCCCTCCTCCAAAGATTCAAACTCTGATGACTGTCAGAGTCAGAAGGATATCAGAAAGATATTCCCATGGGTTTACTTAGTTCTTGCATCCTTCACTTCTCCCAAGCCTCTGCACACACTCAACACTGTACCCAAACTCTACTTATGTCACTGTAAAGGAGCTGCCACCACATACTTAGGTCATGTTAGGCTCAGACAAGAGCAGATTTATTCCATTAGACATGTAGGCACAAGTCTGCTTTAATGTACAGACCATCACAAATTTTGAGAAAAGGAAGACTAATTTTGGACAGGTTATTTTCCCAGATCTATTCAAAACTATTTTCAGACTTCTTTATGTTATGTATCTAAAAAAAATTCTTTTTC
This sequence comes from Ammospiza caudacuta, assembly GCF_027887145.1. NCBI lineage: Eukaryota > Metazoa > Chordata > Aves > Passeriformes > Passerellidae > Ammospiza > Ammospiza caudacuta. Next base: position 90,544,338 of record NC_080595.1, on the reverse strand, counting down.
CAGGAGAATAAAATATCCAGCCTTTTGTCTCAGGAAAAAGACTACCATCTGATCAGGTTGTGTAAGAAATGTGTATATTTCTCTTTGGTAGATATCATGCCAGAAAAAGCCAACACAAGTAGCTAATGGCTTATTGGATTGGTGCATTACCCTTTGAGGAAGTGCTTTTCCTGGCTACTGCAGGAGGTGAGCTACTCTTGCAGATAAATTGATGACATAATTGATTTGGCAAATCTCATTTTCCAGCCAGTCAACACTTTGTACTCTTCTGTCCTAACTTCTGAGAAAATCTCTGGGTTTAAAATACTGGTTTCCACTGGAAAGCCACTGAGGTACCTGTTTTCAAAAAATACTGTGTTTAAAAATTACCTTGACTGTCTTTCAGGAATATACTCTAAAATTAAGTCCTAAAGAATATGAACTGTAAGTGGGTTTTGTCTTCCATTTCACACTCCCATGTTGAAAGCACAACATAAACTAATAGGCAGAGAGGATGGCTGTATTAAAATGCACACTTATATTTTTCCTGTGTTTGTGGCTTTTTCATGTAATTTGGAAATGTCTGAACCCCAGGTGTAAGCCTGATGGCAAGATCCAATTGTTGACATCTGTTGGGGAACAGACAGAGGGGTAATCTATAGGTTTTGAGAACTTCAGATAGAGAGGCATGCCTCTGAGGGAAGGGGTGTGCTGCCAGCTCTCACTGGCACACACACAGAGATCCCTTCAGCATCATATGTCATCTGCATGCACATTTGGGCCATGGTGTCTTGGAAAAGAAGATTTTGCCATAAAGTTGAGATGAACACAACATTTTTATTCCTGGTTTAAAATGGATGGACAATAAAGCCATGTACAGGATTTTTAGGATGAGAGGTCTGCCAAGTCTCTGAGGCAGGAATCCTAAACAAAGGCTGACTTGCTGCAGAGCTTCTTGTGAAATGCAGCCAGAAGAGTCAAGAGAGGACAGGAAGCATGACTTCATATGGCTCACAACAGCAACCAAGAGCAAGGGGCAAAACTAGCAGCTGTTGAGTCTGAGGTCCCGAAAACAGCAGCCTTGGACAGGAACTCTGATGCTCCTTGCTCAGGAAAGCATTCAGATCATGTTGCTAATAGAGTCCCAGGAAACTCTACATCACTTAGGAACAACAGCAGATGACTCTGAAACAGTTGGATTTCTCTGAGGCTGGTCAAAAAATTGTGAGTGGTGAATAGCCCAGAAAGGAGAGGGGCACTCTGCCAAAATACTGACAAGCTGTAGGGAGAGGACAGGCTGATAATGAACAAAGCCCAGAAGCGCTAACATTCCTTTCTTTCAGCTACTGAGGTTTCCTAAATTGGCTTAATATATTTCTCTCATCCTTCCCCACTTCACAAAACTGTAACTCTTCAGCTCCTTTTAAACTCAGGTAAGGAAGTCCTGTTCTTTGCATGTTTAGGTGACATGATATATTTTCTCAGGCTTCCATGGAAAGCGGGTGGTGGCATTTAGCTCCTTTTTAGAAGGACCACAGGGTGTTGGTCCTTGTCCTTTTTGACTCCTGACAGAAAGATCCTAGCACATTCAATTGGAAACTCTCATGGAAATATTATGAAGAAAACCCTTCAAGTTAGTGTTTACCAAAATTCTGTGTGAAACTATCTAGCCCAATATCTGTATTTTGATGAGTTTCTATATGCAAGACAGAACTTTCTTTTTATTCAAGCCCTCAGGTTCCAGAAAATGCAAAATCTGACTTTTAGTGTTAGGTAGGTGTTGATCTTGCTAAAATTAAGTGTGGATTTATTAGTGAGATTAAACCAAAGTCAAATAATAGCAGAGACAAGTTCACAAGAATAAGATGAGCACTAACAATCAATCAGTTGAGCTCCAAGCCATGTGCTGAGATCAAATGGTGGTATTCACTAAAGTTCTGCTCTATGCCAGGAAAAAAGTAGCAGTCCAATGTGTTGCATTTGAGAAATATATTTTTGTGTAGCACAGAATGACATCAAATTGCACCTGTCAGGAGACTGAGATTCTGATATAACTTAAATCATGATATCCAAATGGCCAAGTTCTGAGCTACGAGGAACACCTGCCAACATAACTAATAGTGAGGACAAAAAGCCTTTGGTAGCAAGTCCCTTGAGAAGGAGCTAATAATACATGTGCCCTGTTCAATAAGCTCTTAGCCTGAGGTATTTCCAGTATGCAAAGAAAAGAAAGCTTACTTTTAATTTTTTATGCTGTCCCCCTTTATCTTGATACGTTTGTTCCATTTTCCTCAAAGAGGTTCTCAATTAGTTTAACAGAAGTTTTCTTTTCTAAAACCAAATCCCGTTCTGTGTGTAAGCCTTTGATGGGAGCTTCCACATGAAGAGACATTAAAGAAGTGAGGGCTAATTATTATGGAAAGAATAAGTGCAAGAGAGGATATAACAAAACTGGTGCATATAATAGTTCCTACTGTGGAGAAGGTCAGACAGGATCTCTTGATTATCCTTAACCAAAGCAAAAGAAGGAAACACTCCATAAATTAAAAAACAAGATACCCTTATATATACACACACACATTTTTTATAGAAGAAATCTTACTTTGTGTGATACATGGCTACATGCACAGTAAAGAAAGTTTGCTGTGGAAAACAAAATATACAGTCTCAGGAAAGTACATTCTTGAATGTTTTGTTTCCAAAATGGAAATTTTGTATGGAGAAGGGCCAAGAGACAAAAGTAATTGTGGATTGAGGCTTGCAGGACTGCAGAGACCAGCCAGATCCACAGCCCTTCTCTTTCTCCTTCATGCCCTCTACTCTAAATATTATCCATTACTGATGTATTTTTTAGAGACAGAAAAAGTATTGACTGCAATCACAGGCAGATGAAGCTCCAGCTGGAGTAGCAGCTTTTTAATGGATGTTGCTGCTGCTTCAAATCAGAGGAGCTATTTCTAAGGTTGAGCTGAACCTGCCACTTTGGATGTAGTTAATGATTTTGTACTGCTGCCACGAAGTTGGACAGACAAATGAACATCTTTCATGTGAACAAAATGTGCTGGTCTTCTCCACATGATGTCACAACTTCTTGTCGTGTGATGGAAAGAGCATGAGCATTGAATCAGCACCTGTTTGCATACAAAAATATGGGAGAGGAAGTACCAGAGACAATTAAAACACAGAGGTTCTTCCTTATCTGAAAGACCCATGTTCAACCAAAAGATGAAGATGTACAAGCAAGTTGCATTCTTAGTCTTTTAAAGATACTTGGATTGTCACATAAAGGAATGTCATCATATTGAGCAGGATATACTGGGTCATAGGGAAAGAAGGTAATAGAGAAAAAGTTTATCAACTGGATGTTTTTCTCTCTAAAAGAGGTTATGGAATAGATGTTAAGAGGCTTTTTAAGAACGGGCCAAGGAAATCTTGAGGCAAAATTATAAAAGATATATCTTTGTGCAGTAAAAAAGCAGATAAAAGATTTTTCAAGGTGTCTATGAATTCAGCCCAGAAGGCCATGTCTGCATTAAAGTATCTATCAATTGACTATAAATTATAGTAAATATATTGTGAATCTTCTAGTTTTGGCTGTTCTCTGTATTGATGATATGGAGGTCAAGATGACTTTCAGATGTTCAGGACATGCTGTGCTTGATAAAAAATGTGATGTATATAAACCCTCACCTGGCTGAGGCCCAGCAGAGAAAGCTCACTTGGTACAGCAATCACAGACAGACTTGCCAGCTCACTTCTAGACGTGTCTTTCTGGCTTTGGCAAGACACTGTAAGTTCAGGTGTGTCTGCATCTGTCACTGTTGACCTATTGTACAGTATGAAAGCTATGCAAACAAATTATACTGTGTATTCTCAGTTGCTTGCCATGTTCTCTCAACAGCACTACTGTTTGTTGAATGTCAACTATCAGAAATCCTCTGGCTTACTACCACAGACGATGGCCTATTTTTCTGAACACTGAGGATTTTTTGCCTTGACTACATGGACAAATTGATCAGCACAGCATTCTTATGTTATTCTTTTTGGGGGGTAGGGATGGAGAAGAAGACCCAGAGAATGGGATTGGATGGGACATCCCATTCCAAAACAGGATGGAGGAAGGATCACAGAAATTCACTGTTATGTAATAACAGAAAAAAATATGCTCTTGTAGACTTCCTATTATAACTTTCTTTGAAGAACTATACTGGAAAAAAAAGCTATGCCATTATACCTATAGGGTTGTGTCATGATCTGTCCTTACGAATGGGTTTCATGATAGTTTGTGGATTGATCTCAGGGTGCAAAAAACTGACATGGCACAGGGGGTTTGCAGTGATAATCAAAACAAATGCACCTTTATTGAATGACCACAGCAAAATGCAATAGAGGGATTAAGGGAGAGAAAAATATAGAGAAAGAGAGAGAAAAGAGAGAGAGAAAGAGGGGGATATAGCTACCAAGCGTAGAGATGAAGTCCTTTGGTCCAGTCCAGTCGAGGATCTGCCTGTTATGTTGGGGAGATCTCAAAAATCTCTAGCTAACTCAGAGGTTTTTATTATTGAAAATTGTGAGGGGGGGGGGAAACAGATGCAATAGGGAATAGATGTAACAGGTAGTTCATGTTCTCAGCAGTAAATGAGTGCCATTGTTTTCGTGTTCCAGTGGTCACAACCTGCAGGCAAACATCTCGCTTTGGTCAGCTTGCCTGCCCCACACACCCCACCCTGGTTGGGGGTTTCAGTCCCAGTCCTTGGAAGGAGGAGAGGGGCCTTTTAGGAGTTTCATGTCTCAGTCCTTGATGGAGAGGCTTCTTCCATCTCAGTCTCTCTGTCATGGCGGTTGCAAACGAGTGAGAGGGTTCTTCTGCAGGAGACCACCCAGAGCTCAGGAGAAGTTCAGCCAGGCCGAGAGGTGGGACAGGTCCAAGGCTACTGTTGTGAAAAGGGCACAGTGCTCCCTTCTTTGGGCTAGGTGTAGCATACAGCAAACAACACCGGTGAAAACAATAGCTTAGCACTGTGCTCTCAGGTCTCAGGCCTGTGGCATGTGTGACTTTCTCCTACAGAGAAGACAGGGGGGTCTTCTCTTCAGTGGTCCCCAATGACAATCGTGAGGCAGATGAGGGAAAATTTGGACAGACTCTTACAGGCTGTTACAATAGTATTGCTGTTCTGTAACTGTAGATATGAATAAACTGTAATTATGAATAAACCTTTTAACATCCTTCTTGTTCGTGGAGTTGTGTTCAGTGAAGAACAAAAGCATCTCACTCAAGGCAAAATGCTGAGTAATGGCACAGGAGTAACATGAGTGACTGATAGATTCAATCCAGAAGTTTATTTATAAGTTACAATTGATTAATATTATGTAGTTCCATGTGTGTAGCTACTCTCTACTCAGTGTTGATTAGGAGGGAGTATCTGCAAAACCATTCTCTTCTCTTCTCTTCTCTTCTCTTCTCTTCTCTTCTCTTCTCTTCTCTTCTCTTCTCTTCTCTTCTCTTCTCTTCTCTTCTCATCTGTATCTACACTGTTATCAATATAGTATCCAAGTTAAAAAACCAGTAAATATTCCCAGGACATTAAAAAAATTATTGATATGTATGATCCTTGCTCTTCAGAGTTCATGCCAAAGTATTGCCTTCCCATTAGCTGAAGTAGTTACACTCTGTCCCCTTGCTTGTAATTGGTACATAGAATATTAAACAGCCAGCCACAAATAGCAGATCTCTCTTTAAAAAATGTGCTTTAACTGGATATACATACAGAAGAAACTCATAGGTGCAGGTAGAAATAAGCAATTTCCATGTGTCCTGTGAGTGCAGATGCTGATGCAATGGGACTATATGGGTAAGAAGATGAGGTTTTGTACTGATGTGTTCTGATGATAACTTCACAAAACAAGGAAAATTGGAGAAGTAATAATAATGCCATTAAATTTAGAGTTTATGGGGAAGGAGGTTATGAATGTTCCTGAAATAAATCCTTGATCTGCAATTTTAGCAGCCGTCATCTATATGCTCTAGACATCTGCAACAGAAGATTATGATCCTTGGATCATAATGCCCAATGATATATTGCAATTTCTATTATGTAGTCATATCTGCCTGACCATAATAAGCTCTATTTAAGACCAAAAATAGCATAGATCCTTGCTCAATAGTTATCTTAGAATATTCTTATTCTTCTAGTGTAACAAAATATCATAAATTGTGGGTTAACTGAGTCACATCTAGGTTTTGCTCATTTGTTCTTGTGTCAGCATTGCCCTTTACTGTACAATGTTATTTTGCTTGTTTTAGGCAACGGCTTTTTTCCCTTGAGCTTCCTTCTCTTCTGTTTATTCTCCTGATATATTTTTAGGAAACAATAATTTCTTCACCCAGTCTTAGTTTTGCTGGTTTTCCCTGCTAGGCTGAAGAACTTCGTTTTCTTTTATTACTCATGCAAAATATGTTCTATATCATACATGACTTTTTAATGCACCCTTTCAAATCCCTTTAGAATTAACTTTATTAAGTTTTGGTGACTACATGCAGGATTTCAGACTAAGCCTTACGAGTATTAATAGCATTAATACTCTAATATCTGACCACAGTTTTTGTCAGCAGGCAGGGGCTGAGGGCTGTGATCTGAACCTTTTTACTGTGAGAGCTACCCAGACTGCCATGGTAGATGGCTTTGATCCCAATCAACAACAAAAAAGATAATGCAGTCATTCAAATAGCATTTGATATTGTAGCTTAAAAGAATTTCTGTACATAACAGTGAAAATTAGTCTTTATTAACCTGTGTTCCTTTTCAGGCACTTGTATACAAATGAGTTTTCTGAGTAAACAGTGCATGATTTATCAGATATCATTCACCACCTCCAAAGAAGATTTTTCACTTTGTTATTACCCTTATCTAACCTCCTCTCTGTGGTGAAGGGATTCCACCCTCTCTCATCTAAGTACACACTTACTGTATCTACTTTGCCTTACTTTTCAGAAAGCTGTATAAAAGTGAGACCAAAAGAAGAGGAGATGAGAGGACCCACAGGTGGGTGATGTGCCCAGTAGCAGGGATAAGCAACAAAGGAAGAAAATGTGTGTAAGGGAAGTTGATGAATGTAAGAAATCCTTTTGTTTCCTCCTTTCTCCCTATGAAAGAAGATGTACTCTCCTCAGACTTTTGTAATGCTGTCTTTTCTGAGGGACCAAAGTGTACTAACGCTTGAAAAGAGTTATGTAGATATCCTGAAATGACAGAAAGTCAATATGAAATAGCAACAGCAGTCACTGTAATTATTACTAGTATCACTTAATTAGGGTAGTATACTAGAGGCATAATACATTGATGATTATTTTTTTTTTTGTTTGCAACATGTCACAGGTCTTGTCTGTGGCTGTTGTTCACCAGCCTGTATTTTCTCTCTCCTTTTCTCCTTGTACGCAGTATCTTCTCTCATGCATTAAATTCTGCTGCACCACTGCACTTAAAACAGCCTTTTGCCAAGTGATCCATCCCAGATGATTCATCTGACTTTTCCATTAGAGTGGTTTCTCCCTGTTCTTGCCCATTGAATGTAGTGCAAACTGGTCACAGAGTATAAGTTCTTTTCAGTAGGCATCCTAAACTTGTCTGAGCTTTAAAAGACATTGTTCCCAGAGTCTCGTAAGCTTAGCTGCCATTATGTCGCACTGGGGAAAAAAATATTTTCCTATCCCTTTTTTTACTATGTTAACAGTGACTGTAAATCTATTTGAAAGAACTCAGTACAATATTTTTTGTAGTAAATGAATCTTTCAGATTCATGACAGCCAAATCAGATGCTGGTATTTGCTCCTTCCCTATGATCGTCAGTACTCCAGGATTGCCAAGAGACCAAATTTCTCTTTGGAATATAAATTTAACATTTTGCTTTCTCCTTTTCTGCCCTTACCCTCCAGTAACAATCAGGTACTAGGAATAATTTACTCTACAAAAGAATGGAGGGAAAAATTTTCAGGCATGACTCTACACTGTAGTATTTTCAGTAGGAAAGGATACTTAAAAAGAATTGCTAGAAATTACACCCAGGACCTGGACAAAAGCTGAGTTGTGAACAATGCTTATATCTCTAATTGGTTCTCATGAGGCTTTTTGCCAAAATGCCTAGTAGTTGTAGGTTTATTTTCTAGATATTACACATTATCATGTACTGAATTTTATTTTGAACAGTATTTTTATGTATTTTTCAGTAGATTAGTAGTGTTTCTATAATTCAGAAGTCTTATTTCTTTCATATTCCATACATACTCTCAAATTCATTGTTTCAGGGAGGATTCAGCATTCTGAGCTACTCCTAGACCCCTAAATATAAAGCAAATACAGCCTACCACACCTGGCAGATATAATTTTCTGATTGCAGATACAGCTATTAAGCATATATCTGTCAAATGACTTGACAAAGGTCATACAGATAGTCTACAGCAACGTCCGGTCTCTTGAGTCCTGGTCCAATCATTTTACCAGAAGAAGCATACTTCCTCCTAGCATTTTTGGCACAGCCTGTTATTATCAGGAAGATGAAGAATGGATAAGTGTTACCTACGGATGTCAAAGAATTAACTTTTCTTTTAATTTGACAAAATAATTTTGCTCAGGCTGTTAATGTAAAAAATCATTAGGGAAATACATGAAGTGACATTGTTGCCTAACCTAGGTACAGAAGAATTATTCTTATGTCAGTGAAATAATGTTAAAATTAATGAAAGATATAATTATTTGATATGGAAGGATGGTCACATTTTCCAAAATAAATTTAATTTTATCTGGCACTAAGATTGACAAGTTTAAATACAGAAGGATTTATTTCAGAAAAAAGACAAGGGAGTATAGCCTAATAGTATAGTGCCTTTAGCAAATTGAACTGTGCAGTTGCTACAGGTGACTTCAATAACTGCATTCTGAATCATTCTTGAATATACAATACCAATATATTTCACTTAAAACCTTGATTTTCCTGTAGTTCTGTTTCTCAAACAATGTAAAATATGTTTGGTTTTTAAGGATGACATCTAAATGAAAAAGTCCCTAGACAAGTTGAAGAGGTGTAGACTAACCATCTAATTGTCAGTTGGGTCTGTTTTGTTTGTTAGTTTGTTTTTGATTATTGTTGTTTATTTATAATCCTGCTTCAAACTAAATCTCCTACTTTTCTTTGTCTGGTTATGTGAGTGGATTAAAGAGAGTGTTACTGGAACTAACTCTGCTGAAAAAAGCTTTTCTGATGAAAGTCACAAAGCATTTCTGCTTACGTTATTACTCTTCAATTTTCACTAAAGAGAAAATTGAAATATTTGACACAGGGAACCCTGTGTACCCCAACTTCATTGTAGTTGAAAGAAACATAATGAAATCCAAGACTTGTACCTAGAAAGAACTTATATGCTTCCTTTTCAATGACCATACTTCCTTGGCTGTAGATAAGGATTTGCCAAGCTTTTTCTTTCCCTTTTTCATCTACTTGACCTGTGTATTTCACAGGTTTTGTGAAATACATAAAAGTCACAAAAATCAATATATGTAGGCCATTAGGGTTGCAGCCAGAGCTCAGTGGGGCAGAGGAGGGGCAAACAAGAGAGAACACAGTTTTAACCTGCATTTTATAAGATAACTTAATTCTTTAGAACTTAAATGGTCAGTAGGTATCAGACTGAAGAGATGCTTCTGATTAGAAAAGTCATTGTAAGCCTCAGTGGCTGGAAGCTGAAGGTAGACTAATTCAAATGTGGGAAAGGGCCCATTTTTCTGGGAATGAAGGTAATTAGCCTCTAGAATGACTCAATTTATAACACAGAATTTATGGTAGATTATTTATTATTATAAGGGTTTGCATCAAGCCTGTCTCTTTCAAAAGATGAACTCTCCAACAGTACTGGAGGTTTCTGTCTTACTTCAGAAACTGTAAAGTGGAATGATATGGTCTTCTTGCACAGACAGCAAAATGATATAATTGGCCTCTAAAGCTATAAATCTATTAAATTTTAGAATTGGCTCTATGTGGAAGAATTTCCTTATGGCATCTGTTGGAAACTAAGGTGTGGAGGGAAGATATGTGTTAAGCTTATAAAATTCTGGTATGGCAAATGGCATTTCTGTGTGGTAAAAACAGTCTACTTGCAGCAGAAGAAAGCATCCCTCAAAGCCATTCAATTTCTGCAAACAAGGTCATCCAGATGTACTGCATCTGTGTAACTCTGACCACTGTCCATCCAGCACACCAGGGTTGTTCTGGACTTAGGCAGAATGCTGTCTGGTGAGCATATTTATAGTTTGAAAATCTGCCTTATAAATCCTACATTGTACAACTATTTGTTGGAGAATTAAAAATTCTTAATATAAAATAAAATTAAAAACCCTTATCACTAAGTAGGTTGTAAAATCAGTTTTAATGCCACAAAATCAAAAAGAGGTGAAGCCTGGTTTTGTGAAGTTCTTTGGATACTGTCTTGTTTGCAGGGACAAATAAGGCAGCCTGCCTGAAACTGAGATATTAATCCATCTCAGTGAAAACTAAGGATACACACAAAAGCTATTTAACTGTGTCATCTTTTGCTCTGCATCTGGAAATGCTGCATTTTAATCCAGGAGCAAGAGGTGGTCTACATCACTTCAAATGTTTTGTGGCTAGTTAGAGCTTTTTCACGTGAGGAATCCTAGTGCTAATGTATGTAATTATACAGTTTAACATGGGGTCCCTGACAAATTAGTCAAACAGTAAATCTTTTCTTCAGCACCACCTACAAATTTGCATTGGGAATTTAATTTCTGCTTACAAATAGGATCAGTAGAAGGGACATTATGGTCATGGTAAGAAATATTCACCTTATATTTTTTTAATATTTCTGATTAAAATTTACTACATTGTAGAGTTGCAAAGATACTTCCAAGTAAATGCTCCAGAAAAAAATAACTGACTGGGAATATGTAAACAGAGGTCTTCCCTAGTAGTCTTTGTAGATTGGACATTTCACTTTTGGACACTTCTAGAGCACTGAGTCGACTACAGTCTTTCAAATACTCACTTGATACAATTTTCTGAAAATATTTCAGTGTGTAACTAGCAAAGTGTCATATCAATATGTTTTGATTTATTTTTTAAAGTACACATATTTTTGTTGAAAGATTTTTCTCATATAGTCTGAAAATAACACACATTAATAAAAGAAATTGAATGTTTAGCTGATGATATCATGTAAATATTATTAAAAACCATGAGATTTAGTCATTACAGAAAAGGATAACTGGGACAAAAATGAACTGAGTTACACTTTGTCTTCATAGAGAATGAAATGAATGTTGATTACAATTCGAACATCAACAACACACGGAACACATGGGCAAATATTATACTTTTCTATCATCTTTCAATTTAAGCCTATTCATTTGGAAACTCATTTAAAAGCTGGATTGATTCATGGCCAGCTTAAATTCACCTTTTTCAAGAACTAGACTGATGCTCAGTTTCTTTCAGAAGTTTAGGCATTGCAGTGCATATCCCTTAGGTGCCTGTGTTTGGGTGATGTTACCATTGGTCCTGAGGGCTAAGGGTACATGAGCTGTGAGATTTGGTTTGTGCTAAGGGGCAACAAATCATAAAACTTTTCCTAAGGAATTATGACAGACTGGCCCATTGATGATGATGACCCTTACTAGGAGTGGATGATTAATTACCTAAGGTGGTTAAGGTCATATTCTTAGAAATAAAATTACTTAAATGTATTTTAAGCTTATACATGAACAATTTATTTCTGTCTTGATTAGACTGTGAGTGAATCTAGATTTAAAGGATTTATGTATTGTAGATTAGGTAGGGAGAATGACAAGTTTGAGCAGGTATTCCCAAAGTCCAACAGGTGAGTCTTAACAATGGCCTAATTAACTAAATGAATTATTGATTTGGTCTTCTGTCCCCAGGTGTTCCTTTCATTATTCATCAGCTGCCTATAAAAGAATTTTTTTTACTTGTTAGGGTTTTTGCTGCTCCTTAGGTGTTCTGTAATTTGCTGGAAAGTATGGTCTGAAGGTTTACTGGCTAGAAAGATTAAAAAGGCTAAATGCAACCGAGTAAGTCTTATTTTATGTTAAAAAAATATATGCAGGCTCTTATTTTTTGATACACAGTAGAAACAAACAGTGGGAAATACCTTCTTTCACATATCTCCAAGGCACTTTCTCAGTGAGAAGTTTACCTGCAAAGCTTTTTCTGTGTCAGTTTCATATAGCAGGTTCTTCTCTCACTCCAAATTGAATTTACTGTCTTTTCTGAACATCCCTGGACTGTTACTAGTACACACAAATTCTGAAAAGCCTGCCAAGAAAATAGGAAATAAAGCCTCTTCAATCATCAGGTTTCTGACCAGCCATATATACACAGTCCATATTTTGGAAAATAGCTTCTCTTTTAAGGCTTGGAACAATAAAATGTTCTGAATGAAGGCAGCCAGCAGTTTCAGGGATAAGGCACCTGGGACAGGGCAGCCCTGGTTGTGTGTACATACTAGGAAGTGAGATGCTGGAAAGCAAGGTCGTGGAAAGGGACCTGGAGGTCCTGATCAATGACCAGCTGAGTCTGAGTGAGCAGTGCCCTGGCAGCCAGGAGGGCCAGCCCTGCCCTGGGGGACATCAGGGACAGCATCACCAGCCAGGCAAGAGACGGGATTGTCCTGCTCTGCTCGCACTGGGGCGGCCTCACCTTGAGCCCTGGGGGCAGTTTTGGGTGCCACATTATGAAAAGGACATTAAACTCTTGGTGTGTCCAAAGGAGGGCAGCAAAGATGGTGAAGGGCCTTGAGGGGAAGCTGTATGAGGAGCAGCTGAGGGCACTGGGTCTGTTCAGCCTGGAGGAGACTGAGGGGAGACCTCACTGCAGTCACAGCTCCTTGTGAGGGGAGGGAGGGGCAGGCACTGATCTCTGCTCTGTGGTGACAGTGACAGGAACTGAGGGAATGGCCTGAAGTTGTGCCAAAGGAGATGTAGGTTGGATATTAGGAAAAGGTTCTTCATCCAGAGGGTGAGTGGGCACTGGAACAGCTCCCCAGGGCAGTGGGCACAGCACCAAGCCTGACAAGATTCAAGTGTTTGGACAACACTCTCATGATGTGACTCTTGGGGCTGTCCTTTGGAATGCCAGGAGTTGGACTTGATAATCCTGCTGAGTCCCTTCCATCTCAGCATATTTTGATTCTAAGACCCCCATTTCAGCTTGACCCTTCTTTTCAACAGAATCCAGTACTGTCATTATAAACGTGACTGTCATTATAAACCAGAAAGTGAACCAAATTATTTTTAGAATTTTACAGAATGCGTATGGTACATACTTGTACAAGTATGTCCCATATGTATTCTGTAAAATTCTATATTACAGAATACATATGATAAAAATCAAACTTTCATAACAATGCCCTTTTTTCTGACAGGAAATTTTCACATTTTCAACAAAAATTGATTTGATGAACACTGAATTTTCCCCTCCAAAATTTTGCCTTTTTGATTGATTTTTTTTCTCTCTCTCTTTTTTCTTCTGGGAATTTTTGTGTTTCTGTTTGGAAATCTGAGTCAGAGACTGTTGCTGTTGTACAGCTGGAGAGTTGTTTTACTGCTGCAGCCATTCTATTCTCAGCTGTTACACTTAAATCCCTAATCTCATATCCCCCTGCTATTTCCTTCTGTAATCTTCAGGAATTTGGCTTAATTTTTGCACCTACATACCATGCATTTCATTTACATCTATACCACATAAATCACCTCTGAAGCTTTTTCCAGGTCAGGACTCTGATTTATGTCAGGGATTATGAAACATTTAAACAGTTCCCACAAAAACTTACATCCTTTTAATGGTAGTTGCTCTCAACTTTCCTCTGACTAAAGAATAGGAGTTGTCAATTTTGCATTGCAATGTTTCTGCAAAATCCTTTGTTCCTCTTCAACAACTCCATAGAGGAGGTTTCCTGGGGTCCCTGTTGCACACTGACACATGAGGTGTGCCAGGATGACATTTTGTACTCTCTCATTGGTTGCTTTTCCATAAGCTGTCAAAAGAAATGCGATATGCTGATTCCAATGCCTTTGATACTGTTCTAAAATGATGGCCAGCTGAGCCCTTCAAATCTAATTGAATTTTGCATCCATCTCATTTTACCATTGGGGCTCAGGGCATGAGAAAATTATCTGGATTCCCAGAATCTTCCAAGGCAGCTGAAATATTTTGGGTTTGAATTTCCCCCTTCACTGATATACAGTCCCAAGGGATTTTAAAAAAATCCATTCATTCATTAGCAGAGCTGGATGGAAAATACTAGGTGATTTTGGTGAAAAAGCTGCATCATTAAAATTTACTTTTTTCCCCCAAATGGGAATGAATAAAAATAAAATACAACTGGTGGGTGGGAAAGATTGATGGGATTTCAGGATCTGAATCTTCCAAGAAGTGAGCCAGAAAGGAATTTTTTGGCTTTCCAGATGCCCTTATGGAAGGTTTTTTTGTTAACTGACAGAATTAGCATTGACTGAAGCTTGCCAGCACAGCTGCAAAAAGACAGGTCTGGGAGCCATTCAACCTTTCTAAACCCAGGGGAATGAAGACATGACTGCACTGTGGAGTAAAGTACAAAAACCTGGTTGCCAGCCAGCCTCATCACAGGTTTGCCATGTGGCCTCAGTGCAGGGCCATGCCCACAGCACCGCATTCAGCCGAGCCAGGGTACCCCAGTGCACACAAACCTTGTGCCATCATCATCCCAGCATAAGGAGCCATTCCCCAAGGAAGGTACCACCAAACCTGCAAGGTACCAAGGGCTTTGAAAATTTCTGACTTTCACTGACAGGAACTGGAAATTAAAACAACACTGTTGATAAAACACATTGCTTCCTGTGGACGCATATTTAGTAATATACTTTTGGAAGGATAACTCATATTTAATACCTTAGGTTAGAATAATGTTTTTCTGAAATCACTGACCAGTTAGTGGGCAAGCAAAAGCTGAATGATAAAACTGCTTGCAAGGTTACATAAAAGCCAGCATTTAAAATTCTATTCATTGCTACTGCCACAAATGATTTTGAACTTATTTGTAAAGCTGTGTAAATAGATATATTAACGAGATGGGAAAACTGATGATGTATCCAAAGAAAAGTTGAATTTTAATAATGGATTTTGGAAATTGGGAAAAATGGCAAATACTGTATTTCGTAATAGAATAGAGGATATTTTTATTGATGTTTAGGAAATAACTCGGGAGCCAGTATATGCCTAGTTATAGCTCTGGCATCAATTTTTGCTCCATTTATCCAATTACAGCAGCATTTTAAAGTCTGAATGTTTAAATATAGCGAACATGGTAAGCAGTGAGTTCAGTTAGGAGTAAATTCCCTCATCTTCTTTGGGAATCAGGTGCACTGATTTTGGAGGATGGATGTGAATGCTTAGTTTGATAATATTAGTTATAGTGATTGGACAGTGCTGGCCTAATCAGCACTGTATTTCATTTTACATACGTGTGAAACATGGCTACTAACATGAATGAAGATTGTTCAGTAGTAAGTCACTCTCAGACTGGTTGTACATATCATATAAATGCAAAACATTATTAACAGCTATAATCTGAAATTTTGTTGTGGACAGACTCCTCACATATACTTTTGCTGCAAGAATGCAGTCTCATCCTGTGAGGGGCCTTTTTCTTAAAATTATCATTTGAAATACATTACTCAAGTATACTAGTGGTAGCCAACACTTATTTGATACAAAGGAAAATGTCAAGTATATTATTCAATAGCTATTCATCCTCTTCCAAAGACAATAATTAGGGTTATAATCAGGTAGAAAATTGCTGCAATGAAGAATTTACTATTAGAGTATGATTAGCTCCCTCAGAAAGTTACTGTACTTTTCTGGAATCACAATCACTCTGTTACTAGCTGCCAAAGACTGTTTTTGCCTGTGTATTGTCAATGACTACTCTCAAAAGTACCCTTCAGTGGATAGCAAAAATCTGAAAAAGCAATTCTGTCATTGAGTAATGATTGCTCTGGATAGACCCTGTAGCACAGTATAATACAAACACAGAACTGTATGATTTATTTATAGACACTTGGTTTTAATGACTCACCAGCTATTCCAGTGGTTTGTGGGCTACGTGACATGTTGGTTTTTTTTATTGAAAGTTACTGCAAGAAAGAGTAAAGGGTACCCTCTGGTACAAATCCTATGAGATTTTTAGAAACTTGAAATTTAGAAAAGGATTACTTTTAAATCCCTTAATAATGTTTCTTCTCTCAAGACAGATATCCTAAAGAGAAAAGTGTGGAACAAAAGGTTGTTATCCAGGTCCCATTGAGACATGCAGAAGGTTTGGAAGGACAGGCTCAGTATTCTTCATTCTTGGTTACTCAGGGAAAGGACATTTCCCAATGGCATGAAGAAGCCACAGGGATTATATGTAGCATAAAAAACCCAAGATCTCTGACAAATTACAGGTACAGTATGAGATAACATTCATCAGGCTCATCAGGGAATTGATAGGAATCAGGCTTTCCCAGTGAGCAACAAGCAAACAGCAAATTAAATTCTAGCTGCTCTATCTCCTATGGTGTGTTGGTACATTTAAAAAATAACAACTTAGATGTCCCCTTATTCCATTTTTATTCTCTGCATTACTCAGTGTAAAGACAGACTTGTTGCACTGGCTCTGTACTCTGTGACATAAATATACACTGTGCTGTAGCAGTCTAGCTCTGACAAACTGTACAGGAAAAAAAGAGCATTGATAAACATAGGAAAGAAACTATGAATGATAAGGGACATGCAGGAAGTCAGATAACCTCAAAATCAAATGTAATTTTTCTTTAGTTTTCAATGACTTAGAGGTTCTACTTTCAATCCAGCCATGTAAATTCAGATTTATTAAAAGCTGAACCAAATTCACAGGTTTTAAGTACCTTATTTCTGTTTAAAATTCTAGTCAGTGTGCCTTCAGGTGAAGATTCATCTCTCCTAACCTCTGAAACAACACAGAGATATGTAGATTAGGACCTAAGCTAATGTTTCTTATTACAAACAAAAAACCAGTGGTAACTCCAGAAACACTACAAATCCTAAATGGCCAGAGTTGAGGTAGGGCCAGGAAGATGAGGCTCCAAACCTGAGGACACCAGAACCTTTGAACTGAATGGGCCCCAAGGCTGTGTTGGGTAAGTTATGTATAGAAGGTATGATATATTGGTTTTATGGTCAAAAAAAATGTAATTCTGGATATTTATCTTGTAAAAGACTGAGCACTCTACCACTGCAAAATGTGCTGCAAGATTTGATCAGATGAACAATTAAAAATGCAAGAAATGGTAGATCATTGACTTGGGATTTTTTTCAGAACTTCTGTAACTTCTGTAAATCTTTGAGCCCAATAAGTGGTTTCAATATATGAATTGCTCTGTAAGAGGAATCACTTTTGAGCAGAGTGCTTCCTACAAGTCTCACTCAAGCAAAAATATTTTTTTGCTTTCCTGAAAACTAAGGCTGGATTGGTTCTATCTGAAACTGACCTTTAAAAAAAAAAATCTTGATTTTAATGTCTGAAAATTAGATTAGTAATTATTTAATGCTGTGAATATGACCTGTTCAGTTAGCTTCTCTTCCTCAAATGAATTTGGATTACCCATAAAAATTACTTTTGTTATGCATTTTGAAAATGTATTTGATAATCATAGAATGATAGAATGATTTGGATAATGATCCTGAAAAATTTTAAAATGTCAAAGAATATCTACCTTTCACCTCTTGAATGGGGAATGGCTTTTTCACTTCATTTTTCACAGACTAGTTTCTCATTTTTTAACCATCTTAACATATCAAAATATTGCAAAGTTAGGAAGGACTCAGAATTACACAGTACCAGGCACCTGAAAAAACATCACCACAGTAGCATTCTGCAAAAACAAAATGAAAGCCCTTTTCCTCCAGCACAGAGACCTGCTACCACATCTCCTTCCACAGTCTGTCAGAGAGTGTGCTTTTCATCAAAAGCTGATGCTTATATGAACAAAGCAAATTGAATGCATTTTTATTTCTTTTCCTGCAAGATTTTCTTTACAATGCTAAAGCTTTAAAAATCGCCCCAATCTAATGTAAAATCTGTAGGAATTTATTCCAATTTCTGGAAATCTTTGGAATTTGCAGTGCATTTTGCATTTTTCTTCTGCTCCTGTTGCTCACTGCTTTCTGTTTCTGGTAGAAACCCATCATTTTTTGAGTAATTATACTATCTCTTTATGTGTATGATGATCAGTTTTAGTACATTTATTATCAGTTTCTTCTCCCTGCCCCATAAATCCATAGCATTCCTCTCTGTGGTGCCTGATAAAATAAAGACTTAATGTAAAAAGCTCCATCATAGATATAAAGGAAAAGGATTTGTTTGCTGTAAGAGTAAAGCAGACAGTCTCAGTATAGCAGTGGCACTGGAAAAAAATGTGCAAGCTGTAAATTTTAATGAGGAGCGTGTTTTATGGAAAGAAAAGTCTTTACTTTTTATTTGTAGATGTTAGCTTGCATAGGGCCTTCATTCTGGAATGTTAAACTGACTAAAAGGACCCCTTCTGCAATGAGAAATCAAAATCCGTTTCGTTCTCTTTTAAGAAGTTTTCTTTTATGTATGGACCACCAAGAAAGAAACTTCCAAACAAGGCTTCTCTGTTCCTGCCGAGGTTTGAATTGAAATCTCTCCTCACATTTCCTGAACTGCAGGTGAGATATCAGCCTCTCACTCTGTCGGCCTTAGAGATCAGCATGGAACTGGCTTAAGGTGGCTTGATATAGATTTGCTATTTGCAAATTAAAATCCTTCATCTCTGAAAAGAATCCAAAATAGAATACAGTTCTTTATTAACTGCGGCCCTAAAGTTTTTAATGGCTCTTACCTCAGAGGATCTTTCAGGAGTTGTCTCTTCTGATCTATTATACAGCCCCGATTATTTTAGGTGTTAGAGCACATATGTGAAGCTATTGGGGTGGCTCATGCAAACTTAGGATCTTAGGGCTAAGAAAATTTCTGGCCAGATATATAAGATTTATAAGGCCTTTTTTTTCCCCCAAAAAAATAATTTAGAAGGAATAACTTAAGGAATGAGCAGCAAATAAACACGTTACCAGATCAGATAGAGGGGCTAGATCATGGACTATCTTAAAGCATTTTACATTATTGGCAGTTCAACTACATTTATCTGCCCCTGAGCTATGCACTTATTTCAGTCTGCAGAAGTCAAGACTTTTTCTGAAATGTAAAACAATTAGATCAAACACCTGTCCCAGGAGGAAATTTTGCAAGTAGCATTTCTTCAAAATTTTAATTTTCTATTTTTCAAACCTAATTCCTTTACTAATTTTATAAGTTTTATTCAGGATTTACATGTTTTCTACTTACTATTGTAGCACATGAATTTGCCATGTTGTATCCCCGTGATCGACAGGTAGTTAAGTAATTCTTGTTGTCTGTTACCATGAAAGGCTTATCTCTTTGGGGTGGCTCTTTTAGACTCCTGATTTCCCAGCTAATGTCTGGAGGTCACTATCATTCATCTGAAGGCTTTGCACTTTAAAAAATGACAGACTGTGATAAGACAGGGGCTGCTCTCTGATTGTTTCCAGTGGGTGATTCTTTCTGACAGGGCATTCCCCTGACAGTGAAATTCTGCTAGAACATTTCAGATCAAAATGACTTCTAATACTTTAAAATTTTCTAGAACTTAAACAAAGTATGAACATTGGGAATGAAGTTCTGTTTTTATCATAGTGAAGAGTACCTTAGAGGACAAAAACATTGATGATACAGCATGACTCTACTAAGAATAAGATATTGGCCCTTCACAAGTTGAACTTTGAATTCAAACAAGTTAAACAGAGATATGAGAGAAAACCAAGTTCCATCTTTCTTTCCATAATCAGGAAAAAAAAAGAGATGGGGTCCTGTGTATAAGTCCTTGAGGTAGTCCAGATCATTTCTGAAGCTGGGATAAAACGACAAGGCTTGGTGGACTCTGTTTTGACCTGTGACAGAACTTGAAAGTCCTTGAATATTTAAAAATATACATCAGTGAGCATGTCCTGTACAATTCCAACAGCTGAAGCTTGATTTCCCAATTTTTTACCCGAAGGAGATGAAGCTGCTTTAGAGCCTGTGCTAAACAGAGCAGATGTTCAGAGGACCTTTTGGGGCTTCCAGCTATAACTGAAATGGCCTGTTTTGCAGTCTTGTGTTTCTGTGACTCTGAAGGAGTAAGTCTCATTCAGTCTCAGTTACGTACCATATATTACAGAGGATGTGTGCTGGGACGTTGCTCTTCTACTTGTGTGTAAGACAGAGAGTTTCATTAGGCAGATGAACCAAGAGAGAGAGACTTCTGTTGGCCACAGATTGGAGAAAATGGGATGATGAGAGGAATCAGTGAAGGTTGGAGGCATCCGCTGTTCTCCCTTACATTTTCCTGGGGGCATTTGCGTGAAAAAATAGGTATATCATAAATGGCATGATACTCCAAGTGTTTAGGGTATTTGCTCTAAAAAGGAAAAAAGAGGCTGCTTAAGGAGATGACAGAATGTAGTACAATGCATACTGTAGATAAGAGAATTGAGAGACAATGGAAGTTGTTAGCAAAAGAGAGTATTTGGGAAGAAGAAGCCACCGGCAGGAGAGGAGCGAGCAGAGCATTGCCGCTGTGGGAACAGCCCCACACTAACCATAGGCTGCTCTGAGGAAGGGCGGCAGAGCACTGGGAACAGCCCTTGGAGCAACCCGCATACCCTTACAGCAAGGAAGATCTGGGACTACACTTTTGAGGGCTAAGGTGTATTTTCTATCAGGATTGTACCAGGAAGGATTCAGTCAGTCTATGCTCCTGTAAAATTCAAGATGTCTGCCACACTCCAAGATCTTTTCCTGGATGTCTCTGTGAAGCACAGGCTAACTGCACCTGTTAGCTTGTCTCAGCTGAAATGCATTCTATGCTCCTCATGTGCTATGGATCTGCTATCAATTTTTGTGAATGTTATCCCACAATTTTGAAAATTATTATGGAAATGCAGATTATATTATGGTAACATGCAAAGGCCTCTATCCACATTTCTACCTTCTGTCTCATTCTTTTCACATTGCTGGTACTGAAACAGTGTGGGAGAAAACCCAATACTGCACAGTCTGTGGTTGTGTGCCAAAGTGGTTAAGCAGCAAAATCAGGCCCACTGTTAGTGATGGCAGTCTGTAAAACAGGAATAATTTTCTATTGAATACCTGATTGAATTACTCATGAATTGCTGCTCTGCTGAGAAAATGATATTGGTGGTTGGCAGGCGGTCACCATTTTTATTTGCTAGAGTGTATTTTCTGAATTTGCCTGTCAGGTGATTGCCTGGTTAGCCTCTTCCCAGTATAAATAACTATGTATTTCAAAATGTGACAAATAATAGTAATAAAGTTTATAGGAGAAGAAAATCATTTTTGCTGCTACAAGGAATAGCACTTAACCTAGGCATTTATCTACTGCTTACAAAAAAACTGGGCTGAGTGGATGATAATATATCCCAGTGGTTTGAAAAAATAAAAAGGAGGAAGATTTACTGTTTTTCCCCCTCCTTCTTCTTCTTGTAGCTACAGTTTAGAATAGCTTTGCATCGAGTTGGTATTTTATTTCGTTATGCTTATGAAGTTTGATGATTTGAACAGCCCCTGCAGTAGTATCACTTTGTTCAGTGAGCCAGACATTGCAAAATTGTGCATTTTAATGTAATTGAGATAATTTTGCCTGATAGCTAGTGGAAAATTACATAAAAATTTGTATGGATTGGCCAACTGACTTGATGTGATATGTCACTCAGATGATTGGCATTTTTTCCTGGTACTCCAGTGCTTTTTAGCAAATCAACTTATTTTGTACTTTGTGTCTAATATTAAAATAATGAACAACATAATACTTCCCAAGGAAGAAATATATTGCTCAATTTAGCTTTGGCAAAATGTAGCCATTAGGAGCAGTGCTTTCCCAACTGCTCTTTGGAGGGAAGGCTCAGTATACTGTTAACAGATACATGGGTTTCATTCAGACCACAGAAAACTTATGTCATGTAACGCTTGACTGTGAGCCTGTCTCTGTTCCACTGTGAAGCAGTGGGGCAGATTCCTCTCATTGCACTGCCACTGCCCAAAGTGGTGCATTACATCAGCTGGACTGAGAGTTAAGTAGGCTGTTTGTGGGGATTTCCTGACCATGAGAGATTCTCAAAATGGGTAGGATGTCTTCCACAATCCTCTTTGTCCTTTTGGTTATAGGGAGCTTTTGACAAGAAGTATTAGATCTCTTTTTACAGGCACCAAGCACAAAAGTGTCAAGTTCAGTGACAGGAAGGAAGGAGCTAACACCAGGTCCCATAGGTAATCCTTTGTCAGGAGCAGGAAATAAAAGGCACCCCATTGCAAAGGTCAGTACTGAGATCATTGGCTCAAATCCAGCTCAGACCTGCACCATCCATGGAGCTGGTGTGGCTGGTGCCAGTGGTGTGCCTGCTCTGCCTGCAAAGTGAGGAGCATCCAGCAGTGTCCATCCAGCAGCGTCCATCCAGCAACGTCCATCCAGCAGTGTCCATCCTGCAATGTCCATCCAGCAGTGTCCATCCAGCAGTGTCCATCCAGCAGTGTCCCTCCAGCAGGGTCCATCCAGCAGTGTCCATCCAGCAGTGTGCATCCAGCAGTGTGCATCCAGCAACGTCCATCCAGCAGTGTCCATCCTGCAATGTCCATCCAGCAGTGTCCATCCTGCAATGTCCATCCAGCAGTGTCCATCCAGCAGTGTCTATCCAGCAGTGTCCATCCAGCAGCGTCCATCCAGCAGCGTCCCTCCAGCAGCATCCCTCCAGCAGCGTCCATCCAGCAGCGTCCATCCAGCAGCGTCCATCCTGCAATGTCCATCCAGCAGTGTCCATCCAGCAGCGTCCATCCAGCAGTGTCCCTCCAGCAGCGTCCATCCTGCAATGTCCATCCAGCAGTGTCCATCCAGCAGTGTCCATCCAGCAGTGTCCATACAACAGTGTCCATCCAGCAGCATCCATCCAGCAGTGTCCCTCCAGCAGTGTCCCTTCAGCAGTGTCCATCCAGCAGTGTCCCTCCAGCAGTGTGCATCCAGCAATGTCCATCCAGCAATGTCCATCCAGCAATGTCCATCCAGCAATGTCCCTCCAGCAGTGTCCATCCAGCAGCGTCCATCCTGCAACGTTCATCCAGCAGCGTCCATCCAGCAGCGTCCATCCAGGGGGCTGCTCAGGCACCAGGGAGCCCTGCAGCTGCAGGGGGCTCCTTGGCTCTCTGAGTTGCGTGTGCTGTAACACTTCCATAAGCATGAGACTCCTCTGTGGGGAGACTCCAATGAGGAAAGAGGTATGCACGTGCACTGAAAGCAGCAGAGAGACTCCCAGTGTAATAAATATTTGGATGCTAAGCTGTTTCTCAATACTGCTGGGATATTTCAGTTAGAGGATTTATTTTTTTTCAGGAATCTAGAGTATCATGTCAGATCAGACTAGCAGTGCAAAGCACATACCATGGGATGCACTGCCAGCATAATATGAACTATTTTTATACTGGTATCAACGAAAGATATGGTGGATCCTTAAACCCCTGAATTTGGGGTTTTAGGGAAAGACTAGGGAGCTCTCACTTTAGATATCAGCTGACCAGAAGAGGCAAGGCCTAAGCAGAAAACTTGAACAAACCAGTGGCCACTACTGTTTAGACCCCTTCACTGTTAGAGCACATACTAATGACCACAAAAAGAAAGACCAGGTAAACAACCCAAAACAATTTCTCTCAGTGCTTTATTATTTTTTTTCTCTGCAAGAAGTGGCCAAATTAACTTTAGCAATAGTCTTTCAACTTCTTGTGTCAGAGCTGGCAGTCTGAATTCTACTCTGGGGCTGAGACCAAAGCAGAAATCACCACCCAAAAGCTGCTCTTGTTGCAAGGCCTCTGTGAGTAACTGACATCAAAGAGAATCCTCTCACTGAGAACCTCTCTCAGTACACCCTTCCCTGGCTGGATTCAATGTGGTTACCTAAGGGAGAACTTTTTGCCGATGTGATACTTACAGCCTAACACAAGATAGAAGAACAACTGAATTGAAGTAAGGCCATAGAAAGGTTTTGCATTAAATGTCTTTGCCAGATGTATGCTTTTTGACTTGCTTTCAATGGAAAATTAGCTATATTGGGAAGATATTCCTTAAAACAACATTTGGAATATGTGAAAGTAGGTAAGCTCGTACTTCAAATGAGTGGAACTCTATGGGGCATTAAATATGAATTTCACAGGACTCTGATATGAAGCCAAATCAGATGGTGTTATTACTGTAATTCAGGATAAATAATTTAATGGTGAATGTAGTAATAGCTGTTATGCTAAATATACTTTGTAGAGCCTTCCCATTGTGAACTCCTTTAACCAACAGGGCAGTTTTGTAAAAAGAAATGTATTAAAACAGTTTGCAATGAGGCTTGTCCCTAGGACACCTTTTACACACCCCCTGCCCAGACAACCTTATGCATTAACGATGATTTGCAGGATGGAGGAAGCAAACAAATATCTTACAACGTGTTCCCCAACAGTGCTCCATGAGGCTAATCTGAAATAAGACACTTCTAGTCCAAAGAACTTTATTTTTTGGTTTTAAAGTGAATAATTTTACATGCTAGTCCTGAAGAAAACTGGGACATTGATTTGTGTATTCAAAAAGTCTTGAAATCTTAAGATCAAAAAAATTTGTTTACTGATAATACTATCATAAGGTTTAAATAAGAAGACAGATGTGGGCCAATAAGGTCGGGATCTAACTTTTATGATTTTGACTCCTGTTTTTACCACCAGCTGCATCCATCAGGATGTATGGTTTTCAGTCTTTGAACTCCCTGCTAAGTCAAGGTCTGAGTTTGTAGCTCTTACATGATTCCTAATGTCTCTTAAGGTTAAATAATATATATTAATCCAAATATTAGTCAAAACCCACAAACAAGCAGCCTTGCTAATGTACAGATGCATCAATCTATTTAAATATGGTTTAAAGGAAGCCATCAATATTGGAAAATATTCCTGTTGGGAAGGTTTAGAGGCTAATAGGCATTGCTATACTCCTGAGAGTATGCTGAAAATGGTGATAAATGCCAAGGATGTGAAGTGCATAGTAATATCAAGAAATGTAAAGTACTTGATCTTCTCATTACAGAAGGAGTGTTGCATAGTCAGAGCTGGTATAAAGATCCTGAAATGAGTTCCAATCTGTCTAGATTAAGCACCCAGCATTCACAAAGGTGCCTCTAAAAGCATCAATTAGGCAGATCATCTCTGTCTACCTTAGACGCCTGAACTGATGCAGTAGTTTTTTCCATTGGAAGCTTCCAGAAGAACATTTCTCTCTCTATCATCTACAAAGGATTTCAGGAACACATTAGAAATCCCATGAAACATGCCTGACACATGCAAATCTATGTCATACAGTAACTCTACCACTGTTTTCCAAAAGATAGCTTCTGAGCAAGTACCAGTGCAAAGATGATTTGCTAGTGGATTCTAAGACTTGGTATATTCATGAATGCAATCTGGGTGAATAATTCCTCTAATATGTTAACTTTATTGAATCCTTAATGTATTAGGTTCCATGGCTACCTCTCTTTTTAGATGGTGATTTGGAGCTGTAGAAAGGAATTCAACCCAGTCCCTCTGACACAGCTATGCAGCAGATCAACTCCCCCTTCTTCCTTTTACTTTGTGTTATGCACAGTTTCAGTCTTTCACCAGAAACTGGCATCAGTCGTACTGTTCAGGTGATCAGGTTTATGCAACTGTCCAAAATTTGAAACTGAAAATTCCAACATGGGAAAAGCAAAATGTATTTTCACAAAACCTTTGTGAAGCACAGTTGTAGAAATAGTTGAGTTGGCATAACTGAGAGGGAAGTAAGTTCTGATAGAGAACAGAGAGAATGGAAGAGGGTCTGAAGAGAGGAGCTTAAATTATGTCTGCTACTGACAGAAATAATCTGAAATGACAGCTTGGGAGATTTCTCTAAAGCAGGACAGAAGATCTGAGTCTCATCAGCAAACCAACAATGCATTTCAAAGACTAATAGATTCCCTAAACAGTGACCAAAATCTTCTTAACTCATCTATGCAGTATGTTGTAGATTTCTACCAGGTGTATTTGTTTATGAATGTAAATATATTAATGGCATCTCTTCAACTCAGTGGAGCAGCAGTAGAATGAAAAAACTGTAGATGCTTTGGTCTGGGAGTTACTACTGAGAACTAAGGTCCTACATTCCATTGCATGACATTTCTGTTGTGGAAAATTAACAGTTTGAGAATAATGACTCCTGATACAAAACTGAATGTTAGATGAACACAAGTTCCCTACTTTAAGGATTTGTAAAACCTGTATGTAAAGGAAAATTTTATGGACAGACTTCCTGGTGGTAAAGGCAAATGAATCTCTCTATCAGCCTGTGCTGTCAATGTTTATTTATCCAAAAGAGCAGTTTATTATTAAATGGCACTTTTGAAAGACCCAGAGGGAAGGATTTAGACAGGTATTCAGAATTCAGTAGCATAAATAGGAAAGGAGAATTTGTCATCTTCAGAAACAACCTACTGGTAGTACTTGCATATAACATTTCTCTCTGCTTTAAATTACAATTCTGTCATGTCTGAAAGGAGAACAGGGTTTGAATGTTGATTTGACATTTTCTTCACCGATTTAACTGGAACAGAGAGAATTAAATCTCTACAGAGATCCAGGAAAGGTTTGCACTATATGTTGATCCTTGAATCTCTCTAATTTTGGACAGAGGATTTCTAGTTTCACCAATTAATTATTAACAAAAAAGCTAGAACATTTGAGGCTCCCCATGATTGCTTGCTGGCAGGGTTATCCGGAGAATGATAAAATGCTATTTCTCTCTAGAATTACTCTCACTACAAAGTATGGTGGTGCTCATAAAGTTTGAGAAAAGATTAATTTCTGGCTTCTGCTTTACTGAAGGTTATGCTGAGGTACAGGGAGAAGTGAGGTACCATGCAGTCATGCACAAAACTGCTTTGCTTTCAATCCATTCAATTAAGTCATCAAGGAGATTCTGCTCCATACCAGCCTTCCTTGATTCTGTGCCCACTTGCACCTTGTAACCCAACTGCTTGCCTACATTTGCTGTGTGCACAGTCCAATTTGAGTGTACGGGATGCCCAGATGCTGTTATATCTATTTCAGGAGACACACACTGGCACTTTTTCTAAGCAGACACTTCTGAAAGGAAAAGGGCTTCAATTCCACTAAGAACCACGGTTAATGTCACGTTTGCATTCCACAGCTCTCCCTCGAGCATGTTACAAAGAGAGTCTTACATTCCTGTCTGGATAGTTCACAAAACCCATTTTCCTGGACACATGTGTTTGTGACCATACCATGTACAGTGGAATTTATGGATATGGAAGTCTAAGAGCTTTGCTAAAACAAGGCCATAAGGAGTCCAGGTAATGGAAAATTTATCACTTTCACTGATAAGCTCTCCTAGTGGTTTTATGACTCTCATTTCTAAGAGTCATATTTTCAGTTTAAACTTTGTAGATTTTATTTTTGAAGTATATGGCTTTTTCATATCTGAGAGTTTTGCCATATGTAATTAAATTTCACATAAGCTTGAAAAGTAAAGCTTACCTGTGATCTGAAGTGAATGTTCATCTTAGTTGAGCCTTATGCTTAAAGTATTTTATCCTACAAATGCAATCATTTACTTTGCTGCTAGTCAATTAACTGTCAAGGTATATCATTAGTCTGGTCTTCTGAAATATATCCTTATCTAAAGGCTGGAGATACCTCCTTTTCCAAGAATTAGCAGATGTTATGAAGAAAGAAATTTGGTCTTCTCATGAGCTCAGTGGAAGAGACATGCAAACAGAAAAATGTTACTGCTGCTATTTATTCCTCTTACAGAAATGCAGTTAGTAAACATATCTGAAGACATTGAAAGATTTAGAAACTAATCAAAACAAAACAAAGTAAATGAAAGAAAACCTTCAAAATTGCTTCTAGCCCATAATATTTTTTTTAAATCAACTCATTAATTTGTCAACTTTAAAACTAAGTGCAAATCATGTTCTTGCAATTTAGGGTTAAAAGGTGAGAAAAATAATGATTTACATTAAAGGTATCTCAAATAAATATAAATATGTCTTTATTACCAAAGACTTTAAAAGATTTGCCAAGAGGAATGAAAAGATTCACAGCAAGATTTATTTGTCATGCTCTCAGTTATCATCTAGATCTACCCATGTGTATTTGTGAAGGGAGCTCAATTAGATATTTCTCTGCAGAGGCAGTTTTTATTGTGTCCTCTTTTCCTTTTATTTTATAATTTTTTCAGGTTACTTTTCTGCTTCAGAACTAGTTGAATAAAAAGTGAAAAAGAAAATAAATAATAGCACTTTTTTGAAGATGAAATAATAATCTAAATGCTGAAGTATTTTTGCATTACTGCAATTCTAAATAATCATTGCTGAGATAAATTTAGTACATATTAATTCCTGTGTTTGAGCCTGTAGACTGTATTGATCAGCTGAGTATTTAAGCTGTAAAATTCTACACATGCTTTGTAATTTAATACAGTGATATACCTCATTATCTCTGGGGATAGGTAAAGATTTAAGCCTCCAGCATGCTGTGTTACATAAATTAAAAGGCATCTTTTCCAACGTACACTTGTGCCTAGTGACCACAGGTCTGTCCCTCAGTAAGCTCGCGAGTTTGCAAAGTGAGGTTAATGGTACACACTTCCACTGGGAACTTTCCAACATGTTGGGAGTGTGATGCTGCAGAGCTGGTCAAACACCTAATCCAATCATCACACCAAAACAGCTGCTGGTGCATCATGAAAAAGTGAGCTGTTAAAAAAACATGCCTCAAAAGGCAACTTAAAATACTTCGCTTTGAAGAACTTGTATTTGTAAGAAATCTACACATCTGGGCAGGTGGTTCAGATTGTAGATTTGTCCACTGAACCAGCTATCTTCTATTTCCTTTATTGTCAGTTGCTAATGAAAAAGGCAATTTGGAAAATGAAGATTGACCCATTATTTTGGGTGTCTATATTATAAAGAATGAATTATGTCCTATAATTGGCCATTTTTTTTCTGAACAGTTAGGGACTGTTTAAGTAAGACATAGATGTCTAGACC
This sequence comes from Ammospiza caudacuta, assembly GCF_027887145.1. Lineage (NCBI taxonomy): Eukaryota > Metazoa > Chordata > Aves > Passeriformes > Passerellidae > Ammospiza > Ammospiza caudacuta. The sequence goes on along the minus strand of NC_080595.1, from coordinate 90,515,076 downwards.
AGATCAGGTGAATCCTACACATTTCTGTAGAATACCTTGAGTTAGAGCTAAATATCTCCATAGAAAAAGAGGTTAATTAGGAATGACAGGCAAAATTAGAAATGTCCCAGGGAATAAATTGGGTCAGTGAAGCAAAAAGGTTGTTACTCCTAATTCAAAGTAAGGTTCTTTCAGGAAAACCTTTGTTTAACAAAAACAGAGCCCAATGAAAATTGAACATTTTACAATTAATAATAAAACAAAATATTGCCCTGAGAAGTTGAACTCAAGTCTTTGAAACACAGCACACAAAATTCATGACTAATCTTCTTGTCATACATTAGGAAAATAAATAATTCATTCTCATAATCATGTTTTTTGAAAAATTTTTATTTTTAATTTTTTTAGTAAAGGCACTGGCTAAACCTGTAAACATTGTGTTATATTTAATTGTCTGGTACATGCATATTTACGGATAACACTGATTTTCTCATTAGCTGCTATTACATAGTGTTCTAAGAAAATTTTAGTAGAGATTTAATTGAAAACTAAGATTAATTTCTGAGATATTGTGTGGAAATAATACATATCCATTGTTCTATTGTTTAAAACTGGAAGTTGTGTTTTATTGTCTCACTTTATTTAGTAGCTAGATTTAGAAAATACAAAGTTGAAAGATGGTCTCAATAAAACAGTAAGGGGGAATCTGGAGTCCTAGATCAATAATAAGATTTAAAGCAAACAGAAAATTATCTGTTTTGGTGCAGACTATGGGTTAAACTAAGCATGTCTGTACAGAACCATAATGAGACATTTTGTTATCTGGAATGCTGCCTCAGCTGGCCCTCTGCCTCCTGCCAGCTGCTGCTGTTGCCGTCTCTGGACCTGCTCACTCCAGACTGAGGAGCTACACCAGCCCTTTGCTGCTCTGATGTCCTCTACTATGGCTCAGTGGCTACATTGCTTATTGTGAAAATGTCTTGATGCTCAGAAAGTTGCATTACAGCAGTCCTATTTTCTGTGGTCTCCTTCTTGCTGTGACTGAAAAAAATTAAAAATTATTAATTTGAATAAGTGCCTTCTGCATAATGGCATTTTTGTGAGATCTTCTATAGTTTAACACCATGGGCAAAGGAGGCTGTGGAAATATCCAGTATATCTTGCTACTTGGTATCTTGAGTGTTTCTATGATTCATGAAAGAAATGAGAAGGGTGAGAGCTGCCAGGCTTAAAAGATCTAATGTCACTAAGCCTCAGGGGACACTGCTTAAGAGCACTGAGAGAGGCTCACAGGCTGATTCCAAGGCCAGCCAGATCACTTAGAAGACTTGACCTTTGGGATTCATTATCTTAGGTTTTGAATTATAAATGACGTTTATATGCAGGGAATTTCTCCTGTATTTTTTTTTTAATGTAACAGTTTCTTATTTTGAAAAAACAGTTTTATATATTTGATTCTTTGACTATAAAACTTGGGCTTCTCTTTTATCTCACAGATGGCTAATGGCTATGAAATATTAATGCTAACACTAATATAAATAATAAATTAAACAGTGAAAGCTTCAGCTTAAAAAGTCTAAGTCTTACATGAGAACAGACTTAAAGGTGCACATGAAGGCAGGAATGAATTCTTATTTCTTCCAAGCAGAGTAAAGAATAGCCTGTTTGTAAATCAGGCATAATCTTGTTACTTTATGTTTCTACTCGGAGCACAAATGGTAACCACTTAGCAAGGTGAACTCCCTGTCTAGTCTCTCCCAATATTTGTTATTCTAATTTATCTTAGCAGAGAGAACACAAATTCCCTGAACGGCAGAGCTGAGCCCTGGTTTTGCTGCAGGCTCCTGATCTTGTATTCTGTGTGTCACTCCTAATGCCTTCAGAGGGTATGCAAAGAAAGCTGTTCAGACCCTGTAACTTGTATCTGAATAAAGGCAATTTAATATTTTTCAGTTTCACTTACCAGTTCCTACTCTGATGACAGTCCTGCTGCACATCTTGCAGTTTTAACAAACTTTCTTTTTTTGTTGTTGCTTTCTTAGGAAAATTGTGGTGTAGTTTTCCATAACATGCTGTTTCCTTGCAATATTCTCACTCAGTAGGGTAGCTCTCTATTGATTATTTATTTTTGGAAGAACCTTACAACAGTACTATACTGTGAGCCCTCGTCTCTTGAGGGGACAACTTTCTAAAGTCTGTAAGCCTTCATGAAAGAGTACAACACCTGAAAGCAGAATTACTCTTTGAATTGTGATGTGCCTGCACAGTACATATTTAGCCTTACAATATGGAATGGTAAAAATACCTGTCCTCAATTGTGCTATTTTTCAGATCATATTGGAATGAAAATTACTGGCTGTTTTTGAAGTCTTGCTGTTAAGGAACCATTAAACAGCTGGAAAATGGATGTGTTTATTTTTCTGAAATCCTCCTGTGTTAAGCAGCCATGGTGGCAAGTTTAGGCAAATTTCTTACAGTGCCACTGTGGATGTGCTTGGACTTGAAGGAGACAAACTGTGAGTAGAGAGTTTATTTTCTTGGTTTACAGGTTAATGTAGTGAATTGAATAGGCAAAATGCAAACCCTGACCCTCGCCTCCAAAGTTTTGCATAGCTGTTGTAGTGGAAGGTCTGTGTTGATGGTCATTAAGTCAGAGTTTAAACTTTTGGGATCATTAAGAAGGGCTAGCTCAAGGTCTCATCAGCTAGGATGCAGGAATAAACCTGTGCTGCTTGATGCTTAGGGAAATAATTTTCTTTCCTTAATCACAAACATATCTTTGAAGAAAAATCCTTTGCTGAAAGGAGGAAAGAGGGTAAGTGCATGACAGATTCTTCTCCACAGTTTAGGTAAGTATTCCCAGTTCTCCTCTCTAGCTCCTGGGTATGACAACTGTTAGAGCACCTGGCTGTTTGCCATCTTCTCCAGTAACACCTTCTTTCTAATTAAGGGCTGTCAAATCCTGTGGGGTTTGTGTTTACCCTGGGGTGCAGAAAGAGCAGAGCTGCTCTGCAGCTTTAGCTGCCTTGTGGGCCCATCACAGGCCCTCCCACTATCCCACACCTCTGCTAAAAAGTAGATCCACTGTGATTTTTGTACTGTGAACAAGAGTGCAACAAGTACACAGGGTTTTTCACCTCTTTCTCTCACTTAGTTGTTTTTCTAAACATTTGGAGCCCAATGTGGCAAGTGACTGATTTAACAGAGGGCAGAGTCAATATGCAGTCAGACAAAGTTGACTGCCCAAAATTTTTACCTTTGTAAAAGTGTTACATCTTCCTTGACACCGTAAGATTGCTTATTCTTAACAGAAACAACCCACTCATCATAAAAGAACATTTATAAATTGAATATGTCTAACACCTGCTCATTAAGTAATTTTCCTTTTTTTCTCCCCATGAGAAGCCAACAGATCAATGCTTCCCTTTTGGCTCCATCCCACCTGGAGTCCTTCGGAGAAAGATGAGGGGGTCTCCTTCTTTGGAATCAGCCACTCTGCCTGTACTACTATAATTTGGATGATTTCTCTGTACAGAACACTGTTTTCTGAGAGACAATACAAAGAGACATTCATATTAGCCATCCTGCTGGCAATTGTGAAAGGATGTGGACACTGTGTACCAGTTAAACTGCTTTTTAAAGGTCACTTAGGAGAATTTCTCAGTCACTATAGGTTAAAATAAAAGTACATATTATTACTATGTAGTATATAGTAATACAATAATATATAAAATTAGAATGTAAGTCAGTAAGAAGCTCAGTGAAAGGAATCTAGGCTCCCTTTTTGAACTATTACCAAACCTACTTTTGGCAAACTGGAAGTGTTCCACAATCCTGAAGACCTTCCACTGAGAAAGCACTAATAGAATCCTTTAGGTGACAAGGTGAATTTAGAAACATATAGCATAGTAACCAATGCACAGTCCTATGACCAATCTACTCAGCAGAAATAAATTATGAAAATTAGCATTATAGAGCAGTCTAGTCTGATCCATTTGACTTACTGTCCCTTTTGAATTCAGCAACATTGCAAATTCTGTAGGGGCATTTGTAGGGGCATTTGCAGATTAGAATTATGAATTTTGTGTGATGCCATAAAATCACAAGGGAAGAAGAGAAAAGTTGGTGGATAAAAACATATGTTTCTTCTTGAACATATATTACCATATTTGTCTTTTATTGTAAGCTTGGGGCAGAACAGTTAAATGTCCACACATGGGTGGGGGCATTTGTACACACATTTACACTGTATTTACCTACTGCTCTCTGGGTACAAATAGCTGTGACAAATATTACAGAGGATGAAGACATTACTAATTGGAAAATAATATACATGATTTGGACATCTTGCAAAATCCATCTGTTCTCTTCCAGTTTTTACATCTAGGGACACTGATACAACACAACAAACACTAAGGTATTGTCTCAAATTGGGAAAATGAAAAGTTGTGCAACACATGGCGTTGCATGAGCAGAGACTGCACTGTGAGTTACTAGAGCTTCATTTTAAAGTAGAGACCACCTATATTTTAATGAGTTACAGAAAGAAGAAAATCCTCTGGATTTTTATTCTTTTCTATATTATTAAATAAAATTATTATTGTTAATTCATAGAATCATAGAATGTTAAGGGCTGGAATGGACCTTAAAGATCATTTAGTCCCAAGCCCTGCTGTTCTGGGCAGGGACACTTCCCACTAGACCAGGATGCTCAAGGTCTTATCCAACTTGGCTTTGAACATTGCCAGGCATGGGGCATTTACAGCCTCCCTGGGCAGCCTGCTCCAGTGTCTCACCAATCAAACAATAAAAAGCTTCTTCTTAATATTGAGCCTAAATTTCCACTCTTTCAATTTGTACCCATTACTCCTTGTTCTGTTACTACAGTTCCTGACAAAGAGCCCCTCTCTGGCTTTCCTTCTGATGCTGAAATATTGTTCTGAGGTCTCCATGCAATCTTCTCTTCCCCAGGCTGAACAGCCCCAGCTTTCTCAGTCTATCCTTGTAGGTGAGATGCTCCAGTCCTCTCCTCAACTTTATGGCCCTTCAACCTAAATGTGAGCATTTAGCAGCCCTGGATATTTTTATTTACTTTTTTTCTGGAATGAAAATTATCAGCTTTTGCATAGATTTAAAGTTAATGCATGTTTTTCATCATGAATTGAACTCATGTTTTATTGAAATAATGATACTTGTTGTAATATGTTTCCCTTTAAATCAGCTGCCTAATTTCTACTGATTTATTAGAGACAGTCTTAAAAATGCACACTTTGATTTTGCACATCATCTCTAAGAAATTACACTGATTATCTAGTAATGATTTTATTTGAATAATGAGGTTTCTGCTCTGAAGTTGTTGGATAATTTATTTGCATTTTGAATTAAATTGTGACTGAGATATTTGAGATAATTGTGCTTGCTGAAACACCCAAGGAATATAAAGAGATCCATACAAATCTTGAATGAAATACAGTTACAGTTATCAGAAAGTTTATAATTTGAAGCTTTTCAGCAGCTTTCATGATAATTTCCTTCAATGCAGTCCAAATATTAGGTCCTCAGCAACAGAAACAATTTTCTTGGTCTTTCATCAACCCTGATACTGCTGGGTAAGTTCTGCAACATCTGATACATAATCCATCATATAAGGATTTCTCTTCAGGCCTCCACTTCTCAGGATCACAAGTTAGAGGAAGCCATCAGCTGTAAGAACTCTAGTTTAGGCTATATAGAAACTTCTATTTTCCCTTTCATTTACTTATAAACTCTGGCAAAATTGAGTGCAACTACAAACTGGTATGTGTCATGGAAGCCAAGGCTTTTTCCTTTCCAGACAGGATATCACTCTGAAGTCCTGGTCTACAGGAGTGCATCTGCCCCTCTCAATGCTACATAAATCATTGTCAGAGCATAGACAGACAGCTGCCAGACATGACCATAAAAGATTAGTACTGGAAGGAGTGACTGTGGCACAAAAACATGGCATCAAACCAAGAACCACGTGGTTTGATGGCCTTTCTAATTCACTATCTTCAGCTTTTTATTTCCTTTCTGCCTTCATTCTTGTCCATCATAGTCTTCAGTTATTTCTTTTCTGTAGGAAGACATACAGAACTGGTAATCTATAGCAACATGTCAGACTTTTACAGTAATATTTTTCACTATATGTGAATGCTAAGTAATTTTGCTTTATGTATTTGACAGTGATAGGTAGTTTCAACACAACTTGGAGTGATGCCTTTTCTAAGCTATTCATATAATTATGTTAGCTTTTTATACACCATTGGTTGCTATTCCCATTGGGAGGCCTTACCCCCACTTCTTCCACTCACACATTCAACTCTGCTTTCTTTAAATGGAACCCAAGTGAAACAGGATGTGGACCTGGCTTTGCAGATGTGTTTCTGAATCTCTCACTGAATCCTCGCTGTAATGCTCTGGAATGCTGTGGGGCTCTGTGGATCTGCTTTTGTGGAACAAGAATAAGGATTGAGATCTCACAGTTATTACAATAAGAGAATTTGCCTGCTCTAGAATTCAGAAAATTCCAGGGACCAGCTTAAGGAGTAAGGCAGCTTGATGCTTTCATGAGTGTACTGTTTGATGCAGAGAAATGATTAATGAGATTTATTGAAGTACTTATTCAATATAATATTTTGAAACTATAAAATTTTCTACAATTTACAAGCTATATATTGCATTCTCAAGCTGTGCATGCTCCTGGCCTACATAAGGGCAGGATTGTTTGTAATCTTATCCCTTGCCTCTTATTGCCTCCCGGTGTCTGTAATGCACTTGTGTCTTTTCCATAATTATCCTCCTATTTCATACAAGCTGTAAAGCCCTGTGGTCTTTTTGAACTACACTGATTTAAGCTGAGCTCTTCAGAGTGCAAAGGTCTTCCTGCAGGGAAGTGGGGTGAAGGACAATAATCATTTAAAGGGAAAGACCTCACTTAACTTTGCACTCTGTGAATACAAAACCTCTCCAAGACATTCTCTGTCAGACATTTTATGACAGGATTTTAAACGAAGCAGTTTCTCAGCTACAGGAAGAGTGGTGTTTTTCTATGACAATTGCTCCTGATTAAACTGTGTTTGGGACCTGATGTGGGTGCCCATGCTCCCTCTACAGCACAGTGAGGCAGGTGAGTGTGTTTGATAATCTCGAGGAAGAGATTCTGGCCATCAAAATGAATGCATCTAAACTGAACAGACCAGACCTTCTCCTTGGGTCTTCTAAGATATATGTCATTCTTTTTAGCATGGCTTGCCTGCCAAAGAGCTGTATGTGCCTGCATCCAGCAGACTGACCTTGCTGCATCTGCATAAGCAGGTTTGCTTTTCAGCCCACGGTCAGAGGAGATAATATTGATGCAAGTGCTACCCTTGCAGTGTCTCCACAGGCAGAGGAGCCTTGGTAACATCTCTGGTTTTTACTGGGAACAGAGACATGTGGCTCATCAATCGTGACTCAAGCCCACTGTTGTCTATAGAAGGAATTCCAAACCACTGCAGTTTGCTGTGAGGCTGCTCTTTTTCCCTTTCCCTTTCCCTCCCAGCTTTCATCTCTCACAGCTCAGAGTCGGTGCTGCCACTCATATATCATGTTTTAAAATTAGTGACTTCCAAAACCCTTTATGCTTGATCTTGGTGTGTCTGAGCTGTCAGCGTAGCCTGTAGTCTTTATCTACCTATTAACCCCAATACCTATTCATCAGTGATACATTGGTAAACACCACTATGGGAGCAACCTGGTTTGCTACCAGCAGTGTCCTTCAGTGTACAGTTGTATTGCACAAAAATAAAATGTGGCAGCAGAAATTAGGCTGGACCACAGTCAGTAGCCCCACTGCCTTATACAATATTAATAGGTTGGCATTGTAGAACCCATAGAAACCTTTTAAACTGAACTTTTTAATCAGGTTCTCAGTAGAAAGCATTCCAACTGCCACCAGCAGTTTAATCTTAGGAGCTCTTCTTCTGTACATAGCAATGCAAAAAAATCAGATTACTTATAGAAATTAGTACATCACTAAAAAGTAGGGTTCACTTTATTTCAGCAAATGGAGGCACCACCATTTTCATTACTGTCAATTTCATTTCCAATGTCTCTTACTGGGTGAAAGTTGTTTTGATATTGCTTTATTTGCCTCAGAGAAGATATTAATTTAAAATGGTGACTCTAACAAAAGGATTGGGGTGGCTGAGAGGGGTGTGTGAAGCAGGCAATCATTTACATTTTTCATACATTTGTCTTTCCATCATAGGCTAAACTTTTATAATTCAACATATAATTTCTACCTCAAAATAAGTTGGTGAAAGGTAACTATTTCTAAGAAATGTCCCCTATGTCCCATTCCTATGATTTATTCTGGCTTGAGATGCCATTTCTCTTTTACATTCTTTGCTGCAAGGTACAGTACAGAGCTGTGGCAATTTTGGGTGCTTGTCTTTCAGTCAAGCCAGCCTTAATGAAGCTGTCAGCAATGAGAACAGAGATAGTTGCTAGAAATTAAATAAGAAAGCCTATATTAAAATGCATTGATCCCCTTATTTCATGGTTTGTAACATTATTTATACTACCTGCTTTTTATGCTACAGCCTCAAACTCATATTAAAAAAAGTCAAAAATATGTGAGGCTGCTGGCACTCCTCAGAAATTGTGAAAGCCTCCTTCAAAATTACTGTTGTCTGAGATCTTAATATTTAATGTGCACTGAACTTAAGCTATGCTCTCATTTTCTGTTTTCTTAACAACTTTATTATCCCTCAGCTGTAAAGTCTCTGAGAGGAACCTTTGTCTCTACTGCTCCCTGTGAGTTCACACATCTGTCTGGTGTGAATTCTGCTCACTCTCCCTCTACCCTTATTTTTTGCCTTAAGTGTTCTCACCTTGAAAAGGTGCAATTTCACATTTCAGCCTAGTGCTTCAAAAAATGAGTGATTCTGCAAGCAGGGAAAATTTTAAATTCCTAGACCTGCATGCCTCATCCATACATTTGTCTTTCTTTACTCATGTTTTGTTTTTGTTCTTTTTTATCCTCTTCTGACATGTTTGGTTGGTTGTTGTTGGGCTATTTGTTTTTTTTTTTTGTTGTTGTTGCTGTTGATTTTGCTTTCCCCTTTTCCAGAAATCCTTATTTAATTTTGGTTAATATTCTGGTTATCAGATACTTAAGCTGGTGCTGAAAAGTATATATAAAACAGCTGTATAATTTATGCAGAAGATTAAGGAGAAGAACAAAACTAAAACCAAGCACCAAAAAAAAAAAAAAAGAAAAATAATCATATTTGTAAAAAAGCTTTTAATACTTCAAGGTACTACTTTGCAAACTGTGAAGCCCTCTGCATGGCTTTACACAAGAAGCTGGCATTCCTTCTCTATTTACTAAAATCTTTCTTTTGCATTAGTAATTTGTTTGCATGAAGGTATAAATACACTATTTGAGATTAAAACCACAATAAGATCCATGAACCTACCTGTATTATGAAGTGGTCTCCACCAAAGGCAATAAAGGGGAGTCACTAAACATAAATACGAGACAAGTAGGACATCTGTTTAGCCAAATTTTATGGACAAAATTTTAGTAACTGTGGTTACCTTCAGAACGGTGTTTGTTGGTGGTAATGTCTGATTCTGCTGAGAAGCTGATTGAGCTGCCATTATATGTATATGTTGGTCACAGCTTTCATTGAGGAGAAAACAAATTATAAAATCTTTTTTGTAATGACAGAGGTCAAAACTCAGAACACAGAGAAGCTTGTTGGAGACATAGGCACACTGACTGAAAACCCAGAAGCTGGAGACATTGATTTGAGGACAGGTTGCTAAGAACATCTCTAAAGAACCAGATCTCGGAGTGCCAAGAGAGAAGTACAGGGCATAAAACTGGAAAAAGGGCTTAATTTAGAGTAAATGGAAAGCACAGTTGCCTTGGAAAAACCACCACAACACTTTTTCTCTTTTTCTTCTTGCTGGTTTTGGAGGAATTGGACTGTGTGCACATTTATTGTAAATGAAATATTTGTCCAAATTATTAAAAAAACAAAAAACCCAACCAACTCCCACCTCCAAACTCCCAACCCTCCAAACAAACAAATAAATAAAGAAACCCCAACAAAATCCCAGGTCAGTAAAGCTGGATGCATCACTTGTCCTTTTTGAGGAAACAAGGACAGGTTGGTTCAGATGGGCTGGAGACTCTGAAACTCGTATAATTGAAAACAAAGTCAGAGAGAAAGACCTGAGAGAAAAGGCAGAAGAACAAAGTGTTAAGCGCTGTGTTAAAGGACCTTCTCTGTAGCCTGAGTACAGACAGAGTGAAACATTGATTATCAGCTGTCAAAAATATTCCTGGCCACAGGAATATGTTTCAATTTCCTTTTGTTTTTGTATAAAGCATCTAGGCTATATAATTTTCTTGCTTCTAACATTTGTGGAATTTCAGGCTATTTTCAGAATAAAGCAAATCTGAGTTATGCTTCCTGAGACAATTGCAAGAATCAAAATCTGGATGAAGAACCTTTTTCTAATATCCAACCTCAACTTCCCCTGGCACAACTTCAGGCCCTTCCCTTGGATCCTTCACTGATCACCACAGACAATAGATCAGCATCTGCCCCTCCTTCCCTCACAAGAACCTGCAAATCCCCTCAGTCTCCTCCAGGCTAAGAGACCAAGTGACTTCAATCACTCCTCATACAGCTTCCCCTCAACGCCCTTCCCTATCTCTTTTGCCCTCTTTTGGATGCTCTCTAGTAGTTTTGAACTATTACCAGTAACTAAAGACATTTCTTTTACTGGTAGCAGCCATGTTTCCAGTAGAAGGATTTTTAAGTGGATTTTTATCTGAAGAATTCTTCTTACTGGAACAAGTCTTGTACTGGAAACCAGCTCAGGGGAAGATCTTAAATAAAGGGCAGGGTGGGGGTGGGAATAAATAAGAAATAGAGAGATTATTAGAAAGAGTGGAAAGTAGAAAAGGAAGGATGAAAATCAATTATGATAAATTAAATAAGGGAGACAGCTAAAGTCAGAAAAATTTCAGTGCCGTCACCCATTCCTATCTGTTCAAAATATGTCACTCAAAGAGCTGCACAGAACGTGACAGCTATTCTCTCCCTCAGACCATCCATTTGGCTTCCATAGTGATTACTCTAGTCCCAGGACATAATGACCAGATTTTTTCCCTACACCCTGTGACAGCCTAATAATTTGCAATTAGTGATATTTGTTTCCCAAAGACACACCTAATGTCCAAAGGCTTGCCATAAGGCTTAGGGAGCATTATTCCTGTATAAAAAGCAACAGATATAAATAAATTTCACATTTTTGAGAAAATCCAAATGGCCAACCTGTATTTCATCAGCATCAACTGCTAGCATGCAGTCAAGCTTTGTTTCTCTTCATCATTTTTTAGGTTAATTAATACATTTTTTAATTTTTGTTCCATTTTTGTTTGCTACAGAATTGTAACAGATGCTGGTAACAAGTAATATGTTTATGTCTGAAAAGTTGTTTCTACAGCAGCTCTAGATCTGTAAACAGAACATGTTCTTTAAGATACTTATTTCACAGTCAATGAAAATACCCATGGGAGTATAGCAGGTAGGGAGTAAACCATTGATTAATAATGAAAACATGTCTCTGATATACATGGTGAGAAAAAAAAAAAAAACACACAAAAAGCCCCAGTATGTTTTTAACAATAGATCTTCCTCAAAGATGAGATTCCCAGAAATAAATAAAAGACTTAGGATAAATCCCACTGATTGTCAGTGGAACTCAGGCTCCCAAATCCTACGCCAAATCAATCGATTTTATTTATACTGTAAGCTACTTCTTTTAGGCAAAGGAAAACCAGAAGGACTCTGAGTTTTTATGTAAAAGACCCCTGTGTTTTCTGTGGTTTCCATAAGTACATTTTCAGCTCTATAATTACTGTTTTCCTGTTCCTAATAAAAAGTTGTTCAAAACCGTTCAACTGCAATTATTGGAGTCTGATTGCCTCATTGGTTTCTGTTTGCCACAAGGTTAGACCTAATTTTAAAGCAGTAGTACATGGAATTTCTTGAAAGAAAATGTGCACATTGGAAACAGAAGGAGCTCATTTTTCTTTTAACTGGAAAAACTTTGAAGGTTGGATGAACTGAAAGTAAGAGCAGAAGTAGGGGGTTGGGGATTTTTTATTAAATCCACAGGTGAAATATCCTTCATTTTCCAGAAGATGGAATTTTCTTAAGGCTCATGATCTGAATTAGTTTTATTGTCTGTTTGATAAAAGCATGCGACATTGATTTTACTATGCTAAAATTTAATAGCCAGCAAATATCCAGTGCACTGTTCTCTGAACTTGAGCATACCATGGGAAGAAGGAAGTGTTATGGTGCTTTCTAACCAGTATGCACAGATATATCAAAAGACATGACGAAAAATTTTAGACATTGTGAAACACTGTTTAATAGATACTGATTGTGTATATACTGAGGGATCAGCATCAGCTGAAAAAACTGGATTTGAAAATAAGAATCTAGAGTATTAAAGGAGATATTACTACCCAGAATTATACATGACTCTGAAGCACAGTCTTGTGCAATGGGCAAAATATTTCCAAGACCTGCAGCTTTCTGAGTTCTTTCACATTCTTTCCGTATTTCTACACACAAATAATCTTAACTCCATGTAGTATTATTTTCCTTCCCATGCATTCAGATTCTAGGCCTTTGAGATAGACTACCACGCAAATATCCACTCCCACATTACACAGAAGCACAATATGCTAGCTCTGGCCTCACTGTAGTCTTCACTGTTGCTAATGGAGTTCTGCCAAGCTGTCCCTCATTTCAAGAGACACTACTACCCCATAAAAGAGGAGGTATTTTATGTACTCCTGTCACCTCTTGCTGTAACACTGTGATCACCTATATATCCTTCAGTCTCCCACCACTTCTAGCTAGAATACAGAAAGACCTTATAGAATGAGAGAACTGTTTTGGTGGAAACAACTCTAGTTTGCTAGACATCTAGAAGATATTCATAGACTCAAAGAACAGTTTGGGTTTAAAGGGATTTTTAAAGATCATCTAGCCCTGCCTGTGAGCAAGGACACCATCCATTAAATCAGTTTGCTCAATGCCCCATACAACTAACATTAGACACCTCAGGGATGAGGCATTCACAGCTTCTCTGGTCAAGTTGTTTTATTGTCTCACAACACTCAAGATAAATTTCCCCCTTATGCCCTGTCTAAACCTATTGACTTTCAGTTTAAACAGGTTTCCCTGTTTTGTCACCACAGGCCTTGGTAAAATATCTTTGTAAATACCAGAAATATCTCTGTCTGTATGCTCCTGATACATACCTGTAGTGTGAAAATCAGAAAAACAACAGTTGGGTTTGACAATGATAGGGTTTGTGTTTATTACTTATATTCAGTGCACCTGTTTTGAATATTAAGTCAATTTCTGCTTATCATCTCTCTTTCACCCTCTTTTCCCTGTATCTTCAATAATGTAAATGTGAGATACAGAATCTCTCAAAATTGATTCTGATGGATTAAGAAAAATCCCACTTCTGGCCCTAACAAACAATATAAATGACCGCTATGTATGAAATTATTTGACTACTGAAGTTGGACTACTAGAGGAAAGGAACCTTTAAAAGAGATCAGCAGCTTAGTCTAAAAACCATATATAAAAATGAATTCAATTCAGCACAGTGAAATATTAAGATAGAGCATTGATATATTTTACAAATCTGATAAAGGTCGGCAGTCACATCAACAAAATGTAAACAGCAATGCATAGGGGCAAAAAATTGCCTGTGTCCCACAGCTTCATGCTACATTTGATTTATTTATTCAGACATGAACTCTGACAGGATAATTTTCCCCTCCATAATATAACTGAAAATAGTTCAAAGTACACAACATTCCAGTGAGAATTCTAGGTATAACCTAAGGCAATTGAAGCTTGTGGGTTTACTTTTTTACTAGGAGAAATGTCATTGGATGACTGCCTGGTGCATATTAGATAGATCTCTCTCCATTTTCTTTAACACTCCTAGGTTTTGTCAATGCACAGCAAGCAAGCAGATGGATTCTGTTCATGTTTTATTTAATTAAGAAGCCAGCCTCTCCCATCTTTTTATTTTGGATAAACAAACTGTGTTTACTTTAAATATATGTGGTAAACAGTTGCTTCTGAAAACAAACTTACTTTTGGTCAACACCCTCTACTTAAGTTGTTCAAAACACACTCAATGTTTCTGAAAGCATTGCCATATGTTATAAAATTAATTAAATTTGAAAATGCCTTATCATCTGGCATTTTTATCTTTGAGAGGATTTCTTACTTATTTCCCCATGCTACAGATGTGTTTCTGAATTGCAACATCTGGCACTTAGTAATTGGGTCTTTGCTTCAGGCAGTAGCCATCTTTGGTCTAAAATTACAGTAAATCTAAATTTAGATTCCTCATCCTCTTGCTATTTCTTACCTCTTTTCACTCTGTTATGACACATATTTGGATAGATTAACAGATGAGACCATGTCTGTCAGTTGCTCATTCTATCTGTCAATTACCATTTCCTTCTGGGTAGACAAAAGAGTCACAAGAGGCAGTAGATCCTGTGAAATTCTGGTCTCTTGATCAGAGCAAATTTGGGATATCTCTGCCTCACCCTTGTAATGTCTTTCCTTTTACTTTTCCCTTTTGTTTTTGCCATGTTCCTTTTCATATCTTTCTTTCTTTCTTTCTTTCTTTCTTTCTTTCTTTCTTTCTTTCTTTCTTTCTTTCTTTCTTTCTTTCTTTCTTTCTTTCTTTCTTTCTTTCTTTCTTTCTTTCTTTCTCTTTCTTTCTTTCTTTCTTTCTTTCTTTCTTTCTTTCTTTCTTTCTTTCTTTCTTTCTTTCTTTCTTTCTTTCTTTCTTTCTTTCTTTCTTTCTTTCTTTCTTTCTTTCTTTCTTTCTTTCTTTCTTTCTTTCTTTTTCTTTCTTTCTTTTCTTTCTTTTCTTTCTTTTTCTTTCTTCCTCTCTTTTTCTTTTTCTTTTTCTTTTTCTTTTTCTTTTTCTTTTTCTTTTTCTTTTTCTTTTTCTTTTTCTTTTTCTTTTTCTTTTTCTTTTTCTTTTTCTTTTTCTTTTTCTTTTTCTTTTTCTTTTTCTTTTTCTTTTCCTTTTTCTCTTTTTCTCTCTTTGTTTTTTATTTCGTTCTTTATCTCTCTCTCTCTTTTTTCATCTCTACTTTCTTCCTCTTTAAGTCATTATTTTTTAACCCTTTGCCTTCCTTCCTTTCTCCCTTCCTCCCTCCCTTCCTTTTTCCCTACTACTCTTCTTCTGAACAGAATGCTGTAGTTATGTTCCAATGATTTCTTTGGAATCATACCCCATAGTTCTGAAAGACTAAAATAAAAATATTCACCTTGATCCCAAAGGAAACAAGCAGAGCAGGTGCCACATGGAACTCTCCAGCAGCTGATTAAGTGGTAGGATTGTGCAACAAAATATGCAAAGTACCTCCACCCAGGGTGGATCAACCTAACCATATAAGAGTTAAAAAGTACACAGTTATGTCTTGTAGGAAGAAATATTAATTTTGAGGTGATAGAGTAGAACAGATATTATGCATTTAAAATTCAACTTCTTTCATGAAGACTTCAGTAAATAAATCATTATATTGTTCCTTACTGATTCAACTTTAGTTATTGATGTCTAGACATTATATCACTGGAGCAATACAGAATCCTGGCTAAATGAAATTTGATCTTCAAGCTAAAAACCTCAGTTTTCCCCTAACTGCTACTTGCAGTGGTTTGTCACCAAAGGATAAAACCAGCTCTCCACTTGAGTTCTAACTCCAGAAAAAAAAATATGCATTCCAGTTCCTTGTGTTCATGTTCTCTGTGGACATTACGAGTCACTTTAATACTATGAGCTTTTGAATTTTTCAAGAAAATATGCACTTCCATGCCTTTTCTCTGTGTTGGCTAGAGCACACACCTGTCTCACTTCTGAAAGCAGTTGAGTTCATCATAAATATTTTTCTTACCCAATTTCCACCTAAAATAATACAAGATAAGCATTCACTGTGGGATTTCTACACATTTTCTGCTTGTCTCATCCCCAAAATCACATTTAGGAAAACCAGGGAAAGCTGAGCAACTCACCTAAGTTGTATGTGGGACACCAGGGGTCTATTTGTACGTGTAAACTGAACACCCTCAATGTGTATCCTCTGGCAAAATTTCTGCATCCCAGCTTTCAAACTCTTCCATTCTCCAGTGTGGAGTAATGCCCCTGGCTCCTTGGGAATGGCTGCTGCAGGAGTGCAAGCTGGCACATGCTGTCTGGACCTCAGTGAGTACATGAATGGCAAACGGAATTCACCTTCAGAGCCCATGCTTATTCCCTGACTCAATTTAATTCACAGGTATAAGCCTCCTCCTTTAAAGCCATGTCTTAAGTTCGTATGACTCATGCAAATAGGATTAGCCTGCAATTGACTTCTTTTTTTCTTTATGATGGAAATTTCTGGAATTGACCCAGTAATCAGAAATAACTGTGCCTCATCTAAAGCACCTGTGCTATTTTAATACCTTCCAGACTTAAAACTTATACAGATTTCACTGTATGTTTTACTTAGGTTCCAAAACCATAAAAATATATTCTAGTTCCTCTTCTCATGGAATTCTTGCTTTCACCTCATATGATTTCTATTACTGTTTGTGGGTTCAGGTAAAAGAATAGATATATTGAAAAGCACCTGCTTTGATAAGGAAGTTATTTCAGAATACCTATGCCTCCACAAAATGTGCTGCATTCTTTCCTCACAGACTTCTTTTAGATAAAATATTAAGATATAAAATTTATTTGAAGACATATGAAATCTCCTTCACACTCTTCATCATGCTGTTGGATACATATTGCCATGTCTATTTGCCTGAAACAAGAATATGATCCCTGCATTTCCTTCTACTACTGAAGGAGAGGCAAAGGGAATTGCAGTAACCTAGCAAATCATGACCTTATCCTTTCTGAGTTCTAAATTCATCCTTGCTGAGGAAGGCCATTGTCAGAGTGCATAGCTTGGGCTGTGGACAGTCAGCAGCTGAGATAAAGACAGTCTGTCCTCTAACTCTATTTTTATTGGGTACCTGCATAGCTAGGTAAAATTAAGCTGAGATATACAGTTTCTATAAGAAGTCCTAATCAATCTGTTGTTCGGACATCCTGGTTGACTTAGGAACTTGGAGACAATTCAACTTGTCGTTGTTCCAAGTGTTCACAGATTATGTGTTCTTATCCCTCTATAAAATTTTACCAGCTTTCTCTTTGATCCTGACCATATATCCACTTACTTTAGGGGTTATTTTTCCATCTGAATTGCTATCTTCCCTCCTTACCTCTTTCAGTCTGATTTAGGTATCTTTTTCACAGAATCTACCAAAGACTATGGATAAATATAGAAGGAGGATAAATGTGCCTGACACTTGCAGGCTACTGCTCTTGCCAGCAGAATGTAGCTGCAGAAAGGATTTAGCAGGAGAGAATAAATAATGTCTAGAAAGATCCAAAAGAGGGGAAGAAGGAAGAGGGCTTTGCCACAAGTGTATTTGTGGCAAAAGCATTCAAGTAGTTTCATTGCCCCTGCTTGTACTGAGGCAAAGAACACATTCAGAAAGTGACATTTTAAATTTGAGACAGAAAATCTGTTTTATATTTCTGATTTTCTTTTTCAGTGAATGGAGAAGCTATATTGAGCTGCTTTTTCTAAATGAGGAACTGAAGGGCCTAATTTATCCAACAGTGCAGATTCCAATGATCAGATGATAGCAGTTTGGGACCAAAAGAGATCAAGGTAGAATGCCATGAAAAAAGGGTCAACTTAAATTCAAACTAAAAGTAGCAGCGATGTGTAGCAGCAGCTTAAGCACAACATTTTACCTGTATCAAATCTGAGCTACCTTTCCCTTGTTTCCTATTTCATCTATCTCTGGAGGCCTCTTTTGCAATTCTGATACTGGTTTTTATCTGCCACTTGAACATGTGAATTGATCTTTATTTCATATTCGTGACTGAGGCTCAGTTTCCAAAATCCATCTTCTATGGATGCACTTGTGTCTGTGATGGAAACATTACTATTCAAATGCTCAGCTTTATAGGAAGAACTAGTTCAGCCTCTTAAAAGAAAGGAAAACAAACCAAATCTTTAAAATTTTGAAAATGAGAGCTTGTCTGTCATAAGGGGGTGCAGATTTGGTATGGATTTGAAGACATTTTGTCACCTTCCCACACAGGACCTTCAGCTTCTTATCCAGCATCCCAAGCAACTCTTCTGTGGTTTCAGTCAAGTTTTGGCTTTCAGTCAAGTTGTATTATTCTCAGAAGTGCAGTCAGTCAAATCATCCTTATCTCTTTTTATTCATCCCCTGAAGTTTCTGAAAGATGTAGACTTTAAAAAGAAACATATCTTATTATTAAATACATACAAATAAATGCAGTCCCTCCCATGGAATTTGTGTTGTAGTGAATTTTATACCATAGGCATCACTGACAAATTTCCTTCAGTCAAGTCTTGTCAGTGCACTTAGTTTATTCATCTGGATCACTCATGTCTGCCACTCAGTTTTACTGTTTTAAAAAGCTGCATAGATTAAGAGACTCCTGTAGTATTACATAGAGCTACATTTAGTTAGTTTGCTTTCAGCAGCTATTTTGTTGTGCTATATTTAATCTAATAATTATTAGATACATTTTATTTTCATTCTATGTTTTATAATTGTTAGAAGCTGCAAACATTTTAGAGTCCAACAAAGCAATAAGATACTGCTTATATTTTGACAAAAATTGTGTTTAATTATGTCTATTCAAACAAGCGATTCAGTATAAACAGGATGAATTTAATATATTTACATCTTTAAACATTTATCAACTAATTTTTTCTGATCTCCCTTTCCAGCCAATTTGTGTGTGTTGCCCCTCAACAGTTCTCTAAATCAGCACTAAATTAACAGACTACTGACAAATACTAAGAAACCCAGTACTACGTACCAAAAAAAACCCCACTAAACTTTGAAATTTTGCACGCTAGTCATACAAATCTTCCTACTGTGTCCTTCAAAAGCAACAGAAGGGCAAAGAACAGGGACTAAAGAAACCTGGTTTTGAAAAATATAATTTGCAACTAGATTGCTTTGTTACACTAGAAAACTAGTTTAATTTTAATTCACTTTTCATCATAAGACAATATAAATCAGGACAAAAAATATTGTATATACAGAGGAATAATTTTAGTTTATAATGCTCAAGTGTCAGGATGAAGACCTTTGTAAGTGAAGAAAAACATGCACATTTTTATGTATGCTATATATAATCTCTGTATGCACAGATATACACAGATTATTTAGGATTTTATAGTCTAGTAAAATGCATTAGCCACAATTCAAACAAATATTACTGGGGTCTACTGCCTTAAGAAATAATTCATTTGTCTGGATAGGTTTCTGCAAGACTAGTTAAGAAAGAGAAATTTTGGGGTATTGTGTTATTGGCATTTAAAATAGTTAGATTAGATAGAACAATGTTACTAATAGTGACAGAGTCCTTACATGATAGTTAGTTGCTGGATGTAATAACCAAAATATATTTTATCTAAAATAATCAGAATTAAAATAATTTTAGACATACTTTCATCACTTTTAGTTCACAGAAAAGATGAAATTGTAGATAACACCCTGAAACAAAAATTTTATGGACATTAGAGAAACATTTAAATAAATTTGGGCCATAAGTAAAGTGGGGTGGAAGTTGTAACAAACTAGGCTATAAAAGAGAACTACCTGTAGACACCAATAAAGTTTACATGGCTAAGAAGAATAAAAGCTGAAGTGGAATCTCTTTGTGTCATCAAACTGTTTTCAGCCTAATAGGAAGACTGAAGCAGTTAATAAGAACTATTTAGAGATATAAAGAAAAAAAAAAAGAATGTGTGAATATGATATAGAAATGGCTGAAGTACTCACCATCATTTTTCATGGATAAGTTTGTTCCCAGACCTTGGTGCACACCTCCATGGTTTTGGAAGGAGATGGACAGCAGAGCAGGACTATTGACCAAAGTCAGATATCTATGCAGATATCTGGGGCCAGGGGGATTTTACCCAAAAATGAAAACTGTGATACTCCATGCAGAGTCATGGCCAGGGGGGACTTTCTCCACAATCAATAAATCTTCTACTCATTTTTTAAAAAGGTGGGAAGAGAGGGTTGTGGAAAAAGAGTCAGATTAGCTTCACCTTAGTCTTTAAATGAATAACATCCTATTGGAAAATATTTTCAAACAAGAAAGGCAATTAGAGACAGGAAAAATGCATTTATGAGGGCCCTATCATGTTTGATCAGCAAGGCTGCTTTTTGAGACGAAATGACTGGCATGTGTATGAGGAAAATGGATGAATGTAATCTGACTTGTCTTTAGCAAGGATTTTAGTACCATCTTGTACAGCTGGTTCATTTGAAACTGGAGGAACTAAAAGGCTAATCCTGTTAGATTAATTAAAAATTGACTAGACTGAGCAGCTTAGAGGGTTGTAACCAATGATTTGAAATTCAGTGAATGGCCAGTAACACATGGACTACCCTGGTGGCTGAAACTGAAGCCAGAATTGCTCAGTATTTTTGTCAGTAACCTGGACAATGAGACAGAACATATCCTTAGCAAATTTATAGTTCATACTAATATCAGTGGGACTGACATGCAGTTTAATGGAAAAAAACTCAGTTAAAGATGAAAGCAAGACTTACAAATATCAAGACCAAATTCCTCAGAACTCAACGCAGAAGGAACTTGTGCATGAAATCATGGGAGCTGTCTTATGACTTTAAATAAATCTACCAAGTCTGCAGGACACAAAAATAATAAACAAGTTGAAAAGCAAAAAAAAAAAGTACTCTAAGCAAGTTCAGGAACATTATTCAGACAGAAATAGAATATAAGATTAAAAAAAAGGTAGAAGAGGAATTAGAAAAGAAAACCAACATATAACTAGCAGTTCATACAAATTTCACCAATGACATATTTCATCCAACTGTATCATTCTTTCTCAAGAAAATTTATTTTAAATGTGGAGAAATGTCATAAGCTTTCCCTGTCTGGAATTCAGAAGGTACTTTATATGGGCACAGGGGAAATCACTAAACTGAAGATGTTCAGGAAGGTGAGATTTAGAGAACTGAAATTGAGCTAAAGAACAGATAAGAATGCATGTTGTAAAAATTGGAATTTTCAGGCAAGGGTTAAATATTTCTAAATTACTTAAGTTGGAAATGATATTACTTAATATTTTATTAAGATTGTGAGCACAGAAATGGACTTGCTATAGAAAACCAGATGTGATTAAAAGAAAAAAATTGCCAATACTATGCTGTAAAGTGAATATTTTCAGGAATAGATTAGTTGCATTGTGTTCAGTTTTTAAAACAAGTAGAAAATAATGTACATATGGAATAAAAGATAACATTTTGGGTTACTTGTCAGACAGAAGAGGAGAAAGGTATGAAAAATATAAGATTACAGAAAGACCACTAATGACTGATGAGATGTATTTAGGAGGACAAAGGAATTTGTAAGTGATATGAATATATTTCTACTGAGCACTCAAAGTGAAATTATAAATGTTAAGGCAAAAGATCATGGGGAGAACTAGTTTGTAGTGCTATATAAAGATCTGAACACACATGTTTAAGAGAGATATATTCAAGTGGGATTTATAGAGCAGCATTGAAACCAGGCTAATGGAAGAAAAAACTTACTCAAATGACTCTGGAAAATAAAGTTTCTGCTTCTGTCTCATGAACAGATCAAGGATGGCTGTGGTGCAACAGATGCCAAAAAAAAAGGGGATATGATGAGAATAAATTATTATTATCTGGAAATGTCTAAATTTATTCCAGGTATTCAGATTAAAGTTTACAGTACAAAAGAAGAATAAGAATCAGCAGAGGGAGTTTCACACAAAATCTGCGAATTTCAGTGAGAGTTACTTTTATATTTTTTATTTGCTTTTCACTATAGATCAAAGTGAAATTTAAGGGAATTGTCTGCCCACGGGGACCCAAACTGTAGAGGTGAACTGCTAAAGTAAATTTCTGCCATCTGCTCTAATAGTATACAAGTACAAGCAAGAAAGAAAGGGTATAGGACATCCTTTCTGCTTTAAGTTGAGGGGAAAAGTGTATTTTTTATATGAGATTATATTTACAGCAAACTTGGGCAATCTGGAAATAGAAGTGGCATATAAGCTTTGTGGATAGAGCTCT
The DNA here is from genome assembly GCF_027887145.1 of Ammospiza caudacuta. Taxonomy (NCBI): domain Eukaryota; kingdom Metazoa; phylum Chordata; class Aves; order Passeriformes; family Passerellidae; genus Ammospiza; species Ammospiza caudacuta. Next base: position 90,492,784 of record NC_080595.1, on the reverse strand, counting down.
CTTGGGATTCAGATTATCTGTAAAAGTATGGAGGAATTCAAATCAGTAGTAGTAGGTAATATTTCAATGATATACATTCTGTTGATGAAAGATGCTTTTATTACAATTAATTGTTTATAGGAATTGGACATTTTTAGTTCAGTAGGAAAAAAATGTCAAATGGGCAGGAAAGTTATGAAATCTTTCTCATTGGGGAATTACCAGTAAAGTCATAACTGGGTTACTTGGGGTCCAATTTAAATTATTTCCTTGGTCTATTTGAATCATCCCAAATGTTAAACTTACCACTGTTTAGGAGATTTCTCTGACCTGCTGAATAGGATCTCAACTGCTGTAAGATTATGGACCTCTGAATATCTTTGAGATCAATTTATGCAACAATTGCCATACAGGCAGAAGCTTGGACTGAACTTTCCCAGAATTCAAATGTGGGCCAAATCCATTCTTTGCAGTCTTGCTCTCATATTTTTTCAGGTTTTTAATGTGTCAGGATTATTCTGAAAGAGCACAGAAAACCATTTTGATTCTCAAAACTTTAAGTAGTGAAAAATGTGTCTTCTGCTAATTCCTATGGAAGTTCCAATAAAGAGCCCAACTGATGAATCATAAACCACAAATAAAAGTCTCACTCCTTAGTTCTTCATAGGCGTTTTATGCTTCAAACATTTGCTGTCAGCCTTGTAAGACACCTGGTGTGCTGCTGTATCATTGAATAAGATTAGATATTTCATTTATATTGAGGAGATTATGAACAGTTTTCCCACTGAGTGACAAGACATTGGGTTGAAAAGATTGAACTGTGGGTAGGTATTTCAATACACCAAGGTTAGATATATAACCTAGCTGACCAGTTTTCCTGGGCTTCCTAGACAATGATTTCCTGGGCCCCCTATATAATGAATGAAGAACAGTTTTAATTCAGAGCAGGACCATGGTCTTTTAGGGGAGAAGCCTACCATAGTGATACTGATTATCCTGCAGCAGATGAGTGTCTGGATGTTAAAATTGGTATGTCCATTGCCACTGAAGTATATCAGTTTTGACAAGTCAATGTTTTCCATCAAAATTGGGTTGCTGAAAAATTCCCCATCAGCGTCAACTGGCGCATGTTTACAGCTGGAGTGAGTCAGCCACACACACTGTCCACAGCATCCGTGGCTCTTGTTCAGACTGACAGAATGATATGATGAGTATTTGGCAGGTTGGTCTGAGTGCAGCAGCAGAGACATGCCTCTCTCCTCTTCTGCTCCTGCAGCCCCCATTGTGGCCCCATAGAAGGGCACCAAGAACAAGTTCTCTCCATGCAGCAGAAACGCTGGATGAAAGTGACCGAAGGAAATCCCTGAAAAAAATGTTTTTCTCTCTTGGGTTTTTTATTGGGCTGGAGAGTTTGAGCAATGGCTATGTACTAGCTAACACAGTAAAAGTGATTACTTTTTTCAAGGAGAGCAAGTAAAGAAGCTGAAAAATATTTAATCTCTGATGAACACTTTCTTCACTTTAAGTTGAAGTTTTTCCTTTAATTAATTGTGATAGTCTATAATAATTTTTGCCTCAAGAAAAAATTGATTGTTTTGTCAAAAAGACAAATTGATTTTTCTAAGTTTTCCATTTTCCTTCAGCTTGAGCTATTTGCCAGATTTGACTTAAATTCATGAATAATTAATTACTTACTACATACCATTCCCCTCCTCCATCAAAAGACACTTCTGGACACTTGTATTCAAAATAAGGAGAAAAAGCCTCACTGAGAAAAGATGTAAGAAAAATATTCAGTTCTGTTGTCCTCCTGTTCTTCAGAATTATGTATGGGTCCATTGACTTCTGCAAAACGTATTTGCAATAAGTGGTTTGGTGTTCACCTCATGTAGGGCACCACTACTTAGCAGGATATAACTGGCATTTTGCTCTCTGAGCCAAAAATGTTTCACACAACAATACAAATATTGCCACCACTTTCCTCAAGGCATTGATTCATCTAAATAACAACTGCTTTCTTTTTTTTCACACTGCTGTACCTTCCCCCTTGGTGTAAGCTTAACACCAGGTGGCCTGAGTTGTCTTTTTCCTGTCAGAAAAATCTTTCTAAAATTAACTGGATTGCTACAGTCTCTATCCCAGTCACTACTAGTGCCAGTGCTGCTCTTCCTCAATTTGTTGAATGCATCTTTGATAATTCTCCATATAGTGCCCTCATTTTTACTGCAACATTTTCATAAGCATAATTTCACTTCCAACCCATCAAGCTTAGGATTTCCATTGTTGTCCTGGCTTTTGTTCCTGGCTTGTAATGCCCTGTTCCTGCAGTACTTTCAGCAAGTGCTTTTCCTCTCAGTCTTCTCTTTCCTGTACAGTTATGCCTTCCTAAACCATAATATTTCTGACTCTATTTTTGATTACCTGTGCCACTTCTTCTTGGGTAAAGATGTCTGAATTTTCAAGCACACCACTTTTCATAAAGAAGGAATTGTCTGACACCTTCTCTGGCATGAAATTCATGTATATATAGTTGCTAATCATAAAACCATAGAATCATAAAGTAGGGTGGAAGGGATATGTGAAGGATGTCTGGTTCAAAATTTAAACACTCCTGTTGTTTACTGAAAATAGTAGAATCTTGGATAATCCTGCTCGCTCTATGTTCTGTGATTATGATAATGAATAAAGGGGCAATTAAAACTATTTTCCAAATATCATGCAATACATGTTGTATTCTTTGATGATAAATGCAATCAAGGTGAAAGAATTAAGCCTTTTGGATGTTCTAAGCTGTTTGATCTTGTTAAAAGGAGTGATTTTAGGAAGATTTATCACAGTTAGGAATCGAGTACCCTCACAGAGTATAAAGACAACCTATTATAACTGAGTTCTTCAAAAGAGGGCAAGTGTGAGCTGCATCATTTCAGAACTACCCTTAGTTTAGTTCATTTCCACTAATCAGGAATGGACCTCCTTTGAGAGGATCAACTGCCATTTCTGTTTTTAAATTGCTTGTAAGGAATCTATGATGTCTGATCTGGTTAATTGAAGGTCATGCCAATCACAAGGCTAATATAAAAGAAAAGCTTAGCAGTTCCTGTTAAAATGCAAAGTATCTGCAGTACGCCTAATTGTTAGTGTTTGAAAATTGAATCTTGTTCTTTTTTTGAAGCAAAATTTTAATTCTAAACCAAAAGATAATGATGCTCACTGATAGTCTTTTCTCATTGACTAAATTTGAAATATGCAGAGACTTGTTTGATCTTTGGCAGATTGCTGTGAGATGGAGCCGGATTTGAGATATATGAGAGTGAGAAAATACCAAAGAGAACTGCAGGCTAATTGCATCCTTGTTCAGGATGAGGGAGCTTTACATTTGACTTCACACTTAGAACAGAAATATTATGGTTCAGACTGAATTACAGTCTGAATAGTCTGAAGTCTTGTTTAGTAAATTGCTGCTGCATCTAAGGCATGTAACACTTCCAAAATAGAACAACACAAATTCAAAACTAAGAACTACATGTTGCTTTTGTGGTAAAAATAAGAAATATTAGGAAAGGAAAATTTCCTTTTCTGCTTAAATGAAACGTTTGCAATTGCTTATATCCCAAAGAGTACGACAAAACCGCAAGCTGGGTAATATGTGAAGAACTGTCTCATTCTTCTGGAACTCTTCTCATGTTTCTTGAGGGTGGAGACCACTTTTAATTTTGTGTGTGCATAGCTTTGGCCACTGTTATGTCACAGAGCCCCTATATGTACTATATGGGATGTAAAGTTCTTATTACTATTTAAGTAACAAAGTTCTTATGATATACATGAATTTCATTAGGTCATCCTGTCCAACTCACAGTGTGCTGGTTTTGGCTGGGATGGAGTTAATATTGTTCCCAGTAGCAGGTACGGTGCTGTCTTTTTGATTTAAAGTAAGCATAATATTGACAACACACTGACGTTTTAGTTGTTGCTGAGCAGGGCTTGCACAGCACCAAGGTTCTGTCTGCTGCTCACACCTCCCCACCAGTGAAGTCAGTGGGGATGTACAAGTTGTTGGGAGGGGACACAGCCAGGACAAAGGACCTCACCACATGGCCTCATGCTCAGCATACAAAGCTGGGGGAAGAAGCAGAACTGGGAGGGACATTCAGAGTGATGATGTCTGTCTTTCCAAGTAACATTATGTGTGATGGAGCTCTGCTTTCCTGGAGGTGGCTGAACACCTGCCCACCCATGGGAAGTGATGAATGAATTCCTTGTTTTGCTTTGCTTGCATGCACAGATTTTGTTTTACTTGCTAAACTGTCTTTATCTCAACCCACAAGTTTTGTCCCTTTTACTCTTCTGTTTCTCTCCCCCATCCCACTGGGAGGGACTGAGTTGCCAGCTGGGGTTAAAACCACGACACATGGTTAATGAGGAATCATTTCCCCACTGTATTTCCAATTGCTTGGACCAAACTCCATTTAAATAATTCAAACCAAATGTGCTGCTATTGTTCACACTGGGAGGCTCTCATTATTCCATATGGCATTGGATGTATGCGATGTGCATTATAACAGGGGCCTGCTAGTTAACTATTGCCAAGACTATGACTTTGTTTTTATTGTTCTGTTATTCTTATTCACATAGTATTCAAATTAATAAGAAAATAAGAAACTCAAGGACTGCCATTTTTTGGTCTCCAGTAGTAACAGAAGATACCTAATTCCCATCTTTTCAGACAAAGAATGTGTCCTGATGCTCCTGGGCTACTGAGGCCAGGTTTAGAGTTTGGTAACAATGTAACAGATGTTTTTAAAGTCACTAAAAAGTCTGTGACTACCCAATAACTCTTTTTCAAAAATTCAGCCGATGCAGAGAGCATTTAATGAAACTTGCTTATATTAATCCAAGAGCACACCATGAAAAAAATTGCTCCTGCCAAGCAGCACAAGTTGTGGCACCTATGTGGTAGCTATGTATATTGAGATACAGTGCCAGAAATCAGTGCTTACAGCAGGAGATTCACAGAGGGATCAGGCTCAGCTCCTCCTGTAGTTTGTGGTATGCCCCTGGCAGCTCTTTGTAACCAGAAACTAAAGCAGCAAATCACTTGGGTCTTCAGTGGAGCTGTTGGGGAAAAAAGTGGGAAATGAAAATAAAGTCCAGAAGAATATGCAGGAAGGTCTGCATGATGAATCTTGCAGAGCTTTTCACATCAAGGGGTAATACTGCTCAAAGGATGAAGAATTCTGGTCTATAGCCTTTGATCAAATCTCAAAAATAAGTGAAACTCTAGGTAGATGTTGAAATATATTCCTCAGTGCTAATAAATTTCTAACAAGGTAGATATCTAATGATATAAATCATACATGTAGTCTTACTCTATAATAGCATAAAACAAAGATTGAATGTAGTTTTTAGGACAGTCTTAAGGAAAAGATTGTTCTTTGTAAGCTCAGTTAGGCAGTTTTTTATGCATGAATTCATTACTCCAGCTGACTGGCTCTCATGACTGAGGACATCCAAAGGATTCAAGCATCAGAGTAAAACAGTCTCACACCTAATGCTTACAGAGATTTCCAAAGCAACTGACATTTGCTATTTTAAAATAATTTCACAGTAGCTGAAGACTCAGAGACAACATAGCCTTAAAATGTAACGGAAAGGTGAAGTACATTTGCATCCCACTCAAAGGCACCACTGTACACTGGGAAAGGGAGCCTGCACTACATCTATCTCTTCAGTGACCTCATTTTGTGTCCAAATATGTACCACTGAGCCCAGGAATTTCCCAGCAGGGCGTCCTGCCTCTACCTTTGCAGCTTAACAGAAGGATGATGGCACCCTACTGTTTGCTGTTGGTCCTTTGGTGGGGGGGCTTTTTTTTTCCACACTCCTGTGCATGTATATACATATACATAAGCCCATGTGTGTATATATATTTATATTTATATTTATATATTTATATTTATATATTTAATATATTTTATATTTATATTTATATTTATATGGATGTACATGATCAATGTATAATGGAGAGATTGAGGCAGTTATAAAGAGCTGCCCTTTGCAAGGACCAGCAGAGAAAAACAAGAATGTCTACAGCATTAGCAGGGATGATGTCCAATCCTACTAAGCTCAGGCAATATTAAAGGTAAGAGATTAACCCAGAAAAGGATAATATTCTTTTAAAAATAAAGAGATAAAAAGCTAATGAAAGTAAGTTGGAAGGGACAGTCTTTAGGAAGGGAAAACATTAGAAGTCAGAAAGATCATTGGTAAAAGGTAAGTCCCTTAACTAAAAATAAGTTGTTCAATTAACAAAAATAATTTTAAATTTACAGAATGTATCATATGAAAATGTTAGGCTTCATGATTCTTTCTCTTTAGTGGTGAATTTATTTCTTTTGTTTCTCTTTTCATTATCAAAGCCAACTTCTGCTGCATAATTTCATTAAAATGGCAGCTCCCGCTGAGAGAAATAACTCTATTTGGTGAATGGATATCCTGACAGAGTGACCCCATGTCTAAAAACTAAATGGAATATTTTTATCCTCTATGTGCATGATGTACATGGACATAAGTACAGACACACGTGTTTAGAAGTGTGCGTGTGTTGATAATTGTCTAGAAAATGTATGTGTTTAAGTCTGTAAAGACATTGAAAATCACAGATACTTTGTTTTTTGCATGATTCCCCTTGTCATTACAATCCCTATAGCATGGTCACATCCAACAACCGAAACCAATTTCAAAGGGCTCAGATGTGTTGCTTCGACACAGAGCAGCGTTAGAGGCCATTCAGCAGCAGCAGCAGCAGTTCCCCTCCTCTCACTGTAACCCTGGTGGCTCTCTGACATCTTCCAACAAAGGAATCGGTCGGCAGCAGCACATCATGCACAGGTCTGTCAGAAAAGAAGAGCTTCAGCGGCCAGGAGGAGGTATAGTTTATAATTTTCAACAACAAGATCAGAATTTTTCATTCCCCAGAAGGTTTATCAAGACGCCCATGCACTTTCCCATTGATAGACCAGATCCTGGTACTGGCATCCAGGCAGTGCTTTGGGATGCTGCACATTGCTTTGTCTGTCCCAGCTGCACCAGCTACGAAAGCTTTTTCCTCTAGTAGAGGAGCAGAAAGATAACAGAGAAGGATCATGCCATAGTCTGCTTCAGTTGCATCCAAACAGTTTATCATTTTTCATATCATGCTGCATCTCCCCCAGATGCTACATTCAACCCAATCTTCTCCAGAGTTATTTCTGTAATTTTGCAGCAGACACAGGTACTCCCTGTTTTATATATTAGTCAATTTTAACATATAGGTTAGTTCTACCTTCTTGAATGTCCGTTTTTATGACATGAAAAAGTCTACATGCCTTGTAGAACATGGCCAAGAAAATGAGTTTTCAGGAGATTTTGTCAGACATTTTACACCATGCTCTTTGGACTGTTCAGTAAAAATGTCACTTAATACACTTATAAAAATAATATTTGTGGCATTAACGACTCTATTAGAGAAGAATATGCAGCAATTTAACAGTTAGATATGTCAGATACAGGGATGATGTTACTAGATGTTATCATTCTTTTCTGTAGCAATGTCTGGGCAGGAGGTCATAAAAAGGTGCATAATACCATTCATGTTCCTTTCTATTGATACACTTTTAAGAGCTACTTGAACCTGTCACATAGGGCTTCATTTGGTGCTCCTTGAAGTTAATGGAAAACATTGGATTGACTTAAGGCCACAGTTCAGGCCTATAGTTGATCTAAGTGAGATGCTAATAAGGTCTGTATATTAATAATCTCTACTTTGGCTCTTCCATTTGCTGGCACTACCATTTCACTGTATCTTGTCTTAAACTACATGCATAAGTCTCTGAGAGGAATTACTATTTTCTTCAGCTGCAAGGTTACCTAGAAAATGCACAAATGAAATATGAAATTTGAAAAAAAGGGGAAAAGACAATTTAAAGTAACTAAAATTTGGTAAGATCTTTTATAAGAAGAAAAAGTAAAAATACTAGTTATGCAAATTTTGAACTCACTAACAAGTAATTCTGGAGACTTTCAAATATTTTTCTTTTTGGACCTTTCAAGCAGAAGAGACAACATGAAACTGAATACCCTCTCACTACCAAATCCATTTTTACTGAAGATGACCTTCAAATATTTCTGAATGTTCCTGATTATTTCCAGAGAAAAATGTGACACATTAGTGTTAATTTAATATACCTGATTTTTTTTTTCAAGACTTCATAATAATGCCAGAGAAACCAAGATCTAAATGTAACTATTGGGTCTGCATGTCATTGTTCAAAACTAAATTTTGATTCTTGAACTAAGACTTTTTGAATGGGAAAAAAATGGGAAATGTTAGATGTCTGTACAGATTGTCTCCCCTAAATCCTGAAACAGAGTGACATGCAGATTCCTACTAATTAAAAAAAAAAAAAAGCCAGGAGTTTTCTAGCAGCAAGAGTCTTGGGGGAAACAAATGACTAGGTCAGCCAGTTTCTGCAAGAACAGAGCTTGTTTTAGTGAGAGAAGGGCTGGGCACATCCCTAGCCTGATGGTATGACTGGGTCTATTGCACAGGTGCAGGAAATCTGTCCCTTGCCAGGAGATCTGTGCCTGCACAGCACATGGAGCACTTCCTCAGGAGCACTGGACCTGTGTGACCTGTGGAGCTGCTCTATCACCAGCTTGCTGCCTGGCTTGCAGAAGGGCAACCCAGGGAAATGGCAGCTGGTGCAGGATTATCAGACTGAGTGTTCTTCAAAGGGTAGGGGAAAGAGTTACATGGCAGAAGAGGTGCAAGAGAAGAAAGTCTCATTATGTTTAAACAACAAATGTTTAAACTACCGTCTACCTTTACCATGGCACAGGTTTTGACTGCAGGACACTCCTAACATTGTGCAGCCATATGTTTTCTACAACTTTGTCAAGTTTAAGGTCATCACAGCCTTATCAACCAACGCTATGTAGATTAGACAATGCCTAGAAAGAACTTATAAATAGATACAAATACAAAAATTATTTTTAAAAATAAAGTGGAAAACATCATAGTTAATTAGTCAGTAAATGATTCAAGCCTCACATGGGTGTATTAGGAGCATCTGTTGTACTTAACATAAACCCTGTCTAATATAGTCTGACTTTTAGTTACTATCTGTCTATATATTGATAGATAATAAACATGATTGGCCCAAATACTGAGCCCTGGGGAACACACTTGTCAGCTGGATGTAACTCCATTCACCACCCCTGTCCCTGCCCAACCAACCAGCCAGCTTTTTCCCAGCACACACATCCAAGACAGGAGCAGACAGTTTCCCCTGGAGAATGCTCTGGTAAATGGCGTCGAAGGCTTTACTAAAGTCTAGACAGACAACATCCATAGCTGACTTTCAATTTCTGTAATACGTATGTAATATTGTAAGTCTTGATTATTTCTGTCTCAAGAATTACAGATCTGTTAGAAAAACAGTCAAGCTTGATGCAAAAACACAAAGCAATGGAGAGAGCATCTACACTATTGAGTCATATACTTTCCAGGGACAGATACACTATTATTACAGGCACTGTTATCTAACAATATTTCATCTGAGAATAGAAAACAACTTATATTGGGTAGACAGTGCCAAAACTCAGTTACCTTCAGTTTAAGTTGCTTAGATAGACATGGATAGAAATGTGCAGAGAAAATGTGAATTTAATGTTACAGTCAAAATAATATTTGATCTTGTATCCTACACTGAACACACAATAAATTGATAGCTCAGCCATTCTTCTGCTCTATGAGATTGCAATATTTGTCTGCAAATAGTCAGAAAAGGATGTGAGGTTTATATTTACAGAACTAAGGTGAATAATCTGCTGATTGACAGTTTCTGATTGTCTTTTGTTGTTTGATGTTTTGCAGTTGTTGTTTTTGTGGGGGTTTTATTTGCTTTTAAGAGACAAGGTGTTGCACAATTTCCAAAATCACAAGAATGTGGAACATGGGAAGAAGTGGTGCTGAGGAAAAAAGAGTTCTTTCTGATGGTAAGGCAAGCACAGTCATTAGAGAAACACAAAATACTTTCATCAAAGGCTACTGTTACAGTGAATAATTTGTCTTACTCATCCATTGGGGATGTCTAGTAAAGGCATATCAGTGCACACATATCTGTGTCTGGGGTCTTGTAATTATACTGTATTTAGTTTCCCCTTTTAATGATTAATTTTGTTTGCGCATTGGGATAGTGTCAGGGTGTTCTGTCTCTAAGTGGTTGTATTTGCATTCCTTAGTCTTGGGAATCCTTAAAAAGGATGAGTCTGGGATTTTCCCTGTTTGCTTCTGTCCTGACAAATTCTGCAGCTGGTGATTTGCCTGTTGTTTGACGTTACAATTATGATCATGTCCTTTGTTTTAATACTCTAGAGAATAGATAAAATTTGCACTACCTAATGCAGGGCCTTTTGATGTAGTGGGTCATGGAAATAAAGATGCTGGGATCTGTAGAAAAGAAGTTGCAAGTTTTTTTACATCCCAAAGAAACATCAAATTTGTTATGTACATTTTTCCTAGAAGAAAAGAGAGACCACAGAAGTAATTTTAAAAAATCTAGGCATATGAGAGCTTGATATTTAATAAAATTTGTTGGTGAGGCTCAAAATTGTTTGTCTTTCACACAGAGCAAAAATAGCTTGGGGTCTCAGAATATATATCCTCTCAGTGCAGAAAAAGAACCTTTCTAAATTGCAGGTTTTGGGGTTTTTTGTTTTCCAGAAGAATAGTATTTAGTTCCCAATCCAATATAAATCCTGCATTGAATACAAGCAAAGTCCAGTCTTCTTAGGTTGCTCTTTCTTCAGATTCCTCTTTCTTTTCAAGGAAATATTTAGCTACTGAAACTCATCTAAAGAAATTCTTATTTTCTACAGAGTCTGCCTCTTGGGAATTATGCTGTATGGTCTTTAAAGCTACGTTCTGTTTTCTGGAGTGGCCTTCTGTTGAAGGAAAGGTTAAAAGTGCTCACAGTGACAGTGAAACTTGGCCTGGTAATAAGCCTGAATGAAACCTGACCTGCATAAGCCTTTGGGAGAGTGCACTGCCCACACCTGGTTCAGAGCTTTGCTGCTGCTTTAGGAGTGTGGCAAAGCAGGACACAGCAGTGCCAGCTGTGCAGTGGCTTTTGTGCACGTCTGGTGTCGGCACACATCACCTGAGACCACCAAAGTGTTTTCATAGGCCAGTGAGCTCCAATTAGGAGTCATTACAGCACAATTTCATTTCCAACAGAGGAACTTAAATTACCTGGAAGTGCATTACACATGCAGAAAGAAATTAAAGAAATATTTTTCTTAAGTTACTGACCTGGGATACTTTTCCCTTTATTAGTTCCAGAAACTTCATATTTATGCACATATTACATATCACATCTCCCAAGGAAAAGGAGAAAAGAGCACCTGGGATCAGTCACAACATTTGCTGCAGTGATCTTGATTATTTCAACAATTGTTAATTAAATATAAATGACACTTTTTACTAGGAAAAAATGGGTAACCAAACCAAACAACCAAACAAACAAACAAACAAAACCAAAACAAACAAAAACCCCCAGCCTCACCCCAACAAACATACAAACAAAAATCACCAAAAAACTCCCCAAAAACATAAAAAGGAAAATTACCAGAAACTCAAAAATAGAATAGATCAGATGAAAAAGAGATAGTAAAACCTTTAAAATAGGGAACTTTTAAACAGGTAAAACCAAGTCTACGTCTTTGTTATTTGGAAGCTTGGTGGGTATGTTTCCCTATCTAAATAATTTTGAATCCTAAGCCTTGATTAAGTTACAGACCCATGATCTGTATTGCATGTTTGGATCTTTCTCCTTTTTTAAATTTTAGTGATAGATTTTCCATCTGGTAAATACACTCTATTACCTATGAATGGTTATTTCCCCTTCATACACACAGAATAGGATCAAAACCTTCACTGTTTACTCATAACAGACATTTTGGCTTCACAGTAATAATTTCTACACCTGCTTACAAAGCCCACCTGCAGCTTTCTAAAATACATGTTTAGATTTGCTCCCAACTGTTCCTGTGGCTCCTGTGTTCTTGTTTGCTTGACTTCTTCATCTGATCTAAACACCCACACTGACTGAGCAATTCACCAAAGTGAGTATCTCTTTGCAAGTAGTGATTCACTTTGGCTGTTATTGCTTCATTTGTGCTCTGCAGGAAATGAAAACTGAATGCCCACAAAGGTGCCTGTCAGCTCTTCCACCCAATTTCAGCAAAGGTCATGGCATTCTCAGGGGGCAGTGTGCAATTCTAGTATTCAAAGTCAGCATTTTGTTGAGTGCTAAATTTAGTAAAAGTTTTGCCTACCATACACCATCTCAGAAGTAAGAATAAGGACCTTAATGATCCTGCCAAACACCCACTTACCTAATCTGTCCAAATACTCATTTCAAAGATACAACTTGATCCTGAAGCAGAGATCTGTTACTCAGAACTGACATTCTTTAAAGAAAAGCACTATATAAAGAAATAATTTGCCCAGCTCTGGAGCATTTATTTTACAGCTGTCATAGTCAAGAAACTATTTTCAGCACTGTGCCATGGAATGTGCTAACTGGCAAAATCAAGCTTAGAGGGCTGCGAGCTTCAATCCGTTTTGGATCATAAGAAATCAGTGTGTTTATTTGTCATCTCAAACAGCCATGCCTTTGTCCGTGAACAACGTGCAAACCGATGTGCATAACAACTTCTAAACATAAATATCAGATGTGAGAGTATGGTTCAGAATACTTGCTAATGCTCAGGTGCCACGTTGATAAGCATAGGACAGATCTTTGGAGAAAGACAAAGATAAATAACAGGAAACATCAAACATCCTTTCATCCTTCACAGTTCATTAACATCTGAAAGACGATACTACCCATTTAATTTTGGATATGGTGATATCAGCCCAATGTCCTAGCAAGAAAGACTAGATCCACAGAAAATAAACAACCAACCAACCAACCAACCAACCAAAAAATCCAACCAAACAAAATACTAATAGAACCACTGGAGTTGAAAAAGACCTTTAAGATCATTGAGTCCAACCGTTAACCCAGCACTGCCAAGACCAGCACTAAATCAAATCCGCAAGTGCTACATCTACACATCTTTTAAATATCTCCAGGGATAGTGATGCAACTACTTCCCCGGGCAACTTGCTCAAGGGCTCATTTTAATTGAATGTTTTCAGTTCTGTTCTGGGAAAGGCCAGAAGTTTCTCTTTTGATGCACTTAGATCCTCATGTGTAAGTGCTGTCAGAAACTAGATATGTCATCTTTCCCTCCATCTTCTTAAGGATTTAAAGTCTATGAGTGGGGCCAAACAAGTGCCTGTTGAGCAAATATTTCAAACAGTTCCTGCCACTTCTGTCAGAGAATGACAGATCAGGTCCTCACCAGTTCAATGTTTTAATGACAAAGACTCTCATCCAAAATATGAGTTACTATAGTTTTCTGTCTTGAAAGCAATCAAGTTTTATTTCCTCTACTCTCTAGAGCATACCTCTCCCAGTGCAGATACCCTCACAACCCCCAATTTACTTTGGTTCAAGCACTGCATGACATAAGTTATCAAGCCAAAAACCTAAAGCAAGCATTGCTCTGTAAGCTGGTACAGAATACATTTTTTTAAGAGAACAAAATGGGTGGCAGGGTGAAAAAACTGAGAGCAGGTGCTGCGCCACACCCTGATGATGTCTTCAGTTCCTTTATGCACTTTCTGCAAGCATTATTCACTGTTCTCCTGAACCTAGTAGAATCTGTTTATCCTTTCATGGATGTAGGTCCATATATTCACATTATAGTACATGAGGAAACTCATGGGAGTAAGAGAAAGGGGTGAAAAAATAGTGCATAGGAAGGGTTGCATTTGCTTAATTAACTGATTTTCCTGTCAGGCCAGGAAAATCCCTTCCTGAAGTCACAGGTTTCTTTCTACCATGGTTTTCCATAAGCTCAGTGTTCCAAACCAGGCAAGACTAGAAGAAAGTGAGAGTTCACAAATGTGGACTCCAGAGAACCAACCAAAAAGCACATATTATAAAGCTGATAATTTCTCATCAGAAACATGATTCTTGAAATGAAAGAATAAGACTTCCTGTTTTTAGCTTGAGTGCCTCAGCTTAGTTCCATTGCTATAGTTTTATACATTAAGGGCTATTGCTTTTTAATGTGATTAATGTGGAATCATCATCTCTAACTTCTAAAAGGAATAAACAGGCCACTAGATAATGCATACATTTATTTACTGGTATGGAAAACCAATAACATTAAAAAAAATTAAAACTTCATGCTACACATAGATAGATGATAAAACGTATGTATAGAAACTATTAAGGACAACTACTTCGGTATATTTGTCACACTTAATTCTCCTTCCCTTATCTGGTATTAGTCATTATTGCTGAATAGTGGGCTAAAGCTGAATACTGTCACTGCTACAGGAGTAAAGATACTCTAGATATTGCCTTGCAATGGCAGCTGGAAGCAATTGCTTCTTTGCTAGTGTTGCAAACTTTTCAGATATAGAGGCTGCTTTTTGGTCCTTTAGGCAGTGCCTAACAAAGCTAACTTTTACTGATAGTCCAGTTTCTGCTAGACACTAACTTAGCTTCTCAAAGGCCCAGGGAAGAATGAATGATGGCACAGGTCTGAATATCACTGACATATGGATGTCCCAGTGACCTTTACTCACTCATGGACTTTGCTGCTGGTGACGTGTGTACCTCTAGTTCTGAATGGCAAAGCTGTACTCATGGGTGACTGCTTGGCCAGTGCTATGGACCTTGATCAGATTTTTCAGAAACAGGAATTGTATAATTCAAGCATGACTTCCTATGGAGTTTTTCAGTGTTATATTAAATGTCGTACATCTTATCTTTGTCCATTACCAAGTTCAGTGCACATTGTGCCTCTAAGCAGTGCCCCACACTGCTAAGCCATTTTCAATCAAATACCCTAAGAAGCTTCAAACAATACTGGAATCAGTTTACAGATTAATTCCCTCTTTCCCCAAATGGAAGATATTGCTACATGATGAAAACCCAGTCTGAAAAACAAATTTAAGGAGTTTCTTTAACAAAGGTTGACTTCTCCAAGTAGTATCTACTTCTTACTCCTTAATAGGCAAATCAAATATATATCTGACTGACAGAACTTAGCCTTACAGCTCCAAGATTTCACCAGGTGGCATTGGCTGAAACTTTAGAGAATACCAGATTTAACCCCAAGGCACAGCTCTGCTGCCATGGAAATAGCTGGTTCCATCAAGATCTGAATATGCAGCTCCAAAAAATAAATGGAAATTTCTACTCAGCATATGTCAATTCAGTCTTTTCTGACTATCTGGCATAATCTTCATGATATCCAGGAAAAGGTATATTGTAGCACTAGCATTCTGGATAAAAAAATTTATCAGTAGGTGGAAAATTTACCATACCTTTTCACTACTATAATCTTCATTCACATAGAATTGGAGATGAATGCTTTTTTCCAGTACATCCAGCCACATTTTTCAAAACACTGAACAGATATTGAATAATGAACTGGTATTGTAATTAAGTCAGAAAGGATACAGAAACAAAATAAATGCTTTTGTGTAACACTTCTCAAACATCAACACAAAAGTCCCTCATTATCCTTATTTAGAAAGAAAATAATTAGGAACACTTAAACGAAATTTACTGGGAAAGAAACCATATTTTCTGTTCTCTTATTGCTGATACACTTGATATCTAAAAAACGTAAGTCTGGTTGAAACTCTCCTGAGTGGATTCTTCAGTATGAAATTTAATGCATTTAAATTATGTGCCCGGTTTAGACCTTACTTCATTGAAAAGATAAGACTGTGAATCAAAAAGAGAGGGAAATTCAGATGCTGTAATCCCCTGTGTTCCTTATGCTGTAACAGAAGGTAGCAAATCCTCTGAGAAACCTTCAGAGGGAAACTCAGCTCGCCCAATTTGCGTGTCTGCCTTCCTTTAACAGTCAGGGCTTGCACAGGAGCAAACAGAGAGATCCATGAGCCAGGAGTGTGCCCCTGTAGCCAAGAAGGCCAGTGGTATTCAGGAGCATATAAGGAAGTGCATTACCAGCCCATCAAGAGAAGTGACCCTGCCTCTCTACTCAGCCCCGGTGAGGCCACGTCTTGGTGAGCTAAAAGGATTTCAAGAGTTTATGTTGCAGTCTTTCCTTTAGCAGAAACATTAGCAGTTGCTCTACACAGAGGTCAATTTTAATGTTAATATCTTTGAGAGTTTCCCCTTACAGTTAAATTCAGCTTTCAGTAGCCAGTAAATTCAACAGGTATTAGAGGAAATACAGAGACACCCACAGGGAAAAAAATTAATCTTAGTGAAGCAAATAGCAAACAATTCACTGAAAAACAGGGTAGTTCCTCAACCTTCTTGCAAGAGACTTTAGAAATATGTTTTACTTAAGCAACATTTTCTGAACTTGCTGGAGATCAACAAGAACAATATGTGGTCTCTATTACGAAAGAAGTTACACTACAACACCTGCAGTCACATCTAGCCTTAAAATTTTTGACTGTGGAGTCACAAATCAATTTCCTTGACACTCAGTTCTTGCATACTCATTTGTTCTTTTCTCTATGCCCTTCTTCTTTTCTAGTATAATAAGTCAAGTTCAAAGTCCTGCCTAATTTTTTTTTTTCTGTGCCCAAAAGGTCTAAAACAATAATTAAACCATGGGCTGGAAAATGTGGCCAAGAGTTTCATTCCACTGGCACAGTCAATTATCTACTGTTAGAAAAGCTTCATGTCTGCTAGGGAGATGCTTTCTATGGGATTACAGAACAAATATTTTCCAGAGATTAATAACATTATCACACCTCATTATCTGCTGTTGCAATCACCAGGCATGTTCCTTTGACAGTAATTTTCAATATAAATTCCTAACAGTATTGTCATTAAAAAAACAACCAACCAACCAACCAACCTACTCTACAAAAAAAAAAACAACAAAACCACAAAAAACCCAAAACCAAAACAAAAACCCAAAAAAACCACCCCAAAAAAGCCACCCCCAAAACAAATAGACCCAAACAAAATAAAATAACACAATAAAAAACCAAAGGAAACAATTTTCCCTGAAACAAAAGCTGCACACTGCGTATGAGGAGCAGAAGATAAAGGGAAAAGGCACAACTGAGCTGTTAGTCCTTTTCCTTATGTTGGAAGTCTGTCAGGACTTAAAAAGCTCAGTCAATTTGTTTCAAAGCACTGTCAAAGGAGGAAATTGTCACAAGATAAGCCACCAAAACAGGCTCAGATGGCAAACAGAAAGATGGTAAATTCAGTCGTACACAGAGGTGAAAGGTTTTGAATTAGCACACCTGACAATATTCCACTGTGGGAAGGGCACGGACACAACAACGAGAAGGTGCCAGGCCTGGTGAAGCAGGTCTGGCTAGCCTATGTGGACAAAAATTCCCATCATGGCAAACTGTGGGGAAGGAAACATCTGCTTACACACATGCCATCCCAAGCTGGGGCAATGGCACACATGCCTCTGGATACCTGGGACTGTACAGAAGTGATATGTCCAGAAGAACATTCTGGGGATCCCACCACTGAGAGGACCACAAGGAAAAGGGCCAGGAGAGACACTGCAGGAACTCACATGATGGTGATTATAACCTGTCTGTTTCTCTCTCACTCTCTCTCTTTCTCCCTCCTCAGCCCCCCTTCCCATTTCTTTCCCCCTTCTTCCCCTCCCATCCATTTGCTGTTAAATAAAATCAATTTGTACTTTTGACTTTGGCATATGGTCTAATTTGCACCTTAATTTGGGCAGAAGTGTCTTTTAATAACAAGACTCGGATATTATTTCAGGAGTGGGATCATAACATCATTCCAGTGATCTTAAAGTATTCAGAGTGTTTGGGAAGGAAATTAGTGTAAGAATATGTATAGACAATGTAAAATAAGATCACATCTTGTTGGATTTAAAAGGATCAAAGAAATTTCCTTTCATGAACTCAATGAGGTACATGAATTACACAACCATGATCCCATCAAACCACCTGGAGCATGCTGATGACTTTGCAGTCATTTAAAGAAGAAGAGGAACTACCTCATTCAAGTATGAGAAAGGCCATTGCAAGGGAGGATCAGAACTTCACCGAGGGGGGAGTTAAACTGGCCCATAAGGGAAGAGTTGTAGATCAATTAAATGTTGTGCACCCTGCAGAATGAGTCAGATAGACAGTCACTATTAGCTCAATCCCACTGCCTACATATGGGCATCATGAACATTTTTGGATGCCCTGGGCTATAAGCTGAAGCCAAACTTGCTGGTCAATGAATAAAAGGAGATCAAACATCCATTGATTATAATGTGGGTTTAGCCACACAGTCATTCAAATAACCATACAAAGGAAGTTACATTTAGCTGTCTTAATCTCAGGAGGAAAATGTAATTGTCCCTTTCCTTGGATTTTCTTCTACAAAATGAGAGAGGAGAGAAAGATGGCACATGCTAGCATACCAGTATCCAAATACCTGACAATCTTCCCTGTGCCTTGCTCTTGATACCATAGCATTATGCAAATCATGGGCTAAAGCTTCTGGAAAGCTAATGATACTCTTTGAGACTTTTAGTTTCCAACAGAAGCTTAAACTATATTTATCCTTGTGCTCCAAGGCTATTGCACTCAAAATAATAACATTTCAGTTATATTCAGAACACTTTTTCCAAATTCTCAAGCACCCTAAAATATAGTAGCTCCCTTTTATGAAAAAAACCAGACAAAAGAAGAAAAAAAAAAACCACAAAAAAACATTTTCTATGGATAAAGTCAGAAAGATATTATCAATGAAAATAAGATGAGAACTCTGACAGTTTCAGTAGACTTTTACCAGATTATATTAACATTCTTATGGAAAAAATATGATCTTCATGGTTTTTTTTGAAGATCCAAAACCTTTGAAAGCACCTGATGATAAAATTAAAGGATCTTTCCGCATCTCAACATACTTTATTAAATCACAGAAATAACAGAGACTCAAACACTGCTTCTCAGAAGGAGTTAATTTGCAGTTCTGAGATGACATCCAAATCAATGATGTTAAATCACCTGGTTGGTACAAAATCCCTTTGTTCTTAATGTTTGGCTTGAATTTCTGAAATTCAAATAAAAGTCGCCTTTGGACTCTGGACTCCAAATGCACTAGTCAATCTGCCAATTTCTAGGATCAGAGACAGATACCAGAATTATTTGGAAGGGTATTGCATCAAAACTCTCAGATAAGAATAGAAAATTTTATTTTTCCTAGTTTGCATAGGCTTACTCTATAAACAAAAGTAAGATTATATATGCTAAAAATAATACATAATATTTCATTTTGTATTTATTCTTATACAAAATATAGAATATATGAAAAGATAGTTGTTGTCCTATTTTAGCACTTTACAGATGACACATATCATTACAGTATCCTATGGCATCATTATAGTATTATATAATTATACAGTACCATGACAGATAATACATACCATACATTTTCAGGCAGATGAGGCTCTGCATTCTGCTATATTTCTGCTATATATATTTTTTTTAATATCACTGTAAGCAGTTTGAAGTTTATAATTCAAACCAAAACAGCTTCTGGGAACACCAGTATTTCTATTACCCTACACAGAAGTAATAAAGCAGTGGAAGGCTGCCTGCCTTTTCCACCAATACCAAATACTGGAGGTTGCAGATACAATCAATTCACATTTTGGGAAAAAATATTAATGCTTGAAGGTCTTCAGGTATGACCGATCCCTATTTATGCAAAGAATGCAAGATCAGCAGCCAAAGGCTATATTTTCTGCTTCTGCTTACCATATTATTGTACTTACAGAAAAAAAAATCTTGCTATTGCTGTGTGGGCCTTATTTCTCAGGGAGACAGACTGCCACAGAAACCAGAGCTCTGGAAGCTAAAGGCTGTAGCACTTGCCCCAGACAGAAGGACTTCTACTGTAATTTTTGTAATTAATAGTTTTCTGGCAAACAAACAGTCAGCACTAGCAATAGGAGTAAAATTCATTTCACTTTCTCTGAGGTAACCGAGAGAAGCTAAATTAAAGTTGGAAAAGAAGGCGATTGCTATCTCAGAACATTACACTGGAGTAAGACCTTACAGGTACATGGAATGCAGAGATTCATCCACAAGGATCATTGTGGATGCAAATGCATTCTACCAAATGCATTTCACTTTCTCTTGCTTTTTTGTGGAGAAAGTGAAATGCATTTGGTAGAATAACAGAAAGTACATCTGCATTTCGTGTTGACATGTAAATTGGAAATTAAGAGATTTTGAAATGTCCTTGGAACTGTTGCCATAGTTGCCTTCTCTCTGTGCCAGTATAAATTTCCTTTTTTTCTCAGCAACAGGCTGAGGTACAGCCTTTAAAAAATGACATGTTTCTTATGAAAAACTGCATCAACAGAGACATTTGTAGTCACTTTCTCAAGCAGTCAAGAGGCAGCACTTTTGACACTGATAGGATTCTATGTGATAGAGACCAGGTAACATCAGCCTCACACCTGCTATTTTCCTCTGCATTTGTGGACAGCTTTCTGTTATTCATAGAACTGCTCAAGCATTCAGCATATGCCGTAGAGTTCCAGTGATTTAGAACCATCTGCTTAAGGTTTTATTTTGACAAGCTGTTCTGCTGCTGAAGTTCTCACAGTGTTTTTTATCCTTTTACCAAATGACTAGTAAAAACCACTAAACACATTTGTGAGCTAACTTTGGTAAATACATTTATTTCTAAAAGGATTGCTGCTGATTAAAATAGCAATGTAATGGGAAAAAGAACCCCAATCAGGTCATAATAATATGCTTTAACTGATTCTCAGGTGTAATTTAGTTTAACAAACATTTTTTATGTAATTTCATTTTTCAAATAGTTTATAAAATGGTGTTTATCTTGTACCACACCCTATCCCTTAATATTTAATTTAATTTAATTTGACTTAATATTTAATTTCATTTTGAATAAAATTGCTTTTATCTCTGTTAAATTTTTTTACTGCCTGGTTTTCAACCTGTTTCCATGTATTTATCTATGTGTATGGCTAGTATACATATATGTACATGTTTATGTATAAATTTCAAAGGGTTTCTGTGCTGATTTGCCTTGAAATGGTGCTGACATTGCCAGCCCAATAACACCTAGGAAGAGCTCATTGGGCTACTCAGGTCGGATCACATCATTTACAGGACTCTCCTTCATGGAGTTTCAGGGTCATTTTCAGATGGAAGTACCCACCAGCGATGTCATCTTTTCACCAACAATCTTCAGTAACCCAAACCCCATTTTCTTTCAACATGTCCTCTGGTCCAGGATGTTGGTACTGATAACATTCCTGCATTGCCCAGGGCAGGGAGCTGGTTATTTTCCTTGTCATAGCAAACCCTGGTACCATTCAGCCAGCTGGAGGAGATCTGCCAGATCACTTCAGACACACTTACACAGTACCAGGGAGCAAAATATTGCCATTTCAAAATGCCATGACAGGATTAAATTCTGGCAGGTTACTCCTTGATTTTCTTTGCCAATGCTTCTTGTTTGACAAATAGATTCATAGACTTGATGTGCATACTGTTTGATCACTTGGTCTACAATGGATATGATTTTCTCAGATGCTGAGTCAAAGTGTGTTTTCCAGAAGGATATCTAATCTCATTTTACAGACTCAGACTGCATCTATTGCCTTTCCTGATAAATTGTTAATTACATTTACTGTCTCTGTTTCAAGGTTGAATGTGCATATCTTGTTATATTTTTGTCTGTTAGGCTGAAAGTTTACCTCTATTTCCCTTGATCAGATTAATTTTAAAGTAGGAATAAGTATCTCTATATGGCAATCAAATCACCTTTTAACCTCCGCTTTGATTAGCTGAACAAATTGAGTCTCAACCACATGTTTCTTTTTCTTATTTACTCCTTGAATGTGTTCAACAGACACTGTCCCAGTAGAATAATAACATTATATTTCATTGGAAGGAACCTTTTAGATCATCTATTTCCACCCCTCCTGTCATGGGCAGGGACACCTTCCACTAGACCAGGTTGCTCAAAGGCTCATCCAGCCTGGTCTCAAACACTTCCAGTGATGGTGCATCCAAAACTTCATTTCGGCTACCTCTTTCTATGCCTCACCACCCTTATAGTAAAGAATTTATTCCTAATATCTAAATCTGCACACTTTCAAGCCATTCCCCTTTCCCAATCACTACATGTTCACGCAAATAGTCCCTCCTCATTTTTCTTGCAGCCCCCCTCTCCCAATGGCCTGTTTTCAAAGAAGAGGTGTTTCATCCCTCTGATCATCTTCCTGGCCTCCTCTGGACTAACTCCAATTGCCTCATGTCCTTCTGATGTTGGGGGCTCTGGAAGCGGATGCGGTGTGGGAGCCCACAATGCAGCAATCCAAATGGGGTCTCACAAGAGAGAGGTAGAAAGAGATAATAATATCCCTTGGCCTGTTTCTTTTGATGTATAGCAATAGTCTCCCTAGCTGTCTTCAGCAGAATATTCCTTCTTTACAGTCTCTTTTTTGTTTATCCAAAGTTGCATTAGTATAATATTCATATATTACGTCTCCAGTGTACCTTCTGAATTACTGTTTTCCAAAACAGTTTTTTCATTACTTACCTAGAACATCCATTCCTTGTCCTCAGATCAATTAACTTACCTTCAGCTGTTTGAAATCATGCTTGGATGGAGAGTAGCAATTTAACCAAACACTGGTCACTGTGTAATTGTAAGCTCTCCTTTTATTTACTGTCCTGGCCATCTTAATGTTAGTCATAAATTCATACAGACAAGGTTTTATATTGTCTGCATTCTTGATAAAATTATTGAATAGCACTTGGCAAAGCACCTCTACCTTGAGATAAGTGCCCACAAACTGAAAAAACTATGTTTGGGGAGGCCTTAGTCTTTGTAATTTACGTATAATGCAGATTTTTAATCAAGCATCAAGAGTAACTAGTTCAGACATTCTGACAAAAGTCAAATTTACAATCTTTTCTTATCAGTGGTTTGAACAAGAAAAAGGTAAACATGTACATGCAATGATTTTTTTTTTTTGTATCTACATTTTCAGTTTATTGTCCCTTCTCATGATGACCAAATAGGTAGCATAATGTGGTATGAACAGTTCTTAGGACATTTGGATTAGAGTTTATTAGCAGATCTCAAGAGAAAACGAGGAAAGTGGAATTTTTGCTGAATTGGGTTTCTAGTTAGGTTCTGGGCTGACCAGAAATAATGTTAATATCAATCAATATTCATCCAAATGAGCTAGAGTTTGATATGAAACAATCAAAATATGGGAATACCTGTGAGTAATTGAAAGATCAAAAGTATGAAGGATGATGATTAAGCAAGACAAGTTACAGAATGTGATCTAGATTACATGGTGAAGTGGTACATTCAAAAGTTAATTTGAATGCTATCAAATAAAAATATAATGGTGAGCTACATAGTGGAAGAACTTGCTGACTGGAAGAGTAGCAAAGCCTTTGGATGCATTAAAAGGAGACAGCAGCATAAGTAACAAAGTAGATGCTATGATATTGGAACAAAGTCAGCCAGTATTTACATATTTAAAGATTTCTCAAAGCTTTAAAAACTTCATGAGGTACAAGAAATAAAAATGAGATGCAGTAAGATAGTGTGACTTGTTTCATATAATGTATTAATCCATTAATCCATCAGTAAAACTGAGAGAAGTAGCTGGTGAAATTGCTGTTTTGTAGCACTTTCACAGTCCTAACTACTCTCCATTGCTCTGTCTTCCCATCTTCAGACAGCTCAGAATCAAGCATGGACTAATAGAAGGTAAGGAAGGACAAAGGACAGTCTAATGTTGAATCCTGGCTCTTACTGGTTCTCGAAGATCAACTCTAAATATCTTTCCTGAATTTAAAGTTTTAAAGAAGGCGTCTTTGTATTGCTGTAACTGAGATCACTGTTTTATTCCTAATTAACTGGGAGACCATGCTCAGGTACACAGAATGTCCCTTGCAACCCTGGAGTGAACCATTAATCTCCTGAACTGAGACTGATTGCTACTAGAAATGAAATCTCCTAAACCAAATTTTCTGTATGCAAATGATGTCATAGGAAAATGCATCAAGTAGAAGTGAATTCTTTCGCATCTCATGGTAAATGTGAGGTGTATTTAGATAATATAACATTTCCTTTTTCATCCGCTCACTGCACTTTCGCAGATTTAGTAAATGTATCTATAGTCTCTAAGTCTCTAATTTCTTTTACATGCTATATGCTTATTAATTTAATATGGAAGTGGAAGGTTGATTAATTAAACTTTAATTAATGTAATAATACTGTTTTCAAAGTACTTTTGACAATTTCCATTTTACAGTTTTGAACCAAGTTTTTTCAACAAAGACAACCTTATAAAATCTCATCCCCTGTTAATTTAGTTTATCATAGGGTTGACCAGGTATTATCTCTGTAAATCTAATTAACTGTTTAGGCCTTTTTCCTATGTCAATGCCTTTGTATTTTCTTTCAGAAATTGTCCTGCCTCCAAATAGCTTCCTCTAAAAGACTTTTCTTTAAAAGCCAGAAAAAGGTTAACTTGAACACTCTTGCTAAGTATCTCAAGATTTTCTCTCACCACTCAACTCCAATAACTCATGAGTCTGGGTTTTCTATCATTATCATTACACAAAATCCATCAGAATTTAATTTTATGTACAGTACAGAAATGAGTGTGGTATTCAAAAAAAAGTTATCTGTTTCCTGCTGCATGGTAGCCTTGTACTTTAATCAAGAAGGGGTGAAAAAATAAGCCCTTAAGGTAGAGAGGTCATTTGTGGTAGTATAGCAATTGCTATGTTAACTCCTCTCACTGAAGTTGCTGCCTAATGGCTCATTGGTAGCTGCAGATCATGCTGTAGAATTCATTTCATTCTGAGATGTGTTGTTAGCAGCTCAGAAGCATAATGCCTGACTGCTAAAGAAGAGAAAAGACTGGGGGCCCTATTCACACCACCTAATTTGTTTGCAATAACATTTGTCTAAGGATTTTTAATATGCATAATCATGTGCTTGGGTTAAAAAAAACCATCCCTGCTCAAAAAACAAGACTCAGAAGTTTATCAGGGCATGATTCACCTTATCCTAGCAGTAATGTGACAAGCTGCTGATGATCCAGATTCAGGGTTTATAAAAATGAAAGCTGACCATGAACACCTGAGAAAATCTTAATATTCCTGAGGATAAAATTCCTGTCATCAGACATAAATATTCACAATGCACCTGCCTGTTTCAGTCCACTTTGCAGTTTGCAGACAAAAATAAGCACCTCAAGGACATAAGCTCTTTTCTTCTGAGGTAGGCAGATAGGTAAGAAGTAAAAACTAGTCAGGTGAATTTCTGCAGATGGCTGAAATGAATATGAGATAAATCATACCCCATTCTTTCTATAGGTCACATGAACCTATTTTTGAAAAGCTGCAGCTGTGTTTAAGACATCTGTAAAATATTCTGACATAAATTTATAGTGTTTCATCATTATGAAAAATAGACAAAACCTGCATTCAGACCTCAGTTCCATGCTGGGATTCCACGTGACTCAAGGCAATTATTCAAGATAGTAGAGGCCATTGTAATTGCCATGTTTTAAATAAAAATTGTATAAGGACATGTGCCGTCTTCATGATTTATATAATTCAAAAAAGAAAGAAATAAATCCAGATTACAATATCTCTTCAGTAGCAGCTTTGCAAGTAGAATTTTGCTTGTTACTTGACATTATTTCTTCAGGTGATAGAACAATTTAGCATATTATTTGCTATTCCCAAAACACCAGCTCATAATCAGGCATTCATTCTTTAAATATTGTAACAGTGTATTGTACTTTTTTGAACTTCACATTTGAAAAAAACCTGTAACAGCTCACATTCTCTATCTAATTTCCTACATATCTCCTGTAATTCCTGGTTCATTCTGATTCTTCACTTTTTGATTGCTGTCTGGCAACAGTGTTACAGACAGGACTTGGTCCAATGCTTAGTTCAACGCTACATCTCTCTTCCACCTATAAAAAGGATTAGGCAATACATGGGGAAAATTTGGATGTTTTTCCCCTCATGCATTTACTAAATCTGCTACAAACACTGTGAATTTTATGCCAGTAATTGATCACTACAATGGTACTTGACTGGTGAAGGAAAAGCAAGAGAAGAAGAGAAAAAAGAGTGAACTTCCTATCCTTCTGAGCAGCCGGTTATAATTTCATACCCCTACGTTAGCTTGAAAGAGCATGACAGCTCTGAAGGAATATATTAAGCTCCATAGTTTAGGTTATGTTATATGAATGCATCTTCTTCTAATACCAAAGTGAGCTATGAAACTGAGTCAGGAAAAGGTATTTTTAAAAAAAATCTAATTACTATTATTATTATTATTATTATTATTAGTAGTAGTAGTAGTAGTAGTAGTAGTAGTAGTAGTAGTAGTAATAGTATTGGTGGTGTTGTTGTAAATCACAGAATTCTAACTTCCTCCAGCTCAAATATCTACTATATGTATTTTATAATGAAATAATAAATTCAGTTTTTTCACAGATAAATGAATATTGGTCCCTTCTGGTACTAATTTGTTTCTGTTAATGAATTAAAAAAAAAAAAAAGAGAGAAAAAAGGGGAAAAAAAGGATTTAGAGGCAGCTAAAAACTAGCAAGAGCTAAGAAAAGAATGAACCAGCTTCCAGCTTGGCATCTCAAAACTCAATGTCAATATGCAAAATCTAAAATTCTGAAAAAGCTAGCAAAAAAATTAATGTTAGAATTCAGTTTACCTAAGGTAATAGAGTGATGTTTTCCAGCTAATTTGTTATGGGAAACATCACTACATTAAACAGTTCAGATTTTACCAATGGTTTTTATCTCAAAATGCACAGAAGCTTAAGCAAACATTTTTGCCCAATTTTTAGGCAAGACTCATTGTGTCTCAAGATCCACATTATCATGCCAGAACAACTTTCCTCATGCCCAAGGAGGTGCCTGATGCCCAGAGCTGGGCCTGCCCTGCTCCTGCCACCCAGGCAGCAGCCAATTCTTACTGCACCCTGACATCTGCTTTGTAAGACCTAAATCTCATCTCCTGCTGAAAGAGAGCCTTATGCTGCTCATGCAGCTGCACCCTGAAGCTCTCCCTTCCCCCTGACCTTGTCTGGTCAGGTTGCACACACTTCATTGCCGCCTTGTGCTCCATCCGACTTTGCCATCCCCAGCTACTGATGATTCACTTCCAAAACGGAATTAAATGCCTTACACTTAAAGTGCTAATTGCCTAGTAATGAAACCTTTAATCATCAGGTGATTAAAATTTTAATCACTAAAAGGCCCAAGGAAATCCACTACATAATGCTGAAGATCAATTTCCAAGTTTTTTTTAAACATATGCTTCCAGTGCAAATTGCCTTATGTTATAGAGATGAACAGTGCAGTATGTGAAATGTGAAGTTCTTCAATACATCCTGGGCTGTGGAAAAGGTTGAAAAAAATTGAAGAGTGAAGCTGTAATTGTGAAATGTATTTAATGTTAGATTAATTTATAAGGGGTTTTTCTTTTTAAGCTGGTTTCAAAGTCACTAGGAAAAAAATATGCTTCTACATTAACTTCCCAGAAACTAAAACCAGATTCATGAAATCAGCTTTTCCAATCAAACTGTAGATGAGAGCTGAAAATACAGATTGAAAAATGTCTAGAAGGAACTGTAACTGTTTTGCCATATTGAATAAGAAATAGTAGCTATTGTGCACACAAATCTAATCTCTTAATCCTAAAATTTTGCAATGAAGTTTAGCACATGGATTCCAAATTAATGTGCTAGACAGTAATGACACTACTAGTTCAATGAGCTACAAATGAAGAAAGATTCACCAGAGAGAGGAAGCCATCTGCTACAATCCACTGCATCCACTTAAAAAAAAAAAAGTCTGTACTTGAAAAGTTCCCTATAATCAAAGAGGTCTGTATGTACCAGATCTTGGCATTTCATAACCACCCATTAGCTGGCACAGAGCAGTGGGAAATTCACAGCCTGATGGAATGGATTTACAAAGCTGTGTAGCTGTGTTTAGGAACAAGACAGGTGTCTCTGAGGACTTAGAACGTTCTTTCACAAAGATATGTTGGATGATGCATTAATCATTTGTGGTTATATTATACTGGCACCAAGCAAATACAAAAAAATCAGAAAGGCAACACCTGACATCAGGCAACCACAGCTGGTACAAGACAAAGGAGGAGCATGTCTGCATTTCTGAACCTCCCCAAATTCCCTGTACTTCCTTATTCTATGGTTTAATGGATTTTCAGGCTTAGAGACTGCCATTTCTTGTCTTTGTCCTGTTTGTCCTTTGCATTTCTAGCAAAACAAGTGCTTCATGTGCTTTTTGTTGCTGTGCTATAGCTCCCTGGACTCACAAGCAGACCAGGCAATTCATCTAGTAGGAGTCCTAATAAGCATCACACAATTCAGGGTGAATATAAAGGCATGTAAGGGACATAAAGGCTGTGGAGGCTCGCAAACATTTTTAATGTTTCAGCATACTGCTCTATTGCTTCTGTATTGTTTAAAGCATTTTCAGTCTTTCAGATGAAGTGCATGATGATGATTCTTTACCTCCCTGATAATAAAGAAATATCAGGAAATAGAAAGGAATTAATGGACCAGAAACAAATGGTTTATTATGGGCAATGGGCAGGTTTGTGGAGACAAATATTCAAAACCTACAAGGCAAAGCCTCACATGTCTCAAAAATAACTGCATAGCTTCAAATTCAACTGATTCTGAAAAACAATTGAAGTACATACTTTTAATCTCTAAGAAACAGAACAATTTCAAAATCAAAGGAAGTGTTTATGCTACAGTTTAGTGTATTCTTAACCCCAAATTAATTTAAATTGGAAGGAGAAAAACACTCAGATAAAACCAATGATTTTTCTTTCATTTGTAATAGTCTTGCACTGAAAGTACTATGGGTACTGCTGATTATTTTACAACTGCTTTTATATTTGCCTTCAAATTAACATCGTACATCAATGGTTTATCAGTGATTGGAGACATCTCCTGAATGAAAGACATTATATAACTAAATTTCATTCTATTCTGGCCCATTTGTAAAGGTCAGCTAAGCAATGAATCAATGCAGTACTAGAAGGGGGCAGTTCTCTTGAGACTGGAGATATCAAAAGAGCTGACAAACTGGAGTTTTGCAAAATCAATTCAATACGTGTCAAATCCAGGCCTCCTATGTTAAGCTGGTCATATTGCACTGATATCAAGGGAGTTGAAGGTGCTTACATCAGGTTTGAATTAGACTCAAAACAACAGTTGTCTGGGATACAAATTCCTCCAAATAAATGGAGTTATACTGAGGATCAGTCTGGCCACATTGCTTACAATTTCAGGCTACTTGGCTGATTGTTTGTCACAACTGCTGAGAGCCATAGACTGCAGTTTAATAGGACCTCATTCTTTGTGGGGCTGGCCATAGAATTTTCACCTTCAGGACCCTGTTTGTTTTATTTTATAGAAATATGTGGGATTAATTTCTTTGAAGAATAGGTCAGTATTCTAAATTGTTGTCTCACTTATGACCTGCTTACTTTCACTAGATCTGGTTCAAAGCAATAGGCTGATAAATCAAGATAAATATATTCTTTGCTGAAAGACACTGTTTAAAAAGATAGTCACACAATCATTCTATAAAACAATATGTGTTGGAGGCAAAGGACTGGTTTAGATACAGCATTTGACATCTACTTCCTTGAAAAATTAGGTATGAAAATTCTATCTGGTACTTGTCTGAGTCCTCAATAAACTTTATTTATTATTTTCTTTACCAAATCTCTTCAGCTTGCTTGTGAAGCCAAGATCTATACTGTTCTAAATATGCAGCTAACACTTTCCAGTCCTTTTTTCCATTTTTTAATGAAATTTGCTGTATAGCTTTTCTGTATTATGATGTCTCATTCTGTATGCAATGAAGGTGCAACTACCCTTCTGCCTCTGAAACAGTTGAAAATATTACATACAGACATGTCTATTATTGGAATAGCCTCCTTCATCCTCTAGAAGCACCCTTCTAAAGAGCTTTTTACTACATTTCGTATTATACTATATTTTTATAATGGTCTAGATGTACCCTTGGCTGATTTCTGGCTTTGCTTTTATTAAGGATTGAAGTTGTATTTGGGGTCTGCCTTTTTTAGTTCCAGATTTTCACTTTGCAGCCCAAATATTCTTTCAGGTTTTCATCTGCTTTAGCATGCCCTTGATTCTCCCAACCACTCTTGTTTGGTGTTCTGACCTAATTTCTGCTTAAGCCCTTCCCTGTTTGAGAAAACTGTGTTGTTTGCAAATTCTTTTTTTCCCTGCATCACATGGCTGTCACAGATTTATCTAGAACGATGTGTACATCACTGTTTGTGAAGTGATTTCACTTGTTCATGGAATTCTAATACAAATGTAACATCCTGCCTTTTTTTTTTTTTTTGCTGAAGTTGTGGCATTCTTTTCCCCTTCACCTTTTTTTGTCTCCCTTGCTCTTTACACTGCTTTAGATTGTCCCTCCTGAGGATCTTGTCTATTAGTGCCAGCCACGTTATCTTGATTTTAATCACACTACACTTATCTAGCAGCTCCTGATTTCTGACTGAACTAGCAGCTCCCATCAGTAATTTCTTTCCTCTCCCCCGACACATACTTCCTTCTGCTTTATGGGCATTGACAAAAGGCTGGGCAATCAGACCTTTTACAAGCCAGACTTCAAACTGAAAATACCTAATCTAACTTTAATGGTTGAAATGTGTGTGTGTGTGTAGGGGGTGACTGAAATGGTTTTGTTTTTCCAATCCATCACTATCTTAGTTACTCAGCAAGGCTCTTAAGGCACTACCAGACTGTCACCTGAGAGAAAGCTGGGTCAATACTCAGGTTTACAAAAGAGGGAAGCTGACAATATTAAGTATATTTCGTATTGTGTGATTTTCTGCAGAAAAATAAGTGTTCAAAAGAAAAGGCCTATTATGTTGCCGGTATAAATAAACATTAGTAACAACTAGGGGTCCAGAAAGAACTGACATTGTCAAAAAATCTAATTCTCATTTCTTAACCACTCCTCACAAATATGAGCAAAGCCCCCCACCCCATGAAATCTGAAAAATGTTTTTGGGTACTAACATGCTCTTAGTAGCAGCTACTTGTAATCATGTGCAAATCCCCTTCCATTTCCCAACCAAGTATCAGCCTGACCATGGCTTAAATAATTGAATGGATTTATTGCTTTTGTGTATGATACTACCACTCTAGTTTCATTTGAAGTGACATAGACCAGAACAAATTAGACAGACATAAAAGAGTGTCTAAAATACTGTCCTTATTCTGTAAAAAAAGACAAGAGTCTTCTTATTTTTAAATAAGGGTTTCCTTATTTATTTGAACAAGATATTCTGCTTCACAGTAGTCAATTTCTGCAATGATCATCATAAAATGTAAGTGCAAATAGATATCACAGTTATATGCTATCATAAGTATACAAAATAATATAGGAAATTTGCAACTGTATAGCTTTTTACATGAAATATTGTACTGCAGCAAATGTTATTCTCTTTTTCAACTTTACCATGCATTTCTGGCTATTATGCATCTGTCAAACAACACAGCAATTCTGGATTAGGAAACTGAAAGTACTAGGGTATATAAAACACAGCTCCATGTCCTTAAAAAGAAAAAAACTTTTGCATATAGAGAAGAGCTTCCCACTTCTGAGGACAGGTGAAGAGCTGGAACATTCATCTATAAGCATAACAATAAATTGAAAGGCATAAAAAGAAACTGCAGTGAAATATATTTATGTACAGAAGCCATTCAGAAGCAAGGGCCGAGCAATGTGATGGTGATCTGCAGTTGTGGTGAGAGCTTTTGGCCCTCTGAGCATACTGCCAGCTGCTTATGCAAATTATCAGGCATTTCTCTCATACCTGTGGGTATCCTCCCTTATGATCTGTCTGTACCAACTAAAACCATATTCTCCAGGTACCCTGACACACAGCGCTGTGTGAAGTGCACATATGCTTCTATCATCCCAGTCAGCAGGGAAATATTCATGCATATGCATCAACTGTCCACTGCTAATTCAGGTGCAAATAAAAAGGAAAATACAATTAATTAGACCTGGAGGAAGACTTTGTTTTAATCTCAGTCCAATACAAATCAGAAATAATTCAGCTGAAGCCAGCAGAGTCAGCCTTATACTGACTCAGTGTGAGATCACGCCCAGGTCCATGGTGTCTGTGATAAAAGTTTTTATATTTTTCTAGCTGAGTTTATGGAAGCACTCAATGTTCTTGGTTTCCTTGCCCAGAGAATAGGATTTCATTACCTTAAAGTAGCAACTGCGAAGATTTTAAAAGCTATCACTGGATATTTGTAGAAGCACACATTTTCCTCCTTTACATTATCTTAGCTACTGATTAATGCATATCATGTTATATAATGCAGTCAACAAAGGGAGCTCTGAATGGAGTTTTCCTGTGCCAGCACCTCTGCTGAAGTCAGGATGATTACATTTGCAGAAAATACATCCTTTCTTCTTCTTTTGTCTCTTTATTCTTTTCCCTCTGTACTGGGACAAATACCCTAATTATTCAATATCAAGCACCAAACCCTTTGTAGTCATCTTGTTTAGGAGACTTCAGTTTTGATTTCCTATCCAGAGATGTGAATATGAACTGAAGAGCACAAAACTGCAAAACATTTACCACCAGATCATACATCATTGGGACTATATTTCCTCTCTTGAGTGCAGAGCAAGGTGCTGTAGGTGTAACATCGTGCAAACCCATTCAGTTCTACTCACCAGTTTGCACCTCTGTAAGGTTTTAATTTGTATTTAGTCTGAGGCAGCATGTGGTCATCTTTTTTTGTATGTGTCAAGGATTTGCTACTCAGTTACCACCAGGTGGTAGCATTTTAAAACACTGCTCTTATTTTATAACAGCTGCCCCGTATTATTTGGCATTTTTTCTGTGGTTTCTTGAAGAGGTCAGTATGGAGAAGGTTGGCATGGAAACCTAGTTTAGATCAAATTGTCACATGAAGAGTTCAAGTGTGAGCTAAGATAGAGACATGGAAAGGCTTCCATCCGAGGAGAGACCAAGGAGATTGGGATTATAGGATTGTAGGATGTCCCAGTTTACATTCTCAAAATACAAGGAAAAATAAAGATTTCAGAATGAGGAAAATGCAGCAAAAGCAAATTGAGTAAAAAGAAAAGTTTTTCTTGCCTTTAATATGATATTAATTGACAGAATTTATTTTATTCAACTTGGTAAAAGTAAATCTAATTTTTAACATTACTGTGTATATCTACACAGTACATAAAATACATTGTAATAGAGATATACTTTGACACTTCAAGGCAGAATTCTATCCATTAAACCCCTTCATAAGTACATTTGAAAAATTCCTTGCATTTGCCCTTGAAATCTTGGTGAGTTTTTTTACATTAATTGAGAGAAAGTGTGGGATTTGGTGAATCTCTTACAAAATTTTTCATGTCCACTGGAAGGGTTTTGCATTGGTGGCTGATGGGAAGAGATAGAAAGTTATTTTCAACCACTACACTGCTGACTCTTCAGCTTATGTTTTAGGCTTTGTTTGATGTCTTTTCCTCCTGCCTACACTATGATCCCAGAGAATAATAAAGCCTTTAGTAATGAAAGAATAATGAACCAGATATGTGACTAGAAATTTTGCTATTTGGAACACCTTTCCCATCAGCTCTTTCTTGCTTTTCTCTGATTGCATTTTATCAGTTCTGGCACTCCAACCCCTTTTTTGCTGATGCTTAGGCACCCTTTCCTTCTGTTTTTTGCTCTTGTTCGTGACATATTCCCATGGTAGTATAGCCATGCTGAGACAGAAGCCATTTAGATAACAAAGGATGAAAAGCTGGCCTCAAGTAAGGAAGTAGAATTCTAATAGTGATAGAAAATCCAAATAGATAATTTACACAGGATGTGCAGCAGGCAGTAGTTGCGCAGGGATAACTACAGATTACAGCCTTGGAGAGTAGAAGATCATGTTGTGACTTGCTGGAACATCTGAGATGAGTGCATTGCAACTTGAGCAATGATTATTTTTATTGGTAGGCGCAGTGGTATTGTTATCTGAGAGGATATACTCAAACACAAATAAGTAATTACATTTAGTGAAATCTAGCTTATTATTATTGAATGTTGACTGTTTTGACAAAGAAATAGGACAGAAACTACGCGTGTGCTTTGGCAATTTTTTGGCATTCTTTCTGTTAAAAATAATTTCCTCCAGTTTTAAAGATAGCTATCTACTTATTTCCATGAATTAGCTGGGGAAGAATAAAATCCTGTTGCAAGAGAAGTACCTGTATTTCTGAAGTACCCAGGTTCATCACAGATGCAGAGCACTCTCTCTTAAGAATACTGTCACCATATTTGAACTGTTATGTAAGCTAGCAAGCACTTTGCTCCCACAGCAGAATTTTTCCTTCTTAAAAATAAAATAAGGATTTTACATGCGTGCATGTACTGCAAAGTGTTACATCTTCCTTTCTTTCCCTATCAACTAAATTAACTCTAGTGTTAGCAAATTTAAAACTTTTTCATGCATTAATTAGAAAAGGGTGTAGTTCTTACTCTGCAGTAGAATAAACTGGGTTTTTCACTCTTTTACTATTTTCTTTCAGTTAGGAAGCTGAGTCTTTAATCTAGTGCAGTTGAAGATCCTACTTTCTGTGCTGCTCCTCCTGGATTGATGGGAATACAAAAATAGTGCATTGAAATTGTACTTTATTTTCAAACTTATGGAATCCTTAGCCTTTCCTATAAAGAATCAAAGATTAGTAATTGAAGTGCATTCAACATATGCATATACATTAAGCCTAATTTAAACTAATTTCATAACAGCAGAACTAATATTGTAAACTCAATATTGTTTTTATTTCCAAAGGTTCATAGAACGGCTTGTGTTGGAAGAAACCTCAATGACCACCTGGTTCCAAGCCCCCTGACAAGGGCAGGGGCAATTTTCACTAGGCCAGGTTGTTGAGAGATCTCCATCCAAGCTGGCCTTGAACTCCGCCAGAGAAGGGGCACTCACAACTTGCATGGACAATTTTGTATTTCTGTTTGAAGCGAGGGAAAATGATCACTTACACCTTTGGCTTGGAGTCTAACATCAGCTTTATTATCTCCTGGACTTTCACATTAATTGATCATTGGATATTGAATGATCCGGACAAGTATGGAAAACACTAATTTCTAACCAATAGTTATCATCCATATGGAGTAGTGTTAAGAGATTTCAGATATCAGTTTAAGACAGGAGATGTGTCTCATTATGTAGCAGATGGTATTTAAAAATTATCAGAATTAAAGTTAAGATTCATCCCCAAAAATGCTGATTTTTCATATTTGCACTTTGGTATAGGTATCTTGTTTTTTGTCTTGGAGTATATACAGATCTTTTATTATGCAAAATAAGCATCAAAATTTTTCCTTGGTATTTCAGCCCATGTATTAGAGGTGGGTGGCCTTGGCAATTTGGCTACCTTTGCTATAAATGAGATTTCTGCTTACAGATGCTCTCTTAGAGAATTTATTCAGAGAGGTTTGTTGATGTTTTCATGGTTTTCAACTTGCTCCTTGAAAACTAATTAATCAAGTATAATCATCAGGTTGTGTGAAATATTTATAAACTGTGATTTCCATTGCTGGAAATGTTTTCAGCATCTCAGTATTGTCTCTTAATGAAAAGAATAAGGAGAGAGAGGATGAGAAGGACATATGTATAGGGATCATGTAACCTTCTCTTCAAACCAATGAATTTTTCCTATGAATATTATATTTCTCTACTGACTACTTTTGAGATGTTGCTATTTGAGGTTTACACCACACTTAGCCTAATTCTGTAACTTACACTGCTGGTTTTTTTCTTCCCCCCTGAAAGAGGGAGTATAATACACAAAACTGCAAATTCCACAGGAAACACTGAATCCAGGAAGATTTTAATTGATTTTGACCATAACAGAAAGTTCTTATTCTTACCAGCTAATATTGGTTCTCAAAATTGTGTTGATGTTGTATGAAATCATTATAAAACTAAAGTTTGGATGTTCCCATTTAGATTTTTACAGTGTCTGCTTCGATATTCAGAACAACTGAAATAACCCTAGGATTAAGATAGGTCTCTTTTGCCCTGGAAAACTGTTTAGGAAAGCAGTCTAGCTTTTGTGGACGTGCCAGAAATTTGTTGGAGGTAAAAAGCCTAGTTTTGACACATCTGTTGGTGTGAATAAATTTTAGATAAGCAGAGAGACAAGACTGTGAACAGTAAACAATGTTGCTTTCATTGGTGCAGGCTAATAGAGGTTGACCTGTAATGAGAAAATCAGAAAAACGAACATGAAAAAAATGGCAAAATTGAGGGAAACACTGCAGATCTGCAATCTTTTCAATTGCCTGACAGCAAAAGCAAAATGGTGATACTTGAGCTAAGTACAGAGAAAATACATCCAGGAATGTTTAAAATGTAGAGAGAAGGTTTTTCAGTGATGACTGGTTATTTACATTTACTAGGAGGTCTGATTTATTAGCTGCAAAATATCAAAAATATGTGCAAGAAATGTACTGAAACAAATTAGGTTGTCCAAGAAACCTAGGTGGCAGAGAACTTGCAGAGTTGAAAGAACAATTCTGTTAAGGTCAAACAAAAGCAAAATTAAAATATCTCGTTTATACTGAATAAAAAACAAGAAGCAATTGATAGAGATGTAATTAATTACAGTTTTAGGCTTATTTTTGCTCACTTATGAAGAAGCAGAGGTTTTGTTCTCACCAAAAGAAAAAGCCAACATGTTAATAAATAGTGAAAGAAACTAACAAAGAGGATTAATTAATTTACTTTAGTTTCCCAGGCTCAGCTGCACACATCAGTTGCACTGATTTATTGAATGACTTTTTGTCCCTAATGACAATTTAATAAATCAGACAAAGCAAAATATCAAGATTGTAGTGCTATCTAGCTATTTTTTAAGTGCCAGTGGATTTTATTTTTCTTTTGCAGGATACCTTATTTAGGGTCAGTACTCTATATTTTTATATTAACTTTGTATCTTTGTATACAAGCTCCTCTAATTGTGATCCAATGCAAATATCTATGCAGGACAACCAGGAGTTCCTTAAGTATGGATTGCTTGTGGTAAGAGCTGAAACTCCAAACACAAATACGGGTGAACAATGCATTTAGTATATTACCGCACCTGAGTGGGTGCAGCTGGTGAGAGAGAGACGGTGAATCTTGTTTCTTGAATCAGAAGGCTGAATTTATTAATATATGATATAATACATTATAGTTATATTAATAGAATAAAGAGAGAGGTTTTGCAGAGAAGCTAGGCTAGCTAAGAATAGATAGAAAAGAATCTACAACAAAGTTGTGTTCAAGGACTCAGTCCCCTGGCTTGCACTGGTGATTGGCTCTTAATTATAAACATAGAAAATGAGCCAATCAAGGTGTTCCTGTTGCATTTCCCAGCAGCTGATAATAATTGTTTACCTTCTCTTCGGGGGCCTCTGGCCTCCCGAAGACGCAGAAATCTGAAAGAAAGGATTTCTGTGGAGAAATGTCTGCGACATTTAGTACAGAAAATTAACCAGGCAGCTATTGAAGCCTTTGTTATCACATGTTCCTCAGAGCCAAGGACAGTAGTGTCACACTGGTGGGTGCGGGTGAGTCAGTGGTAGCAGTACCAATGACTGTCCTGGCATGACTGGGACCTTTCCTCAAAATACTGCTGTGCCAGTCAACAGATGAGCTGTTATTGTCAGACTCAGCCCACCATGCAAAACTTCTGCCTAATAAAAATGCAATTAAAAATATTCTGGTAACAGCATATATTCTCTATGAATGCTTTGATGTTTTGTTGCAAGACTGGAAGAAAACTCACTGAATCATAGGAAAGATTCCTATGGGCTTTAGTGGGCATTTGATCAGGCTTTTTATGAAATAATTTGATTTATGATTTTTTGGCAAACCTCGTCTACAAATATAACTGCATAAGCTTCTCAAATTAGTTAATTAACTTTATCTATGAGATAAATGCCTCTGTTAATTTCAATCACTAGATGACAAAATAGTTCCCAAGTAATGTTGTTATAGATTCATGTGCTTTTTGTCTGGAAACTCTTTGTCCACATCAAACTCTCTTAATGTCACACTTGTTTTACAGTCATATTTTCAAATAACCTCTCTTCATTTACTCTGTCTGAGAGTTTAACTTTTCTTGTTATCTAGTAATTTTGTTAATATAGCTTTGAAGGTGTATATTAATTTTTCCTAAGATTGAAGGAAAAAATAAGATTTTTTTCATTCTTCTGTGCTAGACTTCAAGACAAAGTATAAGCATATATTATTGGTTTCTAAAAATTCTACATATGTCATTTCCAAAAAAATTTGATTTTTGTCAGGTAAAAGGGAATGAAGTTGCTTTAAAATAATAAATCTACACCAATACATATGCAATATATGAAAATGTAGACATTATATCAAGATCTGTTTGTAGTTGGAGCTTTACATTCTCAGGAAAAAAATGAAAGGAAAACATGGGGGAAATTGATCTATGTGTATACGTCTGAGATAGATAAAACTATTTTTATTTTACATTAAGTTTCAAAAATTGTTCACTTTCTAAATCTTAAAGCTATTTTGGATGAACAAACACCAAAATATTAATACCTCACAACAAATATACTTTCAACATGACTTTCTAGATACATTATCTTTTTCTATGACAACATGGATAATTCATGGAGGATTTTAAAATTTTAAAATTATCCTTTAATCCTAAAACAAAATGCTTACAAGATATTTTACTGTATGCTGTATGTGCATGAAGTAAAAGAAATAGGAAAATGTTTCTTGTGGATTTGATATGAAAATCAGTATCAATCCACCTTAAAGACTGCAGAGTAAAAAGCTCAAAAACAAATTAATGCCTATGTTAAAATTGCCTTTTCAATCATTAGTCTTGTGCATAATGATTTAGTATTTCTTCTGTGCTCTCTACATCTGGATTTCTATCTGTGTTACCTCTTCACTGGACCTTAGTGCAAGCAGTAAAGGGGACAGTGAGGAATTGTTTACTCATCCCCCATTAACAAAATCTTTGCTACATTTACATGGTACTGACCTTATCCTCAAAATGTATAAACACTGAACAATTATAAATGAGATAGAAACTCATCTCACGTGGTCCAATTTGTAATTTGTGCCTTCAGATAATCTTTGCTTTCTGTTTGTTTTATGAAATGGGATTGAGCCACAGTAGTCTGAAATAAATCAGACTATTCCATAGTCTGAAATATTTCAGACTTATTCCATAGTCTGAAATAAATCAGACTATGATCCTGCAATTATCTTCTTCCCCAGTACACTGGTTCAGTAAGGGAGTTTTGTTTTCAGAAAGTTCCTTATCTTTGGAATACCTTAAGAACAAACTAGAAAGCTTTCAGAATTTTGGGGAAATTTACAAGAGAAGCATCAAAAGAAGACATCATATTGTGTAGAATGTTCTAGTCCCACAGGTCTGCTGGAGATGTACTCTGAGCGAGACAACTACAGAAAAGAGGTGGCTGTGTGGCATATTTAGGTTTTGTCAGCAGTGTAATATACAGTAGGACAATTTAACTGAGTTGGGTACTCCCCCCCTCAAAAAATCCCAAACCAAAACATAAAAAAATCCCACCACAAAAATGCTGAATGGATTCTCTGGAAAAAATATATTTGTGAAGGTAGGCAGGAGGGAAGTGTGTGTTTACCTTAGTGTGACAGATGCATACCTAGTTTTATGGAAAACCCTAGAGAAAGGGATGGGATGGATTGTCTCATGCCAGGAACAACTCAGCATATTCAGTAGAAGAGAAGCTGCAGAGAGCAGCAGGAGGAGAGTCAGCATCTCAACAGGATGGCCCTGGAAGAAAGCAGAGGTGTAAGGGCTAAGGTGAGCAAAGTCAAAGCTGATACTCAAAGAAAAAGGAAAGAAAGCAATAAGTGTGAGGAGTCAGATTAGTGTCTGTGCTGGGCAGGAGGCTGCAAGAGTTACTTCATGGGAAAACAGTGCTGCTGAAAAGGGACAGACTGGTAAGGACAGTGGGCAGAAGTAAGATAGGATTTCAAGCCTCCTGTTTAGTCTGTCAGTCATATCAGAAGCAAGCTTTCTCTGTGCAGAAATATATGATGGAAGAAGACACAACCTGAGATGTTAGAATCACTTGAAGCCCTTTCTTCAACAAAATAGCTGTTTGAACAGCTGCTTTGGCATAACTATCCGTGTCAGGCAGCCTCACGAGAAAAATGTCTGTATCCTCGGCCAGCTGTGAAATCTGAGGAAAAAAGAACTTTTCATTTCAGGACGGGATCCAGTGGGAGTCAGAGAAGAGACAGGTGTCTATTTGTCCGTTTGGGAGGTAGAAGGGGAAAACAAGAGACGAGCCTTCTCTTTTCTGCAAGAAAACAAAATAACAGCTGAAATTTTATTTTCACTTGGGATAAAAGGTGCAAGACAAAATTGGGATCCTTGGCTGCATATAATCATGTTATTTGTATTAGTATTTTGTTATAAATTGCAAAATTTCACTTTGGTTGTAGCCAATAATATTGTCAGATAAAAATGCATTTATGTACTTATTTTTTGTTGTTTTGAAGTCTGTTTCATTAACTCTTTATATTGCTGATAATAGACCACGTAATTTTAAAATGCTCTTGGCCTGTATACCACCCTGTGCAGCAGCAAATATGTTCCCATTCCTATGCAGTCCAATAGGATAGTAAAAACTGCGTTTGATCTCTGGAACAGAAAAGATGTAAAGAAAACGTTCTGAAGCAAGGAGGGCATGTATACAGAGAGATTAAAAGATGTCAGATGTGTCATCAATGCTAATGACTTGGAATATGTGACAATATGGCCATGGCCACGCTCTCAGGATGAGTTGCCAGCCACCTTCAGAGGGTGAGTGGTCATTTCATGCCTTCTTACAGATGACCATTGTTTGTACATAAACCAATGGCATTGGACAAGAACATGGACGATGAACACCCAGAAATCAAAATAATTATGGCAACTGAACATAAGAATTCATAATAAAGATTCACATTTTAAAATGCAGACTGAAATGCAGACTGAACTTCAATAAGTCAATGAGAGATGTCAGTGACAAAGACTAGCAGCAAAACAGTGATTCAGAAGCTTGCTTTGCCCTTCACCAGCAAAAAGGGAATTCCATCCAATTAACTTCACCCATAAAAGCTTGAATGGATATAGATGCCTAATGGGTATTTCCAACTTAAGTCACCTAAGCTCCAGGGAAAGATGCATCTCAAACTCAGCCTTCAATCTCAGATCTTTCTTGATGTATGTTTGTGAAATTTCTGTCTTTCATATGTTCCTCAGTCTCTACACTGACAATACAACCATTTTAAATTTACTCTTTTTTTATCTGAATCACCTTTTTTATGCCAGATCCTTAATTTTCAAGTTGTTACCATAGGGAAGTTAGGTGACTTTAAATGCCTTTCAGATCTACACCTTTTTCCTCTAAATCTTTAGGCCCTAAATGATCCAAGAGGGAGCAGTGTGGTTGTTATGTGAAGGAAGAGAAAACTTTCTTCTGTCTAAATATACTCACTGAGATTTTAAAGATACTCAAATAGTCCTCTAGGATGCAAATGTTTAGGCAGCTTTAGAAAAAGCCATATCTAATTTAATATGTAAAATAAATAAATTTTCAGAATTACAAAAGGATTGGTCAAGCTGCTTAATCTAGGTAGAGACCCAGATGGCTAAAATCATATTTGGAGAGCTGAGCAATATACTGCCCATTGCCATTCATTACAGCCAAAATTCTAAAAATGAAGAAGCCACTTGTGTTGACTTGGTATTTTTCCTGCCTGGAATTCCTGCCTGAAGCATTCCCAGATGCCCAGTGGCTTTGCAGACCCTTTGTTCTGACATGCCAACACAAAACCCTGTCAGCATTTTTCTCAGCTGGAGTGAGCAGATAGAGGAGAATAAAAATTCTGGTTCATACTGTTCTGAATTTTGATGTGACGTCAGAAGTGTGGAACACCACGTCTGAAATTCGGAATTTAGAAAGACCAATGAAAAGTTCCATCAGTAAAAATTGTCTCAAGATTAAACCATGTAGAGTTAGGAGTCAATTTCTCTGATTATGTACTGGCATGCTGGGCAGCTCAGCTCCTCTTTACAGCCAATGGGAGCCAACATGATAGATTGAGAAGAGATGAGTAAGCATTTCAGGTGACCGTATCCAGCCTCACATG
Organism: Ammospiza caudacuta; assembly: GCF_027887145.1. Classification (NCBI taxonomy): domain Eukaryota; kingdom Metazoa; phylum Chordata; class Aves; order Passeriformes; family Passerellidae; genus Ammospiza; species Ammospiza caudacuta. The sequence goes on along the minus strand of NC_080595.1, from coordinate 90,450,302 downwards.
TGATTTGTGCACCAGAAGGTCACAGCCCTTCCAGAAAGCTGCTGTTGTAGCCTCTGCAGATGTGTCTGATAATACTGGTCACACTGGTGCATGCAATGAAATGGCACAGTGGTTATGTTTAGAGAGAGCTGAACTACAGTTTATGTTCCACTGACTTTGTGAACTAGTGGTTTAATTTACCTTCATGGACACCTGTGGCGATTTGAGACACCATAGGGTACCCTGGTAGGTGTGACATCAGGGAAAAATCTGAGATTCATCCCCTTAAAGAAGGTAAGAAGAGGATCCTACACAGGAGACCCTAGGTAAAAATCTCACTGAACAAACACAGTGATCCTCAGATCTCACTTGTAGAGACACCTATGCAGATTCCAATGTGCAGACAGCTGAATTTGAATTGAATATTTCCTCTTGTCTCACCTTCTTTATAACAAGAATAAATTTGGGCATGATTTGAAACTCAGCTTCAAAACTTTTCTCTGTACTGTAATGTTCTCTTTAGAAAAATATGGACCTGTTCAAAATGTTCAGGTTGTAGAACAGTCCTTCTTTAATGGGTAACATGTCATTAGAAAAAAGATTTTGTGAGGTCTTTTTGAAGCAATATTTTCAAGATATTTAAGGATAAGATAATTATGTACACAGAATATATTTAGACTTCTAAGACTAAGTAAGCTATCCTGGCCTCCTTCCATAGTCAATGTAAAGAAATAAAAGCTGAAGAAGAATCATTTCACTGTAAAAGAAGCATATGGAATAGGGAAAATTAATTCTTTTCTGGAGGCACCAGTATTTCTCTCTTGACTGAAAAACAAGAGAAATCTCACTAGTTTAGAGTTAGCTTTCTAAAATTCTACATGTCAAAGTTAGGCAAAATAAATCCCAACTTTGCTTTTTGTTCATTAAGACTATGACAGAATGAGAGGGAAATCTGTGAAGATGGCTTTTTACAGATGGGGATTTCTGTGCTAGCTCTATTTTAGCATTATTTCAAAGGTATATTCAAGAACAAATAGGCTCAAAGACCACTTTCAGTCATGTAAAATAAAATTAATTGTTTTTATCAGAAAGAGAAATAAAATGCAGTGTTTAAGTTCATTGGTCACATCACTATAGCAATTTTAAATTGGATTGGAACCATGAGGTGGTCTCCCCGGCTTCCATAAGGTAGATTTTTTTAGACAAATACTGATATCACTGAACTATCATCACTTTCACTATCAAGCTGAGTCAGTGAAACTGAGCTGGAAAGATTAGCTATGATACCAAGGAAAGGCTTGATAGACATTGCCTTACCATGCCTCTATGGTGACTTTTCTACTGCTGGCCCTGCTCTGTGAAACAGAGGACATCAATCCTCTGCGTTGTCAGCTGAGCTATTGCATCATACTGTGTAAATCATAGACTGGGTAAATGGCATTCCTTCTTGTCCTTCAGCACTTCAAAAATATAATAAGACCATTTACAACAGGTTGTGCTTAATTTTATTTTGATTTTTTTATTAGTGCTCATGGCTGGTACTTAACTATGCATTTAAACAAGACAGCAGAAGAAAAACTTCCCAACACATTTTTGTGTGATCATTATTCCTTTTCAAAATACATTCTGAAATGATCTCTTCCAAACCCTGATTTCAAAAAGCCCCATAATAATCTGCCAGAGTGGTATCTTTGATATCTTACATAAGAATCTGTTTTGAACATTTTGTCTAAGATAGAAAGTGAAAATTCATACAATCATCAACTATCAATATAATGTAGCAGTCTCATGCAGGAAGTCTATATTTGAATGTACCTTTAAATATTTTCCCAAATATATCAATAATTAATTGCTAACACCTGGCAGGATCCATCTGGAAACACTCCTTCATTATTGGTTGACTGAATACTGATTTTGTTCAGCCTTCAGATGCAAGATCATGTGCTGATGGTTTCTACCAAATATGTAAATCCATGAATGTCTGTATATCAACATCAAAAGCCTGGTGTTGCTCAAATATATATATACAAAAACCCAAACAAACCAATACTGCAACTACTATCCCAGATTCACTCTCAGATAATTTGGAAATAAACATATATTTACCGCTATATTCTAAGAGTTAGTTGTTAAATCATTTTCTCATGAATATATCTTAAGTAAAGGATGTCCAATTCATACTGAAATATCAACTTTCTACTACACTACCACACAATACTCTTATGTATGCTATCATAAATAACAAACTACTGTTTTTGTAAACCAGAGGTAGACAATTTCATTTTTCAGTAAACAGCATTATTTCCAGGCAATGAGAAATTACCTTGGATAATGAATTTCTGCTAATGATATATTTTCCAATTAAAGGATGATTAATTGTATATACTCAGTATTCCAGGGAACTTCCTTCCAAATTCACTAACCGCCACAAGTCTGGAAACATTTTGATAATAATGCTGGGTTTTGTTCCAGCATTTTTGTTAATAGTCTGATTGTAAAAATCATGCAATTATTAATATAAATTGGAAGAATATATTTACTTTCAGGGTTATGAGATAGGGAAACAAGTTGTCCAGAGAGGTTGAGGGTGCCCCAAACCTGCCAGTGTTCCAAGCCAGGTTGAATACAGCCTTTAGAAACCTGTCTTACTGGGATGTGCCCCTGCACGTGGCAGGAGGGTTGGCACCAGGTGATCTTTCAGGTCCATTTCAACTCCTTAACATTCTTTGATTCTATGAAAATATAATTAATATAATTAATAAATAATTAGGTTATGAGGATATTATTAGCATCAATTAATGTTTTAACTGAAAACATTAGAAGAAAGGAGATACTGTGTTTTGCAGTCATAGTAAGGGTTATAATTTCAGCTACACAGATGTAAAGTGCTTTTGGAAGGTGTTTGACTTGATACCTGATGACATTAGAGTACGAAATTAATACTTGACAATTATAACAGAACACACATTAAATTAATTAAAGTTGATTCTCTGACAATTCCCAACCACCTGTACTTGAGGTTTCTCAGGAGTGCTACAGAAACTGCTATTGAATGCTTAGTGAATAAGGTGGAAGTAAATATAACATTTATGAAAAGAAAATCTATTTTATTGTTGAAAATAAAATGTATTTTAAAATAGTGTTGATGGAATAAAATTTAATAAACTTGCAAAGAGGGATGAATCTATGTGGCCATACTGAATCAAGCTAGATTTTTTCAGTGCCTGGGAGCCTTCAAACTGAATGTGTTTTAAACAGTCAAACTATATATCTAAGACCAGTGACTGCAGGGTTATGGGGTTATGGGTTATGTACTTTGGACAACAATGACTCAACTACTGTATGACAATTGCAATGACCACAAAACACAACAAACACAGCTAAGGTGACATAAAGGCAAAAAGAAAGATGCAGACAGGAAGGATGCAGTTCAGTGATTTAGCAAAATCTGCTCCACTGGTGATTCAAGTAATAGTGTTCAGTGACCAGAATTTTTTAACAAGTTCTTGAGAAATCAGAAAAAGTGTAGAAAGTAATCTGAAACATTACTTCAGAATCAGAGACAATGTCTTAAGAGGAGGAAGTTGAAGAACTTTCATGCTTGCAACCGAAGAAATTCCACAACACTTATGGCAAAATATTTTCACTGCAAAGGGTGAGCAATCATTGAAATAGGCTGCCAGAAGAGGTTGTGAAATCTTTGTCCTTCACAGTTTTCAAAATTTGGTTGGACCAATCTTTCAGTATTCATGGAATATCTCTTTAAAGAACAGGTGCTTGGACTAAATGAGTTACAGTGTTTCCTTTCAAATTAAATTCTTATATAATTCAGACATTATACAAATTCATTCATTATTTGTTGTGACTAAAAACCTTAGAGATGATCTAGTTATTCTTTAAATGTCTTTGTATGCAGAAAATCCTGTGTACTATGTGTATCTTTAACATACAAAGATAAAAGGGAGACTCGGGGTAAAGAATTAAAATGAAAAATGTTAGACTTTTTAAATTGTAATGATGATCAGTACTTACAAAAAACATAAAGGAAAATATTGGATCCTAAGTGTCTTCATATTTTCACAGAAGGAAAGGATTTTCTTTGATTCACAGTATACCCATGCCTCAATCAAACATCAATTATTAGGTTTCAAAGAGAAATAACTGGATGCAATCAGTAAAATTTTATTAACTTCAATCTGCAAGATATATTGCATGACATAAGGGTCTTTTCTGTCTTCAGAGTTCACAGAACTAAAGACTTTTTATTAAACAGAGTGTGAAGCAGAACCCAAGGACTAGAATGGTTTGGAACCCAATAATCAATGTTCAGAGGACTATTCAAGTATAGAGAATGTTTAGAATTTCAAGGGGTATACAGTCATATTACTGTGACACCAGAGAAGAAGATCAGAAGTCTCTCTCTGTACAAAAGAAACAAAAATTTTACTGATAAAACAGAAGTGGTTTTGGGTAGGGCCTGTTTCACTGCCCCTCAGTGAAAACCCGAATTTGAGCCACGCTATAAAATTCTGTACTAATGGGTGTGAGCACTCAAAGAACGCAGTTAAATTGTCTCAAAACACTCCAGAGAGGGAAGTTCCCATCAGATAAGGTACCACAAGGGCACAGATGGCAAACAGGAGGGCATTAATTTCAGGCCTAAATTGGGATGAGAGATTTAGAATTAGCACACCAGACCACTGAGCAGACTGTGGGAGGACAGGCACAACAAGAGGAAGAGGTGATGAGGCCTGGTGAAGCAGATCTGGGCAGCTCATCTGGACAAAAATTTCTGCCATAACAAACTGTGAAGGAGGGAAGCAGCTGCTTACACACATGCCATCCCTAGCTATAGGAACAGCACTTGTGCCTTGTGCACACCTTGGACTTGGACTGCATAAAAGTGGTACCTCCAGAAGAATATGTGGGGACTGCTGAGAGGACCAGAAGAAGAAACCTATGTGGTGGTGATATCTTGGCTTAATCTCTCTCTCACTCTTTTTCTCCTCTTGCCCTTTCCCCTGCTGCCCTTTTATTTTTCTCTCTCTGTCTCTCTCTCATTTACTGCTAACTAGAATCTGTACTATTGACTTTGGCATATGGTCTTGTTTGGACCTTAATTCAGGCAGAGGCATCTCTTAATAATCAGACACTAGCACTATTTCTGTGCACCATAACATTATTTTGCTGTCAGAAGTGGAATCCTAACAATAAGCCCGATATAAATATATAAGGGATTGTCATAAAGAATAAACATTACCAGGCAGCAGCATTTTCAAAGCCTCACTCTTTATCTCTTCCGCAGTGCTAGGCTTCCAAATATTGTCTTTTTTCTTTGCAGACTCAAAATCCTACTATGTTTTAATGTGGCTTCTGAGAACTTTTCTCATGAATCAACAGGAAGTTTGTTTCTCTGGACAATTTTGCAAACAAAATTTCAGTTTTTGACTTGTGTTTGTGGAAGACAAGAGGGAAAAGATGATGTGATTCAATGTCTTTCGGAGATGTTTGAAGTTTTACTTGTTTGGCACATCTTGAATTTTTTCTGTAGCAAACAGCATTTTTGTTTGTAAACAGATAATACTGACATGACTTCTGAAGAAGCGTAACATAATTTTGTCATGCTATAGTAGCAAAACATACACTTTCTGAGGGTATAGTCTTTGCATGTATTTACAGTTATCTCTGTGAAATGCTATTACAAATCATTAAGTTACTATTTTTGCTCTTCTTTGGGACTGGCACCAATTAATTTGACTAGTAACCTCATCCAAAAAAGGGAATTAAACTTATGTCAATGTTTTCTAAAGTATGATTATTAACCTCTGCACTAATTCATCTGGCAAATCAGTAGAGTATATGCTGTACTTCAAATATTAATTTTCTTTGAAATTTTTTTTAACCAAGAGCTGCCTTTGGGGCTGTGTTTAATGTTGCAAGGATTGTGTTTGGCTATCTTAATTAAAAGTATTAAATTAAGCCAAACAAAGCTGACTCTGAAGCCTAACATTTCCAAAACTGATAAATGATTGCAAAGTAAATAACAATTAAATGAAGAATAATTGACTTTTTCCCCTTGAAATCTTAAATAAAATTTATTTATTTTCTTATTAAATAATTATGCAATTAACAAAATATTTAACTGCTAGAGCAACATTTAATAATTAAACAGAACAAGACTATAACACTATTGCAGTAGAAGGCATGACTATCTGTGAAATCTTTCTGAAAATTTTATTTGTAAGGTCTGAAATCTCTTAAAGCTTTTGTACTGCTATGAGGTCAGATGGTTTATTTGTTGCTGAATGGTATTTCCTAGACCACTGTCATGGGTAAAATAACTTGCTCTTCAACACATGCAGTCATGTTGTCTGTCCTTCATCTCTCAGAATCATAGAGTATTCTGAGTTGGAAGGAGTCCACAAGAAGCATTGAGTCCAGCTCCTGGCCGTGCACAGGATAGCCCTAAGAACCACAGCGTGTGCTGGGCATTGTACGAATGCTCACTCACAGCACGGGCAACTCCCAGAATGCACTGAAACCTCCTTTCCCACCTTCTCACTTTACAACAGTTTTCCAATCCCACGTTCTGGTAAGGATTTAATGTATCCTCATGTATGTGCATTTCACATTCAGAAATTCTTGAAGAATTTTTCCTGATTCAGAAGGAAAGTTAATTGTGCTGAGGAGCAAACTCATTGCGAATGGTTTGTCTGAGGGAAGAATCGCTTCAGTAGACCATAGGAATGATATGTTCATAGGAGACAATGAATGCTCCCTAAATTCTTCCTCAACTTCTTGATAGAGCTAGAAAGCTTTCTTTAGGAAATGCTTCCATGTAGAGGCTCATCTTCTCCAAAACACAGAAACTCAGCAGGCAGATGACAGTGAAGGACAGAAAGAGCAGAAGCAGACTTTTCCTCATTTCTCAAGTCATGTTTTCCTAATCATAGTTTTACAGAGCCTCATTTTTCTGACTTAAGTTTTAACTGTCCAACAGTCCACACAAGAGTGCAGCTGGTGACACTTAGCTGTACTGGAGTGAGAAATTAGCTGATGATTTGAGGAAATGTTGTGGGCTAATTCCTGTGTGGAGAGAACCGAATAGTGAATTGATTAGGGGATTAACTTTGTGAGATTAATTATGACAAAGAGCCATGAATCTAAGAATATATTGGGATGTGTATTGGTGCCTAAAGCTTGGGATTTATAGGATGAGAGTAAATGGGCAAAAGGAACTCTAAAAAAGAATAAGAAAAAGGAAGTAGTTGAAAAATAATTTTTAATTTTTCCCTCAGCAAAAGGATTGATTTCACATGAAAATATGTATTTAAAATTCCACTGTGCCCAAGACATTTCCTGAGTTAAATTTGTACTATATTCCCTTTTTAGTGGATTATACTGTGAAACAACCTCAAGTTTAAACTCAAAGTTCAGATCTCACTGCTGCGTTAATGTAAGTCCACACTGGCATGGCTAAATCAGTACTTAAAAAAATAGTGAAGTATACATTTGACTCCTTTGATTTTCACCATGGCCTTCTTAAAAGAACTACTCTTAATTTTCAGAAATGAGATAAATGCCCAAGATTTAATTGGTGTCTACAGGGAAGCTGGAATTCAAGTTGCAAAAAGACACCAACTGCAGAAGTGATAAAAAAAGACACTATGACAATACTGGCTGTTTGCTGACTAACTTGTGCCAGTGTGAGCTAGTAAAGACCCTAATTGCCTTGATATAAGCCCTTTCCAAGGACAGTAAAAGTTGTAATGAGAATATACGGTGTTGAACTCAGTTCTTTTTCCTTAATATTTTCTAAATGTACTTTCCAGTTGTAATGTTTTTTTACAGACAGCTGAAAATGAAATCCTATTTACTATGACATATAGTCTTCAAAGTACTTCTTCTCCATCAAAGTACTGATTTATTGACTCTGTTTGAACTAATATTTTCTTGCACTCTACGCAGTGCCTCAAAAATGGTCACGAGGGCTGTCTTTTCATTAGGCCCCATGCTCTGAAGGGGTTCAAAAGAGGCTTTTTTGGTCCTGGTTTACTGAAAAGCCTTTAGGTGTTTTTTTGGGGTAAGTCATCTCATAACTGAAACAAATAGGGCAGCAGATCTTTCTCCTTTTTAATGCATTTGTTAAAAATCAGCTCGGGTGGGGAGAACCAACAGGTCATGCACACACCACCGCTGCTCCCAGGAGTGGCGCGGAGGAGGAGGAGGAAGAGTGCAGCTGTGTCCACTGGTCTGCAGGCAGAGCTGGGGCTTCTGTCTTCAAGAGACCACCAGCAGATTCCCACTTTTTTGGTTTGACATTTAAGGTCCTCTGTCTAGCCGACATCTTTTATGTTAGGGTGAGGGGTAAAAAGGGTCTTAACAGATACTGGATTCTGTTCTGATGTCTAGACATCACTTCAACCCCTTAATTCCGTGTTGGCTCATTGTTTTTAGGGGTTTTTGCTAGGTTTGGTGAGGGGTTTCTTCATTTGCATTCCAACTCCCATGTCCCCTTCTCTTCACCATCCGGGAGCCATCCTCCAGGAAGCAGCAGGGTGCCACTGACAAAAGGGGGAATTCTTAACCATCAACAACAGGTAGTTAATGAAAACGACATGTGATTACAACAACAAACAGTTAGAACTCCACCCTGGCAGCAACTAGCCCAACCTGTGAACTCTGCAACCTTTTAAAGAAAATGGGCAACTTTTTACTCTTAACAATAACAACTAAATTATGCCTTTAAAATAATGGTTTATTTTAAGGTCTACAAAATTCGGGGGGAGAACTTACAAAACTTTGTGCAACTGCAGGAATTGGTAACAAGAAAGTGTCTAGTAAATCTGATTCTGCTCTTTGCTTTGAAAAATCATGACATTCCTATACTGGGAATTATCTTCCTGCAATCTATGTGCTGCTGTAAAGAGCAGAATATATTTAGCTACTCTTTTTTCTTGAAGAAGAAAGGTATGCCTTCAGTAAAAGCAGGTCAAAAAGAGGTTAGAAGTTACAGCTTTGGGAGGAGCATTATGCTAATTCAGACATTAGCCTGGAATTTAATTCTTTTATACCAAAGAAGCGCTTCTTAATTTCTCAGTAACACAGAGCTATCACAGAGGGAACCATATCTGTTCTCTGTTAAATCTGTTGTTTTAGAAGAAACAGAGGGCTGGTGCTAACATCTTGGAATTTATGCATAGAAAAAAGTACAGGGTAAAGACTCCACCTTGTACTATATGTAATTCTCTTCCAGGAGAAATTACTGTACACTTTGAAATCTCTGCCTTTACATATTTCCAGCTATCTGCCGGTTGCTGATAGTGAGGCTCAAAGATTTCTGGTAACAGAAACTGAACACTGCAGGTATCATGCTAGAGTCTGAAATAAGATTTAAAATAAAAATGAAGGAGCAAATGTGGGTTTAACTAGATTTCATTATGTTTCGTTATGTTTTGCACTTCAATAATCTTTCATAGACCACTCCTCTGTAGAATATAAACCTTAAATCCGTGAGGCATTGGCATGCAATTAGCACTCTTAGAAGGAACTAGAATAGAGAAGATAATACCATTGAGCCTAGAGGATTAGGATGCACCTAATGCCTTGCCTACTCCATAAATCTTTCTGGGGTGTCATCAAGCTTGCAATTATGGAACATGATTATTTATGCAAAGTTTCATTTCCTGTATAACAATCCAGTCATAAGCAATCATACTAAAATTTTTTGCTATTGTGCAATTCATGCTCCACTAACCTAAAGCACATACAAATTTACTTTCTGTTCTGTTTAGATAGGAAGATTGAAAAGAAAGTATTGATTGTCTTCTAAGTTGTGTCTTTCTGCCCCACAAATTTAACACATTAGATTGTCATGACTTGGGGCATTTCTGAAAAACAAAAATAATTTTATGGTTTTGGTATAGTCTATAGATAATAAAATAAAAAAAAAGAATTTGGTCTTGCTGTAGCTTCAGGTTTGCTGAAAATATTTAATATATTATAGGGTCTTAGTGTTGATTATGAAAACTGTACAAACATGTTGAAACTCTACAAGAAAATTTCAATCATCATTTTGGTAAATATAGCAAAAGCAGATTGAAGTCAGGTGCTGTTGAATTTTTACACCATATTAATGTAGAATATCCTAAGTACAGAATTATGGAATCACAGAGTCAGTGAATGGTTTGGGTTGGAAGGGCCCTTTGGACCTTCTCTAGTCCAATTCCCCTGCTCAAGTAGGTTCACCCTGGGCAAAATGTATAGGATATATCCAGGCACAGGACATCTCCAGAGAAGGAGACTCACCAGCCTCTCTGGGCAATCTTTCAGTGCTCTGTCACTCTGAAAGTAAGCAAGTTTTTCCTCATATTCAGATAGAACTTTCTGTATTCCTGTTTGTTCTCATTGGCCCTTGGTCAGTTGCCAGGTGCTGCTGAAGAAAATCTGGCTCACTCCCTTTGACACCTACCCCTACATTTGTGTGCATCATTGGGATAAGAAGATTGAAGGTGGATCCAGGTGCAGAAGTCCCAGCTAAAGGAAGTTGGGTACATGATGAAGATAATGCCCTCTGTCAGAGAAACAACTACTTTTTAGAAAAGTAAAATGAGATTACATCAAGGACCATTAATTTGATGAAATTGGCCTTTGGTAATCCCAATAAATAGAGATTCTTTCACATATTTCCAGTTTTTACTGAGCTATATTCAAGATACACCATTCAAGTCCTCAGCCCCAGATTTATTAAGAACCTATTACTGACACATCAACACTGTCATCTTGTGAGGAAAATTTTGCAAACACTAATGCTATGTGATTTGTTTTCTTTTTAATTTTCTTCATATTAAAATTTTATATCATAGAGAAGTGGTGAAATGGACTGGGTAACCATGTAAGGTCCAAACCCTGTGTTTCCATGTTTATTAGAGCTATTTAGGTAAGCATATTCAGGTTGTCCATTGATAGTCTTGTTATAAGTTAAAAAAAGGGTTTGCCAAAACAGAAAATTCAACGGCACATTACTCGTTGTCCAGTTGCTAATCAATATTGATTAATGAGTGACATCTATCACAAGTGATAATTTCTTTTTAAAATAAAAAATATTTCGGCTTGTAACTAATAACTCATACTGGTCGTTCAGCAAACTATTTTGCTTCATGTCTAAATCACTACTCTACCACTGTCTATTTCAATAGCTCTAAGTAAAAATCAATAAAGAATTATCTTATTAATTACTGTTAGCTAAGACAAGAATGGGAAAGGCAGTATAAACACAGATTAAGTATTTATGTTTTTCTGTCTAACAATTCAAGTGGGAGATATCTGAGAAGAGCCAGGGAAGTCAGTGATGCTTCCTACCATACCATCCCTGTACTACTATTTCGGTTTTATATTGCTGATACATTCTCACATCTGTAAGCACATTTCTTTTATAAAATGTGTTTCCTCAAACTTTAACCAACAGGGGAAAACTTGTTCCTAATAAAGACCTTAAATCATGAAGCGTTTGCACAGAGGAGTTCTGAAGCTATGCAGCCTTCAAAGGTTTCTTTCTTATGTTAATGATCTTTAGAAAGGAAGACAGGCTAGAACAGAAATCAGGTATATCCCACACCAGTATCCTTAGTACAGGTATCCTTCTGATCCATGACACAAACTATATTTTTACTTAGAAACAAACCACATGATCATATATGACACAGCCTGTCCTTTATATCCAAGATTAATACCTTATCAGAAGTTCTCAGTGAACAGCTCACCAAAAATTTATTTTTACATTACTGATGAAAATTGAAAGGACCAAAAGTCACAGAGTTATTAAGCCTTTTGCTATAAAGCTAGGAATTAGAAAACGCTTCTGGATTTAATAAGTTAATCTAATTAATGATGCAATGCATTGTGACTGGCCAAATACTTGCTCTAGTTTTCTACTGTGTCTACAAGTAGAGACTTTCCTGAAATGAGAAATATTATGTGGGTGAGTCTTTATTACTTGAGTGAACTATTTTAGTATGATCATTAAAAAAAAGAAAAAAAAGAAAAAGAGAGATTAGTTCATGTTGAAGAACAGATAAATTTAAAAAGTCAATTAATGATTGCAACTCTACAAAGAATTAGTAAGAGGGATGAATTAGTATAGAATAGTATAGATAGTATAGAATTAGTATAGAGGGAATGGGATCAATTCTTTTCTACACAGTGATAAATTTGGTTCAAGACAGACAAGGAGCTATCAGGGGAGGACTATGAGGATGACTAAGGGACTGGAACACCTCTTTTTTGAAGAAAGGCTGAGGGAGCTGAGCCTGTTTAGCCTGGAGAAGAGACAGCTGAGAGGGGATCTTACCAACTTATCAAGTATCTTATCTGTGGTTCCAAGAGGATGGGCCTGAGTCCCTGCAGTGGTGCCCAGTGACTGGACAAAGGACACAAATTTGGAAGTTCCATCTGAATATGAGGAAAAGTCTTTTTACTGTGAGAGTCGTAGAGCATCAGAACAGGCTGTCAAGAGAGATTTTGGAGTCTCCTTCTCTGGAGATTCTGAAAACCTGATTGGATGCAAACCTGTGCAATCTGCTCTAGGCGAACCTGCTTGAGCAGGTAGGTTGGACTAGGTGACCTCCAGAGGTCTCTTCCAACCACAGCCACTCTGTGATTCTGTGTGGATGACCTATTATCTTATTGTTATAAACATGTTTAAAGAATGCATTGTACATTTTCCAGTATTTTGGGTTTTTTTACTGCCATAGCTTGAGCAAATTTTGGATACTGCCAGGCGTTCAGAGCAGTATGATGAACTACTGTGATTTCTCTGTCCCACTCCCTCACATAAAACATGCATATTCTAATATAACTGGTGCTTATAACTGTAAAAGGAACATTCTTAGTCAGTATAAATAATTTGTTTTAATAGGGAACTTTTTAGATTTTGGGACTAGGCTACTTTAACACCATACCAAACAATTCTTAAGCATTGATTATGGGTTTGTAAAAGCCAGCATTTGTTCCAAGCAGGGAGTCTGGAGGTGGCTTCCCTCATTTTGCATGTAAGGAAGTTTAATAGTGAAGACAAGATCTATTAAATGTGTTTTGGTGTTTATGTCAGAAAGTGATTGTAGGCTCATTTGATTTGCCAGTATAAAGGTGGTCTAGAGACAAACAATTTCTCCCTGGAGGTTTCCTGCATCATGTCAGCATTTTCTTAGAGTTTTTGATCTAGTTGTGCAGAAATATCCTCTTGCATAAATTTTTACCGTGTAGTTCCTGTTACCATTCTAGTGAATTCCCAAATATAGTTACTAATTTGAAGTTAATTTAGAAAGTTTCTTTGCAAATAAGTTTTTTTTCTGTCACTCTTATTTACTCATATACTTTCTGTGGAAGAAAGATTTCCCTGTTTTTTTTTCAAAATCATGATATGACAGTCTAGAACCATTATTAATGGTTATTAATGGTTACTTGATTTTCAGTTTGTGCTGATATACTAAAAACTTATCTATATTAGGGTAGTCCAAAAAAATTAGGGCAATTAGCTACAGGTGGGAAGTTACTGTGTATGAGTTAGAACACATGAAAACATGTGAATGATAGAGTGTTAAAGTAGGCTACTATAAGCAAGATTTCTGAGGTCAGCAGGCTAAATACAATCATTTTCTTGTCCAAGATTTTTTTGATGTAGTTTGTATCTGTTGTCTTTGGGTAAAGGGGCTATCACAAGTCACAGAGCTGGCATGAGCAAGAGGCCTCATGACATGGAGTGACCAGTTTGACTAACTCCTGTTTTGTGCAGAGCCAAATCTGATCTGGAGAGACAAGGCTTTGTGCATACTGTTGTGTTATCTCACAGCACAGATCACTAGCAGAGTTTAAACTCTCTTGGCCTGCAGACCCTGAGTCTCTGCTGCCACAGAGTGCACAGAGGGGTTTTTCGGGAAGGGAAACTGGCTCATACCACAACCCTGACTCTCCAGACAGAGGCATCTTTCTTCTGGTTGTGAAAATTGAATTTTGAGTTTAAATGTGCTCTCTCTGTCACTACCATCAGGACAGAGGGGGTGAGGGACAGTAAGAGGCTTTCCTTCAAACAAATTGTTCCTGAGAGAAGTGGATGCTGGAACTGCAGGAGGGGCAAAGATAGAGCCCCTTCATTCAACTTCAGCAGTGTTCCATGAAAGTGGGGTTATGCTTTTGTAGGAAATAAGGACAAGGGAAGAAATCCACACTGCCATCACCAGCTTCTCTTCTTCATGGGAAACCTGAATCTTGCTAACTTGCCGGGTGCATAAAAAGCCAACAAGAATTTTTTCACTAGGAAACCACTGTGTACTGCATTACTTTTGTCTTCTAAATTTATCTTATGATATTTCATATGTTAGACATTGTAGAATGCATATTTTGGTATATAGAAAAAAGCGCAGCCAAATTGCAGATGTTGTTAAATGTAATGCACAATAGTGTGTTTCTGCTAGCTTAATGATACCCTAAGAATTTGAATATCATAGAAAGAAAAAAGTAATTCTTAAAAATAAATGAAGTATAATGCATAAAAGTATATTGAAAAGCTGAGAAAAGGTTAATGGTAAAGAAAATTATCAGGTAAACAATAATTTTAGTGTTAGGTTTTACAGAGCAGAAACATTGTCTTGTAGCAGGCAGAAGAAACACTCAAGGGAAAACGTAATGTTTTAATATGAGAACAAGAAGCAGAGAAGAGAAACTTAAAGGCAATTCAAGCTTGTAAGCTAACTGAATTTATCAAGAAGTAAGGGAAAAATAATATCTATTTCAGTTGCCTGCAACAGAAGCTGGTTATAAAATAGAGAATGACACTGTCATAAGCTATTGTTTCAAAAATCAGATATATCTGAAATAAATTGATGTTCCACACTATAGCATGAGAACTTTGGGTATTAACTTCAAAACTTCTGTCATATTCTCTTTATCTGGTATTTCAAACACTTTGTAAAGAACAGCCAGACACAGGAGCTAAGTTGATTAAAATATGTGTGGGAAAGACATTAAAGACAAAAAAATATATGGCACTTGCAGAATAATTGTGAAAAAGATCTTTTTATATTACATATGATAGTTTACTCAACTTGATGTGAATACCAAGGCAAATAATTTGAATAGCATTAAAATGCTATTTTAATGCTATTTATATTATTATTTAAACTCTTAATCAGCTGCATTAAGTTAATTATCCAATACAATGAAAACTCAAATAAATTTTTTTTCAGACAAATACTATAACCACTATTTATTTTAACCTAAATTTCTGTATATCATTATATATGTATATATATATATTTACTCTTTTTGAAATCTTTCTAAATTCAAAATTCATCTGACATTTATTACTACTGAAGAAATACCCATGTTTTGTGACATGCTTCTTTTTCAGCATAGAGGCACTACTGTACACATACAAAGTTGTGACTAAAAAACAATTTAGCAAGTCTTACTATATGTGTTTTGGACAGAAATATCTGTGTATTTTACCAGTCGTTCACTTGCTTTCTTTTAAAACTCTAAAGATTCTGTGGTTATTTTCAAAACTTTACAGTGTTTTTTCATGTGTCAACTCATTTGAAAGTGCCCTTGCAAGGATTTGGAAGACAAATTGTGAATGCTGCAGGTCTGTGAATGGGATGGGCTGTATTAAATTTCTTATGTCGCGTGGATTGTTCCTACTTCATACAATATTTTCCCCTTAAATATCAGTTCATTATTGATGACTCAGATGTCTCAGATGTCTATCTTCTTGCCCTTGACTGAACCTGTAAGAAAATGGTTCAAATAGATACGAAGATTCTGGGTCTGGAAAAAATGGCCAGGCTGGTGAGTTCCTTGTTGCAGTGCTGAGAAGCATCAATGACTGCTTAGAAATTAGGGATATAATTTGGTGGTTTTCCATAGGTTTCCAAGAACCAACATGGCTTTTTATTTTCTCTATTATTTTGGTAGGTTGAGTGCATTTCAAGACCAGCCTTTACAATGAATGGGTGTTATTGCTTTTCTTTTTGAAGTAGTGTTGAAGTGAAGGCAGATTTTGAACAGAACGTATCACGACAGATGAGATCTTGGACAGACAGATTTGGAGTCGAGAGTTTTTGCTTTACTGGCCTTGGCAGTACAATTTGGAAGAGTAAACCTGCTAAGCCTGCTAAGATTTTCAATCTGATTTAAACACAGAAGAGCAAAGAAAACTAAGTCTCTGTGAATAAAATGGATCAAACCCAGAAAGGTGTGAAATATTCTCCGAAACTTGATTAGAACTAAATGAGGTTTGATGTTTATTCAAAAAACCTATAAAAAAGGTTTTAATATATTCTGCAGAAAATTAAGGTGTTTCAAATGAGTAGGGATTATAACAATTTTACTAGATCTAGCTCTAAGCAGATCTGAGTTGTTTTTATTGATTGTGGGCAAATATATACCAAGAAACCACTACAATTTTTTTATTTTTGCCTGGAGCCAGAAGCCCTTTGCTTCAGGCTGATTACGAGATATCATATTTCATGCTAATTTACACAAGCAATTAGTTCACCTTTAGGATCTTGGTGACAAGCAGAGATTATGTTCTATATGATGTATCATTTTTCTGTTACTTTTACTACTTTTAAAGAGCTCATTTTTCTTAGTCTCAAATATAGTGTGATTTTTCAAAGAACTGTACAGCTTTTGATATAACAAAATCGAATCCATGTCTCTCTGCAGCAGATGGGAGAACTTTCATAAAACAACAAAAAAGCAATTTTTCTGTTCTTATTAACTTCTTATTCTGTATATACCATGTATTTACCCAGACAGTTTGGGATACTCTGTTACAGTGATCATGAAATGCATGGCAATGTGGCTGATATTTTGCAAAGGAAGATTGTGGGGTGATTTGGATTATTTGGGATTTTTTCAAGTCTTCACAATAAACATATGAACTGAAATAATGAATTATTTTTATTAATAATGAATAAAAAAAGGAAATTCTTAATCAGAAAACGTCTTTGTGAAAGTTTATTTCTTCTATGTACAATAAATCCTAGACTATCTACTTGCCAAAAGGCCTTTTCAGTGGTCTCCTGGAAAAGAAATTGAGCAAACAGGTTAATGTGTTTGCCTACATATTTAATATTTTCCACAAATTTCAGATAGCAGTATCTTAAAAGGTACACTAAGAAAATAAATGCACTGCTACAGTATATACTCAGAAAAACACTTGGGTGAATGTTGAAAATAAAATGTACTTCTGGTAATTTTTTCATGCCAGAGGTAATTTCTTTTACTGGGATTACTGATATCTGGCTTTTTAGTGCATAATTTTTCATTAGATATCCGAAAGCTGTATAAACATGAACTAAATTCTCATGCAGATTAATCTGTGAATAAATGTTACGTTAGAAATAGGAAAATCGTATCATTTAAGGTGAAGAACTTGCCTGAGTTCACATAATGTTTTAGAAGCAAAGGCAGGAACATTTCCTGGGAACTGTCATTCCTATTAAACATTTTTGATTTATAATAAGTGAATACATGTCAAAATCTGAAATGACACCTTAATGTTTTATACTTATATGGATGATATTCTGCATAAGTTCATGTACTTTAATGAGGAAGCTTTAATGATTACTTGTAAAGTCTTAGGCATAAATAGATGATTTATTCTCACTTGTTTTCTTGAACAAAATCTTTGTAAATTTTTCTTCCTTCACCTTTGAAGTGAGCCATATTTGGCTGTCTTACCTTATAATAAATCCTGCTTCTTCAAGTCTTTCCAGATTTGGAAGAGGGAGAGCTGGAGGTTTGGAAGGTGTGTTAATTCCTGATTTTTCTGTATTGCTTACTTAATAATAAATCAAACCAGATTTTTGAAAAGCCAGAGTTAAGAGATCTTGTAATTTTTAATGTTTGCATCTGCACCATAGTATCATAGAACAATATGTTCATCACCCTCCTCAGCCCATCTGAGTGCAGTTCATTATTGCCAAAGAGTGTGGAGTGTGAGCACGTCCTTAAACCCAGTGGATTCAGCAACTGACAAGAGTGAAATATTTAAAAAGAAGAAGGTTGTAAGGCTTTGCTTTTAATTATTACTTTGCCAATTACTTATTGATCCTGTCCTCTCTTGGATTTGTTGTATGCTAATTGATCATGACATAAAAGGAAATATTTAATTGATTGAGATGCAGATTTGCTAAAAACTCTGGAGATTTTAGGGTATTTTCTGAGATTTTATAGTCCTTTTTATTTATTTCTGCCATTAATGTCTCTCAGTTTCATGTGACACTGTAAAGTCTATAAAGCTCTTATGATTTTCTGCTCAGCCCCCCAACTCTGTTGAAATTAGTCCAGATGGGTATTTGCCCAGAATTTAATCGAATAACAAGATCTGTTAGCTAAGATTTCATGTAAATATGTCCATATTTCTAATCCAGTTCAATAGCAGAACTACTTCCCCAACTATAACACTCACTGGTTTAACTGATGATGTAAGAAGATGTTTGTATTTTGTCAATTCCACCTTCCAGGGTAAATCCTCTCTTCCCTTACACTTGGATTACAAACTCTCTGGCTCAAAGAACACATTTTTTCTCTGGATTTCTACCATGCTTTGCACAGGCCTAGTGGTTTCCTTCTAGCATTCCTAAACAGGGGTGTGTTAGTTTTGCACTGCCTGGTTTGGTTGGGGGGGCACAGAAGTGGCGGCTGTGAGAAGCTGCTAGAATCTTCCAGGACATCCAGCAGAGCCAATCCTTGGTGGCTCTGAAGATGGAGAAGCTGCTGGCCAAAACTGGGCCAATGAGAGAGGCTGGTAACACCTCTGTGATGACATATTTAAGAAAATCAACACAAAGTGGGGCACAGATTTTTCTAGCCAGAGAAGAGGTGGAGGTGAGAGCATGTGAGGGGAAACAACATGGACACGCCAAGGTCAGCGCAGAAGGAGGAGGTGCCCTGGAGCGGAGATTCCTGTGCAGGCCATGGTGAGACCGTGGTGAGGCAGCTGTGCCCCTGCAGCCCATGGGGATCCACAGGGAATGCAGAGATCCACCCTCAGCCTGTGGGAGATGTGCCCATGCTGGATCAGGTGGATGCCTGGAGGAGGCTGTGATCCAGTGGGAGGCCCAAATGGAGAGGGAGAGCCCTTGCTTCCAGGCTGGAGCAGCCTGTCCTTGGAGGACTGCACCCCAGGGAAGAGAGACCCACGTCACAGCAGTTTTGGGAGGACTGCTTGCCTGTGGGGGAGACTCACACTGCAGCAGTTTTGGGAGGACTGCTGCTCATGGGAAGAGAACCATGCCAGAAAAGTTCATGGAGAACTGTCTCCCATGGGAGGGACTCCATGGCCTCACAGGGGAAAGACTTCTCTCCCTGAGCAGCAGAAGAAAACCTCGGGTGATGAACTGACCAAACTCCCATGCCCTGTCTTCCTGCACAGTCAGTGGGAAGGAGGGAGGGGTTGAAGGGAAGAAAAGGTGTTTTTTAAGGGCTTATTTTACTTCTCATTATCCTACTCTGATTTTTTTTAGCAATAAATTCGCTTTGTACTTCTAAGCAGAGTCTCTTTTGTTCTTGGAGTGTTTTCTCCCAGTCCTTACATCAGCTCCTGAATCCTTCTTTATATTTTCCTCTACTCTGCCCAGCGGTAGCCAGGGAGAGCAAGTGAGCTTTTAGATAACTGCAGGATCTTTTACAGTTCTTTTACACAAGTGAAAGCTGATGAAGAGGATAACAAAAATAATCCCTTGTGTCTTAAAAAATACATTTTTTTATTCCTGCTTTAAAATTTGAAATTTTAAAGCAATTTGTTAAAAATCAATTATATAGTTTCTAATTTAAGTACATACAAGATTTATTTAAAATGAAGAAAAAAATCTGCCAGAAAATTTTATTCATTCACAGAACATGGTGAAATGTTTATTAACATGGATTTCATGGACAATTATGGGTATGGACAGTTTTACACTCCACCCACACTCAAGCTGCCCAGCTATAAGCAAACTTGTCTGACAGCTAGTAAGAGAGTTATCTCTGCCTGCTGTGAGGGTAGGCTAAGCCTTCCCCAAGAGTAAATATATTACCTTGGGCTTTGCATTTGGCTTAGCACTGTCCATAATGTATCTTCTGGAGCCCAGCTGGCTCACCATGAAGGCAGAGCAAAATGTGGCAGTGTGGGAACCTTTCCTGAGATAGGTTTATCATGACTCTACTACAATGTGACATGTCCTTTCATAGTCTAGGTATTTTTTTAGAGTACCCAAACATAGAATGTTTTCTGCTTTTTAGAATTGACAAAAATACATGATTCACATAAATTAGATTAGTTAAAATTGTATTTTAGTGATGTTTTATTTACACAAGACAACAGTAATTAATCATGGTGTAGCAATAATGAGCTACCTATAAATAGGTAGCTGTCTTCAATAGGAAATGTTAGAGTTATTATCTGAACTCAGTGTGTCTTTTCAGAGGGACAAAGCCCAATATTTTGCAATTTCATTTATTTTCTATTTTACAGAGCAGTGACATATTAGCTTTGATCTCACAGAAGCCAAAACAAGGCAAAAAATTGCTATGAATTCTGTACTCCCCCCTACTGACCGTTTTTATCCATTGTAAATTTAGTTTCATTTCCCTAGTGCTTTTTTACATCCTATGTTGGAAGCATCTAATACTGATTTTTCTTCACTTGAGTTATGCAATTAATCTTAACTCAAATTATTTGCCTTGATGCATGTATTTTTTTCCAAAGGAAATTAGATTTTTGTTCTGTTTTAACATTACTAATACATGAAAGAAGCACATTATACTTCATCCCAACATGATCAGACAGGTTGAGATATTTACAATATATATTCCTTACATTGCTTCCTGCTGAACATTAAAATTTTCTTATATTTCTAGCTTATGCCATCTGAATGAAAATCGATGATGAGGGAAAAGACAAGTTCTATTTATAGAGAACTCCTACACCTCAAAATAAACTGTGTCTGACCTCTCCCACTGGATGATTAGAGCAGGAAAGGACCAGCAGCAGGTCAAAAGTGCTGTGTGTGCTGAGATTGATGCAGCTGAGGAGACTGTTGTGCCCAAGCAGCAAAACCTGCAGGTGACTGGGATAAAGCATCTCTTGGAGGGAAGGATAGTGCAAACCACTGAGTAGAGCTTGGTTACGATCAGAGATGATGACTCCAGTAAATCTCTGAAGTGGAAGAAGAGGTTAATGAACAGAGACAGAGTGTAAGGAAGGGAGAGATGAAGATTTGTTCTGACCAGTAACAGGAAGCTGCTCTTCCAGCACTTGGTTGAAGTAGGACATAGGCAATGGCCAGCAGGCATTTTTTAATGTGATCCCTGAACACTGCTGCAAGCATCTGATTAACTGCTTAATTGTAGGAAACAGAGCAGTAAGATTTCAACTCCATTAATATTTAGGTTTAATGTATGTTATTCTGAGAATCAGTGCAGCTTACACACATTCATTCTACAGTTAGAAAAGCAGGTGTTTTTTAAATACCTAAAAAGACTGAATCTTGTCCTTCTGCCCCAGCTTCATGTTAAAAAAAATTAACAGAACATTGCTGTCCTCAAAAGATAATCCTGCCAGCATAGTGAAAGTTGGAGGATAAACTGAAGTTCATATTAACTGGAACTATTTATGCAACTATTTCTATCAGGAATGCTGATCTGTTTTGGGCTGAGGGGGCGATGTGCATATTTTTCAAAAACTCTGTGTCCTTCTCAGAATACTGATGAATAGTGGTGGTCTTTGCCTTGATATGTAATTTGAAGGGAGAGCTTTTTGCTGTATGGTGTTATTGACTCCTCAGAGTTCAAGCAGCTGCTGGAGATAACAGTACAGCAGAGTCAGCAGAAACAGGCATGGTCTGGGTATCAGCTTCACAGACAAGCACACAAGCTGGCATCACCAATGAAGATGAATATGCATTAGGAAAATCTTAGTAACCATAGAACAGTACAGACACACATCTCCTCTGCCAGCCCTGTTGCAGAGGCAGCAATCTGTATCAGCAGGGTGATAAGGAAGAGCTGAAAAGGTGATTCAAAGCCCATGGTGGAGTTTGCTTATATTAAAGCCACAAAATAATCCATGTGTTTGTGATATAAGCAAATGTCTAGCTATTAGGAATTTGAATGAGATCTTAGGAGATCTTTAATGAGCAATGTTTAGTACCACATTTAGCTTCTGTGAAATCTGGACATTGTTAGGGAAGAACAGGCTAGATGAGACATACTCCTGATCCTTGACACTATTATGTCATTGACCCAATTAATTATCCTGCTGGAAGTCATATCAGCTCAAACCACTTTGTGAGTATACTATGCTTCCATAGTTTGGGGGATTTTGGATTTTCTTTTTGTTTTATTACAGATACAACAAATTTAAAGATTGAAAATTATACTTGAGGCACAATTATAATGGGTGTTAAAACTCTTGCAGTGGAAGTACAGTGTCATGATTGCACAATACTGCAAAATCTTCATTCAAAGGGAAACAGCCCAATTTTCCACCTCTGCTGATTTTATAGTTAATGCAATCAGAACTATAGTAGTTGGACTTTGCATGCATGTGCTGGTCCAATTAAGGTTAATTTCTTTTTACAAAAATACATGTTAACCAACAGCACCTGTTCTGCCTGATTATAAACCTTTTTGTATGAACTTAAATTTGGCTTAGGATTTCATGTGTGAAAACACACATATGCCCACATTCATACCTATATGTGTTTTCTAATGGTACCTGCATTTGGCCAGGAGAAAAATTGTGTGTAACATCCAACTGTGAGATTTGTGAATTTACTTGGATCTAAACCTGGCATCTCTCAACTGTGATCAAATCATCAATCATCTTCCATGCAGCAACTGTGAATTATCTTTGGTGTCTTGACAAAGAAGATTAATATTTCAGTTTGGGCATAAAGGAAATAAGAATGGACTTAGATATCCCTTTCCGAGTGATTAAAAGAGCATGGAATTTAGCAAAGTTTAAACATTTAATCTTATACATTTTTATTTTATTTCATATGATTTTATTTTATTTTACTTTTGATAAAAAGAACAGTTTATGACATTAGTGAAATCCAAATAATAAACTGACGATTTTTTAAGTTGCTTGGTGGTTAAGACATCTCTAAAAAGATATTTCAACACATCTCTAAGAACAGTTGCATTAGAAATTGCATTACCTCAGATGACTTGCTATAACCTTATGAATTTTCTCCAAAGGAAATATTATTATATTCATGTCAAAGTAAGAAGAGATCTTTTATAGATGGAAGTCAGTAGAGTGTTATGAAAATTAGAAGTATGAAGTTGAATTATGCCTTATAATTTCTTTTAAAACTCTTTAAACTGGTAATTTGGCCATAGGTTTTTTTTCCTGCAGCTTCAACTTTGTTCAGCTAATCTGTGTTACCTCCTGGAAGGAAAATAAGAAAACTGTTAGTATATACACTGCAGATTAAGAAATTTAAAATTAATTTCCTATTAGGTAAGTATGAAAAGAGTGAACCAGAATGAGAGTTTAGCAAATAAATACATGTTTACATGTTTACATGTAAACATGTTAAGGGCTTTTGTCATAACAGTTGCAGGATTTTCTTTAAAATACTATGAACTTGTACTTTCAGTTCCAAATATGTTTATTTGTAATATTCCCATGCTTCCTGGACCTGAAGACTCAGTAGGACCATCAAACTTCATGAGACTAAGGAGTGATAGTCCTGTCATGTACAAAACCCATGCAGCTGCTGTGGGTCATTTAAATGCAATTTCCTGTTTCCTGCACATTTCTCTGTCAAAGAGTCTTCTCTAAAAGAGCTATAAATTCTATTTCCTGTATTACCAAAGCTCACTTCAAACAGTAAAAGTAATATAAGTAGAATTTCTTTGTAAAAAACCTGTTTGTGTTGTACATCAAATACATAAAGAAAATCCTTTATGTACTGTTGGAATATGGGCTGATGCATCCGCTGCACAGATGGTGCTATAGCTGTAAAAGATGGATCCTACAGAAATTCTCTGACCACTGAACAGAGAATATTTACTCTGTACTTCACGTCTAACTGCTGTCAGGTTTATTGTTAAGGAAAATAAAAAATGGAAAATTCAGCCAAGTCTAGAGGTCTTAGAGAAAAACAAGCAAAGATCTAAACTGCTGTGCCTGCATTAGATTTGCTCTTTCATCTCCTGTGATTTATTTTAAACTTTTCCATGTTGAGCTTTGAGGGTAGTGTATTCTCTAAAATGGTAGAAACAAAAATATTTTAACATTCTAGTCTGTACCAGAAGTGAAAGATGACTCATTTTTTTCTTCTTTTTTTTTTTCCTTCTGTTTCTTTTTTCTTTTGTTCTTTTTTCTTTTATCTTTTTTCCTTTTTCTCTTTTTTCCATTTTCTCTTTCTCCTTTTCTATTCCATTTTGACAGCCACCAGTGTTCTCTACTCTTCTGGCAAGGATGAAGTGATTACCTGTACATAGAGCTCCTTGCTGGGTCCCATTACAGAGGAAGGAATTTCAGAGGCAACAGGAGATGTTTACACAGTTGTTCATTGTATGATCCCACAAGGACATTTCGTTCAGATAGTAAAATATCCTCAACAGGTTATCAACTTATGCCATTTTAAAAGCAGCAGGAAGTGACAAAAATGGACCAAGAAATTTCATGGATCCAGGTTTCTAATTTCCCTGCTCAAATCTAGATTTGTACTCTGTTTCTAAGACTGCTAAGAAACACCAGTTCGATATGTGTCTTTCAGGAAAATTCTCCATCAGTCCCTATATTCCTATTCCAAGTTTCCTGGAACAAGACCAGTTTCTTCAACACATACGCTTTGATGAGACTGTCTGTCTGTCCATCTAAGTTTTTGTCAGACAGACTCTGCTCTCACGAGTCCTGGAGGAATCACTGAGAACACTCAGGACTCACTCATTTTAGGTGCCCCACTATATATGGTTTGTAGCAGCTGAGAGTGACAATTACAGCAGAAGTAATCTCTTAGAGATGTCGGAAGAACAAGGAGGCACAGGATGATATGGAAAATGTAGGTACCAATGTTTAGCAAATCTTCAATGAGCATAAACAAATTTCTTCTTCAGGGAACTAGAGCTACATCAGACTTTGCTGGATATTAGCAGAACAGGCAAAAAATATCCTGCTGAAGATTCCTTTCACTACTCTGCCACTGTCCAACTTCAAACCTGGGCTTCTTGGAGAAAATTCTGTTTGAAGGTTTTAACCCAGAGCAACATTTTATTCCCTATCACACTCCTCAAAGTGGCTGAAAAAACTTCAGCTAAGGTAACAATCCTCCACAGATATCTTCTGCAATGGTTTGATGTATGAAAATGTAATCTAATGCATTGAAACAATAAAACAATAAGTCAGACAGATAAGGCGAAACCTGCTGCATGAAGCATTGAAAGAAATATGAAAATTACAATGGCCTGTGTAGGACACACTGATGACAAACCCAGAATTTTGGCTGCTAGAGTTGGTTAGCCATCAACATACCTCTTTATTAACTATGTGGATAATGGAATCATAGAATGGTTTGGGTTGAAAGAGACCTTAAAGATCATCTTGTTCCAACCCCCTGCCATGGGCAGGGACACCTTTCACTGACCAGGTTGTGCAGAGTTCCATTCAGCTTCCAGAATCACCTCCTTCACCCTTCTGGCCTTGAACACTGCCAGGAATGGGGCATCCACAAACTTTCTGAGCAAGCCATTCAAGTGTCTCACCACACTCAGAGTAAAGAATGTCTTTGTAACACGTAAACTAAACCTATGCCCTTTTGAAGCTATTCCCTCCTGTCCTGTCACAACACGCTCTTGTTAAAAGTCACCCTCCCTCTTTCTTGCAGGCTGCCTTCAGCTACTGGAAGGACACAATTAGGTCATCCTTAAGCCTTCTCTTTCCATGCTGCACAGTCTGAATTCTCTTAGCCTTTCCTTATGGGAAAGGTGCTCCATCCCTTTAATCTATTTGGTCACCCTCTGTAGGACTTGCTCCAACAGATACTTGTCCCTCCTGTGCTGGGGACCCCAGAGCTGGATGCAGCACTCAGGTGGGATCTCACCAGAGTGGAGCAGGGGGCAGAACCCTGTCCCCTGTCCTGCCGCCCAGGCTGCTTTGGATGCAGCCCAGGATACAAGTGGAGGCTGCAAGCACACCCTGCCAGGGCATGTCTGATCTCTCATCTGCCAGCATCTCCAAGTCCTTCTTGGCAGGGCTGCTCTCGATCTGTCCCCCAACCTGGATTGTTACTGGGGATTGCCCCAACCCAACTGCAGGACCTTAGACTTAGTCTTATTAAACCTCATGAGATTACCATGGGCCCACTTCTTGAGCCTGTCCACATCCCTCTGCATGACATCCTGTTAGATGTATCAGCCACAACATTCATCCTGGTGGCATATAAATCAGACTTATTTACATCCCATCCTGTATCTCCTCATATCATTCTCTTCTAAGAGACTAAAGCACACAGATTTGATTACATTTCTTTTTCATTAGGCTTCTCAAGTCTCTTAAAAATCTTGAAACTGCCAAAACCAGACACTCATTACCTGCAATTAAAAGCAACTGGTTGTCTATAGATTTATCTAAATAAAGAAAAAGAAATTAAAAAAAAATAGTCAAATGTAATTTATTTCTGGATAATGGAAGCAATGGAGCCCAAGGGGGGGTTGCACTGAACTTGACATGTAGGCAGGATTAGCCACATTTACAGTAGCTATGTTCTCACCAGATCTTTCTCTAATCTGTTCTTAGCGGCCTCCAATATCAGAAATACACAACCTTTCTCCCTGTTCCAGTGTTTCAACACTGATATTGCTAAAGGTTTATTCTCAAATTTAATCCCAGCCTCTTTTAATGGAATTAATCCCATTGCAGCACCAATGTGGTGCAAAAGATGACACTTCCTTTCTCAGCATGTCAGTCCTCAAGTATGTGAAAAGCTGTGTGTCTATAGCTTTGTGTAAATATAAAAAAGTAAAAATTAGTTGGTCACTTTTTAAGTTTTCTTTTTTAATTTGGTCTAAATAACTCCCATTTGTTCCTTCCAGGTTTTGTTTTCTAGCTCTCTGGTCATACTCAGTGCTCTATCCAAGACTTTTCAGAAGGTCCAGCTCCTTTGAAATATATTCCCATTGGAGCACTTCCACTTCTGAGTAGAGCAGGTTTCACAGGTCTGACAAGCTGTAGTTCTTTATATGTTATTCCACATGGTCTGTGTCTTTTTTGCAGCAGTGGAAAATATTTCACAACAAGGCAAATGTTTAAACATTGATGTTCATCTTTATGGCATGCAGTAATCTTTAGTTCCACCAAAGAGCCACTTGCCCACCTTCCTGTGTGTCACTGCCAATTCTTGCCCTTATTCCCAGATTCATCTAAGACTGACTCCCAATGTTCCTTAGGCTGCACCAGTCTGAGTACAACAGGGTGTACTGTTGTACAAAAATACTTTTTCAGAATTCCTTTCAGGTACCCTAGACTTCTTCCTCCTTGAACTCCCAGTTTAGCATCTAAACATATTTCACGTATGAATCCAAATACCCTGGAAAGCTGCTTGCACTTTTTATCTCAATATGTTAATAATAATATCTAGAATTAGCCTAAAGTGAAATTTAGACATATAAATTCACTTAATAAATACAGAAAACATCCCAAATGCTTAAGCAAAGGACAGTATACACACATAGAAGAAGACTATAATCTAACAAAACATCCTTTAAACTGGAATTTAGATGTCTAGTACCTACATGCCGATCCAATTTACTTGTTTTCCTAATGCTTTAGACAAAATTAATTAGGTGTCTCCTTAATTAGTTGAGAACAGTGCAAAACTAAACTTAATTACATATGCTTGTTCAGAAGTACTTATTCTGGAAGACATCTCATGCTTTGAGATTCTTAATAATCCAGAATTAGGTGTCCTTAATCCGTAGTTTTTATGAAGGTCTCTGGAGAGGCTTGATTACATTTAGGAGTAACCTTTTAGTCTGAATGTAAACTAGACTATGTCCTACACATACTTAGGAATTAGTGACATTTTCTGTTTATGAGCCAATAAAAGTCTAATTGGTCTAATTAAAAAGACCCCTGCATTTAATGTGAATAAAAGGCTCAAAGGACCAATACAGCACTAATGTATGGATGTCCTCAGACCAGCTCTGCTGCACTGGAATCCACCCATTTTCACAGTCTCTAATTTTCCAGTTAAAGTCCTATATTTAGGTAAAATAATATTTAAAGACTTTTTCTTGTCCCCAGGTAGGAACTCTAGGCACTTAGATTAGGAGGAATGAACTATTGGTTATGCCCCTTGGCAGAGAAATGCCTACATTAGATGGACTGAACTCCATCCTAAATCTTGATCACTAAGAAAATATTAAAAATTCTGCTAGAATATACATCTAGCAGACATGTTATTGTTCACCTGATCATCTCAGTGCCTGGTTTATTTGAATTCCTGTGCTGTAGGACTCGTGTAGATTAGAATTGAAGATCCTAGTCAAATAGATATTATTGATCAAAGTAGAATTCTTCATTTTCACCACTCTTTACAGGCAGGAACTAAGTCAGGCACCTTTCATAGTACGCAGAAATCCTTAGAGACAGAAAACTGCTGATCTTTCAGTGAAAAGTAGTTAAAAAGCATGTAGTCATACACACCAGATAGAAAAGAAAGGGAGAAATTCATGTGTGAGCACATGAGAATATATTGCTATTATTAATGATTGTGTCAGTGTAATGCATCTAAAAATAGAAGTCACTATTTCTGGTACAATAAATTTCAGACAAGACCTCAAAATTGCCAAAGGAATGGTGGAATTTGTCATGTTAGACAGTATTTTACTTCTCTTACTAACACATCTCAAAGTGCTTAGAAAATTTCGATTTCATGAACTTTATGAAACAGAAAATTAAATTAATTAACTCTTGCCCTGAGTAAATGGACCTAACTGCTTGTAACACCATTTTTTTTTTTGCATCAAAACACACTAAGTGTGCAAAATTTTTATGACTCTTCTGTGACCTGAAATCTTCCTTTGGAAATCACTTCAACCCTTCCCCCAGCCTCCAGCTGGTACTTTTGTAATAATGGTATTTGACATTAAGTAACAAGAAGTAAGCTGAAGAGAGGATGTTAGCTCAGCCGATGTCATATCCAGCTACAACTGAAATCTGATGCAGACAGGTGTAAAAGCAATGAGCTATGAACTGAAGCTGCATTTTCTTCAATCAGACGCAGATAGAGACATTGATATGACTCCAGCTCTGCTTCAGGAGACTTAGCTCAGGCTCATACAAAGCTTTGGTTGGTGTTTAGAGACAAAAAATTGTATTGCTAGAAAGAAAAAAAAAAAAAAACCAAAAAAAACAAGTCTAAAACTTAGTGCCAAGGATGTTGTAAATTCAGTATATCTAAAGTATGCTGCATTTTGTTTCCCTGCTAGGAAGGAGTATTCTTAATCTGTTGTTTCCTAAGAGCTGTGTGGAATGTGTTGAATCTACAATTAACTGCTAATTGAAAAATTATTTCACAATTATTTGACAAGAGTAATATTGAAAAGAAGGAAGAAAAAAATATTAGCAAAATCAAAAGAACTTCAATAACTATTTGAACATTGCCCATGAAACTCCTGAACATGAAAAGAAATCTACAGGGGGGGAAAAACATTTATGGAATAAACTATATTTTTAAAAGTACCCTACTCTAGAGAAACCCCTTTGAAATATTGAAGAGATTGCGTTGTTTGTTTTCAGCTCTTTAGGAGCTATGGCAAGTCAGATTGTCAAAATGATAATTTAAATAAGTAATTATAAGCAAAATTGATGTACTATTCTTAAATTTTTTTTTGCTTTACTCATTTATTTTCTGGGGTTTTTTTTTATCCTCTCATATTTATGTAATATGTAAGAAAGAAAGAGTGTTTTATTATCAAAAAATATAATAAAACTACAAAATAGAAACAGCTGTAATGCATAAAAACAGTAACCAGACAGAACTGGGGCCTGTACACATGTGTAAATAAAGGTACCAGAAAGAACACAACATGAATATTATGGATTTCTTTGGAATCAAACTTCTGAACCAGGGATTATACCTTTGAGTTGAATATCCTTTGTGAGTTTCACTTTTGTGAACTGTGCAATTACTTTTTGAATGCTGAAAAATTTTGGCATTTACAACAACTCATTGGAATTAATTCTGAAGTTCATTAATACATCTCATGGAAATGCACCTCCTTCTGATTGTTTTAAACCCGCCACCTCATAATTTCTTCTAATTTCCACTAATTCTCATAATAGAAAGTTCAAGAACAAACTGTTTTATATTTTCTTTCTCCCAGTTATTCCATGCTCTTAAAGGCCTCTATAATTTCTTTTCCAGGTTGAAGAATCTTTGTCTATTTGTTTATCCTTCTTATGAAAATCCATTCACTCTTCTCTGCATCTTCTGCAGGTGAGCCATATTGTTTTTGAAATTGTCTTACCAGAACAGTAATCAAAAAAGGGGCATGCTGTGGATTGTTTAAAAGTATGAAAATATTCTTTTTTCTATCAAGCATTCAATTCCTAATAATTTATTACATTTTACCTGCTTCATTTATAACTACTGAGTAATGAACTGATGTTTGCATAAAAAATTATTGATGTCACATCCAAAACCTATTTATATGTTTGAAATTAGGATAGGTTGTCCTCATAATAAAATAATTTCCTTTTAATAAACATGGAGTTACGTTTGCCATTTTATTTCTCAAACACTTGGCATACGATGATAAAATTCTGAACTTTTTGGTGAGTGCTCCTCATTATGACCCCAAATAACTCAATATTGTTAGAAACCTTGGCCATCTCATTCAAGTTCTTATAACAATCATGGATAAATAAATTGAATAGCACATCTTAGCCTAAATTCCTATAGGACTCTAATAATGTCCTCAGCCATTTATACTTACATTATTCCTACTTTTTTATTCTACTCTTTTAAATTGTTTACACTTTTAATGAACTTCCCATTTATCCCATGCCAACTGAGATTTTCTTCAGAGTTTTGAGTAAAAGCTTTTTCAAGAGCTTTATGGAGATTGTAATAGCCTGCAGCAACTTGATGACTCTTGTTCTTCAAGAGTAAGAGTTTTTTAAAGAATTCTAGTAGATTAGCAAGATGCGATTCCTTGCTCCAAAAACCAGTGTTTGGCTCTTCCCCAGAATATCACACACTATTGTGATTGTGTATATGTCTATGCACAGTCTGCCTCCTATTGAACTTTCTACCATTTTCTTCCAGCACAGAAATCAGATTTCTTATTTGTAGGTTTGGGGGGTTAATTTTAGGTACTTTTTTTAAAATTTGCCTTTATGTTTGTCACCCTTTGTCCCAAGTATGCTGGAGCAATTTTCACAGACAGCTCATACACCACAGTTAAATAGGTCAACTGTTTTGTACTTTGAAGAATACCATCTTGCTCTGTCAAGTTCATTCTTTGTTTCACTAGTTTATTCTAGAATCTTTTCTAATGACACTTCAGGTTATGTTTATCCTTCAGTACCTTGTTCACAAACAGGGCCCCTGGCCTGTGTATCTCTTTTAGGTCTCCCGCTGTGAATATAGAGGAAAGCAAAAAAGTGCTGTAGTTTTCTAGGAAAACCTGACTGGTTTTAACCACTGTGATGGGGAAAAATGATAAAAGAGGAAGTTTGGAAATGAATAGGGAAAATTTGGCAGATAACCTGGAGAACTTTAACATTTCATTTTGAGGTTTTCCTAAAGTTTACTTTGTTTCAAACTAAGGCTTAGTTGTTCTAGGAAATTGGTGTTCTTTGGACATATCGCTATAGCTTTGTACCATATAGGTGAATATTACAAATATATAAACATTTCTAAATAAGCTATTTATTTAAATCACAAAAATAATTGCATTTTTAGACGTTCCCAGCTACTTAGTTTAAACTATGTGTTTACTTTCCTCCAGATTATGCCAGTCTACATATGCAGAGCTGAGAATTCCTGTGCCCCCCATTAAGCATATCAATCAAGTGATAGAAGCAACTGTGTAATGTTTTACGAGTTAACCTCTGTTTACACAACAAAGCTTATGAATAGCAGAACTTCAAAGGGTCACAGCACATTCTGCAGCTATTCCCCTCATGCTCATCTCACTTGCACTGTGCAGGCCACCAAGTTATTTTCACACCTAAGTGTTTGTTTTTAACAGCTATACATGTGGTGAATTAAGCCTCTGTTGGGGTTTCTCAAATAAACACTTAGGTCACAGTGTGGTATCTACACACTGAGCAATGGTGAGATAGGCTCGAGGGGCAGAGGAGCAAACCCTTAATCCAACATGTAGAAAACACATGCAACCTTTGTGTATGTGTACAGAGCTCCACACTTTGGGTATAGATTTGGAATATAGCCGTAAAAATGTGCCTCCTGTGTAGCTCACAGCCTGTAATTTGAAAATGAATTTACAATATAACCTTAGTTTTTTGAAATCAGATTTCTTCCTATATTTTACCTAGTTTTTCTAAGAACTCTGCCTTTTTCAGAGCAACGCACAGTATCAGTACAGGCTGGGGGGGTGAGCAGATCAAGAGCATCCCTGACAAGAAGAACTTGGGGGTGCTGGTGGATCAGAAGCTGGAAAGGGCCTGGAAATAAGTTCTTGCAGCCCAGAAAGCCAATTGCATCTTGGGCTACATCCAAAACATTGTGGCTAGCAGAGCAAGGGAGGAGTTTCTGTGCCTCTACCCTGCTCTGGTGAGACTCTGCCTGCAGCTCTGGGGTCCTCAGCACAGGAAGGACATGGACCTGTTGTATCATCAAGATGATCAGAAAGACAGAGCACTTTGCCTAAGAGTAAAGGCTGAGAGAGTTGGGGTTGTTCAGCCTGGAAGAGAGAAGGCTTGGGAGTGACCAAATTGCAGCCTTCCAGGACCTGAAGAGTGCCTGTAGTGACAAGACAAGGAGGAATGACTTCAAACTGAAAGACAGTAGATTTGGGTTACATGTTAGGAAGAAATTCTTTACTAAATTCTTTATTGTGGGGTGGTGAGACACTGGCACAGGCTGTCCAGAGAAGTTGTGGACACCCCATCCCTGAAAATGTGCAAGACCCAGTGGGATGAAGCTCAATGCAACCTAGACTGTGAAAGATGTCCCTGCCCATGGCAGGTAGCTGAGATTAGGTGATCTTTAATGTCCCTTCCAAGAAAAAGCATTCTATGATTCTGTAATTCTATTATTAGGTTTTGTTTTACCTGACTTCCTAAAACAAAGCAAAAAATATCAAAGTCCTGATGCAACAAATGATTTCATTATACACTTATCTGCTTAACTTCAGAAATGCTAGCAGACATGGAGAAATCAGTCTTTTGTTGAAATGGATCATAGATACATAGAACTTATAACTATCAACTTTATATCTTTCCAGGATTTCAACTGTTGATAAAATGTTGATGCAATAGTCACAGTTAGATAGCAGTTTTTTTCTCTAGATAATGCAGATGGTACCTACAGGGACACATCTTGTATAGTTTGCATTGTCCACTTACGCAGACTTATTCCTCTTCATTAACAGAAGGAATCCATCTGCTTATGTCAGATTAAAAACCTAAGAGTTAGCTGGGAAAAGTTATATGACTCTGAACAGCAAGTACATATTTTATAGGCTTACGGGACTATTATTTGCAAGGTCCCATAGCCAGAAATATGTTGTAATACTGATGGCTCAGTTATTCTGCTTCTCTCAGCAGCAGAGGTTCTTTATCCTGAATATTTCCTGTCTCTTTGTAAGTATTTTACTGTTGAAAGTTGTAAGACTACTGTGCAAGTTGCACTGAACAGAACTGCAAAGAAACGTTGCAGTGGTTATTGCTTCTTTCTACAGCAGTTCTCTCCTATTCTGCTTTTCCTTTTTTCTCCATCTCTCAGAATTTTAAGGTAGCTGGAGGGTGCACTTGATGCATTTGGCTGTAACTGTGGCCAATTTGAGTTCATCATGATAGCACTATCATTACTAATGATAGTACAGATTTAATTCAATTCATACTCCAGTCAGATGTCTCTATTGGCGCAATAAGACAGGAATGGTCACTATATTCATACTTGGAAAATGCACTTTATCACTCTGTGCCTTAGGGACACTTTTATTTCATGCATATTTTTAATGTTATTCTAATCCAGATTACTTAATATAATTTCCTTTATGTAACTTCCATACAGAAAATTGTATTTTGAAAAAAAAAACAAATAAAAAAATACCCTTTAAATTTCAAATGTCAGCTTTACTTTAACTTCATTTTAACCTGGCTTGTAAGCCTAAAAATTTTAATAGAAAGATTAAGGTTTCTCCCCTTTTTATTTTTCCTCTTTATCAATGAATAAGAAAGGTTAAAAAAAGGAAGAGAGAGGAGGAATTATCCTTAAACTTCTAATTAAAAGTAAATTCTTGAAATGTTATTGAAAGATGAGTTTTCCCCTTTTTCCATATTATGCTACTATAATCTGAATGAGAAATATTAGGGAACAGTTGCAAAGCATGGAAAAGCAAAAGAGAATATCAAATTGATTTTTCACGCTGAAGGCAGAACAAGGGCACAAATCAAAATGATATAAACAAGAAATTTTCCGTTGAGTATGTGCACATTAGCAAAGAATATTTTCAAAGTAATTTGGACAAATTGCAATTTAATACTAATTTGTGTAACATAACTGCAATTAGTAAAGGTAAAAAATTAGTGAGGAATTTAGAGACCAACAAAAGGTTTAAAATCCAGGTGTAAATTTGTTAGAACTTTACAATTATTTCAGTTAGTATTATATTTTTCTGGAAGTTTTGGAAATACTACTACATAAAGCTCTGACACAACTTTGGGATCTTTTAAAATCACATTCAGAGACAGAAATACAGAATAATTTTTGTGAAAGTAACTTTAAAGCTAAACTATTCAAAATAGGTATCTTATGTCTGATAAAACAGATGTACTCGGTTGTTTGGGGTTTTTTGTCCTTGTCAAGAGATTAAATAATTTATCATTAATATGGAAACTTACAGGACCATTTTTTCCTTAGAAACTGTAACAGAAGTTATACATGATAATGATTCTTTTTGTGCTGTTTGGTTCTTTGAAGTCACTGGAATTTAATCATATGCTTCAAGTTAAGCTCATGATAACCTGCAGCTATGTGATAATGGCCTTTTAACTCAATAATGTTATTAATGACAATATAGATGAACCACATATGCAGAATGTTCAGCTTCTCTCAGGTTTCATTGAACAGAAATCTGAATGAAGTTCAATATATTTTTCTGGAATTGTCCCCCACCATGCAAATTTTGTATAGCAATCTGCACCAGAGTGATAACAGACTTATGGTTCTAGACAAAAGACCTTACTTTTCATGTAGAAGGAATGAAAAACAATCACATGCTTTAAAATATCACTATACTGTGTGTTAGGATGGGCGTTTTGGTAAGAAAGACTAACCTATCACTTGTGATAACTTATTGAGGCATAGTAGGGGTCATGAAGAATGTGCAGTACAGATGCCAGGTTTGTACAAAAAGTAGGAGCCAGTCCTGTTTTGCTACTGACTTTAAAACATAAAACTGGCAGATATCAAGGGTTACTGTAATTAAATGATGGTTAATTTTTTAAATACTTCACTAGTAGTGCTATGAGAACTTTATATAATTCATTACACATTATGCAGATAACTGTTAAATTTCTTATATTAAAGCTACATAGTTCAACACTTCATTTTATGTAAGAAATGTGATTGGCTGCTTCAGGCAATGGTAAAGTAATTACCACTGGCTTAATTTTTACCATGAAGATCTGCAAGGCTCTGTCCTTTGATAGTTGCCATGTTGTTTTACCATTGTTAAATTGTAATTATTGCTTTGGAAAACCATATGTTTGGGAACGTTAACAGTGACAATAGAATCTCGTCAAAATCCTAGTTGCCTAGCTACAACTAGATGAAACAAACTACTAGTAGAACTATAAAAACATTTGTTCTTCAAAGAGTATATTTAAATGACATAAAAACTGTGTTGTGACTGTTACTGCTGGATTTTCTGTAGCAGGCTGTCAAGAGAAATGTTACAAAACTCAACCGGAGTTGTAAGAAGCCGCTGTCAGGGAAAACAGACTTCCAGGAAGTCTTTGATCTTAATCCGACTTTGTGGTAGTAGTTACTCAAATTTCTCTTTTTCCAGAAAATAAAAATTCTGCAGATAATGCAAGTTTGTTTTCAGGTCAAAAAATCTGGAAGATGTAATAAATTTACATCAATAGATTTTATTTACATTTTATTTGAAATTGAAATACTGAAAAGTGATGCTATAATCCTTTTCAAAATTAGGTCATCTTGTATTTGACAATTTCCTCTGGTTTGTTCTTTGAATATTAAAAAACCCAAAAATATTCTTACTTAGATTCTTTTTAATTAACTAAATCTTACCAGTAAATAGAAAGATATTTCCCCCTTTTGCAGGGCTCACCTAACATTCAAGAAGTTTGCATGGCAATAAAAATGCGGGTGTTCATGGGATACTACACGGCAAACTGAACTTTAACCTTTAGATTTAAATTGCCTACAAATAACTTTTTTTCATTACAAGTTAATGCAGAAATACGAAAGAAGTCTCACTGACAGACTGACTTAGACAGTCTGTAAGTTCTGATCCACAACATTCTCGCTGGGAATGACTTTGTATCTCACACTGGATTTTAGCAAAAGGCCCATAAATATTGAATTAATGCAAGAAGATTAAATTGATGCTTGCAGCCTCAATTCTTTTAGCATAAATAATATACAAATGCTTGATTAATCAGCCTTTGCTGTTTCTGTTGTCAGTGAATTGTTCAAGCCAAACATTCAGTTTCAAATTTTAGATTTAATGTTCTCTTCTTTGTAATATTATTATTAAATGGTAATGAAAATTAAACGGAGACAATATTTTAAATGAGGCAAATTAATAAAATCTGCAGTCTGCCATTATAAAGCTTTTTAGAGCTTGCTTATAACTTGAACACTAGCAGTTTATTCCTTCTTTATGTATAATTGAGTGCTAATTTCTTTCATCAGACCAATTTCAAGGTATGAAAACAATTTAATATTATATCGCTACCCCATTATTCTCAAATTCTACAGCTGTACATCAGTGAAATTCTAGGAAGTTAAGATACAGGAGTATTCAAATATTTATTGGTATAAGAACAATTTCATGATTGTGTACCTTTTTTCTTTAGCCATTTAATTTTGAACGTGATTTGTGGGCCATTTCTCAGAAATGCTTCCTCACCTCTCTTCCAAAAAGCTCCAAATATTATTTGCCCCATGTTTTCTACTATTTTAGATGTATAACATGGCCTAATATTAGGAAAGTATTTCCAGTATGCTGTTTCCTTTTTGGTAATGTTTATAGCACTTGGGTTTTTGAGTTGAGAATGACACCATGTCCATTAGAAGGATCATGCACATATTTCTGCTTTAATGCAGCAGATTTAGTTTTCAAGTTCAAATTGTCAGAAACTTGTCTCAGGGTCCAATAGCTCCTATATAAATAATCTTTGCTTATACGATATATTATCAGATTTTAATAATTAAGGATGCCTCATATGAGCAAATGTTTCTGTATTAAGCAGCAGGCTTGAATATTTTCCATAGTTTGAATAGCATAGTCCCTCTTAAAAAACACAAAACTGTACCCATAAACAAAAGAGAAAGCAGTGGTAAATTTTTCTCCCTTCTCACATGAATGTCCTAATTAAAGCTTCATTCTGTTAAAAATACCTTCTAGAAGTATTCTTTATCACCAATGACAATTTATAAGCCTGTGAAAACAGAAATATTACAAAACACACTTTTGGAAGAAGTGTGGAAGAAAGGAAAAAAGTATGGCTGAACAAAGCTGATAACAGAAGTACTGTCATTTCCATTTCTATTTTGACAGTTGTCCATCAGATCATTGACTAGTAAAGAGCCTGAGTTGTCAAAGAGTCTATTTAACTTCTTCTGTGCTGCCAAGTGATAGAATCTTATGTTAGTCTGAGCTTAACACTGACATTGATCAAAATGTAAATATATGTAGATTTATCAGGACATGATGATTATGCTGATAAAGACCTGACAATTGGAACTTCCAGAATAAATGTTCTGAAATGATAAACGTTTATTTCCCTGCCTAAGGAAATGGATTCAATATTGCAGTTAATGTTTCATACAGCCCAACTTCATTAACCACAACTCTGCTAATGACATCATGAATTTGTTCATTTTATCAAATTGCATTAATTAGGGAAATGTATCGAAAGCTGTGAATAAATTTGCTTTTGCTTAGAATAACAAAAAAGGAGGTAATTGAATTAATTTGTCACTTTTATCCCCTATTAAGCTGGATCATGACACTTTCTCAACTTTATGGCATTTGTGGTTTACATGATTCTCACTAACCACTTTAATTGGGGGGGTTAAAGAAAGAACACTTCCAGGATGGACCAATGCCAGCTCATTCCTTTCCGATCATATTAAATGCCATCTCTCTAGGGATACAGGCTTTTAACAAAGGCCTGAACAGCCATTATTCTTTAAAGTGTTATGAGAAGCAATCAACACGGTCTTGTCATGGTTCCTTAAATTGTTCACACCTGAGCCATTGAATCAAACTACAATGTTTACTGCAAAATTGTTGTGCTCTGAGTTCTGATTATGATGATGTGTCCTTGTAGGTGTATTGGATTTGCATGGCCAAGTTTTGGTAGCAGGGATGCTACAATGGTGGCCTCTGTGAGATGCTGCTGGAAGGTTCCCTCGTGTTCAACAGAGCCAATGCCAGACAGTTCCAAGATTGACCTGCCACTGGCCAAAGCTGGGCCAACCAATGACACTGGTAGAACCTCTGGGAGAACGTAGATAAGAAGAGGCGGGGAAAAACCCAGGGGCAACTTCAGCCAGAGAGAGGAGTGAAGCTATGTGAGAGGAATAATTCTGCAAGCACTGAATGAAGAAGGAGGGGAAGGGTGTGCTCCAGGCATCAGAGCAGGGATTCCCCTGCAGCTCATGGTGAAGATCATTGTGAGGGCATGGTGTCCCTCCACAGCTCATGGAGATCCATGAGGGAGCAGAGACCCTCCTGCAGCCAGTGAAGGAGCCCATGTTGGACAAGATTTGCCAGCAGGACTGATGACCCTGTGGGGAACCCACCGTGGAGCAGGCTGTTCCTGGAGGACTGCACCTTGTGAAGTGACCTGTACTGGAGAAATTTATGAAGAGCTGTAGCCCATGGGAAGGGTGCATGCTGGAGAACTTCATGAAGGACTGTCTCCCAAGGGAGGGACTCCACACTGGAGCAGGAAAAGAGTGTAAAGATCCCATCACCAGAGGAGGAAGAAGAGGATGAACTGACGACCACAGCTCCCATTCCCTGTCCCTCTGGGGGAAAAAAGTTAGAAAATTCAGGAGTAACTTTAGGCATGGAAAGAAAATAGGGATGGGGGAAGGTGCTTGAATATTTGTGTCTATTTCTCATTATCCTATCCTGCTAAAAATTGGTATTACATTAATTTTTCTCTTTCTCTCCTGTCAAGTTGAAGAAGGGGAAGAATACACCTGCTTTGGTGGGTGCCTGGCATTATATGTATGATTCATAGTGATGTCTTTGACCTCTTAAAAACATTGTTGTGATGTTTTAAATTATAGTAACAGATTCTACAAACAGATGAAAATCACATAATTTGCATGTAGTTATGGATATTAGGTAGACTGGAAAGGGACCTGTGGCTTTAATTATGCAGAATGACTCGGTCTTTCTAGTTTTAACCTTATGTTGTCCAGGATTCCTGGAAATTCTAAACATAAATTCACATTAAAAATCAGCTTTAAAATCATGCTAAAGAAACAGCTGCTATTTTAATTTTCTGTGTTCTGTGTCAAAGAATTTCTCTCTTATGGGGGAATGGCTTCCAGTGCATTAATGGTAAAGATATTGCACTGAAGATCCCAAAAATTGAAGATACAAAGATACACTGAAGATACAAAAAAAAAAAGAATACTGCATAATAATCCCTGCCATTGAATTCTTATTTCATTAAAAGCAAAATAGTGGTACCTTCTTCAAATATCAGCATTTTCAGGAAATATTAATCTTTACCTAATTGAAATATTGGTCCATATCTGAATCAGAAAATAAAGTTTTCAATGGTGTGCTCTCCAAGCAAGCTTCCAAATAGGCATATAAATCTGTGTACAGCGCAGGCACAAGGGGATGTGACCCAGGGCTGATAATGATAACCAGAAGCAGTGGCTGCATGGTGCCAAGCTCCATGAGCTGTCTGGACTTGAGTCAGCTTGGGTTTGACTGCAGGCTAAGCCCCATTTGTGCAGCAGTGCATTCAAGCTAATAAAGATAGCTGCAAAGCAGGGCTTGTTAGGTCATCCATAGAGCTGATCTGCACCATGTGGATTTACTGAGTTGCATCTCTGCTAGCTCAGGGATCTAGACACCATACTCTATGCACGACAGACACAGGCTGATAAATGCACTATTCCATCTGGAGACACTGGGTGAACATGTAGAATTAACTTGGTTTTTTAAATTCTTCAGCTGATGAGAGCATACACACACCCCAGTGATCTGGGAAAAAGCCTGTGCCGTGGTAAATGTGAAAGGACTGCTGACAGCCAAAAGGAATCTGCAGTGACAGTCTCTTCTGGAAATTTCAGTTTTTTTCTGGAGCATTAAATAGGTCAGAGATTAAGCACTTGCTGCAAGGAATGTCATATATATCCAGGACATTTGTATGCCCAGGAAACTCTTCCAGCAACACAGTAACTACAGTTAAAGCAGCTGTGTTGGTGCAGATGAGTGGAGGCTCCTATTCTGAAACAAGTGAGCTTTAATTCTAGAGTAGGCATTTTAAAAATTACAGGCAGAAAAAGAAGGCCTGGCTTCAAATGTTTCTGAATAATGTACAAGACATAAAAATTAGAGCTTTCTTTTTCTTATAGTGGCAATCACAGGAACATCATAATTCATAGGAAAAATTGTCATAAATATAAGATTTTTTTCAGGATTTCAAAAACCGCTTTAGAGAAAACAACCAACTTTCCCCCTAGCCCCCCTCCATGCTCTTAGTAAGCTTTTTTCTTCAGAACTAATCAATGAACTTAGTTACTAACAGCTTTAGATGTATAATGAGTTGTAGCAGGCCATTATCAGTATGAAAACTTGTAGAGTTCTGTATCTTAAAGCCCAGATAACACATATGACTTCTGTTATACTGCAATGTCAGCCTATTTCTCCAAGCCACTTAAAAGCAGAAGGAGAACTAAATTTTTAGAACATGTATATGGATGCATGTACTGCTAGGGATTTTCCTTTAATGTTATTTGCATTTTAATGGTTTTAATAGAAGGTATTCAAATTCCCACAACCACTGTAATATTTGTAAAAGATGTATTTTCTGGGAGCTTCTGATTCTTTTACCAAAATAGACGATGTGATGTGTCATCCACCAACTTGTCTGTCGACCTGAGATTAGCCATAAGCTTGTGCCTACTATCTTTTTTAGCAGCTGCACTAATTTGTGGTTAGAAAAGAGCATATTTTCTGCATAGTTATTCTACTTCTATAATCTTCAGACTATTTTTTTAGTCTTAATTATCCTTGCTATAAAAAAAGTTGCATTTTATTTCTATTTTTACTTCATATTACTGTTATGAAACGCTCCAGAATGCAAGGGTAACCCAGGTTCTTGTTAAATAGATCTCTTGGGACAGATTAAAGTGAAACAACACTGACTGATCAGTGTTTGTAAATATATACACATTGAGTTTATTTTAAAAGAAGTTGAGTGCATTGTAAAACAAGTATGCAGCCCCTTCAGTTATTGTTATCACCAATAGTAAGATAACATAAAAGCATGAAAATATCACTCAATAAAATACACAAGGGAAAAGAAAGAAGGAAAGAGAATGGGTAAGAGCAGAAAAGATACATAACCACAACACACAGACCTACAATAAGCCTTGCTTGTTGCAACCTAGATTTCTGTTGGTGAAAAGCAGGATCCTCTCTTGATCCATTAGAATAGACAAAAACCCCCACCAAATGCAAAATTCAGTGGATTAATATATGCTTAAGGTTCAGGTGAGAATGCCCAGGTGTCTCCCCTGGGGGCAGGGGGAATTCTACCCTGTCTTTTGATCACATGCAGCTGGAAGGTCTTAGAAATTAGTCTGGGGGCCCTTTGGGGGTCTTTGTTTATGACACCTTCTAATACATGACAGCTGCCTCTCGAATCAGCACAGGTGAGCCAGTCATGCCCCATCAATAAGAATGAATTACTCTCAAGACCTTCCTTGGGGGAAGGGGAGTTTTCAGCTGAGCGAATTGACCCTGAGATTAGTTCAGTTGGTTAGAGCATGGTGCTAAAACCATCAAGGCTTCAATCCCTGTATGGGACATTCACTTGGAGTTGGACTTGATGATCCGTGTGTGTCCCCTCTAGCTCAGAATATTCTGTGATTCTGAGTTATGCATGATATTGAGTGGGCATGATACAAAGCACCATCCTGTCTCCACAGGGTTGGCCTCTTATCAGCCTCAAAGCCCATCTTGTGTCTTCCACTGTTTTATGCAGACCAGAGGTTTGCAGTTGCACACCCAAAAACTCATCTCCTCCCCTCGAGGGATGCAAACCCAGCCTCATCAAGTCACTCTGGTGCCTCCACAAATGGGTAATTGTTTTGAGTCATTAATTGTTAATTGTCCAGTCCCTCACAATGACTTCTGTGAAATTTAATTAAACAAAGATGTAAAAAAGTAGCAGCAATCATTTCTAACCCTAGAGAGAACTTCAGTAAGCAAAGCTTGTTATATCTCTGTGGGCCAATTATCACTATGTCTAAACCACTATGAATTTTTCATAAGAATGAGGACCACATGAATTGTTGGTTTCCATATTCTTTTTAATAGAGGGAATTCTTCAGAAAGCATGCAAAGTTTTGAAAAATATTCTGGAAATCCCAGGGAGGAGAACAAGCTGGATTATAGACTACTTAAAATTTTCAGAAAAACCTGGCCAGAAAAAAACCCCTAACAACAAAACAGAAAACAAATAAAACAGAAAAAACGAAATATCTGATGTCCTAAACATGCGTAAACCATAATATTTTGTTGTTGTACCAAGCACCTCAGAGCTAATTTTTTTCCCATAATGCAGACAGCTCTGTCAAATGCTTTTGTGAAATGTTATGAAATCTGCCAAAAAGATCCATTATCCCAGACACTGTACCTGTTGATATCAGTTGTAATTGCCATAATTCCTCATGCTATAAATATATATTATTTTAATAAGAATTGTGTGATACAGGGTTCTGTGATATAGAGGTGTGTGTTAAGCTATGCAATTAATTATGCTCTTAACCCTGGGAAAGAGTACCATCAGCTCTCACTGATGCTGCTCATGCCTTGAATTCCTAGACAGCAAGGCACAAGATGCAATGAAAAACTTTAACACTGTGCTGAATTTTCTTTTTTCTAGATGTAACTATACCTGAGGAAAAAGGTTTTCACCTTGCACCTGACATTCAAAACCCCAAAGTGCTGATGCAAATTTTTCTAAAACAGCATCTTCAAGTAGAGATATTTCCAGTTACATTGTGTCCACCTGTCATGGGATAAACATAAAATGACAGAAAGAAAAAGATAATCTATTCCTTAAATGTTCAGGCATTAATTTTTCCTAAAACTGCAAACAACTAGGCTAATAAGGGAATAGTGGAGGGAAGGATAGGAAAAGGTCTTCTAGTGATTTACAATCAGAACCCTGAATCAGGTGCCACACAGCTGAGCACTCAGTCTTTTATCAGCTAGATTTCTACTACTAAAATGACATTGCTGAGCAGCGCCACCAAAGTCCAGGCAGCCCTCAACCGATATCTGTCTCACACCTTTCACACAATGGAGAATAGTCTTACCATTCTTTCAATAATTCTTGGCATTTTGTTTTTTGCCTAGTTTTCATTCAGAGTTGCACACTGTAGTCAAAAATAAAGGATAAGAACTGGTTTTAAATCCACTCCACTCACTTAATTTCTTGAACTTCTTTCTTTCTCTCTGACAGCTAATAAAAGGACAAGAGGAAATAGTGTTGAATTGCACTGGAGTGGGGGGGAGGTTCAGGCTGGATATTAGGAAAAATTCCTTCACTGGAAGGGAGGTTGAGCTTTAGAACATGCTGCCCAGGGAAGTGATGAAGTCACCATCACCAGAAATGTTAAAAAAATCCTAGTAGGAGTGGCACTTCATGATATTGTTTAAAAAGCATGGTGGTGTTTG
Organism: Ammospiza caudacuta; assembly: GCF_027887145.1. Lineage (NCBI taxonomy): Eukaryota > Metazoa > Chordata > Aves > Passeriformes > Passerellidae > Ammospiza > Ammospiza caudacuta. The sequence continues at coordinate 90,405,929 of NC_080595.1, read as the reverse complement.
GTCAAATATTGGACTTGGAGGTCTTTTCCAACCATAACGATTCTGTGTTTTCCTAGCTGTCAGAATACTCAATGCACTGGGACCAGCTGTATTCATCCTTATGTTGTAGGGATTCCTTTTTCAAGCATAAATTACTAGAAGCTGCAGAAGACAGTCAAATTCAGTGGTCTTTCATCCCATGTGAGTTGATGGTGATAACAACTCAAACTTTTCATTGCTTATTCATTCAAATACTTCCTACTTACCTGTAGGAAGTGGAACATCTTCCACTCAGGAATCTAAGAGCCACCCATCACCAAAAGTACAGCAACTGTGTGTGAAAGCATCCTCTTTCATGTGAGACGAGACCAAGGAAGAAGCCAGGACTTTCATATTCTTGATTAATGATCTGGTCTTGGGATAAGCAATAACTCAGTGGGGCTACGGGCGGTGAATAGCTTCCAGCTTTCCCCCATCTCCAGCTCCTACGGGAAAAGACTGACTTCATCAGACATCCAGCACCAGGAGGCCCCTGGCTATGAGTGCCATGTAGGTAGTTTTTTGCTGTCTAGAGCACTTCAATGTCCTTCACTTCTCTCCTTGTGACATTTGGAACTGTCTAGATTACAGTAACCTCTGCAAGGTTTGCTAAGGTTGTGAATCTCAGCTGTGCCTTATTTGGGAACACTGATTGCCATCTAAGAGTATTTCTTTTAATCCAAAATAAATGCTTTATATCTCTTCACAAATGCATCCCGGGAAGTTTTTCAATGTCCATGTCTAAGTGATGTAACACACAGTTCACAAAAGATTATTATTGTTTACTGCTCCAGTGAGTGCAGAACTTAAAAGAAAGCTCTTTTAAGCTCAAATAATTTGCAAGTTACCTAAAATCCCAATGATATGTCTGTGAATTAAGATTCAAAGGAAGAGCCCACAACTTTTTTTGTAATGTAGCTCTCGAATTAATCTTCAAAATATCTTTAGCTATTTTCCAGAGATATCAGTGACTACCTGTATTAGATGATATATCCATTTTAAGGAAAAGGGATTCTATTAAGAAGCAGGATTTCCAATCCATAACTAAGTGGAAAGAGGACATACATTTCACAAAAATGTTGCACAAAATCCTTAAATGCCTTAAATGGAAATAGGTACAGCTTACTCTGTAGGGATGATTTTTATTCAGAGGATCAAGAGATTCAGCAGTGAACCAGAAATGACTTTACCTCAACATATCGTTGCAGTCCTTTATTCACAGACATGAAAAGCTGTAAAGCATCTCTTCCATAGTAAACATTCATGTTTGAAGTGCTATTTCACTGGTTAATATCAGCACTAACTATAAAACAGTGTTTTATTGCCTAGTCTGGAGACCCTCCATCACCAGAGTTGTTGCTGTCCTTCTCTTCTGCATGTGGAAGAATCCCTCCAAGATATGAAAGGTCTGGAGAGGTTCACTTGTAAACATGGGAGTGCCTGTCACCTACCAGATCACATTCAAGGATGCTGCCTACTAGTTCCTAAAGTGAAGGCAATTATGGGTAAGGCTTTTAGCAGCTCTCAGTAAACAACTTTATTCTTATCTGTAATTATTCTAACCTGAGATTTATCTCATCAGGAATGCCTAAACATTTTTAGTAGCATCAGTGGGCTGGTATGGTTCAGTTGTTCTGGTTCTGCCGGTTCTGCCTCTCGTTTTTTGTCAGAATTTAAAACATAGTAGCAAGCTGTAGTAGCCAGTGGTCACACAGCTCATAAATTTGTGTGATAGGGGAAGAAGTGCACTGATTGAAAGTGCCTAAGTGACAAATTAAAAAGGGAGACCAGCAGCCCTGCTACTGGAATCATATTTTTATGCTCTGCCATGCGACAAATACAGATTAAGTATTCTATGCATTTCTACAACATATTAGTCTTATATATTTGTTATTTTTTTATTATTAAATTTGAGCCTGTCCTTTTTGGAATTGAAATGATGTTTCACTTCCAGGTAGTTTTCATTTTTCCAAAGCCCTATTACTTCCACCACATACATTTTACCAGATCTGTAGTGGAAGTCCCAGATGTCTTTTAAAACAGCTTTTGAAATTGTTTGCAAGGTTAATCGACGCAGATATGTTCCATTTATTGCAGGAAAAATCCCAAATAAACATAGATAAGAAAACCAACCAAAACCCCAAAACACTCCAAAATACCTAAACCAGGGATTTTTTTTCAAAAAAATGTCTTGAAAGTTAGAAGTACAGAGTCATCAAAGGGTGGAAGAGACCTTCAAGATCATCCAGTCCAAAAGTCCATCTAGAATACCACTGTAAAAATTCACTGTTCACATATTTCTGATACACAGAAGAAGAGCCTAAAAGAAAATTTTTAGGTAATTATGACTTTAACTCTGAATTTTTGTGGATTCTCAATTTTTAATCTTTATTCCACATGCAAATAAAAAGATAAAATTCTTTGATACTATATATGGAGGGTTATCATTAGCAGGATTAGATCCCTCATAAATTTAGAGAGGAGTTTGCATAAAATCGTGAAAAATATGATAATCTTTGTGATACAGAGGAGTCTGAAACATTTGGTTGAACACCTCTCTGTCTTTGGAAAGAAGTGGGGTAATTTATTCATATCTTCCAGAGAAAATGAAATATGTTCTCTTCTCTTAGCTCAAAGGGATGATTAACAGCAACCATTAAATAAGTAAAACAATTTTAAATCATAGGACTGGATCATTGGAATACATTTGTCTGTGAACTACTGATCTAGAGTCAGAGCTACTAACTGGCCTCATTCATTTGAAATGACACAGAAAAAGAGAGAGATGGGTGTATTACTCAATCACAAAATGTCTGTGAGACAGTGATCCAGTGTGTCTTAGGAAGAAAAAAGAAGTATAAGCTTCAGCTTGTTTCATGTATTTCCAATTAAAACAGAAAAAATACAAAATAAAACGGTCATTGCTAAATACTGAGTATAGTTTGGTCACACATAAGAAAATGTATTTCAAAGTAGGACAGGTGTTGAAAAAAGCTAATACTATGGTCAGCAGAATGATGAGACTATCATATGGTACCTTGCTGAGCCTAGCAACAGAAAAGATGAAGGGCATAACACTGTGGCATTTAGAACTGTACAAATTTACTTAGGAGAAGAGGAAGGTAAATTCTTTGGGAAGGAGTTTGGCCATTCACAGTAAACAATAAATTGACCTAAAGGTAAATATATTTAAGGTAGATATGCAAAAATGTTGGCACAAACTTCTAATGATAACAGAGAAGGCAAAACCCGCAGATTGCCCTTAATTTGGAAATCAATATGCATACAGAAGCACTGCCTAGTTTGACTGACTGTGACAGCTTGAACAGGCCAAGAACATTTCTTCCAGTTCTCTGCTACTTACTTTTTCATTAGAACAATTGGTTTTTGGTGTTTTTTGTGTTTTTTTTTTTTTTTTTTTTTTTTTTTTTTTTTTTGTTGCTGTTGCACCAAAATTTAAGAAAGGTTGAGTGTGAGCTCTCAAAGCACTGATAAACTAGTATGGCTTTCATCTTCAGAAGCAGTTGAGAATCATATGGGAAAAAATCAGTAAAGATAGTAGCATAATTAATGACAATTAGAAGAGTTTTATAAAAACAACTCTTATCAAACAAATGGTGTCTTTCTGATGATATGGCATTTGGCTTAGGATAGTAACTAAGATATTACAATATAGCTAGAGATAGAACACAGAGATATTTGTCTTAAGAAAGCATAACAAGAACATTCACAAAACCCATATTAATTATATTAAATACTCATTAGTCAAGTGCCCATAGTTTACTATGCTTACAGAATGCTTATAGTTTACAGACTCTCCTGGTATCCATTGGGAACCAGTGTTGTCAATGTTCTAGAAGAAAATATAAATCAATACAGATAAATACATGGGTGGCAAAAATATTGGTAGAGCAATAAATAATAACAGAGGCAGTTTAGTAATAAAGTTTACTATGCATAATTTAGTAAAGATAAGGCTAATCTGAACATATACAAGGTCAAAGAGTAAGAAAAATGGAATCTATATCATATTTATGGAGTTGGGAATAGTTATGTTGAAAGCATTGACTTGAATAAGGCTTTAGAATAAAACTGAGTGAGAATGGGTTTTGAGTTTAATTTTTAATATGCAAGACCTATATATTAAAAAAATTATTTAGTTTGAAATTCTTTAATTCTTAATTCAACCCAAATTTTGAAATAGAAAGGATTTTTAATTGATTAGAATGTTTGATTTGGGGGAAATAAAAATATTAAACATGTCTGAGGAAAATTTGGAATTAAACATTATTCTTAAACTAAAAAATCAAAATGTTTTAAATTCTTCAAGTCTGAAACTTCTGAAGCTAAAATTTAGACATTATACTGCTCTTTTAGCTTCTCTTGGAAGTCTCTCTGAATTGGACATATTAAGACTTTGGATATACTTGTGCTTGAAACTTCATTTTATAATATTCCAATATCATCTTGAAGTTTCTTTATAATTTGAGTCATGCTGCATGTGTGAGAACATAAAGCCTTGAGTGTTAGGCCCTTACTGAGATACATAGCTGACTTTGTAAATAACAGTTTCTGTGAGAGGCCCTTTACCTTCTGAGAGATACTTCCAGGAGATTAAAGAATGTAGGATACCTTCCTTACTGTGCTGGGTTGATGCTGAATGAACGCCAGCTGCCCCACCAAGCTGCTCTATCACTCCTCATCTGTACAGAAGAGAGGAAATATAATGAATAGCTCAAGGCTCCATTTTAAGGACAAGTAGAGATCACTTACCAGCTATAGTCATGGGCAAAACAGACTTGACTGGGAAAATAAATTAATTTGTTTACAATCAAATCAGAATAAAAAAATGAAAAATAAATTCCAAGTTTTATTTCAAGACCTTCCCCCCAAAACAGGTTCCTCCTACCCCTCTCTTACCCCCTCTACCCCTCTCTTTTTCTCAAGCTCCACTTCAGTCCAAAATAATCTACTTCCGCCAGTGCAACAATGCAGGGAGACAGGGAATGGGCTTGTAATCAGTTCGTATTTTCTCTGCTGCTCCTTCCTCCGCAGCAGTACTCTACCCCTGCTCCAGTACGTGGTCCCTCCCACAGGAGACAGTCCTCCACCCCTTCTCCAATGTGCCTCTTTCCCACAGGCTGCTGTTCTTTGCGAGCTGCTCTGGCTCATGGATTGCTTCCATGGGCTGCAGTCCTTCAGGAACAGGCTGCTCCAGTGTGTGTCCCTCACGGGCTCACAAGTCCTAGCAGCAAAAGTCTTCAGCATGGATTCCTCTTTCCTCAGGGTCTCTGGTCCTGCCAGGAGCCTGCTCAACAATGGATTTCATCACAGACGGGCATTCATTCACCTTTTCTAGCATGGGGTACTCCACAGGCTGCAGGAGCCCAGCTGTCTCACCATGGTCTTCACCATGGGCTGCAGGGGAATCTCTGCTCCTGGAGCACTTTACCCCCTTAGTTCTGCACTGACCTAGGTGCCTGCAGAGTTTTCCTCCCACACAGTCTCACTCCTCTCTCTGGCTGCCATTGCACAGGGATTTTTCCCCTTTTTCCCCCTTCCTCACAGTATTTTCCCACTCCTGCTGGTGTGTTCAGCCATGGCCAGCAGTGGGTTTATTTTGGAGCTGGCTGGCACTGGCTCTTTTGGACAGAGTGGGAAACTTCCAGCAGTTTCTCACAGAAGCCACCCCTGTAATTGTGCATTACCAAAACCTGGCCACACAAACACAACACACACCCCCCCTTGTTGACTTAGCTTACTCTGCCCTCTAAGCCAGGAGGATTAAAAGTGAGTCAGTAAATACAGTCAGGCCAAGCAGCATGGTTCTGCTGTTGGATGAAAGCAGTTGGCATAGCAGGAGCTAGACATTGGTTAACCTAATAACAGCTGCCTTTTTTCCCAATATGACTCTTCTTGCATCTTTGATGCAGTTCTCTCATGGGAGCACCTACCTCCCAATTTAATAACTTCTGGTTATTTTACATTTGGAATTATTTATGAATCTGTACAATATAATGCAAATTTATGATAATAATGGCCAAATAAAGCTGATGGTTAAAAAGGGAAAATAGTGAGTATTCTGTATTTTTTAAATGGACCTTTTTATTGTTAAGTGTGTCACAGCCCTGCAGTGTTCACAAAGTTCTACCGCTGATCCTGGCACAGAATGCTGAAAATATTGCAATAATGTCAGGGAAATGCATAGAAGCAAAAGAATGCATTTTTAAATATTTCAGCTATATTGTTTCAGTTGAAATTTGAAATAATCTGTTTGGAAATAAACTTTTTAGGTGTGAAGTTAGAAACTGAATCTATTTTCTGGTGAGTGACAATGGACTTCGCCAAGTGTTAAATCCCACAGCTGCAGTGAGTGACTGCTCTTTTTTCTTACCCTGCTTGACCTCAGTATATTTTTCACTGCCTTTCCAATGGACCATGCTTCTGGACTGTCTTAAGGAAGGTAACATACTTTCTAGTTTTTCCCTATTTTAATTGCTATCTCATGCTGTACTGGTGGCAATTTTCTGTTCTTTCCTCATTCTTATTCTTAAAGAATACTTCAGTTCTTTGACTTCATTGCTTTTTTATTCTGTTCTCACTGCTTCTAATGTCTTACTACAGATATCAAACAGAGATATCAATGTAAAGAGTAGTGCACTTAGAGCAAGCTCTCTCTCATTTCACCTGCTTGAGTCTTGTATCTTGTTTCCTTGTCTGAGCAGTTTTCTAAACGATATGTTAGGACTATGCTATAGCAATCTATTTTCAGCTTTAAAACTTATGGTCTTTGTTTCTTCTCTTGCCAGGCCTAAAAAAATGAGGGTTTTACTTCCCATCAGCTACTTTTATTTGGCTTGTGCTGCAACTATCTTTAGACACTGTCTTTATTCTACTAAGGCCTTTGTTTCTGTTGCAGTTGTGCTAGGGCATTCTGAAAATTAAGCATGTAATTAAGTGTAATTTAGCATCAATATCTAAAATAATTTCTAAAGTATTTATAATAATTTTTCTTTTGATAAAGTGGAAAACAAAAGATCTAATTTTTTTAAGGGATAAAACTATAAAATGTAACAAAAAGCCCGAAACCTTGGTAACTCAATGAGCATAATTAAAGGACAGCATTTCATTCCCTTTTTTATTGTGTCCCTAGTTAGAGTACACAGATTGCTACATCTTGCTACTCCCTCAGTAAAGTTAGCTAGGAGATTTGTACAAACATCCCTTTGTTGTATTTCTCCTCTGGGCTTGTTCTCTTCAGAGACTCTATGATCCTTTTTGGGAAATGACTGTTGGGTCTTGTGTATCCAAAAATGCTCCATACATTGCTGACACTACCAGAAATAAGCAATAAGATTTGTGAAAGGTCTCAGAGATTTTCAGCCAGCCCAATAATAAAGGATGATCACAGTTACAGACAGGGACAGAACATGCATTAGATGCTATGTAAATCTCAGCTGAACTCCAAATGCAGGGCACGAGCAGAATTTAGACTTTCACTGAGAAGCACATACATAAATGATTAAATATGAGACAGAGCATCTTGAAAAGATTGAGACTCATTAGAAGTTATATGGAAATAAAATATCATGGCTTAACCTGGCAGGCAGGAAAACACCTCCCAGCAATTTTCTCACTCCCCCCACAGTGGGATGAGGGAGAGAATCAGGAAAAATAAGGTAAAAGCTATTGTTTGAAAGGACAGAAAAGGGAAGGTACTACTACTACTACTGATGATGATGATGATAATGATAAGAAGCATACAAAACTAATTATGTTCGACACAATTGCCCATCACCCACTGAGTGATGCCTGTCCCCAAACAGCAGACTGCCACCCTCCCAGCCAGCTCCCCTCATTTTTATAGTTCAGCATGGTGCCATGTAGTTTGGGATATGCCTTTGGTCAGTTGGGATCAGCTGTCTGAGCTCCATCCCCTCCCTGCTTCTTGTGCACTCCCATCGTCCCTACTGGTGGGGTGTGGTGGGGAGCAGAAAAGGCCTTGAATTTGTGTAACCCCTGCTCAGCAACAACTAAAACATCAATGAGTTACCAACAGTGTTCTCATCCTAAATCCACACTACAGCACTGCACCAGTGACTAGGAGAAAAAATTAAATCCCCCCCAGCAGAAACCAGGACCAAAAAAAAGTGTAATAAGGTATTTAAGAAACACAGATAAGAAATTAATTGAACCATACATTCTATGATAGATGGCAGGGCAGAATTTAATTCTTGAAAAAATAGATTAGCAACTGAGTATAAAAATGGGAGAAGGGTTTGATTTAAAAATGAAAGGCATAGAAAGAGAAAGATCATACCTAAAACTACATAGAACCCTTAAATTTAAGCCTTTCTGAGATCCAATATTGAAATCCAGTTCTGTAGGGATTTTTTATTTTCATTGTTCTGTTCATTTGGTATTTCTGATTTTTTTTTTTTTTGTTTTTTGCTCCTCATCTTTGTTCCTTAGCTAGTTTTACCTTCCTGAAATATCTGCAGGAAAAAACACAGTGCTACCACACACTTTGTCCAGGACACCTGGTCCAGTCTCACTGAGGTTCTCTAGGTGAAGGTGAGAGCCAGGGTGAGAGAGGGCTGTGGCTGACAGTAGGGAAAGGCAGGATACCCTCTGCTTTTTCCAGTTGCTTTGGTGTTTGTTTGTGCAGTGGGAGTGATGGCAAGCCCTTTGCTTTATACCTTTTAGAATTTGTTTAGTGGATTAAAGTTGGGAGACAGTTAACTTGAACAGAACTTTCTTCTAAAGGTTTTGTTGTGGTTTTGTTCTTAAATTAAATTTTGTTTCCCATTCCAGTATTACACTTGAGACCATCATACAAACACTCCTCTTTACACAGATTTTGCTGCTCTAATTAATTCTCTTCTTTTCTTCTGTAGTCTCCCATCTCTCCTCCCTTCTGAAACTAGATCAAATAATAGAGGCAGGCTTCCAACTTTTTTGTTTGATGTGCTTTTATCACAAAATGAAGCAAAAATATAAAGTGTGACTTTCTTATTATGATACTGTTGGTTGCTAAAATGAGGTCTCTGTGAAAAAAAAATAAAAATGAGCTTTTAAGATATCAATCAGCCATTTGATAAAACCTCTCACTCTCCAACATGTGCCAAATCTTAGAAACGCACCTGCTGTTGTTATATTAGTTTTAAGAACTCAGAGATGAAGGGTATAAAGTATCTCAGTTACCAAGCAGACTGCAGGATAATCCACTAATCCAGAGAGATGAAAGGAAATGCAGATTTTATGCCCTCTTGAGAGTGGCAGCCTGTCAAAAAATAGATCCTTCTGCTCAGTTTGCCAGAAAAAGAAAAGAGAGAGAAAAGGTCTCTATCTCAGAGACACAAACACACATACATGGACATGATAAGAATGGCTGTGCTACAGCAGCCAACATAAATCAACACCCCTGGTAGAAATCAATGCCAAAACGTATATTGATATGTACACCTGTTTCTTTTATGATGGGAAAGAAAATATATTTGGGGGAGTAAGTAATTCTCTTTGCACTTTAAAAATATGAGGAGAAAAAAATCCAGGATATCTAAAAGATAAAAATCCGAAGAGGATTATATTCTATTATGCAGAATAAACATTTTCTTCACAATATGCACTAAAAAATGAAAATTGTACAATAGAAATGTTCTAGAAGAGTTTTAAGGTAACTTATTCAAATAAAAATCATGGCCAATATACAACACTTGCATGTTGCAGGGGTTTTGGAGGTCAGATTCTTCTGCCTTTATGCATGACAAATTCTACATTTACTTGCAATTAGTAATTGCCAGTAATAAGAGACTAAGACAAATTTGAATTTGCATTTTGTAATGTAGTCATAAATTTTCATATGAACCCCACATGCATATGAGAGATTTTTTACTGGAGAAAGTGACAATATTATTTTGAACACAGGAAAGAAAACAGTGTGATCATCTCCATTTCTCCAGGTGCCTTGTATTTTACCTATTTTTTATCTTCCATATTCACAGGGTGCATAAAGTGAAGGTGAGGATGGAAAAGCATAGCAGGCAAAATGTGGATAGAGTCAGCAGTAAAAGAAAAAAATGCATGCTGTCCTCTGCTGTGCAAAGCAAGCGTAATTGCTGACAGGAAAAATTTCGCACTTCTGGAAGGAAAAAATAACCAAGAGAAATTCTTCACAAAACAGAAGAAAAAAATCTGAAAAAGAGTGTATATTGTTTTCCATTTCATGGCATAAATTATGATTAACTTTGATTTAAACAAATTATGTGAATACATTTGGCTGGTCTGTAATTTGTATTCTGTAGGTGTTTGTTATAGATTTTAAATAGAGTATTGTTCATTCTCTGAGAGGATGTGTCGTGATCACAACTAAATGATGACAAACATTTAAACATACAAGTATTACTTTAGTTCAAAAGCACAGTAAATTAAACAAATTCCTTTGAACTTTTGATAATAAATTAGTGAATACTCATATATAGTACTGCTAGTGTTCCTGCATTCAATAGATAAAACTATGTATGTGTGTATAAGTGTGCATACTGTTTGCAAGACTTTTTTTTACGAAATACATTGAAAATCTGACCAATCTACCTGAAGTGGGAAGTCTGATTTGCTGGGGAAGAAGTGTCATGATTCACAATACAGATACTGCTTCTAGAAGATGAGATGCTAGAAACAAGGTGTTAGAAATCATCTTCACTGTGTGTTAGGGAGCAAGGGGGTTAGGAACAGGAAGGCATTACCTGCACTTGAGAGAGGGAGAGGGGCTTGTCACTGTCACAGGGAGACACACGGGACGCAGCCAGTGCACAGGCTATAACCACGTAGTAGAACTCAGGACGCTCTTACCTCCCTGTTAAAACCCTTCTTATGCAATAGAATTGGTGCTTCTGAATTGCCAAAGAAGCCCCACAATTTCTTCCTGGCTCCTTATCCTTATCCTGGCTGTAGCTTGGTTGACCTTCAGCTTCTGTTGCTCTTGGGAGCAGCAGAGGACTTGACCAGGTAAGGATAGACAGGGATAGGATCTCTGGCTTCCTGCAAGGAAATGAGCGTGGCCACAGCTGCACTGCTGCCCGCTGGTCGCAGTGGGGCTGGATAGCAGCGGCTGTGTAGTACTGAAAGAGATTTGATGCTCTGCAAACCCGCTCGGCAAAATCTGTTTCCTTAAATGCTGTGTTAAATGGGAAGGTTTGATATGGTATGAAATACCCCCTGTTAGGATAATTATGGGAGTCCCATGAAAAGGACAGGTCAAGGAACACTTAGTCCTTGGACTTTTCCATGGGTTTTACAGATATTTCAGAAGAACAGTGTTAAGAAGAGATTTCAAACAGAGCAGTGAGATGGCTTTTTTGTATATTTATGCAGAGAAAAAGGCACAAGGTGGGGAAAATAAGAAGGCTCTGCAATCCCAGAGTATTAGTATTTGATGTTAATATTCATCCTATTATGCAGAAATGCAAAATTAGACTTAAACTCTTAGAATGCTCTGAGGCTTCTACAAAAATAGTGAAATTAAAACCATTAAGATAAAGATGATACATAGCTGCAACACATTTTAATGATGGTTTATTAAAACAGAAGTACAGGGACAATAATAATTGAACTGAATACAATTTTGGAAAATGCCAGTTAAACCCTCCATAATGCAAATGGACACAATGACTTAATTTGGCTTTTGTGTACCTCACTAGCATCCCTCCTGACAGTGTGGTGGGTAAATTGATATGCTATAATATTCAGTTCCTCTTCACGCAATCTTTGCCTTGAAGTTGATGGTAATTATAATGAAAAAAGGCTTCTGAACAAACCCAGTTTCATAAGGACTCAGTACAGGTACAAATATCACTCTCTCTTCAGGTTCTTCTTTTTTACCATAACATTGCAGTTATATCTATTACATAGAAAAATATGTGCAAACCCAAAAGAGACAGAGAATTAGGTGTTTGCAGATGCTGAGGATTTGGAAGAACCTTCCTTTTTTGAAAGTGTCTGGTGGGGACTTGGATGTCAATACTTTTTTGCTTAAGGAAATTTGAGTGGCCCTCTATTCCAGCAGTAAAGTCCTCAAGTCACTAAATTATAGTCTGTGCCTTTATCTGGGAATACAATTCTCTCCTATTGCTGATGCTGTAGTTAAGTCTGAGGAATCAAAATACCATTTTTCAGGTGTTCTGCAGTGAGGTGTTCTCGGTCCATCCTGCTGAAGAAAGTTCACCTTGTGTAGTACACTGAAATATTTATTGCGAGTAATTCTATGGCCTGGTTAGGACATTTAAAAAAAAAAAAAAGTCCTACTTTCTGCTTGGCTCATGTGAGCAACGAATGTCCTTGCATAATTAATATTCAATTTACCACCCTCACCTCAGAAGTGAGTGATCTTAAATCTCACCCCTAGTTCAGTGCATGTTTAATTAGGAATGCAACGTGAAATTGCCCTGATAAGCAAGAATTAAAGCTCCTTCTCTTTGAACAAGGGGTTTGGACTATCTTTTTTGAAGGGGTCTGACAATTCAGATAGGTCAAAGGTGCAAACCAAGGCAATATGTCTGACTTTTGGTAGACTCTATTTTCTTCAGCATTAAGAGATTTTTTTGCTCTAGGATTTTCTTTTTACATCAGAAGTGCATTTTTCAAGTGACTCTCCTAGTCAGAGCTAGTTCCTGTACATTGGTTCACACCAAAACACAAAGCCTGTGATCCAACTGCACACAGGACGTCTGTTCAGAGGGTCAGAACCGCATTAGTCTGAAGTAGCAATCCCTGAAAGTCATATAGCAGAAATGCAAAGCCCTAATTGCTTTTTCTCTCTGCAAATTTGCAGTGGCTGGACTGCACTTCCTCTAATGCAGACAAAAGCCTTAACTTCACCTTTGCTGCAAGAGTGATTTTCTTTTTGGGTGACTTCAGCCTACATATGAATCATTTAGAGAGGACCAAACCCACAATTTCTGACATTTCCATGGGTAAAAATGAAAAGGATTTGTTTAAATTATAACCCACTTTTGCTACATTTGCAGATTTGATTTGCCCCATAAAAAGTTCCCATGCATATTTGCAGCACAAGTTGAACTATAATTCTATGCCCAAACATTTGCACCTGTATTATATTTCAGGAATAAAAGTCAAGAAACTATCTGGATTAGCACTAATTTTCAGTATAAAACACCACAATGTGCACGACTAATCATTATTTTATGGTAGGGATATAGGAAGGCGGACAATACAAGTTTTAAAAAGGGAATGCAAAATCTTTTCTTAACAAATTCCTAGATATTATCTTCTGGGGTATGCTTAATGATCATGAGCTGTTGTCTTATCGTAGACTGCCAAAAATATGGTTCAGAATTGTTTGTGCAGTGAAGTTTCTCAGGAAATTCTCTTCTAATGGGGAGACACATTCTATCTCGATAATAGGCACTATCTGTTGGGTTTTCCATTAGTGATATTCCAACACATGATATTAGTTTTATTAACCGTACCACTACTACTATGTTTTGGGGTTCAAGCCATGGACTGCAGCCATCTTCAAAAAGACATGAAACTAAGCAAGTGAAGAATGAATGATTTGCATCAGCTACAAATGCACCATTCACCCAAATGCTGCAAGCAATTAATTTCAAAAGCTATTCTAATGAATGGTATTCATGCTTCTAAAATGAACTAGGGTGGAAGCTGCCAACTTCTTTCCAGAACAATCTTTGATATGAGACAACATTGAACATGCAGAGGCTTTGAACAAGCAAGTTCAGAAAAGCAGTGGGAGTATTAGAAGTAGTTTGAAATATGAGTGTGCAGATATGTCCTTATGGAAAATTCATGCAAATTATTTCTGGATTCCTTGACTTCATTTTTTCCCTCTAAGATATTAACTATTTTAATATAGCCTGCTTGCTGAATTACAAACAGGAGTAATTTTTGCTGATTATTTATTTCTTTGGCTCCTACTTGTAGCACAGCTGAGTTTTATTTTAAGCAATCTTTTTTACTTCTTCAAATCTCACAGACAGTGCACTCTTGTGCGTGATCTGAATAGATTTAATTGTACTTTATTGGGGCTGGTATGGAGTAAATGTAAATTTAAATTAAAAAAAGAAGAAGGACTAGAGTAAAAGATTTGCCAAATGGCACTCCAAAGGATAACCATATACTTGGTTAACAGAATGTATTTTCAATTTTCATATTCACCCATTCACACTTGTGAAACTGTGGGATATTCCCTGAAGCTTCCTTTTTGTCAAATAGTGTACTCTCACAGACTGATACATTAGCCAGTTGATTCTGATTACACAGACTGTATTTTGAATGCACATAAAAGAAATACATTTTCAGTTGCTTATTCAGAAGACTGAATATTGTGATCAGTGTTAACAATATAAAAATATCTTCTGATAGCATAAAATACTTTATACTGCTGCATTTAAGTCCTTTGTAATCTTTACAGATAAACATCACATCTATTGAAGTTCAGGTGATATACTAAAATCCTTCCCACTGATCCCAGCAAATGTTTATGTGTTATTATACTGAAGGAGCTCTATGGGGTTTTTTTGTGAATTAAGTGAAAATATTGTTGAAGAGAGCAATGGTCCAGTTCTCAATGGGCAATGAAATTGAAGTCATACGCCATTGGAACCGGGGAACCAGATTACAGTTCCTTAACATTATTTATAGGAAAGAAAGACTAGGAAACAAACATTTAAGACATTCAATACCTTCTAAAATCTAAGATGTCCATGTTTCAGAAAAAAATCACTTAAAATTTTGGGATATGTACATGTAACTATGACATAATTAAACTTATGAGTGAAACTCATCTGTTATCCTCTTGTCTATTTTATATTTATGCCTTTTTCACAAATGACTATACGTTTTGCCCTTATTAATTCATGAACTTGTAAGTCCTTTTATTCATGTGTGCTTGGATGACAATGTGTGTACAACTCTTTGGTTAGAAAAGAGCAGGCAGAGAACACAAAATACTTGCCAGATTTCTGTGTTGATGCACCTGAAAACAGAGATTGTCCTGCAAGAAGGATTCATGCTGTTTCACAAAGAGATGAAACATCTCCAGGAGGTTATTTAATATTATAATTATTGCATTTAATTATAATTGCATTTCTGTTAGCAGTTAAAGATGTTAGATCTGAGAACATTTTTAATATCAGTTTCAGATATAGATATATACTTAAATTTAGCTGTCGTCAGTACCAATTTCTGTGAAGGTAAAAAAAAAGTCTGATGAGAAAAACCAAGATCTACAAAAAAAGGGCAATGGCCAAATAACAAAAATGAAGCATAAAAATAACAGTGCCCACCACCCTCATTTTGTGTGAAGTTTTACAACAGTTCAGAAAATTATTGTAGTGCATTTCAAAATGTCATCATAAGATTGATAGGTTATAAGATGACAATGAAAATAAACAAGGTCCTAAGAGTTCGGCATCAGGGAATAGGGATGTACTACCTAATGTTGGCCACAAAGGAAAAGTACAAGGAGAGAAGGAAGCTTAGACAGAAAAGGCTGTTGAAGATTATATTATTCTGGCTTCCCTGAAGAGGTCTCTAGAGAATCTCAGCAGATTTACTGGGTTCAGTAACATAGCTTCTTGGTGGCTGATAGGGAAAAATCATTGCCAAAGAGGTTCTGTTTTTATTGTGTGAGAATGTTTGCAGCCAGCTGGACACTTGGTGTTTGCCCTCAAGAGTTTTCATTGTGAGTGAAAAATCACATCTGAAAAAGTTATGGATGCCTTTGAAAATCATTCCTTGTCTCTATGACTGCTCTCTGTATGGATTTTACCTTTCACAAAAGCTTTGGGGGTGATGTGTGGCCACAGCAGTGCATCAGGCACAAACAAGTTTTCCTACAGCTCAGGTGTTTTAAAGGGCTCTTACTATGTTATAGCCCACTGTCTGCAGCTAGATGCTGGGTTAATTTTAGCCACTTTAGCTGACATCCTTGAAATTAATAGGAATTTTCCCTAATTCTCACATTTGAACCATGCTGTCAAAACATCTTTTAAAAGTTGTCAGAGCCTCAGGGACACAGTTTCTGAAAGAAGTGGCATTAGTAATAAAGCAACACAGAAAACATTTGAGAGTGTAGAGAACTGATTAAAACAGATTCTCTGGTTTGGATCTCAGTAGGCACAATACAGTACATTTTATGACTGAAGATAATTATAGGATATTTGTGTGATTAAGTTTGCAATTTTCATAAAAATCAGAACAAAATATCTTGTTTCTTCTTCAAGCTGACTTTCCTTTGAAGATGTGTTTTCTTTAGCATTAGTAAAAAAGACATTGAATGAAAAAGGTTTATGCCAGGTTGCATTTTTGCAAAACAGTTTCCAAATATAATACTTATTTTAAATAGAAGTTTTAAATATCAAATATTGTGCTATGTCATGTCATATGGTGTAAAAATTTAGTTAAACATTCACAAAGGAGTGCAGAGATGATGGCTGATGGAGCAGCTCAGACTCACTGTGTCCCAGCTCCCTAGCCCAGAGAGTCATTAGCCCATCACAGCCCTGTCTCTGCAGGCTCAGAGGAGCACAGGACAAGTGGGAACACTGGGAACACAAACCAAGGGCTGTGTGAGGAAAGGCTCAGCCCCAGTGTCCAGGTATGTCCCTCATCATGACAGGCCAAGAGGAGCAGCTCCATATCCCCTTCCAGAACAGGGACATGCTGCCTAGAGGTGTTGGACATGTTATGGGATGCTGTGGAAGAGCATTTTGGGATTGCATAAGTCTTACCATGGGATGTTTAGGGAGAAAACCAGAGGTGGAGAAGGGGATAGACCCAGATGATTTGGGGAGGATCAGCTGTGAGCAAATACAGGTGTGAGAGGTTAAACAGAGCTGGAAGTGTGTAAACAGCAGCTTGTCTGGCCATGCCCCACAAGGGTGGCAAAGGCCATGGAGGGCTGGTGTCAGCCTGAGCCAGGAGTGGATTGTGCCAGCAGCTGGGCTGGACTGTGTGCCCAGGGCCAGTGACCAGAGAGCCCCCAGTGAGTGATACCCCCTGCCAGCCCCAGGTGGGACCAGGGCCAGAGCTTGTCTGCCTGCAGTGCAGGTGTGCAAGTGAGTGTGTGGGTGCTGCTGGGGCCTCCTGGGGAGACAGTGTCAGTCAGCTCTGTGCCTACTTACATGTGTGTGTGTGAGGGTCTGAGCAAGCAGAGTGGGGCTGTGGTTCCCCTCATTCACATGACCAGGAACCAGCAGCTGGGGGGACTGCAATCCAGGAGCAGTTACTGGGCAGATTGGGTGTCTGAGCCCAGCTGCAGGTGGGAGCCACACTGCGCCTGTGTGTAGGTGTGTGCTCACCTGTGAGCATGTGTACTCCCACCTATCAACCTCCATCCTGCTCAGACAGAGAGGGGAAACAGGATGAGGCTGTTGGTGCTGCCTGTTTCTGCACAAGTGCTGTGTGGCTGCTGGGGTTGACTGATGTGGGCAAGTATACATGCATCCTAACACCTCATACTAAAGAAATGAGTTCTCATTTTGTATGAACAGGCCACAGATATCTCCTCAAAGTAACACCCATGCTTGGCACGATAAACCAAAAGGTCTTTTGCATCTCCAGACATTGAATATTTAGGAATAAATTTAGAAATTATCAGAATGATGTCTCTTGTGTTTCTGCCAGGACATGTGACTGCCTCCAGAGAGATTTTTGTCAGAGTGCCTCATTAGTGCAACTTAGCTCACTGAATAAATGCAAAGCAGAATCAAGCTAGGCTGAACTGCAAAGTATACAACTGCAGCTATGGGATCCCCCACCTGAACTAACAGATATGTTTGGCAGAGCCAGTGCCATAAACAGTTAAATCAGTAGTGGCAGGAGTCCCTTAGAATCTTAGATGCCAAACTACTGTTTTATTTTGATTTCTATCCTTGAGATTCAATGCATATTATAGCTCATTTTGATTTATTTTTTAATTTTCCAGTGTTTGCTTTCAGTCTTGGGCAGTTTAAGAAAGGCTCAAATTAAAATTCATAACAAAAACTGTCTATGACTTTGCAGTCTGAAATCTTTCTGATGGAGACTGTCTTGACTTTAAACAAAGTACTCTTTTCAAATTGCAGTTTTCCAGGCTAAATGGGTTGTCTTTGACAGCTGATTAAAATATGTAAGTATTATAATTGTTACTGTTCACTATTGTGACGAGTGGTGTTAATGGACTTTTTTCCTTTATAAGTAAATTTTCATGGCAGTTTTGCAAAGCAGATGTAAATTAAAAGCCTAAAATTAAATCACAGCAGCAAATTCCTTTACTTCTAGTAAGTAAAAGAATAATTATAAATTTTAAAATTATGAAATATAATGGTACATAATATAAACAAAATATGCAATAAACAATAATTAAAATAATCTAATAATATATATATAAATAATAATTATTTTATTAGTAATTAAAACCCCTTGTCATACAACAAGTGATGTTGAAGTGATACTTATCACTGGCTAACTACAGTGATAATTATCTTCATTTACACAATTTACACCATTTAAATGGATGCCTTATTGCATATCAAATGACATGCCTAGTTAGCCCATCCTTGGGGTTAATATCTGATCTGATAGTATCTACTTCCTGTCCTTTAGGGAAATATATGCTAATTTATTGTATTTACCTATTTATCATAAATACCATTCACATTTATCCCATTTTATGATTAAAGTAAATAGAACTCTACTTCCATTATGAAGACACCAAGTCTGATGTGTTACTGAAAACACCAGAACAAAGCAAAGTTGGAGACATTGTAGTACAATGCTTTTTGGTAGAGAGACACTGCCCATCTCCAGTCACAGACACCTGCAAATAAACAAGGCAATAGAAAACCTGACGAGTGATTGTTACTGCTTACCTTTCCTCCCCTTCATCAGATTTGGGTTTTTCAAATTTTCCCAGTTCCTAGGCTCTGGTGTGAGGAATTCAAGTGGCTCAGAAAGCAGCTGTGCCATGTGGGCCTCCAAGGGAAAGAACAAATGAGCAATAAGGGGCCATGAAGCCCAGTGGCTGGACACACAGAGGGAATACTCCTCTGAAGCAAAACTGTTATTGCCTCAGGCTCAAAGCAAAATAGAGCCATTGAAGTCAGTTGGCATGACAGGCTGCAATTGTTATTTATATTAAGAATATGTATTAACAGAAGTTATGCCTTTGTCTTTATCTATTGAATTACCATACAACCTCATTTATGAAATTCTGAAGTATTTTGATCCATTTTTTTACCTCATGATGAATAAAGAAGAGTATTTTTGTTAAGACCCAGGGGATTTCTCCTTCCTGTTCTGTTAAATCGAGGCCACTAGTGAAATACTTCCTACTTCAGTGAAAGATATATCAGTATAGATATAGTTACAGATATGTATATGTGTATCCCTGCACTTTATTATCTGCAAGCATGCCTGTCTGCAAATCCTTCAAATCCTATCCCAGGCCTTGAGTCTGTCCAGAATCCAGGCACAGTCCCAATGTCTCCTGTCCCAACTCTACCTTAGATCTTCACAGTCTCTGTTTTCCTCCTCACTGGCTAGTAAGTTTGAGATAAGACAGACTGTGGTGATTAAGTGCAAGACTTAGGCAAACAAGAGCAGTGAAGCAGTGATCAGCTTATATGCACACAAATGGATCCTTACTCTTTCCCCTCTAATTTCCTGCATTTGTTTCTCCCTGATCCACTGTAAGGTTCCCCTTTCCCTGTCATTGCCCTTTACAGTGTGTAATAAGCTTTGCATATTTTCACAATTCTTTTGAAATATCACAGGACAAATTCTACACACAACAAAGTCCTCCTGCAGTCAGTTTGTTCTTTCCCATCAGAGGCTGTTTCCTTCTCAGGAGTTGTGAAGTTCTGGGTGACACTCACTTTTGTGATCGGTTTCTCCAGTGGCCCATCAGCCAGAAACACAAAGCTTAGATCTTTGCCATTAGAAATTCCCAGAGAGTTTTGAGTTGGCAGCAACACCTGTTACCTCGGTGAAGTTTTTGAGGTCCACACTCAACTGCTCATGGCAATATCAGTCCTTCTGATAAATTCATATCTGCTTTTCTACTGCCAGCCTTCAGTATGTTTAATGACAGTTCTTTCCTCCTAAAGACTCCATAAATTGGTGTCAGAAATAATTTGCAGAACAAAATAGTTCCCAACTCACATTGCAAGTATGTGGTAGCACAACCAGCATCTGTGGAAAAGCTCTGTCTGTACTCCTATGTCCCATCCCATGTTGCCCATGCCTTTCAGGGCTTTCAGGATTATCTTCTGATCCTGCCAGGTAAATATGGTTTTAGCCAAAAACCTGGCCCCAGGTGAATGCAATGTTCTGCCTGAAAAAATGCAGCCACTGCTCTGTCCACTAACATTATTCCAGCCATTTCCTCTACTGGAAAACTAAGCGGCATTGACTTCAGCAAAATCAACATCCATACTTATCAGTCTGTTTCCTGACTGCTTATTTCTTTTTTTTTTCTATGGAAATGGAGGACCTAAAAAAAAGGATTTTGATTTTTTTTCTGTGAAGAGTTGTGGCGATTTATTTCAATCTATAATGAGAAATTGTAACCTCTAGAAAGTACTTTTAGGAGAAAGTAAATGCCAAAGTTGTAAGTGCATATTTAATATTGTAAAAAACCCACTTTATGTATCTACAGGAGCACAGTATCATTGCTGTCTCTACATTATCCATCTCCTTATCATACAGTACTTACCTATTTGCTACCCTTAGCTATATAATTCCCTTGACAGAGAAGAATGATATTTGCTTTTACAAACACACATATTGAAATGCACACAGCACCTCAGGATTGGGCACAAGACTAAGAAGCAAGAAACACTAATACTCTCGCTTTAAAAAAAAAATATTTTGCACAAAATACATATAGTGACATGGAAACAGAGGAGAATAGAAATAAAGAATCTGAAAGACCACACAGAGTAAGGCTCACATAAGTGGAAGCAGTTTGTGGTGAAGATTTTAAGTAGTGATTGAGTTTAGTAGGAAAAAAGCGATTATTAGAAGACCAAGACATTTCAGATTTTATAAAAGTGTTTTTCAATTAAATAAATTTCTTCTCTTTTAATAAAAAAATTAATTTAAAACTTTCTTACCTCTATGGATCACGAAATTGTCAATTATGCGGACTATATTTTCCTTCTCAAATCAAGAACTAGTGACAGCCTATGTTCACGACATTCACCTGGGGAAGATTTAAATTCTTGGTAAAAATAGGATCAGATGATTTAATTTTGAGCATCTCTGACAAATCTTAACCCCCTAATCCTTTCTGGGCTAGTGCTCTCTCATTCGCTTCCCCCACTTTCTCATCCCTAGTACTTTTGTCAAGGAAAAGTTAAAAAGCCCCACAACATGTGTCTGATATCAAGATATTCTTGATGTGGAATAGTACTAGAAGAAATATTTCCCTGTAATTCTTCCTCTGTAATCCATGCTTGCCAAGGCAGGAAAAGGTACCTAGTCAGGGAGAAACAGCAAGTAGCCCTTTTCCTGTTTAAGTTTCATTGCATAATTTTCCTTTGCATCCCTACATCTACAGAGAAAAAATGGTTGATTGTTTGCCTGGTTTCCAGTGATCAATTTCTTATCTCTTTGTCTGCTGGTTTACAAATTGCTTGGGAGCAACTGATGAATAAGTGATCGCCAGATATGTGTTTTACATGCTGCTGCAAAAGGTCGTAAAAGCCTGAAGGTAGGATGAACTAAATAGGAAAAGGACAATTATTCATAATTTCAAGGCTTTTTTTCTGTCCAGAAAATTGTCCAGTATTTTTTATTTCCTAACTTCTTATGAGGTTGTAGCCCAAAGTATCTTGCTAGATGTTTCTGAGCATCTTTCTCCTGACATCTGGTTTGCACATGCCTGCAGCTTTCTTAAAAAAGCTGACATTGTCATTTACATTTAGCTCATTTCCCATCTAGACCTGATGAGATTTCTCTTCATAACCTAGGCGTATAAAAGACAAGGAAGGTTTTTCACAGCTCAGGAACTGCATCACAGCACCTCTATTATTTAAGCTTTCTGTTCCATAAGGAACCTTTCTATTTTTTTATTTAATATTTGCTGTGAATTCAGGTTAGTGTATATTCCACTATTCCAGCTATGAAAATCACTATACTGTGAAAATGGTGAGCAAAATTGGTACAGCAACAACTACAAAATTTCGAATACCTTCTCCCATGCCAGCTGTGCATAAACATCTGTATCTACTCCTGTTTAAGCAGTTTATGCTTACACAAATTTATTAGATTATTGAGACCTATCAGTTTATTCTTTTCTATTTAGAAAAAAAAAATTCTCTTAAGGTCAAAGAGAGAATGTCTTTGGGGTTTTTCATCACTTTCTGTGAGACAATGCACAGGTGAGCATCATCCACCAGACTTTTGACTCATTCACTCTTTTCAAATATGTGCTGTGTCACTCACTCACTCTCTGCAGGCTGTAAGATACCTTGATGCCTCTACAGTCTCCCTTTCAGATCCCCAGTAAGTTATATCGATTTCCTCACTGTGTAGAGTATTGTTACCATCACTGTACCCATGGAGCATTGCTTAACTATTTTTTTTTACTTGGTTTCTCATCACTGATCTTTTAAAACTGGTGGTGCAAGTGTTTTAACTTTTTTCACTGAAAGGTAGTTTCTTTCTTTTCACAGCGTATATATTGGTTTTTTCTCATGCTGCCTTTATGGTCTATTTACTCCAAAAGAAAAATAACTTAAAAGTGTAAATAGGCTCATACTTATAGAAATTAAAAGGTAGCTGAAATAATAATACTTCTGAAACTTCATACAAATAAAAAGCTCTGTAGCCTCTGGGTCAAGAACCAAGACATACTAAAATTGAATTAATCTGCTTTTAAACCAAGTGTTTGGTCAAGCAACTCAAAAATATGTGAACTGGGTTGGGTCCAGAATTTAATAGAATGTGAAATATTTTGTGAACAGCACATTTCTGTGGCTTTATTTCTTCTCTTAGTGAAAGCGCAGCACTGCACTTTTGGAAACTTTTTCCCAGTTTGCCTTAGGTATCACCTGCTGAATAGAAGAGGATAAGAACAGACAACAGAAGATGGCAGAGGCCACCTGTACACCATGTGACATTATAGTTCATACTCCAAATGAGGTTTTTCTGATAGAGAGTGCCTGTCGTCACTAAAGACTTCTCTGTCTCTATAGCATGCCTAGACATAATTCATAGCGCCCCAGGACCCATAAAAAAGCTCTAAGGAGGCATGAGTCAAACTGAGACTCACAACTTTTTGCACTGCTTTATCCCTAGATTGGTTCTGATCAAAGTGAAAAGTGAAAAGTGAGCAATAATTTTGTCAAGGAAAGGAAGGTTTGATTTGCTGGCCTCTATTACCTATGGCAGATTGTAATTTTTATTTCAATTTACATTCTGAAGCTTTCTGTATTTTTAAAATTGTTAATTGTATATTTTTATAATATTGCTCTTTAAGGGACTATAAAGGCTGCTAAATTGTCAAACAGTAGGTGAGACATTAATTGCTGTTGCACGCTGCCTTATGATTATGCTGAAAGTACTTATGGTTGAGGGCCAGCTGTAGACAAATGTTTAAGAAAAAATGCTATCAAGATTGCTTGAAAATAAATCAGATTATTTATAAGAAATTTAGTGCAGTAAATTTGAGGAAGTGCTTTCTACAGAAACAGAACACTCAAGAGCAACAATAGCTCTTCAAGTGAATTTGTCCACTAATTCTCCCAAGCTGGCCTTGTCAGTAGAATTATTGAAAGAGGCCATAAAATCCCTCAAATATATTATCTGATAACAAACCTCCCAGAAGCCATGAATAATCTTCACTGTATTTGTGAGATTAAATAAACCAGCTGGGATTCATTAAAAATGGTTTATAGTATACAATACTGTTAGTAGATGGTTTCAGTTAGCAATAGTTTGTCACAAAACTCCTCTGTACTCTGCTACAGTCACTGAATCTTCATAGACATTATTATTTTATTAATACAATAATCAATGCTTACATAAGACCCATGTGTGCAAAAAAATTTGACATTCTAATCTATGCTTAGAGCTACTGGCAGCCAAACTCATAATGTTTAGAATTTAAAATTTCTGCAATAATTTTACTGGAAGTATCCGAGTATTACAAATTTGTTGTTTTTCATTTTTGTGCAAAACTCCTATATTCCCTTCTAAAAAAGACTGCAACAAAAAAATTTGAGCACAGGCTTAATTCTGAGCATGTAATATCAAGGTATTTAGTTGCACACATTTATATCTTAAGCAAATACATTCTCTAAGCATATGAGTAAGCAGTTTTGCTGTCTTGGGATTAGAATGCCAACAAAGTCTGTATGCAAATCCATTAAAATAAACATCAAATATCTGCTTAACTCCTGTGCTGAATTATTGTCTTTCAGTCTGGTTAGCTACTTTTTACCAGTCATCTCTTGAATTCAATCTCTACTTTACCTCTCCAAAGTTCATTGAGCAATGTACTCTGCTCATATTTCGGTTGTCCTACCACTAAAGGGATCTGGTTTTCTACAAAATATGTGGTGGAACATAAGTTATTTCCAAAAAAAACCACCCAAAATAATCAGTGCGTTGTGATTTTTTAAAAAATTCTTTTAAAATAATTATTATTAGGATGCAATACTCCACTGTTTGCAGATAAGATGTAGGCGTATATAGTTGGGGCTTAATTAGGATTGTCACAGAACTTCAAAACACAAGAGCATTAGAGTCAATCTAAGTTTGCAGTCTAATATCCAGCTGAAACAATCACACAATTATTTTGTGATATGACTTTCATCTTACATATTTAAGATCTAAGTAGAAGTTCTTTTGGAAAACATTAATAACATTGACAGTGCATAATATAAGGTCAGTTGTATCTACCATATATATCTTACCATTCAGTGTCAAAATTTTGTAGATATTGCAGGAATATTAGGTGCAGGAACTCAAAATGGAAAATGAAAGGTCTAAACCTCATTGGAAAATTACCTGCCCATGAGAATGTTTGCACATCCTTCTCTTTTCTCTAATTCTTCAGTCACAAAGACAGTCCTCTAGCAGCTTTCATGTAGAAGCAGATATTTTGAATATACAGAAACTGTTTAGTTTATACAAGTAACATGATAACTTGTGTGGAAGGCACTAGGACTGGGGAAATTTGAAGTTTCTAGAGAGTTTACTCCACATAGTGTAAAATTCTGCTTTCCACATAAATAATCCTCTTCACTGTAGAAATTTCCACTGTATCAGAAAAATGGTGTTTATCCTGGAGATTTTACTTGCTGTGTTAGATAGCCTTGGCCAGGTCATGGAGAGCTCTTACGATAAGAACAAAGACCTTGAATTGATTCGATAATCTGTGAGAGGACAAAATAACACAGAAAAGATAAACTTGATAATGTTTGTGATAGTTTATGCTGAAGAGAAATGGTGCTGGAGTATTTTTTACTGGTTGGATTTCCTAAGGCTTAAAGTTGTTATGTGCAATATAGGGAGGTACGACATTACAGATGAAAAATGGCATGTGTGACTCAGTGGAGTCAGGTTATTTTCTGATCAGATGGTCTACAATAACCAAACTAAAGGCAGCACTGCAATGAAAGATTAACATAGCTGCATTGCTTGTTCTAGGATTGATGAAGGCTGCTACTTACCTAGTTTAGGATTAACTCTACATGTTGTGGCTGACCACGGCTGGCCATTAGTTGCACACCAAGCTGCTCTACTACTCCTCTTCTAAATAGGATACATGAAAATATATTGAAAAGCTTGTGGGTTGAGATAAAGACAGGGATTACCATACCACAAAAGGCATAACAGACCCAGTTTAAGGGAATCAGTTTAATTTATTATCAGTAAATAACCAAATCGGATAATGGAAAAAAAGAACAAATATAGAAACAACTTTCTCCCACTCCTCCCTTCTTCCTGGGCTCAACTTCACCCCCAAATTCTCTATATCCTCTCTGCCAGCAGTGCAAGGAGATGGTGAATGGGGGTTGCAGTCAGTTCATAACTCTTTGCTGCTTCTTTCTCCTCATGTTCTTCGCCTACTCCAGCATGGGGTCTCACCCATGGGATATGGCTCTTCGTGAACTTCTCCATGGGCATTTTCCTCAAGAAAGGTTCCAGAATGAGTCCCTCCCTCAGGATGCAGTCCTTCGGGAACAGAATTCCCCAGGGCATCCCAAGTCCTGTCAGCAAAACCTGCTCCTGCAAAAGCGTTGCTGCAGGCAGCAGTTTCCTGCCAGGACCCTGCTCCAGCACTGGCTTTCCAAGGGCTGCAGTTTCAGGGTGGTTATCTGCTTCACTGTGGGTCTCCCCGTGACAATCTTCATCATGGCTTGCACAGGAATCTCTGCTCCACTGTCTGGATCACCTCCTCCCTCTTCTTCACGTTGGATCTTGGTATCTGCAGAGTATTTCTCACATATATCTCTCACTCCTCTCTCCAAGCTGCTGTTGCACAGAAGTTTGTGCCCTAATTGTTTAAATAAAAAAAAAAATCCCGCTGCTTTTTCTACAACTCTTCAAAATGTCCTCTACTACATTTTCAATCGTCCTTATGTTTCTTCAGCTTCAACCAATAGACTGTTCTCATTCCAGTACTAGACATCCTGATTGCAGCTGTTTGGTCATATGTCATAAGTATAATCCTGCTAATTCCATATATTTATGTCTAAATTTGCCCTTTTCTGCCCCGCATAAATACCAGTCTAATTACTCTGTATTACCTTTGTGTTTCTTCTAACACCTATAATTTCTTCTGTTGTTTCCATAGCTTCAGGAAAGCTCTTCCTGGATGCTAATGTTCAACTTTGTAATAACCTCTTTGTGAGCAGGCTGTTATTTACTAGTTGTGTACACTGCACCTAGCACAACAGGGAGCCCCATGTTTGAAACATTCAGACACCTCAGTAATAGAAATTATAAATAACAAAAAAGCAGGGTGAACAGTATTGAGTTTGGCAGATTTATGAGGAAACAGGTGAAAAAAGCACAGATGAAATCAGAACTGGATGTTGATGAAATAGTACCCAGCATCACTTCATGGTAATATTACACAATTGGTTTTCAATGATTAATGGGCTTGCAATATGGAGGTGATGAGATGACCTATATTTAAGACTCCATTTTTTTTATTAGGAAAACAAATGCAATATTTGAATTTGCTAAAGAATTCCAGAAGGATTTTTTCTCTCTTCAGTATTCTCTTCCTCATGCTGTATTTTTCCCAAACCACAGAAGTCAAACATTCAAGGAAAGATGTTTCAGCATGGCAAAAGGTAAGAGTGAAATGATGTGTCTGTACTCACCATGCCTTTCACAGTCTAATAAATTTTGTTCCAGAAGTTTTCTACTCCTTTCATTTCTTCAGAAAAAAACATGGATAGAGCTGTGCACTTTTGTCTGAGATGGTAATAAAGGTATGTAACAAAGTGCAAATGTCATGTCTCTTCTCAGTGGGGCTCATAGAGGGGGTCAGAATACACCTTTGAATTCATTGTTCTAGTTAACTTAAAAACCCAGTTAGTCAAGTTGCCACACAAATATTGTCAAAGACTCAGAACTCATTTCTGTGAACTCCAGGCATTAAATAGTGACTGATCACAAATTCCTATGGAGAACAAGGACTTTTTTTCCACCTTCATGATATAAGAGATTTTATCATTCCAAGCATGTCTGCTGCTTGTAGGCTGCTAATGCAAGCTCTGATTACTTAGATAGGTATCTGGCTTTTGTCATGTAGAATCAGCAACTCCAGTGGCAAAACAAAGGAAACTGGAACTTTGAAGTGAGGAAAATTCTTGCTGAAGCACTAGATGCATCAGCATCAGAGGCAGCAAAAGGTTAATGTTCAGTGCTGCTGCAGTAAGTGACTTTCAGCACAGTGAGATTTCACTGCATAGAAGCTGATCCAGTTTGCTGTTCTGAAGGCAAGGAAAAGCTGGCTGAGTTGGGTACCTGCAATTAGGAGGGCTGTCTTTAAAAGCTTGTGTCTTTAAAATAGGTAAAAAGGAAGAAAAAAAGTACACACTGTTCCTTCTGTCAGAATAAGTAGTATTATTGCACATGTGTGCAACTTTTGTAATATTTCTATTTTTAAGCAATTTTGAAAGTGCCAGATCCATCTATTTTCTGGCTTCACTCGTGCAACTCTGAAGCCAAAGAACTTGGCATCCTGAATGTTTTAGAAAGCCTCAACTTTTGCAGAAATATGTACTTTGACCCTGACAAATGGCAGGGAAAATAAATAAATTCTGTACAGTTTTGGCATAGAAATTTCATTAAAGATTTGTGAATAAGTCCCTCAGAACATAAGTGAATGCCACAACTAACTTCAGTCACAAGATCCAATAGTTGGATGGCTGCCAAAATTCAAATTCCTCTGGAGAGTTTTTTCAGGTTGACAGCACAGCACTGGCAAAGGTAATTGTGATTGAAATTAAGGATAGAATCCTTTCTAAAAAATTGTATACTAGCGATAGTTAAGTAAAGTACTGTGTGTATTTTATATTCTTATTTTGTTTTCCAGTTTAAAAATCTGACTTTAATATTTTGGGAACTTAATAAGCAGCAAAAAGACACTAAGGTATTAAAATTTACTAATAATCTTATTTTTTTTATTTTATCCACAAAGGAGTCATTATGTAAATTATGTTACAGTTAACCAAGGTGAATCACGTATTTAAAAATCTCTAACCCAGTCTCTTTATGGCATTTAAACATACGTGTGTCTTCTATGACCTTGAATAGTCCCAGTAACTCACAAATGTGCTTACTTTCTCTGCTGAATCATTATTTAGTTTGATATTTTTCTGCCACATTCAGCATTCTGCTTAGTAATAGACAACAGAGAGCTGAATATTGTAGGTTGTTGTGTTTGGTTTATGTGGCAAGATTTTGGTGGTGGGGGAGGGCTCAGGGGTGGCTTCTGGGAGAAGGTGCCAGTAGCTGGTATAATCTTAGAAACTTGGAAAAGTTTGCAATGTTTGCAAAGTTAGTCCTAAAGAGTCATGTGTCCACAAACCAACTACCATTTTATTGGTGTTCTGAAAACACTGGTCTGTACCCTTTGTATTACAGAATGCTTAAATATTAATTATTTAAAAATCTCTTTGATATAAATCAGAAACCAATTGTATGTGCATATCTCTCATTCACGTAATAGAGGTAAGACACAAAGGACTGTTTTATCTTTTATTTTTAGTTACAGATGGAAAGTAATCTGCTGTAACTATCTTATCTATTGTTTTTCTCTATCATTTGATGCCTTCAATAATTTTACATTCATTTCCTTCATTTGATTTGCCTATTCTGATCAGTTTGGGAAAAGTAACTTTTTCCCCCTTTTCTGGAAAGGAGAAAGTATTCTTCCTTCATTTACTGAAATGTGTTACATGCACCACTAAGATAACTAGAAATATAACTCCAATTGTAAAATGCAATGCTTAGAAGCATACCAGATGTTCTCAAATATGTGGGCAACTCCCAAAGTGCAGACACATCATCAGCAGTCAAACCAACCCTATATTTTAACAGTCTAGAGGGCCAAGATATCCTTTTAAAGTATTTTTCTATTTTCTGGCTTCTTTCAATTATTCTTTTTTCTCCATACTTATAGTACTTGCTCAATAGATCTGGCTCTATTTTGTGGCAGTCAGTCTGTGATTATAAATAAAGCTGAAATACTGCTACCTGTCTCGACCAAATAGTTTTCTCTTTAAATCCTGACTTTGATTGCAAATAATGCAGAGTAAAGTCAGAGACTGGAACTCTGTGGCGGATGGAAAATATGTGACTTCAGTGCATGAAAAGGGCTCCTGTCTCATTCCTTCAATGCAGTGCCTTACTCATGGGAGGAACACTTTAACACTTGAAGAAGCCATCAAACTCACAGCAGCACTCTATGCAAAATGGTAAGCACCTGTCTATCATATGAGAGGAGCAGGGAGGGAAAGGATCTTTTTTTTCTTTTCATCTTACTTTTTAAGCCATGCAGATGTTCTTTGCCTTTTGATTCTTTAAAAGAAGGCATCTGCTTGATTAACCTATTTCCAAATATCTATAATTTGCATATTCTTTCTTATTTTAATAAGAAGTTTGTGGGTGGAATCAAAATGAGAAAACAGATATTTATCCTGTTATGACACTCATAAGGAAATACCCTTTGCCCATTAGAGTACTTTAATAAGTAGGGTCGCAAGACATGTCAAGCTTGGTGAGTGTAGTGTGGAAGCAATGCTTTGCTATTGTCCCATGGCAGTTTATGAATTGACTGTGTACAAAAACCACATCCTTCCTATTGTATTTTCCTGTTCCTGCCTCTTAGTTAGTGAACAATAGCAGAGTTGACTCCCTTTCCTTTTGATAAACAACTTTTTAAAACAGAAATGCAAGGCCACAAATCACTAAGATGCAGTTTAGTGTACTGTGGGTAGAGGGCTCTGAGAAAAAGAGATGTTGCCAATATGTTAAGGTGTTTTCTAAGAGCATTAAATAACTGGATTTTCCTTCATGCCTATTTGCTTCTCCTGCTTTTTACAAATTCTGCTTAATGAACAATGTAGTATCACTGAATTTATCAGAAGAAAATATACTTCACAGCAGAATCCAATCAATGTGAGTTGTCTTGCTAGCTTAGGCTAATCAGATCTCAGAAGGGACAAACTCTTATATTTGAATGAGTAGGCAAACATATACCAGCTCAGGTAAGGGGGGAAAATTTTGTGATGATAGCTTGATAAAACACTGGCAGTATGCTGATGCATAGTGCTTCTTTTGTTGTGTTATTTAGTGGTGTTTGCCAAGAGTAAATATCAATTGGCTGTGGAAACTCAGTTATCTGAGAAGTGGCTCATCCAGAGCAGAGCTAAGATGTATTGTTGGGCTGTATGAAGAAATCATCATTAGCTGGTTTATTGACTAAATTCAAACTTATAACACCCAGCCAAAACTTCAGTCCTGCTCCTTAGAGATCAGCAGTTGGTGCTACGTAACCCAAGACTCCTTGAGACATTTGCAGGGTACATCAGAGGGCTGGGACCTTTAGTCCTTCCTCTGAGCTTGGCTCCTGCTATCAGATCAATTCCCCTGACAAGAGACAACAGATACCACTAAGCAGCAGGATCTCTGCTGAAGCTGAAATTGTCCACTGCACCTCTGATATATCCATCATTCTAAGTGATCCATTCATCTTCACACTAAAGTAGCATTTTTCATTTGAACTGGATAAACTCTCTATTACTGGAAATTATTTGCATTAGAAATAGCAACTTGAAGGAGCAGTTGAAGAAAGATCTAGACATTCTAGATCTGAATCCTTTGCCACAGTAAATATTTTAGGTCTTTATTACAAAACTGTGCTTATCAATTAGCTTATGTCTTTTTGATGCTAATTACTCAGTGAGGGAACACGTCACAGGTAAAGTCACTTCAGCATGGCAAACTAGCCCTTGTCTTGTTTTCTATCCTTCCCAATCCTTCAAGCCAAACCTGGGACAACTACCAGCTGAAAAAGCCCTACTTCCCACTGATTTCTCACAGGTGTCCAAGCGCACCTGATTCCCTCTGCCCCATCAGGCTGGTTTGGACACCTGTGAGAAAAAGCATTCAGAGGATTCCTTGAGAGAGCTACCGCTGCCTTTATATCACATTTACATGCTGTCTATCAGAGCATAGGAGACTTGTTGAAGGAAGGAAGACAGAGAACTGTCTCATTCTTGCCAACACAACTGAGAGCAAGAGAGAAGGACATTAAAGGCCTCCCAGATGGTAGAGCAGGAGAACGGCAAAGTAACTGTCACTTCTGTGTAGTGAGTGAGGGAGAAAGAGGCAGGAAAAACTGAGAAAAAACCACCTCCCAGAGTAGAGGGACCACAGTGACAAACAGCTCATCTACATCCAGCTCAGGTTTGGTGCTAAGGAGGGGGAGGCAATGGACTACAAAGACAGAAGGATATGTCAACAACATATCTGAAACCAGAATGGGTAGATTCAGGTAGTGATCAGACAGAACCAAAATCATAAAGACTGTACATTAAAAAAATAAATTAGGAGAGCCTATATGTAATGGACCACACCAGTGCCTCTACCAAATGAGTGAGGTGAAACAAATCAAGTACTTCACTGCAAAGAATTGGTAGACATAACAATATTTCAGGGAAATCAAGTAAGTAGAAGGAATAAAATCGAAAAGATCACGAGAGATTGAAAAATAAATGGAACATAAATTCTGATGTTGTGGAAAAGAAATGGAATTGAGATTTGTATATGAAGGTGGACTCTGTGGGTGTTACACTTGAGAGTAAGAGATTATTAGGGTATTATCACTGAAATAGAGCATAAGTAGTCATTACAAAATTTTAGGATATATTATTTGCTGACATGAAGAAAATCTGCACAGAGAGGCAAAGCCAGAATAAGCTGAGAGAATAAAAATTATAAAAGCCTAATGGATTGTGGGAAAAGTAAAAAGTGTACAGCAATTAGAGAATGGAGGAAAATGTTAAGAATGGGTAGACACACTGGGATGCAATTTTAATTACATAGTGAAATGAACGGTAAAGTTCAATCAGAGTAAATGGTTGAAACTTTGAAGCGTTAAAAGTGAGATGCAATGTCCAATTTATCTGAGATCACTCTGGTCTGGTCTCTCCTCATGCTATCTGTAAAAAAAGATGTAGTGGTAGGAATCTAGAGCTAACAAGGTCTCATAACTTTGAGGTTTTAATATATTTGTCGTTTAAAACCTCTCCTATATGGATTTAGCCAGTACCAGTGGTCAGCCAACATCAGAAATCTCATCATTGCTAGCAGCGTCAAAACTGCATCAAGAGGAGAAATAATTGGAATTTTTAGTGGGAAAAAACCTGTAGAGAAACTTCTCCAGTGTGCATTCACAGCTTAGAATAAATCACTAGCTTCCAAAAATCTTAGCTGAATGTTAGAGTTTAAGTAGAGAAGAGTACTAAAGATTTTTCTGGAAATCCCCAAACTTCAAATGTTAAATTAGCTATTAAATTTAGTTGGATTTGAAAAATGATCAAAGCCTAATACCTATACTGTAGATGGAAGCTAAGCAGTGTAGATAGTTTTCTTTCAAATAAGTAATGAACAAGCAGAGATACTATTTTCAAAGGAGTAGGAAACTGTTAAATTAACTCTAAAGTTGATACAGCAGCCCAGAGGTGGAAATTTTACTTAAACTTTGACTTAAAACATATTTGCCTTCTGTGTATTGCTAACACTTTACATCAATGATGCATAAGGCAGGTGGAAAATACAGGCTTAGTGTTGCATTTGATAGAAAATAAGTGTCTTTTTTATTGCTATGTTAGTTATAAAAATATTTACAAATTATTTCAATCTTTTAAAGAAGAAAATGGATTCAATAATTTTCAGTCAAGATTTTTGTGATATAGTTTTTCTTAAAATTCCTCCATTTGTTGAATTAGCATCTTCTCAGGAGGAATTCCAACAGTTCATTTCTAACAGTCTTCATATTTCTTCTATACAGATATGAAGAATTTCCTTGGAAAATGCCACTTACTGATGCCAGACGGAGGCCAACCAGTGGGATATTACAAAGAGGTGTGCATTACAAACATCTGGTGTACTTTCAATATAAATGAGCTCTTTGAAAATCTTCAACTGAAGGTCTTAAATCTTGAGGATAACTATCTCAAGTCCCTGTGTACAGAACCTGCCAATAGGCTCTTGTCAAAAACCTTCATCTCTTCATTGATTGCACAGGAAAATAGGTCTCTAATTTGGCTTCTCTTACAGACCCTGCTAAAGTCAGACATTTACAATTTTTTAGATGTTGAGTGGAAAAAGGTCACTGACCTTCAAAATTTGTTTAAAAATTTATATTCCTCCTTACATTCTTTCTGGAGTTACTCCATATAAAAAAAAAAAAATCTTTTGAGATACCTGTCTTATGCCTCTTCTAGAAATACATTTTAAATCTTTCAGTTTTCTGAGTAATTTTCAATATTGAGAATTAAACACAAATAAGAGGTAATTCTTGTGTCATGGAAGAAAAACAGTATTCAGTAATACATCCCAAAGTTTGTACAAAGCGTTTTTTTTATGCAAACCGTCACATAGGCTGCTTCAAAATGCCCTTTTTATGACTATCTTAGTAGAGTTCTTTGAAATTAAAAGATTCTCTGAACTTGCATTCTAGTAAACTAGAATTCTCTTTTAAAACCAACTGACAAGGAACCTAAACACATCAGGAATTAATTTAAAACAGGAAGTGTTCCTAACAGAAATTTCTTAGAAATATTTACTTAGAGATAATTTTTAAATTTATTTCCTTAAAACTGTGCCTTTAGGCCAGATTCAGTTATGAATAGACTTAAGCAGGACAGGGAATCGGCATAATTTTGCATTTCCTTTAAACGCAACCAAGGCACAAGTTCTTTAGGCTCTTGTTTCTGCTTCCAGCCCTTTTAGAGTTCCTCTAATGAAATGCAGAAAGAAAGGGATGCTATTCCCTTAGTGTTGTTCATTAATTCTAGAAACTAAGTTGGCATTGGGGACTAACATGCTTCCTTGTTTTCCATTGAGCTCTTTCACTGTTCAGCTCTGCAGTGATATTAAGCACAGCTGGAAAGACATTTTTTAGCCCTTTTAGTAGGTTCTGATAGGGTATCCTTTGGTGAGGTTACACATCAGTCACATCAGCAGTCACACAGCTGTCTGACGAGGGCCTCTGTATCCCATTAAAACTGTATTAAACCTTCCCATGTTCTTTTGAAGATTTGTTCAATCATTATGAAACAAAATCTGAGGGATAACTCGGTCTGAAAAGCATTGATGAGGGGAGGTTGGGAAGAGCCAGGGAATGCTAGAGGAGCATTCCTTTGTTGTTTTGAATTACACACTGCAGTTTCAAATAATTCTCCAGTAAATTTTGCTGATACGATTGACACTAGAGTACAAAGCCATCATTGAGCAATTACATCACTGCATTGCATCAGTTCTGGGCTTTTTTTTTTCCAGGGAATTTTTCTGTGTCTTCATATATGACTGAGGAGCTCATCACTCAGCCTTTTCTTTTGCTGTTTCTCTAAATATGAATTGGAACACATATCCAAAAGGGCTAAATTATTTTATCTTCATTCAGGTTTGTAATACATTTATACCAGAGGGAGAGTGTGACTCTAATATGTAGGTCCCCATAGGGAGTCAGACATCTACCTATGTCTTATTTCTAGAAGTTCCCTGAATGGCATTTCAGATGCAAGGAATAATATAATATAATATATATTACTTTTCATACTGGTGACTATCAAATAAAGTTATTTGAAATCCTAGAACTGATAATAGAAGTTGTCAATCATATCAAGCATTCAGCTTTAGTTTTAATGAAAATTGACATCTAAAATTGACTTTTATTTGGGCTATTCCTGCTGACATTTATTGCTACTCATAATTTTGCCTGGGTTTTTATACTTCCTTGCATCATTTGGTATTATCTATCTATAAGTCTAGCTGAAAATCTTATGAAGAAAAGAATATTGAGGTTTAATTACAGTTTTTGTATATTTACTTAATTTGGCCTCAAAATGAAGTCGTACAACTTGTAGAAGCAAAAATTATTTATGAAAATAAACAGTGGAATTTACAAATTCTTTGCTGAGATCAGTTTCATCGGACAACTGTTTCTGCAATGTCCAGAACCATTTTTTTGTAATTTTCACCACTTTCTTTACTGAAGTAAACAAAATACAGATGTTCAGGTTCAAGTAAAAATTTATATTTTGCCTAGATTTTTTCTAAACAAAACTAAATGCATATGCAATGCTTAATGGTGTAGAATACATAGATCAGACATAAAATACAAGGCTGGTAAGTTTTGAAAATGGTAGCTGTTTATATTTTCCATGGTGAATGACTTCTGCTTTCCACACCTTTTGTTGCATAGAGATGTATTTTCATGAGCAGTTTGCATGAAATGTTAAATCTTTGTCAAATCTTTGACATCTAAATTTTCTCTCACACCAGCACTTTGCACTTCAAGACAAAATCCCATCTCCAAACAGCTTTGTTGAAATATTTTTAGATATACTTATATCAGATTTGTCTCCAAAGCTGAGAAGAAATGATTCATCTCTACTATATTTCTTAAATAACATTGACTTTGGAGTCGCCTCAGCATCAGAAAAACAGTCATTGGCATCCATATTTCTACCTACTTTGCTAGAGATGTTCTCTTTTGCTTTTGCAGATCAGGGGAATTGCTTCAGTGGGTTTTTTTCCTGAATAATGCACACTTTTTCTCCAGAGCTGAAAGTACAAAACAAGGTGTTGCATTGATTTCCCTTTGATTTTTCCATCTTTGAGCTGGTGTTTAAGGTTCCTCATGCTTCAGATGGATCAGTTGAACCGTCTGGAGCAAGGGAATTGACAGTGTTTTCCCAGTCATTGTGCATGTATTGTTCTGACACAAGCCAGCATGAAAATTACTGTGTCATAATCTGTCATGGGGGGATATGCAAACACTTTTCAGCAATGCCATTCTCTACATGTAACACTCAAAAAGAGGGTCTCCTTCTTTTTTCATTTGATTTGAACCTATAGGAGTAATAAACAAAAAAAAAAAAGTTTGAGAACAATCTAATCAAAAAATCATTTCAGTTGGAAAAGACCTCAAAAATCATAGAGGCCAATCCTTGACTGAACACTACCTTGTCATCTAAGCTATAGTACTAAGAGCCACATCCTGTCACTTAAACATTTCCAGGGATGTTCAAGCCCTACCAACCCTGCTGGCCAGTCTGTTCCAATGTCTGACTGCCCTTTTGAGGGGAAAAATTCCTCCTGATCTCCAAGGAAGCCTGAACCTCCCTTGGCACAGCTTGAGCCCATTTCCTCTTGACCTGGCACTGGTTGCTTAGGCGAAAAGGCTGACCCCAACCTGGCTACTACCTCCTTTCAGGCAGCTGCAGAGACTGTTAGGTGCCCTCCTGAGCCTCCTCCTCTCCAGGCTAAACACCCCCAGCTCCCTCAGCTGCTCCTCACAGCCCTCGTGCTCCAGACCCTGCCCCAGCTCCCCTGCCCTTCCCTGGACTCACTCCAGCCCCTCAGTGTCTCTCTCACAGTGAGGGGCCCAGAGCTGGACCCAGCACTTGAGTTGCAGCTTCCCCAGTGCCAATCACTGCCCTGGTCCTGCTGATCAGGCTGTTATTGATACAGGAAATCATCAATATATTCTGCAATCCTTAGTGTGAAACCAGTAACTTCATGTGTATAATGAGAAATTGAAGGATACAGTGGTGGATGTATTTGGCCTTGAACTGGAATAGCAGAAGCTGTCCACAAAGGGACTGCTGAATCAGTGGAGACTAGCACATGGTTTCCCACAAAAAGTTGCTATTTTGAAGAGAACTGTTTAGAAAAATGGGCCCCAAGATGACAAAATTCTTTTAAAATGATTGAAAAGTGGACAATTTTAGTTGTACATATTAATAGATAAATTCTCTCTGTAACATGACTTATGCTTCTAAACTCTCCACACTTCTTAATGAGATTTGCTTCTTCCTACACATAGCTTGAAGCAGTTTTTATTTTTTTTTTTTATTTGAAGGAGGAGGGGCACTTGTACCAGGGTTTTTTATGAATTTGCAGCCATTATGAAATTCTGCTTTGCCAGTATTTGCAAATACAGATGACAAATGCACCCCAATTACCACTTTTCTCATATCTTTTACTCCAGATTCATTTAGCTCTCCATGACACTCTTCCAGCAACTCCTTCCCTGGCCATTATAAACTTCCAGCTAGTCAAGCGTGTTCTGGCCAACATGGGCAATTGCATCTTTCCCTGTTGGCCCACTTAGGAGTGGATTTTTGAAAGTTAGTCCTGCATTCTTAATGACAAGAAAGATTCAAGAGCATGAATATTGTCTAACTACAAAATCCTAAAATATCCATTTTGAACACAGACATTGGATTTTCATCAAGTCATTCTTTTAGAACCAGTACTGGCTGGCCATTATAAACTAAAATAGATAAAAACATGAAACTATAAAGCCTGATTGCATCTCACACAGAGAAGAAAAGTCTTCCCAGAATACAGAAAGCATCGAATGTTCACCTGGCTCCTTAGAGTCTTCAGACAAACTCAGATCAATTAGTCCTCAGAATGCTGCCTTTCAAGTCATCTTATTCCCCCTTCTCCTGCTTTAATGTTCCTCTAAAGTCATTTGCAAAGTGTTTTAATTTCAGTCATCAGTAGAATTACAGATGTTTAAGCTTATGGAAAGAAGACTCCTCCACAGTGTTGTTAATGCTGTGCCTTTAGTTAAAAATGTCCTGAAATACAGAACAAAGTTATTTGTGCTTGTTTAGGTTTCCTCTGAAAAAGACAATAAAAAAATAAAACAATGAAAATAAAAAACAGGGACATTGGACAAATATACATAGCAAAATCCCCTTGTTGCAAAGACAGAAGAATAGCTACATGAAATACAGCACAGATTGTAGTCAAAACATTTTATTTTCATCATCTAAACTGTTTTTTTCTGATTTCCTTTATGATTTCTAAGAATTTGAATTAGAGTTTCTTGTATAATAGGCTCAAGTTTCTGACTCTTTGTGTTCTAAGGATAAGACCAAAGTGGTAAAAAAAATGAAGGATTTCTTTTCTAACCTTCCAACTTTTCAGCCTGATTCTTTTAGGTTTGCTAGTGCTTTTCATGGTGCCTGAATCACAGTCATTTTTCACTCCCCACTTTTCTGCACATTCTGCCCTTTCCTTTTATGCATTAACTCAGCAAGTACAGAAGCATTCTGTAGAGTTGATCCAGTTCCTTGTTCTTGCCTACAGTAATTAGGATTTCCAGGAGGCCATAGACTGGACAATGCCAGACCTGCCTTCAAGCTCTTATAAGCCAAATGCACATAACTATGTGTATCAGTAGGCTTCTGTATTAATCTCTTAAATATGTTGCTAAGTTTTGCATTTTCTTCATAGCATTTCTATCTCTAAAATAGTGGAAAAACAAAAAGAAAAAGCATTCTGGTAATATTGACTGATAATTTTTATTCTTCTCTCTTTTAGCTTAGCAGAATCTTTTTTACACATATTTCATTTTTCTAGCATTTTCTAAATTGGTAGCTCAAAATAAATAAAAATATCTTACATCAGTTAACTTTTTTTTTGCATCTTGCAACTAATCCGTATAATTTACATTGTAAGAAATTGGAGGACACCATATTGTTATGAAGTAATTAAACAGCCAAATAATTGCAGCAGTTTATTTCAGATATAAGCATGTAAAAAAGAAATATCCAGAGATGAAATAACAAAACAGCTTTAGTTTCTGAAATTTATTTCTTTCATTAGGCATTACAATAATTCCTTCACATTCTTATTATGAATTTTAAGTCAGAGTCCTACAGCAAATATATTTTTCTGTATGAACAGATTTGGAGGGTGATTTTCATAAATACAAATTTTATTTAAGCTCTCAGTTTTCATTTGAAGTCCTTCTGCTTTGAGTCTCTCCTCCTCAGTATATAATGCCATCTGAACTGTTGCTGATGTCAGTTTATGTTGCATAAACAAAAAAATCATATACTGAAAGTATTTTTATATGAGGGTCCATGTGGAAAAACAAAGTGAGAACATGAAGTCACTGTGTAAAAAAAAAGAAACACTGCCTATTTGATCCATTAAATTCTGGGAAAGAATATGCAAGCTGTAACTGCCACAGATATGTAATATGCAAACAGCAGAGAAAATATTTTCTGACCCATTGCTTTTTGGCTTTGTCTGAAACCTTAGACATCTCAAGTTGATTCCAGTGATTTATTTTAGAACCACTGATTACTGGATTAATTTGATTTGGGGATTACACTATAGCCAGCCAACAGAGCACCAGAAATGAAAAATAATTTTGAAATACAGCAATTACTATATCTGAGAGTCACTGATCTAGGAGGAAGATCAACCTAATTAAAGAGGACATGGAGACACCCTCCAATACAGAAAAAGGCAAAGCAGGAGAATCATACGACAGGCTGCCAGCGAGTTCTACAGATGTCCCAAAGTGATCTTTACTAGTAAAGGAAGTTTGTGGTTCTGTTTGTAGTTGAAATTAACTCTGCTTCCATTTTTATCACATAAAACAAACAATCTGAGACCATTTTGTTTCTTTTTAATTGATTTTTACCCTTTTTCCTTCAAGAAAAATTATATTATCATTAAGTTCCTGTAAATATCTATTATTATATTACAATTTGTAAGAGAACTGGTTTCTTTTTAAAATGATCCATCTGAAGTCTTTTCTCACTAAAGAGGAAAAAAAATTCCCACAGAGCCTGAACTATGGACTGCTTTAAGGAAAATTATTTTGACATTACACTAGATTTAAGTTTGTTTTTATGTTAATTCTTCTTAACAAGTTTGAAATGGTAAAACACTGGTTTTCAGTTTATTTACCACTCAAATCCTGGAGAACATGTTTTTAGAACCTTCTCTTTTCTATACATGATTACCATCAAAGAATATACCTTTTGGAGTTTCCCAATTGAGAAAGCATTGAAGCAATGATTTAAAATTCCTCAGATAATCTATTTCTTTGTGATGTCATACACATATAAAGTGCAACAACATAAAATTAGGATCAAAACTAAGAACTTAGGAATTTCTGTGCAATACACATATTGTACAGAAATTCAGCAAAGCAAATATTTTCCAATGCACACAGGAGTCAGAAATTCCAGTGGAGAAAGAAATAGTAGACATACAGTCTCATGTAACCAAATGACAGGCAAAAGCTTTATGCAGTCCTTTGTCATCAGGTAGGGTGACCTAAATAATGGAAGTGACTATAGGGACTGTATTCAGTGTAATGTTATGGAAGGATCATTAATTCTTCAATAGATTTCCACTCTGTCTTAATTTTTTCCCCCCTCAGTTTAATCTAATAAATGCCATCAATAAATAAAATCAATAGGAGCTGGACTCGATGGTCCTTATGAGTCCCTTCCAATTCAGGATATTCTATGAGTCAATCTTTAAATGTAAATAATATGCAATAAGTATATGCACAGAATAGTTGTACCATACAGATACAGAGAGGTGGGACTCCTAGCTGGGCTAGTTTTGAGCATTGAGGGGAGTGTGAATTATTGCTATAGTGACAGTGGGGTGCAGTTCGCTGGTCATGAAAAGAAATCATTAAGTCCTCACAGCATCAATTTGTTGCAAGGACTGTGTTCACAGTGGTGCCAGACAGAGCACTCACAGCCTTTGGTGACATCAGCCAAAGCAACTGCAAGCACCCTGTGCCAGTGCTGCTCTGAATGTGGGAGCATTGCACATCACAACAGGGATTTGGTTTCATTTCCCTGATTTGGTTTAAGGGCATCATTCATCCAGTTTCTCCAAGGCTACTAATTTAATTCTGGACTTTGCCAACTTTGATTCTTCCCTTGCTTCAATTTGTGTGATTACATATTTGTTCCATGTATAGATATGAAAATGAATGCAGCATGCACTAAACCTGTGATCTGTGCCCACTTGTCCCAGGCCTGAAGGGAGCCACTGGCATAAGCATCGTGATTAATCACCCATTGAAACAATCAGAGGATACAAATGGTGTCTTAAAAATTGGAGTGACAAGCAAGCTGGTTCATTACAGGTTTCCTTCACACAATTATAATTTTCCATTGTTATTTGCCTTCCTGCCCTGTCTAAATGGCCTGGTGTGGAGACTTTTTGCTCACTGTCACAGACTGTTTCCTGCCTGTGAAATCTCACACAGCAAAGGCAGGGATACAGGACCCTGCCATGGGTATGGAGCAGTGTTCCACCCATCCTACCTCACCCTGTGGGTTTTTACCCAGAGAGTTAGAGAGAATTAAGAGTAAATGACAGGTTGCTGTCAGTTTATCAGTTTGAATGTAATCATCACACCAGAGACATGGAAATAGTTATTTTCTGTGATCCTGAAGGTCTTTTATCAAAAAACAAAAGGCTGAAATTTGTGTATTATGAATTTAAAAGAAAGAAAAAAACTCTGTTCAAACTTAGTCCTTTTCACAGTGCAGTGATTTTTTCTTTTCACTAAGTCTTCTTGTTAAAAATATCCTCTTTTGGCTCTGATAATTCCATCTTCTTTTTTTGTTTGTTTGTTTTTAGGACTGTTTCCTGTTTGTCTCGGTATATTCAATATTTTTAGGTTAAGCTACTGTGTGATGTTAGGGTTTATGTATATTGATCCACACCCTTAATAATTTCATCTCACTTGTGAATTACATCCCCATCTTCCACTAATACCACATTCATCTGACATTTTTTTCCATTAGTCTGATTGTTTTGCTGCTTTTAATACTTTTACTTGTGCAAATAGATTTCTTGATTTTTTTTTCCGTTCACATAGCAGCTGCCTTATTCTTTTTCATTTGGTTTGTTGCTGTTCTCCAAGCTGTTCATATTCCAATGTTAATTTATTTCAGTTTTGAATGGTTCTCACATTAAAGTAATAGTGTGGAGACTTCTCAAAGCAAAATAGCCGTCTTCAAAGAAGAACTTCAGAGAGGTTCACCAAACCAAGAATTGCATTGGGAATAAATAGTTTCTTTCATTTTTTTCTTTAAATTGTGCTGATAAAGAAGTGTCCTAGGCATGAAGTCCAGGATATTAGGCCGTAGTCTAAGTGACGGCTTCATGCAACATTAAACTTAGGAATATGCAAGCAGATTCCCATTTCCAGTTACTTTTCAACGACATCTCCAGAGATGCCTACCCTTGTCTATTTTACTTTAGTAAAGTAAAGCAAACATGCCAAGGGAAGGCTTAATAGAGGAAGAGGGGCATGGAAATTGTCCTCCTTGCCATGCAGTGAGGTTGCAGGTTCATAAGGTCCTTCCATCACCATTTCAATGGAGTTCTTTCCACTACTGTATGGAATGCATTGCTTGTATAATTTTCAAATGGATCTTTCTAAAGACAATAACTTGTTTTGGCGTTACCCTGGATTGTGTTGTTGCTCTGCTGACTTATGTTCTTCAGGTGCATGCTAT
Source organism: Ammospiza caudacuta (assembly GCF_027887145.1). NCBI lineage: Eukaryota > Metazoa > Chordata > Aves > Passeriformes > Passerellidae > Ammospiza > Ammospiza caudacuta. The sequence goes on along the minus strand of NC_080595.1, from coordinate 90,362,820 downwards.
AAAGAAGCTGGCAAACAAAGTGGAAGGGTTGTCTGAAGGCATGGAGATTCTCATTAGGACGTGTGTCTGAGCACTCTGCTGCTGGTGGCAGGTGAGGAGCGATTGCAGCTCTCCAGGAACACTGATTACCCTTCAGGTTTCCGAGAGACAATGGACAAACCTGACTCTTCTGCTTTTCTCTCTGTCCTTCTCCAGTCCTCTTTTATGGAGCAGAGGGTGATTTGCAGCAACACAGAATGAGAAAACTGTAGTCAGAAATAAATGCACCTAATTTTTCAGAAGGGCTGTGACTGAGCTTATACCTGTACTTTAAAGCAATCTTCATGAACTAGTGATGTGTCTCAAAACACCCAGGCTGATTTAGTCTATCTTTTTCTGTTGACTTAGTAGAAGTGATAGTTCCCACCTCTGTGCTGAGTCATTTGCAGACACTGCAAGAGAATTTCAGCTGTCAGCATGATCTTTAATGACAGAAGACCAAATGTATCAGAAATTGTACATTTTTCCAACTCCCAGTGTAGACTAGACCATATTCATTTTTGGAACAGTTATCAACTTGGTTAAAAATTTATATCTTTAAACCACTGCGGGTTTTGAGACTTCTAACTTTACCATTATTGGAGCCGTATTTCATTCTTACTGTTTCACTGTTTTCATAAGTGGTACTTATCTTTTCACAAGCTCACCTGTTAACTCAGCTCCTAGTTAAGGAAAAAAAAAAACCTCTAGCCAGACTATTTTTTCTTTCTTTTTTCTTTCTGTTTTCTGGTTTTGTTCTTGGTTTTGTTTTGATTTTGTTTTGGTTTTTTGTTTTGTTTTTGTATTGATTCAAGTTCTATTTATCCACTTTTGTTATAAGAAGACTACTTTTGAGGCACATAGGTAGAACTATCCTTTTTACCCCTCTGAAGCCCTTGCATTTGAAAGCACATGTCTGAGTCTTCCAGTATAAAATGCATATTGTCATTGAAAACAAATTAAACAGTGTTTAAAAACACCACCAACAAAAAGTCAAATGGAAAATGTTAACAGTCTTATTTCTATTTTTTTTCCTGTGGATTCCCAATAGTTATTACCATATCCACTGGTGGTCTGGGAAGGATTCCCATAGTAGAGATAAATAATACTTAATAAACAGTGAAAAAGATATAGAAAAATAAAAACAGATGAGCCATAAGAGACCAAGAGAAATATTTTTTCCTGATTGGATAATGGTAAAACTTTATACTGGCCAATAATACACTTACTGAGAGGTTAGGAAACCACTTGAAGAAGAAGGGGAAATCAGTGTGATCTATTATTATTTAGAACCTTTTCCCTGAGAACAGCAACAAACAAAAAAACCCTACAGAAATGAATATTAAAATGTAAAGAATTAAAATTATTAGATGCTACTTTTATTTTTTACAACAGCAGATGTTTTTAAAGATTCAGTATCATTTCTAAAAGACAATTTTTGTCAGATGGAGACAGGGATGGGTGGAGATACTGGGAAAAATTGTCCTGATATGCAAAAAAATGCATCATTTCTTTACCAGGATGGAAGAGAAAAATTTCATCACCTTTCTTCTTAGTGGATTTTCTTTTTTAGGATAAATTAAACACTTAAAAATTAAGGGAGACAGAACTGCCATTTCCTTTGAAAAAACAAATTCTAGTCCATTGGACTAATTGGCAATATAGTGTCATTTTGATAAGGCTTTGTTTCTAAAAAGAAACTATGCCGGATAAATCCATGTTCATCCTTGGTTTCATGTGGCATATTCTTGCCTCATGAATATACTTGTAATGGTTCAAGAGGTTCCTATATGTGTTTCCATTCTCTCCTCGTGCAGAGCAGCAAGTTAGAGTTTTGCTTACCCATAAGGGCGAGAAAGGATCTACCAGAGGGCTCTTGGAGGAGAGAGGAAGCATAAAATATGTGAATGTGGCTGCAAAGACAGCTGCATTTTAGATTGCTCTCCAGTGCTTGGTCAAGAAAAGGCACTAGTTCAGATTTAGGAGCGTGGCAGACCTCATACTGACAGCCTCAACAGGATGTAAAGACAAACACACAGATAAGACAGGGAAAGAGACAGTCATAACCTGAGCTTTAAGAGAAGCCACATTTGTATGGAGAATGTAATGCCCAAATGAGTAAATAATTCAATGCAGTGAATAAATATGAGAGAAATTAAGGTAAAACTCCATTATGAGAGTAGTGGGGTAGAAGTAGAAAAACATCAGAAACTGTTCACTGAAATACTGAAGGGGATACTGAAACAGTTGACGGTATCCAGGAATTGGATAACAACTGATCACAGACAGAAAAAGATGGAGATGGAAGATTTTACTTGAAACTTAAATGCACAAGGCAGTGTAGCTATGTTACAAATCTTAGAACTATGACATCCATTGGATAACTCTCTAAAATATCCGAGTTTTAAGAAATATTTTTCCTTGTGGCACAAGAAGACCCAGGTGATGGAAGGTACTCTTGAGCAATAGAGAATGCTTTTCCAGAGCAGAGCAGACTGTATTGTCCAGCAAGAGCAACAAACCAAACCAGTTAAGGATTTACAATAAACACATAGACTAAATGAAAGGAACCATGGAAACAGAACATAGAATTCGTCACATCAAATTTTAGCTACATAAAAATTAGACATATTCTAACTGTCCATCTGTAATTAGTGGAAAAACAAGTTTCTTTACTGGGTGAATCATTTCAATCTCAATCAAAGACAAGTGGAATTAACAGCTTTCTAAAAATGCATACCCCTTCCCGCTGACAGCAAGTTTTAAAATTCTACTGTAGTGGGTAACTTTTGATGAATATTAGATGATACAAAGGAGTTTTTTTCAGTCTGATCATTACACTGGAAAATAACATGGAAAGGAATAGAGCAATATCTTGCCTTTCAGTCATGACCTTAAGGTTTTGAATCAAAAACACTTTTTGTCCTAAAGTGATTTCTGAAATAAAAGAATAAAGGAAAATACAAGCAGTGATTGAAAAAGGTAAGTGCATTTTGACTAGCAAATATAAAGACATGCAATGCACAGAAACTGCATAAGGATGCAACCATTCAACCACCACATTTGCAATGATGTTATTAGATTAACGACCAATTCAATTCCAGCTGGTACACAGAGTCATCTGCAATGTAATTCAAGCAACACTGATAAACTGCAATATTAGATCAATGACCAATTTGATTCCAGATGGACTGTGGAGCCAGACACAATATAATCCTAGCAATTCTGATAAGCAGAGAAATATGAGTGTTATAATGATGACACTAAAACTATTTGAGGCCAGTCCAAAAATGCAGGCTGTCAATAAGGCACCATAAAACAGGAGACAGTGCTGTTTGGAGCTTGGAACTTGCTTCTGACAGACAGAAGCATCACTTGCTGCAGACAGGAAGAGCAATACAAGCTACTGAACTGGTCAGAATATAAAATGAAACCATCCTAAATGCAGACAGAGCTAGCTGTTCCAGCAATCTGAAGAGAACCAGGAATGCAAAAATTAAAGAACAGTCTCATTTTCCTTCTTCTATTAGGTAGTCCATAGGCATGAGGAATGTGAAGTTAATTTATCTTGGTGCAAATTTTCCTTTTTTTTTTTATTATATTAAAATAGTTTCTGGCACCTTGAATTAAATGAACTATCATCAATGAAAATGTTGCCACACTGACTTACAGGCCAGTAGTTGGATATGCTTACAGATATAATTAGTATTGTGCAGAACCTCCAAAGTGCACTGGACCACCCTAGAAGGATTGGCAGCCATCCCAGTTGTTATCTAATGCTGATGTTTTAAAGGACATATCGATTCCAAGAAAAATTATGTCCACAACTATGGTACTGTGCTAAAACAAATTATAAGTAGACTTTGGAAGCCTAATGTTAAGCTGAGTTCAATGAAGTTGAAGCTAATCAGAACTGATCCATGCTTATATATGTTTACCTTCTATGGACCATAGTAATATGTGGACAGAAACCAAAGCAATTCAAAACTTACAGGCCATAAGACATTAATAGATGTTTTCATACTTCGTACACAGCATCAGGAGTCTTAAAGCCCTTAAATATTAACATAGCATAGTGCAGCATGACATTTCCAGCAAACTAAGTTGAAAAACAAAATAACACACCAGAGAACACAGCACCTAGAGCTCTCTGAGTGATGAGTCCTCAGAAAGAGCCGCAGCTGAAAAAAAAATATTGCTTAGCGCTTTTTGCAATTTCCAAACATTGCAAAGATAACAGGCTCAAATTTTCAAAGGAAAACGAGAGTTCATTCACCCAAGAATTACAGATGGTTGTGCTTAGTTTCCCATGAAACCTAGAAACTGGCCAGTTGAGCTCTTCTTGTCCCACAGCCCCTGGAATATAACTTTCAATGTCTCTCAGCTTCTAAGATTCATTCTGCATGCTGTTCATGTTTTCTTGTCTTGATACAACATTTGGCTTCACAGATTCTGCCCACACCATGGTACCTGTTAATAATATTTTTTAGAAGCAGTCTCTGAGGAAGATACCCAGGTAAGAATTGTGACCAAAGGACTGAAGCACACAGTTTGGTCCAGTAAAAGGTCACAGGAGAATTCAAGTGATTCAGGATTAGATGGGAATGATGTGGACAGCATCTTTCAGATGTTAGGGACTTATAAGTATTGGGAAGGCAGAGTTAAGAGGCATGGGGAAGAAAAGAATCTCTCCCTGTAAGTGTTGAATCATTCTAGCACATTTCCTAGAGACTAGTAACACCTTGCAGAGATCCACAGGCCTCTAAGTCATCCATCAGAAACAGAACAATGTTTAAAGGAAAGAACAATTTAATGGGATTTTATATGAAAGGGTAGAGTTTACAGAGATGAAGTACTTCAAATAGATGTCAGCAGCACTTCTGCTACAAATTCAGTTGAGAGAAAATCTGTTTTATATTTTGAAAAAATTGATGCAGAAAGAGTAACATGCCTGAAAAATCTGTATGCAAGCAGCAAGTTACAAGATGGATTAGAGAGAATAGGATAAAACTTATGTTTTTTTTTCTGTTACCCTTGTGGAGCATTTCTCATGAGGAAAGGCTGAGGAAACTATGACTGTTTAGCCTAGAGAAGACTCATATGGAATTTCACCCTTCTGAAGGGAAGGATGTAAGGCAGACAAAGCAGACTGTATTCATAGGGAATGGGCACAAACCAAAATACAGAAGGTCCTGTCTGAACATCAGGAAACACTTTTTTACTTTGGAGTTGACTGATTACTAGCAGAAATAGCCTAGAGATTTTATGGAGTCTCCATCTTTGGAGATATTCAAAATCCAGTCGGACACGGTCCCAGGCAACCAGCTCTAGGTGGCCCTGCTTGAGCAGGAAAGCTGGATCAGCTGATCCCTGGATGTATCTTCAAATGTCAGCAATCTGTGTGATTCTCCTTATCAGACTCCCTGACTGGACAGAGACAGTACTCCTGAAAGAAAGGTGAAGTAACAGCACAAGGAAGGCAGAGTCCATGAAGTTGCCTTTGATACTTCCTTTGGTCAATGTCTAAACCTTGGAACAACCGTCAAAAAATATTTTCCTTCTTCAAAAAGGGTTCTCCAGAAAGGATTCAGCATTTTCACCATGACATTTGACATTTTTCACCATGGCTTTGAACATGGTCTTGAACATTTCCCAAATTTCAGACAGTTCTCACTTGAGATTGGTAAGCTGAGGATCCACTGGTTGGGTGTCACATCAGGTTCAGTGAATTCCTCTGAGTGCACACACACACACGCGCGTGGTTCGTGGAAACAGAAAATCATATAATCTGTAATTTTTTTATCTTTTTCCCCTACTTTTCACTTAAGATTTACTTTGGAGATTCCATAATTAATTACCTTCTCTAAGTGAATGTGATTGAGTTATATTTTAAAAATGATTGTTTATGCAAAGGCTAGCTGTGTTGAAGAATATACATACCCATTCCCTCACATCAAACAAAGGGGAAAATGAAAGAAAAATAACCTTACCAAAATCAAGACATTTAAATTACTGTAATAGAGTACCCAAAATTAAAAGTTTTAAAATGTCCCAAACTTTTATTTTCCTTTCAATTTCTAAAAATTATTTTTAATGTAGTCAGAATTCTAAACACAACACTACAAGAATATTCCTTTACCTTAAGAGAGCCTTACCGTAAGTTTATTTTGCTCTTTCTGTCCCTCCCAGTTACAGTTACAGCCACAATCAATATGATAACAAAAATAGTTGCAGGATGTACTCCCATTATCAGTAGCAGAAATATTGTCTACAGAGGAAAGCTAAATCTATTTGGAAACGGAAAAATATCTAAATTAAATATCCTGAATGTAATTACACAAATTATCTCTCCACAGAGCTGTTTGAACACTTGTATTCTGTTGTAAATTCTATTATTTTTATTCTCTTAGATATGGATGCCCCATCCCTGGAAAGGTTCGAGGTGAGGCTGAGTGGGACTTTGAGCAACCTTATCTAGGGAAAATTATCCCTGCATATGACAGGGGATTTGGAATTAGATGATCTTTAAGGTCTCTTCCCAAACCATTCTCAGATCCTACATCCTATGATTATGCATGCCTGTTATGTGATATGATCTGAATGTTCTTCTTCCCATAATCTATGTCCTTTCAATAGGAAAAATAGAATTACTGAAAATGCAGCAATGCCACATTTTCCCTCAACCTCATTAAAAATATTCATATACCTAGTTTTTGTAACTGGGATAATAAACTTTCATTTGTTTAATTATGACTGTTTCTGAACATCATCTGTAAGATTACAGATATAAGACTGAGAAATGGACCATTTCAGGTCATTAGCCACTGATAACATACAATTCAGAACTCCATTTTGTGCAAAACCAACAAATTCTCCTTTCATTTACATCAGTAAAACCTTGCAATTCTATTCAAATCAATTCACCTTAGTTTGACTGAGAGAACATATTTGTCCTAAAATGTACTTCATTCCTGTATATGATCAAAGGAGGAGCTTCAAACACCTGTCTTTAAGTTCCAAGTCTACAATACATTTAGCAAAACACTGACATAAGGATGGAAGGAAAAAAAAATTCTAGTCCTTTTTAAAGGTGACCTTAATCAAACTCTCAAAAATATGACTCATTTTCCTCAAAAATGAAAGGAAGATAAATCCACAGTTTTTTCGTTATTTTTGAGATGGGTTTAAGAATTGTTTACTGCAGTATAAATAAATTATATGATCTCCTTAAGTTTCTGATAAGACAACATCAATAACCTCACACTCTGAGGTAGCCACCAGGCAGTGAAAAGTGAGCAATACATTCCATTTATACCTTGTCCTTTTTTGGCCTGTTTTACAGCCTCAAAATATGTCACCTCGGGCTCTCCATAGGAACTATGGTTACTCAGCACTGTTGGAAATTAGGCTTATTTCTTAGTGCATCTAAATCTACAGGCAAACTGTTGAGTGGAATCATGTCATAGAAAGATACAGCTAATTACAGCACTATAGGCTGAAGAACAATGTTTTTTATTTCTTTAGACCCTAAGACAGAGGAAGGATGGAAAAAATGAATAAAAATATGTTCTACTTAACTACTCTATGTTTCATCTATTTCTTGATCTGTTCTATGGTGAATCAGCATCTTTACAGACAGTTTTTCTTTACCGGGCAAGTGTCCCCAGACAGGGCGAGTTTGGTGCTCAGTATCTGCACCAATGGCTGTCCTATTTGCACTGCTGTTCTGGGATTTTTCCTGGTTATCCCTCAGGAAAGGAGTCATGTAACATACTTCAAAAGGCTGTCATCTTAGTTTGATGGCCTGCTTGAAGTTCCACCATTCTTTCATGGAGACCAACTTCAAGACCTCCCAGAATGCAAGCAAAATATTTACTGTAACTTCTCCAGATATAAGAGGTTTTTAATTACATCCTGAATAGTGCTCTCTTTTAGAATTAGCAATACTAAAATAGTGCAATACTTTTAGAATTTAGAAATAGTGAAATACTTTTAGAATTTGCTTTTCTTCAGCTTGTATTTTTGCCTAGATTCCTTAATCAAAAGAGTTATTCCAGGCTCAGGTATACTTTGGTTAGAAATAAAAAGAAAACATAAAGCCGTGGCAAAAAGCAAAAAATTAGAACTGTGCATCTTTCTTTGCACATACCTTTTTAAAAAAAGACATAAAACCCCAATAAGTCTTAAAGCTTCTTTTTTATTTCCTGATCACATGAATCTAATCCTCATATGCCTTATGTCCATGCCATCGTTCATTCAAACAGGCAAGATCTGACACATGCATTGAAGGTCAAGAAACAAATGGTTTGGGATACCAATGAATGAAGGATCCTAAAGAAAAGAAAAAAGAAAAAAGGGAGTTCTATTTTGCATCACATATATTCTGCAAAGAGAGCAAAGGATCAAGTTTTCATTATAGTGACAGGAATGGGCTCAAGCTGACAGCATGATAAGAGTGAAAAATCTCTCATTGAGTGATTTTGAAATTAAAATCAATGTTGCAGTTTTCACATGAAAAGCAACAGACAGTTAGAAAGTTCTCAGAACATTAGCAAATAATCTGATCTGAATAACTGATTTTTCAACACCACGACTGACTGAAAAAACTAAAATTGCTTGAGGTTAGCCTGCCCTTTTTAATTCTTTAGATTTTATTGCAGAAATAAAGCCCTTATTTTCTTTGCTGTTTCTTTGTGGCAAACAATTTTTTTAATCAGGTTCCAAATGAACCAATTGATTTTTATGTCATTTATCCTCTTGTTAGAATTAAATATTGATAAATTAATTTCAACACACTTGTTAAAGTATTAAAAATAAATGTTTCAACAGTCACTTTTTTTTCTCCTTTTTTTCCTGCTAAAAGTGAATTCAGTTTGCAACCAATTTCAGCTGAGCCAAATTTTCAAGTTTCCATTTATAATTTACCTGCTAAAAAGCTTTTCCTTGTGCTTTTTCTAGTAACTTTCTGCTGTCCAACACCTTTGTTGGATATTCAGCATCTTCTACATGTGTAAATGTACTTTGCTTAGGTATAAACATTATTGAGAGGGATGTGTAGCCCTTTTTCAAATCCTCTGCAGTTCTCTAATCCCATAGGTTTGTTATGAGAGCCTATTCCTGAGGGTACTGTTACAATCTGCTTATTGGTCACAGAGAGCAACCATTCCATAGTTGAGGAGCATTCTCCCCTGCTATCATACCCAGGATGGACACGAGTACAAATCCTAAGAGAAAAATGTCTAGATGAAGGAAAGAAGCTATGATTCACCTTAGCATCTTGTCCAATATTGCCCTTCGTTTTCTCAGTCATGTTAGGATTTGAAAGCTACACCTTCTGAGGTTCTACACATTCTGAACATAGGTGCTGCTTGTTGTGCCACAGAAGAGACATGAAAGCAGTATACAAGCATATAATAAAGTCAAATGCAGTGTCAGCACCAAAGATACCTAGGATAGATACTGACCCTTTAATGTTCCAAGCTTTGAAGTTATTTTTGAAAGTGGTCAACAGGTCATTCTTTCACATACTTTCAAAATGTAGCCTAAATTGGAAGAATGCACTAGACCAGGAGTGGAAAAGTCAAGAGACATCAAGGAGCACAGATCAATTTCTCTACCAAACAGGGAGGGCAAGCACGCTTTTCAAGGCTGTCCCAAAGGTTCTCTTTGCAGATAAATACTTAGATAGCTCAGCACAAAACATATGAGTTCCTGGAATTAGGAAAAGGCAAACCCAGGGCTCCCAGTCTTGGATGATCTAAGCATTCCTTGGAACACATGAATTTGGGGGGAAAATGAATTCATGAAGCAAAGGAGGCAGAAGAATGTTTGCTCTAACTCAGCTTGACCTGCCTAATATGTATATTTCCTTCTCTCTTGCTTTCATGAAGACTAGACTAAACAAATACCATAGTCCTGAAAAATTCAGCCACATACTGGCAAATATTTCAAAAATTTCTGTGCATGTTAATTTTCATGGCTGTGATAGGTACTGAAGTGACTTGAAGTACAATATTTAAAGGAAAAATCTCAGTCTCAGGACTTTTATGAATATCAAACAAAAATTAAATAGACAACAAGGAGAGAATAGATGTAATAGTTCCCCAAAGGAAACAGAGGGACCAGCAGATAATAAAGTAAAATTCTTCAATAAAAAATGTCTGTACAAGAACTTGAAAGAAAACAGAAGAGAAATATGGTTTAGGTAGTACATACTTATATAAATAAACTTTATAATGGATGGCTATTGGGCCTGACCTATTCTTGCGATGAGAGAACTTTCACTGAGTTCAATTAGGCCATAGGTTTGCAAATTATTAAGTTATTTCAAATAATGATGAAGAAGAAAATGGTGTTTCCAATTCAAATGAGTTCAGGTTCTCTCAGATACTTCTAGGTGAATGCCTCATGTGGTCTAGCAATTGCTAATGGCAATGCTAACATTGGCAAGCACAGCTCAGCCCAGGAACTAGAGTAGAAAGAATACCTGCTTATGTTAGAAGCATGAGGGGAAAATAGTTGGAAGCATCATTGTTTTCCTAGTTGGCATGTTTTCCTGCAGAGACCATTCCAAAAATGATTGAAGTAATTGGCACCAGAGGGAAAAGAGAATGGGGGGTCAGATTAAGGCTGCTTTAAATCAGCAGAAAAAAATCATTCCATTGGTAGAAAGAGAGGAAGTGTAGCCACTTGCAAGCAATGAGAATGGCTGCTGTTGCCAGAGAAACATTCAAAACCAGATGAAGTACCTATTCCTTTGAAAGGGTCATCCAAGACTGGGAGCCCTGGGGTTGCCTATTCCTAATTCAAAAGGGCTGTTTCAGGTGTAGTATAAGAGCAAAAATATGCAGCAATGAATAGCAAGTGGGGAACATTAATAGGACCACATTTAACAACCTTAACCACAGCTCTTTTGTATTTGCAAGTGGGAAAAAAAGTAAATGTAGTGTTAGCTAGGACTGTGGGGTAGGAGATCTGGCACATGACAATAGAGTAGGAGAGGGAAGTGAGTAGATAAACTAGTTTTAAGACCATATGCTCTGAGAAACAGGAATTTGTGGATAAGAAGGTGAAAGAATGCACATTTGTCCAGGTGTCATTAGCACTGGTGCATTTTCAGTGTATGTCATCCAAAGTGAATTATGAAAGTTCAGTGTATTTATTTAGCTTTTATTAAGAATAAATGAACTACTCAGGATTTTGTGAAATGTGCTCTCTTTTCTGGAAGAGGACAAGAGATTACTTTTAAGCTGATGCATAGTTAGATGTGAGTCACACAAGTGAATTGATTTTTTTTTTTTTGCCTATAGAACTAAGTAGTCTATCCACATGACAGTAGGAAAGCTAAGTACTAAACAATGAAGTCATTGACTGTGGAAAATCGTACACTGTTGCTGACTGAATGGTTTCATGTTATTAAACATACATAAAGCTGAATTTCAAGTTCCATGAGAAAGGTGTTTCACATAAAAAAATCCTCAAAAGATTGGAGAAAAAGCTCTGGAAACCAAGGATAAAGCTGAGAGAGAGACAGAGAGAAGCCAGAGGAAAATGAAATTGTAAAAATGAAAAACTTCAAGGGTTTGAAAACAATCGCTAAGAAGATTAATGAAAAGTATTTTTCACATTTGTTATCTGTACACCCATGAATATCTGTGTTTCTGGTTTTTCTGTCTGGGCGTGATCTAAAGCTTACTGAAGACATCCTAAAAAATCCCACAGACTCCAATCAGGCAAGGAAAATGGTCTTTTGATACCTAATAAGCACTGTCCATAATCATGCAATATACATTTGTAACTGTCTTTCACACCTGGAAGAAAGTGTAATTCACCAAGCTATTGGTTGGCAGGTTTCCATGACACCTGTCTTTTTCCTGACTATTATTCTCTGAAAAGCTGCTTGTTTTGGATTATTTAGTCCTGTCTTTATACACAGCCTTCTATAAATTTGTCATGAGGTTGGGAAAGATATTACTTTTTAAAAAACCTGCGAAATGCAAGAATAAACCCCTGAAAAGTAGGTCCCATGTAGATGCATATCTAGATATTTATTGCAATAAATAAGGCATTTACTTAAGTAGACAAGTCTATGAGAGAGAGGCAAGGGATACAAACACCACGGACTGTGCTTGGATTTGTGAGAAGGGACCCAGTTAAATTGTACAAGTGAGAGACTGGTGGGCACTTCATAGGCAAATGGCTTAGTGTTATTTCTAAGGCAGTTAACTGTGATCTTAGACACAAATGTCTACCAGAAGCAGGCAGCTCTAGTTAACTTTTATTCAGATTTCTGGTCTACCAGTGTCTGAGTAAAATCTTAATTATGTATGTAACAAAAACCCAATATAAAATATAGAAAAGGAAAGAATACCCAAAAACCTTTGCATTAAGATTCCATTTTTTTTAATTCGGTTGTCTAGGTTTTATATATGTGTTAACAGTACAGATGTTGACTTGAGCAGTACAAAAAATGTTAAAGCAAAAAATAAAGAAATATTCCATTTAAACTTATGCAGCTGTGAAATGCACAGTCTAATCTTGAAAATTTTCTCTCCTGTTTTCTTCCTTTGTCTGATAAAGAGATGGGAAGACTGGGAAAAATTTCTACAAAGTCTCAGGCTGCATGGAATTATTTTAAATTCATGCAAAAATCGCGACTTTTCCAACCAACTTTATTTCTTTTAAATTTTTTACTCTTCATTTAAAAATGCATATCTTCAACCTGGCTTTCATTATCATTTTATTTGTCACAATGGTTTGTGTCTAATTTCCTAAAAAGGATTGAGTAGTTCTCTGTATTTTAAAATATGCATTTTCACCCATAGAGATTTATGCTTGAAAAACCTAAGCAAGCAATGACCTTGGTAAGTAGAACACTGCATTGAGAACTTCAGCTTTTTTTTCTTTGAGCTCAGTTAAGAGTGCTTGGAGTAAACTAGAATTACTGACTCGACTTGTCTGTCTTTGCAGTCAGTCCAGGGACAAATCCAATTAGTGATAATTAATGATGCTTTCATGATAGGGGAAGATGGGATTAATGTAAGAAAATCAAAGAAAATGCACGTGTAGAAATCATTTCTATTTCTTGGTGCAAATTGTTTCACTGGCTGGTGCAATTCAAATGCAGGTGCTCAAGACAAATTCTACATTCCATTCCTCAAGGCAGATTTTAGTAAGTAATTGACGTGAAAAAGATTCTCTGTGAAAATTAGGGTTTTTCAGTATTCTCAAAATGGAAGATGGGGAAAACAGCAGAAAACTGGCATTCCTATTCAGACACATAAAGCTTTTTTGAGGTTCTTCTGCTCCCTCCACTCAAGAGGAGGAAAAGTCTTATGGCTGTTTGCTGTCAATCACATACATGTAATATCTCTGTTCATGTATAGGAAATGCCATTCCTAGTTTTAAAGGGAAAAAGGGCCCAACTCTAGGCCACTGAGGTCTTGCCTTGAGCAAACTTCCAAAGAATGCATCCAAGACAGTAATGACTCTGAGAAATGTTTCTAAGAGTGGTATTCAGCCTGTTAGACTAGGATCATTTTGCTCTAAAAATCTATGAAGCTAAGATTGGGCAGGTCAAAGGTGTATTCAAGGAGGTAAACATTTTCCAGTAAATCCTCAGAAATTCAGTAGGGAATTGTATATACATATTTAGTGATCTCAAAAGGTACACATTTAGGAAGAAGGAAATACTTTTGTATTCCTGAGCTTATAACTCAATCTGTTGCAGATATCCTTAGAAATCCCATCACAATGACTAGCAGATTGGGTCACTGTAGATGAAATTCACAATAGGTAGAAAAAAATATTTTTGGGAAATTTAAAACCACATTTTTTTCTTTAGTACATATTTTATAACTTATTTTCAAAAAAGCATGATACAAGTAATTATGAGTGAAGCAAGCTAATATTGTTATATGGGAATCTTACTATTAATGTGTCTCCTTTATAATGGGTCAATGTCTCTGTGAGGCTTTATTATTACTGTCGAACTGTCAAGAATTCAGCTCCTGTTTAGGCATCTAGATGAAGCAATTCTCAAGAGCATACATTCAACAGATCTATTCTTCTCAGTGGGACATGCTGAGAGTTTAATACTTCAGAATATCTCTCTGGTTCATTTATACATTTAAATGGAAATTAACTTTTTGGGCAATCTGTCTTCTCTGTATCAAAGCAAGAGTTGCTGAGTTGCTGATTGCTTTTGACAATATGACTTTGAAACTTTAATAGCAAAGACCATTCAATGTTATTGCATGAAAATAATAAGTGTAAAGTTCTCAGCATGATTTAGACAAGAACTTGGTATTCAAATCATATTTACATACTTAAAATCCATAAAGAGCATGCTTATCATGACCTTATCTAACTCGAGATGTCTGATTCATTCTGGTAAAAAAATATTCCTATCAAATATTCCAATAAAAATGTATAGATTTTTTTCTTCCTAAAATAAAAACAGTCCAGTCTTTTCCTATACAGGATATCGGGTGCTAACATGACTGAAAAAATGACAGAGATATTGAATTCCCTTAGACAGAATACATATTTCAGAAAAAAAATATTTCTTTCCACCTCAAAAATATTTATTACAGGCTTTGAAATGTTTTTTCATCCATTAAATTTCATTCATTTCAAGAAAATTTTGAATTTACAGAGTGGTACATCGTGAAGGCTCAGAATCTTTGTCAGGAATCAGGAATCCATTCCAAAACAATCAATCCAAATCAATTCCAAAACAATTTTAATAGTAATAACATATACCAAAAAGACTTAGCTCAGGTATGCTCTACTTAGTTCAGGAAAAGCACCTGAACTCTTGCTTCCCAAATCCTAGGGGAGGTTTCTAATCAACTGGCTGCAAAAAGTATCACTAAATGACTTACCCTCTTCACCCTTTTTTACCTCTCCTCACCTTAGCCTTAAAGAACTTAAGACAAAAGTTTCACCAATTCTTTTGTCAACTCAAGTCTGTGGCTGTGCTTCCCAGAGTATAAGCAACAAGAGACAGAAGTGTTTGTAGAGCACAGCTGCTTTTTGTTAACTCTGAGTTCAGTGATAGAGGTGAGATGTAATTTACAGTACTTCCTGCCTTTTTGCATTTCTGAATGAAAACAATTCTTACGTGCTCAAAGACCACAATACAATATAGCATTTTGGAACACTGCAGAGAGCCACTTGGAAAACTGAAAAAGTGCAGAATATAGATGTTTGTCTCTTTAGATGGTTATCTCAGAGACTGTACAGCTTGTTCTTTCTATGTTCAATATCTCCCCATCTTAAGAGAATGCATACCATTAGCTTATCTGCAACAAAAGAACCTGAGGCTATTAAAGTGCTCTGTTTATGTAAGGCTCCTCAAATATACCATCTCAATCTATAATACTATCAATATTTTAAAATGCCATCAAAAACACTTAAAAATTTACTTTGTCAATAGCACATGAATAAATGTTTTTTTCCTCTGGCTTAATGATTAAAAGCTTTCTGGATTTGTATTTAGATTTTTAATAACATTAATGTTTTATGAATGATTGATTTTAATGAACACTGTGTTTCAAATTGCTTCCTCTGGTACTGAATGAGGTTGGCCTCTTCTATCAGACATTCACAAGTCAATAAGGTCATAATAACCCTTTGACAGCAAAAAGCATAAGCACCTACAAGAAGTGGTAAACAAGAGTGAATGGCTTCTACTTCTGAGTTTCACGAATCTTCTACTGCATTCTGGATATAACACTCCTGTGAATTAGTCTTCCTAACCTCAATTTACTGAGAATGTAAAAAACAGAATTAAAACTTTTTAACATAATTTTCTCTTTTTTTTTTTTTTTTTTTTTTTTTTGTCACAACATGCACCTAAGTTGCAAATAAGGAAGCTGCTTCTATTGTGTAAATGCCAGAGTTTCAAAGTTGTTTTGGTAATTCAGAGATTTTATTCAGTTATAAGGTAAGTTAGAAACATAATTTCCAATGAAATTGTGCATTTAGTAAGCTAGACAATTATGAATTCAGACACCTAAAATCCAAGCAAACAATGCAAATATAGTGACTAATCAAAGAAGTGTTGAGTCACCATCCTTGGAGGTATCTGAGGGTGTGGTATCCAGGGACACAATTTAGTGGTAGACAGTAGGTGGATTATGACATAGATGATCTTAAAAGCTCTTTTCCAGCCTAGAAGACATTATGATACTACTATCTCTCAGGCAATCACTTTTAAAATTGACTACCATATGGTATGGTTTCAAGATGAAGATATTCTCCTAGTAAATACAGAATTAGGTTTGACACCCCTCTGGATTTTAGGTAATAGAGCCAATTTTCCCTCCTGTATCGAGCACTCTAACCAAGAGGTTATTGGCAGAAAACACTGCCTCCTTTGCCTCTTCATTGCAATGGAATCTTCTTTGGTCAGCAGAGCTTTCTTTGTGCAGAGCACACTGCTACCCACGTGCCTTAGGCATAGCCAGCATGGCAGCTGTGACACGTTCCTTTTGAATGATGCTGGAAACCAAGAAGAAACCAAGCACCAAGCTGCCCATGATCTTCTGTAGAGTCTCGTAATTAGGCTTTTAAGTTTCAGATCAAAGGAGTGAATTATATAAATCCAGTCATCCCCACTATGATAAAGCCCATCAAGCACAAACTTTTTGAACTTATTTCTTAGTTCAAGCCATTTAACTTCCTCTTAAATCCTATTTTAAAAGCTGAAGGGGCATTTACACTCTCAAGTATATACTCACCCATATTGCCCAATTTCAGAAGCAGTTCATGGATGTAATAAATGAAGTTAGAGAGCCATGAAATATAGAAGGTTAATTACAAAAGTTGTGTGGTGGGAATAACACTCTGCCAAAGTATGAAGAAAGAGATTAAATCAAGTTTGCTTCAATCTTCAAACTTTGGCACTTATGTCGTTTGTCATCTTTTTTTCCAGCTTAAGTATAGATGTTCTGCTTTCAAAATGTCAGGAAACTCCCTAAACGTTATTGTATGCTTTTCCCTTTCTATCTCATTCAAATTAATGTTTATGAAATACCCAGGCTGGAGGTTTGTCTCATATGATTACTTTGTATGCACATGCTCTACCTGTATATGCTGTTATACAGGATTGGGCTTGAGACAAGAAAAAACATGCTGTTCAATTTAAGAAGTCCCTTGGTGTCCATTTGGGATAAATTTAATTTTCATTTCATATTTAAAATCATAAGAACACTAATAAAAATTACAAGAACAATAATACACCAAGGATATCATAGCAAATACCTAGATGAAAATTTTTAGTTATTTATGATAATCTCTTCATTCCTTCCTGCAGAGGAGAAGTCTCTCTCTCTATATATATATACCCTAGACAATAAAAGATTCAAATTTTCAAAAAGAGAACTGCATACAATTACTGAAGTTTCAAAATCAAATACAAGTAAAGCTGAGAGTGTTTATTATGAAGACTTCAAAGCCTTCAAATTCTTCTAAACATGGTCTTCTGAAAAAGTGCTTAAAGGTGGCACCTTGAAAGCAATGCAGCATGGAAAAATTCACATCATGTTTCCATTTATGAACTATGTAGCCAATAGGACAATTTTTTCAAACTCATTTAACCCCCAGCACTTTTTTTCAGAACATTTTCCTCTCAATTTTTCTGAACTTGCTAGAAACCAAATACATGCAAGAAAAACCAAACTTACCACATGAAAAGGGAAGATAAAAATATTGAGTAAATGCCGCTAACTCTACAACTACCTAACACTGCCAGCTGAGTTTATCCTTTGTGTTATGGAAGAAATATTATATTTCTGCTTCTTTAAGTGTTTCAATGTTCTCTGTTGATCAAAAAAGGTGTGAACAATTTTGACTCTTATGAATGGTTGAGGGGCTGTGAAAATATTCATATGGGTGTGGCCTTACACTGTATATTTAAAAAAAATCACACAGACTTTTCTATTTCAGAACATTTTGAAAGATTTTTCTGTATTTCATTGAGTTCAAATATACCTTACTGGGAAAGACATAATGGCAACTATACTTTGTGTACATTTCTGTGCATGCTGATGTTAGGTGCAGCTGGATACCTTCAATGTCATGGACCGTGACAGACTCCTTGTTGTTGTTCCCTACCTTGGCACACCATTTGCAAGAAACAATTATCTTAGAAAACTCTTCTCCTATTTGAATTTTGTCAAGATTGTCCAACTATTAAAAACTTATTCTAAAGGCACTAACACCTAAAGGTTAGCCAACAAGTACATAAGTACTTGCATAACTACTTACATAAGTACACGAGTCTTTTCCTTATAAGCTAAATGGATAAACAAATATATACTTGTTAATATAGATGTAAAATCATGTTGGTCAGTTTACAAACCACAGTATGAATTATGTATGAGGTAGGAAACAAGAAGTCTAATGTCTGTATTGGTATTAAAAGGCCCTATTTAGTTCTGCCAACATCAACGGACTTTTGGCCATTTCCACCAGAAAATCTAATCTACTGACAGCTGATGGAAAGTCTTCTTTCTCCAAAGTGGTAGGGACTAGTGTACTTAGGGAAGCTCTGTTTCCCAGGCTGCATGTACTGTGAGACTAGCAGACACCTCTGATATGTTTGTGGCAGCACACATTTTTCTCTGTAAGAGGTTTGCTGTCTTCTAACACTATCATATTATTTCCTTTGTATACTCCTTTATAGTGGCTAAAAGCTGAAATTCTAGTAATAATTGTGGCTGGAAATAGTAGTGAATAATAGTCAAAGGTTATTTTTACAATACCTGGAGATTCAAAATAGTCAAGGAATTTTTTTTTTTCTGCTTTGCAGTTATCAAATAATTACTCTATGTAAAAAAATTTAAGTGATATAATCTTTTTATGTAGCTGTTAGGTAGAAAGACCAGTGTCATCCCTGAAAAAGACAGGATGACTCTGCTGAGGAGAAGTGCTGCAGTGCAGAACAGATGCAAAAAAGTAAATGTGAAATTAATAAAACTGACCTGAGATTTACATATGTACAACTTAACTTTCTGATCATTATTAAAAACAAAACAATTAATAGGTTTTGACTGAGTTCCAGCATTCTCCTCTATAGAAGCAATTATTTTAAAAGTGCAATATTAATGAACCTAGAGTATTACAGCACTCACAGACCGTACCTGTGTTTCAGGTTTTATAAAAAATTTATGCCATTAGTTTCCCCTTTGCTGAAGCACTCAGAATTTTAGTACTAAAGGTTTTTTATCCTGCTGTAAGATGCATGCATAGAGCTGCTAAACTTGGCCTTCAAAAATCTTTTTAAGGCCTTTAGTAGAAACTAATTCATAGAATCATAGAATGGTTCATATTGGAAAAGACCTTGAAAACCATTGAGTTCAGCCATTAACCCCACACTGCCAAAACCACCACTAAACTAAAGTGTCCCTAAGTGCCACATCTACACATCTTTTAAATACCTCCGGGACTGGTGACTCAACCACTTCCCTGGGCAGCATGTTCCACGGCTTGACAATTCTTATGGTGAAGGAATTTTTCCTTACATACAATCAAAAAATCCCCTGGGGACTCTGGAGGCAATTTCCTCTTGTCCTTGTTGTTTGGGAAAAGAGGCTGACCCCCCCGGCTACAGTCTCCTTCCAGGTGGTTGTGGAGAGCAATAACGTTCCCTCTGAAGCTCCTTTCCTACAGACTAAGCAACACCCAGCTCCCTCAGCCACTTCTTATCAGACTTGTGCTCCAGACCCTTTGCTCCCATCACAGCCCTCCACTGGACATGCTCCAGTGTATCCGTGTCTTTCTTGTCATGAAGGGCCCAAAAATGAAAGGAGGATTTTGGTTATGGCCTTACCAGTGCTGACTACGGGGAAACTATCACTTTTTTAGACCTGCTGGCCATGCTATTTTCCAGCAGAAGCCACAGATGCCATTGGCCTTCTTGGACACCTGGGTACAAACGCTGGTTCATGTTTAACCACTGTCAACCAGAATCCCTAGGTCTTTTTCCAACTGGCAACCTTCCAGCCACTCTACATCCAGCCTGTAGTGCCACATGGGGCTGTTGTAACCCAAGTACAGCACCTGGTGTTTGGTCTTGTTGAACCTCCTACAAGTGGCCTCGACCCATTGATCCAGCATGTCTGGATCCCTTCCTACCCTCCAGGAGATCAACGCTCCCACTCAAACTGGCCTCACCTGCAAACTGACTGAGGGTGCACTTGATGTCCTTGTCCAGATTGTCCATAAAGATATCAAACAGAATTGGCCTCAATACTGAGTTCTGGGGAAGCCCAAGAGTCATTGGCCACCACTTGGAGGTAACTCCATTCACCACAACTCTCTGGGCCTGGACTTCCAGACAGTGCACCTGTCCAAGCCATAAGCAGCCAGTTTCTCCAGAAGAATGCTGTGAGAAATGGTGTCAAAAGCTTTACTAAAGCACCATTCTTTCCCTCACCCACTAAGTGTGTCACCTTGCCATAGAAGCAGGCTGGGGAAGTCAGGCAGGACTTGCCTTTCCCAAACCCATGCTGACTGAGCCTGATACCCTGGTTGTCCTTCATGTGCCGTGTGATGGCACTCAAGATGCTCTGTAACCATCCCCAACACCAAGATCAGGCTGATACACCAGTAGTTCCCTAAATCCTCCTTTCAGTCTTTCTTGTAGATGGGAGTCGCATTTGCCAACTTCCAGTCAACTAGAACACCCCTGCTTAGGCAAGACTGTCAAAAAATGATGCTTGGTGAGCACTTCCAACAGTTGTCTCCCTCAGCATCCTTGGGTGGATCTGATGCAGATCCATGGACTTGTGTAGGTCTAAATGGTGTAGCAGATCACTGACCATTGCCCCCTGGACTATGGGGACTTTATTCTCTCTCCCTGTGTTACAGTTCAGGGAGGTGGTACCTAAAGAACCACTGGTCTTACTTTTAAAGATTGAGCTAAGGAAGGCCTTACATACATCAGCCTTTCCCTCATTGTCACTCTGTTTCCTCTCACATCCGATCAATGATGGAGATTCTCCTTACACCGTTTTTTGCTCATGGATTTATAGGATCATTTTATTGCCTTTTGCAGCAGTAGTCAGGTTAAGTTCTGTCTGGGCTTTGATACTTCTAATTTTCTCCCTGCATAACTTCATGATATCCTAATAGTCCTGAGTTTCCTGTCCCTTCTTTTTTTCCTGAGGTCCAGCCAAAGCTTCCTGTTTAGCCAGGCTGATCTTCCTGCCTCATAGCTCATCTTTTGCTATGAGGGGACAGCCTGCTCCTGCATCTTTCAGATTTCCTTCTTGAACAATTTCTATTCTTCCTGGACTCCTTTGCTCTTCAGGACTGCCCCCAAAGGGACTCTGCCAACCAGTCTGCTGAACAGCCCTGTCCCAGGGGAGGCAGGGTGCAGTTCCAGTAGTGTGTCTCTCTCTCCCCCACTCTCCATGACACTCTTCAAACTCCCACAGCCTGAGGGTTTCTTTTATGCCTGTGGGAGGCTTGGCCACCATTGTCCCTGACCCTGCCCAGGCCCCGTCATCTGCTTTCACATGAGCTGCAGGCTCCTGGCAGCTCCCTTAGCTCTCCTGAGATTCTCCCACTTTGGGAACTCTCCCAGTGCACCCTGCTAGAGCACTCTGCTGTTGATCATCCTGGCCAAGGACATAAAGAAAAAAGAAAAAAAAATCCACTCAATATCCATATGTATAATTGATTACTTAAAATGTATGTAAATAATAGTCACTGCTCTAGAGCTTAGTACTTACACAGACCTAATTAAAACAAAACTCAGGCTGATCAGTATGACCCTAATTTGTCACAGCAATACTAGGTTGGTAGAGAAGCCAGTGATACTGGCTGATAGTTTTGTTTATGAGGCTGTCTCTGATTCCTCATGTGCAAGTTGTAAGCAACTTCTAATCAAAATTTTTTTAATAAAATTGCCTTACCTCTATTAGCAATATTCCTATTTGCAATATTCCCTACCATAAAGTGCGGGAAGATCTTGTGAAATCTCCTGTTTCTTCAGTGTTGGTTGGAGTTGGTTGATAAGAGGTCACTCACAGATGTCAGAGCCCCAGCTCTACCCAGCATTTTCAGGGACACTCCACCCAAAACCCAGTTTTAGGCTCCTGGTTCATTATGTTCCTAAAGTCCCTATAGAATAAGAATATCTCATCAGTATGTGCCGCTTAATCTGCAAGAAATTAATTTGTTTACACCCTTCTTTGCTGCCTCTTGTGTTTGTAGCAACTCAGCCTCTCTTTCCTGAGCCCCACTTGCTTAAATCTAGATAAACTTAACAGAAAAAGAAATGGCAAAGGTCAGGTTACAAATCTATCAACTTCATGATCTGCTAAACTGTAACTACCACTGGAGAAAGGTCTTACATGTGGCAGGCTGCTCTCCTCATATGCTAGTTCCCACAGGCCATGGGAAATTCTGCCTGTGACCTCCCAAGAGGAAGCCTTCCTAACAAGGAATCTGTAAAGGGATCCTGCAGGAGAATATGTACTGATGGGACTTGTATTTAGACAATCCTTTTCAAAAAGTGAAGTCACAACAAATAAGATATGCCTCTGCAGATCCATCAGGCAAAACCATACTTCTGATGCTACACTGATAACTAATATCTGTCTTCTTGCTGACAGTAGTGTTTTAAAATGTGATGAAGAAAATATCACAGTCACTGTTTTGCAGATAAGAATAGATGAGAGGGAGCTTGCTCTTCTATTATTCTTATTTGATCTAAGAATTGTTTTGGCATATTTGAAAGGAGAGAAAAAATTCCTCTGACTAGAAGCTAATTATTTTTCCAACAGGCAAATGATTTTTTCTGTTATTCTCTATGTATTTTGGGGTTTAATTTAAAAAAAAATTGTTTTCAAAGCACCTTTTCATTTGTTTGCATTTAAAGTTTTCAGATTTGAGAATTTCCCAACATTCTCTCTAGGGGACAGATAGGCAGTATAATTTTTTTATTCCTGCAAGTTTGCACAAAATAGCTCTGCTGTAGCAATAATCAGGGTCTGTGTTAGCTCAGCTGATAACATAAGGGTAAGGGGTACATCAGTTTCACAGAAAGAAAAATGCTAGTCTATTTATCCTGTAAAAACAAACATGTAAACTGCACAGTTAACCCCTAGGAGATTATGCAGCAAAACATAAATGCCACAGGAACTTTATTAGCACAAAGTTAGTTGCCAAAGGACCACCAATCACTGTTTGATTTGACAACAACTGAGTAAAATCTTGTGAATGAATGTGACTGAGTGTTAGACTCAGGCATCTAAAGAGGTGCCTGAGTCCCACTGTAACCTGAGGTCAAAGTCTTTGCTGTTTCTTTACAGGTTTTGAACTTCCTGGTAAAAGTTTTCATTACTGGGTCCTGTTCCTTTCAGATCTGAAAGAGCCAAAACTAAAAGATAGCAGATCTTACACCATGGAAGTCTTGAGGAGAAGAGGGAAGGAAGGGTTCCTTCTAGAACTGTGTGTGGTGATTGGCCTTCCCGCTGCTAAGTACATGAAGGAGAAAGTCTTTCCAGTTCTGCTTTTGTACTAATATAATCTAGCCCATTCTAGAAAAGGAGAAATGCTACCAGAGAAATATATTTTTTTAGGAGAGGTTTTTCTTGGAATAACTAATGGATCATCTATTGCTGCATTAGGAACCCTCGTCATTCTTCAGCTTGTGCTTTCAAAGGAGACAGCAGTTTATTAATGAACAGTCACAATGGCACTGGGGTGAGCTCCTCCATGTCAGGAAAGCATAGCTGGTCACATACTGAGAGGATCATTCAAATGTTTTTTAACTTTCTGTAACTCAGATGTACTCAGTCAAAGAAAATCCATGTTTGAAGTTTCATACTATTTTAACAGTATAAAATATTTATCTCTCCATTTAGTATAAAGATTTTAGATCTCAAAAAAGTCTAAATTGAATCCATCTGATTCATTGTGTGCCTGTGTGTGTGTGAGTGATATTGAGTAAGAGCCCAAATTATTGTAACTTGGGGTTTCATTTTTAATGCACTCATTTGAGACAAAAAAGAAAGTGTTTTTACACCAAATGCTGCAGGTAGTACTAGAAAAACAGATTCTGTGGGGAAAAAAAGTCCCTAAATGTTCATGCAGTTTTATAATTTCCATTTTCTGAAAGAAATTGAAGACCAAATTCAACTTGCTACTTTAACAGTCATTCTCAGGCTTGTCTGTGATGGGCCAGGATTTTTACCTACATTCCTGAGGCTGTGGCTACACAGCTAAGTGAAATATTGCCCTGTTCAGGCATCACAACTAATTACTACAAAGATGCCGAGTGCCTGGACCACTGGTTTGTCCTCACAGCAGCACTTAACAAACCATTCCCAATGGTGCAGCCCTTCATGCAGCTACTATGCTCAGAATCTGAGGGAATTTCAAAATATTGAAGGGGCTGGAAAATCCTTTTTGACCTGGCTAGGTACCACTGTGCTAGTGTGTGTAAGGGCTGAGATTCCAGTTGTCCATTGCAGCAATTCCTTCCTTTCATTTTGTCTCTTGAGAATTTCTTTTATGTCAAACTCTAAAAAGATGCTATCATTAAACATTAACAGAGACAGAAGACAAACCTCAGTATGTTACTGGACAAGAAGGAAAATTTATAATACGCCATCCTGAGCCATATAAGAAGACTAAAGAGATTGATTTCTGATCCAGGGCTACAGAACTTATTATGGAAGGAGTTCATTTGGAGCCTTTATTTACATACTACTGGGGGTAATATGTTAAAGAAAATTACATCAGCCCTTTTCCTGTATCTCAAAAGTCTACCAATTTCAAGGCATATTTTCCTCATAGATTCCCTGGTGAAATGTATGGCTGCAATTACACCTTTAAGAGTAAATTAATGTCTAAATCCTAAATAAAAAACACTATTAAAGTTACCAAAAATGGTCTCAAATGGCAGTAAGGCATCATGCTCAAGCAACAGAACAGAGTTTCAATTAAAAGATTCGTTTCACCTGAATCTATTTGCTTATAAATTGTGGTTATATAGTCACTTTAATTTAAGACAGTGCTTTTCTGCAACTTTAAAATGAGCAGTTATGGCTCCCAGAAATGCTTGTACTGGTGCTAAAGTTTTGCAATCACTGTGGAAGCCAAATCAGGGAATACAACTTCATGAAACTCAACTTTTTCCCCCCAAAAAAATCTATATTCTGTTTTATAACTAATCATTTAGCAGCTGTCACTCCCACAGCATCAAAAATAATAGGGAAATAGGGAGACACAGTGGAGCAAGGTGGGTCCACACTTTTGACAACAACCTAAATTTATGTTCATTTAAAATGACTGCATAATCATGCCTTTTTATGAAGCAGTCATCAAGATTCCCTCTGCAGTCAAGGGTAAATAGAAGGCAGTTCCAGAGGGTGATTCACCCCCTTTATTTTGGGAGAGAATGAATCACCCTCTGGAGCTGCCTTTCTCCACTGATTATGGATGGTCAAAACCTGATTTAGACTTCATACTTTTTGATAACTGGAGAGAGCATATCCTATCCTTGGTAGCCATGAAAATGGCTGGCAGAGGATATTTGAAGGATGGATTAATAAACCAAAAGACCTGTGAGTGTCTTATTTACTGCTTGTTACCAGTATTTGCAGAAGAAATGTTTAAATTGAGATGAGATGGTTTTTTTGTATAATACTGATTTATTTGGAACTGAATTGAAATAAAAGTGTAAAATGTTTCACCCAAAGGATTGGTGTATTTTAGCTTATTGTAAAAAGTATATACTGAAAGCCATAAAAATTTTGCTAAATTTCATACATAAGGATCAGGAAGGCATCAGAAAAGGCATCAGAAAAGAAAGACTAATATGTTTTATAGCAAATCAGAAATCAATCTCTAAACCAGAAAAAATTAGTTAAATATCAGACTAAATAGGATTGAGGTTATATGGCTTGCATAATTTGCCCAGGATTTAATGTATGGTTATGTCAGAAAATGCTAATCACTACTGTCAATCATAAGGTCAATCACAGACCTCATTAAAAATGACAGACATGGGATTCACAATTCATTTAAGCAAGGTGGAGAAGAAATTAAAAATGTTTTGTTCAGGAGCAGCCTAATACATCCTTAGACCCTTAAACCGTGCTGAGTTGTGCAGGCAAAGATGGTGGTAAACACAAATTTTCTTGTGTATCTTTTGCTTGGAGGGCAGGACAGCCACCAGCCCATTGCATTGGACCTGGTCTCCCCTGGGACTCAAAGCTACCCCTGTACCTGTAAATAAAGCTGGTCAGTCACTGATTTTTGATACAGGTGATATCCATTCAGTCAGCTCTCTAATAAGTACCCAAACTACCAGCTAGGAATGGTGCTTGGTCCCTACTATTCCATGGCTAGGCACAAGGTGTAATCTGCCTAAAATGCAATTTGGCCTAAGTCAGAGCTACGCCAGGTACTCTGGTAACACTGCAATAATAGATACAGCAGCCCATGCCTATACTCTGAGCCCTGAGAATAGCACTAAATTACCAACTCATTTGCTGATACAAGTTTAGGAGTCATGTACCTTCCAGTATGAACATCTTCTGTAGAGTGCTCCATCTATGTTCCCTGTGGCTCTTGATAATATCTTTCCTGGATTGACAGCCCCACAAAGTGCAGCATGGAAACCAGCTACTCTTTTCTGCACAGCTCCACTTAGGTTGTAATTGGCCACCACAGGTCATTTTTCATTCTTAGTACACGAGACTTCCACATGTGTGTGTTAGATCTGCCAGAGACAGAAAAGCAATCAGAAAACCAAGAGACCATTAGAAAGGGGCAAAAGCAACCTTGTGATATTCAGGGACAATGAACACTTGGGAGTCTGGGCTGGGATGGAAGGAAGAGGTGGCTGTACAGTGGGCAAAGAAACACGTTGTACTTTGCCCCCAAAGGCTGGAGAGAAAGAACAACAATGTGCATTCCAAGATGGAAATGATCCCCACAAAATATGAGACTCTTATCACCCTTCTTGCCTGCTAGTGAGAATGAACCAAGAAAGGCCCAAGTTTTTCCCAGCTGCTGGTGTAACTCCATGTACATAAGTGTTTGAGAGCAGTTTTGACCAACAGCTAGTCACAGGCTTCTGAACTATATTTATATATGTTTGGGGTTTTTGTTTGGTTGGAGTTTTTTGATCTGTTTTGTTTTTTTTTAAATTTATTTTAAAAAACTATTATTGTATTATTTTTTTCTTATTTTACTACAAATTATACTTAATTTTACTACAAATTTTACTTTACTACAAATTTTATTTTACTACAAATTTTACTTTACTTTACTACAAATTTTACTTTACTTTACTTTACTTTACTTTACTTTACTTTACTTTACTTTACTTTACTTTACTTTACTTTACTTTACTTTACTTTACTTTACTTTATTTCACTGAGGCCTTGCTCATTTGTATGGCATAAACCCCCCTAACAATTGCTATGGCTACTGCATTGAAACTGGAGCCTAGCTGAGAACAGTAAGACTGTAAATGTTCACTCAGAATTCAAAAGACTAGAACTATTTGAAAATAGGTGTAATTTTTGTGAAATTTCTTGATTTGTCCATGAAATACAAACAGGGACATAAAATGGCTTGAATCATAGTTTTTCCCCTTCTAGAAACATGTATTATTGTACAATATTTTTCCATATACAAAAAGCATTTGAAGACTATTTAAAGATAAAACTGATTCAGGTACCCACACAGTTTTGCAGTTTAATAGAAAATTACATTTAATAATGATAGTGGAAAAGTAAGTAAAAGACAAAAGAGCTCACTTAGTAAATATCACAGACAACTACTGCACCATATACTTCACCATCAGTAAAAGAAGTTTGTAATAATTATGGATTTGTACTTTCCTAGTAGAAAGTACAAATTTTCTTCCCCTAGATTTAAAAAGTACATTAATTTTCTGAATATGTTACTTTTATTCAAATAATTGAAATCTTTCTTATTGAGGCGGTAGTGGTAACTAGTAGTCAACACTCCCTTTTTTCTTGCAGACAAACCCAAGAAAGGAAATATAGTGTCATCTTTCTTAATTACTGGTTTACTAGGGTAGGGTTTAATGCTAAATGACATTTATGGATTAATGCTGTGTAATCTGAATATCCTGATGGAAATGACTTCAGAAAACAGACAGGCTGAAAGCAAAGTTTAGGGAAAGTGATATCGCCCAGGGACTACCCTGAAACATACTCCACAAGCACTAAAATGCAGTTTATAAAGGAACTTTAGGTTTCAGTTTACTTGCATTACTCTAAAATTTTATATAGTATGTGAGGTTAACTTGGATAAACCCAGATAAGACACTTCAAAGAAAACTCCACACTTACCTTTTAAGTAGGCTCGACAATCCAACTGCTTGCTATGATCCATAATAGCAGTACAAGGCCCACAATTATCCTCCAGACAACGCATTTTGCAGGTAACATCATGCAGCCCAGTACACAGCACAGAGAGAAGTCCTAAGCTTCTGGTCCAGCTGAAAGAAACTCTGTAGTCATAAAGCAGAGGTTTTAAAAAGTTCCTAAGTGCATAAAGATGCACTGAGCGGAAGGTGAACTTCCTTTTCAGAATGCACCTCATATGGCACCCTGTTGTATTAATCCTGGCATTACCTTTCAGGACCAACTGGCGACAAGTCTCAAAACGTATCTGTATCATGAAAAATGTAATTTTATTTCCATTAAGTTGAATTAATCTACCTGCTCTTTCCTGCTGAGATTTATAGAAGGTAGTATATGGGAAAACTCCAGCTACTTTAGACCTGCAGAGTGGAATAGAATGGATTTTGCCGTTACAGAAAGACTGCAAAATAGAAAGTATCCTGAAATATATTGTAGTGTAAAAGAAATGGAATCATTCCTGGAATGCAAAATCTATTTTGGATTTCCTAGACTCAGTATCTTGGATGTCTATCCTATTTAACATTAGTTTGCAGAACTTGGCTTTGACAGGTATTTACATTTCAAGCAATATGAAGTCTTAAGAGCAAAAAAAGTAATTTTAAGAGCTGTGTTTCCATCTCACTTCTGTAAAACAGTAGTATTGCAAATGAGGAATAGCTTTGCTGGCAGGACTTGTGACTCCATGGGTGACCCAGGCTGGAGAAGTCTGTTCCTAAAGGATTGTACCCCATGGAAAGGAACCATGCTGGATCAGAGGAAGAATATGAGGAAGAAGTAGTGGCAGAGAGGACATGTGATGAACTGACAGCAATCCCAATTCCTCATCATCCTCATACCACTCGGGTGCAGGAGGTAGAGAAATTGAGAGTGAAGCTGAGCCTGCAAAGAAGCAAGGAATGAGGGGAAGTTGTTTTGTAGATTTTTTTTCTTTCTCATCAGCCTGCTCTATTCATTTGCCAATAAAATAATTTCCCTAATCTAGGTCCTTTTTGCCTGTGAGGGTAATTGCCAAGCGACCACCTTGTGATTATCTTGACCCACAAGTTTTTATTGCATTTTTCTCACTCCATCCTGTTGAGAGGGTGATGTTATAGGGAAGTTTCATAGGCACTTGCAGTTAGTCAAGGTCAATTTAGCACAAACAGTATTTCTTCATTTTGTTTAAGTGGGGCAATCAGAAGCCCCCTTCAGCTGAATGCCTTCTTAGAAATTTTGTATGTTCTCTATTTTTGAGGTTCAAATTTTCATGTAGCTGAGGACTCAAAGAATGCATAATATTTTATGAATGAAAGTAATGTATATAGACCTGATTAAGAATTATTCTGGTAATAAACAGAATCACAGAATGGTTGAGGTTGGAAAATGCCTATCTAGTTGAATTCTCTGCTCCAGCAGAGCCGACTACAACCAGCTGCCCAGGACCTTGTGCAAATAGATTTGAATATCTCTAAGGATATCTCCGACCTCCCTGAACAAATCCATTTAATTTAAAATGTAAGCATAACATAGATTAACATAGATTTGAACAGAAAGGAGTGATAAACAGTAAAACCAGGTCAACTTTACCTTCATTATTTGCAAAGCAGAATGTTACTGTTCTGTGGCAATCCCATATCTAGTTTGCAAACCCAAATGAACACTTTCAACACTTTCATTGATTCAGAGCAGAAATCACTGGTTCTGAAGAAGGACACAGATTTCCAAACCACCTCCCCTCTCCCAGCGTAATGACTTCTTTCCAGGGTGGTCTCTTTACCAAGGAGAGCAACAATGACAACCTCTTGTTAATTTTTTTCTTCCTCTCAGTATCTTCCTAATGTGCTTTGATTAAGACAAGAGTGCAGTTGTGTAAGGGTTCCTCACAAGTTTAATGTCATTTAGCAGAACACAAAATGCAGCTTCCCTGAATGACAGCACAATTCCATTACTGTAAAAGCTACTTGAGACATGTTGCTGTGGACAGGGACATTGGTAGGGTGGGACCATATGTGTTTTTAATTCTTCATTAGAAAATCCTTCACCCATAGTATGAAATATATATCTCTTAAAATAAATGAAATGAGCTCTGTAGCCATTGTGTTTGCCTTTCATAGTGTAAAATATGCAATGTAGAATTGATGAGATCTGTATTCACATCTTTTCAAGGAAAGGCAGAGAACTGATCTTCCTTGAAATGCAAAAGAGAAAAGGCAGGCATACTGATTCCCTATATTGGGTGCAGTAAGGAAGGATAGTTCCAGAATTAGGGAATCCAGTATTAGATTAGGCATTACCTTGGAAATTTCAATGCTAGGAATCAATTTCCTGCTAGGCACCTGACTTCAGTCTGGGTGAACATTCACAAGTAATTTAGTCACACACAACTTCCATGCTCTTTCAGTATATTTATAATTAGAGTATTATTACTCTGTGAGACTACATCCATAAATGGTTTTCAGATATTGGCTATTCAATGATAAAATACATGAACTGGAGAAATATGAGTAATGCACACCCACGCTTGGCACAGAAGAATATGCTTCTGTGTGGATTTTCTTCTTTTCACTTTTAGAATAGGCCTGTTTTAGAGCTCAATAGGATTTAAAACAAAATTGATTCATTTTTTTAATCTAAAAATTGCATTTAATCTTCCTGAGGTTTCTGATTCGTGAAAGTCTATTTGAGATCAAACCAGAAACCAATATATTTCACTGAAATAAAAGTTTTGAAAAAATGTACCTATTGTTTAAATTGAAAGAACGTATTTTAAACTTCGTTGAATTTAAGCATTCCACCCCCCATGCTTTATTCTGCAGCTCTTTGTTTTATTGGAACATCCCAGAAGATCAGTGGCATGGTTAAAAACAATCTGGAAGTCCTCTTAGTCAATGCCATCCCTACATGGCTTCTCTTTGAAGTCTACTTTTTACATTAACAACTAGTTTTATAGCTCTATTTATTGCTTTTGTAAGCTCCAATTAGGTTACCAGTGTTAGATGTTTGTTTTTATTTTATCCATGTTTAATATACACTTATGGCTCAGCACTGAAATTAAGGAAGGCAATTTTGCTCCAATGCTACTTGTCATAATTAAATTTGTATGCTACAATGACACGAGGAAAAATGACATGGCCCAGATCACATCATATACATAACGTTAAAATCTCTTCATCCAAAATGGGCAGCCCTGTTCAAAATTACTGTGTGAAACAAGTTCCAGGCCTTGTGTTCTTACACTGTGTTCTTACAAAACAAAAGGGGTCGAAGGAGCAGAACCCACACCAGGGCACACTCTCTGGGGTGACAAAGGCACTCTCGAGGGAGATCTGGATTCAGGATGCTACTCCAAACTTGGAAAATCAGAGATCTGACTGCAGGTCTTTGCTTAATCAGCTGAATTTTGGACCACTTGCTATAATGAGATATATTTTTGTATGTAAGTCCCCATGTCTTTTTTGTATGAGACTGTGACAGGGATGCTCTAGGAACACTTGCTAGAGCTCACCTGAAAGCAGGATGATTAAAGAATAATGCACTGCTCAGGGATGCTCTTTAGTTCAGTCTCCGAGCAGTTAGGCCTTTAGAAACTTATTCCAAAAAATGCCAAAAAAAAATACAGATAGGTGTTCAAAAGTGATTTAGCAGTCTCAATCGTAAGAAAATGATTTGCTTGAGTATCAAAATTGGCATTGAAGAGTCTAGTAGTCTCTTAAAATATTAAGCCTTCAAATTCTCTACGATGTGAAATAGGAGTCCTATTGGTTGTAAAACACATCTGATGAATAAGAGAAGCAGGTAATGACAAAAGTATCAGGTATCTGACTACCTGGATTCAGTTTGTTAACTGCTTACCTCTATTTTTTTCATATTTTTGGGGTTGGATTTTGAAAGATTATGTGACAGGAACGAAGAGTTAAATATACTGAGCAAAAGGAGACAAAATATCCTAATAAAAATTCATTATAGAGTTATCTGGGATAAAATTCACATAAGCATATAGAAAATTTTCAATAGTAAGGTAGTTGCTTTACATCTTAATTTAGTGTGATGTGGCACCCCTGTGTGAATAAAGGTACATGGAGAAATAAAAAAATGTAATATGCTTTACAGGGGGTTATCCATATTGGGCAGATGTACCTCTTAGGGGGCAAAACCCCTGAGAGAAATAAAAAATCCTTGTTCTTCTAAGGGACAGAAATTTGTTGGACTAGGGGCATGAAACATTTGAGTTTCCAGGATGTTCATAAGATGTGATTTTCTTCTATGTAACTTGTAAGTAAAATAAACTTTGATTTGTAAGTAGCGTGTCTGTATTGTTACAATAAGAGCTAAGAGGTTGTTCATGGTTGTGAGAGCCAATGCTCAAACACATTATTATGACATGAAATTAAAAAAGACAGGATAATACAAACAGAATAAGAACTTTTAGTTATTTAAAAAAAATCCCTTAAAATAATGCTGTGTACATATTAAGAGGTTCAAAAGGAAATAAAAAGAAATAAATTGAAATAACGTCTTTCTTTGAATATGAAAAATGTTATATTTGGAATCTTCTATTTAAATGTATTTGACTTGGCAATTTTTGGTTATAATAGGAAGCTTTGTGATTCATATGCATAATCTTTACCATATTCTTTTGAAAAATATCAAAACACCCTTAAAATTCTAAGATTAATTATATTAATATCAAAATTTAATTACTTTCAAATTATGATACCTTACTAGTGGCACATATGCTGTATCTAGCTGCACACACACACACAGAAATCTTGAACTGTGACAAACATATGCTGTGCTGATGAAATAGATCATTAGAACTTTACAAACAAGAGATTTGATTCCAATTTAGTGTTGCACTTGAACAAAGAGTAAGCACGAATAAAAGCATTTTCTGGAATATCGATACTATATCAAAGTAAGGAAAATCCCATAGTAAATCATGATTTTATCTAGACTGCCTAACAAATGTCTTCAATGGACACCAGAAACCTGTGGAAGAGGTGTGGAATAGAGGAGGCTGCATAAGAGGGATGTATGCATTTTTAAATTTTAAACATTAAAATTTATTACCTTTAGCATTACAATTTAAATGTAAGCATTTTAAAACCAGTTTTTACTCAGGACATAATTAGTGTGCTCATGCAGGTACAAATCCTGGGAAATGCTGCTGCTCCCACTGCCTTCAACAGATTGACTTGTGCAAGGTCACGAAGCAAATCACTGTCAGAATTTGCATCATGACTGCAAGGTCAAGATCATGGCCCTTTCCTTGAATGTGACAACTTTTCAAACTCTTTACATGCTAACTACTTATGAAATTATGAAGAGCTAAACAGACTGCATTCATTAAGAAGGATGAGTTTTCTCTTTTTTGATCCTCACTTTGAAGAGACGAGCACATGGATGAAATTATATTCATGCAAACAATAAATCTTTATTAAAGACAATTATTTCAAAATGATAGAACCAGCAAATTAATTTAAAACACTGAATAATAATTTGATTCAAGATTTCTCTTCAACCATGAAAATCAGACCTATTATAATGGTGTTAAAATTAGGAATCTGCCATCAATTTTTCACTCTGGAAAAATAAATCACTGGAATTGACATCTAAAAAAAATTATATGGAAATGGAGGAATCTGACCTCTGTGTCAACCTGTGACTTCTTGTTGTGGTTTAACCTGAGTTGGCAAGGTGGTCACTCACTCTCTCCATCAGCAGAATCAGGGATAGAATCAGAAAGGTAAAAGTGAAAAAACACACGCTAAGATAAAGTCTATTAAATAGATAAAGTAAAAGCCACACACTCAAGCAAAACAAACAAAGCAAACCAAGGAGTTTATCCATCACTTCTCATGTCAGGCAGGTGTTTGGCCATCTCCAGAAAAGCAGGGTCCCATCATGTGCAATGGCAACTCGTGAAGACAAAATGTCACCACTCCAAATGTGACCTACTTCCTTCTTCTCCCCCAGATTTGTACGCTAAGCATGCTGCCATACAATATGTGATCTGCACTGGGTCATTTGGGATCAGCTGTCCTGGCTGTGTCCCCTCCCAACTCCATCCTCCTTACTGGCGGGGTTGGTAAAGAGCAGAAGAGGCCTTGGCTCTGTGTGAGAAAAGCTCAGCCATAATGAAAACACCACTGAGTTATCAGCACTGTTTGCATCAAGAATTCAAGACACAGGCCAATATGAGGTACAGGGAAGAAAATTAATTATATCCCAGTCTAAAATCAGCACACAGTCCTAGTCCAGACTAGGAATTACTGGCGTCATGTGGAAGTTGGAAGGTGATATATTTTTTATGACTTTCCAGTTCTGAGACAGTGTACAATGAATACATTATTATTCTGGGATAAGAGCAATATTACTATCATCCAAGGAACCAGTATAGCCCTAGCAAAATATTCTTTACTTTATATGAGTTTCATTCACACTGAGGCTTGAGGACTTGTTGCAGTCAATGAAGATGAGAGTTGGAGGGTAGAAGATGACAGGAAATTATTAGTATGTGCATGTAGTTGTCAGTGTGTGTGACACAGACAGAAATTAGGTATTTCTCTTTTTTACCATATAAATAGAATAACCTCCTATTAAAATTATGGCTAAAACATGTTTTAAAATAATCTGTGAAACATCAGCACATTTATTTTTATAAATTATTAATGTTACAGGCTCAGCTCATTTGCTGGCACATAGTTATATAGAACCACTTATTTACTTAGGATATCTGGGCTACTGGATATCAATTGGAGATCTCAGATACAGTTCAAGACTAAGGGAAGATCTTTGTATCTGGACTTGCTTTGAGTAAACAAGCATTGTACCTTAAGGTGTCCCAAATGACACTACCTACAGATACCCTACAAGTGAACAAATTCATCAAGCTGCTGCTGCTGCCTGAATCACTCTGCTCTTCTCTGGTTGTAGTAACTGGAGACCTGGTCTCACTGCAGACACTGCTGGCTGTCCCACTTGATCTCAGTAGAATATCAGTAATTCTGAGTAACTCCTGCAACATCTGTGTCATATCTGGAAGCCCCATTTGTTTGTTTATATACTCTGCAATATCTTAATTGACAGTAGGTATCTGTACCTTGTAAACAGCATCCCCTCTCTAGGGTTTGGGTAGCTGAGCAGTTCTCTAAGAATCTTTGGGAATATTGACTGTATCCCCAAAGCCTAACACATCTTTGTATACTCATCACACATTCAAACACTCACATGAATGCACCTATACTTAGCAATTTTAAATTTAACATTAATTCCAGCATAGGACATAGATTAGCTTGCTTCCTAAAGTCCCAGACTGAACCATGTAATCCACCTACATATTACAAGACCTAGGAACATTTCAGAGGAACACGAGATGGGTGTGATATGCCATAAACCCCCATAACAGCCCTAGTAACCTTCATTTTTCTGGTGTATTATTTGTTCTCTATCTTATCCTCAACAGATAGCCCCTATATAGTTTCTATCTGCCTCCCTCTAAATGAATGCATATTAAACTATTTTTATCATAGCTTTCCAGCTCTTAGCACAAATTGTGAAGAAGGGGAAATGGAGTTCAATACTTTACATGTGTGTAAAGTATCTTTCAGTGCCTGTCTTCATCAGAGTTGTTTAGTCTAAAAATGTGAGCCTGATCATCCACCTTGTCCACCTGAGTGCCACCAAAAGAGGATATCCATTTCTCCCCTAATGAATCCACTGTTAAGTCTTACAAGCATGTTTGTGAATTCCACTTCTTGCTATTTGCAAAAATAGCCCACACACCTTCTGCTTTGAATAGAGCCAATAGTAATGGCAGAAGAGGCCAGCACTCAATAATGCTGAGAGACTGGCACATTCCAGGGAGGACCTGAAAAAGCCAATGTGAGTTTGAGAGCAAGAAGTTTTCTTGTACAGGGAACCAAGTGAAAAGATAGAGTACCTGTCACTCTATGACATACACTTTATCCTGGAGAGATTAAAATACCCATTATCACTTTCCATTAGATTGTTTTTTTCTTGTAATACATCCAATCTATGATTGAATATAGATCTTAGCAAGCACACTCAAAGTAGTATCCCCTGACATTAATTCCACCCAGCATTCCAGAAGTCACACAAGATACAATGCAAAGTGTCTGTCTCCTGCCTCATTCTGAAATACCCGACCAAAATAGAAAAGGTGGAGCCTAAGAAGGTTTTTCTGAATTTAATAGAGGCCTCCAATATAGTTCTCCCTCTCAGACCATGAATTACTCTGAAAAATGCAGAAAGAAACTAATCAAAAGGAAACACCCTTCCAGTTTGATCTCTAAATCAAATTAATGGATTGTCTGAACAAGAATTTAGACAGGATTGTCCTCAGAGACCTAGTATCAAAGGGTTTTCCTCTCTGACCCTCAGACTTGTTGCAGAGCCTAATTTGGAGGTGATCCAACTCAGGTTTTTTTCTCAGACAAATACATGTATTGAATACAGTCAATCAATCATCTGCAGATCCTTTGAACTTCATCTATTCCAGGGCAGAACAGATGATGCTCCCAGACTCTCTGCAGAATCATGAGCACTTCTGGAAATTATATACATTTTTTTTTGCTTGGAAGCATTTGTTTGGAAGAACGGCTACTAACAGACCAGAGCTTCTCTCTTCAGAATTACTGCAATTTATGCTTATGGTGAATATAAGGGTTCTTTGAATCTGGGGTTTGTAAGATTGAAATGGACTCTTGAAAATAACTTATCTTGCATTTTTAGAGAGAATAGTCTCTCAGGAAAGAAAAAGAGAGGTCAAATCATGACCAGCTGCCTGCAGAATTAATTCCCAGCCATGGAGACTTTTTCTCTGTCCTTTTTAACTGTCTTTCAGTTCACAGATGCATGTCCCCTCTGTGCTTGTCCAAAAAGTTTATGAAAGCAGCTTAAGCCTAGCAACATGAGCAGGGCAAAAGAAGAAAGCAAATATATTTGCTATGAACTTCTACAGGCTCTGAGAGCTGTGCTCTGATGAGGTTCAGAAGTCAGTGTCTGATGAGGAAGACAATACCTGCTCAAACTGCACTACAGGAAGGGGAAGAGCAGGTAGTCAAAGAATGATGACAGCATGGGCACCAGATTTGTGTAGCTTGGGAATATTTTGAATCCCAGTACATGCCCTTTCAGTTTGAGGATTTTATAACTATATGTTCTTGCACAGTAGCTGCAAGAGAATACCATCTTAAGAGCTGTTCAGAAAAGTTGCGGTGGCCAGAACAAATTTTATGATTGCTGAGATAAAAATATGACAAGTATAGAAGTTTGATGAATCAGGTAAAAAACTGTAGGTAGGTGTTAGTAGTAGCTATAAAGGACAATGGGACATAGAACTGTGCTGAGAATGCAAGGCTCTCTGAGGAGTCACCTTGAGGCTCACATGCAGATTTTTATTTGGATTAATAGTCCCAGACTGAGTTTTTAGCAGCACTGTTAGAGCACAGACTCCACGAAGAAGGAAAGGGGATAAAATATCTGAAAGGCAATGTGACAGATTGGAGGATGATACAGAAAAGGGGTACAGACATTTTAGTCATAACAGTCCATATTGATGATTCTTAATCGGCCATCACAGGGACGACTCAGACTCTGAGAACGAGAGCCTGGCCTCTGATCTTTCTGTGGTACAGGTGGAATTCCCCACAATCCCCTCTTTGGGGGTAAATCCCATAGGACTGGCAGAACACAGCCCCTAGCATGTGCCAAAACTGTGGGACTACGTGGTGTTAAGGAGCAATACGAAGAGTTCACAGACTCTCTTTTCTGCTACATGAAATAAGGTAAACTTAGAGCAATGAAGGCTGACAAAGAATTATCAGAAGTTTGAGAATAAGGATGTATACAGGACAGTGGCCCTGCAAGGCCTGGGAATGGACTTTTTGTAGCTTTTCAATAAACCATTCTCATTCCACCTTTCAATACTCATTACTTGGAGAACAATGCCTCAAAATTTGGCCCCAAAAGTATTTGCTGGCCCTCAGCCATATGACAACATAGGCTTAGACAGCTGGACACTGGTAGCACTTCACCATCATTCAGAGGAAGGAGCTCTCCAAAGATTCTCCAAAGTCAAATAATTATTTCCTGGTAAATGTGCAATATAGTGGGGTTTTGTTTGTTTGGGTTGGTTTTTGTTTTGTTTTAATTGTGGATGTTGCAGGTTTTTTTCTCCCACATTTTGAGGCAAATTAAACACAGGTTCATGCTTGAGTATAAAGAGATTTATTGTGCAATGCATTGAGCAGAGCCATACCACCTCATCTGGCTAGACAGACAGGCAGCAAAAATGTGACAGAAGCCAATTCTTTGTGTATGCTTGCGCCCACAGCAATCCTACTGTTACAGGTTGTTACTGTGGTACTGCTCCTCCTTTGTGCACATGAGTTTATGCTCTCTTGCACAAAATTGTTTAGCCTGTGGCATTGCCACCTCCAACCAGTTAAACCAGTCACACCTTCTTTTCTGCTAAACTGGGTAGTCTTCAGTCCCAAATTATCCCTGAGAGCTACCGTCTGAATTTCCTGTTCATTCCTCCCTTTTGTGATACTTATTATTTGCATACATCACTGTAAGAATTTCCAAATCTTCTTATGCTTTTTTTCTATTTATGTTTATAAAACCATTCGTTTTGCCTCACTGCAGGTTATTTCTTTTATTTTTTTCTTAATTTGTTTACAGCCCATTTTGAGGCAACATAGAGTCAATTGTATCTGCATGTAAGCTATTATAACAACTACTAATAGAATAATGCTCCACTTCAAAGCTACTGTTCTATTCTATATCACTGACAACTAAAGATTTTTATCTTTTTTATGTATTTGTAGCTTTTTAGATTTTTAATATATGGGTCTATAGTTTCTAGCACTTTCTCACTCTTTAGAGCAATAGTTACCTGTTCTCACATATTATGCCACACTCTTGAAAATTTTTTGGTTTTATTTTCAAGGAAAAGAACCTCTAACAAGGACATCCTGTTTTGCACCAGCACCTGGGCCGAAATAATAAGATATTTCATAGACATAGCAAAATATAAGGCTAAGAACCCTTGAAAGTGCTCCAATGGGGCAGATGCAAGGGTGGGTTACCCGGACAACTGTTCTATTGGACGTACTTGCTAGATATATTAATTAAACTTATAAAAATTGTGAAAATCCTGTGTATGTGCATAGGTATAATATATGTACCCAAAAGCTTTCATTGAAACAACAGCTCTTTATGTTATCAAGTTTAATATTGTTTGGAAAGTTTTTCTTCCAATTTTAGGCAACACCACCTCACCTCATTTCCAGGGGTGGGGAGAAAGAAGTTTTTTTCCAGGCAGGGTAAAGGAGTATCATCCAGGTCACATTCAGGTATTGTTGGGGGGGGGGGGGGGGTGAATAATGTTGCTGCTATAGTTTGTTGTGTTGTTTCATTGCTGTTTTCAGTAAATTTTTGTTATCTCAACTCATTACCTTTACCTTTTCTGCCTCAAATTCTCTCAGCCCAGCCCCCTATCAGGGGAAGGCACAGGAGAGACTGAGCAAGTGGCATGTGGTTTGGAGGGAACACTAAGTTGGAGAATACCATTCCTAAACCATAACAGCTTCCACCTGAATCTTCCCCCTTTGCTGGTAACATCTACCGAGGCAGGACTCCATACACAACTGAATGTTGTCTCATACCTGTAAACCTTTCCTAGATCTTCTCCATCAATATTCATGTAAAGTGATGCATTTAGTTCACTAGGACTGTGGATGTACAGGGAATCTCTGGTAATCAGTGATTCAGGTCTTCACAGGAACCCATACCATCAATTTCTTGACTTAGACTTCCAAAAAGTGCTAAGCAACAGAGGAAATGCCAGTGTTTCCTGAAGAGTAGATACCCTTTCTGTGAAAAAATTCTCCCTGATGCCCAGCCTAAACCACCCTAGTAACAGCTTAAGACAGTGTCCTCTCATCCTGGGAGAAGAGACCTATCACCACCTGGCTGCAACCTCCTAACAGGGAGCTGTAGAGAGTGATATGGTCTTCCCTTAGCCTCCTCTTCTCCAGGATAAAAACCCCTTTTTTCCCAGCCACTCCTCAGAGGACATGAATATGTACATTTTTTTTCTTTGTCTTTCTATGTAATCCAAGTAAAACTGTAACAATACAGTAGCACAACAGATGCAGACTTTCATGACAGCAAATGTATACATGTATATTGATATATAGCTCATACAAGCCTTGTTTGACTTGCACACAAGTGTTCCAAGCTACTTGTCTCAGACTTCACTTTCAGTTTTCTCAGTCTCAGATGGTGCTTTGGTGCTAATATTTGCTGTAACTCAGGGGAGAGAGTATCAACACAGTAGCACAGAGCTTTCTCCTCTAATCCTGTTTTTTTGTCATAGAATTGTCCAGCTCTGCAGCTCTTCTTCGACGGAGGTGTCCTGTCCTTTGGCAGAAGTGGACCAACTTCTGATCTTACCCA
Source organism: Ammospiza caudacuta (assembly GCF_027887145.1). NCBI lineage: Eukaryota > Metazoa > Chordata > Aves > Passeriformes > Passerellidae > Ammospiza > Ammospiza caudacuta. The sequence goes on along the minus strand of NC_080595.1, from coordinate 90,321,910 downwards.
CCTTGATTGTTCCAGAGATTCCTCGAGTTTCTTAGGTGACACCATCCTACAACAATGGGATGCAGGCACTCTTTTTGGCAAACTTGACCTCTGGACGGGTCATCAAAAGCCTTTGGGGCGGACCAGCTCACTGTGGTGGCAGAGCAGGTTTCATCTGGAGTCCTTTAACAGGGCCCAGTCTCCATGTTTCAGGTGATGGCACAATACCATTTGATACTGCTCTTGATCCTGTAAAGACACTGCAGAATGTAACCCATCTTTTGCATGAGTGGCCAGCTGAGTGGGCTGCACATGCCAGAGTAGGAACCAAAGAGAGGGGAGCTAGGGATCTACTATCAGGACATCTCCATGTATGATTTAACTGTAACACACAGTCAGAGGGAAACCTTAAGCTCTTTCCTTCTGCGGGTAGTCCTTGTAATTTGGCCAGATATTCAACAGAAACGTAGAGATTAAGAGCTGCAATATTTAGAAATGTTGTTGGAGAATCCTCTAAAGAAACTCACTTGGCAGCAGCATCAACACATGCACTGCCAAGACTTACTTCATCTAATGCACCTATGTGAGAATAATGCATTACAGAGATAGTAACAGCAAGCATAATCACATATAGTAACTCCAGGATGAGGGTTCCAGGAGAAAAGCAAGTTCCAGAGGAGGTAATAAATCCTCAGAGTTGTTATGGTCCCATTATAAGACATGCTTCTACCCAAATTAAGGTGCAAACAAGATCAATGCCAAAGTCAGTAGCACAGATTTTATTTAACAGTAAATGCGAGGTAAAGAGATAGAAAGAGAGAATGGGGGGAGGAAGGATAGAGAGAGGTAAGGAATAGACAAAAGATATCACCATAAGGTGGATTCCTGCAGTATCCCACTGGTCCTTCTTCACCCTGGTATTTGGTGGTGGGTTCCTCTGTAGCTACCATTTTTTATACAGTCCAATCCCAGGTATTCACAGGGTGTAGGTGCCACTCCCATGACTTGAGATGGCACATGCCTAAGCACTTCCTTCCTTTCCCACAATTTTCCATGGTGGCAATTTTTGTCTGGATATGAACTAAAACTTTATTTCTGTTAGGCCAGAAATAGATTTTCCCTGCTGAGCTGTCTGCACTTATCTCAAGTTCCATTGTGATGGCTTATCTTATGGGGACAGTGTTTTGAGACATGTAACCTCATTGTATAATTCCTCACAAGTGTTTCCAGATCTGATCTGTAGAATGATGAGCTTTGAATGCATACCATGAATCAGTATAGACATTGACACTTTTTCTTGATGTGCAGGTTCATGCTTGAGTGCAATGAACTCAGCATGTTGGACACTTGAAACTGTAGGGAAGGAAAATACTTTGAGATTTTTGAGCTGGGAGAAAACAGCACATCTTGAAACTAGTTCACCTCAGCTGTCTGTAAGGAGGGAGAAACCTGGGCTGAATTAGTAAGACAGCAGAGATTCTGCAGTCAGTTGGCATTTTCATTAGGAAGTTATATGATGCAGATACTTGATCTTTTGCTTGCAGAAATGCAGCTTCTTTTGGGATGCCTTGTGTACTTTATTGGCCAAAGGACACAGAAGATGGAGTGTGTACTCCGAAAAAGTGTCCAAAAAGGAAAAAAACTACCAGAAAATTATTCATGTACTGAACCAAGAATGTAACACAAACTAGGTCTCATTTTAAGCACTGAGAGGAAAAAAACCCTATCTTTAAGAAAGTGTGGTCTAGGTGTACTACTGTCTTGATGAATAAAGATAAAAAATCTAAATTGAGGTATATGTGGATAGATAAAAAAGAAGAAGGCAGAAGATAGGTCAATAACATCAACATTAGGGTTACAGAGATGGATCTTGGAATAGTCTTAGGGTTATGAACTAGTGACTCATGATAATAAAATCATTGATTTCTCACAAGTCTTGGATGAATCTCCAGATTTGTCTGTCTTGTTCATCAAATTTTCCCCTTTCTTTGGGGTGAAATGTGTGTGTGACAGAGTGACCATGAGAGGCTTAATACCAGCCATCAGAAGGCTGTTGTGTGGGATGGGACAGGTACAAATAGAGGATAGCAAACAGTCGGTCAGAAAGAAAAATTTTTACATCTATTCAGGACTAAGAGACCTGTATCTCTATTTACCTCTTCCAAATGGTCCAAAAGCAACACATTCCTATATCTAATTCAGCATTTTTAATTTATACCTAAATTTGTGGATGACCCTGTTGTAGAGAAGAAGCAAATAATTTCAGAAATAACCATATCAACCTTACTGGTTATTACCTGTATCAGACAGCTAGAGGAGGGAGACCTGACCTGACTAGGTAGATACTAAGTTTTCACTAGACAGCACATAAATTACAAGAGACATGCCTCTACCTTAAATTTCGAGAAAAGTGTGCTGTCAAATAGAATTTTTGCACTGCTCATGCCAGGAAAAGGAGAAAAAAAGAGCTTACTGCTGGTGAACTGCAGCCAAAATATGCAGCTTTAGTATCTCTTGGGATTTTGCTGAGCTCTAGACAACACCTACATAAAGTGGGTAGGTTTGCTTCAGGTCAAGTTACATCAATCAGCAGTTTCCTTATTACATTAGAGACCCTTAGGACTACACACAAGTTAAATGTTTCTATGCTCCATTCATGAAAATCTTTCCAAGAGTACCTCACAAGCAAAGTGATTTAAATGCATGGGCACACTTTGTATAGAACAACGTACTAGAGAAAACGCCATTGTAGCTACTGACATTTGTATCTTGAACCTGTCCAACAAGTAGCAAGGCAGACTCTTACTGACTGAGGGGAATAATGTTCAAAACACACCTTTTAATAGGATCTGAATTGCCATGACAGTGAGAAATGCAGCAGAGACACAAAGAAAAGCAGTGTGGGGTGATGTAATCCTCAAATCTGAGTAGTGTATATTACTCTCCTACCTAGATATCCTTTCAAAAGGCTGGATGGACAAGCAGTTAACAATGGAGCTTCTCTGCAGCATTTCTTAGCCTTTTCTTGCTCTCTTCCTTTCAGCTCTGGCTTTGTACAACCGGGCTCTCATCGGTTTACAAAGAAGGTCTGATTTCTTTCAGCTGCCCTCCAGTATGCTGGATAAAGGACCAGACTTTCCCCCAAGCTGCCACACGGCTGCCAATGCTAGAAGTTCACTCCTCTGGTAGGAGCTCCTTTGCCCGGGCCTCTCCAAAATCCTTCTGCTAATCCTTCAGGGTCATTCATATGTCATTTATGGGAGTTCGGCATAAACACTGCAACTCTTAAAAAGGGGAGGACCTCTCTGTGCAGTACACAGCAGGCAGCACACTAGACTATAGAAGAAAGAGTTACATTAATCCAAAGAAGTAACTTCATTATCAATTTTCTGCCTGTATGTCGTCATTCTGGAGGTTGTTTTCAAAGTAAAAATCTACAAGAAACTGCTTGTATATATAAAAAATATTTTTTTCCTTGCTTTTCCCCTGTATTCTAAGTAAAACTGTAGAAATACAATAGCATAACAGATGCAGACTTTCCTGACAGCAATTATTTATTGGATGTTTAAATGTTATCTGATCAATCTATATACTCTGCATTCGTGGTGAGCATTTCTCATACCCATACATCCTCACTAATACCTGTACAAAAGGCATATAGACTTGAGTACTGAGAAAGGATATAGCTTAATCTGTGACATATCCCTTGCACAGCTGTGTAAGGGGCAGCCAGAACTGCTTTGTGCCCTGAAGCAGCAGCAGGACAACATCTTCAGAATACCTTCTTGCACTTGCTAGCAAAGAGATGATGGGAACTGTACTATTTACAGGGTAGTGCTTTAAGCTTTGAACATATGAAGAAAACAAAAAGAAATTTAGTCTCAAGCAGGGATAATAGAGGATAGATTTGTATCTGCAAAAAAATAAGGTCTTGACTCCATGCCAAAGCTAACAAAATGCTGTGCCTACATTGCTACCTAGGTCTGGATGCTGATATGTGGATTTGAGAAAGGTTTTTGTCCAGCTGTGGCCCTCAATAATACTAATGGCAAACTCTTCCAATATACCTACTTTACTATTTAGCTTCAAGCAGCTGAAAATGTAAACTCATTGAAAAGACACAAGCTCTCATCAAAGACATCTTCCCTTTTTCAGAATATTGACAAACATCAGAACCTTTTACAGCAGCACTCTCTCACCTTTCAATATTCATAATGTTTTAAAGAAATAGGGAATGCCCTCACAGAATAAGACATTCGTTTTGAATACTCAATAACTTTTGCTTTCTAAGTACATTGCCAACTTTATTTCATTTAACAAAGCAAACATACGTCAAGATATCTTATGCTTCCACCCGTCTTTTTGCACAGTGATGCAAACAGGAATGCATCTATGCACACACTCTGTGTGCTGCTTGCAGACTACCTCTGAGTTATTCCCTTTGTAATTACGTGTTTTCACTAAATGGCACAAAGAAAATGAATTAGGCCATATTTTCCAAGCAGTACATGCAACAGTGCACAAGCCTATTTGAAAAACTGGCCTATAAAGACTTAAAGGACTTAAAGTTCATTAACGGAATTCTGTTACTTCACAATCTTCCCATCCATCACTCTGAACTTTGTCCTTGTGACTTTGCAAAAATCATTTGCCACTGCTACTAAGGGCAGGGGCTATATGGTGGTACACAAGGGGCTCACAGCAGTACAGCTTCATCTCTGCCAGTGAGTGTGGAACAGACAGCACTGGGGTATGGAAAGAAAGAGAGAATGGAAGGCAGCAGAAAGCACCACCTTCTAGGTTTCCTTTGGTTAAAAGCTGGAGAAAGATATCTACTGAAATAAAGCTTGTATAAGAGCCATGCCTGTAAACTTTTGCAAGACCCAAAAACTTACTCAATCAGACTCTTGAAAAGAGCTTATCATTGTTCACGTGCTTTGAGTTTCTTAAAGAAACACAGACAAGATATTCTCAAGAGGTCAAAACTACAAAAAAACTTTACTGACAACTTTGGAAAATCAGAGAACTTTGGCAAAAGCTTAGAGCAGCATTCAATCAGCATGAAACACTTCTCAAAGCATTAACCTAGCAAACTGCAAGCCCATCTAAATTTAAGTTTTTTAAAACTCCAAGAAGAGGAAATTAGAATAAGAAAAAATAAAGATGAAAGACAGAAAATATGCAAAAAAGTACAAGTGTAGTTACCAGCTCCTGGTTCCAGTAGTGTTTAGCTGATGAAAGTTCCAAGAGGAGGGAGGGTCAAGATATGTGCAGCCTCCCGTTCTTCTTTAAATACCTTCCTGGGCCCTTTCCCAGGTGGGAATTGTGTTCACCTGGTTGCTCTGGGCCTCCAGAGGCAGCTGTGGAGCATTGCCTCCAGTGTGCCAGGGACTGGCAGCCACTGCAGGGCTGGGATGCAGCCTGGGGTGTAAGGGGCAGTTGATCACCTCACCAGAGCAAACTCCAATCTGTGCTTGGCCATACACACACATCCACATCCACACCTCCCTGAAGTGTTTTGGGCCAGCAATCCTTCCAGGCTCTAACAGCTTTACATTTTTAACCTCTTAAAAAATAGATTATAGTTTTATCTTTTTAAATTCCACAAGTTGAACTGATGCCTTGAGAGGCTGAACCTAGAACAGAGACTAGACAGGGCTAAGAGAAAAAACATAGGTATTGATCAGAAGGCCTCAACACCTTGGGCAATACAAGAGCCAAGCCAGGGCTACACCCAAGATGGACCCAAGATGGTCACAAAAGTGATGACCGGTCATGGAGTCTCACACTTTAATAAGTTTTGGTCCATTTGCATATTGGAGTTGATTGCACAATTATGGCTTCAGGTTACGAAGTCCCATCCTCCTTGTTTGCCTGTTCTTCAGTTCCCCGTTGTTTTTATCTTTTGGCCTGAAGCTTGTAGTGATTGCCCTTGGTCTCAAGCTGGAAAAAGTTTGTTTTGTCTTCCTACCCTGTGAAGAGAACCAACTAACACTTAATATGAAGCTCAGAGCTATACCCCTAGGCAGAAAAGAATTTGAAAAACATGAAAGCTTAAACTTAAGGGATCATTTCCCCCTTTAGAGGCTTGACAAGGCCTTTACCTTGTTGAGTCTCTATTCTAAATATCTATACTAATAGATATTTAATAACAGATAAGTATTTAGCAATAGTAAATAACTAACTACAGTAAGCATCTAACAACAGTAAATATCTAATAGTACATAAATACCTAACAATAAATATCCAATAATGGTAAAAATTAAATAATAAATAAATATCCAACAATGGTAAATAACTCAACATAATAATAATATTAAACTATAATAAACAGTAATAAATATTTAATATTAACAATGCCTTGCACAGTCCGGCATCTTGCAAAGAAGAAAAATGATTGTTGGGTTTAGAAGTAGAAGAAGGGATTACAAGGGATCTCACCTCTGGTAAACCACAGTTGTACTAATTACCAAAGAAGAGGAGCCTTGCCCTTAATGAGTCACAGCTGTGACTAATAAAGGTAAGTATGATGAAAGGGGTGGGTTGGCTGCTCAGGGAGAGCCTGGAGGAAGAGGGTCTTGAGGAGTCCTGAGGAAGAATCTAGAGACACACAAAGAAGAGCAAAGGAAAAGAGCTGCTGCTGCTGCACAAGGTCTGCTGTGTGGTCAGTCTGGGTCTGATAGAGCTGGAACTTGCAGTCATAGTCAAGCTGGGTAAAAGCCTGCAGTCAGAGACAGCAAGGGAATACTTGCAGCCATGTTCCAGCAGGAAACAGCCAGCAGTCTGTTAGAGAAGCCAACAGTAGGAGCTTGCTGTAGTCAGAGTCAGGATGGCTAAGCTGTAAAGAAGAATTAACTGGGATCCTTTTCATGTTGTTAAATGACAGTCTGTCTTGGCTCACTTCTACCCCTAATGAAGGGTCTGCTGCAATGCCTGAGGCTAATAGGTGACTAATAAAGAAGGAGTAATCTACCCATTATCTGGGCTGCAGCACAAGGGAAAAGGAGAGCAAAGGCCACTCCTACCTACAAACTGGACAGGTAATGACCACTCCCTTACCTGGATCTACTGATTTACCGGCACAAGAGTAGTTTGTGATATAGACTGCCTTGAACTGGGAGTTGATGGGATAAGGATCTGCCAGCTTGATCATCTTCTTGAAAGCAGCATAAATGAAGATGAAGCTCATCAGGGAGGAAAATCCCTCTTTGTGAAGCAAGTGAAGTAATTAACCAGGAAGCTGGCATTGGTGGCCACAAGAAGGAGACAGTGGAAGGCTGACCTGAGGTCAATCCAGAGGCATAACTCCAAGTAGCCGAAATCATTGTCTCTGCAACAGCTGTGAACAGTTCTTTAGGCACAGAAGAGGAACCATTCAAAGCATCATTTGTCTGTAGCTGTCTCTGTTTTTACAGTTGTTTCAGGAGCAGGAGTAGTGAATCTGGAGTAGTGAATCCAGGGTCCTTTACCAGTGAATTTGACTGCAGTGATGGGGTGGTCAGCAGAACTTGGACTGTAGAGGATCACTGTCTCACCACTTAACATAGACCCAGTCTCCAGGCTGGAGGGGATGTGCAGCTGTGTCCGGTCCTGTGGGTCTGGATAGCATGGCATCAGTCTGGACCTTCTGAAAAGTGGAACCTAAAGCCATTAGGTATCTCTGTAAATCAAGTTTCCCCTTCATGTGAATTTCCCTTGGAGTATATGGAATCTGGTATGTCCTGCTGTACAGTATTTCATAAGGACTGATGTTATCCCTCCACCTTGGTGGTATGTCAGTAAAGCTAAAGGCAAGGCCTGAACCCATGTCATGGATGTTTCCTGACAAATTTTGCTAATTTTTGTTTTGAGAGTCGCATTCATATATTCAGCTTCACCACTCATTTGGGGTCTTTAAGGTGTATGCAAATGACAAGTAATTCCCAAAATCTGGCTAACTTCTTTAACCACTGTTGCAACTACAGTGCGTGTTTTTGCTGAATCAATGTCCTTTTGACTCCCTGGGAGATGAAAGACTAGTGATTCTCATTTTGCCACCTGCCTCTCAAAGAAAATCTATCACCCTGTGTGATGGCTGAGAAGGTTAAAAACACTGCTCCAGACCTGAACCTTGGTAAAGCTAGAAGGACTGGAAGAGAAAACTTGAGACTTCTTCACTTTGATTACATAAGGCATTACCTGAACACCTACCAAGGTTATTTACAAGTACTCGTCAAAATAGCCTTGAGTTCATTTCCAGCCCCAGGGCATACCACTGGTTTTAGAACTGCTGATAACAAACCTGTGTAGTCACAGTGAATTCTTCCCAGCATCTAAAATCAGTCAGCTTTTCATTCACCCTACTGGCGTACCACAATTTCACTAACACAAACAGACAGTTTGTACCCCCCAAAAAAGCCTCTTTTGCCTCATTATAGAGCTGCAGCAGAGAGGTGCAGCTTATCTACCTCAGATTTCCTGCTGATCTCTGATCTAGCTGTCCCCAAAATAAGGGTTAGTGAGGGTGGAGACATGGCTATTGTAACACAAGTCTAGAGACTCTTGAGCCTGGAATATATATGTAGAAATATGCTATTTTCCCAGAAGATGTCTAAGAAGCAGAAATTATGTGCCAGCACAATGCAATGCAGAAATAAATGTGCTGGGTACAAACTAAGAAGCAAAAATAGCTCAGTACTATACTTGAACTATTTTAATGAAGAAGCACGTTTGCCCACAGATTTTATATTAGTCCCATCTGGGAACATGATAACTGTTTTTATTGTTTTATTCTTTAAAAAATCAGAAGAATTTTGGCATAAGAAAGTAAAAATGCATAGACAGGAAATGACTAAATTACTTGATCTGATTTAAAATTTTTAAAAAAAAAGATTTAAAATTTTTTAAAAAAAAAGGTGTTCAAAAACACATGACAAAGATAGACTTTACTATTAAAGCTGCAAATTTGGAAAAGCTAAGCTATTCTAGTGTTACCTTGAATTATCCTTTTCTATAATAATTAATGTTCCAGAAAGTGTGGTTTTAACACAATGTTTTTCAGTCCTGTGAAATGAATAATGCTTATTCATGATTCCTCAGTCTTGTATCTTCTCTTAATTTTTTGTTTTATAGCCCACACTATTTACTACTCATGAGTCAAGCTCTTTTCTTAAGACAAGCCTATTTTCCTCTTCATCATTTCAAGTGCACTTAACCATTATAGTTTGTGAGATGGAATTATTCTAGGAATTATCTTCAAATGTCCATCATGTGAGTTTGAGGCTATCAATGTTTCAGCAACTGAGAAGACAAAGAGGCATTAATGGTAAGAAATTTAACTAATATTGAGTATTCAATTTCAGAAAATCATGTTAAGTGAGCTTTAGGACTGATTTTGGTTTAAATTAATTTTTCTGACTTACTGAGGAACTCTGTCCCTCAGAATTAGGGATTGAGTCTAGTTGTCCTAGAAAAGCTAATTTGCCTTTATTGAGCTCTAACTTATTCTTTTTCTGCTTATCATTTGTCTAATCCACCACTGTATCCCAATATTTCATCTTCTGAGGAAGGGATCTTATAGAAAGCAATCATCTTTTTTTTTTAATGACCTTAAACCATATCAAAGCAAATCTGCTCAGAATGCTATATTGCTGCAGTGTTGTGAGGATCCCCAGGATGAGGTGAGAGATGAGAACTGACTCCGAGTTCTCAGAAGGCTGATTTATTATATTATGAAATGATATTATATTAAAAGAAAATGCTATACTAAAATTATACTAAAAAAAAGAAAGGGGACATCAGGAGGCTAGACAAGAATTAACAATAAAAACCAGTGATAGACACAGAGTCCGACACAGCTGGCTGTGATTGACCATTAATTAAAAACAATTCACATGCTGGGTAAACTATTCTCCAAATCACATTCCAAAGTAGTAAAACATGGAGAAGCTGAAGCTTCCCAGCTTCTCAGGAGAAAAATTCTTGGCAAAGGGATTTTTCATAAAGTGTCATGGTTACACTATATTATGCAGGGACTTTGCAGAAGAAATCATTTGTTATCAAGGCAAGATTGCCTTTTCAATAAACATAATGAGAGATTCTCAAGCTCCTCAATCCTGACATTTCTTAAAATTTGAGCAGTTGACGTTGCAACTGAAATAAAGATCTTAAGATTTTTGTGCCACATTCAATGTGTGATAATATATCAACTTTTCATCAACACAGTTAGAATTATTAAATCTAATAAGAGACAGTTTTTCAAATTCAGGGAATTACAACAGATATCTTATGCCATCACTAGAAAATAAGGAGGTATTTACAGTTCTGATACCAGAGCAACGGTGAGACTTTACTGTTGCAACCTTCATACTGTGACAGCAAAATATTTCCTCGTCAGCAAGAGCTCCCTTTCAATTTTCTTAGGGTAAGACATTTTGTTCCATTGTGCCTCTGATACTCCTTCTGTCCCATGTTCACTTTGGCCTCCTGATCCCATTCTCCCTCTCTAACCATTTCAAATCTCCTTTCCTTCATAAAGAATGTCTTCCTTGGTATTTTTTCCACCCGCTGTTCTTCTCTCTGCTTTTTGTTTTTTAGAATTTCCACATTTATCACTTATTGTCTCTGATTCTTATTCCAGTCTTTTCACTCCACCTTTTCAATCAATCTCTGCCTCAGCTTCGCATCAACAAATCAGGAGTTAGTTCTGTATTCTTTTGGACATCTTCTTGTCCACCTCAGCTGCCAATCCCAGCTTCCTTTCTTACTCCCTCAATCTAAAAAACCTACTTTTATTTACCTTCTTCAAGTCCTGCTTCTGTCTCTCTGAGTTTTACTCAGGCAGGATCCTCCTAAAGCCAACAGCCCTAAAGGCTGACTACAGTATAAGGGAAAGGGTGACTTATTCTCACTTACACATATTGTTTCTGCTCCTGCCTGCAGCAGCCCACAGCTGCAATTGTGTTGAAAAACCTGCTAAAATATCAAGAATGAAACATGGTGAGATAAATAAATTCATGAGATACAGATTGCAAAACTGGTAAAATTGTCCTGAGCAGGGATGAACTGTCTTTTTCTGGGGTACCTATATAATGACATTTCTAGAAATCACGAGGCTACTGCTTGACATGGTCATCTCTTTACTCTTACACTTTTTAGCCAGATCATTTTTCTAAGTCATGGTGGAGCTGGAGTTTTCCAAAGAAAAGCATTGGTTAAAACTTAGTTAGAAATTGATAGATATGAGTGTATGAAACCTGATGGTCTTCTGTGATGGAGCTGTGGACTTGTTTATAGTGCAATATAGGCTCAATTTTAAAAGGACCAATTAAAATGAAATCTATTGATTTAAAGTTGATGATCAAACCTTTTTTCAAACGTGACAGATATAGATAAAGAGTCCATAATATTGAAAGTTTATTGAATATTTCAACTCAATTCTAATTTAACAAGATTTTACTTCGGTTGTTTTTTGAGTACTGGTGGTGGGAGGAGAGGTTTGGTTTTTGGGTCTGTTAGTGTTTTCTTATCCACTCTTCATATTCATTACACCTTCATATTTTTCTTAGTTAATTGAAAAGTTGCCCTTTACAGTCACTAAAGAGAAATGAGCCTTTTTTGGTGCAATTAATCTGATTGGATTTAAACTTCTAGATGAAAGGTGCTGTGCTTGTTTTTCTCTGTGCTGTACAGAAGTAATTTAGTGTGTTTCTCTTCAAGATGCACAGGATCCCCACCTTTTCGATAAATTCTCTTATTCATGCCTCTGTGCATTTTCCACAGTCCATCCTGTGTGACTGAGTCAAAGCCACATGTGTACATAACTGTGGAAACTGCTTGTTCCCACAAACCTGGATAAAGCCAGAGGAACAGGGAGCACTTCCATGGCTGTTACATTGGACCACAATGTTCTTGCTCAGGTAAAATGCTTTGCTCCACTTTTAGATATAGGCGTACCAAAAGAATAGAGCTTTTCCATCATCTATACCAACCTTTGAATAGAGTGGAAATAGTCCCTGAACATTTAGCAAATCTGTACATTTTGCTTTTCCATAAACACTTGAGTATGCAAGACACAGTCTGGCCTTAATTACATCTCTTTGTGAATGATCAGTGGCAAGAAAAGTACTGTATTTGAGTTTGAAAAGGAATTGCAGACCTGAAGCCGTAAAATTTCCACTTTTAACCATTTTTCTTTGAATCGCTGCTTTTGCAGTGCTTTTGCCTGCTCAAGAAATATTGAAACAAACACGCAGACAGACTGAAGTATTCGTTCCTTAGTGAATCCTCAAAGGAAATCAAACAAAGGAATAAAGTTTTGTAGCAGACAAAAAATTCCCTTACCTTTTATTTTCTCTGTTGGTATCTGCTTCTGTTGATACTTGAGATCTCTTATGCATTCACAACAGCATTTCTCAATTTAGTGAGCATGCCATGGCAATTGATTTAGACAATGCAATAGCTGTGACAGCAATTGGGAGGCACTCCAAATTTAAAAAGTAACAGGACACGCAAAATTGAAGCCTACTGACTGTTTTTGTGATAATTGAATTTCATTGAGTTTTAGCGTGAGAAATGAGCAATAAAAGGGCTGTTTCCAGCCACAATTCCAGGAAACAGCTCGGGCAGCATGTATCAGTATAATATACACTGAACCTTTACACGCAGAAATCATCTGTGTTACTGATTCAGCCTAACAACCTTCTTTCCTTCTTAGCTGCAAAAATAATTTCAAAATAGAATAGGCAAGCCTTTGAGATAAAGAATTAAAGATAAAAAGGGCTGAATAATTTTGTATAGCTCTAGGACAGCAAATTTGCTGTGTGGGCAAATTAAATATGTTCCATCCTGAACAGTTGCAAATGAGGATCTCTTTGGTTGCAATTTTTCCAGAACAGTTACTGAGGAAAGCTATTTTCCTGGTGCTTAAAAATCTAATTTTTCACAACAGAAAATATGCATTGGCTTTTTATGATGCCCGAACTCATTGCTTTTGGAGTGATTGTGTTTCTTTGGGGGTCAGCTTTGAGGTCTTGCTTTCAATAAGCAAAGTAGTTCTTTCTATTCTTAATGCAACTTCAATTCACTCTGCTGGAACTCAGCACTGCTTTGAGCAGAACAGACTTCACATCTCCAGAAACAGCAGGTTAAGCAATTGCACAGACTCTTTTGCTCTTCATAGGAGACAATGAAGCTTCATAACACTCTGTCCAGCTGATGTTCACTTCTGCAGGTGCAGTTCAGGCAGATTTGATGTGGACTGGGTACAAAGTGATCTTTGTGACTGCTCCTGTGATTACAAGAAATGTTCTCTATTTACAGAAGTTCCAGCCCTACACAACTTTGCCTTCTAAGAGATTTTCAGAAGTCAAAGCTTCCTGCCTCTGTTACTGATTTCATGAGTTCAGTAGCTTCAAAGCAGGTGATTAATGAATATGAGATCCAGAACCTGAACAAAAACTCAAATAAAATAATGTTTGCCTCATCAGATGTCTGACCTGTTTTACAATAAGGGCTTTTCTGATTGGTGAAACTGCAGGTAAGTGTTGTGACTGAACCTAGCCTCACAGTAATGATGCACATACAGCACTTTGGGAACACCTATGACATCTGTATTTTGTACTGAAATTCAGTCCACTGAAGACCATAAATTTCAGCAAGTTTCACATGGGTTGGGATTCCATTTGACTCTAAATTCAAATATAGAAATGAATGATATTAAACAGAATCAGCAAATGGCTATTTTTAAATCTACCTGCCTCCTACTTGAGACACATTGTATAATGAAAGAAGATTTAAATGATTTTCAGAACAAAATAAAATTTAGCTCAGCTATTTTTTATCACTTTAACAAACAATAGTTGCATTGAAAGGCTTAAAAAGAATAAGGTTAGCTGAGAGGGTTTTTTCCTGAATAATTGCTGACTAACCTGTTTTAAGATATTTCTTTTATGTATTCATAGATTCTACTCTGTTACCTTGAAGACGTGGGAAGAACTGATGAGAATTTAAATATAATTCATGGTAACAGATTTGGGGCAAGACTTAGTGAAGTCAGTGCATTAGCTTTGCATAAATAAATAACTTTTTGTCCATAGGATAAGCTAGTTTTGTACTGTACAGATAGAACTGTAATCATAAAAAAGAGAAGGGAGAGAGAGAAGAACTACAAAGCCACTCTACAGTTTTTCACACAGAGCTATAGAACTTTTACACAGGAGTCAGTGCCTAGCAAAGCTTCCAAATTCAAACATAGAAATGTTTTCATTATTCATTCATGCAAAGAGAATGTGGCAAAATGTGGGTGAACATACAGTTAGACATGAAAATCCAATAAGAGCACGGAATAACAACAATGGCAGCATGGGGAACCATAAACTAGCATTGATGGGCACTTATCATTAATTTGTATTCAATGTGTGCCACAGCTGATGAGGCACTGGGAAATAATGTATGTTTGGAAAGCAATGCTCAGAATTGCTCTGCCACCATGCCAAAGACCTGGTGAATTGAGCAAATGTGACAACTGCCAGACTTTTTACTCAAACACAGAATCTGACTTTGAAGGATCAGGTTTCCTCTGTCATAGTGAAAAACAGATCCACAACTGTACATTTCAAAACAAAACACCAGGGAGAATGTAAATGTAAGTCAGCTGGGTGAAAGAAGAAAACATATCAGATAGTTTTTCTATGCAGTAAAAACTGAAATAAGATATACATGCAAATACTTTTTTATCAAGGTAACTTTGGAGGATACATTTAAAGGGTATCAGAAATGCAAGAATCTCGAATCACTTCTAAATTCTGCACAGAAAGCAAACTCTAGTCAGCCCCCACACTTTTCATTCTCTTTTCAGAATAGGTTAACATGAAAAAAAATCAATAGGCTATTAAAATATTTCAAAGATGTATTTCAAAGCAAGTCTCTATAGAATTGCTAAGACATATTCTTATCTACCAGAAATGCACACGTCCGTCAAGCAATGACAAGACTCTTCTGGAGGAGAACTTTTTTAATATTAGGATAACTACTAGAACGTACTATGCTCCAAATGTCAGGAGTACAAGCAAGAAACCTGCAGGGAAGGTTTTTTTTTTTGGGTTTTTTTTTTTTTTTTTTTTTGCTGAGTCTGCCCCTCTTTTGGCTTGCTCAGAGCACAGGTGCATAAGGCAGGATGGCTTCCTTGCATGCTGAAGAGGAAAAGGCTACTGCACTCCAGACTTGCCATGGTGCCCCAGGGTACCCACTGAGGTAGCAAAGGCTTTAACAGACACAGCCTACAGCCCAAAGCAGCTACGTGTGCTGATCCTTTCCATTGTAATAAAACATGGAGCAGTGCCAGCTTTTGCCAGCTGCACTTGTGCTTTTGTTTACCACACCTACTCACTGGCTTGTTAATTTTGAAGGAAATGTCCATTGCCCTTGTAAGGCACTTCTTATCACCAATTATTTCATTTTCAGGGTCTAGCACGCATTCAGATTGTGGCTAAAAGTACTAATGGTTCACTTATGCATTTTGTTACCTAGACAGTAAGATTTGTGGAATGAAGCTGGTTTCTTGCTGAATATCAGCATGTACAAGATGAATGCCAGAAAAAAACCCAGGATTAAGAATCAACTTTACCAGTCCCTATTTGTGTAGCTCTGCTCACAATCACTCAGGAGTTAAATTCTGACCTGAGGCAAAACTTTTAATACTGTGACATGTCCCTAGATGTTGAAACCTGTCACGGTGGTCACAAGGGTTGCAGGATGAAGAGAGAGATGAGAATGTTGACCTCATGTTCAGAAGGCTTGATTTATTATTTTATGATATATATATATTACATTATGACTACACTAAAAAGAATAGAAGGAAAGTTCTCAGGCTAGCTAAGCTAAGAACAGAAAATGAATGAATAACAAAGGGCTGTGTCCCAGCAGAGAGAGAGAGCCAGCTCTGCCGTGAGTGGTCAGTAAATCCAAACATCCACCCGAGACCAATCACGGATCCACCTGTTGCATTCCACAGCAGCAGATAACCATTTTGTTGCTGAGGCCACAGCTTCTCAGAAGGGGGAAAAATCCTAAAGAAAGGATTTTTCACAAAAGATGTCTGTGACAGAAACCTATTCACATGAAAATGTCAGTCCAGCTCTGTTTTCAACCTGTAGACCCTTGAGCTGTAAAGATACTTCTCTTTTGAAATTACTTTTGTATGGAGAAATTCAGCATTTTCAAATCACCTCATCTTTATTATGACTGAATAGTACAGAAATATTTCAGCTAAAAGTTCATCTCTGATGCAGAAATTTCGTTATTTTCTTTGAGACTTTTGATTAACTCCATCTAGGTACAGCTACGAAAAGCTCTAGCAGCTAAATGTCTCTATAAGGGATGGCCGGAAGGGATTTTTTTAAAAATGAAATAAATAGCAATTGGACAAAAAGAATTAATTGTTCTTGGAGCAGGAAGCAGCGTATCCAGAGTGTGCCTCATTTTCTGTCCAACAATTCTTTGGTTGATAAGAGCTAACAATACCCCAGTCAAGAAGCCTTTCTTCCCTGTGGTACAGCCTTCTTTGGAGTAGTGACAATTGTGTGCTTGAAATCCTCTGGCAGGTTGTTTCCTAAGCTCAGCATGTTGTAGACTTGTGGCACCTATATCCTGTTGTGTATCTGATATTCTTAAGATTTTTTCCACACCAGGGCAGTAAAAAGAGAAGTTTGTGCTTGTCATACACCTGGAGAAAACATGTCAGTTGTTCTGCTAAATAAGTACACCTATATTATCTAACAACAACATGATGGTTTGGTTGAGTGACTCACTGTCATCACTGTCTGAAGATTCCTTTGCACTAAATTTAGATCATGTAGTTCATGATCTACCCTGGGAGTAAAGATTAGAATCCACTCATACAAACTTTTTAATCTATTTTATTTGTGTGCATCATCAGAGTCTTTGTTAGAGGGCTGCTGTTTGCAGATGGTTGCACTTGCAGAGCAGAAGGAGCAAGACCTGAAGATAATGACATCTAATTTCCCAACCACTTCTGTAAACCTCAATTTAGCATTTCAGCAGAACAGATTTGTACCAACTAAAGCTAAATAAACAATATTCCCAGATTAGCAGCATAAAAATAAGTGCTGTGGCTCTGTTCACTTTTTTTGGAATAAAAGCTTTCTATGACAATGCCTAATTTTTCTGTCTAAAGTACTAGCTTTGCTGTTTTTTTCCTGATAAGAGTTTCTGAAAGTACACCATAACATTGACCTAAACATTAGACTTTACTTGAACATGCATTGATATTCTCTTAAGTGATGTGGGGACAGACATCTGCTATTAACATATATCTAACACACATTTTTTCTATTAACACATAAAATAGCAAAATATTCCCATATGGCTCATTTTCAATCACTGCTGAGTAAACTATAAAAAGGATAGGACATTCAACAATGCTTGAACTGGTCAAAGATCCATGTAGGGAAGAACAGAAAGAACAAAGGTGGTCTTGTCCTAACTCTGGATTTAGATGCTCAAACATAGGTTCTTTTTGTGGCCTTATTTCTGTTCCCTGAGTTATTATAATGCATTATTATCATCTGCTGAAATCCTGAAAACTTTGACTAAGGCTATAGAATTGTGCTATAATAAACTAATGCATGACAAGCATTGGCTAAACACAATGGTCTCTGAAAATAATTAATACAGCAAACCAAGGTGCCAGCTAAGTTTAAGACAACAGTTCTGAAACTGTATTTGCAGCTTATAAACCATTTCACTGACCTCAGTTGAGCTACCTGATATTTACCAGGCTGGGTAAGTCCCAAATGCAAACATTTTCTGAAGTGCCTGGGGATTGTGACTGTGCTGATGAATATCACATTTATTTATGATTATTTTCACAGATGCTTCTGGGAACATATATCTGGCAGTAAAGCAAGCAGCCCTGGAAACCAGCTTCATATAGGCTTTATAGACATGAACAAACTTTATCACTTATAAATCCCACAGTCTTTGATCACATCCACATTGATCACTGATTTTTATGGTTTTATAAATACCTGAACCTCTTTCAAATGTACTGGATTTTAAATGATGTTAAATATGCCTCTGTCCCTAATACAAATTATGGTAATACAGCCAAGGAAAATAGCCTGCCTTTTTGAAGAAGCTTTCAGAGATTCAGAGAACTTGGAAGGGACCCACAAGGGTCATCAAGTCCAATGCTAAAGTAAATGACCCACGGAGGGATTTGGTTCATATGTTGTCTTCAGTTGGTTTATATGATGACTCCATGTATTAATTACCCTGTTTTGTTAAAAGAGAGGTAAACCTCACAGGTATTCCACATTAATTTTTATAAGAAATGGTTTAAAATGTATCTCCTTCTTTCCCCCTCTTTATCTGTTATGCCTTAAAGAGGTCCATCACTAATTATTCTATAATTAATTTTCTGGTGGACTATAATTCTTATTTGTGCATTCCAGCATTTGCTCTGTAAACTATGTATTGCACTAGTCTATTAGGAATTTGACAGAGGCAAGTCAGCTAAATATCAGGATCAACATACTGTATTTGGTCACTTTTTTCCCAGATGAACAGAAAGCTGCACTGTAATTTCATGCTGCTTTCCTCCCTGTACCTTCTCCATTCCAGGCTAAAGCCTGGGATGTTTTTCAGCTGCTCAATATTACTTAAATTGATATCTTGATTTGCGGAATGAAAATAAACAGCAAGACAATAGAAATATAGTCCTTATATGTAGAGTTAGCCAAATCAGATTACTCCAGCATTTCTAACGAAATGTCTATGAAATCAGGATTTTTATTTTGTTTAAATGAATCATTAAACTACATAGTTTTGCTTGGAAGAGAGTTCAAAGAACACCAGTACTACACTGTGCTAGTTTCACACGATATTGATTATATGACACACTTGTGGTGAAGGTTTCTCACAAAAAAGTAATTTTGAAGTGTGATTTTCCTCATGAAATAGACTTTGGCCATTGGAATTCTGCTTGAGATTTGCTAGAAAATTGTTGGCAGATCTTCAGCTCAGGCACATTTTAAAATTTTGTCATTCTGACGGTTAATTTTGTTGCTCTGCAAGTGAACATGATAATTAAACAAGAATGCAAACAGACAAACATTTTTACAAGATGCTATTGGACTTCTTTTTAAGAGGTAAGAACTGTGATTGAGCATTGACTGTAGTATTAGCTAATTGATAAATATTCTAAGATTAGCTAATACTTCCTCTGTTTCAGTAAGATTTTGACTTTTGTTGGACATCTGTTCCTCGTATGAATAAGACAGGTGGGTCATTTCTAAATGAGCAATGGTATCTCCAAAAGAATATTTTATCAATTTTGAACACTGAAGATTTATATTTATGAAAACAGTGTATAACTTCTATTTCAGATTGTTTTCCTCAAATCACTTAATACCAGGGTGTCAAAACCTATGTTTTTATTAAAACTTGGATATCCTATGCACACGTTTGTTGATATTCAGATTTATTCTAATTCCTTTATCTTTTCTCTTTTCAGTTTCAAACCAAGAGAAATTCCATAGCTATGTAGTCAATGTCTGGAGTCACAGATGCCACTGAGAAAGTTGGATCTTCTGATGCTTAATTTAATTCATTCTCAAGAAGTCAGATGCCCAAAGCAAGTATAGCAAAAGCTGCAAAAAATTGTGTAATACAAAGAATCTATATTTCCTAAACACTTTTTTAAAATTAAAGGAATTTTCTATCTTTCCTTTTTTGCAGAAACTCTCTACCATCCCTTCTATTCTCAGAGCACTGCTTAGACATACTAAAAGAGCTGCTTTGTATTTTTCAAATATGCTGAGATTGATTGAAAGACAATGAAGAAAGGGGGGAAAAATATAGCAAGATAAATAGTACCTAAAATTAATGGTTTTTCCCAGGTTTTTCTAAAAGAAAATAATCATATAGTTGAGCTTATTTACTCAGTGATCTGATGCTGTGGGTGTAAAAGTACCCAGTATGGGAAAATTAAAGACATTTGCAGAGTATCATATGACACAACTCAAGTGACTGTCTCCCAAAATGGGACATGACAATGACTTCCAAAACAAAAACTCCAGAGGGTTGTGCTCCCCAGCAGTAGTTTGCAGGCATCAGTACAAGATGGACTGTTTGCATGTGCAAGGAGTGACAATATCAATTCCAGCAAAGCAGAATGCTTTGGAGGAGGAATGGGCAACCTCGTCTTGCATGAGTATACCCTCATGAAAAACAAATAGGACGGTTAATAATTTCAAGTTGGATGTGGGTGTACAAGCCAATGTATTTTCAGAAACAATGGTAATAGTGTGGTTTTAAGAAAAACACATTTGGAAGAAAATAAATTGTTGAAGCACAAGATTTATTGTGGTCAGAAAAAAAGTTATCCCCACTAACACAGAATATGATATGAATTGGATATTACACATTTCACCCTATTTCAAAATTTGGAGTCAATATTCTGATCCAGAGAGGAAGGCTATAGCTTTTACAGCATGAACAGAAAAAATATTCAGCCTGTATATGGAACTTGCACTGAAGCTAGTGCTATGCAAACCCTGTTTGGGCTTAAAATGAGCAAGTGGTCCCGAAAAGATGGTGCATGCTAAAGGACACAGAAAAATGACAAGAAAATAGAAAAAAACCCAAAACAAAAAACCAAACCAAACCAAAACAACACAACAAAAAAAGGAATTTCATGGAGATAGGAGAGCTCTCAATAGTTTATCCAAAAAGTAAATTTACTAAGATAATCACCCAGGCCATGACCCCAGGTGAGTATCTTGCACCTTAACTTAAAGCCAGTGAGAAGATCTTAGGTTAATTACTTCAGTGTACAAAGGATACATGGATAAAACTAACAAATTTTGCATTATTGGTGAGTACACAGGTCCTTATAGAAAAAAAGACATTTCTGCACTCACTTAAAAAACCAAAATAACTGAAAAAAACACTTATATGATTATATCTTCAAGTGAAAAAATCTCCAAGGTAATATATTATCATATTCCTAAAGGATTGATACCTTTAAAAATACATGGCACACATTTTTGCATGTGAAATAGTTATTTTTGGTAGATCTCAGGAATGGTCATCTGGTTATTTGTGACGTAATTGATAAGATTCAGTTCAGCTAAGTGTGGCAGTCAAATCTTGTCCAGAATTCCTTCCATTTGTGTTTATTCAGCTCTTTTGAATAGTTCTTTTATCCTCATTTACTGTAATGTCTTCGAGATTGATTCAGCTGCCTTAACATAGGCATCTGGTATCACTTGAAATATGGTCGGATACCAAATGTGGTTTTACAGGGCAGTGCCACAGGACTTACCAGACCATTATGCCTTTCTAGAGAGACAGCTGGAGGCAAGGCAGCACCTAAAGGCTCCTAAATTATACTAAATAGTCATGTAGTGTGTGCAGGCACTGGATCAAGGCTCCATTGTCTGTAAAAAGAGCTGTAAATTTGGCTCATATTTAAGCTTCTGCACATATACATTCTATGTTACCATGCTTTAATCTGAAAGTAATTCCACTTGAGCTGTCTGCAGCACAGCTGTCTAGGTCCCTGCAAGGTGTCCAGGGCTCCTTTGCAACTAATGGAGATGTAGCCAGCGCTGCCAGAGCTTGACTCCGTGATAGAGAGAATGGAGCCAAAGGTACATCCTCTTGGCACCCTCCCTTCAGATCCTGACAGACATCGATGACGTCCCCTGCCAGTCACTTCTTCTCAAGACTGAGCAGGCCCAGCTCCTCAGTCTTTCCCCATGAGGGAGATGTTGCAGTCACTCCATCACCCTTGCTGCTCTCTGCTGGAGCCACTCCAGGAGCTCCACATCTCTCTCGTACTGGGGAGCACAGAACTGGTCACAATTATCTTTTACCCTGTAGCTGAAAGACAATGCATGACTAAAAAACTTATAGCAACCCCTCAAATACATTTACCTGACACATTCATTATCATGAAATTAAACTGGGGGTTAGCAAGAAAGAACAAGACCAAAGATGACTTGAATCTGTAGCATGGAGGCTAAGGTATTTTTCTGCCTATTAGAAGCATTTATCCAACGTTTTAAAAAAAGACTCATGGGAAAAGGAGCTGTTGAACAGTCATAGCTCCCTTTCTGCACTCTCTGCCACATGAATCATAAATTCATCGCTGCAAAATACCTCTAATAGGAAAAGCCTCCCTTCACTTTTAATTCCATCTGCCCTTTCCTACATCTGTCATAGACTAATTCTCAGCGCCCAAGGCAGCCTTAAGGAACAAGTGGTTTGAATTTTTTCAAGTTTTAGATTTAATTAAATGCAGGTTCTTCCACTTCTGGGTGACTAATACAGCAGTTGACTAATATAGGAAGCTGTTTTACTGTGATCTTTTTAAAGTCTGCTTGCTAAAGGAGCTTAGTCTGTTAAGAAATGGTATAGATCAGACCCTGGAAGAATATGTAGTTTCTGCCTCCTGTTGGTATTTTGCATTCAAGACACTTGGCCTTGCAGAGATGTACTAATCCAGGCAAGGATGACTTCGGAGCCAAGTGAACACAGAGTCTAGGGTTAAATAAAGATCAGACAGCAGCTGGAAGGTTATTTCTGGATTTAAGCACCTTCATTCCATTTTAGACCTGTATTTTTTAAAGGGTCTACTTATAAAGTGACACTTTCCACACCAGGAGCAATGTATAAAAACTACGTTTTTGTTAGAAATATATAGTTGCTCCCAAGAAAATGTAATGTGCTTCATAACAGTGTATGTATCCCTGCTTTCTGAAGGAGTATGAAAAGAATAACTTGTTTGATTGCCCTGTACTCTAAGCTGGTTACAGAAGATCTATGGGAATGAAGAGACTTGATTATTCTTGTCTGCTTATTCCCAGTTGGAGTCACTGCTGATGTGATATCACTGCTGTTTGTGTCCACTGTTTCTTGAACCATTTCCCGGGTTTCACTTTTCTTCTTTGTACTCCACTTATCTTGCATAAAACTTTTATTTGGGCATCCTCAGCCACACAGCCCTCTTGTTTTGCTATGTCAAGTTAAGCTGTAAGGATAGAATGAATTTTAAAAAATACCAGGGACATAACTGATTTAGAATTTTGGGTTTTCTGAGATCCCTCAGTAGCTGGTGGAGAGAAAGGCTATTCCAGTGAACTACTTGAACTATACTAAAATCAAAAGGATGGGATCTTGGCCAAAACTTTTGAAACTATGTCAAGACCCACATTATACAACCCAGCGCCACCTGCATTCTGTTTTGTTCAGGAATCAGGTACAAATAATTGAAAGACAATTTGCTTCATGTGGCACCTGAGTGACCATCATTATGTGACACATCTCCTCTCAAAGCCAAGTCTGATTCCAAACATCTTTTACAGGTACTTTGTAACATACTCTTCCCCACACATGGCTTATCATGATGAAATCCATGGATATACAAACCATACACACCCTTAAATTATTTAATACCAAATCCTAATTAATATGATTCTACTAAATAAAGAAAAAGTAAATCAGACTGATAATAAATATGAAACAGGAAGAATAGGGTATTTCTTTATAACAGAACATGAAGTAATATCTCTATATTGAAGAACTATTCAAATTGCTATTTACTTTTTCCAGTTTGTACTGCAAATGAACCAGTGAAACTACCTTTTTCTTTTTTTTTTTTCTCTGCTTTGGAGCCAAAATTTGATGTCAGAGAGATAAAAAAGGGAGGCAGAGGCCAAGGTTAAAATTTATTAATCCCTTGTGCTTACATACATGGCCTATTTCAAGGTTTCACAAATTTCCAGAATTGTCCTCAGATTTATTATAGTTCGTTTTTAGTCTATAAGTATTTCTCTCATGAGAGGCTGCATCTGCTAACCCTGGAATCCATTCTCATTCTGTGAGCCTGTCTTGCCCTTCCATTGCTTTGGTGAGGTAACTTTTGCTCTCAATTATTAACCTGAGGAATTTTTTCCTTGCTAACAGTATGAAGTCCTACTGTGATTTGTGTGATGTGTGTCTGTTCTGTGCGCAGACAAGCAATGATCTGTTGCATTGCACACACAGGGTTTTTTCCATCCTTTTTAAAATGTTTTTATAAGCTATACAGCTTTTCTGATAGACATTTATCTAGTCTTTGAAGAATGTGATTTAGATAGAAAAAGAAGTTTTTCCACAGGGCTTACTGTCCTTTCACCTAGAACCATGGGACAAAATACAAAAGCACCAAAAAAAAGCCTGAAATTATTTGGACTCAGTAGGTGCAGGCAGTGGAGTGCATAGCTCACAGATTTGTACTATAGCTGATATAAGGGTTTTTAGTGACAAAGTTTAGGAGGGGAATGCAAGAATGGGAAGAGTTTATTGGCATATCTCAGGGATGCCTAAGAAAATTCTGGCCCATCTCTTCTTTACAGATTAGGAGATTCTTTTTCCAAAGGTCTTTATTCAAGCCTTTGGGACTGAGGACAGAATTCAGAGAAGTTTTCTGAGCTCATAGTAAATTTGCTTCTTTTTACCCCCACCTATTTCAGATGTTGCCCCATTGTTCTTTAGAACAGACCACTGCTTGAAAGATATGCAGTGAAAGATTTACCTAAATTTTCTCTGTAGGATTTCATAAGCAGCTCTGCTAATAGCTGAGTTTCATCATCATCAGATAAAAACAACATACATCCAGGTGTGACCATCCTATGACATGATATTTCATATGACATGACATTCCTTCCATCTCTGGATGGATCTGACTTGGCCCCTTCTCTCTCAGAGAGACTTAAATATCTTTTTCTGAGAAAAGATATTTTATTCATACATACCTCTAAAATTCCTCCCTTTTTTTTTTTCCTGTGGAAGACCATACATTACACAGGTGTAACACTGCTTGTTCCTTGTTTTTTTCAAATAAACAGTTTCTCAGTGATTATTCTAGATACAGAAATGAAGAGACTAGTACTCACAGGAAGCAATTTTTTACTTCTCATATTTACAAAATTCTATCCCATTCAATTTATTCTTGACTTGTAGGTCTGCAAGGACTGGAAATTGACTATCTATAAATAAACATAGTATTTTAAGACATTTTTTCTTGTTCATTTGGTCAGTTTATTATATTATTTTCAATGTTACATCTCAGATTATTCCATGTTTATTCGAAATGCACATAGAGGAAGAAATGAAAACTTTAACAAGTTTTAATAGTTTTTTCCTCATACAGAAATTGGTAATATGCAGAATTGTAAAAATAAACAAACAGATGGCAGAATAGCTTTTTTGTCTGTGATTGTTATATTTTCCCTTTGTTTAAATCCACCCCCCAGAAGAAACTGTGACAAAGGGCAATTAACTAATTTCACATAAAAATGCCATCATATGATTTGCTAATGAGGTTCAAACCATATTTAAGAGGGAGGAAGCATGATGAAATTTTTCTGCTTAGATTTTTTATATTTACAACATTAGTCCCAGGCTGTGATATTATTCCCAAGCTTCTGCTGCTGATCTTGCAGTCACATTTGCTGTGCTAGCCATCACATGCAGCATCACACAGCAATGAGCAAACTGCATGAAGCCAGATCAAATCAATCTACTGTGAATGATTCAGAACATTTGTGGCTGGTAACAGCACCTTGTATCTGGGCCCCTTGCTGGTGAATTTCTCCATTCTCCTGTTTTAATCTGGTAGCCATACATGTAAAACTACCAAGAGATATTTTTGAAACACCGCATTGAACAGTGTGTTACTGACTCTCAGTTCAAACCATCTCTCACATCATACCCTAACAGCACTGCTTCCCATCTGCCTCAGTGCCTACAGGAGATCTGCTTCTGAATTGGAATTCAGCTGGCTGAAACTAAATATGAATGAGGCAGAAATGAGGCTAGAAGGAAAAGGGTAACATTTTGAAGAACTAGCCAAAGCCATGACAGCATTCTCAAACAAGGGGTCTGTTTTCTGACTGTCAAGAGACTTCACAGCCTCAGGGTTAGCTGACATTCTCCCAAGTATGAAATCTGTCAGAGATAAATTCTCCCATCCATGATAAGCCAGCAGGCTGCTCCTATGAACATCCTCTCAGATGAGAGGATGTTGCTGACTTGGCAATAGCATTGTACACATTCATGGCTTCCAGGCTCCACAGCCATCGTATTCTGCGCTGGCCATGCCAACGATAGCCTTCAATGGGCAGCTGACCAAAACCCTTTGCTCTGCTTGCTAAGCAAAACAAGTCAATTTTGGTACATCATTTCAGTGCTGTGAACACTACCTTGGCTCTTGGGTGAATGGTGAATCATATTTGTTGCTCTAATCCTAATCTTCAAAGCTCTAGATCCAGATTACTTTGAGGATAATAATGTATCACTGTGAGAAAAGACCCACTCCCCAGGGTGGTGGAGCTATCAGCTAGGCAGGCAATTGTGCTGACAGAAGGAGCTTTGAATCACTCTTCCACATAGAAAAGATGTGGAATGCTCGCCCGTCTTCAAGGCAGAATACAAAATTAATCCCCTCAGAATAAAACTAAATCTCGTAAGCAAACACCACCACCCCCAACCAACACACCCCATATACACCTGATTCTGAGGAATATAGATTCTGTTACTAGAAGTGTATAGTATTACAGTTGATATAAGATGGTATCTTTGCAAAACATTAGGAAGTGTCTAGGTATGGGTCAATCTGACCAGCAGTATACATGAAATTCAAGCTCTGTACCTTGATGATCTGATAACTTGTTGGAATATATGGTATAAACAGATTACACAATCTGTGCAAAGCTTTTGATCTCAGTGTGAGAAAGACTGTGTCCCACTGCAATGGTTTTAATGATTCAGCTTCCCAAACAGCATGTTTTGCATTTCTGAAGTAAACAAGCACTTAAATAATCCTTGATTTGTTTTTCCCAAAGGTATGTCACATTTCAGCCCACAGCCACTCAATAAAAGAACAGAGATGCATTTTCTGGACTTAATTCAATAAATAAACCCAAAGTAGTGTTTTTTCTTTGCTTTTCATTTTAACTTATCAGGCTAATAAATTAATGAACCTGCTTGGAAATCATATGGCACTTTCAGGCATGCAACTGCAGAGAGAGACAGAACAAGCATCTGCATTCCAATAATTAACACTGAATTGGTACATCCTTACAGTCATGCTAAGGCTGTGTGCCTAACATTATTTTTCTATTTTAATGGCAAGTTTTGTTCATGAAATGAAGTAGACTTTTTTCTATTTCAAACAAGAGAAGTATTGAGAACACAGTGAACTCTGTGGTGCAGACCAACATGACAGCAGGAAAACAAGTTTGGAAATAGAGGGACAAATCTTCAGTTGATTCAAATTGGCGCACTTAAAGTCATTATCTCTGCTGTAGCTATCAAACAAGTATGAATGTTTTAAGCTTTAACAAAAAGCAAGTAATTTGGGGCTGAGAGAAACACATACATAAGCCTAAACCTAGCTGCCCTCAACCTCCTAGACCCCCACTCTCAGTCTGAAGCTCAATTTGCATAAAGTGTGCTCATTTCTCACAGACTTACAGTTGTATTCAATATTTAGAAGGATTTGAGATGTACAAGAAAGAAAGAAAGAAAAAGGAAAAAAAAAACATTTTTTCACAGGCCTCAGAAAATCCTTGGAGCTGCGGGCTTTGAAATATATAAACAACCAGACAGACTCCAGTAGTGTGGGAGTTTTGATTTTTTTTTCTTATACATGTAATTTTATCAAGTCCTTGTCAGGATTAAGTGTTTTAAAGTGTAGGAGAAAACTAAGGACCAGGGAAAACAAATTATTTCATTTTGGCTTTTTGAGGAATGCTAGTGATTATTAACAAAAAGTCCCCTAGAGGATATTGCAAATTAATTAACGAGAACTGAATTTTATATTAATAGCAGTTCCACTTGTCACAGGAAATAATTCTCAGATTCTAAAGAGATATTTTTCTCTATGATTGCTGTGGCTTCCTATGAAGCAGTTATTTCCACCCACAACGAGGATGTCTCAATTTTAAAGCACAAGTACGTCACACTCCACCAACACTATACATTGTTCTGGATTATAAGGACAGATTAAAATTTCACCATAGTTTGTTAAAGAATTTTAGGAGGCAGTAGCTGTCATTGTCCACAGAGATTGCCAATTGCCCTGGCATGAAGTGACAATTAATGATGTATTCCTGGATTACATAAAGGATGTCAAACATATGGACCATTGCTGCAGCCAAAAGATACAAGCAGCTTGCTGGAAGTATCACATATACACTGCAATTTTCTCATATATCAGAATGTTATTGCTAGTAGGAAAAATTACTCAATCACAAACACATAGCTAGTTTTGCTTTAGGGCAGTCAGTCCTGAACTGTTGTGAATGTTCATGGTTTTAGTGATGAAGTTGGGTAGTATTTTTTATCTTTCTCTCTGTCCATCTATGAACCCATTTCTTAGATAACTAGGTTTTTCCAATAGGGTATTTTAGGCTACTACCATTACTTAGATGTGTCTATCCACACAAGTCTAGAAGCACAGTCTTAATCATCTAATGGGATTCCCATCTCTGGGTGGGAAAATGAACATTAGAAAGAGCATTTAAAAAGTACATTCTTTGCCTAAAGAAGACAAGCTTATTAGTATACATGCTAAATTAATTTCATTTTACACTTTAAAATACATAGGAAAAATTCAGTTTAATGTTTTCTAATGTAAATCATGCCCAAATATGTAGTTTATAGCCTATAGATACCTGATTTGCAAATAGAATGTTCTCAGATAATGGAAACACCTAAGAGTCCCAGTTTTATTGACTCTATAAGTACTGGATGGAATCATATACTATTAACACTGTTGCCTATTTGCAAGAGATCACAGAGGGATTCTGACTTTACCTCTGCAAAGGGTAGAGGAAAGCACAGGAAAGCACCCACCTCTGCTTCTGGCTGAAATTGCATGGCACAGTGTACTGGAAGAAGGAAACTGTGCCTTGTATCCTCCACCCTCTGAGTCCCATAGCAAGACACCAGATTTGGAAGTTTGTTGATTAATTGCTAGAGGCAAGAAAGGATTACTCAATTCTTTTTCTATTGGTCACCTGACAAGGTAGGCAGCAATATACCATCTAAGTTGATCACAGCTGTACAATCTAAAGAAAATCTGAATAATGGATTTAATAGTAGACCAGATTCAGTTATCAACAGCAACTAAGTCTGAAGCACATCTAAGATATCACGGATGAACTCTGGCACCTCTCTAGTCTGAAAAACTAGTATCATCAGTTCTGTCAGTGCTAATGAAACTCCTTTGAGACACAAGAGTGAAAATGAAACGTAAAGGTGCTAATTTTCTCACTAACTTGATTGAATGATTTCCCCTGTCTAAGAGATTTATGTTATAAAGACACAGCTGTTCATTTCATTCACAATCTGCTAGTCGTAGTTGACTTACAGCCAAACTCAAAAGGAAGTTTAGTGAATTTAGGTAAGTTTAATAAGGCTCTATGCCAATTCATAATTTTAAGTATCATCAACATGCCAGTGTAAGCTCAATGTTAATACACACTCATAGCTTTTCAGCCATGTATAGACTAATCATTTAAGTGAAAACTAATCACCTCATCTCACCTTAAAGTCAGAGGTTAGAAAGAGGCACATCCAGTGGAGGATTCGTATCTCGTGGCTCAGGACGATGTGAACTGTTCCCTATGTTTACTTTTCTTTCCGTTCTCTGCAGAAGAAGATTAGACAAAAAGACTTTCAGACATCTAAAATTTGATGCAATGAACCTTCACTTGTGCACCACTCCTGGATTGAATTGAGCAGACTGGAATGTAATCTCAGTATAATCACTTTCTCATTGATTTCCTTGGACTCACTACAGTTATACAGCAAAATAGGCTCAGATGCACAGGTGAAGCATCACAGGTGTATTGCACCTATCCTGTGCGGAGGTGCTGAAAGAAATAAATGTATCAAAACCCAGCAAAAAATACCTAATATGAAGATTAAGCCAAGAAAGCAAGAAAACAAGCAAACAAGGAAGCGTGATAATGAAGCAATGCAAACCACACATTTATTTAGGCTAAAAATACCCTTTTTTCAGTTACTGAACTCTTTGGTTGAGGTGTTATTTAGCAATTCCATTTCTCCTAAAATTACAAGAATTCTTTCTGTTCAACATGCAGTGCAATCAAGTCACAGTTTATAGGAAGCAAATCTTGCCTGGTTTCTTTTCCTTACCCTAGCAGATTCAGAAGAGCTTTAATGCTGACAGATTCACCTATCTGAGGATAACAGGAGGAATCATCAGCTGTCCTAGAGGCAGAAACAATAGGCACCTTTACATTCTGCAGTGGTTTGAAAGATATTTCTATAAGCAGGGAGATTTTCTCTATAAATTAAGAATATTGCAATCTTAACAAAAAGTTGCCTCTTCTGACCTGTGCTCTGTATATTGTATTTTCTTGAAAATCACCATTACTTTTGTTTCGACAAAGCCTGTACACAACAAACCTGTTACAATTCAATGATACTAAGAGATTTTCAATGATCCAAAAAGATGACTGGATTTGCAATGGTACCCCTAGATTATTAACTGTCCAAAAGCCCTGGGTATGATTGAGCTGATGGAAATGTCTGCACAGAAAATAAAGTACAAGATGCCCCTATAATGCTGATGTGCAGCATACAAATTTGCACTAGTCCAGTGTTTGGTAATAGGAAAGGATATGTCTCCCTTAATCCAGGTGACACTGTGTATCCACGTTAGCATGCTGTCTGTGCAATCAAAGAAAACAAGAGTTGGGTTATTTTTTTTTTCCTTTTGTACTAGGATGCATGTATTTGCAAGGAGAGCAATGCCTGTACAAATGTACAGCCTTTTTGAATTTAGAAGTTTCACTGAATTGAGTAGAAACTAAGCCCATCATTCTGTTATGTTTTGAACTTTGGGCACAGGAGTTAGACAAAACTATGGAAATTTGCTTTATCCCCATCAATTTCACAGATACAAGCCTCTTATCTATATTTATTATTGTACTCTGGTATTTTGTCTAATTTAGTCCCGAATCCAATGATACATATTTAAATATCATTTGTTCATAAAACACCATGGCATTTTAGATGAAAACTAGTGTTAACTGAAGATGGTAGAATTTAACTAATAAAGGACTTCATAGGAGCCATCTTGCAGGGGCTTCAAATTAAAGTCTATTATGTTAAAAAAAGAAGAAAATGGCTCTCTCTGAAGTCTATGCAGTTTATGTTTCTAATCCTTAGAGTGAACTTTGCAGCCAGCCTTGTAACCTTTTCCTACCTGTTTAGGGAGTCATCATTAGATCCATCACTGTCAACTCAATAAAGTTAACAGCAGTGAAAACAGGAAACTTCTCATTATGAATTGATGAAAAAATAAATCTGTAAAATGGAATATTCACATTTAATAATAAACATAATGAAGCTTAACTCAATAATAAAGCCTGGATTTAGAAAAAAACAATATAGTGCGCATACGAATTAAATACACAGCTTGTCTCTGGAAAGCTTATATATTGGAGACAGTCTTTTAACCTAACCAAACAATTAAAAATCAAACCTGAGGTTAGGCACCTAAGAGGAACATGCACTCTCAAATTTCAATAGAAATTTGTCTCACTTCAACATTCATATTCAATGCATGGTCATTCTTTCCACTCTTTACAAGGCAGATCTATGATGGCTGGATGAACCATGACAGGTCATTTTTTAAGTGCCAGAGTCATGAGAGATTTATTTCACCACCTGTGGCAAGGTAAAGGACTATCACTAGGACTTTTGACAACTCAAACAATAAGGCAAAATAGGATGGGGGAGAAAAAGAGAAACATAAAACATTGGACTATTTATTTAGGCTATGTTCCATATCACCAGTGGTTTTTTATAGAATAAGGCTAGCCTGTAAAATAGTGGGTGGTGGATTTCTTATCATTTAATGGCAAAAGAAAGTCTTCATAACCACTCCTCTGAAAACACTGCTCAGTAGATTCCTATGTAGATTCTACGTTGCTAATGCTCAGCATTACGAAGCTGTTTTTGACAAAATAAACAAACTTTGAAGCACAGGGATCCCAGATGTGGGGAAAAAGAGAATTTACATGAGTGAAATCTTGTATCTGTATCAAACTTCTCTGCAGCCGCTGGGGGTCTATGTGGGTTTAAGGTACTGCACACCCCTCTCATAATGGAAGCAGAGTTTTAATAGATTCCCTTTAACAACACCCCAAAGCCCACAGTTTTCTTATGGGCAACACGATCATTAGACAGAAATCCACTCTTGTCTGTTTTTCCACAGTTATTAAAATGACAAAATGTTTTATTAAAATGGGATTTGCACTGAGCCAAGTCATAAAACCAACTAGAGACAAATGGACCTCTAAGATTTTTTATCCGGATATCTGTTGTCTGCTGACTATACCAAAACTAACATTAATTTTCATTTAAGCCCAGAAAGGGTAAATAAAATAAAAAAAAATCCATATATTTTACTTACATCTGCAGATTATATTATTTACATTTTTTTCCCTGTGTACAGAGTCTTACAAAATCTTTACAAATTATGTATGGGGAAGAGAACCTATCTGCTGTAGTAAAGCTGATAAGCCTCAAACAACATCTCTATGTGTTGAAAGACTTTGCAATAATCCTTTACCTTCTATATATAAAATATTCTAACTGCAAAGCTAATGTTGTTTTTTGGCTTAGCATTGTAAGACAATTCTTTCAGGTTTTTTGGTCACTGAGGAGAAAAAGTATGCAAGTTAGGAAATGTGATATTTTTCAGAGACTCAAAAGAAGTGAAATATCAGTATTTTGAGCAAACAAAATACTTTATTTCCATTTCTTCCTGCAGTCCATGCTTTTTATTCTAGGAGTCTGTGGCTGCTAACTCTCTGTGTACTGCTCTCCAGCTGAAAAGGCATTTAGCTTGATGAGACAGCGCTTTAAAATAAAGTTGCTGGAGGAACCTCAGTCCATCCCACCCCTACCAGGTTGCTGCCAGTGCCAGCAAAGGATGCCCAGAGACTGGAGAGGGATCACAGGTCAGCAGGAGAGCACTCTGAGAGCAGGACAAGGGAATTCCAGCCAGACCACCCAGTAGCTTACCTGCACTGGGGACCCAGTGCCAATGTCTGTGTGCAAGGCACAGAGGAGGCTTTTGGCTTTACTGGCCACTGGAGCAGAGCAGGAAGATCCAAGGGCTGAAACACTTCTGTGAAGGCAGTCTGAGAGGGTTGGGCTTGCTCAATGTGGAGAAGAGAAGGCTCCAGCAAGACTTTGAGGCACTGTTCCTAAAACGGGGCTAGAGGGAGGGGGAGCATTTTTTACAAGGACATCTAGGGGCAGGATAAGTAGGAATGGCTTTAAACTGAAAGAGGATTGATTTAAATTAGATACTAGGAGGAAATTCTTTATTGCCAGGTTGGTGAGACAATGGAATACGTTACCCAGGAATGTGGATGTCCCATCCCTGGAAGTGTTCAAAGCCAGACTAGATAGGGCCCAGAGCAACCTGGTCTGGCAAAAGGTGTGATTGATGATACATTCAATGATTTTATATCTAAACTTGGGATCTCATTTATTTTTCTTCCAGTAAAACATAGACTCCAAGTTATTGTAAACAGGACAGATCAATTAAATGCTGAATTTTATATTCCCCACTTCTTGATGCCTTATATAGTTTCATATCAGAATATGGCAAGTATAAAGTGGATTATTTCCATTTTTTTATTGGTAATAGAACCTTTGTGACCTTCATCAAGGGATCACTCCTGGCCAAATGGTTCACACCAACTGAATGTATATTCTTTCCCTAAAATTCAAAGCCGAAGCAAACCATTTTGTCTCCCACAAATATTTTTCCTTATCAAGAAAATAGTTTGGCTCTAGATTAGGGCACAGGAACAAATCAATGCACATGTGATGCGGATATGATTTAGCCCTGGAGCTAAAGAGAGAGTGAACCATCTGAGAGGTATATCCACAGCAAGCCTGCCCCTCCTTCCCCTCATTTTGCAGCCTTGTAAATGTGCAATGGACACCATCATGCAAATCACTGAACAGAAACAGTGAATAAATAAGCTGCCTTGTCTTTGTTGAAAAATCCCTTGAAATATACCAGATTTTGCCCACGGTTGCTGGATATGTTATTGCAAAGAATAAAAGATATAAATGACAACATGCTGACTCAGGATATTTAGAAAGTAACCAGGACAAGCTAAAATACAAAGCAGCTTAGAAGGAAGAAGGCATATTGGATATCTCTGAAAAATGAGGAGATAAGACACAACAGAGTACTAAAATACTCAGTCACAAATTCTGCAGCAGGTTTGACCACAGACTTAGGTGCCAATGGTGTAGTGCATTTAAGAGTTGATAGTTTCCATTAAAAGAAAATTAAGACACAGAGAAGACAGTATGACTCTGTACAAAAGTCCCAAGGCACAAGAAAGTAAATATAGAAGGAGAGGATACAACTGCTGTCAGCACAATGATAGTGAATGTGTAGGATGGAGAAAATGTTTTTTGAAGAAAGAACTTTATTCATTTGAAGCTATGCATATTCAAATACTCTTTTTGCAAAAATCCAAGAATACCTGTCATGACTGTTTTTCTTCTATATTTGTTATGTTTGAAAAATTGAGTATAGCATGGTAGTTAGTTTGGTTTCATTGTAAATCACAGAAGCTTTTTATTTTCTGAACTGGTGAAGTAATATTGATATTTTTATATCAAAAAGATTATTTTAAAAGACCCTAAAAGATTATCAAAAATAAAATAAAATTTTTGTTTTACTTTTGGCATTTCTTAATCTTCTATTTACTTTTTCAAATGCAGGGTTACTTTTAGATCAACAGTGGGGTATTTTTAAAAAAATAGTTTCTAAGGAAAAATATAAAGGAGAGGCAACAGGAGGTTTGGATGAAAGGAGAAGTATTGGGCTGAAGGGAAAGCATGAGTCTTGCTTCACATCTGGAGCTCTTTGGAGGGGTTAATAGTGAAGCTGATGAGGGAGATTTTGTTGATATATTATACTTGAATTTCAAGAATGCAGTAGCAAAAATCTGTTTCAAAGGCTCTAACAGGAGCCAAGCAACCACCGGAAGAAAGTAAAAGTCTTTAAGAGGTAAATAATTGATTAAAAGATAAGAAACAAAGAACACTCTGTCCTTGTTATGGAGGCAGGACACCACTGGATACCTGCAGAGAGCTGTGCTTCAATCTTTGGACTATTCAGCTGAAAAAGAGGGTGAAAACCAAGATGACAACAACTGCAAACAAAGTTTGCTGATATGCCAAGTTTCTCACAATTGTAAAGATGGTGTGTGAATTCTGTGAAGGAATGGCAAGGACTCTTGTGAAAGTGAATGACTGGCAAAAAAATAGCAGATGAAATTAAGTATACTTGAATGTAGGTAAACACAAAGTGACACTCTGTGGCTTTGCATGTACAATACTGGGATATGAGCTGTCACCACTGCTCCTGAGTGAGACCTCAGGGACCTATGGATAAGTCTTGTAAAAAATTTGTTAAATACCATCATACATGGTCTTAGTACAAAAAAATGGAAGAATGTGGAATCTAGAGATTACACCACAAAAAGCTAATGATAGAGAGGGAAACAGCAATATGATGTATGAAGAGTTGGTGACCTTGAGGACTAAAGTAATCCAAAATCTGTCAGGAGTGCATTCTCAAAATGGGAAAAACCGACCAGGGAGAAATTTATCTTGGAAAATAAAATACCTCACTCTCAGGGGATTGAATCCCAGGGTAGCATTTATGCAATCAAAAGGGAGTAAAAAAGTTCCAACAAGTTTTGCTGTGAAGCTTGATCAGCAAATAAACAAGATCTATTCCAAAATTATATCCTTGTGAGTTAACTACCCAAAGAAACATGGGAAGGATTAATTTTCAGAGTCATCCTTCAATTGTAAGAGTGCAAACAGCAATCCAGTATGACAGAAGACAGGAAACTTTCCCAGGCATCTGAGGATGTAAGGGAGGTAGATAGACGGAGATAAGCAGATATACAAGCCAGGCATGAAAAGTCCAGACCAGTAATACTGATGCCTTGAAAGCCTCACAGAGGCAGGGTCTGAAGGAGACCTGTTCAAAGGGATATGCTGGTCCCCATGGTCCCAGTAAGGGAAGGTTGTGGGTATTTCCATTTCCCAGTGCAGCAGCTCTTTCCAGGTTGTTCTGTACAAACTGTGGTGGGCATGGGACAACAGGGCTCCTCTGCTCACACTTCTGCCAGGTAGTGCCATCCCCTAATTTACGTTGTCATAGGGGAGTACTGCCATGCTCTAGTGCAGTTTGAGTCTTTTCAGTTTCTTAGCTCTGGGGCAATGCTGGTGGAGCTGATGGAGCTCTGTGGCTGCTGCAGAAGTTGGTGTCTGGGCAGCTCGGTGCTCAGCGATGGTCTGTGTCCATCTGTGCACATCTGAGTACACAGGCACACTGACTCACCTTCCTGTCCACCAAGAAGAGGGCACTGCCCCCAGGTTACACTGGGAGAACAGAGATTATAAAAGACAAAAAAGGCTGCAAGGGATTTATGGCCTAAGCAAAATTTTAAAATTGATTCTCAATGTCCTGTGGTGCTCTCTCTCTCTCTCTCTCTCTCTCTCTCTCTCTCTCTCTCTCTCTATATATATATATATAGTTATATTGAGATGTGGGGTATTTTTTCCTTCTCAGTGAGAGATGTCCCATCTACATTTCTGAATTCAGAGAAATTTTTCATTTTTCTCTGGAAGTATTTTTTCTGTACTCCAATGCCTTTGTGGTGCCAATTACAGCAACCACACGGTGTTTTTCAGTATAGCAGGAGAGGTTTGGAAAGGAAATATTTTGAGCAAGTAACTGAGACAAGACACAATAATTTGGTATCAGCTTTCTATCTGTCAGGTGCAATCTTGAAGGAAAGAGAGATAGACAAGGAAATCAAGGGACTGCTTTGCTTTTTAAGGGAACTAAATTACTGTCCTGATACCATTGCAAAGTATGACTGCAAATGTTGCACATTGAAAGGTTGTACACAAATGTTCTTCACGTTTTCTTCAATTTCAAAATGAGGAGGGTAAATGGTGTTGGCATGATCCTCTCTTGATGGAACTCATACAATATGTATGTCAAAATAAATCAATTTTTTAAAAATAAACACAGTAAGGGAATTAAAAGGAGTTAAACAGTGTTTGTACTTCAGTGTAGCCACACACAAACTTCCCTAATTTTTTGTTCATGATGGTTAAAATTATTAATAGCCCAAAATTTTCACTTTTCTTGGTTTTGGTTGATCTTTTAGAAAAAAAGTTAATTTAACCTAATTAGTCTATAGAATAATTAGTCAAACTGAGACGGAAAAGGAGGAAAGAAGGAAAACAACAGATAACGGATAATTGATCTTTCACAAATTAAAAAAAAAAGCCTAGAGAATTCCATAAGAAGAATCTTAGCTCTAGAATATACTGACAGGCCAATTAGATCCACCTCTAGAAATGTAGCAGCCTAAAGGTTTAGTGGTGCTCCACAGGAACTAAAAAATCAAGTCACTTTCCTTATAATATCTAAATAGACATATCAGTTCTTCAAGTTTCTTGTTTCACAGTTGATTTTTCATATATTACATAAAAAACAAGTGGCATTTTTCACCTGTTTGGCTGGTGCTCCTGAGATGCTTTTTGTACATATACCATGAGTTCATAGTCAGAGCCTGAGCTGGACCCCATTTTGGTGAATAGAGGTCTCTCACTTACTCAGATAGGCTTTGGATCATGAGTGCTAGATCACGACAGTGAGGATCATAATTCAAATAATAAATTTGTTTTAGACAGCTTTTTTTAGTACTGCTTATTTTCAAAAATGTATCAAAAGTACTTTTCAGGTTTTGAGCCCTCAAACAAGATGTTTTTATGCCTTAAAATATAGTTAAATTTATCTTAACCAAATCTAACTTAGCCAAACGGGTTGATTATTCTGTCTTCTCTCCATGAAAACTGACAGAAAATATTAGGTTCTAATCTTTTTTTATTTTCATTTTTTTTCTCTTGAAATGCAAAACATACAATTCTTATACCAAAATTTCTGCTTTTTCCTTTTTTCCAAATTTAGAGCACTGAGCAGCTAGCTGGAGATCTTGCAGAGAGAAAACAGGCAAGACTTTTACTTTTCAAGCTGGTTGTTACCCTGAGCAGCTCCAGGTTCTGCAGAAAGGCAGTTTGACAGTTCTCAGCAGCTCCTGGGGACAGGCTTCCTCCCCGGTGGCATGCTTCCAAACCTTCTGTGGCTCTGAAATTGCATGCTGATGGATCCCTTATGGTATAGAAAAGATAATGTTGTCTTTCACACACAGAAGAAGGAACTAAGAGGGGAAGAAGCGTGACTGACCTGGACAGCTAAAAGAAGAATCCTTTAAAAAAAAAGTGTGAAAGGAAGAAAAGACAGCCAGCAGAGGAGAGATGAATGAGGAGAGGAATTTTCCTGTTTGAGTACAGTTGGTGAGTACTGGGTGTAGGCACCATTCTTATGGATGTACCTGTCTGAGGTCCTTGGCCCTTGAGAAAAGACCAGAGACAACTTCTCTTCAGACCATGAGAGGGGAGCAAGTGAATCTTTCCAAAGCCAGAACGGAAAAAGAGCTTTTGTAGCAGAAAACCATAGTGATTGTGTGCATATTTATTTCTGACACTGAAGAATTTCTTCCTTTGCTGCTTGCTGACCAAGCACACTGAAAGTTTTTAACAATTGCCTGTGTCTGTCCTGTATATGATTGAATCTTCCCTTCTTTTATTTTGGGAACTCATGAGCACTCTTGCTTGTACCAGGTGCTGTGACAGTGTCTTTCAAGCCACCCTCCCTGTAACAGAAGCATCCACTGCCTTTTTCAAACCAAAAGTTTTCTGTCTTCTTATATTTCTTCCTTTGTGATATACCCTGTATACTTTTCTTCCACCTTTTCCTTATTTTTTGAATTTTACATGTGTCTTTTACTTTCCTACTCCCACTTCTTACTCCCACCTGCCCTGGGCTTTATCATTTTCTGTTTCCCCAATGTTTTATGTAGCTTCATAATCCTTTCCCTAGTTCTGCTGTTCCACCCAACTCATTGTTATCTTTTATATTTTTCTGGGGCATATATCTTTCATGGTGCCAAGCTCATTTAGATGTGATGGCAGAGATGTGATTGGAGGCTGTGTCATGCTGGAGGCTGTTTATGGATGCCTACAACTCATTCTATTTGTAGGCTATGACAGACAAACAGAGAAATGTCATCACGTGTAAGCCTCAAAAAAGAAAGCAGAAGGTATTTCAAGGAAGGAATGAGGGTGTTGACAGAGCAGGTGTCTTTAGCTGTGCTTCAAACTCCTCAGTAGATCCTCAGCTCCTTCATCCTCTCAGCCCCACCAGCAGGAACCTTGTCAATGCTCTTGAGAGCATTGAGTAAAGGTTACCAAACTCTAAAAGACTCCTTTTATGTTTTCTATTGCTCAAGCTATTTTCAATATTTTGTTCTAGTCATGTGTTTTGTATAGGGTATTAGTTACTATAGCAACCTTAACTGCAATTTGACCAAGAATATAAACAAGAAATATGTACATTACACAGTAACAGTTCTGTATTCATTACATCCCAAATATTTCACAGGCAGAAGAATTTAAAATGATTTTTTAAGTGATCAGACAAAAGCCCTCCATTTATTTATGAAAACAAACTAATTGCAATACAAATTATTTGAGCCCTGCATTTGTAAGGAATGAATCAGACAAATTTGAAAAGGCAACTTATTAAAAATTATTAGAATTATATCTCTGTTAGTGACTCTTCAATAACAGTGACTTGGAGAATGCATGCTTTATATCAAACAAGGTAAAAGCAAGATAGTTCACATTCATATTGCAATTAACAGAAAGACTGGATTAAAAATCTGGAAAAGAGAAGGTTTTGCACTGTTCACAGGAGCCCCAAATATTAACTTGAGGAGGAAAAAAAAAATCCACAAGGTCTAAGGAATTTGATAATAAAAGTAATATTAATGTACCTGAATTGGAGAACCTGAATTCTTAGCAAATCCTAATTTATATCACTGTAAATCAGAATGAGTCCATGGAGGTCAATGATAACAAGTTATAGTGAAACTCCTGCTGTGAGAAAAGCAGCAGCTCAAGTTAGGCATGCTTTGGAAGTGTATTGAAACCAGGTTTTGTCTGCAGTAAAAGTCTCAGTATAAAACCATGATTTAGTAATTCCAATGGCAATTTTCAGGTGGTACATCTTGAGCTGCACGTATAGTCCTGTGCACATTCTAACCTGTCAAGGTGCAAAGCTCAGGGTGAGAGACGTGCTCAGATCCTGCTAAGCCTATCTGCAAGGTCCCAGATACTAAGAGGGACATGAGTTAATTGTGCTAAAATGGACATTTAAGCACAAGCTCAGACTACACTAAATTCACAAATATGTCATCAGTTCGAAAAATTTGGGTTGGGATATTTTTGGAAAATTTAAGCAAGAGTAAATATGAATTGCAATCAGATTTGGTCATTTCAGTAGTTAAAGTGTCAAATGGCTAATAAAAATATAACAACAATAGCTTGGAGGGGGGGATGTCTTATCATTAATGAACTGACCAAGCATGCTCCCAGAAAAATGGCGCTTCAACCCTGATCTCTCTGTGCTAGGGAGAGTTAAACCTAGTGGGATATTGCAAGATATGTAACTCACATAGGTAAGCTTTCTAGGACCTCAGTCTAACAGAGGAACTTGGCTTTCAATGCTACTCCAACATTACCCAGATGTATTTGATAATTACTTCAAAGGAGACACAACTCCAGAGGGAATAAGAATTTATAGTGGGGTATTTTCCTTATTCTCATGCTTTTGGAGCAAACCTAGCAAAATGATTATTATGGACTATCTGGCTGTTTGAGTTGCCTGTGTTCTTCCAATGCAATTTCCATCTTTTAAATTTGTCTCACGGATTCTTTTTAGTTCCATTCTCACAAACACGTCAGTGCTATCACGCAAACATCATCAATGACACTCCAGCAAAAATAAGCAAGTGCTTAAGTGCTTTCAAGAATGGAGCACTGGTGAGCATCTCATTCAAGACCAGTCAGAGCTAGACACAAAGGAGCTGATTCCTTGTGAGTATAAGAAATAAGTGTTTTGTATCATGCTAAATTTTAGGTGAATAGAAATGAAATGACAGCAGTACAGTGAGGCGTGTATTTTATAAAGATACTGCCAAGGGATGGAAAATTTTTTTCCAGTCTGTGTATTTTGGGACAGGAATATGCAAGTCAAGTAAATTACCATTGTTACCGAAAAATCAATGACTTGATTTTTCAATTTCTGTTACCTAAATTTCTTGTCCCTGTATTGATCATAGAAGCAGGCTGGGAAAAAATAATGTCAAAATAATTTCTGATCTCTCTTAGAATTAGAGCATAAGGGAAATGACGCATTTCTGAGGTGTTTTCTTGCTGTATCCAACTGGAGAAGGCTATGAAATAAATTCCCTTAAGAGCAAATGGTCACAACTCCATTGATCTGAACTGCATCACCCTCAATTTATATCAGAACAGGCAATATCACAAATTCATGAAGGTGCTTACTGCTTCTTATCTGCACACAGAGCTCATGGGAACAGCAGTGATATCCACAGAAACTTTAGGTACATAATACTAAGCATCATTTAGACACACAACATTACCATTTTCAAATACTGATTTCTGACACAGAAAAGTGTTTAAGCCCAACCCTAAGTGTCATTTTTAGTGATTATTTTTATAGATGTGTAAAAACTAATAAACTGTCTCAGATCCTTAGGGTGGGTAAAACTCTGTTCTTGACTG
This sequence comes from Ammospiza caudacuta, assembly GCF_027887145.1. NCBI lineage: Eukaryota > Metazoa > Chordata > Aves > Passeriformes > Passerellidae > Ammospiza > Ammospiza caudacuta. The sequence goes on along the minus strand of NC_080595.1, from coordinate 90,280,066 downwards.
CACATTGTTTCACTGACCTTTAAAGCAAGCAGTGCTTTCACAGTATACAAATCATCTCCTGTTCTCCAGATGAGATCTATGCCTTTTTCCATGCCAGAAAAAGTGTAGATCTCCACATTCATATTTCTTAGTAGAGGGATTGTAAGAAAAGGTCATTTATTCTACACTTTTAAATCAGGATGCTATTCCAAACAAAAGAACTTTAAGCTGGTATATCAGATATAGCTGCAATTTTAGGGAGATTAATCTACCTGAATTAAGCAGTCTTAATACATAAACAGATGAAAGCTTGTGGACTTTATAAACACAGTATTTGCATATCTTTACATATAAAACAGACATGAAAATGGAACTTAGACTTTACAATAACTTGTGAAAATCACAAAAAAGTGCTATAAATACCCCTATAAATACAGCCAAGTATTTATACTATCAGTCCTATTTATACTTTTATTATTTTATCCAGTATTTATACTTTCAGTCCTATTCTTCCTTTCAGTCCTATGACTCAGACCTGCCTTGCAGTCAATGCCATTGAATAATGTCAAATTCTCCTCAAAAAAATCAGAATTTAAAAAAAATCAAAAAAGGCTAATTGCTAATTTTGCTTAGAATGGGAAAAATTGATAAAGGTACAGAGCTGTGAGTCACTTGTGACAGATAACAATATAGATTACCATAATTTAATAATCAATAAAACCTCAGCTGAACACAGAAGGTATTTCTGTAGCTCAGAAACAGTAACTCTGTTTTCTTTGTATAAGAGGATCCAGGGAAAGCCTGTGGAAAAAATCAAACACATTTTACATTTTAAGAAATAATGATCAAATTTAATTCACAACATAATAATGGTTGTTTGTGGATTGTTTTTGTTTTAGGGCTTTGTGTTTGTTTGAAGTTAAACTATTCAGAAACCAATTTGTAGACATAGAGACACGGGTTTAGCAGTGTTAGGTTTACATTTGGACTTGATGATTTTTAAGATCTTTTCCAACCTTAGTGGTTATATGAAATATAAGAAAGAAGAATCCATCTGAATATTTTTGCTATCAAAACATTGCTTAATCTTTGTAGGGCTCTTTGTGATATCAGATTTTGTGGTATCAGTTTCCACTATGCAACTGATCAACATCAAAGAACCACAGTTCCTCTCATGGTTGAAATAAATGCTCTCATGCTTACACCTCTGCCTAGAACACCTGGAACTGTCCAGGAAATGTTATAGTCAGAAATGCATTGAATCATAGAGTCGCAGAATGGTTTTGGATGGAAGGGACCTTAAAAGTCATCTGGATCCAACCACCCTGACATAGGCAGGGACACTTTCTGCTAGACCAGGTTGCTCAGAATTCCATCTGTCCTGGCCTTGGGTACTTTCAGGGATGGGACATCTGCAACTTCTCTGGGAAACTTGTTCCAGAGCCTCACTGCCTTCACAGTAAAGAATCTCTTCCTGATATCTAATCTAAACTCACCCTCTTTCAGTTTGAAGCTTTTCCCTCTTGTCCTATCACTACATTTTCTTGTCGAAAGTTCCTCTCCAGCTTTCTTGCAGAAGGTCCAGCCTTTTGGTCATTGTTGTGGAAATAACTGCATTTTCAAAATATATGAGAAATATCTAGAATAGATGTTATAAAGAGGGTCTTCTTTGCAGATTGAAGAGACTCAAACAAATTGAAGCAAACATTTTTGATAATTACTGTAAACATTGTCATATTTAGGTAGAATTTTGAGATATTAATATTATTAATAGCAAGAAGAGAGAAAATAATTTAAAATACACACAAATACTTTTTTTTTTCATAATTATTTGTCAAGATGGATTTCTAGAAAATCTAAGAATTCTTGCAATTTTAAAGAATATAGGCTGGCATGAATATATTAAGGCTCCCTGGAATTATGATTGGAAAACCCCATCACCACTCAGGTGCAGTGTCTTAGAAGAATGTTAGTCCATATCTGAAAAAAACCAGGCCCACTAGGATAGCCCACAGATGATGAGGTTATATAAAATGTGTCTGCTCCAAAGGTGACCAGATTGTTTGATAATGGATGGCCCACAATGTGACCAAGATGGATCTGAGAAAATACACATTAAAAAGTGTACAGAATTATATATAAACAAAATCAAAGAAAACAAATCAGTTTAGATCAGTTAGTTTTGAATGGGTATCAAAATATTATCATACTTTTAAAATACATGTAATCATCCAAATGGACTGTAACTGGTGATGCAGCCTCTAAATTGGACATCTAGAACTGAGGCAAACCCCAGTGGGCAGTGCAAGGGGCTGTGTCTTTTCAGAGTCAGGTGTGCAGAGCTGGTGCTGTGGCATCCTGCCCTGTACGACTAATTGCACAAGCACTGCCTTGTTAGGGAGAAAGGCAGCTGTACCCTAAAGTCAGATCTCAGTTTCATTATTGGTGGTTGTTCTGGTTACATGCCCTTGAGGTTTGATCCAGCTGTGAAATCTGAATGTAACAGTTCACTTAGATTATCTTTAGTGACAATGCATTCTGCTGCAGCTACTGTTGGGTAGTAGCAGTGGGGAAGTGGAAGCTGCCCTTACAAGGCTGGCATAGGAGCTCTGTAGCTTTTTCTCTTTGTGATGGATAAGAGAGATGATCAGAGCATGTGAGCTGTGTGGTGCTGCATCCAACCATCCAAAGCCAGGGAGGTTTCAACCTTATACAAACACCTATAAGGAAAGGACTACACTTGTAATAAGCAGAATTCTCCTTAAAAATATGAGTCTTGTGATTAAAGGTGCAACACATGGAAACCCCTCCTAGAGCCTGATTCTCACAGAGACCTATGGCAAGCAACAGCAAGAATATATTATCAACATACCCTTTACATGTCTGAATAATTCTCAACATTAATGCAGGCTCTGTGAGTGCTTTAAGGCACAAATAGAGCCCACAGTGAGCAGAAGTCCACTGCTATTTGTTTTTCAGTTTTATAAACTTTATTCTTCAAAGAAGTATCTTTTTAATAGTCAGGAAAAGAGAGACTGTTGTGGTTTTTTATGTTGGTTTATCCATTACAATTTGACCACCAACTGCTATGAGAGAAGATTTCAAAAGCAGAAATGGGCAGCTAGATGCTGAACACGCACTGAACACCAAAGGGAGTTTGGCTCCTAACTCCCTTGTGCCTTTGCAAATCTGCCCCAGAAGCTTTGAGTATAACAAATCAATTCAGTGCTGACTGTATTACAGTCTGTATTACATATTCTTGTTTTCACTGCAAATCTTAAGCAAATCTCCTATTTCACAAAAGAACACAACATTTTCTTATTTTGCAGTAGACTGCATTTTAAAGCTGATGGAATAAATGAAAATGATTGACTGCCTCTTTGGTGTACAAGCAAAATGAAAAAGATACCAGGAATTGCTCTCCTCCTGTGCTAGGGATCGTACCTTACCCCCCACCTCCAAAAAGTCTTTTTTCTGCTGTGGAGAGCACAGCAGTCCAGCTGAGATGACAAAGTACATGCTCTCACTTTGAATGGATGACTAGGGATAGTCACTCATCCCCTTAACAAGAGGACCAAAGCCATCCCACCTAATGTTAGCATGTGATTCCTGCAAGGTACCTTTACAGCAAACAGAACATACAGATCACGATCAGACACTATATGGATTCTTGCTGTCTCTTATCTAGGATCCTAAAATTGGGCAAAATGGGTCTTAATCTCTACATGTCTCCATTGATACACAGGCAGCAAAACCTCTGAATGTCAGGACCTGGAACAAATTGAATGGCTCCTGTGCATACTATGAACTAGGAATACACTAACACATTTATCACCCACTTCTGAATATTCTAAATGAAAATAAGGCAATAATAAATGATTGAGAACCAAGGTCCCGTGGGAAAAAATTTATCACACCAAATTGCTTCATTAAGATCTTTTGAAACTGACAGACCTATTTCCAACAAAGTCTAAATTGGCAATATTCTATTACCTTTCCAATACTTTTTTAAATAACTGCCTGTAATGAAGTGATCCATTTCAATCTTATGGACCTAAGAATCACTATGATATGCCAGCTCACTCCCAGACATTAATGTATTTCACACTGCCTTTAGGACATTGCCATGAGAATCTGTGGGGTTTTTTAGAGGATCAAATGAATTTTGATCTACTTCCCAAAATCTTCAAAGAACTCATGCTTCCTCTTTCAGAGGACTCATGTTCCCACGAGGAAGCATAGACCACAGATAACAACACTCAGAATTTCTAGTTCTTGATTTTTTTCTAACAATAGTTACCCCAAATATTAAAAGAATTCTAAACTGATCAATTACTTAGTCATTTCTTTAAAAAATATTTGAAGACATGAAATTATTGCATGCTTTCAATAGATACTGGTGGAAGTTCTGTTCTTCTTTCACTCCATTTTACTAGTATATTATGAAGGGCTGAAAAGACAAAGATTTAAGGCAATGCCAGGTAAACATGGCTTGTGTGTACTGCAAAGAACTGATGATAATTAATGTAATCAGAAATCTGTCCATGTGAAAAAACGACAGTGATGCTATCTTGAATTCAATCAGAACTCATCTGATTTTTTCAGATCTGCAGTCTGGGAGTTAAGGTCCCCAGAAACAGAGACATGGAGACTTTATACAGGAAAAGGGAAAGGTGAATCTGAGAAGCACATTATTTCCGTGGTGAGTTCTGATCTTACTGTGTAGAAGTCCCACAGACAGAGTAGGTTACTGATGTTCTCAAGAAGAAAAGCCCCTCTTGTGCATCTTTTTTAGACAGAGAGGAGCTCTAATTTAGAAGTTAGGAAAGGAAAGGCAATGACAACTTAGGAAATAGATGAACTGTAAAGGACTAAGTAGGGAGGATAGATCATCACTGCTCAGAAGTTGCTGTTTTTTAGTTGCTGGGTAAAATTCTGTTTAAGAAGGGAATGAGATGACAAAGAACAAAAAATTAATTCAGTAAAAAAGGCTAGATAGACCTCTCTTAGTTTCATGCATGAAGGGTAGAACATGGATCTCCCTTCTTTCCAAATGAAAAAAAATCGTGACTGGTTAAAGCAAGCAGGAAGATACTTAATCTCATTATTTATGAATATCATTATGCCTCTCTTCAGAAGGGCATTTTGCCAGCTTTACTTAAGCAGCAGCTAGGCTCTTTCTCAAAACCCCATCTTTGGATGGTATTAGGAAAGCCAATCACTGTCCGGTGTCAGGCTATCCAATATTTGGGAAGAAAATTGAAGTTATGCTGACGGGTCAATGCTTGCATTTCAAAGGTTTAGATGGTCCCCATCTAGCTTGGTCAATATGTAAGTCGAGAAATAAGAGTACATGATCATTTCCTAATGACTCTATTCTGTTGATGGGCCTTTTAGATTTTCCTGTGAAGGCAGATATCATTGATAATGGATTACAGCAGGAAGAGCACCTCAAATTCCTCTTTTTCAGAGGCAAAATTCCACCACTTTATTCTTGTCCCATACTTACACATAGCTACTGTGAGTAATGCTGCATTGTAACTGAAACTTCAATGCAATCAATACTTTGATTTTATAACTCCTTCCCACTCAGCCAAAATCCTAGATTTATTACTTATACAGGACACAATCCTGTCATCACTGAAGTCAGTGGAAAGACTGCCATGTAGCTCAGGTTAGCAAAGTTTTGATGGATAATTGCAGTAAGCATTCATGTGTATTCTGTTACTTGGCAGAAACAGTAAGGCTGTTTGCCTTTGAAAGAAAGGGTCATCAACCTCCTCCTTAAGGAAACAGTTTAGAGACATTTACATTATTTTAAACCTGACATTGTCACAAGGTTGTTTAAACCAGACTATCAAATTCTTTTTTAGTAAATACAGGAAGATAACTAGATGTGAAATCTGGCAAGCACCTGAACAGGCTATCTCCCTCTGCAGGCTTGTACAGACCACTCACTGTAAGGAACTCACAGAATCACAGAATCACAGAAATTCTAGGTTGGAAGAGACCTTTAAGATCATTGAGTCCAACCCATGTTCTAACACCTCAACTAGATCATGGCACCAAGTGCCACATCCAGTCTTTTTTTAAACTCTTTGAGGGATGGTGACTCTACCACCTCACTGGGTAGATGATTCCAGTATTTGACCACTCTTTCTGTAAAATACTTCCTCCTTAATTCTAGCCTGTATCTCCCTTGACGCAGCTTGAGACTGTGTCCTCTTGTTCTATCTGTTGTCGCCCGGAGAAAGAGACCGACCCCCAGCTCACCACAGCCACCCTTCAGGAAGTTGTAGAGAGTGATAAGGTCACCCCTGAGTCTCCTTTTCTCCAGGCTGAACAACCCCAGCTCCCTCAGTCGCTCTTCGTATGGCTTGTGTTCCAAGCCCCTTACTAGTCTCGTTGCCCTCCTCTGGACACGCTCAAGCAACTCAACGTCCCTCCTAAAGTGAGGGGCCCAGAACTGGACGCAATACTCCAGGTGAGGCCTCACCAGTGCCGAGTACAGGGGAAGAATGACCTCCCTGCTCCTGCTGGCCACACCGTTCCTGATGCTGGCCAGGATGGCATTGGCCCTCTTGGCTACCTGGACACACTGCTGGCTCATGGTCAGCCGACTGTCAACCAGCACCCCCAGGTCCCTTTCCACCTGGGCACTGTCCAGCCATTCCGTCCCCAGCTTATATCGGTGCAGGGGGTTATTGTGGCCAAAGTGCAGGACTCGGCACTTGGACTTATTGAAGTTCATCCCGTTTGATTCTGCCCATGCGTCCAACCGTTCCAAGTCCCTCTGCAAAGCCCTCTGTCCCTCTAACAGATGAACACACGTTCCCAGCTTAGTGTCATCTGCAAATCTGCTAATAAAGGACTCTAAACCCTCATCCATGTCATCAATAAAAATATTAAACAGAACTGGCCCCAGCACAGACCCCTGAGGGACACCCCTGGTGACTGGTCGCCAGCTGGATGCAGCACCATTCACCACCACTCTCTGGGCCTGGCCATGCAGCCAGTTCTGAACCCAGCAAAGAGTGCTCCTGTCCAAGCCACGGGCTGCCAGTTTGTCTAGGAGTATGCTGTGGGAGACAGTGTCAAAGGCCTTGCTGAAATCCAAATAAACAACATCTACAGCCTTCCCTGCATCCACTAGCCGGGTTACCTGGTCATAAAAGAAGACCAGGTTGGTCAAACATGACCTACCCCTCCTAAATCCGTGCTGGCTGGGTCTGATACCCTGGCCATCTTGTAAATTTTGCGTGATGGCGCTTAATATAAACTGTTCCATTATTTTGCCGGGTACTGAGGTCAGGCTGAGTGGTCTATAATTGCCAGGATCTTCCTTTGCACCTTTTTTGTGAATGGGTATCACATTGGCCAGCTTCCAGTCATCCGGAACCTCACCAGTGAGCCATGACTGTTGGTAAATGATGGAGAGTGGCTTTGCAATCTCATTTGCCAGCTCTCCCATTACCCTGGGGTGGATCCCGTCTGGTCCCATAGATTTATGAATATCCAAGCATTTCAGTAGTTCTATGACTGCCTCCTCTTGGATAATGGGGGGGACCATTCTGCTCCCTGTCACCATCAACAAACTCCTACATCAGAAGATCCCTGAAGTGTGGATAGGTACAAATTAAGTGATTGAGGTACATAGGTGAAATTCATCTACCCTGAAAAAAATATTTTAAGGTGTAGTAGAAGATATTTCTGCAACATTTATTGGAAAAATAAATATGAATATCGATTTCACAAGATTATTTGTATCCCAAATGTTCTATTGAGAGTGTCACAGTTATTACTTTCCTACTTAGCACATCCAGTGAACCCACCATCAGAACTCAGGAAACTGCAGCACCATCTTCCTGATAAAAAAAATGACAGAAATCCTCTCAGGACCCTTCTCTTATGAGAAGTGTACCCAAAAGTTCAGTTAGCATAAGCCATACAAACTCATTTCTTGGAACATCTGCCAAAGTGAATGTATCTCTAGAGATTAAGCCACTTCAGTCAAGGACTCTTTGAGTCTAAGTGTAATTTGTTGATAGTAATTATTTTTAAAGCACTGATGGTTGCACACCTGGTTATATGTGCTTTCTCCCAGTTTTCCTCTCATGCCTGTTAACACTTCTTGTGAAGACCCTGCTATTAAAAGGTAAGCCAAACATTCAATGTCAAGATAGAAGGACTCATTCTATCTTTGAAATCTCTTTCATCTGGCAGCCTGGCAGAATTAAAGTTCAACCAAGCATTCTCAAGGTATGATGAAAAAAGAGATGCAAGACACTTGATTAACTGCTCTTGCTGACAGTTTTTTCAATATATTTTCAATATATTTTGTTCCCTATTTATGAAGCTTCCACAACCCCAACAGTGGTCTAAACCCCAGTTAGGAGCAGTATCTAATAAGGAATAAAAACTTCAAGTACCCTAGCCAGAATAAGTGCTTATGAAAATTTTTAAACACCTACATAAGATTACCCTTGCTTTAGCTTTACAATTCTTTATTTACTCCTTAAACCATTAATACTTTACTTATTTTTTCTTCTGACCATAGATTTAAAAGTTTCTTCTGTGTTTTCCTCATTTAACCTCTTTAGCTGCTTCAATGCCTCCATTTCACCCAGCCATTGGACTTCTTTCATGATCAGTATCGTAATTTCTCACCATTTTTCTCACAGCCTGGACTCTTCTTGTCCTCTTTCTCTCTTCTGACAACTTACCCTTCTATTTATGGATTAGTTAGAAACAATATGACTTTACCCACATGTCCTTCTATTTCACTTTCAACTCCCAGCTATCCGGTCATTCTTTATGGAAGGAGAATGAGAGCACAAGAAGAATATTACTTAGGAATCCCTTTGAAACAACTTGTTTTCTTTGATTTAATTTTACCCTTCTTCAGGGACCTATGAAACTATTACTTCCTCAAACTACCAAAACTAAAGTTTTGGAAGATACCATTTTTGTCCTCTTGGACCTAACACAGAACTCTTCTTGGAACAGTGTATGTTCACATCTTCATCAATTCCCACTTCACCTGACTGCTAAGGTAGTATATTTGAGAACATACTTATCCACTCTTTAAGTCACTGTGTGGGTTTTCTGTCCTTGTTTTCCTTCTCTCTTCTCTCTACACCTTGTTTCTCATCAGCAAATACAAATTTGACTACCATCTGTTTGCTAATGACTCATAGATATACTAGGCTACTCCAGACTAAACTCCTTATGTCCAAACTGAAATCTCAGCTTGCCTCTCTGACATATCCTCATGTGGATGTAGCCATCATCTCCAATGCATCATGAATCAAACAGAAAGCCTATCCTTTCCTGTACACTAAACCTTTCTTTCTCAGCCAGTTAGCTCAAAATATGAGGACACAACTTAAGTCTTTCTCCCAACACACCAGAAGATCTTTAGTTTCTAGCAACTGGGTTGCAAGACTAAATGAAATGTAAGACCCAGCATGAGGAAACCATGCCAAGAGAGCTAGGTTGAAGCATAATTCTTCCAAATGCTTAAACAAATGGTTCAGAATAATAATGGTAGCTCAAGTTAACAGACATTCACAAGATGTTAAACCAAGCCCTTTCTTGAGTTCATAATTGAGATGCTGCATAGCTGTACATCAGTCAGCAGCATGGTCACTCAGGTAGACAGCTCAAGGGAAATACCTAGATTCAGTACACCTGGGCATGGAGCCCTCCTGACAGGTATGACCAAAGCCTCCTCACAACCAAACATCTCTCCTCTCTCAAACAAAGAAGGATCTTTCCAGCTCTGAAAAATGTAATGTTTCCCTTCCCAAATCCAACGAGATTTTTGCCAAAAAAAGAGATTGTTTTCTGAGCTATTTATGGCCTTTCTCCTCTGCTTCTTCAATATTTCTCCCATTTGACAGAACTTACTTAATTCCCAAAGCCTGCTGACACTGTCACATTTTACTCACTGTCATGATACTGACTTACTTGTCTGTTTATCCTAGCTACTGTTACCCACATTATTAGCCTTGCATTGTCATAGGTTATGCTTTGCAGGATCTTCTTATGCTTGACAAGAAAATGAATAATCTTTTTTCCTTGAACTACTACAACAAAGTTCCCTTTTCCCCTGTTAACCCTCCAAAACAAAAATGTTTAAACCTCTGAGAAAGAGTTCCTATGTGGAATAGTAATCTTGATGTTGTCTCCTACAGGCGTCTTGAAGGCTGCTATCTACACATTCTGCCTTCCCTCAAAGGCAGAAATGTCTTTCAGAAGTCTCATCTTCCTACAGAGGGGATCAGTGTAGGTCCTTTGAAAATAAAGTGTGTTAGAGCCTGCCCCTGAGGAGCTAAGTAGTGCTTGACAGTGCTTTAAAACAGGCAACTTACATTTTCCCAGTGTAACACTTTTCCCAACTGTTCCCCCTAAACTAAGCCTTCCACAAGGGAATACAATATAGCAGAGCAGGAGCAGGCCACCCAGGGGCCCTCTTGAACAACACTATCATGATATCCTCTTTGCTGGCCAATACTCCCTTGAAGGATCCTGCCTGACAGCTCTAACCACTTTTCCCTGTTTTCTTCTTCTTTCCTCATCTTAGAAAGCAATTGATATTTACACTTATTGGCCCCTGCTGGTAGTATATAAAACAATCATGTGGTTGTAGCTGATACTGCAGATGTCATCATTATTGTCAGTCTAACAAGAGATTCTAGTTTCAACACAAAATTACCACAAAGAGAAAGCAGAGTCCAATCTAAGCCTAAGAAACAAATTTTTTGACTGTAGACAGACTGTGGGTGGCATGGCCTCCTTTTTATTCTTTATGGTATAATAAATTTGGGTTAGGAACATATGCACATATAAATATTTTTTTCATTGTTCCAGCCTAGAAGACTGTTATGACTAAAGAAGTCATTAAATGTTTCAAGTCTGAAAACAGAGTTCTTGAAAAGACAATGTGCTAAGTGAGAGTATTTGGAACTCTGGTCTCTCTTTTTGCTCACAACTAAAGAGCTTACGTGACAAAAAACCATTTGCATGAAGTTGCTCATGGAGAACACTGTTCTACTTTCTGACTTCCTCACACTAAATCTCTGTTTTGCTGAAGACTATCTTATTATAGATTTTTTCCCCAGTATAATATTTTGAATTTTTGTGCTTTCACATTTTGAACTTCACAATAATATTCTGGCAGGAAGCTACAGGCTTCTGTGCCCAGTGCAAGTACAGAAGGCCTATGGATTCCTACAAACATCCCTTTTTAATAAGTATGTGTTATATTTTCAGATATGTTCTGAATCAGTAGTTTTTCTTGGATAGGTGCAAATAGTCTTGCACCTTACAGAAAGATGTTTCTTCCTCCCATAAAAAGACAACATGGAAATGTGGATTCAATATTATTAACATAGCAAGCTGAAAAAAATTAAAAGAGAAGAGGAAATCTAACCTTTCAGACCTTTGTTTTATATGGCACAGAGGAATAAAAGGACAAGCTCTCAACTGAAAATAAATCCTTGTCAAGTTACTTTTAAATCACCCTGATTAGTACAAATAGCCTTGACATATACTCTCCCCATACCATCTATAGGGAATAGAAAGAAATATTGCCTCTGTTCAAACTCATAAATTTGTGGATTTTATGGTAGTACATTAGGTACTTAATATACAACAGAGAGATTACAGTCATTAGGTTAGATCATATTCTGTAATTACCATGTTTTGGTACTGCAGTTCCACACTGAACTCAAGTCAGGTTGGTGGAGACTCCTCCTGAAATGCCATGCTTCAGTTCCAGAGTCATCTTCTGGCTTTCTTGGCTTTGAGGGGAAAAAAATATGCCAAACAAGGTTTGTAAAAGTCACTGTGACAGCTACCTGAGTCCGTTGAGAGGATGAAATCTTCTCATGGTGGGTGTCTGGGCTATCCTGTTTATCTCAGGCTAATGGCAACATGCTGAAGGCCAACAGTGTTTGTGAATTATGGTTTACTGTCACAGGATGTAAGAAAGGAGAGAAGGCGTCTTTTGCAGTCATACTGATCATGGTTCTTGGTTATTTTACCTTATCTAGGTGCTATGAAGGGAAGAAATTAACACCTGTATAGCTCAAAAGGGAAGGAATTGGGTCCCAAAAGCTCAATGAGGCCCCAGAAATCCTCAGAAGAACAGAAGGCCTTGGATACCGTAAATCTGTGCTATGTGAGTCAAGACCAAGAAGGCACATATTATATCATACTGGAGCTTTGGTAGAATCTGCCATGAGTAGGATTAAACAGCAACTTCTCAAGAGTGCTTACTGAAACAGCACAGCAAGAAATGATACCATCATTACTGCTTTCAACTATATGCATATAAATGGTGTTTATTTATGATTTTTCAATTATCCTAACTTAACAGACAATACACCAAAACAAAACAAAAAATTATTGGGCCGGATGCAATGCAAACAATTGCTCATTTCAGAAATCTGAGCCTCAGATTTCTGGATGCCAGAAAGTAAGTCTCAGCTTAAGTTTTCCATCTTTCTTACAATCGTTAGCAAACTCTCCCCAGTGCTCTGACAAGGATAAGTGGAGGAGCCTGAGCACCTCTGACTGGGGAATTCTACACAGCAGCCTGGCTACACGATGTCTGGTACTAACAAGTATTAGCACCATTTTACTTTCACGAATGGAAAGAAATGAGTCCCGGAGGTGTTCTTAAAATATGGATGAATGCTAACTAAAACCAGACCCCTTCTGTGAAAGCGTTTGGGGGGCAGCGGGTTTGGGAGCGGTCGGGGAAGGCAGTGAGGGGGCTGCAGGCCTGGGCCGGCAGGGAGGGAGAGCTTGCCACGAGATGGCAGCAATGCCACGTCTGGCTCGGCATCCTGCCTGGCTCCGCTTTCCTAATTTTTTTTTTTTTTTTTTTTTGAGTGAGAACCACAACGTTTTTACCTAAATACGAGCTTATTACAAAGTCAGCCTACCTCGTTCAGCGCCTATTCACCACCTTCATGCAACTTACAACGAGAAAACAACTTTGCATATTTCCCCACGAAAGAAAACTTGTCCTAAGTGAATAATTACAACCTTGAAACTACCTTTCCAAAAGGGCTTGTGTTTCTGTCTTTCCTTCCTATGAGCTTTTGTCTTTTAATTACGGATATAGATAAGCATTAATTATGGAGTCAGGCCCAGCATGCAGTGATGGTGACAATTCATGCTGGATTGAAAGTCAGGGTTGGGCAGGTTTTTGCCACCCGTTTGAAGGCAGGCCTGGCACAGAAACCCTTGCTGGGATCATGGAGCATAGGGACCTGTGACATGGCAACCTTGGATCACCATTTCCTTTCCCTCGGGCTTAAGGAACCAACCTGCTCCAGGCTGGTGGTGGGGAAGCCTCTGGTGCATACTGCCATGTCATATTCTGATTGGTTTTTCTTTACTTTTGGAAAGGATTGTTAATGGCAGAAATTCCTCTTGGCAACAAGAGCTCTCGAGAATGGCAACATAAAGACAAAGCAGTGTTCTGCAAGGAGAAATTGGCTCGTCTCCTTTCTCTCAGAAACAACAGCTTGTTCTGATGAACAACTTAGAAGGAACGAGCAGGGCACATTTTGGACCTGAAAGCCTTCCCCTCTCCAGAGCGGGGACGAAAGCAGAGGGTAATTTCACCCAGGACGAGGGACCCCAGCACCCGCACCTCTCGCATGGGGCTGACGGAGGCGAACCGCAAGACAGGACACCGGGGAATCGCAGCAGAAGCCTCCCGGGCAGGTGTAGCCCGAGAGCCACTGCCCTTCTCCGCGCCGGGGGCACCGGGCCCGGGACAGCCATCGCTCCCCTGGGGCCGCTCGGCGGCGGGCAGCAGCCGCCCGGGGAGGCCGTGCGGGGCGGGGGGCGAGGCCGTGCGGGGCCGTCCGGCGGCGCGGAGAGGCTGAGGGCTGGGCGAGCTCCGGCTGCACAGCGCCGGCTGCTTCCCCTCTCCCTGGGAAGTGATGGTTGAGTCCGGCGGCGGCGGCGGCGGCTTCTCGTGTGGCTGGCAGCCGCTCCGCTGCGCTGCCTGCGCTACTCTCGCCGCGATCCCTCCCTCCCTCTTCTCTCCTTCTCCTCCTCCTCCTCCTCCTCCTCCTCCCTCTCCTCCTCCTCTTCCTCGCACTCTCCGCATCCCTCTCCTCCCGACGCCGCCGCTGCCCGGCTCTCCCCGCCGGCGGCCGTGCATGCCTCGCCGCCCGCGGCCCCGGGCGTGCCTCCCCTCCCTCCCCGGGTGCCCTCCCTCCCCTGGGCGGGCGGCGGGCCGGCGGCGCCGGGGCTCCGCGGGCGCTGAGCGGCGCAGCCCCGCCGCGGCGCGGGACTGATGCTGTCTGTGAGCAGAGCGGAGCGAGCCGCCCGCGCAGTCCTGCAGGAGGCGCCGGGCGCTGCGCGGCGCTCGGGACCCGGACCGCTCCTCTCCGCCTCTCCTCGCCCTGTGGTGGTTATTTGGCGCTGTCCTTAGCCCCGCTGCCGCTCGGAGGACACGGTCGCAGCCGAGAAGAGCCGCCGGGGGTTTTGTGTGAGAGTGTGTGTGTGTGTGGAATAACTGCAGACATGACTGCGTGGAGGAAATTCAAGTCTCTACTGGTTCTCTGCGCGGGGCTCCTCACTGCAGCTCAGGGTAAGATTCGGGTTTCTTGCATTGCATTCGTGTAGGCTGTGGTTACGGCACTCATAACCCCTCGGCTAAATCTCTGCCGCTCGGTTGAGCTCTCTCCCTCGCTTCGTTTCTGCGCCGGCAAACAGCAGGCTCCTCGAGCCCGGTCTCCCTTCTCCCTGCCTCCCACCTCCCGCCGGTGTTCCCCTAGGGCTCTGCTCCCGGCCGGTCACTTCCCCCGGGAGAAACCAGCCCCCTGGAGTTGGGCAGCAGCCGCTGCGACGCCGCGAGCGGAGCCGTGCGCATCCAGCCGCCTGGGCAGCGCCGGAGTTTGGGAACACTTCGCTCTCCGCGCACGCACGAACGGCACCCGCTGCCGTGTGAGGGACAATCCCCGGGCTGGCAAGTTTGGATCTCCCCTCCTCCCGCCTCTCCGGCTTTTGCCGTGCTCGAGGGGGAGCGCGGAGTGGGTGGTCGCGGAGAGCCGCCTCCGCCTGCTTTCAGCCGGCTCCGCTCCCCGCAAGTTGCGCGGAGGCGGGGATGCGGCGCCGGGGACACCTCCGCCAGCTGCCTGCCCGTGCCCGAGGGAAGAGGACTCCTCTCTCCTGGGCGTGCGGTGGAGAGAGTCTCCCCACCTCAGCTGGGTTTCTCCTTAAAATCAATGGGGGAGGGTGGAGAAACGAGGGGGTGACGGGGGAGAATTTGGTTACACAACTTCAGTGCTGGCCTCAGCCCCATTACTTTGCCTCATCGCTGGAGACAACAACTTCCCCGTTATTCACTTCGCCTCTCATTAGCCCTGCGCTTTTTCATGCTGGGAGAGATGCGAGTCTGTGTGTGCGAGAGAGAGGGAGGGAGCGAGGCAGCTCGGAGCTGAGCACCTGTCCCCGATACAGCCTCTGTCATCTCCCACCTCGCTCCCGGTTGTTCTGCCTGCCTCCGGGATGACGGTTCCCCTTGCGGTTTGTACCGTCTGAGTCTCCCTTAACCCTTCCAAGGCGCTTTGCATCGTTCCCACCATTTTATTTTTCTCGCTGCTCTTTTCGGTGCGGGGGCGGCTGAAGAGGGGGGAGCAGGGCTACCGCGGCCCCCGGGTTGGCGGGCGAGGCTGGAGCCTTCCCTGTCCTGCGGGTGCCCACGGCCGGGTTCCCTCGCCCGCCTGGGCGGCACGGCAGGGTGCCTTCCCTCCCATCGCCTCCGGCCGTGATCTGCAGGAAGAGACGGTGGAAGGCCAGTCCGGGCCGCCGGGAACCGGGCAGGAGTCTTGCCGGGTCCGGAGGAGCGGCTGCGGCTCCACACCAGCCCGATAGCATCCCTCCTCTGCCCGGATCCTGCCGCTGCCGCGGTCCACCGGGCAACGCCACCCGGCTGTCTCTGTGGGAAGGGAGCGGGGCGAGAAAGGCGCACGGCGCTCCTGGGCTGTGAATCCGCGGCTCCCGGGGATGGGGCTGTGCCCGGCAGCACACACAGCCCGCGGCGGGCGGGGGCTTCTCGGCGTGGCCGCCCTAGCCAAAGTTCCAGCCTGCCCCCACCGAGCCCCGGTGCCTCCTGCCCCGGGGCCGCCCGCGCACGTGCCCGGCTCCCGGCGCTGCCCCGGGCACGGCCCGGCCCGGCGGGGAGGGAGCTCCGGTCCCTGGCGGGGCTGCCCCGGGCACGGCCCGGCCCGGCGGGGAGGGAGCTCCGGTCCCTGGCGGGGCTGCCCCGGGCACGGCCCGGCCCGGCGGGGAGGGAGCTCCGGTTCCTGGCGGGGCTGCCCCGACAGACGCTCCCGGGGCCGGACCGCGGGACGAGGGGCAGCTGCTGCCGCGGCCACGCCGCTCCCGGGGCGCGCCGACACCCGCGACTCATTTGTTAAATACACTGTAGCCCGTTATGTCGTTTGACATTTAAGTGTTTTCTTTTCATGGCTGACAGCACATACGAAAAGCTGGAGGCTGGATCATGGTTATTCAGCGACGATCCGACGTGTTTTGCTTACATACAAAGGCTTTGCCAGGAACGTTTGGGCACTGCCTCTGATGCTGCTCTGCAGAATGTAATTATACCTGCTTAATGTGAAGCAGCAACACACCCACTTAATGGCTAAAGACTGACTTAATATTGAAGTCAAACAACAGGTTGAAGGGGAGCCATCGGGGACAGTTGACATAATTCCTTCCCGTTTACCTTCCCAGGCAATTGAGCACAGGTATCTATATTTAGTCAAATGTAATCCTGAGGCTGAAATTACATTAATGCTTCAGAGAGTGAAAAAACTCCTTCCTTAGTAACAAAAAGACCCAGGGTTTCAGGAGCACATGAAATAATTTTAATTATTAGATTCTCAGAACTCTCTTTTGCCAGCCCCTTGCTATCAAATAATTTGGTCACTGTAAAAGGAAATCACCCAGGTTTTGCTTGGTTTGGGGATTTTATTAGCAAAAAAAGAAACAAGTGCTGAATTTCTGGAGGTGTTGCCACAGGCGTTCCCATATCTTTCAGTAAAATGACAGGTGGGTTGCTTTCCACAGTGTTCCTCGTTATGAAATGAAATGGAAACCCTTGGTCCTGTGGAATTTTCTGTAACTTTTTTAAGGAACAAGTAGGGATGAAAATGTACATTCATTATCGTTCACTGTGGTAGACTTGAGGTGCAGTTCTACACATTTCTTTGGACTGATTTAATCTGATTGATGGACCTGAGTGTTTTGGAAAACATTTGGGGAATCCTTCCCTGCTCATTGTGGTTTAAGCATCAAGGGAAATTAGTATGGAGTCATTTAAAGGAACCGCTTTCCCAGAAGCTACCCTATCATAGCAATTATACCTCAACAAGACAGACGGCAGGGTGTTCAGCTATGCATGTTAAGATGGGCTTGTTTATAGAGCCATTTGCTAATTCTGATATGTTGTATTGTAACAAAAGCAAACATAAAGAACCCTATTGATTTTCTTGAAAGAAAAAACACATCAATATAAGTTCTGTAAAAATTCATAGTGGTATAGGACAAATAATAGATTTACACTCAATTCAGACTAAAATTCAAGAAAAGAGTAAAAGACATTTCTGCTGTGACATAAGGTCTGTGGACAGCCTATATTCCGTAGAACATATATTCAGTAGGAATACATGCTACTTAGTACCTAGAGTTGTTCAGTACATGTTTTCAAGGTAATTTCTTGGACGTGTTTAGATAACCAAATACAGCACCTTCATTGCCAACCAATTGCCTCAAACTAAATGTACATAAGCAGGCTTGTGCAGAGATGCATCATCCAGATTAATGGAAATAACAAAGGGAAAACATTTCTCTTCTTAAATTAGATACAGACAGTAAAAGGACTCTCACATCTACAGCTCAGGATTTTGTTTTAAAAAAATAAATAAATCTCAAAACATTTTATGTACCTTCTGTTTCCTGGTATTACTTTGTCATAATAATTGCTATAACTACATCACACAAAGTTACCACTCTGTTTAAGGCCTATTCCTGTTGGACTGAGAGTGTTTGTCTCTTTTAAAGTCTTTTTTTTTCTCCAAAGTAGTGTTTTTCAAACTGTGAGACTGGTCTCTCCAGAGAGGCTTCATTCTCTTCCAGAGAAGACTAAAGCAATTCTGAGGAAAATGAGCTGAAAAAAGGGAATTTTTAAAAGAACATCAGTGCAAGGTATTGAACACCCAGCTGTAAAATCAAGTATTTGATGGATGCATTCTCCATCCCCCAGCTCAGTGAGGAATTTGCCCTAGAAAGGCATAGTAGAGAATATCCAGCTCTGACCATGTAGTATTTTAAAGTAAAAATGCATTTACTTTTTTGGTAAGATCTGTATCTGTACTAGTTTTTGCATTGAGATATGTATATGATGTCCTAAACTATGTGTAGGAATAGGAAACTCTGTAAGCTTGAATGTAATGTAGTAGAGAGCATATAAATGCCACAAAGATTCCCCAAACACTCATTTTAGACTCTTGAACCCATAGTTGAGGTTGAATTACCATTGTCAACCAGTAAAGATTTTTCAGTTTCTCTGGTGTGTGTGTGTGGAACAGGATACTGGTGTGAGAAGCTGAAGATGGCTTACAGGCACATGAAGACATAAGCACAAATGGAACTTCAGGATGTATTGAAATCTGTGAGGCCACTTCAGCACCATCTCTGATTTGTATAGATAACCATTCTGCAAATTGTCTATACTGCAAATCTGTCTATTTTGCTGACTCTCACTCTCATGTCCCTTTATACAGGCATTGTCTGATTTTGATCAGACAATGGGTTTTTTTTTATTTGGGAAGGGCAGTTGTCATTTTTCCCCCTGCAGACTGCTTTTTCTATATAAACCCTTAATCTTATTTTTACTCATGGTGTGGTGTTAGTGTTACATATGCATTGATATCAGCAAATTTTTAAAAAGTCATCTATGCCACTTATGCCTCCACAGCATTTCCACAAATAAAAACTTTTCTCCAAACAAATTAAGAAAATCTGAAACTGTAAATATTTTCAGTTATACATTCAAGATTTACCATGCTCTATAGAAATGCTGAAAAGCCTCACGGACCACTGTTTTCAACTTTTTCAAGATATAATCCATGCACCATCACATTAAACTCCTTCTTGTAACCTTTCCTTGGAGAAGTGACTGCTTGATAGTGTCACAGTATAAAACCTCCAGTGGATTTAAAGATAAAATGTAATTTCATCTTGCTCAAATCCATGTTGAACGCCGGTGTTTCTCTTTGGCCATGGTGACACTGTTGTGCTGGCAAACAGCTTTCTGTGCGAGCACGCACTGCAGCGCGACAGGGGAGGCACTGAGGGAAGGGGAGTTGCTGCTTTAACTGTGCAATCCACTCAAGCAGTAGCATAAGTGTGAGACCTGGCCTCTAATTAAACTCCAGCGTGCAACTGGATTCAAGTCAGGGTCACAGAATAAAAATCTGGCCTCTAGTTCTCCATATGGCTGCAAAATTAGCCATATTAGACTGAGATAAATTGGATGTTCTTCCAATTTTTGCAGTGAGCAAAGAATAAGAATCATATGGAAATTCTCCTAATGTGTATGAATCACTTTCTTTTACTTAGAAGTTTTACTTTTCTATGTCAGTTCTAATTGCCCTTAAACCATTTTTTATCAACCACAAACTTTTGAAATAGGGGAAAAATGGCATTAATGCCTGAGGAGAGCTGTGAGATATTTCTTTGTCCTGACACATCTTTGTTCTGGCTGGATGAAAGACTTCACTCCACTATATGACATTTCCATTGCATTTAAGAAAATCTACACTGTATTTGTTATAAGCATTTCTCAGAGGAATAGCTACTTATACAAATAACTTGGATTATTGTTAGTGCTATATTGACACCCAAAGGCAACATATATCTGTTGTCTGCATTTAGTGACTGAATAGTAAATGCAGGCATGCAAGCACTCTTTCAAGAGTAATGCATCTTATTTTTAACAACAACCCTTACTTTCTCAGAGACAAGAACTTTTTCTGCATTTCTTTCTCATATGGAAAAAAAAAAAGTAAAGAAAGTGATGGTGATTTCTTGCCATTTTTACCTGGAGGGCAGTTTTATTTAAAGGACAAAGCAGGATTTAATCACTCTTACATTGCTGATGATTAACCAGAACTCTTGACTATCTTGACTAATCAGAATATCATCAATGATCTGCTTTTAGCAACAAAAAAAAAAAAAAAAAAAAAAAAAAAAAAAAAAAAAAAAAAAAAGAAAAGAAAAAAATTACAAATTCTAGCAATTATAATAATGCTTTAATTTCCATAATAAAAATTAATCACAGTTTCTTACAGCTTTTTAATTCTTTAATTATGCATTTTAATGATAAATTCATGCATATTCTGAAATAGTGATTTGACTTCTTTCAGTTAAATTTCTTGTCTCATCCCTGTCCAGTAAAAGGCAACTTCAGGTCATTCTGAGAGCCCAATTCTGCTGCATTGGAAACTGAAATTTGTATTGATTTCTGAAATAGCTCAATTGGCTACTTCTGAACAGATTGCTACTTCAAATAATCCAGACAAAGTAGATATTGCAACTGAAGGGCAGAGTCTGACATTGTTTAATTTGAGCTCTTGTGGAAAACTTCTGATAATGTTTGCACCCATGAATTACTTAAAAAAAGGAAAACTAGGTGAAACCTTGATAATATTAATATATTTATTATATGTAGAAGCAATTTGCTTATAAACAGTATCTCTGGTATCTCTGAGCATCTGACCTTTACCTTACTTCATTTTTTTTTCTCTTTTTTTTCCTTTAAAGACATTAAGAACAATACACAGAGAAACCTAGTATCATTTTAGTCTCTGGATGTTTTATATCTGTCTTACAGTATCCTATGATAGGATACTGTACATCCACAGACTGAAGTACAGAATCAAGTTCCGTATTCATGTCTTTGTCGTTCAGTGGCTTTCCAAAAGAAACATTTGCAGCACTGCAGCTGACACAGACCTGAATAAATTACAATGAGTAAAACTTTTTATGCAGTGTTTGTCTGCAAATTTGCATGAAATATGGTCAGCATTTAAAAATTACATTTTGCAGTACTTGCTTCATGCCTTGTTTTCAATTGCAAGGCAACGTTTTGGTTTTTTTTAATGCAATTTTGCCAAACATAAAGTTCTTCTTAATTTTTTATTTCTTTTTTTTTCTTGTTTGATAGTTTCCTTTCCTTCTTTTTCTTTTTCTTTTTCTTTTTCTTTTTCTTTTTCTTTTTCTTTTTTTTTTCTTTTTCTTTTTCTTTTTCTTTTTCTTTTTCTTTTTCTTTTTTCTTTTTCTTTTTCTTTTTCTTTTTCTTTTTCTTTTTCTTTTTTCTTTTTCTTTTTCTTTTTCTTTTTCTCGTTCTTTTTCTTTTTCTTTTTCTTTTTCTTTTTCTTTTTCTTTTTCTTTTTCTTTTTCTTTTTCTTTTTCTTTTTCTTTTTCTTTTTCTCGTTCTTTTTCTCTTTCTCGTTCTTTTTCATTTTGTTTTTTCAGGTTTTTTTTGCTAGAGAATAATTTCTAAACCACGTTTGAAGATTTTTATTGAAATGTTCTTATAATTTTGATGTTTGTGGCAAACCTTTGACATTTGTCACAGAGTAAATCTGTGTCTAGGGATATTTTTTTCCTCTTACCCATCCTATGAGTTGCAGATCAAATATAGCCATGATAGAATATTGCATAAATCATTGTTTACTTCCTTTGACCTGCCTTACTTGCCATATTGTGTTCACACATAAGCTCCCAAAGAACACAGACATTCAAACTTTTATTTACTTACACTGGTGCTGAAACACAAGCAATTTACAGTGCACTGGGAACAAAAGTGCAGCCAGCCTTGCCCTGTACTTGGAAGTTGGGTTCAAAGGTGGACCTAAACACATTGGAGACCACAATGAGGTTGTTTTCTTTTTAAAATACTGGCCTAGCTGTAGCTTGGATTTAAAGTGTCCTCACTGTTCTTGCAGTGCTGGCTGCTGAAGTGGATGGGTTAGCTTGCCTTGCTTTGCAGAGTGTATCCAGAATACATGGCTGAGATCTTAGGCTTGGCTTTGGGCACTGTGCTTGAGCTCTCCTCGTGAGGGTGCCTTGGGGCTCAGCCTCACTCATGGCACATCCAACACCCCCATGGAACTGGGGACCCACAGCCCGGGCGCTGGGGGTGCTGCTGCTCTACAGCACAGGTGGAGCTGCACGGAGCAGGGAGGGCACTTTGTCAAGAAGCAGATAATGTTAGGAAGCAAGGGGTGGCTAGATATTGCAGGAATATACATCAGTTTGCAGAACCTGCCTTGCCCTGAACCTAGGAAAAAAATGCAGGTGACTGGGAGGGCAAGAAAAAAAGGAAAGAAAGAATGACGTTTACACAACAGTGAAATTTCTGAAAAAGCCTCTTTGATAAAATAAAAAAAGCAATATTTAACTTCTTTTTAGACTAATTTTGCATGCTTCTGGCTGTGAAACAAATGGTCATGACAATTCACACTGTTCTCACTAATGTTTGTGGGGTATCAATGCAGAAGCTGACTACATTCAAGTGACTAAGTGCACTATTTTAGCTTTGCTCCAGCAGTCAGATTCTCTATTGGTATCCTGCTGATGTTTCTTATAATACAGAGATTGTGTCATACCAAGCATTTTTTTGAGGGGGAGGGGGAAACATCTTAAAATTCACTTTCAGAACCTCAATTCAATCAAACAACTGCTAATATCACAATGAGTGACCCTCTGCATTTGTGGATATTTCTCTCGAGAAATTGAATTGATTTTCTTTATCTTAGCACGTAAATATCCTCAGCACACATTTGGACCCATTGTTTGCAGTGGCTCTTACACTGAAGAATGTAGTGTTAATAGATCTTAAGAAGTCAACAGTGGCAGCAGGAGTAGCATTTTGATCATTAGCTGCACTCAATTATTTCTGTTTAGCTTTCCTGTGAAATCTATTGTGAAATTTAATTAACATAAAAGGAAGTGCAGAAATCTTCCTTTTTTTTTTTTCCTGGTACATAATGTAGTTAACTTGAAAGTAGTTGTAGGGAAAAAAAAAAAAAAGGCATTCTGCTATGCAGAAATACGTAAATTAGACATAGACTCTGGTCATCAGTTTAGTAGTTTGGGTTGCTTTATATCAGATTTTAACTAGTTAGGACCTGATCTAAAGGTTGGGGAGCTCACAGAATTTAAAAAGTCTAATTAACCTTAAAAGGCTTTTTATCTTGCCCTTGTTATAGCCATATATCACACAGACAACTGAAGCGAGGATACTAGAAAAAAATCAAATAGGATTAAAGGAAATTCAAACCCTTTGTTATGAAATTGGCCACAGAAATGCTGTTTAGACTCATAGAGTGGTTTGGGTTGGAAAGAACCTTAACGATCACCTCATTCTACCTCCCCTGTCACGGGCAGGGACCCCTTCCACTAGACCATGCTGCTTAAAACCCCATCCAACCTGGCTTTGAACACTTTCAGGGATGGAGTATCCACAGCTTCTCTGGGCAACCTGTTGCAGTGCCTGACCACGCTCACAGTCGAGAATTTCATCACAACGTCTAAGCTAAACCTTCTGTCCTTCAGTTTGAAGCCTTCCCCCTTGTTCTGTCACTACATGCTTTTGTGGAAAGCCCCTCACTGACTTGCTTGTAGGCCCTCTTTAGGTACTGGAGGGTGCTCTAAGGTCTTCCTGGAGAGTTTTCTTCTTCATGCTGAACAGCCCCAGCTCTCCCAGCCTGCCTCTGTAGGAGATGTGCTCCAGCCCTCTGACCATCTTCACGGCCTTCTCTGGACTTGCTCCAACAGGTGTATTAGTATATTACTGTGTCAGGGGCCCAGAGCTGGACACAGGGCTCCAGGTGAGGTCTCGTGACAGGGACTAGAGGGGCAGAAGCACCTCCCTCCATCTGCTGGTCCCATTTCTTTCAATGCAGCTCAGGATAAATTTGGCTTTCTGGGCTGCAAGCGCGCATTGCTGCATCATTTGAACTTCTCATCCGCCAACACCTCCAAGTCCTTCTCCTAAGGGCTGCTCTCAATCAATTCTCTTTGCAACCTTGCCCTCAACTCCTGTGCAGTTGAGGCACAGGAGCTGAAGCAAATTAAATTTCATGAGGTTTGCACAGGCCCACCTCTCAAGCCTGTCCTGGTTGGATGTTGTCACTTCCCTCCAGCATGTAGTCTGCCCTGCAACTTGGCGTCGTTTGCTTAAAGATAAATGATGCCTCAAATTTTTTTGACCTATCTGAAATGTATCTCACTCCACTGGCTTTTACTGCTTATATAATTTATTTGGTTCTGAGGAAAGATTAACCTTTAATTGCTTTCTTTAGCAGCATTTAGTAAACAGGCTGATAGCATGGAGATGATCTATGCAAACAGCAAAGAAGGATTTCTCCAACCCATGTTGCCATGACAATTTAGATTTTTCTTGTCAACTCCTGAGAAGCTTCAAAGTAATTTCTTTAAAGCAATGAATCAGGGGATATTTTGGAAATTGAAGTTGCTCTCTTTTTAAATTTAGTATCATTTAACACAGTAAGGGGCCTGACTCAAAAGATTGTAATATCTACAAACAAGAACTATTGCAAAAAATATAAAATCATGTAACTCTCTTTGCAGATCTCTGATAATTTATATCAGTTGTGAAGCTAACTTCAGATGCATTATCAAGTGACTTAGATTTTGTTTATTAACTATATGATAATAATAAATAGTTATCATAAAAATAAGAATGGATAATGAATAGTGGAGAGCCCAGCTTATACCTGTCATTTTGATCCTCAGGACAGTATTTTATCTTGCAGGTATTTTGAGGTAATTAGATTACAGAAGGATTAGAGAACAAACTTTTTTTTTAATAGTTACAATTATAACATTAGTTCAATGAATGAGAAATAAAATCAAAAGGCTGTTGTCTGCATATTTAAATTGCTATCCCAGATAAGTCCCCTGTACAATGTTATTAGTAATCAAACTGAACTTCCCTCTTGTTATTTGTTTTAATTGAAATAGACTGTTTTGAAAAAGAACTAAAACTAGTCCAAACTAATTTAATTTAATTTAATTCCTAAGAAATAAATTACTGCCTTAATGAGGTTTTTCTTAGGTTGCTGTTAACACTGATGAAAACATGGTAAATGGAAAGAAGATAATGTGAAATGCTGTTTCTGCTGGGAAAATACATTTCTCTGTATAGAAGACAAGAAAAGTAGCTCAGTAATGGTTTTCTTTTTGAAATGTTCCTGGCAGATGATGGTCACTGTGTTGGTGTAGTTTGTTTACCACTTTGCAATAGATTTGGGATGAGTCATATCACATTAGAAGGAAAATTGAGAAGTTGTTTTGTCAAAGTGAATTCTGTTTTCCTTTTTTGTCATATATACTCAAATTACTAGCTCTCTTTAAACAGAGACACCTAATTGATTTTTATAAGTGCTTATTCTTGTTGTGTCCATAAATCTGAGTTCCTTTTGTTAGAAATGGTAAATGCAAATATATCCTTTCTATACGTGGAATAAGGTGACTGAGCTGGAGTCTTCTGTCAGTTCACCTCATGCATCTCCTTTACACTATTTTAGTTTCTTGCTAGCTTGAACCACAGCAAATTCAACATCTACAAGCAGGGTTGTTTTTCTCAAGCTTTTCTATCCTCTTGCCTTCAGAATGGGAGCTGACTGAATAAGGACTATAGGATAGATTCTCAAGATTTCTCTTTTATAGAGATTTTTATTTCTGTCTTAATTCCTTACTGAATTTGTTAGTCCACTTTACTGGTAATGCGTTTCAGTTTATCCACAGAGTTAGGAAAAATGATACATATCAGAATATTTGGTAAAGGAACAAAGGGATGGAATGTGAATGGAGTACTTATGATACATAAGATGCTAGGCATTCAGAAGGAAAAGTAACCTTCTTTTTCAAAAACATTTGATGGAAGAGAAGATTCATTTCTTGAATAATAGAATATGGGCATACTGAACAATAAAACGTGTGTGAGCTCAAGTTTTAGCACTAAGTTTAAGGATGCTGGGAAGAGGGCAGAAAGTAGTGTTTGCAGTGAAGAGCCTAGATTGTTGTGCCAAATACCTGCAGTTACCACTGCCATAAGAGAAAACTGCAGATCTCAGCACTTCTGAACATAAAGAAATTTGTGCTGTACTTAACTATTACACTTGAGAATCTTCAGAAACTGAACACAATAGAGGGCTGTAAAGGGAATGAGTAGAAAGTTATATTAAGCATTTACTACTATTATCTCCTAGGTAGTATCTGAATTAAGCAAAGTTTCCAAATCTATCAGTGTTGTGTTATTGTTTTAGGAAGAAGAATTCCTCAAGGGAAGTTGAAATTTTTCTTTAAAGCTGTTGGACTTAAGTAATTCTGTTTATTAAAACAACAACCATGACAGAAAAAAACAACCAAACAAAAAACCCCTAAACAAATGAACAACCAACCCAGATCTGATGTAGCCCGGAACAAAACATTTTTGATTACAAAGCAAACACAAATCAGAATTTCGAGTGAAGTGGACTCAAACATTACTGTCTATACTACATAATGGAGACTGTAGTCTGTGGCCATAACTAAAAACAATCAGTTCCACCTCCACTTATATTTCCTCTATGAGTATCCATCATTTTTGCATTTATCCTCCATTGATGGTAACTAAGTACAGTTCCTGGTGGCTCCATTTTTCTTCCTAAAAACAGGCTGCTTGTAAGTGATGGGCAGGTTCTGGTAGAAGAAAAGTGTCTACCCAGTTTTACCATTTTGGAATATGTACTAAACTTTTGATATTGTGCATCACTCTGCAGACCATACTTGCAGAATGGATATGTTTGTTTAAATATTTTGAATGTGCTTTGTCACTGTATTGGTTTTGTGTGGCCAGGTTTTGGTAGTTGGGATGCTACAGGGGTGGCTTTTGTGAGAAGTTTCCAGAAGCTTCTGCCAGTAGAGCCAATCCTAGCTGGTTTCAAGAGGGATCCACTGCTGGCCAAAGCTGAGCCTGCCAGCAACAGTGGTAGAGCTCTGAGAGGACATAGTTAAGAAGAGAGATATAACCTGTGCAATGGCAACTACAGCTGGGAGAGAGCAGTGAGAATGTGGGAGAGGAACAACTGCAGGCACCCAAATCACTGAAGAAGGAAGGGTAGGAAGTGCTCCAGGTGCCAGAGATTCCTTTGCATTATGTGGTGTAGCCCATGGTGAAGCCCATGGAGGTACATGAGGGAGCAGGGAGGAGTGGGTAGATGCCTGAAGCAGGCTGTGACCCTGTTGGAAGCTCACACTGGAGCAGGCTTCTGGAAGAATCTGTGGACCCAAGGAAAGAGTAGCCCACACTGGAGCAGGTTTGCTGGCAGGACTTTTGATCCCACAGGGGACCCGCGCTGGAGCAGTCGGTTCCTTAAAGACTGCACCCTGCGGAAGGGACCCATTCTGGAGCAGTTTGTGAAGAAGTGCAGCTCATGGGAAGGACTCATATGGGAGAAGTTTATGGAGAACTGTTGCCTGTGGGATGAATCACATGGTGGAGCAGGGGAAGAGTGTGAGTCCTCCTCCTGAGGAGGAAGGAACAGCAAAGACTAATCTCTGATGAACTGACTGTAATCCCCATTCCCTGTCCACCTGTATCATTAGGGGGAGGAGGTAAAGAAAATATCAGGGTGAATTTGTGCTCTAAGAAAAGGGAAGAGTTGGAGGAAGATATTTTGGGAGTTGGGTTTATTTCTCATTATCCTACTCTGATTTGATTGTTAATAACTTAAGCTCAATTCCCCGAATGGATTCTGTTTTGCCTATGACAGTAACTGGAGAGTGAGCTCTGCATGTCCTTATCTTAATCCATGAACCTTTCATTATTTTTCTACCTGGTGTCCAAATGAGGATGGGCGCGATAGAGCAGCTTTGGTGGGAACCCCCTTCCAGCCAGGGCCAACCTGGTGCAGTCACATAACACTGGTACTTGCAGGTACAGGTAAATCAGAAGCAGTTTTGCACTGTCTCATCAGCAGTTTGCAGCTCAGATACACTCAGTTATGCTGCTGTTGTCTTAGATGTTGTCCAAAATGTGCACAAGAATCAGGTCCCCTGAGGGTAAAAACTCAGTTTAAAAAAAACCCTGTTCTTTGATTCTAGAAGGATAATGCACTGCCCAATGTAAAAGAATGAGTCGTTGTGGTGACAGACTGTGTCAGGTGAAAGATGAGCATTCAGCATAGAGAGACAATGTAAATCATTCTTATATTTCATTGACATATTCCTCAATAGTGTCACTGAAGAAGATAAGATATTAAAAAAAAAAGCTACATGTGAAAAAATATGACAGCATTTAATGGGATTATCAGTCAGGACTAATCTACTTTTTTAAATCAATACTGCTTTTGTCATTTGCCCTCTTCCACTAATTTTTTTCTATGATATTTTGTCTATGATTACATTTATTCTTGAAATCTATTAGGCAGTGATTTATTAATTTGCATTATAAAATATCTCAGAGTATAGGGACCCATGATACAAAGAACTATATGGACATAGAAAAATAAAATGGACAATGTGGACAACATTGTGACAGAAAACTCAAGTCTGGGAAATGTTATTTCTTGTACGACAAGTATTAAACAAAACTCCTTATCTTCTGAAACTTAGGCCACAGGAGCTTCATACTGCCCTATATTTTGCAGATGACATAGCTCAGATTAGTTCCCTTGTAACCATCAATCATTATTCATTTTTTTTTTCTGATTTCCATTACTGGCATTTATTTTACTGGCGAGCCGTGCATAATCAACTTCCCTTTTTGCCACCAGTAACACACGAACACTAATGTAGTCCTACTAAGTAGAACTTTCAGTGTGTCTCAAAACTTGAAGCATCTGCTGGCAGTAGTCCTCTGTGGAAGTTCTGGTGCTCCTGCTGTGAAGGTCTGATGTGGTCTCTAATAAAACTGATGCTCTCATGGGCATGGTAGTTCAGCTGCCAGGCTGATACAGGCTTTATGCTGACATGCTGAAAACCACAGTTTTCATCTTGTAGGACTGGCAGGGCTGGAACTATCAGTTTTGCATAATTAAACACTATTTATTTTTCTTCTTTCCTAACTGTTTTTTTTAAACTTTCCTTTTGAAGAGCTTATCTTTCTTGTTCTAGTCACTCTATTATTTCCTCCTTTGCTGAAGGAGTATAAGATAACTTCTTATTCCTCAACATGTTGTTTAACATCCTCAAGGAAGAAAATGCCCAGGGTCTAGTCTGTGGTGACTCCTGCACTGGGGGCAACCAGTACAAAGGCTGAAGATGGGCACAGGGCACTCTTAAGACCTGAAGAATTAAGTCAGGGAAATCAAATGTACCCAGATTTTGTGTGCATCCTATGAATTTGGCTAAGTTTCTGTCTTCATGTATTTAAAAATGTAAAAAGTGTCACATCAAATCAGACCAGAATAACTTCTCTCTGACAATGGCCATTAGCAAATGCATAGGGAAAAAAATTGCAGGAAGAAAGATATAAGACAGGCTTATATTTTAGCAGCCTCTGGCCAGTTTAGAGAACTCTTAGCCAGAGGTTGCATCTATGTTCAACATCCATCAACAAATTTAACCTTCATGAATCTGTTCTTGACCCTATTCATGATTCAGACTACCACACTATTTTCTGACAATCTGTTTCACAATTTAATTCCTGCTGTGTGGAAAATCACTGTATTTTGCTTGTTTTGAAGCTTCTACCTGATCATTTCACTGAGTACTTCCAGCTCTTCAGAAATACTTCACCCAGCACAGAGCTTTGCATCTGATAGATATGCAGGATTTACGTGAATCTGCAAATTGCATACTTTTCCCATGTAAATGCAAAATATCCATATGGATATTTAGAGTACCTACCTTCAATCAATACTAATGCATGATTCCCAAGTGCATTTATCATAATTTTTAATGATTATGATATTGTAGTCAATTTTGCTGATGCACTTAAAAGAATAATTTTCTGTATTTCATTACAAACAGACCTCTACCTTTATCCCCAAATCCTATTACCTGGTTTTTATTCTCATATTAATATTTTATTGTTTTCTTTCCAATAAATAGTAAAGACTTTACCTGGTGACCATCTGGATGACAGTGATGTTCAACATTTTGCCCTATGAGAGATTTCTGGAGGGACAACAGAGAAAATGCTTGGAAAATTAGGTCCTGGTGGGAAATGAATACATCAAGCCAGGTGCTTAGTGATCCAAGCACCTCCTCCACTGATGTTGACCTCCATGCAGTGTGTTTAGTACCTCGATGATAGTATAAGGTGCCCTAAATAGTAGCTTCATCTTTCATGTATGCTGTTTGCCCTTCTGTGATCCAGTGTTTCACTTGTCACAAGTCATATCTTGACAGTTTCTCTTTCCTGGCACAATAAGGAAAAATCATGGGGAAAACTGGTGTGGCAAAGTTGAATGATGGCATCTAGTGAAGGATTGGGTTTCTATGAAGATTAGGGAAATGCAGCAAGAATTTCTGGTAGAAAAGATTTAAGAGGTCCATTATACTGCAAACCACAAATACTGAAACCACTTCAGCCTTATAAATCAATCAATTTACCCCCTCTCAAGATCCAGATCTAAATCAAATTGCAGAAAAAATCCCACAAAAAACAATGAAAATTCTTTCCCTAGATAGATACTTAGCTCAACAGTTAAAACATGCAAGATACTCTGTGAGCTCAAATCCATAGGTTTCCTGTTGCAGTTTCATGGTAATATATCTGTTACGGTCTGAAAAAGGATTGTTTCTCTTGTTGCCTAAGACAACAGCCTTCCTACATGCATTTAAGATGGCTCTAGAGGATGTACAGATTCTGACTTTCCCTTTTATTGTACCTCTTCCTCTCAAGATTGTCAGTGGAAAAGCCTAACATCATAAAAACAAAACAAAGTGATGCAAAATAAATACTCAGCAAGAGCACAGCTGACCTCTGGGAGCAAGAAGGCGTGAGATAGAAGTAAAAACACTGTCTTCAATGTTAGCAAGTCTTCCATAACTATTCTTTCTTCTTCATTGTGAAAATCTTTGTTTCATTTCCATACAGGAGAAATTTCTGAATATTTCTGACAGTGTATTTAAGAAAGGAAGGCCTTAATTACTTTTTTCCTGTGCAAACAAAACCATTGCTTATCTTTTGAGAAGGGGCAAGAACACAGATTAGTGTGCACAGTGTAGTGCATGTACTACATGTACTAAAAAAATTTTAAGAAAATAAAAACCTGGTAATTATTCTAATACAATATAACGGAATGTATAAATTCAAGAACTAGATCTGAGATGTGCTGAACTCTTGAGTTCTTAATTTGTTTCATGGAGGTTGTGGACACTCTGTGGTTAGATAAATACACAGAAGAATTCAGGCATCAGGTTTTCCCTTTATTTTGAAGATATTTCCATCTAGTACTTGGATTTTATGGAACTACCACTCAGCAGCTGCTTTAACCCCAAAACCAGACAAATTTACACAGGCTATTTTTCACTAGAAAATATCCTTTGAGCCTAAAATTACATTTCTTGGTATACTCAGAAAGGTTGCATACTGTGTCAGTTTGTATAGGACTGTTATTGAACAGTTATTGTAATCTTCAATACAGATGATCTTCTGTAGGAATAAAGCAGCTTGGCTGTCTTAAAGTCCATCTGCCAACTTTGGTCTTACCTGAGATATTTCTGGGGGTAGAAGTTGTGACCTCTTACTTCCCCCAACAGAGAGAGTAATATAACAGTTGGAGTGCTTAGCTGCCTTGTGAAAAATCTACATTCATCTGCCTCTTTCCTTAGAAAATTAAAGTCAGTGTCATCCTCTTTTTTTTTTTTTTTTCCCTTTCATAGCATATACTGTGACTGCCATAGGCTCTCCTTTGTTGGGGCCATGAAGATTTCCAGTTAAAGTTTTCTTTAGTGGTAGAAGATTTGGGTTCCAAACTTTGCTTAAAGGAAATCAATATTAAACATTAAAAAAGCTGCTGGAATGGGAACTGGACACCTACTGGTCCCCTCTGACATAAAGGGCATTAATCACCACATCAGAGTCATGCTTCTGGATGGGTTTCTGTCTTACTTGGTGAATATTCCATTATTCTATGAAAAGTGGAGTTGCAAGTAGTCAACTTGGAGTACTGCTTTGAGTTTCATTTGCCAATAAGCACCTAAAAGATAAGTGCTGCAAAACCTATTTTTAGCTCATTTCTGGAAATAATCAATAGCTTTTATCACTAGGAACTTAACAACCACCATGTTATACCCACCACATAAATCTACAGCCTTATAAAGAGAGGTAAGCTACTATCATGAAGATTGATTAATTTGTCCCATGGTTCATATTTATTTAAAACCTAGGCAATTTTTTTTTTTTGAGTAAAAAGTCTGCAATGCCACCTAATTTATATCTGCCATATCTCTGCTGGAATCATCATTGATATTTGAGAGATAAAATTTAGGTCTAGATATAACGCTCCCCTTTGAAATTTACATGCATTAGTCTTACGGTGCGCAGTCACTTTGGCAATGAATGTAGTATAAATACATGTGTGCACGTGTGTCTCAGAGAGAGAGACAGAATTGAGTGATTTCAACCTCTTGTGGAGGTAGTACCACAGTTACTATTCATTATTCTCCAAGTTTTGTCCATTTTTCTAATAATGCAAAACACGTTTCCTTTGTTTATAAGTGCAGCAGTCCCAGCAAGTTCCTGCCACACAGCAAGATGCCGTGTCTGGAATACTTCACCCTAACACAATGAAGTTTAGCAGCTCAAGCCCATGACCTTGAACTTTCTGAAATCCTGGAGTGAAGTGTATTCTCTCAATTATCAAATGCAATATTACATGGATTTTTACCTGAAGATACAAGGACTCGTAGTCGAGACTGGAGTCCATTTCCCTCAGGATTGCATTTTGGCTCCCTGTAAACAGAAGAATGCATTTAGAAAAGATTTTGATAGCTATTTGCTGTGCTAACGAGTAGGACACCCTGGGAAGTTCATCCCCACCACCATGAATCTAATGTGACCAAAATATTTTTAATTTTACCACTCTATATTGACAACAAGAGTTTGTTCTATTCTACTATATGTAGTGAAATGACACATACAAAAGGGCACCAAAAGATCAAAAATCACACCACAACAAAAGAGGCACAATTTTATGCTATTTGGGATCTTTTTCAACAAAACCAGTTTTGAAAATCAGTGTTTAAACAACTAGTAGGAGCCCAGAGGGACAGAAGTCTATTTGCTGAGACAATTTAAGCAAGATCTATCTAGGAATTGGTTTTTTTCAGATTGAAAAAAAGAAGAAAATATTAGAAAAAAATTTAAAGACAGTCCAAGAAACTGTACATCAGTGAATTTAATAAAGGTTGCGGGGAAAATTAAACTACCATAAGGAAGTGTGAAAGAACAGCTTGAAAATCAGTTTGATTAAGGATAACCAGCCTAGATTCAGTCAGGGGAGGTCATGCTTAACTAACCTGATGGAGTTCTTTGAAGATTTTACTGCCACTGTAGATAAGGGAAATTCAATGGATGTAATCTACTTGTAAGCATTGACAAGGCACTGCATCTGAGATTAATGGCTAAGAGAAATAATCATGAAAGTCAAGAAACTGTGGGATGGAAAACTGGCTTAACTAGGCCACAAAAGAAAAATCTGGACACAGTTTCTGAGGATTCAGTGTGGGGGCCTTCTGTTATTCATGATTATGTATGTCTGAATGTAAGTGGCAAGAGGGGCTAGAATTTGTGGCTTATGCTGCAATCTAAAAGCACAGCAAGAACTGCAGACCAATATGCTCATGTTCAAAAGGTACTGTATGCTCTATATATCTTATTTAGCAAAAAACCCCCAGAATTTTGCTGGAAAAATGCAGAATAATTAATACAGAAATACAAAATCGTAGCATCAAATATTCACTAAATGAAACAGTCATCCAATATATTAAAAAAAAAAAGAAAACAAATTGGGAATTATTAAATATGTAAACTGAAGTCATCAGACCAGAGGAAAGCAGTATTTTAACATATCAAGATGCAAAGATATTTTAGAACACAGAAAACATCTTTGTGTTGGGAAACAAAGGATGTAAGGTTCCAATATCTGTGAAGAAAGTTACAGAACCTCAGGGTTTTTTACTGTAAACCAGGAAAATATATGATGTTTTCATTCTAATAGGACCCAGGCATTCTTGTCAAAATTAAGGTGCTATTCTCTTAGGCTAATACTAATGGGAGAGAAAACCTTTCTGTGCCAAGGAGCTTATAATAAAAAAGGTTAAACATACAGGCAAGGGGGAAAAAAGACACAAAGAACACAATAATTTATCCAAAGAATGTGTGTCTAAATTTTGATCTAGGGTTCATATTTTGAGTCCCAAGTCAATATTTTACATAATAAGCTACATTATTCCTTTATAGGTATAATGTTTTTGCTTAACATGAGGTAGAAAACCTAGGTGATTACCTTTTTTATACATATATATAAGCTTTAAAATAGAAAATTCTTATTCTCCCTTTATGCAGGGCTTAACCTTAGTCACTGATTTGACAGAGCCCTAATTAAATCTAATAAAGATTAGATTAGATTCTTAAGGAATCTTTATATTCCTTCCTAGCTGAGTTTCAGAGCAAAAAGTAAATATTCATTTTTGAGGGAAAAGGATTAAATAATATATCCGTAAATAAGGTCAGTAGACATTTGTGAGAAAAATGAACAAAATTAAAATTTGACTGAAATGGTTATTTTTTTATTAAAATATTCTTCATTCATTATGGTTTTCTTATGCTCTGAGGTCTTCTAGGAAATAAAATTGTTCTCAGAAATCAGTGTTTCCTCCTAGTTACAAAAAGTTTCTTTGCTATATGACTCAGACCTCTTAAGTAATCTTTTCTTTCATACGTACATTCCCTCTTACAGCTAGGGCTATATCCAAAAGAGACTTTACTACTACAGCACTAGGAGCCTTGATGCCTAACTTCCAAACATCTGGTCACAAAACCTGAAACTACAAGTCTGTGAGTGTTATTTCTTGTCGGGGGGAAACCTAGGCATCTTGGAATAAAATCATAAACAGGCAATAGGCGGAGTGTTTGTAGACACAGTAGATACAATAGACTGTAGATACAATATCCTCTATCCCTTTCTCCTCTAGAAGTATTTCACTCAGCCTGTGCAAAGGAGATCCTTCTTTACTACTAGATCTACTACCACCACATCTTTCTAGTGATCCTCATGTCTTCCTAAACTATAAGACAAGCAATTATCATTTGAATTTTAAGGGCTGATAATGCAGAGATTCTTACTTTTTACACTGTTCAGTGCAATGCACTTAGAGATCCAGCACCCTCATTGCTTCAGTACCTCCATCTCTAAGGACAGAGGGTACAGACCAGAAAGTGCCTACATCTTCTTGCCAAAGCAGAGACTGGCAACATTAGCATCTCCATACAATACACTTTCAGTGACTATGCCTGTACATCAAATTGCATGGAATCTCAGCCCAAGGCTGGCCATTCTTTGCTCTGATAGCACATAAGGTCCCGCCTGGTGCTACCTGTACTTCCAACTCCCAAACTATCATACTTTATATTGTTTAGGCTCAGGTAAAATACTACTGATCTTCTGGTCTAAGCAAGTTTTATTCAGTGTGAATTTTGCAATGAGAACATGAGTCAAGGCAGGTATTTATGGCCTTAGCTCAGTAATGGCTCTGAACTGACTCGTATACCATAGCTGTTGTAAGCCACTATTAAGGAATTCACTGTCCATAGGGAAAGATGCTGTCTCAAGGCAAGGAACTCCCAGAAACTTGGCTTAAGGACATTTTCGGTGTCTGTCTCATCTCATGCCAATCCTAAACATAAACACAGATAGGGTCAGGGGACACAGGTCTCTTATAGGGCTTGTTTCACTTAGATTAAAACAGTTCAAATCTGATGCAGCTGATTTGGGAGAAAATACAATATCCTACTCATCTGGTAGGATTCCATGGAAAGTTTGAGACTGTAAAGCATCCATAGAGACCTTTTACACTTGATATATGGAAGTCATTGGAAAAAGCTCAAGACTCATATAGCTAAAGTGCTGCAACGTCGAGGCAGAAATTGTTTCAAGATGCAGAACTGGGGACTTGTTCTGTTTAAGGCCTCACCTTGTTTTCAGCAAAGAGAGCATTTCCCTGCTGGTTTGAGTGTGGGCTAGTTCCTCCAAAGCCCATGGAGTGGGCAGAGGCAGCACTGCCTGCCATGGCCACACAACACCCTGAGCCAGTGACAAGGCCTGCTGGGCTGGCAGGCAGAGAGGCCAGTGGGGCACCAGCAGCCAGGGAGCCTCCTTTCCTCCCTCCCTGCTCTGACATGCAGAGTCCAAGGGTGCCTGCAGGTGTGCCTGCTGTGAAAGACAAGAACCTGATTTCTAAACAGTCAGCTTTGCTTTTGACTTTACTATAGATGCAACTGGAGTTTTTGAAATGATCTTTCCCAAGAATAAAAAAGTGCGTTTTAAATGTTCTGATTAGATAATGAGTAGTCCTTTTCTGAACCAAAAAGAAAACCAGGTTAACGTCTTGCAGAACAGTTTATATGGAACACTGACAGCAAAAGCTGTTTCTTGAAAAGAAGAAAATGAGTACATTTACTTGATGCAGGGTGTTATAGCTGAGTCAAGAAGAGGCATAATCTTTTCTGTTTACCATCTCTTTCTCTATGTATTTATTCTGTTAACATTGAAGTCAAGCAAAACATTTTTTTCCTTTATAAATGTCTTGAGAATATCACCTGTGTAAGGCAGCTTATTAAACATTTGCTGCTCAAAACACCCAGGTTTAGAGATCTGCCTCAGATATTTATATAAAAACAGGCAAATGACTTTCAGGTCACGCTCACCAACCATATTTAATTATAAAAGAAAGTTGATAAATTGTTTTCTGTGGCAAGACAGCACAAATGTAAAATCAGATTTCAAGTGAAGAGATCTGTTTCTGTGATAGCTTTCCTGGCTTCTCCCAGTTAATATTTTGAAAGAACTAAGCAACTGAAAAAGTTATAAAACCATAGTATCTTTACTACTTCACTTTACCTAGCAAGGTCCTTAAGCTTTTGTAACTCATAAATCAAAGGTATGTTTTTAAACAGGTTTGTTTAGGGACTAGAAGGTAATAAAATCTCACCACACTTCTGCATGTCAGAATTTCCATAATTTCCAAAACATTATTGATCGCCAACAAAGATTTGCTTTGTTTTTTGTGTGATCTATACAGACATGAATTTTTATTTTAGAAATCACTTAAATTATTTCTAAATTGTCTCAACTGATCCTATTGTTGAAAACAATTCCAACAGTTTTAGACATGCTGTATTCATGTGATATGTGTAACTTTTAGTTTGAGAGTGAAAAAAACCCACCCTAAAATACATAAAGTGGAGCTATTGATTGCCTGCAGAAAATACTACTATTACCTTGGCTATTTTCCCTTATGGGTTTTATTAAGATAACAGAATTTCACTGGATATCATATGATAGACTGGGTCAGATACCAAACAATTGCAAAGTACAAAGGTGAGGATTCCAGAGGGAAAAGTGCTTACCAACTTGTTATCTTTTCATGCACATTCAAAAGTTAACATACTGGATAAAAAAGCAAACCTTTTGACAACTCTCTACAGAGAGAAGCAACAGTGTCCTGTGGAGCTTGATGGATAGTGAAGTAAATTTTTTAAACATAGGATTTAGTGGTTGTAAAATGTTAATCCATCTGGGTGACTCAGGTATCAAAATCTTATTTTCAAAGTGATTTGGACATTTAGTCCATCAAGTCCTACAATGAGTAGAATCAAAAGACTCTCCTCAGGCATCAGACTCCCTACATTTGTGTAGGGAGTATCAGATGCCTCTGAACAGACCCAAACAGCAGTGGACTGAATGGGCCATGTCCAGCAGACAGCAATCAGAGCATATTTTGGTCTCTCAGAACATCAGAGAACCACAATCCTTTTTTAAAAGTCAGTTACACAAACTTCCCCTGAAGCAGGATGCTTGAATGCTTTCCTTACAGAAAACCAGTCAAGGACACATTTTAAAGGATTGCTGCCAGAAGAGCAGGGAGTAATAGTGTAGTCTTTACACAAAGTGGATTAGTTGCAGAATATTTCAAATGCAATTTCTTTTTGCCATAATAGATTTATATCTATATTTCTCATTCCCATGGAAGTTATTCTAACCATTAATCTCAGGCTGAGAGTTGTGCTGTGGTTTTTGCTTCCCATGAAAATATTTTCACTGTGCAGAAAAGAATTGAGGATACCTTGGCTCAGTGAGGCGCATCTAGAAGTTTGAGAACTCAAAAGAACATTTTTTATTTTAAAAAATAATTATGATTCTTAAGAAATAAATAAATCTTGGCAGAAAAACTGAATGTTAGCTTTTCTCATTCCTAAATAAATGTCCAGGTTTTACCAGATTACATTTTTACATGTCATTCACTTTCCCAAGAGAAGACTGTGTATGTATGCCACGCAAACTTAGTCAACTTCAAAAGGAGAGGCTGAGGACGTGTGCTGTGTTTAGTATACCAGTAAAATGAGGAGATACAGGCTTGAATCCCTCTGCCAAAGGGCTAATGTCCTGGCTGGATAGTGCTTTAACAACAGTGAGAAACTGAGTCTGATCTGTTGAAGTGCTCTAAGGGACTCATCAGATCTTATCCTTCTCTTAACATGGATGGAGATAGACTTTCTATATTCATGTGCTCTTTGAGATAGCCAGTATTAAAATGCTTTTGAGTTTGCCCCAAGGCAGGCCAGTACATACTTGGAGTACTCTTATGAGGAAAACATGGTTCCTAGAGGTGATGCTCCAGCAGAGTAATCCTTTGCCCTCATACTAGTGATTTAGACCCTCTGTGGAGTTAGTCTTTTTATATTCTAATGGATTTTACTCAGTTTTTCATATAATTATAGAATGGTTTGAGTGGGAAGAGACCTTAAGGATCATTTTATTCCAACTCTCCTACCATGGGCAGGGAAATTTTCACTAGACCAGGTTTCTCAAAACCCCATCTAAGCTCACCCACATCTTCTCTGAGCAATCGGTTCCAATGCTTCATCACCCTCACAGTTTTTAAAAGTTCTATTTCTTTTGAGTCTAGGATTTGCTAAATAGTATTTATTTTACCAATTTCCATTGTTATTTATTCTATTTTTATACAACATGAGCATAAGTAGCTAGCAAATCAAAATACCAACTTCTTACCACCATTTCAATGTGTGTTAATCTTGCAAATTAAGAAGTGTAATTGAAAATAATGAGCTCAGTTCATGTCAGTGACTCAATATCTTGTATTAACAATGGTCTGCTTGATATACAACAGGCCAAGTTATATGTTTTTATGAGATTTTTTTTCTGCTTATCTTAGATTTGAGTATAAGTATTCTAGGAATGTAAATTACTCAGCCTACCTTTACATTTTTAATAGAATCTTTCTAGTTTGTAAATTAGAGTTGATATCATGATTTTGCAATATGAATCATCATAGCATTCTAAGAATCTGCCTGTTAGCTAACCTGAGACAACTGAATACCTTAGTTTACTCCAAATATTAGTTCAAGCCATAAATCAATACAGATCAGCTTCTCTAAGACTGTTTGAGAGCACATACAGGATAGTGATAACTTGGCTGATGTGGGAGTGATTTTTAAACTTATTGTAACTTAATCAAGTGTTCACTTCTCAGGTTGTGCAATGATCGAGGCATTGTACTTATCCCCTTATCTTGTGCTAAGTGCCATCCATATTTAGCGACAGTATTATTAACAAGAGCAATGTATCATTATTGCACATGCAGTAGCTTAGCTCTTTGTATTTGATTTCTTTGCTGAAGTTATTTCAAGGCAGGGGGGGCAGATTTCTGTGGGCACACTGCAAGAATCCACACTACTTTCACACAGCCTTGTGGAAGCCTGGCATGGGATGTCACACTTCTATGGCATGACCCACAGCAGAGAAAGA
This sequence comes from Ammospiza caudacuta, assembly GCF_027887145.1. Classification (NCBI taxonomy): domain Eukaryota; kingdom Metazoa; phylum Chordata; class Aves; order Passeriformes; family Passerellidae; genus Ammospiza; species Ammospiza caudacuta. Next base: position 90,239,972 of record NC_080595.1, on the reverse strand, counting down.
AAAAGCCTAAGCAAAAATGTACAGTGGAAGCTTCTAAAGCACAATAAGCTATCATATGATTTTAGAAGGAATATATTTGAAAATCCTTTCACAAATTCAAGCTTTTTCTTTTTTCTTTCTCCACATTATAATTCTTAGCACCAGTTGCTACACTACCTTATCCTGGAAAGACAGCTGTCATCACACTGATTCAAATTTTCTGGGGCTCAGCCTTTCTTCTATGAGAAAAATAATTGTTGCTTCATTTCCAGTTTCCCCCCTCCAGCCAAAGAAAAAATAGCTGTGAGAAGCATGGCTGTGGTCAGCACTGGGAAGATCTGTATGCTCACTGCTAATTACTTTACTGTTTTTGTGATTGCTGACCATACTGGCCTTGCCAAGAAGTGACTTGCAGTATATTGAGTACATTAATATCTAAAAGCTAGCCCTCCAGCTTGTAGGGCCAGTAGAAATGGTAGAGATAGTAACTTACCAAACACTCCAATTAAGCACACTGTACTACTATCTGATTGCCTTTTATGCTTCTCTTGTATTAACCCTTCAGTCACTCTGACAAGTACATTTGAACCGAGCAGGATGATTTTGACAGTTAAACAATAATGTAGAAAATCTAAGACTGCCAGGATGAAAAGCAGCACATAGTACTCATGCACTACTTTTATCCTATCTCTTAAAATAAATCAGAAATGATCGTGTCTTTTTTTGTTCATTGTTCTAAGTACATTACCAGGCTGCTTTTGAGTTTTCTGCACTTATATGTAATACATGCAATAACTATTGTTATTGCTAACATGCAATAACTGTTGTTATTGTGACAGAGTTTATGCTAGGTGGACTCTTGTTTAATATTATCTTTTAACAGCACTGATTGTAAGGAATTCAGTCACTATTCATTCTAATAGCAGTGATCATAAAGAATTAATTTGATATGCATACAGATATCATAGGTGTTTCCATAGGGCTAAATGCTAACTGCAATTATAGGATCCTTCAGTGAATACTTACACAAAGATTGGTTTTGATAGGATCTCCTACAACTTCCCAACTGGCTGATTAAGGTTTGGCTGTATGGAAGCAGAGCTCAAAACATGTGAGGGTTTGTACACCAAGATCTTTAACAGTAATAGGTTATATTTTACCTGACATTTTCTAGTAACCAGATTTTGAAGCCTGTGTGTTTAGGAATTGATCAGCCATGGAGCTTCATGGAGGTGAGATCCATTTTTAGACATAGTCTTCATGCTTCTGCAGAGACTCAAGAGTTAGAAATATTTTTGGCATCATTTGCAACAGTAGAACAGATACTTACAAGAAAATGTAAGGCTAAATTTTGCAAAAGGAAAAAAAAAGGTATATTTCTGACTAATAGTGATTCAGAATATTCTATAATTGTGTAGATTAAACACATTTATAATCAGACTATTAACAAAAAGATTCACAACTACATTACTAAGCCATATTTCATTATTCTAACAAAAAAGATACCAGGTATGAGGCATAAATATGTGTAATAAAGCCTTCTGCTTATATATTATGAATAGCAGTTTTTTTAATATTAAAAGTGGATCCATATGGGTTATTTGACATGTAAAATATTAACTTTTATAGCAAGAATGCAAATGAGAGTCTCAGCACTAATTATAGCTGCAGATCCCACTCAGGAATGAGGCTCTGTGTGACTAATGATTTCAGCAAAATGGAGAAGTGGCCTGCTTCCCTCAAGAGGCAGCATATCTTAGCTCCCTCTCCTCCCTCTGGAACCCTTCAAAATTCTCAGCATGTCTCAGTACAGTGCCTAATGTGTATGCTGCTTCCAGGAACTGGCTCCTACAAACAGGTCACCAGCTTCATGTTTTTATAGATAGTTTTATGTAACTGTCTCTAGAGAGGAGAAAAAGTTATTTCATATTTATCCAGAAAAATATAATTTCAGAAGATAGTCTTATTTTGATTAGCTTTTTCAAATATCTCATTTCTATTTCTTCCATTAATGAGACAAACATATTGGGTTTTGATATAGGATGGTCTGATTGCTCTGCCATGAATTTTTCACAACATTTTTCCTTTGTTAGCTTTTTTGCACAGAAGAATAGGCTGTTATTTTTAAAAAAAAATCTCTACCAAATCTAGCTTTTGTCATTATTCTTTACTTTCCACGTGCAATCCTCTGATAAACACGTATCTGGCTGAGATGACTGCAATGACTCTTACCCAAGCCTGTCATTGTCATTCCTGAAATGGCCAGAGGGTTCACTGGAAAATAAAAAGGAGCAGCTAATTCTTGTCAAAAAAGTATATTATTTTATGGTGTGTTCCTGTGAGAAAATTATTCTTACCTTAGATACTTACTGCTTTTCTGTATGCACAAGCATGAGACTGTACTCAGCTGGAGTAACCTTTAATGTGTCCATATTTTTCTCAAATTTATTATCCTTTATTAAAGAAAATTTTAGAAAAAATATGCCTAGGAAATATCCTGTTAGAAATACAATGAAAAAACAATTACTGAATAGCATCAAAGGTGGTTTAAACTATCATAATTATCTTTTAATGATAACACACATACGCAATTCAAGTGGATTATTATTATTAATATTGTGACTTATTGCCAATCTGTAGTGGAAAGGAGGTAGTTTTACTAAAATTTAATGAAGGAGTTTTTAACCCAAGTTTCTTTGATCTAGTAATAAATTCTCTTTTTTTTATTGCTGCTAGCCAGTGTCTCTAAAGTTAAGCAATGTCTTATGCAAACATCTAGGATAGCAAGACTGCACATGCTCATAAAAGGGCATGACAAGGGATATAATTAAAATTTCAAATGATGCTGAATTTGTAATACTCCTGTTTAATAAGATTCAAGTGAGGAACAGTCAGTATTTCTGAGGTACCCACATTATTATAGAAGAGGAAAATAAAAATAGTGTCTTAATTCAGTTACTCTGGAAAAAAATTGTGATTTTTAAAATGTGAACCTCATTTCTAATAAGTATCTTGCTGTACATTATTGGAAACCTCTTGTGATGTGTAGAACAACTGGCATGAGGAATTCTTTATGAGAAAATTACCAAATCAGCTTCCAGGCTGTTTTAATAAATCACTGTGTGATTAGTGCAATTTTCTAGACTTCATCAAGGTGCATCTACTGTAGATGCACAAATACATGTGGCAATTTCACTACCAACAATGGTCTTGGCAAACTGAATTCTGATTGTGTGCATACAATTTGGCTAGATAATTACATTTTTTGCCTCTAATATAATTTCCTAATTTACCTGATTTCTGTTTTTCCTGTTACATTGAGCACCTTAAAACTAAGGCTAGGGAATGGATTGTTTAATCTAAATGAAATTATATGCATCTAAAACATTAGTTCATTTAGGCATGATTAAAGTCAGTGGATTATCTTTTTCTGTGTCATTGCTGCTGATGCACTGAGGTGAGATATTCCAAACTCCACTAAGTTCTTCTCATTTTTCCTTTCCTTGACAGCGGGGTTAGGAACAGATGAAAGGAATTTAACAAGGGTTTTTTCCCCTTTCCCTCAAAAAACTATGTTTTAATATATTACTAAGCATGTTGGTTGAAGGTCTGCCACTAATACTCATTATTCAATATTAATGTTCAATAATTTCAATCTATTCAAAATAATATTTAAAATATTAAATGTTTGTATAATACATGATTATATAAAAAGCAGAAAAAATAATTTAATGAACTGAGGGGTTAAGCTCTATGCAGCCTTTCCATTATGTAAAATGTGCCATGATTTATCAGCTGAAAGTTGATGTGAGCTCTAATGGAAAGATTTTCAGAGGTTTTGAATGCCTGTGTCTTGAGTCACATGGTGTAAAGCTCTCAAAAACACCCCAAATGCTTAAGCATTGCTCAGGACTGTCTGGCAGGTAAGGATCCTCAAAGTGCTTCAAACTGTACATACAAAAATACATCCAAAGTACCTCCAAAAGAAAGACATTTAAAACCACAAATCTTTGAATTGGTTTTCTGAAAAGCATTCAAAGCCTTTAAACTAGGTGCCTAGAGGCAGATCAAATATTTTCTTTTAAAAAGGTCTCAGATAATGATGTAAATTGATTCAAATGTAATTAGTACCAATTCAAAGTGTTTATTGATTTGTGCCATACTGGTTTAGGTGGAGAGGTACATAAAGGAAGTTAATTCCTAATCCCTGTTTGAGATTGGTTTGTTCAATTGCTTGGAGACATCCACGTCTCCAGGCTGAGTTTGTTATTTAATATCAAGTGGCAAGTCTGCACATACAATTGTCGTGTCAATATGAGTTAAATTCCTAGGGACTAGGATCTGCAAACTGATTTTGAGTATATAGATCAAATCTCATGTAAATGTCTTATGTCTGAAAGGCTGTGCAAGTTAAGCAAGCTTGTCATTTAAATATGAACACCACACACTTTATTTATGCTGATGGCAATATTACTAAATGAATTGCAAAATTCATTATCATACTCAATAATAATTATTAGGGCTTGAATGCTAAGAATGTCTAGGTTAGAGATATTTTGTTCAGTAGTGAGAAATGCATTTTTTCCTGAATTTTGATACCATTAAACCTTACAATATTCTCTAGGATACAAATACTTAAGGTGTATGCTTCAATCTGTAGGCATCATCTGCTCAATTCTAGGGGTTCAAGTAATTTAGAAACATAACCCTGAGAAATTTAACCCAGAGATCAGTAGGAGACCCTTTGTTTATAAACAGTCACATCAGATACTGTATGATAGAACCTGGCACTGCCAGAAAACCTGTTTATTTGCCTCTAATTAGAAAGCATACATATTCACATAGGCAGTGTTAAATAGAAGCATATACAGCAGCACAGTGTACTCATATACATAGCAACACCATTGATGTTTTTGTGAAACTTTTGCTTTTGCCTCAAATCACTTCCTCATATTCCACTTTCTGCCAGTAGTAGTGTTATTAGCTGTGGTAGATCAATACACTGAAATTGTAAACTGTCATGCAGCATATCCCCTTCTTTTTGCTGGTTTGTTGTTTTGCTTTTTTTTTTTTTTTTTAATCATCTTTCAAATAGAAACAAACAAATGAATCCTTACTAATCAAAACTTAGTGACTCCTGGAGGCTGCCCCTTTCTACACCTGGAGGCCTCAAAAACTGCCAATCACTTAGATATTGCCTTTTCTCACTTGCCTTTGATTGAGTCTACTTTTCAATAGAGTTTGAGTGCTACACTAAGGATCTGAGTATTGGTACTGCAGCTTTACTTCTGATCTTTCTCTTACTTCCAGCAGTTACAAATTCACAGGAAGGTAGCAAACATGCCTTCTCATTTGTGGGTGGTATCAGCATGCCTATGGAATTCTGATGGGGTATTGTCAGAATGCCAGATCTTTGCCCAGCTGTGGGTTGAATTGGCAATTTCTTAGAAGCCTGTGCAATATGAATAAAATGAAGTATATTACAGCTGTCCTCATCTTAATACAGAGGAATAATCAGCAAAACTTGCAGCAAGTCCCAGCATGTGATATCTCTGATCAAGATTGAGTATCACATGCTGAGATATGAGATAGGCTGCATCTTCCTATTAGTAACAAGCTTAGTTTAAAATGAAACAAAGACTATATGATGCATTTACAGAAAGCAGAACAGGTAGTCAGGAGAATAGGATACCATTGTTCATACAGCCACAGACTCCTTGTCTGTGAAAACCTTTTAGTCAGCAGGTCTAGATTTACAGCAATGAGATTTATATCTCAGATTTTGGATGACCTATTTCAGCAATTAAACACCAATTCTAAAACCAAGACTTGGCTGTCTCAGACCAGATATTTTGGAGTGGAAGCAGCAAAAAAGTGTTCATTTGAAGAAAAGATCTTAGTTTTAGTCATTGGTTTTCTCCTCAAAAAAAAAAAAAAAATCAAAACCAAAAACCAACAAAACCCAAAATATCCACAAAAAAAACCCAACAATGACAAGAAACCCCTTATTGTTATTTCCACAGAAAATTAATCTCAGCAATGTTGACAAGTGTGTCATTATTTCATACCAAAAGACCTGGAATCACAGAAAGAAAAAAATACACAAGAAATGTAAAGTGACTGACTGTGATTTTGAGAGATGAATAATTGTCTAGAAAGTTCAGTCCCAAAACAGGAAAGAATTGAAAATAATCTGAAGGCATGTTAATAAAGTGTGTAGTGTGAGAAATGCAGGTAATATATATATATAAATAAAGAAAGATTTAATTTGTCTGGGTAGATGTATTTTCCCTCAAAGACAACCAGTTTCCTGACACTTCAACAGATGGAAAGGGTTTGACTAGTAGCAGACATTCAGAGTCCTCTCATGCAAAAAGGATTTTGCTGTTTATTATGTTTCCTAGAAATGATGTTCAGAACAATGTAATCTGAAAGTATTTTGAAGTGGCTCTTCCACAGCTGTCTTAGCTGATAGCATAGGACAGATGGTGCAACACAGGCCAGCACATAAGTTTACTTCTTTCCACAACTTTATTAGCTGAGTGCTTTGAAAAGCAACAGCAATACTATCTTGTAAAATAGGTAAACAAAATGGGACAGACTTTCTACCCCTGGCTAGGTGCCACCTTTGAGCTGCTGTGGCAGGGAGTAAGAAGGAAGGAGAAGGGAAAAATCTTCTTAGTCAGATATTTCTTCAGCACCTGCTTCTATTGAGTTTCATGCTGGGTAAGCTAATTGCCATGCCTAGCATTGCCTATCAACTTCCCTCAGGTGCTTGTGCAAAGAAAGGGGCAGGCCAACTTCCAGTTTTTCAGTGTCAAAATCATTCTGAATAACTGAGTCATCAGCTACTTCCTTTGTTAACACACTGTTGTGTAGCAGTTAAAGGAAAATCTTTAATACCTACGGCAAGTAGCTAAAACAAAAGGATATGCTGCCAAGCTGATAAAGTTGTTAGACAAATAAGTTAGGTGTCTGAAAGACATGATTCATCATGAATACAGATATTTAAAATTGGGCTTTTTACTTTTTAATTTATATTTGCATTTTAATGAAAATTGCGCTAAACGAGATAAAGAGCAGAGAGATTTCTGGATCAAAAATATCCTTGAATTTTCTGTTTCAAGAATTGGAATTTCAGTGGTTTGGCATACCTGAAGTAAGATAAGTCCCTAAAAACATTTTAAAAGCTGTGTTAGGCATATATCCACCTCAGGTCATCCCTTTGAACCTAGAAGGAATTTGGCAGGTGCTAGTCTGCTTGCATCCTCATGGGTCTAAATGCCTTCAGGAAATTATCTAGTGGGATTTCTTGAAGTACTGAATGTAGGCAACTAAATTCAGAATTGATGGGAAATATGATCAGGCTTTGACAATTTCAGGAAAAAGTATATGAATATTGTCAATATTATGTAACATTGCTGCTGCATGAGACAAGACTAATTTTTTTTTTCTTTTTCAGAATGGTAATAATTCTAAATACCTTGTTCCTGGAATACTTAGCACAACAGCTATGTGTAAAAAACCTTACATTTTTGAAATGGCTCCAATGAAAGATCTACAAGCTCTGTAAAGAATTTTATTAAGATGTATCATTTTGATTAAAGCATGATTAATTAATTTTTTTATTTGGCACGCAGTGCCAATAAAGATGAATGTACTATATGGTGTTCTCGAACACTGCTGAAGGAATGGTAGCATAGATACTCTGCTAAATGTTAGCATATGTGCATTATGTTCATGTTCAGCTGGTCTCAGGCCCCTTGTACGCTTGGGAACAAGCTTTTGTTGCACCTTCCCTTTCCTGTTTTGGTGTTATAACAACATGCTCATTGTACATTAATAATCCTTAAAAAGCTCATTGTAAGTTAATCCTCCTTAAAAATATGACATTTTCTACTACAGACTGCTTCTTTATATGGTCAAGCTGCCTATGCTGTAATGAATTTGTACCCAATTTCCTATTCAATTGATTTGATAAAACTTATATACAGTTTGAAAGTCATTTAAGTACTGAGTATATTACAGCCAAGTAATGCCATTATCCATCAGTTTTTCAGGTATTAACCATCTTTAGAGAGAGGTGAACTACAACAGGCCAGACTTCACTGGGAAAAGATAAAACCTCACATTTTCAGATATTCTGTATCTACTACCCACTATTAGCAAAAGAAATTATTTTTTTCTGCACAGTAATTAAAACATTTAGGAAGATCTACACTAAAAAAATCTGAGTATTTCCAGTACTGCTCCTGCTCTAATATTACAGATGTTAATTTAATTTCCATTACTATTGTAGCATTAGGCATTTCCCTGACACAGCTAGTGGTTATCCTCTTCTCCAAGTACAGGGCATTTGCTTATTGCTAAAAAGCAAAACAAAACAGAAACAAACAAAAGGATGTTCTACACCAGGTCTTCTAACATGAAATCATAGAATCATTAAGATTGGAAAAGATATCTAAGATGATTGAGTCTAATGGTTAACCTAGCACCACAGTGTTCACTGCTAAACCGTATCTCCAAGTGCCACATCCACACACCTTTTGAACGCTTTAAAGGATTCTGGCTCAACTGCTTCCTTGGGCAGCCTCTTACAACACCTGATGACCATTTCAGTTCCTAATATCTAATCTAAACCTCCTCTGGTGCAACTTGAGTCCATTTCCTCTTGTCCTGTCACCTCTCACTTGGGAGGAGATACCAATCTCCACCCGATACAGCCTCCTTTTAGGCAGTTCAAGTCAGAAAAAAAGGTCTCCCCTGAGCCTCCTCCTCTCCAGGCTAAACACCCCCAGCTCCCTCAGCTGCTCCTCACAGCCCTCGTGCTCCAGACCCTGCCCCAGCTCCACTGCCCTTCCCTGGACTCACTCCAGCCCCTCAGTGTCTCTCTCACAGTGAGGGGCCCAGAGCTGGACCCAGCACTGGAGGTGAGGCCCCAGCAGTGCTGAGTGCAGGGGGACAATCCCTGCCCTGCTCCTGCTGGCCACACTATTGCTGACACAGGCCAGGATGCCACTGCCCTTCCTGGCCACCTGGGCACACACTGGCTCATGTTCAGCTGCTGTCAATCAGCACCCCCAGGTCCTTTTCCACTGGGCAGCTTTCCAGCCACCTGGCTCCCAGACTGTGGTACTACATGAGACTGTTGTGATCCAAATGAAAAATAACTAATCCACTGGGGCATAAACTAAAAAGTGGAAGATGATCCTCTACATAAGTTCTTAATGTACATATAACTTAGGATATTAAATCTCATTCTGATTTAGCAAAAAAGATTTGTCAAAAGTATCTATCTCCATAATCGAAAGTAGTTAATTGAAGTGCTTGAATAAATGCTACTTAAATCTTACCATGCTTACAAATTCTGAAACATTAAGATTATCCTCTATGCAAATCTAACCTGTAGTTATGCAAACTTATAGTCTCCTAACCAAAATAAACCACAAGTGGCATTTATCTAATTAGAGCTTCTGGAGTGACTCACATATAGAGCAGAATTTTCATGTTTTTCATAAAGGTGGAAGGATCACAAATATAAATTATTTGTCCTCTTCTTTCTGTTTTGCATAGCAGGCATTCAGTCAATGTGATACAATAACATACTTCCTGTAGTTCTTCAACACAGTTCCAATGCTTACTGACTTCCAAAAACATAACTGGGTCTGCTTAGTGAGTGACAAAATTAACTTCCAAACAAATTTTCCCAAAGCAGCAATTTCTAAAAACTGAATATTCTCAGGATGCAGTTTAACAGAATTAGAAAACACATTGTTGGATTAATAGGACAATAATCAATGTAAATGGCCAGTTGTTTTGTAATAAATGGGTTTGTTGCATTAAAAAAATTACTTCTCTTATGCTTCTAAGTTAATTAGAACATAGGGTATGCCTGTGTCTGGCTTTTAATTCTGTTCAATTTTTATTGATAAATTATACTAGTGAAATGTTTTTTTTTTTTTTTTTTGTTTGGGTGTTTTGAGAATGACTTGGTTTTGTTTATTGAAGCTCTTGCATTGCATAGCATTGACAGTGTGCTTTGCCTGTCAGTGAGTCTCCTCGTTCTGCACATACAGAGGTCATGCATTATAGCTGCAAAGGTGAAATCTCTCCTTATTTTCCTGATGGTATTCATGTACATTTTAAAGTAGTTTATATTTTAGTCAAAAAGCATTTATTTAGCACATCTTAAAAAACAAACAAACAAAAAACAAAGAAACCAAACCAAAAAAACACAGTCCCAAAAAAACAGCAGAAAAAGGACAATGTCTCACCCATACTCTAGGCACATTTTTCAGCTGTTTACACAAACCTCTGCATTATCTTAAACCATAACTGTTTATGCAGAAATTTCTGAAACAGCTTTTAAAACCTAGTGCTGGTATTATTATATTTCAGGCTTAATATTGGAGCAAATTCTCACTGGAGCAATGGTGTTCTGGCTCAGCTGACCTACTCACATCACTCAGGAAAGCAATGTCCACTTGTTCAGCCTCCTAAGACACAGCTAAGTAGATGGCTTATAAACTTGGTCTAATCAAAACTAATGATTCTAAGTCAGCCAAATTTAAAAGTACCCATCAAGTAAGGAAAGAAAATTATAGTTACTGAAGGGAGAACTGATAGTCAGTTACATTGTGTCTCTGTTTCCAGGTTTTTTATGTGCCTTTACTAAGAGCAGGTGCAGACAGAACAGGCATTTCTCCTTTCTTTGTGGAGCTTCTTGAGCACAATCAGGGAAAGAAACGTGTAGGGTTGAAGAGGCACAAGGAAGACTGTCTGGAATTGGGGGACTGAAGCTCCAAGGAAACTCTAGAAACTATGGTAAGGGACAGAGAGCAGATACCAGGTCACCAAGATGATGAAAGAAATTTCCTGCAACCATAGATAAGTGAGATGTAAGATATGTGCAATTTGGAAGGTCAGTGATTTGAGTAAAACCAACACTGGATAACAGGACAAGTCTGCAAAGCAGCAGAGCAAGACAATGGTTTATATATTCTCTTTATTTGAGATTTTTCTGCCAACAAAATTTGGGAAACTAGTTTATGTAATTTTAAAGCCTGACTTTTTTTTAGTTTAAAAGACTTTTGATCTCCTTTGGGGAGTTCACTGTAGGAAAAGGTCTAGTAAGATGCACCTTTAAGCTTTTAATAATCTTGGATCCTGTTTAACAGACAGTCAACTAAAAGGCAGTGCCTGAAATCTAGTGCAAAGAGAAATGAACTAGCAGTACACAAGTGACAACAGATAAAGAATTGATTTGTTCAGGAGTAATGAATTAGAATAGGAAAATAATTTTCCCTCATGTGATATTGAGAAGGAATAGTACTGGGATAATAAATAAATTTTGAATATTCATTAAAATGGCTTAAAATTGGTAGCATGTAGTAAAAAATAGCAGTAAAACATTTCTGAAGAGAACATTTGTGGCAGACTCAATGATCTTTGCCCATTTGTTATCATAAAGAATTAGTGATGTCTTCCATGCCATGCTAAATGGCTCAATCATGTCAAAGAGAAAGGCATAAGAGAACCACTGTCAAAAAGCTGAAACCAAGGAAAAAAAATAGGACTACACTTCAAGTCTATGGTGATTAATTGTCCAGAGAATTATTCGAGTTTCTGTCTCCTATATTTCAGATCAAAAATAGTGTCTGAAAAATAAAGCTTAGGAAACTCAAGATGTTTAATAATAGCTGAACTCATGCTATTTAATTTATTAAGGGGAAAAAGAAAGAGTAGAATGAAGTAAAGTGTTATATTGATACAGAGCAGGACAGACTATAGGATCTCAGAGTCCAGACTGCTTTCAAAATCTAGAATCTTTAGGAGTAAAACACAAAATACTACCTTTGCTACCCAGGAGACTTTGTACATATTTGATGTCAAGAGTATACAAAACTACCTTTGCATGTTAACTTAGTGTTCACAGGCATACCTTCAGTATCTTCACATGAAAGAAAAAAGCTTTGCATCATTTCTAGTACATGTTTTCCTGTAAATTTGAACCCTATGTATAGGCTATAGGTAAAGCAGGAAATGAAAAGGTCTTAACTGCAGCAGTAGCCAGATTAATGGTCCCTCCCATCCTCTCCTCTAGTGAAAAACGAAAAACACATAATACACAAATGTATTATGAAAGAAATTGTACTAATCTATATGAGGATTTACATCCATATATGTTGCTTCTGTACGTTTTTTTTTGTCAGAGGATGGAATTTTTCATATTCTTCCCAGAAATGTCCACAGAACAGTGAGACTTATGGTGCTCTATTTTTCATACCCAGATTATTCTTAACAAATAGATTCCTGTATTACCACGTACACTAAACCAGTGTCTAAGCAAAACTGTGGAATCAATACTAGAGGTACAGGACTTTAGTGGTTTTGTTTTGTCTTTCCTTTTACTTGTGAACTTAAATATTCCTTTATTTCACTTTGCATTTAACTATATATTGGATAGGTTAGCACAGGATCTTTAAATAACAGTTTCAAGAAGTCTTGTAAGTAGAATACATCGCAAAGCTTATAAATAGGTTAATGCAAGTAGCTGGGATTTGAAATCTCCACCTGAGAATCTTCCAGATATTTTAGAGAAATGAATGCAAAACCTCTGATTTACTTTGAAATTTTGCTAACAAGGTTACATTTCCAAGTCTTTATGTATTTATTTTAATTCAGATAGTACAATGCTGTTCTTAAATTTTTCCATGCTGAGCATGATTTCTCAGAAAATTTTCTCACTTTTTTACACTAAAGCACTTAGAAAAGTAAGTATATTGATTAATACACTGATGTTGCTCTCTAAATAAAATAGTTAAACATATCTTCTAAGATCATTTATCACTTAGCAACTTGCATTACACTGGGCAAAGATACTGAAAAAGTCTTTTTTCCTAGACTGATTGGTCTCATTTCAAAAGCTCTCCAAACACAAACTTCAAAGATAGAATAAAAAGGTTTTGTGAAAAATGATGACATCATCAGTTCATAAAATTTAAAAAACTCATGCTGCAAATATTAGTCATGTAGTTTCTCAGAGCATTTGACTAGTGGGTAAAAGTAATTTTTTAAGGAAATACAAGCTCAGGACCTCAGTGTAAACAGTTAGACTGGACAATGGGACATGGATAACTGTTAAGCTTTATCTTTTTCAAATCAGAAGTATCATAGGAAAAGAGTCTGAATGTGAAGATATGAAAATGAGCATCCGTTGTCATGAGAAATGAGAAATGTCAGACACACAAGTCTCAAATATCTGTTTTACCTAGATTTTTCTCCTTTCTTCTTCAAGAGGAAAAAAAAAAGGAAAAAAAGAAGATAATAGCTATCACCTGAGCCAGTAGTTCTAAGATTTCAAATTTTATAGACTGTCTGCCTTCAGGGCTTGAGGAGTCTTTGTGTTAAGAATCCACCTGATAATAATGTTTCACTGGGAATATAATAATTCTCTCTTGCTAGAGGCAACTGGCAAAGAAACTTCCTAAGTCAACTAAAAGTCTCTTTTTTATTAGCTGGAATTTACTTCTGGGTCTTCATCTTTTACTTTCTGCCTCTGCTTAGCTGCAGGAACAGAAAAGGAATATGCTCAGGAAAGCTCACACTGAAATATGCCAAATCTTTTTTCTCCACTTGGAGATTCTATTCTACTGATTCCTTTTGCATAGTTTTCAGTAAGTATGAAAATCATAAGGATGGCAGAGGTAATGTGGCTTTTCAGCTCAACTGGGATGGAAAAATCATAGAGTAGTTGGATTTGGAAGGGATCTTTAAAGGTCATCTAGTCCAATTCCTTTGCAATGGCAGGGACATCTTCAACTAGATCAGGTTTCTCAGAGCCCCAATCAAACCTTGAATGCTTCCAGGAATTAAGAATCCACCACCACTCTTGTGGCAGTGCCAGTGCCTCACCACTCTCATTGCAAAAAAATTCTTCCTTATAGCTAGTCTAAATCTAGCTCGATTTTTTTTTTCCTCAAACGAAAGAGGGTAATTTTAGATTAGCAGTGGATCAGAGCAGAGAAAATAGGAAAATAATAGAGAACACCCTGTGTTAAAATCTGGATTTACGATTCAGTTAGTGCCACTTAGTAGCTACTATGCACCTTGGAATCCAGTTGAATTATGCTAATAGTAATAAAAATAATGATAATGATAAAAATAATAATACTCTGGATGTGTATAATGACTTTGACTCCTAAGGACTTCTATGTGTTTTAGGGGTCATTTTTTGAGGCACTCATCAGAGTGGGTTCTATTCCTGAAGGGAGCCTTTGGGTGCCATGGTAATAAGAATTCTGTCTAAAATAAGAAAATTCATTATTTCTTCCGTATCATCCTCCTGTGGTCTTGGAGGGGAGAGCTGTTCTACTTGCAGCTCAGGCGGCTTTTAGGATGAAGTGTGCTCAGAAAATATGCTAGTCCAGCAGATCCATTTCGTGCTGCAGTGCTGCCTTCTCTTCAGAGCAGTCCTGTCAGCTGGCCTTGGTGAGTTGGTCACCAGTTTTAAGTATGATGGATCTCCCATCTCCAGAACCAGCAAGTCTTCCAGGCTTGGTATCCAAATGCAGACAATAATTGGAACTACAGGCATAACTTTAAATAAGACAGAGTTAAAATATTTCTTACTGCCATTAAATACAGACATAAAATCATTGTCTAAATTACACTAAATCGAGTAATTTACTTCAGTTATATCTTGGGAAACCAATATCATCATCATTTGCCTCAGCTCTGTTCTGAAACTCCTTCAAACTGTGTAGGTGCAAAGAGTTACCTCCCTTAAGTGAGGTCACCCAAGTCCCAGATACAGCTCCATCACTTCGTCTTGCTCTCAGATGCTTTGAAGAACAAACAGAGTGTTTGGAACAAACTAGGCTGCCATCTGTAGGAAGTGTTTCCAGGCTCTTTTCCAGAAAGGGTGATATTCTCTTCCACAGTCTCTTCCTTATGTTAGCCTGGGAGGTTCTGATTAAAGAAATGTATTTTGAATGGGAGATAAGGAACAACATTTGCCCTCATCTTCCCTACTGTTAACCTTTGTCATTTAAGGATTTTCAGCAGCTGAACTCCACACACTTTGCTTTTTCCCTTGCTACTTTTAAGATTGTGGATTATAATTCATCTGAGTCTGTTGCTTTGTCAACTTTTAATCATTCTAATTACCTAATTATCTACTGTAATGAAATGATAAAGCCCTTAACAGTTCAGTCTTCCTTCTCCCTGTAGGAAATTCTGTCTCCTGCTCTGGGATGTTACCTTCTTTGCTTCAAAGAGAGAAATTATTTGAGGGCTGGGTATAAATGCTAGTTTTTCTTGTTTAAACACTTTCCTTCATCACTGATTCCTTTTTATAATTGTAGTTACTCTTTAGTCTTTGTTTATAGATCAATGATTTTGTTGAATTTCCTTAATAATAAAGAGCAGCAGGGAGAGAGAAAACAGACATTGCATAAAATCTAGAAACTTTCCAAATCAGAGAAAAAAATGCAGATTTTACCAACACCAAAGGTGACTGTTTATAGCAATGAACCTCAAATTCACACTGTATTTTTACTCAGTGAAGCATACTTTTTCTCTGCAAGATTACTTTAGCATGAGAAGTATGGAGTGAGGCATCAATCTATGAAATTACATTATGTGAATTTCATTTACCTTGGGTCAAGGAAAGAAGTGAATTTGGATTTTTCCACTGTCAATAAATATTCCAAATTTGCATCTGCTCGATATTATAGCTTTTTTATATTTGTCCTTTAGCTTTGTCCCACAAAAAGAGGGGTATTTTTGAAAAACTACTGTTGAGAATACATTTTGGAGAAGATCTTACTGAACTGAATCTTTATGGGCTGAGATAGCTGACTGCAGTTATGGGGGAGGTATTGGATCTGCAGTCAGTTCCTGTTGTTTTGTTTCCTGGCTGGCTGCCTCAGGGGAGCTGCTCACTGTATAGGATATATGGTATGTTTCCTGCCTCCTCTGAATCCCCTTATGAATTGCCCAAGTGCCATGTTCTGTCTTCTTCCCTAATCAATGTTTTTTGCATGTCCTTTATCTTGTCCCCAAGAGAAGAGGGTCCATGTGATAGTGTTCTGCTTCAGGGTCAGTCTCTATAGCTAGCACAAGTTATTTTTTCCAGTTTTCTTTCTGGAAGGTACATCTTGCACACATTGAACACATGAAGTCAGAGAAAGTACCTGGCTTCCACATTAGTGAATTGCCAAAGAGACAAGCATTTACTTTCTGAAAGGAAGACTGGAAGCAGTAAGGGGCATGGGACATGATTCAGTTTCTCCCTCACTCAAAAACTGAGTCAGTAGAAAATCATTCTCCCAAAGCAGTATTTGAACAGAGAATAAAAGTGTAAGAGAATTCAGAGAGAAAGATCTGTGAGGAGGAGGATAGACAAGGAAAAGAAGGAAATGAGAGGACAAAGCACTTAAAATGTGAGGAGGAATTAGCCTAGGAGAAGCATAGGAAATATCCTACTATGCATGAAAGATATGGAAGAACAAAAAAGAATGGAGCTCTGCCTGTTAGAAGAGGGTCAGGATGTGAGAGAAAGCATTCAAAAGAGCATGAGGTAGGCTAAGAAGAAAGAAGCAGAGAGAGGAGATTGGAAAAAGTGGGAGCTGACAAAACTTTTAGGCAAACATACAGAAGTTTTATACCCTTGACTATTTCTTTAGGCAGAATGATATAAGCATAATTCAAACCTGTTATAAGAACAATTTCATTCAAGTCTAGTCCTTTCTGTTATCCTGGATATGATTTCTACACCTCTGCAGGCTTACAGGCAGGTGTCCTATTCATGCAGCATCCTCACACATATGGGACTTCATGTCACTTTTCTATCCTTAGAATCTAATTTTTATAATTTTTTAAAATGTATTTCCTGGTTTCCATTAAGTCCACTCTGCTTGTCTGCTCTTACAAATACTTTTCCTTGTTTAAGGCAGTCAAGGATCTATTTTTCTCTTCTAGCAAGTATGTTTTTGCTATGGAAGGCTTCCCAACATGTCTCCAGCCATGCAGGAATTATTCCCTTTTCTGGGGTGTTTAATCAGCACACTCACATGAACAGCAGCCCTCTGACATGCACAAACCTCTGTCCCTGGTTCAGAAGACTGAGAACCACAACAACCTCACTGGTTTCCACTTCATGTACCTAGCCTTCCCTACAGGATAACTTCTCAACAGGAATTTATTGTGCCTAGGAATTAGTTTTGGTAAACTCATCTCTTTTTGCTTTAAAAGCTTCATATAAGGGAACCCGATTTACTTGCTCCTAAATTTGGCTGAATGGCACAGAACATTTTAGAGGGATTGCCATATAGCTATTTGGAACACATTTATTTCTGTTTCCTGTAGTTACCAATCTGAATCTGTGATCCAGATCTTTAAATTCTATAAACTGACATGCTTTCTTTGAAATATTTTATTGTGTAATACATGGATATCTGATTTCTACAGTTTAAGGTTTGAGCCTTATTGTCAGTATATCACTAGAAATCCCCCCACATTCTCAGAAATAAGAGATGGTCATAGCAGGTCTCCTATCCTTCCACATTAAAATTTTAATTCTTTATTAAAATGGAAATTCACAGTAAAGCAATTATTTGGATTTTTAAATCTTTTGAGGGATATTCCAGGCATATGCAGTGACGTGTATGTAGATTTACCTGTCTTCATTGGATCTCTGAAAAAACATTGCCTTGGACCTATTATGTTCTCTCATATGTCATGTAATTACAAAAGATGTGGTAAGGAGCTCAGGCCCACACAAAACAATGACAAGTGAGGTAAATCTAAGATTCAGATATTTCAGATTTGATTGAAATTATATTTCAGAAATCAGTATTTTAGGTACATTCTGAATTAAAATGTTAAATTCCACTGACAATTTTATGGGGGGAAAATGTCTTTTTTGAGATGGAAAACTAGTTTAAAATACAAAATAAATATTTTCAACAAATCTTACAAAAACTTCTTATATCCTCTGTTTTGAGTTGAGAATGGTCCAAGCAAGACATGCCCCCTTGAGTAAGATGTATGAGGTCTCATACACATACCTCAGCATTTTTATAAATACCAACAATAACAACAACAATAATAATAATAATGATAGTAGTAGTAGTAGTAGTAGCAGTAATGTTCCAGGAAAAAAAAAGTTGAATATAGATAATACCCTCAAAAAAGTTGCTGTATGGCTCAAATGTCTTTCATTGCCACTGTTCTTTATATGCAAGCTAGTACATTATCCATAATTATATTAAAAAATGGAATATTTGTGGATGGTCTAGAATTAATTCTTAAATATCCTGTTAGACAGGAGAATTTATGCCCAGGAGGTGAAATTTTGTTTGCAAGAATAAGGAAGCATCACCCCTATTTCCATCTCGGTGCCAACAGCCAAGTACTTAAACTATTAAGATTTTGCTTATTCTTGACTGAGCTACCTTCAAGTCAAAGAAATGGAAATGGAATATATATATATGGACAGATTTCAGCTTTGATACCAGCTCAAATTTTACAAAAAAAATCCTGGGACATTGATTAACCAGTGTTGAAATTATTCCTATATATTGTTATATGAAGGTTGTGCAGTAACGGAATTTGAATTAAATGTAATTTGTAAACTGTATGATATGTAGGAAGTAATGTACCTGACATTTAATTTTTCTTATTGTATTAATTTATAATTCTGCCCAGTGTGTTGTCCTGTTGTCCAGTGTGTTGTCCCTCTTCTCAAAGTTGTCTCATAGATTTGAACTGCCTTACACAGGACTGTGTGAAAAGTGTGGCCATAAAGACAAATGAAAGACACAGCATTTTATTGTCATTATGGAAAGAAACAGGAGCTAGACATTATTGAGATGCTGACTGTAAAGACAGTTTCTCATTTTCTGTCTTGATTGCCCTGGTTCCATGGCAGCTACATTCAAAAGCAAAGGCAAAGGAGCAGAGTGAAGCTTTATTTGTGTGCAATGTGCAATGGAGATGTATGAGGAGGGTCTGAGGTTCACTAGATGTTCATGCCAAGTACTACTTTTGCACCTTTGGATTCATCCAGACATCTGCAGAGGCTGAAAAATATGTTCCTTTCCAGAATAGCAACTGTAAACCAGGCATCATGTCCTAAAATTAAATCAGATGCCTATGTTTAGGCAATATACCCTAGAAATCTTGCCCCTCAGTTATTCCATGGAGGGAGTCAGGATATTTGCATTATCTGCAGTAGGAGTAATACAACAAATAGTATTCCTACTTGTTGGCACTGCGTGCATTATTAAACCTTGCAACTTAATGAACCCTTGTTCAGTTTTGGTGGCCATTTTTTTCCAGAGTCTGAGGCAGCTAACACCCAAATCCAAATGAAGCTAAAAGGGAAGGAAAAATTTGGAAAAAATGGTATCCAGAATAGATAAAACATTTAATAGCCTGAAGTGGCGTCTAGAGAGCATATAAGTGTCTATATGTATCCTAAAAGGCTAAATCAGCCAAAGGAAAGAAAAGGAAAGGTAGTAACACTGTACCTTAGTTGTTTTTGTGGGTTTGGGGAGTCCTAGATACACATTTTGCTTCACAGAATTTTGTATGCATTTTTTTGTCATTGGATATATAAAAGCATGCCTGGAAAAGTAAGAGAGGTTCTGGATTCCATTCTTGGCATGAGGCAGCAAAATATATCATTATGATGTAAATTCTGTGTTTGGACAGGCTTCTTTGAAAGTCCCAAACTCCTGCCATAAAGGTAATTCTGATTTATATTTATCCACATAATTAGTTCTGGAAGAATTTTTTTTTCATTTTCATTCATATACATTTCAAAGAGGAAGATAATGTCATATTAAGATTATCCCACTGGAAAAGCAAGAAAAAAATATATGTAATAGCCAGCCACAATTGACCACACATCATGATGGCTCTATAAAGAAAGAGAAAAAAAAACGAATTTCAGCCAGTTGGGAAGTTGTCCCAGATACTGATGAAAAGATAATAATTAATGATAGGATTTTTATTCATTTATTTATTTAGAGACAGATGCATTGCTAATTTTAACCTCAAAAGGACATTTCAGCCTTGCAAATTGCACAGATTTTTGGATGGGACTTTTTAGATATTTCTGTAAGAAATGTGGACTTTGCTGTCGGCATTTTTTTCAAAGATCCTTTCAGTTTAAAGGAACTCCCATTCCCTTTCCCATTTCTACAGAGCTGAAAACATGAGATCTGTGTGCATCACATTTTGATATTTTGTAAGCTTATTTACCTCAATACCTATTAATCACTCAGAGAAAAAGATAAACTTTTGGCATAGCCAGTTTGAGAGGGATCAGGATTTCCCTCAAGCATTTTCCAATGTGGGTTTGAAAAAGGCCTCATGTGTGTCAAAGATAAAACCTTCCTAGTATGCCTTTCATGCTCTATATGACTATTTTGTTGGTGAAAAGAGAATAGTGATGCAGCTTATTGCCAATATTTGGCCAGTATTTGAGTCACTTTTGTAACACTATGGACTTATTTTCTCTCTACCTTATCACCAAAGAATGTAAAAGGCTGCCCCCCAAAATCACTGATGGATCTGTTGATTGTCTTTGGATGGAGTCCTGCAAGAAGTACTGCGCTTTTCTGTTAGAAACATTTTGACACCCTGTTATCTTCCTGAGTTGATCAGACACCTGCTGCTAGTCCACCTGCCTTTTTGGCAACCAGAAATGCTTGTCTGCCTCTCTTTCCTAGTTTGTTTTTGGGGTTTTTTTTCTCCATCTCTGGCTGTGCAAGTATCAACAGGTGGGATCAATTGTGAGGAAGGATGTTGTGCCAATGCTTCATTGCTGGCAGGAAGGCAGGAGCTCCTGCAGAGGGGATGGCATGCGTGGCTTGGAGAAGGCTGCTCTGCAGAAGTCGGTGCTGTCTGGCACCCGTGCATTACTAGGGGGGTCAAATCAACTTTGGAGCAGGCAGGGTGCCATTCTGACAGAAGGGGTAGCCAAGGTGCCAGGTAGTTATGCAGCAAGTGTGTTAGCTGAGGGTTTGATTTTCAATCAGCAATGTTTACGTGTCTGTTCATCTTGAATTTATACATATTTGTTTAAGAAAATGCATGAAAGTTAATCTAAAGCTGCAGTGTATTAACTTAAGAAAAAAATAAAAAGAGCTGAGCCGAAAGGAAGCTTGCAGCCATAGCTGTATTTCACAGAGGGGTATGTTCACATGATTTTGTTTGCAATGACAAGTCTCTCTAGGGCCTGTTTTGTAGTAGGAACTGTCCCCTAATACTAAGCATTGACACTACTTTTCTACTGTAGGTGGAAGAAATACACAAAATTCTTTGTTAAAATGGATCTCAAGTACTATAAGGATCAACCCAACTGGATCTGCCAATCAGAATTATTTTCTGGAGCTAGTAGAGCTTTTAAAAATCTTCATATTTTTAACCTAGTTAAATGCACTTTTCAGACAGAACCAAGGAGGAATGATATGCAAAATGATATAAAGAGCACTTTTTAAATCCCTTGACCATGTTGACATCTTAAAGGAAAAAAAGTTTCTTATCAATTTGTGTGACAGTTTGAAACAGTAATTGAATTATCTGCATCAATCTACCTCTTAAGCAGTGGCCTCTATTTTGAAAGCATGCTGAGTGCAATCATGCCTGTTTGCAGCTAACCTCCTCATTCTAAGATACTGAATTGCATCTTTAGCACAAACATTTGAATTAATTGTTGGCATCTCAATGGGACAGATTGCCAAGACTTTATGGATGAGATCCAGTCTTGGTATTGTATAGGATATCAGACTCATATTAGCCCTGCAGTCAGGCAAGTCCCTTAAATACTTTCTCATGTAAAGAGTAAACAAAACCTTCATTGGACTCTGTGAAGCTCTCATGCAAAATTGTCTTCCCATCTCATGGAGCTGTCTAATTAGTCAAGAAAGGCACATTTTTATCTTTCTCCATCCTAACATTGCTGGACACAACACTTGTAAAACTATTAAAAACATATTGATTAAGATAGAGCCTTAGGGGAAGCTTGTAAAGACAAGGTAACTGTTTGGACAATCCTTAGATTGTATCAGTGCCTGCTTAAAAACAAGCTGCTACACAGGCTGCCCCTCATGCCACCCTCCTAAGTCTTTACTGATTTCTCTATTGCTTCAGCTCATTGCTATATTCAGTGTCTGACCATAGGAACTGCTATGTGATGAACAGTCAAAATGAAAGGGAAAAGTATAAGATTGCATTTCAGCAATTTCTCCTGAGCTTATTAACTCTTAAAAATGTGAAATTTGGCAGGTGTAGCTCAGAGAAGATATATTACCTGTTCCAACATTGTACTATTTAATCATTTCGCGTCTTTTAAGAAGTAAGATGTGCATTTTATAGGAAGGAAAGAGGAGCAGTTTACTGGAGCCTAAAGGACATTTAGGTTATGCTGATTAATCTTTGACTAAGATTGATTTAGTGAGATGAGAAAGCAGCTTTCAAAATCTGCCTGCTTTGTTTTTTCTGGTGTTTTTTGTAGATCTTATAAATATTGTTTCAGAATAGAAGTGTGAATCTGAGTTCCATACTGGCAGAATTACCGTGGCATTTTGAGATATCCTCTTAAAAAGAGGATTGACTTTGAAAATGTTTTTAAAGAAACTAGATGTTATATTTCTCTGTACACTCAGTCTGACATATGCTGACCAGTGGTGCAACTTGTTCATAAATCCACTTTTGCTGGTCAACTGTAATGTGCTTACTATAGGCAGGAGTAAATCAGTTCCTGTTAATTTTATTCTCAATACATTTAAAGGCTTTGTACTCTCTTTCAATAACTTTGTTATTCTTCTAACAAAGAATTTTAAATATTTAATTCAGCAGGGCTAATGGATCAGAATATACATAGAAGCAGTAGGTATAGATATGCCTCGTGTTTTCAGTCCAGAGATCCAAATGTGAATATCCAATAGCTGAACAGTCCTATTTTCAGGGTCCTCCAAAGTGCTCAATAGAGAAAAATATGACCTTACAGAGCACTGCAGTAGCTGGTCTTTGGAAGCACTGAAAACATCCTCAGAGATAAAGGCTCTGTACCTTTTTTGTTACCAGGTGCACAATTGTGTTAATGAAGAACCACAATTAATTTACCACCTAATTTGTTGCTTGTTATTTGATTGCATGTTATTACCATTAGAGGTGTTTGTTGTTGTAGTCAGTCTGGAATTAAATATAAATAAACTATATGACCTATGGAAATTTTCTTGTACAGATCACCAGCTAACAGAGACCACTCATTATGTTCAAAAGTAAAGGGAGGTAAATTCATTTCAGTTTTTGCTTCTCTTAACAGTGGGTTTGCCAAGACCAGGAGTAGCTGCCTTGTGCAGAAGCATTTCCACACACTTCTACTCTGATAAGAAGCAATAAAATTATTACCTCTTTGTAACTAAAAATATCACGATTTTCATAAAACCACCTATCTTAACATCTCCACATTGCCATATTGTCATGATCTGGAATATTGCCTAGATAGGGCTTCTTTCCAACTCCTTGACTTATTTCCTGTGCATAAAAAGGAACTGGGACAAAGCACCCTATTGATTATGAAGCTCAGAATAGAAAATACTGTATCATATAAGGTTATGTTGTAATACAGTATGCTTGGTAACAATTTGAGAACATTGCTCTAACTCGATGGCAAACTGTTTTGTATAGCTCTGTTCAGAAGCATTTATAGTCTGTGGAATGAATCAGTTTCTAAATCAGAGCTGACTGATTTCTGCTATTTGTATTTGTTATAGGAACCATGCTTTTAGGAGAGAAATCATTTCAAGTTTGAAATAGTGCTTTGATAAACATCAAAATTCAAGAACTGGAGGCACAGAAGAACATTTAAGAGCTAAATAGGAAACAGTTAAAATTTATCTGCAAAGAGATCACTAAATGGAAATCAAAAAGGTCAGCTGCAATGCACTCTAGGGAATCAAGATTCACACACTAAGAGAGCTGCAGGTGCTGTGCTGGACAGTGAAACACAATGTTTTTAATTAAATTATGGGCCTTCCTGAGGGGATATTGCATTAAAATCCAAGTGAATCTGACATAATGGCAAGATCTACATTCCTGGTTCTTAGTCAAGTCATTGCATTAGTCTGCCAATTAGATCAGGAGGGAGGCATTTCAAATTACAGCAGCAATTTTAGAGTGGGTAATTATGGCAAGTTATGAATGACAGATATTACAGCAGCTAGGGTTTTTTTCTCTGTTTTATTTAATTCCCTCCTCCTCCACTTCTTTTCCTTGAGCTCTTTTCCTCTTCTTCCATAATGTTGGGTTTTTTCCTTTCTTTTGAGGATTCCTAACATCAAATGCTGTATGCACTTTGGTTACCATTTGGTTCTTGTTACTTTATTAAGCAAACTTCAGTCATAATTTGTCTGTAACTGTTGCTGACAATTATAGTTAAACTACAATAATTCTTATTATATTTTATGCTTCTAGTCTTCAGCTGTCTGGATTCTTTCACCATTGTAATAACTACCTTCAAAATAACATCCACAAAAGGTACCTATGCAGGAATTCTATTGCGTGCAAGATCTTATACACTGTTGAATACTGCTTTTATGTATTTGCACTAGGACAAAAACCATGTCATGCTCGTGTGATGATTATTTTTGACTTAAAAGAGGTATAATTAAAACTGAAGATGGAATAGATGTAGTTTTAAAATATTTCCTTGAACACATATGAGGGTACCATATTTTTCCCAATATTTAAAAACTGCTTCCAAGTCCAAATAATTATGGTTCTTAATAGACACCTGCATTGTTTACGTTTACACAGTGCCCTCTAGAAATGAATGCTTTGTTTACAAGATTATTTTCTTTTATTTTTCTATTAACTGATCCTGAATTAGAGTTGATTTGACTTGTAATATAGAACAGCCTCACCTAATTACTTCATCTGGATAATTTGTCCTGTTTAGACATATTCATTAAGACTGTATTCTCAGAAATAATGCTATTTCCATAGCAATGTATTTGAATAAAAGAATGTGGAGATCAGTTCAGTTTGAATTGCATTTATTTGTAAAAATTGTTACCAATATCATTAAGCATATTTGGTCAACTTGGAATATTTCCTTTGATCTAAACTGAAATTTTTGATAGAAAAACTGACTTTCAAGATGAACCAAAGTCTTGACTTAGTGGTCTGCATCTCAGAAGATATACATCCATGAAGGATGCAGTATAGGCATGCTTGATTCTTTTTTCTGATGAGGAGGCCAAAGTCCACAATTTCAAAGGGGTAACTCATCACTGCTGTAAGACACAATGTTCAGAATCCTCCTGACAATGTTCTGATTTTAAAGAGAAACCCTGTGGTGGATGCATTAGGTGCTGACCTGACAGAGTCAACAGCGCATTTGTTTTCATCTTGATTCCTGAGGCAGTGAGTAACCAGATAGGTTTGACAAAAGAGTGTTAGAGACTTGACTGCACCTTATTGACTAGGGTATCTTCATTATTAATGGGGTTCAAACTCTAATTTACATGGAAAAGGAGTAGACTTAAACCATAATTTCTTTCAGATAGGCACCCTCATTAACACAATACCTTAGAATGCAGTTTCTTCAGCTGTTCTTTTTGAAGATATTTTGCTCTTTAGGAAATGCTTAGAATTGTTTGCCTAGGTATAGGGGGCATGCAAGACTCAAATTAAAAAAGCAAGTGTTTATTAACTGCATAGATAGTATATCTCTCAAATTCCTTGGCAAAGGAGAGTGGATAAGAAAAAAATCCCTGTACCTAGCACAAAAGATGTCAGGAGTACTTGAGACAACAGTTCTATGGGCAGCTATTAAATAAATAAATTGTATCTTACCCAAAAAATGCCCCATTCTGAAAATGGCTGGGGGTTCAGAAGACTGTTAGGAAAAATATATTCCTGTGCATAGTCTTCTGTTACTCTTTCCTATGCATTTGTGTCTTGCCACTGTTGAGACAGAAGATTGGCCAGATCTGAAGAGTGCAGCAGTTCTTAAATACTTGTGACTGCAAAAAAGAAAGAATTACATATGTAAAACAGACTGACACCAACATAAATGATGGAGTACATTTTTTGTCCAATAATATTCAGTAGTTTCCTGTGAAGACATCCTCCCAGAACATTATGCAATAGAAAAGGAATTTTCTGTGTCCCTAATATAGAGGTATCATCACTAGGGGTAGGACTCCAATCTCCCAACATTTCTTCCAAATTAAGACTGCTTTGCATAGAATTGCTTCATGTTCATGTTCCCACTTTCCTAGTTTTCTTCCTATTTTAACAGCTTATCTTAAATGTTAGTGATCACAGGAATGCTGTGTCCTCATCAAGAGGAAGGGTTATGCACTGCAGTATTAATTTAAGTTTTACTATATTTTTAATTGAAAATAATTAACTTATCAAAACAATAATAATTTTCTTTTGAAATAAAAGATAATGTAATGAAAACTGGAAGATCATCTACAGTGAGGCAGGGAGATGAAAATTGGGCAAGTAGAAGTAGATGATTAAAATTCATATGGGGAAAATGCAATTTTACACAAGACAGACAGAAGGAAAGAAAAATATAAATACAGTAATGTCAAAGAAGACATTCTGGAGATGGTAAGCATAAAATCAGAAATTATTTTGCAAGGCCACACCACAGCAAAAATAAATTGAATGCCATTTTGCTATCCATACACTGACATATCACGCAGCATTGACAGAAAATAATAATCTCCAGAAACCAGGGAAAGCTGAGGGACAGTGGTAGGAGAGGAAAGTTGTTCTGCTGCCAATTTTAGTCTTGGACTTATTGCTAAGTTGGTCAGCTACTCTGATAATTTCAAACCACTGACAATTGAAACTGCATGTTTTTCCCTTCATTTGGTAGAGTAGATCTTTGTTATTGACAATTTTTATGCATTAGATCTCTAGTAGAATAATTCCTTGAAATCTCTGAGAAAAATTTCAGGCGACAATTACAAGGATAGTCTTGCTGAAAGAACTAGTAAGAATAAGAAAGGATAAAATGGCTGGTGAACACTTTTCATTCAAGTATATATATATATATATATATATATATATATATATATATATATATAAAATCTGGGGGTTTCTGTAGTCTATTGAAGAGAAACACCAGTTGAATTTGGTAAGGTATTTATTGGCTGATAGTATAAAAAGAACTACGTGTGTGTGTGTGTGTGTGTGTGTGTGTGTATACATATCCTGCAAATAGATCACCAAATCCCTCAAAAATAGATTCTATTATCTATATTGATTTATATAACTCCTTACTCTATTATTATCTTTGACTGATATAACTCTTCATTAGTTATGGATTTGCATATTCAATGCTCCGTTGTCAGCAAGCCAGAGCCAAGAAGCAAAGAAAATGTCACGGTGAAGTTTGTTTTTAGATGTTTGTTTTGGTTTTTTTCATTTTCCACATTTTGGAATACTTTCCGTCTGTTTCACAGTTCCATGAATAAAGCTCAATTATATAGTGTGAATGTCATTTGCACGGGAAAAGTGCCAGAACTAAAGACTGAAGTGGAGATGAAATAATAAAATATGAATCATGTGAACCACAGAGAAGTGGTTGGATTTAAAACAACTCTTGCCCTGGATGGCCAGTAGAGGTCATTTTGGCTATCTGTCCAATTACAAAAATGGAACAGGCAGAGAAATGAGAGCACATAAAGAACAAAATCTATTCAGCTTAGTCCATAAACACTTTAGAGACCAGCTGCAGAATGAGGTACAGCTACAAAGGGCTTCTGGAACAACTTACTGATCAAAAAGTGTTCAGAACCAGTCCTGTTAGCAGTAGCAAGATCTCAACATACTTCATTAAAAATGAGAATGATATTCCAACCCCACCACTTAATGGAATTTTGTTAAATCAGAGATCTTGGAAAGTATGTTTAAAACCTGCAAAGATACTAAGCTTATTCAGTCAGAACTTGGATTGTTTCTTCTCATATAAAATCTGTGGAATGTGATGTATAGAAAACAACCCCGACTCTAATGCCACGGTAAACTAATCCAGTATCTTTTTTATTTAAAAAGGTTTTCACAGATTTTTCAGAAATAAAAATTTTTAGTAATACTTTTTTTGGATAAAAATGATTATGAACCACTTACAATTCAATTTCTACAAAAACGCTGCATAGGTAGCAGATTCATGTAGTTAACTAGGGGCAGGATTTTACATGAGTTTCCCATAAAAGTTTTGACTGTGTAAGTGCAATGGTTACAATACTCTTGACATGTATTAATACAGCCATTACAAAAAGACACTGTGGTTTGATGAAGCAGTTTCTTTGTGGGTAAATATAGTCCTGTACTATAAGAATCTTCTCAGTTTGTGACAATTGCTTCTGGTTTATGCTAGTCCAGCAGTACAAAGAAATAACATGCTAACTTGTAATAGATATAGTCTAAAAATAAAATGCAAAAAGAAGAAGAAATCACTTAAATATTTAAACAGTATTAGACATAGTAGAATAATTTGATTTCAAACATTTTTTCAAGGCCCAGGACAGTGTGTTCTTGATGTAAGATATTTTTTTAACCACAATAAGTAGGTTGTAGGATTTGCGTTGGAGATACCATATGGAAAGCACTAATTTAATGGGAAATGATAATCTGTGAAATGGATTCATGATTCATGAGTCACAATGCACAATAACACATGCCAGTAATTTACTAAAATACAGTGTGCATGTATGTATATTAATTTACACATGTGCATATATGCAAATTCTTTGTTATTTAGTTGTTGTTAGAGTCCTAACAGAAATACAATCCTTTTTTTAATGTAAGGAACAGCACATTTAAACATGAGGACAACTGGCCATGTGTTGGGGTTTGTGCTCATAAGAAATAGTAGCTATAAATGGGGAGCATGGATAATCTCTATCTACACTTGTTCATTGCGTAGATTATAAATACTTCCAAAGTTCAGCCATTGGAACATATTTTTACAAGCAGAGATGTCAGAAGGAGGATCTGAGAAAAAAGTTTTCTGATGACATTTCTTGGTAAACTGAAATAAACATACCTCATTTAGAAACTAAAGCAAAATATGTCAGTCCAGCCATTTGGTTGTATTGATGCCTTCTTTATGATGAAATGTTATATCCTTTATAAGTAAAAAAAAAACAATATTGTCTTTAGTTGGTCCTGAGTGAATGTTTTACTGTAATTAAAATCCTTATTTTACTCTTCTGGAAATACAGACATTTATCAAGCTAAGAAGAGGCTTTTTGTTTTCTAGGAAAAAGTAACTTAGCGTTGAAGGGGCCTCTTTGTTACTGAGATCCAAGGTATAATGATAGCTGATAATATTTGTGAGAGATGGAAGCTCTTCAGTGAACCTACATGCTGAATCATTAACAGACCCAATTAGCTCCTCAGATGATTCCCCTTTAGTCATCACTCAGAGAACAGAAATCATGAAAGCGGGGAGAGGATCACAACTGGGTCTACTGCAAGGACAAGAGATAAAATGGTGCTGGATCTTGGCTGAAGTCTCAAAGGACATAAGTGAATGGATTTTAGTAAAGGCTCTCTTTAATGAACCTATTCAGAGCTGAAATCAATGTGTGATAATACCACAGAGTACCATACTGTGGTGAGTGGGAAGAGCACAGTGAGGGGTATCAGCATAGGGGTGACTAGTACCTAGAGGCAACAGCATCATGATTAGAGGGAATGGTGCAGCTGGGAGCAGCAGGCAGGAGCATCAGCCTGGTGAGAGGGGGTGGTGGTTCACCTATGCATTTGTGATTAGAGGTTGTGGCAGTTAGAAATTGTGATGAAGTAATATCAAGGTATCTCCACACGTATAGGCATTATTTTATGATAAAAGATGTATGGGAGTCTGTCTGCATGCCCACTAGGATAGTACTGAGTATTAAAAAAAAGCTGAGTTACATTATTGAAAAGGTACAACCTGGAGAAATGCTTGCAGTGTAGATAAAGTGATAGTGTGAAAAAAACCCAAAGGGCAGCCAACTCACAGAATTATGGCCTTTGAGCTGGTGGCTTCTATTCTGGAGCAAAATCTTAAAATTATGACAGATAGCTTAGAATTCAGTTTTAAGAAAAGAAAAGGAAAGGTAGCACTTAGTAGGTGAAGAACAGAGAACAAAGCAGAATGAGAAGATTTCACCCTCTTACAAGGCATCCCCTTACAGCCACTGATAGGAGTCAGGATGCTCAGCTTGATGGGCTGTTCTTCTGTTTTCATAGGCTCACAGCTGGGTGAGAAAAATTAATCAATGGTCTTATGCCTACTGTTCGGCAGGGCTGTGCTTTCCCATCGGATAAACACTAGCTTCATTTATTGCTGCTTTGTTTTCCATAAATCAATGCTATGGCACTTTTCATACCTTTGGTTTTAACTGCATAGATATGGATTTGGCAAGAAAGGAAGTGACTATTCAGGGGATCACAGTTGTAGATCCACAGCCATCTGCTGTCCACCACAAACTGGCCTGATACCTGCAACATCTGAAAGAGGTGCTACAGAAATCTGAATTTTAAAGGTGTTTACACAAGTACGTGTTAAAAGCTTGCAACTTTTCTTTCAAACCACTGAAATATTGTTAGATAAGAAAGTTATAATTAAATGCTAATAAAATTTATTTACTGTAAAACCAAGGTGAATTCTTGGTCTGTTACCAGCTAGCTTCCTTGCAACTCGGAATGTGCCTTTATTGAAAAATTCATTTTAATGGCACACAGGCACAGTGTCCAGACAGTGGACTTTCAGATTTTCTTTTTCCTAAATAAATACAGTATCCATTAAAAATCTGGATTAAGAGGAAATACATTATTTTCTAAAACATTTAAAATTTATCTATTTCCTAGTTCACAAAATCTCAGCTAATAAATATGAACCATTTCAATGAGAGTCAATATTAATGACAACTGGATTTGTCTAGATTTATCTTTCAAGTGTAGTCACTTGCATGCACTATTCAACATCTCAGATGAGTGCAGGGTAAGTGGAGTAATTATTAACATCTTGATCGGCCTCTACCTGTTTTTGTGAAACCTGCTGGCACTTATTCCTTTGATTCCCCTACCACACTGCTAAATTTGGTTAAATTTATGCAGTAGGTTTAAAAGCTACTTGGAATGGAAAGAATTTTGGCAGAATTTTGTACAAGCTTCTTTCCTTGGAGGAACCAAGCTAAAAACCAGACATTCCCTTTGCTCATTCTGAACAACCCTCTGACACAGAGATTATTAATTAAAAATACAATAGAGATGATAGGAAAATCATAAGTACTTCTGTTCATACTCTTTTGTTTGCACTTGTTAGATGGTATTTGACTTCATGAATAGTCCCTCAGAAAGCATGCTGGCATCAACCATTTGTATAAGACACTGAGAATCTGCCTTTGTGTAAGAGAAACATGACTCTCTGCAGCCGTCTAAATCATATCAATAAAAATGAGATTACAGAGTTGAAACCCTTAAAGGGCTAATGTAATTGGCAAAATTCCTGGAGATTTTTAATAAGACCAGCATTTCACCATAGTTGTGTTGGCTCTTCTTGATTTTCAAATAAATTACAAAGCACTCCCATTCATGTTTTTGTTGACTTCTCCTAAGTATTTATGAACAGATTAGGACAGACATTTTCTGTACTTGTTGCCTACAAAGTGCCTGCAAGTTTTATTTATTTCAGTAATTCACTGTCCATTTTAATGGTGTGTGACTGGCTATCTTTTCCTCACTGGGTAGATGTGTCTTCTTAACAGAGACAAGTAATCAGTGAGTAGCAAGTAATGCACTTAATAGGGATCCACAGCACTATCTTAATTACCAAGATTTAAACAATTAGCTGTCAGTATAATTTGAGAAGGGAAAAAATTAAGATGCCATGAAAAGCAAAAATGTATTTCTTCCCAGAACTTTTCTTAACCTGACTACTTCTGAAAATAAGTATGCAATACTCTCCCTTTGTTGTATTTTATTACATCTCTTGTTCAGAAGCTTCCCATTTTATTGTTCAAATCTTGTATTTTTCTCATCTTTATGGACTTTCACATATTTGCCATTATTGCTTTATGTACTTGTAATGTTTATGGACTCACATTACATACAATCTCAATTTATCATTATCATTTGCTGTTTTAATCATGATGTATTATTGTAAAAGTGGAAGATAAAATCTTGGCAGAAAAGCTACCTGTTTACAGTAAATTGAACTTTTTTTGTTGCTTTTGATGTTCAAATAATGCATCTTTTATAATTTTGTATTTAATAAATGTCTGAAGGTAGCATTTTAATTTTACCTGCCACTGGCATTTTCTGGAAGCCAGGTAGTGAGACAGATCAGGAAGAACAAGCTGTTATTTTCAAGGAATGGTAGACAAGTAAAAATAACATCTAACTGCCAGTGATGTCTCTTCAGATAGTAACACACATTATCCCCTGGCTATATTATTATGCTTAAGACACTGGCTGAGTCCTTAGGGAGATCCTCCAGAGGTTCAAGACAGTGGTTTTGCCTCTGGTATCACACAGAGCACATGTCAGATACATGTCACCTCTCTCCCTGTGCTGCTGCTGGCAGTGGCAATGCCTTTCATACCCCGAGCTGGTTTACAGTCCTTTTCAAATCATGCCTGGTGAAAAAACAAGGTTTGAACAGCAGGTGAGGGAAAGGGGAGCACAATGAGAGCAGGTGCTGTCACAGCAGCCAGCAAAGCCAGGTGTGCACCCACCGTGGCACCACCTCACACCCAGCCTCCAGATGGCAAGTGCCCCCTCCCAGTGTCTCCAGCAGCACCCGCCATCCATAGCCCCTGATAGGGAGCCTGGAACTGCCAACATCGCTTTTCTGTGGAGAATATGAAATACAGCTTGTCTGCTTGTCTTTGTAGAGGGGAAAAATAAAGTGCCTAAATTAATTTATAAAACAAACAAAAAAGTCAATACAATTGTCAGCAAACATGACCTTCACTATTTTTGAAGTCAGCCAACTTTTGAAGTCAGGCACCATCCAAGCAGTGATACAAGGAGAGGTGGTTTTGTGCCTGCAGTACTGGGAGTTGGGATGCCTTCCCGAATCTCTCTGCCGGCTGCAGGCACCAAGTTTAAGCCTGTTTTCTGTCATCATGTCTGTAAATGAAGACAGATGTATTATGCTGTCGCTGCAGGGAGCATACAAGGGTGATGTTGGGTCTTCTCTCCCAGGCAGAGAGCAGCGTGGCACAGCCCAGGGAGATCTGGCCTGCCATGGCACCACTGTCCCACTGCTGCCTGCCCTGCTAGGCCCTGCCCTGGGGGTACTGAGGCTTCTGAGAGTGAGCATGGCCCAGTAGGGTTATTGTGGAACAGCCTCATCCCAGGGGCTTGGCTGCTTCCAGGCGCCATGTCCAACTGCACATCCTCTCCAGGTCAGTGCTCCCTCTTGGGCTGCATTCCTCAGAGCTTTCTGTGTGACTTTGGCTTTCTCTTTTTTCAGCTAGACTGTTGGTCAGAGCATAGTGCTAATCACATCAAGGTCACAGGTTTGAGCCCGCGTGGGTCATTCACTTGAGAGCTGGGCTCAATGATCCTTGTGGGTCCCTTCCAACTCAGAATATTCTGTGATTCTATTACTTGAAAATGGGTCAGTGTTCATATGACAGCACAAACAAGATGGCTGCCCCATCTTTGCCACCTTGACCATGTTTATAAATGTGTGGAGAGGCACAGGGGTACTTCGCCCAGGGATGGTGGAGCCTATCCTCACAACAGGAAAAACCCCTCTCAGATGTGTTTCATGCTTAAGCCCAGCTCACCACTGTCCTTGGAAGAGGAACCCCAAAAGCTCAGGATGCCATTGCGATTCTGCATCACTCTGTTCAAAACGCCAGCACAGACTGTTAAGTCCCAGTTCTCTCTGACATCTTGGAGACTGTAATTTAGCAGGTTCTGTGTCCATTAAACACATGCCTTACTGATATCAAGTAGTGGAAGTGGAATTCTACCCTGAGTGTCATGCAAGCCTTGCAAGTATTTATTACATCCACACTGTTACTTTACCAGATAAGTCTGTCATCAAATAATTTTCAACAAGACCTGTTTCCAGGATACTACAGCAGTTATGCATCTAAACTCTTTTGAAAACATGCCAGGTATCTATCTGAATCTTTGTGCACCACATATCTATAAAATCTGGATTTCAGTCTCCTATTATAGTGGAGATTCAGTTGTATGAGGTGTATTTTTAGCTTTTTATTGGTGATCATGAAGTCTCCCAAGAACCTATTATATGAAAAACAAAATTAAACTATGTTTTAAATGCATCAGCATCCCCTAACCCTTACTATTAATTACAGATAATGAGCTAACATTGTTAGACATTTATTGAATTCTATTTATACAACACACAAAATGACTAAAGTAAATAATAAAACAAAATGTAGAAAACCCCAAACTAAAACAAGCGAACAAAAAACAACAAAACAAACCCAAACAAACCAAATTCCAGCCTTATATCACATTTAGCAATTGATTTGGAAGTGCCTATAAGTGTTTTCTCTTTGGTTGACTCTGTTCAAACCAGAAGGAAGAATTAATTAAAATTTATATGTGAAAAAAATAGCTGAGAATTTTGCTTGAAGTTTATGAAGGTCATGATGTAGGTCAGACTGACATAAAGCCTCGTCTTCAAGGTACTTGACCACATGAACAGTTTAAACTTCGTATTTAATTATAGATTAGTAATCCTGTAAGTCACGCTTAATTTATCACTCCTGAAATATTTCTTGAATTCTTACTCAGTGACCAATATCTTACAAATCAGTGTGTTTGCAGAATGTATTTTTCAGTCTTGCTAGGCCAGACAAAAAAAAAAAAAAGCATTTAAGTTCAGAACTTAACTCGTGACCCAGTGTTCAGCCAGCACCTGATGTTCATGGCTTCTAAAACCTACAGGTTCCTCACCTTTTAAAGTCTTTGAGGAGCTACAGCACAGCTGCAGCAGTGTCTGGTGGGTACAACAGTGTGGTATCATTGAGAGACCCAGAAAATATGTGTGGGAAGTTCCATTTAAAAACATGAGACGCTTGCTATGCAGTTATATGTCAGAATTCAACAACAATAGAACTTTTAACTATATTCCTGTTTTGGTGGGGTTTTGGTGGGTTTTTTTTGGTTGTTTTTTTTTTGTTGTTGTTTGTTTGTTTTTTGGTTTTGGCTTTGTTTTTGGTTTTTATTTCCCCTAAAATGAAGCATTCCTAGCCCATATACTTCTGTGTAATATCTTTCTATAAACAGAACTGGAAGGCATTGGAGGCATTTTTCTCCACAGTCTGAGGTGATTTGAACTCAGATTTCTCAGCTTCTGAGGACATTTCTGTAGGGAAAAAAGAGGCAAGAAACAGAGATATTGTACAGTCTGATGGTTGGGACACTCAATAAATGCTGGGTCTCATCCTTCCTGCCATCATCCCTTGTGAAGCTTATATTAAACAGATATTGCATAAAATGCAGGAATGGACCTTGAAACAGGATTGTGACCAACAGCAACTTCCCTTCTGGCTGTGTCTGAAAAGAGATGAGTGAGCACTCTAAAAGGAAGGATCTCTGTGCCTCATCTGGCAGGCCTGTGTGTGCATTTCCTATCAGGGAACAAAGTACCTAAATGTTAAAACTGTTCTGTATGAACTGGGAAAAAATCAGTCTCCTATGCATTTCATGCATGACTGTAGCCCAAAACACCTTGCAATTGCCACACCCCCACGGGGACTCAGCCGTAATTAATATTAAGCAATGAGTGTAAACTTGATTTAGCCATAGCAAATCGAGGGTTAGTAAATCCTGTGCCAGCCACTGTGGTCATACAGGATGGGTATTTGTTAAACAAATAGTGCACTTTGTAATAGCATTTCTATAAGAATCTGTTATCTGTTAGTCCCTAGGTCCTTAAAAAGGTTAAAAAAAAAGGGGTTTTGTCATTGAAACCTCTCCCAGTGAAAAGAATTTTTAATAGTCTTTATAAGTAACAGGTTCCCTATTGGAGCACTAAATGTGCTTTTATTGTGTTTGCCTTTCCTCAAATACCCATCTGTAACAGCTCTGTAACAGCTCACAGACTTTGTAACCATATTTATGCATTTCACATCCAAACACCTCCTTGGGATTTTTTTCAGGTAAGACTTCTAATATTTTCAACATAGATTTAGCATAACTTGGAGGTCTAGCTTCTTCTATTGAGAAAGTGTACCAGATGATTAGGAAGAATATGATTGATAAGAGGGGTTTGTAGATGCTGTAAATCTGACTTTTCTTCTTTCCATTTTTGTTGCCTAAAATACCCCTTGGAAAAGTCACATTTTACCAAATAAAGTGTCTTCATTATTTTTTTTTTCAGAGCTTCTAAGTGTGCTTAAACCATACAGGTACTGTGGATGAAAAATGACAGGTTTGCAGGCAATTAGATATAATGCTTGTAAGTACAACTACTTCTTAATTTCTCCTTGTGCTGTTCAGGCTTTTTAGATTCCCATAGGAAGGACAAATCTACTTTAGTCAATAGATACCAGCCAGCAGAAAAGAAGAATTATAACCTACTGCTATTCCATCAGTTTCATTTCCTTCCTTAGGAGACTTGAGTATCCAGCCATATAGATCTTCACCTTTCAGTTAAGTCTATCTAAAGGTTTCTAAAGAGTTATGCTACAGCTTTCATTTCAGTTTTCACCTTTCTCTTCTTTTCATGTTAGGTCTCTGTAATAGCTCAAACAACCCTTTTGCTTGACAAGGAGTTAGTAAACTTACAGCTTTCTCCTAATGCACTGGGTTTGAAGTCTCCTCTTCCTTTAGTTTGCTAAGGTAGCTTATCTTTCTTAGAAGCTTTTCCTAGAAATCACTTCTTCTAGCTTGATGTTGCTATTTTTGTCCTTTGGCAACCACTGTCTATGTCAATGGTGACAATATTGTGGGAGAAAAAAACAAATATTCATGTAAGTTACCGAAAGGAAGCATCTGATATGGCAGTGTTGGAACAAGTGTAGTTTTTCACTTATTACTTCCTTTTCCACAGTGTCCATCATCATTTGTTTGTCATTAGTTGCCTAATTTAGAGTTTAACTGTGCTTGAACAGAGATTTTGGACAGAGGAGAGCTGAGTGTTAACATGATTCAGGCAGAATCAATATATCCTGAGCTTCTGTGATGTATACTCTCAAAGCTTCCTTTTAGAAAACATACTGACCTGCCTGTGAGGTTCTGCTCTAATTCTGCTGGAAGAAGTGGCATCAGCCATTGCTTCAAGCCATTAGTCTTCATTTGAAAGAGTGGGGGATGCATATCAATAGTTGTAATCACCTTTGTGGCATCAGGGAGGCAGAGCTGTAAAAAGTAAGTACTTTTGTAATGCTGATAGAGACAGGAGAAAAGAATTTTACTGTGTCCTCTGGTCAAGCTCTCTTAAGCCAACCAAATAAAATTACTGTTATCGGTCACATAAATTTTGAATGGGCCCTGAAATCACAGTTGTGGAACAGTTAATGTGAGCTGGTGGTTGTTGGTACTTTTGAACCTCTACCACTTAATGCATATTGGTATCATTATTTAAATACATGAATTCACTATTTGGATATTGAGATGATGAACATTTTTAGTACATGCTACATAGCCTGTGTAAGAAAGGTGCAAATCCTTCTTTTTTTTTTCTTTAACAAAATGATCTGCAATGGCATTAGAAATTTCACAACTTTTTTATCTTCTTGGTGTATGCACAGGAAAAAATAGAGAAAGGCTATATTTATTTTGATGGAAATACATACCTATAATGTCTTCTAAATAAAAGTATTTATTTGATATTTAAAGTGAACATCATCTGACAGTGTTCTAATTTTGTTGAAATAAGTTTAAAATAATGGTTAAAAAAACACCCTAACCTCACATACACCTGATTATGAGTGGAACAAATGGCTTTGCTACACATGCATGCATTACTATTTAAAGATTGGCCTTTTTGTACAACTGGAGGGCAACAGTTCCCATTAGCTGTAGAGAGCAGGTCAACACATTTTAAACATAATAAGTGTCTCTTCCAGACAGAAATCCTTGCTTTTGGAAACAAAAAAGAGTATTAGGATATTAGTGTACTGGCAAGCTAAATATCTAAAAGAAAAATCTATCCAGCTCATTATAGCAAGATTTCTCTAAATTAGCAGTAAAGAAGAAATTGTCTGGTTTGGGTGGAATAGATATTGAAAAAAACTGAATGAATCCTATGGCTGCGTGAACTCTTTTTGATTTACATTTAAGATTCTGTTGGATCTACACTGAGTGCCTTCCCATCACTACTTGAGGAACAGAAAGATAATATACAGAATCTCTTTTTTTTGTTAAGACCTACTGTTTGGAAATAAATTAGAAAGGCCTGAAAGGAAAAATTCATCTGTATGCTGTGTGCAATCATTAATCGTGAGAGAGGGAAGATAAATGAACCAAAACAAAGATATATTTTTTGAGGATGTTAAATCAGTAGTGAGCAAAAGGGGCAATTAGTAGTATTTTTCTAAGAGCAATTTAGATTAAATAGCTGCTGTATGCTATTTTTATTCCATGCCTGTGTTTTTGAAACCAAGGTAGAAAAAGACTGTAGCCTGTTGCAGGCATAATGCTCTAAACATTCATGTGCTATTAATAGATTAAGTGGGCAGGAATTTCCTACCCACTGCAGTTTTTCTCTATTTTATTGCTTCCAGTGGTTGATAATTTGCATTTTATGACATTTCATAATATATGCTTCCAATTAAAGGAAAATAGGATTTATTTTTCTTTTATGGACAGAATTAGTGTTGGTTTATGTGGTAAACATCCCAGCAAAATTTCCCCCTTGTTTCTGTGCTCCAGGTCTCTTGTCACATTCAATACTATTCTTTTCAGCATAATCTTCATTAGTTTAAAGTCTTTTGCTACAGTGAAAACCCTGTGCTCAAACTGCTTGAGATTTTTAAACACAGTTCATGTGTTTGGTCTTTTGTGTGCCTATTTGTAGCTTAAGCTAGTAGATTTGAATACTTATGCCACCATATTCATAATATTATACAACAGACATTGGGTAAAAAATTCTTTTTTCTGCATGGACAAGAAAACATAAGGGTGTTCCATACCAATTTCACTTCCACTAGTCCCCCTTATTGCTTTATGATGTTGCATCAGCAGTATGTTTAGTCATTAACACCTACAAAGACTAGAAACTTTGTGTTTGATAATCTTCTTGTATACCTCTCCATTTTAATTCCATAAAAGGCTTTAGCAAGTTACTGGTACAATCTCAATTACCAGTTTTCTTCTTCGTGTTGAGAAAGGCATGACTGGCATCATGACCACCTATTAAAATATGTCTCATGTTGAAGTACCCTCCATGCTGTAAGTTTGTAAAGCTACTGTACAGTCAGCCCTGGCCAATCTAGTCTGACAATCTTCTTGCTAAAGTCATTGATTGCATAAGAAATAACCAATTTTGAGGTAATAGTACAGGGCCATGTT
Source organism: Ammospiza caudacuta (assembly GCF_027887145.1). Lineage (NCBI taxonomy): Eukaryota > Metazoa > Chordata > Aves > Passeriformes > Passerellidae > Ammospiza > Ammospiza caudacuta. The sequence continues at coordinate 90,200,450 of NC_080595.1, read as the reverse complement.
GTTCTCAATATAGTATTAATATTTCCTCAACTGGGTCAGATCACTCTTTATTCAAATTATTAGAACTTCTGGTCTTATGTTGCTAAATGTGTAGGAAAAGAGGTGACTTCAGGCTGGATCACCAAAAATTGACACTTACATGTGACTATTAAAACGGACAGAATAAAAGTGTACCTGGAAATCTTCCAAAGCTTGACTGTTTTTGGTTCTCCAAACAAAGACCACAGACATATACCTTTAAGAAGATGTTAACACTGTGACTTGGCAAACACCAAAGTAGAGCAGATGTGATTTTTACAGGTTACTTGTGGCAGCACCCACTAGGTCAAGAATTTGGACAAGTTTAAAAATGTGAACTGCATTTGTGATGCTAAGAGCCCTGTGCAGACCTACAGATCTGCTACTTGCCCTCAATGTTCAAGTTTCCTTATGAGTTCTGTCACTGATTTCCTTTATGCCTTAAGGAAGCTTTTTTTTTTTCCTTACAAACAGTTTTAAGTAGTGAAGGAGGGAAAGCACAGTTTTGTTTTCTTCTCTAGATAAACTTCAAGCAAGTAATGGTGGATGAATTAGACAGTGTTAGTGATAAATAATGTCTAACTTTGGTATTTGTGAGCTCTGCAGTAAAAGAAAACCTGCCCATATGCACTGGGGGTGGAGAGAGAAGGTTTTATAACAGATTTAAAATTAGAAAACAAAATGGCCTGATTAACAGCAGTAGGAAGAGTTCTGCAGAGGATGAGGGGAGAAATTAACGGATGACATTCAAAGGCAGCTGTGAAGTATGAGAAGCTGCAGTACGTGGAGGTAGTCAAATCTAGCAGTACAGAGAGTTCTGAATGATGCTGGAATAAATCAAGAAGTCTGGGTAGGGGGATCTTTCAAGTGGTGGATCATAGCTAAAAGGTGGATCACCTGTGCTTACACAAACAGTAAGCCAGTAGATTCCACCCTGAAGCAGAGCACTATATTAGTATTAGAAGGAGGTGATATTTAGGGAATGTGTATAAAGATATTTCAAGCAAACTGACAATGGTTTTAGCATGTGCTGAGTTTTTTTTGGAAACAGAACCCCACCATTTTACAGTTCATAAAGCAAATGCAATTCACCCACTTGCTATTTCCATCTGAGATTCTATCTTTCCATGAATTTGACTTACCATGAAATAAGGGAAGGATAGAGGGCCTTCACAAATGTGCTTTCTAACGGTTAGAATTTGGATACACAGTGCAGGGAATGTGGAGAGGCGGTGTTGCAGAGCTGCGGTACAGAAACTTCAGCCTTAGTCAGGACCCCAAATGAGGCCTTCCTGCAGGCAGCTTTCCAGCAAAGGATCCACTATGGCAATAAAGTGGACTGCACCTTTTCCTTTTGATGCCCCAGATCTACTCTTATCTGTGCCAACAGCACAAGGAGGCAAAATGGCATGCTAATCTCCAAAACAGGTTGAGAGAGGAAAGATGCAGGTGATTACAAGGCAAAACTGAATGTACACAGACACAGTGTAAAGGCCTCTTCCTTTGTAAATGCATTATGACTTTCAGTGGATAGACATCCTACCAATAAATTCTGTCTTTACAGCAGAACTGTAGGAAAAACAGTAATTTTTTGTGATACACCACTCTGGCTTCTAGTGAAGTATTCTGATGAATGTTGGTGAATCGAGTCTACCTCTCCAAAGAGGTTATCACTGCTAATGACAGGAGAAATCATACAGGTTTTTTTCATAGTAGGTATGATTAAGTAAACCAAGAAAATAGATCGTTAATTAGAGAATATTAAACCCTACTATGAAATTACATCTGCTTTGTTTTCCTATATGTAACCATACCTAACCATATCTAGCACCTAAATATGGATGCATTATAACAAATTTTTCTTGGTCATGAGTATATTCCTCCTTGATATCCAGTATCATTAATTTTTGATTATTAAAGGAATAGCAATTTCAATTATTCTGGCTATGAAATTAAAATTATATTCATCCCCACCTTGCCTTTTTTTCCCCACCTTAGGATTTCCCATTTGTTTCTTTCCCTTCTTTTCTCTCTAGAAAATATAGATTTTATATATGAATGCTAATAAAACTTGATTAAGAATTCAGAAGCTTTTTTTGCCCCCAAGTTACCTGAAGACATTCAGTTGATCCCGATTCATGAAGGCAGATGGACTTAAGTTCAGCCAAGACCAGTAAATAACTACCTAAAGACTGAAAGAAAATGTAGTTTTGCTTTCCTTGTGCTTTAACTCTGTTAAAAGTAGCTACAGGAAAGACAGTGTTTCTGTGGAAATGAAAACAAAAAGAAGGTATTTCACTGTACACATTATCATGAAGGTGCTCTTAATTGTTTATTCAAATGCATTTAGAAGCTCTTTTTCTATTGTGCATCTTCACCATTTTTGCATCTCTCTTTCAATATTTCACTACTATTTTCTAAAAAATCAATAGAATACTATGGCTTACTATTGAGTATCCCAATGCAATCCAAATATTGTGACTATATCTTTTCATTCAAACATTTTCATCAGATACCTTTCAAGTTCAACTCATAATCAGAGATTCAGTTGTAGATATTAAGTCGTTGTTCAGCCTATCTAACCTTCTGTTTTGATTTATTTGATTATCAGAGTAATTCTTATGTTGCTTAATATATTCAGTTGAGATAGGATATTTAAAACTTCAACAATGTAAATGGTTTCATTATTTAAATAAAATCCTATTTTAAAGGCAGTAAAATTTCCATATTGAACATATATATTAGGCATTTCCTTCATTTTTAGATGTTGAATGTTTCATACAAGGGCCATAATTGCTTTGTATATTAATATTATTCCATACTTTTTTCATTATGAACATTTAACTTTGGCTTGTCAACTGCTATCTCAGTTTTGTATTTTGTTAAGACACGTTCTGTCTGCATTAATATGCTGGTGTCAGCAGACCATGATTTTAATCATTTTGCAAGTTATTTAAAGATTTATGTTATTACCAGTAACAGGAAAAAATTTAGAGTTACTTTTTAGAAATAGGCTGCTAGAGAATAATTTTTGAGAATGTGACTTGTCCAGATTGCCTTTCATCCTTTTATTTTTCAGAAGAATTATTTTTATGACTAAAGCTTATTTTTAATTCTGGAGTTTTTCCATGTTAAAAGTACACAGAGAAATTTGGCAGCAAAATATGTCATGTCATATTGCACATACAACTGAAATTATTTTTTTGGCTAGTTTAACTAGTTGTTCTGAGGCCTTATGGTTTTCAGGTTTTATGAAGTTTCTCTGGTATGGGGCTCTCAGTTCCTGAGTTTTACCACTTGAATCAACTAGATCTGAGTAAAGATTTCTCAAAAAACTGGAGATGGGATTGCAAGTGTAAACCAGCACTGTAACTCACCAAGACAGAATTGCAATGGTTGTCTTTGACTGTCTAAATGGCAACCCACTTTAAATAAAAGACATTTGCTTGGCTTAATATTGAATACTTTTTCACTAAATACTTAGCAGCATCTGAAGAAATAAACTGACATGGTCTGTTATCTACATTTACTTAGAACTCAGTAAAAGCTTAGAGTTGTATGTAACCTCATAATGCATTTAAATATAAAGAATATGTAGTGGTACACAACAATTTGCATAGCTGTTGTGATGAAGACGACAAAGCATTTGGAGGAAGCTTTATTATACAGTATGTATCTTTTTCAATTTGACAATGATTTCTCTGCAGATTATAAATCACTGTTGTAGAAATCAGAATCCCAGTACTCCAAGGCAGTAATAACCTCCACACATTGATTCTCTAAATATGAATTTTTTTGTTCTTTACTGTAAATGCTGTTTTTAGATAATTGTATATAGCACAGCTGTAACTAACATGATGAAAATGTAGTGATTCTGTCATTTCTTAGAAGGTAAATCCATACCTCATTCATGGCTGATGCGTATTTTTTTTTATCCTGGAAGCAATCCTCCCTGTGTTTAGTGACAGCTGTGCTGTTACCCACCTGTAGTATTTAGGTAGTGAATACTTAGTATCTCCTCACTTGCCATCAACTCAAGCTGAACTGAACCTTCTGTCTACGTTTTCCTTTCTAATTCTATTATTTTCTACTTTGTGTGAAACTGCATAGTAAATATTCCACCATCTTTGGATGGCATTCCTGTAGCTCATACAGTATTATCCAAGTAGAAGTCCTTACCCAAAGCTGACAGCAACTTCAAGTACGAACAAGTAGAGAAATCTGCTAGGGGAACAGGTGCTTTGTCCTTGTAACTCTGCCGGAGCAGAGTCTTTGGAATCTGTGTGCATCTGGATCACCACACAAAGTTCGAGCTGGTGTTGCAGAACCGGCGGGCTCCGTGCGGAGCAGTGCCCGTGCCCAGCTCGGTGCGGGTTCGGGGCCGTGCCCCGCTCGGTGCGGGAAGGGCCCGTGCCCAGCTCGGTGAGGGTTCGGGCCCTCACCCAGTTCGGTCAGGGTTCGGGGCCGTGCCCAGATCGGTGCGAGAAGCGGCCCGTGCCCAGCTCGGTCAGGGTTCAGGGCCATGCCCAGCTCGGTGGGGGTTCGGGAACGTGCCCAGCTCGGTGCGGGAAGGATCCGTGCCCAGCTCAGTCAGGGTTCGGTCCTGTGCCCAGCTCGGTGTGGGAAGGGTCCGTGCCCAGCTCGGTGCGGGAAGGATCCGTGCCCAGCTCAGTCAGGGTTCGGGGCCGTGCCCAGCTCGCTGAGGGTTCGGGGCCGTGCCCAGCTCGGGTCGAGAAGGGGCCCGTGCCCAGCTCGGTCAGGGTTCAGGGCCATGCCCAGCTCGGTGCGGGAAGGGGCCTGTGCCCAGCTCCGTGCGGATTCGGGTCCGTGCCCAGCTCGGTGAGGGTTCGGGGCCGTGCCCTGCTCGGTGCGGGAAGGACCCGTGTCCAGCTCGGTGCGGAAAGGGACCGTGCCCAGCTCACTCAGGATTCGTGTCCGTGCCGAGCTCGGTGCGGGAAGGGCCCGTGCCCAGCTCGCTGAGGGTTCGGGGCCGTGCCCAGCTGGGTGAAGGTTTAGGCCCGTGCACCTCTCGGTGAGGTTTCGGGGCCGTGCCCAGCTCGGTGCGGGAAGGGCCCGTGCCCAGCTCAGTCAGGGTTCTGGCCCGTGCCCAGCCCGGTGAGGGAAGGGCCCGTGCCCAGTTCCGCGGCTCTCCGTGCTCCTCCGGCGGGGCCGGGGCTGGGCAGCGGCGGCGGCTCCTGCCCGCCGTGGGCAGTAGATGGTGCTAGATGAGAAGTGAAGGTGCCGCTCGGGAAGCCTCCCGTCAGAAGCTGCCGCTCAAAATCAGGATTAAACACTCGGCGGTTTCCGTGTGTGTTAGGATCTTTAGGATAGGAACGCTGAAAGTTGAGTGAAAGTTGAGATGGATGAACTTGAGGGTGGTTAACGAGTGAGAGATAAAACTTCAGTGGTTTCCCAAATACTGTTTCTGTAGCGATGGAAGGTTGCAGGACTCAACAAGGCAAGGCTGTCTTTGTCAGTGAGAGAGAAAAGAAGATGCAGGCATAGCACAAAACGGTAGTGCTCCAGAGCAGATTTGTTTGAAACAGCACTGTCAGCTTGTATGTCGCTGATTGTGTGTCTGGGCATGACTGAAAGCCTTATGTCTTCAGATTAATTTACCAATATATAAAGGTAAAACCTCCCAGCCAAGTGAGGAGTAGTTTGTATTCTAATTAGACAGCTGTAGGAAAATAACAAACAAAATATCTTTCTGCCTAAAATCTTGCTGATTAAATTATATGGCACAAGTGTATGAAACAATGTACATTAATAGTATTCGCTTTCTTTATGGGTTAGAAGTAAAATTGCAAGAATTCCTTCAAAACCAGTGATCCCAATTGCTGTACAGTGGCACAACTTCAGAAAATAAAACAGTCTGTATATGTTTTATTATTGGCTTGCCTTTTGGTTTTGTTTTTCTTTTCATCATCTCCAAACTTGATACCATGTCTGGAGCATTTAATCATCCTTGGCAATAAAATTTTGGATGAAATGTGGAAAAAACTAGCTTGGTAAGAGATGTCTTTATATTATTTTACCTATAAAAACATTTATCACCTGTAAAATCAATCTTTATATGTGCACTGAAGGATAAAATGAAAAGAAACTTCTTCATGAAGTTAATTATCTCCTGAAGCTTTGTAGCTTTCTGATGGTATAATACACAATTAAATTATTCAGAATTGACAGTGTTTAGTCAAAACAGGAGTACTGATAATCTACAGCAGCAGCTGCTTTAGAAAATATAAGACACATTGAAATAAGATAAATTTTGTGTGTGCTTTCCTTGAAGTTGGGTGTGTCAGTACTTGCGGAAGCAAACAGATAATACTGAACATGGGTATAACATGTTTTAAAACCATAATGCATGAAACATTAGGATTCTAGAATGCAGTACTTTCTGCGTCACCTGTAATATAGTAGCTGTTATCCTGAACTAAAATTCGACTTGACTTTGGCAGAACAAGATGCTCTCAGACTCTAATAAGGTCATGACTGGATGCAGTTCTACATAGACACCAGTTCTATAATGCCTAATAGTTATATACACTGTCTAAATGCATAGTTCTGTGCAATCTATATTTCAGGGCCACATCTGAAAAAGGTTTTATAATGTTCTTCTCAGTGGAAAAGGTGTGTTTCTAAAATTTGGTAAGGTAATCTTAAAGTAGGATGTGCAAGAAATAGCACTGAGCTGAGAGTCCACTTTGTTAGTATAAAAATTATAATAATGGGCAGAACAAATCTTCAGTCTGTGACTTATGGTCTTTTGAAAGGATTCTTGACCTTTTTTACAAGAGCCTAAGAGGTTTTATAGTCTGCCCTGCTCTTGGCGTAGATTTATTTCAGCTTTCTACTTGCTTCTTCAGCAGTGTCTCACAGCATCCTACTTGTTTACTTGGGAGAGATGATAGGAAGATATTTCTGCTTAAATACTTTTTAAATGTATCAGAATTTGTGGGGGAAAATGTAAACACATCAGTGAAAATTTTTTTCCCAAACATTTCCTTAAATTTTTTTTCTCTGATAAAACATTAAAATGACAAGTACATTTGCACAGCCCTTCTCAAAATCATTTCAGCAATCATTCCTCAGAAAAGGAAGCTACACTCATAAGGGGGAGAGGGAGGAGGGAATGCAAGTCATAGCTATAAAATGGATATTCTTTACATGCTGACTTATTATGACTGCAGTCTGCATTAGATGATATTTTTGTGGGCAAGATACTACTCTATTAGTCCTGCATAATGCCAAATGTAATAACACTCAGAATTACCTAATGGAAAGGTTCCTTATTGAACTGTGCTTTAAAAATGGTTACATTACATGTAAAGAATTGTAGAGGAGAGAGATAGATGAGAAAGAGGGAATGTGACATTTTGCTTTTACCTTCCAAGATAAACAGATTAGTTGATTCCTAATATGTTGTCTGAATAACAAAAAGTGTAAGCTTGGCTACAGTACAGGTAAATAGAAATAATTTCACATCCCAGAGGCCGTGGGTTTTATGTATGGAAAAAAAAATTAAAATAAATCTTCCCAAATTTTGTCTTACATTCAATAGCTGCAGACATGACTGTTGCCTTGAAGATTTATAACTAGATTATGATCAGACTTTAAGGCAAATATGCATATGTCTTATGCAATGTCTTTATAACTCCTTGGAAAAACGATGTAATAGCAATCATGTCATTTCTTGGGTCTGCTGTAAAGATAAGTTGTTTGACTGAATTCTTTTTGAGTAGATTGAAGGTTTATGCCAGGTATAATTTTCAGTGTTAGAGGATTTAGCTGGTTGCTGTACTTTAATTTTAATAGAGGCCGTATGGTTCATCTTTAATGTCTGAACTGGATGTGACAAATTCAGTGGGGAATGCTTGAGAAAAGTGAAGATCAAATACCCTGTTAAATAATACAATAGGAAGAAACAGCTGCAGCTAAGAAGTGCCTTACCCACTGGCAGTTCTAGGTGGAACAGCAATTGTAATTTTGATGATTTTTAGCTAGGAAAAACTCTAGTTTGTTACTTTAATACTTCACAGACTGTAGAGCTGTCCCTGTTCAGTATTTCTTTTGAGTTTGCTGATCACATTGAGTAAGCTTTTATTCCTTATCAGTATTCCAACTTCTGAATATCTTTAAAAAGGACCCTTGCAAAATTTACAATATTGACTCAGTAAACTTGCCCTGAAGGACCAACCACTTTTTCATTTCTACAAGTGTTGGTGTTACATGAAAAATAAAGATCTGCTTATATTGAGAAAGTGTCTGTTATGCTGCCCTGAACATTTTCAAATAAATGCAAAATAGCAATGCGGTCACCATGTTTTCTTGCACCAGCCTACAATTTCAAGTTCTTAGACTTGATAGGCACAAGGAAGAAACCCCAGGCAAACTTTACTTTATGAAGTAAAAAACTTGGATTTTCTTCTTCTTACTGCAAGTTACTATGAGAATGCCTGCCAAAATAATTTGGAAATCTTGTGAAATTTTCTGCAGAGAAAAGTTTTTCTGCATTGTTTCAGACAAAAAAATCTGCTGTAGTAAGGATATCTGTTAAGTTGCAGAATTCAGAAATACTTTCTGGGCTTGAAACCAAAGGCTTTGCAATTTAGTGTTGAAATGTATGGCAGAATCATCTTATACATTCACCTTGGAACTGTATATTTGGACCAAATCCTTCCTCTAAACAACTCTGAAACCAGAGCTAGGGCTGTACACACAGCACTCACATGTAATTATTTTGATGTAACCTAAGGTGATTTATATTTCAGAGCAAGCAAACGCTAGCAGGTGTTACATGAAGCAACACCTGTAGAAGTAACCTACATGAAGTACCCTGGTGAAAGATGGTGTTGTACCTCTGAAGCACTGATGAATTCTCCACAGCATTCCTCTGAGCTAGAGGAATGGTGCCTTTTGCTAGAGAGGAGCTATGGTACCGAAATATCTGAAGGGTGTTCCACATCCCAAGTACATTCTCTATTCCATCTGCCACACAAATATTTCTCCTGCTAATGCTGAAGATAAAATAGGAACCAATTAGGAGTCTGGATGTACTCTTAGGATTGACTCTTGCCATGAGTCTCCAGTAGGAGGCCAAAAAGATCCAAGGTCCTCTGAATCGTGTTCCCATATCTAATTCTAGAATTTGTCTTCCTTGTCTTCTTTATCACATCTTTTCAATGTGGAAGTATATATTTTCTGTAACATTTTTGATAATGAGATTGCCCTGCAAATCTGAATGTGCTTTTAATCAGGTGCAATATTATTTTTATCCTCCTCTTAAAAGTTGACTCTGTATAAATTCTGCCTACATTCTTCCAGAATTCTTCAGCTGCTTCTAGAACATGTTGACCTATTTATAAACCAATAAAACTCAAAAAGAAAAATGCTTAACACATCATGAAATTACTCAAACTGTCCTTTTACTTTTCTCAGTTGTGCATATATTTGTTCCCTTTTAAGCATAAAACTTTTGCATGTTGATCTTTCAGATGGTTATAGATTTGAAAGATTCAGAGATCAGAAAATCAAACTGATTCAGTCCAAGGTGTTAGCAGAATAAATATGGCTTAGGTTTAACACCATGTGAGCCTCTCAGGATAACTTATAAAAATACATAGAAAAGAATTTGGATCCTTTTATTAATAATTTTTCTAACTGAGACCTCAGATCCAGCAAATCTGTAAATGAAAATCTAATTAAAAACAAAAATCTGAAGTATATTCTATGTTTGAGCAACCTTTGTGCAATTCCATGCTGGTTATGGGATATCCAGTTGGTAGCCCAGTTTCTGGGATATATGAAAAATAATATTTAATCACAGAAAACTGTTTTAATGGATTTTTATTTCCCCTTTTTTGTTTTAAACACTTGCAAAGTTTAAACAATTGCAAAAGGAATAAAGGAAAAACTATACTTCTGCCTTTAACACATATGGTGGCTGAACCTGAGATTTTCATGGTGTCAGAAAAGACATTTAAATTTCTCTGGAAAGGCTGGACTCTCTGCCTCAGACTTATGATCTAATCCAGACATATAAATGATGGGAAAAAATACTGGTCCAATAGTGTTTTGCTACTCTGCACAGTTATTACTATAAGTTACTCTTATTTCTAACCTGGGATTACTAGTCTTGTTGATATTAATATACCAGTTGCAATCAGGCTAACAGTCATAGTCAAAATTATCTATTTATTACCAAAAGAGCCTGATTAATAATAGAAAGTTTTTTCTTTCCAAGAAAAGCAAAAGGTTCAGCTATCCATGAGATGCTGTCTTGTCTCACTGGCTATTATAAACTAAGTGCTTTTCAAAACTCAGTAACTTTACTGTTTTCTCACTCACTATACATTAAAGTATATAAAAGTAGCCCAAAGTACATCCTATTATTTAGTAGTGTTTTAAATCCCCGATTCTTCACCAGGAGGTTTATGATATTAATAACGGAGGTTTCTTCTTCTGTTCTTGGGGATTTTTTTGTCCATGGGGGTTTTTGTGGGTTTTTTTATGGTCTTATTGGACTAAGATTCTGTGGGTTTATCTCCAGAATTTTTATTTTATTATCTCTCAAGGTGCATTTATAGTAATCAGTAACTGATTAGTAATAAGTAACTAATTATGTCTTTCAACCCTCTTGGTCTCTAGAATAAATCTGTTCCTGTACCCTCAAGGTCTCTGCTGTCAGCCTGTGCTTATGGGTCAGTGCACAATTTTATCGTTCCAAGGCCACTTCTGATTACACTAAAGCTAAAACCAAATTAGGCAGTAGTAACAGATAATTCTTCTACACATATATGTCTTAAAGCTAAAGCAAGCTAAAACAAGAGAAACTGAGATAATATGAAGTGCCCTGAGACCTCTGTTATTAATGCAAATCTTTTTGCCTGTTACAAGTAATGGCAATACCATATTTTTTGGGCTGCAGTATCACAGAATCACAGAACATGCCAAGTTGGAGGGGACTCGGAAGGATCATTGAATCCACGTTAGCCCTGCAGAGAGAGCCACAAGAGTCACACCATGTTCTCAAGAGCATTGTCAAAACACTTCTTGAACTCTGTCAGGCTGGTGCTGTGACCACTGCCCTGGGGAGCTGTTCCAGTGCACGACCACCCTCTGGTTTAAGAACCTTTTTCTGATATCCAAACTAAACCTCCCCTGACGCAACTTCAGGCCATCCATTTTGGATTCAGAAGCAATAGGAATATTCCTATAAAAATGTATCTGTAAAAATATGATTTTAGTATGGAATGGAACTTGTGCTTTGGGCTATTTTTATATATCCATATATATATTTAGCATGTGATAAACCAGTAAATTTACTGAGTTTTAAAAAGCAGCACTTATAGTTTATAATAGCTGCTGAGGGAAGACAGTGTCTCATGCGCTACTGAATCTTCTGCTCCCTTTCTTGCAATGAAAAGCTTTTATTGAATTATAATTTTGGTGAACATTAGCTTTATTTAGTAAAATTGTTCACATGCTACTTCAATTAGGTAATAATTTAAAGGTACAAAAATTCCTTTAGAATTCATTTCAAAATAATTGTGTGCTAAGCTATATTTTCATGAAATTACAAAAGATTAAATATGCAAGCCAGAACGATGTGAGTATGCATTTAGATGAGTAGGTGTTGTCAGAAAAATCAGTAGAATTGTTGTCCAGGGTGAGATCTTCGGGAGAGCAGAATTTTGAAATATTTTATATCTTGTGCACATCACCAACAGCCCCATATCCCATATGAGACCCACCTGACATTTCACCTTGTACCAACACACACAGAAGGTGAACTGATACAAGCATAAAGGACACCTCTATGAGTTTTGTGCTAGCAGGGACTGCAGAGCTATGCCTATGTGTAAAGATAATCCAATGTGAAATTACACCATTTTTTCAAGAAAAGTGTTACCCACATGACAATTATATCAAATACATTGCTAAAAATTACCACAAATTCAAAAGGAGATTGAATTATGGTTGCTATGGAAACTGTAACATGCAGCTTCCTGACTTGATGCGTGCAAAATTTCAGCATTAATATCATGCTGATACATATTTTCACTTTTTTTCTTCACTTGAATAAGTGAAGATGGAGGTTGTGTAAAATAATATATCCATTCAAGTTGTATAGCTCTGTCATGCCATCTAGTATTTTTTGTTAGCTGCAGAGTACATATAGAGGTTTACAGATGCTTTACCATATTTATGCTGCAGTGAAAAATTAAATTTTCTAAGCATATGTTTCTTAAAAAAGAAGGAAGATGATCTACCCACATGGTATATTTTATAGAGGGGTCACTGGATAATCATGAATATATAGAAAAGTACCATACATGGAAAACAAAGATCTTGGAATAAGCCTGTAGAAAGGGTGGAATTTATTTGCACAAATGGTTATAATTCTCAAATTAGTTTGATCATCAGGTCTTGTCACTGGGGTTTATGTGCAGCCCCTGCAAAGTGTGTACCCTTCCCCAGGTAGGTAGCGGTTGTATTGCAATCTTTCAGATAGCTATCGGTTTCTCTGGGTCTGGATTGAAGTCACTTGAGACAGTAGTTTCATGTTCGGACTCAGGTGTTTATTATTTCTTATCAGTAAAACAGTCTCACAACCATGAGTTTGGCAGCAAGGCACAAAGTGGGTAACAATCTCTTGTTACAAGGTCTTTTAAGATTAAACTATCCAATTAAGAACTGACCCCTAGATTATTTTCCCTTTTAACCCAATAGCTGGTCCCGCAGAGCCCGCAATGCAGACTTTTCTGCCCAATTACAGAGTGCCACCCAAACCCAAGAAGAAAAAGGAAGAAGAAGCATGAAGAAGAAACTCGGGATGACACCCTGTGCCCTCCATCTTGCTTCCATCCACAACATGCTCAAAATCCCAAAACCTAAATTTCTTACCAAGTGATACACCTACACTAGTCTCTGTAATCCATTTCACACTTTTGTGGATTCTAGTCTATCTTGAAGTCTAGAAAACTTTCTCCATGAATGATGGTCAAAGTCAGTGCTCCCCTGGATGTCAGGGCACCCCAGAGCAGACAGAGAAATATTCCTGGTGCCCTGGGTTTCCACAGATAGCTAAGGCATGTGAGGTGTGAAAACTGTGTCATATAAAACCTTCATGATGAGAACCAGGTCATTTTCCCGTGCAGAAGAGCACAGTAGCACGGCTGTGGTTGAGGTGATGGTGTTGGAGCAGCTCCAGCTCCATATACCATTTAGTCCTACATGCAGTGAGCACAGGCAATTTCCACTTTGTCAGCTCTAGCACTGAGCTTTGTCATCACTAGGTCATCACTAGGTTATCACTAGGTCCTTGCTGGTACCTTATGTAGATGATTTAAAGCTTCTTCAGATTGTCTGTGTTGCATTGCACTAACATGACTGTCTAACATGCCCTGGAGTACTAATGAATTCAAAGCTAATAAAATACTTAGGAAAAATGATACAATTTGAGATTCAATGTAATTGTTGTTTTTCAGGATCTCCAGGGCTTGTGGTTTGTTGCTGGGACAGCAGAATACCTTTTAGTGACAAAAAAAAATGAAGTACATCTTGAGAGAATGACTGAAAATGTGATAGGAGTAGGATGGGGAATCACAAAATTACATTTCTTATTGTGACTGTGCATGGAAGCACAGTACTGGAGCTCCCAAGACAGAGGTTGATAAATGTTTCAAGCCTGGACTAGGGTTGATTTAACGAGCAGTTTCCAATTGTGCTGTCTTGGTAGTAATGTTTTTGTATGATATAGTATAGACAGAGGTCTCCATAATTTTTAATCACTTTTTATGACCTTGGTGAGAGCAATGTCACACAACAGTGCTTAAAAAAAGTGTGTCTGGTTATTTTCTATAGAGTGGGGTTTAGTAAATCTGGCTTTACTTCTTCACTTTACTTCTTCATTAACATTTACCTGTCCAAGTAAGTCTCAGTGACTTACTCAGGTGAAGTCTCTTCACCTCTGCAAGTACAAGCTGGCATGTAAAAGCTGCTTTAATACCTGTCAAAGTGACAAAAAATGTTCAGTCTGTAATAGGAGAACATGAAAGCTACATAGAGACACCTAATTTTTTACTCTTGTGACATGTCATTTCATCAACACAGATTTTCTTTTCTTAGAGAAAACTTGTAAAATAATAACCTTGTTTAATAAAAAAATTAATCTGAATGTTAAGACAATATTTTTGGAAAAGTTCAGAGATCTTAGGTTTGGCTGATTGATGGTGGTATTTTGAAAGTTCTTTTATTATTGTCTATAATACCATATATAGTTTCATTTATGCAACATCTGGCATTTATTTATAGCTTTTATTTTTTTTAAGTAAGTTCAGGACAATTGTATTTTGTAAGGGTTATTTTTTTTTGCCTGGGCCTCAATTTAGTGTCTTCTATGAAACATATATAAATTCTAGCATATAAGCTGACCTACAATAATTTCTTGTTCCTACTAGGTTACAAATGGATATTGCAAAGTATGAAATTCAGAATTATGTAGATTTTTTTTAATATTAATTGTACATGCTTGATTGATATTTATAGTTTTATTGCTAATTCTTTTAGAATACTAGGGTCATTGTTATGCCAAAAAAAAGGACATTTAGTTGATAAAATTTTTATAAGGGAACAAATTAATTATTTATAGGATGGTTTTACATTAATTCTTGTGTCTGTTCAGCTTTTTTTTTTTAGGTGTCAGTCATCAACCAGTTAAGTGCAGTAATGGCATAAGTCATCATCTCATTCCTAAATATTGTATAATTTAAAGTAAACAGTTTGCAAAGAAGTTTCAGGCTATTATTTGTTCAATTGTTTCTTTAATATTTTTATAAGCAACTTTTATATTACTAAGGTGTGTATGTCAGTAAATGATGGTCAAGGGCATGATTTGATCCTAATTTTTAGTGGCTGTCTGCATTTTTAGTCAAAAGGTGGTCGTGTCACCTGTAACTCCTGCTAGTTCTTTTTTATCTCTTGGCTCCTAAAAGCAGTGAAATTGCTGTGATATAGGCTTAGGTACAAATAAATATTTGAGATTACACATACTTCCAAAGCTAAATCTCACCTTTTTTTTTTTTTTTATTATTTGTCAAAAAGCAGTAAAGTCAGCAGCAACAAAGTTTTCTTTCAAATCTGTCAAAAGTATGAGAAAAACTTGTATGTAAGCAAAATCTTTCAAATATTTCCCTTTGCCCTGCAGTGAGAGGCAGGAAAGATGCTGTTGATTGATCACTAAATACAAGCATAATCTCTCTTCCACCAGGTGTAAAATTATTGTGGATCCCTTTCAATTGTCCTCTCCAAAATTCATAAAATAAAAACATCATTAAATAAAGGGGTGTTTATAGAAAACAAACCTAATGGCAATGCTTAAAATTAAAGATTATTAATTTCTTTTTCAAAGTTTTAATAAGATAGTCAAATACATAAAACATCACATAGGATCTGCACTGTGTCAGAGGAATCTCATCAGGCACTAACCCTAGACCGCTGCAGTATCACTGAATTTCATCTGTACTGTTTGCAGGCACCATCAGATGCTCAGCAATCGCTAAGAAGTTGAGACACAGCATTGAGTCTTCATGGAAGTTCTGTGCCTTATTCATCTCCTCCTTTGTCTTACAAAAATACTTTCCCTTCTTCCTAGAATCTGTGTTAGTTTGCCTGATTATTTGTAGCAGTGTCTGTAAAGCCCTTGTGCAGCTATTTGCTTCCACTGGCTGGCTTGTCTTTTCAGATGAAGATTGCTTGTGTTACAGTTTTCAAAAATGCACAAATAATTTGTAATTAAGTGTTGTCTAGTTGCTATCTTCAAAGAATTATTCTAGTGCTGAGTGGCAAGGAGAAAGGTGTTCCTACACCTAATTGCCATAACCCTCCTTCCCCACAAGCTAGATGAAGTATTTCTGATTTTGTGCTGTATTGGTACAGGAGGATTGACTAAAAAGCCATTGAGGAATTCTTTCATAGCCTGAATCACAGCACCACAAAGCCATCATGTTGACTTTCTGATTGCCTCCTGTGTACTCTTACGTATATTCTTATGCAAGGAGGAATTAAATGACATGGCAGAATGCATTTCCTACTGTGTAGTAGCTCTACCAATTCTGCTAAGACTCTCATGAGAAACAGTGCCAACTTCTGGGGCCTCATTTGTTCCCTGCAGTTTGAGATATGTGCTTTTGAAAAAGGAGAGGTTAGAGAAACATCAAGTTCCTTTTTAAACTGATTTCACAAAAGCTCAATTAAATGGTGATTTGATCTTATGCAGCACAAATATTATTTGCCTGGCAGAAATAGCAGTGAGACTTCAGATTGAGTAGCACTTTCCTGTAGATGTCTGGACATGCTTCATAGGCATATGTACTGTGAACAACTTGAGTTCTTACTTGCATCATTACAAAAGGCATATATAAGCATTTAACTGAGAACTGGAGCTTTAGACTTAAAGTAGTCTAAGGGTCTGACTTTAGGTCTTGAAATTACTATCCAACTCCTGTTAGATTTAGGATTAAACTCATAACAGGGTATAGGTACTATGCTGCCTAAAAAGGCACAGATAGGTTTTATCCTTTTAGATCCAGTGATAGGTGTTTGTTCCAAGTGCCTATTGAAGTCAAAGCATGATTTTTACTATTACTATGAAGAATGCAGGTCTCTTGAAAATTAGTCCTTCAAGTCATTGTTTAGAAAATGAAATGACCACTGTGTATCAGAATATTGGGAAGATTACTGTGAACTAACTGCTGGCGTGTTCAGAACATGCAGGCACGCCCTCAGAGTTTAAAGAAAAGCAAGCTGATTATATGAGTTTCCTATGCCTCTTTTTCAGCTTTTCTTAACTTGATATTTCAGACCCCATACAGCTCTCCTGCTGATATCATAAACTGAGCAGTTTGGTATGACATATTCCAGCCTCTTTGAATTAGTGGTGGCAGTTAGATTACTATTATTGATAGTGCCTGCAGGCAGGGAACCATTAGGGCGTCATAAACTTAGCAACCTTGTATGACATAATACTAATATTTTAAATTTAGTTGTTACAGTTAGGTTGCATCTCAAGGGTTCCTACTCTAGTACCTGTTTATGTGAGAAGATAGGATGCAACTTTTATAAGAACTTCTAAACCCTGTATTTCTTAAAACATTTGATTAATATTTTCCATATAGCATATATGGCAGAAATGTTTTCCACTAGTTATTTTTAAGTAGAAGATGGCAAGTAATATGAAGGCATCTTTTTCAGCAGCTTTCATGACTTTCAGTATTATTTAGAATGTATGACTGATAACTGGATAAACCAGGTTTCAAACCAGATAGAAGAAACTTAGGGTTTTGAAAAATGTATAGCTAAAACTTTTGACAACAATCAGTGTACAGATGATTGTGATTGTTTTCTTACAGCTTTCTCCACATTTTGGCATTTAATGTATATAAATAAACTTTGATAGGAGGCTAAATCATAAATACTTGGGATAAACATTTTCATTTGCTTACTAGTTTTACATTTTAAGACTGTGACTGGGAAGAGTTTTAACATATGCTTGCACAGTGGTCAGAGTGTAAGGAAGTTTAGCAAATTTCTGTTTACCATTGATATTCTGCATATCATGGGAGCAGTAATTCAACACTATTGGCATGTGTATGAAAGCTCATTCACCAAAGGATATGCTTTTGATGTATTAGCTAGCTAAAAATGCAGAGTGGAATTTGGCAGAATTCTTCAAAGGAACACTAACAAAAATGCAGCGAGGAATTTGGCAGAATTCTTCAAAGGAATACCTTTTTTTTTTTTTAATTTAACTTTTTTCCAAAGAGCATCAACAATTCCTTGGACTCTTTGAATTATAAACAATTTTAAATTTCTCCACAGCAAGTCCAGCATTGGTTTTCAGTATCTGAAAATGCCACTGTTTGCTCTGGTGTAGACTTTAATTCAGCTTGTAGGTACATAAATCTCCCCTGCTGATTTTGAACAGCAAGTTTGGAAACACATTTCTCTGAGAATTTTTAGTGTTAGATTACAGATAGTGGCATACCTAGCTAAAGACATAAAGAAATCATATATCATACTGAAGTATATCTCTTTGAGAGCAAGCAGGATGCTTTGTGACTGAGTTTAGTATTGGGACTCACATGTATAAACAGACAAGGAACAACACTACAGTAAGTTAAGCCAGACAAAATACCCTCAAAATCAACTTGTTTAAACAGTTACACTGTAAAAACAGGAAACCAGCAAGGAGGGCACACAGAATTTGATTTTCTAAGGAACAAAGCTTGAAAGTCACAGATCAGTCAAATGACACAAAGAGATCCAGTTGCAGCTAGCTCTGTGAAGACTGTAGAAGGATGCAGATCAATCAGCCAGAAAACCAACAGGTATCAATGCTCATAAGTAAACCACATAGGGAGCAGCATTAGAGATAATAGTCAGTCTAGTGGCAGTGGTCACAAGGCAAACCATTCAAGGCCACCATGAGAAATTCAGTGTTGCTTTTCAGTGACTCTTCTGGAAACACTGAGTAGCCAGAATTAAAGAAATTACATAAGAAGGAATAATAAAATGCTGACTTTAAAGATCGTCTTTGCATATTTTGTTTTCTTCATTAGCAAGAAACAAAATTAGGGAAATAAAATGTCTCGTACTGTGTTGTTCACCTGCTACCTATTGATGTTGCTTTCCTGCTGTCTTTTCCATCTGCTTTAAATTAATTTCAGAAAAGCGCCCTCCTTAAAATAAATTCTTATTAATCTCATAAGGAAAAAAAAGAAAGAAATAGAAAGCACAAAGACTTTTAGTTTAACTGCAAACAATGAGAACGCAATGGGGAGAGGAGCGAAGGAAGAAAAACATAATACCAGTTATGAATCATCTAAAAAGGTAATAAAATCTATCAGATCCTGGGATTTATATAAAATTATTAATTTGCCTTTTCTAGGGAAAACTGATATTTTAATTAACAAAATTTTTCATTAGTGGTGGCATTAGCTTGGTGTAAGTGAAATGCTGTCTTAAGATACTAAATAGTAGTCAAAAAATGTAAAAGTATATTAGTCATGAACACATAAGAAACAGTCTAATTCAGCAATACCCTCCCTTTTATTCACCCAGTTTGCATTTCACCTGTTTGGTTTCTGTAGGAACATGAGATCTGTCCATGTCTGCTAATAGAATTCTCATCTCTAACTCTTTATACTCTTTATACATACACATTCCTTTAGCAGACAGGTAATTTTCTTCCTATTTTGAGCTTATTGAGTCTTAGTATATATATTTTGAATCCAATTCTTCACTTTTTTTGATAAGGAATCTCTTCTGCTCACATTTGTTTCAGTGACTAGATATCATGTGTTTCTTCTCTATGACTTTTGGTCATTATGGCTTATTGCTGCAGATGTAATTTGTTTTTGTGATTATATACATTTCATTTATTAAAAAAATCCATTAAAGTTACTGAAATGAGTGTATTTTTAGAGGCTGAGTGTTGCATCTAAGTTGAGAGAGCTTATCAGAAACTTAACAACAGTTTTAGTCCTGCTTTTGTAGCACTACAGTGGAAAAGACCACTGTAGTGCTACAAAAAAGCACTTTGTACAGCTTTTCTGTAGCACTACAGTGCTTTTTTGTAAGCAGCTAAAAGTGGAAGTGAATGTAAAAAGGACAGTTGTAATTGAAGCATAGATTGCATACACTATGAAATTATTCTTTTAAGAACTGCAACCTTTGCTGCTGTAATATGTCATAGCAGTAGCATAGCTTTGAAATTAAGCATGATGAAATTTGCACACTATGTTAACCTTGCATAAAGGTTAGGAAGGAAAAATTTTCCATGTAAAATGTATTCTTAATTTTATCTTTGGTGTTCTGACTGAGGCTGCAGGAGGAGCAGGCCTTAGCCCAAGTAAGAGGGAAAGCAGAAAGCTTTTGCCAAGCTCCGAATGCACCTGCAGGTTGAGTGACTGCTGTGAGGTCTTTTCCTTAGCTAATGGGGTGACATTCAGCAGATCACTCACCTTTGGCTGCCTTATTCACTATCTGTTTAAATATGATAGGCTGCTCTTTCTCCATATGTTTCTTGCCATCTCCACTTGCTCTTTTCTGTAGTGTTCTACATAATTGGCCTACAAAGCCAATTATTGTTTTCTTATATTTGTGTGTAATTAGAGATACATTAGATTTGGCTGTTCTACAGGCTCGAGTAGGGCTCTACTTTATGCACAAGTGACTACTAACAAATGAATTTATAAAGGTCCACTAGATTTGTGGGGAAGAGTATTCCAGGTTGCATGAAAACCTTATATCTTTCCTTGCCTTTCTGTTTCTGCAGAACTGAGGAAATATCCAGGAGGCCAAGAATATTTTGGCACTCTAATATTCACTTATATTAATCATATGAAAACATATAATAATATAATATAATATAATATAATATAATATAATATAATATAATATAATATAATATAATATAATATAATATATATAATAAATATAATAAATATAATATAATATAATATAATATTATAATAATTATATTATATTATATTATATTATATTATATTATATTATATTATATTATATTTATTATATTATATTTATTATATTATATTATATTATTTTGGTGGGGGGGTGATTTTTATCAGGTAAGAAAGAACACTTTTAAAATATTACAAATGAAAACTCTAGTTTCTCTGCTGCATTTATTGTAGATTTAAAATACTGAAGAAAACAGATCAGTCATCCATGCACCATACTCCAGAATCCTCTTTGTACACCTTCAGTCTTTCAAGAGGGACTTGGGTCTTCTAAAACACTACTAACAACACTGTTCTTCAATTTAAGCAGTTGAGGAGACTAAAAGAAGCCAGCCATTTTTCAGCAGTTAACAGAAACTCCTACAGGAGAAGAAGTGAGTTTGTAAATGCCTTAAGATTTGGTGCTGGCAAGTATGAACAAGCATTAGATTGTGTCCAGATTATGACCTCAAATGAAATGATCTGTCAGTCTGATGAAATGTTCTGCTTTGAATGTAAATGTCATGGTTTGCAATACACCTTCGGCCTGGGAAGGCCATGCTTTGAAACAGTGATTCTTACATGACTGCAAGGGAAAAAGCAGAATTTTCCCTCCTCTCCTGTTTTATCTCATAGTATGTACTCTAGTAAAATTAAAGACTTAAGTTGCTGGTCATTGCCTACCTTGATTCATAGGTAGAGCATTATATGTCATGGGGAGCCCAAGTTTAGTCCCTTGAGGGCAGAAGACAAGGCAATAATCACAGTCCTGACTGCTGGCAATAGTCACACTCCTAACTGGCAGCCCAGGAGGTGTTGGCTGTCTCTGCAACAAAGGTACACTCTTTATTTTTATTCAGCTTCTTGCTCCCCACAGTTTTAGGTGTTATTTTGTCTCCAGTGTAACACTCTGAATTTGTCTTTGTTGAACTATATTGTTACTCTGCTTTGTGAAGGATATTTTCAAAAAGGAATTTGTTTAAATTTATAAGAGTTAAAAATGCTTTAATTTTTATGCGAGTTATTCTGAATTATAGACCTGCCTCACGTTCTTTTCAATTCCTGTAGCAAACATTTCCTTTTTTTAAAATCACATGCTTATAGAAGTAACAATTTTTTATATAAGATTTAGAGTTCTTAGGGGGTCAAAATTTCTTATGTCTCTCAACATTGTATGATGTTGATTCAATATTCAAACTGTTTGAAAAAAATGATTCAATATAACTAATAAGTGGATTTTAATGGTTTCTAAAGGGAAGGAAATGATTTAGCTCTTTTTCATTTAACAATCTAAGGGCATATGTAAATGACACATGGGAATAAAATCTGGGCTACATACTTGCCCTATGTAAATTCTATTTCAAGTCCAGTTTAAGCGAGACAGAGCAGAGTCACCAAATCAAATACTATTGAATCTTAAAGGGCAGGATAAATTACATGAAATTTGCACAGTCTGTACAACAAATTGAAAGTATGTTCAGCTGGAATTTTCCTGTCTATGTTTGATGGTGCTTGTGTAAGTTGCTGGCAGTTGCAGCATAATCATGGGTAGGAGCAGGCACCTCCAGAGATGCCTGAGAAAGGTCAGATCCACCGTTTTCCAGGCGTGCCTGTCTCTGTATTGACTGTGCAGAGCCTAAGGTTACCTGCTGAAGATAACCTGCTGAAGTTAAATGAGTCTCTCACACAAACATTTGAAAACACCTGGTAATCCATTTTAAATACTCACATACTGAAAGAAAAGGAAGTGTATTTTTCATCCAGGTTGCTGTTGCTTTACACTTTCAGTTTTTAATTTACAAAACTATGGCACTTTTTGTCTAAGAAGTGCCCCACTATGAAGCTCTGCTTATTATATAATTAACTATGGATCCTATTTTTGAAACATTAATAATAAAATCAGATAGTAGTACCAATGTATTTCTAAATAACTATTTAGGATTATTTCTAAGGTGACAACAACAGTATTTAGAAAAGAAAATTCAGAAAACTAAATTCAGATTGATGTATTCTTTGATTAATTCT
The DNA here is from genome assembly GCF_027887145.1 of Ammospiza caudacuta. Classification (NCBI taxonomy): domain Eukaryota; kingdom Metazoa; phylum Chordata; class Aves; order Passeriformes; family Passerellidae; genus Ammospiza; species Ammospiza caudacuta. The sequence goes on along the minus strand of NC_080595.1, from coordinate 90,177,882 downwards.
TAGATACATCACTATTCTGTATATACATATTTGTACCTAAGCCTAACAGTTTATACTAACACTCTGTGTGATTCAAGAGTATATTGATACATTTTTTGATAAATAAATTACTTCCCTTTTTAAACATTTATCTTGCTGCTTTTATTCAAACAGAAGCATTCATACAACTGTTCATTTTCTGTTGCTTGTAGCCCTACAACACCTCTTTAACAAATAAAGGAGTGCACTATATAAGTTCAAAGAGATGGTACAGTTTTTGATTTTAAATTATGACAGCAAATGCAAGAAGATTTTCTATTTCTTTCTTTTTATTTAAAGAAGGTAATTTTCAAACAATGTACATACCTGTTTTAATATTGATACTGTCAAAGTCTTAGTGCCAGATATTGCACAGGTCTTAAAACTTCTTATTTATAGACTATGTTTTGATATGAAAGCTGTAAATGCCTGTTAATTGCAATGGTGTCTAAACCACCACAATTTCATTATACTAACAGAAAAAATATTGATACATCTGAGTAAGGATACTGAAGATTTTGAGCAATTATGTCAGTACCGTAGATTAAAAAAATATTAACAGAAATGTACTTATGCAGAAATTATCTCAAAAAATATTTCAGACACTTTTACAGACCTAAAAATTTGGCCATGGGCTATCTGTGTATTAATTAAAATACAGAGCCAACTTTAGAAACATTCATATTTATATTCCCATGCACCACCATACAATAAAGAAATTGAAGTATGGTATCTTCCAATGAAATCAGATTAGTAATTTCAGGTATCCATGATTTGTCACCACCAAATATTGGTATAACAAATGACATCTCTGGAACTCTGATACTGCTTGAAAACAATAAGAAAAAAGAAAGTAAAAAGGTTGGAACTGGATCTCAGTTCCACGTGAAACTGGGAAATTGCTAAGTTCCTTTCTAGAGGTTGAAATAATAATAAAAAGTAAGAATAAGACTAGCTTGAAATTGGCTTGGTAGATCACTTCTGAGTCTCAGCTCTAATCTGACATTCAAGATATGACAATGGGCAGTCACATAGATATTGGTAGATATTGGTGTAGATATGTGCTTCTAGTTCATTTCTGAATCTGTTTAGTCTCATGTTATGATAAGTTGAATCTGAAATCTCTCTTTTGTTTCAAATTTTTACACAGAATCATTCAGGAAATTGGACCTCAGTGTCTCAGTAACTTTGTGCCTGTTGTACTGCTGAATTTAATCATAACTGTGTTGCATGCAGTCATTAGCATGACCAATGCACAAGCTTCACTGTGGACCACATAAGGGATTTCTCCTGTGGATACTATCTCTGGATCTTAAGCAACCCTGCAGAGTAGATTTTATTTCATTTTTAAATACTGTCTAATTATCCCTACAAAGTAAATTGCATGGTATTTCATTTGACTACTTTGAAAGCCTAAGATCTGAGACTGCTTTGCAGCAATTTAAAATTTGCATTTCCAGGGAATTATTTAAACCATATGTTTAACCACTAAATTGCTTTTATATATCAACTTTTCACCTAGATAGGAATATCCCACATGAGTACATTGAGACAAATGGTAATTATTGTTATACAGCAGATAGATGAAATTAATATTAAAACCAGAGAAATATCTCAATTTTAGTCAGTGAATTTTCCAGGTCCATGTAAAAATAACTCATTTGGTGTCTTCACATTAAGGATTTCTGAACCCAGATATATACAACATCACATACAATGTTTGGTAAGATGAAACTAAAGCAACAGTAGAAGATGACTGGCCTTCTTTAGACAGGGAAGCATACAAGTATTCCCATATAGTGATGTTGGTAATTCTTTTGGCTGTTGAGCAAGTAATCCATGACATCAAGGGTGTAACTATCCCAGCATTTGTTGGTATCAGCATTTTTAACATTAACATACATCTATGCTTGTAAAACAAAGATAAGAAACATAACAAAGGGAATCTCCTGTCTCATTCAGAGTTTTAAGTGCTGGGAAGTATTTGGGGGCTATTACTTACTGACCCTGGAATCAACTAGTAGAAACACAATGGAATTTTTTCTTTTGAAGTACACTATGGATAAATGGCAGCTGTTTTCCTCAAGGCTCTCATTCTTCTAATCCATCCCTAAGAGGAAATCAATACAGTTTCTCTCAGAGGCTTTCAAGCCTGTCTCCCATGTCAGGTGGAAAGCAACAAGAAGAAACAACTTGTTTCAAGAACCAGAGATGTTGAGAAACTTCAGTAGTCTGCAGACCTATCACCTTTCTTATTAGACTTGCTGTTTTCAAAGAAAAAAAATCATCCCCTCTCAAAATACTTATCTTTATGACTCACCTTCAAAAAATCTTTGCCTTCCCACCTGATCCTGTCACCAAGCTAGATAAATCAACAACTGAAACAATGCCCTCCTGCTTCCTTTCATTTTTAAACCACTCCAAATAGTATGAATTTTGTTATAGCCAAGACATCATAGAGCAGCCTCTTTATTCCTGTAGAGCAAGGGAAGCTCAAAGGTCTTCAAGCTGTTAATAATAAAGCCCTAAAAATAGAAATCCAGATGATTTTTAAGAATAAAAACTAAGTGACAGAATTTATAATAATTGAGTAATCCTTTGCAACTCTGAAATAATTTTCTAACTCAACATTTCTGACCTAGTAATAAATAGTAATGTAATTTTCCCCTTAACTCTTCAGGCCAAAATTCTAAGATTGATTCTTTCATCTTTTTAGAAGAATCTAGTCTCACAGTCTTGTAACATTAGAATCCTAAACACTTAGTGATGTTCAAGGAAAAATATCGACATACAGTATAAATAAAGGTAGTTCAACTTGTATATAGGCTGTGTTTTTCCTCTTCTATATAAAAGCTCTTGTTGCCTTTCTTATGTCCTTCTAAAAGAAGAAAGTGGAAAGACAAGATAAGAAAGTGGAGGTGTAGAAGGAGAAAGGAACTGGAAGCACACAATAGCTAACAAGAGCTATTTTGCAATGTTATGTCTTCTGTGAATTCTTATATGAAATCTCTGGGAGCCTTGAAAAGAAAAAGCTTTTATTGTTAAAGAGTTAATATACTATTCAAAAGATATGCCTGTCTTGATTTCCATCTGAAAAAAAAAAATCTCATTACAGCTTCTGAATACATATTTTCCTTCTTTTTGGATGACCAGCTTTTATCTAAATATGGTGCTGTGAATTTCAGTAGAATGGTCATTATTATAATAGAGTTAAGGCAGTTCAAGGTCCAGTTCTGAGAAAGAACAAGAATAAAAGTAGAAAGCAAAATGGCACTTCATATTCTGACTTATCAGTCAGCTTAGTCTGGGGGTCTGGGAGGTCTGGACCTTAATCGTTAAGATTCATGAACAAATGTTTAGGTTTCCAACAGTGAACCATACTGTATCTGAATGAAGGATTCTGTCCTGCTTCCAACATTAAAATGAGGTAGTAAAGTTGTTGGACATGGCTGATAAAACAAAGCAACAGTGCTGAAAGGAATTTTTTGCCCCTGAGACTTATGTTATTTTTACCTCTTAACTATGTTTGATGTTGGAAAATACATTCAGACATGTAATTACTTTATGTTTTCTTCAAGATGGGTTTTTAATTTAAAATTACTCATACATAAGGCTAAACAACTTGAAAGGGAATAATTTTGCTTCCAAATGTTTTTGTCCAAATGTGTCTTAAATGTTGATCTTATTCAGAAAAATGTTCCCTGTTTCTGCAGAATAGTGCTTATGTGCATTCCCAGGGCTTTGTGCACCTATGAAGAAGCAATGATGTTACAAGGCTCTTTCTGAGAATGTGTGATCTGGCATGCTTTTGAAAAGGGATTAAAAATCTGCAGCAGATGGGATAGTGCTTCAAAATTTTGATTTTGAAAGAGAATCTATGGAAGGCAATAAAAGCTCTTCATGATCCCTTGCTTTATTAAGGACATGCTCTGAATTTTCATTACCATAATGTAACCAGGTAGTAGTAACAGAATTAAAACAGAGGCATTAATTCTCTGTGCTTTCAAAGCAATCTTGAATTTCACATCAGAATGTGCTTTTCATGAATCCTTGTGTTTTGTGTTGCTTTTGTGGTGCAGTAGAATGCTACTATCTTGCACTACTGTTTTGTTACTGACATTTTCTTTGAGAAACCTCTGACTGTGTGTCAGTGAGATCATGAATTAGAAGCAATATCAGGACCAACTTCTACCTAATTGACAAGATACAAAGGAAATTATGCTGAAATTTTATATTGCCCATTGAATTATCAAAAGTTTGCCAAATATGGCAGCTGAAGGAAGAACTATACATTTCTGTCCCATGTTGTAGCTGATATGAAAAAAATATATATATGGTTTTTGAACATAAAACCATACAAAAAACAACTGTTGAAAAACGATAATTATCTGAAGGAAAAAACCCAAAAGGCAAAAATCTCAAATTTGTTTTTGAAGTAAAGAAGTATAATGGGAAGACACTGGTGCGTTTCCATTTGCAGTAACAGGTCAAGAAAATAGGATTGGAGAAGAGGAACATTAAGATGAAGCAGAACAGGTGTTGTGGACAGTAAAATTGATCACCATGGCTCAAAAAAGCATAAAAGACAAAAATATTCCATAAATATTTATTTTATATTGCCATGAGAATCACTTACTGACATGAAATCTCTCTCACTTCTCTGCAGCAATAGAAAAATTTTCCCAAAGAGCATACTAAAATCCAAATTGTTTTTCATCTGTCATGACAAAATGCATATTTTCCTGTTTTATGTCCTTTACATCACAGAATGTATGTACTTAAAAAGAGTTCAAACTAATGAAAACAAATCTAAAAGACCCAATTTTAATTTGTACTCATTACCTAAATAAAAGAAGATTTAAATTCAGTGTGTACACTTATTATCTTATACTGTATCTTACAAAAATTTGAAATACCTCTTAAATCTTAAATTGAAAATTTTAACATTTTAAATCTTGCCTTAGTTCTGAAAGAAAACAAAACCAACATTAATTGACATATGAAAAACAATCAGGAAAAATATTTAATATTAAGATTTAGGATCTTCTGAAAAATTACTTCATGCTTCATTAGAGAAGCACCTGCAGCAAGACTGATCAATTATAGCATACTAGCTTGATTCTTATAGTGATTTTGAAAAATAATTTCATTATCTGCTATTTTATGATTTTTCAGTTACAAAAGACCTCTTGATGCAGCGTGGATGTCATTTTGCTGTGCTTGATGACATTACAGTGCCTTGTGTAGTTATTCCTAAGGTGACTCCCAGTCTGTCTGTTTTCTTGTGCAAAGTTCTTTGCAAGGCTTCACATTTGCACTAGTGATAATGTCTGGGTGCTTTGGTTGATTTGTAATGTGTCCTGAACAAATGAATCTTTATAGACAAGAGAAGTATCTAATTTCATTGGAAAACAGAACCCACTAATTTTGTCAGCTACTCAAAAGCAGTTTGTTACCATATAGACTTCTTCTTTAGCAAGTAGGTCAGAACTGCCCAAATGTGGGTCCCTAAAATATGTTTCCTTAGTAAATGTTTTCAAAAAGTGAGAACATCTACTGTTTATTGTTAGTCTTACAAAAGTTCAGTGTGTCCCCATACATTTACATAATTGATTTTTGGTCATGTGCTTTGAAAATGCTGAAGTTGTCTAAAATATGTATATTATAAATATTTATAATATACCTGCAGGAGGTATTGATATTCATTGTTACAACTCCATGGACCACCGTAAAGGCACCTAAACAAAATTATAAGAAAATACTTTTATAACCTGTATAAAATAATGTTTTGATAACCTTTCATAAAATCTAATGCACGAAGTTGAGTCATGTGAAAACTAGTTAATGTTCATTTTTTCTCTGCTTACTTATTTCTCTGTGTATGACTGTCTCCTTTTCAAGGTTGAAAGGGAGCATTCACTAAACTAAGTGCAGTCTTAGTTTATAAATTTCAGGCTCCTTTAAAGTCACTACCAGGTACTTCTTGAATAAATTTAATCTCATTTTTATATTTAAAAAACCTTCAGTTGCATTGTTTCTGTTTCTCTCCCTTGACATAAAAAAAAAAAAAAAAACCACAGGGTGATGAGCTTATATGTGAAGATTGATACAGGGGATGTCTAAAGTTAAGTCAGCTGAATTGCCTAAAATTTCAAAACTTTGCCTTGACCTGCCCTATTCTGAAAGGCTTGTGTCAGAGCCTGGAACTCCCTGATGGTGTAGAGACCTTGATGGCTGAGTTTTTCAGGTGATCATACAAGATGTGTGGCTGTGATTGGAATCAGCCTGGGATTGATCAGCCAGTGGATGGCTTTTTTACACAAACAGGAGGAATTAATTTAGTACTAGATTCTTTTGTTTTCTTGTTTTAGAGAACAGAAATTACTTTGAACACAAGGCAGTATTCCAAAATTGTACGTATCCAAATGAAACTTTTAATGTCTGCAGTAATTTTTTTATTGTCCCTTTCTGCAATTGTGAAAAACAGATCTGTTTTAAAAGTTACAGAGTGTATTTCATCTTTTTATGATCTGGGATACAATACAAAGAGGAATGCTTCTGTGCTTGGATGACATTCATTATTCTTGGATGAGCAATAGGCACAAAAGGTTTGCTGCCAGAATTTCAAGAGAACATGAGATCATTGATCAGTTCCTTAATCTTGGGCTGCAGTATGAGCATGATGAAAAGATGTAGTCTATCATTTTTTTTCAGTAAGCAAATTAAAGAATTAACTGTGTTAAGGACTTCCATCAGCTGATAGTCATAGTTACAAACAGAATATGCTACCCTGCTAGTAACTTAACTGTGAATCCACTTACAGCACGTAACCTGTGTGATATCTTAAATGGTCTTATCTTGCTGTAAACAAAAATATGCAATTTTAAATATAGTTTAAAGCTGGGTAGTTAGCATTTTAGCACTGGTAAAAAAATCAACCAAATTAATTTATCTATTTCATTATTTGGTCGAAGGTATCACTTTGACTGAAATCAGAACATCTTTAAACATTGGAAAGAAAACCTATACTTACCTATTTTCCTAATGTAAAAATCTGTGTATTTTCTCTGAAATGTAATTATGGTCTCTTGTGTTCACAGACAGCATCTTTTAAAGAACAAAGAAACAATCAAACATAAGTTCCTGGTCTTTTTCCAGAAGAAAATTTAAATTCTAATGCAATTGGGTTAATACTTTAAAAGAGTACTGAAATTATGTGTAATCACTGTAATTTTCACATTGGTTTTGTAAGATATTTTTGTAGCTCTAAATCTAAAGAAGGGAAAGAATTTTGAAACTATCCATATTCATCAAGGATCAGATCTTAATGTGTATTTTTGAACACTGTTTTTTTATTGTTTGCTTGAGAGGTGCTAGACTAGGCTCTGAATGCTTTGAATTACTTACAGCTATGTTTTCAGATTTGAGCTGCAAATCTTGTAAGGTTTGTGATTACTGTTTTTAGTGAAAATTAGTAAGGAAGAGTGCTACTATTCCAAGTGCTATACAAATAATCGTATCAAAGAAGTGCAGAAGGATTAACTTGTCACTTCAATGCTGTAGCTTGAAGTCTGTTAAAATTAACATGCATGGCAATGAAAGGTTTTGCACTTTACAGATGAAGAGACGTTCTTCTTTGACCTTGCCTGTTTTATGTCCATGCTGCCTGGAGGAAATGGGTGACTTCTTTCAGTGGCTGTTTTTCCCTTCAGCCCATCTCCTAACACTGATCTCCCAGACAGTGTAGCTAGAAGGGGCACAGAATGTTTCCCCATTCCTTCTCATTGTTCCTTTCCTGTCAAATCTTGACAGGTTTCTCTCATAAATCACCATTGACTCACTTCCCCTTTCATACCATCAAACCAGAAGTTTCCATTTCCTCTCCTACCTGCCACTTGGGAATAGTCTGATGGGGATCACTGGTGTAAGGCTTTTTTGTCTGCCTCCTGACAGAATCCTGGGGGAAAAAAGGGAGAAAGGGAGAGAAGCCACCTCCCTGTGGCTGTCTTCCAGACACCTGAGACAAGGTGGTGAAGCTGACCTTAGAGCTGATGACAGACTTGTCAAGGCTAAGAAAAATTTTGAGATCCACAGAGCACAGTGATTGCTGACCAGTAAATGGATTTATGATAGTTTCTGCAAGAAAAACAAAGGAATTATATTATTAATATTTACATCAGTGAGCAACAGAAATTTTCTGACTGTTGTTTATTTACAGTATCATAAGACTTAAAGAGAGTCAAGCACTATTCTAATTTAAACCTCATGGTATATGAAAAAGATGCTTGTTTGTTTGGAGTTTTTATGTTTTCTTTTTTGGAGGAGGGAGGTTTCTATGGGGTTTGGGTTTTTTTTTTTTCCTTTGGGGGGAATTGGGGAATTGGGGGGTGAGAGGTTGGGAGGGGTGCTATGAAGTTTTTTTTTGCTTTATTTTTCCAAAGACAAAGGGATCTGCTCTGCAACTTTTCATTTGTATATCTGTTTCCTTTGAAATTTGTGGAGATTATGATCCCCCCAACTTTATTTTGACTTCAGGATTTACTAATATGTCATAATTGGTATCATATTATATTAGCATTACATAGTGTTTGCAGCTTTTATTCGTAGTATGGCGGTTTTTATAAGGCTTCTATTTGCCAAAACACATTGTCACATAGTATCTTCAACTAACAAGTAATATCATTCCTTTTTATTTTTAGGGAAGAGCTGTAAAGATGATATTTGGAAGCTTGAGTGGTGCTTTTAAAAAGAAATAGGTGTCATTTTAAATCCTTCAATTATTTCAAGATAATTATGATTTTTAGAAGCTTGAAGTCATTAGTCTTGAATGCCAAAGGCTTTTGTGGTTGTGAATTGTCCCCCACTTTTTCCATGCCATAGTGTGATCTGAGAAATTCTTGTTGGGTCTGTGTAACAGCTGAAAAAATTAAATCCAAAAATTATTGATCTGGTGACTGAAGATATGAATTGGCATATGTGCTCTAGTCCTAGTGGAGGCATTTGATTTAATTTCTGTAGGAAAATCTGGTAAGATTTTCCCTGATATGCTCAAGTAACAGAATCAGGCCTTTAACTGACAAGAAAGGATTTTTAGTGGTGAGTAGCAGAGAATTCTTTATAGCTTAAGTGCTCATCGTGGTGATCCTTCCCTTTCCTCTCAGTTATGTTTTGGACTGAGGGTTGTGCTTTTGGCCTCTTGCCTGCTGATAATATTTGTATTTATGTACATTAACCTTCATTACCAGTAATAACCCTATCTGTTTTATTTGTGAAGGTTCTAAGTGGCATCTTGTGTTTTTAACTCAGGCCTAAAAAGAGTTGCATATAATTTAAAAGCAATATTCAGGCTCTTAGGAGCTCTTTTCTTTCATCTACATTTTAATATGCCAGTAGAAAGAAAGCATTTAAAGATCTGCATTATTCACTTATTCATTACTGAAGTTTCATGTTAATAAATAATACCTATCAAAGTAAAGAGGTTTTGGCTGGTTTCTTTAGACATTCTCAGAAAATACTGAATGCAATTTCTCTTATGGTTATATACTGAAAACCCATAATTGCTATAGAACTTTACATCCTACCATGAAGATATTGTTGTACTGGATTTCATCTGTATACAGTACATTAAGCACAATCATTTATGAAGAAATTTCTAGCAAAGTTAGTGCACCAAAATATTTATGTTTGTCACAAATTGGATGATTTTGGAAATTAAAGTAAAAGGATTGCATAAATCTTCACTGTTGAAATAAAATTATTAGTCTTCTATTATAAGATACTTTATAACTGAGGCAAAACTTTGACCCTGCACTTGGAGCCAATGTTAGTGGTGTAATCACTACTATTACTTGTTGGTGAAGAAAGTTCCCTAGAAAGCTATTTTCTTACTCTGTTTCTTCTCAAAGTAGAAAATTATATTGCTGCACTACCTCATACACTGAAGGGCTGTAATTACAGACAGTAACTGAAACACATCTTCATGAAAAACTAATCTGAGTTCTGCAAGCTGAGACTGATTATTTAAGCTCACAAACTGAAGAGAGAGGGGGAAAAAAAGCCCATCGTGATGGGAAAGGCTTGTAAAATAGGGTTCCTATTCACTGGCAGGTGAACTGAGACTTGCTGCATGTGAGCCATTAAATTGTAATGGAATCTTCTTATGTCTCTTACAGTAGACAAGCAATTGTCTGCTGAGGAGCATGAACTTCTTTCTGCCTTCCATTCTTTTCCCCACTCCCAAGTCAAAATGGGTAAACCAGCCAGATGCATTTTTGCTGCTTAAAAGGCCACTCTGTATTTGTCACTGGTCAAGTACTCATAGATCATACTCACTAGAGGGACTGTGGCTTTTATTACTTACTGGAGGTGAGATATTTCTTCCTTGACACATTTTGATGTGATTCTTAGTAAACATGAGCTTGGATGAGCTGCTTAACATCCATCTATGTGTCAGTTCCATCAGCATTTTAAAAGATAAGAAACATTTGCTTATCGCTGTGAATTTTTTTAAGTCGGGGGAGAGCTCACCGTACAAAAAAGTTGTGAAAGTGGAGTAGGAGTCTGCTAAGGGGAAGAGCCAGGACTTATTTTGTACTTGGAAAGGTGGAGTTCTTCTCTACTGATCTCACCATGCCTATAGAAATACATAGGATTAATATGTGGTATCTGATACAGATCTCACAGAACTGTAAATGAATTCTCACTTACTCATCTGCTGCTTTGCAATGTGAAAATCCAGTGTATTAAAGCATCAGGAGTCTACAGCAGGCTGTTCATCTGAGATTTGGATGCTGATTCATAAGCTTCTCAGCTCATTTAGAAAATCTGGCATATGTACTTCCATTTGCCCATTTGGATGCAATCTATCAGTATTTATAATTAGAGGCTCAGCTGTTTGACTGAGGCCAAGAAAGAAAAAATAGAAATATATATACCCACAGAAGAATAATGTACTGGAAAATTTAAGACCTGTTCTACTCTAACAGAAAAATTAAGGAAATAAAAACAAAAAAGGCTACAGGAAAGGCTAAAATGTTTTGGAAGGAGTAGGGTTAACAATACTTTCACCATCATAAAGCTTAAGTGAACCAATTTTATGTGACTTCTCATATGGGACATCAATAAAGGAAGATGCCATCAAGAAAGAGATTTTCTGCTTCTTGTTTTCAGCAATGCCATTCATAAGGTTAGCATATTATCTCTTTGTGATTGTACGATTTTTTTTAGTATTGCTAAAAATGCTATACCCAAATTAAATTAAGTACCATTTCACAGGAAAATGGGAGATTTGCTTCTGACCATGCTGCATCCAGAACTCTTGATTTGTCTCAGAAGAGAGATGAATATCGGAGAAAAGTTGAAGTCATGATCTTGGAGGTAGTTAAAAATGCAGTTCCTAATGGAAAGATACAGAGAATCAGCATGGCAGAAAATCCTGGAAAGGAGGGATTTGACTTAAGCTGACTTATGTCTAAGCATTAAGACAGTTAAATTAGAACTTTAAAATTACCTAAGTGCTGATACATCCCTGCAGCGATGGCTCTGAGTCATGTGGGCTGTGAGATGAAGGTGGGAGGATGGCACTCGTGTGATGCAGTGTGTGCCACAGCTTGGGGATAATGAATCCTTTTAAGCTCTCTAGCTTGCTGAAAGCAGACTCCACAAGTGAAATTAAAAAATCTGACTATTCTGAGCTGTGATTTTCTCTTGTTCTGTACTGAATAAAGCTAACTCATGCTAGCCAGACCTAGGACAACCTTGTACTGTGCTTTAATTCTGCATGCAGTAGAGAAAAACCTGGTTAGATGGGAACCAATGGTAGTACTAGTGTGGAGAGAAAAGAGATAGAAAAGGAATGTTTGAGGAAAGAAATCCTTGGAAAAATTCTTCAGGACTATCCAGTGAGCTATTCTCTTCAACTTTAACTTCATTTTTAAAAGGAGAAGCAGCAACGCTATTAGATCTACATATAGGATACATATGTAAACAGCTATGCTTCTGGTGCAACTATTTGCTAGGTGCAGTGATCAGAAACATTTATTGGTTTCCATCTGATCTAACTGCAACTCTTAGAAACCTTTGCACATTCACAGGAATACCAATGGGACAATGATAATTTCTGATTTCATTAATAGAAACTTTTTGTCTGTAAGTTTTACTATTCCATGCCCTACAGGGGAAAAAAAATATTCTTCCTTTATTGTGTAAATATCCAAACCTGACCTTAATTTGAGGGAAAACAGGCAAGTTTTATTGGAAGAATATAGAGTTCTTTAAAAAGACTTACTATGCAATGAGTATTGCCAGAAAAAGATATGCTTTTGTTTAAGGTGATAGAAGCAATATTGTATTCACCCTAAGGGGCTAATAAGATAAGCTTTTTACTTATCATAATCAGCCACTCTAAGGGCAATGGATGAATGCATGTAATATATCTGCATTTTCTTGAGACACAATTTCTTTCTTAAACAAAAACTAGTTGTGTACATCTCATGTGTTCTATGTACTTGTTTTTCAGGAAACAACCTTTTTTTGACTTATTTTGTGTCCTAGCTTCAAGCAGTCTAAGAAAATCATATCTGGGACTCCATAGCCAGGTTGAATAATGGGAGTTTTGAAAGTTTTTAAGAATTTGTGGTGCATAAATCTTATATGGGCCTAAAATATACGATAACATCCGCATGTCTTCCTTCTACAGATGACCTCTAGCCTGTTAGCTTATCAAAAATTAAAAAAAAAAGCAGGGGCAGGAGCACTTGAGCTGTTCATCTGTTTATACCAGTCTTGAAATGAGAATAGCACCACAGTCAAAGATGTAAAAAAGGCAGTGAAAAGACAGCTGTGTTAGCTGTGTTTATCCCATTTACACACAAGGAAGAGAAAGAGCACCTCACTCAAAAGAAAATTTTAAGCTCTTGTCCATTACATTTTGTCCAGCTGTGTACAAGTTTTATAATTATTTAAGCTTTTAAATATGAAGTCTCGGTAAAAACCTTTTCTCTCAGTCATATTGTGCTATGAAGATTCTGGCTATATCTCAAAATACTTGACATTTTCATATTTATCTTTTTTTTCTCTGACAGTATATGTTTCCAAGTAGATAAAGCTGTAGCAATAGAACTTTCCTTGGATCTGTAATGACACATTTGACTCTAAGAGTGTTTGTGTAGGATATGACTTAGTTTATTGCTTTATGATGAACTCAGAGTGTTCAGTGCTGTACACAGCACAAAAGAGACTGTCTTTGCCTCAAGGAGATCCCAGCATGAAGGTTGGTTCTAGGTAGTCCTGCACAGGAATGTTCATCCCTACTGTCAGATATCTGATGCTGATATGACCTCTGCACTAAAAAAATCTTTTATTTTTGATTTAAGAAACCATCATTCCCACCAGAGAAATATGCATGCTAACCAATTCCAGAAATATGGCAATAATGTTTTGCAGATTTTTAGGAAATCTTCATGTTCAAATTTTCCTCTTAGTCATGCTGAATTCCCAGCATATCAGGGGCAGAAGTTATTAAAGGCAATGTTCTCCTCAGAGTCCCAATACCCAGTGAGTTTCCAGTCTCCTGGGTATTTTCCAGCAAATCTGGAAGGAAAACACATGTTGTCAGATCCATCTTTTGTATATAGCAATGCAGACTATTGAAATTACTACTCTAAGAATAAGTTGATATGGAACAAACTCCTGCTTGGCTCCATATCTTTACCATTTGCATAGCCTTTAAAGCCATAGTTCAGTTATTTTTGTGTTTTATTAGCCAGCAAACTGTCAGTGTATTTATACAGCCCTTCCAGTTCTAATACTATTTGTTAACATGCCCACTATGATGGATGCTCTTTTCCATGTACAGTACCCTGGTCTGAAGCAATTTGCACTCTGAGGGCACCATTCAGTGTCAGCTCAGCCCCAGGAGTTTTCTGAAATTCACAGACTCATTATTCTGGTTCAATATTTAACAGTTGAATATTGAAGTCCTTAAGTCCTTTATGAGGTACTAGAAAAAGTGTTATACTGGCTGCTAAGTAAAATTTGAAGGCTTAGCCTAGCCTGGTTCTTGTCTACGAAGGAAGTAATTTGATAATGAAGAAATGCTATTTTCTCATCAAAGGTGACATGGCAGGGTTGAAACATCACTAGCATAGAATCATTAAGTTTGGAAAATCCCTCTAAGATTGAGCCCAATCTTTAACCTAGCACAAATATGGTCAGCACTAAACCATATCTCCAAGCGCCACATCCACATGTTTTTTGGACACTTCCAGGGATGGTGACCCAATCACTTCCTTGGGCAGCCTGTTCCAACACCTGAACACTACTTCAGTGAAGAAAATTCTCCTGAAATAGTCTTCCCCTGGTGGAACTTGAGACCATTTCCTTTTGTCCTATCACTTGTTACCTGGGAGAAGAGATCGACCTCCACCTTATTACAGCCTCCTTTCAGGCAGTTGTAGAAGCAAAAATGTCACATTATTATAGGTAGAAATAGCTTTTGAATCAGTTTTGTCTTATGATAAATATTACAGGAATCATAGAATTCTTCTGTACTGGCTAGAATAGGAAAAATCATCCCTTTCTGAATATAATTTCTGTGTCATTAGTGAATAATATCAGTGATTTCTTCTGAATAATGACAGTTTAGGTCTTTTGCTTTTCTACTGGGATCCCATGTATAGTCCATGTGCTTCCTGAGGACCATGTGAAGAACTTTGACTTCTTCATTCTGCTTACTATATGAATTGTCACTGTACTCTCTTTCTGTGAGAAATGGCCTTGGGATCTTCACTTCCTGAAAGTGACTGCACAACATTATATGTATAAATTATGAGGAGTTCCAGTAGGCCGTGTCTTGCTAACAGCGGTCAGTGCTGTCTGGAAGGTTAAAGTCCCTATTAAAGTTTGGATGGGAGCCAGAATGATTTTCACTCCATGTTAGAGAAAACCTTCTAATAATATTGTGTTACAGCGTGAGCCACTATCATCAGCAGATGGCACATGTGGTAAAACATCATGTGATTCAGTTGTTGTTTCTTGAGTTCCTCCACCTAGCATTGTAGAAAATATGAAAAGTTGACAGAAAAAAACATATATAGGATTCAAATGTTCTTATATATGTAATTGAATAAAAAGAGTAATTTTTTTCCCTGCATTATATTTAGTTTGTTAATCTGTCTAGAAATAGCATAGGACTGTATAGAAATGTATTTGTAGCACAAACAAAATAAAGTAGTATTATTTATGAAGCTGATAGAGAAATCACATATTGTGTATTCATGTGAAATTATTGTTATTTCCCTCTGCTGTAATAAAATAGAGAGAGAAGAAGGTACAAGATAAAAGAACTAGTTATAGTTCAAGGCAGACATTTCAGTGTAGTTAGCTTCTGCACATATATGTGTGAGCTGTGCTGAAAACAGCAGCATTCAGGCTAGAGAAGGTTTTTCCAAATTAATCATTTGAATTTCATATATAAGTGCTTATCTTTGAGGATGATGAGTTTTGTTGAGAGAAGGAATGCTTGGATTGATGAGAGACAGCACAAGCAATGGAAACCAGGTATGTGGGCAGACACGGGAGCCTATCAGGCATGGTTTCTCTGCAGCTGGTTCCGTAGGTGTGTTTAGAATGGGTCATGCTACAGCATGGCTGCTGCTGCATTATGTATGCCATCAGCAGTTTTTACTTGGTCATTTATACAGATTGACATTCTTTATGAGAATAAAGTTACTGATCTATTCTTTTTATGTACATTAAGCCTTGCATGCAGTTTATGGGTTAGCATGTCTACAAGGTGACTGAGATGAAGGATTTGCAAAACGAAGTCATAGATTATACCAGCACAGTCCAGTCAGACACATGGAAACATACCCAGATTTGCCTTTATCAAAAACATATCAGCACTGTAGTACCTTGTTACTGCTCAGCAATTTGTTTGTACAGATGTATTACTGCATTAGGTAGATCTGAGTGGTAACTTTCCTCAGGGATGTTTTAGTAATTGAGGAGAGCTCCAGAGAACACTGACACTGATGCCAACTGTGTATTGTGTGGTTTTGGCTTAGTCTACCCGACATGCACAAGCCTTCTCAGCTTTGCAGAGGAAGATGTGTATTTCAGCAAATCTGCAAGCTTTATAAGGTCTGTTCCAGTAAAGCATGTCTTTATCAAGGGTTTTATTAAACTGTATTTTCCATTTTGCCCATCAATCTTTGCCTCCCACAGTGAACAGGACAAAGTTTTAACGTAACAAACTTTTAATATAACAAAGTTTTATCAACACTGCCCTCAAAAATAGTATTTTTCACCTCCAAAGGAGACACTAAATCTCAAAAGTTCCAGTAAATGTTTCTCTAAATTGCTACCGAATTGGCTTTCTGTTGGGGCACATGAGAAAATCAGGAGAAAAATGTGTTTTCTTCTCACAGAAGCTCTGAGGCATAGACTCTGTACCTGAAAGGTGTCTTGAATCTTTGCCTTTCCCTGCTGAAGGTTACACCTCTTGGCAAAATTTAACCTGCCGTATCCTAGCTGTTTGCACTCAGAATATAAAGGACTAAAGTCCCAATTTGCCTTGCATAGACATTTTTACTTGTGTTCTTCAGCTCACTGATCATGTGCTATCACAGTCATTTTTGGACCTGTACTATGAATAGCATCAGGGATTTAGTCTGATGAAACAGGAAAATGGTGAAAAAGCAAAAAGGACTATTGAAAAGAAGTAAACAGGAACATCTCCCTATGCCAACAGAGGTGTTGAACCTTCTGCATCATGAAGTTGGGGTTTAGGACAATCATGTAAATGGGAATATAGCCTAAAGAACTTCAAAACTTGCTGTGCATTGTCAGGGAGAGGCAACATTTGGTACAAGAAAAACCATCCAAAAGCATCTCTGTTTACAAACTTTACATTTTTAAGCTTTTTTAGAATGTGCAAAAGCTTTTCTATATCAACATTGGAATTTATTGTAGTAGTAATAATGCCCCATAAGTTTAATTTTCATTTAATGGCAATGAATCTAGTACTGAATCTAAGGTAGGCTTGCTATTCTCTGAGCTGTCAGTGCAGAACTCAGTACCACATTTCTACTTATTTGGAAGCACATTTTAAAATATATTTATATTTTTCATTCATTAAAAGTCTTTGTGGCTGCAGTGTTTAATTTGTAGTCATGTAGTCTAACCTCTGGTTCTGAGTTTGTTTGCTTAGTGAAGTTTTGTGCATGTGAAGAAAATATTTGGATTTGAATAGCCTTTAGGTGACACTTAAATTCTCTTTAGAAGTACAGTTTACCTTGCCTTAAAGACAAAGTCCTAAAGACTAAGACAAAGACTCAGTCTTGAAGCATACCTTTTTTTGATCAGCGATGGTGTGAGGAATCGTTCTCCTATTCCTCTACACCATCTTCAGTATTCCGCTTAGGTGTCCACTGAAACTTTTGGATCAAGGAAGAAGAAGAGCTCCTTCTGTAATCAATGAGTTAATCATCTTGACCTTAAACACTAATGCTTACATAGCCAATATAAAATTTACTGAGTGCTTAATTTCATTCTGTAACTTGTGTTTGAAAGTAATTTTTGCTTATGTCAGAGACATCTTTCTGGTTTTTATTTTTTGTTGGTTATCAGGTGTCCTGGTTTAGGGCAGATTTGGGAGAAAACCTGCAAAGGAGTTCCTGTAAAAAGCAAATTTAAGTGGCCCCTCCCCCAACTGGTTCCTGAAAAGATTTCCTTGGAGAAAAGTGAAAAAACCCCTGTTTATTTAACAAGCAAAGCATTCATCTGTAGGGGGATACAGTATGAATGTAGTATAGAATGTAATCTTATCCCCTAAAGAGTTGCAGCTGAACCAATTACTAAAGATGAGGAGCAGGCCTGATGTTAACAGACCACACCTGTAGCCAATAAGAAGAGTGTTATAAAACAGTGGATTGGTTGGTTTAGGGGAGCTGGAGTCAGTTCCCTGCTGTGAGGACAAGGAAGAGTCAGTGCCTAGAGGAGGTGCCTACAAGAAGTATCAAGGAGGTACAAAACTCTAGCAAAATGGGACCTTTGCAATGTACTGACAATAGAACTCTTGCACTATAATGACAACATTCACCAACACAAAAATGAATGCTATTAAACAATAAAACATCTCGCTGCTCTGAAGGGATGACAAACTCAGCAAGTCCCCTTGGTGGGCTGTAGCTCAGCTCACTCAGTCTCTGGTCAGTCCCTCCAGTGCTGGAAATGCCACAGCCCAGGCCTGGCCTAGTGGGCCACAGGTGTGAGCTGCCAGTGCTCTCCTGGGTATTCAGGGCAGGTTTAAACTGTTCCAAGAAAAAGTCCAGGGAACCTCTCTGCCTCAGGTAGCTAAAAACTAACTAAAAAGCAGAGGAGAGGTCTGTCCTATTGTCTGTCTGTGCTGCAGACAACACAGCCTAGGAGAAGGATGCGGGGGAGCAAGTGCAGTTTCTGAAAACAAATTCCACACTTCTTCTTGCCCACCACTTTGCTCTCAGAATCAATTTTAAAGGTGCAAAACTGATTTCTGGTCTAAACGGACAAATGGAGATACAAGCATCATAAAGTCATCCCATGACACCAGGGTAGCAATATCTGGCATTTGAAAAAAGAAGCTACAAGGTAAGAAGATGGAATGAACCATCAAAGAAATTAAGTAACTATTGTTTTTTAACCGATACACAGCATTTACTTCTTATGTTCTTTGTCTTTTAATCTCTGTTGAAGTATTCCAAAGGGCATTGGCCATTTATGTAAATAATACATAGTGATTCCTGTATTTGTAATCATGAAAAAAACGCCAACTATTGTGCAGTTTTATTACACACATATGTTGTCTAAATCACTACATAAAGCTTCAGATGATATGGAAGATTACTCCTGTCTTTTCCTTTCTCTTTCTTGCTACTCCACTTGAACTAAGCAAAGAGCATATTTCCAGTTGAGAAAATATTTCTATTGATTAAATAATATTTGTGTCTTGCTATTGAATGTCTTTCTATACAGTGTCTGAGAAGGCCACAGATAGGTATACACATAACTTCTTGGATATTTAATTACCAGTTTGCCCCTGTACCAATATTAAAGAAACTCATTTCATTTGAGCCTTGCCTCTCTTTGTCAAAGCATCATAGATTGTGCTTTTGGCTCTAGAGTGTTTTGGTACTGATCTAAAAAGCAGCTGTCAGTTCTGCCCAGTGAGTGACGGCATTACACTAACTATAGCTGCCACAAGTGCAACAATCTTGAAAATAAAGTGTTTCCCATTTCTGGAACCCTCTTAAAATTGGAGGCTTGAAACATGTTTACACAGTTTATCTCCATGCATATGTTCCTAGAATTCTTACACTTCTCTGTCTGTGTAAAGGCACCTTAGTTCTGCTTCTGCTGGGGAAGAGAATCAACCGTAAAATCATAGGGTTTTTAATGTGATTTTACTGAGTTTCATCTGTACTGTGTTTCTCTTTCCATGGAAAGGAAGATCAAGACTGATTTAAATATTATAAAGTTAATCCATAGAGGATTGTTTTTCCCCCTCATGTTCAAAGTGTCTGTTCTAGTTTAGGCCTTTTTTTCCCACTAGCATGTCTTTCTCTATTAGTCAAAATTATGTTGCTGTTTTCTCAGCAGCCTGTCTAAAGTATTGTAGCTATTCATTTGTATAACACAGTAATAAATGCTTGCAGATCTTGCAAATAACACAATCAAGAAATAACACAGTTTTAGCTTATGAACATAAAAAAGCAGTGTTCACTTAAGTTCTGGTTTCAGGAACTGTGTCAACATGTTTGAGGTAATAATAACCACTTAATGATTTGAAATGGTTTCTATGTAGAAAAACAGCATACAGATATTTATCTGCCAGTTTCTGAATGTAAAAGCTTTGTTTTCTGATTTTTTTTTTTTTTGTGTGTGTTTGGTTGTGTCTTTTGAAAATGCTAAGAAATATCCCGTCTAAGAGATGAGAGTCAAAACATTATGTATTATGAAAAGCTGCAGTAAAACTTGGAAATCTTCCAGAATCAGGTCTATTCTATCAATTTAAAAGTGACTATTATAGATCAGCAAAATTAAAAATCTATCTTCTACTGTAAAGAGTAAAAGAATTCACACTGGACTTAAAGTATGAAATACATGTAAAAATACATGAGCTCTTTAAAGTAATTTCCACATAGTAGTTTTCAGTACAGACGTTACTAATTTGGCAATGGCCAAGCTCATAGTCACTATCCTATAATCTTATAGAGCAAAATTGCCCTTGTGATCCTCTGTACATTTTTAATACTATAATCAGAAAACTGTCTTACTGAAGAAGAGCCCCTTAATTCTCATTATCACTTATAGCACATGTGCATCACAGCTGGATTCAACAGGAATCCTTCAATGATGAGCAGGTAAGGATTTCTTTTACAACTGTGTTCCATTTGCCTAATGTTCAGCTTGATCTAGTAGCAATTAGTAGTAAAACTGTGTAAATTCTTATTGAGCTTCTACTAGCAAAGAAAGAAGTAGTAGAGCAATCTTGAGCAGCCTCCCTTTGAGACAGGTGACTATGACAGAAGGCCCAGAAGCTCATCATGCTATAAAACATAAATTATCTTAATTCTTGATAATAAGGGCCAAAACTTGTAAATTAATATCTTCCCTGAGTCTTTCAAACTGGGGGAGGGACTTTTTAGTTGCCATGGAATTTTCAGAACTCTTTAGATATGTTGATAGTTTCTATTGTTTAATTTACAAATTTTTGCCTTTGCTCATTCTTGGTGTAGTCACCTCAGGTAACCAGATATAAAAAAAAAAAACAACCAATAAATAAAATAAACAAATGAACTTTTAAAAGGCATCACTGGTTTCAACTAATCCTGTGCTGTAATGCTGAAAAATTCAAAACTGATTAAATTTTAGAAGTCACTATGATTACTTAAAAAGACATTTTAAGTTTTTTAAAGTCTTTAAGTCCTATTCCTCTTTTAGACTAGATTTAGGAGTTAAAACATGTGGACTGATTATAAGTTTGCATACAACCATCTGTTTTCTTGTGTAGAGCTAAATTGGACAAGTATTTTACCAGAACAGCTTTATTACCAGACATATCAAAGTGTTCAACTGAAATTAAGAATATAAAGGTAGTAATAATAATTTCTGAAATTGTTGATACCTTTTGATTAAATAATAACACAAGTTTCCTGACCTGATTCTCTGGCTTCAGATTATTTCTGTATACCCTGAGTAAAATGATGATTTAAAATAATTCTGCTAAAGTTAATGATAATAAAAAGCCTCCTTCAAATGTACGACTATAAAAATAAGATTAAACATGACAGAGAGGTCTCCTCCTGAGCTATTTTTGTGATAGATGTAGCCAAAACCAGTGAGCATGTTGTGGATCTCAAGTAATATATACTTGCTTGGACTTTAAAATAAAAGATAGTAAAGTATAGAATGCCAAAAGCCTTTTTAATCTTAAACATCACATTTCTGTTCTGATTTTGCATGTGTATTCACAACTTTGTTCCATCTGATCAGCATGTAGGTCGTAGCTAGTTACTGTATGTTTATTTTACAGAAAATAAGTGAGAAAATGCATCACTCTCTTTTTAATAGTTTTCATCTTTTGAAAACTATTAAAGCTACCCTCATTTGCTGTGCACAATCCCTTTAATGCTAGGCTGCTTGTTATTCCTTGACCACCAGACCACATAAAGGACAACTTCCAAAGGGATAGTTCTGCCTTTGTTGCAGATGCTTCTTTGCTTCATTCAGTTGTTTTGAAGAAATTTTTTGCTTGAGTAGGTGATGCACTGATATCTTATGTGGCTCTTCAAAACAGTTCTTCCAGAGGAAATTACTGTTTAATCAGTAAAGATAATAACTCTTAAATATGCAATGTAATTGCTACAGATCATACACTTTCCATCTACAGGATTAATAATAAATATCGTTGTTCTAATAATTATTGCAGATAGTGGGTGTTAGTCCATTTGATTAGTTTTATCCCTCTTTCTTTCCAGACACTCAATGAAGACATTATCTTCTTGGTTTTTTTATAGTGCAGCAGTCCCACAGGTTTTACTTTTCTGATGAAACATTAAATACCACAGCACTACTCTTTCAGATTATTTACATATCTGTCAATTTAGTATCTGAAGAAAGTTCATTTTAAAAAATACATGCTTAAAATTATATTATGTCTTGAGTTGCCTTCAGTTAGCATGCCTGGAGCAGTTACTGTAGAACATTTGTGCACAGATTGGAGAACCTCCCAAATCCCACTAACTGTTCTAAAAAGTGTGCTGAAGAGATCACATCTGCAGCACTGACAACCTTATTTTAAAACAGAAGAGAAAGATAGAAGTGATCAGATGGAGTCCTACAGTTTATTTTGTTCTTCATTATTGTTGCTTTTTTTATTCTAATTTAATACTGCTTCTGTTCAGATACTCTGGATTTAGTATGAAAGATAAAAGATATTATGAAAGATAAAAGATATTATTCATAAATTATCTATTTATGAAAGATAAAAGTTGTTCTAGAGGATCAATATTTACTAAAATTTGAACTGTTGATAAAACTATCTCTGACATTTTGTCAAATAACATGGAATTTTTAATAATAAGTCATTTTCCTATTTTTTTCTCGTGCTTTACAGTTTTGAAAGAGATCTTCAAGTTATAATTGAACAGTGTGTAAAGCCCAACTTAAATGCTAATGATGAGGTTGTTTGGATAAATCAAAGTAATGTTAATACACCACATTTTGAATTTGGATGGTCGCTTAAATTTTAGCAATTTCAACAAAATGGCAGGATGATGGAACCACAGTTTCTTTCTAACAAACAGGTCATTGATACACAAGTTTTACTGAAATCACTGACAAGATGTTGAATGCTGAAAATAGGTTGAATCAAATTGTGGCCTATGTTGCTTTCTGAGATGTACTGAAACTATAACTAAATTTTTTTACATAGAAGAAAAAGGTTTATAGGTAATGTGAAAAGTGAGAATTTGTCTATGATGTACAATTCCCTAATTTGAGTGCAAGTCCCTAAATTATCAAACAACAAAAATACATAGCTGTGTTGTGCTAATCCAGAAATCTAATCTTCAGGGAGGAGCATAGAATCTTCATAGAATTTTCTGATATCCTGACAGTTTTTCAGCTATTTTTGCTCAGGACTGCCTGAGCTAAAGATACCATTTTTTATTTTAGTAACTTTTGACAGAATTTCTCTTCATGAATTTTCTACTGTTTCAATTTCTGGCTAATTAAGATTTCAGCAACCTCTTTCTCTTGCTATCACATTTTTAATAAAATTAGGGAGACTGGAGCATGAATGTTGTCATGAGAAAACTTGTGCACATAAAAGAGGGATTTGATTTCTCTCTATCTGCAAATTGTGATCTTATCTTCTTAGACGTGCGTTTTTCTATGTTTGCTATTTAATTTAAATATGTACATGAGAATAACAGCTATGTTATCTTGATTAGAAGTTTCTCTCATTGGCATTTAGGAATAAGGAGATTTAATTAAAGGGAATTTTATGAAAACCCATAATATGAATGTATTTCTATAAACTCACTGGAGTTACAGCTCTGTAAATTAGTTGTATTAATTTCTGCTAGCTAAGAAGAATAATTGAGCTAGGTTCTTGAAACTGTTTTTGAATTATCTTGCTGTTTAGAACTCAAATTAGAAAATTTTATGAAGAAGGAAAAAGTTGCTTCATCTGCAGAAATCTGAGTCAGAGCACAGCTATATTATGCAAATCTTTACAGTAAAAATAGCTTTGAATGGAGGACTTGTTTTCATTAGCAATGGGATAAAATGGATAGTGGGTGTCTCTAATCAGCAGTTTCTAATATGGTTTAGAAGGTTAAAGATAAAATATTCATAGCAGAAAATACCTTTCCCTCTTATATTGAAAAGCAATTTAAAAGTTTAAGGCAAAAAGAGACTTAGTTCATATATATATATGTGTGTGTGTGTGTGCATGCATATATGGACACATAAGTGTATATATATCTAATAGGGTCTGTAGGACCAGGAAAAGGGGTAATGGCTTTAATCTAAGAGAGGAGAAAGTCAGACTAGATAAGTGGAAGAATTTTGCAGTGGGAGTAATAAACTACTGGCACAGATTGCCAGAGAAATTGTAAATGTCCCATTCCTGTAAACATTCAAGGTTGGGCTGGATGGGGGCTCTAGGCAATGTGATCAAGTTGAAGGTGTCTCTGCTCATTGCAGAAAATTGGACTAGACGACTTTTGAAGGTCCCTTCCAATCCTAACCATTCTATGATTTTATGATAGCTATGTAATGGTAATATTGTTAAACCTTGCCTGTCTATTCCTGAATTAATTACAATTTTATTTCAACTTAAGTCAGTAGGACAAGATAATACTGCATGCCGGAGGGGAAAACAGGCAGGAACAAGCTGTCTGATATAAAACACCCTAATACTGTTAAGAAGACATGAGTTGATAAACCAAAGTAATCCTAGTAGCTAGCTGAAAGAGTTGAGGTCCTATTATTTTTCTCCATCCCATCCATCTAGCTCTTCTAATAAGATGCAAGAAACAATTTCTTTGCCAAACCAGCTATGGTAATCCATCTCATTACAAGTGCAAGAAGGAGACTCAACAGCCAGTGCACCTCAGAAAAAAAATGTTCTTTTTAGCTGAAAAAAATGATCAGGCTGTCCTGCCTCAACCATGTTCTGAGGGAGTTTCCATTATCACTCTACTGGATACGATTTGTAGATCTGACTTGAGGTTTGACAGTGTGCAGTAACTGATTCTCAGGTTGGTACCAACCTTCTCAGTCCTTGTCCATGTGACTGGTCTTTTATTCATTCAAGTGGACTGAAAAGGCAGCAATTGGCAGTGTAAGGTGGTAGTCTAGTAGTGAAAAAGCAAAGATACTTTTGAACAATAATTTGCTGGACTTGACTTGCAAATCAGATATTTGTTCTTTCAAATGGAACTTTACTTTGTATGGCTTATAAACTATGTTTACTTTGGTAAAACAGGCAGCCTGGCACTTCAATAATTACAGCTTACTTTGTACCAGTGCTGTGAACATTGTATTCTGATAGCAGTGCTACTGCTAGATGCTAGGCTGCTCCACCACTTTCATACTTGCTGAAACTCTGTGGGAGGATGTACTTAGTGAGATATTTTGAAAAGGGAGAATTTAGATCAGGCTGAAAAAGCATGGATTTTTCTTTCAGTTAAAAGAGAAATGTAAGTTTGTCATGTACATCTGCGTACTCAGTCATTGTTACACAGACGTTCAAAGAGACAGTGATTATTTGAAGAAAATAAACCATTTGGGAATTTGGCATGGGACTTATCTCTCTCAAACAGTGTCATTTGTTGCTGGATGACTGCAGGAGTCTCCATTGCAGGGATCTTTTACAGGATTTCTTTAAATGCATGGGAAACTATTCTGCTGAATTCCTGTAATTTGGCTGGCCTGTGATTCTAGGTGACTCCTTCATTATATACACAAATCACTGTTATTATCTCAAACGTCATACGAAATATCTTTATCTTATGCTACTGTTTTTGTATCTGTAGGAATGATTCCTCTTGACTATTTAAAGGTAACTATGTTCAGCTTGACCAATTTTGCAGCAGGCCTGTCTGGGAAGCATCTGGAATGGTCTGGTGCCCCATGCAGTATGTTAATGTACACATTGGAATGTTCAAATTAGTATATACATATCAGGAGATGCTTTGGGAAGTGTGTGCAATTCCCACCTAGGGACTCCTCTGCTAATTACCCACATGTATTGCTGTGAAGGAGGCCAGGAGCTCAGTCAGTCACCTTGGTTAGGTTAAGGTGATATTTCAGTTCAGTTAGATGTCTCACTTAGAAGTGGGTTTCTGGACCACTGTGGAATATTTGACTCAAGCGCATGATGTGCATGCAGACAGTTATGCAAATATAAATATAGGATAAACTTGAATATTATGTTAGCAACTTTAATTTCAGATCTCTTGCCAGATTGTACAATACATACTCAAACCTGCAAATAACATAGATTTATATCAGTGACTTGGGTGGAAGTGAAATACAGGTTTAATGTTATAATTTTTCTGAGACCTTGTTACACACTGGTCAGGCAGCACAGGGGAGGAGTTGCTGTTTTGCTTATGTAAACAGGCTTGTCAGGCTTTTGTCCACAGGGATTTGCAGAGTGGAATAGACATGCAATAAAGACTTATGTTTGCTGTCATACTAATTTGTCATGGATCCTGATTTAGAATCCAATCCTATCCAATTTGTAATTTATATCACTCAAAGAATCACTTTTATTAAATTAAAGGTATTAGGAAAAGTGTTCAGGTTTGGTATTGTAAAGGTGTGACAACCAAGTTTGATGGCAAAGATTCACTTTATTACTTCCTACATGGAAGAAACATACAAAAGAAAAACAAGTTACAATCAAGCTACAATGATTTACACAGGACCAGAGACATAAAAGGGTAAAGGAGACCCTCCCTCTAAGTCATGAGATTCAGAGTGGACTCCTTGCTTTCTGAACTTCTGTGCTGGTTTTGGCTGGAATTTACAGTGGCAGGTAAGGGGCAGTGTTTTGGATCTGTGCTGAGCAGGGGTTGATAATACAGAGATGTTTTTGTTATTGCTGAGCAGGCCTTACATAGAGCCAAGGCCTGTCACAGACATATTTTCATAAAAATCCTTTCTTTAGGATTTTCCCTCTTCTGGGAAGCTGACGCCCCAGAAAGAGAATGTAAACAATGGTTATCTGTTGCTGTGGAATGCAACAGGTGCATCTGTGATTGGTCTTCTGTGAGTGTTTGGATTTACTGACCACTCACAGGAGAGTTGTTCTTGCTGTCTGCCTGGACACAGAACTTTGTTGATTGATTCCTATTCTATTCTTAGCATAGCAGCTTCTGAAATTTTCTCTCTATTCCTATTAGCATAGTAATAATGTAGTATATGTCATAAAATAATAAATCCGGCCTTCTGATCATGAAGCCAAGATTCTTGTCTATCTCTCTTCACCCTGAAAAATCCGTGCAAGCCTTGCAACAAAGGCCTTTCCTGCTTTTCGCGCTGCCACACTGGCGAGGAGGCCGGGGGTGCATGGGAGGCTGGAAGGAGGCACAGCCAGGACAGATAACTGAAACTGACTAAATTCTAGGATATTCTAGGCCATGTGATATCATGATCAGTAGATAAAGTAGGGGGAAGAAGAAAAAGGGGAAGGCACACTTGAAGTGATGGCATTTGTCTTTCCAAGTACCACTACACATCCTGAGGCCCTCCTCTCCTGGAGATGGCTCCTGGACCTGCCTGCCTATGGGAAGCAGGGAACTGACTCCTTGTTTTGCTTTTCTTGAGTGTACAGATTTTACTTGCGTTTTCTGGCTTTTATGCTTCTGATCCTCTCCCTGATCCCATTGGTAGGGAAGTGAGCAAGTGGCAGCATATTGTTTGGCTGTTGATTTGGGTTAAACCATGACAACTTCTGATGAAGTCTTTGTGAGGCTAGGTCCAGTCTTACTCTCAGATTTGGACAATGGCTTTTGTCTAATGGCATTATCTATATAAAGTTTTTAAAAATTAATATTGAACATGAATTTCATTAGTATAAATCATCATGCTATTAGTTGATCACCAAAGATCTTTTGCAAGTAAGAGATCTTTCTGCTCTAGGTAAGGAAGGTTCTCTTAGACTCAGGAATCTGAGACTTTGAGAGGCATTCCTGCTCAAGGGGAGAGCCATCTGGCATTTAGTCCAGTTTTAAATCAGGGAGAACTCAAACTGGACTCATCTAAATCTTGATCATTGGTAAAAGGTCTGTGTACCTTGTTGAGGAGCCTTGAGGGGAGTCCCAGCTCAAGGGGAGGTCACCGCCATGCAGCCATATTGCCTGCACAAAGGCAGCTCACTTAGGCTGTCAAATTTATGGGAAAAAAGGGGTTTGGTCCTAGTGAAATTGGATACAATACTGAGGTATGGATGAGGCGCCTTGTACCCACAGCTTTATAAGCTCCTTGATTCTTGGAAAAACTGCCTGTTATTTATGTGTTAGTCACATGATCGATGTTCCAAGCCCATATGCACTGATGCTCAGTGTCATTGTGGCTTTGTGGGTTTCCTGGAGGAGTTCTTGGCCCAGCTACTGCTCAGGCTTTTGCCTCCTCTGAAGCTTGAAACTACTGCTAGCTTTGTTAAGGGGTTCACATCTGTCCCATCATCCTCTTGTAGATAAGAGTATGGATTTTGATGTTCACATCTATATATATAAAAAAAAACCGACTAACTGTGCTTGGAATGCCACTTTTCAGTATTTTCAGTGCTAATGAAGAGTACTGAGTGTTCCTGTGCATATAACTCATTTATTCAGGGTCATTTATTCAGCAATGGTGAGTCTTTTAAGTCTGGCCCAACTTATAATGAACTCTATTATTCATAAAGTTGTTGTATATCCAAGGAGAATTCTGGTCAATTGGCTGGACAGAAGAGACAGGGGTGATCTCATTGCTCCTTTCACACCTAGAATGTTTTGTGTGTTAAGTATTTCATGTTATTGTGTATCTTCAGCAAAAGGTAGTGTGAAGAGTTAGGATTTCACAAATTTTCCTTTGGCCATTGTAAAGTCTGACCTAATGCTTGTCAAGTAGGCCAAATTCCCTGACAGAGTAGTTGTTTCCTTCCTCCTGCCTTCCTCATTGACATCTTTTTATCAAGGATCTCACTAGCAGGAAAAAGATCAAACTGGGACAAGAAAGCAAAAAAGTTATCCTGCAGACCATATGCAGACAATATGAACTGTATAAGGAAGAGTAACCTGTGGGGTATAAATAATTTCTCACTCAGTTTCCAGGTGATACATTTATTTATGCATGAGTAAAAAAAAAAGAAAAGAACATTCTCTGTATCATTTTTTAAGCTCTCTTGTAAGTATACCTATTGATGTGCATATTGATCCATAGCAGCATAAACCCTATTAGCATTGCTAATACTACAATTAAAATTAATTTTCAACTAGAGCAGATTCTGTTTGTATTCATGAAATGTTGAGGGGGTTGACCCTGACTGGCCACCAGGTGCCCAACATGCTGCTTTATCACTCTCCTCCTCAGCAGGACAGGGCAGGGAAAAATAAAATTAAAACCTTTCTAGCTACCAGTACAAAGCATGGCTGTGAGGGCTAATATGGGGAAAGTTAACTCCATCCCAGCCAGATGCAATACAGATGCTAATGGACTGATTATTATTTAACAACTACATCTATTATATTAAAAAATATGTTCATAGTCTTCATGAAAGTGACTTTTCTCATTTTTCAGATTTGAGCCATTTTAATTGCTTCATTCTGAGAAGTAGGATAGTTTGATGGGAGACTTTGTACTTTAACAGTAAATATATGGAGTGAGGTTTCTGGTAGGAAAGCTTGCAGAATGAAAATCCTATGTAAATTTTTCATTAGCGCCCTGCTATTGAATCTCTCTCAAAAGCTCACAGATAATGTAAGGCTTATTAACATGATTTAAGACTATTCATTCATTCATTTTAAGAATATTCATTTTCAAGAAAAAGTAGGCTGAACTTAGAAGTACTTACTAACATAAGGCTGAGACTCCAACGATTGATAGGCTATCTTAGTATTTATGGAAAATGGATTGGGCTTTTCCACATGCTTTGTCAGGGGCTTAGTGTTCTTTTTTATATTAGAGTGGAATGATGCAGAGACTGGAAGTCATTAAGGTACAGAAATAGGAACCAAATAAGTCTCTCAGATCAGGATTAATAACATTAGTGTTACATGATAACTCTCTTCTCCTTTTTCTCCCTTTTTATCCCTTTTCTCCTTCTCTTTTCTTGCAAAGAAGCAGACAACCCCCTCTCCAAAACAGCAGCCACCTGCATTTTAATTTTAACACACAATAGGACACAGATAATGCTGTTTCAGTCATAATCCATATGGAGCTGGCTCTGGTGTGTAGCTTTTTTGCTAATGACATCAAAATAGTTATTATGCAGTGACCTTTAAAGAAGAAGACTGACATTTTTTATCTTATCATAGATATTTATCTATATTTAACCACTTTGAGTAGTCTCAGGCTAAATATTCTCTGTCCTATTATGTTAAACACAGGATAATTGCTGTTTGATGTATTGAGACAGTGGAAGAAAGAATGTGTGGGATTAACTTCAGTAAGTGTGTTTTATTTCTGTATGGTTGGTTGGGTTTTACAATTATTTATAATAAATTTGCATCATGCCAGGAAATTGAAAACATTCTTTAGTTATATTATGGAATGTGTAGGAGTATGCATAATTCAGATGGGCTAAACCACTAAGCATTGCCCAAATTGCTTGTGAAATATGACAGAAATGATGTCTAGGGGAAATGTAAGCACTCATATGAAAGGTTAATTTTGTGTGCTACTGAAATTGCATTCAGAATCTCTGGGTTCACTAGTAGTGCACACATTATAGAACTCAATTCCCAATTATAACAATCATGCTGGTTGCTTGTTTATACTTCATAAATAAATGCACTTGCAATACCTTTGTTACAGAATTTTTGCAAAGATTACTCGGATGGTTACTGTTGTTGCTAAGAGTTTGCAAAATGTTTCATTTTATTTGCTTCCACAATCTTAAGGTGCTTAAACCATTCTAAAATTTCTGTGTTTGGCAGGATAATAAAAATATGCATTAATGTATGTTCTTGTTTTGCAGTTCCAAATAGAATAGAGCTAATGAAATAAAAAAAATCAAACGCACTTTTCCCCTTTGCCAAGTGTGACACAATTCTAGACTTTCTTTTTAAAATAGGCTTTTTCCATGATTTTGTTTTATTTTACTTTATTGTGTTCTAGCTTATTTTATTTTAATTTTTAAGTATAGAGAAATTTTAGCCTTTTTTTTAGTCTTCAAAAAATAGGAACAGGTGTACCACTGGCTTTTGTAATTTCTCTTTTCTTCTTGCTTAGGAGTGATGCTTTCTTTAGTATGGCTAGAAGCATCATAAAGATTAGTTTCTGTATACATGAACCATTTCTTTTCACTAGACTGAGTTCATAGTCATAAAGTCTGCTGCACTGTGTGTCCATGACCAGATGGATTGTTACCACAATCAGTAGGTATTTTATCCTACTGCTAAAGTAGTTTCATTGGTAATTCTCTTCCTGGGACAATGAAATTTGAGAGCATTTTATAACTTGTAGGCCTTTTTTTATATTTTTTTAATATAAGTAACAGTTTGAGACTGTATCTGTGAATGGTTTAAAAATATTTAAAGAGGCTTGTTATAATTTGGAAAAAATATCTAGGTAATAAATACCTATTGACAGGGGAAAAAAGTGGGTTTGAGTTGTAAAATCAATTTCTTCTTTTTGAAAAGCAAAAATGTCATAATGGGACTGGAGAAATCCATACCTAAATACTCAATTTATGAGTGAAATTTCAAATGGGAATTCAAGATAGACATTTAACTTGTTGCTTAACTGTATTTATAAATTTTATTTTATGTGCATAATTGTGAGTTCTTAAGTTTGAGAAAAACAGAATTCTATCTAAGTAATTCTTTTGAATTATGTGGGCAGGTAGACATTTTTGTGTTGGGTTCTTATGATGTTACCAACACCTGACTTGGGAGTAGTCAAATAAGTTAATATGTTAAAATAGAAGAAAATACACTAAGTACATATTTAAATGCAATTAATATTGTAATGCTGACAAAACCTTTTTTAAGAAGAAATACATTAAAAATGTCGCTATGCCACCTGCCTTTTCTTGTTAAAAATTTACTTGTTAGGGAGGAACAAGCACCTCCTAAAGGATGTTTGCACACAGATTTTTATCTCATAGTTTCAAATCTAAAGGTGCCTCACCACCATCACAGTGAAGAGGGTCCTGTTGCAGTGCTGTCTAACACTTTGAACAATTTTCTGACTGAGGGGATCGAGTGCACCCTCAGTCAGTTTGCTGATGACACCAAGTTGGGTGGGAGTGTTGATCTGCTAGAGGGCAGGAAGGACTGCTACATAAACCCTATTCAACTCACCTGCAGTATTTGTCATGATTGAGAACCTGAACTGTCCATTTTATTGAATCTGAATTAGCAAACTGACAGATTTTAAGACTATCTTATTTATGAATGTCATGGTTATGTCAACCCTCCCTGCCCCCTACCAATGGGATAGAGGGAAGAAACCCATTAAAAAAAGGAAACAAAATAAACTAGAAATGGTGGGATCAGATAAGAACGGTTTGATAAACAAAGTGAAAGATAGTAATAACAACAATAACACTATTACTAATAATAATATTAATTGTAATTGAAAGAGAGAAAGAGTGAGAGAAAACCAAGAAAGGCAAGTGATGCACAAAACAAGTGCTCACCACCCACTGACTGATGCTCAACCTAGCCCCAAGCTACAACTGTTCAGGTAACTCTCCCTCATTCATATATTGAGCATGATGTTCTCTGGTGTGGAACATCCCTTTGGACAGTTTAGGTCAGCTGTCCCAGCTGTGCTCCCTCACAGATTTTATGCAGCTCCTCCCCGACAGAGCACAAGATGCTGAAAAGTCCTTGACTTTGGGTAAGCACTATTAGCAGCAAGCAAAATATCAATGTGTTATCAACATTATTGTCATCCTAAATCCAAAATAGAGAAGAAAATGAACTCTATGACAGCCAAAATCAGGACACTGAAGTACTGAACTGTGTGTTCTATCTGTATTTACGTTTTCTTTTTTTGTGATATGGTAAGAGTGATTGGCCACTGCACTCATCTCCACAGTTATCCTTTATGTAATGTCTGTCCTTGTCCAGACAACCTGCTCTGATCCAGTTTTATCTTCTAAAGGAATTTCATCTTCCTCTACTGCATCTGATTGGCATAGTCAAGAAGTACTGTATGGTTCACCTGGCTCTTGAAGAAAATGGGAGAATCCCAGTGTTTCCATTTCAGCTATTCATGATATTATGTTTCATTGCAATATTCCATATACCTCTGATTCTGTTCTCATATTTTCCAGTTTTATATTAGAATACTGCTGTTCAATTGTAATGAAACAATATTTAAACCTTCATGGTATTTGTTTAGTAACTATGAAAGCAAAAATGAATTATTTCGACTCAAAGGTCACATTTTACCTTGCAGTTGAAAAACAATGTTTTGAAAGTCAGACAAATATAAAGTTTCAGAAATGTCTTTCTGTTATTTTGATCTTTCATAAAGTTGTGTATTAACATTGTATGTGAATGCTACCTATGTATGTCCAGAGACAGTGCCTTCGTTTTTGCACCATGCCTCCTTGACCCCTTGTTGAGGGTAAGGATTTTCTTTGGGGTAACTGAAAACAAAAGCTTAGGAACAGAGAGTAGTATTTACAGGGTAAATGTAATTGCAGTAACATTTTGCAAGAGGTTTTTGAATAATTTTTTTAAGACTTCGGGATTAAGCTGCCTGAAAAATTGTTCTACAGAGAAGATTTTCTTAGTCTTCTCTTTTGCTATTACTATATTTCTTTAATTAAATAGAAATAGAGTGACTGTTATAATTCCTAGGTACTATCTTGCCTTTTGAGTCCAGACAACTGATGTGTTTCTTGTTTTCACTATTAAGTTAAAATTCTGTAAACCAGAAGCTGACAAAGCAGATTGTAAAGAGGAATTTCAGTGGCCTAAGCAGAGGAGATAAGCAATAGTAAAATGCTGCTGGAAGTTATTTTTCTCTTTTTCATCTGTTTTGGGTAAAATAAGGTTGAAAATGTAAGCGAATTAAGGAAACAATCTTTGTATAAGAACAGTGCTCCCTATTGAAATTAATATGAAGGAAGTACTTCTTATAAAATGATGTGATTGCTTGGGCTAACTGATTTTAATAGCCATTAACAGCTATTAACATCTTAAGAAATCTTAATGTTTTTCAAATTGAAGAAAACTGTTGGACATAAAAAAAAAAGAGATAAACATAGGTTAATTTTAATTAAAGAAATCATCCTAATTATTCTCAAAACATTTTTTGAAAGGAAGATTGATGCAAAAGCTGTTTGCTGTGATTTGTTTAGATATGTATACACTTATTATTTTCCAAAAAATAAATTTAAAGCACCCCCTAAGCTTCTTTAAATACTTCTTTACTGATAATTCTGGTAATTGTTGTGTCCTTAGAGACTTTCCTAGACTTCCCTGGAACTTCCTGCAAACTTTGGAGAAAAGCCTACAGAACTTCTTCATTCAATATGTGGCACTTCAAATCTCTTGCAACCAGCCTGAGCTTTAGGAAAGGCAGTTTGAATTCTGGGGTTTTGGAATGGACTTACACCTTTCCTTGTTTGGAAAGGATGGGCTACAACCAACCTGTACCTTTCCATCCACTTACTGACAGCTTAGGTCTTTTTTTAGTGAATAAGGAATAGGAGAATTATCTGGCTTCTCTCTATAAACTCCTCTGGCATCTTAAGCTCTGCAAGAGCTGAAAGGGTCAGGCAATTTGAACTAGGAGTCAGAGAGAAAATTGAGACTAGGTGCTGCCTTAATGCCAAACTAAGGAAATTAAGGCATAAAATCATATAGCTTCTGAAATATAAACTGCACTTATATTCTTGCTGGTGTTGCCAAGCTGATGAGCAAGCATTAAAAAGTGACTCTTTCAGCATGTGTTGAAATGTTTGCAGTATTCTGCAGTTCTAACCGCCCCAGGTTATCAACTTTGTGCAGACACCTTCACATGTGTAACTCAGTTTGCAAATAATTGCTTGCTAAACTACTGCTAATAAAATATATCCCCTGCATTCTGTTCTTCCTGCTTCTTTAGTTACTTCATTAACTTACTAAAATTTAAATGGAATTTAAAACCTAATTTTAAAATGTTGTCTTTTTTTCATATATATATATATATTTTTTTTTTTTTAATCAGCTTTTTGTGTTAGTGCTATTATTATTGTTTACTTGAGCTTTGTCAGGGAAGAGACAAAATGTGTCCTGGACAGATAAGTTTGTTGACTTCTTATAAGTGCACCATGAACATAGAACTGTTATTCAAATATATCTAAAAATCCTTTTTGGAAATTCTGCTTTGGAAGATCATAGCCAAAAAAAAAAAAAAAAAATTTAAGATGTTTAAAAGAAAAGCATATTTTGTGGCAATGCTATTCTATGACAAGATAAGAGTATTTCAAGGAATGCATTGTTGATCTTTATTTACAAGGGATTCTTTCTATCTCCAAAAGCAGATACCCAATTTATAATGCCAGGTTTTAATTCCTGCTGACAGTGGCTACATTTTGAGAGAAAATTACATGGTGTGAAATTAGTACAGAAATGTGTTTACATCAACCTTCTCATTGTTTTTAATAGTTTCAATTTATAATGAAAGATTTCTATACAGTGTCTGTTGATAGCATTAAGATACCTCTATGACTTTTTTTCTCAGTTATTTTACAATCCCTCAAAATAGAGTTTGGGGATGGACACAATGAATGTTACTATTCTGCTAAGATTCCAATAAGATTCCACTAAGGCAAAGAATTCATGAAAGAGGGATATATGCCAGCAGCTGACTGGGAGGTGTTCTAGGAATTCTGTTGTGCAGTCAAAACCAAAAGGGTATTGGTCAGGGATTATTTCTTGTCATTTTCTTATATTTTATCAATGTCCCTACATCTCAAGACATCTGCCATGTTTAAAGCATAAAGTAATCTTGGTACAAATTGAGGAAGCTTCACTAACACACAGTCTTCTCCTACCCAATAAACTGGAGGTTAAAAGTTCTAAGGTGCATAAACTTTCCCAAATTATGGATGTTTTTCAGGTTTTTAATTTATTTTTAATAAACAGTATCATTATTGCTCTTCTTTTCCCAAGAAATAATTTGTGGCTATAGGACTGTGGAATCTTCTCCTGCTCTATATGATTCTAAATAACTATTTCCCCTATGTTAAAAGTGCTTTTGCATTCTGAAAAGAGTCAGGATTGCAAGCTGGTGGGGGTAAGGCTGGACATGGCAAATCAGTCTCATGGCCAGTATGCTCATCTGGCCACCCAGAAGAAAGGAAATAGATGCAGGCATTGGTAATCACCTACCTCTTTACATAGATAGCTTTTCCATTTCCTTAAGTATATCTAACTTGCTTCTCAGGAGATTTAATAAACACTGCCATGCTCATAACTTTAAAGCTACTTTTCTTTAAGGCTTACTGAATCTGTGTCACTTAGCTTTCTGATCATTCAGCCAAGCTGCTTATTTAACTTCTTTCTGAGTGACTCATGGTTGGAAAAATGGTTTGTGCTTGTACAGTAAAAACCTGGTAAATATGGAGTGCATTGTAAAAATAATTGTGCTTGTTCTGTGAGGAACAAAAGATGCTCTTGCCAGTTGGCTGAGGACATGCATCATCAATCAGCCTGACCTTTCAGCCAAACCCAAGTGCTCAGTTACAGCTGACCAAAACCGGGTCTGTAGATGTTGTCAGACTGACATGTGCAATATTTGCACTGAAAATGCTGTTTATAAGGATTTGAGCAAATATTACACCAGCATACATTTTTGTGAACACAGATGCAGTCAAAAAACTCTATTCTTGCATGAAACTGGATGTGGAATAATACCATTTGTCTGGGTTATGCTCTTAGTATAAATCCCATAGTGAGAGTTAGTGAGGCAAATAGGCACATAGAGACTGTGTAGGTGATTTTCCTTCATATGCCTCACTGTCCTAGTCACAATTTCATACTGCATTTTTCTCACTTGTTGCTGATTAGGTGAGATTACTGACACACCAGAAAGTCTTTGGCCCAGTCCCGTTACATTCACCAAAATTACGGTTTAGTGGATTTTTATGCTACAATTTTACCAATCTGGAGTCTTAGCCCCTGGCTTTCAGTAGTCTGTGCTTTTTACAATTGCCCATGGTAAGCTGTTGACTTTTGTTTAACCAGTTCTTTTCCAAGAAATTTCCTGGCATGCTTTGGAAGCCAGAATACATCCAGCAGGCAGGTTGGTTCCATTCACCATACTTTGAAGGCTGAGACTTCCATAGCATAGATGCATTTGTTTTGTATCAGTTGGTCTCAGTGCTCAGGAATGTTCCTAGGTACATTTAATTATAGCAATATAGATGTAGCCTAGATGTCTGGCCCAGACAACACTCTGACTGCCTTCTTCCCAGAAACAGGTAATTTGTTAAGTGTAACACTCCACTTATTTGCACAGAGTGGACATCTGTGCATGCACAGAAGCACCACAGAAGCACTGCAAGGTAAGAGCCTGTCTCCTGCCAAAAAGATGTACCATAACTGTAGTACTTCACTGCAGAGGCCAGAGAGTCATGAAGAAACAAAAGATCTGGAATTCTGATCCTTGCAGCCAACTTTGTTGTTTGTGTATGATTTTTTATCCTAAGCTCTCACTTTACTGTCTGGAAAGGGTTTTAACTCCAAGTATGTTATTTTTCAGATAATATCTTGAGACACTTGTCAATGGCATTGGAGATCTTCTACTCCAAAAAATATGTTGCCTAAAATGAAGGTCTTTGAGAGCTGTGGGAAAAGATTTGCATTTTGCAAAAGGAAAATAATAGTATCATTTTCCATCTATTTCTTCCTACCATTTACAAAAGGGCTATAATTCCTGAATTGATTATCTGTCCTTTGAGGTAGCTGAAAAACCCAAGTGCTGAATAGATAAAGGGTCTTCCAGTGTTTCTCACTAGCTTTGGTGCCTGGTTTGGTGTTCTTAACCATGGGAGCACCAAAGGTTTTCCTGTTGCTACAGAAAGAGAGAGGGTTGAGATAAATTCAATTGATCCCCTTATTAATTTTTAGTCACTGTGATGCCTAAGTAATACCTGGCTTGCTGGCCCTTTGTCTCTCATCATTGCTGGCTTAAATCCTCCCTTCACTGAAGCCAATGGAGACATTCCAGCTCTGATTCAGTTTTGTAAACACAGACATCTCTTGATCCTTTGAATATCCTAGGGTATTCCACCTGGAATCTACACTCTGTTTAAGAAAGGTGCAAGTTTCCTCCTCTTCTGCTATCATATCTACTAAATGATTTGGATATAGTAGTACAATTCCAATGTCTCTAAAAGCTCCTGTTTACATTACTGAATAGAGAGCCTTCTTTCACATAGCAGAGCCACGATCTTCTCTCTTATGCACAGTTTTTTATAATCACAGTGTTTGTCTACAGGTCCTTTGTGTGGTTAGAGTTTTGATTGTGTGCTTAATAAATGATTAATTATCCTCTTTTTCTTCTCTACTTGCTTTGGACTCTTTTCCTTTTACAGATTTGTAAACGAGTTGCCCAGTGACTCCTCCCAGTCGCGTTTAACTCATCCATGGCAAGGGAATAGATACAGATTATCAAACCTTCTGTAAATCTAACCCATTAATTTTACTCCTTCTCTCTATTTTAACATTCCATGAATTTTTGCAGTCACTTAGATTTTTGAACAGCATGCAGGCATCTGGCAGAAACCCAGGACAGTAGGCTTCCTGTCATACTTACTCTTTTATTGAGTTGAAGTTTTTTGGCTCTATAGTAAACCATCCTTTATCTATTTTTTACATTTTTGAATGTCAAAAGTAGATGTTTTTAATTAAATTTCTGGGACTATCATGAGTTCAGTTCCAAATGCATATTACTCGGAAATTCTTGGAAATAGTTCATTTTAGCTTGTGCTCACTCCAGAATAGCTGAAGTTCTCAGCTGTGATAAAATGGCATCATTAAAATCTGTTACCTGCCTTTTCCAGGGAAAAAATCCTTTTGTAGAAAAAGGAACAGGCAGTCTGGGTTTTGCATGGAAATGCTACCTGTTTAAGTGAAAACTGCAACTATTAGACTTCTTTCCTAAATTTTTCATTAAAACTTCCTTGAGTTGGTTAGCTGCAGAAAGCTTTGGAGTTAGACCACTTGCTGCACATACAAGCAATTGTGAATGACCATCATGCTTCATAAAGTTTCAGATTTGTTGCATGCTTGGCCAGATGCACTATGAAGCAGTTCCATAGTCATTCTGATTTTTCTATTCCAGTCGTGTCTTTTTAACTTTATTTTCACTTTTAAAAAAAGGATATCAGAGATACAAGGTTATCTCTCATGTTTCTCTGATGGGTCAGGTGCCTTCAAAACAAGAAAATTTTTATGAATAGATGACCCCTGAGGACACACCATATTAAGTATGAAGTTGTGTGATTTTTATTTTTTTTTTAATAGCCAGTAAGGTCCTGAATCAACCAGTTCTCATGTCACAACAAAAGTAATGTACTACCTTCAACATAGACACAAACTGACATACTACAAATGCTGATGATGTTACTTGGTATAAAAGTGTAGTACTTAGCAAAGTCAGAAAAATACCAGTTCCTTTTTTGTAACTCTGGAGACTCCACAGTAAACAGAGACAAGTAACCAAGTATCAGCGTGCATATGGTTGTGGACAACAGTTTTGAATAAGCATTCTTGTGTAACAAAGTGAACCAACCATAATGGAAGAGCAAGAATCTCACTTTTCTAGCTCTTTGCTGTCTAAAAATGTTAGCTGGCTGATATGATGAAAACATCTAGCTGTGAAAAATTTAAACACTCTTCTCTAGCTATAAAAGTATATGGATCTAAACTCTATTATTGCAAGTTAGAAGGAACCTGCCTAGGCTTATAGGCAAAGTATTGAGTACAGTGGAGCTTTCCTTATTTCTTCCACCAATATGTTACTTTTCTCACACAATATGCTTCCATGTAGATCAATTTTTCCAAATGTAAGAACTTTCAAGCATTTGCAGCATTTCCTGTCTACAGGAGTGGCCCTCTGTTTTGTATCCATTGTACACGTCACTAACAGTATGGGCTGAAGATTGGGTATTGATGGGGGAGCACTCTGTCACAGTATTAGCTTTTCCAGTCTCCCACAGCATCAAGATGCTTTTCATCTTTCATATCCGTGAAAGTGTGGGAATACTTTTGTTGCATGCATTTTTTCCTGAACATCTCTGAGATTTTCTACCATGAAAACAATGATGGCTCTCAGTCACACAGAATCACAGAATTTTCAAGACTGGAAGAGACCTATAAGATCATCTAGTCCAGCCGATGTTCTAACTGTTCAGCTAGATCATGGCAGCAAGTGCCACATCCAGTCTTTTTTTAAATTCTTCAAGGGATGATGCCTCTACCACCTCACTGGGTAAATGATTCCAGTTTCTGACCACTCTTTCTGTGAAGTATTTCCTTCTTACTTCTAACTTACATCTAGCTTGACGCAACTTGAGACTGTGTCCTCTTGTTCTATCCGTTGTCGCAGGGGCCTCTACAGTCAATGAGAACTTTGACCAGGGATGATATACATGACAATTTTTGGAAAATATCTACAACTTCTTCAACAAATCTTCTGTCTCAGGACAGCTGTATATTAGACTTGACAGCTTCCTTGCTTTTATGAGTGCAATATGAAAAGGCTTAGAAATAAATATTTCTATATAGTATCAAAATATCACTGCTTTTTGCAGCCCTATATGCCAACACAATGTATTCAGTTGTCTTCTTAGCAAAGACTGAGCTAAAGTACATGCCATCATGAATGGGCCTGGCAGTTAAGAGGCAACCTGTATATAGAGCCAGAGGCAGCAATATTCATAGAACATAAGGAATTTACTGCACATCAATATCAATATATCAATAATGCTAACATTGAAACCCTTTCACAGTCCTAAAACTGACTCTTTAGAGTTAGAGGAAAACAGCCTGTTTTCCTCTGACTCTAAGGAAACAAAGGTAAACACCTGTAGCAGGTAACAGGACTGATGGAAAATAAAATTTTAGAGACTGTAGAGGTGTTTTAAGATACATGTAAACAGTTCCTGGGATGCTGTGGTTACAGAGGCAAAATGTTTTTCTCAAAATGTTTAGTA
Organism: Ammospiza caudacuta; assembly: GCF_027887145.1. NCBI lineage: Eukaryota > Metazoa > Chordata > Aves > Passeriformes > Passerellidae > Ammospiza > Ammospiza caudacuta. Next base: position 90,136,940 of record NC_080595.1, on the reverse strand, counting down.
GTTATGAAGATGAAATTGCAATGTATGTTATCAATTAACAAAATGTAAATTTGCTAAAGTAATTTTGCATTCAGAAATTATAAAAGAACAATTTCCTGGAGTATAGTTATAAATGCTTCTTTCAGAAGTAGAAGGAATTAATATGGACACAAAATATATTTTATCTATGCCTGAGTTCCGTAGCTCAAATTTGCCAATGTAAAGAGGTGACACTCTGTGAGGTTAACACATCCCAGCTCTGCATCTCCCCCATCTGAGTGGCCATTGTTATAAGGGAGATAAAATCTTATTTTCTGCCAATCATACAGATGCAAATACACCTTATTTAATATTTGCAGTCTGGCTATAAATAAAAAAAACACATAAGTGCTAAATTTCATATTTATTAGTTAAGAGGTTTTCAGGCATAGCTTGTTTCAATGTGACTAAAACTTTTCTTTCAAGATTGATCCTTTCTAATTTGCTTAAATAGGAAAAAAAAACATTGGCTGAGCTAATATTTGAAATAAATAAGGAGTATTGAGATGCATGAGGCAGACTCCAAACCACGTAGGTTTGCTTGAGGCAAGGAAAGAAGAAATTATGTTCTGTGGGAAATGGCTATGTACAGAAAATATGCAGGAGAAGGCAGAAGATAATGCTGAGAGAATGTTTCTTTGGCAGAATAAGTATCCAATTTAAAGAAATATAGGCCAGGATGGCTGATGGAGATGCTGAGAAAACCCACACTGTACAGGTATTCCAATACATAGGAAAGAATTTCAGGTGGATGATGATTAGCTGGGTATATACACACATTATGTGATACTATGCAAGATTCCAGTTTCACTATGAGTGTACACTGAAAGAGTTGCAAGATCATCAGCCTGTTTTGTAAAAAAACCCCAAAAAACAGTATTTCAATATATACATTTGTGACCTTTGAAGGTTTGAGCACCTTCTTATGTTTTGGCAAAAGTATAGCAACATTTTTTTTTACAATTAAAGGAATTATATGTTGATCATAGATAAAAATTTCATCAGCAGGATGTTTTCAGTGCTCATTTTACTTATAAAACAGACCCTAAATGGAGTTATATCCTACTTAGGGAAACAAAGTAGTGTAATGTATAATTACTTGTATTGATAATACAGTAATTTCTTCTCCAAAAATTGACATTCAGATTTATCAAACACTAGAATCAAAGCTGAAGTTACTCATCAAACCACAGCTTTAGCTGTTCATGGGTTTAAGCCAGAATTTTTTGAAATAATTTTTTTTCACATGCATTAATTATTAACTGAATTTTCATATCATAAATTTTATTTATCATCAAGAATGAACTGGTTTGCATCTGACAACTCCAAAATGAAATAAGACAAGCCAAATAAATTACAGAAACACATGAAATGGTTTTGCCACTGATGTATATTTTTTTTTCTGCTTTAATTGACAACTGATTGAAAAAAGCAAACATCCATTTCCAGTTATGCATAAACCTATATTTCATCAATAAGTCTTATTAGGCTGCATTCTTAAAAAGTGGATAGACTCGAAATTGTAAAGGGACTTCAAACCTCTGACTCTTAAATACATGAACAGGAAATAAAAACCAAAGCAGAAGATACCCTGACACTGCAAAACTGATAAAAATACAATGTTCTTTTATATTTCTTCTACAGTTTTAGTATGTCACTCTCTCTCTGAATAATGTAAATAACAGAGACTATGCATAGAGCCCCCAAGCCTAGCAAAAACAAAATCACACAAGGATTGACTGAAATTGGCTGAAATATAGTATCACAAAGAGACACCAAACCCACTCTAGGTCTTAGAGAACTCCCAGGCCTGTGAGCTGGAAAGCCTGATATTTTACCAAAGCTTATAAGGAGAGGCAATGAACTCAGCTACAATACCAATACTGCTGCATCGCTTCCAGTTCCCTTTCTAGTGTTAGAGGCTAGCTGGGGACTTCAGCACACATGCAGTAACACTGCATTACATATACCAGATTTCCTTTGGGGCTGTCTTTTTTATTATATTTTTGAATGCTAAATTAAAATTACTAACCCCTGCTTCTGATTGTAAATTTAGGCTAAGGTTTCTAAGCAGCACAAGAATGTAAGTAAAATTATTTTCTATCTGCCTAGTACTTAAGACTGTGGTACTTAACTCTAACGACATTGCTGTAAGTGAATGATTGTGTAAAATCCTTGGTTCTGTTCTTAAGAGATGCTCCACACTTCCTGGAACACAACAAGTGCCTCAGGTGTACAGGTTGACAAAAATGCATAGAGCATTTAGTTCTGCACCCCCTAAGAGACAGCAGAACTTTGAAGCACACTGCCATTGGTACAGCGCTAAAATGGAACAAGCTGTTCTAAGCTGCTCAGCAAATACTCTGTAGCTCTCAGGAGCCTTTTCTGTCATTGATAGTCTTAGACTTTGTGCGACAGGTTTTGCTAAAAGCAAAGATAGGGGCATAGACCTCTTTTTCTGCTGCATTTCTTCGTAAAGCTCATGTCATTACTTATGTTTTATAATATTAAGGTTCTTTGGTGCCTTCCTCTCTACAGTTCTGTTATGCTATCAATTAAAAGGAGCACTTGTAAAGCCCATCTTTGCTTGGAAAAGTGTGACTTAAATGCATAAAAGACTTTACTCTTGAACTCACCATGACTTCTTATAAGCACCTCTTAAATGCAAAATGACCAGTGGTTTTTTTAACTGTATTTATCTGTAAATCTCAGGAAAAAAAGAAACAAAAACAAAACCAGAAAATAGAGATGCAGAGGCAGAGAAATATTAGCAGAGAAGGTGATTCTGTGATGTTTTCTTTATGTGATAAGTATTTTTAAATATAAATTTAAAACATTTAGTATGAAGTAGGAAGCTATATGAAACCTTGACAATTCTTTACCCCAAAAGTAACAGATCTTTTATAGTTTTGTGCGAGAGAAATGTTAATGCTGTAGCTTAGATTTATATATTAAGGCTTCAATTTGTCTTGAAAGATACAATTAGTTTTGAACAGCTACATGGAAAATAATTATTTGTGATTGTGAATGCAGACAGAATCATAATGCCAGGGCCAGAGACACTGTAATTCCATTTCTTTTTACATATATCTTGGCTCAAAAACAGAGGAGTGTTTTCTATCAAACACAAATTTTGTCTAATTGCTTGATAATACATCCATGTAAGTGATAGATACAATTATACATAAAATAAAGAATGGTATCAAGACTGCTACTCCAAATCATCATTCTTCATATTGGTGTCTGCTAGGGGTTTTTTTGTGAAGCCCTAATATTACTGTGAGATGTGAAGAAAGCAAACCACATTTTGCAAAGAAAAGCAATAAATACATGTCTTCATTTCTTGATTTGAAAACGAAATTCATGTACATTCAAAAGTGATCACTTGTTTGGCAGTATTTGTGCGCTATATTTATACTACTACTGGGTGATGCCAGTTCTCACTCACATCCTGATAAGAAAAGCTATCTAAGGGTAAGCCCATCTTCTTTGTTCCTAACTACCCATTTGATATGCCAAAATTATATTACTAAATAAATATAGAAAGTAATTTTAGTAATACATTTGTTAAGTTTTCTACTTTGAGAAAAGTAGGAAGTTCCCTATTTCAGGAAAACTTCCTCATACTTGAATATACTTTGCAAATGTAAATTCAAGTATATTATATCATTTTTTAATGCCACTTTTATTGACTGGGTAAATTGTTTGATGTCATTAGGATAAGAAGTTTTAGGAACTTTTAGTTCCTAATCTGAAATTTCAGTTATGCACTGCATAATTATTTCACAGTTACAAACTAAGACCTTTATTATTTAAAAAAAAAATTGAAATATATAAGCTATAGTAATAATGTAAATATTTTCCCTCAAATAATAGAAATAAGGGTATGTATCATTTAATAGTATTTTAATAGTAACATGTACTCTTTCAACCAAACTTTCCTGAGCTAACCTCACCTTCTACATGCAGTTGTCAAATACACTAGCATACATCCACAATAAATACCACCCACTGCTCCAAATTAACAACCTGCCTGCAAGCAGTCAATTTACACTGATTCTACCTGTCTGTTTCAGGTTCATTATTCTTTGTATTTCAATTGCTTTGGTTATACCAAAAAAGAAAATTGGAGAGGGTTGCATATTATTATTGTATGTTCAACAACTAAGTAACATGTTTTAACAGGGAGACCCAGCATTTTCCTCTTATGAAGCAGAAAGTCAAAAAGATAGTTTTGGTGTTAGGCATATAGTCCTTCCTCTGAAATGAAGGTTGGAATTTGACAAGGTCTAACCTTTAAAAACCTCACAGTCAAATTTAGGCATTAAAGCTAACAAGGTCTCAAAAATATAGTGCAAGGAAGCAGACACTTGGAAGATGTAAAGTATTACTCAGATGCTAAGTATTGGTATTTAAAATGCTGAAATATTTCAAAACAACCAAAATATTGACTAAGCTTCTTGAATTTCCTTTTAAGAAATTAAGAAATTTCATCATAGCAGGGTATGGAGATTGCTCACTGTACCCCTCTGGAATCTGGGCCAGCCCTGGTGATGGGGATCTCAGCAGCAGTGACAGGAGGGTTGGGGTTCAGGTTCAGAGAGCTGCTGAGCCTACAGCTTCAGGGACACCGAGACTTGGAAGGGAATTGCAAGGGTATCATGTCAGAGTGCCAGCATTGCTGGCTCCACACTTTTTAATCTCTGCCACCTATTGCAATGAGGATCTCTGCCAGAGTGTCAGGACCCAGGACATCCCTCTGGCTGTCCTGAGCAGCCAAGACAGAGCCAAAAATGTCTGTGGTTTTGATTATGACCTGTGGAGCAAGTTACCAACCTTAGATAAAGATCTGAAAGCCATGACAAATTAATTAGAATGATAATGAATTTATCATGGGGTGAAAAAGTAGATTTTGGGGTTTTTCAGAAGGGGGATTCAGGGAGGCAATATGGAGGGATCTGGGTGTGTCCAGCCTTTCTCCTTCTGCTTGGCCTCCATCTTCTGCTGTGGTCTTGGCACTTTTAGATTGGTTTAGAGTAGAAGCTCACTGTCTAACATAGGTGATAGATATTGGAAAGTAATTGTAAACATTGTATACGTAGTTTTTAGTATAAAGACATAACACCGCCCTGGGGGCAGGAAGAATGCCTCTGACTGTCTTGCTGAATGGAACTCGGCAGGAGTGGAGAAAGAATTTTATAGATAAGGAACAATAAACAACCTTGAGACTGAGAACTGCAGACCCTGACTTCTTCTTTGAGCACCAGGCTGGGAAAAGAGACTTTCCAACTTTTCTTGGAGTCAGTCTGACCAGCTAGAGACCCCAACACCAGAGTTCCAAGCTGCCAATAGAGTTAGGGTTAGGTTGTTGAGAATAAAAGGTGTAAAACACACACCAAGAGGATCATGGCAGTGCCAAAACTCTGCTGCCTCCTTACTTTGCAGATTAGTTTCATGCTTGGGGATGGGCACCTTTGCTGTAGACTCAAGTCTGCTTACGAGTTAGCATGAAAAATATTTTTAATCTCTGGCCCCTGTGACAATGAGGACATCTGCCACAGTGCCAAGCTGTCATTAGGGCTAGGGTTAGAGTTAAGGTTCGGGCTGGGGTTAGGGTTGGGAGAATAACAGAGCTTACAGCTCCAGGAATACTGTGGCTGGAAGAGACATCCCAAGGTGATCCTGGCAGGGCCCCAACATAGCTGCTCCTACATCTTTCTAATCTGGACCACTCATGCTGACAGGGACCTCAGCCCCAGCAATAAGACGCCTTTAGGCTAAGAGTTAGGGTTGGAAGAGAAAAAGAGCCTAGAGCTTCAGGGCCACTGGGGCTGGAATACACATGCCAAGAGGATCACAGATGGGGCACAACTCTGCTGCCTCCTCACCTTGCAGATTAGTTTCATGCATGGAGATGTGTCACAGACATGTTTTATGAAAAATATTTTCCTTAGGATTATTTCTCTTGAGAAGCTGTGAGGCCTCAGGAACAAAATGTAAGCAATGATTATCTGCTGCTGTGAAATGCAACAGGTGGATCTGTGATTGGTCGCATGTGGTTGTTTCTAATTAATGGCCAGTCACAGTCCAGCTGTCCAGACTGTCTCGGTCAGTCACAAACCTTTGTTATCATTCCTTTTCTATCCTTAGCTAGCCTTCTGATGAAATCCTTTCTTCTATTCTTTTAGTATAGTTTTAATATAATATATATCATAAAATAATAAATCAAGCCTTCTGAAACATGCAGTCAACATTCTCGTCTCTTCCCTGATCATAAGATCCCTGCGAACACCATTACAGAGATGAGCACCTCCACTGTAGACCCCAGCTTGCTGATAGATGAGTGTGAAAAAAAAGGGTTGAAAGTTAATAGCACATGTTAAGCAAACCTTAGGTAATATCTTTCTATACTCCTAGTTAGTATCTTCCTTTATAATTGGTGGTAACCCTGGAAGATTTGTATTTTAGATTAAAAAAAGGATTAAAATACAATTCTGAACTTATCAAAGAGATCAGCATGTCCTGACCTCAATATATTTGATGTGATGTTTAATTTAAATTAGTGTCTTACATGACACTTAATGAGATAATTTTGGAACACAATAGCAATATTGAATAAAATCTTGAACAAGGCTAGGATTCAGATTAATAACCTGAAACCATACAGTGGCACTGGTGCTGCTTATTTTAAGCTAGTCTGAGAGTTGTTTCCTTGTAGGTAGAATCTGAAGAAGAATTAATTTTGCAAAATGATTAGGGTCAGAATAAAGTTACTTCTGGAAATCTCTCTTGACTGGGTAAGTTGAAATGGGAAGGAGAGTGGGCAGAAAGAGATTTGGCTGCTACTTAACAATTAATTTTCTTCATCTATTTATCATGGTAGCTTTCAATTATGTACCATTTATTCCATGTGCTACTGTAAGGCCCAAGTATGAGAAGCAAGTGAACTAAATTATCTGGCATTCGTCTTCATGAGCTTCTGAGCTGTCATAAGCTCTCTAGCACAGCATGTACCTTCAGTTGACACTTCTGCAAAAGTGACTTTGCAGCCTGAGCTTTTGTAGGAGCTCTTGTGTGCAGAGTGATCGGGCAGGCCTGTGTGAGTGCCTTAGCTTGGTTACAGACAGACATAAAGAGCATGTCTTTCATGCCATTCAAGAACGATGTGAACTTTGAGTCAGCTTTTAGGCCTTTTATAATTGTTCAGATATCAAGTGAAGACTTCAGTAGGAAAGTGAACTTTCATTATCCTGAAAAGCTATAATGGGTGCCAGATATCAAATGAAATTAATATTTAATTTTTTTTTAAACTAGTTAACCATTTAGATATGGAGAGTGCAGTGCAGTGCCACTAGACTGCTTCTGGCTATGCGTAACTCCTAAGTGATTTCTGTAGTGCAGATGCTCCTGGAAAGGAAGGGATCAAAATTTGATTTTTTGGTAAGTAGTTGAAATGGATCTGTGCTGAATAGTGTGGTGATGTCAGGGGGAGTTAGAATTCACAACACTGTGCATGCCTCAAGTTTTAATCTTCAGACTTGCATAGTTTAAAATTACATCTGTCTGGAATGTACCACTGAAAGGATTTTTCCAACACTGTCTCCTGATCCAATGAGCTTTAAATTATTTCTTCATGAATTTTCATGAGAAAATTAAACTAGATTTTGTTGCTATGAAAGAAGGGAAAATACAGCATTTTTAACCTCAGGAATCAGACTCTCATTTAACTATATTTAAAATGTAATTTTGAACCCTCGCTCTAATTCTGTGGCGTAGTTTTCCTTATAAAAGGGAGAGTAAGCCAAGAATGTATTTATGGCCTACAGTAGCTGAAGCAGCAGTTTGTTGGGAAGATCGTGCCACAGCAAGGGTGGATGTAGGCTGGTTGTGGTGCCTGCCCCCCCATCCTGCCAGTTGCCAGGCAACACTGGCAGTCCCAGTATGGCCTACACTGCAGATGGAGCTTCCCCTGCACATGCCTTTCTTCATCATGGCTTTAGCTATTCCTGATTCCAGCACAATGGTTGTCTCTTCTCGCACTGCAGCTGCCTTTATTACCTACTGAAGGCCACTCTAGTAACAACAATTTACCTTTCACATTTCTTTTCACTTCCAATGTGACCTACACATACAGAAATTGCTCTGTGAATTGCAATCATCTTTTGGAACAAATGACTGTTTTGTCACAGCAGCAGAACTCACAGCTTTTTGGGATATATAATGAGAAACAAAACAGCTATTTAAGCAATGGGGGCCTCTACGCTGGATTTAAGTGTTTGAAGAGCTAGGATTATTCACTTAAAATATCACTGCCTCCATTAATACCACAATACTTTGGTTATAAGTGCTGTTACCTGAAACATGGATATAATAGAAACCTCTGAATAATAAATATGCAGTAATTCTTCTGGGACAGTTTGAATTCAAACTACAGTGGCAGAATCATAACTGAAGGCAAAAAATTGTGATAAAAGGGTGTTTCTTGCTCTACCTTGAACTTTAGCTTTATTACAACAGGTTGTAATTGTTAGCAGTTGGAAGTAGAAGATCCAAATACCCTGCAAGCTTTGTTGCCTGCAGTCTGGTGAAGAATGCTATCATTGGTGCTATTGCCATCCTTCTAGAGCAATAAGTGTTCAGTTTTGTAGATACAGGTGTTGCAACAGAACCTGTTCATGCTGCTGCAACCTGGTTTTACACTGCTGTAAACCTCCCCATGCCTGCGTTTGTCGAGTCATAACTGTTTAGTAGGCTGTAGTTCACTTCAACAAAGTATAGGCAAGGAGGGCTGTGCAGCAAAAAAAATTTTTTTGAAATGCAGACCTCATAAATCTCTGCTCATACTTTAAAAAGGGAAACAATTGACTTTAAAATGCCTGTTTGAATATTTTGCTGCTTCTGTAAGTCTGCAAAGAGCTTTTCAAAGGGTTCTTCTCCAGAGTAATTAGGAGGAGAAAGAGGTACCATTTAAACTATTCTTACTTCTGACACAGTATGTAGATAACACTCCTGTTTGGAAAAATCAAGCTTTCTGAATTCCATTTACTTGAGCCTATGGTGGTTTAGTGATCTCTTCTTGACATAAGCATCCAAGTTTAGGAGTCAGACAATATATAATTTTATACTGGGGCTCAAGGAGGTATGGTAGTACACAGATGTGCTTAATGGCATCTTCCTAATAATGCAACAATAGACATTATGAGTTCAGTCGGCAGCCACCCCCACACAATGCCACCTACACATCGCCAGAACTGAAATTTTAGATTTATATTATGAGACCTATAAATTCATTAAGAAAAACCTCTTCCTGTCAGTGAGAAGATGCTTTCAGAGCACTTTTTTCCAACCAACAAATGATCTTGATTGGAATCTTGGTACCATATTAATATTTCAGCCTAGTGTTAATTTTGCCTACTTGTGATAGGGAGGAAGTAAAAATGTGAAGCTATTAGAGTTGCAGTTAATGAAACTAAAATTTCTTCTCAGCCACTTTAACTCTTTTGATCCTGATAATGGTTTTAATTTCACCATAAAGACATTTCTGTGCCTCATATGTTATAACTTAAAATACTTTAGAATTGGAATGTTATACAAGAAGAAAGCTTTTAAACATAACACTATTAATTGAAGTAAAATTCTCTAAATATAACATTTTAGTGTTTAAATTTATGTGACTTAGCAAATGAGTATTTCCACTGTTTGAAAATATTTCTGGTTTTCTTTACTTAAAGCTGCGCCACTCTAAACCAAACTTGATTAAATGTCTGAAAATTACCCTGTCAGGTAGGTGAGAAGTAGCTTGATATTCTTGCTTTAACTGTTTAAAGAGTGCTGTTCTGTGCTGCTCAGAAACTGTTTTGATGAGTGTTAAAAATTTCCCCATGAGTATATTGTTTAGAAACCTCATAATTTCTATTTTTCATGTTTCATTTTTTGTACAGCAATGAAGGGAAAGGGTTTCAAACAATTATTACATCCTCTATACAAATCTTAAACCCACCAGAATTTAAATGGGGGAAGAAGACTGTGTGTTACCATGTAATACAAAAGCTCTGCCTGTTCCTTTATACCTTTGCAATAGGACTCATAAGGTCTTGGCATTAAACATTGTGCAGTTACTGGGCTGCACTGGAACCATGTTGGCTTGACTTGCTCATGTCCAACCATGTTTTGAGGCAGGAAAATTATCAGAATTTGGTAAAACTTTTAGCCTCAGGACCCTCCATTTTAATATACTTGTCATGGGTAGAATTTGAATTTTTATGCCAGCTTCATGAAACTTGTTTATGTGCACAAACAAGAAGCACAAGAGAAATTAGCAATGCAATGAAAAGTTAATTCTTGATTGCTGATAGTGATAATATCTTTCCAGTAATTCTCCACTTGCAAGTGATGTAATTTTGAAATAATAGTTTGAGGTTAAAATGTGGTGTCTCTCTGATATGAAGTAGTTCCACCTGACCCGGCTCAAACTGTGTGATATTGGCAGTAAGGCACTAACATGTTATTATCAATGTCATTTATTTCCAGGCTGAGTAAATGAAAAATATAATATGACAGGAAAAATCAAAATCAAATTACAGTGTATCAATTCATATTAATGCTCACTCCAGTTAAGTCAAAACAATTTATTTGATGCAGACTTGGAGAGTCAGAATAGCTTCATAGAGTCTACATCCACCTCTGAGATGAGACTCTTTTCCCTTTTAAGTGCAGACCAACATTCTTCCTTCACCAGCTCAAAAATAACCTAGCAGCTGCACAGGAGTTGGAACCTTCTAATTAGCTCTGAGAAGCCTGAAGGAAGGGCATAGCAGATTTTTAGAAGAGAAAATAAGTCAATGGGAGCAATAGATTTTCCGAGCTTTGGACATCTAAAATTAATTTTAGTTCTAATAATGTTAGTGGGCATGTTGCCATCCTCTTCACTTGAAATGGCATATGGTCCTCCATGAGGTGCCAGTTGGGAGGCTATTATAAGCAGTCTGGTAACTAGAATCAGTGTAGATCCTTTACCACTAATGGCTGATTCTCAGCTGGATGGTGAAAGATAAAGTGAGGGATAAATGGTGAGGGAGAAAAAGATCATTTTAAAAAGGTGTTTACGAGTTGACTACAGCACTTTTATAGATGTTAGGGATTATTGTGTATTATGTTGTCCCTTAAGAGAGGTTTAAAGTTCAGGTATTTCAGTCATGTTAAAAGATATCCACAACTTTACAACTTGTGAAAAAAATTGATGCCTAACTGTTGACTGTGGTTGACCCTCTGTAACAATATCCTTGGGTTTTTCAACAAAAAACAGTCTTTTGAATGATCTGCCCTTGTTTACTTAAACCATAATGTTTTCAACGCAGGAAACATGCAAAATGAAAACAATGCACTGATGTATTAAGGTGAAGTTTATTTTTTTCAAAATAAATAAAATGGGAGGGCTTACAAGATAAATACCATACTGTAAGCAGAAAGCTGTAACAAACTTTTCAAGTTTCTACTAAGTGAAAAGAAAAATCTCATTAGAGTACTGTAAAATTCTTCTGGAGCTCCATGCCTATATTATTTAAGATATGTTGTTAGCCACTAATTTTTCTGGAAAAGAAAATTTCTGTTTTATGTTTAGAGCAGAATATATAAGATCATTTGTCTGCATCAATACTTCTTCTTACATTCGTATTTAAATGTATTAAAGTGTACTTTTTATTCTACTCAGCAATCTTGCCAAAATCATCAATAGATTAATACTGCATTAACAAATATGACAGGAGATTTGCAATAAGCATCATCTAGTTATATGTACCTGTGTTTCAGCTTCTGAGCGAATCATATCCTTTTCCTGCAAATTAAAAAAAAAAAAAACAACAGATTTCAGGAGGTCAAGAAAAACTGGACTAGTTTAAGCTTTTCCCTAACTATTCACTCTGAGTTTATTTTGTATTGTTCTATCTGGGAAACTGCTTTTGTTTTAGAAAAACAACTGCAGTATACCCCTCCCCAAATTATCTTTTCCCTTTGCATTTAAAACACAGCTCTGCTTGATTTGTCCCTGTCACAGTAGACCACTATCCAGGTCACAGGATTATAGAATCATTTGGAAAAGGCCTCCAAAGTCATCCTCTAAAGACCTCCAAAGTGTAACTTTTGACCTCTACCTTGTCACCAAGACCACAGCACAAAGTGCCACATCCAGTCCATTTCTGAACCCCTTCTGGGATGGTCGCTGCACCACTTCTGTGGGCAGTCCATTGCAATGCATCTGTGTGCTAACAAGTCGATTTCAAACTGCTAACAGGAAGAGATCCTATTCAGTAGAGAGGAGAATCAAACTAGAAAATAGAAAACTACAACAGTCTCTTCTACCGAGACTGGTGAAAAGGAAGGATCCATGTTCTCTGATTTAAACTCTGACCTATATTCCTCATTTCTTTCTGCTCAAACTTCTGCTTATCTGGTTATTGGGCTGGAGTGGTATTGGAAAAAAAATCTGACCTTCTTAGGACATGCACCTGAGTACCAATTGTGTTTTGTTGATGGGGGCATACTTGGATGAATTTGGATATTAAATTTAAATGGTGATAAAACCCTAAGAAAACAGAATTTTTATGCCACTGCAAAGGTTATGATGAGTATATTCTTATGTGGAATTTCAGCAGTTTTAGCATGGCAGAAACTACAAGTTCAAGAAAATTTTATTGTTCTAAATGAGATTATGGGGTTTTAGTTTGATGCCTTAATTATCTATAAAACAATTGTGTTAAGAAGCTATTCTATTTATCAAGAATAATTTGAGAACACAAATTTAACGACAGTAGAGAAGATAGAGCTTCTCCCTCAAGGAGTAAAACCTTACTTTGGCAATATTTACACAATAGAATGCTTCACATGTTCTTGAAAAGTATTTTGTATGATAAATATGTTAGAATCAGCTCAGCATTGTGCTTCTATTCTGCTTGATTATTAATAAAAAGCTTTAATTCACAAAACTATCCCACAAAAATTATTTTCTGCCAACTCTTGAGCACATCATTCCAATGCTCAAGGACCGGGTTTGCTGTCATCAGATGGTGTTCTGAAACACAGTTTGAACCACAGGTTTTCCACAGTAACATCAGACCTATCTGTGACTTGTATGCATCTAGTCAATTCAGGGTCAATTTTATTGATCTCAGTGGGTGTTTTTTCACAGATCTGATTGTTTTGTGGACCCAGAGTCTTCACAAATGTTTTCAGAACCTTACTGTTATTTCTCATTGTCAGGAAATTGCTTGCACACAAAAGATTTTTACTCTTCATCCATAACTTGATTTGGCTAAGGATGTATCCCTATAGATCCTTTAAACCATTCAGTAACACTACTTATTTGACACAGTAAATATCAATGTGATCAATTTGTGCATGAGCTATTTTATGACTAAAACTCGTGGTTCTGCTTAATGAAGTCAAGTGTGCTGTCTGGTCTGATACAGGGCCCTCTTAGGCAACTTTGGGGTGTGCTGTTGTGTCCCCCTTTGCTTCTTATTAGGAAATGCATCTTCTGTCCATGTACTCTTCTATTTAGCTCTATATTTAACCATAAAACAATTCCACCATTGTGAAGGAATGTAATAATGCTCTAAAAGAGAAATAGATTATTTCTTCCAGTCAGTTGGAAGGTTTCACACACAAATGGGATTTTAGTTTTGGGAGCTATACTCACCTTTCAAGTACTTAACTTTAAGCATAAGCTACCTAAGCACTATACTACAAGTGAAGATGCCTAGTAGACAGCAGTGACATCTATTAAGAATAATCTTTTGACTGTGGATAAATGTTGAACAGAGACTGGAAAGGCAGTGTTCTGTTGGAATGCCAAGGTTGCTGACACAAAATAAAACCTTCCTGTATGTAACTGAGGCTTGAGAAGTTGTGTTACTACACACAGGCTCCACTCTGAGGCCTTACTTTTTTTGGATTTTGATCTAAAACATCTCTGTTCATGATATAAATAGAAAAGTTGTAGTGTGTATGTACATGTGTGTGGGGTTTTTGTTGATTTTTTTTTGTCCTTACAGTAGTTAATATATACAGCATGCAGAGGTTCTACCTAAAGCAATAAAGTGACAAGAGCAATATTCCCCATACCCACACTGAGGAGGAAAACCTTTTTCTCTTTCCAGGAAACAGTATATTTTACAGAAGTGTAAGGAAAAAGCAGCTTCTCAAAAGGACAAGTATTATGCAATAAATGGGATAGTTCTATGAAATAATATCTAATGGATGTTGGGTCTTCATAAAGTCAAATATTATGACTAATCTTTAAGGTTTTTATGGTCAAGGGTTGTTACAAGTAAGATTTTTTTTTTTTAATGATTTTGGTTTTGGGGAGACTAAGCTTGATACAGCTGTGTGGTCAGCCCTGAGCAGCCACTCTGCTGCTCCTCTCTTCTCCCCACAGGCTGCAGTTCACCTTCAGGGGAAACCTCCTCCCACATGAGCCCTCCTCAAGCTGCACTTCCTTTGGGAAACACCACCTTGCTCCAGCAGAGGTTCTCCCTGGATTGCAGTGCTGGCATCTGCTCTGCTGTGATTCTTACAATGCTCTCCTCAGGCTGCAGGGGAATCTCTGTTCTTCTAGCAAGGCCTCCCTCTCCTCTTTTTCTCTCTTGTTCTCACACTTTTTCCCCCCACACTCCTCACCACCATTTCCACGTTCTGCCCTTCTTCACCTGTGTTTCCCCGCGGTGCCCCCGCCCCAGCAGTGTCTCAGCCGCGCCCTGTGGTGTGTGGTTGGATCTGGCTGGAACCGGCTGTGTCCAGCTGGAACCGGCTGTGTCCGGCTGGAACCGGCTGGAACCAGCTGTGTCTGGCTGGAACCGGCTGTGTCCAGCTGGAACCGGCTGTGTCCGGCTGGAACCTGCTGTGTCCGGCTGTGTCCGGCTGGAACTGGCTGTGTCTGACTGGAACCGGCTGGAACCAGCTGTGTCTGACTGGAACCGGCTGGAACCAGCTGTGTCCAGCTGGAACCGGCTGTGTCTGGCTGTGTCCGGCTGGAACTGGCTGTGTCTGGCTGGAACCGGCTGTGTCCGGCTGGTACCACCTGGAACTGGCTGGGACAGACCCACAGAGCTCCGCAGCCTCCACTGCTGCTGCTGTGCCCTGGCATCTCCTACACAGCTCATGGTTTAATAGACTTCATGGGCTGCAAATTCAACCTTGACAATTTCAGATGTGAAAGAAGTCTCTTCTGGAATAAGTCGAACAGTTGGTCAAGTAATTTCTTCCCCTGAAGGTTACACTTGTGTTCAAGGAAGAATTAGCACAGAGAAACCCAAGTGCCTGAGAGGTAAAGGAGAGGGATGGGGTAATCACAGCACCATCTCTAAGTTCTGTCATAAGCAAACCTCACTTGGAAGAAAAAAGACATTCTTTTTCTCTGGAAGGTTCATGTGGCTTTACTCACTTCAGAAACTTGCTTAGGGGGACATAAACAACAAAACTCTGAAACAGAATAGTTTATTTTTGACCACCTGTTTAGCATTTCTTTGGCCAGATACCTACGCTAAAGATAGTGCGAATCTGGAAAGGTTGGGTACTGGCTGACTCCCAGGAGCCACAGAGGGAGTGAAGCAGCATCACACACTGGCTGGCATCAGAGACCAGTCAGGTCTTGACTGGCAGATAAAAACAGGTACACTTTTTACTTTGCTGGTTGGTTTAATTCCTTTTTTTTTACACAGTGGTTTTTATTATTCCAAGTTTTTCAAGCACAGATCATTTATTCAAATGAAGATTAAAAAAATATTGTTCTCAGGTTGCATGTAAATTTTAAAATTTTACGTGCTTGTTTTTGTTTACAACATTCAGAAAGATCCTTCAAAATACAGACTGTGCAAAAAATATGTTATAGTTTATTTTTCTCTAGATATCACCTACACCACTATTCTTACACTGAGACAATTTTCAGACTGTTGATTCTTTTTTCTATTGGCAAAGCTTTACTACGTTTCTGGGCTTGAAGTAGTCAATAATTTCATGGATTATTTATGAAAATGAAAAATTTAAAAATATGAGTGACCTGAATTGTTCAGGTTTAATTAATTGCTTCAAAAATTCTTGGATTTCATCTTCTTCTCCTTCTTCATTACCAGGGTGCTTTGGGCTTGTGCTTTATTTGCTGGCATTTTATGAAAATAAAAATACTCCTTGGTGCCATGACATTCATGTTTTCTCTCTCTTTGCAGGGTCTATTTTAATAGACTGTCACATAAACCTTTGTGCAGTGAATTTTGTTTTAATGTTGGATAGTGGTTACTTTGTCCTTTAACATGAATTGCTGTTTTTCCACTGGACTATTAAAGTCTTTGTTTGGGTGGACCTTTTGTCCACAAGCACATTCTTCCTTCTGTGCTTTTGGATAGCAAAGCTATCAAACTTTATTTTCTTTTTTTCTTTATATCTTTAGTTGTCTTGAATGATGTGCAGTGGCTTACTCAATTGATTATTGCTGGACTAATTTATTTGTTATATCAATAAATCCAGTGTATTTGGATCTCTAAATTCTTTAATGGATGGATATTTTAAGACATAAAGAAATAACAGCTTTCCTACTTGAATGCTAAGAAATACATTGTCTTCCTTTTTTAATCTAATATATTAGAGCTGTTATATCTGTTTAATACTTTTGAGTTTCTAGATTGTTTGATTAATTATTTTAGCAGGGAATGTAATGAAGAGAAAGAGACGGCAGTGCTAAGCTTTTAGTTGTTTTTGCTAGTGTTGGAGCCTTTAATTCTTACAAAAACATGAGTAGTTTTTTGTTTGTTTTTTTCTTCTACTCTGACAGTGTGGCTGAAAATCAGCAACACTAGTGCTTCAGGTTATTGTCAGCTTGTTTATTTGTCTGTGGAAACTCTTGCTGTCAACTTTAATTCTTGTATAGGTGAATTGCTTTCCTGCAAAGGTCTTGAGAAATCTCGTTTATGTTACTAAACTCATGTTCTGTTTTCCTAAAGTGCTTAACTGCATGATAAACTTCAAACACACGATTGGTCTATTGCGTTTATTGATTTCTGTGCTTAAATAGAAGCCAAGTGTGGGCACTTCATTGAATCTGATGCTTTGGTAGAAATGTTCTTAACACATAGGAGTAGCTTGCTTTTTCAGGAAATTGGCTTCCATATGGAATTATAGTGATACACAGTATGTCTGACAAGTAATAGATATTCCATTTAGAGGGATGCCTCGTACTTAAGCACTTGGTATTTACAAGCTTTTCTTCTTACAGTTTTTATTCCAAACTCTTTCACTATAGTGTAAGGATTTTCATCAAAATCAAGTTATTTTGATTGTTCTACATTGACCTGCAAAGACTGCCATGTGTTAGTTATTAGGTAGGGAGCTGCTTTCAAGTAAAACAAAATTTTTAAGATTAATCCTACTTTTTAAAATTCTGAGCAGATCAGCAGAATTAAACCAGAAATTTTAAAATGAGCAACTAATTCAGAGGCCCCAGCACTGAGCTGTCACAGGAAAAATGTTTAGACATACAAAATTTTATCAATCAGCTTCTCATGAGATGGGGAATATTAATCTCAACCCAGTGAGGGGACTTGGCCAGTTTATTACAATCAATAAGAATTTACTCATTCACCCTAATGCAAGCTGGAGCATGTCCTGCTTCTCATATCCTGAGTGAACCTCTTTAGCTTAGTGTCTGCTGACATAACAGTCATGGGTTTTGGCAGGAAGAATTTTAATGTTCTGTTAAAATACTTTATGGAAAATCAGAATAATCTGAAGTTGATATTGAAAAGCTAACACTTTTAATTAAACCAGTTTGCTGTGACAGTTTACAGTTACAGTTTATATTTTGGCAGCAAGAAACACAAAAGAAATTGTGATGGACACTGATATGGGGAAATAAATATAAGCAGAGTAAAGGTGCATTGCATAGAAGACCAAATCTAGCTCAAGAATTGTTTGTCATTTGGACAGAAAAAAAGATTCGGTTGAAAATGCATGTTCCTACAGAAAATAAATTCTTGGTAATTGAAGTAGCTGTCATTAGTTGTCAAAATTTTCATATCTGTTTCTCATTTAGTTACTACAACCTCTTAAATATGCAACAAAACAGATTTTAAAATGTTCACATTTGGGACTCAGGATACATGTGTCAATATATCCTGAGTCCCAAATTAGTAAACAATTGTTCCACAAAGCATAACGTTTCCAGTATTTGAAAAGCATGAATTATAGTGTTTAGTTTAATTTAAGAAGCATTAACAAATGGTGATTAAATTATATGTCATGAACAACATGATTACTTAATCAGCAGTCTTTATCTTTGATTTTGGACGCACAGTTGGTTTGAGAAAGCATGTAAGAGAAAGCTGAAGGAGTCAACCACTATTGTTTTAAAGATATTTAAATGCCTATTTGTTTCAAAATAGCTTAACATTTTATGACTGATCTCAAAAGAAATCAACTGCTTTAATTTGCTGTTTTATATTTCTTTAACCCCTTAGCTTTCAAATTTAAATGAGGATTTTGTTTCAATTTTATTTAAAGAAGATCCATTTAAGGAATTTATTTGTATACATATGTGTGTGTTATGAAAACAGTAATTGTTTTCATTTTTATATTTCAATAAATTGTATATTTTTCCTCTGTTTTCTAAGCACTAATCATAGAACTTTATGTGTCCAACTCTGTAAATTAGGCAGCTATCATAAAATGGAAATCTAATGCAACAGGCAAGTGTTTGCTATAGTAAAAAAACCCCAAAACCCAAGCTTTTGAGGTTTTAATTTTTTTTTACTTTTAAGTTCAATATTAAAATGCAGCTATAGATGTAATTTTGCACTGCTCAAAAAAAAAAAAAAATTATCTATTTTGTATGTTGAATTTCCATGGTTATCTCTTTGTATTTCTGAGTGGACAATGAGACATAGTATATTCCCATTCAATATATTGTTACTTACCTTGTATGTTTTCAATGCTATTATCAATGCTTTAATGAAGGGATGGGACTACTGTTGGGCTAGAAAGTATTTATTACTCAGATAAACATCAGCCTCAAAGGCTGTGAGATTTTAGAGGACCAAGAAGTTGGCCGTAGCTCAAGGTAGTCCCAAGTTTCTTCTTTACAAGGTAATATATAATATTGTAATCCAGTGAAAAGTTGTCACAAAGTTGATTTTGTTTTTCTAACCTATCACCTTTACTTAATTCTTCCTCACTGGGGATACTTTCATCCAATGGGCTATTATTACTTGTATCCATATATGTTTCTATTATAACATCTGAACTCTTAGCTTACTCTATACAGTTACATTACTACACTATAAACCTTTTCATTTACTCACTACAGTTTCTTACTTAAGGCATATCCTTACATACAACTATAGAAACATAGGTTTATAATTTTTTCTGTTTAATGTCCGTGCATTTTTATTTTTGCATCAATCCAAACTTCTTCCAAAGCTACAAATCAAACCCTTCAATGTCTGTGGAAGCTTCTTTTTTTCCACTTCCTACACAATGCAATGGAAATGATTAAAGCATTTTAACCAGTGTGGCTCCTGATTATGTATTCCTGAATTTCTGGCCATTTTCATTGCCCATGCCTGTAGGTTCATTGCAGTTTGCTCTTGCTTTTTCTATTTTGAATAGGGTACTGGAACTGAATACAATTCAAGTGCCCAGACACCACTTAATTATGATGTAAAAATACAATATTTTATCTTTTTAATGTGAAAGGAACTCTTAATCCCACTTGTATTAGATCCTGAACTATTATTTTGTACAGTGATTTGAATTCTTTTCTGTGACCTGGTGTATTCATAGAGGGTGAGAGTTTTACACTAATATGAGGAAAGTTAATAGCCCAAGGAGTATACTGCTGGCTATAGATATTTCTCATGCATATCTATATTTTATAACTGTTCAGTACAGTAAAATTGGCCCATTTTGATGTTTTTGATCAACATAATAATTTGAATAATTTCATAACTTTATCAATAAACTCCTAGAATTGAGATGACCATTATAAAATTCTGGAAATTACGGTTAATAAAATAACCAATTATGTGAAAAAAGCTTAATTAATTTGGTACTTTCGTGAAGTTATTCCTTCACTTTTTGAGAAGACTTAACCAAGACAACTGATGTTCTATTAGAAAGCCCCAGAGAAAGAGCTAATGTTGAATACTGGCAATGAGATAGAGAGGTTTTCAAAGAGAATTGAGTATTGTATTTGATTTGTAGTAGAAGATGATAAGTGGAAAATAGCACATATGGAGCTACTTTCTGTGAAGTATAAAATGTCTGAACAATGCAAAATAATACTCAAAATTCTTTATTCTTTAATTTTAATGCAATGCATTTTAAAGGAATCTTAAGCAGCCATATACTTGCCCTATATATTTTTTCACAGTCAACATACTTCTTGCTTGTTAATGTCCAATGACCAGTTAATCTAGATAGCTTTTATGAAACTACAGACCTATTTTTACTGCTGAATAATTTGTGATCATTGAGCATTATTACAATCTTTTCATGTGCAAAAACTTGACAAGTTCAGTAATAAATCGTAGCAAGCGGTAAAAAGTTAAAAAAAGCATAACCCAGAATACCAAACAGTAAAATTACGAGTAACTTCCAAATAGGTCAGTAAATCTCTGAAGTGGTTTTCATAGGGACACCTCAGGCTTTTTACTGTTGCTCTTTTAACATTGCTGTACGATTCTGTCGAGGTACATACAGGAGAATATGTTAGGGTAGTTACCAAAAGGGTTAAAAAGAAGTATCTGAATGACGTATCAGCACCATCCTAAAAATCATTGAACCCAGCTGTGGTTTAGATCTTAATGATTTCTGGTTTGTGGAGATAAATGCATTAGCAATTGTGAGGTGCATTAATATTACAGTACAAAAAAGTCACATAAGTTCTTGTGGCAAGAATAAGGGCCTAGTAGACTGCAAATATCTGAAACTGAAATAAGTAATCTAAATATCAGCCAAATTATTAGCCTAATAAAAATATTTAATTTATTCTCTGGACAAACTTCAGCTTAAGTTCTCTCATTCTATTTGCAGCCATTTTGATACACATGAAGAAATTCTACGTATATGAAGAAATGGAGCAATTACTGTTACTCAGAATATCAGTACCTTAGAAAATATTAAAAGTTTCATCTTTTTCCCTATAAAAAGACATTAAGGAGAACCAAAGGGTTTTTTTACTTCTATTAAATTTTTTAATTGTAAAATTATTATGAGTTTGAAAGGACTACAGTAACAAATACTTTAGGTTGGATGGGAGACCTGACATGTTCAGTACTATTTTATCTCATTTTCTATTGAAATGACTGGATATGTAATAAAACAAAATATTTAACAGGAATTCTTCTGATTTGTCCCTGCAGCAAGAAAATGTTAAACACTGATATTACAAAGTAATTGGATTCACTAAAAAATTTTGTTCAGGGGTAGTGGATAATGGGTGTAAAAGGGAGAGAAACAAGGTATCCACAGGTTGCTAGCTTATATTGTTGATCAAAAATGCATGCTGTTGTCAGGAACTAATTCTGGTTTTGCAGTTAAGAATATATGAAATATGTAGTACTTCACTTCTCAGCAGCTTTTAAAGAGTTTGTGTGTAAATTAGGTAGCTTATTGCCTTTTATAGTGCTTCTATACTGCCTTTGCTTAACGAAAGTTTTAATAAAAGTAGTAACATGCCATTTAAGTTTCCAAATTGATGGGAAAAGATGGAGTCATGGGGTTTTTTCACCTTGATATTTCCTTTTTTTAATTTCTAATACTCTGAAGCTGCATTTCGTTATAATTGCGCCTGTTCAACACATGCAAGCATTTATACACGTTCACATATATTCTGATCCATAGATGCCTACTAATATAGTGTACATTTCTTTGTTATCTCTAGTTAGCTTGTTTTCAAGGAGTGTACCATGAGTCTCACTTTCTAAGCCAGTCTACCTTGTCAGGATCTATCATTTAAATAGCTGGAGACATTTACCTTGAACCAGTTCCTCATCTTGTACTGTATTGCTGTTTCTTTACAAGACATGTTTGGTGGGACAGTTTATTTTTATGGCCTTTTAACAGCCCAGTTCTTTCTAATACTTTTGTCAATGGTCTGGACAGCGAGAACGAGGGCACTCTCAGTAAGTTTTGCAGAGGACACTAGGTTGGGTGGGAGTGTTGTTCTTCTGGGGGGAAGGAAGGCTTTGTAGAGAAATCTGGACAGCTGGATCAGTGGGCCAAGACCAGCTGAAGGGGATCCAGCCAGACCAAGTGCCGGGTCCTGCAAGGCCTGAGTGTATTGGAGGTGCTGACTGAATAAATGGAAATGGGTAATTTATTAAACAAAATACAACTGTTCTCATCACTTTTGCCCAGCCTCAATCATATTTCAGTAGAGTGAAGGCAAAGAAAATTTTAGGTAGTAAGGAGGCAGCCATGTTTATCTCAAAATATAAGTTAAAACTTTATGGTTTCACATTTTGTTTTGTTTTAAACTGTTTCTCAGCTTTACCAAGTGTGATAAAAAAGGTATGAGAAGCAATAGAAGAGGTATTATGGTGTAGACATGATCATGTTTGGCAGCAGTAGCCTTCTGAACCAATTCTAATTATATTTTTGAGTTGAGTAGCTGTCAAAACTGTTTCCACCAAATGTCTCTAAATAAAAATGAAGGTGCTGTTCACCTGTTGCACTTACACATAAATGATGAATTTATACACAAAACATCTTCTCTACTAGGTGTATATTTATATCTGTATACTTGTATTTCCATTTCCAGTATTTTATAGTATTTTATATGTAGTCTATTTTCTTTAGTGTGCATGTTCAGTGTTTTTCAAAACACTTACACAATTATAGAATCAGAGAATTGTTAAGATTGGGAACTACAGTTAATTACTAGACATTGCTACAAAATATTTTTAAAAAGAAAACAGACTGTGATTACCATGTGCAAATTAGGTAGAAGAATAATGTAATTAGAAAAATTGAATCCATATTTTCCAGTAGACTGGATGCTTTATGTCTGTAATACAATGATAATTAGGCACTAATATACAAGCTGGTTGAGAGAATGGTTACAAACACTGTTTATGAAGTTTAGCAAAATAAACCTATAAATAAGAAAAGGCACCTACATAAAGATATTAATTTCATATGTCTCACAAGCCATACACCACAGACTGGATCTTAATTAGGCACATGAGTTCATATGATTATTATATCCTTTCACTTTCAATTAATGTTGAATATTCTACTTTTGTTTTTGTTAATTGTTAAGGACCAATAAAATTTATGGCTTTAACAGTGTGCAGACCTGTGCTTAGTATCACACAGTTATGGTGTACATGTTGATAGTTCTCTGTGATGTCTTTGTATTCCTTTTTGATTATCCTTTTAACACCAAAATCAACAAGAGCATTTTAACAATGATAGATGAAAAAAGGAGAAAGCTACCAAGTCACTTCTTACTCCCAATACGTGTTTCTGCAAAGTATATGTCATGGTCAGTAACTGTGCTTATGGGAAAACTCTTCCTTTATTTCTGTTCAGTTTGACATTTCCATAAAGGAAGGACAGTTTGGATTCCTGATGTCTGCAGCTCATCTGAAGAAAAGACATTTTTCAGACATTGCTCTTTATTTTAACAGCATTACCTTGTGAAATTGTCTTCAACTTTTTAAGGAGATGATCAGTTAGTGAATCATTATAAAAGAAAAATTTAAAGGTTCTTCTTAGCATTTCATCTTCTTTTCTGCTTTCAGCATTCAGTTGAGTAATTTTACATTTCTATATATGTAGTAGTGTCTGGAGATCAAGCCAAGCAATGTTTCTTCATAGCTTTTTTCTGCCATGGCCATGGGAACTAGAGGTGTCAGAGAGCAGTGTGCTGTATCTCAGACTTTGAAACTTCTACAGTTATTTGCACTGAGAACAGGTGGAACTACAATGAACTCTGTTCTTGCCCTGCAAAACTGAAAAACAAATAGGTAATGAAGCCCAGTGGTAGGAGAAAGAGTTACTGAGCCATGCCCAGATGAAGTTTTTTGTCCGGTTCCAGTGTAGATGTCCCATCTTGGGTGTCTCCTTTCTCCATCTTAGCCTTACGTATTGCACATCATCATTTAATGCCATTAGGCAGCTGATCACCTCCTAGTGTTGAAGGGGGAGAGAATTGGAAAGGGGAAACTGGGAAAACTCGTGAGATAAAGACTGTTTAATGGCTAAAGCAAAAGCTGTGTGCACAAGCAAGACAAAATGAAGAATTCATTCAGTGCTTCCCATGATCAGGCAGGTGTTCAACCATCCCCAGTATGTCAGGGCTCTATCACACACAATGTTTAATGGGGAGGATAAACACCATAACTCTGAATTTCCCTCTGCCTTCTTCCCCCAGCTTTCGTTGCTGACTGTGCAGCATGATATAGAACATCCCTTGGGCCAGCTGGTGTCACTTGTCCTGGCTGTGTCCCTTCCTAAGTTCTTGGGCACCCCCAGACTCCTCATTGGAGTCGCAGCATGAACAACAGAAGCACCCTTGACTCTATGGAAGTGCTGTTCAGCATTAACTGTAACTTCCCTGTGTTATCAACACTGTTCTGGACACAAATCCAAAACACAGCACCATGTGTGCTGCTTTGAAGAAAATTAACTGTATCCCAGCCAAACCCAGTAGTTTGCACTTATTTTCCTCTTTTTTTAGTATGCCTTGATTTTCACTTTGGACTTAGAAGAAGGGTCAGTATTTAAAGTGTGCAATTCTTGCTGAGAGAGATAGTTAGTAGAAGCAATATGATGTGAAGGACATATCATAGAGCAGAGGAACAGCTGATACACTTAAGGAGCACACGTTTTGTTTTAGGGTTTTTCATTTGCAAATTTTGAGCTAAACATATTTTGAATTTATCTTAAATGCATTAATCTTCCAATCAGATTGAAAGAAGATGCATGTTGTCTGTGTAGAAGAGAAGAAAGAGGATTGTAAGTTCCAAATCTTATAATAAAAATTGCAGATCGACTTTTTAATCACTGTATGTTGTTATTAGTAGCCATAATTCAGTGGCTGATACTTGTGATCACAATGAAAAATTTACTTTCTTTGTTATATAGATATATAAAAGTAATAAGATTAAAATATTTTTGCTGTTATGTTTGTGCTTAAGTTTACTTAAGCAAATATAACATTTTACTACATGGCATGAAACCACTGAATCTTTTACACTTGGTTGTCTGAAATACATGTCGAAAATAACTCAATGCATTGTAATAGTCATGAATGAAAAAAGTGTGGATACTGAGCATCGATTCATACTCAGGACAGATGTAAAATGTCAGTATGTTTTTCCTGGGAAGCATATGATGAATTATGAGAGAAGAGTGCACCATGATGTCCCTATCAGATGCTAACATACGGCAGGGAAAACTGGCACCCCCGTTTATTCTCAGTATCTATCACGCTGCTTACCGAAGTGCAGTGATAATGCTGCAGCTTGCATTCTTTTCGGGGCTTGTGTATTGAAGATACTGTTCTAATACCACCATCCGGAACAAAAAATATGCTTTGTTAGCTCAGCTCTTTCAAGGCAAACTAAAATCCCATGTATGAAAACCTGCAAATGCAGTTCAGTTAAAGGTGGTTTAATGTTTTTTATGCTCTGTTCTTGACGAAAGACAAAGGTTTACCATTTTATGGGGTGCTTGAATGTTTTTAAGAAAGTACTCCTTTAAAAAAAAGTGAACCATTTTTTTTGCTTTGAAAATCAAGAGACACTATTCCAATAGTTTTCTAATTTCTCAGAGTGATTTTCTGAGAGGAACAACTTTATAAGATATCTCAAAATCTTGTCCATAATTATATGCGGCCATGATAAATGGTGGTAGAAAGAAGAAAAGCTTTTTTAAAAAAGCAAATAATGTGGGAAGGGACACAGTCAGTGTTGAAACAGTAGAAACAGAGTTTACTATAAATGAAGAATAAGCCACTGAAAACTTTCATTTTTTTTTTCTATGGTATCTGAGGATGCATCTATTTACCTTGCTGGAGCTTGGCATATATTTAAATGACTGGAAGTACTCAAGTGCTGTTGCAAGAATCAGGTGAAAGAGTGAAGTTGGTCCAGGTGATGCCTTAAGCAGCTGGAACAGAGGCTAGACAGAGTTGAGGGGAATAGAAAGGATATTTATTGAAGAGCCTTCAAAGGCCACACTCTGGCAGTACCAGAGCCACAGCTTTGGCTCTGCCCAGATGTCTCCAAGATGGAAGCAAAAGAGGGCTTGGTCACAAGATCTCACATTTTTCTAAGTTTTGGTCCAATACAGCCCCAGCCCATGAAGTCCCATCCTTCTTGTTTTTATTCTCTTCAGTCCATGTTCTTTATACTCTTGGCCCTGTGATCCAGATCGGCTGTCCCTGGGTCCCATGCTAGAGAAGGAACTGTTGTGTCTACCTACCATGTGAAGAGAGCTTATTATCCCCTTATATGAAAACCCAGACCCACACACCAAAGCAGCACCAAATCCAAAAAAGGAAAAAATAAAAAGCTAAAACCTGAGGTATCACAGGAAAGGGTGTTTTGTGATCCTTACTCACAGTGACTAACACTGGGCCAGTGACAGGCCATTGGGACAGCTTGCGGTCACAAATTTTCCATGGAGAGATGTACGAATGCAGTGCTTGTAGCATCTCTAACCTGTTCAAAATCAACAGTATGTGCAGGTGGCTTGCTGGTTCTCCACCATCCTCTGGAAAATTTTGAAACCACCACAGTGAGAACTGAAGGTCCTGCAGGGGTTGCAGTTATATCAGCTGCGCTACCAAAATTCCTCTGTCGCGGGGCAAGGGCAGGAAGGCAGTAGCTGAGACATCTGTTGGGTTGCTCTAGGGAGTTGCACTAGAGAGAGCAGCTAAGACTGTTTGTATGACTTGGGCTTCAGAAAAATGTGCCTTCTAAATAGGCTTTTGGGTGTACAAAATACCTGCAGTGCATTTTCTGGGGTGTGGTGGGAAGTTGCGGTCAGCTAAGACCGCATGCAAATTATGGTAGGAATGTTAAAAAAATGCTCTTTTGGTGGAAAATGTATACATCTGGTTTAAAGTTTGCCATGGACTACTTGGGTTGCTTCTTTCCCCCTGCCCCCCTGCCCCAAACCTCTGAAGTCATTGATCTCTGCCATGGAAAGGAGATTAACAACTATTACTCCACTGTAGTTCACATATATTATGTCTGTCTGTTTTTGTGGGAGATCAAGTTTAAATCTCTACAAAATAGAGAGTGTTCTATGAACCTCCATTACCAAAAGGGATGATGCAAACAAATTGGACTTCCTGATCTTTATGAAGAATTTAATCAATTTTTCTGTAGTACAGGCAAAAATAAGGGGGTTTTAGGATATTTTTTTTCCAGACTGTAAATTCTAGCAAAAATTTAAAACTAAGACAAGAACATTGTTCTAGTTCTTAGATAACGTTTTCATAGAAGAGTTTCCAGGTTTTTCTTTTCATCCACGTATGCTTTCTGCATATACATACAACATTAGACTTCAGCCTCCACTTAAAATATTCTGATTCTTGTCACAGTCTAATTTATTGAGTACTTTGTCTGTGTGCTGTGGGCATCATTAGGAAGTCTTCCCTGTAAAGGCATAATCTTATAAAATGGGGAGAAAGAATTGTAAAAACCCAAAACAATTAATACCTGACATTGACTTTCCAAAATTTTTAGCTCATGGTTAATTATTTGATTTCATATTTCTGCTTTTATTAATCTCATTTTAGTGTTCATTGGTGTATTTTAACTTTTTTTCAGATTAATCTTTTTTGATCTCAAAAGGGCTTATGTTTCAGTGAGTGCTAGCCTTCATTTTTTGTGTCTGTATGAAGCCAAGATATACCTATATGGAACAAGTTAGTATTAGACTGTTGCTGTTGGCTCAGGTGGTTTACCAGTACAAAAGCCTTGCTGGCTTATTTCTCTTTTGGGAGACAAAATTAGTGATAGGTGCTTTGTTACTGCTTTGGCTGTTTTTTGTCACTGAAACCTGTTAACTTTCTGAAAAATGTGCATCGTTTTCCTTTGCTGAACGCTGTAATAAGTAGCAGCAGAGATTTTCCTGTCTACCTTTCCATCACTATAATAGCTCACAGAACTCTACTCAAAGTAATGCTTGTATTTTTTGCTGACTTTCTTGTTGCTTTCTGTGGATGGGGTGTAACAAATAACCCCAGTCTGAGCCAAACATTCCTCCTGTATTTCTAACCATTTGTCAGAACTCATCAAAAATGTGATGATCAGTCTTAGATTCAGTGTAATTTCTGTGGGAATATTCCTCTGGGTTTTTTGATATCATTTTCTTTGATAAATGTATCAATATGTATGAAAGTATCGGTATTCAGAAATAAAAGAAAGGGGTGTTTTGGTATGTAGGTCTACAATTAAATAATCTACTTTCCTAATGACACAGAAGGCTATAACTGTCACATTAAGACAGTATCTCATTCATATACTTCCATAAAATAGGAAACATCTGTGTTGTGTTTCTTCTAGTAGGAGAGGGAAATATTCCAACTGTTAAGTACATCTGGTGCTGCTTTCCAGCATTATATATCACATAATGCGTGGCAAAACCACCAAAGTTTTTAATTTTCTTTTCTGTCTCATTCTTATGCTGTCTGTACAGTTAGCTTCTATACTGCTCTTCTTCCCAGTGCTGAATCAGACTTTCTGCCCTGAACATCAATGGACATCATCAGCAAAGTCATTAAAAAGCTATAGGAAAAGTAAAGACAGAAGTAAAACAGCTACAGTTGAAAATATTTTTATCTTAGCTAAGCATTTATGAAAAAGAGATAGAATTCAATGCATGACCACAATGATATCTCTGTCCATAGCAGCTAAATCTGTAATAAAAACTCTTTATGTCTCTTCATAACTTAAAATTCCACTCTTGTCTCCCTGCTCAACCCCCCGACACCCGCTGTGGGGTCCATGACTTACCATTTTTTGATCCTAACAATTTTTTGGTCATAAAAATCTGCCAAATCTGCTCACAGAATTTTCCTAAAATTCCAAGTTTTCTGAGTTGGACTCTTAAAGTGTATTTCTGGAGCTGATCTGACTCGAATGACTAAAGTAGCTGAAACTGGTCTGAGTGAAAACACTCCAGTAACTGTTCACAAGGAACAAACAATTCTGGTGGCATTTGGATTTTTAAAAAAACATGTCTTCATAAATGTAAAGGTAGTGATGAAAGCCCAATATTAGGATTTTCTTGGAACTGAAACTTGTGGTTTAGAAGACTTGTTTTTATCCCTATATGTACACATGAGCAAGTATTAACAACACACATCGAGCTGCTGCACATCAAGCCACAATATAAAGAAGCTAATAATACGATTTAATTTTTACTTTTTATTACAACATCATATCTTCTTTCAAAAAGCCCATATATTGGTCATAATAATGTCACAGTAGTAATTTTATATGGAGGAGTAAAAGTAGAAGTTGTGAACATCCCTTCATGGATTGTTCCCTTCATGGGGCTGTTCAAAGAGCCTAACAGCATTTCACATTCTACTATTGTGCTGAATAGAGTAGTGTTTAGTAGGAGTGTGACGTTCAGCAGCCTTCTGAAAGGATGTGCATTTCTAAATGGGGGCATGGTGAGAGAAAATTTAAAGTTAACTGCAATTAGAGAGCGTGAATCAGTGATGGAAGGCTAATGGATGGGGCTTGGGGTGGATGACATTCAGGTTGTTCAATTATGAAAAATAAACATTCCTTGGTAGTGCAAATATGCCTACTTTGGCCACATAGGGTTACTGTTTGCTGTGAATCTCTCTGAGGTCAGATTTGTAGAACAGGACTGACAATTGAACTCTAGGCTTCCTGAGGTGAAGACATAAATGGAAATTGTAAAGTCCTTCTCTCAGAACAAGCAGGGGAAAAAATCAGCTGCATTCCGTTGCACTGCAGTGCAGAGTGAGTAGGCTAAATACATTGACAATTTATGGCAGGCATAGCTGAAGTGAAGCTCAGTGGTGATAAAAATAGGACTTTTAGAGTCTAGTGTAACAGAAAAGTTAATTAACTTCTACAAAGTAGAAACTAGTTCAAGTTGAAAACAGATGCTCATCAGTTTCCTGCACACATTCATCAAAATACAACCTTATGCTCAAAGATGCTTACTCATAATGTATTCTTTAGATCATAATACATTCCTAGAAGCCTTATGCAAATTACTATAGCTTGTGT
This sequence comes from Ammospiza caudacuta, assembly GCF_027887145.1. NCBI lineage: Eukaryota > Metazoa > Chordata > Aves > Passeriformes > Passerellidae > Ammospiza > Ammospiza caudacuta. Next base: position 90,106,650 of record NC_080595.1, on the reverse strand, counting down.
ATGATGCTTATTCAATTGTGCCTACCAACTGAAATGTTTATTAGAGCTTAAGTGTCTTGAGAACATTGTGGCACAATTGTTAGGAATCAGAGTTGGTGTAAACCTCAGTTTATTGCACATATCTCTTTGCATAATTGACACCACTTCCCATGGCTTTTAGTATTTAGAATTCTGCAGTGCTCTCTTTTCTAAATTGTACTTAAGACTCGCTGTAAGCAACATCTCATCTTGTAAGGACTAAGTAATATTAAGTGGACAAATGAAAAGCAATATTAGCAGGGAGTAGTGTTATGTATTCCCTGTTGAGGAAGTTAATAGAAACAGTTTCAAGGAAAATTGTTCACAAATGGCTTGCAGAATTTAACTAAACTCTCTTGCATCTCTCTATCAAAAAATGTACTCTTTTGCAGCAAAACAATGATACTCTCCAATATATTCCATGACATGTTCCTTTCTTTGTACTTTTCACTGCTTGAATTGTTTGCTGCTACTGTCAGCTACCATTATTATGAATCATTTCTGCTTCTTTTTGCAAAGTTATTCTCAATTCAGTTGTCTTCTTAAGAGAAAATAAGAGCCTTAATAACAAAAATTGAAATGCTGTTTTGAGAAGACTTGAAAACAATATATCTCCATTTTATTTTGTCTCTGTTTTATTTTTAATTTTCAAGTCCCAGACCTTGTCAATAAGATATTTAAAACTCCTGTGGCCTGTACAAATATGAAAGGTAAAATTTAATGACAAATGAATGATATAAAATTATTTTTAACTTTAGCAAGAAAGCTGCAGCCCTTTGTTCCTGTTTCATTTGTCCACTTCTCTAAAATAATTTATCTTGCTCTGAGTTTTGACAGGTTTTGGTGCTGATAGTTTTTGAGAGTGTTTTTCCACTGTGTAGGGTGAATACATTGACAGTTTATGCCTCTTCATGCATAAAATGGTGACATAATATATCAAAGCCTAGACATTTCAAAAGCAAAGTGTGAAAAATAGATGGATAGGGCAATTAGCTCTGTGATTTCCTGCAGTCTGGAGACTTTAGGAGATGGTTGTATTTTAGTGCCCTTTGATAAATATATATAAAATAGAGAGTAGCTACCAAGTTACTTCCTGAGTATGATGGGGAGACTGAAGATCAAGCACTTGACATTAGCAAACCAAATCAATTTCTAGATCAGAAGACCCATAGCACAACTCTTTAAGATCAGCTCAGCAGGGTACTTCACATACCATTTAAGCAGATCCAGTCTATGGCTCACTCTTATAATATTTTATAGGATGAGCAAAGAAGAAGTATGTTGCTTTTCTGAGAAAGTTTTTCCTTAAAGTAAAAATAGGCTATACTACCATCTTCTAGAGAAAAGTAGACTTTCTCTGCCATATTGTTTAGTCACGCTCAGGAACATTGGACATTTTCAGGGCTAAGTGCTAAAATTTTCTTTAGAAAACCATTTTATTATCCTTGTCATTAATGCCTGTCCAGATCTCTACCAATGCCAACGGTTTACCATCTGTTCACAAATCCTTGCGGAACAAATATGTGCAAAGACTTATCTACACCTACAATTTCCATGAAGGAAAAGACCGACCCACAGACTTAGCCTTATGTGAAGGCCTCCATGAATGTTATATTTCAAGAAAAAAAATAATTTTACGATGTCTGAATTAGCAGAGCTTTCAAACTGCACTCTTGCTTGGACATTAGTCAGTAAACAAAGTGGAGAGTATCTATGTTGAATTATACTAGACAATCAAATAAACAAACCTGTGAGCATTAGAAAAAGGATATTCTTTCCAACAGATTCTTTTTTTTAACATAAATCAGCCCTATTTATCATAAGAATGAGCAGTGCTTCTGTTAAATTTAGCATGTTTTCATTCCCTTCTGAAGAATACTGAAAGCAGCATGTAAGTTGATTGAGTGCCTAGACTAATAGTGACATTCATGTGACCAGGTGTTTCATATGCATGGCTTCTGTCACATGAAACACCTTAATCTGAAACAGTTATTACTTTACTTAGGGAAGGGGAGCTGTGCAAGTATGGGCTTGGGGATTCACAGAACTATTGAAACTGTCAAGATCCAAACAGAACAGTGGAGTCCGGAATTTTTTTTTTCTATTTTTTCTCTATTTTAGAAAGAACTGCTGCACATCAATCTCAAAACTGAAGCCATCCATGAACCTAGTGTCTGAAGTTAAAAGACTAGTACTGCATAAAGCATAACTGCAATCAGACTAGAAATCTAAGCTTCTCCAGAAGCATGTACAATATTATGTAGTGCTGAGAACAGTTCAAAATTATGGGTTTTAAAAAGTCAATAATAATCTCATGGAGACGAGACAGGGATAGATGACCTTGAGATATAGGGCAAGTAATCAGCTTGTTTGTAACTACTTCAGCCTTTTCTGTATATAATCTTTACTTCTACTCTTCTATTCTCCCTACTCTTTGACTGTCAGTGAGCTCTGTTGCTTCCTAAATATTGTTGTTGTATTCTTACCAATCTGTCCAGAACACATCCAATTGTCAATTGCACCCTGTTTGAAACTGCTACTATTTTTGTTTTTTATCTTCATAGTATTATTTGTGTAATGTAATCAAAGCTAGATCATTACATATTTGAGGTAAATTTCTTGCATTCCTTTTCATAATTCATAAGTGAATTTCCACTACATTGGAATGAGTCTTGCAGTACAAGTTCTTTAAAAAATCAGTAGAAATTTTAAATTTCTTGATACTTTTTGCTTTCCTTCTGCAAGATCAGTAACAGAAAAAAAAAAATGGCAATCGAAAATAATTTGATTTTAGAACAATTATCCAACTTCTCTGCCTCGTATATCCTGTTGGATATTGTTAAGTATATTTAACTGTTATTCAGTAACCAGCCTAACCTGACAATTTCAGAGCAGAATCCTCACATCTCTAGAGAGACTATGTAAATAAATTCTGATTAATATCTTCAAGCGGCCAGAGTGGCATTTTCAAAAGTACACAGTTTTGGTTGAAATGTATCTCTGAAATCAATGCAAATTTTATCACTAGCTCTAACAGGAATATAGAAATAAGAGAAGTGCTGAAGTCATGGAAACCAGCTCTTGGACTCCAGAATGGCACAAACAAAGGAAGAAGTGTGTTTTTCACCCATCCAGCAGTCAGAAGGGTTTAAGTATTCCAGGCAGTACAGGCGGATGTTTAAAAGGCAAAATTCAAAGGAGAAAAGAAACTAAAGCCCCTTGTTGCTACACATCCACTATTAAAAAGCAAAGGTAGCCTGAGGCCAAAAAAATAAAGCTGTGCTAGGTATGTGTAGGTTCTGTAAACTTTTTTTTTCAATCTGTATTTTTTTTCCTACCTTGATGTTTTATGGCCTATCTATGTGCTAGCTGCAAAAGAAGGACCGTCTAGAATTGAATTTCCGAAGAAATAAACAGTATGTTTGGACAATATGAGGAAAAAACTGTGATTTCTTGAGTGGGGGGCAGGGATATTAAAAAACATGTTCTTGAAAAATATTTCTGGAATCAGTAAAATAAAACATAAAGCATCCTAAAATAATGAAAAGTAAATATTAGTAAGTATAGCTGTGAGATAGGCACCATGAGAGGGAGTTCAGTTTGGATAGCCCTAAGAAAACAACACACACCAAAAACAAAAGGGTTCCAGGCTTGCTAAGAGTGGGTGCTGTTGTGTGAGGAAGAAGGAATGGGTAGGGCAGGAGACTGAGAGTGGGAAAAGGAGGGAGCTTCAAGGAAGTAGCTAAAATCTGAGGGAAAGTCTTTGGGGTAGGGAGGACCTCTAAATGATCTTGATTCACAAAGGTCATTGCCATGGTACTTTAATTTAAGTAACTTATTTTTGTTGAAGAAAGTGTAAGCTTTTAAGTGTAAGTGTAAGTGTGTAAACTCTTAGAGCTTAATGTGTTATAGCTAGAGCTGTCGTACTTGATAAATAAACAAACTAAATAAAACTTTGATTAACAGTTGACAGCATGTTGCTGGTATGAAAACAGTTTAAACAAACAAATGTAAATAATAATAGGAATGGGGGGAAAAGGTATCTGAAAAATACTCTATTATTTGAGTTCTACTTTGTCTTCCACAATGTCCCCACATACTTTTCAGGACATTTAATATTTCTGTAACTAATTCAGTAGTTAAAGCAGAATCAAAAAGATGCATTTAACTACAGCTCAAATGTTGTTTGATTAATATGACTAAATATTTAGTGCAGGACTTTTATGTTATGTGATACTGTGGCAAAATCTTGTTTACTATCCACTAAGCAATTAACTTTGAGTATTGTCATCTGAAAAAATTTCATACAATGGAAAAATTACTATCCTGTACTCATATCTGACAAACTGAATATGGCAAACCTCCTGTCTTACAGGAAAATTGAAAACCAAAACTTATGCCTGTATTTTTTTTTTTTTTACAATGCTGTTGATTTGCTGTCTAAAGCACAATTTATGTGTCTTTTGTCCCTTGCTTTTGGGAAAGTAAAAGCAGCATCCCATTAAGAAAAAGTAAATATACCTCAAATACTGGATGTCAACCAAAAATTGATGCTAAAAAGCTCTAAGCGTAAGCAATAGTTTCCAAATAATTGTGGTGCTGCCATAAATTTAATAGCTTTAACATATAAATAAATTATGGGACTTATATATGAACACAGAAAAATAATTGATGGACCCTTTAATTGATGGACCCTTTAATCAGATTATCAATATCAACAGGTGGTTCCTGGCCTCCACCATTTGGAAATCCAGTTTTGCGTGCATGTGTGTGTCCATATAGTTTAATTTCTTCTTATTTTTTGTGGAGTTGGTGAATGAACTTAAGACATGTCCATTTAGTACACTAACTCTAGTCGCAGATACATAGATACAGGAATCTGCATAAAGATTCCTTTGTTAAGCAGATGATGGCAGAAAAGTAGAGATAATGGTATAGAAGAGTTTGTAATAGCAACTTAGTTTTCCTGACTTTTGAGGTTGCAAGTTTGATTGTCAGGAGAAGATTTTCCAGTATACCACTATGAGCAAATTCTCTAGAGGGCTGGAGGGGGCTGACTTTGCTGTAACACCCTGGTCATGGTTTTTTGATAGGTCATCCATTTTATAATTTCCATGTGTTTCAGAGCACTGAGAAGAGAGTAACTTGGTCAAACACTGGCCTTGGTGTGGATTTACATGATGAGAAATCTGTGGCCTTTTTGCTCCTTTTGCCTACATGCAGAGGAAGAAAACTCCTGGATTTAAGTGTATTAGAGTTTTTGTATCTCATTGTTTCTATCTCAGGACTTGGAGAGCATAGAAAGACAATTCTGTGTATCCAATCAAACATTTCCAACATCACGTTGTAGGATATTCATTCTAACACCAAATGTACAACTAAAATAGGGAATAAAAGTTAATTTAAGGTGTCTGATGTTAGGTGACTATTGTGCATTAATAAATGTTGGTCATCTTATATGCACCATAGTTAAATCTGGGTGATGAAACTCTTACTGCTACATGCAAGTGATGATTTGATGATTGCAATTTCACATCTTCCTCCTTCATGGCTGCACAAGTAAATCTGTTTATGTACATGCAATTTAATTGGCAACACTGTTCTAATTTACAATGTATATTTAATTGAATTTTATACCTTAATTTAGATAATGTGTATTTAATTACAATACATTCTTAATTTAGCACAAATAAAAATTATCTTAATTTTCCTCATATTTTTTTCTATTAATTAATGGGAAGAGGGTTGATTCCCTGAGATAAGTGCTTGCATCAATGCATAGGATATAACAAATCATGTGATGCGTTATTTTCTTTTGCATAATAAGAATATTGTTTTCAAAGGTTCCGGTGATTTTTCAGCATGTTGTGGTAGGTAAGGAAGTCAGATTAGTTTTTTGCTTGTAATTGCAAATCTGAAAATCCTGTTATGTCCTGTTTAAGATGTAGGTATTTTAAGCAGATGGACACTGAATTGTAAAGTACAGAAAGATAGAAAGAAAGCTAGGGAGGAAGATACCAACTGACACCCATCTTCCTATATACTAGTTGAAACAAAAGAGTCAAATAAGATGTGTTTACTAACAGTGTGAAGCCGTGATCCTGATAAGAAATCTGACCAATACTTAATAAAGTCCAGTCATCATTCATAAACATAAATAACTTTGATAAAAACTATTAAAGCAGTATCTGTGACTTTGGAAATGGTATATCTTCTTTATTATTGACATGCATTATCTATTTTTTTTTTAATAGATAGTGGTCTTTTTCCTAATATAAGTGATTCCTTTCCTAAGTTTTCTCATAGGTAAATTCTATATATTATTTTCCAAATACTTTATCTTGAATCTCATAATTATGAACTTTTGAATTTGCACATATATTGGATCGGCTTGAGGATTGAGTTTGTGCATCTCAGGTGTCACTAACTTCACAGAAGCACTGAAGTTTGTCATGTAAATGCCGATGAAAAACTTCTCATATCTCAGTTGAGTTTGTTCTGCAGAAATATCTTAGTACTGCTTTCACTGCACTCAAGGTTACCCTTACCTGTCAACTTGTCATATTCAAAGGTAGGACTTTGAAAGTGAGCTTGTATTTGGATCCTTCCCAAGGTAATAAATGGACTTTGGAATTCTGAGGCCTGTGGTGCAAAGTCACATCTCTGGACATCCATACTTAGTGTAGAAGAATCACTGCTAAGTTATAAAAAATATGTTTGTAGAGCCAAATATCTCTGTCAAGGGCTGTGCAAGCGTTTGGGCATTATGCTTTCCAGCTCTCCTGATTCTGACTGCTGACTGCTGAGAACCCTAAGCCTGCTCTGCATGGGGCTGTCCGATACTTGTCACACTTACTAATGAGCACTGAGCTGCTTCCAGCCAGACCCTAGATTTTTAAGGTGACATATACACAGTGAATGCCTTGCTAATAAATCCTTTTGGACCCTTGCTGGCCTGCATCAGACCCAGCTGTATGTTCTCAGTAGCAGTGATTCTGTTTATCTGCAGTTCAGACATATTGCTCACAGAAAAATGAGGCTGCAGCATATGGAAAAAACCTATTAGTAATACTTTAAAAGCTTTTCTCCTGGATTTTTAAAGCATTTTGCCATGCTTCTTGCAAGAGATTGAGTGTATCTTCTTTGGAACTGTGTCAGGAAGTTTTCTCATCTGTGCTTTGCAGGTTAGCAAGTGTAGCTCTTAGCAATGACTAAAAATAGTTTTTACAATTATAGCATAAATGAAATGATATCTGCCAAATAGGTGGGGATTTCTGCATTGGAGTGAATTAAACAAAGGCATTTATCCTCCATTATTTTTCTGATACCTAATAAAAGCCCAAAAGTCATAAATTATTTGGTCCTGAACAAATTGCCTTTATTCTTCACTTACCTGTTTTATAAGGAATCTGAAAGGCATCTTTTGTTGTCACATCAAAATGACAATCAGTTTTATGCTCTCTTTTTTCTTTTGCTAAGCTCTGTGTGAGCTCTGTCAGTTGTGATGATTTTCATATACTTGTGGAAGTTTCATACATTGTATGAGTTTATGTAAGTATACTGTCAGTGTGCACTAGCTGTTCCTTATGACTAGAAAGTAAACAAGAGAAGAGTTTGGAGAAGCCAGCTCTGTGTTCCAACTGAGATGTCACAGACCTGCTTAAAATCTTTTATTATGAAGTTTGTAGGATTTTTGCTCTACACTGACTATGGGCTTTTTGGGAATTGGTAAAGAGAAAGGGACAGCCCAAGCTGCTATCCAGAACATATAGTTATTTGAAATTGAGTAGGAACTCTGTTTTGTTTTGTTTGTTTGTTTGTTTGTTTGTTTGTTTGTTTGTTTGTTTTTTTAACAAGTGAACTGTATTGCTTCCTACCTTCTTTCCAGTGGAGTGTTTGTCATTAGTTCATATAAATTAGAGTTTCAGTAGTAGTGCCATGGAAGTAGGCTATATACACTAGCTGCAAAGTGAGTGGTTCTTTTAGACCAGAAAAGAAAAACTTTACTTCCTCACTATGGTAGCAGATTAATTCAATTAGGTCACTTTACTAAGGAATTATGACAGGAAACTGGTTTACTGCATAGATTTTACATCAGGGGTTTTTGGCCGGAGGACAGGGGGATTAAAGAAGTTGTGCTGCCATGGTTGAGTTTCCAGCTTGTGCTGCCCTTGGAGAAAGGAGCAGGCTCTGTGTGGAGAGAGAAAGAAGTTCTTTCACTTTGCTACAAACTGGTAAAAGGTCTCCCATGTCGAAAGTCTGTACCTGCAGACTGGCTCCGGAGTATCTGTTCTCACATCCTTAGGTGCAACAGGGCTCTGGAACATATTGAACAGAACCTCTCCTGCAGAAGAAGCCATATAGCAAGATAATAAAGCATGACTGGAAAAGTTGTTATCATATTAATTCTTTTTTAAATTGTGCAGCTGTAAACAACTTCTGCGTCTGAATTTCTCAGAATGTTAATAAAGCCCTTCTAACTGCTGGTTATTATCCTTGGCCTCCAGATTTTTTCTGAGTGCTGAATTTATCTTGCACTGTCAGCTTTCATCATGATAAATGGTGTAAATCCTGTATTTGCAGAGCAAATTTGAAATGTGTATTCTTAGAAAATCATTAACAAATAATACACACGGCTTTATTTCTGTATTAATCTGAGATGGCTACCTTTGTAAGATCCTTGAGCTGCACTTCTCATTTAGTAAATGGGTACATGTAACATTTACCTTCATCTGCATTAGTTTTGAACACTGTTGCAGCTTCACCTTCTTGAGTCTGGGTGTGTTCATGTTAATTCTGAGTTACCTTGCTTTTTGTGCAGTCTAGTCGAAGTCCAGACTAATTTTCATGCAATCTTCTCCTAAGATAATACTACAAAAAAAAAAAAAAAATTGAAAGTGGTCCCTGGCTTATCATCCCCTATCTGAAAATTTACTAATAAACAGCAGGTAAAATAATCTATAAAATTTGATTTTCAGCAGCGGCCAATCAAGAAAAATAGTGTTCAGAAAAAGTTTTTTACTCTTTCTAGAAAGCTACATGTGTTGTAAACAAAGAAGTATACATTTCTAATTTTGATTTTCTATAGGGCAATACTGATCCCATATCATTTTATACTACTCTGTAAGCAGACCCTTATGAAATCTATGTCTCTCATTTAGACAAGATGAATACTTTATTTCTGATGGATGTAGTGAGACAAGTGTTTTAAAGGGAACATAAGAGACAGTTATGTTCTCGCGGTATATTTAAATAAAGCCAGGAAAGTGAATTTGTAAGAGCAGCATAGATCCTATTCACCATCTAGAAAATGTAATTGCCTAGCACAGCAATGAATTTCCTTTTCACCAATGTTGCTACTGTGAGCTCCAAGAAGAATTGTAACTCTTCTTCATTTTACTGTTCAAGTCAATCTTGTGGATTTTAAGGTACTCAGTAAATGTAGTTATGACTAGTTAAAGGCAAAACCAGTAGGGGATGGTGGGCTATGATTCCTCAGTGGTTAAATTAAGTTTGTTGGGCCCAGTTCTATATACACATTTCAAACACCAATGCTGTCACTTATTCTTCAGAAACAGATGAAATACTGTTCTAAACAAGTCTGCAATTTCCATAGGGATACTATTTTGACAACTGCCAGTAGCAGAAACCATACTTTTAATCAATATTAAAACGAATCCATGGGTGTCTGTCTTAGCACAGAATAGTCTTAGAAGTCTAGCATTGCCTCAGGATATAAAAAATATAAATAAACCCTTACTGAATATTTTTATCTTAATGTAGGTTTAGATATTATCCAGAATCATATTTTTTGACAGAGAGACTATAAATTTTTTCTATAAATTACTTAAATCAAGTAACATATTAAAGGAAATTATGAATTACTGATAGCAAATTAACTTTATAACATTTATCTGTCATAGCATTTCATTTAAAAGAAATTATGAATATATAAATAAATAAGTATTTCCACGTTTCAACTCTTTTTGCTTTTAAAACTTTGATCTCAGTAGGTTTTGGACTTTGTCCCAAATGCAGCCTCAAGACACCCATAGAAATGAATCACCAACTGTGAGCTAAAGCAATCCAGGAGGTGACATGAATATCAGTTACTGTCTTAGATTCAAATGTCTTGTCTTCTTTTGGTCTGGCTGTGGCAAGCCAGTATTGTATTGTGCTGCTGTGCTTCTGCAGCCATGAGCAGCTTTTACAATGTGTAAGAGAAATGACACCACCATATGTCCTAATTGTTGGAACAATGGGCTGCCCTCCTGTGGGTTGTCATTATTTCTTCATAACAGTGCTGCCAGACATGTAATCTACTTCTCATCCAAGATTTAGAGTGTGTCAGCTCAACATTGTCTACTTCTCTCTTCCTTCTCCACTTCTCCCAACACTGCACTTTAAAGAAGAGCTAGAAAACTTTTGGAGTAAGTGTAATGTGACTTTCCTTTGCATAGTAAATATGAGTGATGTGAGGGGTTTGCATCAACACTTCTTGTTTCTAAGTGTTCGTGTGTCAGCCTGCCTCACTGGTTCATGAAGCTCTCTCCCAGTTTCCTCTTCTCACAAGATTTCTTACGGCCTCCTAAATCACTCAGATAATGGTGGCCTTGAATTGAAATGATGAACACAGGTTTCTTTTTAACTTACTGTAACTTAAATTAGCTGTTTTATCGGGAAAGCAAGAACATTTCCTTGCTTCCTTCTTCCCTGTGTGTCTGTGTCAGTTCAATTAATGTATTGGCTAAAGATGTATCAAAATTAATTTTAAAGGTGTCCTACTTATGGCTATCTTCCATAGAAGCATAGAATGACTAGTTTGGAAGAGACCTTCAATAACATTGAGTCCAACCCATGCTGGAACACCTCAACTAAACCATGGCACCAAGTGCCAAATCCAGTTGTTTTTTTAAACACATCCAGGGATGGTGACTCCACCACCTCCCCAGGCAGACAATTCCAGTACTTTACCACTCTTTCTGTAAAAAAATGTTTTCCTAATATCCAACCTATATTTCCCTTGGCACAGCTTAAGACTATGTTTTTTAGACTATTCAGTGCTGCAAGAGTATGTACAGTTCATACATAGTGTGGCCAGGTACTGGCAGTAATGAGAGATGGAAAACTGAGTTTTGGAATCATTGGTTTTAGCTGATATTTTTCAGCTTAGTTGATAAATGCAATAACAATATCTTTAATAATAAATAGATAAAATATATTTTTAGTACTTTAAGTTCTTGGCAGCCCCACAGCTGTTAGGCTGATGAAAAACAGAACATTCAGATTTAAATTTCTGTATTTAAATCTGCCAGTGTTTGAACTTTACTGTATATTTTTGATGACTTGGGTGGTTTGCTTACTAATTTGGAACTTTGCCTAATGTTTTTGTTAAAATAGAACTTTCTATCTTATAATTAATCTCCTTGTTCTGTATCTTCGTACAATAAAAGTGCAGAACAAATGAGTACTTGAAATGCTAGATGTATAATGAATAGTTGGGGTTTAAACACAACTATTTTCCTGACAAGGACATGGTACTGCTATAACCAATTGGCTGTCTTATGTAATTCTTCTGCCAGGTCCTCTTTTATTTATTTCTTTTTTAAATAGATTATCCAATAAGAAACTGCAGATAGTCATGACTTTTATAAAAACATGAAATGAGCTAGTTCATTTCCAAAAACAAGTGAATCTACTTTATTAATTGTTTATTTAAAATTCAAATTCTCTGGTCTTATCTCCAGTGTGAAGAGATAAGTGGGAACTTGCACACAGTGGGAATAAATGAGCTTTTGTTATTGATTTATGAATAGAACATCCAGGGGGAAAAAACGAATATGGTCCATCTGCTCATGCAGAGTGCCATCTTCCTTTCTTAATGAACACAACCAGTGAATTTAGTCAAGGATGTTGAACTGTGTAAAACCTTATGCAGAGGTAACAGACCAGATTTCAAGTTCAAGAGGGCCTGTGCTTCTCAAAAAGATATTGTGGATTGAATGAGAGGTTTAGACAAGCCCTGCCTTAGGCTCAGATTTTGGCAGCAGCTCTACTTAAGTGATGTGCACCCAGATTGCTCTGGCTCACAAGTTCTCAAGTTCTCAAGAATGGCTGATCAGGTTATAAAATTAATTTTTATTTTTTTTTAAGTAGACAGGAGATGAACAGAAAAAAAGGCCTTAAACAGTTACTTACTACACAGTATGAAACAAAAGACCTACTAGTAGATTACATAAAACAGTGAACAACATAAAGGTACCTATCCATGGCTAGCACAGAAATAGTATAAATTAGGAGTCAATGGAACTTGCCACTGAATTGATGATGGTGCACACAAAGTCCTTTCACTCAACCCTGGAGACAGTAACTCAAGGCAGGTATCCCAAGCCTTGAAGAGTCATCCCCACACACTTCCAGGGAATGTGCAGCAGCTTTCTGCCTTGTGAGTGTTTGCTATAGTATTTATAGTTTGTAAAGTGAATTGTCTGTCAGTGAGAAATTCCAGCTTATCTTCCTTCAATCTTGCTTTCAAGGTATTGTCAGCTGGGAGTGTCACTTCCGTGGTGCCAGAATAACTCACTACAAGACAAGCTGTCCTGATTGAGTTTTTTACCAATTAACAAATTCATGTGAGGGGGAGATGCCCTGAATTATTGAACCAGCAAAGAGACAACAGATAAGCCCTCCTGTTGTGGAGGGAGAGAATATCTGCTACAAAGGGAGAGGTTTGACTTTATTACTCCTGTTCCTCTGTTTACCTGAGCTTCTCACACTGGCTTGCTGTTTCTTTTGATGCTGTCTGCATTCAAGGCTGGAAGGGGTTTAGTGTCTCAGTCAATTAGATCTCTCATGTACAAAAATATCTTTCCTGTAATGTTATGTAGAAAGTGTGGGCCTAGACTAAGAAATGATTACAGTTCTGCAGGATGTCATGTGATTGTAGGACTTTCACAGTACGTCTAGATAGATGCACATGCACAATCCAGTTCAGAGCCTTATGGAAGAAAACTGATGATTGGGGTGTGACATGCATGCTATTGCCTTATATTTTTTCAGTCAAAACTTTCTATTTCTGAAACTGCCCAATGGCTGTCTCATGAATTTGATCTCAAAATAAGATGTGATATTTTTGGTGTTTGACACTCCTTATCTACTTGACTGTGCAGTGTGCCTTGGAAACATGATGCCATGTTAAATGCCAGGCCATGTTTCAGGTAGATGAATTCCATCTGTGCAAATTATATTTTCTTGTGTGAATCTCAGTGCCACACAACTTTTTTTCAAATCCCTGTAATTTAATTTCTTGCATGTTCTGGTGTTATTTGATTGCACTTTTCCTGTTAGGATCACTAACTTTAGTAAAGGGTTGTGACATGACTTTATTAGATGTCTGAAAAGAAGGTCTGAGTACAAAGGTCATATTACATCATCTTATGCAGGTCAAAGCACTGCTATGTATTGAATAGTCATACTTAAGAAAACTTAGGCAAGTGAAGAATAAAATTATATAGTTTATAATAGAAGTTCCCAGAAAAAATCAGGGATTTGCCAAAGCAGTGGCTCTGTCAAATGTCTTTGAAGAAGGCTTTTCTTCTCAAATTAAATGTGATTAAAAAAAAGTTTAATGAAAGAAAACCTCTTCACAAGTTGGAGTACAAACCTCATGGAGCCACATTGCTATTTCTGACAAAACAGCTTTTATAATTGCAAGTCGGTTGTCTTGTCTAAATCGGGTCTTTAGTAACTTACGCAATTGACCAGGATTATATGTGGCTGAAAACTTCTTTTTTTATGTCATTTTTAGCATTTCTAAACCTAATATGCTGGAAGGCACCTCCATGGAAGTAGAAGGGAGACAATCACAACTTCAGAATTTGTCCTTAAAATGTGTTTTAACTGTTTGCAGTTAAATTTACTGTATTGCATAGAAAGCATGACAGGCCCAAAATGCAGAACAGTAATGACTATTTCTACCTTAATTATAGCTGGGTTATCTTTTACCTGTACCTAGGGTACCTTTTACAGCTGGAAGTTGTGTCAGGGAAGTTGTGTTTAGGCTCTTCACCCAGAGGGTGTTTGGGCACTCCCCAGCAGTGTGGCCATAGCACAGCCTGACAGAGTGCAAGAAGCATTTGGACAATGTCCTTGGGCACACAGAGTGACTCTTGGAGCTGTTTGTGCAAGTCAGGAGTTAGGCTCAATGGTCCTTGTGGGCTCCCTCAGCATGTTCTGTGATTTTGTGATTGTGTGATAAGAGAGATTTCTCTGTATTTTACTCATGCCTGTCCATTTAGCTCTGTTCTGATGCACTGAATGCTACTGTTTGCTATGGATGATAATAAGATCATTCTGAGATTGTAGCATGAGACTCCAAAGGGACAGTTTGCATGTTAGAGCAGAAGAAATGGGGGTAAAAGTAATTTATTGTTTACTTTGTAGTTAAACAGCTGTAATGGTACTATTTTCTGTGTACATCTTCCATTAGGAAGTGGACAGAGATAATTTTTTGAAAGCTGTTGGAAATCCAAATGGCTATGATATCTTTCTTGGGCCACATATTACATGCAGGTGCAAGATTTAGAGAGATTTCCTCTACTGACAATTGTCCAATCCTTTCAAAAACTAGTTCAGAGGGAGATTCTTAAAAATGTCTGCAGTCTTTCAGAAAGAAATTTCTGTTTCTCCTGTAACACTATAATTTGATAGTCATGAAAAGACTGTCCAAGAAAAAAAGGAAAATAAAAAATCATTTTGGTCCATGAAGGCAAGTTGTGCAATATCTCAAGGTAATAAATTACATCTGATCCTAGATGTTGCTGTGGCAGAGAAGAAGGTCAAGTGTGAAAAAGGTCCAAATAATCTGAACTAACTGAAAAATATCCATATGTGATAAAATTGTCAAATGTTATCAGGATAAATAAAGCTATTTAACATGTGGGACAGAGGGAAGCTTCTTTTGGTAACAGATGTCCTTCTGAATGAATATCCTCCAATGCCTTTTGTATGATGCAGTGTGTTAAAGTTTATCAGAGAGAAAAATTCAGCTGAAATTCCAGACAGAAATTCAGAATGTGAACCCATCCACTTTTGCTGATGTTTTGAATTTTTTAGTTCAATTTTATTTTAGCAGTAAATCACAGCTTCACTTAGACTGCTATTGCTGATGTGCAAATTCCTTTTCAAAACCACTCTTTTATTACCAGAAGCTTTTATTGTATCTTCTCTACTTGACTTCAAGTATATTTTGTGATGTAAAAAGTAGGGAATTAGAGCTGGAATAATTATTTTGGTTAAAAACCAGATTATGGACTTCAATCAGTTAAACAGAATCCCAACATTTATTTTCCTGTTGTAAGAAACCATTATAAAGGAATCCAGTATTCATACCCTAGAACATTATGAGGCTCATTACTACATATCAATTTTCATCACCAGACATGCAGTTATTTGCATCTCAAAAGAGTGATCTGAACACACAGAAAAAGTAGCTTTCCAATTAACACATATAAGACTCAAGCGTGTGTTTTACATTAAGTTCAAATATTCTTTCCATCAAATTCTAAGGCCACGGTGCTCTGCCACAGTATTGTTATATTTAAATCTCCTTTTCTTTGTATTCTTGTATCCTTCTCTGCTTTTCAAAGGTGAAGCTAGCTGTACTTTGATTAGTGGTTGTCTCAGAGTCTCACCTTTTTTTGTTTTCTCTTAAGCACCAAAGAAAACTCACTTGTTGAATATCACTCCATTCCCTTGTTTGTTTTTCTATAAAAATAACATTGTCAGATTTGTTTTCTGTGCTTGAGTTCAAGCTGTGGATACAGTATTTTCACACCTGTGAGCTGATAAGATTGCTGATTTTTGAGTGTTATGTTCTTCCATATATTTCATAGGTCATTTTTAATTCTGATTTATGATAAATACAGATGTTCAAGTGAGACCTTTAAACAACCTAAACCAGACAATAGTTAGCCAAAGACATTCCATTTCTTGTCTATTTTCTTCTGAATTATTGATAATATATCTTTAACATAATTCTTAACAGTGCATTTTTAATATTCTTTTGTATTCTGAACAGTAAAAGAGTAATATGTAATAGCATTATTACCTTATTGGTCAAAATATCATCTTTTAGTAGTAAGTATACAAATTTTGGCATAAAGAGAAGAAAATGAAAAATGAATCAGCAGTTAAAACCTCTCATTTTGAAAATAAGAGAAAGCAAAATTTTAGAAGGCTCCTTGCTTTCTTTTTACCCCTAACATTTTAAGCTGTAGGTCTTGATGTTTGTTTAGTTACATATATATATATAAAGCCAGAGTTTTTACTTACAGTTATATAAAATGGGCAAGTAAGTTTTTAAGTTTTAGATGAGACTGGAAGTTCAAATAGTTTTGAGGCACTGTGTTCATGTAGAAGTACACTATGAGGAAGATGAACTCATCTTGAAGTGCCTGTATCTCTGATGTATTTGCTTTAATGTCCCATAGGCCCTTTAGGCCCTTGGATAGCACCTGAATTCCCTCCAATGGTATAAAAAATTTCAAGCATCTTGTGCTTGATTGGAAGCTCATAAAAATCAATTTCTACATCAGAATATATTATTTATGTATGCCCTTCTTTTCTCCTCTTTTTCTTTCCAGTAATCAAGTAGCCATTGACATTTTGGAGCAAGAGATTGAGATGCCATTTTGCATGTACTAAATTATGTATATAGAGCTCCTACAGACATGCTGTAGGACTTCCTAGCATTCCTTGAACCAGACCACACCTTGGTCTTTCCAGGCATTGAAAATGTCATTAGTCATACAAAATGAAAAATAAAAATCAGTAATTTGTTTACTATATAATTCAGCTCAATTTTGTCTTTTCACTTACAGTACAGTTCCAGAGTGTAGGTTTTGAGTGGCAAAGTTAGAGTCTTTCTTCCTACTTTTTTCCCTTCAACCTTGCATAGTCCCTTCCCTTCCCTTCCCTTCCCTTCCCTTCCCTTCCCTTCCCTTCCCTTCCCTTCCCTTCCCTTCCCTTCCCTTCCCTTCCCTTCCCTTCCCTTCCCTTCCCTTCCCTTCCCTTCCCTTCCCTTCCCTTCCGTTCCCTTCCCTTCCCTTCCCTTCCCTTCCCTTCCCTTCCCTTCCCTTCCCTTCCCTTCCCTTCCCTTCCCTTCCTTTTTTTTTCTTTTTGTGAGTCTGGAAACAGAAGCTAATTAAGAAAAACAAAATAAAAACAACCGAGTGAAAGGGAAAAGAAAAGGTGTTTAGCTGGATTTTTCCACCGTGTGTAGCTAGAGTCACAAAAACCTGAACTATCCAAATGAAAGTTATGGAGATGACTGGACAGAGCACTGACAGATACAGCACTCTTCCAATTTGCAAAAAGAGAACTAAGCAGGGAATTCTTGGAAATTTGTATGTTGTGTCTGCCCTAGACCCTACCTGACTATGCAACCCCCGCATCACATCCAGTGTCTGTTACACTTCCACAGAAATTCTGGTACCTATTACATTTTCTACAAAATACACAGAGCTTTTTAATTTTTTTGGCAGGCTATTTACACAAGTTTCTGTTGGAACATCTTTTATGATTGTAGAACAGTAAAAAAAAAAAAAAAAAGAAAGGGCTTTTTTTAATCTCTGCCACAGGTCCTCCATCTTCATCTTTGCAGACTCCTTTTTTCCTGCTGCACTAGAAATTTGCTAAAGTGTAGTTTTAAATTAGTTATTTTAGCTGTTATGGCTATAATTTAACTGGTTAGTCAGTCATGTATGGGCTGTTTGACCTTGCTGTAATGCCGTGTTTACATGTAAGTAAACATGTAAAGGTTTACATGATTTCCATCTTGATTTCTTAGCTAAACTAAAAAAACTAGCAAAGATGACAGCCTTTTTTAAGAATGCAGCATAGCAAAGCATACTACAGCCCAGTTTGGAGAAGTTAGGCCTTTTTAATAATTCACCAGTTTGGAGCCATAAGTCTTTTCTAGAAGGCAAAAATTAAAGAGCTTTTGCACTCTAGATTTGGGTTTGGAAGAGGAGATGATATGATAGATAACTTTCTTTGCTTGCTGTAAACTCTGAATAGATATCCCTAATATTTACAGATTGTAATGTCATTATGAGAGTAACAGAATATTAAAAATAGTAGGCAATAGTTATCCATATTATCTAAGAAGTTTCCAAAACACTGGCTTGTAGTTAATTTAATTTCCAAAAATTTTTATTAATTATTCAGAAAACACTTCTTCAAAATGTTATATAGTGTGGTATATCTCACAGTACTTAAAAAGGTTGTCTGGAGCTGCTTTTCTGAAATATGAATAAATTTGTTTTGTTTAAATGAGTACTTCCCTATTTTGGCTATTATGAGACTATTGGTATACTAGGATAGAAGAATTTGTCTTATGGAATTTCCTCTTTTGCTTGGTAACTTAATGGAATTACTAAGGTCAGTTATGTAATCATTTTAACAGCATGAAAAATTAAATTGGACAGACTTAGAAGCATATCAAAGTCTCTAAAGATTGATGTCATTAGAAAAGCTGTACATGCTGAAAACATGAGAAAAATATAATCTTTTCCTGTGTTGTAGTTTAACCTTGCCCAGCTGTTTGGTCAGTGTCCCCCAGTAGATAGGGAAGAGAATTGGAAGGGTAAAAGACAGAAAACTAATGAGATGAAGACAGTTTAATAGGGAAAACAAAAGGTGCACACACAAGCAAAGCAAAACAAAGAATTAATTCACTGCTTCCCATGTCAGGCAGGTGTTCAGCCAGCTCCAGGAGAGCAGGGCCCATCACAGCTAATGGTGATTAATGGGAAGACAAATACAATCCAAACATCCAAACATCCTCCACTTCCTTCTTCTTCTTCTCTCAGCCTGACATGCTGAGCGTGATTCCCCATGGACTGGGATATCCCTTTGGTCAGTTTGGGTCCCCAGTCCTGGATGTGTCTTCTCTCACTTGTGCACACCAGCCTCCTCACTGCTGCCACTGTCTGAGAGGCAGAAAAGACCTTGATGCCGTGTGAGCAGTGCTCAGCAATAATGGAAATGTCTCTATGTCATTAATACTATTTTGGTCACAAATCCAAATCACAGTGCTGTAGGGACCGCTGTAAAGAAAATTAACTATATCCCAGCCAAATCCAGTATATTGTGTTATTGAATAAGTGCACATCACAAGATGCATTCCTTTCCTTTCTAATTTACTAATTTGTCTCTATCCATTTGAAGTTTCTTATATGATA
This sequence comes from Ammospiza caudacuta, assembly GCF_027887145.1. Taxonomy (NCBI): domain Eukaryota; kingdom Metazoa; phylum Chordata; class Aves; order Passeriformes; family Passerellidae; genus Ammospiza; species Ammospiza caudacuta. The sequence continues at coordinate 90,087,388 of NC_080595.1, read as the reverse complement.
GTTGAAAGCAATATTAAAAACATATGTACATGGCTATTTCTGTGTCATATTACATCATCTTCTTGAAGTTCATGGATGATAAAAATTCCAATTCATCTTTGACACAAGGTTACAATGTCATATTGATCTTCAAGCTGATTGATGTTATGTGGCAAAATGTGTTCTGCTTCCAGGAGAGGGCATCGAAATTAAGGTAAAATTAAGATCTAAAAAGACTTTTTTAAACAATATTCACTCATTTACATCCTTTTAAAGCAGAAGTTCATTTCCTAAATACTGTATATGAGGATGCAGCAGTGATTTGTAACTTCTTTTTTGCATGCCTAATGTATGAAAGGAACATTCCCAGCAAAAAGGGGATTCTTGCTGTGTTCTCAAATGCAATGAAGTTCTGTCCTGCATAAATCAGTTTTCTCCTTTTGGGTTATAATTCTACAAACCATGCCAAATGTCATCTGACTGTTTATATGCAGAAAAATAAAACGGACCAGCGTCTATGTTTGTCTTCTTTGAGACCAGTGGATTTGGCTCTTTATTAGCAGTATTCATCAATGTCTGCATTTCTGAATTAATGAATTCTGCCTATTCCAGATAAGTGGTTATCTATTATTCTAGCAATAGTTTTTCAGATTCCCATGAAAGGAAGTATCTAAAATATTGCATTATGGAACAAAACTCACTTTTTTCAATATTGTCAAAAAGTAGAATTCAATATTGAAATGACCTTAGGAATTCACTCCCCAACAATGTAGATTGGTAAGGTTCTTTGAGATAAAGGTGTGAAAATTAAAAAAAGAGAAGTCTGAAAACTCAGTTGCTAATTGACATAGAAATCACAGATTAAGAGATCATATGGATTTAAAAAGTTCAACGGTGTATGCATTTTCCTGAATAAACCTGAATAAAATATTAAGGCCTTTAAGACATGTGATTCACTGAAAAGCTCAGTTTTGTTCCTTTACTATTTTCCACACAAAATCTATTTGGAAAATGTTAAATTGAGTTGAATAACATTTATATTAACGTGCAGTACTAGCCTCATCTTGTAGTTAAAAAATTGTCATGCCGCTTTAACTGCTGGAATCCTCTTATTTAGAGAAACATGTCCTGGTGAGGTACATGTAAGCTGCTGTTTGGAAATCCAAGTAGCAAAGCATGAGCTGACATCAGCATAGACAGTTAAGAATCATAACAGAAGAGTGGTTTGTTTTTCTTATGCAAGTTTTTTTTGTTGTTGTTGTTTCTTATTTTCTTACATATTGTTTGTCCTTCTCATTCTCTAAATAGCTACTTGCAGATGTTAAGTTATAGTCTCTGCTATTGTCCACAAAGCAGAAAATATATTTAGGATATTGGCGGTGGAATAGAGTAATGCAAATAGAAAAGCAAAGGTTAATAAACCTGCTTGTGATATTAAGGCAGAATTGTTTGTTGGAGGAAGAATAGGAAGAAGGAGTAGGAATGGAGAGGAGCTGAAGAGGCTTTTTGCCTGTTGGAGGACTGAGACTGTGCTCAAGGTGTGAATGAAATGTCATGTTACTGGGCTGCTAACAGCAAGGATAGAATGAGCTAACATGTTATTAGATTGAAGTACCTTTAAACAAAGCTTAGGAGTCTGATCTGTTCAATCATGATTCAAGAATAATTGTTATTTTTTATAGGAGAACTGTGTTGTGTTTTCTGTCTTTAATTCTGGAAAGCTTCTGTTGGGATTTGTTAGGGCCATTTTAAGTTCTTCTCTCAGAACCTATCTTTTTTCCTATGCCAAATTAGAAGCAGTGAAACTACTTATAAGTGAATTACAATGACTTAAAATTGAGCAGAATATCTCTTCCATGAATTCAACACGGGCAGACTAGCTGTGTATTTCAGTAGTTTTTGAAGCTAATTTTGAAAGCATTTTTGCTTATTTTCATGTATATATTCTGGGTTTTGATAGCCTCTCTCTTGCTAGCTATTACATCATACATACACTGTCAGCAGTCTCTGCAGCTGAGATCTCTGATGATGGACAGCAGGGATTTCTCTCATGTTTATATGTCTTAGGACTATAATTACATGGAGTAGAATTCAGCTTTAAATTAAGAACTCCAGAACTGCCTTTGCTGTGTTTTTACTCTCACAAATATTCCACAGAATCATGCCTAGCTCATATGTTACTGAAACGTCAGCAATGGTTGTGGCAGAATTGGAGGTACATGGTGAAGGACAATTGTTCAAGGATGTTGTAACACTGATTGCAGGCAGAAATTGCTCATAAATTATTTGAGTAGTGAAAAAAATGGTATTGCAGAAACAACTGAAGACAAAGTTAGTTTTCTTTAATGCATATTCATGAGAAATGTGATTTGTGGCATGCCCTTTATATTATAAACATTACAGGGTCTTTCAATATTATCTCTTGAGGTTGTACCTGTTGGCCATTCCTGTTCTTTAATCTCATCCTGTCTAAGAAAGCCCTGTTGAAATGGGAGGAAACTTACTGTTGGCTGTAATATATTATGTAATATGGCTCTGGAAATTAACCTGTTTGTGATATGGATATTCCTACTTATGACAGCATTCCCTCTGTAATGGATCAAGCATGACCCAGTGATAAATAATACATGTCATTAGCATGTTTTCACTGCTATGGAGAGTGTGAAGAAGCACTGTGGATTCTATGGGGTTGAGACAGTGCTGTCCTGGTGGCAGCAGCTTTTGCTGGGCACCCAGCCACCCTCTGCTGAGCAGATGGGAAGCAGTGAGTCTGCAGGGATATAAATCAGAAAATGGAACATGCTGAGGGAAGAAGCCTCAGTCAGGCTGTAGAAAGGTTTGAGAAGTTGGGGAAATCCTCAGTGTGCTGCTCCTGGAAAACTGATGTCCATTAATTACACAGGGACACATACCTCTGCATATCTTTCAAAGCTGTTAACTTCTTCCTGGAGTTCAAATTCTCTCCAAAATCAGGCACTTTCTTTTTTTCCTCTATTTTTTTTTCTCTTTTGTTTATTTTCATGTGAAGTATAAGATCAATGAGATGATGGGATGTCACGGTGCTCTTACCTTCACATTTCATTCATCCAGTCCTCCACAAACTCCTTTATCTTCGATTCATGGGGTTTTTTTCCTAAAAATTGTGCATTTAGATTTATTTAGTTTATCTCTGTTCTTGCAGTCTACATAAAAAGAACCTAAAGATCTTGATCAAATACATAACCGGGTTATGTTAGGATCTCTGTGTTAGATGGCATTTATTCAAACATTGTAATGCTAAAGTCTATAAACCTGACAGTAACACAGCTTGACCATGTCCTTCATACAAGCAACATCAATAACTTCCACCTGTGACTGGAGCTTTGTTAGTTCAAATGCATGCACTTACAATTCTTTGAAAAGAAGTCAAAGAAAAAAATGTGGGTCTTTTTAAGAAATAAAAAGAAAGATAATGACAATAAACCCACCACATCTTGTTTTTCCACAAGTACAGAAAAGGAAAACTTAATCCTTATATAAGTATTTTATATTCTGAAAATAGGGGGCCAATGAAGTTGAAAGCATGAGCAGCTGATCCTTTTTTTCCCCTGAATAATAAACTACATCTTTTACACTCAACTTTTTACTAAATAATAATTATTAGCTTCATTCAAGAAAAAGCCCTTCCCAAACTCCCTTTTTAGATCTGACTTATTAATTTATAAGTATTATATTTCCCTGCTGACCCACAAAGTGCATAGGATCTTTTAATATACCATAGCAATTTTGCTAATTTCCTTGATTTTATTAAATATCTCTGTCTTCCCTAATCAGATAGAAATTCTCCTTAGAGGTAGATCCTGAATGTGATATGGTGAGTTGAAATAAGAGTTACAGTGTATTTATACAAAGATGGTAGAAACAGAATCATCACAGAATGGCTTGGAAGAGACCTTAAAGATCACATCTAGTTCCAACCCTCCAGCCATGGACAGGGATGCCATCAACTGTATCAGCTTGATCAAAGCCCCATCCAACCTGGCCTTGAACTGTTCCAGAGGATGGGCATCCACAGCTCCTCTGGGCAGCCTGGTGCAGTTCCTTTGATCAAAAAATTTCTAACCTAATGTAATCTAATCTAAAGTCTCTCCTCTCTTAGTTTAAAAATGTTGCCCCTTGTCCTATCATTATCCATGTGAAAAGTCCCTCTATTTAATAATCCCCCTTTCAGTACTGAAAGAGTGCAGTGAGGTCTCCCTGGAGCATTCTCCTCCCCATGCTGAACAAACCCAGTTCTTTCAGCCTGTTCATAGGAGAGGTGCTCCAGCCTTTTGATCATCTCTGGGAGCACCTCTGGACCTGCTCGTAACAGACTCATGTCTTTCTTCTGCTGGGACCCCAGAGCTGGATACAGCACATAGGGCTGAGCACAGGGGGATAATCACTTCCCTTGACCTGGAATGCTGCTTTTGATGCAGCCTGGATGCATTTGGTCTTCTGGGCTGCGAGTGCACATTGGCACATAATGTCCAGCTTTTCTTCCAGAAGAACATCCAAGTCCTTGTCCTCTCAACGAGTTCTCCCAGTCTTTGCTCATGTCTGGGGCTGCCCTGACTCAGGTAGAGGACCTTGCACTTGTACGTGTTCCCATGGGCCCAATTCTCAAACTTGGCCAGGTTCCTCCAAGTAAAATCCTATCCTTCAGTTTTTTCAACTGCACTGCTCAGGTTTGTGCCATCTGCAGACTTTCTGAGGGTGCACTTGATCTCACTGTGTCACTGATCAAGGTGTTAAAAAAAGCCGCTCCCAAGGTAGAACATCATATATATTACTGGTATGGCATCTTTTAACACTTGCTGATGTAGATTTATTAAACTGAAAAAATCTATAAAGGAATGAATGAATGCTTTCCATAATTCTTTTGCTAGGAAACAAAAAGACTTTTTTATAATCCCTTTCTGTATCTTCAATCGGTATCTGCAGAGTTTCTTTTAAGACTTGGAAATGTAGAAAAGATTTCAAAGTTTATATTACTAAATTTGAAAATATTGTAAGATTATTTATGCTCTTTCCATAATGGAATCTTTACTCTACATGAATTTATGTATGAATTCAGACAAAAGCTCCATTTAAGCTAAAACCATGTCCTAAGAACTGACAATAGAAACAGCTTTACTGCCTTTATGAGTGGTTTGCATGTAGACAATTTATGTTTAACAGACATTGTCAGAGCTCTCTCACAAATTATTCTGTTCTGGGTTTTTATTGTTCAACAATATGTGTATAAAATGTGGTATTATATGGAAAATATTTCCACCAAAAAATTGTGTGTCATGTGAAAAAATTCCTCTTAAATATATCCCCAGTAAAATTGTGAATGAATTATTTCGTCAGCCTTCTTTAGGTTAACTGAAACTGATATAAATTTTCATTTAGCATTTAATAACATCTACATAAAATGTACCATTTACATGGGATGAGGTTTCTCCCACCTGAAAGACATAGCAAGCTTGTTGTGGCACTTCAAAGAAATAGTAGTTATTTGTAATCTTGGATAAGTAATTGCCCAAGAAGATACTCAAGTGACATAATGTGTATCTTAAGGAATAGATAAAAGAAGACTTAAGAATCACTTCAGCTTAAATGTAGGAGGAGTATCTGGCAGTGAAATTTGTCTTGAAGGCCATCTAACATCACAGGTTTTCTATCCTAATTTTAAATTTAATCTGTCAATTTAATAGCTTCTGCAATATGTGAAGCCAAAAGCCTACATGAGCAGGTCTCCTTAACACACTTCTTTATTGGGAAGATTGAGACTTACACATTAGCTGCAATTCTTGATGTAAATGTACAAAAGAAGGGGAAAACACCACCCTCTTTTCAATTAATCCCATTGGAATGAAGTTTTTATTGTAATTCTGGTAGAAATAAAGCACAGAAATACCAAGAATCTCTGCTGATTTCTGGTGAGCATAGCCAGTCTTTATGCCTAAAATTGTTATGAAACCAATAGGAAGACAGATGTGGTAAAATTGGTTCATAAATGTGTAGCAGCACACACTGAAAATACTACCTTCAAAAAAAATTAAGAGGAGAAATGTATACAGAATCTCTATCCTCTATTTGTCTGTTGTACAGGATCCTCTATCCTCCAAATACACATGATAATTTGCTGCATTTTAAATTCTGTGGTTCTATCAAGATTCTAGAAATCAAAAACTGGACTTTTTCACTGGTCATTTATTCATTTGTAGAGATCCATCATAGAACCATAGAGTCATAGAATACCAGGTTGGAGAGAACCTCAAGAATGATCTGGTACAACATTTCTTGGCAAAAGCACAGTCTAGACAAAATGGCCCAATACCCTGTCCAGCTGAATCTTAAAAGTGCCCTACACTGAGCATCCACCACCTCCCCGGGCCAATTATGCCAATGGCTGATTATTCTCATTGTGAGAAACTATACTTTTGGGTCTATCCCTCACCTGTTTTATTTGAGTCTTTATAAAACGGGAATCTCCATTTTCTTTGTAGCCACCCTTTCAGTCCTGGAGCATGGTGACAAGGTCTCCCCTTCCCTAGGCTGAACAAGCCCAGTTCTCTCAGTCTTTTCTCACAAGGAAACTTCCCAGTCACTGATCATCTTTGTGGCCTTTCTCTGGACCCCTCCAGCCCGTCCACATCTTCTTGTACAGTGGGAGCAAAAGTGAACACAGCATCCCAGGTGTGGCCTGACAAGCCCTGAGCAGAGCGGGACAATGGCTTGTTAATCTCTGCTGGTCGCTGGTGAGCCCAGCACCCTGCTGGCTTTCTGTGCAGGAGCAGCACACTGTGAGCTCACAGTGAGCTTGCTGCCCACCAGGACCCCCAGGTCCCTGTCCACAGAGCTCCTTTTCAGTGCTGTTTGATTCAGATAAGGCAGAAAACAGAAGAAAAGTACCTAATTTTATGAAGCGTATGATGTTTCTACTCTTGTACAAAGTAAGATACTATAAAAAGACATATCAATCCATGACTTAAAAGTTGAAGATTTTCTAAGGTAACTATTTACAAACTGCAGATCTAGAAAAAGATCAGCTTATAAGTAGGGATTCAATGTTTACAGATCCACATTTTACCCTGAAATTTAATATAGGAAATTTCTGACTCATCAAGAATATTGCTTTATGATAATTTATGAATAATAGTGAATTATACAGATAAATCAAAGTCATCTGAAAGATATTTAAAATATTAGTCATGAGATCTATGGTGGAGTTCATTAAATGCATTTATGAACTGCATAAAATGTGTTCTCTTCACAATGTTTCCTTCAAGAATTATTTCCATGCTGATGAAAAAAAGCACAATATTTGCTAATTACACTGTTTTCCCCGTTTTTGTTCTATACTTAGTCTTTATGGTTATAGATATTATATATAAATTCACTAGGATAACTTAGGAAGCAAAAATAATTAAAAAAGGAAATCCTAGGATTTCCTTATTAAATAAATTTATTGTCTTTTATATTGTTGGGGGTGAAGAATATTACTCTTGTATCTCTTTTGTTTTAGTACTCTAAGGTCAGAGATGATGTAAGCAATAGTTCATTACATAAAAGACAATGCAAGATAAAGTATTGTAAATTAGCTATACTGTACAGTGGTGATATACCACTGTTTGGATGCATTAATGCCAGGGAATTTATGCATCTGCTGGTTGTTAAGTGTGGCAGAGGACTTCAGAAAGGAGTGACAGATTTTGGATATCAAACCCGTGACCTCTATTTAAATGTTTTCATACATTTTGATTGTTATTCAGTATCCATGTACATAGGAAAATCTTAAACATTCCAAAATAAAAAACCCCAAACCAAGTCAAAAGAAAACAACCTAAACTTCTCCATTCTTGAGGAACTTAATGGGGAAGATGAGACTCCAATTTCCCATGGCTGCAGTCAGATTCTTTGTGGTTTGCTTGAATTTCTGGCTCTGTGACCTGCAGTGGGTAAGCAGTAATCCTTTTATGGAAAAAAAAAAAAGTCAAGTGTTTCAGAGGGAATAGTAGCTGAGAAATGAAAAATCTGAATTTTAATCCTATCAAGTTGAGGCAAGAATAGGACCCAAGCCTCCCACACAGTCTGAGTGTTGTAACCAATAGGCTGTTATGCAAATACCCAATGGAACTGAGATATAAAGTGACTGTGATTACTGTGCTTTGTGCTGAGTTCAGTGCTATCAGTGTGTGGGAGGCATGTTCAAAGGAGACAAGCTGGGTCCAACTGTGTTGTTTTGTTTGTAAATCACCCAAAACCTTAGCTATTCAGATACTGCCTTCAGTGAGGGTGTCTGATCTTCTGGGACTGTACACTAATGCACCTTTTGGTGTCAGGGTAAGAGATGAAAATCTAAGCACTCTACAGACTCAGGCATTAGGCATTATAGCCAGGGAGTTTTTTGCATGTTTTAAATTGAATTGCCTAGATTTTATATTGACATGCTTCAGTCCTTTTCTGGGCTGCAGTAGTTCATTACAGTTTAATAAAATTCATCTTAAAGGAAGCTCCTTATATCTATATAAAAATTAAAATTTTTTTGGTGATTATTATTTCTGAGGACAATTTGTTTGCAAGAATGATTGTGGCAGTCAGACTGAAAATTCTTGGTCACTCTTGGTCACTCTGAGAGTGGCCAAGGAAGGAAGGAAGGAAAGATTTTTCTGTGGAACACTTTTCTCCTCAAAACAATTTGAAATCTCAATATTTTTGTTTCACAGCTGTTTCCAGATTTGTCACTCCCCTTGTTCCTTCCCTCCCCACCAAAGGTATCTGTAGGGTCTTTTGGATTACTAATGACCCAGTGAGGGGAAAGAGTAAAGCACTGATGGCTGTAGTTAAGCTATAGCATTAGAATCATAGTTTAGATTGGAGAAGACTTCTGAGATCAAGTCCAGCTTTCAACCCAGGACTGCCAAGCCTACCACTAAAATATGCCTCTTAGTTTCACAGGTATGCATCTTTTAAATAGCTCCAGGGATGGTGACTCCGTCACTTCCCTGGGCAGTCTGTTCAAGTCCTTCACAGTCCCCTTTCAGGTAAGAAATTTTCCTTACTATTCCAATTCAAACCTCCCCTGGCACAACTTAAGGCCATTTCTGCTTGTCCTGTCACTTTTTACCTAGAAAAAGAGACTTTTTACCTAGAAAGTTACTTTTTACCTATAAAAAGAGACATAGCTACAGCCTCCTTTCAGGTAGTTGTGGAGAGGGAGAAGGTTCTCCCTGAACCTCCTTTTCTCCAGGCTAAATGACCCCAGGTACCTCAGCTGCTCCTCATCAGGTTCGTGTTACAAACCCTTCACCAGCCTTATTGCCCTTCTCTGGAGTCCCTCCAGCACCTCAATGTCTTTTTCAGTGAGAGGCCCAGAACTGAACACAGGATTTGAGGTGCAGCCTCAGAAGTGCCAAGTTTAGAGGAGCCATCACTGCCTTTGTCTTGCTGAGGTTTCTCCATTAAGTTCCTCAATTAAGTCTTGATAAATGCACATAACTTGTTTTGGCTAAATCAGCTTAACCAATTAAGTCAATTTAAAATAACAGCAAAGGTGAGAAAATGAAGACTCTAACCTGGATTTGCCACAGTGGGTACACTTGCATGAGCTGCCAAGTGAACTACTACTCTAATTACCTTGCTTCCAGAGTTTTTTTTTTTTTTACTTACCCTAAGTAATTAGCCTAACTAATTAGGCCAGTGAGCATTAGTTTTTAAGAGCATGCTTTTCTTTTCCTTTTCTTTTTTTTCCACCCTCAGTAGGTCCTGGGAGCCAGCAAGACCAGAGCTACATAAAGGATATTTTATTTGTGTATTTTTGACTGGTAAGGCTTAGTATTGTTGAACATACCATGCACAGAATTATAAGTTTGTGGTAATTAGTTAATTGCTTTCATTGATAAACTGAAACGACCTGTAACTATAGGAGAGAAACCTTCAGAATCCTATTGAATGTTTTGTTGATTTGTTTTCAAAATGACATGTTGAGCTTTCCATGGATAGTTAATACACATTACACAGCTTCCACTGGATCAAAATTGTCTTACTTCATTATTCTCCAACTAGAACAGGAGTATAGCAGGAAACAATTGAAAAAGCATGAACAGGGCATGCAAATTATTCCAAAAAGGAAGCTAAAAGCATCCAAAAATGAGTATTTTTTGGGAAGGGAATATCAGAAAATTAAATTTTCTCCAGTAGTTAAAATCCTTGAGGTTTTGCACAAGTCTCTGCAGTGGATGTTAACACAGTAATTAAATGAAGAAATATATGTATTCCGCATCTCTCAGACCCATTATTAATGGAAATAATTTTGTGGACATATCTTCCTATATTCCAAAAAGTCATATTCGTTCATCCAAAATGCCCAGACAGCTAGCTGTGAACAAAATGTAGTCTTGTGAGTTTTTTTAATACTTATATATATGTACATATAGGTTTAGTAATAGAGGAAATAGTGCAGAGTTTAACAAAAATTCTTAGCTTTGGTGCATGGGGCTTCATATGAACTGGATGACATTTTATGGATTGAAAAAAACCCAAACCAAAACAAAGAAAAACTTGACAAGCAGATGAAGATTGTACACAGGTATATGTATATCTCCATGTTACGTATTTGTGCGGAGACATGATTTTGTCTGGAATGGTCTAAGAGTAGATGAGTCATAAGCATTGTAATGCATTATTTTAAAGGTATATTGAAGGGAATAACTTCAATATGCCTTTCAGGGTGATTGGATTGGCTTCTTGGGCAAAAGTGTACAAACACTCCCTCTCCATTAGTATGGTAATAAAATTGATGAAAACTATGAGCTAATTTTAACATCTATTAATGATTTCTGTGTTTCAAGGCCTTTAAATCTTCCTTAGGAAAAGAACTGTAAGTTAAAACTTAAGAGTAGCTTTGTTCAGTTTAGTAATATTTTTCTGGAAATGCTGGTATCAGTACTTATCAGTATCTATATCAGTATTTGTTCTGACATAGATAAAGGATTTCTGTAGCAGTTATACACCACATGGTACTTAAGTATAGGCTGACAGTGGAAGCACAAGGTGAATAGACCAGATGTGGATACAGAGTTAAGTATGCTATTATAACTATTAATATGCTATTATAGGTTACTCTGAATGCTGATCCCTTTCCTGTGATAAATTAAAAGGTGTAGGAAAGCAATATTTTTCATCTTTTGAAGAAAATAAATGAATATTGCCAACATAGGTTCGGCAGCATCATTGTATTCAAGCCTATAATAATGCTGACTTGGTCCCAGTTTATGGCATAGTCCACAGCATGCTACGCTTTTATTCATCCCCACAGAGAGTTGAAGGCAGGCTGTACACTTCTCTGTTAAACAAGTACACCAACTTTCTTTTAATAATGATTCTAAATGACTGCTAAGTAGAACTACTATAATGCTATTAATATGCTTCTAGTTACTATTATGTTTTGACAGAACAAAATAAGGAAATCTTAAGACTATGAAATGAATTCAATTTAACAACTTTTTATCCTGAGAACAAAGTAAAAATATATTATTCTGATCATTAGATAACTTTAATATGCCTTCACATGAAAAGTTTTGGCACAATATTTCAGTGAGCTGAAATTTAATACATAGGAGAATTGCATAGTAGGGGTAAACAGACTATAGAATAAGTCTAGACAGGCAGGTCTTGTTTTATCCTCTCCCATTAACTGTGCTGCAAGAACAAGAGAGTTCAGGATATGATTGCACTATTGATTTAAATGCCTAAAGTTGTGCAATCAATACTATATGAATCCATTAATGGAAAGAGGTCATGTCATCACATATAACAGCTTGGGAGCCTTTTTCGTCTTTCATAGATAGTGTTGATTGTGCTGCCAGAAGAATTTTGTGAATTCACCCTGGCATGTGATTTGAAGTACTGACTTGATTAAAATAGTATTTGTTTGTTATTCTTGGTTCTCTTTAATCAGAATTAAAGATATAGTTTAGGTTACAAGGATTCAAAATTAGTATTTTTGCATATATATAGGGACAAGCATACTTGGGGAGCACTGAAACTGGCCCTGCCTCTGTGAGAAATGCTTGAGAACCCATGGTTCCGAACTGATGGAAAGATATGCATGATTTCATTAAGTGTAACAGTTTCTTGGTCTGAGTTTTGGTGTGGAAATACTTTTTAGTGATTCTTGAATTGTGACAACTTGGTTTAATGCTATCTTCTATACTTGTGATTAGGAATTAATTTTAAATATTAAATTCTTTAAAGATTTTGTCACTGTTTAATTTGCACGTATATTTTCCTCATTTTTGAAAGACTTCACTATGTTGGTGCAGAATTTATGTGACACTTGGGATGTAAATGTAATGGTAGATCTTCTGTGTTAAAACTGTCTCTTAATTTGTAAATGAAAAACAGTGCTTCATTTTTAGGAAGCTTCCTTCCTTCCTTCCTTCCTTCCTTCCTTCCTTCCTTCCTTCCTTCCTTCCTTCCTTCCTTCCTTCCTTCCTTCCTTCCTTCCTTCCTTCCTTCCTTCCTTCCTTCCTTCCTTCCTTCCTTCCTTCCTTCCTTCCTTCCTTCCTTCCTTCCTTCCTTCCTTCCTTCCTTCCTTCCTTCCTTCCTTCCTTCCTTCCTTCCTTCCTTCCTTCCTTCCTTCCTTCCTACCTACCTACCTACCTACCTACCTACCTACCTACCTACCTACCTACCTACCTGAAACTACTTCAACTTATTTTGCTGTGCCTCTCTTCAAACTGCCATGTCCATTCTCTTCTGACCTCTTACAGATTTATTTATTTCATGCATGTATTTTGGAAAAGCTTCAGAAAGTAACTTTAGATTAAAGTAGTATTTTCCATTTCATATAGAAACTGAATTCATTTGCCAGAGGAGGATTTTGGACTCAATGGTGTGTTATAAGTGCATAGGATGAAACCAATACATGTGAACTTGAGAACTGCAGTGAGTGAAATGAGTTTATGCCACCAACAGACTAAGTATGGAAATACACATTTACCAGGGTGAGATTGTTATTTCAGAAAATAATTATCCCTAACCTGTCAATTATTTTCTTGAAGGAAGCTTACTGAGTGCATTTCAAAATCTGATGACCTAAAATTCACAGCTGCTGGGCACCAATGTCCACAGTTTCAGTGTCCAGTGGTTTTATGCCTTATTCTAACTTTGCCTCTGTTTTCAGTCTCTCACACCTGCACACTAGAGCAGTTAACAGTCTTAAGAGTTTTCAGCATGCTTCATACATAATGACTCTTTTGCACTCAGTTTTCTAAATAATAACTATAGCTTTTAAACTGAAAATAAGAATTCAATTTATGCTCAATATTATCTTAGTCCAAGCCACAATGTAGCATCCTCTGCTCCTTCTCCTGTGCTTCATCATAAGGCCATGGGTTGAATTTCCTTAGCTCTGTGACCTGATGGGAAATTAATTGTCTGAAAAATGTTTTAGCTTTTCCTTGAATGGACAAGGCAATGTTATCTCTAAAAACAGGGTGAGGAAAGTGGTTGAGGAAAGAATGCAGAAGGAAAACAGGCTTGCCATTTTAGCAGGAGTCTCTTGTACTAGGTTAAACATGACAATGCATCTGGAAGAAGAAAATTTTTCCAACCTCCATTTAGCTTGGAGTTTCTTTTCTGTTTTTCTAATTTAATTTCTGAGCCATTTATAAATATCTATAGTACAAAAATTTGACTGCACTTTTCAGCTTTTGGTAAACATCATAAAAATAATGCTACTTTTCCCTACCAAAATTACTATTTTTACATTGCTAATCTCCTAATAACCTGTGAGATTTTATACATATTTGCATTTGGGTCTGAAAATAGATTTAAAATAGTTGTAGTTATGTCATAAGAGAACAATTATTATTATAAAGAGAGGAAGACAGCTATATTTTAGGGGACAAAGTTATATATGTGATATAGCAATACACTCATAAAAGTGGTTTTGTTAGTACTAATTTTTAGGTCTTTCCCTTGATATTGATAAGAGGTTATAGACTTTATTTAATCTTGAATCTCCCATTCAAATGAGTAGTTTTGCTGATGAGAAAAGATCTGCTCAGTAAGCAAGAGCTGATAATAAAGACTGTAGAGTTTCTAGTAACCTCAATAAAAATCTTTCAGTCTTCCAGAGAAAGTATTAGGCTAGATACCTGTGTCTGTAGTATCTGTGCTCAGAGATAAGAAAAATATTTTGTGAATCAACACATAAGTGACTGTAGGTTATTTGGCCTTGTGCTTTGGTCTGAAACCAGCATATTTCATTACTAGAACAGTATTTTCTGAAAGAAATACACATCTTATCAGACACATAGGAAATATATGATTTCCCTACATGCAAAAAACTTCAGAAACATGCGAAGTAACCAATATGAGAGATTAAACCCAGGGATCCGGCGGACCTCTCTTTCTATTTGGAGGTACTGGGACTGGTTCAGGGCGTTGAACTATCCCTTCCTGGGTGGCTCCAGATCCAGAAGTTCAGTTTTTGTTAGGGTGTTTTGGTTCTTTTTGGCTTTCCACTTTGATGGTTTCTCATTACCAAGTCAGTGCTTCAAAGTTTTCAAGGTATTTATAGTAAATTTAATGTGCTGTAGACACAATATTTTTTATTTATGACAGTGACAAAGAAGTACCTGAAACATATAAAAGGAGCCAATCCTTTCTGTAAAAGGCCCTATTTCAAGCAGGAAACATCTGAACCACCTCCACCTGCTCAGAGGTGAGGGAACTCTAGTTCTCTATTGCCAGCTATGCAAGCTCACCAGACAGTGGAATACATGATCCTGTTCAAATCATCCTGTGCAAACATCAGGGACAGGTGGGATGGGGCATGGACCTACCTGGCCTAGTGGAAAATGTTCCGTGGGGGGATTGTTCATGGCAGGGGGATTGGAATTAGATGATCTTTAAGGTCCTTTCTAACCTGAGAAATTTTAAAATTCCATGAAATCTTCCAAATTGCTGTGAATTCCAGCATATCATCTGAAGCATGACTAACTCCTACACCTACATGTATCACTCACCTAGGTTCTTACTTCAGAATTTTCAGTATTTGGTTGTCAGAAGGAGCAAGGCCTTCTACTGGCTAGGAGATAGGGACAAATCCCCTGTCCTCCATAGATTAATAACTCACACCACTGCTTCAGATACCAAAAAAGTTATGTACATGGTAATTTCAGTGTTAATATTTGACTGAGGCACCACAATATTCCTCATATTCACACTGCTGAGGAATTCCATGTAGTAAGCAAAGCCACAGCATATATCATCTGTGAAAATCTGGTTTGGAATGCATTGTCTCTACCTTCTGTTTTTCACTGTATGTTACTATGGTCAGATGGTGTCACAGAATTTATGGAATTTGGAAAGAAGAAAAAAAAAAGCTGGGAAAGCTCTTTTAAATATGGAGGATGCACAGATTTTTTCCACTCTTTTATCATTAATGGGACAGCAGGGCTCAGCATCTTTCCTATAATCCTCAATACATAAGAGACTTGACTATGCATGAGGGATTTTCACATTACTATTTTTGTAAAAAGTGCACTTACGCAGCTTTTCTGATGCACGGAATGAATTTTCAAATCAAGAATTGTGAGATACAGTTGAGAAGAAAGCTCTCACTTAAACAACTTGATCACAATCTCTCTAAACAAAACATGATCAATACACAGAACAATAGAAATTAACTTAAAAATCAAAGTGAACATCAACAAGAACATAAGATTAGTCTTTTATATTCCTTTACAACTCAAATTAGTTCCTTCCTTTATTAAAGACTGATTTGTAAATTTTGCAATCCTAACGGATGTGCAGTGATTAATCACTTCCTCATCCTTGTGTCCCTGTTTAGTTTTATTTAGTTTCATTTTTATGGAAAGAAAAAATTGCTAAGTTGTTTCTCTTCTGTTTATTCCTGGGCTGTCAGAAATTTTGATTTTTGCTGATCCTTTTTTTCTCAGCTGTTGAAATTGATACATTTCTCATACTGTCAAAATAAAAATGCTTTGACAGAAGTGATCTTAATGCCTAACTGTAGTATATGGTACTGACAATATAATTTAATAAGCAATTTATTTTTGAAGTCAATTACAAAGTATTCCCACAAATCAAAAGAGAAGATTTGAAATAGTTTCCATTATGAAAAGCCTCTTTTAGAGGCTCTTATACATAGAAGTCTTTTACATGGGAAAACCATTTTATAAATGCAGTTTTTGTTTCCAACATAGTCCTGAATATTCATGTGTGTGATGTATATGTATACATACGCACATGTATATACACTATATATATATACACATTATATGTAGAAATGCATACATTTTTAGCAATTTTTCTACTGCTTCTATTTAAAAAGTTGCTCAGAAAGCTCAGTTGCTGCAGCTGTGGTATGCCTTCACAGGGTTAAAGCCAAGAGGTAAAGCTCTTTCTTTTTTTAAAGATTATAGACTAGGAAAACCCCAGTACTTTAAAATACAATTAATACAGATTTTCAACTTCTCCCATCAAAGGAGAAGTCTCTGCTTAGTAAATTAGACTAACATTAATGTAAGAGCAAATAATATTTTTATTCTTTCTCAGCATTAATGAATATCTACTTAATTATACACGTTTCTAGAGGGAGATCTCATAAATGTGTTTTATATTTACTTACATGAAGGAGATTTAAAATTATAAAGTTTGAATTAAACATATTTCTTTTGCTTTAAATTAAGCATATTACTGCTGGTTTCCCAGCAAATAAAGATTTCTAAGGATTTCCCTTTCAATTTTAATGTACTTAGCAATCAATTTTGTCTCTGTAATTTAGATAAATAATACTAATCTTTTGGTGTTAATTCCTTTTGATAGAATGCTTATAATTTCTGGTGAGAAAATGATCTATAGAAAATTGTTGTCAGGGTGTATATATTAGATAAAATTAAATCATTGCATAAATGTCACAGAGCCCACAGAAGTACTTAAAGGTTTTTCAGCAATAATGGGTCAATTCCATGCTCAAATTGAGCACAAGAGGTTTCCTAGAGGGAGGATTGGAATGAATTGTCTTTTCTAACTTTGATGCATAGTTAAATGTTAATATTGCTAAGTTGGAAAGGTGAGGTGGTATTTAGCATCTTGTCAGGTAACCACATAAGAGTTAGACATCTAGTCTGATCTCAGTTTGTTAAAAAGACAATGGAGAATGGCATTTATAGGTGATTCATATCTTTCTTAAGTTTATATCTAAGACAAAATTGAATGATTCATGCTTCTAAAATTCTCGTCTATCTCTAAAGTGGGAGATTGATGACTACTTGAGATTACGTGACTAATTTTGGGTGGTTAAAGTTAAGTGAGAGTAGTTTTGTCCACAATGATTTTACATATAAGCATAATCTGACATTTATAAGACTTCCAGAAAACTGTGCTACTTAGTTCAGAGGAAGACTCAAGTTTGTGTCAGTTATGTGTTTGTAAATCACCACCACTCGGTGAAGTTGGAAGAAAGTTCTCCAGACCGATAATGGGAAAAAGAAAACATGTAGAAATTATCTACATTGAGGAAGGCCTTAAATTTTTGTAGGATGGGGTCAGTTGGCCTGGTAGCTGTATAAATTGCAGATGGAATAGGATTGAAGTAATTTGAAGCAATATATTTAGAATATGTTGCAGATGATGAGCAAATTGTGGTTGCAGATTAAATGATACATGATAAAGGGAAAACATTGCTCATGACAGAGTTTGAATTTTGTGGAATACAACAGGGTTGTTAAGTTTAAAATGAGACTTTTTATATCTTCATACTGCATATTTGTACATGTTCTATTTTCATTAGAAAACCAAACAAAAGAAAATAAAAAGCAAAAACCTGGCATTGTTTAGTCTCTAGGGTATGGATGATAAGTAAAAAAAAAAAAAAGGAAAATGTTGACAGTAAAATTTGCTAACGAGTAATATATATTTGGGGTTTATTTCTAGAGCTTCTTGTCTAGGCAGCTATGAATAAAAGTGAGGCTGAATTTTCTAAGTGTCGTGTAAAAAATACCTCATCAAAGACTTAACAAAGTTTATGCAAACCATGTGGAC
Source organism: Ammospiza caudacuta (assembly GCF_027887145.1). Lineage (NCBI taxonomy): Eukaryota > Metazoa > Chordata > Aves > Passeriformes > Passerellidae > Ammospiza > Ammospiza caudacuta. Next base: position 90,069,322 of record NC_080595.1, on the reverse strand, counting down.
CTAATTTATGTTGATCTGAATATACATTATAGACATGAAGGGTAGCTCTAGGAAATCCTTTGTAAGTAGAAATGTTAGACAGCTGAGTACCACACTTTTCTCCCTTGGAATACAGGCACTTTATCTTACAATACTGGCTGAGGCATTCTAAACATTTTACATTTTTTAAATTCCCGATTTCGTTTCCAGGTTTCTTCAACTGAAACCTTGCTAGTGGGAAAAAGGCCTAGATTTCATCCTGGATCTCAAATATTCTGCCTTCTGTCTTGGAGAGTCATTAGTTAAAATTCAGAAATTGTTTAGGAAGTAGGCTTGAATCCAGGTCTTCCAACTGTGTGATGAAAGAGCAGCCCTAAGAAGAAGGACTCAGGAACTGGTGGGTGCCAAATTGGACATGAGTTGGCAATGTGCACTTGCAGCATGGAAAATCAACCATGTCCTGGGCTGCAGCAAAAGAGCAGTGAGCAGTGGGTTGAGGAAGGTGACACTGCTCCGGTGACACCCCCCGAGTGCTGCATCCAGCACCAGGGTACAACACAGACCTGGTGGAGCAGGTCCAGAGAAGGGCCACAGAAATTATTGCAGGGCTGGAGCACCTCTCCTATGGAGACAGGCTGAGAATGGTTGTGGTTATTCAGCCTGGAGAAGGCTCTGGACAGAACTTATTGTGGCTGTAAGCCTCCTTGAAGTGGACTTATTAAAAGGAGAAAGACTTTTCCCCTGAGCCTGTAGTGACAGGCAAAGGGCCAATGGTTTTGAGTTGAAAGATGGTGGATGTAATGGAAGAAATTTTTTATGATGAGAGTGGTGAGGCAGTAGAACAGGTTTCCCAGGCAAGCTGTCTGGTTTCCCATGGCTGCCCCATCACCAGAAGTATTCAAGATTTGATGGCATTTTGAGCAAACAAATAGAGGGTGTCCCTGTCTATGAAGGAGGGGTGGACTAAGTGGCCTTTCTGACCCAAACCATTCTGTGAACTCAAACTTGTGTTTAATTGTCACAGGGTTCATTGCCCCATAGGTTTCCTCTAGCATAAGATTTTGAAAAGTATGAGGTCTGCATAATTGAGCAGCTTTGGTCAGCTAGACTTCATGTAGTTTTTGAGGCAGTCGCCTAAACTCTATAGGGGAAGTAGAATTTTTTGCATAATTTTCCATAACATTTAGTGAATGATACATTCCTGGCAGATTTCTCTTTGTGGGGAAATATCAATCCCTCTTTAAAGGATAAATGTAATTAATCTACTTTCATAAATTTTCTATCATAGTAAATATTAGAATTAGGGAAAAGTGAAGCAGTAAAATTGCAATGACCTAACTAAAAGTTCTAGATTTTATTTTTGATTACCTGCTATTTTTAAAGCAGCTTATTTGTATGAAAAAGAAGAAACATGGTTTTTTTTAGGAGAGAACAAAAATGACATTGTACTGGAGAATGTTTACAAAGAAAGAGAAATGGTTAAGGAATGGAAGGAGACTGGATGTGAAGGAGAAAATTTAAAAAGTATGGAAGCACCATCTATGTTTATATATTTTTGTTGTTGTTTTTCTTAATGGGATTTAGGCATATATTTATGGTTTTTTCTCAGATTTTGAGAACAAAGCCCCCAAAACCTAAAACAAATCTTTTGCCTTTCTCTGTCACAGCCTTTGCATATGGATCTAGTTCTTTGTCCCACTTATTCTAGTTCAGCATTTCCTAATTTTTCCCATTCTGTGACTGGAGGGTGTGAGTGTGTGTGAGAGAGAGAGTGTGTGTGTGTGTGTGTGTGTATGTGTGTATGTGTGTAAAAACCACCATGCACACTATGGTGGTTTTTGGTAAAACAGCCCCTCTTCCTCTCTGTGGTACCATTCATCTCTCCAGTCCAAAGAAACTGGAAGCATGCAGCTTTTTTCTGAAATAGATATAGAAAAAGAAATAGCTGTTATATTAGAATACCCAAGAGAAATAATAAATTTTAATATTTGTTGAGGAATTGGGAGAAAATAGCCTTAAAACATGTCATGCCACTCTTCTAAGAAATGATGCAATTCAAAAAATTAATGAGCACCAGCAGTAAGGGCAATACAAAAATGTCATCACTGCATTTATTCTTGATGAATACTGTATGATCTCAAATCAAAATATTTGTATGAATAGAATTTCATTGAAAAAAGCTTTTATTTGCAACTGGTTTAAGTGCTAAATAGAATCAAAAAACACCTTTATGCTAGCAGAAAAATTCACCAGTCAGGTTAGTAAGAACATAGAACTGTCATCCTGGAGAGGAAATCAAGATCTTCTCGCTTGAAACATTAAAAAATACTCCAAATGAAAAAACTCAAAACCTTGCACTTAAAAATCTTTCTTTATTTTCAGTCTGAAACGAAAACAGCTTTGTTACAAATTAAACAGATTATCAGCTCTTATATATAAGCTAAATCTGCAGGAATGTATCACCATCATCTGCCTGCTTAATTTGCTGATTCACCCAGTTTTGTTAATTGCAACCATCTCTCTTGTTTACTGCTCTGTGCAAATATTTTTATCTTTGTGAGAGGTGAGCTCCTGTCTCTACTTTGGGCATACATGGGTTTCACAGTTCTGAGCACACATCTTGTGTACAGCTTCAGGAAAATGTGTCTGCTAAGGATCAAAACCAGTTTTGTCCAAATACTTTGTCAATCATTTCAGTCACTACTGGTTTTGAAAGGTAAATATTTTCAAGAAGGCTATATGTGGAAACAGCGGTCTCATGGAAGTTTTTGGTTCAAGGAGTATCTTCCCACCGTGCAAACCCAGTATTTCAAGGTTCCAGACACATTTTCCCACTGTGAAATTACCTATTGTCTAATTATTTCATAACTTTCTTAACTGGCTGATTGAAGACCTGACCTGTAGTACCAAAAATTTACTTCTTTTACGAGAAGAATGTGTGGTTCTTTTCTTCATTATTCACAAAACTTTTGTCTTTGTGGGGAAAGACTTTCAGAAAAATTACTGTGTTTAAAATTTTTTGTGGCCTTTTGTAACTTGCTGATAGTCCGGCTAGTCCAGCAAAGAAATTATATCATTCTCATGAGAATGTCAACATCCCAAAAGAAGTTTCCCAGGTCGTTGTACAACTTACAGTGTCTGTAAATGCATCAAGATGGCATATTTGGAAGATTCAGTACAAATTAGGCAGATGATTAATAGATGATATTTAGTGAACAGGATCTGTAAAAATCAAGGACCAAACAGTTATATTCTTACAAACTATTGTTTCCTCATGAATTATTGCTCAGTGCAGTCTCATGGTGGCAGTCTAATCCATGTGTATTCCTTTCAGTTGCTTCCTACTGAGACAAACAATAATAAAAATTTTTACATAAATATTAGGCCTGCCAAAGCTCACATAGTACAAATGCTTAATGAGAAATTGGAAAATCCTCTTTGCTATAAATATGTGGTTCAAGAATTCAGTAATAGCTACTATTGTTATTAATATTGATCAGGTACTATAACTATTGATCAGCCTGGCTATTAATAATGCTTCTTTTCATTTTGGAAAAAAAAAAAAAAGGCAAAGATTTTACAAAGAAAAGGGAACCACTGTAGATAGCTATGTAAATATTTTCCATGAAGACAATAAAAGTAAAGGGTAAGAATGGCAAATATTCTCCTTAATAATGTGCAGCTTGTTAGAGCCTTTCAATGAAAGAGAGAACCAAAGTGTCAAAACATTAAACCTGTTATTGGGTGTTCAGAATCTGGCATGGATGACCTTTGATGCTTGGAGGTCTATCCCTCCTCAGTGATACCTCCCACTTGGTAGAGTGGACCAAAATCCAGAGTCTGGTGCATTTTATATATCACTGACTAATAGCAGAAGTCTAGAAAAACTAAGAATTTAAGCATATTTTCAAAGATACTTCTAGGTCTGTGTGTCTGAGAGACTTGCTAAGCTAGAGGTTTATATTTCCTTTTAAAATGATCTTAATGTATCTTCCATTCTTTATTTTTTTTTTGCTTTTGCTAATTTCCCTTTTGCTAGTCTAACTGCTTTCTTGTTGAAATGAGTTCCACTGTTTATTTATACACTAGGTGAAAAATATATCTCCTTTTCGTTTGAACTTAACAGAAGGAGTATTTTGAGGAGTGAAAACAGAAATTAAAAACAGGACAGAAAAAAATTTTCTTACCCTGTCATGCCATAAACGTCTCCCACCTTTGCTCTCAGCAGTCATTTTTGCAGACTAAAAAATCAGTCTATTTAGGCTCCCTGTGCAGAACCTATTTTCTGCTTTTAATCATCCTTTTAGTTCCTGTTTACACCTTTTCTGATAAGATAGTGGGCTTGAACTTTTGTACATCTTGCAGATTAGGCAGTAAACTAAGCATGGTTTAATGCAAGTTCTTATTTTCCCTCTAATAATTTTTAGTATTCTGCTGTCTTTTGACTCCTATGGTTTTATGAACAAATTACTCCAACAGTCCAGCTCCTTCATCATGGTTCTCCTGAGTTCTAATAGGTAGCTTGGAACCCATTGCTATGTGTGCAAAATTCAGATGGCCTTGGCACAGCATTACTGTGCTTGTGCCAAAATGGAATCTCTCAGTATCACAGTCTCCATGCAGCTCTTCACATAGCAAAAGCAAGTGAAAATACAGCTAAATTCAGCATCTATTCAATCCATCATGCAACTAAACAGACAAATAATCTGGAAAAAGACTTAACAAATGCAATAAACAGACCTCTTCCTTGCACTTGCTTTGATTACTCCTCATTTATACAGGGGTTTGTCTCAGAAGCATAGAAGTAGCAAAGTAATTGGTAGAGTATCATTAAGAAGATCAGATTAGAGAGTAAATAATAAAATGTCATTGCCAAAAACACATTTGAAAATGGAAGGAAGGCAGGAAGAAAGGAATGAAGGAGATAAAATCATTGTATGAGTTACAAATTCAACTGGTGTTACAGCTGATCCGATGTGATGTAGCTGGTGAAGACATGCCAGCTTGTATCAACTGAAAATCTGCAGAGTGTGACACAAAGATAGTTGGCTAAAAGAGGGCAGAAGATAAATAACTGAGATAAGTCAAAGATATTTAATAATAAACCTGTTTGTTGAAGATTTTTTTTTTATTAATAGCCCAAATTGAGGGAAATGTGGGTGGGTGTGTCTCGTTCTTCAAGTACTGTAATTCTATGTGGTAACACTTTTATATATGACCTTTGATGCTCTGTTTGCTGGCTCTACTTGTTTTCATAGCCTACAGAATAAACACTTCATAAATGTAAGCATGGGAAAACACTTGTTATGTCAAATGACAGGGATCACAAACACTATTTGCTTAATTTGGAATAATTTTATATATAATAGATGTGGTATTTTATGACCAGATTTTGGTTATAAACTATACAATGCTGTGAATCGTAAATTTGTTTTCAAAATACATTAATGCTTCAGATTTTTTCTGTGAAATTGTAAGAACATTGTTTGTATGAACTGGATGATTGCAGCTCACGACTATACCTTGACTTACACAACTTCAGGTATAGGTTGCCATGACAGAAAGATGTTATGTTTGCAGCTAAAGCAAATTATTAATTTAAATAGTCAATAATATAGCTGAATCATCACACAACACTTTGCTGTCTGTCCTGCAAGCCATTGTGGACAATTTAATTTTAGAATTTCTACCACAGGATCCATATGTTCAGTGTTTTCACATACGCATGATCACGCTCCTCCCTGAATAAGGAAAGTTGTAGATAGAAGGGTGAACTGGGAGTCAGGTGGGCTAAGGGCATGGCAGAAGTGACCACTTTCAGACTTTCAAGAGTTAATCATACAACTGTAGTTTAATACCTATTACAGTGCTTCTTGAATTCATAATGTAAATTTACTTGTATAAAAATAGTGGAATTGGTAATGCTTTTTGTTCTTATGGACAAGAATCTTCTAACTAATTAGAGCTTGTTTTATGTTATCTGCTAATTGACTATTCACCTCAGTTAACATAAACATGTTTTCAAATCACTGCTGTTTTCTCTGTCTTATGTTATGTAACAGAAATGTGCCTGTCAGGTGAGATGTGAGACAGCATGACATAATGCAGTCTGATGTAACATAAGTGAAAGCCAATATTTTAGATTCTCATCCTGCTGTTGTTGAAGGCCATGTGCAGCCTTCCAAAGTCATGTGCACTTTTGTTGAGCCATTCCAATATCTTCCCATTTGAATTTTCTTCTCCTAGAAGCAAGACAGATATGCAAATTATTAGAGTCTGTATTTACAAAGTAGATTCTTCTGCCACTGGAGTCTGGGGATTCCTTGGCATTGACTTCAGTGGGTATGTGATAACACCCCTGGACACTTCCATAGTCAGATAAACTCCCAGAAAGGCTGGGATCTCAGGACCAATGCCTTCCACCCCTCATCACCCCCATTCCTCAACTATTTTCTTTAAAGTCACTTGATTATCACAAACATCAAAGCAAATAATTTTAGGCCTAGAGAAAGAACACACAATGTTGTATTTGAACGTTGTCTAGAAAATTGTTGGCATTAGAATATGTGCGGAACCATAAAAGTATCTTGTGTGAGTGGTAAATTAAAAATATTCTAGAGAATTTCCCTATCATTTTGTGGAAGCAGTGCCTATGGACATTAGAATAACTCACAGGTCTGAGAGCAGTCCTGCACCACAGACACAGCCCTGACATGGCAGATCAGCCCACATTTCATGAACCCTGGCACAACCAGCTTTAGCAGTGCCAACATGAATATCATCCACTTGCTGTGCTGCTTCTGGCTCTGCATTTCCTGTCAGTCACACGGGTTCCTGAGGATGAGTCAGTGATGCAGACAGATTTTTTCTTTTGTACATTATTTCACATAAAATGAACATAATAAGATTTTGCTTGCAATATTCTTACAAAGAGTAGATTTCTTCTGTGTATTTCAATTATGCCTTAATCAAGGATTTGAAATCCCTTTGAGAAATTGAGTTCAGGACTAGTCCCTGAAATGTTCCCTGAGTGTTGTGATGTAGACACATTATGTGGGGGCACAGGCTGCATGAAAAGCCTGAAATAAGTTCAGTTTCTTCAATTTCATATCATTTATCTCTAATCAATAATTGAATATTTGTGTGATTTTTTCAATTTGGTATTTAAAACCAGCATCCATCATAATTGCATGAAAAACTTTTGTATGATATCATTGGAGTGTTGCTCTGTTAGGTGAAGTAATTTAATTATGTAATAAACATATTCTTGAATCTTTATAGTTTCAGTTTGTACTATCATCTAAGTCTCTTAAGTTATTTGAGATAGTTCTTTTATTTCTGTAGCATATTTGAATCATTTGCATGGGCTGATGGTGTTTAATGATTAAATAGACATACTATACATACACTATTTTTAATATATTATTCTAATCAGCTGTACCTTAAAGCTAATGCTGATTACATTTTTCTTACAGTTCACAACATTAATTGCTATTATTTACAAATATAAATAATTTCTTGAGACTTACACAGTGGAAAACCTAACACTGAAGCTATACTTTTTCATATGGGAGAAGTAAAACTAGATATTGTGATGAAGCAGAAAGATATCTTATTCCTTCCTCATTTTACTCCAGTATGAGCTGGGGGCACCAAATCACACTAGCAGCATTTTGGCACCATTTTGAGTTAATGTAGATCAGGCCAAAGCATTGGAACAATGCTGAATCAGACCTGTAGTTACTCATTCAGTTGTGAGTGTTATTGATGCTGCAAGATGGTGGTGAACTACTCCAGTCTGAAATAGCTGTGCATTAACCTTAGCTCCTGACATTGTGACTGAGGCACAGCAGCTGCACCACCCTTCATGCTATCCCAGTGCCCCACTAAAATAAGAAATTACTTTAATACTGTGTAACCATATATGTACGATACAAAACATAAGGTACTAAATTTCCGGTGATGAAGATTATTAGAAAGCATCATTTCAGTTCCATTCATGAGTGTCTCACACAGCTGTACTTTGATTTTATAATTTCGAGGGACTGTATGTAGGCTGCATCGTTCCACCTTTGGTGATGTTAATGAAAGTCATAGATTGTATATGTTTTGTATGTGTAATTTTCTGATTTTTGCCAGCATGTGTTGTCTCTTTACCTATGTTTTGATTATATTTAACTTTGCTAGTGCTTCAATACTGCTACAATGTTAATTTTTTATTCATTTTTCTTGCATATGCATTGCATAGTGCAAATATTCTGCTGTGTATAAAATTCACATCTAAATTAAGAGCACAATTATTTGCAGAGAAATAATGCACCTATCCAGAAGAATGTTTCCTGGTTTCTTGCAATAGATCCATAAAATATAATTATATTTTTTAAAATATAATTAACATTATGGATAAAATTCTTCCTGCAAAATGAGCTTTTATTAACAAAGTTATGGTTTTAACATTAAACGCTAATGTAATGTGATCTGATCTTTCCAAATTAAATTCTAAAAATAACTCTTCTGTCTTTGAAAACGAAACTTCTCTAATGACTTGACTATTGAAAAATTTATTGTCACTCATTCTTTTTCCTCATTATGATTTAGGCATTTAATTTGGAAGATAGTATTTGTCCTCCTCAGTTGATGTCAGCTGACTTCACTCTGTTTTAAATGCAAAGAAAGAATGAATTTAAGTGACAGGGGTGAACAAATATGAAACCTTTTCAAGACTGGTTATATGTGGACAATGGAAAAAATGCTGGAAAGCCTTCTGGATAACAGAAGTGGTGCACAAAGTAATAACTTTCAGGGAAGGGGAAGTAGTTAATGTAGATGATGTTCATGGAGCAGTTACAATGAGACAAATGGATTATTCCTAGTCTTCAGAACTGGGTCTTTTGACAATAAGTTCTTTAGTAGTAGTTTAAAACCAAACTGCTTGAAGTACACTTGGTACACTTTTCAGCCTCATGGTGTAGGCATCCTGTGACAAAGATTACAAAAAGAAAAGCTGCTGTAAGATTCTGACATGTGAGCAAGGCTGTCAGTGAAGTGGTCTGGGAAAGTGGCATCAATAAAAGGCATCAATAAAAAATGAAATCAAGGTGACAATGCTGAAGTGATCAGATTTGGTACAGACAATTATCCTGTATGTTCTAGGAGTCTGGAAGAAGAGGGGTAAAGAAATCTTCAGAGTAGTTTGCCTACAGTTGTGTTGCTCTTGTTCCAGTGAAGCTCAGAAGAGCGTTCCTTTTATTGTTTGAGTATTTCACAAACAATGAAATAAGCACTTTCCTTTTATCTACCTGAGCTGTACAATGCTCTCTAATTCTACCAGCTGTTGCTAAGCAACTGTAACAGTGATGTTTACCTACAGCCTCAATTTGTTTTACTTTATCTTAGAAAAGTAGAAAAATAAAATCCAACCTTTCCTCAATGGTCCCCTTTTGCAGAATGAGTTTGCATTTATGAAGAATAGTCTTTTTTTCAAGGATACTAAATCCACCCTTAGCTCAGAATTTTAAAATAGAAGGTCTTACTCTCTGTAAAATAACTTTTTCAACACTACCTTCTACATATTTCAAATCTGGTATAGGACTTGCATTGCTTTCCTCTCTTTCTGATGCATTTTATTTCCTTCATTTTGACGAATCTGTGAATTCAAAGGAAGAAAGAAGAGTATGCAAAGTTCTTTGCTTCACTGGGATAAAATATATATTTTCAAAGGAAAATATGTATTTTCAAAGGAAAAGGGATAAACCAACTTCATATAATCTAGCTGCTTTTAATTGACAATTGCTGTGTCAGAAGGAAGCACTGGCAAGCTGTAGCCTTGAAAGAGTTGTTATGGCCTTATTATTTTTTTGCCTCTACTGACCAGTGGCACTGAGTTGATAGTGTTATACACTGGATATTTTTTTCTTTAATTACTAAAAGCCTTTTTTAAAAAAAAAAAAGCATTTTCTATTGAGAGAATATTATCCAATATTTTACTTCCACATAAACCTTTGTGAATATTGATTTATTGGTCTTTTTGGGCAATCCAGTATTAAAAAGAGAACATGAAATACCTTTTTGTCTATTTGTAATGGCAGCATAATCCAGTTTATGTATAATATACATTTCAGCTTTTAGAACTTCATTGAAATAAAAACTTTCACATACTTGCAATTAAAATGTTTTGCTCTGACAAAGGTAGCATTTTTGGCAAAATTGTTTCTGAATTTCTTGCAGAATAGTAATACTAATCTTTAACCTTTAGGAAAATTTTATTTCAGTTGAATTCTAGATAAAGACTTGAGTATACATAGGAAATGGTCCAAAGAGCTAGTGCCTGACTTTCACAGTACTAATCTGAGACTTTAAAAACACCAGCTTATTTCATCAGCACAATCAATGAGTATATACCCTGTGGCTAGAAGGTCTGAATTTAAAATGTTTTATAGATTGATGAAGTTCCAGTCACCTTGTGAATGTCTGCATCAAAACTTAAGGTTATTACATGCATCTCATGTAAGAGGGACTCCATGAAGGTCCTAGACTGGTCCCAGCCAAAAATTGCAGGGTTTGAGTAGATCTGTATTTAAAAGAAATCCATCTCAGTGTTGTAATTTAGCTGCCATTTCCCCTCTATTTTTACCTTTAGTACCAAGCTACAGAATATGTAATGATTCAGAAGCAGCTGATGGTGTTCTTGAATCCATCAGCCAAGGGAGGTGAGGCAGCCCAGACTCAGGCAGTGACAAGGCTGAGCAGCTTTTCCCAGTACAGAGCGCAGGATACACCATGTACACATGTACAGAGCTGGCTGCATGGATGAACAGAGCCAGACACGCTCACATGAGCTCAGCAGCTCCACTGGCCTCACTTGATTTCCCATCTCTGCCCTGGGGCAGTTGTGTTCCACTCACCCACTCACCCACCCACCCACAGAGCTGACTACAATTTCCCTGGGCTGCAGTAGTCACCCAGCCCAGGGTCTTGTCCTTGAAGAACCCTTCCTGTGTTTCTCTCCTTGTCCCCTGCCCATCACCACATCTGTCCAGATGTTCACCAACATCCACACACTCACAAACCTGCCCTGGCTCCTGGTGTTGCCATGCAGCCAGGCATGGTCCCATCTGGGGCTGGGACAGGCTGTCACTCACTGAGGTCTCCCCAGACATTATTTCAGATCAAATTATTTTGAAAAAAATCTCACTAATTCTCTTGAAGCTGTTTTTCCCTGTCTTGCAAAAACATAATGAGTAAATTTACACTGATCTCATTTCACATTGTGCTAGGATTGCCTTGAGTGTGTTTAAATATCTGGAGTACTGAAGCCTTGTGGTGCCAGTTCTCCCTGAGGCTGGGAAGTGATGGCAGGCACAGCAAACAGACTCTGGTTTGGGGCAGGTGCCCTCTTTGTGAGATCTCTGTGCTGGGGCACGCTCTAGGGATGCCAGTAAAGATTGTGGCTTGCTTGTGAATAAATCTTCAATGATGCCTAAATTAAAAGGATCTCAGTACTTTCTGATTTGATTAATTCCCTGGAAAGTGCCTCATAATGGTGTTATGAGGTTTTTTTATGGATTTTTAAAGGACACTTGAAGAAGCTACACGCTATTTAAAACAGTCCTCAAAGAATAGTGCCTTTGCCTCTCTGGCCATTTGAAATTTCCGTTCTTGACTGGAGTTATTTAGGAAACAGCAGTTTTCCTGAGTAGCAAGGCAGTCAGAAGGTGCCTTGAGGTTATACTAATGAGGAAATGATGAAGGCCCAGTGCAGAGCACAGCCAACTGATGGCAGGGGCTGCAGGGCCTGCAGGTCTAAGTGGGGGTAGGAAGTGCTGGCAGATTACATAGTGCTCAGGAGAAGAGAAAAGACAAAGAGAGAATATAAAAACACAAGAGAAAGGAAAAATAAATGGTTGAAACAAGGTGTGCAAACCACCTGTTCATGCCTTACAGCTCTGTACTGCTCCACCGTCTCAACTGATAGCGACAACAATTTAAATCTGTAGTTATCTCTTGCAGTTCAACAGGAAATCTTTTCTGTTCTATGTGTACATAACATTTCTTTGCATTATCAGGAACATTTTTTTATCCTTTTTTTTAAAAATCGTGTTTAAGAAGCTGTTGCTGTCATGCACTTTGCTGCTCGAAGTGATTTAAGTTGTGGCTAACACTGCGGTAACAAAGTTCTGCAATATTGCACATGTTTGAGTTAAAGGAATCAAAATTGCAGGCATGAGCTGCTCTGAGGCCATGAGATGGGTGTCTGAATTTACTGTGCCGGAGAGAGGATTCAAAATTATTAAAGACTCTATGTATTAACTCCTATAATTAAGGCCTCACAAATAAGAATAGGAGAGACATGATGAGATTGATCCTGTTATATATCCAAAGCAAGTGGTCAGTGCTATTTTGTGCCAGAGGGAGATAATCCCAAGGTGAGTGAAAGCAGTGAGATCCCAGTAAGATTTAGGGGCTGCTGGGCCCTCTCTGAAGGCTTTTCTGTAAATAAAATAATAGTGTCCAAGGGCATTGCATGCCAGCACAGTAAAACTAAAAATTACTCCTCCTTTGAACACAGGTGGAGCAAGTACCCTGCAAGCGATTCTTGCTGGGCCAATAACTAACAACATAAAAACAAGATTAGGGAAGACAGCAAAAAATTTATATGCTTTGTAGTTTCCATGCCTGAACTGTTGTCTGTGGAAAATTCCTCAACACTTCCATTTAAAGTAAAAAATTTGGTAGAACAGGTTATGGAACAAACAGCAAAATAAACAGTAATGTCACAAGCACCATGCATTATCCAGACTTTAAGAGACAATCTAAGAAAAAATTGCTGCACAACAAAAGTAATCTCTAGCTTCAATTCACCTTAGATGTCCATATTTAAAAGGGACCAAGGGGCGTTAAGCTATAAAGGCTGGAACATCTGAAATTTGTGTTAGAAAACTCTATTAAGGAAAAAAAGTCAATTGACACACGATTAAATATGACATATGGAAGAAAAAGTTTAAAATTATATGCTTTTCAAACCTTCTGGAGTTCTCTGAATGAGTCAGCCTGATTGTGGAAAAAGGTCATCAGAATTCCAGATGATATTAAAAAAGGCTCCCCAGTAACAGCTGTAAAGGAAATAAACAAGGTGGGGCATAAGAAAGTTGTACATTGCTGAAAGGTTGGATAAAAGCTGTGTCTTAGGAGAAAATTGATTTTTTTTTACAAAGAAAGGAGTCACCCTGGCCTCCCAAAGAAATCTGTGCTGTCATGGGTGTTCAGTGCTCCCATAAGTGATCTACAAAAGAGGTGAGCAGTGAAGTGACTGTGATGATAGGAAGTGATGAGTTAAGGAAAATGAGGAACAATTGTGAAGAATTACAAAAAATAGCCTTTTGTGATCAAGTAAGGGGATATTGGGGCAGTTGATAAAATTCAGAGTAGACAAATGCAATGTGATGTGATGTACATAGTAATAAACAGTAGGAAATCTAATAAATCACATTTTTCTATGTAAAATGACACAGCCTCACTGTGATTCCAGAGAAAATAAATCTTAATTATAATCCATAGTCATATAAAATGTCAAGCTACTACTTACCTTAGAAAAGAAAATATGAAATTAGTGGGAGAAGAAGGAAAAGGATTAAAATTGTTCCTGTGTAAATGATGCATATACATTTTGAATATTAAAAGCAGTTTTGGTATCCCTGTCTCATGCAGGGTATAGCATAGCATCAAAATGGTCATAGAAAGGGAATAAAATTGCTTAGGTGCAAAGAACACTATGAAACAAACTTTTGAACTTGGAAATAAAAGAAGCTGAAACATGACAAAGGTCAGTGAGATGCTAAGTGGCATAGAAAGCAGAGGAGAAGATCATCTGTATATTCTCTTTTCATGAATAAACTTACTGGGGTTTCAAATGAACCTAACAGATGGTAAATGCTGAACAAACACAGAAAAGGGGTTTTTTTGTGGTTTAGGATTTCCTCTATAATACCTGAAAGGCTCTAGTAGTTAGTATAGACTTAGGGGATGACTCAGAGATGAGTTTATAAAGAACTATAATATCAAGGACAATTAAATAGAAAGACAAGGGTACTGGGCTGTCTTCCTTTTAAGAAATTCCTGAGATGCTGCTCATGAATGGAAGGGATATTTTTTTGTCAAAGTCCTCTCTCCTTTGACTTGCTGTTGGAGAAAAGGTACTAAACAGAATGAGCCTTTGATCTGGCTGAATGCAGCTGTTCTTACTTATTAAATTTACTACTACAACAAATTCATTTAAGAAACTATTTCAAGGAATGAGGAAGATCCAATCTTGCTGACATCTTTTCTCAGTCTCTGTAGCTGCAGAATGGAAGGTGCTATTTACAATAATAAGAATATACATGACTTCATTTTCATTATCATGATTGATCAAAATATCTTTAGCAGCACTGACTTTACTAGAGTTAGTTTTGATGCATTTTATAATTTTCTTGTTCTAAATACATGTATCATGCAAAAATTCCCAACTATTTTTATATAAATATGTATTTGCATACATATATGTTAGTCTTCCACAGAGTACTTTATGAATTACAAGAAGAGTAGTGCTCCTTTTTGCATGGTTTTTTGTAGAAGCATTTGAAACTTGAAACAAACAAGCAAAAAGAAGTCAATGAATATGGTAAATAGGGTGGGAAGTCTGTTTAGGGGGAGTATGAGATAAGTAAACCTAAAGACCCAGGAAAATAAAAATCAGACTTTTTAGGAAGTGTTTTCTAAGTTTTTATTTTTGAAGTTTGTTCAAAATCTTACAGCGATGCATTATTAAAATTATACTGATTCCTAGTGATTCTACCACCCATTTGACACCAGTATTTAAGTCAAAATTGCAGTGTTTTGTTTTCTTCATTGGCTCTCACTTAGGGATCACAACAGAAATATTGAGCCTGAGCAGGTGCAATGGGACTGGTACAGGATACACAAAGTAACTTTGAAAAAAAGAATAACACTGTTTATTCACTTTAAATATTATCACTTTAAATATTTTTCAACAACAACACAACACAGTTTTCTTAAAATACATTTTTTTATATCATAAGGTAAAAATAGCTGTCCAGAAATATCCTCTTACAGACAGTGTATGACAGAAAAATAATAACAAAGGCCAATACTAAAGTGAAATGGAGGAATAGACCTTTATGGGGTGTATTCAGTGATATTCATTCTCCATTCAACCCAGTAGAACCACTTAATCTCTGCTGATATTTTTTTACATTTTCCTGTTGATGTGTTTATTTTCTTTACTTTGATGATTCTTTCTTCTCTTAAAATACACCCAAGAAACAAAGCAATCTTACCTAATCTCATCAGTCTAATCTCACTGGTCTGTGTTGTCTCTGCAATCAGAAACTGCATTATTTCTTGTGACATTTTGTATGCTCAATTCTTATCTAATTTGCTGCTACCTGTCACCTGTCACCTGTCACCTCTCTTTGTTCCTGGTCTCCAAGTATATCCTCCAACTGAATCTCTCTTAAGTGGTTTGATGCTGAATTTTACTCCTTTGAAGAGGTGCAACATTTGAGAGTTCTGAAGGTTTTAGACTTGCATATATTGACAAAATAGGTATTATACAGATAGCAGGTGGCATTTCTTTTCTACATGCTGCTCTGTCAACATGCTTATATCTTAACTAGGCAGAGACAGAAGATTTTTTTCTGGGTCTGTATAGCTCTTAAAACCTCTTTCAGTATTGCTTACACAGAAGCAAAATCTTCCTTGAAATTGTGTGTGTGCAGCAATGAATTTTCTGGGAGGTAACTGTGTACTAAATTTCTCCTAGGATTTTTACTTGTTTTTTACTGAACACCAAGTAAACAAGTATATATTTTTATATGCATATAAAATTAAGAACAAACCTAAATAGCATTTCACAGTAATAGTTTTTCTTTATGATTCTCCTTTGCCTCATGTTTTTTGGGTACAAGGTGAATAGGCAATATGTGTATGAATAGCTTCAGTACTGGAGGAATACATATACAAGAGAGTAAAAAAAAATGGAGAAAAAAAGGTCTCGGGGTTGTAAGAAACGCTTAAGTTAAACAGTGGTAAAACATTTTATCCCTTATTCCTCATTAAAGTCTGTTTATTTTCCAAAATAATGATGCACAATAACCTGTATCTACAGATAAGAGTACAAAACACATTTTGGAATAAAACTGGGAGTAATCATTGGCAGTTGACAACTTCTGCAAGTGGGTAACAAGAGTCTCTGTAAGGAAGCTGCTAAAGATGGCCATGTGGGGGCTGTGAGGGTTCCCTTACTACCCTAGCAATATGGAGTTTGAGAATAAAGGTTAATAAATTTTATATTATAAACGTTATACAATATAACTATAAAGTTATTAAAGCTTAAAAATAAAGGCTAATAAAGTTTTACTTTAAGCCATCTCTAGGATTTCCAAAGAGATTGGGAACATAATTTGTCTCCATGGATGTCAGAAATGAAGACACTGTATTTACATATGCAGTTACATATGGTATACTGTATTCTTTATACACTAGAATTACAAATATCTGCTCCTAAAATGGGGTTCTGTCTTTGACAGATTTTAGATTAATTGCTAGGATGCACTCCTTTTTCAGTGCAAACTTTTCACACCCAAGTGGTAGGAAGGGTGCTGTGCAGCACAGCTTACAAGGGGTACTTGACTTTCTGTAACCAATGTTGGAGACATGAAGTGGCTGGTTAGAGTAACAGGGTGGTGGGCTGTCACTGTAATTTTCCTTTTCTGTTTTCAGAACATCAGTTTTGTAGTAATTAAATTATTTAAAATTGTTTGTGGCATTTGTATGACATTTCCCCTGCGGTTGTAGGAAGAAGGATACAATGCATCTGCAAGTGTCTGCAAGCATGCTGATAATTTTTAGTGAACAGTACATAACTAAAACATTCATGCTAAGTTCATGGTGTAAGAGGTTCCTTCTTTGCAATTGTTGAATAATAAAGATGTCTTGTTAAATTGAATCACATGATAGGTATACCAGAGAAGATTTTTATTTTAAAAGTTGCCTGAATCCTGAATCACCACAGCCTTTTTATCTCTTCATTAGAGTTATTATATTTGAAATTTAGTAAAAGTAAAAAATGTTTACTAGTTCTTTAGTTTTAGGACCAAATCCCTTTTATTAAATCCATCTTGTTAAGATTTAGAAACCACCTGGAAAAATTTGACAGCATTTCTCTGAAAGTGTGAGAGACCCACTGCTAGGAAGTTAAAAACAAAATTGCAGTCAGAAATACCCTTCTGGTTTAGGTGTAACAATAAAACACGGGATTTTTCTTGTTCTGAAGTGCCTAAAGTGCATATAATAATCCAAGCATTACAATCCACAGAATGTCTTTATATTTTTCTCTGTTCAAATATTTCATTAAGGGTTCTCTCCAGCTTGGAGTCAGTAGAGCTGTTGTGTGGGGAATTAACAAAATCAAGTGGGAAACTAGCAACAGTGTGCACTGTAAGTCAAGGTTTCGTGCTGAGGACTTCCTGTTAATGAGCTATCATGCTCTCACAACGTCTGTAGAATATACAAACCAGATACAAAAGCCTGCTGAGTAAACCCTTAGTGTTATTTTTTGAGAATAATAATAATAAAAAAAACCCAAACTCAACCCAACGCAAACAAAAAATGCCAAATCAAAACAAAACAAACAAAAAAAAAAAGAAAACCAAAACCAAAATAAAACACCAACCAACCAATCAAAGCAAACAAAAAAAAACCCCAAACAACAAAAAAACAAAACAAAACAACACCAAAAAGACCAAAAACCCCCACTTTTTATCACAAAACACATGGAACTACAAATATTATACTACAGAAATTTTGCTGTATTTTCAAAGTATAGAAATCTTGGTTAGTTGCAACACAAAGCATGTTAAATGTGTCTACATTTTGCTCTTCATGTTAAAGTAGGTTTCAGAGCATCAGAAACTCTGGTATTTTAGTACTTATATAGAAACTTTTTAAATGGCATTTGCCAAAAAGTTTTGAACACTCTCTTGCCATTAGAACTTTCAGTCTGTTGAATTTATGACATTAAAGCTAATGCTGAAATTTCACATTTGAATGAATAAGTCATGCATTGTTAATACTACAGAACCTTAAATAATGATTCAATGCATTAAAAGATGTTGAGTGTCTCAGAAAATCCAGCTATGAGGGTTTTCAATCTGAAGGGAAGAATGGTATAAATACAATTTTATGCGCTGTTTGTCATGTAGAAAAAATATTTTAGAATTACGTTTTCATACAGGTACTTATGTAAGAATATATACTGAGTGAGGGAAAAGAAAACCAATTGTAAATTTTCCTTTCTTCTTTTTCAGGTCAGAACTGTGGAGGCTTAGTACAGGGACCAAATGGTACTATAGAAAGCCCTGGATTTCCTCATGGTTATCCAAATTATGCCAACTGCACGTGGATCATTATCACAGGAGAGCGTAACAGGATACAATTGTCATTTCATACTTTTGCCCTCGAGGAAGATTTTGATATTTTGTCAATTTACGATGGACAACCACAGCAAGGCAATTTAAAAGTGAGGTAAGGTCCCTTTTTTCTTTTCCAATTTCTTTCTGTCAGTCTCTTTACCTTGCTTTCTCTCTCCTGAGTATATGTTCTGATGATATATTAGAACATATATTGTGTCACCCCCAGCCAAGGGGACATAGTGCTCCAAGATATCCCAGAGAAAGATGTTAATCCAAATTTCAGACTGTTATGGCCCTAGTTGGTGTGTCAACAACATCAGTTGTACTTAAAATTTACACAGTCCAAGGTCAGTTTTGGTGAAGGCCCTGAGCACAGAAGTACTCCAAAATTTCAGTATTTTTTTTTATTTTTCTGCTGGTGGAGTTCAGGATTTGCCAAGAGTCCCTTTCTTGAAGGGGGCAGTCGACAATTTTTGAAAGAATTCTTACTGAGATTAGTTCAGCCATAAATTGTTTGACATTGCCAAAATTGAAATTCTTCTCCGTTAAGCAGTTAGGGATCTTTAAAGGTCAGAAACTGGTATGTCTTATCTTTCCAAATACCACTGACGTCATGAAGAGGCTTTATGGAAGCTTTTTGATTTGAAGCTTTTTCACAACTTCAGGTTTTGAAGCATTAATTTCATTGGTGTCTTGTTGTAAATTCCTCGGTCATTTGCTGGATCTGGACTGCAGAGCTGGAAAGCAAACAGCGCTTTCAGTGCTGCTCTGTCATTTTCTATTCAGGCACGAGATTTATTGAGTACTGTAAAACACTGCTGTCAGTTCTGTTGTCTGATTACCCTTTTATATGCTGCTGATTTATACTATAGTGCTAAAACAAATGTGGGAGCATCACCAATTTGTTCTGCATTTTAGTGAGTATCATCACTGCATATTTTTGACAGGAACAATGTTCTGATTGACTGTTTACAAAGTTCTGAAAATTTTGGAAGGTAGTACACAGCTACCAACAATTTAGATGCACAGTGTGTGGACTTCATTTACTGTACTTAACTGACCTTTGGTACTTGTATCACCTGTAAAAAGGAGAAATGTTTCTTTTTTTTTTGTCAAATGCTTTTATTAGCATTATCTAACATGCCTGCTTGTTTTGTACTAATCTCTCAGTAGAAAATAGTTTAATATAACAGATATTTTATAATAAAGCAGACATTTTTTTCTCATTGCTTGTATTTGCCATCAGTTACCTTCACAAATGGCATTATGAAGAAAAAAGCATTTGTTGGCTTTGCAGCATGCAGAGGTTAGCATAGCAGAATTTGAATGACAGGTTTCTATTGACTTCTCATATCCCATGTCATACCCTTTGTTTTACAAAGAGCATTCACAGGTGTACCCCTCTGCATGAACTTTGGTTAATGCATTATTAAAGCATATACTGGTTTAAGGGATAAATTAGACCTGGTAGTAATTACAGGCTTTTGTAAGGTTGTTGAGAATTAAGGCATTAGTGGGAATAGCGTAAACAGAGGATAAGGTACTAACAAGTGCTATTTTACATCTTCCTATTTTTCTAGAAAAAATCCAATGTATCATTCTGAAATTCTGTGTAATTGAGACATGTGACCCAAAATTGTCCTTAAAAGATTGTTACAGTGGATTTATTTTTATCATTGTAAAGATCATAGAACAAAATCCAAGATTTTACACACAATATATCATTTATATATAGATAGATATATAGTGTGTATATTTATATCCATATACATATATTTCACCCAGGACTGCAGCACAGGCTGGGATCTATCCATCTGGGGAGCAGCTCTGTGGACAGGGACCTGGGGGTCCTGGTGGGCAGCAAGCTCACTGTGAGCTCACAGTGTGCTGCCCCTGCACATAAAGCCAGCAGGGTGCTGGGCTCACCAGCGACCAGCAGAGATTAACAAGCCATTGTCCCGCTCTGCTCAGGGCTTGTCAGGCCACACCTGGGATGCTGTGTTCACTTTTGCTCCCACTGTACAAGAAGACGTGGACGGGCTGGAGGGGTCCAGAGAAAGGCCACAAAGATGATCAGTGACTGGGAAGTTTCCTTGTGAGAAAAGACTGAGAGAACTGGGCTTGTTCAGCCTAGGGAAGGGGAGACCTTGTCACCATGCTCCAGGACTGAAAGGGTGGCTACAAAGAAAATGGAGACTCCCGTTTTTTACAAGGAGTCACATGGAAAAATTAGGGGGTATAGGGTACAAGTCACTTCTGGGTAGATTCCAAATGGACACACAGAGAAATTGTTTCACAAAGAAAAGCATCAGCCACTGGAAAAATCTCCCCAGGGAGGTGGAGGATTCCCTGGTATTGGATGCTTTTAAGATTTGGCTGGACAGGATGCTGGACCATTTAGTTAGGCTGTGCTTTTGCCAAGAAAGGTTGGACCAGAAAATTCTTGAGGGTCCTTCCCACCTGGAATTCTATGACTATGGTTTTGTGATATATAAAAAGAAGTTTTAAGTCTAATGGCACCTGTTATGATAATGCTTTGTTGCCTAATGTAGTCTTAATTCTACAGAGAAACAAGACGTTAGATAATTGATTTCACCTTATATTAGAAGCAAAACAAATATTTCAGTTCTATATTATTGAAAAAAACTTACATTAAAGCAAATATATTGCTTTCTCAGTTGATGGAGAAAGATTTCAAAATATAGCTACATTCTAATTTAACTGAGAAAAGGTGGAAAATATATTTTTGATTTGCATTTTTTATTCTAAGGAAATTTTCTTTTTTTATATGCAGTTAATTTTCAGTATGTAAAAGTCATACAAATGAAGCAGAGATGCAAGTGAGGTACACTGAGACAACAGTTATTATTCAGATGTGTTCCTTGTGGGTCATTTCCTTAGGTAGCATTATATTCAGTAATCCAGTGTAATCCAGGACCTAGCAAATATTTATTTTGACTTTTTTTCTTTGTCATATATATCAGATAAAATAGCAAATGGCTATATTTTTAAACAGAGAGGAGAAATGTATCAACAAGACATAGAGACACAGGTCAGCCCTGAAGAGGCTCAGCGTAAAGGCAGATGGGAACTGACAAAGTGACCATTGACTGCCAAAAGATACATTACCTGCCACAGACAAGTGACTTCAAAACGAGCATCTCAAGAATTTATAGATTTCAAAGCTCATTTCAGGGTTGGTTGCAATACCTATTTTCTACATCTGAAAAATGCTCATTAATTTAAGCATAATTCTTGTTACAATATATTTTTTCTATATGCAGAATTCCTGAATAGGGGATTCATAGAGAGGTGTAGGGAAACCATAACAGGAGTCGACAAACAGAAAAGCGCCTCTGTTGCAGAAGAGGTGGGGTGGGATGTAAGTTGTCTGTTAAGACATAGAACTATGAATTTTACAGATGTGGTGAATTGAGACTGTTTGTGCAGTTTCCTCCATCTCAGTTTATACCATAAGGCTGCATTTTTTGTCTATGTCAAATACAGGTAAATGCTGTAATCTCTGTGTTACAATGTCTGGCAGTAGAAGTTACTCTTTTAGTATCTCACACTTAGTTTACTTAAGAGTTAGTTGCAGACCTGTGTGATAAAATCTGAAAAAAACTTTTTCAGGTTTTTCCAGACAGTCCTAAAAAACCTTTAATAATGATTCCAAACAATTTGGTTTTCTCTCACACAGCAAAGCTGCTAATTAAATTATATACATATATATTAAATTAAGACACATACATGCATCTGTGATTATTTTTATTGTTTGTATGCACATCTGTCAGTTATTTTAGACATACATTATGTATATTCTTTGGAAAGTGATTTTAAAATGTCTACTTCCCTTCATGGCTTCTCAGGCCTTTCAAGCATTATTTACTTTACTGCAGCCTAACGAATAATATAATAGATGCTGCTTGTTATTACTCATATCAGTTGAAGTATACAGTTTTGTTTTAATGGAGCAGTAATACATATGATGAAAGTTGCTAATGTAACGTAATAAAATACAGCTTACAAAAAATTTTCTGACAAGAATGTATAAAATGTGTGTTGAATAGCAATATATTCCCTCTGCTTTCTTGAATTGTGCAGCAGTAATAGGGATTAAATATGAATTATTCACAGTATTCACTTTTCTCTGTCTCCAGCAAGCAATAAACCATCTGTACATCATAATCCAAGTGTAGAGGTAATACTTGAAGTCTGAGGTCTCACTTGCTATTAAATCTCTTTTACCTTAACAAACCATGATTTATCATGTATGCAACATTTAAAATTTTTGTTTATTTTTGTTCTGTTTCTTTGTTGTTTATTTTTTGATTGTTTCTTCAGAAACCATTTCTGTCTTCCATCTCTCCAGGGTCAAGAGAACAGTGAAGCAATGATGGGGTGATTGACTTTTCTACAGAACTGCTGACACTGCAGCAGCAAGAGCTTTGTGTAGTTTAAAGTTCTTTTTTCTTTTTTCTTTCCCCATGAAAATGGCATATGTAATTTTTTTAAACCTTTTTATTGCACATCGTTTCCTACAAAGTATAGAACACTTTTGTGTGTGTGAGCTGGTGGCTGGGGCTGTGAAGAAAAGAATATGTGTTTGTAAAGTAGCATTTTTCCAGCTGTAGCTTACCTAGAACACAGCACAAAGTAACAGGCTAGTGTTCAAATTTTTAAAACAAGATTACTGAATAATTTCAGCAGAACATTCTGGTACTTCACATTTCTGGAGGAAAAGAAAAGTTTTTACTGTATATTATACAATTAGTACTGAGTTCCTGCCAGGAGACATGCCCATCAATGACTACTGTTCCCTTTTTTATGTTAATCATAGAATCACAGAATAAAATGCAGAATGATTTGGGTTGGAAGAAACATAAAAGACCACCTAGTCCCAAGCCTCTGCAGTGGGCAGGGACATCTTCCACAAGACCAGGTTGTTCAAAGCCCCATCCAAACTGAGCTTGAATACCACAAGGGGTAGTGCACACACAGCCTCCCTGGGCAACTTGTTCCAGTGCCTCAACACTCTCTTGAGGAAAGAATTTAATACCTAATTTCCTAATATCTAATCTAGAGCTCCCCTATTTCAGTTCAAAACCGTTGCACCTTATCCTGTCCCTCTTTCCTGGATAAAAATTCCCTCTTCCTCCTTTTTATAAGTCCTTTTCCTTCTTCCCTTGAAGTGCTGGAGGCTGCACTGAGTCTGCCCAAAGCCTTCTCCCAGCTGAACAACCCCAGCTCTCTCAGACTGTCTTTGTAGGAGAGGTGCTCCAACGTTCTGATCATCTTTGTGGCCCTTCTTTAAATCAGATTTTCCTAAGGTTTTTCACCTATTAATGTATTAGGAAGAGGACAATTTGTAGTACAGGGCTAAAATGTGATTCATCATACATTACATAGCTGTTTAAGGAAAGAAATCAAGTTACGACCTGATCACCTTAATGCTGACAAATAATAGTTTCTGCCAACATGAAAAGAGAATACAATGGAAAGAAAGACAATTTATGTGTGCAATACAGGTTCAAACTCATGTTTGAAGTATTTGGGGTTTTTTTCCCTCATGTGGATAAAAGGTAAAATACCTATTCCCAAAATTTTAGCTTCCCAAATCAAAATCATAAGCTTTCTAATTTTGTTGGCAAGCCTAAATACTAAAAAGATTTAACAGAAGTTGTATTAAATACAAAGTCAAATAAGGAGTCTTACTAGCAAGCTAATTATTCACCAATTAGGACATATATAGATCATATTAATTACAGGTTTTAGGTTAATACTAAATGATGGCCACCAAAAAAAGATTTTTTTCCCCCTCCAAAGCCATGGAAGTCCCACCTAAAAAATTCTATTTCATATTTAAGGAACTGTTATTTCTTGGAGGAAAAAAATAGATTAATTTAAAAAAGAAAAACAGTGCTTGAATGTGTACTGTAATATTCATCATCAGTTATTTAAAGCTTTTTTTAAAATGTAGTTAAGTCAGCATAGTAAAATGCATGTGAGACTCACCATAGTGAAAAAGATAAAATGTATCTGTGCTCAATGTCTTTTTCCTCTTGGAGCTAGATCTCCTTTTTCATCTGACACTGGCTTTAGTATATCTTTGAAAAACATATAGGTGTTGCTTCTTTGCCTCTTCCATACTTTTGAAACTGAGCCTGTATAAGTGTCAGCAGTGGTTTGATGCATTCGTATGTAGTACTCTACTATCAAAAGTATTAGAAAGTGAGGACTTAGAAGATGGGAGCTGGGATATGGTTCCAAAACAAACAATTTTACAACTAAACAGGTGATAACATTAATTCAATTACTCATTGCAAAACAAATTTTTATTCTTAAATTCTTTAAATTTTGAGAGTGAAGACAATTGCTGCCCTTTATTTTCTGCCATCTAAACATATATTACACATACAGAGTGCATTAAGCAATTTTATATTAGTACTTCTGCATCTTCTGTTATGTTGAAAAGATAAGTCTGGTTTGTTTTAAATGATATATGTTGAATTGACATGATTATGTATGAAAGCCCTGCTGATCAGCATTCCTAAATACTGAATATACAATAATTATTGCAACTGTCCTTGGTCAGACATCAGTCACTTCTCTTTGCTTGTATTCTGACTGCACACTAATAATTAAATTACAGCTGTTACAAAATTTTAAGCTGGACTCCACAATGAGAAGGAAATCCAGTTGTCAAAATCTGTCCCCTTTTGATTTGTTGCTGTACATCCTTATTGTGGGATTTTCTATAATTTCTATGTAACTGTGATAGATAACATTTTATTTAGTCCATAACCTATGTGCTATGAAGACATTTTGATGCTTGTTTGTTTTAGAGAAGAAAAACATATTTTATATGCTAGCTGTCAAATTGAAGGGGACTGAAAAACCTTTATAAAATGTAGTAATCATATTTCTGATGCATGTAATTAGGTTAAACTGTGAATCATGTTCTCTTAATGTCATCTGGTAATTACCTGCTTGCCTTAACTGAGCCTTGTGATTACTGACTGTATGATCACAGTCTGGTTTAGGATCACTCTGTGCTAGACAGGGATGTAGTGATCGTGGGACAGATAGAACATCAGAAATGTTCAAGCATTTGAGGGGAATTCTGCAGTCCATTATTTCTGAATTTCCACAGTGGAAATTCAGCACTGTCTCGCCTGTCATCCAGTCACACACAAAAAATTTCTCTTGTAAAACAAATTTGGTAGACAAGTGTTCTCATAATCTTGCAGTTTCCGATATTACTTTGAGACTTTCCTCGGTTTTCATACTGTTTGTGTTCACAAGAGTACGTGCTGACATTATTAGGGGCCTTGGATTTTGACAGTTATGTTTTTCCCACTCCAGTCTAAAGTATACTCCTGCTGGAATCCCAGATTATTCTTGTATTCATATTTGCATTTGAGTGAAAACTATGTATTCTCACCGCCATTCAACTCAATGAATTCATTAAGAATGCTAACTAGCCAGTGGCTAAGTGAAGCCCATATAATGAGACTGACTCTGATAATAAAGCAGTTTGAAGAGAAGTTTTGAAAATAGGCCCAATTATAACCAGGCAGGGAATAGCATACTTTAAACCTTCTTTTCTGTCTACAAACCTCATTTATATGTTTCTCTCTTTCAGAAAACAAGATAATTAAAAAAATAATCTTTTGTTTATCTTCCACACCCCCAACACACACACATATGCACTGGTGGATTGTTTTTGGAGAATCATGAAACAAAAGCCAAATGGCAATGAAATGAGAATAATAGATGCCTATATTACACTGCCCGTTTATCTTTGTTGCTAAGATGGGCTGCTTCTCTTGGCTTCTGAAGTAGAGTATGCATATTAAAGTCATAAATAATAAAATGGTGATAATTTTAATGTAAATTATTAGAAATTTTTCACCAAAAACTCCCCCTCATTCCTTGTTTTATTGTACTTGAGATAATTCCTAAATTAATGAGACAAATCGGAGACAGAATGGCTGGAAAGTGGCCCAGAAGAAAAGGGTGCTGGCTGGAAAGTGGCCCAGCACCTGGGGGTGCTGGTTGACAGTAGCTGAACATGAGCCAGTGTGTGCCCAGGTAGCCAGGAAGGCCAATGGCATCCTGGCCTGTATCAAGAATAACGTGGCCAGCAGAACCAGGGAAGTGATTTTCCCCACTACCTGGCATTGGTGAGGCCTCAAATCCTGTGCTCAGTTCTGGGCCCCTCATTTCAAGAAGGACATTGAGGGGCTGGAGCAAGTCCAGGGAAGGGCAGGGGAGCTGGGGCAGGGTCTGGAGCACGAGGGCTGTGAGGAGCAGCTGAGGGAGCTGGGGGGTTTAGCCTGAAGAAAAGGAGGCTCAGGGGAGACTTTATCACTCTCTGCAACTACCTGAAAGGAGGCTCTAGCCATGTGGAGGTTGGCAACCAGCAATGGGACAGGAGGAAATGTCTTCAAGCAGTGCCAGGGGAGGTTCCAGTCAGATATTAGGAAGAAAATTTTTACTGAAATACATAACATCCCCAAATTCTCTGGGCAATTTGTTCCTCTGCACAATAAACAGTTTCTTCCTAGTATCTAGACTACATCTACTCTCAGTTTGAAGCTGTTCTGTCTTGTCCTGTCACTACATGCCCTTGTATATAGTTTCTCTCCACTCTCCTTGTAGGTTCCGCTTAGATACTGAAACGATGAAATTAGGCCACCTCAAAACCTCCAGTCTGAACAAACTCAATTGTCTCAGGTTTTCCTCATATGATCCCTCTGATCATCTTGGTGGCCCGCCTCTGGACTCACTCTGACATGTCCGTGTCCTTCTTGTGCTGTAGAGCCCAGAGCTGGATGCTGTGCTTCGAGGGGGGCCTCGCCATAGCAGAGCAGAGGGGCAGAATCCCCTCCCTTGCCCTGCTGCCCACACTGCTTTGGTACAGCCCAGGATACAACTGGCTTTCTGGGCTGTGAGCACACACTGCCAGGGCATGCTCAGCCTCTCATCAACCATCACCCCCAGATCCTTCTTGGTAGGGCTACTCTCAGCTGTTGGTGCCCCAGCCTGGATTGATATCAGGGCTGACCAACCCCAGGTGCAACACATTGCACTTGGGCTTGTTAAAACTTCATGAGATTCTGATTCCTCTTGATGACATTACGTCCTTCAGGTGTGTCAACAGCAGGACTCAGCTTGGTGTCACCTGCAAATTTGTTGAGGGTACACTCTATCCCCTAATCTCATTAGTGATTATCCTTTACTATACTTAAAAGTTGTAACAGTTTGGTGTTTTGAGAGCATTCTTCTGAAGGAAAAATGAGACAAGACCATTGCTTTGTTCATAGGGATGAAGTAATAAAGTAGGGATTCCCAAAAGAACTATGCAGGGACCATATGTTCCCAGATTCAAGGTAAAGAGGACCAACATCCTTTGTCTCACAATTTATAAATTTTCTATCATAAAATTGATTAAAGTTTCCTATTAAAAATACAGGGTTTATCTTTGCATTTAGGCTGCTATATGTGAGAAAATTATTCAGATATTCCTTTGTGACAATGAATGAAACATTTGTATACCTTTTTGAAATTCTGCATTTTTTTCACTAAAGGGAAGATGGTTGCCCAATATTTAATGGCAGAAATTACAAAAACTATTTGTCTTATGATGGAGAGCAAATACTATGGTACAAATACATTGTTAGTAGCATAATTTCAAGTATCAAAGAGGAAGAGTTATTGGTGTTTTACAGAAAGCAAATGATTTTAAAAGAAAATTGCTTTCTAAGGTAAATATTCCTTTTTTTAATGACAGAAGTGTTAACTAGAGAGAACAGTAATATTAAACAAAATTATGTTTCTAATAAAGTCCAAGGCATTTGAGTAACCTGGTTTAGTGGAAGATTCCC
This sequence comes from Ammospiza caudacuta, assembly GCF_027887145.1. Classification (NCBI taxonomy): domain Eukaryota; kingdom Metazoa; phylum Chordata; class Aves; order Passeriformes; family Passerellidae; genus Ammospiza; species Ammospiza caudacuta. Next base: position 90,040,983 of record NC_080595.1, on the reverse strand, counting down.
TGCCCATGACGGGTTTGGAACTGGATGATCTTTAATATTTCTTTTAACCCAAATCATTCTGTGATTCTATGAGTACTTTGGAGAATTAATTTCACAGGGTTTTAGTTAGAGAACAATTATTGCATGCTGTCACATGTCTGAGACAAACCTGTGCAGCCAAGTTAGAAAGTATCCAGGGCAGTAGTAAAGCAACCATCCTTTCACACAGTGAAACCAGAATTTCACAACCGCTGTAGAGAAATAAAGATTTTAATTAATACTTCTCACATTTGGTTTTCTATGTTATGTCTTTCAAAATCGTAATACCTGCCAACAAATGATGTAGTACATTAATTAGATTGCTACATTTTGTCCAAAATTATGAACTGAAGTTGTGGTATTATTGTGCATATATCAAAAATCATACCTATCACTTTTGTGTCGCACATCATTTTATTTAATATTTGTAATAGGAAAGAGTTGTTTACAATATTATACCTTCTTATCTTATCTTGAAAGAGGTAAAGTACTGAAAAAGGTGTTCTAAAAAAATTCAAAGTAACCTTGAAGTTTCAAACAGTGTCACTGAATAAGCTTAACATCGCTCTGTACAGCAAAAGAATATGTTGCTTGGTTAAACCTTAGAGTGTGCAGTCCTTCAATAAATGTTCCACAGCAGACTGAATGTGAGGCTCTGAGAAGCATGACATTTAACAAGAAAAATCTCTCTCAGACATAGCTTCATCTTTTTTTCCTTTAGAAATCATTGGAAATATATGGAGAAAAGGCTCCCTTTCCTTATAAAGATAAAACACCAGGCCATTAAAACACCAAGCCATCAAAATTTCCTTTGTGAGCTGCAACCATGAAAGAACAAATTGAGCATAACAAGTAAACACAAGGTTCATGAATAAGATTTTTGTTTGTTTGTTTGTTTCTTTTTAATGTTTTAGGGCCTTTAGCCAAATATTCTAATATCATGCTGTGTGAAAAAGATGTTGGTTTCTCTGCTTGCTGTAAGATGTTCCAAGTTTGGAAGGAACTGCCACTCTGAAAAAAAATGATGAAAGAATACATTACCATGAATAACTCAACACTCTCTAGTTAGGGAAGAAAAGCAAGTTATTTACATATAAAATGAAAAAAATCATACTCCATCCGTGAATCAGTATCTAATATCAGATTGAAAAGGGGCCAGTTTTGGGCTGGTGCATGGGACGTTTGCATGTGAATTCCTAACTTATAATTAAGTCAATCTCAGCACTCAGTCTACAGTGACCTAGCCTTGATGACAGTGAATGGAAACAAATGGATGCAATTGTCTAGCAAACTGAATTTCAATCTTGATAACAGGTAAGCATCTTATTAACAAGGAATAAGATTTTCAGTGCTATTTTAGAAGAGGTGTAAATAAGACCTTGCAACACGAGCAGAAACTATGGCTTAAAGGAGGTTTTGTGATAGTGGATGCACAGCAGTGACTGAAGTTAGAAAGGCACAAAGTGCAGTGATAGTACCACACTTTGCCCATTGGTCACAATCTCTACAGTTTATCTGTATCCTACTATTTCTTTTCAATCCAAGGTTTCTTAACGTTTTTGTCTTCATCCACCCACAATTTCTATGGAAATTACTTTTGTATCAACCCGGGACCTGTATGCTCCCTTTTATGTTTTAACTAACTCTTTTTCCCGGTCTTATTTCAAATTTCTTACCATGATCTTTCCCCATCTGCCAAAATAATGCTTGCCTCATACGCTTACAGAAATACATAATTTCTTTTAGGAGAGAGAATCTTGTAAACATGAGTGTTATGAATCAATATTTGAGAGACATTTGGAACTGGAAAGTTAGTGCATTTGAGTGGACACAAACTAAGTCTGTGCAACTCTGCAAATTATAGGCAACTATGGTCTTTTCTTAAATTCCAAGAAGCCTAGGATTCAGTGACCAAAAAACTTCAAACAGATTCCATAGACAGAAAGAATTTTTCATGCAAAGAGTTAGAGGAGAAAAAAGGATCTTTTACAAACCAAGCTTTCAGAACCTTTCTTTATTTGAACAATTTATTCCAAGTAGGACACTTTGGAGGGAATGAGGCACGGTGAATTCCAATATACATAGATGTGGACTGTAGGGAAAGTCAAGTTTAAAGTATCCAAAACACTTAAAGGACACTTTTTTCTACTTCAAACAAAATCATAATAGAAGAATTCTATGAGACAAATAGAAAACCACAGCCCTGAACTCTGAATTCCCTTAAAAATGCTGCTTCTGAAATCCTTATTTTCAAATTGCACTTCTCATGCTCCTAAGGTGAGAAAGAGCAGAGGAACAGAAGAACAGTATGTGTTGTAGTTGTCCTAGGACTCCATTATACTACAAATCATCAATAATATACCATGCAGCGTAATATTTCAAGATTCAAGATTTTTCCTCTGGCACTACAGCAGTGTCAAATAAGAGGTATAGTTCCAATTGATTTAAGGAAATAACTTACCTAATAAAATCAACAATAATTTAATAAAATAATTTCTGCAATAATTTAACTATATTTTAATTTTTTTAAGTAAAGGACTAATTTCTAAATTTTTAATAAAGAATACAGTGATTCATTTTACAAAAGGCAGTTTTCAACTATTCAGATTATTTGGCAACTTTCTGCTACCTATTCAAGCTTACTTTTGCAATATTGTCTTGTCCTCATTTATTTATTCTTGCTGCAACCATTAATCATAGGTTCTCTCCTTCTTTTCATGAAGACCTTGCCAAAATGGAGGCTTATTAACTTCAGCATTTCAAGACACAGAGAACAGAAAGGAAGAGTTCTTTTTAATATTGGACCTTAATCATTAGTAGTGTTCCATTGTTTTCTCTTTGTGTTTTAAACCCTCTATCCTGCCACAAATGGGGAAAGGATTTTTTTCTGCACGCGGTCTGAACAAATCTTTGTAATCTGATAAGTTTGCAATAAAATTGATAAGTTCTTCTTCTCAAGAGAAATGTGTTAACACATTCTTGCCAATAAGCTTTCGTTTCCTATGCTCAGAGTTGTTGCTTGTGTGTAGGAAGATTCTGCCTAAATAGAAGTATGAATGCACTTAGCTAAAGTTTTAGCTAAAATTATTTATTTGGTTTCATGGCAATGATATTTTAGGAATCAATTTATGACTTTGAAATGACTTTTTTTAATTTACATATTTAATATAGCTAGAGGCATCTGATATCACATTGTGAAAGTGAATTATGTTGTATACTGGTACAATATTGATATGTGAAGACAGAGTGAATTATTGAATATACAAATTCAGGTTTAATTATCATAAGAAATTTACATAACAATCTTTTTCTTGATTTTTTTCAAGTGAGTAGCTGTTAAGACGAATCCCATAAAACTTCTTTGCCTGTTTTAATAGTCCTTACTGTCAGTATTTGAATGCTCAGTTGATTAGTATGAAGGTATAATAAAGTTTCTGCATTGCAGAGTTGACTTAAAGACTTCAATTGGTATGGTATCACCTCATTCAAGTTTTGTATTTGAAATCACTTGATTGGTCAGCTATTTCAGTACTTCATAAAACTGTGCTTAATTTTGAGGGAAAAAAACCCTGAAATAATAACTCCATTACCCAATTAGGGTACGATACATTACGTAATGAATGCACCTTAAAAGTCACATGTATCAGAAATTCAAATGTAAGTTGTCTGAAATATACTTTGCTGGTGTAATTTCAACTCAATCTAACTCCTCTTTTCCTCAAATAATAAAAATTTTACATTCTTTCTATCATCATTTAGTGTGATTAAGTAAAAATCTCAGTCAAACAGTCAGGTCTTGGAAGCAAACTTGGAACAAGAGATCTTTTTGTTTCTTAAAATATAATTTAATCTCCATTTTATTGTTTGGGAAAAATAGTGTTTTCATTAATAGGTGTGTTCTCTTGCTAAATGCTGAAAGATTGTCAAGTGTCTTGTAGTGGAAGGTGTAGAAATATAAAATAGTATCATTGTTTTCCTTTGGCAAAAGAGATCCCATTTCCAGAGTCTTCACATTCCTTTGGTTCTTCAGAAACATCAGATTGCTGGGTCTGCAAATCTGTATTTTCTGAGCATCTTTTAACTTTATTTATGTTTAAAGGTTTTTAGAGCCCTGGAACCATAATCCAAGGGAAGCAAGCTGCTAGCACATGTGGAGCTTTCCCAGCTCGGCAGTAAGGCAGTCTAGTATGTGCTAAATCAAGTCTTTTGTTGGCAATTGTAAAGACAGGTCCAATGAAGGCAGCTGTACTAACACTAAAGTGATGTTTATGGGCAATAAAAGACACACTTTTGACGTAACAACTCTTGGATCTTTGAACAGAGGAAATAAAGTGGAGATAGAGCGGGAAGTGTATTACCTCAGTGGATGCACACGTACAGCAGAGGCGTTGGGGCAGGTTGCAGTGTGTACTTGTGCAAAAGATGATGAAGAGACAAGTATGTCAATGGAAAATATCTTCCTGTTGCCTCAGAGAGTCATGGAAATGTTGCTCTGCCCTGCTAGTGTTGGCAGTGCCCCAATACTACCAGAATATCTAATAGCAGAGCCAGAACTTCTCTCAGATTTTCTGAGGCCTTTAGAAAAACAGGTGAATATTTGGGTCTCATGTTTCTCTTTTCTTCCACCACAACTACTTCAGCCATTTTTTGTTTCTTACAGAAAACACGGTGAGATTTGAACGAGCCCTCATACATTTTGGATGTAGACCCACTGCCTCAAGACTGGCTCTGTGTTTTCTGTAATTCCAGACAGACAAAATCATGTGATTTAGTTAATTGGATCAAGTTTATGCTGGAGTGAATTTTAGTGTTCACAATTAAATGGGGTTTTTGTGAGTGCATAACTTACCTTTCTTTTAGTAGACAAAAATAACCATTCACCTAAATTGGATAAACACCACCAGATGTAAAGAGGGTGGCAGAGCTAATAAAAAGGGGTTTGTGAATTCAATAACCATACTGATAGAGTTGCCTTTAATTGGAATGATAAGCATCTCCACAATGATTTTACTAGATGATCATTTCCTGAATGAGTTAGGAAACAAGGCAGCTTACATCCTTGGCTTAAAAATTTTTAGTGAAATCCTTGCGTAAGGTAAATAATGAAGTATATTACATTTAAGCTTTAGCATTTAAATTTTAGCATGCAAAATTGCATGCGAGAAAACAAAGTGCATTTGTTGAATAAAGCAGATCCCTCCTTCCCATCTTCATCCTTTTTACCTTAATCTTGACCATGACTTCCTTCTGCTTTTTGGTCTTCCTACTGTAATTGTTTTCTTTTATTCTTATATGTAAATTTCTCTTTAAGTACCATGAGTCTAAGCTAAAGCCTAAAGTATATAGTAAGAATTTGTCTCATTTACACTTGGCTTCCTCTTCCTTGGGGCAAATTTACAGCTTCTCTGATTCTATCTTGCTCCCTTGACCACCTCAAAGTGGGACACAAAAGAAGTAGATTGATTGTATCGGGCCTTATCTGCCCAGAGAAATTAAGATAGGGTAAATTCAGGGGTGGTTTTAGAGCATTCACTAACTAGATGTTGAGAACACTCAGATTGCTCACAGGAGATTGAATTATTTCACTGGACCTTAAGCACTGGCAGCATCACACCCCCATATGACAGGGAGAGTCCAATCTGCTTTATACAGCTTTCAATTAGGGTGTGCTCAGTGTGGCATTTTGTGTTACTAAAAAGCTTCCTGCTGGTTCAGAGTGTGAGCAGACTACAGCTTTTAGCTTTCTGCAAAATACCTCCGTAGGTGTAACTAGAGAGCACCCTTAGGCAAAGGAACTTACTCTATTTTAATTTTTAAAAAAAAAGTAACCAGCATTTAGTTTGCAGTAAAAGTGATAAATCAGTGAAAAATAGCTAGTGTCCTTAATTTTATTGTGCATTAACATTTACTGGCAGGTAGATAGGTTTTCAGCACACAGTTTCAGAGTGTGGTTCAGTTGATAAATATCCTTGCTTAGACTGGAGAAATTGGCCCTGATGCTGCTCTCCACCCAGTTCCCATGGGAATACTTAGCCACGCTGCCTTGCACCAGCACAGTGGTGCATTTAACAAACCTGTGTAATTTGCTACACTGTCAAAAACCTCTTAGTGGTTCTTCTGTCTTTATTTAAATACTTAAACAAATTTATAATGACTGAACAGAATGCCAGTTACCAGTGTAAGGTTGGAAGCGGCAAATGTTGTGGTAATTTGAAATTAGAGATTTGTGGAGCATTCTAGCTGGCTTATTCATCTTGTTATCCATATCCTCAGTATTCAGTAATATCAATTTATGTGTTTAGTATAAATTCAGAGAAAGTAGCATTAGGACAAGAAATAGAAGTATCATAAATTTTTTGACAAACAGATTTTTTTTGGAAAATACTGAAAGTCATATTACTTGGAGTAATAAATTAACTTCACAAAAAAAAAAAAACAAACAACAACCTACACATTGAGCACATTGTGGTTCCATGAATGTTTAGGACAACCTGAGAAATGTCATATTTCAATTTTCACACATCTCTTATCCAATGAAATTAGTGAGTAAATGAGTAAATTGGTACTGGAAATCTGATTCCCATCAATAAGCTCATTAAGTGGTCGGAAAAAGAAGATGTTCCTTTTTAATTGTTTTTTTTTTTAGCTTGTGAAATTGACAGCTTTAAGAAAATAGGTAGAATTTGTGTTGTTTAGAAAAAAACCCTTGGAAACAAGAATGCTGATAAGAAGCAGTAGCCAGAAGAGGCAGAAAAAAAAGCAAAAAGCTTTCATAACCAGGATATACTTTCCATGCAAGCCTTCTTCCCAACATAATGGTAATAAAAATAAAAATAATAATAATAATAAAAAAGGCCTCCTTGTTTTAGAAGAAAATTTTGCATTTTCATGTAAGTTTTTATGAACTCATATATAAAAATGTAATGTTATTTGTGAACAGGATGATCAAATCTAATACTCCAAGTACATTACCTTGAAGTTAAAGCATCTCACTATAGTGGGAGATGGAGAAGTACTTAAGCTGTGCCTGATAGTTCAGAAGGCAAGGCTTTCTCCATTACCTTTAAGTCACAGTTCCAAATAATTATTCTTTTTGTGAAGGGACTTGTCAGAGTTCTCTCAGATCCAGTGCTGTGAAGTGCATTGAACAGAAATGAATTGCAAACCATCTTTACATTCTCATTTGCTGATATATTACGTGGAAAATTTTTTTCTCCATTCCCTTCATGTATGGAAAAGGAGTAAAAGAATACCTTCTTTCTTCTGCATTTAGTTTTGTTTCAAATCTTCAAAGTGTAACCAAAAACTGTTTGAAGTAAATGCTAATGTCTACCTCTTTAAGACAGATAGATCCCCTTAGCTTTGGTTTTCCTTACTGCCAATATAGAAGATGTTGTCAGGTCTCCCTGATGTTTTATTTGCAGTTTCACACACCTAATGGCCTTTGTTATTTCACAATCACATTGAAGTGAAGCCGAACTGGTATCTTTCATGTCTGACAGTGGTTTTTTTTGCTTGACAGATGTAATTTTTTTACAAGTCCAGTCTTCCATTTAGTTTATCAGTCTTTCCTCACAACATTAACTTCCATAAAACATCATCATAGACAGGAAAAATATCTGAGAAGTCGTGTATGTCTCAGCATTCTTCTGTATTGTACTTTAGAGGGATTCATAAGGTAGGGTTTTTTAATCTGGTATTCATTTACTTTTGCATTGAACTTTTGCAACTATTCTGGTTTAAATGCAGTTGATGTGGACAGTCATAGTTAACACGAGATTTATAGGACTGACCTCCAGCAGTCTTCTCTTCCACATCATGAAAAAATATCAATGTAATAGTCTATTTTTGGGTCACTGGACTTTGGAAGATGAACTTGAAGAAAATGATTTGCAGCTGAATGTCTTTAAAGTTCAAAGACACCTGAAAGCTTACCACTTTTGTTAGCTGCTAAGAATAGCTGAAAGGAGGTGAAAAAATGGCTGAAAGGAGAGGAGTAGGCAAAGACAGCAACTAAGAACCAGGGAATCTGAGGTTTATTTCTGAATCCTTCTCTAAAATATTTTGTGACTTGAGACATACCATTAACATTTTTTTTTGTTTGCATTTTCAATATCAAATACGTGGTCAAGATAATTTTTGGTTTTAAAAATTTAAATAACTTTTTGTGAAATATCTTCTAGAATTGAAAGATATATATATATATAGCCTAGGTTTAATTTTGTCTTCTCCATGTATTTATACAGTGGCAGTGTAGCACAAGTCCATAAAGGCTTTACATGGGCAAGGATGACTTTGAAAATCTGATGCACATTCACAGTTAAATTGTGTGTAGTCTCTAACACAGAAAGTGAGAGTGAGAAAGTGTCAGCAGCAAAACAGCAGCATCCAGAGAAATCTAAAATATCACCAAAGTTCCTCTAAATATTTTTTTCCCTTCATTGTTTTTTCCTCTGCAATTCTCCCAAGGGTATACACAGAAGTTAATTCTTATGGAAAGAGAAAATTTGTGGAACACAAAATAGTGATTGCTTTTTTAAAACAAAGATATTTTCTAAAATATGGCTTTTTGTTACTGTTGTTTAATCTACACAACTCTGAAGAGCCAGTCTGGAAATCATCCAGGAGTATCTGCCCTGGAGTGGAATATTCCCATGTTAGCTTAAGGAAACAGAAACCTATTTAAAGATATCAGTGTCATAATCCATAAAATCATTTGTAAGATTTGAAAGTAATAAGTTTTGATTTAAACCATCAATATATCCTGTTTTATGACTATACTGAATACCTCTATTGAGAAGGGATTTTATAGAAAATTTTGGACTTTTTATTTTTTGGGAAAAAATTCTCCTATCACCTGTAGACATCAGGTGCTGTTCAGTGAATTCACACACATTTTGAGAGGAATTGTAAATGTCATTATAGCTTCTGGACATGATTTTGGATTTTGACAGAGAATAAGAGAAAAATGTTGGAAATGTTGAAAAATTTTTGTTGTAATAATATCATGTATACTAAACTAATATGATAAAATATTATGTACTTAGGTATCCTTTATTTTCTTTGCAACAAAATAATATGGATTCAATGTATCTTAGATGTATATATTAAATATATGAGAAACTGCCCTTTGAAATTGCCCTCTGATTAAAGAGACAATGTCAATTCAATTAAAATTTAATTTAAATCTCATGTTTAGAGCAGTGTGGCATCCCAAGACAGAGATTTCTTGTACTTGTAAAGTGTTTAGTGATCCGGTGATTCTATGATATGGTTGTTTTCTACCAAGATAAAATATGAAGAGAAAGAACACCTTTTTCAGATAATTCATAAGTGTGTATGTATTGGATCAGAAGGTGATCTAAGAGGACAATACTGAGTTTCTATATTATCTGGCTTCAATGGGAATTTAGGTTTTGTTACTTTTTCCTCAGTTTTAGTCCTTTTACATCTAAAGTAAAAAAAAAAAAAAATAAAAGCCCAACCAATCCTACAAACATATTTTTACAAATATTTCTTTCCACAAATTAAAAAAAAAGTTCTACAGGTCTCTAAAGAATTTATTACACTAAAATTAGCTCTCAGCTCATGAGTTTAGGTTTCCAGTGTGGGAAGCAATGTTAGATCATTGCCTATTTGTAATCTTGCTCTTTCCCAAAATAAAATGTATGTGATTTATGCATTTATCTCGAGGTTTAGTAGGAACTGTGAGAGCTGATTTATGTGTTTGGACAGAGCTGCACAGCAGCTTCTTTTTCTGATATGTGAGCCAGAGGAAAGGTTTCATCTGTGTGTGCTGGAATATAACCAAGGGTTGTATCGCCTGGTAAACATAGCAGGACAGTCTGATACCTCTTTCCTTTCCCCAAACTTCCTCCACTTTGTCCAGTGCACTGGGAAGCTCTGACTGCATGTGAATGAAGGTTTCTCACAGGATGGATGAGGGTTCCATTTTTTCCTACATGGTAGTGACAATGAGATTCTGGTGATGGGGGTAAAGGCACCATTTTGCCACAAATTTGTTTGTATCACTATGTTAACAGAGGCCATGTCTGTCCTTGTCTTGTAGAATCAGACCTGAAGAAGAGATGACTCTGTCAAGCGGGAGGGTTTAGGGGCTTGTCTTTGTTTTTGTTTGTCCTTCCAACTGTAAACTTGAATTTAAGTGCAAGATTGTTCTAGAAGGTCATGGGAAAATTTTTACTTTCAAACTTGTTTTGACTAAAGCAAAATACCTCTACACTATAAGATATATTCCTATTTCAACTGAGGAACTTTTTTTAAAATTGTATTTTTCTCAATAAATAGTTATACTGTTCATTTTATTCTTTATGGAAATTGTATACTTCATTAATCACTGTCCAGAATTCTCAGTGATGATGACAAGTGTTACCCAATTTTTAAGAAGCCCATGTCGTCTGCACTAAAATTTACTAATAGCAAGCTGTATTAACAGAGATGTTATTCCTTCTGCTGCCTATATCTGTGAACTGACTACTTTGCAAATGGTTGCAGTCTTTAGTGCTACTCTAGAATCAATGAATTGAGATGAAGAAGTGTTTTTGTTTTGATGATGAGTGCAAAGAAGAGAGGAAATCCAGCACAGACAATACAGCATTGATTCAGAGATAGTATTCATTGCATTGCAGTTAATTTGTAATTGTTATGACTCATTTTGTATATTAGACTGAGTTGATGAATGTGCTTTAGAATCAGTTAATGAGTAGTGAATGTGGTATTTAGTAGCACTGTTCACTGTATAGCTGGCAGAAATGTCACAATTCTGTCACAGTAATCAGAATTCATGTGTGACCTGGATAATCTTATCTAGTGTCAAAATTCCTTGGGACAAGCACTTTGTATGCAGAGCTTTCTCTTATATCTTCACTGGATCAATTTTTAGAGAAGCAAAGTAACAACGTGCTCAGGGTGTCAGGTCTCCCAGGCACTGCAGTTCATGTTTAGTTTAAGCCTTCAAGATTGAGTGGCTTTCCAGTTGCAGAATTCTAGGTTTGAGTAACTGCATGTTGAATCAAGGGCTCTACACTTGCACAAAGGGAACAGTGCTAGTAACACTCGGCCAGGTGACCTGGTGTTTTTAGGGAGAGTGTTTTTTCCTGAATTCCAGCAGCAACAATTTTCTATTTAGGTGACCAGATCCTAGGAATTTGAAATCAGAATTAAAAAAATCTTTTTTAGGTAAAAAAAGAACCACCTTCTTTTATGGATGTACTTTGAACTTACGTAAAAAATCAAATTTTTAAATTCAACTCCATTTCCAAAACATGATCTGACTTAGTCAAAAGAGCAATCCACAAATTTATTCACTGATAAGAGTGAATTCTGTAGTTTAACATCTTCAACCAAACCTTTTTTTCTGATCTGTGGCAATGAATGCTGCTTGTTTCTAACAGGTGGCCAGCCTAGCTGAATTTGTATTTACTTGTTTTTGAAATTTTCCAATAGAGAGTTTTTTTAGGAATTTTATTGCTCAGTTTTAGCTAGATCAGAATACTCAGCTTTTCTTTGATCACGAATTTGCTTCTGTGATTATGTCAGTAGTCTACAGTGGTAGAAGTAAAAACATTCATGGAGGTCCTTACTTAAATCAAGAATAGGCTAGTATGGACATCATAACTTTAAAATTGGACATAGTAACTTTAAAATATTAGGCTTCATTAAAAACATTCATATTTACTTAACAGCAGTGTGGAATTGAGCACCTCTCCATAGAAATTGTTTTGCTTTTTAAAAAAAGACTTTCTTATGTACAAGTGATTTGGGAAAACCAGTGATTTTATACTTAATATTTTTGTAAACAATATGCTTCAGACATAGCTGCTCTCTTCTAGTTTAAACTAACAAATATCTGCAGTTCAGGTTCTCATTACATTTTTCCCTTTCTCTTGGTAATTTAACAGTCCTTAAATGGGAGTGCAAAGGTGCTTTAATCCAAATGTAACATTATATTACACCCTTAAACAAAGTCATCATGGTGTCTTTTATCACAGTAACAAGAACAGAGACTCAGTAGTGCACAGTGTTTAATTAGTTTGTTATGTACAAGTAAAAAATAAGGATATTAATACAACAATGATCATAAAAAAACCCCATATTAACATTCAGGCTCCTGCAGAGACTCCATTAACCTTGACTAAGAGTTGTCAAAGTATATGCCAAGTTCTTATCCCTTCTAGACAAGGGAACAGATTAATTTTACCCTTAGATGAAGCATCCCAGTGTTGATGTGAAAACCCAAACCACATCTCCTATGTTTCAGTGGATGGTACAGATCAGGTACGCTGCCATAGATGGACATCTAGAATATCATGGACATTGCAGTCAGCAATGGCAGGAACTGAAACTTAGCTGCTTATTGCAATGGTCCTAAAGATGCTTTCAGGGAGCACAGGGACTGCAAAAGGCTTTATGTAAACAGAGAATTTCAACTTCAGAATTTGTTATTTTATCAGAATAGGAGTTAAATTGGATGGATAGATATTAATAAACCTAGTCTTAACTAAGGACCTGAGATAGTAGGAAAAGAATTTTCTCTTCTTTAGGGTAACAACTAATAGAATTATATCTGCCTTGGCAATCATATCTAACATATGCCTTGGAATTAAGGCTAAGCCAGTGAGAGATTTGGGGTAGTAGCTGATGTTCTCTTTTAATTTTTTTTTTTTTTTTTTTTTTTTTTTTTTTTTTTTTTTTTTACTTTATAAGCTTTGTAACATAATTTCAAGAAAATGCTGTCCCACCAAAAAATTCTTGAATTATCTATTTTCTTTTTAAAGGCAATGTAGTCCTATGTACTTTGGGTAATTTCTAACAATCTACTGTTTTCAGAACAGATTTATTATTTCAAAATAGTGAAGCCTCTAAACTGTTTTCCTTATTTTTACCTAAAACAACTTTCTAAACAAACAAAACAAAAACATTAATTTTGCTGCGTCTAGTGTAAATCAAATGAAATATTAATACTTTAACTTTTTACTCAGTAGCCATGAGTTTTCTCTAATATTACTTTTAATTTCAAGCTCTTACAGATTTAAGTAAGGGTTAGATGGAAAATGTGAGTTTTTCTCATGCAAGGTGGTTTTTATAACAGGAATCTAGAAAGTAGCATTTTATTTTAAAAAGTTATAAGATACAAAGTTTTGTGTTTACAGATCTTCATACTGAATAGCTTAATTTCTGACAGAAACAAGCATATATTAGGGGGACAGATTTTGTCCTGAAATATTTTCATAAAGGCATGGTTCAATAAAAGTTATTAATTTAGGAGAGAAAAGAAACACCAGGGTGCTGTGTTTATTTGAAAGAAGTTTCCTGTAGCAGATCTTTTGTTCAAAATATTTTCAAGAGGAGACTAAATACTGTGCTGCTCACCCTACCATTGTGTCTCTTCTTTTGGCTGCTAAAGCTTCTCTCCACAAAATCTAGACATGCAAAAATTGTTCTTTAACACATATCACGCTTGCTGAAACATCAGCCACACTTGCTGAAACATCAGCCTTCTAGTCTTCTAGTTTTTCTCATCCCTCCTCAATGAGGCTTCTGCTTTTCAGAATAAACTTCAAATATTACAGCTTGTCATAAAAATGACAAATAATTTGCCTTTTTACAGACAGTTATAGGAAGTACGAGATTCTGGACATCTGCATGATGGGGTGAGAGGAAAGGATTAAATAATTTCTTATCACCTGTCAGTAACCAGTCACCTCTAGTGAAGATCACGCCTCTTTTACTCTTCAGGCACGTACTCCCCCCTTATCTGAAGTTCTCAGTGTTTACCCATCTTTCTAATCTCATTAAATGTTTTAGTGTTGTTGATTAGCCCACTTATCTCAAAAGCAGAAGCAGTGATGGACATAAGTATCAAGCTAAAAAGCTTACACTGCTTGCAAGTGTTTGCCACCTCTCATGTTTCAAATATCAGGCACTTAGACATGTCCAAAGCTTCCTAGGTTGCAGCATATAATCAGCTAATAATCAGCTTCCTAGGTTACACTGTATATTCTAAGGTCTAAGCTTTTTGTTCACAAAGTGCTTCCACTTCATCTGCCAACACACAGCAAGTAGTTATAACCAAACAGATGTTCTGTTTGGTGTTGATTTCTCACCATGATACATTAAACTTACAGCTATTCTCTGCATGCAGGTGCTGGTCATTTTTAGCTCTCTCTATATCTAATTACAGCCCTCATACATTCCTGCCTGATCTGAGTCCTGACTCTGAAACTCCAGGATTTGCACACAAGACCATTTTTGAATTGGTCTGAAACTTATGTTTCACTGTCTCTGCATATGATGATGACATACATAGCAAGTTGTATTAAAAATCAGTTTTCTTCTTGTATCTCCGTACCACTTGGATTAATCATGCTCCCACTCTAAATGCATAAGTATTTCTCTTCAGGCCAACCTTGTGTTTGACTGAAGCCATGTAAACAATCATGTGCTCCACTGAATCTTCTCTCTCAGTTTTAGTTTAGATCATTTGATAGAAGTGAATAGATTGGGTATTCAGCAGTCATAGTTTATTTATTAACAGTACCAAAATATATCCGGCTGCCAGACCATGTTAGCAGCTGCAGTCCAACTTGTCACTCTCTAAGTGAGTGTGGTTGGGTCTAGCTGAGATGGAGTTAATTTTCACCATAGCAGCTACAAAAATCCTTCCAAAGGCTTTATTTGTATTGTTTGTAATCACAGATGGATTTAGCATCTTGCTTAACTGAGCAAGCAAACAGATTTCATTTTTCTGCCCAGTTTCCTCTTCTGTGCAGTTCTTGGTGGTGAAAGCTACAGACTGATACAGTTATGCTTCTTCAAGAAGGTTTTCTGTTCAGAATTTCTTTTTCAGAGGATCCTTCTGCACATTGCTATAATCACTGTGTGAATGGAGAGAAATTCAAAGCCTTTACTTTGCTTTTGCCAACCAGCTTGTGGTTCATATTGTGAACTAAATGTCCACTAAGTCTGCTCAAGTCATGAGGCTGATCAAAGCATTCTGCTGTCTTTTAAACATCCTTTCTGGTACAATCTGTGCTTGTGGCTTGTCTCATTTTCAATACACAAATTCACAGAATGTGAACATTTCCTGGAAGAGATCTGTGCATGCTCCCTCACCAATTAAGGAACTGTGGTTTCCATCAGATTAAGATTTGTGACCACAATTTACCCCAAAGGCATTCAGATTGAGAACACTCAGTTTACTGTCAAAGAAACATGCACTCAAGGAAGAACTTCAAGGGGGGTTTATTTATATACATGAAAAAAGTCACTATACATGCCAGATTTTTGCAAAACTAGATTAAACTAATCCATTATCTTGTTTTAGCTAAACATGCTTTCCTTTTGACTTGATAGGAGATAGGATTCTTGACTTTATTGTAAAAGTTTCTGAAGTATCAGGTGCTGGGAAGGATAGTCTAGAAATAGAGAAAACGGGAAAAAATACACACTTCACTTTCCCATAAAAATACTTAAAATTGTTAATAATACTCTACGTAGTAGAGTAAAGTGGATCTTTTACAAAACAGCAAATGCTATGTTCATTTTGTGGCTTTCAGGGGTACTAAACTGGAGCCATAAAGTTCTGAAGAGCCTATTAGCATTACAGTTTATGCTGTGCATATGGATCAGACCTCTGGGAAATGCAACACACAGAGACTTTGCAGAACACGGTGTCTCCTTGCAAGCCTTACAGAAGACAAGAGGACTGATGAGTGAGGCCTGAAGGAAGCTGGTGGAGGAGCCAGCTGGGAAGGCCTGCCTTGCTGGAGGGTCCTGGGAAACCCATATGAGGTCCACTAAGGGACCTGAGTTGTGGGATCAAGGAAACCCCT
Organism: Ammospiza caudacuta; assembly: GCF_027887145.1. Lineage (NCBI taxonomy): Eukaryota > Metazoa > Chordata > Aves > Passeriformes > Passerellidae > Ammospiza > Ammospiza caudacuta. The sequence goes on along the minus strand of NC_080595.1, from coordinate 90,025,111 downwards.
GTCACGATCCACTCGTATAAGTGGGGGTCGAGATGGTTTGTTTATTGATCTCAGAGTGCAAAAAAAACCACAGAGGGGATTTCAGTATTAATCAAAACAGATGCACCTTTATTGAGTGCCCACAACAAATGCAACAGAAGGATTTAGAAAGGAGAATAAAGGATAGAGAGAGAGAAAGAGGGGGAGGGGAATAGCTGCCAATGGAGAGACTAAATCCTCATGGTCCAGCCAATGGATCCGCCTTGTCACGTCGGGGAGAATCTCAAAGTCTTGATTAACTCAGGGGTCCATTATAGTCCTCTGCCAAGGAGGGAACAGGTAAAATACAAATACAACAGGATTAGTCAATCTCAGTAGTGAGTGGGACCCATTGTTTCAGGACTGCTTTCCATGGGAAACCAGTCTTGGTCCAGCGAACACACCTGCAGGCAACACTTGGCAGACATCCCCCTTCAGTCAGGCCAGCGCCCCTGTGTCAGAATTCTAAGGGTCTCAGTCTCAGTGCTTGGGAGGGGTCTTCAGTCTCCATCTGTCACAGTGGAAGTGAGGCAAATGAGGGATTTTCCGTGGGGAAACACCAAAGTTACCCCAGAAAGTTCATTTGGCCAAGAGGTGAGAAAATTCCTGGGCTATTGCCATGAAGCAGGTGTAGGCAGATAGGGCGGGTCGCTCCTTGGCAGTTGCTGCTCGAAGCAATGTACACTGTGGAGGCAAACACACCTGCAAACAATAATTTGGCAAGCCTCCACCTCAACCAGGCCAGAACTCCAGTCAGGGTCCTCAGGGTCCCAGTCTCTGTCCTTGTGTCAGTCGTGAGGAAAATGAGGGAAACTTCATGTCTTACAACCCCACACGTCACCTGTGAAATTGCAGGGGGTGCTTGAATGCCTCTCTTCACCAGCACATTGTAACCAACAGCACTGCCATCCACCGGGAAGGAAAGAGAATTTCAGATTATTTGTTGTTGATAATAAAAAAATGATATATTCTAATATTGGAAGTTGTCATTTGGGACAATTATTCTTTTCTGTGCTTTGCTTAGGTCACTAATTTACACCGTCAGGCTGATAACTTTTAAATTAATTGTGGTACTTAATTATCCAGTATTTTATGGAATGGGAAAAGTCTGCAAACATTGCATGCACACAGCAGGTTCCCTGTAAAGAAGTAAATTTGCATTTATAAGTGTTAAAGCTTACCAGTGTTAAAACTTAGAAGTGTTTCATGTTCCTAAAAATAAGCATGTGTCAAGTAGATGCAGTCTCTTCAGTGCTGTCATTGCACATTTGTTTCTATTTATATGTGAAAAAAGACAAAATTTTGTCAGCAGTAAAATTTTTAGAAATATGTCTGTCTTTCTTCAGTTTATTTCATATTTTTGTGATTGCTCATAGTTAACAAGTTAACAGGATTTTGGAAGTTGATAATAAAATTTTCCCTTTCCTTTCCTTTCCTTTCCTTTCCTTTCCTTTCCTTTCCTTTCCTTTCCTTTCCTTTCCTTTCCTTTCCTTTCCTTTCCTTTCCTTTCCTTTCCTTTCCTTTCCTTTCCTTTCCTTTCCTTTCCTTTCCTTTCCTTTCCTTTCCTTTCCTTTCCTTTCCTTCCCTTTCCTTCCCTTCCCTTCCCTTCCCTTCCCTTCCCTTCCCTTCCCTTCCCTTCCCTTCCCTTCCCTTCCCTTCCCTTCCCTTCCCTTCCCTTCCCTTCCCTTCCCTTCCCTTCCCTTCCCTTCCCTTCCCTTCCCTTCCCTTCCCTTCCCTTCCCTTCCCTTCCCTTCCCTTCCCTTCCCTTCCCTTTTTGATGAGATTTTATTTGTTAATTTACTCCTGTAGCAGAGCTGTGGCTGAAAACAAAGCAGGGAGCCATATATCACTTAGGTTGTTGGAGGTTTTCCATTAATTTATGATGAAATAAAATAGGCTATTACTAATTCTCCTTGAACATTATATAATTTCTTTCTTTTTCTTTTTAAGTCAGCATTTACATATATTGTGGAGAAAAGAAACAAAGGTGACCCTCAGTATTGAAACTGAGTAACTTGTATGCAAATCCTGAGAAAATAATTTTACAAATGCCTTCATTTTTTATAAATTATTTTAAAAAGCTTTTAAAACAAGTGAACTGCTCCTTAATGGTGTCTTCATTAAAAAAAAAATAAATTCCAGTAAATGGTATAATAACTTTTAGATAAAGAATTGGAAATTAAAGGCATAGAATGATAGAAATTATCATAGAATATGTCTCTCCCAAACTGAAATAATTTGTTTTCTTTGAAATACCCTATTACATACTTTTAGTCAGTGATGTTCACAGCTTAAATCAATTAAATAAGCTGTCAAGTATGAAATATGTCTCTTAAAAGTCTTTTTCAGCTTGTCATGGTTAGGATATTTACTTACTTTTAAGAAAGAGACCCTTTTTGTTCTTAGCCATGAAAACAACTGGGTTTTAATGTCATTGTGCTTTATTTATAGCATAGTTTTCTGAATTCTGTGGAAAAGAAATTAACTTGTAAAAAATTATTATATCACTACTAGTGATATTGGGGATGTTACAATGAAACCTGATTAATTCTGCATGCATTGAAATTTCAGATGTGTATCTCTTTGTTGAATGACTTGAGAAATGAATTCTAAAAATATTACCTGCACATTCCTGTTTGCTGGCACCATACCCCATGGTTATCAAAAATTACTGGGAAATCTGAATGCTTGAGTATTATATCTCAGTGCACTGGAAAACTTGGCACATCTGTCAAAGCCAGTTTAAAATTGAAATTCAGTGGCAGAGTCATCAGTGGCAGAGTCAAGCATAGCTAGATAGCCATGTACATGGAATTAATTTCTTATAAGCATGGTTCCACAGGAAAAAACATGAGTAGATTAAAAAAAAATCATGAAAAGCTAGGTAGTTTTATGGGAGAAACTATGCACGTGAGATGCTCATGATCATAGGACAAAAGGCACTAGAAGTCATAGAGAAATTGATGGCTAAACCCAGCTAACTCAATGGATTTCTCATCTAGAGAATTCCTGCTTATGTTGGTGGAACAAAAATAGCATTCTGTGAATTTGGGACTATCCTGGTCTTCTAATAGTCATGCAGTCAGCCACAGTTTATGAGCACTAATCTCATGCCTTGACCCATGAGCACTCAGTAGACAGTAATTAGCATTAACTGTTGTAAGCCTGACTGCATAACTAAAGCATAAAGCATTTATTTTGCTAATATTGTGTTTTGTGTGTAACGTCTCATTTCAATCTCACTTCATTCTTCTTCACCTTGGCTCTGTGCAGGAACAATGTGTTTCATGTTCAACTTTTTTTACCATTTGTGACAAATCCTAATAAACCTAAAACATTTCTAACTGCTCATATAATGGAAGTGATCAGTCCTGTTCCATTTTTATTCTGCTACATTGAGGTAGCCTTGTATTGACCCATTAATATAAATATTTTTTAAAGTTGATTTCATAATTAGTTTCATAAATACCTTCAAGAACCTTCAAGCAAGTTAGAAATTCTTTTTCATTGGGTCCTATGGAGGAGCAACCTCTAGTTTATGTTGCCTTTCTCTCATTTCTGCCAAGATTGAAAATATAAACATTTTAATAATGTTCCACTTACTTTGATGTTTTTTCAGGTTGCTGAAGGTCTGCTTAAATATGCTTTGGAATCCTGTGCTCAGAAAAAATATTATTTGGTTTATTAATTTCAGTTTATAATTGCTTAAAAGGTTTTTCAAATGTATAATCTTACTTTATGTAGAGTGTAAATTGCAGTTATACCCATAAGATACCATTGAATTTGGTATCAAATTTTGGGAGGGTTTTTTTTCTGCACAAAGCATCACATCAGGCCATTCATCAGCCACAGCACTGGGATCCCTGTAGATCACTCAGAATTCATCTATGGTTGAGGGATAAGAGATTAAGACATGGTGTCCTCTGAAAAACATAAAATCTTTCCTTCACTTGATCTACTTTTCAAATCCAATTGTCTTCTTCTAAAACCACCCACAAAAAGAAAAAATGGGGGAGGGTGAAGAAAAAAAGTTAAATGGATTTATCAGTCATAAATGACACTTCTTTTTTTCCCAGGTGGAGAATCTCTTTTCAGTTAATATTCAGGGAAAATTTATTATCCTTAGATGAGTAAATGCACACAGACTGAACAAAAGACCTAAGTCTCTTATGCTTGATGAAAAAAAAATTTTCATGTACAGTATTAAGAAATGGCTTTGATACTGAGAAGTATTAAATACATGGGTGTTTCATTCTTTCAATACTTCCCTTGGTATATATTAGTTATGTATTGTTTGAATGTCATTTTATCTTGAGAAATTGCAAAGAAATAGTTAATATCTCTATTAAAGAAATTAATAGCTGTTGCATGAGAATTCTTCCAAAGCAGTCCCCAGTTTTACCTGGGTGTTTCACCTGGGATATGACATGACCACAGTTTATAACGGGTTCTCCTAAACTGTCTCTTAAAACAATCCAAACCTATTTTTAACTTAGTTATGAATCACTTCTCAACTGGCAATACACAAGAAAAAAATAAATAAGTTTTATGGATCAGATTATTTTCTAGTATGATTTAAGCACTACAGGCCTTCTTCTGAGGTCAAGGAGAATTATTTTGGATGAAATGACAGATTCAATATGCATATTTTTGGGTTGTCCCATGCTGGTTAATTCAATAGCTGAGCTGTTAATGAAGAACAGCTTTGAATAGAAATAAAGTAATAGGTGATTAAATTATGTATAACTCTTGCATTTTTTGTGGCTCAATTTAGAAGTTAGAATTGAACTCAGGCTTAATTAAGGAATCAAGTGAGCTTCAAACCCAAAGAGTTATTGTAAATTTAACTAGAAATCTAATAAGCACCATTTCAACCTATTAGTTTCTCTTTTTTTTGTTTGTAGTTGCTCTTACTGTTGGGTTTGATCATTGAAAATATGGAGGAAGAGAGTACGAGGAGAAATAGTAAATTTATTATTAAATTTATCTTACCACCACGGTTATTGTGATGTATACTTTGAAACTTGTGTGTTTACATATGAGATTTTTTAGTATATCAATCTCAATATTATTTGCTAAAGTTGTTAGGCATGACTACCTCTATTCTACATGGGAGGAATATTATTATAAACTGATATCAGAACCACACATACAATCTTACAAAAAAGGCCTCAGTTTGCTGGGTTTATCTCCTGTTCTCTGAATGCAGTACTGTTTGTGCTGTACAACACAAAACATGGTGTACCTAATGGTACAGCTTTAAACTGCTGTGTTTTGATGTTTTGTTTATGCTCTCCCTAATTACAGACCATGAAATATCACTTTACAGATAAACAGTAGCATATAATGGAGAGTAAATTATGCAGTACCAAATGTGACTTGCTCTTGATTGATACAATTAGACAGAATTACTATATGTATTCATATAAAAGGAAAATTAGACTTTAAAAAAAAAACCAATATTTTTGACTGAGCATGGAAATATTTATTTAACAATACATGCTTATTGATTTCATCCAGAGGAATTTCACTGCAACAATATGCAAACCAAAAATAAGGAACCAGATTTTTGATTTTTCTTTGGACCCTTGTCTTTCTTTCCTGTTTTTCTAAAAACAGAAGACTACTGCTTTTTTTTCAGTTCAAATTAATATGTATTTTTTAAAATAGTATTTCAAAACACCTGTGTTCTTTAACTGAATTGGCAACATAACCCATCTGTCTTTTGAAAGAAAATATTTCTTTCAAAGTGTAAGATTGGAAAGGTAAAAGGAAAACATCAGTGAAATGTCTAAAGTCTCCCAAGATTGCTACAGTTTCAAAAGTCTCACCAATTAACGCACAAATAAAGTAACTCAAAAATCTCATGTTTGCATAATTCTTACCTGAAATATTTCTTGGGCATATAAAATTGAGTAGCAAGTTTATTGTTGTCAACTTCTCTTATTGCAATTTCAAGCACTGGTGAATGCATGAGAAGTACAAAATTATCTAATTAATTTTAATCACTCAACTCTGTTCCTCTCATTTCCTATAGTAGAATGCTTGTACTTATGTTGATTTTTTTTCTTTCAAATTAATTTTATACATATATGAACAACCTGTCCAGCATATTACTGTTTCTCATTTACAGAACACATATATTTTCATGTCTACTTCAAGTATTTTTTCTAATAGAGCTACACTCGTAAAAACCACAAAATTTCAGTATAAACTAAAAAAGTGGCCTGTATTCCTAATACAGTATTATAAATCATGAGATTCATCAAAAATTCTAATTCTGTCTTTTTTGGCAAAAATGGATAAAAACAGTTAAAATTGCAGAAATTCTTCATCCTATCAAAACAGGTTACAATAGGGCACTATAAAAGATACCACTGTAATCAAATGATGATTTCTGTTTTATATCAAGTATAGAATATGTCATGGATTGAGATGAGCACATAGCCAAATGTGACATTGATATTTGTATTCCCAGAAGAGTGACTATTGGCATAACAAATTGTCTCTTTGTTCATGACTTCTATAATTTCTCAATCCTTAAGATTTGCCATGCATTTTATGTTAAACCCAGAATCTTATAAAATTAATGCAAGGAAATGGATTTTTATGAGAGGAGTTTAGCATGTTACAAATATTTAAGTTATGACAAGGTAGCATATGTGGTTGTAGTGTGAGAACAAAGCCTCTTTAGTCAGTTACTTGTAGTTCAGAAATATGTTTGGCCACTTGAGCCAGATTCTTTCATTAAGAGTTTTGACAGTATTTTAATTGACTAGTTAAATTAGTAAAATTTGTATGCCTCTAGCAAAGCATGATCAAGAAAAGAGATACAGGTTAGTCCAAAAGAGGTATTTTAATACAATGATACCAACATACATTCAATTCCCTGGACTGTAGCAAACACTACCAAAAAGATTCTCTAAATGTCTGGTTGATAGGTAGATCATGGAAAAATTTACTGTAAGAGACAGCTGTGGAAAGACCCTAAAATTAGTTCTTCATATGTAATTTAATTTTAAAAGTAAGACCATAAATTAAAATATCCAGACGTCAAGAGAATTTAATTTCAAAATGTAATTGAAAAGTTTCCTGAAAGATTAAGATTACTGGGTCCATTCATTGTATCTAAACAGTTCTCCCTATATCTGTCAGATATACCTTCTGTAAAAGGTAGTATCATGTGGAATGAAGTATCATGCAATCTGTTATCTCTCCTGAATATTTATAGCATTAGATATGGAGCTTTCTATTTTATAACACAGGAGAAAATATTTAAGACAGGAGAAAGGTTCATCTAATCAACCTGCTCCTTAAAAATCTCTGTGAGAAAGAGTAAATATTGGGAAATGGTACTCAAAACTAAATCACTTAAAAATGCATATTTAAGTTCTGAATTTAATGTGAAGTGATTAATTCTCAAAAGCTAAAATACAGCTTCCATTATTTTTGTAATAAAACTTAACATTTTAACATTTTGAATGAAAAAATACCAAAATGGTTTCCTATATATTTAGAATGGTAAATTTTATATTTTTAGAAAAGCAAAATATTGATTTTTCAGTTCTTTCACAAAACTAAAAAATCAATTATTGAGTTGCCTCTTCCAAAAACACTTTAATATTAAACTTTAGAATAATGTGTGTCTTTTTCAATACTGACAAAAGTGTTGACCTCTCTTCCTGTCATGTTACCATGTGCACATCAATGTGTAACTTATAAGAAATCACGTCATTTTATCAGGGGTCAGGAAAGAAACAAAAATATATAAAATATAAATATAAGAAAACTAAAATCAAAAGGGTATAAATAGGGAAATTGAATGCACTTAAAAGACTCACATTCTCAAAGACAGTACCTGGTAATCACAGAATCATAGATAGAGTCATTCAGATTGGAAAAGATCATCAGAGATCATCATGTCCAGCCGTAGCACAGCACTGCCATGTTCACCACTAATCCACATCCCCAGGTACCACATCCACATGTTTTTTACAAACTTCCAGGCCTAGTGATTCCACCATTTATCTGCGCAGCCTGTTCCAATGTCTCATCACTGTTTTACTGAAGAAATTATTTTCCTAAAATTAAATCTAAAAGTCCTCTAGTACAACTTTAGGCCTTTCCTCTTGTCCTGTTGCTGGTTGCCTTGGAGAAGAGGCCAACTCCCACACTGCTCCTTTCAGGCTTTTGGAGAGAGTGATAAGGTCTCCCTTGAGCCTCCTTTTATCCAGGCTAAAGAACCCCAGCTCCTCAGCTGTTCCTCATAGGGCTTGTGTTCCACACCCTTCACCAGCCCTGTTGCCCATCTCTGCACATGCTCCAGCATCCTGAACATCCTAACATTCCTAAATTGGGGGCTCAGAATTGGACACAGCACTCGAGGCGCAGCCTCAACAGGCAAAGTTTTCAGGCTTGCTAATAAGCCTAATATAATGTAACGTTGGAGATGTTACACTTTTCAAGATGGTGTTACCTGGTTTTGGGAGGATTAGCTCCTATCTATGTGCCTGTTGTGGTGATAGAGCTTGGGTTACAGACTGTCTAAACAGTAACTCCACCTCTTTTGGGATATGGACTGTTCCAGGATGTCCCAGGATATGAAGGCAGATTTTCTCCAACGTTATTGAACTGGCTAGTCCTTTACTTAATTTACATACAGATGCCAATTGGTGATCACCAGTAGAAAGACTAGTGTTGAATCTTAGAATTGCAGAACAGTATACTCTACTGCCTTATTAGGAAATGAAATAAGAGTGTGATTTATGGATATCATCTAAAGGTGATTATACTCCTGGCCTTTTTTAATTCCTTAGGAAATTATTAGGAAGGTAGAAACAGGTAAGGTGAGATAATCCATTTACTTTAGCATTTTGAGAACAAAAGCTTAATAAGGAAAACCAAAACTTATGTAGTATAAAAATCTTGTCAAAATTCTAAATTTGGTTCTTATAATAAAATGATTTAAAGAAATGTCTGGTCACGGGAATATTTTTCTCATCTCCCAGTTCTTCTGTATAAGCTATTTTGGTATGCTAACTTCAAAGTGTGGGATGTAATTATTTTTCTTCCATTGTAACTTGACATCTCAGCTAGTGCAGAATTTCTTGCTTCACACTCTTTCCTCCTCCATCTCCTGAATTTTTATTTTCTTCTTTCTTTTCTTGTCACTTTGTCTCATATTCTGATAGCCTCTGTCAGCCTTAATCACAAATTTAACTTTCTTCTCATCCATTTTTCATTTCCTCTCCTTCATCTAACAGGAGGGCAGCTTGTGTATATATGTTCTCTTAGCAGTCCATTTTCTGTATTTACATATACACAGACTCAGCACCAGCAATTTTCACATATCACAGATCTTGCTTTCTTCAGTTTGTTTGGCCCCAAATGCACCAAATTCAGGGAGATTCAGTTACTTATATGGGGTTTAGGTATATGAATCCAAATCTTACCATAAAGAAATTCATATGTGTGGCTGAGTCTGTAGGAATAAACAGACTCAAAATATGCAGTAAGGTAGAGAGGTGATTTTGGGTCTCTTGAGGTATTACTTGCTGTCCTGGTTTCAGCTAGGATTGAGTTTGTTTCTTCCTAGTAGATGGAGCAGTGCTGTTGTTTGGATTTAGGATGAGAACAGTGCTGGTAACACTGATGTTTTAGTCGTTGTCTAACAGGGCTGACACTGATGCAAAGACTTTCCAGGTTTTCCTACTGCCCTGCCAGCAGAGAGACCAGGGGTGTACAAGATACTGGGAGAGGACTCAGCTGGGTGAGCTGCTCTCAGCTGGCCAAAGGGATGTCTCAAACCACGTGGCACCACGCTGAACATGCTGGACAGAAAATGAGGGAAGTTGGTCTGGGGGTGGCAGCCTCCTGTTCAGGGACAGGCTGGGCATATCTCGGTGGATGATGAGCAATTACATTGTGCATCATCTTCTGTCATCATCATCATCATCATCATCATCATCATCATCATCATCATTATTATTATTATTACTATTATTATTATTTTCCTCTCATTTTTCTCCCTAATAAAACTTTTTGATCTTGACCCACGGCTTTTACCTTTTTTTTTTTTGTTTCCCTCCTCCAATCTTTTACACTAACACAATTTCTTTTGTACCTGATATTAGGGGAAAAAAGAACTCTAAAATATCCGTGCAAATGTAAAAAATATTTAGACAAAGCAAAACCCACCAACAAAACCCAAACAGAAAAACAACAGTAAAAAAAGTAAAAAAGACCATTAAAACCCCAAAATTTCAACAAAAAACAACAACAAAAGAAAAGGCAGAACCACCAAAACAAACAAAAAACCCAGGGAGAAGCTAATACTCGGAGAATTCAGAGGAAAGATTCCTGCTTATATTAGTATTTGGAGTTAGTAGGCCAGTATCACCTTATTATTAAGTGATCTCCTGGTTTAATTTTCTTTTGTGAGCAACAGGAGGCTGAACATCAACAAATGTTTTTGGCATCTCTCCCCTTTTTTTTATCTTGCTACTCCTGGTGAAATGGTAAAAAGTAGAAGAAATATGGCATGATGTGGCCTTTTAGCATTTAGATGTCTTTTCTATGTATTTGTAGGGACCGGTCAAGTCATCAACTTATTGAATTCATTACTCATAATTCACCTCAACCATCCTAATATATCTGCTAATTCTTATAATTTTGTCTCCCTTAGTCTTGAGTGAAGGATGAAATTTCTGAATGACATCAATGAAGAAGTGAAAATATGCACAAAGATGTTTATCATTGCCTCCAGCATTCTGTGACATATGATGTCACAGAAAGAAAGGAAGATGACTTTTTGGTTATTGCTGAAAGAGAGAAAATTCATCAAGTAGTATTTTTGAAGGCTGCAGAGTTTTTACTTCTTCTTTTTTTCCTTGAAAATGTACATATTCTTGCCCACAGAATGTAGTACACCTGTAAGAATTTTTGAGGTATTCAGCAGCTAGTTCCTTTCCTAAGAAATCACTGGCATCCCTCCTGTAGTGAGATGTCTTGAAATCTTAGAATTTGCCTTATCTCTAAAGTTACACTACTACTAATAAAAAAAAAAGCTCTAGAGCATGTCATAGGTGTCAAAATGTCTTAGACACCATATCCAGTCATTGCAGTGGAACTGTTACTGTGGCTGGACTCCTGAGGTATAAGCCAATCCAGCTGTGACTTTCAGTACAAAAGGAGTAGTAATACTGTTCTCCTTTTCTCCCTAAGGGAAGAAAAAGGGAAAGTAAATGTCTGATGTTGTCCTTTATTCTGGGTATACATGGACTTTTTGAGATGCTCCTCCCGGCAGGAAATACTATTTAATTCTCAGGGAGGAAACTGGTGTACTGAAAGAGAGATTGTAGTAACCTGTGATCTGATAAAAGTACTGCTGTATTTAGCTGAAAAAGGAAGGAATGACTCCCTAAAAGATGAAGAAAAATAATTCTGTTCCACAATGCCTTAGGTAAAGTAAGCTATGTTTAAATTACAAGTAATTTGCATAGGAGAAGCATAGCTCCAGCTGGGTCCTGTGGGCTGATGGAAATGCTGCTTTGTGGGTGGAACCATTTCAGTGTCTTCACAGGGCTCATCTTCCAGGTCTGTTTTGCCCAAAAGCAATGTAGCAGAGAAGTGAATCCTCCCTGCTATGTCCAATCCAAGCCTGGTGAGTGTGAATGGTCAGATTTGCTTCAGAAGCACATTTCTGATCCAAGCTGAAACACTAATATAGCCACACACCTGTATATCCCTTAAACACTTTGGGTGGCAAGTTCAATCCCTCAAAAAAATGTAACCTTGCAAGGTATGCACAGTTAAACTCTGTAACTCTGCCAAAATCCTATGGGGTTCAAAAACTCTAAATACAAATTCATGTAAGGAAAATGTATTAGATGCAAATAAACAGAAAGATATTACTTCTAGCTGCAAATGTTCTGTAGAAACAAATGACTGGAAGAATTAAACACTGAAGTACTTCTTTCAATTTGTCCTGCTCTTGAACGGCTTTCCAATGACCTGCTCTTGATCACTCTCAGAAATTAATGGGCAAGGTGTGACCTGGTACAAAAAGCCTCATGTTGACTAACCCCCTCAGTAATCTTACACAGCACACAAGGTGCAGGCAAAAGTCCAGAAATATCCAAGAAGGTTGCTCAGTCATTATTTTCAATTTGTCCTTTGGGAATAAATGTCCATGTGCAGTGATGAGTTAGAGAGCCTAAGCTTCTGCCTTGGAAATGCAGGTGCTTGAAGACAGACATAAATGTAATTCATGTAGTAGTCTTTAAAGGCAATAAATACAACATTTTTCTGTACAGAATTTTAGTTTTATTGTTGCACTTTAGAAAAGACAGAAAAAATAAAATCTGCATATAATTCTTAAGTATTTCTGTGATAGTAGGGCACACTTGTGTCTTTTGTTTTCAAGTCACACTGCCAAAGTAGGGTTCTGATTTGTAAATGTTTGTCTCAACCAATACCTGGCAATAAATTTATAAGTAACAGCTGATGCTAAAAACTACTTCCTTCTCATACAGTTCACCTGTTTACTGGAAAATCCTGAAGTTCAGTCTACTCTGTCTGGATATTAACTTACAACTATTATATTTGAAAAAATCTGCATCCCAAAGTGCCAAAAAAATTAGCAAAATTGTTCTCAGGAAATCTGTAAAAATTCTGACAGCTGTGGAGTGCACTTGAGGATATGCCAGACTTAGAAGATTTCATAGGAATGAGGCATATTCAGTTCAATTTTCATGTCAATTGGTGGATTTTAAAGAAAAAAAAACTCTAATAATATGGAGTAATTAATATTTAATGTTGATGGAAAGTTTTACTGAAAATTACACTTTGGATGTCCCAAGAAGTTTCTTTATATCAATTATCTATAAATAGAACAACTACTAATAGAATGGATTTAATGGTAATCATCTGTACTTTACTGTACAGAGAGTTAAATATTTTTAAACCATCAAGATAATTTCAAGCAGGTAATATGGAATAGTTAAATTTCTAAAAGTGAAACAAAATGCATGAAGGAATTAAACAAAAGAGAATAAATAAAATATAATTAATGTCTGTATGATGCAGTAATGTCTGAGAACATGTAAGAAACTTATTTCAAGGATTGTTTTCCATGGAAGCAGATGGAACCTACTAACTGGTTATTAGATAGAGCATGTTAACTGGTTTTGCAAAATCAGAAGCTCTATGTTTTCTTTCTGATATGTTTGAACATATTTTGCAGAGGAGAAAATTAAATATCTGTAACAGTAAGACAGTGGTTTCTACAAAATAGATGCTGGTAAAAGTTATAGAGACTATTTATTTAATATTTATTGGCTTTCTGTAGAAAGTTTTCCGCCTGGCATTTGCACTTAGCATATTTCACAATAACAGCTTTAGACACCTAAAAGTAAGTTGAGTATAACTTTATAAATTACTTTGACTGATTTCTCTGGAGTCCCTTTGAGTAGTTACTCATTTATTACACTGTAATAAAGAAGAGAGGTGTGATTCTTCCATGGAGTTCCTTTGAGAGGAAAAGGCTTACAGTACTTCTACATTTGCAAAATTTTCAGACATATTTCTGGCTATAAATTTGCATGGAAAAAGCTGTCAAAATGTATGGGTGTATTTCAGATGCTGTTACTTCCAAATGTGAAAGGGTCAAACACATGGGAGAAATCTATAATCCATACGGGATTATTTTAAAAATTAATCTAAAATATAATTTGTGTTTTGTAACAAAAATAGTGTATGTGGAAATTCATATATCACAGAGCTCCTTTTTCCAACAACATTCTAAATTCATATAATGTTGGTGTAAGGTCTTCTATAATAATATTATTTTTAACTGCATTTTTTCTTGTGCCGCATGTTGTAAATAACAGAAAACTAATAATAGTGTTGAAATAAAATGCCCCTTTCTTTGTGTTAATTCAGGGAAGATAACATGTTTGATAAACCCCTAAAAGGTGTTATTCAAGTAAGTGATAAAACCCACCTTTGTACTCTTGCATGTCTTATCAACTCTGCAGACAGGTACTAAGTATCAGAGTGAAATTGAAAGAGAATTGATCAATTTTCTGATTATAAAGTTTAGGTAATAACCTTCCCCCAGGTCAGTATTCCTTTTCAGTCATAATGATGTGTGTTCAGACAAGAATTGATAGAATTTCTTTGTAGAAGTATCTCCAAAGCTGAGAATTTCCAATTACAGCATATTTATGAAGTTCTGGAAATTTTGGTTTTAAGCATTGTTAATATCTTGGAGTTCTGACATTAATGCCTTATTTTAATTTTAACTAAGATATACTCCAGATACTTCCTAGATTCTATGTAAAATGTTTGTACCTTAAAGCAAAAAAGGAAAAACCACAGCAGACTGATTTAAGGATGCTAGTGATTTCAGCACCAGAAATTAAGGGAGTGAAAAAATTTTCCTGTATAGCTGTTATAAAACCACTGATGTGAAATCAAGGAACATATACATATATTCATGGGTCTTACAGTCTGGTATAGTAGCTGTGAAGTTTCAGTTGGTTTTGAAAGAGTTTATGGCAGAATCAGTAGCTTTTAAAGGTGACATAAAGTCTGATGAGGTATATTTGCAAAATTCTGCCAGTCTGTAATTCGATATTTTAGAGGTATATTTTACTCTGCTGGAATTTGCATTGAAATATACACTGATTAATTTTAATATATTCACGTGAAACATGCTTCTTCATGACTATAAAAGGTTTCTCTTGAAGTATACTGATTCAAAGTGGTTTTTAACCTCAGAGGCACCTAAATTTTTCTCATTGCTGGAAAGGTAGTATTTGGTAAGTGACTCAGAATCACCTTCATCTAGACTGGATCATATCTTGCTTCCTGAGGCAACTTTCACAAATTATAGATTAGCAATCTTCCATGCACAGTTTTCTTCCAAAGTGGATTAGAAATAGTAATTTTCTTGGCATTATCATCTAATCAGTAGTTAAAAATAAGTGGGGAAAAAAGAAGTCCTATGTTATTAATCACAAAGAAGGTAAGACAGTAACTGTATAACAAGCTTCATAGGAATAGAGAATTTATGTAGTGAAATAAGTAGTTTACCTTGAAGTATTCTAATATACTGGAATATTTCAGAACAACATTGCAAATATTACATTAAAGGATTTCTCAAAATTGTCTTAATCTGGAGGGTCTGTATGTTTTGTTTTGGCTTTGGAGGTTTTTGAGAATTGGGGAAAAGATTGGTGAAGGCAAATATCTGTTTATTGTTAGAGGAATAGGGATTTAACAGCATCACTCTTTGAGTAGGCAAAAATGCAGGTACCTTCTAATGCACATATAAAATGCTATGAAGTACAAGTCTAAATATTCTGCTGGCAACAGTAGTGTTTGTGCTGATTTTTATAGCATGTGGACTGGGTCTAGACAGTCATTCACATATTATACATTTACACCCATTTTCTGACCTGATGATATACTTTTAAAAAGATGTTTTAATCATGACAGAAATATTAACTGTGCACACTAAAGATATCTTTGCACAATTTCCTAATATCATTTAATATTTCCATATATAGGGACAATCTGGAGTCTTGTGAATAAAAGCTTTCAAGAGCAAAATTAAAAATATTCATCACCCAAATTTATGTAACACAGAGAAACTGACATCTGTATCCTCTTACATGCATATTAAACAGTGTACTAATAAATACATTTTTAAATACCCCTATGTTTCAAGTTCTTGTTGGATGCTCATCCTTTTTACACTACTGTGATTGCAGTGATATTCAGGGTGGGATGCCAAAATGGCAGGATGAGCTTTCTTCCCACTAAGATGTAAAATAGAATGAGAGTGTTCAGAGAAATATTTTATAATTAATGCTGCCTGCAGAGAAGGGGCATCACATCACGTTCAGAGATGCAGACCCTATTTCACTGGCTAGACTACACATCTATTATTGCGTACAGTTCTGAGCACCTCAGTACCAGAAATATCTGAATCAACTGGGAGGAAATCAGAGAAGAGGAGGGAGAGAGATATATAAGTGCTCCATGGATTAAGGAGGGTGAACTATTCTGTTACATCTCCACAGGATAGGCAGATTTTCTGTAATTGGAACTGATTATAACCATATTCTTTGAATTCAGTGGTCAGAACAGGCTTAAAGGGATAGTTGTTATATATGCAACAGCTGGTTTTGTGACACGCTCTGAACTGCCTCTCGTCATTCAATATATAGTTCCAGTGGCTGTTCCTTCTTATTACCAATTTCTCCTGTCCCCTCAACAATTCCATATCTCAAATGGTCAACAACATGATAACATTAAACAGGCCAGCATGTGACTTAAGTAAAATGCATTTATTATACGCTGCTGGCAGGGCCCAAGTATGTGTTTATAAATATGAAAAAATTTACATATATGATGTAATTTTTCTTCCTCAAACCCAAAAACTTTGAAGTCATATGGAAGAAAGAAAACAGAAGGAAAAACTGTAGTGAAAGAATGTGTGAGAAAAGCAGCCTCACATAAGTTTAAATGATGAAAATAAATCTGCTTGAATTTGGGTATATTTGCACAAAGCCACAGCAAACAAGTACTTGTTAGAGTCAACCTGATAGTGTTCCATCATTTTTCATGCTTGTTTTCGTTTAAATATGGTCCCTGATACATACAGTGATTTATAGATGCAAAAGAGACATCTGTGTGTAAATCAGATTTCCTCAGTTTGTGTATTTGATTTGTAATCAAACCAGCGTTTTTCTAGCACAGATTTCTCCTACTAATTGTAATTTCTGTCCTATGCTCATTAGTGCTCAAGTTGTGAAACAATTTTATCCTCTTTTTTTTTTACCCCATGTTTCCAGCTTGTCCTTTCTTTTACTTGTGCTTGACAATAAATGACTATTGCCCATGACTGTGAGTCTTGCTCTCAGTTGTTGTTCCATCATTGTAAGTATTTTTCTGCTGAACTTCACTTGGCTGTTTGTTTATTCTGTTGATTTCCAGCATTTGATGTTTCCCTTTAGATCCTTTTTTCACTTAAATTCTGTGCCTGATGGTATCCTTTTCATCTGTTATGCAGAGACTGGCATTCTTCTTTAAAAGCTGGGCAAATAAACAAGCCCAAACAACCAAGCCTCCTGTTTTATTTTGTGATCTTTCAGCAGTGTTCTATCTAAGTGGTTACATCTTTCTAATGGCAACCTGCTGTGACTATCCTCTGTCATTTCCTTCCATTTATTGTTTTTTTAATCTAAGCATGCAGACAGAACAGACACATGCTACTTTGTTACTCTTTCAACAATTTTTCCACTTTCTTCTGAATGATTATTGATTATATAATAGTCACTTTTATGGCATTCATGGCTAGGCTTAGTTGCCAGCTTCCACGTCTGGCCAATTTACAGAAATGCAGTAATTTTTGACTTCTGTTTTTTAGTGCTTTCACTTAGCATAAATGGCCTGTGGGAGAAAGGTCTCATCAGAGGTTGTAATCATGGTGAGAGGATGCCTGGCCTTTCTCAGATTAGAACAGCAGAGGAAGAGACCATTCTAACTCCTGTCTATCCATGATTGATGCTTCCCTTAACGTTTTCAAAGGCTGATAGATACCTTGAAGGAAAGAAAGAGAAGCTCAGAACTTAAAAGCTCAGAACTTGTGCTTTTTCTTTCTCAGTGGAGAATACCAGGAAGAATTTTATTTATCCAAAGTAAGAAAAATGGAAAAGAGTACTCTGAAGGCATCTTGGTGGTCATTCTATATCCCAACTAGTCAGTCACAGTTAAATGGATATTTAAGCTTTAAGAAATGTACTGGCAAGAAACCCTGTCAGCAGTTCCAGACAGAGGCTTCCAGGCAGAATGTTATCCAGCCGTAAGACAGCTACAGTCTTTTGGGAACAGCATTTACAAGCTGTTCATGCTGGTAAGATCAGAAAACCAAGTTTGATTCATGGTAAAAGCTCTAGGGCATGTTTATACTGTCTGCTTTACTGTCACTAAAGTATTAATCTGGATGTTCAGGTTCAAAAAAGTGACCTAATGCCTTGAGTTAGGAAATTAATCTCAAATAACTAGAATAAGCTGCTGGAATTTTTTTCTTTTTTTTTTTTTTTTTTTTTTTTTACATCCATGACTGCTTGATGCGCTGGAATCATTACATAAGTTTTAATTACCAAAGTGGATTTCAGTGCAAATTAAAACCATAAAAATATTTAAGAGTTGCAGTGCTGCCTGATCTACTGGTTTGGAACAGTTGAATTAAAATGCTTTTTTAAAGAACATGGGTGTGCTTTTACTTCATGTGGCTGTCCCCTTATGTTATTTTCATCTGTTCAAAGCAGTGTAAGCTTCATTTAAGGGTTTCCAAAGCATGGCTCATGGACTGTAACTCATCTGTGAAGTGCTTGCATGTTCCACAGTGGAGTGGCTCTTTAGTCATGGTCAGCCTCAAGTGACCCAGCTGATTGCCAACACTTCATTCACCATCAAGTTCTTCTGAAAGAGCACCAGTGCTTGAGAGACTGATGATAGGAGCTGCTCAGAACTCAGTGCATCCTGCTGCCATGGCATCAAGAGGCAGGCAAAACTCAGAACTCCCTAAATTCGATCCTAAATGTTCTTCCCATCCTTCCTGCTGCTCTGCATGACAAGATTCTTCTGTTAAGACTGTTTCAGGGACATCTCAGAGCCTATTCCCAAGTTTTGAGAGATGGGAAGCTCCCAGACTGATGTTCAATCCTAAAGCTTGGGGCGCTGCAGAGGGGCAAAGCCACTATGGCATGTGCCCAAGACTGCAAACACATGTCCTGGTGAAGATCTGCTCTGTTCTGCTTTTGACTTTCTGTGTATGCAAAATTATCCCATATGCAGGCATTGGGAAGAACATTTTAACTTTTTTTTTTTTTTATTTAAAAGCTGAATTATTCAAAAATCTATTTTTCTTTAAAATTCAGTAGTTTCATTTTGTAAACATTTGTAAATATTTTATTCAACATTCTTATGTATTCCTTCTCTAGTTTTTTGCTTTACCATTAGACAAGACCTTTTCTGGATGGTTTTTAATTACTTTTTAATTCTTAGGTTAGCATCTCATATGATTTCCTAATTTTTCCTAATTCATTAACTCATTTTTATGTTACAGTCATTTAATCAAACAAATTTTCATGTAATCTTAATTCTATCTGCAATGAAAATATTTCTTTTTCTTACTTAGAGAAAATATTTTGGTCTCAGTAAGATACCTGACTAAGAAGAAATTCAGATTTTTCTTTGTGAACAGATAGTGTTTGATTTTCAATACTATATCTCTCCCTGTTCTTAGAAAGAATAACATTCTGTGTTAAATCAGCAAATGACACTTTTGGTAAGTATGTGCAAACCAGCAAGTTGTTTGCCTCTAAATTGTTTGGGTTGTACACAGAAATTAAGATGCTTACTTGTGCATTTTACCAGTTTATAGACCCCTCCCCATGATCTTTTAGGCAATTATAAATATTCTTTCTCTTTTTATGGACTTTAATATTCTATGTACTGATTTGCTCTCTGGAATATGTAACTAGTTTGAAAAACAGTCCTGAAGTAGTTCATGATGAAAGTTCATCTTTCATCCAAGAATGGTTTATTTGAAATCTTTTTGATCTTCACATCACTTAGAGAGATTAGATGTTCATATTTTTTTTTTCAGGTTCCCTGATATTCCTATATATGAGACACTGGATTGGAAGTTTATCATCATCACAGAATCATAGAATCATGAAATGGTTTGAGTTCAAAGGGACCTTAAAGGTCACCTAGTTCCAGCCCTCCTCCCATGGGCAGGGACACCTTCCACTACATTTTACTTTTTAAATTGCTTCTTAAAATACATTTTGCTATGGTACAGTGTTGCTAGATTCATTGTAGAGGTCATATACCTTGAAGAAAATACCTCTACTGCACTTCTCAAAAAAAAAAAAAAAGAAAAAGATGAATGAATTTCAGTTGTATTCTCTGAAACAGCTCAGAAAGTGAGAAGACTTTTTTGTCTCTAAGAAGCAAGGCCATGTCTCACCTCAGCAATAGAGATGTTCCAAATTACATTTGCTATGAATTTTTCACATACCATTAAGCATTTTAGGCTTAATGATGTGGGTTTTTTCAGTTGGAATGTATGTGATGTATGTATCTTAAATTAGGATCCAGATGGAGTCTGGTAACATAATTCAGTATCTTCAATAATTGTAGAAAACTGTCATTTTGCAATATTTAACTTCTGAATTGCACAGTACAGGTATTTTATTTTAAGTGAATAAAATTTGTAGTAGTTATGGTACTTTATATTCACTTGTAGTACATTATTGAAATTCTTTTGTAAAACTGATGGAGTAGTCATGAGGTGCATGAACTGCTGTGTGAAGTCTCATTCTATAGGAATATTTTACAAAGAGAAATAATTTAATAATATAATCTTATCTTTTACTTCAAGATCCTTATTCTTTATGTAAGGTGTTTTCCTGCAGCATTTTGACTCCCTCAAAATCTTGTGAATCTAATTTAAATTCATTGCCAATAGTTGAGGCTATTACTCTGGAGAGATAAAATATATTTGCAAATATTTGCTGCTGAAAGCTGTCCTCATATACTTAATATAGTTTGTGGAGCCAATGGTTATTAAAGGCTGCTGAACATTTCTGTTTTATATTAACCACCTCTGAGAAGGTGATGATATATGAATTCGATAGCCAGCAAGTGGGGAGAACCATCTGTTTATAATTTTTAATGCAATTTTGCAATAACTACCAGGTGAGTTTCTAGGAAGTATATTTTAATAATATCCAGTAAACAAAATTACCACGACAGAGGTGAGCTGTATCACCTCTGATATCACTATTGAATCATATGTTTATGAAAGAAATCTGGAGGTTTTATTCTCCAAGGAATGCTTGTTTCCTAAGACTGTGTTGGAAACATTTAATAATCATTGAAGTTATACATGCATGTTGACACAGTTCTGGTGGGACCCAACAAAATGTTGCAAACTTATAAATATATCCCAAATCTGCTCTAAGGCATGAAAAATTGGAGGAAAAAAGAGAAAACCAAAACCAAAAAACCCAACCAATTACCCTTCGAAGCCCCAGCCAGCTGATGATTCCTTGCTGCTTGAAACAGAATTGACATTCAGATATTCTGTAGGAAGAGATGGAAGGAGAAAAATTCAGTAATAAGCTATGTCTCCGAAAGTAAAACTGAATAACGCACCTAAACACTGGAGAGATATTATCAAGCATGTGGACAAACCTGACTAAGGCTGAAAGCACCCTGTTCCTTTTCAGAGAGGTGCCTTCTGTCCATGTGCTTGGGAAGCAGGCCAGGGAGACACTGAGAGCAAGAGTTAGCTCCAAGGCTGCTGACAAAATGCCCCACTGGGCACCGGGAGCTGCCTCTGTGGGCTTAGGAAAAGGAGTTTGGGTGTGTAAATGGAGACTAAGTCATGCTCATTTCTAGGGTTTAATGAATGCTAAATATGGCTGTCACCTCCAGGCTTGAGGAATAAAGGGAAAGACTGTATTTTAAAGACCCCTGGAGTGAAATTCTAAGAGATGTAAGGTAATTAGGCAGTAGCTTTAAGAGGACTGCTTCATTAGCGGAAGGTTAGGTCGACTTTTGCTTTCCAAGATTCATTCAGGGCTCATTTATCTCTTTGAACTGTGGAGGGAAAGGGGGAATGTCCAGGCAATCCCACTCCCCACTCCCCTCTCCCCCATCCCCAAAGATACTTCTGTTCTTCACTGTAGCTCAGAGTGAGGGTGCAGGAGTTCTGTATTTCCCTCCTTTAACAGAGGGCACGTTTCAGACTGTCCTAACCAGGGTAGCTGAAGGTTAGTCCTGATGATGAGGTGGTTGGCCTTTTCTGTTGAAGCTCTCCCACAGATTAGTGAAGAATTTAAGGTTAACCTTGGCAAAGATGGCATAGGTAAATCAGGTTTTCTGGAAGTTTAACGCCTTTCGTCAGATTATTATAGTCCATATTCTGGTTGGCACTGCCAGCTCTTTGAAGTATTTACATATAAATGTCATTGGATAAAATTAATGTCTGCTTTTTTTTCCTGAAGAAAAGTATGGAGGGAGGGCAAACACAGAAGAAACCCAAAAAGCCTGAAGAATATTTCCAACCTCTGCCAATTAGGAAGGAAACAATTCCACTAATGGTGCCTTATATACAATTTAAGACATTTTATGTGGTTTTGAAAGTACACAGTAATTGACAGCTATAATTATATTTATAGCCATATGATTCAAATGAATAAAACCCCATGACTGCTGTACAAGGTGTCTTGCAAAGGGAGTAGCTGTTAAAAACAAATTGGCCTGCCAGTGAGAGTTATTGAATTTAGGACCTTACTTACAAAGATGGAATAGCTAATGAGAAAATGCATGTTCTGGATCCAAGGTGATGTGCCCACACCGTATGAACACTGCGGTCCTGGCTGAAAAGGTTTTGTCCTGAAAAAGCTGCATGGTTTTGTCTTTTGTTCAGGACTTCCCTGATGAAAGTACCTATTAAAAAAAACCTGTATGCACAGATGGCTGAAGGCAGTCTGCCCCTATATTAGAGTCTTTGAAAACATATGTTGAGATTCAAAGGTGTGCTTTAATATATTGTTAAGCCAGGCAGTTAAGATTCATCTATTTATGGTAGTTACAGTCTAATTGTCAGCGCTGACAATAAAATAATTTGCAGATTGTGGGAGAAGCATTATATCCTTCTCAATAACACATTAATAGCACAACAAGAAGCCCTGCTGTGTACAGGCCTGTTTTCCTTGGAGTTAAATTATAATATCTCTTATATACTATGTATTACACTCTAAACAATGCATGCAAAGTTTAATGGAATTTTTCAATATAACATTTATGTATATTATTACAACAAACATTTTTTGAAGCTCATTTTGAATTATTTTTTTGCGGCACGGAAAACTTATGGGGAAAAACCCCAATAGTGTCTCCAAATCCAGTTTGATCTATTTATCAGCTCTTTCAAATTTTTTCCATTGGTAGCTGAAATTGAAGAAGATATTGCTTTTATTACAAGCTTTGATGGCAATGAACTCTTGTTCCACATCATTGTACCATGTGTTGAGAGATTACTTATAAATCTAGGTTATTTGTTGTTTTTTACAATTTTATTTATTTAAGAAAATCTCCTTTTATATTTTTTTCCAATAGCCCTTGATTTGATCACTTTTCAAAATAAATATTAAATTATTGAAAAGCTGTATAGCTTCCCTGGGTTTCTCCCCATAATTTTGGCTAGAATTTAGCTTTTTTAAAATTATTATTACTTTTTGAAGTTTCTCTATTTTATTTTGCTGCAAAAATATGAAATGAACACTAAGTATTTGCTAATCCCTTCTTTTTGGTTTAAAACACAAACCGATTTTGGCTGTAACTTTCTGAGGTGAAATGGCTGTCATAAGGAGGAGAAACAATGACTCCTATTTTCAGATTTGCAGGGAAGCTGTAACGGGCTGGCCCCAGCCGGATGCCAGGCTCCCACTAACGCCTCCCTATCACTGCCCTCTGCAGCTGGAGAGGGGAGGGGAAATACAATAAGGATTCTTGAGTTGAGATAAGGACCGGGAGAGATTATTCACCAAATACTGTCGTGGGCACAGCAGCCTAGAGATAATAATTGAATTTATTACTAGCAAAAAAAGAAGAAGACACTAAGAAATAAAATAGGACCTTAAAAACTCCTTCTCCCACCCTTCCCCCCATCCTGGCTCTACCTTTGCCTCTGGCACAGGAAGATGAGAATGAGGTTATGGCCAGTTCATTGAGGGCTGTTCCTGCTCCTTCTCAGGGAGAGGATTCCTTCACTGCTCCAGCTTGGGATCCTTCCCATAGGAGACAGTCCTCCATTATCTTCTCCAATGTGAGTCCATCTCAGGAGCAACAGCTCTCCACAAACTGCTACATGTGGATCACTCTGCCACAGGGTGCAGTTCTTCAGGCACAGCCTATTCCAGCCTGGGTGCCCCACAGTGTCAAAAGTCCTTTTAGGAAACCTGCTCCAGGGTGGGCTCCTCTCTCCATGGCCTCCCACGGGGTCACAGCCTCCTCTCAGGCACCCCCTGCTCCAGTGTGGGTCTCCTGCATGGGCTGCAGGTGGATCTCTGCATCCCTGTGCATCCCCATGGGCTGCAGGGGCACAGCTGCCTCACCATGGGCTGCCCCAGGGGCTGCAGGGGAATCTCAGCTCTGGAGCCTGGAGCACCTCCTGCCCCTCCTTCTGCACTGACCCTGCTTGCTGTCTGCAGGGCTGCTCCTCTCCCATGTTCTCTCCAGTAAGATTTGTTTTCTTAAATACTTTGGCAAGGAGGCGATACTATCATTCCTGGTGGGTTCAGCCTTGACCAGTGGCACATCCATCCTGGAACCATCTGGCGTGTGTTCTGCTGGACATGGGGAAGCTTCAGGCAGCTTCTCACAGAAGCCACCCCTGTTGCTCCCCTGCTATCAAAACCTGGCCACTCAAATCCAATACTGAAGCCAAAGAAAAATCTCTCAGCACTTGCTTATGCCACTGAATAGTGGGAAGTATGAAGTGTAAGCATTTACACATCTGCAAAGGCTTATAGTCCATAGTTAAAATTCAAGTGAGATAGCCATCAGATGAGATACCATCCAGAATTCCCAACTGGAAAAAATAATCCATTGGTTTTTTATAGAAGATAGAAAGAAGAAGAGCAAAAATCCCCGAAAGATTTATTTTGTTTTATGAAGCAATCAACACATAATAAGTCTGCAAAAAAACCCCACATACTTACCTCGAGTTAACTGAAAAAGCAACACAATAATCTCAATTAAATGAAAATAAGTCCTAATATTAATCAGAGTGGTATCTAGTAATTAGTCATTCCAACATTTCCTAACAGGTTAGGTTTTACTGACATTAAGCTAATTAGCACTTACAAAGGAATGTGTTTTACAATGGTAATTGCCACACTTTTCCATCATCATTGAAGATGGGAATTAAATTTGCTCTTAATAAACCTAGAATGTAACAGCATTTTTGACAGTTCAGATGCCTATTTCCATTTTACTTTAGCCAGTTTGTAAGGACAGAAAGAAAAGGTGCACTTTTTCCAATATGACAAATGCTAATTTCCAATAACTCTCCCTCAACTTTCACATTTAATATTAATATTCATATATGTGCATTAATGCATCCAACATAAATATCCTGAGATGTATTTTTATGTCAGGTATTAATAAATATTTGTCAGAATGGCAGTCTTCTATACTGTTTCAATGTTTAGAACATCATTGTGCTTTAAAAAGTGTACATGCCTTGTTTCAGATCTGTTCTTACCATAACACGTAAAATATAAAATTACTTTAAATAATATCCTGCAATGTCAGCCTGGCTATCAGAGTCAAATTTAATTCTTCTTGTGAATTGTGGTTCCTAAAGGTCTTGTAAGTTAAATTTAGTCAGTGAATTATGTCTGGACATCTACATTAACTTCAAATTATGCTGTTGCTGACACTTGAAAAGTACTTTGACTTCAGAGCATTTTGTTGTGTAACTGTAATTTAGAAAGCAATTCTGTTGATCGTGCATTAGACAGAACGAAATTTAGAAATCTCTTTGGTGTTTTAGTGAAAAAAAAGGCTATAATATTTTATTTTGCTCAGTAAAGTAAGAAAAAACAGACAAGAGACTTGCAATTCAAAACTAGCACTTTTGCATCATTAAAGTACAGAATTAAGTTAGTTTTAATTTTCCAAATTTTGTGAAATGTACTTAGTAACAAATGCTGTTTGTGAGAAGACAAAATCCTGGTCCAATTTTTTTTATGCTCTGTTCATCTGAAATACTGCAGAGTGTTAAAAATTAAATTTGATTGTTAATCTCTGTGGTTATACTACAGAATATTAATGACAAAATTTCAATGCTTTTTACTCTGCCTGTATATATGCATAAATATATATGTGTATGTATGCACATATTCATATCTCTATACTTATGCACCATCTTAGAGTTGAATTTAGGAATTCACTTTTCCAATAATTTCAGCTGAAACATATTGCTTTGTCCTCTGTTACTGTGGTGGAAGTAGTATTAAACTCAAGTAAATTGTATCTGCAAAGAAGCCCCAGAAGATTTCACCTTCATAAGGGACTTAACTTTAGTGAAGCTCTTTTTCTTTCTCGCTCTCTCATTTTTCCAGTGTGGCTTTTCTCTATTTTCAAAGAAACATTCTTTTCCTGGATACCTTTTAAGATGAGCTTCAAGCTGAATGCTATTTTGACTCTTTGACAAGGGCAATTTCAGCAACTGTCATATTGTCTGATCCAAAATCCTGTTTCTGTGAAAACCTTGCATCTTGGATTTTTTTACGTTACCCTAAAGAATTATCTTATCATTTTTATGGTCTTTACATCATCTGTCCTTTACTGTAGTTTCAACAGCAGTCACAAACACATTACTAAACCATCCTTGCATACACATCAAATGTCTGATTACTGCTGGTAAAATGAAGAATTATTTGCCCTCATGGGTAGTCTGAGTTTGGCATTATCTTTTCAAACCACACCTCTCCTTAGAAAAAGCGGCTGAAAAAGCTATTCAAAACTGAAGTTATTGAAACAGAAAAGAGGCATTCCCAGCATGTGAGTGAAGGTGAGTCTTGGCACTGTAAGCAGACATGTTTGAATGGGATGGCAGTGAGTCTGCTGTTTTAGGAAAAAATAGAATCATAGAATCTCTTGAATTGGAAGGGATCCACAAGGATCATCGAATGGAACTCCTGGCCCTGCACAGCACCATTCCCAGGAGTCACACCACGTGCCCAAGAGCATTGTGCAAACACTCGAGCTCTGTCAGGCTGTGCTGTGCCCCCTGCCCTGGGGAGCTGTTCCAGTGCCCAACCACCCTCTGGGTGAAGAATCTGATATCCAGCCTACACCTCCCTTGGCACAACTTCAGGCCATTCCCTCGGGTCCTCTCACAGACCACCAGTGAAGGGATGAGTGTCTGCCCCTCTGCAAACCCTCACAAGAAGCTGTAGAGCATCAAACTGGACAAATTATGCAGGTGCTCTGTGAAGAACATGCACACTCTGTGTCATTACTCCAGCATGTCCAGTGCTGCAGGGCTCCTTTCAAGTTAAGATCCCAAAACTTGAGTGCAGTAGGCTCTTTCAGGAATTTGTGATGACCTGCCAATGAGGAGAAGAATTAGAGTAAAACCGCCTAAGGTTGAGAATGGGCTGAAGACAACTATTACAAAAACAAGCATTTAGCTTCAATAATGAAGTTATTTTGACCTGAAAATAACCCCCATAGGTTATTCATAGGATTAGCACCATATGAACCTTAAAGCTATTTTGTGATAAAAATATTAAAAGGTTCTTTAAAAACAAGATACTTTGATGGCCTCTGTTTCCCTTAAATTGGATTAGAGAAAATACCTTGTCTCTGTTACACTGTATATTGTTTCTATTATCTGTATTAATTTTAGGATGCAATAGTTTCAGTTGGAAGGGACCTGGAATGGTTGTCTAGTCCAAATTATGATATTCATCAGCCTTAAAGTATTTTAATTTCTTTTTTTTTCTGGATTCTTTATTAATTTGAATTATTTTTATGGGTATTTTTATTCATTTCATTAAGATGTGCTGAAAGCTAAAATTTATAATAGAAATTCAAGAATTATTGTCTAATATGCACTAAAAATATTTTTAAACTGAAAATCATTCTTAGTCTTCTATATACAAAAAGGAAAAACGATGTTTTCCTTCAGGAAAAAAAACCTAGTTACATTTTTACTAATGTAATACCATTTTCTGCAAAGTGATATAAGATGGATAATTCCTATGAACTTGAGAAAAAAAATACTGATATATAACCCATCTGAATTTTTTAAGTATCACATAAATAGTCACCCAGTATGTTATTTTCATTTCTTTTCTTTCCTCTCCCCATCTGACTCAGTTATTCTTGGGCCAAATGCTGATTAACATGATTTCCAAAAGTACAATGTACAAAATTATAGCACTTTGCTAAAACAGTGATCAGTGTGCTGGAGGATACAAGCTGGCAGAAAGAAGCAATAGTGGGGATGAGAAAACATTTTGAAAATGAAACATGATTTGGATTTGCTGTCATTGACTTCAGACATTTACCTAAACAATGTAAAATTCTGCTGTAGGGGTTGAGGCATCTGTCATATAAAGAAATTTTAAAATGGACATTCAAAAGAACTGAAAATAATAGAGAAGAGAAGAGAAAAGAAGGAGGAAACAAGTCTTCTCCTTTAATGCTTTGCTTTATATAGGCAGGGCAGACTGCTTTGGTTGGAAATACAAAATATTGAAAACTATATAGAAAGTGAAATGAGTTTTTAAAGTGACTTACTTTATCTTACTACAATTGGTATATTGGTAATATAATATTTATCAACTGGGTTTAGTCTTGGTACGTACTTTGTAAAGGCAAGTTTTGAAATTTAGTCTGTGGATTTTGTAGGTTTTTGGCATTCTTAAATCATCCCAGTTTTTAGGTGGCACTAAATGAACTTGAGAAATGTAGGGCAGCTGCCAATTTTCTGTCATTCCTGTTGTATGGCTGAAGAGTCCACAGGTTTAGGGAAGGAGAGATGAAGGGAAGATGGAAGAAGAAAGAAAGAGGGAAAGAGGAAAAGAAAGGAAGGAATATAGGAAGGAAGCTGTGAGTAGCACTCACTCACCAAACAAGTTAACAGAAGTTACTATCAGATACTTTTATAGGTTTTGTTCCGAAAACACAGTTGGTCCAAATTAATAAATAGGGCAAATAAATCAAGGTCAATTAGAGAAGAATTTTCACATGACAAACTTAATGTTTTAAACCAGAATGTAGATGACCTTAACTATAATAAAATGAAATTAAAATCACCCCACTGGAACACACAAGAGGCAGAATGAAGAGTGCAGGTCACAGGACATGATGTAATACATTTACTAGCAGGTTTCAAGGTGAAACAAAGCAGCAGGAACAAATAAACTACAGGGGAAAATAATCCTGTTGGAGTTCAACTTTTCTACTTCCAAATTTAACAAAAAATTAAGTTTAGAAGGTAAATTAGGTGGTAGAATTTACCATGACTTAACTATATGGTAGTTATGTATTTTTATTAATACCAGTTATCCTGGTATTTGTAGCAGTAATAGCATACATAGCAGAAGCTTAAAGGGCACCATGTTTTGGTGGTACATATGTAAAAGTCTTGTAATACATCTTTATTTTGCCATTTTAAGTTTCAGAAGAATTAGAAGAATTCTACATCTGCAATATATTTAGGGCAAAGCATACTGATTGTTTTTGGGTTTAAAGTTTTAAAATTATTCGATATTCCTAGTCAAACAAATTTTCCTTGTGGAACCCAAGAGTTTCTCATCCAAATCTCTGCCCTTATGATGGTATCTCCTAGGGCTGCTTTCTGCAGAAGATGTGAGATATACTCCTTGATCATTGCTGTCTCTGGTGAATACCTAGTGTTTCTCTTAGTATAAATGCCAGTCAAGAGGACTTTCCATTTCAAATCATAAAAGCTATAGATTTGTTTTCATCTCTTCTTCATTGAAGCAAAGCCAGCCACAAATTAATTGTCTGTGTTACCAAGGCCATTTATCTGTGATGTCTTCTGCAGCAGTTGGCATGTGTTTTACCACTAGTTTCAGAGGATATTCTCTTGAATAAATATGACTGAAAAGTCCACATATAGAATCCATGTGCCACAGGTTTTCACAAGACATAAACACTGTAGAGCTTGTATATTTCATATATTCATTCAGATATATAAAATATAACAAAAAAAAAACTACTGTATCACTTCTATGTCTGTAAATTATGCTTCATCTCTCCTAAATCAGGGAATAACTAGCCAGGAGTTCAAGGAATAACAAAAGCAATTTTTCTTGCCTTGGAGAGAGAATTTTTTGTAATCTTCACTTTCATTAAAAATGTGAGCAAATCAAATGCATATTTTGCAACTTATGACATATTTGAAAACAGGTTGTTACATGATTGTATTGCATATAGATAAGTAACAGTCAACTCTGAACACTGAACATCTGAAGTCTTTACAAAACAGGAAAATAAATATTGCAAAGTTTCCTTTATTTGTCTTAGAAATATTTCTTATGCTAAATTTGTAGAAGATAGTACTTCTGTAAAGCAAATTTCTCTAGAATTTAGCTATCATAATTATGCATTTAGGAATATCATCAAATATTTATCTATTTAGGAAAATACCTAAATAGTTTTTTTTTTATCCATAAATGTATTTCCAAAAAAGCCCCTCAATTATAAATGTGTCAAGTAAAAAACTAAATCAAAATAATAAATAGGTCAAGTAATCAACTAATTCAACTAATTCATTTGTATATGATCTACTCCCTTAAATACTACATTGATTAAAGGGATCGGTTTTTTAGAAATTGAATACAGAAGTAAAATGGGGAAAATTGTGGGGTGTACTACTCTTATAGATTGGAGGAACATAGAAATTCTGAATTTCAAATTGTATTAGATTTTATGGTGTGGAGTAAATAAACTAGAGAACAGAAAATTCATTCTAAATTCCCCCAAAAGTCCAATGGGGAAAAAAAAGTTCCTGGAATAGTTTAAATCCAGTTGTATTACAGTTCCTGTAATAACAGGAAGCCCCTGTTATTTTTTTATGTTAAATGTGTAGATGGGTAATTTCTCCATATACTCCGTGCAATAATGTTGTGAGGTGTTCTTAATGAGATCTTTTTCTAAAATTCAAACTAAGTATTTTAGTTGGTTATTCTGCTCTTGTGCTACATTAAAGTATTTAAAAGATAATATTCAGAATTGTTGATCAAACAAGAAATCATGAAATCATAGAAACATTTAGATTAAAAAAGACCTAAGAGATCACCCAGTTCAACCATTAACTCAGCCCAGCCAAGTCACCACTAAACTATGTCCCTAACTGCCACATCTACACATATTTTAAATACTTTGAGGGATGGTGACTGTTCCATTTACCAGGGGAGTCTGTTCCAGGGCTTAATCTCCTTTTCCATGATGAATTTTTTCCCAGATATTCAATCTAAACCTCTCCTGGCACAACTTTAGGACATTTCCTCCTGACCTGTCACTTGTAGCTTGATATAAGAGACCAACACCCTCCTCTCGGGCAGTAGGAGAGAGTAATGAGGTCTCCCCTGAGCCTCCTCCTCTCCAGGCTAAACACCCCCAGCTCCCTCAGCTGCTCCTCACAGCCCTCGTGCTCCAGACCCTGCCCCAGCTCCCCTGCCCTTCCTGGACTCACTCCAGCCCCTCAGTGTCTCTCTCACAGTGAGGGGCCCAGAGCTGGACCCAGCACTGGAGGTGAGGCCCCAGCAGTGCTGAGTGCAGGGGGACAATCCCTGCCCTGCTCCTGCTGGCCACACTATTGCTGACACAGGCCAGGATGCCACTGCCCTTCCTGGGCACCTGGGCACACACTGACTCATGTTCAGCTGGATGTCAACCGGCACCCCAAGGTCCTTTTTTACAAGGCAGCTTTCCAGCCGCTCCTTCCCAGGCCTGTATCTCCATAGAGTTGTTGTGACCTCACACAATTGGCCTCAGCCCGCCAGTCCTGAAACTGCACATTAGTTGTCCTGCACACACTGTGTGAGGGCACTTCAGAAAATCATCTTCATGACCTTCCCCAGTCTCAAGGTCAGACTGACAGGCTGTAGCTCCCTGGATGTTCTTTCTGGCCTTTCTTGAGGATGGGTGTCCCTTTGCTAACTTCCAGTCATCTGGGACCTCTCCTGTTACTCAGGACTGACAAAAAATGATGGAAAGAGACTTGTTGAACACTTCCACCACTTTCCTCAGTACCCTTGGATTTGATCCAGCCCCATGGACTTTTGTGTGTCTAAGTGGTATAACAGGTCACTGACCCTTGTCTTCAGGTTTATGGGGCCTAAATCTGCTCCCCATCACTTCAAGATGCATAAGTACCTTAACACTTCATTTTTATAGTTGGAAAAATTCTCTTAACCTTTTTATTTGAGAAAAATAAGAAATAGGCAAGGATTTAAGATAACTGACAGAAATACATGAGACTGTGAATATTACCCTGTAGTTGGGTTTTGATATTTTTGGTTTGACGCAAACCATTTAGACGCTGACCCTCAAACAGCTACAATTCTCTGGTTTTCTGTAGTATCAAATGGGCTCTACAAGCCAATTTTAATAAAAATGAAAACCACATAATAAATATTCAAAATACAGTCATCTTTCAAACTGTGATTCATCTTGCCTTTCTCTGGCATCTATTTTAGGGGAGGATAAATTGTTTCAATTTTTTTAATACTGAATGTGTATGGATCTCAGATATTCATCTTGAATCAGATACCTGGTTCAGGTGGTAGTATCATATAGCATGCTTCTTTCCATATAATACCACAGTTTTAGTTATTAGGGTTTTTCATGAAAGTGAATTATTGGTGATTTTTATTAGTTGAAAGCATACATTTGATGAATAAGTGCTGTTTTCAGGGGAGTTTCAGAGTTACATCTCATTATATTCTCTAAGGAGTAAGATGTTCAGATTTCCATTGTAAGAGAAGTACTTCTCTTTATAGCTTCTAGCATATTGTCATCCTCATTAATTTATTCCTTACTTTTGAATTACTAAATATTGTAGCATTGTAGGGAAATGCAAATTATTTTGCTTTTGTGAAAAATTATGATGGGACAGCTAATGAAAAGGTCCCCACCATGAAGAGGTTACAATTTGAACTCAAATGTGACACAAAAAGAGGAAAAAATAAACACGAATAAAAAAAAGATAAAGATGCGACTATAATTTTTATAAAATGTTATGCAATTAGCTGTCATACATGTCTGCGTTTCTGATTGCTGAGGGCATTAGTTGCTTTAATGGAAGATTTTGGAAAAAAGGTTTTAGAAGTAGTTTGAATGATGAAAGAACGAGGTCTTTAAGTAAGAATTCAGAGGCTATTCCATGAATCTAAAACAGCTAGAAAGAGAGCACGAAAATAAAATGGTCGAAGAAAGTTAAAGCAGTGTTGAATTCA
This sequence comes from Ammospiza caudacuta, assembly GCF_027887145.1. Lineage (NCBI taxonomy): Eukaryota > Metazoa > Chordata > Aves > Passeriformes > Passerellidae > Ammospiza > Ammospiza caudacuta. The sequence goes on along the minus strand of NC_080595.1, from coordinate 89,991,992 downwards.
TGTCCTTAGCACATAGAAGACAAGGCCAAAATTATAGGTTAAGGCTGAGTAATTTGGGTCACTGAGTGTCAAGAACAAGGAATTTGAACTTGTCCTAACAGGAGGATATCATTATGGATGATGTAATTGTAGCATCACACAAACTGTGGAGTTGACCACATTTTATGCCATAAATTACATTAGTTTGTTCTGAATCTGTTGACTGAGATCGAAGACAAAGTGAAACTGTATGGCTTAGATTTTAATAAATGGATTTTCATCTATATAAAAATCAATATAAGACAAAATTGTTGATGTTGATTGACATTTATATTTTTTTGGCATCTTTAGATTCTTTATTGCCTATTTTTTTTTTTTTGTGAGCTCATTATGTCAATGGATATGAATCACTATTTCCTGTCCAAAGTGCAAACTGAATAGACAAGAAGTAAAGCTGAACTAGCTATTTTTCTGTCGTTTTCCCCTTTCTGCATCTTTAGTGGGACTCAGTTTTTCAACATTATTTTTTCTGCTTCAGTGAAAAAATCAGACAGATTTTGCTAATAAATGAAAAATTATTATGACCTATTGCAACTTGATAGGTTTCTGATTTGTGCAATATAGTGATTCTCAAAGATCAAGATTTCCACGTAATTTTTCAATGTTTGAGGGAATGAGTAGAGAGAGCAAAATAGGCAAACTTTTTTGCATAAGGCATATTGGTTTTCTTCATTTGCATCTCAAGTTTAGCCTAGGCAAAGCAAGTGCAAAATCAGATTTCTATCCTACTTATTGTTTACTGATATGCAGTATATCCAACATGTATGAAGAAGTAAAGAAGGGTAGTTGTAGTAGGTGACTCTGTTCCAAGGGGAACGAAGGCTCCTGTTTGTCAACTGGACCCATCCCACAGGGAAGTCTGCTGCCTCTCTGGGGCCTGGGCGCAGGATTTCACCAGGACACTCCCTGAACTAATTCAGCCCCCTGCTTATTTTCCACTGCTGGTTGTCCAGGTTGGCAGTGATGAAGCTGATAAGAAAGGTACTGGGGCAACTAAAAAAGGGTCATGAGGGAGCTGGCAGAAGAGCTCACTAAGTTACTTTCCATCATTTATCACCAGTCTTGGCTAACCAAGGAGGTCCTAGGTCACTGGAAAGTGGCCAATGTGATACCCATCCACAAGAAAGGTCAGAAGGAGGATCCAGGAAACCACAGGCCTGATCACACTGCTCTGGGAGACTATGGAACAGATCACCCTGAGTGCAACTGCACGGCACCTACAGGATGGATGGGGGATCAGACCTGGCCAGCATGGACTTAAGAGGGGCAGGTTCTGTCTCACTGGCCTGATCTTCTTTTCTGACCTGGTGACCTGCCTAGTGGAGAAGGGGAAGGCTGTGGGTGTTGTCTACCTGGACTTCAGCAATGCATCTGATACCAGCTCACATGGCCCTCTTCTGGAAAGGCTGGCAGCTCACAGCTTGTACAGGAGCACTCTTGGCTGAGTTAATAACTGGCTGGATGGTTGGGCCCAGGGAGAGGTGGTGAATGGAGCTGCATCCAGCTGGCAGCCAGTCCCCAGTGGTGTCCCTCTGGGATCAGTGTTGGACCCAGTTCTGTTAAGTATCTTTATTGATGATCTGGATGAGGTGATTGAGTTCACCATTAGCAAATTTGCAGATGGTACCAAGGTGGGGGGAATGTCAATCTGTTGGAGACTAGGAGGGCTCTGGGAAGGACAGGAATAGATGGGCAGAGTCCAACAATATGAAGCTTAACAAGGTCGGGTGCCAGGTCCTGCACTTTGGCCACAACATCCCCCTGCAGTTCTACAGGCTGGGGATAGAGTGGCTGCACAGTGGCCAGGGAGAAAGGGACCTGGGGACATTGATTGACAGCTGACTGAGCATGAGCCAGCGTGTGTCTATTGACCAAGAAGGCCAATGGCAGGCCTCTATCAGGAATAGTGTGGCCAGCAGGAGCAGGGAGGTCATTCTTCCCTAGTACCTGGCACTGGTGAGGCCACATCTCAAGTGCTGGGTCCAATTCTGGGCCGCTAGTTCAGGAAGGATGTTGAGATGCTGGAGGGTGTCCAGACAAGGGCAACAGAGCTGGTGAAGGGTCTGGAGCACAAGTCCTGTGAGGAGCAGCTGAGGGAGCTGGGGGTGTTTACCCTGGGAAAAAAGGCTCAGGGCAGAATGTATCACACTCCCCAACTGCTAGAAAGGAGGCTGTAGCAGGAGAAGTTTGGTCTCTTTTCTCAGCTGACAAGTGACAAGACAAGAGGACACAGTCTTAAAGTGAAGCATAGAAGGTTTAATTCAGACATTAGGAAGATGTTCTTCACAGCAAGGAGGTGACTGGACATTGGAATGGGCTGCTGAGGGAGTGGAGTCACTGTACCCAAAGGTTTTTAAAAAAATATTGGATATAGCACTTAGTGCCATGGTCTGGTTGACAAGGTGATGTTCAGTCATAGGTCAGACTTGATGATCTTAAAGGTCTTTTCCAACCTCCTAGATTCAGCCTACCAGATTCTGTGATTCTGTGATCTGTGTGTTTTCTTCAAGCATAATTTTTCTAATATAGTTTAAATGTTTCTGTCTACTTTTAGACATTCCTAAGACACTCTGAAACAGTCATCTGTTTTACACATCTGAAAGTTTGAATGCATTTTCCCACTGGTATGCAGTACCTTGACAGCATATTGGATGCTGCTACTTTATGTCTGTGGGAGTGAGAAATGAAAATGCCAGCTTTATGACAACATGATGCATTGATTCTGCTCACATGAATATCATTAATGTCATACTCTGCCTTCTTGTCTTGGCCAAATTTTGTTTTCAGTAAAACCAAAATAATGTAATTCAGATTATTTTTATTTGAATGATGCAGTATTTAATTCCTTTTTTTTTAATTTTCCTGAAATCCTAATAAAATCTGAGTGCTAAAGAATGAAAACTACTCTTCAAGGGTATGCATGCTTGTAATGGAGATTGTCTTCTACACAGTATTAATGTTGAGGACATATGCACAAAAAAACAAATCAGAGTTTTCTTGACTGTTTATTTTGTAATAATATCTAGATTTGTCAGTCCCAAAAATCTGCCCACTAACATTTTTTAGGAAAATATGCAGATCCATATTGACCTTTATAGTCTAATCTAGTTAGAAGTATAAAATTATCCAGACAACAAGATCTAGTCATCTGTAACTGCAATACTCAGAATAGGTTCTTGATCCTCTATAGTTTCAGAGGAACTATTTGATCTTGGAATTACTCCCTTATATACAATGGCAGCACTACATGCTGGAAATTGCATCTCACCAGCATCCACTGTTCAACATTAATATCCATGGCAATAGAATAAGGTGCAACCCTTCTTGGATATCACAGCTCCATAGGACACAAAGAAAATAAAGGAATCCAAGAGACTGCAGCAGGAAATTTTAAATTTCCTTTTTAGTCACTTGAGAATAAACGTCTTAGTTAAACGAGTCCTAAATATTCAGACTAGGAATATTTAATCTTTTTTGTTTATATCAAAAACATCTAACTGATTTTTTTTTACATTTTGAACTGAGAGGTTCTACTTTTCAATGAAAAGTTTTCTGATTCTGCTTTATCATCCATTCTCTTCAGAACTGGAAAAATGAATTTTAAAAACCTTATAGGATAAAGTTTCTCTTTTCATTGAGCACTAATTGAATATTTCAAGTAAAATAGTAATAATGAAAAAATACTGCCATTGATTCAGAGTAGATGATATTTGTGATTTCTTGCATTTTTAGTATACTGTTACTTAAGAAATAAAGTTTTACATAAGAAGTTTCAGAATATCTTCATCGAATGTGTTGAGTTCCTAATTTTAGCAGTCTCTTATCTTCTAGGGCCTCATCAGCATTTTAAAACGTCTAATTTTCTTCAAGCACAACAGAAATAACTAAAGCTGTGTCTAGTTGCATTTTGGTCCAGAGCTTTCAATATGCACAAGAGCAATTGACCAAATTTTGCCAGATCATCTGAATAACTTTGGGAAATTGCAGGCTAGTCTACCCCACAGCAATTTTCATTTACTAATTCTCATTAACTCTTGGTCTTCACAGTGTTCATCCAGTATTTTGTTGATGAAGCTCTTCTGGCATTTCCTAGGGTTTTGCTCTGATAAGAGAGAATGAAGAAAAAGGGTAGTATTCCACTCACAAGTGGGAATCTTCTAAGGGATTGCAAGAATCAGGATATCCATCCATTTTTGAGGATTAATTCTTGGTACAGCCAAGTTTGCTGAAAGGAATACCACTTCTATGCTGTTTTGTGCTTTCACTTGATAATATGTCCTTTTGTTTTGAAAACTGGTTTTGTAAAGTTAGTCAAAGATTCAAAGTATTTTCTTGTGATTCCTGGTTGCTTCACAGCTGCCCACAGTTAAACAACTGGTCTAATCATCACACCTTCAGTTCATATTTACTTTTGAGTTGTGAATTAATCATATTTATTTCCAAGTAATTTAGTCATGGTGTAAAAATAAATATATATATATATAGGTTACACCTAATGACTTTTCTCTTAGATATCTTTCTATCAACACACAATATTTCATCTGGTCTTACACATGTATGAGGAAAACAATGGACAAAAGTAACAGCTGTTACTATGCCAAAATGAGATACTAAGATTGGAAAACTTCACAGTACCTGAATGATAATATGAAACTGGATTTTGAAAAAGGGTGTGTTTCCTTTTATTCAAAAAAACATTTGGAGCCTGTAGCGTAGCTGTGAAATTGATTATTTGCTGGAAATTCATCTTCTGCAAAGTATTGGTGCCTTTGAATAGGCCATTATAAGAAGTGATACATAAATGTGTGTATATTCATATAATTAGGAAAATACTATTTCAATAACTGTCTATTTGAGACTATCAGTTATTATATGTGCAATTTTATATTTCTTGGAAATAATGTTTAACTTTCCAAAGTACTCTGTAGCACTTAATTTGAAAGGATAGGGTTTTTGTTTTATCCCTTCACTCTCTTTTCAAAAATACTCAGTCTGAAATTTGCCTTCTAATACAAGTTAATAAAATAAACAGAAATTATCACAGTCTCAAGAAAATTTACCATTCATTTATCCTTCTCCTCCTGTGCTTGGTTAGTGCCTGCCCTGTTGTTTGTCAGTATAGCTGCAGATTGCAATTTTCTTCTTTGTGCCATACCACAGTGGTGAAAGTGAATGTATACTTGGGATTGAAGCCACCTATTGTGGAAGGACTGGAATAGGTTATGAAGAGGACATGACTGCTCAGATATATCAAAGAGCATAACTGAACTGAAGAACAGTTCTGTGCTGAAATTCCCAGCAGCGAATGATATTGTAGTACACAATATTATTTCAGTGCATCTGAGGGTTCAATGCAATTTTGGAAAACAAAGCATGTACTAAGAGGTAAATGTTTTTTAGTTCCTATTTCAGCTTCAAATTTATAAAACCCGTTTCTTATTAGCAGGTCACCAATGAACAATATGTACTGATTTTTGGAGCTAGTCTAAAACTCAGATCTTCATTTTCCTATTTGCTGTGAGTATGCTTATGATCTAAGAACATTCCCTTGGAGCTAGATCCAGACAGATTGCATTAGGCAATGCAGTACCTAAATTTTCCAGCTCATGGCCTGAGAGAGGAACTTGAGAAAGATACAAAGCCATCATGTGTGGTGGCTGGGAGGACCTCGGCAAAATACTGCTGAACCCTTGTCAATAGGAAAAATAAAAGGTAAGATTCATAAAGCAGAGAAGGAAGCATAACAATGCAACCTGGAGTTTGAGTATTTCAGACTTGGTTCAGGAGAAACCCAAATACCAGTTCTCCCTGTGAAAATAGTTTATTTTATGTGATATAGTCATCGCAAAATTACATCACAATCTTCAGAACAGGAATAGATATCTGCCTTCCATCTGAGCTTCTGCTGGGCTAAAAAATCTACTTATTTTTTCCATGTGCATATTCTGTCTAGTCTTATAAATTTTCATGTTTTGCACAAAACTCATACCTAGCAAAAAATATGAATATTTATTTTGAACACTTCTCTGATCTTAGAGAGCTTGAGGTATCATGGTCCTCTAGAAGGTGGGAGAGATTGGTTTCAATATTGGTTGATACAATAGGTTATTATAATAAAGTGAGTGCACTATCTTCCTGCTCCTTGAAAGCAAAGGGTACCTCTTACAGCTTGATTTTTGAGAAAGCAGTTGCTATTCCATATCAGCAGGAGCCCCATCCTTTGTTATATGCTCTGATTACTCTGATTGTGAAATATAAAGCAATGCTCTAATGTAGATACTTCTTGCTTTAGCAAGTAGTTGCTGCAGATGTAAGTTTTCTATTTTTCTTGCTTCCACTTAAACATGGATAGCACAAGAATGCCCAGCAGCAGACACAGTAAGTGGAGTCTTGTGAAGGGATGCTGGATAGCTGGGGCTCTAGAAAGACAAATGGGTTTTCTAAGGGTTTTTGAAGAAAAGCTTGTGGGAATGATCAGTGAATTTGGGTGGATGTAGGAAATGTCATTTATTTTTGAGTGCCAGGAGAAGGTGAAAGCTGGAGGAAGAAGAGAGAGCAGCCCTGCTCTGCCTATGATCCTGATCAATTTCCAGAACTTTTTTCTGATGCCATTAAGGCGGAAGGGATCAGGAAAGGACAATCTGCGATGTGATTCTCCTTGTAGGATCCAAAAGCTGAGTACTGTCTGAAGTTGAGACAAATGGGCTTTTTTAGCCTGGAATTACTTATGTTAATAAATTATGATGTGGGCTAAGGAAAAAGTTGGTTGCTCTGAGATGCTGTTTATGTTGTGAAATGCCTTCCTCCAGCTTTCTTGATAGATCCTACTGTGGATGATGATTTTAAAAAGTGTTCGTTAGTGACCTCTTCTGCCATCTGTAAAAAAGAGACTCTTGGAACCTCCAAACTGAATATTCCTATGAGGACTGCAAATATAATGATGTTTTAAAGGGATGAGAAATACTACTGAATAACAATACATAATAATATTTGAAATGAAGACAAAAGAGAGAAGGAACTTCCTATTTATTTTTTTGAGGGGAATATTGTTTTGAAGCACATCTGATAGTACTCAGCTGAACATTCAAATTTTTTTTTTGAAAACATAAAAATACACATTTGAACTTGCTGTGGTTTCTCTCCTTCTGTTTTTCCATTCACAGATCAGAAAAATTGCAAGATACTCCCAAAGTGGGTTAAATTTTCATCATTCCTGAGAGTGTTATGCTGAAAACTGTGGCCTAGTTCCAAAGGGCCCCTGGCTGAGGCTCACTCAATTAGCCTACACTGATAGTTGCTGACAGGAACACGGGTACTTTGGACATTGACAGTGGAGTGCTGAGTCTGGTCTGCAAGTCTGTGCCCTCTGCACAGGGTGACAACGAGCTGTGTTCCCAACGGTGGCTCTATCTGCTAACAGGCTCACAGGACACATGCTATGGGTTTTTTTCACAGCATGTGATTTCTTTCTCTACGGGATTCCTATAGACAGAAAGTTGGATCAATTAAGAAATCAGTCTGTATCAAATGCTGAAGTGGCACTAAGAAGGTATGACAGTCTTGGGCAAAACATGTGCAAAGCTATCAATCTACAAAATGCCAGGCTAATTATTCTGCCTAGTGTAATTGCTCTGAAATATGCTTTTATAATGGAAATGCTTTAAAAGCATTTTTTACTAACAGTGGTATTCCTTTTCCTGTAAGAGAGTTTTAAATTGGTGGGTTTTAGTTTTTTTTTCTCCTGTCTCTTTTTGTGTCAAAGAAGAATTCATGTCATAGACGTCATATGAATCCTATGTGCCAAGATCTATGTAGCCAAAATTGAATGCAGAATGTCAAAATTTTGCTTACAATAATTTCGTTAAACTTCTTCAATTCTGCTTTTGACCACAGTCATTACTATTTTTCACTTTCAAGTTTCATACCTCAAGGAGCATTAAGAAAGTAGGTGGAGTGCTTGGTTTGTGTCCTCTACTCCAACAGTGTTTCTTTTTTATAGTAAATCCCTTTATATTGTCGGTAGAAAACAAGACATACCTTTATTTCTTGAATATCTGTCTTCTTTACCCTCTCTGACCTTTGTCAGACAAAAGGTTCAGGGCTATAACTGTGATGTGAAGCATTTTGTGTCATTCTTTCTCTTTCACCTTTGTTCTTTAGAGCATTCTGAAGAATACTTTATGCTCTACCCTGTGATCATTATTAGTGTTAGAGGCCAGAAAAAGCATTTTAATGCATCCACACTGACAGGTCAAGGTCATGTCACTGGAGATGTGATGCCTGACAGGTAAATCACTCTGAAGTTGTAAGTTAGGAAATAATGTTTTACAGCTGTAGCATGTCGCCACCTAGCTTTACTTATTTCTTTTTCTCCTTTAAAATTTAGTATTTCATATGTCCTAGGTAATTCATAGAACATTTTATATTCAGAGAAGTGTCTTCCTATCCATCAACTACCTGCTTTTTTATCTTATGCCAACAACCACTCTTCAATATTTTAACTTTTTTGGCTCATTTTGTCAATCCTGAGCTCATCTCATTCTCCCTTTTAAGAGTATGCATCCAGTGCAGTTATTCCCATATGAGGTCTAAATTAATGATAAAACCAGTGATCTGTTGAGGCTTTTTTTTCCCAGTTACCTTTTAGGAAGGGAGGAGGAATGTGTACAGAAACCACTGTTGTCTTAGACCACTTCTGTGAATGACCTCTACTAATACCTGCCAGCCTGCTCAGCTTGGATTAGTTTGGAGAATAATGCATTTGGAAATATAAAAAGGCAATAGCATTGGACTTTTTAATAGTTTATTTTTTGGATAGAATAGGAGCTGGTTCTGCTGTTTCCTTGATTGCTACAATATAGTGAAAGTCTCTTCAGATTACCATTTATATCCTGTGCCAGATCAGCATTTTTATCAAATGATCTCAGTATAATACTCAAATAACTTCGATTTGCTCCAAAATTATGAAGATTGTAATATCTTATTGTCTATTTTTCGTTACTGATTATGTTAATAATGGATTACCTTTACACAGAAAAAATCACAGGTGATTGGAAGACAGGATTATTTTCTTAATCTGAATATAAAATTCAGACTAATTTCTGAAAACTAAAATTTAGGAAATTAATTTTATTGCCATTCAATTTCCAACAACTGTCTTGTAAAATTATTAAATATTACATTGTATTTATATGTAATATTTTTGTATATTTATTTTATATAATATTACATTGTGTTATTAACTAATGGCAAAGATTTTTTTAATGACAGTAATTAAACCAAGATTGGTCTCACAAGATGCACAAAGCAGATTGAAAACAATGGTGGCTTAATCATGTATAGCATTTCTATATTTGGGGATTCTAGAGGATTTGCCTCCTTTCCTCTTGTCTGTTTTAATTGTTACATAACTTTTGTGGTTTGCCCTACAGACTTCAAGGTCAGCTGGAGAGCAGGCAAATCCTTTCTCTGCTTCTCTGCTTTTCTAAGATTATGTAAACAGACTTTCAGAAAACATACCCCCTTTCCCTCCTTCTCCCTCCAAGAAGCTAACAGTTCAGCAGGTCAATACTGGGGAAAATATTTCAAGGATGACTAATAATTAGATGCCCTTTGGAAAAATGGGAGACTTAGTATAGCAAGAACTTCCACAAACCACCTCATTTCTCTGCTGAAGAGAATTTCTCAGCCTTTCTCCCCTATGTAAAAAGATGCAGACTCTGAATCCTTAACTCTCAAGGGCTCCTCAGCTGAAATGTAAGCCTTGGGAAAATTAGTAAGAGCATCCAATAGCTGCAAATTTAGTTTAGGAACTTAGAATTACTTCAGTTGATGTTAGATGTAGAAATATTTGACTTAGTAAATAGAATTGTCTAGTTTTTGGTTTTGTAGACTTGGTTTAGCACCAAATGAGGAGGGATTGTTTAGTTCTTTCTAAGAGTACCCAAGAATCAAAATCTCTGCCCCAGTTCACCTACTCATGCTCTCAAAAGGTGACAGTTTTCCAGTGCTCAGACGTGGAATGTTTTCAGCCACGTAGTGTTGAGTAAGGTGCTAACATTTAACATATGTTGTAAAAACCTATGAGTTTATCAGGTTACACAGCTGTGCAAAATAAAATAAACTGCAAATAAAAGAAAAAAAATAAAAGTCATAGGATTTCTTTGGGTTAATGCAGGTAGAAATATTCAATGAAATTTAATTTTAACAGCTGGTAGCTCAGGTTCTTGAGGTATGAAGCACAATAAATGGACTACTCCTATGCCTTCATTTCTAGATCCAAGACCACAGTCAAAAACATATGGGTTACGTGTGTTTACAGTACAAATAGGTTACACCAAAGAGTAGACCAAATCCAGTCCATCTAAGGACAATAATAAACCAAGTTATCTAGACATTATAGTTCACAAATATTTTTAGTTATTGAAGACTTGGAGAAGACTTACTCTTCAGGAATAATACTTTCAAAGCCTTTCAAGTGCCTGCATTTGATTCTGCTTCAGGATTTGCTTGAAATCTTGCACAAACCACAACAGTCAAAGATTATATGTGTTTTGGTGAGCATCTGTCACACTTAAAGACTGAAACAACTCAGTAAATTTTGAATTTAAAAGTTGCATTATAATTTAGGTTTCTTATCAGTAAGATAAAATACATTTTATTTTTCTTCATTCCATTAAACCATCACATTATTGTGCTGTCATTATTTGATTATATGAATCAGAAATATATATATACATTTTGAAAGACTGTGTTTTGTGCCAAAAGGAACTTGTATCCTTTTATGAGCAACCATATTTTTTCCCCCACTTATAATCTTAAGTAAGAACAATTAATTAATTCAGCATGTGGTTGATTTGAAATGATGACTAGAATTCTAAGAACAATAGCAGATAAGAGACATCCACATCTATACATGGTAATATTTAATCTATGTCTGACAGAGGTAATAGAAATAAATTAGTAAATGTTAGAAAAAATATTCTCCAATATTTTGGAGAAAAAAATAGAACTTATCCTTGTATGTTGCAGTTTTTGGTAGGGTAACGGATAGCTAAACTGACATGGAGTGCTTGTTTTATCGTTGTAGCTCTCTCTTGGATACAAAGTGCTTATAACAATACCTGTGAAACTGCACAGATGCACAAAGCTAAAGGAAGCCAAAAGAAACCTTTAGGAAGGCCAAGACTAATCGACAGAAATCCTGATTCTTCTAGAGACCTGTTGTGGGAACATTGGTCTGTAAGGCCTAGTAAAGAAATCTTTGGATATTTTAATCTCTATTGATGCTGAGCAAAATTACAATAGCAATTAAGAGTAAAGTGCTTTGGCTTTCAGCAACCACAGTTCAGAAAGGCCTTTTGACATATTTGTTCCTATATTAAACATTTATTTATTGATGAAACACTTCTATTGGGTCATTGTTAATGTTGATATTGTTTTTAGAGAGAGTTATTGAAAATAATCCAGAATCGGAAAACTATGCATCTCCAAAGGTTGCTGCAATTTTAGCTCCAAAATTCACAGCTCAGAAACAAAGTCTCCATATTAGAAAATTATGGCGGTAATGTTTACAAAAGAAAATTAACTCAAAGCCCAAGATTTGATATGAATATTTGCAGCCTATTACATACAGGGTGTAATTTTTCTAGCCATTTGTTTTATTTTGTGAATCCAGATCCTTCAGCACAACATTCTTAAGATCTCGATTTGTTATTTTTAGAAAAGAGACATACCTCTGGTCTTTGTTTCTATTGATTTAGCACAAAATGAGGAGGGAGCGTTCAGTTCTTTTTGAGAGTACTTAAGAAACAAAATTTCAGCCCCATACTCATGCTCTCAAAAGGTGACAGTTTTCCAGTGCTCAGAAGTGGAAATGATGATGTTTATGTTTGCAGCCAAGTAGCATTGAGTGCTAATATTTGCAATGAGATGTTAAAACATATGACTTTATCAGGTAACAGGTTATGATTGTCTGGATAAATCATATACTTCGTTCCTTTCTTGAGCAAAATTCTTTTCATGAATAGGAAATTGAGTTTACATAAACAATGTCTTGCCAAACAAAGTGACTTGCTGTTGTCTCAGAACCTGGTTTTCTTCATGTCTTTAACAGATACTTTATTGTTTTAGATATTTTATTGTTTTCTGTATGATTTTGTCAAAATGGTCTTCAAGTTGTTTCTATCTGGTTATCTTGAAAAAGCAATTTAAACCTCCCTTGCCTGTTCAGACGAGTTTTAGTTAGAGCAAGGTATGCACTTTAGTTATGTTATTCTTATTATAAGGAACACAAACTATTTTCCCATACTACTATTACTTGCTGGATGGTAAACAAATATCCATATAGTAATTAAATATGCATAATTTTAAAAATACATATTTTCACCTGTTGTTATAATTTTTTGTTATTTTATAGATGTCCTTATCTGCCCTGAAATATTAGTCAACCATCTGTAAAAGGAATTATTCATAAACTTTCAAATATATCTAACACTAATTGAGTGCACTTTTCAGTTCAATATTAAATTATATTGTTTTTAGAGTACTTTCTAAAACCTAATAAATTTCTTTTGTAGTTAACCTGAACTCAGAATATTTACTGTGTATTGTTTTTTAATGTCAGATGATGAGAGAACTCATGTGTCTTTAACAAACGCAAATTATTTACTCACTCAAGGATTCTGTTCAGAGCCCTGTATCTGAATGAATTCCAAATCAGCAGTTCTATTGAGTTGCATGGCAATCGATTGCCTTTTATATGAGATGAATGGTCGTGTTCAACACATTCCCCCCCCTTGTCCCCCATCCCTTTTTTTCCTTTTGGCCCACCGCCTTAGATGCCATCACCCAAAGCTGTTAGTCCCAAATGCGATTCTGTTTAGTGGCTATCAGCCACTTCCAGATTTTCACTGCATATAAATGAATGCATTAAGAATTGGAGATGTGATGTGGAGTTATAAACATGAGCTGAAGAAAAAAAAAAGTCCAAATGTGTAGGGGAATATTTTCCAATGGGGCCCCTGAGAGGATGATTAGCAGAACATTTTTCTGTTTACAACTATGGGAATGTTATTAATTCTAAAAGAGATTTTTTCAGAGAGAATTCTATGATTCTTTATCTTTTAAAGGATGTTCTGACATGACCACTGAATTTGGCTTTCGGTGCTGTTAAGGACATTTTTATCTGAAAAGAATTAAATATCTGTGTTAGTGGCACCTTTGTCTTGCACCTCCATGTAACTCACAGTATGTCCTTCATTTATTAGAAATTTACAATTCCTCTTTTTTGCTGGTAGGCTAAGACTTCTTTCGTGCACTGGTTTCCTGCACTTTCCTGAACACCTGGATGTGAAACATAGCCCTATCTCTAAAACTCAGCACTACATCCTTCTCTTTAAATCCTGAAATTCTCTTCCTTGGATAAAGATCTTTAGATTTGGCAAGTGTTTTAAAGGACTGCAATCCTGGTCTAGGGTTTCCACATATTGTGTAACTAATCTACTCCCCCCTCTATCCTTCCCCTCTTATAAAATCTTCCACTCGTCTTTCTAGTATGCCACTGCCCCCTCTGGAAACTCTTCAGACTTCATCTTTGTTCTTATATGTGAAATGCCAACCTTTGTTCTCCTCTTTAAAGTCTGATGCTGTTCCTCAGTGCATCTAATTTCTGTTAAAGCACCTTTGCTCTGCCCAGTCTTCTTTCCTCTGTGCCCCTCTTCACCCCCAAGCATTTTTCTACTGTACTTTTGATAGTTCCACTCCACAACATAGCAATGGCAGCCTCCTTCCTATGGGTCAAGCACTCTGTCTTTAAACTCACTTTTATCACTTCACTTCTTAGTTTTTACTGTAATGGATTTACACTATCTCTGTCTGACCCAACCCATACCTCATTATCCCATAGACAATTGCAGATGCCTCAGTTCAAAGTGTTTTAAGTCATGAATAAGTGCATTATAGACCATTAAAATGGTTTAAAATAGTGATTTATAAGCATAGAAAATAAGCTTAAAGAGCCCTGTGTTGACTTTAAGAATGGAACTAGACACACCAGTGGGATGAGAGCTTAGCTGGGTATTAGCCACACATCAGCATTCCTACTTTAGTATGTACATGGAGCAGTACCTGGCATTAACTGTCTGGATTTCTTTTTCCTCCATTAGGTCATGCTTGATTTGGCCATGAAGACCAAAACATCACTTTTGGTTGACAGCAAATATGTTTGCTTTAGGACAAAAGACTGTTGTAGAATGTGAGCTCCCATGCTACAGGTAGTTCTACAACTCTGGTGTACAAGTCCAATTTTCTTTCATTCAAGCTCCTACTAGACTTAAAGCTCTCAGAGAGGCTGTAACTTGACATGCCAGCATAGGCAAACCCAGAACCTACCTTGTTTATGTATGTTTATTGTTTACTATAACAGGGGAAATAATTAGAAAAGGAAATAATGAATTATAGATACATAATTGTTTTTGTTATGCTCAACTACTCTGGAGCAGGTAATTTGTTTGTCTTTGCAAAATGCCATGCAATTAGAGTGCTAAGGATTATCGACAAGAAAAAATGTCTGACAGAAACTGAAATTCACTACTTCACATATATATTAACCCATCTCTTTTTGTGGTTTCATTGACTGTCAGACAGAACTTTTCAGGCAAACTTGCAGTTGTCTCTTTTTTGGGTCAGTGGTGTACTGCATTCTCTAAAGATCTATAGTTCAGAGGTCAGGTATTATGTGATTGATATAAACCACAAAGATCTGAAATCAGGTGCAGTTTTTGTGAATGTTCCTACTTCACTAAGAACTTGTGTTAATTTGGCTGTCTCGATGCCAACACAATTTTCAGACAGTTTTTAGAAACTTAACAGGCCAAGACTAGAAATTCCAGTAAATTAATATGTTTAGCATATGAATGAGATGAATACAAAAGGAATAAAGCTTATTATCTGAGATAATTGATGAGCTAGAAAACACTTATTATGGTCTCTTGTGTGTATATATCTCTCTATGTGTGTGTATATGTGTCTGCGGCTCTCATTTACCTTACAGAACAGAGAAGTACTAAAGGACCATAAATGTCTGTTCAAATGTATATATTTAGATTTAAAAAAAAGACTAAAATTGCCCATTTACAACTTAGTTATTTCTTTCAAGACATTGCACAGTACTTTGACATGAGCAGTGGCATGTTGCTATATAAGTCTTTGCCATACATAATTATATGCTTATTCATGTTAAATATTTTAACAAAGCTACTGTGTAGATGTGGATTTCTAAATGTTACTGCTCTTGATCTGTCCTATGTAAATGAGTGAATAATGGAGGGGACTACTTATAAAACAATTCATTGCAAAATATTTCTGCATGTGAGCTGCCCAAGTCTGACACATATCTTGAATTTTTCAAGCTGGAAAAAATATTAGATTTTTAAAATGAAATTAAAACCAAATGTAACACTTTTTTTTTTTAAATTTACTTTTGACGAACATGCAAGAATTGCAGTCACTTCAGTTGAACCATGTTGTGATTTTGCCAAAATGGTGGCTTGCATTTTGGCCTTGAGAAACAAAGAAATGCTTTTACCTTCTTAAAGGATTTTGCAGAGACCCTACAATTTTGATAATTCATATTCAGCATTGCAACACTGCTCATTATCTCTGCATTTAGAATGGATTTTAATCTGCTAGGTCATGTTTATGATTAACTTCTGAAAAACCTTTAAAATAGGAGACTCAGGACCTATTTCCTCAAGAGCTGTATTCTGTCAAACGTGAAATTCAAAGCGGTGCAAGGGGCTTTATTATATTTTGAATGATTGCCATGGAACTCACTGTCAAGTGAACAAGGCAGAGGATTTCCATTTATAAGTTTTATATCAAATAATGATGGAAGTGTCAATCTTGCTGTAGTTTTCAATTCAGGAAAGGCCTTCAAAGCAGGAAGGGTTCTGATACAATTGTTTTCTACACAGTGGGCTTGGTGAAATATCTTTCCAATCTTCTGATAGCCAATTCCTCTCACTCCCAGAGGACTGTGAATGTAAAATTTCCAATTAGTGCTCATACAATCAATATTTTTTGTGTACTGAGTCCACTTTCATATGAAGAAATTTCCATTTTCATGGTGAAGTGCTCTAAACCTTCCTCAAGAGTATCCTCACTGTATAGAAACGCATCTGAAGAAAGCACTACTTCTTCTGCTTCTTCCAACTGCTGCTGCTAGAAGTACTTTAGTAGAGTTCATTTAAATATCTTGGTTTGCTATTTTATTGCTATAGCTTTTTTTTTTTTTTAATGTATCATCAATGTATTTCACTGAATGCCAGACAGAGCTTCTTACTACTCAGCTGTAAAAAACAAATAAGAAAGACCATCTTTAGGCATCTCTCTTCTACCCCTGTTTTAAGAATTATAATAATTTCAGGTACTTTCAATGTTTGGGAATAAAGCTCCCAGCTCTTTAAGTGATGCTTTTCAGAAATAATCTAACTTAAGGGAATTTGGCTTAGTTCAGCTTTCTTCAGCACCCATATAAGCCCCATTTTAAAGTGTGCTAAGTTAGGGACTGTATTTCTGGGTGAGACATCAAAAATGCCTGCTTAATATTTGCAGAACCATAGAATGGTTTGTGTTGGAAGGGACTTTAATTATCATATAGTTCCAACCCCCCCTGCCATGGGCAGAAATACCTTTCACTAGGCCAGGTTGCTCAGAGCCCCATCCAACACTTTGAACACTTCCTGGGATAGGACATCCACAAATTCTCTGTGTCTTCTGCTCCAATATATTACCACTCTTGCAGTGAAGAACTTCTTCCTAAAACCTAATCTAAAACTACTTTCTTTTAGTCTGAATTCACTACCCCTTGGGCTATCACTACATGCTCTCAGAAAAAGTCCCTCTCTGTCTTTCTTGTAGGCTCTCTTCAGGTACTGGAAGACTGCAGTTAGGTCACCCCAAAACCTTCTCCTTTCCTGAACAATCCCAATTCTCTCAGCCTTTCCTAATGTGAGAGGTGCCTCATACCTCTGATCAACTTGATGCCTTCCTCTGGACTTGCTCCAACAGGTCCATGACCTTCCTCTGGACTCACCCTAACAGGTCCATGGCCTTCCTCTGGACTCACCCTAACAGGTCCGTGGCCTTCCTGTGCTGGGGACCCCAGAGCTCAGTGCAGCACGGCAGGTGGGGTCTCACCAGAGTGGAGTGGAGGGGCAGAATCCCCTCCCTGTCCCTGCTGCCCACACTGCTTCGGATGCAGACCAGGATACAGACGGGACTTTGGGCTATAAGTGCAGATTGCCAGATCATGTCCATCCTCTCCTCCACTGTCATATTAACTGTATTTTGGTTCCAAATTCTGACAATTAAAATTCTATGATAAAACCAGTATGCAAGCACAACTAATAACAGAGATGGAATCTATCCTCTATAGACATGAAGTAGTGTTTTCTACTCAAAAGTGATGATTGTATTTTGTTCATATAAATATTTTTAATTTGAGTATATTTTGAAAAGAAACAGTTCAGGGAAGCCTTTGCTTTTGTGAGGGAAATTAAGCCATTGATGTGGTAATAGAGAAGAAATTCTGTACAGATGCAAAATAGTTTTATT
Organism: Ammospiza caudacuta; assembly: GCF_027887145.1. NCBI lineage: Eukaryota > Metazoa > Chordata > Aves > Passeriformes > Passerellidae > Ammospiza > Ammospiza caudacuta. The sequence continues at coordinate 89,974,337 of NC_080595.1, read as the reverse complement.
TTAACAATTTAAATCAAATCATGTATGCCTAAACACATTCATGGTTAAGTATCAGTATGCATCACATGTGAAATATTGGAAAGAAAAGATAAAGTTGGGATGATTATTGGACATGGTAAATTGCAGAGTAAATCCCAGTATTAGCTGGTGGTCGATTTCTCTGCTGTGTCAGTTTAACTACTAAAAGAAGTTATTTACTTTATTTACCTTATTTACCTCTGCAGTGTTTCAAAGTTACATGGTCTGTGTACATGGGTGGATAATTGTTTAACGTTTATCACTGTGAGCTAAGGGAATGTTAGTGACTCAAGAAAATATGTCTATTATAAGACATGTTTCTTTTATTACAAAAAATATATTTTCCAATGTAATAATTGCATAGTATTGTCCAGCTGGCCATTTGTTTAAAATATAAGATGCATTCCTGGGAATCAATCTGCAAAACTGGAAGACAATATGTAGCAGTGAATAAAACAGAAGTGAATACATCCATGTATTCAGGGCCTTCAGGGTGTAAGACCTACTTCACATGAAATACCCTTTTTTCAGTAGTACATGTGTATGTCTGGCCTCTACCTCTCTAATAACTTTTGGGAAAAGACCTTGCAGTGTATTTCTGCTGAATAAGGAACTTGTTGCCCTAGATAACTGGTTTTAAAAACAGAGAAGTTTATCTTGCAACTACAGTACCTAAAAGAACTAAGTTTTTCTGCTTCAGTGTACCAGAAGTATAAATAAACAGAAGAAAATTTGATAGTGTTTGTAGCTAAAAGCAGTTGCATGTCATTCTTACTTGTGAGATTTAAATGGGCTGTTTCTCCTTGTATGCAGAATTAAAAAGTTACTGTTACCTCATGATTGCTTGTTGATTTTCTCTTATGTAGTAATCAGTCAACATTCAGAGCTCAGTTTCTTGATATTTATCTAGTGTTCTTTTAGGTTCTGTTTTGACACTTACCTTAAGACTAAGATTGTAGCTAAGATGCCCAAATGGATGAAAAAAATACCATTACTCAGTTTATTGCTAAGTTGCTTTGATATTAATTCATTGCAAGAGAAGAAATAGAAATTTTGATCACTAAAAAATGACCAGGTTTGTAAAAAAATGACCAGCTATGTAATACAGAAGCAAGAATGGGCACTAAAGCTTCTTGAATCAGAGGGTGAGAACTGTACATTCTGTGTATGAAATTTAAGGGGATCTGAGGACAAAAGTCTGCATATGTCATCATCTCTCTCACACTTGCTGAAAGGAATCCAATTTATTCCAGACAATTTTAAATGAATATGACATTCAAAATTATTACTTTGATTTGAAGGCTACAAATCCACTGTCAAAGACAGCTCCACCACCTCTTTTATGGAAGCTCATGGATTTTTTTCCTGGAATATTGCAACCTAACTTGCAATTTTTATTAATTTCAGACCATCCAGATAGTGTATGTGCATTTTAGAGGCTTCAGAATGCAGAATTAAAGATTTTTTAATATTATTTCTCTTGAAATTTATAATGTAAAATACTAATTTAAAAAAGAATCTGTCAGTGCTAAGGCATTTATTGAAATAAGTAGGGAATATATATGGTATTTTTGTTTTTCTTTGGTGGACATAATGAGCTAAGTAAAATGTTACCTCATGTATCCCTAACCAGCTGTGCCATTGCAGCTTTGCAGTTTGTACTTCAAGAGCTGGTGGAAAGGATTAATTGCTCCAGGGTTATAATCACTGTGGATTGAAAAATCAGGTGATTCTTCCTGGGTGTTTCAGCCTAGGTTTCACATGGCAGTTCAAAAGAGAGTCTCATCTTTTATTATTTCATTACCTCTGTATTTCTTTAATGTATATGTATGTGTATATTTATCTTATTTATAGCTGCTTATATACGTGAAGTCTTTCTTTTCCAGCAAACTGTTGTCACAAAGCTCTTGGTTGAACCTTTCCTTAAGGAAAGATTGTAGTCTTGAGAATTTACTGCCTAATTTGAAGCTCCAGCTGTGCAGGAAGATTTCAGCTTTTCCTGACCTGGTTTTGATGATAAAGCAGGCAGCAGAGGTGGCTAGTATTCAGTGTCTTTCATGTGGGAAATAACTGCAACCTCTTATGTCTTCTCATTAGAAATTCCATAAAAGCCATTTTAAACTAACAGAACACATTCCTGCAGTTACGGTACACCTACTCCTATCAGGACCTTCTGCTGTGATTTAAAACACCATATGTTCATATGTGCTTGTTCTGAAATTTGCACAAATTATCCAAGATTTAATATGGGAATTAAAAGCAAACAGCTTCCATTAGGAATTCTCCAGATCTGAGGAGCTCCATAAAGTAATCCAATACTTGACATTCTTGCTAATAATTTTATCCCTGTATAGTCCAGGTTGGCATCACATCAGTCACAGCAAAAGAAATCATAATATGTGTTTACTTCTTGAAGCAACTGGAATTAAGAAAGGCGAACTCATTTGCCTAAGTCAGTTAATAGAATCAGCTAATTAATGCTGTATATCTCACAGGAAGCTGATGCTGTGGCGGTGTTCTGCTTAACTTCATTCATTCTGTTGTTTTTTGTGCAGAATCACTTTATCCTGTAGTTTCTGCATCATAAAACTTCTTTAATTTGATGTAAACAATAGTTTAATGTTCCTCTAATTGCCTCTTATTTTAGCTCTAGCCCTGGACATGTAAGTGGAAACACTGATTTTCCAGAAGTCATGGGTGGAGGTGGTTTTTTTATGAGACGAAATTAAACCTGACTATTTGGAGTATGTTAATTAGTTTCTAGTTCTTCCTCTAGACTCACTCTGGAGATTTTAGGGATGAAATAGTGTGGTTATTTCATAATTAGTAGAAGCAATTTCAAATGTTTTGAATTACTTCCACAAAAGAAGAAGAAATAAACAACATGGTTAAACCTTTGGCCTCTTTTCAATTGCACTGAATTGTATTTTGGCCTAGATATTTAATTTTTCACTTTCTTCTTGAAGAATTTTTATATCAGAATATCAGAATATTATTATCATAAACTATTAACACTTTTATGACTTTTTATGATTGTTCTTCTTGTCTTAGAAGACACTTTGTTGCTTAGCTGTATTTAGTATTATCTTAGAGAATAAATATGCCTAATTTTCTTTTCTGTGGAATTTTTTCCGTTAACATCATTCTGAAATTAAAATTTGAGTCTAAAAATGATGAAAATGACTGTAGTACAATAATGTATATAGTATGGTTCCTATTCAAACTAATAAGAATTTCTTTGCTTTAGGAAAGTTAAAAATCCAACAGTTCATGACACCATTTTGCAAAATGCTCTATTTTTTACTAAATTCAGTCATGTTTCCTAGTTGCAATGACCCATAGTACTGAGTTTTAAAGATTTCTTTGGGGAAAGTCTATTCTTTACTAACACTTGGCTGTGTTGATTCCTGAATTATGCAATGTGAATTACAGAATCATTCTCATGCTTTAATGATTTGAAAGTTTCCTAGGTAATATATATCACAAATTTCTAACAGGTGACACCCTAAAATTATTCTTCTTCACATCATTCATTTTGAATGTTAATTGCAATAAAAATAAGACCTTCTGAAAAAAGTAGAACAAAAAACCCCACAACATTCCCAGGGAAAAAGACCCCAAAGAAAAACCAAAACCAAAAAAACCCAAAACCAACCAACCAACCAACCAAAAAAAAAAAAAAAAAAAAACAAAAAAAAAAAAAAAAAAAACAAACCAAAAAAAACCAAACAAAACCCAGAAAAAACCCAGACCTTTTCAGAATCTTTTTGTTCACATCCTTTCATGTCTCCTTCCCTTAATTGTCTTTCTCTCAGGATGAGGAAATTGAAACAGGGAGATAAGTGACTTTTTGAGGTCCACAAAAAGAGTTGATTGCAAAATCAAGATATAAATCTCAGAAGCCTGCTTCTTAGTCCTGACCCTCAAGTATTAAACCACAAATAACACATAGTCCTGAATTTCATATCCGAGAGTTCGATCTCGTCTCCAAAAGAATGGCTGTGACCTCTCAGGAGAACATGCTGATGAACTTTTATTCCCCACAAGAGAAAGGCAACTTCCAATTCAGACTGAAATCATAAAGGTTCAGTCAGATGTTGTTCAAAGCTTTTCAAAATATTGCATCTCCTAAATACACCTTCCTTTTTCGTTCCCTGACCACACTGTTACCTGTCAGTGTTTAACAGTCCTTACCAATAGCCCACCATGACCTCTGCACTTTGTATTTTTACACAATCTGTAAAAAGCAAACCATGACTTTAACTACATTTTTATCAACTGTTTATCACTTTGCTGATAAACAGTTAGGGTTTATCATTATTACCATTAAAATGTGCACTTTATTTTAAATTCAGAAGAAGACACCTGCCAGCAATCACTTTTGCAAAAGAATTTCCCCAAGCTGCATGCCCTGTTATTTTTGGATAAACAGGAGCACAAGCCTGCTTGCAATAGTGACATCTAGTGACTCCCTGTCACATTTATATCACCCCCTTCACCAGCTTTAACTTTTTGCAGCCTTCTGCCCCATCACAGATAGAGTGTTGCAAATGAACTAGCAAATAGCAAACTTTTTCTTTTTAAAAGCCATCGGAAGAAGCAGAAGCCATTGTTTACAACGAAGACTAGCTTAAAGACACATGTATTTAATCCCAGTGAGTCCAGTGATATTTAAAAGTAAATGATAGTTATTTACATTACATGAAATGAGATTTTTTCTGACTGTTACAGTCCACTCTTTTCAGTTCATACTGTGATGATCTAATCTTGCTTCTAGGCATGCTGATGTTCCCACAAGCTCAATGTACCTTGACATACGCTAAGTGCTACATCTGGTTCTTTGACACGAGCCATTGTGTCACTCCACTCTGTGTATCATGTCACTGCGTGCTCAGTGGCATTAGCAAACCGTGCCCTGACACAGCCTCTCATGTCAGTCTCTTCTCTGACAATATTAAGGGCTTTTACATAGCACACGTGCATTTGAAGTGATGCTACTGAGCACCGTTGTTCATATTTCTGTAAAGCTGCAATTTCTATGTTGATAGAAGCAATGCTTTTAATTAAATTTCTGTTTTAATTAAGACCTAATTAAGAAGATATGAACAGCTGTGAATCAACACACGTTTTCCTAATAATTCATATCTAATTGCATTTTTTTTCTTCATTTATATTACCTAAGCTTGTTCAACACCAAAGAAATTTGTTAAACTTGTCATAAAATAATGCAGACCTTTCATGAAAAATTGTCATGAGAAAACAGTTTTAAACCACACCTTCCTAGAATAACATCTGAGAAGTTTGGAGGGATGCAGAAAATTTGATATCTTTTAATGCATACAAAGTAATGCTATCTCATACCTGCCTCTTCAGCCTTTTGAAAACTCTAAAAATGAACTTGAAGTGACTTACAGAAATGTAACTATCAGTCTTTTCATCTTGTTAGGTACATTTTCTTTACCATCTATAGTCAAGTCAGAGCAAGACCCTAATGACGAGGTGGAGGGTACTTTGTTTTTACTTTAAAAAAAAATGCGAAATAATAATTCAGATCACTATATGAATTTATATGGCCAGATTGGTTTTTTTTGTTGCATCACATTCCAGGAAAATGTTGTCATATTGGTGGCATACAGTCACCAAAGCCTTTATTTACAGTTTCAGTATTCGGCACATGCAAATACAAACTTCAGGTGTATTTTTAATTATTGCCATAAGAAGAGTTCTCTCCGTCAGCCATATGCGTGGGGATGGTTAATTTAGCTAATTACAACTCATCATTCCCAACTCAAAGAGTGAATGTTTAATATATGTAGAAAACTGTGATCAATCCAAAGAGGGATTTTAAAGTTTTAAATTTGCTTATTTGAATAGACATGAAGAATCAATTAGTAGCAGGGCAAACAAACAATATAAGCTGAGCAATTAGTTTCTATTATTTGCTTCAATCTAGTAATTTTTACCAGGGCTTTCAAACATTAAAAACATTAACTATTTTTTAAAGTGTTTATATAATTTTTATATGCTTTCACATCTATCATATTTGTTTGAAAAATCCCTCACCCGCATATGAAAAAGCAAACGGAAATTTACCCAACTATAAAAAATAAATTTAATAAGACGAAAGCTAAGTTAGGGCACAGATTATCTGATTTTACAATTATATGATTCCACACTCATATTTTAATTGGCACTTAAACAGTTATCTTTTTACAGCTGGAATCAATAGGAGTGGTGACAACTTGGTTTGATATGAAAGTCAAAACATGAAACGGTAGTTCCCTAATGTATACACATGTATAATCATAAACACAATGTGTGTCCCTTTGGACTCATGTAATTATTTTCCTAAAACTAAAAAAAAAAGTGAAAAGCTTGGAAGAGAATTGGAAGTAAGAAAGTAACGGGGAATTAGAAAAGGCTAGGAATAAAGTGCTAGTTGGAGAAATGGGCAAGACCCCCTCAGGAGAAAAGAGAGAAACCACTTGTCTGCACTGGCAAAATGTTTGCTCCCTTTGCTGAATCTCCTGCAAAGAGTGGACCACCAAGCTGAGGCTTCTCATGAGTAAACAACGACTGAAGAGGGAATGATGGAGACGTGCCAGGCTTAGCTGGTGCTCCCAGGCCACTGAAGCAGTTTGGGACCCTGCAGCAAGACACATGCTCCAAGTCCAGGTGCTGGCAGGCACACTGCAGGGCCATTGAAGGAGTAGAAACAGAGAAATAAGGAGAAGCAGAAATTGAAACAAAATTGGGTGGGGCAGTCATGGGGTGCTGATCCTCACAGTGAAGTGTGTCCATTAAGCCACTCTCCAAAAGGTGCATTGAGAGAAGCTACAAGTCATTTCATTCATCCCCAAAAAAGTAACAGTGGTAGTTGAATTCTAAGGGCTGACCAAAGTTGAAAAATACCTTTGGAGAAATACTTGGCTGTGACGGTGTTCACAGGGGTTTTCGGATTGGGGAAGAGACGAGGATCTGACTCCATGTTTCAGAAGGCTTGATTTATTATTTTATGATATATATCACATTAAAACTATAGTAAAAGAATAGAAGAAAGGATTTCATCAGAAGGCTAGCTAAGAATAGAATAGGAAGGAATGATAACAAAGGTTTGTGGCTCAGCTCTCTGTCTGAGCCAGCTGGGCTGTGATTGGCCATTAATTACAAACATCCACACAGATCCACCTGTTGCATTCCACAGCAATTGTTTACATTTTGTTCCTGAGGCCTCTTGGCTTCTCAGGAGGAAAAATCCCAAGGAAAGGATTTTTCATGAAAGATGTCTGCGACACTTGGCACCTTCAGCTTTCCAGTTTTTCCTTGCATTTGAGGATACAGAATGTCTTATAGAAGTCTTCTCCATTACAATATAGCAATTTATTGAACAAAAGAGCACAGTATTTCTAAGTCATATGTTTAAGCTGAACAAGAATTAAATCAAGTCAGCATTTTGAATTGCCAATTTAGGTGTTTGTTGTTGGAATTGCTAATATCATACTAATTATATTTAAATTGCAAAATATATTAAAATCAGTGCTCTCCCGTGGGATGTTTTAGGTAATAAGCAAGCATGATTTCTTCATCTTAAGTTCCCAATTTAATGTTTTTATTTTTTTCTCTTTGTAGAGATATGAATCATATGTATATGTCTTTGCTTTAAAACCCTTTGGATTGCCCTAAAAGACAATGCAGAGGATTTTGCTGTGGAACTCTAATTATTTTATGAGGGTGGTCATGTTTAAGATCCCATAAGGTTTTAGCTACCATTTGCCCTGTTCATATCCTCTGCAAAACTGCTCTGAGTTATTTTTCCATTGCACAGTTGTTCATATAGAGCTTATGTTCACCTTCTTTTTACAAGGTCTTTTTTTATGTCATTATTGTCCCCACATTTGTGAAGTAGTTAATGAGAATACATAGATTTTTAAAATATTTGCTGTTACTTAATCCTAAAAAAATAAGCAATACTGTGAAGTAATATGAAGTAATGCTACGCACCATTTGGATAAAGAATTTCTGGGGATAATAAAGTTGTGTGAATTCACTTTTTCTAAGTGGACAAATTGCCTCTGGATTTTCATGCAAAATGAACACACAATTTTTTTTTTTTTTTCATGTACAATTTGTGATGAAGGTGGTTGCTTTGCTTTATGCTGGTGGGGTTCCCTAGTTTTGTCAACAAGCTCAGTTGAAATTAGTCTGTGAAGACATCCTAAAAATTTCAAAGACTTAACCTCTATCCATTTGTTTCAAGGGCTTACATAATCCTTAAGTAGCCTCAAGTGCGGGGTGATGTTAGTGCTCTGCTTCCATTTTTATAGGTGCTGTTCACTGACAATCGTCAAACCCATAATAATCCCAGTTTGATAAAGTGTGTTTTTTCAAACCAGAAAGCAACTGCTCCCATTAACTGCCCTGTAGGGCACCTTTGGTATGCATGACACTTTGAAGAGCATCAGCACTTTACAGCAGAATTGTGAGGATTAAAGATCGGGGTTTTAGAGAATTTTTTTTCTGGTGCCCTGTTTTTGGAATAGTTACTCTGGAAAAATTCACCCCAGCAAAATGGGCCTAGCTTAACACAATAGAATGGTGCATTATGATAATTGTTTTTATTATTATTTAGGGAAAATCCTGGAATAATTTTTAGACTGTTTATTATAGGTATTTTTTTGGCTTACAGCTCAGTTCTGCCTTAAAGTGCATACTGACCATGGTTATAGTTGCTGTAAATGCACTGCCTGCATGTTTTCCAGATGACTTTGCAGCATTGCATTCCTTAGAAGACAATATTCTCTCAAACTTTCTTCTTTTAACTGTTAATTTGCAAGATAATTGAAGTGAGAGTGAAACTGTGGTGTCAGAGTAAACAAATACTGCTTATGTGTTAATCACCAAAAGAGTAATATTCTTTGTCTTTAACACAGTGTGCATTATAGTAGATACAAGTATATCTGTGAAGCATAAATTTTATTAACAAATTTGCGCAAGTAGGAAGAAACATGAATTCTACTTTCAGTTATTTATCTTAGTGTCTTTCTGTGTCTTTCTTTTTCTACATTTGGAACTAATTAAGTTTTGCTACCCTAGTTAAAAATAAGGAAAAACATAAAAGCTAAATGCAAGTGTTCTTTGGCCAGTGGAATCCTTCTCTAAACTTTCATATTATTGAGGTTAACAGAATCTGTTACCTTGAAAACTTCCTCATTCCCATGTGCTGTTATAAGTTGAAATAGAGCCCAAGGGAAACAGAAGTCACATAGTAAAGCTTCCTAACTGCTGTGTGAAAATGTAGACAGTATAGAAGACTCATTACCACAGATAAAACAGAACCAATTCCTAGAGGACTTTTTATAATAGTTTTGGGCAATTGCATAAGAAAGTTAGTCTATAACAAGATGCTGTGACTTTTATACTAATGAAGGGCATTAAGGAGATTCTAATTATGGTGTCTGGCCTGAAAAATTAATCTAAGATTTAAAAATCTGAGCTGTTTGAAGTAAGCGTGACTGTAGCCTCTAGTCAGGCAGGACAGTGACTAAACTTCTTTTTTTGAAAGAGTTATTATGAATGATACTGCATTTCATAATTGAGTCTATGAAATACCACATGTCAAGGAGGACTTGTTAACTCTATGCAAGTACATAACTTGTTTTACTAAATGTATTCTCAAAAATTCTAATTATAAGTTTTGTGCCCTTGCACTTCCTTTTCTTATTATCAGACCATGAAATTTTTGCACAGAAGGGCTCATTGCAAGGGTATGATAAAATTATCATAATTTTTCAGTACAAGTTTTTAAAGTTTGAAAATGTGCTTTGAATATTGGGGATCTCTGGGTTCTTTACTGAACCCAGTGGGGATCTCTGGGTTTTCTGATCAGCATCAGCTCAGTGACCAGTCACAGATTCTGTTGGGCTGAATGGAATGACTCTTCTGCTTCCCTAACACAAGCAACACTGCCTGCTGTGTACTGCCTGGGAATATACCAACTTTTGTTCAGACCGTATTTTGGGTATTTAAACCTTGAACTGAATCCTGCCTCAGTCTCTGTTTTCTTTCACAATATTCCCAGTCAGCAACTGTGCCATGTCAGTGCCATTTCTTACAGCTAATGCAGATATAAACTAAAATCTGGAGAATTTTCACAAGAGAAATATAAAGGGCAATTAAATGGACAAAATTATTTTCAATAAATTTGTAAGAATTTAATAGCTTCTTCCTCCCATCTGAATATTCCAGTAGACAAACAGACAAGTATTATTTATATGTGCTTAATTTTCTTAGGAAAACAAAATAAATATATTGTTCTAATTTCTTTCTTTGTCTTATCTATTAGCCTGACTTTTCATTTCTGCCTGACAAGTATATATTCATATATGCTAGGTCATTTTGTCATTTTCCTAAAATGTTCACAGATTTGTAACCACTTCCCTTCAGTAAATCTCATTGAGAGCAGCTGATTTTGGGAAACAAATATACCAGTTTACCTTTCTGAAAATGTTTATGTTACAGTTTTGGTTTGTCAAATTTTCCAAATAGTGAAAAGCATGCTTGTGTGGCAGCACAATATTTAGTGAAAAAGGAAAAGGAGAAAAAATGATCAGATAAAGTCAGCAGAAAAGATGTGGACTAGTGTTCTTTTTAGGATTTACTTATCCATGTCTCATGTCTACTGTTGGCTATTGACAAGCCCAGGAAGCCAAAGTAAAAAATTTCTTTAAAATATTTTTCTGAGCCAGGTATGGCTCTTCCTGTAGAGAAGTATATGATGATACTGAAATACACCATAAGTAAGGGCATTGTCAATTGTTATTAGATAGGATAGAATAAACAAGTAGCACTTTTGCTGATTTATTGTTTTACTTGTCAGGTATCATTCAACAGAAGCACAGGCTTTTGTTTCCTTATTGTTAAATTAAAACAGTTTTTCCCAGCACAGGCACATTGACATAGAGCAGTAGGCCAAAAGCCTGTTTAACCTGTTTTTTCTAGCCAGGAAGCTCCTGTAAAACTGTTTATCAGACTTTAAGAATACTGCTTTTTAGTATATCTGCTTTCCAAGCATTTCTTCATTCCTTGATGCTACAGAATTAGTATTTTAAAAAATTCTTATTGACTATGCAAATCACTTCTGTATATTTTACTTCAATTCTACATCAATAAGACATAAATGTTGACATTATTATTACTACAACTTAATCGGATGGGCGACTTCTCTAAACTCTTTATACAAAATCAGTGCTAGCACTTCCCTATATATTCTTGCTAAGCAAGTTATCATGTCTGTGTTCAACTATCCAATCAATTGCACTTCTTCTGGGTAAAAGATCTATGTATGTAACTTGGTTATGCCAGATAGCAAAACTGCTAATTAGCTAGGCCTCTCATGCAACTAATTTTCCTAACTTGGATACCTGCAAAATTAAATAACGAGTGGAGACACCAGTATAATTTCATCTGCTGTCTAATGACTGTTTTGAAAAACATACTGTAACAGGTTTTTGTCAGTGCATCAATAAATAGTGAGTAAAGTTCTATCAGAACAGTTTAATCATTATATTTGAACAATTTATGTACCAGTTATTTGACATCTCATTTTAGCTTCTTTTTAGAATGTTAAGTCTAATTACAACTTTGGCAGGGCTCTGAGGGCACCATTCAGCCTCAACATCTCTGTCCAGCTTAAACTGGGGCCTCCTCCCAGCACAGCCTATGGGTCCAGGAGCTCCATTTCACCTCATCCTGGAGCCATCAGTTCCCACATTTCAGGTGTGCAGACCTCCAGTCCTTTCTCTGCCCTGTCTCTTGGTGGGCCTAAGGTTTGTGCTGTTGGAAATTTCTCCTTGGTAGACCTTTTGAGCAGAAGTTGCAACTTGTCTCCTGTCTCCGTTGCTGACTCATTGACGGACTTTGGATACATGCTGTAGCCTTGTGTCCACCCCTGTCTTTGATGCCATCTGTTTTGCTCCTGGCCAGAGTGCCTGGGCCTGGTCCATTGCTTGCTGGGTCTAGTGCTGCTGAAGGAGCCAGTGGACCAGCCCTGGACTCTGCTCACAGTGTTGAGTCCCTGCAGGATTGCTTCCTTCCAGTGAGCTCTGATGTTTCTGGGCTCACACGTTCCTCCCAGATGGTCAGTATGCCAAACAGGCTGGCCTTTGCTGCTCCTTGACAAAAATATTTTGTTATAAATTGAGTGGTTCTTGTGGATGCTGTAAACTGTCTGGCCTTTATTGTACATTTTAGCTATTTAAAAATGGTGAGGGGGAAATTCTTCCACCGTAAGCACCTTCCAGTGTACACCCTCAGATCCACTGGAATCCAGGAACTATGAGCCCTAGTGCAGCATGTATCCTCCAAGGCATAAAAGTCTCTACATTAAGTTCCAGAAATGCATTTACACCTTTGTGCAAAGCATCTCCTTAAAAACTCTATTACATGGATAATTTGCTGCCAGAGAACAGTTCTGATTGATTTGAACGGCCACATAAATACCGAAAATTTTCCTAAGTACTGGATATCTGGAAGAATTTTCCCTTCACTGAAGTGGAATCTTCAGAGGTTCTTCTAGGAGAACTATATACACAGCCAGGAAAAGGTGTTGAGGAAGAGAACCCATTTCAGGGTGCTGGGGGTTAGCACCCACTTTCAGGTTGTTGGCTGCAGACAGCACAACTAGTCCCTTTCTAAAACATGGCTTAGGACCAGGATTTCCAGGCGACCCAAATCTGTGTAGAAACTGGACAGACCAGATCTCTATGCCAACAGCAGCTAATGACAGAGTGCTTTGTCAATTAGAACAAATGCATCTGTGACTTTGGCCTTAACGTATCTCTTGGAAAGTACACCGTACACATCAGAAACTGAATTTAGAAGCGGTTGAATTGTTCCAAAATTCACATTTCCACCAGGAGATGCAAGAATGCAAGATGCCTCCCATGCACTCTGCCACATGTCAGAGCACATGTATAATATCTGTTATCACTTGATCTCCTTCTGTACACATGTCCATACAAAATCTGCTTCCAGGAATTATTGTAAAACTAGTGAACAGTATAGATGTGCCAGCTAGGTTGTGCTGTTTTCTCTGGCAATTTGCTTGACTGTGCAAAGGAACAAGATTTAGTCCTTATTCAAAACGAAAGTGGGTTATTTCCCTCACTGGGGAATTCAGTATTGGTATAAGCTGGAAGTTCTAGTTATATGGAGCATGGATAATTTATTGAAATTGAATTAATTGAAAGAACTTTTGTAGAGAGCTGTATATAGAGATACTTTTCTTGATATTGACTGACTTTGATTCAAGGAGTTTAAGTCTTCTTTCCCAATGGTTGTGTGATTGCAGAGCATTCCAGCATGTGTCCTCTCTGTTAAATAATCAGGACAATTAGAAGACAACCAAGAGGCAATGAGGCATGGAAACTAGATCAGAATTCTATTCCTTTATAAATGTCAGGCATAAGAAAAAACATGTTCAATTTTGGACAAATTAAAGATCTTTGAAGATGATGTAAAATGAATGATTTTAGGCAATGGTCTTATCACTGACATATTTTTGACTGCCATTTTTTTGCTTTAGAAATAATCTGTTATGAAGTACACCCTCTGCATCAAATATATTAAAGTCAAGGAGCATTTTGTCTTACACACCACCAGTCAAAACTGCATAAACCACAGTAACCAAAACAATCAATAAGACTTATTTTAATCTGCATATTTTCACTTAAACCAAGAATTACTTTAATTCAAGCTTCTGTTAAGGCTAGTTAGAAAGAAACCTACTGTAGCCAAAATCTGTATAACAGTAGCACATATTTCTTAGCTAGCAACATTTAAATAAATCTAACAAAATCTAGGCTACATAAAAGTTTTGAAATCTATTTAAAATCAAGATTTCTTCAAGGTGTGGTTTCATGCTTTATCTAGTTCTGCTGTTACAAAAAAAGAAAAAAAGCTTCAGTGTAGGTACACAGTTTATGGTAATTGGGAGGGGGGCTGTGGCATATCCTCATCCCCAATGGGTGCAGCTGTGAAAAGCAGGTGAGCAGCATTGACAGCGATGAGCCGTGGAGTGCCCAGGTGCACTGACCCATCACCAAAGGGAACAGAGGCTACACAGGTGCAATGCATCAAAATGAGGGGATAAAAGGTTGGGCTAAAGAACAAGAAGGGTATATACCTGAAGCTTTCTGAAGTAGTGTGGGGTTACTCTGTCTGGGTAGGTGCCTGAAGCCTTCTGATGAGGTATGGTGTTGCTCTGTATAGGTGAGTGTTTAAAGCCTTCTGAAATTGTGTGGTGATGCTCCGTGTATCGTGGCAGTCTTGACTGCAGTGTGTGCTGTGATGTATGCTGGGACACTTCAGTGTCTCTATAGCAGGAAAATAAAACCTTATTGGAAGATGCAAAATGAACTCTTACTATGCTTCTGACCTCTTTAATTTTGTTTACTGAAACATGGGCAGTATTTAGAAGCCTGAAGTGTTTTCCTTGTTATTACTTTGCATTTCTAAGTTTCACAGAGTCTGGTGTTGCAATGTCTTGGGCATAATAATATGATGACAGCTATTTTAATCTGATTGTTGCTATTTACTTTTTAATCCTATGATGTGCTTAATGTGTCTTTGGTGTTTGTGATTTTTTTTTTCTGTATGTACAGACCTTGGTGACAAAAGGTACAAGCTTGCATCCTTACACAACTAGCTACTATCAGCTCATCACAGGAGAGACCCAGTTGTGACACCTGAATGCTATCAAATCTCCTAGAAGATATCTTCCAGTGACTGGGATAGTAATGACTTCATACAAATTCCCTATTTTTTTTTTAATAGTAAACTTAATTTAACCATTTCTTACATGAAGAATCAGTTGAATTATTGATGCCATGCATCAAATATAGACCTTTTGAAAAAGTGTGAACCAGGCATTCATATTAGCTTTTCAGGTATTTCATTGGAACTTCTTACAACACACAGAGGTTTGAGAAATTGCTAAGAAGGCTTATCTATAAATCTGCAATATATCCCAGACTTTAAAATGTGTCTAAGAACTTAATGTTCTAATTCAAACTTAGTAAACCAAAGAAAAGGCCCTATTAACTTTCCCATAGGCAAAAAATACAGGTTGTAGCAGATTTCCAGCGTTGGTTTACGGCAGACTGCGTCATCTTTTCTATCTGAATAAGACTTAAGAACATGCAGTTGTTTGGTATACACAGGTCTGTGCTGTAGGACTGTAGTTTTAGTCTAGCATTCAGTGGCAAAGTTTCCAAAATGCCTCCTCAACTGTTGTCTAAACCTAAGAAACAAAATTTCTGTCTTCTTGTCTGCCCTGAAAATTTGTCATACAGCTATAGTTTAAATTAGCCCACATAAGCTGGTCTAATCTTCTTATACTAGGTGCCATCTTCCTAAAGTGAGAGCCTAATTCTATTTACAGCCAATGGGAGTGAGTCATTTTCTTGTGAAAGCCTTCAGAGGGTGATCATCTTTACCTGAGTTCACACCCACAGGAATGCTCTCTTGGTTTTTTAGTTGCTCATGTTCCTTATAAAATATGTAGGTATCTATCTCCCCTCATTTTACATGTTGAAGCTTTATCATTACTCAGCAAGGAATGAAGTGTTTATGGGTCTACAGCCCTTTGTAAATGAAACAGTTTTTCCTGAACTAAACAGTCCTTGGCAATAAACTCTGTAAACCAGGAATCTGAGGCTCTTACCCTTACTTAAGGACTTCTGTGGATTTGTACCAAAATGTTTTTGTATCCAATTTTTTTTCATATAAAAAATTACAGGAGAAATCCTTCAAGCAGTAAATGTAAGGCACTCACTGCCAGATGGGGTACTAGCCTAAGGGTTATTACAGAAAAGATGGGCATTAATTTTCTGGTTAATTCTGTGTAATACTTACAGGGAGTAAAGATTTCTGAGTTATTGTGTTGAGGAATATTGATGAATTCTAAATGAAATAATAGCTGTATAATCTTGGTATGATTTGTCAGGAGGAAGGGTAGAAACAACTATCCCTTCACCTAGTTGGCTTGCTCCAGTTGTTACTGGTGTACAAAAATGTGCATCTTCACTTCTGTTCTGACCAGTTGCACAGCTCATCTGGAAGCAATAAAACATATTTCTGACTAGTTCCGAACTTTGCTGGTGATGTTTTCAGGTAAGAAACAGAAAAACTTGTTTTAAGACACTGAAGTTGAAAGAGAAGAACAACTCTTGCCAATATTAATGCTTTGAGTTCTTTAGTAGATCACTAGGTTGTTAGAGAAAATATTCTCTACAGGTGATGCTGACATCTAATTTAGTTGCTTAAATAGAAAGGGAATCCTTCTGGAGTGACTGAAATGAACCCATTCTTATCATAAGAACTTGCAGGGATCCTAGGCTATGAGGTGATTTTGTAAAGTGAATCCTTAGTAGACAGCAGTACCAGTTTGCAGTAAGTTTATTTAGGGCACCATCAATCTTTCCAGGGTGATTAATTTACATCATTGTTTACTGCCATCCCCAGGTTTGAGGCATTTAACTTTGCAGTGCATAAAAACCTTAGATACTGAATGCAGTTGAATTTGGCCTCAGGGATCAGACAACAAAACCAGGTCCTTCAAAACTAGAAAATCGGTACCTGTGTCTCTGTTTGTGTCCCAGCAACTATATGTTCTAAGCCAGAATAATTTTTTAAAAAATGTATTTGCAAAGAAAAAATAATGCCTGTTAATATTTTAGGACTTTGTACAAACTTAAGTGCTATATATATATAATCACAGAGTGAAATTACAGAATGTTTTGGATTGGGAGTGAACTTAGGTCACCTAGTCTCCATCCCCCTAACATGGGTAGGAACACATTTCACTTGACCAGGTTGCTCAGACCCCCATCCAAACAGCCCTTGAACATTTCCTGGGATGAGGCATCCACATCTACTCTGGGCCACTTGTTCCAGTGCCTCATTACCCTCATAGTAAAGAATTTCTTCCTCGTATCTAAACCAACTCTCAGTTTTGAGACCTTCCCCTTGTTGCTATTACTACATGTCCCTTAAAAAGTCCCTCTCTTTCTTGTAGGATTCCTTCAGGTACTTGAAAGCTCCAAGGAGGTCATTGCAAAGCCTTGTCTTTTCCAGGCTGAACAATCCCCTCAGCCTTTCCTCATAGGAGAGGTGCTCCATCCCTCTGTTTGTCTTAGTGGCTCTGGACTCACTCAACAGGTCAATGTCCTTCCTGTGCTGGGGACGCCAGGGCTGGATGCAGCACTGCAAGTGGGATCTCACTTGGGCAGAATAAAGGTGCAGAATGCCCTCCTTTGACCTGCTGTCCCCACCACACATTTATATGTAAAGCATTTTTATATAAAGGAACTTAAAGCTATTTCTAAAAGTAATTGAAGTAATAGATGCAGTCCAAGCTTACTTATGCAGTTTAGGTGAGTCCATGTTTAACCTAAATATTATTTAGGAAACTGCATCTTTTGCATATAGAAATGCTTATATGTTGTGAAAGACTGAGTAAGCTGATGACACTAAAAGACTATTCCTGCATTAGCAAGTAATTAGGTGCAGTGGGAGCACACCATTAGAAGTGGCTGATGCTGAGTCCTGTGCCTCTGCATTGTACAGGGTCAGGGGCTTTGCTTCTGTCTCTTGGGCAGAAAGCTTCACTAAATACAGATACATCCTGGATCTCTTGGAAGCTCCCTGGAGACAAAGAGTGCTACGTGCACACCAGGTGACTCAGAGATGGTTTAGCTAACGGGCTGGTTTTTAACCTAACGCCCTCTTGAAGCACTGGGAATATTTAGTGCATGTACATCAAAACTGCTCAGAGACCCAAACCTGCACATGGTATGTGAAAACAGTGACAGGCTCACAGTAAAATCACACTACTACTTTGACCCAATTTGCAACTACAGCCAGTAACACAAAACAGAGCCAGGCATCTTTTCTTAATAAATGGTGTTGCATTTTCTTTTAAATCATTGTGGGGATGCTGGTACATAACAAAGGTGAAATCTACAATGCCACCAAATACATAGGGAGCTAATGGGAAAATCTACTCGCACTCTGAGAAATTAAACAGACAAATGTTATTTCTCCTCACAAATTGTATATCATCAACACAGAGTAATGTTGTATTTTGCATTTATTACTTATATAAGAGCTATATAGTGTAACTAGTTGCAGATGTGGGAAATCCTGTAATGTTTCACTCCAGGGCATCTCATTTAATTTCAGTTTTGATTGAAAAAATAGGTAATTTTGGTTTGAAAAATATGGATTAGTTTAAATTTACTCACAGCTTATTTTCAGTGAATATAAGATACCAGATTTCAGTTGTGAAAGCGCTGCTCTCTAACTGAAATCACTCTGGTATCAAATTATAGCAGATGCTTGAAGTCTGTGTAAGTAATAAAATAGAAATATTCTAAAATTCAGCTGAGAAAAATCACATGGGGGGGGTGGGAGAGATACCATTATTATCACTTGCCTGAAAATTAATTATAAATTAAGATTCAGTGTCTCATCCACCTCCACAAAATAGTGTGAAGGGCCTTAACAATCAAAAGGTTAGAAAGGAAAAAAATTCCAAAGACAGAGCATTCATATTTTAAAAAGCTGCAAGACAAACTAAATTAGAGATCATTATCAACTGTGAAAATTAGAACATTCCTTCAAATTATGCCTAAATGTACAGAGGAGCAGTTGATGCCAGGAGCTTGGGAAGATTAGATAAACCTTGGTGTATTGCATAATTGGCAGAAAAAAACTATTCAGTTTTGGAGGTAAGAATGTTCTAATTGTAACAAGCAAAAAACCCTAGAAAATTCTAGTAGAACCAGCAGTATCAGCAGTGGTTTTTCACAGTAAACAACTTGGAACCTTTTTAAACTACTGTCTATAAAAAGACTGCACAATAGCAATTACAGCAGAATCAATGAATGAAATACTTTAGTCAGACATTTTACTTTCAGAGTTAGAAGAAATATTGAATTTTTCGCATACTACTAAAGTGTGCTGAGTCTAGACTGGAGTTCTCAATTCACATCACAGTTTAAAAGAAATTTCTTCTATAGCATTACTTTGCAAAACCACTCATTTTTGTCACTCTGCTGCCTGGAGTACGTTCATGGGAGTTATTCAGAACAGATTAAAGTGTTGATGGCATAAAGTAATTTATCTGGATTGCAAAATAGAGCTGGATTTTAGCAGCACACTAAAGAAACATTAGTAATTTTCTATTTCTTGGGAGAATATTACACCAATATGTAAAAGGAGTGTATCAGAATGAGCACTGTCTACACTGAAAAATTAAAACCTCCTAAGAGATTTTAATTTCTTGAAGAGTGAGCAATTGAGGAATTTTTTCATGTGACTTTTCAGTACACATATTAAAACAAAATCAAATCAGTACACAGGAAATTAAACTAAGTGGAGAAAGTGCTCTTCTGGTACCACTGTCTTGTGTAGTTTTTCAGAGTATTCTGTGATTCCAAAACCTGTGAAGACCTGCATTTTATCCTTTATTAAGTACTTCTAAACTAACAACAGCTAGATGACTAATTCAGGAGTAAGGATGGCATTCTAGAAAAATATACAGGGCTCTTAGTTTTCTGGTTTTAGTTCACATCAGCAACTGTCAAATTGTTGCACATGATAAAAGAAGACAAAACTCCATGGTTGGATGTATGCACAGGAAAATAGACTTCTGTGGGCAATGTAAAAGAAACTTTGATTTCATTTTAGTACTGGAGAGACCTTAGCTGATGCGTGGTATCCAGTTTTGGAGAGCTAACCTGAAATTCAGTATGTAGAGAGAGATGCTTATTTAAAAAAAAGGACTTATTCTTAGGTTCAAGGCCTATAGGCAAAAAAGAATGAAAGAATGTAGTAAAAACAATAATAAAAATAAAACCAGGAAAGTTTTGCTTGATGGGATTTAATTCCCCTATATCATATTTACTCATGCTAAATCTTGCCTTTAGAAAAATGTGGCAGCAAAGTAAGAAACTGTAAACTATAAGATTGGAAAAAAAATTCTTTTTTTCTCCTCACCATCACTGGCTGTGATGATGGCAGTATGAGTAGCGTCTAGTTTGCATTTTCTGCTTAATGGTGAGAGGCACTCCTGAAACAGCGATCTTAACTGTTTTTTTAAAAAATTTGATTTCATGCTTTGGCTTGTTTTGCTTTTGGCAAGCTAGACTTGAATTCTAATGCTTCATATTTATTTTGCACTTTACTTTCGTTCAGGCTAATCTTCTTCTAGGATGGTGTTACCTGCAGGATACAATTTAAAGATCTTTCTAAGAAGTGAGAGGTCAATTGATTGCATTTTTGCTACATATTAATAGTATACATGAGATCTTCAGAAATATAGCGGTTTATCAGCATGGTATCTGTAATATCTGTAACTAATACCCAAAAGAACAGAAATAACTATTAATATTTTATTAACAGTATTTTAAAAATCTAAGCAGCCAATTATTCCTCTGAGCATGAATAAATGTATTTTCCTGTCTTTCTCTCTCGACAAGGCAGCTGCCAAAGAGATTTCTTCAGACTCTTGTAGTGGCTTAGGTTAATAAGTCTGACCAGACTTGTCAGACTGATATGATATTCAGCATGGCATTTTCAACTGCTCTTCCTTCTGCTAAATTTCCAGTGTTACAAGAGCAAGGTTTACTCAAAAGGCATGTACTTATTATGTAAATACTCCACAATACCAATATCTTTAGCCTAAAATAGAGGGGTTGGCACCTCTCAGAAAACAAAATAGAATGATCAGAGATTTTCAGGAAGGATGCCTTGAAAAAATGGCTCAAAAATATCACTGTAATTCAAGCAGATGTTGATTCTGGCAGCTTGTGGCAGTACCAGCAAACTGTACAATCCTTGGCTTAAAGTTTGAATTGGGTAGTGCTGCGTAGTATTGTGTAGCAAATTATTTTATTTTCTTGGAAGAGAATTCTGTTTGAATAGTAACACTAATGAAAAGTCGAATTTTTTTTCATAATTTACATCCTATATTCAATGTGACATTTTCTTGGTTGTAGCTCTAGACTGTTGTCTCATCCTTTCAATGGGTGTCTCTGCGACAAGTTTGTGTCCATCTCACATATCAACCATGGTTGATAATATGTCATAAACCAGACTTTTCATTATATTTTACTTCCTGTTCTCTGATTTCCTGATTCTCTTCTTCAGAAAGGTCATGCCCTTCTACCTCGCACATCTTAATGGCCTTTTTCTGAAATCCAAAAAAGAGTGTCAGTATTAGTGGGGGCTTTTTGCTGTTGTTTGAATTTGTTTTTGTTTGGAGTGTTTGTTTTTGGAGGTTTTCCTATATTTCATTTAATTAGTCTTTGGAGCTACTATTCCTCTCAACTAATTTTATCTGTCTAGAATTATGCAGGCAGTCTGGTCATCTTCCTTCAGAATCAAGGAAATCCTAGGCAGTGATTAATCCTATCTCATAAGATGTCTGTCTTATTTTACCATACTTCTGCCATTTTTTTTGAGTTTTATTAAAAATACTTTTCATATGATTAGTCCAAGACTTGGAACATGCTGCTAGTAGTTTCCCTTGTCTGACATTTCCCTTTCACATAGGCAAATGATCAGGAAATTTTTATCCACTGACTTATGAATTATGTCAGTATATCATCCATCAGGAAATTTTAAGATCTTTACTTTTCAAGCATCAGAAAGTTAATGGAAATTTAAGAGGCTGTGACTGCAAATTATTCTGCATTATTCTGTTATGTCATTATTATTGTATACATTATTCTTTTCAGTCATTAAGTGAATGTGTTTCCTATATAAACGACAGGGTTAGTACTGCAGTCTTTCATTGGGAGATCTTTTTCAATAGAAATGATACTGTTTTGTCAACATTTTATAAGCTTGTAATTAATTCAGTAAAATGTAGAAAAGGAAATTGCTCACAAGTACAATTTTTTTTCCTTAAAATGAAAAATCTACTATTATTGCAGCTACTACCACCTGTATCAGAAGAGACATTTTTTCAGGAATTTTCTCCTGGGATGTAGGAGAGTTAAAATTGCACAGTTTTTCCTCATTCCTCAAAGACTTAAAAAACCTAGTCATGGGAGAATAATGACATCCCACAAATTCTTCTTATCATTAAGAAAAAGAGGATTTTTATTATAAAAATTTTCTAGAACAGAAAAACTACATCCCAAATACACATATCCTGAGAGGAATCATATGTTATCTGTCACCAAAGAGACTAGAAGGAGCAGCTAAAAATTAAATGTAGCAATGAAGAATACATTAAAATTATTTTACATATCCCCCCCAAAAAAATCATTTTGTTTTACATATCCTGCATAATTTTTTCATAAATAGGAAAAATGTTCAATGAGAATCACAATTTTATCACAGCAGTTTTTCTTTTTCATATGGCAACAAAACCAAAGCCACCTCCAGAACAGATGCTGACATGGAAGGAGAAGTGACTTATTTTGATAGGTGGAGTTTCATAATGGAATGGCAGATCCCAGATCAAAGGATACAAATAACATAAAAACTTTTAATACTACCAAACATGAGAATTAAAAGATCAAAGTGCTCTCATGTTCAGAACTGAATAACACAGTTCCATCAAAAAATCAATAAAGGATAGGTTTTTGTTAGCCAACAGTACCAATAAAACTGCAGCTACAGATCTGTAGCAGATAAAGCTGAAACTTCATTAGGTTACTTGGTCCACATACTCTTTCATTCTGTGATCAAATACAGGTTTCTAAGGAAAGGAGGTTAAATAATGGCATACTAATAAAAGCACTCACAGGAGTCTGCTAGTAAGTGTAATAACACACCACCCTCCCATCCTAGCTGCCCTTTCCCCAGAATTAAAATAAATGACAGCTCACCAAGGAATAAAAAGAACAGACAGAGAAGGGAACTCAAATATTTTCATCATACTACAGTATTATGGGAAATACAAAGTGGTAGGAGAAACTAAAAAGAGCACCAAAGAAGTTAGGTGGGATTTATTCTCTGCCTATTTTTTTTTCAACACCTCTTTAACTTTATTAAATATCCTATTTTGCTTTTTCTTTTTGAATTTATATTTGAAACTTCAATTCTCATTTTTGTTTGGCTGTTTGAAACAGGGACCCTGCCTTTACATGGACCCTTGACCTCTGAGCTAACCTTAACTCTGTAAACGATGACAGCTTTAAGAGCAATGCCAAGAAAGGCAGCATTTACAGTTGATTGGTGTTTTGTCTTCTTGGCTGGAATTTGTCTTTTTATTCGTTTCAGTAGCAGAAGGAATTGCCTATAATCTTACAGTTTTCTCACTTGCCTTTCACACCCCCATATCATCTCATCTCTCATCTCAGTCCAGACAGTCTTTTTCTTGAGAGGTATGTAAAAATTACAGACTTTTGTCACGCTGGTAAATCTGGCTAGGCTTCTTTCTTAGCTGTTAGACAAACAGGTTGGTTTAGATGTTCATTCAATGCAGGAGTTGAATTCTGGAGACAGGCTTATTCCTTCATTTGCAGCTTCATTGAATCTGGAACTTTTAAAAAAGGAAGTTTTAAAAATTCCAGCAGAAATTCTTCATTTTTGAAGGATTTATTTCATGTGTTTCTCTATTTAGTAGTCTCTACTAACATTCCCTCTAATCTCTTCTCTGAGAATGTGCGTCAAATAAGCCAAATTCTTTGATTTAACCTTCTTTTCCCTTAAAACATGACGCTCCTTCCCACAGTTTTTTTTCTTCCTCTTTCGCATAAACAGCATTCACTCACATCTTACATTTTTCTTAGTTGCATAGATGGCTTCCCTGAAACCCATTATTATTTTGGTCTCAGTAGTTCTCTTGCTTTTTGTTCTGTCATCCATCCAAATAGCAGTTACTCCTGCTTAGCTATTTCATACTTCTCTTCCTTGTTTCTCTACCACTCGCTACTTGGAGAGGTCAGAAACCTCCATATTAGCACCTTGTCTGTCTTAGGGGGAAACCTAGAACTGCTCATGCTGAGACTGTTCTATAGCATGGGAAACCTTCTGCAGTGGTTTGGTATTTAAACCCTTCTCTAGCCACAAAGGGCATCAGAGGCTTGAGAAGCTATCTCATCACAGACCTCTTTTTCCATATTGAAATAACAACAATTTGCAGAAGTCAGCACTTTAATGAGAAAAAGCAAAGTATTACAAACTATTCTACATAAATATGAACCAGTAAAAACAGATAGATACACCCAAATAAAAATTCAATTCTAAGACCGTGTTTTAGCTAAACTTATTCAAATTAGTAAGAAAAACTGAAAATTAAGATGGAAAATTAAACCTAAAACACTTTCCTTTAATAGTATTTCTTTTATCATTGGCTTCCTCCCTATCAAGTAATGTTATATATGCCCACTCCATCTCTTCTTGTAGGTACTTCTGTGGAGCCTGTAGGCTGCCTGTACAAACTGATGTCAGGGCCCTGCAGAGCACTTCAGTGGTATCCGATATATGTTAAAGGTAAACCCCTAAGATTTAAGATCCGTTTAAGGCTTAAACCCCAGATTTAAGATTCTGCAGCATCTGGACACACGAGTAGCTAATGGCAACTTCAGGCAGCTGTCACTTGACCATCTGCAGGAGTAAGTGACATGTAAGCTAACAGAAAATGCGGAGCATTGCCACTGTCCTGCATAAGTTTAATGACAAAATTTGCCCAATGTATACCTTGTTTCTGGTAACTATGCAATAGGGGCTAATGCACAAATATTATAATAAAATGTTAAGGGAAATTTTGCTGGAATTGAAAGTATGAACAAAAACAAAAAAGGCTTTGCATACACCAATAACCCATTTCTTTGGAAGGAGCACTTAGAATGAGAACATTTTGAACTAGCAAAATATGACTCACCTGAACACAGTTAGGGTAAGTCATCCATAAGAAACAATTTGTTCCAAACTAAAAATGATATTACTATAGATAATCTCAATGACGATCATTAGGCCTGAAATGATATATATGTAAGGATTACAGGACAGGAGAACAAGATAAAATGTCCTGATAGGAGGAGCTCAAGCATCAAATTATGCATCCTAGGGCAAACCTCTACTGAGGTGACTTAAAATATAAGCACAAAAAATGCTCTGAGAGAAAGATGAAATATCTCTCAATTAAGGTGTGTTTGTAACTTGCTCTTGGAATGTGATTTTTTTTCCACTATGAAATTTAACAAGAGATTGTTCTGCTTCATTACTTCTGAATTTGTTGAAGATCTGATTAGAGGGCACACTGATAAGGTGATAGCACAGAGAGGGCACTTTGAGGGTAAACATTAAAATCTGTATGCATACTAGCAACTTGAGGTAGATCACAATAGGAATTCAGTACTTTAAATGACAGCATATACGGCAGTAGAATCTGTACAAGGGAGGAATATTCTGAAAATAAGTTGACATTTCAACATAAAGATTTTTGCTTTAAAAGTTAAGGGAGGAATCCTGGTAATAAAAGTCACAGCAGTCTGGGATTCATTAACTGCTATGCCAAATGCTGGTGTAGAAAAACAAAGATATCAAAAATGTGATAGTAAAATATTTTTGGCATGGGTGAAAAAGTCAGCAAAGATACAAAATTAAGGGCTTCAGTGTATACTAACAAGTAACTCCAGCTTTCACAGGTGCATCATGAGCTGTAAGTATTATGGATCTTTGCCATGGTATGTGATCCTTGTTACAGGATAAGAAAGCAGCTGTGCCACTGCTTTTCCCTCCAGTCCCACCTATGTACATTCTAAATGGATTTACTGGTGTAAGTCCATGTCTCTGTGTCTTGATTGCCTGTGTCAGATATTCTTGTATGTGCAGCACCTCCCTCTTTTCTTTGACAGCCCACTCATGCTCTACATAGGCTTTATGTTTAAATTTAAGCACTGAACTACACAGATGACTTGTCTTCCTGAAGGTTTTGAATACTGCAAAAAAATGTCTGAAGGAGATGACAAGTGACATAATGAAGAAAAAGAAGAATATATGATGCTTAATACAATAAGTAAAGAGTTAGCCCAAAGCACCCACATAATGCTCAAAGATTTCCAGAATTGATCATTATTTCATATTAGTAGCAGCAACTGCTTCTTTTAAGTGCCACTTGAAACTATCAAAACTAGTTAGCTTCAAAGTAGTTTTTTTAAAAGTTAAATTTAGATAAAATGAACTTTATGACTCATTGAAATATCCGCTAGGTTTCTTTCTTATAAGGGACAAACAAACCAAGCAGCAGTTTTGACAGGAAGTATTCAAGTAATAAATGATACATACTGTACTAAACTTTGAGTATGATGGGTAGAAATAATAGACATACTTCAAAGGTTTGCATAGGAAAGAAGAATATCATAGCTCCTGGGAGTAAAAACATAGGAGTAGAAAGTTAATATAGTGAGCTTTGTGCAGGTAGTCTAAAACTGTCAAAGCCTGACCCCTTTAAAATAGAGTTGTCAGAACAATTAACTTCAGGGGAAAAAAACCAAAGTCATAACGAGGTGACAGCAAAGGAAAATCCTTTCCTCAGTTCTGAAACAGGATACATTATTTTATCAAGTGACAAATCTCATGGGGACATATTTTTAATATGTGTAACATATAAAAACACTCTGAGAAGATTCTTTAAGCTGAACAGGTACGTCGTTTGGAAAGACACAGAAGGTGAAGGAAGGGTGTCACTTGATTGATCCAACAACTTTTGTGTTTGGAACTTCATCAGTTGTTCTTCCTTAAGCGCTGCTTTTTGTCTTATAGCTATAAAAAATATTTCCAATAGAATTCCAAATGATCTGGACAACGCTTAAAGTTCTTTTGCCAAAAATGCATTGCTTAAAATAAGAAAATTGTACAGTATTTTAAGTTACTTTTGAGTTTATATATTTAAATAAATCCATCCTAGTCCCCTAACTCTGGATCTGTCTATATGTTGCAATGTAGCTGAATTCCTAGAGTCACAGAATTACAGAATACTTTGGGTTGGAAGGGACCTTTAAAGGTTGTCTTGCCCAGTGCCCCCTGCACAAGCTGTGACATCAACTCTACACCATTCCTCAGAGCCCTGACCAACCTGAACTTGAATGTTTCCATGTTTTCAGGAAAGAGGTGTCACCTCTCTGGGCAACTGTTCCAGTGTTGCACAACCCTCAAAATAAAAAAAACTTCTTCCTTGTATCTAATTTAAATCTACTCTCCTTAAGTTTAAAACTCTAGCCCAGTTGCAATGGACATTACTAGGAAGTTTACTACCTTTCTTATAAGCCCCTTACAAATACTAGATTGAAGTAATTTGCATTGGTGAACTGTGATCTGAATGGTCTTCATAATTTTTATTAAGATTTCAGTGGTAAGCATGCATTTTGTATTGAGCAATAACAAAAAAAAAAAAAAAAGCCAGCTCATCCAGCCTGGACAAAATAGATAATGAAAATCTCCAAAGACATGTCAATATTCAAATTTTTCCTGTGTATCATAAGCCATATTTGCAGCTTCACACACTTCTAGAGTAAAGTTCTGGGCACAAATATTCAGTCTCCCTTACAGAAGGGGCATTGAACACTATATAAACTGCTTGTTAAATACACTCATATTTGGACAGTAACGTGGACAAATATGCTGTTTTTATCTATTCAAATACTTGCTCGCATATCTTCTTTTGCCTTACGGCCTTTGCCTAAAGTAGAACCACCAAAAAAAGCTAGAGTCGGGGATTTTTCAGCCAGCAATACTACTGTAATCCAATTTGTAAAAATGTTAAAAGAAGCTCTAGAAATTGATATATTTTCCCCCCTTCAGGCAGTTTTTGTGTGTTGCAGCATTTCTAAGCAACTTGTTGTTATTCCATTTACCCTGACTTCATGCCACTGGTTTTTGTAGAGGTGAGGTGATATGCTAATATGAAGTGACCCTATAAAAGCTAGAGAAGTGGAAATGTGGGTAATCTTTCAATTATTAGTACCTGGCCTGTAAAAAGAGTCCTCTTCACAGACTTTCCCTCTGTCTAAATTTCATTTAGTAGAGGCATAAAATATAATTTTCCTTTGACAGGGTTTTGAGGGTTTGTGAATTCCAACTTTTTTCTTTGGTTTTGGCGTTTTTTTTTTAATTTTTTAAAGTGTTTTGGGTTTTTTTTTTTTTTTTTTTTTGTGGTTCTGTTTGTTTGGGTTTTGACTTTTTCTTCCAACTGAAAAATTCTGTACATTTTTCATTTCCAAGCAACTCACAAGTGGGAACAAGAATATAATTTATGGCATTATGGATGAATGAAGTTTCAAATAAAATTCATCCTCATTTATTCTGAAGTTGGAGCAATGGTTTGTTGATGCAAAGCTCTTCCCAGCCTGATGTAGAACTCTCTTAAAGCCTTCTGATGTAGGAAAGGCAAGCTGGCTTCCCAAGTAAAGTTATGCCAAGTAAGAGATACCTATATACACTCGTGTGGATTAATAGTACGCACTTTCCAAAAGGATGACTGATGTGACATCCATATGTGAGAGTAAACAGACATAAGTCACATAATGAAGCTTAGAATGACTAGTGCAAAGGTTTTCTAAGAACGTATCTTAAAATGTTTGAAAAAACATGGGTGAAAAAATCCCTGAAAGATCATTGTTTTCTTGACTTAATTTATGGTTATATAGTTAATAACCTGGAATACAGGACTTAGGAGTTTCAGCTGTTTTTTTCTCAAGCACAAAAAATCATTAGTGTTACAGTTAGTGAAATAACTTACTTCTTTTGAAGGTAAAACATTAGTTTTAGTTCTCTGACAGTAATGGTTTTGGTATCACTTTGATTTTTGACACTATAAAGCATTGCTTTGTTTGTGTCCAGTTTTATCAAATATTAGCTGAGGTTTTCTTTCCATGTCATTTAGCACACAGACATATGAAACCATTTATGTGGCTGCATTTTGTGTACAGTAGGTAGAAATACTAAGAAAATATAAGGCATTTCTGCATGGCCATAGCACAGTGCTGTAGCCCACTGGTTCATTTGTTCAGCAGTCACCAGTCCTGGTGACTGCCAGCACCTGAGACATGAACCAGCTGTTTTCCTCTGTTGGTGCCTGCGGCTGTGGGGAAGTGCTGTGTTTTCCCACTGGGCAAGTCCTTCACATGAGTAACAACCCCACTAGGCCCATCCACCAGCAGCCAGTGCTCTGGGAATTGCTTTCTGCTCATGTGGTACTACCGGGCTAGAGCCACTTGGAGCCTTGGTGGCCTTGCCTTTGCCAGAAGCTGCACCCTCTGGAAGCCCCTGGCTCACAAACCCATGCCTGGGAGGTGCCATGTCTTCAGTTCCCCTCCCAGCTGTGTGCTGGTTTGGCATTGGACAGGTCATGCCATGTGTTCCTGCTCCTTTAGGGACTCACTGAACTGGTCACAGGCTGCTGCGCACCATCAGGGCTTCCCACAGCAGACATGGACCTTTGGCTCTTTGGTGGCACCTAGAGAAACCAACTGCTTTTCCTTGAGGCAAAATACATCAAAAGCATTCAGCTTTTTTTCTGTTTAATGAATGAACTTGTTGAGTTTGGATAAAAAAGGACCTTCCTTTATGTCCTAGGGTGACTTTATGATGCTGATTTGTATCCTCATTCATCTGTTTAGCCCAGAAATAAGTTTTGCACCTTTAAGACTGGTTCCAAGAACAAAGCAAGGGAGAGAAGTGTGGAGTTTGTTTTCAGAAACTGCACTCACTCCTCCCCATTCCTGTTCCTGAACTGGCTGTCTGCAGCATGAACAGACAGTGGGAGAGAGCTCTCCTTTGCTTTTTGGTTAGTTTTCAGCTAGCTGAGGAAGAGAAGTTCCCTGGACTGTGCTTTTTATTTTTTTTTGGAACTGTTCAAACCTGCTCTGGACTGAAAACCCAGGAAAAGACCTGGAGCTCACACCTTTGGCCCACCGTGGCATTTTCTACCATAGAAGGGACTGATAAGAGACAATGAGCCAAGTTACACCCCCATGACAAGAACTTTCTGAATTGACCATCTCTTCAGAACAGTGAGAAGTTTTATTTTTTAATAGCATTCATTTTTTATGCTTGGGAATACTTTGCTTGTTAAATAAACATATTTTTTCCACTTTTCTCCAAGGAAATCTTTTCCTGAGCCAGCTGGGAGAGGAGTCACTTGAATCTGCTTTCTAGTGGGACTGCTTTTGGAGTTTCCTCCCAAATTTGCCCTAAACCAGGATACTCTACTAGCAAAATATTAATGTTACAATTCCTGCAATTTTTTTTTTCATTAAGCTTGAACAATTTGCTGTCTTTATCTTCCACTTTTCTGTGACTTAAAGAAAAAAAATTTGAATCTGGGGCAATGGGACTAAAAAGAAATTAATTATATATATTTATCTTCTGTGATAGAAAATCAATTATAAATTATGGATCTTGTACTAGTCTTATAATAGCTTCTTCTGCTACCTTTACACATGAGATGCTGTCTCCGGTTTTAAATCTTGACTTCCTTTAGGCAACAGAATGGATGTAAATTATTAGGACAAGGCTTCTGTGATTTCACAGGTGGCAGGTAAAAGGTCATGTTATGGATATGTGTCCTGTAAATGTGCTGTCATAGCACTGCTGCTGTTTTCTGTGGAATAATTGGAGTTACCTCCCTCTTGTAAATAACTGCTGTAGCTTCTCTTCTGTCCAGACATTCAGATAGTTTAAACTGATTCTAATTATTAATTAGTAAGATAACAGAATAATTATTTGACTTTTTAATTCATAAATTGCGGTGCACTGAAGCGTTCTCTGCTTGTATCGTAGAGGCTGCACAGGGTGTGGGTGCCCAGGCCTGTGGAGCTCTGTGAGGGGAGGCTGGGGCTGCTCCAGCCGGTTCCAGCCGGACACAGCCGGTTCCAACTGGATCCAACCTCCCACCACAGGGTGTGGCTGAGCCACAGCTGGGCCGGGGGCACCTCGGGAAACACGTGTAAGAAAGGAGAGAAAATACTACAGAGAAAAAGGGAGGAAAAACAAGTGAGAGAAGCATTTCTCTACACTGGCTAAGGGAAGATGTGGAGGAGTTGGGAAGAAAGAAATAAAGTTGAGCCTGGGGAGAAAGGGTTTTGACTAATCTATCTTTGCTACTGTCTTTTAGCAGTGTTAAGTCAAGTCTATCCTTGATCTTTATCAAGGTCACAAGGGCAGCTACTAAATTTCTGTTGGACTTCAAAGAGTATTTGAAGACCTCCAGACCTTGGAGGTCTCACTCTCACAAGTGTGAGACCTCCAAGGTGTGAGAAGGGGAGAAAGGAGGTGCTGCAGGCACCGGAGGACAGATTCCCCTGTGGCCTCTGGAAGAGGCCATGGTGGAGCAAGAGGAGGATGTGTCCTGAAGAAACCACAGCCTGTGGAAAGCCCATGGTGGACCAAGGTAAGACTGTGAGGTAGCAGAAGTTGTCAATCAGCCCTAGCCCCATTTCTCTACACTGGCTAAGGGAAGATGTGGAGGAGTTGGGAAGAAAGAAATAAAGTTGAGCCTGGGGAGAAAGGGTTTTGATTTTGTTTCTCAGAGTCCAAACATACTCTAATTGGTAATAAAATAAACTAATTTTCCCCAAGTCAAATCTGTTTGGCTCGTGACAATAATTAGTAATTGATCTCCTTGTCTGTGATCTCCTGACTGAAGAACATTTCTGTCTTATTTTCTCCTTCCCATCTGTTGATTAGGGTTAGTGAGTGCCATGGTGTGACACTGGCCAAATGCCAGGGACCCATGGAAGTCCTTCTCTTACCCTCTCCTGCTACCTCCTTGAGCAGAGGAGAGGGAAAAAAATGAAGGGCTCATGAGTTGAGATAAGGATTGGGAGAAAAAAAACACTTTAAGGGAGAGGCAGGTTCAAATTTAAAGGTACAAAGTAAATTTATTATTAACAGTGTCAGAGGAGGATAATGAGAAGTAAAATAAACCTTTAAAACACCTTCCCCCCAGCCCCTCCCTCCTTCCCACTGACAGCATGGGGAGACTGGATGTGGGGTTTTGGTCAGTTCGTCAGTCAAGATCTTCTGCTTGCCCAGGGAGAGAAGTCATTTTTCTGTTATGCTGGGGTTTTCTGTTATGCTGTGAGGTCCCTCCCATGGGCAGTCATCCCAAAACTGTTCTGGCATGGGTCACTCATCTGCAGGGTGCAGTCTTTTAAGGATAGGCTGCTCTAGTCTGGAAGCAAGGGCTCTCTCTGTCTCTGGAAGCAGAGACCCTCTCTCCCTATTCAGGTCTCCCACTGGACGACAGCTTTCTCTGACATCCGCCTCCTCTGGCATAAGCACTTTTCCTACGGGCTGCGAGTAGATCTCTGCATTCCCTGTGGACTTCATGTATTACATAGGAACAGTTTGTTTTACCATAGTCCTCACTACAGCTTGCAGAAGAATTTTGGCTCTAATGCTTTAAACAGCTTCTCCCCCTCCTTTTTTCCCCACTGACCTTGGTGTCGCCATGTTGTTTTCCTTCACATGCCTTCACTTCCTCCTCTTCTCCAACCAGAAGAAAAACTGTCGCTTGTA
Source organism: Ammospiza caudacuta (assembly GCF_027887145.1). Classification (NCBI taxonomy): domain Eukaryota; kingdom Metazoa; phylum Chordata; class Aves; order Passeriformes; family Passerellidae; genus Ammospiza; species Ammospiza caudacuta. Next base: position 89,941,778 of record NC_080595.1, on the reverse strand, counting down.
GGTACCATTGTTGATAAGTTCCACTAATTTAAAGATTTTTGCAAAATCTTTCAGAGTCAAGAAGCCCATGTTGTCTAAGCTCTGCATCAGGGAATCACTTGTCATGCTTCTGCTGCTGGCCAGGCGGTCCCACCACCGTTGTGTGGGCAGCAGTGGCCGCAGTGGTGCTGGCACTGTTTAACACATCTCTTCATGAGGGGCACTGGGAAGGGGAGGCTGCCACCACTGCTGCCCCTGCCCTTTCACCTGCAGCACAGCTGGCTAGGGGTGCCCAGGCAGGCAAGACATAGAAGCACCTGCGTAATCTGATGAATTTTTCTATTAAAGACTTTTCTGTAAATGTTTTTTGGATTAGTGCAATTTAAAGATCTCGATAAAATACACTTCAAGTTGGCATACTTGAAGTTTACTCACATATTTGCCTTTTCCTATAGTTACAACCAACCCTGAAGATGAGGGTAACCCAGTTTCTTATTAATAGAAACCTTGGGAGAGGTTAGATTTAAGCAAAACTGAATGACTATTTATATATGTAGGGTTTATTTTAGAACAGTTGCGTTGCAAAGGAAAGCAGGTGTGTAGCCCTTTTGGTTGTTATTATCTTTAGTAACATAGCAATGTAAAAGCATAAAATAAACACTTTAGAAAAATGTATACAAAAGAGAGGAGTAGTAGAAAAATAACACTGCCCATGGATCCAGCAATGAGACTTGATTCTCTGTGTCTTGGTCAGAGTCATGGTTGCCATCTTGGTCTGTTGCAGGAGGGGGGAGCCCAAAAACATGAGCTCAGTGGGTTAACTTCAGCTTTTTGTGGAAAGCCCAGGTTCCACCCCTGGGGATGGGTATTTTACACTGTAGCAGCACCACTGGTCTTCCACAGTCCTCTGGTGGAAGCCCCCAGAACTGACTCTGGGCATGCTTCTGGAGCCAGGGGTTTCCAGACAGACATTGCCTCTCATGTCAGCATGGTCGGGCCAGTTATGCCCCATCTGAAGGGGCAAATACCTTTAGACCTATGTGTGAACATCCCCTCTGAATGTAAATTTCCCATGCCTTCCTCAGAGAAGGTAGATGGGGGGCAGTTTTAGAACTGAGCCAGTTGTAAAAGAAAAAGACATTAATGGTAAAGAGCACTGCTCTGCCTCTGCAGGGTCTGCTTTTTACCCACCTTCTCCCTTACCTGGTTCAAAACCCAGCACACACTGTAACTCCTTGTCCCCCTTGGGTGGGTGGGTGTGCAAACCCAGCCTGGCAAAGCACCCTGCTGCCTCCACAAATGGCAAGAATGTTTTAAGTCATCAACCATTAACATTCCAGTCTCTCACACTTGTAAGTCTGCAAAACATTTATGTGCACTGACTTAGGCTATAGAATGTATTTGTCTTCCTTAAATGTGAATTGCAATGTCAGCCTAAAGAATGATCTTCTGGTATTTCAATGAGGATGCTATGGAAAAAAATGTTTGGCTCCTAAGAATCCATACTGTGGAAGTGACACATAACAGTATCAAAGCAGGTTGGTGTAGAAATCATAGCAGAACTCAGGATGTCCACTCACAGCTGAGATAAATTCATTTATATGAACCAAATCCAGACCAAGTGGAGAAAACAGAAATGAAGAAGCAAAAGCTTTGCAGTTCTGCACTGATACAACTTTTTTTTTGTCTCTTTTTATTGTGGGGTCTTTTTTTAGTTCTCCCATGCAGTGTGAAATGTTGAGGCTAGCTGCTTGTGACTCAAGCTGATTTTCCTTTCTTCCCCTACAATGCATGCTATTTTCCTGTTATTTAGCAAGAAATGTTAAATGCAGGAAATACTTGTAGTGCTGTCCAAAAAAACTCCAAAGCCCATCCCTTAAAACAAGAACTCTTTGAATCGCTTCTCAAAGAAGAGTGAGACACGTAAGTAAGATCAGAGAATGCATACCTCAGTTAAATATGAACTGTCAGAGAGTACACTACAGATGTAGGGCAGAAGAGATAACCACTCTAATTTATTAAATAGAACAAGAGGCACATTTCCCTAAAAACTGCAATGTCTAGAGAAGGTGAGAGAACATACAAAAGCACGAACATAAGAAGTGGCAAGCCTTATGGTGGTTCTGCAGTTTGAAGACTGAGGGGAAAATCAACCTGGTTATTTCTGGAATTGGAGTAAATGAGGTGGAAAAGAATAGGAATATTAGGTTGACAAGTACACGGAAGGTAAAAAGATTAGAGCAAACAGCTAATTACCATATGGGAGAAAATGTTGTTTAAAATGAAAGGAAGAAATTGCAGAAAGCTTTTTACTTTGACTATATACCTTGACTATATACCTTTATCTGTATTTAAAGTTCTTGCTCTGATCTCTGAGTGTTCTATTTGTTTTCAAAATCTCAAAATTGGCAAGAGATGGGGAACCAGCTGATTGGAGCAACTGAAGCATGGAGTTCCTCCTATGAATTTTTATAAATGAAAGAGGTCTTATATAAACCTAATTTTGCAAAGAACATCTAGCTCAGTGATACTGCTCTATTAGTACATAGCTTACAGTTATTTGTTATTTCTCTTCTGTAGTTCTGGATGCCAATTAATGAACTATAACTTAATTGTACCATAAATTTCAAGAACAAGATGGTTTTTGTTGTTTTCTTTTAAATTTGTTTTTGGTTTTTCTTTTTCAAGACATGGATTGTCTTAACCACCTAGATATTTAAAAAAGGTAGGATTTTTTTTTGTGGTTTTTTTTTGTTTGTTTGTTTGGGTTTTTTTTTGTTTGTTTTTTTGTTTTTTTTTGGTTGGGGTTTTTTTTTGTTTATTTGGGTTTTTAATTATCTTTTTCAACATCTAAGAAGTTCTTTCCGGGTGAAATTTGAACAAGAGCCAGTTTTCTGGCAGGATTATCCTATACATAATCACATACCCCTATTGCATGATACAGAAATTAACTAGTGATCAGTTAAGCCACCAGTATAGTTTTGTTTTTGTGGGACAGTAATGCTCTCTTATATCTTGATTATGAGAAATTAATCATTAAAAAATCATCTCACTAGTATCAACCAGGTCTAACAAATTATGTTTAGTGATGTTTCAATGAAGGATCTAAACATTTTTCTTCAATCAATTTTACCCTCAAAAATATCCAGATTTTGGAAAATTGTCTTATAAGCAATATTGGAATGTTATTATAGCTTATCCAAAATTCCATTTTGTATGTAAAGGTAAGACTACTAGTAAGAGGAGAAATGTAAGGTAATTTTTTCTGAAACTCTCAACTGGAAATGTGGTGGTTTGTTTGTTTTCTAGTCAGTTAATGTTTATCACAGTGAGCATATGACATCCATGGTTTTCTGAAGCAGCACCTGGAGGATAGACAAGGTAGCCTAAACTACGTGAAATCATAGGAAATATCTCTGAGTGAGTCAAGACCTGAGTATCTACTTCTAGGTGTCCTAAATTTACCTATCTTCATCTTAAAATAAGTCCTAACACACACACAAAAAAGTCTTCAGTAGACCTTTCTTTCATTGTTTTCTAGAGAGCACATAGATGTGTTAGCATAGGAGGGTTTTAAAGTCAAGGACACATTTGAAATTTTGCAGTGAGTGTTTAGAGATGCATCAGGGTAAAGCCCATAATGTGTTTGCAATTCAGATGTAAAAACATTATGTTTATCATAATGCTCACCACATCTACTGATGGGCTTATTATAAAAAGTATTAGTAATTTGTGCCTTTTTATTGCAGGTTATCTGGATTTCAGCTTCCATCATCTATTGTGAGCACAGGATCTATCCTCACCCTCTGTTTCACCACAGATTTTGCTGTCAGTGCCCAAGGCTTCAAAGCTATCTATGAAGGTAAGAACTCCTCTTACTGGGTGGTCACTGTACTTAATATGTATTTTTCACGTTGAAATGTGGTGTTTCAATTCTGTTTGGGAATTGAGTAATCGGCTGGTATTGCATTAACTGTGGGGCTTGTTTTGTAGCATTTTAAAAATATTACTTTAAAATGGACATAGTTTTGAATTTTAGATTTAATTTAAACTGATGCTGCAATTTCTGATAGGATTTTTAACAAAAATTTTCAGGTCTCCAAAGCTGGATTCAGAGATGGATTCATTTAAATGGTTTTGTTATTATTTCCTAAATTATTTTTAAAACATCTTTAGGCAATGTCTAACTTAAGAGGTGTAGTGATAAAAATGAGAGACGATATGGATCCTAAATGGTCTTGAAAATGAATCACTACTCTTCTCATTGTGGAAAATTAAAAAGATGAAAACAAAAATATATGGATATATGAAATTAAACAAAAAAACCAGTTGAAATGTACTGTGTGGAAGGTGTAAGACTGCAGTGAAGACTCAGTTCTTGTTAGAAATAAGGCCAAGAATTTCTTGTGTCAACCAAGAATTATTCTTATTAAACTGGAATGGTACCCTTTGTACAACTCAAAGTATTAAAGAAATGATTTTATGAGAATTGTAGCCTATATTGGGGAAACTTAATAGGTACAGTGATATTAAGTCACCTGCTTGTTGGATAATAAGGGTGTTTTGGGTGTAATTCAGGATTGTTTTCAAACTGAGTGTGTGGTGTTGCATTGATTGTTTTGGGGTTCTGTGTGGGTTTGGATTTTTTAATGGCTTTTTTTTATTTATTCATGGAAAATGCAGGGCTTCCAATACTTAAAGTTGTAGAAGGCTAATTTTCAGATTACTTCTCAAACTCCAAGTGATTTTTTCTGTGGTTTCGTAGACCTAATCCTTGACTGAGAATGTTTATTCTGAAAAATTTGCCTACAGTCAGTTAAGTGCCTGAAATGTTTTTATGATGCAGTTGATGTGGAACTGAATGTAGAAAGTAGTATGGTTTAATTGTAGCTCTTTACTAGGAAAGAATTTGCAAGTGTGTAAATCCATTACACTGGTTACCACTTTCTCTAAAGTCACAGTACCCCAGAGACCACTTGGTGAACTTTCATCAGGTTTTTCTAGGACTGTTGAAACTTTACCTTCCTTTCTTGAAAGTGACAAAATCTACTCCCTATTGAGATATATCTTTCGTTCATATCTCAATAATGGTTTGAAATGATAGTGTTTTTTAAAGTCTCTACTTGAATTCAGTATGCATATTGAGGAGATTACACAGGTGTGAAAGACAGGGGCAAAGGAGATGTCATGAGTAGCTCAAACTTCTTTGTTTTGAGCTTCTTCTCTTTGGGTGGGTAGCTCACAGTATTTCTCTCCTTGGTAGCTCTTCCCCCCTTCCTTTGTCCTTCAAAGCCTTTACAACTGGTAAGTCAGCTAATCAGTCTCTTATTTTTTTAACTAATATGGGGGCTGTGAGAAGACTAAGTTTCATTGCCATAGCCTTTATTGCTTTACTAGGTAAATTGAAAAGGAACATCAGAAATCCTGAACACACCAGGAGCTGTTTTTTTGCCTCAATAAGAAGCTGCTTTCTATGCAACTCTATTATTCTCTCCTATGAGATGCATGCAATAGCATATTTCATCCTTTTTTGCAATCTGAGCAGTTTGTTTTTCGTATTGAAGAGCACAGTGAAAAAGGCTAAAGGACATCTCTTGACTGTCAACTTAGGAACACATGCATGGAGCTACAGGCTGTAATATAATGACACTTCCTGCTGGCCTACTTTCTTGTAAAAACCCCAGCAGGAAGAGCTGTAATTAACAGTGACAGGCAGCACCACTTTCTGGTTAAACAACACTGCCCCCTTTCAGATTTAGGGCTGTAAACCTAGCATTGTCAATGAACTTTAAATTGATGTCAAAATGTGACATCCAGCTCTGGAAAAAATGGTGACTGTCACTCAAGTGACAGCATTTCAGTCTAGAGACAGGCAGTGGGTACTGATGGTTCTAGAAGGAATTGTAGCAGTGAAGGGTCAGGTGTTTTTTTGTGAAGGCTTGGAGTGATTTCTGCTGCAACGGCCAGCTGATTTGCCCCATAGTTTAAGAACTTCCATAACTGTTCCCCAGACAGTTTTTAATAGTGACAGCTTCTGGCTTCTGTGTCATATGTGATTTTAAGGCAAGTGTTCAGTTCCTCTAGGGCAGGGGAATACAGACCAGACATAACCAGTGAGAATAAGTTTTTATAATCACTCTGCCAGCTACCCATCCCTTGCTGGTTTGGTTTCCTAAACTATATGCCTATCCCTGGTTTTGGCCAGCTCTTTCATTCTTCTCTTGGGTAAACGAATTACTGTTCAGTTGGAAGCAAGGGGAGCATTGAAGTGCTACTGAATGCTGCTGCCAGCTGAGAATTTGGGGTATTATAGGTTCAGGATGCAGAGTTTGAAAAACTCAGTAGGGCACTAAAGCAGGAAACAAGTGAAGTGAACCACTTCAATGGTGATCGAATGGCCTCTGAAGCTATACCCATACTTGGTATCCCTAGTAGAGAGAGAACATTACATCCTTATTCCTGCACTAAGTTTCTGATCTGTGCCTTTTAGTCAGTATATTCTTCATTTATTACCTCAGCTCCTGTGCAGCAATGACATAACTGGATCCTTTGTGTTTTTAAAATGTAGAAATAAGAATGAAGCTAGAGAAATCACATTGTAGCACTGTAAGCCTTTGAATATTGCTGATATTTACATGACTTAGTCTGGTTTCAACAATATGCCAGGTGGATATTAACATTAACTAAATTAGATCCTTGTGGCAGTAGACCTGTGAGTTTAACAACACTGATGTAGTTGGGTAGTTACTGAACTCTTAGGCTGAAATGTAGGTTTCTTTACTGGATCATTCTTTCACCAGATTTATATGTGTGTTTCTAAGATTTTTAACTAATAATACTTTCATTTTTCTCAGTGATCGCATCTGATCTCTAAGTTCTGATACTGGTGGAAACTTGAACTGTTGTTATTTTTTAGATATAAAATTATCCATGGAAGATTCAAACATCTAATTATATCAGTAAAAAGAACTATGAACTTCAGAAGTAGTAAGTTCAGTTTGTAGCATCAGTCAGCTTAAACCATTAAATGATTTTGATTGACCATTACAATCACTGTTTAATATATAAGCATAAGTTTTTAGCAATGGAATTGGAGAATTGAGGGATAGTTCCTCTTTTTGTAGTATGTGTTTGTTTTTTATAATTGCAGTGGAATCACAGGAAATAGGTTTAGGCTTTGCAGGGACTGCAGAAAGAGAAAACAAAGTACTTGGACTTGTGCAATTTTACTTAATTCTCTGGTAAAATCAGTTTTGTTCCTACTTTTCTAGAATGAAGTTAACAAGCTATTTTTTAAAAAGGTGCTTTGAGGGCTACATATCGAATTAAAAAATCAGCATTGGTGGATCATTGTAGTAGTTTTCTTTGGAAAGTCAGATGTATTCCTCCCATACAGAAAACTTGCTTATATTTGGCAATAGAGACAAATGCTCTCTAAATTACAGCGGTATCTGATCTGCTATGCATTTATAATTTGATGGTCTTTCTTCTATTAAAGTACCATGGCCTGCCAGAGAATCCAGCTGCCAAGTGGAAAAAAAGTAGCGAAAGCACAAAACTCATTTCAGAGTGTCTTCCTAGTCATCAACATAAAATGAAACCTCATGGAGTTTGCCTTATTTTTGGCTACACTAGTGTCTGTTACTAAATATTAGGATGTCCTCTAAGGTTAACAACTCTTGGTTCATTTTAAGGGTTTTTTTGGTTGATTTGTTTTGTGTTTTGGAGTTGTTTTTCTGGTTTAGTGGTGTTTTTATTTGTTTTGTTTGTTTTGTTTTCTTTGGGGTTTTTTTGTTTGTTTGTTTTTGGGGGTTTTTTTGTATGTGTGGGTGTATGTGGTTGTTTTTGTTGTTTCTAACCATATTTTGTAGTGTACAACTGGTGAACACTGCTTAAACAACATGCCAGATGTACTGGACTTGGTGTTTTTTCATACCTGTCCTTGACTTTTGTTCTACAGAAGCAGCTGTTCCTTGCCAGACAAGAAAGCTGGAAGAAAGTCCTTCTGTTCTACTTGCCTGCAGGCCATATTTCCTTTTTTCTTTTGTTCTTTGATTTCTCAAAGCTTTCTGCTCACACCCAGCATTAACATTTATACTGTCATTCACCTCATCCTCCCTTGTGCACCTTCCCAAAGCTTCTTTTTAAATCCCTTTTGACATCAACAGCAGAAAGCAGTGATGCACTTCTATGGTGTATAGCCTTTGAAGAAATTTTCTGGTTTTTTTCACCTCTTGCAGGTCTTGTTCTTCTTGAGTATCTGTTACATCGTAGGGAATTGTTTTATTTTGGTTGGTGTTTGTTTTGTGTTTATTTGGTTTTTTTGATTGGTTTGATTTATTTTTTTGTCATTGTGTTTTTGTTTTCTTTTTTTTTTTTTTTTTTTAAAGGTTTGGTACTTTTGGCTACATAAAATAAACAAAAAAAATTTGAAAAATTTCCTCTACCAATTTAGTATGATTCTGTGAGTTTGCCAAGGTAATTTTCCCAACACTGTGACTTTTTCCAGTTAACATGGACCCCAGTGAACATAATGGACTTCTGGACTCAAGCTAATGTGTCCAGAAGCTTCCCTCTATCAAGTACCAAAATACCTTTTCTGCACTCAATTTTAAGAGTAAAATTTTGCTTGTCATTTGTTCAGTGCTTGAAGTGCTTGCTACTTGTTGTCCATGAGTCTGGTTTATGGCTTTGTAGTTGTTCTCTCAACAAACTGATACGATGATGAGAGTAGTTATTTTCTGGGAATGGATGAATAATCCAATGGATAATCTGAGGCAAATACTTCAAGTTCTCAGTAGGAAGCTAAATTGGCAAGAAAATACCAACTTTATGCAACTTGTATGCATAATGATTCCTGCTGTTCCTGAGATGAGTAGTCTCCTGAATCTTCAATCCAACATTGCCAGTTAATCTCTGTGGTTTAGTCATGGGTGCTGTTTTATCTATTAGACAATATTTAATTTTCATAGAATCATAGAAGATTGGAAGAAATTGTAAAAATCATCTATCTCAAGACCCCAACACCACAATGGGCAGGGAACCCTTCCATTAGCAGATTCAATCATTGGAACAATTTTGATTGTTCCAGTGACGTGAAACTGTGAATGACTTGGGAACATCAGTGGATTATTAATACATCCAGCTCAGAAAAGCTCCAAAAGATTCTAATGAATATCTAACGATGAACTTAAGAGTTAGGCAGTTTGTTCAATATTCTCTTGTGTGGGTTTTGCGAAGGATTCAGTTTGTCACTCCTAAACCTGTAAATATTTTCTATTCTGCTGTGGTTTTAGGAGAAAGAAGAAGTGTAAATTCTATGAGTTTAATATTTTTAAACATTAAAGGCACAAACAGCCTTTTTCTTAGCTTTTCTGTGTCCAGAAAACTTAGCTAACATTAATGCTGTAATAAAAGCTGCTGCTGTTGTAAATATAATATTGACAATTTTTTTCTGTTAGTGTAATTTGCCATAAGACCTTTTAATAGGCTGATATATTTCTATTTTTAGTTAAATACTTGCTATTTTGGTGGTCTTTTCTTTTCAGACTGAGATGTTTGTTGAACCTTTTATTATGTGTTGATATAGGCACATGATGAACTAACCCAAAAATTTTAAATAATGAAAGAAGAGACTGAAAAAGGATCTTTTTTTTAAGGCTGAAATTTGTACTTTTACCTGTCTAGAGTGGAAGTATTTGTTTCCTGAGAATGAGCGTATGTATAGATTTCCTTTGTCAACTGCAATCCTTGCAAAGGAAAATGTTTTGGGGTTTTTTCTTTCTTTAGCAACTTTTCTTTAAAATAACACTTTTTTTTTTGTAACAATATCATATGAATGACTGTAATGATGACATACAGGAAAGAAATCATAATGCAGTTTAAAAAAAACACTTATATTTCAGGTATCATACCTTGCTATATTTAGCAGTAGCAAAATCTCAGGGCAGAAGAGGTCGACAGGGCTGTGAACCTGTTCTGTAAGACCTCTACTACCTAATCTAGAATATCAATTATTTAGATATGAAAATATTTTTAACAATATCAAATAAAGAAAATTATTTTTAATTCTACGTAAATTCAGAAAACTTCTGGAAAATGAAATACTGTGTTTGAGAGGAGAGATAAGTAAAATATTCTGCTTGTGTTCTGAAGTGTATGAATGGGTTAAAGAAGTGAAATTCCTTTTGCTTAAATGTTGAATTTCAGCAATATTCAAAGGACCCGGAGTAAGAAATCTGGAATGTTATTTCCTTAAAATGTCCAAGGCCAGAAATTTCCCAAAAGGAGGTTCTAGGAAATTCTTTCCTGGAAAAAAAAAAATGCACTGTACTGAAAATTGTGACAAAATAGACCCTACTTGAATTGTCTAAAAATTAAAATAAATATTGCAGTTCTCATTATCAACCCATGAATTTTGTACCTAAATGAAGAATGACTTTTATGTTACATTATGAGCATTATGTTAGCTAATTTGTAAGGTATGTCAGCTGTGTTTTACTTTCCAGCTTTCACGCAGGCTCAATCTTTCCAGCTCAGTCCTTAATGAGGGAATGGCATCCTTCCTGTGGCTGGTAGCCCTTGCAAAAGTAATTACATGTTTTAAGATAAGCTCTTGGGACTGTCTTTTTGGCTGCCTCTGATTCTGGAAGGGAATATTTTGTGCCTTCTGGTGACTTACTGATCCATGAAAAGCTACTGTGACTTTTGTCCTTGGTACATAAATCAGTAGCAAACACCCTGTTCGTGGCTCGTACCTAGTAATGATTTAGTGGTTTTGTAGCCTCCGTCTACAAAATTCTTATTTCTGCTACTATTTGAGATCACAAACCCAAAAGAAAAATGTTTTGGTAAAAGTGGCCTTACTAGAGAGAAGTATTAAGACGTTGATCCTCTGCTCCTATGGGGTGCCAGTCCTAAACCAGAACAGCATGTTCTAGCATGGAAAACAAAAGTGGAAAGTCAGTGTAGTAACAGGATTGCTCCTCTTTCTGTGCAGCCTAAAGAACTTACTACAGTGGTTTCATGCCCCTGCTATATCCTGAGAGATCATCATCCCAACTGTGCTTATATTAATATCCCATTTCATGTTCTTTCTAGTCTGTCTTCATTGATGTGTGTCTGTATGACTAATATTAACTTGTGAAAAACACTTCAAGAGTTTTTTGAAATGTCACAATTATCTAAGTGCAGTCATTGCCTTATCTGCATGAGTATTAAGGTTGTTGTTGTGATTTAGCCCCAGGGGGCAGCTGAGCACCACGCAGCCACTGCCTCACCAGCCCCACCATGGAATGTGGGAGGGAATTGGAAGGGTAAAAGTGAAAAAAATGTGTGGGTTGAGATAAAGACAGTTTAATAGTTAAAAAGCTGCATGTACAAGCAAAACAAAGTAAGGATTTCATTCACTGCTTCCTATTAGCAGGCAGGTGTTCAGACATCTCCGCAAAAGCAGAGATCCATCACGTCAGTGGTTACTGGAGAAGGCAAATGCCATCTCTCCAAACGTCCCTGAGGAGTGGCAGCCCTAGCCAGACTCCAGCCTTGCCTGTTTGATTGCTGAGTATGACACCAAATGGTATAGAATAATCCTTTGGTCAGCTGGGGTCAGCTCTCCCAGCTGTGCTCCCTCCCAGCATCTTGTGCGCTTCCAGCCTAGTCATTGACAGCACAGAAAAGCCTTGACACTGTGTAAGCTCTGCTCAGCAATTTCTGAATCCTCCCTGTGTTATAAAAACTGTTTTCATCACAATTTTAAAACTCCATTCTATCTTCTATGAAGAAATTTAATTCTGTCATAGCTGGAGCCCAGACAAATGTGCAGTGTGATCATAAAATCCCATATATCAGTGTTGTAGGTAGCTTAAAAAAAGAACCTCAAACAAACAAACAAAACCCAAAATAAGCAAACCCCACTCTTACTGAATAGGAAGAGACTAGCTTTGCCTCTCCTCTAGTCCTTCTGTCTGGACTTTAATTTTTTAAGTTAAAATATTTTCTCTTGAGCTGAAATAGTTTGATAAGCAAACAAGATCAGAAATTCCATAATTCTAAAATTTTAATGGATTTTTTTGTAATTCATCTATATAAGGAATTTAAGGAATTTTTCTCTTCTCCAAACGCTTTTCTGAAACAAGCCATGCAATGTGACTTAACAGAGTTGGCATTTTTGTTTGTTCAGTTCTACAGCCAAATGGGATTTAGTGGAATAACTTTTTGTTCATAGCCTTGCAGATTTGCTGTAGATAGAATTTTAAGCAGCCTGTGTCCTTCCCTACTCACTCCATATTTATTGCAAACAGCAACTGATGTGCCAAATATCAGCATGCCCGTAGTGAAAGAGGAAACCTGTTTTCTGTTCAAATTCCATTTTGTCTGGGCTTAGCCTTTTCCCTTTTACCAATGTGGAACTCAAAATACTGCCAGCATTTTGGGCATATTGCCTAAGTACTTACAGGAGATTTTTGATGCATTTATCTATTTGGCTGAAAAATTAAACCATAATTTGTTACTGCATATTCTCAGTAGTGCTAACTTACCTTCAGATGGTCCCAGATTAAATGCAGCTGTCACTTACCTAGATTTTATTGAATCTGACTATGACTTGATTCATTGGTGGCTTTTTTTGTAAAGCAAGTTATTTTTTTCCTTTGGCTGGCATAAAGTAGGGGAAGTTGTAAGGGACTTTTCAACTCTCTGATAATAAAAATGCATTTCCAGCCATACCATTCTGGTTTGTTGTAGTCTTTACATTGCTTATATTTTTTATTTTATTTTCCTTAACTTAAAGTAGTATCATTTTTTAATATAAAACTATATTTCTACCTTTATAGAAAAGTCTCTGCAGCTTACTAAGAGCTACTGTTGATAACTACTTTGTATTTATTATGAATCTGGCTCGAATGGCAAAGATGACTTAGGGATTTTATATCTTTTGTTACAAAAATAAAAGAAAATTGAAAAATCTCTATCTCATCTAGAATCCTTGTTTCTAGATTTTATTCTTTTAAACTGGCAGAAGGTGTACTGTGATGCCGGGTTGAATCAGTATTTCTGGAATAAACCCCTGTGGGTTATTAGGATAGAAAATAGGAAGTTGGATTTGCTATGTTACTGTAGCCAGCAGCTGTTACCCTGATTAATTTAAGGCTGTATAATTTGCTGTGTTAGATGGATAGTTAGCACATAAATACAGTCACATACCTTGCTTCTCATCTTCTCTTGTATAACTAAACCATTAATAACTGCCCTTTGAATTACTTTTTTTTTTTCATATCCTTCCCATATTGAAGGTTTCATTTGCATAACTTTTCAAGTTTTCCTTTTGCATTTTGGATAATGAGGCAGATAGATGGAAGTTTGCAACAAAATATACTCATCAAAACAGGCCTGTCTAAAGTTTTACTAAGGTGCTGATCTTACTTAGTAATGAAGAAGATAGCTGGAAAGTCACTAATTTGTTGATTGTGAAGAAAAGAATTAGATTGCTTGTAGTATACATAATGTAGACACTGCATTTTTAACTGAAACTTTTGAGATTTGTTCAAATCTATCACATGATCCTCACCTCCATGTTTTTGTACTATCTATTGGACTCTTGTGTATTGAATATCTAAATACTGTTTATTCACCCAAATAATCTCATTAAATTCATTAGGTATATGTGTAGCTATAAATGAGTCTGCAAAACCATTAAGAGTACTTGTTAACTCTGTATTTTGTGTTTTTACCCTTTAACACTTTAAAATCTTTTATCTTGTATATAGTGGAGGACTTCCTAAAACATTTATAGAATTATTTATGCATGGAATACTTTAGAGAAATCTTGCTTTAAGGTTCTTTGAAGCTGGCTTATAGGATTGACTTGAAAAGAGCTATGGAGGCTTGGAAGGTCACACAATCTCTTTGACTGTATTAGATCTGTGCCTTTCTTACAGTTGCTTAAGAGCACAAGGCACATCTGTGTAGTGTCAGTGGACTGTAAACCTGAAGTCACAAGAAGGTTAAAGCAGCAGTTTTGGATACGCAAAACCCTTATTTATAGGGAAAGTCAACATTCTTTCTGTGTGTATCTATGGAAATCCAAAATTGTTAGAGCAATCAGTCTTGAGTATCTACTCATTATTAGTCAGGATGAAATTTTTACAGAAAAGGAAAAAAGAACAAGAGAATAGTTATATTTGCACAAACAATTATTGGTTTCTGCTCTTTTTCCTAGCATAATTCTTATTCTTCCTGTGCTCATCTGGATCCACTAGCTGATGATTTGTTCTTCATCAGTTTAGGATGCACTTGAGGTTACTCATATTTAAAATTATTTTATATGTTTTCTCTTTCTTCCATGGTCTGCAATTCCACGTCTCATCCATACTTAATATGGTGTCCTATGCATGTTAGCTACTACTCTTTTGGTTTTTTGTTACTCCTAAACCCAGTTTTGTCTGGGTCTGCATTTCTGTAGTTGACTATGAGTGAGTTGTTCATACCTTTGGGCTCTCTAAAGCCAAGTCTTTGTCTCATGTCTTATTGTTCCTGTTAGTGTATTTCCCTAGACTGTATCCTTTATCTCTGCTTCTCAAAGACTCAAAACAGGCTTGTATTTCTCTGAACCATGTCATTGTGCCAGTTGAAAAATTCTTCATTCTGCATAGACTGTTTGCTAGAGTTATTAATTTAAAACTCTGGTTGTACCATCAGAAAAAAAGGGAGGCAAAATAAAGGAAACCAAATTAGCCTTAGCCACTCAATTAGAGAAATTGCTATTGCAGCTAAATGAAGTAAGGCAAAGCTGCAGGCAAGTTTGAGAATTTCATGCAGCGTGAACCTGACTGTAGCAAGAATCAGTCCTGAGGCCTTGCAAGCCCTTTATAAAGCTTATGGTCTGTTACTGAGGATGGCAGTACTGGATTAGAGGGCTTCACAGTCATAAATCATGGCATGCATAAAATAGTTACTTCTCCTGCTACAGCTTTAGTTTTCAAAATTGCCTTTTTTAATCAAAGTTTTCATTAGAGGTCTCCAGAGAACTGTTGACTTGAGATCCTTGCCTGGTCCATGTACTACCCAGCAGCTTGGGTGACCCTTGCCTGACTAGCTCCCTAAATTTGTGATAGCTGGATAAAGAGCTATTCATAGAAGATTATAATCATTAAATATTTCAAAAGCCAATTAACATTAGAGGCCTATGTTAACATTAGAGAAATAATCTCAAAGCAGAAATTTCTGTTTGCCTTCTTTGACTTTGCAATTTGAAGGACTACCTTAGCTGTCGGTAAGTTGAGCATTTTAATCATAGAATAGTTTGGTTTGAAAGGAACATTAAAGACCATCTAGTTCCAACTGCCTGCAATGAGCAGGGGCATCTTTTTCTAGATCAGATTGCTCAAAGCCCAGTCAAACCTGACCTTGAATGCCTCCAGCGATGGGACATCCACAACTTCCCTGAGCAACCTGTTCTAGTGTTTCACCATAATCTTGTAAAAGATGTTCTTATGCCTAATCTAAATCTACAAAACGCTTTAAAGCCTTGTCAGTCTCCCTAATACTTCAGATCTTGTTGAAGAGTTTCTCTCCATCATTCTTACAGTTTTAGGCACTGAGATCCCAGTGGGATCTCCCTGGAACCTTCTCTATGGTGAACAATCAAACTCAGCCTTTCTTAACAGGAAAGGTTTTTAATGGACTGCCCCTGGACCTGCTCTAAGAGATCTGTGACATTCATAAGCTGGTGCCTCCAGACCTGGATGCTGCATTTTGGTTGGGTCTTACAAGAGCACAGTAAAAAGGGATAATCCCCTGCCTCACCCTGCTGGTCTCACTGCTTTTGATGCAGCTCAGGATATGGGTGGCCTTCTGGCCTGTAAGTACACATTGACTGCTCACATCCAGGCAATGTGTACTTACAGGCATCCAGGCATCTTATTCACTGCTGTTCCTGGATCTCTCTTCATGGGGCTATTCTCAACCCATTAATTCTTTAGCATGCGCTGATATCAGCAAGTGCCCTGTGACCTCAATCCTAATTGCAGGACCTTGTACTTGGCCTGATTGAATTTCATGAAGTTTCCATGGGCCTATTTGTCAACCCTGACAACATCCTTCTGGATGACACCCTTTCTGTCAAGCATATCAACTACAAAACTCAGCTGCACGCCTGCTGAGGCTGCACTCAATTACGTGTCCTTAATAAAAGTATTGAGCAGTATCAGTCCTGATATGACCCACGAGGGGCACCTCTCATGATTCATCTCTATTTGGACAGTGAGCTGGTAACCACCATCTTGGGATGCAGCTATCCACCCAAGTTCTTCTCAATTGACTGGTCCATCCATCAAACCCACATCTTTCCAAATGTGGGAAGGAAGTTTGGGGGGACTGCATCAACATCTTGCAGAGGTCAAAGTACTGCTTTGAGGCTCAGGGACTTGAAAGATGAGGGAAGAGCATTTGCCAGTGAAAATAGAAACAAAAAAAAGTCAACAAGTACCTCAGCCTCCTCCATGTCCTCAGGAGGAATTTTTTCAGGGAAAGGGTGGTAAAACATTGGAATGGACTACCCAGGGAGATGGTGGAGTCACCCTGAAGGTGTTCAGGAAATGACTAGGTATGGTACTTAGTGCCATGGTCTGGTTTACAACAAGTGGATTAGTTAAGGGTTAGATTCCATGATCTTAGAGGACCTTTCCAACCGGAATGATTGTGTGATTCTTGATTTATTGGGGGAGTACAGGTTTTTTGTCTTCTTTTTCTGACTAACACACCTGCAGAAGCTGTTCATATTTTCACATCCCTTGCCATATTCAGCTCCAGCTGTGCCTTCCTGTGCTATCTTGATCCCCTCCTTCCATTCCCAGGTTCCATGCTTATATTCTTCTCAGTATTTGTGCCTGCTTCTTAATCTAAGATTTAGACCACGTACCCAGCTTTACAGAAAGTCAGCATTTGAACTGACAGGATCTTTAGTAGAAATATATGCTTCACCTCAATGGAAATCCCTCTTACTTGAAACTTAGTTTGAGAATGCTATCTTATTAGATAATTTTTAATTATTCTACATATTTGAGTTCTTTGGTTCTTTGGAATTCTTTCATTTTGAAGGCTGGAGAGAAGTCATGAAACTTTCTAAAACAGAGTTTTTCAGGCTCTTGCATTTCGGTTTTGAGATGAAAAACTGATTTTGGAAGCCAAAACTTGTGAGAAAACTGGTATCTCTGCTGCAAAATGTGTGAAATTTTGCTGACTTCTTAAAAGATGCAGTCAATTTAATGTACACTGAATATGCATCATCCTGTGGCACATAGGAAAACCTGCACAGTCATCCTCTTTGAATTTCTTGAGTGATTGTGGATACCTTGTAAGTGAAGAATTCTCCTAAACTGACTGGAAATTAGATTTGTGCCTGCCTGGGTTTTACCTTCCAATATGGCATGGCTGTAACAAAGAAGCTGGGGGGGTTTTGGTTTTAGGAGCTTTGGGTTTTTTGGGAGTTTTTTCGTTGTTTTGGTTTGCTTTTTTTTTTTTTTTTTTTTTTTTTTTTTTTTTTTTAATAATAGCTTCCTTGAGATTTAAAATCTTATTCTGCATACTATATTTAAAAATGTCAATTGTATTAAAGTACTGAGAAGGTGCATTTTGGGGAAAAATGAGTTAAGCAGTGAATGATTGGATGGCTGTAGGATACTGAAGTTATCTTCAATGCTGTCAAGTCAGCTCTTCTGTAAAGCAAATGGCAACATTGATTCAGTAAAAGAATGTGGAACATATTTCAGTGCTGCTCCTTTGATCAATCTTCACCTGGACAAAGAAAAAGCTTTTCCAGCATTGTGTTGTTGGGGTGTGTGTTTTCATTGGGTTGGTTGTTTTTTTTTTTCTCATTCATTCCTGACTTTAATCATGATGAAGTCTTCATGTGAAATAGCTTATTTAGCAGAAGAAGTCTTCAAATGAAAGAAGAGTCCTCCCACCCTGCATGTGAGAAGTCAAGTATGTGTGGAGTTCACTCTGCTTGCAGATAATTATTTCTCTGGAAGCCTCACCAGAATTCTATGACAACTGCAAATTCTAAAGATTACTTCGCTTTGCTCACTGCGTGCTTGTCAGTAGTGGGTTTTCTTCATGTTCAAGATGTAGCTTTTAAAAGAAAATTGAGAATAAAAAGAAAGTTAAAATATTATTCTCTGTTACATGATTTGGAAAATTAAATGTCATAATCAACTTCTAAAGGGCTAAAGCAGAGATGTTTTTTTCAGTGCTTAGGTCATACTCAGCACTTCAAAAGGTCATACTCAGCACTTCAAAGCCATTTTAGGGATTTAGCTACCCCTTAAATCTTCTTTTTCGTTTTTTTTTTTAGACTTAGATAATAACCAACAAAAACCATAAATCTTTTTCTTTAAAGATAAGCTCTATATTGTAGGAATTTTACTTTCTGTTTGGGTTGTGTGTGCTATGGTCTGTGTGAGAGATAAGGGAGCATAAGTGGGAAGAGAAAATATACTCCTTGTAGGCTTAGCGATTTCAAGCTGTTGTTTGTGAAACTCATGATCAGGTCAGAATTTTGTTATTTATACATAGGTTCTTTGAGTTTTTAATTTTTTTTTCTCAGAATACTGATGTGAATGAAAAATACAAGAAAAATGTACTGGTTGGAGTTTTTTGTCTGGGTTTTTTATTTGCTTTTCATTGTATTTATTTATATTTTCTGATGATTAGTTTGGTTTGGTTGTTTTAGGTAGCAGTAGAACTGACTCTACTTCTTGCACACTGAATCTCTAAATCCTGGTAATTGCAAACTTTTCACTCAGAAAAACAAAAGTGGTAGTGGCATTTTAAAAAAAATCCAAACTGAACAGAAACCAAAAGAAGCACAAACCAAACTCACAAAAGAAACAATAAAACCTACGCAGCAATTTACTAAGCTCCAGGGAATAAATACAGAATACAACTGAATACAGCCTTTGCTAACAATTAGTAAAATATGAGAGCAGCTATTGGTACAAGTATTGCTTTAAACTTTTTGGGTTTATTTATTGGTTTATTTATTTTTTTTAATTTTATTTTGCTACCCATTTGCTATTGGACAGGCAGAAACAAGGCACATGCATGTTTGTTTTTCCCTCCACTCTACTATTATCAAGTGCAGATCCATTAGAGTTTGCACTTAATAAAATTGTTATGCCTACAGACCCATGTCAAAATAATATTTTATTAACAGATTTAGGAAATCACTAGATTTTTTGTGGGCATCTTTTAAGGAAGTTTACGATTATAGTCTTGTTAAAATAATTAATGGTCACGACTTCACGTATCAGATGTCATATAGAATAGAGATCTCACAACCATTAGTAGTTAGCAGCTAACAAAGTTTTTCTAAGATTAAGTCCACTGGTATAACTGGTGTGATTGTGCTCAGTCAGTTTAAAGTGTTCTCAGATGTTTTGTAGAACTCCGTATTCCTACAGTTTAATTTGGTGCAAATAAAAAATTGTGAAATTAGTGAAGTAACATCACAGAAAAAAATTAGTTCATTACTGTCATTTTCAAGATACAGATTTTTTTTTAGTATATTTTAAACTGTTGAGTGCTTTTACATTAAAAACTACTCTTCTCAAACACTGCTTATGTCAGTAACTTGTCTAGTTGTCTAAGTGTTTTTTTCAGATCAAAGTTGACATTATGTGAATATTCAAGAACAGTAGTAGTAAACTTCTTTCAGTCAGCGGACCAGCCTATACTGGTACAATGGAAAAAATCACAATTCTTTATTTGTAAATCCATGTGGTATATTCTAATGGTAGCTATGAGAATGATGGGCCAAAATTAGTGTCTTATTTTGTGTTTTGGTGCTTTTGTATTTTTGTGCCATGATAGGTAAATTTTAGTTCAATGGAAGTACAATGCCAAAAATATAGACTTTTAAAAAAAGGTAAAATTGATGCCCCCAAACCATTTAATTAAGCTCTGTTTTATAGTGTTTTTAAGTGTCAAGACTCAACAAACAATTTTGTATTAATTGTGATACAAAATTGAAAGCAAAATGTAGAAAGTGAGTTGATGAGACTGTAGGTGGCAATAAGAAGGCATAAATCCTTTGAGGTCCAGGTGTTTGAGTTGAGATCATAGGAATGAATGGTCTTGGACCTGAATCTGTGATCACTAAAACAGAACATTAAAATTAGCAGGTCTGCCTGTACAAGATAAAAGAAACCATGAATAAGGCCAGTGTTAAGTTTGCCTGGTGTATACTTATGTGAAGTATTTGCATGACTATTAAATGAATTTTTAAAACACCTCAGGGATTTAAAATATATTACGACTTGTAAAACAAACCTTATGACATTAAAAGAACAGGTAGTAAAGGCAAAACTATTAAATCACATCTAATATTGTGTAAAGTGACAAAAGATAGGCTAAAAAGCTATGGTACCCTAAATTGCAGCTCATTAATATCAAATTAGTCTCCTTCTGATGAACTGATAAAACTGAATAATTTTTTACGGGAAGAGAGAAAGAACATTAGAATATAGTAAATGTGAAAACTTAATTTAGATTTTTTTCTTGTTTGGCTTATGTTGGGAAATAGTTTTCTTTGAAATTCTAACTGGTTTAGGGACATATATTGGAGGCGTGAAGTTGAAAATATTTAAAGCTAATTAAACATTGCAAGAGCAATTTTCTTTGTCAAAACCTAGGGAACCTCTTAAAGTCTAGACAAATTTTAGACTGTTTAATTGTGATTTACTCATATGTTACATTGACGCACACAGTAATGGGAATCCTGTGGACCTGTCAGGATGGGTATGCTGCACAAAAAAAAAATTTGGAGCCCATACCTTTTGATTAATGTCATGTATATTTGGTTTTTTGTGAGAGAGAAGCAGCTCTAATACTTAAGTTCTCATCCCTCTGATATCACAACTATATCTACACTAAGCATAATTCACTTCAATTCTCATGTGACAGATGCCATGAGGTGCTTCTTTCAATGAAGACGTAGCTGCTTATACTAGAGAACTTTAGGTTAAAGAGGGGAAAAAAAATGTCTGCAGCAGATCTCCCACTCCACAGATGCACTGAAAAGACAAAATATGTGTGAGCAAAATTTACAAATAATTGGAGAGAATAAGATCTCCACTTGTGGTTGCAGACTGTGTATCACCTCGGTGGCTGAGCTCAGGTTGTTCCCGTGCAGCCCCTTCCCTCTGGAGAGCGCGAAGCCCGCGGTGTGCGCGCTGACACAACACGGCTTCCCTCGCACTGGCGGCTCCCAGTATGCTTTCCACAACTTGCATTGCATATTGCCAGAAGTGGTTATGTGGCTGTAGAAGCAACAGTTCTGTATTTTTCTAAGTTAGTCAAACAGGGAGGTTCCCTCACTGGTTAATTCAAAACAGTTAATTCTGTCTTGTACGGGAGGCAAGGAGAGGACAACCTGTATTGTCAGAACTCTTGATTGCATTGATCAAATGATGTTTTGTGTGGTTTTTTTTTTTTGTTTGGTTGGTTGGGTGGTTTTTGGGGTTTTTTTTTTGTGGGATTGGTTTGTTTGTTTTCCCCTGAAAAGTCAAGCAGTAGCTGCATGTTATATTGATGTAATTTATAGAATATTGGTAGGAATTATGAGATTACTTACTATGGTTGAGTTAGACTGACATGTGACCTACCTGAAACAACTTCTGTTATATTAACAGGCAGTCACTCTTTGCTATCTCCATATCCTTGCACAGACTTCAAAATAAGGGTGTATATGCAGAGCATTTATACTAGAAATGAACATCTGAAGCTATAGCATCACATCAAGGTAGTCCCAATGTAGTCTGGTTTTACTACTTTCTGTGTAAGAACTTCACCTCAACTGTTCTCCTGAGACTTAGTTTCTGAAAAGGTGCTACTGTAAAATTTTAATTCTGGTGTTTAGTTTCTTCAGAGAGTAGCTGTGAATCAAGAGGTGAGCCACCAATCAGTGGCTAAATTCTGTATTGGTCACTTCACTCTGTCCTCAGCTTCTTTCTAGCTATAAAAGTGCAATTAGTTTGACTCTTACAGGGATTTTGAAATACTTTATTAAAAAATATCACAGCAGAATGAGAACCTTACTTGTATGTTGTATATGACCTTACTTGTATGTTGTATATGGGGATATTCAATTGAATCTTAGACCTGTAAGGTATTGAGACATGTAGAAACCTCTTTTCTTTTCTTTTCTTTTCTTTTCTTTTCTTTTCTTTTCTTTTCTTTTCTTTTCTTTTCTTTTCTTTTCTTTTCTTTTCTTTTCTTTTCTTTTCTTTTCTTTTCTTTTCTTTTCCTCTTCTCTTCTCTTCTCTTCTCTTCTCTTCTCTTCTCTTCTCTTCTCTTCTCTTCTCTTCTCTTCTCTTCTCTTCTCTTCTCTTCTCTTCCCTTCCCTTCCCTTTTTTTTTTTTTTTTTTTTTTTTTTTTGCTACTGAATTCTAAATGGCACACCATGGCCTTCTGAATGTTGGCTGGAAGAATCCAGTGGACATTGTTCCTAAATGATTACAGGCTTCTACACGATCACCTCCTTCACCCCTTCTGTTTGTTTTTGCTAATGGTCATACATAAAGTCTCCATTTCCTAAAACATCTTTTAGTTTAGACTTATTTGTTCCTGGTGACCTCAGCTGACTTTATCTTAATGTCTTAATATCTAAGAAAAAATTAGTGTTTATAATCAGAGCTCATTCAAACATTTTTCTTTCAAGGTGCCTAATAAGTAACAGTTACCTGTAAAGACACATTTCTGTATACCTAGAAATCTTACATGAATTGAATTAAAATGAATTTTTATTTCAATTTTGTGCAAAATTTTATAAAGCTTTATCGTTTTATAAGCCTACTTATAGTTAGTTTTAGATATCTTTAGGCTTGTACCACATCTAACATGTAGTGTCTACCTGTAATGAAGAAATCACTTTAATCTTAACATTCACATTCCTTCTCCTGGTTACTTCTGTTGTCAGAAATATTGAAAAGACAAACAGGGAGGTAAAGATGCTTGCTGTAAGCAATTGCATGGGTCATTAGTTAAAGTGAATGTTTAAATGGATAAATGATACCCTTCAGATTATAAACATGGACTTAAATTATTGAAAATTCATAACTCAGCAGAGTTTTATGATCACTAGTTGGGTGTTCAACCTCTAGATGAAACATAAAACTGAAAATCTTTTGAAGTACTGTATCATATGATTAAATTTGGTTGTTATAATATCTGATACATTATACTATAATAACTGTTTGATACTTGCATATATACTGAAACATGTTAGAGTGAATAATATATTGCTCCCTATATTTAGGGAACTTAGGAAATAACACCAAAATAGATGGAAATTTATGCCTGCCTTCTGTTGCTTCTCTTGCACACAAAAAGTAGAAAGCCAAGATGCAGTTATAAAAACATACATGCATTGTGACAGTAATAAAGAAATTAATTCAAATATTTTGAGCTATGTTCTTGTTGCAAAAAGTCTGAATTTTGATCAAACTGTTTCTTCACTTATTCTTTAGATCTTCATGTATATTCATATAATCATAAATCAAAGTTTGCCTGCAAATTACTTAATTGCTCATCCAAGCCATTTTTTTATTAGTGTTTTGAATGGCAGGAGTTAAAAATTTTAACTTGTAATTAGGTAGGTTGGGTGCTATACCTCTTTGTGAATCTTAAATTTAATATGGCGTTGATGGCAGCTCCACTTTTTCTGAGAGGCTACACAGACTGAAGTTAGAGTAATCTAATCTTCTGTGAGGACCCAATCAAAATCCTTCACATAGTGGTACAATTTCTGTCCCTGAAATTAAAATTGAGAACAAATTATGGAATACTTTAGAGGCCTTTATGATTTGAACGGTACAAAGAGGCTCTTGTGTAGCTGTTGGTGTTCAGTTCTTATTCTGACATGTAAGTGGACTTCTCCTAGGTTCCCTCTTAGTTTCTGAACAAGCCAGAAACTAATGAAACAGATGGTGATCCTCCCTTGTTTCTGCAGGAGCTTGTGCGGCAGCATCAAACCACCAGGGAATAGCAGAATGCTTCTTCCAGTGGAAGATCATCCTTGAAATGCAAAGATCATGCCTGATTTTCATGCAGTGTTCCATTTTGAGATGTGTTGTATCTCTGTTCTACTTTTTCAGAACAAGTAGATTGCAGTCTGTTGGATGAGCTGTAGATACTGAGCACCAGGAGCTATATAAAAATACTGTTAGGTGAGTGGCAGACAGACTATAGTTTTTAAATCAGCAAAGTGATTTGCCACCAAGTGAAGTGATGGGCTGAGTGAGATCCAAAAATATCTCTACTCTGGACTGAGAACTATTCAACACTTTTAGAAGCAGCCTGAGGAAGAAACAGGTACCATTTCATTGCAAATTGCATTAAAGTAGCTGGAAGACCAGGATATAATGTTATAAGCATAAAAAGGGAAATGATCTGAAGGAAAATCAACTCTCTGAACAAATAAGTTGGCAGTCAGAAAAGCAGAGATAAACTTTTTTACTTTTATATAGTCAGAACCTTTGCATATGTACTACACATTTCAGGAGAGACCAGCTAGAAAGCATTACCCTAGAAAACCCTTTAAAAGCTTGTAATGGATCATGAGTGAGCATCATTCTACTGGGGGGAAGAATCAGTGCTACAGTTAGAGGGAGAATAAGTTAAATAATTCTGAAATACTGTTCTGTATCTTCCTGCTACAGCCTTGTATTTCACTCTAGGCAACACAATTCCAGAAATATGTAGACAAAGAATTTCCACAGAGCAGCAGCAGAAATAATGACAGAGCAAAGTGACTTAACTGAGACTTTGAAAGGAAATAATTCTCAAATCTCAACAAGAGTAAGAGTTGATAGTCTTTATGGATGTAAAAAAAAAAAAATAGTATGACAAGAAATTTGAATTCTGTTTCACACATCTGCTCCAGGCAGAAAGAATAAGCATCATTCACTTTTATCTTAAGTATAGTTATGAAGTTACTTTTTTAGTAGTGTGACAGTTGAAATTTGTTTACCTTCATTCTTGGACGAGCTGCTCTTCTAAAAACCATATGTGTATGGAGCTGTACTAGAAAACAGAAGCTGCTTCCTCGTACAGCTCCATACACATACACATCCTGTTTAAAATAAAACACTATTTTAAAATGATGAGTTGTGTCTAGTTAAATAATCAGAATTTTCTTACACAATTCATTTTTTATTTTGTGCCACTTTGAATTCTAATTATTGTAGGGATTCATAATTTTAAGAAAATTCATGTTCAAAAAAGAACAGAAATAGGAAAAATCTTCAAGTTACCTTGTTTCAGTCCAAATATCCTGAAACTTTAGTTTCTTTTGAAGTGGAATATGTTTTCCATAGCTTCAAGCTCTTGATATTACTTTGTTCAGTTTGACAGTGCTTGATGAAAGACAATTTTTTTTATTTTTTTTTTCCAGTTTATCTGTATTGGATTTGCATGAGCAGGTTTTAGGGGGCAGATGCAGCCAGGGTCAACACACCAGATTATCATTCTTATTCAGAGCTTTAATTACCAGACAACTCTCCTACTTTAGCAGTATTATATTTGTAGTACATGCATGCAAAATTTAAGAAGCCAGTTGTGTATCGTGTGACAAAGATGAGGTCTAGGTATTTACACAGTTAGATATGAAATTCATGCCTAAAGATTGTCTTCTTTAAAATATGTAAGTTATTTTTGAGAACCATTATAAACGTGTTCATAATGGCATCTGAAGTATAGCATGACATGGAGTAAAAGTGTCACTAAGGACTTCCCGTAGTTACATGAGTTTAGTGTATGAGAAAAAGAAAATAATCTGATGTTGTAAACAACAGTTTGGCAATTACATTATTAATTATTTTAAAAAATAATTATTTTCTAAAACTCTTCCAATTTATTAGAATAATGTAGAAAGCTTCTGCTTGTTTCCTTTCTGAAGGATTCGGAAAGGGAGAATAAAATCCAGTAATTTGTATTTAAGCTGATCCAATAAAACCCCTTTTATTCTAGCATGCATGTTTCAATGAAAAATTAGTTTAGATAATACCAGATAAATGACACTGAACTGCAATACAATTTTTTATTAAAAATATAACTAATAAAATTTTCAATTCTTAGTGTCTATGCCTAATTATGGGGTGATTTCTACCTTACTTTAAATTTCAGACAGTTTTTTTTCAAGAACTTAGTGCTTCATCAAATTTTCAAAAGCTAGGCACAAGTACACCAGACTTCTGTAACTGATCTGACATGGTATCTTGAAGTACAGTTGTCAAAGTAATATGCTTTTATCTTCCTTGTATCACAAATAGTTTCTGGAATGTGTAGGGATAGACAGAAAATAACTTTTCTGGGAGGAACTCTAGGAAAATAGGTAACTTGAAGTCCTCTTGCTTCAGTTGTTCAGACAGAACATGAAATCAAAATTTGCAAACACACACAAACATGACTCCAAGAAAAAAGAACTTACATCATCTTTCAGTCCCATGGGGTGATGGGCAGACAATGGGAAGATGGAAAGTGAGAAAACTTGTTGGTTCAGAGAGAGAGCATTTCCTTCTTTTTCTTCTGAGTACCTATTCAACTATCTCAGCCAAAACCAGCATAACCTTTTCCTGAGTCATTAATCTTGCTTTATTCACTTTACTTCAGATGTGGCAAAAACTTAAAAAACTTGCATTATTTTTAAGTTGATCAATTAAGTATTAAGTTTTAAAACAAGTATTTTCTAGATCTTAACACACACTAATGCTAGTAGAAATTCATCTGGGGAATAATGGTTAGTCCTTTTGTTGCTATTTTTGAAATTGCTATTTTTGAAGTTGCTATTTTTGAAATTTACACTTAATTGGCGATTTTTTCTTAAGCAGTTTTCATGGGGATGCATTTAAGTATATGTAGGTTATGTGGGTAGAAATTGTGCCTGCTACTGCAAAGTCTTTTTTTCTCCTTAGGATTGTAACGTTTTCACTCCTGTCTGGCTAACCCTCGTATTTGAAATACCACACAAGGTATATTGTTAAGTGCAGCATAAAAGGAGATAGTATATTAAAAATGGTTCCCCAACTGTCCAAGAAAACAAAAGAAATAGAAAAAAAAACTTGTTGGAAGACTTGTGTAGGTTTTTTGATTTTTTTTCCCACAAGGATTTAGAAATTACCTATGTTAGTTGTCTTGTAGGAATGCCTTTATAGTATTTTCTCCGATTGCTTGTGCAAGCCTAATAAATGAGAAGATTAATATCAAAATAGAGGTTTGATGATTTAGTAGACTTGATTTCTGTACTCTTATTCTGCTACTACTTTCATATGATTCTTTAATTAAACAACTCAGATCATCTGAATGAAGTCCATAAACATTTTTATCATTTCTAGAGTATTTGCCACAGCAGGATGCTTCTCCTTGTGTAAACTGGTATAAAAATTTGCATAAAATAACACAGAGGGACAGAATCAATTAGGTTGGAAAAGACTTGAGATAACAAAGTCCAATCTTTGAATGCCATCTTGTCAACTAGATCATGGCACTAAGTGCCATATCAGTTCTTTCCTCAAACAGTTTCAGGAACAGTGATTCCATCACCTCCCTTGGTACCTCTTCCAATGTCTGATCAGCTTTTTTGTGAAGAAATTTTTTCTAGTGTCCAACGCTGGTGCAGCTAAAGACCATGTCCTCTTGCTCTGTCTCTAGTTCCCTGGGAGAAGAGACTCACCTCCCGCCTGGCTACAACCTCCTCTCAAATAGTTGGAGTGAGCAATAGGGTCCCCTAAGCTTTCTTTTTTCTCCAGCCTAAACAACCCTGGCTCCCTCAGCTGCTCCTCAGAGGACATATGCTCCACACCCTTCACCAGCTCCATTACCCTTTTCTGGAGTCACTCCAGCACCTCAAAGTCCTTCTTGAAGTGAGAGGCCCAGAACGGGATACAGTGCATGAGGTGTGGCTTTACCAGTGCTGACTACAGGGGAGAGCCACTCCTTTAGTCCTGGTGGCCCACTATTCCTGTTACAGGCAAGAATAAAATTGGCCTGCTTGTTTACCTGGGCACACTGCTGGCTCATGGTTGGAGGCCAGCAATTTCACCATTTCACCCTTCTGTTCAAAATGCAAAAAATTACAATGCCAGGTTGTGTTAGAATATTGTATATAAGTATTTTACTTCTACAGGAATTTTCCCTAGGAAGTAAAATAGGTTGGATATAGTTAATTCAGTTGTGAGCGTAACGCTCCCAGCTGGGAAAGGTGACACAGCAATGTGGCCAGGAACTCATCACCACATTGGGGGCATGGGGATTCAGGGGCAATGACAGCCAGTAATTCACCACTCTTGTTTTAACATATACAGAAGGAGTAATGACACCAACCTGGGGGGCATTCAGTTTGCTTAAGTTGCTATTTAGGTGGCTTTGATATTGGACAAATAGCTAAGAATGTCAACAAGGACAAATATTGAATTTCTCACCTGTGATAGATTAACTCCCCAGTTTAGTGTGGGGAGTGGCTGGTCAGGTTGCAGCTTTGCTGAAAGAGAGCTGGTGTCCTGGCAGGCCATCAGCAGAACATGAGCCAGCAGTGTGCACAGTGATGATGAAGGCTAGTGGCCTGGTGGGCATGTCAAAAGGAACATAGTCAGTCGGTTAAGGAAGTAATTTCCCACTTTTGCTCCCTTTACTTAGACTTTCCTGCAAGAATACTGCATCCAGTTTTTACTCCCTGAACACAAGGAAGGCATTCACAGTCTGGAGTGAGTTTGGTGTAGAGCAGCCAATCTGCTCCACTTACCCTGTAAGGAGAGGCTGAGGCAACTGGGCTTCCTCAGCCTTTCAGAAGAGATGGCTTCAAGGGGACCTGGCAGCATCCCCTAAATCCCATACAGGGCTGTTTCCAGTAAGATAGAGCTGGGATCTTTATTGAGGGAAACCATGGGAGGGAAAGCAAATGGTCAAAGTGGGAAACAAATGGAGTTCCAGATGAATAAAATAAGAGTTATGATGAAAATAATCCTGAAAAAACAAGTTTCTAAATCTTTGTCTTTAGGAGTTTTCAAGACCTAAGGGGAAATTGTCCTCAGCAACTGGGACTGAACTCATTGTTGACTCTGGTTTTTATGAAAGTAATTGCTTGCATTTAAGTAACTTGAACTGTGTCCTAGGTGTTAACTTTATGGTAAGCTGATTCATTCTGCTGAATGTGGATTACATCTCTGTTGACTATAAAGAGCACTTAGTCTGCTTCTGCAGGTGTCTTCATCTAAGTTTCTTAATCTCAAACTGAGTCTTATCTCTAAAAGTAATAGAAATCTAATCTGGGGAATTTGGACTTTCTCTTTTAAAGGAAAGAAACAGACATCTCTGAAGAGCTTTCATCTCAGGTCTCTTTGCAAACTATTTTAGGAGGAGGTGAATCACTTCTTATGACATTTCTTTTCTGTCCCAAAAGCCTATAAATCAAAAATGAAAATCACTTTGAAATTTCAGCTTTTCACTTATCAACGTGAAGATCTGCAAACCTGATTGTCAAAAATCCTAAGCATTGCACAATTGCTTAAAAATATTTATATTTAAAAATCACGTCTTCATGTTCAACTGAAATATGTACTTTTTATTTTGGAAAATTTATTATAGGTCTGAAGTCTTTCTACACCATTTGGTGTTTAAGTGGAAAGACTGTGCACTGATTAGCTTTCAAATGCTCACTCAGAACAAAGTGTTCTGCTCCAAAGATATAACCTTTGTATTTATAAACAATTTCAGGTTTCAAAAGGTATGTAAAGAAAATAAATGTTTCTGGATAATTTGGGGACATTAAAAAAAAATCATTTTCCTCTTTCATGTAGGAGAAGAAGACTTAGGTTGAGTTACTTATTGCGAGTGAAAATAAAATAGATTTAGCACAGCAGTTTTTGACACTTAATTATTTGCTTCACTAGGCTACTTTGATTTGCTGAGCAATTATCTCAATTAGGGGTAGCTGCAGATAGGGCCAAGCACCAAGTTGTGCTGGTGTTTGCATCAGATAGCATGCTACAAAATACAGGTGTTCTGGTAATTCCTAATTGCTTTGTTGTAGAAAACAAGGTATTCAGCAGTAGAAATTGTTCCCATTGACTGATGGATGGAGGACAGACTTGTCATGGCAAGTAAAATAGTGCGCCTGGTGTCCTATCTTGAAATCCTGTTGAATTTGACCACTTAGAGTACACAGTAATGTCATCTGGGAATTGTTCTGTGAGACTGCACATCCTGAGTAATTTGGGAGTTGCTCTTCCAAATCAGTGAGTGCCCTCAATGTCAGATGACTTCACCAGAAGATAATTTTCTTCAAAACAGATAAGGTTGTGTTCTCTTTAACTTTAGTACTCATTCTATGCAGTATAAAAATGCCAATTAACAGCAAAATTTGTTACTGCTTTTTAACATAGTGAAAAACTTTGCTAAGATACGTATGTTCGAGGCATGTATTTTTAGCATATTATAGTAGGGTTTGTACTTTACACAGTGGCCAATAGAAAGTGGCTTTGGAAAATAAATATTAAAATATTTAAATGAGTTTTTGTTCATCCAGAACATAAATATAATTTTCTTTATTCTTATTAGTTGTCTATTCAGAAGTAGTGCTTTATTTATTGATAATTATGGAGTATAATTTAAGACATCCTTTCTGTTTATTATGTAGAAGTTACATGGACTTTATTTACTATTACGTAAAACATTGCAATTGTATGTTGCATCATAAAATTTTGTTTAAAAGTGGGTTTTTTAACATCAAATACTTGAGGCATGATCCTACTTATATTGAAAAAGAATTTCAGTGCTAACTCACAGGCCTTTTTTTTGTCATCTGGATGGGGTGGTTTAAGATGTTGTTTGCTTTGATTCAGATTCTCAAGATAATCAGTTTCTGTCACTCACTGAATTTTCTATGTGTATTCTTTTCCAGTTTACCTCTCTGAAGGAAAAAGGACTGACTTTTTTTGAAAGTCAGTCATCAAGCTCATTTCTACTATGTAAAACCAAGAAATCCCTCAAAAATAATAATATTCTCGCCTTCAGTTCCCTGCTAATGAAAGAGATTCAGTCCGAGAGGCAGCAGGCAGCTGCTCCATGAGATTTTGTTCTTACTGGACAGCTGACAAACCCTTATTCCCCAGCCAGGCTCAGCAAATGTTACCTGCTTTTCTTATGTGTAGACAAACAGCTGGCGAGCACAGCAGCTGGTGCCACTGGAGGAGAAAGGATCCAAGGACTATCAGAGGGAGCTTGGCAGTACTTTTGGCAGGGGCCCAGCAAATGAGGTAGTAGAGTACAAAAGGACACTTAACTCAATATTTCAAGAAACCAAATTTTTTTTCAGACCCTTTGCTTCTCAGTACTCTGGCAAAATCATTATTGAGAATAATCTTTGTTCTGTGAATTTAAAAAAAAAAAGGCAAGATTTTCCAAACTTCTTTTGCTATATTGTTTTATGCTGAGTATATGAGAAAGCAAAATTTCACCTAAAATAGATTGCAAAGTAAATTTAGAAGTATAAAATATTTATTTCTAGCTGAAAATGTACAGCTACCTTACTTCTGCAACCTACTGCAATATTTTTCTTTATTCATGTGATCCTCCCTCTGTACAGTGCTGTGAGACCATGAAGTCTACATCTTAACTTATTCATAAACCATGCCAGCAAAAATTTTCTGTCTCAGAGCTTGACTGCTGTGCATGTGACTTGCATGCTGGTGACTAAATTCTTCCTTATCTCCAAAAGCTCAAGTAGTTACTTACATCACAGCTGTTATGAATTCTGCTCAGCATATTCCAAAGTTGTTTTAGGAATCAGGTCTCAATTTAACAAAATTGATAATATATCAAAGCCGATGTTCAGCTCCGGTATATTCAGTCTTGTTTAGTTTACTGGGAAATACAGAGCACAGAGGTCTGAGTGTAAGACCTCGTGCAGTTAGGAGTAGATAATATTACTTCTTTGTGTTCATTCTATTGTTAACTCTGTGCATTTCCAATTCTTCCTCCATCCTAAAAATGCACATCCTAATAGAAATTTCCTACCCAGTGCTGGTAAAATTTTTGATGAATGAAATCAGTGGGGAGGTAAGGATGTCATCTGTGTAGCACCTCTCCCATTGCCTGTAAATAAGATTATGGGCTAAATTTCACAATAGGATTGAAACATGCTAGAGATCATACTCACAAGTATCTTAGTTTGAGATCAGAAGATGTAGCAAGCCTAAGTTTCTTCTGAGGCTTTCAAACCTTGACAAGAGCTATAAGAAGACGTTATATTCCAAAGCTTTACTGACCCAGTGTCCTCTAAATTCCAGAGATACCTCAAGACATCCTAAATGTGTTGGTCTGATCTCTCCA
Source organism: Ammospiza caudacuta (assembly GCF_027887145.1). Lineage (NCBI taxonomy): Eukaryota > Metazoa > Chordata > Aves > Passeriformes > Passerellidae > Ammospiza > Ammospiza caudacuta. Next base: position 89,909,417 of record NC_080595.1, on the reverse strand, counting down.
TCTAATTAACTACTTTATTTTTATCAATATTAAGTTTTTACAAGAGGCTTTGCAATTCATCTGAAATAATTCTATAGCATTACATAACCAATTTTGAACAAAAAGTGCTGTTCACATTTGTTTTAAAACTGATGTTATTGGCAAAATGGTAAACATATGAGTCCAAAAAAAAAAAAAAAAATCCCCCAGCAGATCCAGATGTATGTTTCTACAATATCTAGATTAACCTGCATTTTATTATCATGAGGTTCAGATTGAGTGTAATAGCAAAAGATAAATTTCTCAGGAGTCTGTGATTTACACCTTTCACATTCCATGTAAATTCAGCAGTGTGACATAAGCCTAATATTGTCTGTAATACTGTAAAATCTTGATCAACAAACTTTGAAGGGGATGATGAATGCCAGGAAAACTCAGAAGGAGCAGGGGGAGGGGAGAAAAAATTCTGTTAGGTAAGACCCACTGTAGCATGGCATGTCTACAAGTGACCGACAGAGCAAATAACACTACTAACCAATGCCTAAAAAATAGTTCTGCAGAAAGCTCATTAACATCACAAAATATCTGCAACTTAAATGATTAATTTTAATGAAGGTGTATCTGGATGCATATACAGTGACTAATGAAATAAATTCTCTGAAAGTTTTTCTCAGCTGGTTCATGAGCAGCAGTGGTGTGTACATGTCGGCGTCATGACAATTCACCAGCAATGTGTGTGAGGCTGTTTCAGGTTGGGGAAGCCAAAGTCTATTAACACAAAGAATATTTTGCCACCCGTGGAGGAGCATTTAACCTTGTTGGTGGGTAGGATTAGAGTGCTGTTGGTGCATCTAGAAAGCAAGATGGCAAAGCATCTTTGCTGTGTGTCAGTAACCATGAGATTTAAGCAGTTTAAGAGATGGGACAGAACTGGAACATAGGTTATCCTTTCTATACATTGAAGGGCCTGAGAGATGACTTGAGAAGTTTTGTAATCTAGTGTTATGATGTGAATGCAGTATGCATGCATATTCTTTATGGAGGGTAAGAGCTTCTAGTGGCATTGTTATGGATTGCTAGTCTGTCTGTGCTGAACCCATCTGAGAATCTGAGCTGTTCCTGCTCACAAGGTGCTCTGTAAATTATTATGCACCAGCTGGCAATGTGCCACATCCATACAGGATGTGGATCAGCAAAAGGCTATTTCTAGAGTTTTATTCTGGGAACTGCTTCATCACTCAGAGTAGTGCAAGGATGCTCCTTTTAAAAAGTAATAATATGGAATCTCTTCTATATTATTTTATATAGCCCATGTTGCTCCCAGTTAACATGCTTAGGTGATTTTTGGACCTCTCTCTTCATAGACAATAAGAATCTTACTCCAGAGATTTTTCATATGGAAAGCACTGTTAATCCAAGAGAAAGGATTATCCCCTCAATAAAGGGTTGACCATGGAGTCTCATAACTTCTAACCATACTACAGGGAATATAATAGAATGTAACTTTGCTTTTTGTTGCTAGGGTATTGTTGAACAGAATTTGATTGGCACCTTCCCAACAGAATAGTCTGTGGGCAAGGAACTTTGCAATTCATGAGAGAGAAAATTTTGTACAAACAAATGTCTCATCCGTGGCTTACACTTCATATTTAGTTTAAAGTATAACACTGCTAACAAAACTAACTCAAAAAATAATGTCGAGAGATCTATTTTCTTACTATATATTCATTGCTGCCTTATTTCAGTTGCAAACCCACATTTTATTGCATTTCAGTTAAGAGACTAGGATAAATAGTATTTAGGGAGCTCAGCTCTGTTTCTTTATGTGCAGTGTCAGCAGAATGTTAACCAATTTCAAATTGTAGCTCCAGCCAGCAAATATACTGAAGGTTGATTGTATTCTGTACAGGCTCAGAAGGGATTGTTTCTTTCATGGAAAATCATTGCTGATGCTGATGTGAAATAGGACTCAGATTATTTTAGAAATCACAAGCAGAGATGTGAGACAACCAGGTTTTTATAGTAATGTGTAACCTGAGTTTCCCCCCTGCCTGTCTCACATGCAGTCATTTGAAATTAATACCAACCAGAGTGTAGAAATTGTGAGCCCCTCCTAAGATTGAAAAATATGAAGGGCAAAGGAGGGGATGGCAAGCATAAAGTAGAAATGAGAAAAACTCCCTTAGTCAAAGAAATACTGCAAAATGCTCAGGTATGTAATGTTTTATACACCAATTTGCTGCTAAACTAGCTTCAGCACTCTCTTGTTAAATTCTTTGCTACCATATGATGTTATATTTTGAAAAGACTGGCAAATTTGCAGTGTCTCTTTTTTTAGCTACTGGGTAATTGTGCACCTCCTACACTGAGCTGGCATTGTCCTGAAGCAGTTTCTCTTCCTAAGCTTCATTTATTTTCACATTGTGTTTGAGTGACAGTAAGTGGTAGCCCTGTTATGGGGAGGGAAGAAAGAGGGAGGAGTTGTTTTTCCAGGAGTATTTATACTTAATATTTAAAACTTAATATTTAAAATGTATTTAGGAAGTGAATATTTATTAGTGACTGCATAAAAATGGTAAAAAACTCTTGATGAAATTCTGAACAATATAGGTAGTACTTAACCAGGTAGCTTAATGATTTTTGCTGACCTTCTGTTACTGCCATTTCTCACGTTTAGTCCTTTATTTTCAATTGTTAGATACATTAAACAGAAAAATAGTGACTTATAAGCAGCACTGTAGAAAACATCAGAAGACAAGATAAAAGATTAGTCTTAACTGAAAAAGTAGAAGAAACTGAAAATTAAGCTGAAATGGTAACTGGGTGTTGATCTCACTATAGTAATGACTTTTCTAAAGCCACATTATTTTCTGGTGTCTCATTTTTCTATGTGTGATATGAAGTAATGACTTGTATCTTCTGAATAGTATGGTGGTAAATTGAAAATACAAACAAAGCTCTGGATATATTGGAGTAGGTATTTTAGAGTAAAACTCTAAGGATACAGACAAAAAATAGTATCTAAAAGTTGAATGGATTTTCACCCGTATGGTTTTTTTGTGTGTTTGAATTGAAAGAAAAAAAAAATTGTAGATAGCATTTTCCTAAGAAATTTGCCTGTGCCTTTGTCACCTGTCTAAACAGGCAATAAGTAGGTAGCTGTGAGAGATGAAGTACTGTGGCAGAACTCAGGTTTATTATACAAAATGGCCAGCTTCTAGCCTTTCTTGGACATAGAGTGACTATGTGTTTTGTCCATAAGTTGCATGCAGAGATGGCATATTATCAAACAGACATATATGCTGAAAAGGGAGAAGGCTGGCTGGAGTATTTCTTGATTTACTTTTCCAACCAAATACCTACCGTTCTGTTAAATGTGTTTATTTATTTATTTTGACAAAGAAAGTAATTTAATAGCTAGAGTCTAGTAGTTTATCATGCATATGGAATAGTGCTTGAGTGTTTTCTGTGTTGGCTTAAAGGGTGTTTTATCCAAAGTGTTGGCATGTAGCTGGTTTTGTATAGAAAAATAATATTACTAAATAAACTGTAGAAGATACCAGCAGTTGACTCTCCTAAATAGTTTGTATTTTTCGAAAAGGTACAACTTATGTATAATATAAATATTTTATCCTTTCATTTCTCATTCAGCAGTGATTTCTTTATTTGCTTTGCCTTTCATTCCTGAAGGAAAAAGAGGTAACAGACTTTAGAGTCTTGATACAGTTGAATGAGCTTGTTTCCACCTTAAGAAAAAACTCGTAAACTTAACGCCTGCTACATCCATGAATTACCCGTTTGTTATAATTTATTTTGTTATTAAATTTTCCCATACATAATAGTGATTCATGAACATGGCATAATCTCACTTAAAAAATATTATGTGATATATTCTACTTTAGTGAAAGTTTTCATTTTTAATTAGAGGAAAAGTCTCCCATCCTTTTTTCTTTTCCTTAGGGGAGAAAATATTGTGCCATGTCATTAACAAGTTTCCCAGGGGTACTTTTTTGCTTTGATGAACTTGTCACAGTCAAGGAATGCTGGTAGCTTGCCAGAAGATATGTGGTTTAGATTTGTATTACAACCTCTGTATATTAAAATTTAGGTGTATTGATAAGCCATTGAGAAAGACATGTTTCTTTTCAACTTAGTGGGTGTTTCTGTTTCAGATACTTGTTGCATAAACCTAATGAATTTGACCTTACAGAAAACTAGAAATTGAAATATATGGATGGGACAATGGGAGAATAGGGTCATGAATGCAGTCTTCAAATGCAAAAGTAATATACTCAAACTTCATCAAGAAAGGTTGAGGTTAGTCCTTCAGGAAAAAACCTTTCAAACAATAACGGTAAAGCAATTGTGGAATGGATTGCATGAAAAACCTGATTAATCATCTTGGTGGAAAACAGATAAATATAGTTATCCACCAGAAATTGCATTGTTTTATCTCATTCTTTCTTGCAAAAAAAATGCTGCAAGATGATTTTTATGTGTTCATGAAGAAATCTTTCAATAAAAAAGTCTTTTAATAAATCCTTGTTGTCGTAGTTTGACAACCTTGAAAGCTGAATTCTTGTCCAATTATTAGCACCCTCGTATGTTGAGACATGAGATTCAAAACAGGCAGATATTTCTTGATATTAACTGTGACTCCTAGTATTGTTATAAGTAACCTAGTAATGCCTTTAGAGATAAGGGGCTTTTGCTGTACACATTGAATAAAGACTGGCAAAAGTTTACTTAGTGTAATTTCTCAGCTGATGGAACTATTAACTTATTCTTTTGCACAAGCATGTAAATATAAAAAAAAAAATACTTCCCTCCCCCATAATTTTGCTGATTTAGATTCTCAAGTGCTACCACTTCTAAAAAATATTTTATTTCAGGAATTTTTTCTTATGCATAACCTAAATAATTCCATTCTTCTCAAGGAATAATAGAACCACAGAAGGGACCTTAAAGTTAATTTAGTTCCAATTGTCCTGCAATTTGCCATAGGCAGGGATGCCACCCGATGATATTCCTTAGGGTCCCATCCAGCCTGACCTTGAACACTTCCAAGGGTGAGAACATCCACAGTATTTCTGGGCAACCTGTTCTAGAGCCTTATTTCCCTCTGGGTATTTTTTTTTTCCCTAAGATCTATTTAAAGTCTTCCCTTGAGTTTAAAACCATGCACTTTTTTTCTATCACTGTCTGCCTGTGTAAAAGCTGTTCTTCCTCCTTTTTATAGGCCTCTTTTAGATACTAGAAGGCTGCAATGAGTACTCCCTGGAGCTGTTCTGCAGTCTGAACATGCCATGCTCTCTCAGTATGTAGGAGAGGAGCTCTGCTCTCTGATCATCTTTGTGGCCTCCTAGATATCTTTCTGGCCCCCACATATTTCTTGTGCTCAGGACCCTGGAGCTGGACACAGCACTCTAGGTGGGGTCTCAGAATAGTAGAGGGGCAGTCATCTCTCCTGACCTGATTGCCACTTCTCTTTTTGTGCAGCCCACCATGAAATTCATTTTCTGGATGACAAATACACACTATCGGTTCATGTCCAACTTTTCCTCCATGAGAATTCCTAAGTCTTTCTATGTAGGGCTGCTCTCAATGATGACTTCTCCCACTCTGTACTCAAGTCTCTGATTGATTGTGCAGCCACAGCACCCTGAACTTGGACTTTTTGAACCTCATTAGGTTCCCACAGGTTCACTTATCAAGATTGTCCCAGTCCTCCTGGATGGAATCCTTTCCTTGTGTCAAATGCACCGCTCAGCTTCCTGTCATCTACAGGCGTGGTGAGGGTGCACTGGATCTCACTGTATTGTTCATAAAGAAATTGAAGAGCAACAGTCCCAAGACAGACTTGAGGAACACCACTCATTGCAGGCTTACACCTGGACATTGATCCCTTGACGACAACTCTGTGTCTGTCCAGCCAATTCCTTGTCCACTGAATAATCTACCCTTCAAACTCATGTGTTTCCATTTTCAAGGTAAGGATGCCATGAGGAACTGTGTCAAAGGCTTTAAGGAAAGCCTTTGATGGATGGCATTGCTTGGTCCTTCCCTGTTTACTGCTGCAGTCACTCTGTCATTGAAGGCCATCAGATAGGTACAACTCTCCTTTAGTAAAGCCATGTTGGCTGTTTTAGATCACCTTCTTGTCTTGTATGTGGATTCAAGGAGCCTTGCTTCCATGAAGGTCTGCCCTGTGATCTTCTCAGGCATAAAGGTTAGGCTCACTAATCTGCAGTTCCCTTGGTCTGGTTTCCCAGGTTTTCCTCTCTACCCATTTTAAAAATAGGAAGGATGTTTCCCTTTTTTCTGTCCACTGGGGGCTTTACCTGATCACCATGACTTTTCAAATACTATGGAAAGCATACTATCTTTAGTAGAAGAAAATGCATGCATTGTTATTCACTTGTTTTTCAAGAAGCACATGGAGGTGCTATTGCCCACATATGTAAGTTAAAACAACAACATTAAGTTTGAGGGTTTGTATAAACTGTTAGGAGATTATTAAACTGCTTGGGTTAGAGAACAGTGGCAGATAAATCTGGATTTTCTCTTCATCTGTTTTCTTCAATGCACAATTTGACCTGCTTCAGGAAATGAATCCCACATGAAAAATGTAGTTTTGCCTGCACAGCATTATTTCTGATAACTCTACATTGTTGAAATTTGGGAGTGAAAAAATCAGTTAGCCCCTTTCCTGCTAGAGGGATCAGAAATGAACATAACATTTCCTGTCAAGACATTAGTTAGATAATACTGTGCAATCGTTGCAGTGCATATCACGATCTATGATAAGGAATGTCATTATGGTGACTGGAGTTTGAGGAAGTGCAGTGGGGAATCCTAACAGCAAAGGAAAACTCTCTGAGGCAAATGAAAGCTCTCACAGACTTACTGGGACATACTTGTCACTGGACTAATGAACTTGAAGGAAAAAGTTGTGTACAATTGGTTGCCTTTTCAAATCATCCACTCAGAATTTATTACAAGCCAAAAATCAAAGCCAGTGTTAAGATGCATGAGAAAGACACAGAAAAATCATGTTAAAGATTTTGGAGATTTAGATTGTATAAGAACTTGATTTAATTTTTCTTCTGAAGTTTTTTTACAGAATGTCTTCTCCTTTCAAAAAAATATATTAAAAAAGATAAAAGGAGAAACAAAAATGGAAAGCACAAAAGATTTTCTGCGCAAAGAGACAACATGATTATGAGTATTTAATTTCAAAAAGGATTGAAACAGGAGGAAGCAAGATCCTTACCCTTCTTCATACTGTAATGTTGGATGGACAATGTAAAGGAAAATAACATAATGAAGCCAAGAGCTTTAAATAATTTGTTACAAAATACATTTCAACCTGTGCCACTTCAAGAAGATATAATTGCCTAGGCCTAGTTATCTGTATACAAACTAAGAGTATTTAGGACTTCTATGACAGAAACGCTTTTGAAATGTATAATATAAATTCTTTTTTTTTTCAGTTAAATGGTTTGCAATTGTGAAGCGTCTGATAACTGAACTTGTCAGAAAACAAAAAACACATGATTAATCCTGGTGATGTTTTGGAATTAGAGACTAAGGCTGTCTCTACTCTTCTGATGCTGGGGTTCATAACCAAACAAGCAAATTGTTTTCTCCAAATTGCTGGAGCTTCTCTGGCAGTCCTGACCCAATCCTGAGTATTTCTTGTGCGTAATGGAGGAATTGTCTCATTCACAGCAGTTTAGCTACAGATGATCTTAGATGCTGTCTCCTGGAGGATGGAGAGGAATACAGTGGACATGGCCAGATCATGTTGATTGAACCCAAACTAAGAAACAGGCCATAGAACTGCAAAGCTGGCTAATTGATTCTGTAGCCACAATGTTTGCTAGTGTAAAATCTAGACTAGAGATGGATATGTAAGGGCTGGAGTGTGTTTATTTTACAGGGAAGCAACAAGGAAATATTTATTTCTATTAAAATTCTATTTCTATGTAAATTTCTATTGTGTATTCTAGAAATAGAAGAGGTCTAAATGACCATAATTTGGTGTAAAAGTTTTGCAAAACAATAGGTGCTTTGTGTAAGCAACCCCTTCAAAAAGCTGTATATGCAAAAATTATTTTGTCTATTTTGTGACATAATTTTTTAAAAAAGCTCATGATTCTTAAACATGAATCTCTAGTTTTAATGAATTTTTTAATGTTTTTAATAAAACTTACTAGCTTTCCAGTCACAGACATTGGAATGTTTTTATGCTATTGTGTGTAAGGAAAAAGGGAGGAGTTGATGCCTCAGGGGAAGAAAAAAGTATTACAACATTGAATTTGAATTTTTTCTTTCTATCTCTATTCAATGTCTTGGTTCAAAATTATTACTTGAAACTGGATTATGCTGGGAAATCATTTGCCACATATGACATATTGAACTAAGGTGTGTTCTTAAATTTCTTTTACAATGCATAACCAAAGTAGGTTTCAAGGATACAAAACTTTGCAAGATAAGACTTAGCTGTTTTCCCTCTGGAACACAGTAACTATAAACAATGGTTGCCATTATGGTAAACACACAAGATCCTAATTTGTGTTTCCTTACCCCTGTTTCTACGAGCGAAAACTTGCTAAAGGATAAAATGAAAAATTGAATAAAGAACTAAATAAATGTATTTTTATTTATTTGAAATTTATAAGCATAGATCAAGGCACAAAAAGAAAGCTCTATTTGTATATTTTCAAAAATATGATTATTACAAGGAATATTAGCAGCAAGTGACTTCACAGAATTCTACAGTTCAGACAGTAACTCAGTCACTGGCATGAAGACTTAACCCAATGTGGACCAGGTTTTTCCTTAAATACAAAACTTTACAAAAGTCCATGAGCAAAAATAACCAGCAAATAATTACAGCATTTTCTTCTAGGATTATCACAATCATTTATCTGATATATTTCACCAAGTGTTAGGCAGCAGATTTTTAGTGTAATTATGTGTGTAACAAAAGGAATTTGCAGTGCTAACAAACATTAAGTTACTTTGATTCTGTGAGGCTGGTATTCAGCTGACCAATAATAACATAGCAGTTATACAGAAGAACTCACTGGTCTTGTACTCTTACTATAAGCTAGGAGGCAAAACAGAGGAAAGGAGGCCAAAAAAAAGATTCTTTGAATTTCTGTTCTGTGAATTTCTGTTTCTGATTTCCTTTGTACAGGAAAAAAAACCAGTTACATGTTCTGGTTAATTCTTGGTGAGCTTGACCTGAGGAAATGGACACAGAAGGACTGCAGTGGAGAAAGCTAGTACTGAAAAGGGTGCATAGAAATGAGATGTGTAAGAATGTATTTCAGTGAATATTACTATTTCCACAAACACATCAGTGTTGGTTGTGCATGTATAAATTATTTCCCTTAATATAATGTTATCCTTGTCTATGACTAATACGGAAATGCGTTTCACATTAAAAAAAAAAAAATCAAATTATTATCCTGTGACCCCTGTTTGCCTACCACTGCTGCAATTAATCTCCAGTTTCTAGAAGATAATGTAGAAATGTCTGCACAGTGCTGTAACATAGTTTAGCAATCTCCAATCCAGTGGAGGACTAAACCAGGAAACCCTGTGTGTGCCCAGAGGTTTTTTTGCAGCTCTGAGCCTGACCTGACTAACTCTGTGCCAAAAATACTGCCAAAGTGCTGGGGAGGAGGGGATCAAAGAAGCACATCAAACTAAACTGTAATATTGCCTTCAAACCTAAGCTGATTTATTTAGAGCTAGCTTTGATGTCTTTGCTCTCATAAGTATAGCTCCAGAAAGTTTTCATGCATTAGAAACTAGAAAGCTCATCATATATCGTACCTATTTTTTAATGGTTAGAGGAGTCATAAATTGAGGATGTTTCTTGACACAACACAGCATGCTTATTAAGCTGGTAAAAGAAAACAAGTCTAAAGGAAATCTCAATATACTTTATTAAAATAGTATTAATACTTACTGGGAGCAAAAAATGACAGTTTGAAGCTTTTGTTTGGGGTTTTTTAACAGAAAATTGAGAATTTGGAATTCTCTTTGGGAATAAAGTAAATGATAGGCTCAAAGTTCACTTAGTTTTCTTTAAATAATGTACAGCAGCTTGTATACAATACATGGGTTCTCAGTTCATACTATTCCATAGAGTGAATGTTAATTTATAGCTAATAAAGAAGACTTGCAGAGTGAGAAATATTAAATGAGGGAGAAAAAGCCCATGAAATCCTAGCAGTCAATGACAGATCCTCAAAATGAAGAGACTGAGTTCCTGAAGTGTGCTGTCTACTTAATGGTTTGTACTGGAGTGTGCCAAATGCTGCAATCTGCTTAATTTAAATGGCAAGCATGAACATACTAACGTTAGTAGCTTAAGAAGAAATATGTACTACCTCCTTAGCAGCTTAGTTATTTATTTCATGGTTTAGGATTGTACTTTCCAAAACTAGTAGTGTTTAGATTTCCTGACTTTTAGGTATTTATTGAGTTTTTAAAAAATGTAGTTTGAGCAGGCAAGTCGACAACAATGGAAGGAAGTGTCTTGCAAAGAGGTGACCATAGAGAAGATACTAAGTTACTAATGAATATAATGAGCAGTAACCTTGGTACTAGTGCGAAAAAAAGGAAGACAATGGACCATTGTATCAAACTGATGAATCTCCTCAGTATGTTGCACATGAGCATTGCCTAGAAAGAGTTTGCTGAACGTGTCTTTTTTCCTGGCAGTGTTACTGAAAACCGGAGCCATAATTAAAGCTGGGTCACAAAGGAGAGAAAAGCTTTTTTTAATCATTATGCCGTTTATATTTGCACAAATTAGTAAATCAAATGCTGTTGTATGAATGGTAAAAGTAAAACCTTTTCAGTGCGGCTTAAATCTGATAAGCATTTCCCTTTAATTGTTTTGTGTGAACTATTGACATATAATCAAGTGCTCTGATGAAAGCAAACAAAAAAACCTAATAACTATTTCTGTATATCTTTACTGCCACAGCATTCACCTTAGAAGAAAAAAAGCAAAATATCCTATTTTACAGTATTTATTGCTATTTTAGCAATTAACTCCAAACTACAGAGCATATGATGCCAACCTATTGAAAGTAATACATAAAACCAGAAGTTGGCCACTACCAGCATCTTTGTGCTGGTAACTCACACATGCATCCTACCACCATCTTTGTTTTTTCTGCTGGCAGCACAAAGTGCTTTCGGTTTAGACTGTCTGCAGGACAAAATGCAGTAACCTTAGTTTACCAACACAATCTTTTAGACTGTGGAGTACTGTACCTCAGAGTGGAGTAGTGTTCCTCAGAGTCTTGGTTACTAATCTTCCAAATTTACTGACCTTTAGAAGGTTTGTTAATAGAAACTAGGAATTAGGCGATGAAAGCACACATTCAGGTCTTAAGGACATATTTAGGCATGAGCTGTGAAAAACCTTCAGATGCTCAGACCATTCTTGAAAATAGAGACTGATAAACTAACTGTTCAAGTCATGAATCTGAACAGATGTCATTCATTTGATATAAGAGTTCTCATTCAATCAACTGTTTCAATTCCCTTGAATAAAACTCTCCAGAGTTAATGTGTTGGTTATATTTGTAGAAAAACAAACCCTAAATGTAGTCATTTCCACAGCTGGACAAATAGATCAATATTTCTTGGCTTTTAATCAGCATTTTCTACATAATACTTGAGAACAGACAGATACCTAGGGGACAGGTATCAGATACAGTATTTTCTTTATTACTAGCAGCTGTTTTCACTCAGAGATTCTTGGTGCTAATCAGGACATTAATACATTGCTCCATCTTGTAAGTCAGTCCTCTGACTGACTCTGTCAGTTGTAGCTGATGGAAGATCACTCGATGATCAATTTGAATCCCTTACTCTTCCAGCCAGTCTCATTTGTATTTCAGAGTCGTGTGTCTGTTCTTGGAATGTGTGCACTGAACAGGTCACCACGCAGTCCTTGCCCTGAGTGTTGAGAGAGATGTGGGAATGTGCCATCTCCCATCAGCATGCTGGAGAGCTACCTAGGCACAAAAGCTTGCAGAATGCACTGCACTTTTCTTTGTGACTGGAAAATAAGGTGTCCAGACCTGCGTAACATGAACCTGCGTGCACATATGGTTTAGCATACTCATGCCTTATTCTTGGAAGAATGAAGTTGTAGGATGAAAGGCAGACTGGTCTGGCATAGCTGTTGGAAGAAAAGGAATAAACAACATGTGTTCCACTAACCTTGAGCTGTTTAGGCAGAGGTATATGATGATGAGTATTGGAAGGCTTTTGTAACCTGTGAGACAATCATACCGTAAATATGCTTTCACTTCCTGACCAAAGAAATTAATTATTTCCTTATATTCCTCTTCCAAGGTACAGCACTACACTTAATCTTAAAAGGTACTTGTGTTATAGTACTTTCTTTTGTTGTGTATTTTGATCCAAATAAATATTTCACTTCAGAGTTCTGGACCTAGAGGATTAAGGGGAAAAAGGAAAGTAGTTTAGAACCTGCTGATGTTAAAAGTTTTCTGCAAATTTAAAACTGGAAAACCAAGTGTCACATCATTTAGGGATTCTAGTGCATAACCTTATTATGTATACTTCCTTATTGATGTTTACTTATACTTTGAGTGAACTGTTACCTCTAGTCAAGCAAAAGTTGCTTTTAATAAAGAGTCTCTTTAGAACATGTGAAATTAGCCAATCCTTTTCAGTGGTTGTCCTGGTAATTGTGTCAGGTTGTTGGTGGGGTTTTGTTTTTGATTTGTATTGTATGTTTGGGTTTGTTTTGTTTTGCTTTGTTTCATTTTCTTTAAATTCACAAATGGTACTGTTTCTAATTATTTGCCAGTTTAGAATCTACAACATTTATTCTTGTCTTTGGCAAGGGCTATTTAAACAGGATTTAACTTTCTAACAGCCCATTCCATTTGGTACATGTATTGATTATTGTTTCCTGTATGTAAAATTCATTTAAACATAAAAAGCTAATATTGGATTTGTGCCAATAAGCTCTATGCACCTTATAACAATATGTCCCTTGCAGAAAACACAGTTAGGCAGGTGATGGAATCTGATGCAGAGAAGTTTTGTCTTGTCTGTGATTCCATAGACAAAATAATGATATCTATAACTCATATCAACAAGGTGTGTAACGGTCTTCGTACTGATCTGCTGAAATGTGAGAAGTGTTTTCTACTTAGATTTTGCTGCTATATATTACATCACAGCCAATGACTGAAAACAGACACTAACATGTTTTGGAGAAAATTATAATCAGAAGTGTTCTTTCTTGGTATTTAATCAGCGTGCATCTCTGTTGTCTGACAGTCTGATCTACCATTCAATTCCCCCTATTTTCTAGTGACTAATTTAAATATGAAACATATACACTTATATACATTTACATATTCTGTAAATGGTATAAAATCATCAGTCTATCACACTGCCCTATCGTAGTTATTTTCTGCTGTTACTTTTTAACTAGTGGGTTCTTCCACACGTTATAAAACCAGTGCACAGAGAAACACCACTGAACCACTAGGAAGTTGAAATGTTTCAAAAACTGTTTTCATTCCGCTGAACAAATGTATTAAGTTAATGTACAGAGGACAAAAAAAGAGTCAAGCTCATTAAAGTACAGTTCTCTAAACAGCTGTTTTGTACTGAAGCAGTCAATAAGTGTTCTACAGAGACATTATGGATATGTGTCTGCAAAGAGAAGACAGCTCATTATGCTTCTGCTCAGAGCTCATCAGCTGTGAACTCTGTATTTAAGAAGCTATGTAGCATTGACCCAAAAAAAAAAAGTTTAATACAAACCCTGTTTGGCCATCTCTATACACATATAATTAGCTGTTGATTCTTCAAGGGAGCACACCTGCAGTCTGGGTGTTCTGAACTCCTAATTTATTCCAGTTCCAAAATACAGGTATCCAGATTATCTGATCTGTGCTTCATGAAGTTTGGGATTTGGCAATTGCTGGGAACTACCACTGTAATGATAACACAGAGCTTCCTGTCACATGAGCTCTAGAATTTAGAATGAATGTTTTTCTTTTGGAACTTTCTTGCATGAGCTGCTTGGTTTTGTCAGGTTTGTGCCTACTGAAACTTCCACAAAGCATTTTTACTAATGAGATTCTTTTTAGGTCTGCTTTAGACCCATTGAAAGCGTTTACTTGAATAATGGAAGATGGTCTCACACCTCTTCTTTACAAAGTATTTTATAAGGGGTTAGAATAGAGGTAATATGCATCTCCGGTGCTATTTAAATGACTCCTAGCTATTCTTGCTGTTAAAGTTTTCTGGTTTTCACACATGAATATTTACTGACCCATAGGGAAGAGTGAATACACCTGCCTCTGTTGTAAAGTGGATTAGGACACACATGTTAAGGTGTAGTTTTGACCTCCTCAAAGTAACTAGATCCTCACTAAATGCAGAACAGAGAGATTTATAAATTACTTTTGAATACAAGTTGTTGGGATATTTTCTTGGAAGTGCAATTGTTCAATGTAATAATGCAAAAGAGGCATCTTGGGTATGTTTGGTTTGGTTTGGTTTGGTGGTTTTATTTTCCTCCCATTACATAGCTAAATGGCTTAGCCATTGAGTTACTGGGCTTGAATACAGGCTGTATTTTCACTTTTGGAACAAATTCTCTGAGAAAGTACCCGTCGGTGTAGCCACTTAATCCTAGATGTGATTCATGACTGTGAGGGCATAATGGAGGGTGAACGTTCATTCCAGTCTTCTTTTTTACGGAAATTCTTCTCAAAATTTCCATCCACCATGCTCTGGTATCTTCCTGCTCATTATTGCTAGGCTCTTACCATACTTAGCATAATAATTTTCCTCATGAGCTACATAAGATATTTAAGTGCCCTAACATATGTTGCCACAGGATAGCAGTGGCCTTGCAGTAATAAAACCAAACTGTTTTTGAAGGTGGCTATAAAATGAGCTTGAGTGGTAACACATATGTTAGGTCTGGATTTCAGAGTTCAGTTTCCAAATTAAAAATATGCTGAAAAGCTACTTTTTTGTTGGCCTCATTATAACTAAATTTTAAATCCTGATGTTGGAACTGGCTCCTAAGCACATCCTAATCATTGCTAAATTTTAATAAGTTACATCTACTAGGATATTATGCAATATTGTAGTGTGGTAGGCTTTGCAAATGTAATGAAGTCAACCTGGGACCTCGGTACAACATTGCTCTTAAATCTGTTGACAAATGCAGAGTGTTCTGCGAGTTATAAATATGTGGATTAGCAAAGTGCTCATTTTATACACTGAGGAGGTTCTGACAACAACTTAATAAACAACAAAGCATCACTAGTGCATAATGTATTATGGCCCTGGTCACAGTTTAGCAGGTATTTTTATTTTTAATGGACTAGGCCATATTGTGTGCACACTTCAGCTCACGCAGTTTTTCTTCAGATGATTGTGGTAGAAATTCACACTGATTATTTCTTTTTTTTTTTTTTTTTTTTTTTTTTTTTGAGAGCCTGTGTAGTATTTTCTCTTGATTGTTTGTGCTTGTCATTTGGAGATAGGATTTTTTTGTATTGCTTGCTTCCTCATGAAGTTTTTTTACGAAGTGTTATTCCTAACAGGCAAACCTTCCACTATAACAGTCATAGAAAAGTATGTGATTCATACTTTCTGTAATACTAGTAAGAAAACTAAAATATCTGATTAAACATAAAATTGTCTTTTCAATATGCTTAAATAGTGAGTTTGAAGCATGGAGGAATACAAGTCATGTTGTCACAGTCTTGTCATGCCATATCTAATCTCCGCCTTAGTGAAAATACTGTTCCTGTAAGAGATTCTTCCAAAATTCCAAGCACTGATATTTTTGTTTATCCCAAAGTTTACTTATTATTTTTTTGATTTAACACACAAATTCAGTGTTTTAACAATATCGTAATACCTTTGTGAAAATAGTGGAATCAGTATGAGTGCACATCTTCCTGGCCTCCCACTTGTGACTGACCTCACTTCATTCATGGAACAGTCTGCCTGCTAAAAGAAAATTAACTGTGTGATGCAAAATTCATCTGGTGTCCAGTAACCAGTAGTATCACTCAGTAATCATAGTGAAACCAACACAGTTAAATTTATTTTAATGAACTGGAGGAAGGAATCGAGTGCCCATTTAGCAAGTTTGTGGACATTATTTAATTGATGGTGCTGGGGTAGCAGCAGTTAATCTTCCATCAGAGTGACCTGGACTAGCAAGAGGAACTGAAAAGCAAAGTCTTGTATCAAGGATGGAAAATCCCTTTTAAACAGTGTAGGCTGGGGTCTGACTGTCTAGGGAGGCTGCTGAGTCTGCTGGCTCTGTTTGCCTCTATTGGCTGCTCTCAGATGATCTGAGGGGAGCTCTGCCTGCGCTCCCTGCTGTGCCATGCCCATGCTGAAATGCCATGCCTCACTTTGCCATGCTCCCTGGAGCCCTTAAATCTCCCTTGGATGCTCCTGGCACTCCCTTATCCCCACCTGGTTGGCTGCTGATGGAATATGGGTTGTGAGGAGTCTCAGGGCTGCTTCATGGGTTCCTGAAATTGGGATCCCCCTGTAGAGCTTGATCTCACCCCCTGGACTTTCCTTCAGTCACAGCCTGTTCAGCCTCAATGACTGAAAGGCAAGATTGTGCTGGATTCAGCCTTTAGCAATCTTATGTAAATATTTTTAGTAGGTAGATGGACTATGTGACTTGCAGAGTTTTATGCCAGAGCATAACTTTCAATTTTTTTTTTTATTTCATTCATAAGGAAGAATTTTTAAACAAGGAAGAACAGTTCCTTCAGTTCTCATGTTACTGACAGAAGATGTTACCTCATTTTCCTGAGGCTGATCTCAGTCTGTGTTGGGAGATACTGGCTGTCATAGTGATTTTAACAAGGGATCAAACTATGTAGGTGCTCAATTTGAGACTACTTAGATATGAGGCATAAAATATTTACTATTCAGTATTAATGCATCAAACATTTATTCATTTAACTTTAAGTTCCATTGGTAGTAGGACTTTTGTAAGAATTGAGTGTCTTTTTATCAATAATTCAAGAAAGGCTACACTTGTAAATGTCACCTTTCCCCCTTTTTATTTGCAAAAAGCATTGAACATCTAACTGTATTTATTGGACTGGTGGTTGTATTTAGAAATGGTTTTTTTTGTATATGTTTTTTAGCATATATAAAATTTATTTACTCAGTGTGATTTTCCCCATGATATCTTATGGAATCTTCGATGTGATCAGTACATATAGAATTCTGTGCTCTATCATTTATAGTTTGAAAATAATTACTCTAAACCACTATAAATAAATAGATGCTGTCCACATAGACAGCTTAGATGATACTTAACAATATCAGCTTGTTCTCATGATAGCCTACGAACACTAACACTACATATAATTTCTTCCATGGAATGATTTCTTTTCCAATTTAAAACAGTAAGTGTTATCTGTCAGTTATTTGTTCCTTAGCCAGTGTATAACAACACATCTTAGCAAAATGCCCAGTATTCCTGAAATGTTTGAGTTGAGCTTCCTTTGGGTGACACATGGTATAACTTGTACTGTGTTGCTAGAATTAGGGAAGTAGCTTTATTGTTCCTCTTTATATCAGTTTTACTGAGTCTTAGTTCTCTAATTGCAGTCTTGCAATTTTCAATAATCAATGTTGAAAGCTTTAATCTGTAAGTATTGAATCACTTGAGCAGGGCTGCTCCTACCTGTAAGATCCCATTTTTGCTATTGCTGTTAGCCAGACTAGCTGTGACTTCATACTGTGTTAGGTATAGATCAGGGAGTCCAGTACAATATGCAATTGAACTTTTTGTAAAGTGCTGTCAATGAAATAATTTGATACACTTGCAAATTTATATGTAGCTAAAGTTCTTCTAAAGTATTAATGTGGTTTCTGTCCATTTACACAGAGTTTATAGCAATGTGATGTAATGTATGTGTTCAGCACAAACATTAGCTAAGGCTGGAGAGCAGTGGTGTATTTCTCAGCAGCCAGAAGAAATGCAAAACTCTATGATATTTCTAAAAATATAGTATATCATCAGAGAAAAGGTGTTTTTCTTCAGAAGTCTCTTTAACAATTACAGGCATGGATTTAGTTAGGGGCATTGGAGGTATCCTTTTCAACATTTTTCAGGTCTATTTTTATCTCATGATTGCACAACAGTTGTGTGAAGCCTAGCCAAAGCTAGACTATATATCAGGGTGGTACATCAGACACCCAAGAGAGATGAACTCTTCCTGAGGGATTTTCTCTTTAATTTAGCATTGATCACATTGTGTTCTATGGAAATTAAACTAAAATATAAAAGAAGAAATAGGTCTTCCACAGCCTTTAAAGAAAACACAGCTATCACACATATTAGAAGATTCAAGTTTCTCTTTTTCTCATCTTTTTATTTTAACTAGTGTCAACAAAGACGGGAGTAATGAAACTTCAAAGCTGAATTGAATGCATTTCATTATTTGTTGCATGAACACAAACTGTGTGTTATGCTTCAGGTAAAATAGAAATAAGAAATTCTCAGTATGTCACTGGTAGTTAAAAAACAGTAGTTTGTGGGAAATTGTTTTGTTGGATTTTTTTGCAAGCCATGGTCTAAAATTCATATGAAACTTCATATGAAATTGTATTGCAACACAGAACTCTGCTGTTTTATTCCAACCTACAATTTATGTGTTTGCTTTTCTGAATTACAGCTCGCTAACTGCAGCATATGCATTGAAGAAAATAAAGCACTTATGATAACACAGTTCTCTTGTCCAAATCCAGTAATCCAGTATGCAGTTTCTCTTTCACAAGGAACTGCCTTTTCTCTCTATTGTTCTGTTTTTCATGGAGAAGATGTTTTTTCTTTTCTTGATTTCACAAAAATCCAAAGGATGAATTTATATAGAGACTGTATTAAAAGGGGAGAAAAAATCTCTCAGGAATATGATACTATTGATTAATTACGTCTCCTTTTTGGAAAAAATCTAGAGGTTGCTGAGATGTGAATTATTTGTTTTTGTTGGCAGAGTTCCCTGAAATAAGTCTTCACAATGGGTCTAGAATGTCCTGTTCATGGATTGTGCCAGCATTCATTATTGTTTCTTAACCGGTTGTAAATCAGTGTTTCTTATTTTTCTTCTATCCTTTTTTTTTTTTTTCTCCCTTTCATTCATCTGTGGTTTTTCTCAATCTGTAGACTGCAGGGATGTCATTGCTGTAATTTGGTGACATGCTTTTTATCATTTACAAAATACAGCCTTTGTATAGTTACATTTGTGACATTATAACAGCTTCATGAGACTATAAAAGATAATATCAGAGTTTTATAAATAATAGTAATATTAGGAAAATATTTTGGTTTACCAGAGTTTTTGGGTTAGATGAGGAAGGTAATGGTTGAAATCTACCATTTGATTTTTTTTAAATATAGAAATGGTAATAATATAAATTAATAATACAACATTAAAAAATCAAGGTAGTTAAGAAACTGTAGCTGTTTCAAAACTGAAGATGAAGATTGCAACTATAATGAAATGAAAAGCATCAAACCTTATAATTTTTAACTTTTGTCTCTATAAACAAAAAAAATAAGATTTTTCTCTCAATAATGGTGAACTGAAGGTTGTAATGGAATCATGAAAAAGACTTTAGTGTGCTGAAAAATCATATAAATGTATGCATTGGACAAGTTTAGTAACTTGAGGTGAAAGAGCAAAGGAATTTTTGGCATTTTATCTGAAAAAAAGAGGAGAAAAAAAAAATTAGTTTGCTGTTGGTACAGCCTCTCCACATGGTCGACAGCAAAGAAGAATGAGTGAGGTAACTCTTATTTTGGAAATAGTGTCACTAAGTTAACAGAGATAACTGCAACAGCAGTGATGCTACTGTCAAAACACTGCTGCTGTTTGTCTGGCTGTTCTGAAAAACAATTGTTCAGTTGCCTGCACATAGATCCTGTTATGCCTTTGATGTGCATTCAGTGATGCTGAGCTCATGGGTGACATCTGTTGATTTGAGACCACAACATGCTGATATAGGTTAATAGAGCCCTGGTCATCCTCACTTTGGGTAACCCGGTATGCATCTGAGAGCATAAATCGTGTTTCATACTTTGCATTTCTCTACATATGTAGAAAAACGACATTTTTCTTTGTTTCAGGACATGTGATTGGTGATAATTGCAATAAAAATTCTGTAGACTAATTTTTTTTTTTTATTGACAGGCCTCAGTTCTTACTTTCATACTGTTTTTTTGAAGATCAGGAGGGTGAATGTGTTATGGCAAGCCTGCAAAACCTAAAAATATTAATATTAGTTTATGTGTTAAGCATAAATATGATTCTGTTCACGCCAGAGGCACAAAACCTAAAAGCTAAGCTGGGAACAGTGTGTAGATTGTTTCTGCAGTTGATGGAAAAATACCAACAATCAATCTGTTTTAACACCCCAGTCATGTTCTGAGCTTGTTTGTTTTTTCCCTCTCCTGATGAAAAAGTTGTATAGGATGACTTTGACGCTAAGTGCCTGTAAACATTAAGGAAAAGCATGGACCATTTTACCTTGGAAAGAAAATGGGGCTATTTCCACATGAGAATAGAAAGTATCAGCCTAAGTCTCATTACCTGTTTATTTGCTCTGTATTCTCAGCTTCCATTACTTGCCCCATTTTCATGTCATAATATCTTTAAAGTATCAAGTGACTCAAGACATTGATGTCTGGCCACACTTACCTCGTACTGCAAATTTCTGCTGTATGTTGGTGAAATATTTGAAGATAAAGTATAGCTCTATTCTGTGGAAAATAAATTTTTATATCTGCAGGATAGCAGTCTCTGGGAAAATGGAAAATTTTCAGTTTTCTTGAAACTATATTTATTGCAATCAATCATCAGAATTATTCTTCTCTTACTTCTAATTTTTCTAATTAAATAAATGTAGTCCTCTAATTAGATTTTTTCTAATATTATTCTAATACAAACATTTAAAATATAATTTTTATTTACCAGGCATTTTATTTTTATTTTTATTATAGAAAAATGACAATTGCATATAATGCATTATTAGAGATGTTCATTCTAATTTTGAAAACATAGGCATTCCAGTACCATGTAAAACTATATGTTTGCACTAGTTTAGATTCATAGTAGCTCTGAATTTTATTTACCAAACAGATACTTACATGTATAAATAGTTAAGGATGTGGTCGTAGTTCTGTTTTCATGATGGTCTGTGATGCATTCCAGTTTGGTTGTTGAGTTGATGCAAACCTCTAAAGTTTAAGTTACAAGATTTAAAAGTTTAGGAGTTGGTTTCTTTTTCATTGAAATGCACACTCATAATGCTTAATTATTATACATTTATTGAATCTCTCAAAAAAAGTCATTCAAAGTATAAAATTTTATACTGTGTGTAAAAGTGGGTTTTCATCACTGAAAATACAATGAGGATGTATTTATGGAAAATTGTGATCTAGGGTTTTTTTTCAATGGGAGAAGAAATATTGAGTCTGGATCCATTCTCAAGTAACACTTTGAAGTCTTGAAGTCCATTGCAATCAAAATCACATGTCACCTTTTCAACAGATGGCTATTAAGATAAATAATAGAATAAAAAAGCATAATGAAATGAAGTACATTAGTAGAAAAAAAGTTTAAAATATAGGGTAATAGGAAAAAAAATATGTCTCCCCTTTCACAAATGGACTTGTAGTTTTCTCCTAGCTGTTTCTGTTTTCTAGGTATAGTCTATCTCTTCCATCTCTGTCGCTTTAATACCATTTTTGTGATGGTTAAGGGGGTAGAGACTAAGGGAAGATTAGCAACCCAAAGAAGCTGAAGCAAGGTATAGTTATTGTGCTGTGTAAATGTCAGTGGATTTAAACTTTCCTAAATCCTCATTTAGTTGTTTAAATTTTATTTAAAATTCTTTCATTTGTCTAGTAGAGATTCTCCTGCCTCATTTTACAGGTCATTCGGTATCTGGTAATGTATACATATTGTATATTATGTAACTATTGCAAATATATATATATATATATGTATATTTAAGTGGAATATATGTCTAAACTACACTTTAAGACTGGAAGAGTAGACAGCAAAAATTACCTGCTCTGTGTTCCATGCTGTTGCCATTTGTTCTAAGCATAGAAGAGCAAAGGGAACACTCTGTGATAAAAACTGACTGAGCCCTGAAAGGTTTGAATATACCAAAAACACATGATGAAAACAAAACAAGGTTAGATGTTCATACCAAAAGATGGATAAATTGTAATAAACAGTGAGAGGAGAGGAGAGGAGAGGAGAGGAGAGGAGAGGAGAGGAGAGGAGAGGAGAGGAGAGGAGAGGAGAGGAGAGGAGAGGAGAGGAGAGGAGAGGAGAGGAGAGGAGAGGAGAGGAGAGGAGAGGAGAGGAGAGGAGAGGAGAGGAGAGGAGAGGAGAGGAGAGGAGAGGAGAGGAGAGGAGAGGAGAGGAGAGGAGAGGAGAGGAGAGGAGAGGAAAGGAAAGGAAAGGAAAGGAAAGGAAAGGAAAGGAAAGGAAAGGAAAGGAAAGGAAAGGAAAGGAAAGGAAAGGAAAGGAAAGGAAAGGAAAGGAAAGGAAAGGAAAGGAAAGGAAAGGAAAGGAAAAGAAAGGAGACAGGAAAGGAAAAAGGAAAACAAAGGGAAAAGGAAAGGAAAAGGAACAGGAAAAAGTGTGTAGGGGGGAAGTGGTACAGGGAGAGTGACAGAGATTAAGTAGAAATGTATCACTTCTCCTTGGGTTCCAAAGATGTCTCTTTGCTTCTCTCTGTCTGGTTTTCTTGGTGGTGAGGATCCCCCACTGAAAAGGACAGAGGGCCCCCAGTGCTGGATGCAGCACTTCAGGTGGGATTTCATGAATAGGGAGAAAAAGACAAAAAAGGAAAAGATGTACAATAAAATGCAAGTAGAGAGTAGCAAACTGGAGAGTCTGATCTTCAGAGCCGATGGAGAATGAGAGGGAGATCCAGAGGAGACTGCACAAATCATTGCAATACACTGAGCCATGGAGTTGTAGTCCAGCTGTCTGAGAGACGTGGTAGGTTCTGATGCTTACAAACATATTTCTGCATCAGTGTCAATTCTGAGTTCTCTTGTTGGAAATCCCCTCAGTTCTAATGTCTATGGCAGTAAAATCCATTACTGTTTGTCAGTACAGGGGTACGTGGTTTAAAGAAAAATTACAGAAAATCCTTGGAATTACCTGAAAATCCTGTTTCAATTACTGCTTTGTCATAGTGTATTTAAGGAGGGGGACATGTGTGTGTGAAAACAGAAAGAATAGCATCTTGAGTGAATGAAATTTATGTATAATTGGCAGCATATGCCATCAGTTACTGTAGCTGAATAACTTTTGTAACTTGAAAATTTTCAAATGAGAGTTCTGTGGAACTGATTTCTTATTTTGGAGCCTTTCATGTTATTAACTAGTGTGACAGAAGAAGCAATGAATCAATTATTTGTAGTTAAATTTACTTTCATTTACATTTCAGTTTTTATATAAAGCATTTATAATTAACTAATTCTGGAAGATGTTATCATGCTGTTTTATTCATAATAAGAACATAAACATAGCAGTGAATATTATGGAAATGTTGTTTCAAGTTCTGTTCTCAAGGCTTGTGCATTTAAAATAACTCTGTAAAGCTTGCACATTGGGAGTTGGTCAAAATTTTCATGTACTTCTCTGGTTTTTCCTTTTTCCAAAACAAACCAATGATTCTCAGTTTAATGTTGAGATTAAAGACAAGTGATGAATGATGCAATATGTGTTAAAAATGTACTTATTTTGGCTAGAACAGCACTGTATGACATTTACAATCTTCAGTTTGAAGGCTTGGATTCTTTTAATGCTTTGCTTCATGAATAAGTGGGACTCCAGCAGGCATCAAGCATTTAACAGGATGCTGAAAACTTATGATATTTTTCTGTCACTGAAAAATCTTTCCTGCCCTTTATTTAAAAAAAATGTAACGATATTTACATTTTACTCCTTACAATATTGAAAACTAACCCAGAATGCTTTTCTATTATTACATCAGTTGTTATTTGTATAGAACATAATATTGAAATGGGAGGTGAAAGTGCATATTTTCTTTGGAATTGCTCCAACTGAAAATTTAAACTGTTTCATATATGAAGATAGCACTAGTTTTATTCACAGCCTTATGATTGTATATGTTGTACACATATTGTACTATGGTTGTGTCAACTGAATTCCTAATATCCTAGTCTCAGATTCCCCTATTTCAATAATTAGTGACCTGAAGCAGAAGGAAAGAAGGCAGAGTGACTTGTTCTCCCACAGATAGCCCATTTAGTTGAAGTGACAACATGTAATGTGCATTTCCATTTTGCATGCTGAACACGTGTCTTTTCTCCTTTTATATGGGGAACAAAATCTTTTGAATACTGTTGGTCATTTGTAATTGATGTTCAAATGCAGGGCCTGGTGTTGATCATGTTGCTGCTATAATGGCATACACCTGATGAAAGCTTCCTGCCTGGCTTGTTTTTCTTCAGAGGTGTGCTTGTAGAATATTAACTTAAGGTCTGCATATACCTTAGCACATCTGGGCTCTTTGGTCTGCTGTGAACCATTCCAGTAGCTTGTTAATCCCACTAAATATATGGCAAGATATAGAAGGTTACTTGCAAACAAAGTGAGGGTGTTTTATCATACTACAGGTATTTGCCTGTCTAATATTTACCTTATTATAGTGGGAGACTCTATAACTTCAACACAGATGCCAAAACAGTAGCCAAAAGAGAAAAAACATATTTCAAAAAAGTTGACTTCAAAAGCTTAGTTATAATTTAGATTAATTATAGGGAAAATGCTTTAACTTCTAAAATTACAGTGATGTTGATTTGGAACTTAATAATAAAGAAAAAGACTATTATAATTTTTATTTTCTTTTTTGAAATAAAGAAAACTCTTACAAAAGCAGTAAATAATTTTTTAAAAAGTGGTTGGCAAATGTAGTGTCACATGTTATAAAAAAACAAGCATAACACACAAAAAAGAATATTGTTCTTTGTATGTGAAAGTGCCAGATAAATTTTTACTACATTAGGTGAGGAACTGGCAGAGGTATAGAATTTTTATTTATTATTATTATTCTAGCTCTCAGTTTCTCTAAAACTGCAAATACATAATTAAGGGGTTTTTTTACATGTGTTCAGAGGAATGGAATTTGTGCACACTAGCTGTGGAGATGCTCACTGTAGGTTTTATCTTTAGGAATAAACTTTTGCTGTTGTTCTCCACATTGGTAGCTTTGAATTTTTGGTGAATCTTTGAACAGCTTCAAACCCATTCAGCAAGGTTGTGTTCCAGTATTAATCACAAATCCAAAACACAGCACCACGTGGGCTGCTCTGAAGATGATTACCCCCTGCTCAGGCACACACAGCACAGCTTTACTGGTATAAAAAGATACTGAGTTTCTGTGTGTTGTAGAAAGCTGTGAGTAGTGGAAAGAAAAAAAAAACCCAAATCTATTTACTGACCCTTATTAAATGTGAGCCAAATTTTACATTTTTTTGGCCGGTCAATCAGCTGTATCCATGCTACAAAACTGGGCCCAGGAACTGTGCATACTATAGGCTGTGGAGGATGCAGAGTGGTTGAGGAAGGAAATCCTAGGACACAGTGTCTTAGAGCTGGAACTAAGAACATGGAAATGCCAGGCAAGTAGAAAGACCTCCTTCTACTCAGCAGCTTTTGGCTCAAAATTTCTTTCATGGACCAACAGGATATGAGGTTTCAAAGTCCCAAGATTTTAGGAAGCATATTTTATATCTTGAGTTGAAACGTAGTCTTCCATTTTCCACATCAGTCTTGTTATAACTGCTAAATTAATTTAACACAAAGGGATTGTTAAATACACTATCATTTGCATTTATCAGGGCAGGCAAACAAAATAGGCCAAAATTATTTAACAGCCTATTCCCTCTATGGCAGTAGTTCTGCTTACCCAACTTTGTTGTATATTCCTGCACCCTCCCATGTATAAATCATGCTTGCCCTTTCAGTGAGCCATTCTGTGTGCCAATCCAATGGGATGCTATGGTAGCAGAAATCTGATTTGGGTTCAACACAGTGAAGAACTGCATGGCCAGGAGCTGGCAAAGGTCACTGGATCCTTCTCATATCAGCAGGCTGTTAGGTCATTCTGTGTGTAGAAGAGTTTATTTAAGCCTTCTTTCTGTAGCGTACAAATGAACTGGAAATGCCAAGAAAACCAATTACAAGATTTCTAATGAGTAGAGTTGACAGTAGTAGCCATACAAGCAGATGGCTGGATAAAAGGGTGAAATGGCAACCACTCTTAGGTGTCTGGAACAGCCAGGCTGCACAGATGCTTTGTACAGCCAGGAGAGAGCATGAGCCATCCCACTCAGAGAGTGATTTGAAGCATGTATATTACATCCTCACTTGTATGCACATTGTGATGAACATCAATCTAAGAAACACTACCTCCCTTTTGCTGATCCAGGGAGCTAAGGGAGACTAATCTCCTAACTTAGGTGTTTTAAGAGTTTTCCTGTGTGATACACTTTACAGTTTAACTGAAAAGTTTCAAACAAAGGAACAAACAAAATAAAATTATATTTCATGGACAAAGTATAGAAAATGAGAATCTGATTAGTATATTTAGGAGAATAAAGAATTTAATTGAGCTGGAAAACCTATATCCAAAAGCACAGACAATGATTAAGAAATAGGATAATAATACACAAACTCTCCGTCCACCAAGTAAATGTAGTAAGATAATTAATTTTTCTAAAGCAGTGCTGCCACAGGCCTTTTCCTACCTGAAAATATTGTTGGAATCCTTTGATATCATTAACACTTTTCCTTCTTTTCCACCAGAGATTTAATCTGATAATAAACTTGCATTGCTGTAAAAGGAAAGGTAGGAAATGTTTGTCACTCTGCAGTTTTGCTCCTAATCTTTTTGATGTGATTGACTGACAGGAGTCTTAAGTGAGCAGTCATAAAAAATGGTCTTTGATTCATGTAGTGTGTAAAATGGTTTAATTACCACTTAGCAGCAAAGCAGTGATGCTGAAATTGCCAACAACTTTACAGATTTTGAGAAATAACCCATCCTATAATTTGCCCAGTAAAATATGGCAGAATAATTTTAATAATTTCATCAAAACTTTCTGCATATTTTTATGCTTCTTGTTTTCTGTGCTTTGGTGACTTGTAAATCAGATTTGTTGAGAAATGGTAGCAGTAATCAATAACTGAAAAATGGAGGAGCTCTATGAAGCAGACCAAAGTACTTTGCATGAAAAGTGTCTGCAGGAAAAGTGTCTGCAGGAAATTTTACTTCCCTTTGTTTCATAGATACTATCTTCCAATGAAGATTGCAATAAATTAGTTTATGTTAGCAGTCATATAATAGCCTTGTTAAATTTACTAGTTATAAGTGGTATAACTGGGGTTTTATTTCAAATGAAATTCAATGTAGTGAATTTTAGTAAAGTAAAAGTAATCTAATAACAGGTACCAAAACCAAGAACTTTTGAGTCTTAATCCTGTTGCTTTGGACAACACAGGTCAAAGTCTTCTCTTTTTTTTTTATATATATAAAACTAGGAAAAAGTACACATTTTCTTCATAGTCACAGATGTTCCAAATGTAATTAATGAGTATTTGATACACAGAACAACTCCAGCAGGAAAAACTCATTCAAAACACATCAGCTGCAAAGATTCTGTGTTCTACCCAGGTCTGTGTCCCTGCACAGAGCATATTATGAAATTACAACTTAGTCCAGACATTTTTCTTTATTATTTTTAATTTCTTTTGTTAAAACTTATCCTCTCCTCCTTGTAACTAAGTCATAAAGCAGAATTTGGGTAGGGTAGTTTAAAACCTCCTTTTAAGTGCTCAGAATTATCAGCCACAGAAAAACTTCCAGGTCGTATGAAAGCCAGGTGTTCTCTGTTGGGCATCAGTCTCCAGGCAGGATGAGGCAGATTGGTTCCTAAATTAATAAGAGCACTTAGCAGTTTCTCTTGGTTCTATGCACAGTCAGCAGAGAAGAAAAGATGTCTAATTCGGGTTAATTAGATTAATATTGAGAGATCCATCATAGTGTTTACAGAATTAAGTTAAATAGTTAACTATCATCCTAAGCACTGTTTCTCATAGGCCCTTTAGGCGGAAAACAATGGTTATTCCAGATCTTTCTTTTCACAGGAAACAAAACAGGCTTGAGCTTATTTCAAAAGTTTTGCAGATTTTTTTACAACAATGGAAGAACAGTTCTAATGTCATCTTCAACCATAAAAATACTTCCATTTTGAATTTGAAATGGTTTCTGAAAAACCCTAACTGCTGGTCTTTGCAACTTTTTTTTTTTTAATTTTTAACCTAATTTACTGAATATCACTGTTTAAAAACATCATTGGAGCAGGCTGGGGAATCATTTGAGAGAGGAATACTCTGAAGGTTTGTACAGCTCTAGAAGTGTACAGCTCAAAAAGCACAATCTTTTTTTTCCAGGGATTTTAGCTCTGCCTGGTACCTGGGCTGTCATTTTCTTATTATTTTGTAGTTAACCAAGTGATAATAATTAAACAACACTTTTAATTCCATGATCTGCTCATCTGCTCTCTGTCCTAGAACGCATATGAGTTTCTAGAATAAATTAATTTGAAATACATCAGATCATTGAAAATTAATGAATATGGCTTGGCTGGAACGTTCTTACTCAAAATCACAGAAGACAGCAAATAAGTTACCAAATTCTATAAAATAAGACTGCAAGGGAACTGAAGAAGTTACCTAGGCCTTTCCGGGATCCAAGAGAGAGTGCTAAATGTATGTTCTAGGAATTGCTCACCTAGTTTTAAATCCTGGTCTACTCAATGCTTTTGAGCATCTCCTGTATAGAAAGGTTTTCTATTTTCCTACTTGTGCTACCCTAAATTAAACCTAGTTCTTTCTGTTCTGACTGCACTAACAACAAAGAATTAATTACAATAATACAGATTTCTTATATTTCTGAAAATTGTTAATACCATCAGAATCACTGTCTTTCAGATATGTAACCACAGTTCATTCATTTTATCTTTGTATTTTGTAGATCTAATAGACTTTTGCTGATAGGTCAATGAAAATATTATGTGAATAATTGTCAGTGTCGGAGTGAAGATTGATGGAGTTTACTGTCTGATTCCTCCTTTTGCTTTTCTGAAGTAAAGAAAACTGTACTGCAGTGTACATGCACAATTACTGCTCAATACTTGAAAGAGCCTAATGAATTTTGAACTTCAGTCTTAGATGCGATAGATGCATAGATAGATGCTGAATGTATATTTCAGGAAAAAAGACAAAACCAAAACCCAACCTTGGTTCAAAGACTTCAAACAGATGACAAAGACAGAAAGAGAAAAACAGGCACAGAACAGGGAAATTATGTGCTCTGTGTTGTGTGTTGGGTCAGCAGCAGGGTTAGGAAATTGCAAGTGAGCTGGTGAGTTAAGGTGTTTTGCTCTCATAGGAGGCAAAAGCAGTGCTTCCATTCTGAATCCTTTTTCAAACAGATGGAATCTGCTCTGAAGAATAAATAGCAGCAAAGATACATAGAGCTGAGTTAATGTTACTGAGATAAACTTAACATCTGCCTTCAGTTTTGGCTTTCTCATAATATTTGAAGTATACTGAAAAATTCAATATACTTTAGCTCTCTGTCTTGCTTTTAAAATATCTTTTCTAAAGGGGCCAGTCAGAAGATGATGAAAGGTGAACTGTATGGAAACAAACGCTCTGGACCATCTTTAATATGAAGCAAAATGTTACCCCAATCATTACCCAAAACAATTTTTAAGACACGTGATTATTCTTCCTAGAAAATAGAGAAGGTCATATGTTTTGTGGAGAAAACCTGGTCAGATTGCTGCACAGAGCAGTGCAGCAGTGCTGAGAGGTGACTGAGACAGATCTCAAGGCAAGGTGCTGAGTTGTGAAATGGAGCAGAGAAGAGAATAGAACTGCAGTCAGGAAATGCAGAGAGCAGAAGCTGGAGGCAGCCTGTGCCTCTGCAGGGTTGTGTTGTGGCCTATCAAGAGTAAATTCCTTGAATCCTACAGAGAGGAATTGCTCTGCCTCCTGACAATTGTGGCATTCATCTCCTCTTGATTCCTGCAATGTGCTAGTAAAGCATCCTTACTGAGGTTTCATCTTTTACCATCTGCCCTGCTATTTTCTTTATTCTCTACTGGACTCTCGGGGAGATGCTGACAGGATTTCACAGAAGCATAGTCACAGAAAGTACTTCTCTGAGCAGGGCTGAAAAGTAGAGGAGGGATTTTGAGCTGGTGTTGGAGAGAACTGTCATGTTAGCATAGAGCTGCTGCAAGATACCTGAAGTTAAATCTTTTAATTTTAGAGTAGACTTTCTAAAACAAAAATCTCAAAACATAAATGGATGTCTTTAATGAAAGCAGAATATCTATGCTGTTGCTCTTCCTACACAGTTTTTCTCTCTTCAGTTCAGAGGGAAAGCTGGCAATGCATTTCATGGCAGATCGCTTACTACAGAAAAGGCAGGACATTGTACTAGAATGAAACAAGTCCTTCACTAATCTGAACAGTGTAAATTCAAGAGGTTATTCTTCCTTCTAGATGAGACTGGAATGACAAAGTATTAAATGATTGTCAGAAGACTGTTTCACTTATCTGAAGAGTAATTAGCCTATTTTCCCCTAGAGATTACAATTATAGCAGTTTGAACAGTGGGCACCCTACCTATTTCCTTCATATGTGCTTATCTTACTTTTCTCTTGTCTTAAAATAAGTACAATATCAACACAAGCTTTAAGAGAATTGCCATATTTTTCTTTATGCAAAACCCTCTATTTGATAAGGGTGAGTGGCTTTTTGCATTGGTGTGAGTTTATACAACACTCAAAAGTTTCCACAGAGAGAGTAGGTGCTGTGAAAGTGTTAGATATTGAAAAAAACTAGGAATAGGAATTTTGTGTCTTCACTTTGTTTCCTGTTTTATTTTTAAATTGAAGAAACCAGCAAGGAAGATCATAGGAGATTCAAAAGGCCCCTAAAATGGTGGTCTTTTATACAAAGGGTTCTCATCCTCATTGGAATCTTGAGTTGTGAATTTATTGAGTTGATAAAAACACTGAAATCTGGTTTATTGCTGAGTGCTAGCAGTAAGACATGGAGCCAGCCAGGCATGTGCATCTCCCCTGTGGCATGATAAAGACTGTGAAGTTGAGCTCTTTTCTACCAGATCTGGGCCATGTCCTAGCAGAAGAGTCTGTGGTGGAAATACTGCTAGACCAAAATTCTGCAACAACTTTTTAAAAAATCTGCCTGAATTAATGAAGTTTGTTATGTTTTTTCCCTATAATTTATATGTGAGTTAATATTTTAAGTTTTAGTTCTGTGATGATGCCCAGGTAAGAGAAAAAATGCTAGAAAAAATCCCGAGTTTTGCAGATTACAAAAACTACAGAACTTTCAACACTGTAATTTCGTAACACTGCACTTGCATTTTGGGAAGAATATTGTAGCTCTTATTTAATATAAAAGAAAATCCTTTCTATCTAGAGAATACTAACCACTGATTTTCATATGAAAATTGTCATTTTAGATATTTTCAAAACTCCTGATTATGTGCAGCCACAAAATATGGATCTGGTAATTCTTTTTTTTTTTTTCCCTTCTGAAGAGGAGACATCTCATAGGAAGTCTTTAAATATTTAGTAATGTTTCTTTCATTTTGCTAGAAACACTTTTGAAGCTTGAAGCATCTAAAATGTATGTAATGATGCTTGCTCATGATTGTCTTAAATCTTTCATGATTTGCATCTAGCATACATGTGGCAGAAGAATTCAAGTTACAAAGAAGACCACAGATATTAGGAGTACAGTTGAAAGAAATCTATTTGGTGGTGTGAGGTGATCATTTCAAATTGTTGACTGTGTGTACCAAGAAAGAAATTTTCTATAAAGAATGCTATGAAGTAAATTAAAAATTTACAGAACTATTCAAAGCACATTTCTTTGTCTCAGTGTTTAGATACAGAAGTCCTTATAGATCTTTCTTTTGAAAAGCAGTTGTAAAAAAGATACCATCTTCTCCAATAGTAGGAGTTTTTCTAGATGTAAAAGTGCAGGCACTGCAGAAAAATACAGAGGATGTATTGCTTTAATAGGATCAGCTTCTGTAAAATCCTGCAAAGGCAGAAAAGTTCAGGGCAGTAAACTATGGACATACAGCAGCTCTTCACATATTTCCACATGCAGTGATTTATGTGCTGTTTGTCACAATCCTTTCTCTATATAAACAGGTTACATAAATTACCCATTTCTTCTCCAGATCAAAAATTGGTTGCTCTTTCCAAATAATGCTACACTTCCTCAGAAAAGTTGGTAGAAGGGCTTCCAAGGGAAAGAAGATTGTTCTTTGCAAGTAGCCCTCGATGTCAAAATGTCAGTGAATTTATAAGAAAGGAAATAAAAAAAATTAATGTAAACATATTGACATGCCATTAACATCATCAAAGCAGACTTTTTAGTCTTTCCTTTTCTTTTTATTATCACTCCTTTATAGCTACAATGGGAATGTTATAGTAAATGGAATTTGTTAGATTGTAAACTAGATCTTCTTACTTTCCTGTGTAGGAAATTGTTCAATAACATTCAGATTCTGCTGCTAACAATAGGACTCTGCAATGTGTTTTTGTTTTTCATTTCAGTTTATCATATTCTGTACCTCAGTCAGCCCAAAGTATGTTTTCACTTCAGACTGAATTTCTTTTCTTGTTGTGATTTGTGTGAACTGAAGACAATGACAGGAATGATGGAGATTAAATGTGAACATGTGGAGACCCTGGGGGGCATTCCCTGGTTTAGGGAGACTCAAGAAACTTCCCATAAAAAGCTGTTTAGACCCCATTGGCTCGTTCCCCTGTTCCTTTGTCTGTTCCTATGTCCCTGAGCCAGTCCTCCCTATTCCCTGATTGTCCCTTATCTTTGTACTGCCCCAAGACCAGGCTCATCCCCAGGCCCCTCAGAGACCAACGCTCTGGGGACCCTCCATGTGTGTGCGCTGGGGACTCTGAACATCTTACAGGGAGCTGAATAAAACATCTGTGGATATTACGCAAAGGCCCTTTTTGCTTCCTTACCCTGGACTTTACTAGCAGCAATTCAGGCTGCAACATGAACATAATGTAAATAAAAGATTCTACTGATGAAACTGATTCTTGTATGTTTTGTCTTTCAAGTTCATACATAAAACTTCATATTTTTCCCTTCCCTTGGAGAACTTTTCTGTATGTTGTAGCATATCTCTAAATCCTCTGTGGATGTTTAAAATTAGTCGAGTATGGACTGTCTAACCCTAAGGACTGTCTAACCCTCAACTCCTGTTTTGGCAGTCTTTCTGTAATTGATCTCTGAATAGCATACATTTAGAGAGTTAAACCAAGAATGTGACAGATTACAATTTTTAGTGGTAAGGCTAAAGAAAAGAGCTCCCAGGTACTGCTTTCCTCTGTCTGAGCAGGCATGCTTATAACACTACTGTATCCTACAGCCATTGGTTTGTGTTAGAAAACTTCAATCTGTGTCTTCTATTTCGACATTTTCTCTTGAGAACAAAAAGGTTTTCTTAATTCACTTTAGATTTCTGCAATTCTTTTTTTTTACTTGTCTGGAGGAGGCAAATACATGGGAAGGAGAGGCATATATCATCAAGTTGTTCCTCTTAAACTCTTTCCTTTATCCCAATTCCAAACAAAAATACCTGCTGTCATTTGATTGCAGAATGATTATTGTTACAGAAAATATGGAGTAATAATTAAAGAGAAATTGGCACTAGCTCGGTTCAAATTACACCAGGGATTGCATAACAGCTTGCTATAAATGGTTTACAGAAATTTTGCAATATTTTTAGAAATTTCTAGATCTCAACTCTTAAGAAATTTAGAAGGATCAGTAACAAGATCAGTGTAGTATCTGCTCTACAGTCATACTTTGAAATGCTCAGGTTACATTAACTACTGTATTGGTGGAAGTGTGCATTACTTGAAAATGAAAAAACTGGCCATTTACTTGAAAAAAGTATTTTTTTAAAACTTATGCTCCAGAAATTTGCATCTTTAAATACTAATGATCATCTAGATTGTCGTGCTATGTTACTCCTAATGTATCTGGAAATGGAGTCTGTTCTATAGCTTTTGAAAATTAACAACAAATCAGGATGTCATTTTGTCTTCCCTATAGTCTACTGTAATTTTTAAAGGCTCAATTATTGCTTTACTTCTTGGTCTACTGAAGACATAAAACACAGTATTTTCTAAAACCAAGGAAATACCATTGGTTTCTCATACACTTTGTAACATTCTGCCTGAAACAGAATTATTTAAATTCAGTCTTCTCTGTTTTTCCTTAAATATAGTTCTGTAATAGATTTTCAATGCAATAATACCTCTACATAATTTTGTTTTCACAATCTGCATTTCTTAAATTTAAAAATATTTTACTTTTCTTCTTGATTCCCAATGTACAAGTGTAAAGTGCACTTTTAGTAATAACCAATCCCAAAGTGCCACCATCACCACAGAAGATGGAGGCCAAGAAGAAGAAGAACAAGAACAGGACACGCCCCAATTCCTCCATCTTACTTCTTTAGATCCCCCTGTACCAAAATCCTAAACCCTGTGTCTTACACTCTAATTAACTTATCCCTTCACCATTCACCCAGTGAAATCCTCCCATCCTCATACAGATGTCGTCTCCTGTGTAGGATCAAAGTCCAGCCACCAGACACTTCTGGCAACATTCCAGGACTCCCGAGCCCCCCAAGGGTGGTCTCGGTCACTCTGCACCTCCGTCCTGAGGTGCTGAGATCCCACAGGGATATGGTTTTTTCCTATGATATGCTTTTTTTGTGCCTCAAATATCAGTGGAAAGATTAAGAATGCACAGTTTGTCTAGTCAGGAAAGAAGTCCTGGTTCATGGCTGCTCACAATGTTTGCTGTCAGTGAGTGAATGTGCCACAGGAGCTTTATTTTGTCTGTCTTTTTCTGTAGAACTGTTGACTTAATGCTGTCATCCAAAGTGTTCTGCAGACAGGTACAAAATGTCTTTAACAGAAACTATGTGACAGTATTATTGGAGGGTTGTATTCCCTCTAGGGGAAACCTTTCAACACCAAATTGTTTGTGGTGCCATATGAAAATCCTTGGATTTTCAATGAAAATAGAAACTGAAAAAAGAGCATATTTGACTTGAGTTATTAATTCAAAAGGCAATTGTACAACAGTCCCAACAAAATGAATTATCTCTGTGACATGCCAGCTGAGTTCAGTCTCAGCTTCCCTCATAGCTTGTGCTCTCTGATATAGTGGCCCTCAAAGTTCAGTGGTGTCTTTGATTTCTGCATAGAGCCTGAAAAAAGGCAATTTCAGCCTTTTGTAATTACAGCACAGAGACCACTTTCTGGCCAAAATATGAAAGACCTAAGTGAAAAAAACAGTATTCAAGGAATTGCATTTTTTAAAGCCCACTACAGTGTGTATCCATATTGAAAGTGGCAACAACTTTAATATAGTGTGTTTGTGATTTAATCACTGCTGTGTGCTGTATTTTCTTTTTTACTTTTCTCTGGAAAAAAGCAAACTTCACAGAGTTTGAGAGATGAGTAATTTTGGGATTTAAATCTGTAGTCAGGTTGTAGCAAAATGAAGTTTTTTAAAATGAATATGCCAAATTTAAATTTTGTCAAAATAATTCTTATTGTCCACAACACTAGGGAAGGGGAAGAAAAAAAAAAGGAGATAAAAATGTTTCTGGAACTAAAAACAAAAGACTCAGATTTAAATCACTCACGTGAGAAGTTCAAAAGTCATCTGTGCCTAATTATAGCCAAGATCTTAAAACAGGTCTTGTCAGAAAAATAGAACATTGCAGACTTTCTTGCAAATTATTAAACTGAGTATCTCTCTGCATAAATAATTCAGTCTTCTGTGTTTGGAGGTAATGTATGGTGAATTCTGTCTCTTTTCTGTACCTGTGAAAGTGCATACAAAATGTAAGTCATTGCTTCATGTTTTTGCTTTGCTCTAAAGAGTTTCAGTCAGCAAGGTTGAAACCAATCATGGATTAAAAATATTTTTGGAGACGACAGTTCAGTACAGTTTTAGATTCATCCTGAGACAGACTAGCCTGTATGGCTTTCATCGTACCCAGTCACAAATAAAAATAAAACTTTTCCTTGGGAGAGAAACTCAAAACCTGATGAAATTTCATTGATTGGGAACCTGCAGGCAGTTTGTCAGCTGAAGAAATATGCTGCCAAATCCTTTCTGCCCTACTAATTATAACACAGGTTTTTCTGTAGTCTATTAATGTGGTCAAATTATAGAACAAAATATGTGAGAGACCATATTGGTCAGCTGGTTAAATCTCACACAGAATTGGAATTTTAGGAAGCCATGCTGTCTTATAGTGTCATTTGGATAATATAAACCTCATCTTGATTGCTGTCTGGGGTTTCTTTGGCTACCTAGCCTACAAAACATTATATTGATTTTCACAAACCTCTACAATTTCAGTGCCATGTGAGCATTAAAGCATTCCATTTGAAACTTACACTCTTCAAGAGTAGGAAAGTAATAGAAAATATGTTTTTACAGAATATTTGTCTCTTAAAACATAGTTAATACTTTTCCACAATACCTATCATACTTGTAAGAATCCCATCTGATTTCAGAATCAAGCACAGACTGAAGTATTTTACTACCCAGATTTAATTGAAGATGAATATTAGAGGTTTATTTTACATCTGATTGTTTTTGTTTGTTTACTTTTTGTTTGTCTTTTTTTTTTTTGCATTCTAGTTCTAAAAGAGAACAAAGTAGAAGTTCTGCCAGTCAAAACTGAAACACCACGAAGCAAAAGTCTTGCTATTCCTTAAATCTACATGTCTCTGATGAAACGGATCCATCCATCCAAAAATGTATCCATTTTCCCCCAAAATTCCAGGGTTAGAGATGCTTTCTTCCTCAATAGCGACTGTTAATATTTTTAGGGAACATTATGTCTGAAATTGATAGATAAGCTTGGAGACACAGGGGAGAGCTAATGACAGAGAGAGATTTGTGCCAGAGCCCTCAGCTGGTTGGAAGGGGTGCAGGGAGACCTCCCGCTCTCAGGTGCATTGACACGAGAAGGTGTTTGTGTTAGCAGAGATGTGTGATCTCAGCAAACTGACGAGAGACTTTCTGTTGTAAATACTAGGGTTATGGTTATCTCTTCTTAGTCAGACCATCAAAGAAAACAGAGAAAAAGAGACCTAGAGACTGAGTTTTCATCTCTGATATTTCTTAGAGGTGACACCAAGACCTCCACAAGTTTGAATATGATACCAGTTTTGAATTAGGGATTCCTTGTAAGTTCTTATATTTATATTTTCTTCTAATAGTCTATCATCTTGCATAATGAGCACAATACTTCACAGTGTAAAGAAAAAGAAAATTAGAAGTTCATAAATCTTTTGCAGTAAAAAAGAAGAAAATATGTATTAAGCTTCTTCCTTTTTCTTCCTTTTCCTTTTTCTGTCTTTCTCCTGACCTATTTTATGCAGTTCTGACAGGACAGGAACTTTGAAAGACTTCTATGCATTGTGCTTTTAAAGAAAAAGATGAAATCTTTCCCTCTGTTGTTGGAATGAACTGATCTTGGTCACCAGTGTAGGCTGCAATAAAGTATAGCACTACATTTTTTATTTTCCATCTTCCATTGTATGATATTATTTTCCTGATGACAAGTGTTCTGATTTCAAGTAAAGAAGCTGACAGCATTTTGAAGTCTTTTCTCACACATTTAGAATTTCAAGTGCACATGCAGCTAAAGTGTATGATGCTCAGGTGCAGCGAGAGTCCAAATCTCACTCTGTGTTTGCTGCCAGCGTAGGAAGAAAATGTTATTTTCCCTAAATCAGAGTTGAGTTGAGTGCTTCTGAGATTACTTGTTATGCTTCTTGGTAAAAGCAATTAAATTCATTACATTTGTTATGGCAGGAACACTGAGAGCAGAAATTTGCCAGTTCCCTGTAAATTGAAATATGCTCTTAACGAAATAAAATAAGCCTCATGAGAACAATAATTCAATATTCTTCATGACCTTTGATAGGAATGTTTATAAGATAGTCTAGATGAGCAGAAGCTACTGGGAAGATACAGCAACCGGTCATGGTCAGATTAAACTTCTATATTTAATAAACCTGCAGACAACTCAATAATTTGGAAGCTTGGATATAATGAACCTTTTGTGTCCATATTTATGAAAACTAAAATGGCCACTCAATAGAAAGAGACAAAATTATATAACTTAAACTTTACTAATTGTACTGCATTGTACTTAGAAATAGACTGTATGTTTCCCTTGAGTAATTTAAGAAATAATCAAGGATATTGTGATTAGTATTCATTCAGTCCCTCCAAGTGGATACTTAAAATAATTTTCAAAATGTTGTTTTCTAGACAATGTGGAATGAAAAAAATATGCAGTATGGTGAGATAAAATGCATGTAACAAGTAATTGAGCTAGAAAATCTCTTTTTATCATCTCTTTGGAATTTCAGGAACAAATCAAATTAAAGTTCTTCAAATGTTAATATAGTACATTTTTCAGACTAAAGAAATGGTAGTTGTGAATAAAACTATTCCATCCATGCTCAAATGGTAGCATTTAAAACTGATTAGGTGTACAGTGAATACTAATATGCAACAGAATTCCTCACCACCTCCTTGACAATTTGAACACCTGCTTACATGGAATTCCAAAATCCTTCTGAGTTAAACATAGGAGAACTGTTTGGTTTAGATGCAAGATTTTTGTTCCATTTTGTCCTGTGTGTTCCCTTCTAGGTACTCACTTCTTTGGGAATATGAAACCCTGCAACTAAATTCAATACAGAAAATGAAGAAATGCAATCTTATTTGAAATTAAATTAGATTTCATAAATTCACCATGCTCTTGAATTACATAGATTCACACAAAGGTTGAGGTTGGAAGGAACCTCTGGAGATCATATTGTTCATTCTGCCTGCTCAAGTAGAGATAGCAGGAGTAAGTTGCCCACAACCATCTGTAGAGGAGTCCAAGGTGGGAGACTCCAAGACCTCCCTGGCTACCTTACAGTAAACCAGTGTTTCCTGATATTTCATTTGCTATCACCTGTATCTCAGTTTGTGCCCATTGCATCTCATCATGTGCACCACTTGGAAGACTGGCTCTAGCCTCTTAACACCTTACTTTTATGCATTAATAAGGTCCCCTTGGGCCTTCTTTTCTTTGTGAAGAACAGTTCAAGCTCTTTCAGCTTTTCCTCATATGTTAAGTGTTCCAATCCATCAGTTATCTTAGTGGATCTTCACTGGATTTTCTCCAGTGTCCGTGTCTGTCTTGTGGCGGGGAACCCAGTAGTGGGCTGAGTAATGAGGTAGAATCATTTCCCTCAACCTACTGGCAACACCCCTCCTAGTGCAGCTCAGCCTACCTTTCACCTTTTGTGCCAGTGCACATTGCTGGTTTGTGTTCAGTCTGAACCACAACCCTCAGGTTCATTCTGCCAGGCTGCTTTCACCTGAGTGGTCCCCAGTGCATAGGATTATTCCTCCTCAGGTGCAGGACTTGGCATTTCCCAGATGCTCAGAATCACAGAATGGGTCAGATTGGAAGGGATCACAGTGGGTCATCTGGTCCTGCCTCCCTGCTCAAGCAGGGTCATCCTAGAGCACATGGCACAGGATCCAGGCAGTTCTTGAATATTTCCAGTGAGGAAGAGTCCACAACCTCCTTGGACAGCCTGTTCCAGTGTGCAGAGCTTCATGAGGTTCCTGTCAGCCCATTTCTTCAGCCTGTCAAGGTGCCTCTGGATAGCAGCATGACCTTCTGCTCAGTTTTCAATCCACATCACTGTCTGCTAACCAACCTTTATATCACATCTTATGTTCCGACCCTTTCACAGGCTGAACTCTGCTGCTGTCTCATCTCCACAGGCCGACCATTGATCACTGAACTTTGTCAAGGAGGACTTCCTCCTCTTGGTGAAGCTGTGCTGTTACCAGTCCTCATGATTTTTATTTTTGTCTTTAATATACCTGGAAATGCTTTCCAGAAAGGTGCCCCTCATCTTCCCAGCAATCCCAGCAATCAAGGTGATACCAACTGGCCTGTTGGCTGGATCCTTCTTCTTACCCTTCTTGAAGATAGAGGCAGTGTTTACTTTTCCTGTTATCTCTCTTGACATAGAACTGCACATTTGCAGGGATTTCTAAATAAATTTTGGTATCCAGCTAAATGAAACGTCTCAGTAAGTGGATAGTAACCTGAAAAAAACCCCACAGATTTTAAAATAGAGAGACACTGAAATATGATTAAGCAAGTTTTTTTTTCCTAAATGGCTTTGAGGACGAAAAACTTTAAGAAATCAATTTTTTGTTTCTGTAGTTGTAAGGTTTGGGGCTTTTTCCCCAACATATGATTATATAAAGCTAGAGGCTTGTGGTCTCCTTGGGAGGTGGGTAGTAGGGAAAGAGCCTTTTAGCCATATATGCAATAACATATGTGCATTATTTTGACATAAGTTTAGATATCAAAAAAAACCTAAAGGAAACTGAAATTTGTGCTTCAATGTGAGTAAATAGTTTTTTCTGTTCATGTGTTAGTAAAATAATATCCAAGATTGGCAGAGGTTGAAAATAAAATTACAACAGCCTGTTTCAACTTTTATTTGTATTCATAGTTTTAACACTAACCATACTGGATTTACAGGCTTATATAGGAACAGAATTATCTAGTTTGGACATAGAGTACTATATTTTGAATTTGAGGTGTAGTGGTGGTATTCTTTGGTGTGCCTTGTATGTGTTTACTTCCATCATGATTTCTGTCTTTGTCTAATAAAAAATGTATATGGCTCAAGCTGTTGATGTGGTTGGCATCTGTTTCAGATTCATTTTTACTGACAGCAGGCTGCTGCTGGCGAGCACTCAGCCTTTTAATCATCAGAAATACAGAGACTGTCATTCCTGTCATTGCTCTTGATTTTGCTCTAGAATTCTGCATCCAATGTACTGTACTAAAACCTATGATAGATGAAAAGTGTGTCAGAAAATACATTATAAGTTTCCTAATTATAATTTTTAAACAATACTAGAATTTATTGACAAGTTATCATAACAAGTGTAGAAATGCTGGATTACCCTTGGCAATGGCTAAGCTTTAAATCTCATTTCAAAGATTATAGAATGTCTGTGCATATTTTCATAGATACTTCAGAATTTGTTATGAGACAGAATAGTTAAAAAAAACCCAAATATTTGACTGTTAGAAATATGACCCATTTATCCTTATGTGTGCTGCAGTGTCTTTAGTTTTTGTGCATCAAAATAGAAGGGAGAGAGTGTTTGCATGGACATGTAGGCAAGTACATGAACCATTCATCCATAACATTAGATATACATTTAGACTTAGGGTTCAGCATGAAGTTGCATTAAACACCTATACCTTTCCTCTATTCTTGTGCATGGGGTACTGTCTTCATCCTGTGATGGGCCAATGTATTTTCTACTGCTTTTTGCCAATAATATATTTTAAAAGACTCTTTTTATTGTCCCCTGCATTTCTGGCCAACTTCAACTCCAGCTGAGCTTTGAATGGATGACTTTTCTTGCTACAGTGGCAAGCAGCATCTCCTTATTATTCTATAATAACTAATCTTGCTTTCACAGGGCATATACCTTCCTTTTTTGCCTTATTTTCCAAGAAGAGATTCCCCTTCCACCAAGCCAGCCTTTTGCCTCACCTGCTTGACTTTTGACATTTGGGAATTGCCTGCTCCTGTGCCCTTGGCATGTAAGGCTTAAAAAGTGACCAGTACTTAATGACTCCTACACCAGCAAAAACAATTTCCCAGATCACCTTACTTAAAATTGTTTGAACATCCTGAATTCTGCTCTCTTCATGTCCAGAGTTGAAGTTTTGCTGGCTCTTTCCCTCCTGTCAAAAGAAATTTTAGTCTTGGTCAATATGGCCAAGACAGCCACCAGTCTTCCATGAGGAGATCCTCCCTGTTGATAAGCAATAGATCAAGGAGGGCATCTTTCCGAGCCAGCTCTCTTAGGACCTGCTCCCTAAAGCTGTCATCCAGTTTTTTTAGGAATCTTCTGATTTGTAGCAGCTGTGTGGTTCTCCCAGATAATATCTGGCAAGTCGAAGTCCCCCATAAGGACAAGAGCAGTTGACTTGGAGGCCTCCCTTAGTTCCTCATAGAATAATTTCTCAGCATCATTGTCCTGGCTAGGAGATCAACAGTAGACACCCACAGTGACATTCACATGATGTGTTTGCCCCTTGAGTCTTATCCAGAAGCTCTCTCAAACTGAGCCATTGCCAACTGTGAGCTCCATAAATTGTACCCCTCTGCTACATACAATGCCCCCCTTCACCTCTTCTTCCTTGCTTATTGCCCCTGAAAAACCTGTAACCATCAAACGGGGCACTCCAGTCACAGGACTCACTGGAGCAGGTTTCAGTTACTCCACAGATACCAAATCTCTGGGACTGGGCCAAACCCTTGGGCTCCTCTTGATTGTCCTTCATGCTGCGTGCATTAATGTAGAAACCTGCTCTTCCTTTCCAGGTATTCAGTCTGTTTGTGACCTCTGTTGGCAGCTCTTGGACTTTCAGAGAGGATCCCTTTCTGCTTGCCCTGCCTGCACAAAGTACCATTCAAAGGGCTGAGCCATGCCCACACTGCCATGCCATGCCCCTGTTTGCCCACCCCTGTTGTGCCAGACCCTCACTGCTGAGCCATGCTCCTGATCGCCATGCTCCGGGCTGCCCACACTCCCTGGAGGCATTTAAATCTCCCTCTGTCTCTCCCAGCACCACTTTCTCCTTGCCTGATTAGCTGCTGTGGGCTTAGTGGTTGTGATAAGGCTTAGGGAGGTTGCTTCAGTTCCTGAACTTGGCAACCCCCCTGTACAGCTCAAAGTAATAAATGAAAAATAGTTCCATTTTCAGTGTAGTCATACCAGCTGTTGTAAGAGACTTTGCAAAACCACCTGATATTTGGCATGAGGCACTTTCTACTGTTCAGACATTTTAGTTCTCTTAGCAACCTAGTTTTGGTTTTGGTTAGAAATGTTGAAATAGAAAATGCAAAGCTGGTGCAGCTCTGCAGAACAGTTCAACAGCCTGTTCGCAATCTGCTGAGGTATTATTAGCTCCAGAAGAAAATAGCAGAATCCTGTCTGAGAGCCAAAATTAGATGGCAGTCTGTATTTTTCAAAGAGCATGGGGTGTGCTCCTGTATGTTGCTACCAAAATGAGAGGCCTGTCTCTGTAAAGAATGAGGCTTGTCTAGTCCATTGGATGGCCCTTTTGGTACATGCTGGTATTTGCTCCAGAAGTCAGGGCTGCTTCTTTTTTTAGTTTCCGAGTTTGTCTTGTCCTTTAGAAGGTGGTCTGGCATTGTCAGGTTTTCTTTCACTGGCCTATGAGCCCTACATTTCCCTACTTACCTCAAATGTTTAATTCAAACTGTCTAGCCATCCAAATTATTTGCTTCTGACTTGGCCTCTGCTAGCAGTTTTGTGTACTCAGCAAATATCTACTTGTACCTAGTTTCTGTTCTACTTTCTCACCTTTATATCCCTCCTTCAAATGGTGCAATGGCCCTTAGAGAGCACCTTAATGAAATCTAGAGAGCGCCTTAATCAAATCACCCCTGACACAACTGCACTCTCAAAGCATCTTCAAGACAGACTTAGTTGTGAGCACAGGACTCATGAGGTGTTCAGAGGAGTACCAGACACTAGCCCTTTCTGCAGTGAGGGGAGGACAGTCTGTCAGGAAACCCACTTGAGAAAACCTCTAAAGAGAAAAAGAACTTGATTTTTTTCTGTGTAGAA
This sequence comes from Ammospiza caudacuta, assembly GCF_027887145.1. Taxonomy (NCBI): domain Eukaryota; kingdom Metazoa; phylum Chordata; class Aves; order Passeriformes; family Passerellidae; genus Ammospiza; species Ammospiza caudacuta. Next base: position 89,865,384 of record NC_080595.1, on the reverse strand, counting down.
TGTCATGTTTCCTGGGCTCCATATGCTTACCACCAAGCAGAAATAGCACAAAATTGGAAGAGGTGAAAATTAAATATGATACAAAAAGGCAACACTTGATTATCCTGTTGAAGTAACTTAAAGGTAACAAAGTCTCAGGAGAGTCTTAAGCAGTGCCAAGGGAAATTTAATTTTGATGGTAGGAAAAAAGTATTTTTTACCAGAAGAATGATAAAGTACTGGAGTTGTCTGCCTAGGGAGGTGGTGGAGTCACCATCCTTGGATGTGTTTAAAAAAAGATTGGATGTAGCTCTCAGTGCCATGCTGTAGTTGAGGTGTTCAGGCATGGGCTGGACTCAATGACGTTAAAGGTCTCTTTCAAGCTTGTGATTCTGTGTATGATTCTGAGTGTATCTGGCAATATAAATTTGTAGAAAATAAAATATCATAGATAGTAGTGGAGTTTCAATGTAATAACTCAGTTACACAAGCTGACAGATCAACATTTGAGAAAATAAAAATGGAAAAAAATAAGTGTTCTTAACTCAGTATTAAAAGCAATATATTATGTCAAAAATGGATAGTATCTATTGCTTTCTTAAATATTTTGCAGGACTTCTGTAGAAGTATTTATTTCTGGGTTGGTTGACAATATTCAGGGAAGTCTAAACCACCTCTGCTATTCTGTATCTTATCCATAATAGCTCTTTTCTTGTGGATGAAATGCTTTTATCAAAATATTTCCAGTGCAATGGACTGCATTTTACACAAATTATTTAAAAGGCACAGACTTCTAATTTCAGGACATGAATTCTGGCTGTAAACAGTGAGTTGAGGTACCTCCCTGCATTTCCTGGTAATGTATCTTGGAAGCTTACTCACACCCTCAGTGTTTGCTATTAACCAACTGTACACTTAGCATGCTAGCAGTCCTTCTGCATACTCACATCCTTTTCCCAGGTACCTCACTTAATTCACAAGAGTGCAAGACTAATTATTGTTTCTTCTAAATATAGACCATTTGAGTAATCAGATCTTTGCAGAGAAAGAAACAAGTAGAGAGATTTAAAACAATCTGAAAAAGACTGCAAGTGATGATCTCTTGGTGCTGCACAATGCTCTACAGGAAAGCAAAAATCTGTGAACAAAGGCTTAGAAACAACCAAAGGGGATGAAATGAGAAATCTTAATTTGTTTCTCTGATGTGAGGGCAAAATTACTGGAGGTATGACTAGTATAAATTGCTATGGGAATGTGAAAGAGAAAGAATTTATAATGGCAGGACAGAGATGAAGTGGAGGTGATGTTTGCTTACAAATTTTTCATCATTTTAAGAAACATATCAATATCATGGATTCCAATTGACTCTAATGACTTATTCTTTATGATGAGCTCTATACTTGCTAACCTTTAAGTATCTCGTGTTGTGTGAGCTTTAGAGGCTGCACAGACCGGCTTTCCTGCGACATTGTATAGATTCCATTTTGTTCCAGTGATCTGAAAAAAAAATAATGTCTTTCACTCTTTCAGTGAAGCTCTTCCTTTATAAACTTACATCCAGAATTCTAAAAGTCACTGTGGTGGAGCATGCCACTTGGTAGTGACTGCTTTATTGTGTCTTGAAACTATGTGTCTTATTTAAACTCATTGCATCCTATTTTACCTGCTTAGATTATTGAACCTGACTTATGGTATTTTCACAGATGCTTGCAGCCTTACAAGATTCAACCTTATAATTTATTCAACCTTATTCAACCTTATTGATATACAGAGACACAGACATTCACTGAAGCTGCTTTTATTGTAATGTCTTATCAAACGGATTTAATTTATTTCAGAACGTGGGCCTCCCTGTTATTTTCTTTGCAGTGAAGAGATTTTATGGCAGAAGAGGCTGGCTCTGAGTTTTCAGATATATCTTCCCAGGCTTGTTGATTTCAGTTTTCTAATATTATTCTTATTTAAATTATGGCAGTTTAAAAAGTCACAGCAAATAGAAGCAATTATTTTTCAAAGGAGCCCAGTAGTCATTATGCTCCCCTTCCTACATGAGATGTCAAAGCTTAAGGAGGTGCTCAGAGCACATTTTAGGGTTGACAAAGAAAAGAAGTGAGGTATTGCTGTGGATTGAACTTCATAATATTGAAGTCATCAGTGTAGTTTCTAAGGGATATTTTTCATTGGTTTGCTTAATGAGTCTACAAATGAAATCTGCAGACAGCCTTTTTCAATCAAAAATCTTTAAGAGAAAGATCTCTCATTTGAAAGAACATTTGATGGTCAGCTCTTCCTCCTCCTTCCTCTTGCCCACCCCAAATTCCACTATAATATACCTTCTGCTGTTCCCAGAACTGTAGAAACAAATCTACAAAAACTGATGATGTTTCTACAGCAGGAGAAAGTGCACGAAACATGTTTAGAATAAGGAAAGAAGATGAAAATGCAAATGATGCCTGTTTTGTGTCAGCACTTCATGAAAAGCAGTGTATGCTGCTATCAAAGAAAGTGACAAAATGATGGGTACTGTTACCAGTTTGAATAAGCCCATAATTTACAGGAAATAGTCATGTTTCTCATGCTTATATGTAGTTCTTTCACATTTTATACTCCTACGCTCCTTTTTCCTGTATTTAGCAAAAGGCGTTAAACTTCTGCTAAATTTGAAAAGTGTGAGGGAAACAATGTGCACAGCTCTAGCAAGGTTTTATTGAATCCTGCACATCATGAGAATAAGAGAGCAGTTAAATCATCAACGCAATCATGTTTTTATTGCAGCCACTCCTAACACACTTAGAAATTGGTATCTTTGAATCAACTAATCATTTTCCTTAGTCATCATATCAACCATGTCTTGGTAAAAACTTCAAAAATCTGGTAAACTTCAAGTAAAAAGATGTAAAACTAAATTAAGAATGGCTTTTTTTTTGCCAACAATGAAAAAAAAAAAAGGACAACAGCTAAAAAAGTAAACTGTTATATATTTATTGAAAAATAAATATGCCAATTTAAATTTGTTTATATTTTGTCTTAATTCAGAACTGGAAGTTTATTTCTCTGAAATAAAATTTTAGTACATCTCAGAATCATAGAATCAGAAAATCAAAATTTCAGGATCAGAGTGATTTGGTTCAAAGAGACCTTGAAGATCAGGTAGTTCCAACCACCCTGCCATGGATGGTGATGTCACCCACTAGGAAAGGTTCCTTAGGGCCACACTCAACCTGGCCTTCAATACTGCAAAACCAATTATTTAAAAACTTTTAAAACAATGTTTTCAACAATGCATTTGAAATGATATCAGAGTTCTTCAAAATTTATCTTTACATTTTTTTCCTACCCAGTTAAAAATATTTTTGTCTTATGTTCAAATTAACAGATGGTTTTGGTTGCTTTAGAAACTTGAAATTTGGGAGAAATGGTGCTTATCCTCAAAAACATTCCTTACAGCTACAGATCTCTAGATACATCACATGGTTGTGACTTGACTAGAGTTTAAGTGTTGTTAAGACAGGCCAAAATTAGTTTAGAGGAAATAATTTAATTAAATTTTTGCTGATTTTAATTTTATATTTACAGTTAAGAATTCTGGCATTACAGTAATGCTCCAAGATTGCAGCCAGGCTCTTCATCTGTGTGATTTGGTTGTGCCAGATGTAGCTGAGAAACCACAGGCTGCATTCTGAGCAGTTAGACATAAGAAACTTTTCAAAATCTTGTGCAAGTGGTGAACAAGTCTATATCTATGGTAAGAGAGAATAGTCTTATTATGCTGTAGCTTCTGTTAGAAGGAAGCCTAGGCTATGTATTAATTTATGCCTTTGTTGTCAGAGACTATCCAGAAGAACAAGAAAGATAATCTTTCTTGTTTGAAAGATTTAAGAAATGGAGAAAAAATGTTTTAAGCCAAACTATTAATGACTCAAATTTTGAGGCATTTGATATGAGCACAGAATGTACAGCTCTCTGAGTTAATTTCATGAGAAATGTCATTAAATTCCACTGTGGTAGTTTTCATGCAGGGAATGTAGTAGTGAGAAATAGGGTAACATAGGAAGTCCTTATTTTTTCTATTCAAATAACGAAATAGAGAGGAAAGGATGTTTATCTTCCATCAAAGAAGCAAATGCACCTTATGGCACAATACAACTAAATGTTTCACCACTGAATGTACCATACCTCTTTTACTTTTGCTGTTGTAAGCAGAGGGCATGAAGATAATTAATTTATTTAGTGTATAAATTGAAATTATCAGGGAAACGGCACTTATTTCAAATTTTAATTTTCTACAAAACTCTTGATTTTAAGGTTTCTCACACAAAAAAAAGTCCTATTCTTTAATAACATCTTCAGTTTGAGTATTTCTGCTTAATAATTAGTGCAATTATTAATAAAATATTATTTACATTAATTAGTAATTATTTTAATTATCAATAATTAGTATTAATAACAGATAATAATGAAAGAAATGTAAAAACTGTTAGAAATTCTGGTATTTTTACTTAGAGGAATGTACATTTGCCTGTTTTGAAAAATTTCCCGAAGCAAGTGTCCAGTATCTTAATAAATCAGTGGAGAATAGTCCTAATTTATGAGATAGATATTGTATTATCATTTATAATGATAATTTATTTTAAACATATAAAATTAAATGACAATCTGAAGAATTATGTGTGTGAACAACTTTACTTAAGGAAGATTACATGATTAGAAGCCTAAATTTAGGTAATAGGAATCAGACTGGGAGGACTGAGCCCAAGTTTTTCTAAAAATGCACTTGTGATAAACATTCACAAATCCATTTTATATATAATACAGTCTTGAATAGGTATTCATAGAGCAGTTATCTATATGATAAATTGCTCTGTAGGAAAACCAGTTAATTGTATTGGGAAGAATCAAACATTACTGGTGCTGTATATGGAGAAAAAGTCATTCCTTCATGAGATACTACAAATTCATCATGTGAATTTAGATTCTGTCACATTTGTGGAACTGAAGAGATAACTTCGATATATACACTGGTGCTTCTAGCAAGTAAGGTTTTTCCTTTATAGTCCAACATAAAATGTTTAAATTCCTCCCTTTGTTTTATGGAAAGGCTGTGTAGTGACTCTGTCATAAAGGAAGTATGCTTGTATTTCTTTGTGATACACACTTGTGAAGCTCAGTAATCTGTCTGTTTGACTGGCAGGTCACTGAGCAGAATATTAGGGTGGTCTGTTCTTGTAGATATAAGGGCTTGAATGAGTTTGTCTAAATTCTACCAAGTTATGTTTTAAATTCATAAATATTTATCAGGTGATAATAGATATTAATAAGCATGTCAGTGTTCAAAAAATGTACTGGAATTGAAAGCCACTCTGTAGTGTTAACCTAACCATTATATGTACAGGGAAAAAAGCCACAAACTCTGCCCCCTCTCCCAAACAAAAAAAAAAAAAAAAACAAAACCCCAAACAAACAAAAAAAACCCACACCAAAACTCACGAAATTTTCAGGTATTTGAGTTGCCTCTGAGATCTTGAGGAAATCTGGATGCAAATTTTTCCAAATTACCTCAAGAAATGAATGCTTATCTATATGTGAAAAGGAACAATTTGTCACCAAAGTAGTATGGTTTTTTTTGCATCAGTAAAACACTGATATTTGTAGTACAAATTTAAATTTTCTTCTCAAATATATTATTAGTTCATATATGAAACTCGATGGAAAGTTGTTTGACAGTGAGTATGAAGCTCTTTGCTTTGGAAAGCAAAGAGTTAAAAGCTTTATTCCCTGCAATTAGTAGAAATAATGAACCCCATCTACATTCTACAAAAAAACTGCATGGTACGCATGATAGTGTTTTGACCTTCTAGCATAAAAAAGAAACATTAAGCAGGAAGAAGGATGCTCATAAATTAGAATATGTTTTCACCTCTAGTATCCTCAATATTCAAGAGTCACAAAAATCACAAAAATGGTGATTTTGGCAGTGATCCTTCTTACCAGTCATGGTCCTCACTGGCAGTAACACAGAAATATTGTAGATAACCCTGTAGAGGGAGATCTGCAGTGAAATGGCAGAGTACTTTAACTTTATTGGGGATGTAAGGTGCAATTGCATGTGAAAGTAATGATATCTGCACGGAATGGTCTCTGAAAGATCCCACAGAAACAAAATAAATGCAAACCTAGGATTCCAGTTTCAGACTTAGAAGGGTGCAGAACCTTTTTGGGTTGTGATAGGGAGACAAATATTTGGGAAGAGGGGTTGGCTTTTTTAGACATTAGAGAATTTGTAACTTAAACCTAAAAGCTTGTACAGCAGAAATATTGTTCCCGCAGAGCAGGAATACTCTATTTCAATACTGCATACCATCCTTCCTGTGGCAATACTGAATAAAGAAAGTTCACTGCAATCTGATTTTATGCAAACTACAGAACAATTTGTACCTGATATATTATTCAAAAGATTCTAAAAACGTTTTACAGATTTAATATTTTTTCTTAATATTTGGCAAATAAATTTTAAGCTGCTAAAATTGCTGTTAATTTTTTTGCTACTTAATAGCAGTTGAGTGTTTTTTGTCATTCAGGAGGCAAATTATTATTATCTCTAAACATAACCATTTCACACCCTCTTTAGAATGTTTTCATCTGCTGATTGTAAACTCTTGATATTTTATTCTTCTTAAGATATGCTTTATTAGTGGAGTATAACTAACCAACTTGATAAGAATTTATGGTGAAAATTAGGAATATATTTTAAACAGAGCTATTAATGAAAAATCATCTCTTTTTAAATAAAATATAAACTTATTTGTAACTATTTTGGTATTTTCTTCCTAATTCTCCTAGTTAATTTCTTTGCAAATTTTAACTGTTTGTTATATGTAGCAAACAATACCAAACTAATGTCAGTGTTTTGCTTTTTTCAAATTAATGTAGTGCAAAATTTCAGATAACATTCACTTCTTTGTTTTGACCAGTTGCAATGCTTAAGACCTTCCATTAACTGAATCCCTTATGTAGTGGCTTAGTGATTTAGATTTTAAATTAGCTGCTTTGAAAGTTATTTGCTGATTGTAGTTCTGGACCCCAGGGGAAGTAGAACCCTTTAGTATGAGCCTCAAAAGCCTCGGTCTGTGCAGATTGGTTGGGCTAAAAACACACATAAAATGTGCGGGGTTTGTGTGCTCTTCCCTCGCAGTAACAGTATCTTGCTTGCCACATGACAGTAGCATTAAGATTTTTTGCAGCATTTAAGACTCTTCTAAAATGGTTCAGCCTAGACACTTAGAAGCTGGTGGGCATTTTAGCATTGATTTAGAAAAATGCTGAATAGGAAATTCACAAAGCAGCAGTGGTGTGCTCAGGTGGAGTAGCCATAATAGAGATGTGGGAGGAAGATTTTTTTCATTTTAAAAGCTTAAGAGAAATAGCATTGTCTTATATGCTTACTAAAACTCTGCTATAATGGAATCATAGAATGGCCTGGGTTGGAAGGGACCTTAAAGATAATCTAAGTTCCAACCCTCCTGTTGTGAACAGGGAGAGCTTCCAGTAGATTGGTTGCTTAGAGCCCCATCCAACTTGGACTTGCACATTTCCAGGGGTGGGACATCCACAAGCATCCATCTCTGGGCAAGCTATTCCATAGCCTCACTACCCTCACAGGGAAGTTTTTCCTAATATCTAATCTCAACCTACTCTCTTTGTTTAAACCTGTTCCTCCTATGAGCTCTTTCAAGTAGTCCCTCTACATTTTTTCTGTAGGCTCATGCATCCTACAGGTCACAAAGCATCAAATTTCAATAAGGGAATTTTTGTGCTTTATTATGAATAGGAGGAAACAGATGAAATAGATGTGCAGATGTGCAGTAGGAGTTAAGAAAAAGTTACAATCACGCAGGTGCTGTAATGAATTATTAACATTGCTGTAATTTGAAAATTAATAGAAGATTAAAATGTTTATGGTGTCATATTTTCCAATTGAGAAACAAATAGTCCTCAAGCAATGAAAAGTAATGATTAGTGACACCCAAGTTATATCAGAAAAGTGATATCCACAATAAGGATTGTTTTAAAGATAACTTAGTCACATCTAAAGGATATTATCGAAAATAACTGCAGTTTATCAGTACTATAGAATAATAAGCCAGAGGAGAATACTAACAATAAAAATAGGGTCATAAACTTCAAATAAATAGCACAATAATGTCAGGTACTTCCAATAAAACCTTTGAGATCTAAATATAGAATTTTACCTTATGGTTTATATCCCAAGGTCAGCAAAGTGGAGTACTTTGTCCTACATTCCAAAGTGGTCTCTTTACTCATTTACAGTAGGGAGCCATTTAAAGTGACTTACAGGTAGGTCCAAGGCTTGGTTCTCATTTAAACCCACTAAAGAAAGCCAGTAGTTTAATAAAACATGGCATTGAGTTTTGGTTTTTTGTTTTGTTTGTTTGTTTGTTTTAATACAGTAATCCTCCAAAGCATTTATAGCCTGGAAATTGAAAATAAAGTGTTTATTTGACTAAGCTTTTTTGAATTAAAGGCAAGTGAAAGGCAGATAATCTGAGTGGGCAAAAAACCCCAAAGCAGCAAACCGTATCACTTTTACATATATATATATATATATATATATATATATATATATATATACAAACATACATGACAAATGGCTTGGTTTTTGATACAGGTAATGAGCCTTCTAGCAAATGAATGGATTTACATTGTAGACACCTGAGTAGAGCCTGAGTAGAGATTCAGTTTCTTCTCCTGACCAAGCTAATATCAAAAGAATCGTTTGCAAACATTTGAAGTCAAAAAAGGGAATAATTTCATAGCTAACTGTAACATAATTATCTAAATTGCAGTTCCTGTGGCCCATGGATTTAACATACCATCTTTCCTGTGGCAAACCTCTGCCATTTGGTATCAAGATCCTAGTTTTACATTGCACAAAACGGAAACTTTGTGATCTTGTGCCACTGCTGAAAAAATTTCTGCATAAGAGAAAGTCACAGCTAAACTCCTTTTATTTATGCAACATGCAGCATAAACCAGCTATTAATGGTTTTAATAAAGAGTTACTGCTTTTATTTGTCATTTGAATGGTGGGAATATACAAGGATACAGATGTGATTTAGATGTCAAACAGAAAATTTTTAGGCCAGTTTTAACTTGGCACCATGACAATGTAATATGAGAACTTCATAATGACTTTTAGGTTTTTGAGTGCTGAATTCAGTGAACAATTTAAAAATTCAACACTGCGTATGTGTATTCTGCACCAATGTCTGCATTAAGAATTAATCTCTGTTATCCTTTAAAAAAATCTGTCCTATACCTGAATTTCTGGTATTTTCAGAAGTCTGATTAAGTCTGTCATTAGCTTGGTGTGCTTGCTTCTATGAAGCTGTTTTTCTAGGCTGCTTAGTTCCTTTAATTTTTAAAATTCTCTGGAAATCAAAAATTTGTGTTTTCAAATGCAATTGTGCAAAGTAACTCCTGTCTATTAAATTAGGTTTTCAATTAGGTGTATTTTAATTTCTTAAAAAGAAAATATTATCACTTATGTTACCTTCTTTGAAGAGAGACATACAGCAAACATGCAGATACAACCTGCATATATGGTAGGTATGGTTAGTGTAGCATATTTGCTTTTGCAAGTTATTTCAGCAATTAAGAAATCAAAACCAGAAAGATATAAGTTCTGTGGCTCTCTGTGTCTTGCTAACTCTTGCCTTTTTTAGCCTATAGTGCATGAATCATAATAATGTTGGTATGTTGGTGATTAGCAAGTTTAAACAACGATCAATTAGCTCACCTCTCTGATTAAAGTATGTTTTATATGTTCAAATTGTATGTTTGAAGTGTCCTTGGATAGTGTTCTTTGCAATTCCAATTTTTCCAATCTAAATACATGCTAGAAATGAAAAGGAAATAAAAGTTCTAGTATTTTATCAGCCAAATTAAATAGAGGAAACAGCTAATCCGCATTGTTTAAATAGTCAAAATTCATTAAATCCTTCTGGAAACCAGCATCCCTTGTGCTAAGTGTGGAAAATACTTTTAGAGTAGAGGAAATACCTGAAGATTCCAATGTTAGCCTGATGCAAATTGCAGAAGCTACTGAAGCCACCCACAGAGCAGCTGACCCACAGAAATGCAAAAGTGGAAGTGACGGATCATGATGTTTTCTTACTGTTTTGATTAACAGTTCTAGTACCAACTTTCATTGGACCTTTTTTCAGATAAATAGTAGTTGTGAAAAGACTTGGGAACAAACTTTGTTATTAATCTTTTTTTTGCAGGATGTGTTTAAAACTTCTGAAAACCTTTTGGTTTTTATTTTTTGTCAATTTACTGTTATAAAATGCTGACCTCTCAGGTTGGGAGTTCACTGTGAGGCTGTAGTAATACTCTTTTATTCCTTTAGAAAATAATTTCAGTAAAAAATAAAGGGCCAAGAGGAACCAACTGCTATCTCATAAAAACCAGGAGCTATCCATTATCCACTAGCAAATAGCAAGAAAGGAAGCTGTGGAAGAGGTTCTGATCCCTCACAATGTGTAAATTAAGATTTATCTGATTGGTAATAATCACTGCAGTACTGTGAGAATTTCTTTAATGCAACCACTTAATGAGAAGTAATCTTAAGATGTACATCAGTTTTAGAATTTCTGCTTAATATAACCTTTTGCAGACTCCATGCTTAAGTGAAGACTGTCTATACAAAACATCTAAGAGAAATCTGTATCTCCTTTGCCGAGTTATAAGAGAGAAATTTTTAATAGAATTTAAGCTTTGTTACCCACTGAGCTGAAAAAGAGTGGCAAAGTCAAAAAGAGTGAAAAAGACTGATTATTGAGATAAAAGTGACTGTGTTAGCTCAGAGGTATAAATCACAGAATTTGAAAGCTTATGTACAGTGTAAATTGCAGATTAGTTGAAAATTCTATTTCTGATACTGCTGGGGCTGTTAGGATGAACTTGTGTATTCAAATACTTTGTAGATAATTAAAGGTTGCAATTAATTTAAGGAATCATTATTTAATGATTGGACATTATTTGGACATGAGTTATGAAACATTGCTTTTATTTCAGCTCATTTTGGTTTGTCTGCTCTGAGTGAATAGTACTGAGGTGAATTTTTTTCTATTAAACTTTTTGGACTAGCTGAATCTCATTCATTAGACATTTCCTCCTTTATTTATCATTTTGACAAGCCATACGCCTCTTAAAATGGAGCTATGCACAGTGCTGGCAACTTTGTCTTGATAACTTAGTAAATATAAGAAAATAAGGAGAAATTCCAGTCATCATGGCCACTTTAAAAAATTTTGACTCACATTTACAATCAAACTGGGATAAAGATCTGACAAAGACCACCATTATCTTGCTTTATTTGGTTGAGAGAAAATGTAACAGCACTAAAATTTCTGCTTTGATTTCAAGAGGCATTGATACCTAAAAGCCAAAAAAAATTTACAATGAGCTGTCACAGCAACATGAAAAATTAGTGTGATGATGAAATGGAAAGTTCCTTGATAAGAATACAGTCATGTGAGATTTTGAGATTTTGATTTTAAAAGTGTGCCAGAAAATGGTCTTGAAAAAGTAATTTTCACACCTATAGAATCACATAACCAAACTGTGCTCAAAACCATTACCATTGCTATCACAAAACATGTCTGAGGAATTTATTATCATTTTGACATAGTAAACGTAAACTAATAATAAAATTTTACTGTAGGCTTAAAATGGCAATAAAATAATTTGAAAATATCATTTCCCTCTTGCAATTTTCTTCAGATGAAATACAGTGAAAGTCATAGCACTTGCCAATACACGTGGCAGATGTGCAGTAAACTTGAGAAGTAATGAGTTGCAAGCGGTTTAATTATTCATGTGTAGAAGTAAATAGAAACTTCTGCTTAAAACTAGTAAGGAATAAGGTTTTTCAAACATGTTTGTGTTTTAATTTATGGTATTCATTATCTTTTCATCAGCACGTTATGAGTAGTGAAAGAAGGACCATTTTAAATTAATTTAATGTCATACCTTTGGGAATGAAAATTTAAAATACAGAGACAATTTATATTGCATAGTTATTTCTTCAATACACATGCAATTTGTCATGTTCATAAAATACTGTGGCATTTAGAACAATATCGTTTAAGTTCTTCTCTGTCACTACCAGTAGGTATTTCTGCTAGACTTGGTGGATGCCTCACTTATTTTAACAAGCCTTTATAAATTCTTTTGTATCTCTTTATTATAGACTGGGGGGGGGGGGGGGTGGGGGGGTGGGGAAGGGAGGAGTATCTACACTCACATTTTGAGGCAGCAATGCAGATTTGTTAATCAGTTTCCCTTTTCAGTATATTTCTTTTCAATATATGCTGTGTACTACACACTGTTGAACCATGAAATATGCTTACAATGAGAACAGTAAAGGTGCAATCTTCATTTGGCTGTAATTTATCTCACTAGTTATATGAGTCAGGAATGACTCATTTAAGGTGCAAAATTTAGCATTTAAACAAAAGACAGATTTTGATGTTGTGTTAAATGAGGAGTATTTGGTTTTAGCCCACTGGAATTTCTTCTCATTCATGTCAGAGAACAGAAGAGATTTTGGAACCTGTTTAGAGTATGGTTTATAATTTCTAACCTCTGTGGATTAACTCATTTGCATCTTATTCCCATGCAAAATTCTGTTGTTAGAGTTCATCTTCACTCTTTTCATATAGCATATCCTGTAGTTTTAAAGCAAAAACACTCATTGAGTGTTTTTGAAAGAAATTGTGTAGTTCATGTTACTGCATATTTTTAACAATTGTGTTGTTAAGAATGTGGTGAAAAAAATTCTGTCAAATTATTGCAATTTTCCTCTATGTATTTTCTTTCCCAGAAGGCTCAAACATATCATGCATATGTTAAAATTAGCCTAGGGCCTAGGAAATTTGGCAGGGAAATTGTTAGAACAGTATTTCACAACCACCTGCACTTTCCTGTTGTGAATTTTATTCCAATTGCTAAAAATATACTTGCCATTAGCAGTGATTTTAGAGCTATCAGTGTATCATCAGTGCAGGCTGGAACTCTGAGAGAGGACAGCTAAAGAGAAGGATCAGTGATTATGACCTCCTTGTTGAGAGTTCTGTTTTCATCTATGCAAAATACATCCTGCAAACAGGGAGCTGCACTGCCTTGGAGTATTCTTTAGAAATGCTCTGTCTAAAGAAATAAGAATAAAGATCTGGATAAAATCTGGAAAGGAGCACAGATACTACTAAAGCTCATACAACATCTACCAAAAAGCTGGTTATTCCAGCTGGTTAGCTGGAATGTCAGGTAAGAAAATCAGGTCAAAAACCAGTTTTCCTCTAAAAAGGAATTCTACAGTAATTTAAAGTTTATAATGTATTTCTATGTTTTGAATTTGACTTCCAAACTGTTCTTCAGATTAGAAACTTAACTTAAAATAGAGCGTGGAAGAATTTAAGTTAGGTTTAGTAATAAAGGCCAGTAAACAACTTTCAGTGGTGAAATGTTTTTTCCTGTCTCATATTTTCTGTTGGGTGTGCTGCCATGTATCAGTTATCATCACATTCTTAGTCTTGCTATGATTTTAGCTCCTATTTTAGCAAAAAAGTAAGTGAGCACTCTGCCAGTAACTGGTTTGCTTATAGATATTTGCAAACATTTGGAAGTGCATGTACTAAAATGAAATATTTGGTTTTAATTCTTAAATTAGTCTTTTTTATCTTAGAAAGTCCTAATACATCCTCATTTCCCAGGGCAGTTCCATACAGCCCATGTGGGTTCAACCATTGTCGTTTATATCAGTGCTATTTTTTGCCTGAGCTGCTGTGCAGCAAGGAATGATAAATTAATGCTCTAATAAATAGGAATGTGCCTGTTTTGTTTTAGCTTGAGTTTTCCTGAGAAGGTATTGCAGGCTTAACAGCTCCTTATGTAGCTTAGCCCACCTTTGCAATGCAAATTGGACAGGTTTCTAGCTTGAGCAAAAATGTCACTTGGGGATTTGGCTATGCCCTGGGTTAAATTAACAATTTTAGGCTGAAAATATCTCTGAAAATAGGTCATAAGCTTCCAACATGTGAATGAGAGCTCGAGTAGGGGCAGTACTTTGTTGCTGTGGTTAATGCTGCAGGAAAGACACGCCTTTCTGAAATGCTTGAAACATCTCTGTGCATTTAATAGGTTAATTGGGTGCTGCATAATCCTGTGGTTAGGACTTCAGTTGCTGATTTTTTTACATATATCTGCCTTAGCAAGGAGCAGAGTCTCTGCTTTAAGAACACATAGGGATTGATTAGCAGCTAAAAATCCTGGTGCTGGGTTATGGGACATTTGAGCATTTGTAGCATTGATTTCTAATCATCTTCAAGATAATACCATGTGAACTAGACTAGAAATATCAATGCCTCTAAGATTGCCTTTTTCCAGTAATTTCTCAAAATACTTTGAAAACAAGTTGGTTTTGTGGATTTTTATTTCCTGTCTACAAACACCACTGTGTTCATCCAATGGAAAAAAAAAAAAAAGTCTTGAGGAAATCAAGAGCTTTTAATCAACTCTTAACCAAGAAGTAAGCCGAAGGGATTTAACTAAGAAGTAAGCCAGAGTTGACTTATGGAACTCTTTTAGAACAGAGTCAATTCAAATTCAGTTCAAATATACACAAACTTACAAATTAATAGAAGTCCAAGTGGATGATTATCAAAGCCTAGTCTTCCATGGCCCTTTTTCCTCACCTCTTCTTACTATGCCCCAAGGATCTCACAGAATCTCGCAGAAGGGTCTTGGTCCATGTAATAGGCATGGAACTGTTACAGTGTTACACACATTTCCTCTGAAAACTTTTTTATGTACATGTCTATGTATAGAAATTAGGGAAAAATTGACCCAGAGTGAAATCTGACCTGAAGGTATGTATTTTTCTTGAAGAACCAAATATCTTTGAATTTGGACAGAATTTTCCAATATTGAGATACAAGTATACCACACCAAAGTTAAATCAAGTTACGTGCACAGTGTTTAATATTTTTTTCTTCCTTTATTTACAGTTTCTGATGCTTTTTGTGACCATTAAGTTAAATGTCTCTAGTTAAATTAGCTCCAGTATGCAACTGCAGCAAGAAAACAGATTCAGTTTATCAAAGCTTTATCAATATCAGGATTGAGAGTGATTACAAAAGAGAAAGAGAAGCAATAATGTATAATGGGGGTAGTGCAAATATTCTTTCAAGCATTAACTTTCTGTGCTATGTCCTTTTGAAATTAGAGGTATTGACTGTGATTGGGACCTGTCAGCCCATGCTTTTTCCTGTAACACTGCCAAGAGACAGTAGTCTAGTAAATGCAAAATGAGCTAGATCCTCCATTTAAATTCTAGAAGTATTTTTCAACACTAGTCTTGGTCAAGGTAGTAGGAAGCATTTCCATACATCAGAGAGGACTAAGTTAAAAAGGTGCTGGTCTAAAACATACCTTGTTTATAGTGGAAGATTTAGCAACTCTTAATGAAGTTTCTTGGAAGAGTTTTGTCTGAATACTCACATGGGTTAGTACAAATAAAAGTTAATATTCTGTGTTCTTATCTTTAGATGTGGGCTTTTCTGAATTTTCCTCTTACTTGTTTACAAAATATTAAATGAGTTTGATGTCATGTTGATGTAGCCTGTAGAAATACTTGAAATCTCAAAATACAGTTTTGCTAGAAGATGGTTCCACACACAGTTCTGATTTCTGATTTTGGAGAATAAGATATGTCTGAATGTTATGACATGGTAAGAGACAATTCTGCCCTCACACAGGACTATATTTTCAAGTCATATCAATTTTTGCTCTAGTAGGCCTATATTAATATGCATAATTTGTCTCTTTCTCACAAAAGGTAATATAATATGCAACTTGCTAGTGCAGTATTGCAATAAACTTTGATCCCAGCTGTCTTTTAGAAGTTATACACTTTAAATATTTAATTTAGATTTTAGATGCAGAGAATACATTAAACATAATCCTACTTTTCCACACCCTGAATCAGGTGCTAGGGTGCACTAGCAGTGCTTTATGAGAGGAAGAAGCAGTTCAGGTCTAGCTGAACTCTCTATAACAGTTATGAGTCAGATTGGAGGATATAATTTATAACCATTAGAGCAGATGATAAGGGTAATGCAACATTAAATTATTGGTGTATACAAAAACTTTGTTCTTTAACTATTTAGGACTTTTTTGGTACCTGCAGCATTATCATAGCATAGTGTGGATCCCTCCTTAACTGACTACAACAGTGTACCAGATACGTATCCCACAGGAGTTCCATGCATTACTCACAGTAGACAGGGTAATTCATGCATTAAATGGAGACCCTATCTTGTTCCTTACTTCATGTGTTTACTAATGACAAGTTGCAGCCTCTTCTACTACCTTAGAAAAAAAAATATTGCAGGACTAGGGCAATGTTTAGTCCCATAATTGTTTCCGTAAACCTGCTGCTTCTTTCAAGCTTTAGACAGGTCTCTGCCACCATAATATCTCCTTCTCTGTGATCCCAACACCCTAAATTGCTCCTGGGTATGACTTCATCACTTACTTCAATTCCACTATTTATCTGTGTGCAAGTATTCAAACATCTCAAAGGATCAGTCAGTCTCATATTAGTATCCTCTAGACTCATATCTCAGACATTGCATTTTTCTGTAGGTTCGTGCAGCATGAAGGAACCACAGAGATCCCTGTGCTTTTGAAAAACTGCTTCCTATTTTACAGAATCTTGCTTTCTGAAGATACATTTTTATTGGAATTATGATATGCATCTTAATTCTAGAATTCCTTATTTTTAAGTTCCTCTTGCTTCCTATATGTTCTCATTCTAACAGCTTAAACACAAGACATTTTTAGCCACTTATTAACATTCTACAGGCAGTAGTATATTTTCCCCTTGACAGACCCTTATGTATATTTTATGCCATATTCACAATCACATACTGGTCCAATCTTCTGCTGCACCACTTTTAGTTTGCATTCCCCTGACCTCATGAGTCTTGGCCTTTCCATGAAGTGAGACAAGAAATAAGCAAGATATAGAGCATGGATGTAAATAAAATTGTAGGTATAATAGGGGATAAAATATTCCAAATGCCATAAAACGAAACACTGTCACTTGTTGAGTGTATTTTGAAATGTGTAGACAGAGTATTATTTGCTCTTATGGTGACTCTTCTAATACTTAGGTTGACAGTATCTAGGATTTTCAGTGTTTCATTAAAATTAGGTACTTTGTCTCCTTTATTTAGTCCCAATGTTGTTGTGCTTTATTGAATTATTTTTCTGTTGTCTTTTGGAGAATTTGTTTTAAAGTGGGCTTAGAATACTGCATAGATGTTCATGATGATCTTAGATATTAGTACTTTAAATAAGCACCATAAAATCAAAAGTGGCAGTGATACTTTGGAGGTAAAAAATGAGTGCAGTATCTTCTCTTAGCCATAACAGCAATAATTGTAAGTCAAAGGTGAGTAAAAAGGTTACACTATTGCAGACCAGCCACTAATTCCAAATGGAATAAGTATTTTCCATACAATCAGGAAAAAATTAGTAAATTTTATTATTTGCTGGTTTATTTCTAGATTTGGTACAAGAACTGTAGTCATATTTATTCTAAGATCTTCTTACTGAAAATTTTAGTTATCCATTACTGCTTTGTAGTAACAACAGCTATACAAATAAAGTACAAAGTCTTACAAAGATAAATATATTAGTGAGGAAAATTAAGCCTTAAAACAGGGTTAAAAATACTTTTAATAAGATCTATTGAATTTAAAATTTTAGCCTTAATCATGAAATATATTACAGAGAAAAAATTATATTTTCATTATGAGGGTTTAATATGCAAATTTTAGTTGTCAAGTTGTTTTTATGTTTTACACAGAAAGATCTGTTTCAAATGTGTTTAGAATCAATTTATCAAAACAAATAACAACATTTCTAGAAGAAGCAAACTTATTAAAACCTCAAGTGTGTATTTAAAAGTGACACACATAATTCTGGTACAGAAGATGCCCCTGTGGTGACAAATGGATGACTGTTGTTTAGAAAACTGTTCCAGTTCTGTTTTATGTCTATCTCTCCTATGGAGAATATAACAACATCAGGCAAGTTGGATTTTACTCTTTTCAATGCAAGTCTGATAGCACCCACTGGAATAAGAGTTTAATGGTCCCAGAGCATTCCTGAAGCAGAAATTGATTTTAGTCTGAGAGCAGCTGAATTATCATATTCTTCTTCTACCTCTGGCGTATTAGTCCTGGTTGTCTCTTCTGCTGCATCTAGCTGTTCACTTCAAAAGGAGAGAGGCAGAGATGGAAAGTGCGCCTGGCTGTGGGATTTGACACTTGCTGGACATGTGGGAGTCTTGAACTCTCTGACGCTGAAAAGGCCAATAGATCAAATTTTCTCCACATAAGGGATGTAGACTGTGAAGTTTTAAGTGGGCAGGACCACATCCATGAGGATAACAACAATACCACATTAACTGATGCTCCAAACACATCTGTCTGTTTAGACTTCTCCATGGGGCATTCACAGGTAGTTTCTGTCCAATTTAGGGTCACAGGAGAGCTCTCTGCAGAACATAGATACCACAGCTCTTTATAAAAAGCCATGCTAGGGGATGTACAAGCCACCCAAGTAATTTGGCCCTGAAGAGCAGGCCAGAGAGATTTCTGTCCAAGTTCATCATCAAGTAGTTCAAATGACGTGGACTTTATCATGTATTTTTTACAAACGCAAGCCAAAAGTATTTGGACACCAAAAATCATTCAATATTTCTTTGTGCTAAAGAAGACATTGTTTAATGGATGTGAAAAAATAATCCTAAATCCCCTCTACTCTTTTACAGAACTACTAGTATTTATCTTGTTTTTTGAAATAGCAGGGTATTGCAAAATATATATTGAATATGTGAACAAGGGAGTGTGACACAACAAAAATAAAAACAAGAGACTTCTGAAATGTGATCATAGTGGATTTGAGAATATATGTTCTTTTCCCATTAAAGTAATTGCTATTATCAAAAAGAATATTAATATCAAACCTTCTTTTTCCCCAGTGGTTTATAAATGTTTTAATGATTACATCAAGGAGGTTTCAAATTGTCATGGTTCTTTATGCACTCAAATTCCTTACTTTGGATTCATTGAAGATTTTCTTAATTCTTGAAGAGTATCTTACAGTAATGCTTCAATCCTAACCAGCTAACCTTCTTAGCACAGCCATGACATAGATCAAACTATAGATCTTGCCATTTCACTGATTTCGAATCTTACTAAGAAACAAAACCAAAACCAAAAAACAAACCCCCAACACAAGCAACAAAAAAAATGTACCAGTACTTTAGGAGGAGGAGGAGACATTTTTTTTATCTGTGTTTGGTAAACATGAGACTATTTGACTCTTGTTCACTAAGACACTATTTTTCAAAAATACTCTAAAGGAGCCGTAAAGGAGAAATTTGGGATAATTCCTTCTTATTTGAGTGGAAGAGCTTAGGCTTTAAAAGATTAGATGGACTTAGTTGCTCTGCAACATGGATGCAGAGTGAAGAGTGGGGTAATGGCAAACAGAATATTTCACATACTGTTCTGGCTTTGGCTGAAACAGAGTTAATTTTCTTCACAGTGACTGGTATGTGTCTGTGATTTGGATACATAGAGTTGACAATACAAAGATGTTTTTGTTATTGCTGAGCGGGGCATACACAGAGCCAAGGCCTTTCCTGCTTTTGGTGCTTCCACACCTGTGTGGAAGTTGGGGGTATGTGGGAGGTTTGGAAGAGACACAGCTGAGAGAGATGACTCAAACTGACCCAAGGGATATTCCAGACCATGTGGCGTCATGGTCATTTATAAAGTCGAGTGCAGAAGGTGGAAGGAGGGTGTCTGGTGTGTTGGCATTTTTCTTCCCAAGTACTATTGATGAGGCCCTGCTCTCCTGGAGGTGTGTGAACACCTGTCTGCCCTTGGGAAGCAGTGAATCAATTCCTTGGTTTGCTGTGCTTGTGTGAGCAGCTTTTGCTTTCCCTGTTAAACTGACTTTATCTCAACCCATGAGTTCCCTTCTGATTCTCTCCCTGACTGCACTGGTGGGAGTGAGCGAGCAGCTGCATGAGGTTTGGTTGCTGGTTGGGGTTAAAACACAACACGTGTTTATTTCTTTGGCTTTGGAATTGCCAAATTAATATCAAATTTAATAAGAAATTGTTGTAAGGGAAGAAAACACACTAAATAAAGTTGGAGTAAGGAAAGAGAGAAGATCTTTGGAGAGCAAGAGAACTTCCTGTGGATTTCATGACAGAACAAAGACTTCCTCTTCTCTATGGGTAGATATTGTCTACCCTTTTCTTTATTGTATGCCAATTCGGTTTTTAGTTACACCTTTCCTTTTTATTCTTCTCTGTCATTACTTCAGCCTCATGAAATTTCACTACAGTCCACTTTAATCAGTTTGGATTGAATTGGATTTTCTATGTCGCAGTTTAGCTAGGAAGCAATTTCTAATGCCCAGCAGAGCTGCAACATATGGTTTTCATCACATGAGGTTTCATCATAGCCTCTCCTCTCAGTTCAAATCTGTTGGTAGCCCCATTAACCTTTCTGGGAATATGTGTCTAGTTTCAAGTACTCTTGATTGATAAATGGATTTATATTAAGACTTAAAAACAAGATGAAATTAAAATAAAAAGAAATAATTAAAACAATGAGCTAGTCCATATGAAGTTCAGTGTGTGGCAGCCACAGGGCTTTTCTCAGCTCTGACAATGTTTTCCTCAAATAATAACAGTACCTGTTGATGCTGCTTGTCAGCAAAACAGCCTGATAAGATGACAAATACAAAATGTACACTGTGAATTGTTATCAAATTTTCTCTTGTTTTACCAATCATTACAACTAGAATTTTTTTTATGTATAGGAAGTCCTAAAGTTCATAGAAAAAAAAAAGACCCTCAAGTCATAAATTATTTCCTTTTTAATTAGAGGACTCACTGGCAGTCAGGAACAATCTCCGACCATATAGGCCCATGGCCATTTTTAAGTCTAAAATCTATGAAGGAAATTGAAAATATGCTTGTGGAAAGCATATTCATAAAGAAGAATTTTTGTTTTGGAAAAAAAAAAATTATCTATTTCTATTTTACAATGGTACATCTATGGCAAGAGATTTCTATGTGTTGATTCTTTGCTGCTATCCCAGGGTTAGCTGGTTGTGGTGTATGGCTTGCTTGTAGAGGTATGTTGCCCAAAGAGATTGTGATGATACATGCTTAGAGATAGAGAAAAGCTCTGGCAACTGGTTCTAGGTGGCTCTGCTTGGCTGAACACTGCTGAAGTGTTGGACCAGATAATACTTTCCACCTCAACCATCTTGTTATTCTAGGAATGGCAGCCAGGACAAGGGTATGGAAACTACATTTCTGATTGTGTTCTGTTTATGTAGAGGCTGTTTGTGTTCTCACAGTCTACTAAGTGTAACATTAAACCTAGACAATGACTGTATATGTTTCAAAATTCTCATATCAATGCTTCCAAAAAAAACAATGCACAGAAAAATATTTTAGCTACTAGAAAATTATGTGTCAGGTTTAAAGTAGTAGACTAAGTTCTTATATGCTCATTAGGAAATTGATTCTGATTTTACAATGTGATAAATGGTAGTCTGTGTTTATTTAGAGGGAGGCTATTGACTAAATTTGATTGGATTCCTGTGTATTAGATGGTGAAAGTTATTGAATCTTCTCTTATCTGTGTGACAGCCTATTTCAATTAATATCTGCTTGGTAACATAATTATCTTCACCTAAAAAAATTTACACGTATAGAACCCCAATAGTTTTTTTGAGGCTTGCTTCTTTGGTAATTTCAGCACTGTGATAAAAAAGAGTATGGTTAATATGCCTCCACCATCGCTCTTAATTTTCCTTAAAGATCTCTTGTAATTCATTTTCATAAATGGTATGATGGTCATTTTAAGAAAAAAGCCTTCTTATATGCCTAACTATTTATATAAATTTAAAATATGTCTTAAATTAGAATTTTATCCTATAATGGGTTTTCAATGAATGATAAGGTGGCACTGTTTTGAGGTACAGTTAAGAGGTAGGTTTTAACAATATTTAGCTATTACAAACCTGAAGTGACAGAGATTCAGTACATGAGGCAGAGGAAGTGCCACATTGCATAACAGTAGGTAAACTGTCTTTGGGTAATTTGACAACTTTTTGATTGTAGAATATAATTCATATTTAATTAACTGCTCAATTACCAAACTGTGCATTTGAAAAAGTTGTTTCAGTTGTGTTTCTGAAAAGTAGTTTTATCCTCTTGATTAGCTGAACTGCTACCTAAACAGGGACTAGGGCCACACATATTTTTTTTTGTGAACGCTTCATCAGTCCAGTTCAATTTTGAATTGTATTGACAGAAGTACACATGACAAAGAGAATAATTACAAAACTCACACTAAAATAGGCATCCACATTCTCGCCAGTTCCTCCTCAGCTCTCATGACTATATTGTTTCCATTGGAAAGCCACTACATGGATTATAGATGACACCTAGATGAGTTTAGATGTCTTGATATTAGCTGAGGCTCTTTCTCCTTATCAAACCTGGTTTGCTTTCATGACAAAGTAACCCTCCTAGCTGATTAAGGGAAACCCATTGGTGTGATCTTTCTGGATTCCAGCAGAGCTTTTGATACTGTCTCTCACAGGATCCTTCTAGACAAAATGCCCAGCACTCAGCTGGATAAACACATTGTGTGATGGGTGGCTCATGGTTTGGGCACAAATGATGATGGTGACTTGGGTGAGATCAGATTAGTGACTTGTCACTAGTGGAGTCCTGCAGGGCTTCATCCTAGCCCAGTTCTCTCCTGCATCATCATAAATGACTTGGACACAGGACTGGAAGAGATACTGAGCAAGTTTGCACGTGACACCAGACTGGAAGGAGCTGTTGACTTGCTTGAAGACAGAGAGGCCCTGCAGAGAGATGGCAAAAAATTAAAGGATTGGACAATCACCAACCATATGAAGTTCAACAAGAGAAAGTGCTGGTTTCTGCACCTGGGAGGGGCAACCCTGGCTGTATGGACAGACTGGGAAATGAGATGCTGTAATGCAGTGCCACAGAAAGTGGTGTCCTGGTTGATGACAAGCTGACTATGAGCCAGCAGTGCCCTGGCAGCCAGGAGGGCCAACCCTGTACTGAGGGGCATCAGGGACAGCCTTGCCAGTCAGGCAAGGGAGGGCATTGTCCTGCTCTGCTCTGAGCTGGGGTGGCATCACCTCGAGTCCTGTGGGGCAGTTTTGGGTGCCACTATGTAAGAAAGATATTCAGCTATTAGAGAGAATCCAAAAGAGACCTACAATGATGGTTAAGGGCTTTGAGAGGAAGCCTTATGAGGAATGGATAAGGTAATTTGGTCTGTTCTCCCTGGAGGAGACCTCACTGCAGTTACAGCTTCCTCCAGAGGGGAAGAGGAGGGGCAGACACTGATCTCTTCCCAGTGGTGATCAGTGACAGAATCCAAGGGAGTGGCCTAAAGTTGTGCCAGGGGAGGTTTAGGTTGAGAATTAGAAAAAGTTTTTAGCGCAGAGAGTGGTTGAGCACTGGAATGGGCTCACCCAGGAAATGGTCCCAGCAGAATTCAAGCAGTGTTTTGACAGTGCTCTTGGACACATGGTGTGACTCTTGGGGATGGTGCTGTGCAGAATCAGGAGTTTCACTTGATGATCCTTGGGTCCCTTCCAGCTGCTTATTCTGTGATTCTTTATTTTATAAACCTGTAGTTCTTTCTCCAGGGGAAAAGACATAAGCTATTCCAGATCTGGAAATCTAAACTATCATGTCTAAATATGTATAGATTCGTTAAAATTTTAATTCTATTTAATCTGACTGTCACTATTGCTGAGCCTTTGCATGTAATGTTGTTTTGATAAAGTCCTCAACATTGTTACATGTATGAGAAATGCATATACACAAATGCAAACTTGTAGAAAATAGAGTAGTATAGTTCTCTAAAGATTGAGCAAAATTCTTCCATTCTGCTGTACTGCTTAGGCTTTTGTTTTTGCACTGAGATGATGTGGACAGGGCCATTCCCAGGTGAACTAATGAACATTCTGTCCCTTCTTAGGAGATTTTTTTTTTAATTTAATTGTGCACGAGGTTGGCCAACCACATTGAATTCCCCCAAGGTGTTAGAGGCTCAATCCTCAGATTTTGTGGTAGCCCTGGTGATCTTTGAGGAATGGCTAAAGGACAAGTACAAGTGAAAATATAAGGAAGAAAGTTGATGTGTCTTGAAAGGAAGCATAGCATTCCCTACATGTATACGAAAAAGCTTTTCTTTGCTCCATATATTTCCTAACAAGATGAAATACTTGGGTATCAGTCCACCACAAATGATGGAAAGATGGATGTCCTATCCTCATATGCTGTACATTGCGTCTTAATATATAAATATTTATATGTATAGTATGTGTTTATGTGGGAAAGGAACATCCCAAGTTTAATTCAATATTTTCATAAACTTTGGTTCAAATTATTTTCACTCAGGCCTTACCAAAAAAGGAAAATTTTGTTATAAAATTGCCTTAGCAATATATGCCTGCAAAACGTCCTGCTTTACCATTAGGACACAGTTAATCCCATCTGCCTCTAAGTATTGCAGTGCACCATAACTGATGCTACCCTACACAACACCATCAGTCTTCTAAAACTTTTGACTGGTTCTACTGAAAATTGACATGTAGAACTAATCTGGCTGCAGTGGAGGCTTAATTCAGTGACTTGGAAAGTGGCAAATGAGAAATTACAAAACAAAAGCAGTGTATTGCAGTATTTACTGCCTTTTAATAGTACAGAGCATTTACTCTTCTGCTCATGATTTAAATAGGTGTATCTTTGATGCACATCTATTAATCCTGAATTGTAGGGGTATTTCTATATTTTAGATATGCCCTGAGGCTTCCTTTCCCCTCCCTTTCACTGGTTCTTTTGGTCACATCCTTCAAACACCCAAAAAGGAAGCTCATGAGAACATTCCCTGGCATAAATCACAGCAGTATAAAGTGTGGGGCTATTGATTGCTTATAACTGCATCTTTTGAACATTCAGTGCCGTTGTGTTCACAACATGATGAATGCACTTGCAGATGGCTTTGTCTGTAGTGGTCATAAACTCCAGTTAATGGCTGAATTAATTTATAGTAAATGAATAATATCCTTTTGGGCCGTTCCAGGGAAGAAACAACTTGTCACATATTTTGTGTTCTGAAAACAGCAGTCATAATTCAAGTAAGTACATGTGTCAGCTTTCCAAAATGTGGAAAAGTGCTTGTATAAATAACAGAGCTCACTTTTAAAGCCATTATCTGAAGAATTTCGGGAAACAAGCTGACATCCAAATAGCCATTTAATCTTTTGAAGTGAAATATTTTTTCACATGCATGCTATTAAAAATTAAAAGGACATGGCATTCTTTTTCGTGTTAGAGGTGGATACTTTTAGAAATCTCCCTGATTTTTTTTTTTTTTTTGCATTTTTTCCTAATTCAGCAGTGGAGTTTCTTGCTTTTTGCCAAAGTAAGCAAGGAAAAATCAATCTCAGAAAAGTCTGATAGAGACTGGTGAAATCCCACATGGAGAGTTAACTGACTTGAAAATGAATGAATAATTTACTGGGATTCTAAATTTTGGGGCAAACAAAATCAGGCTTGCTCAGTTTCCCTAATGATCTTGGCATTCTTTTCCAGTCTTAATGATTCTGTGATTCTTTGGATGTTCTATCTCTCTATATCTCTTTATCCTCTTTATTCTCCCTGAACTCAAAGGGAAACACTTAATTGTGATTTTTCTGGCTTTAGTCACTAAGGTTTGTTTTTTCCTGTTACTTTACTGCTCAGTAATTATTTTTGCTGTACCTGCCCCAAATAAACAAAGAAATCCCCCTAGTGAGACTCTGATCTCACCCTCCAACAACTCTGCTGTCCAGTACAGTTTGGAATAATGCTTTATCTTCCATGAGTCTCTGCTGGCTATTTTTTCTTCATTCAGAGAAGGTTAAATGTGTCATGGTGTGGATTGGAAGGGGAAGCATGCACCACAGGGTCCTTCCCATGGCAGCATATACAGCAAGGTCTAGCAAAATGTACTTACAGATGTAATACTTGCAACTATTTTGATGGAGAGAGCAAGGGTTTAAGCACATCCATTCCACACTGACTGGTACAAGAATTCTAGAGCAAAAATGCTTCATATTTGCTTTCTTGCTGAATTTCATTATCACTAATCAGTGACTATACTGCTTTCACAACTGCCTTGTGCTCTGGTTCCCAGTATGAGAGCACTGACAACACAAATAGCTGTGGCTGCTTAAATTAGCCATATTGCAGAGCATATTATTGGCTGTTGCATCATACTGCTGCTCCTCTATTTAAATGACTGAGAGACTGGATTTTTTCCTGTCTTAAGATACTTTATAGTTATAAAAGGGGGAATATGTTAGAAGATATTTTTCCTGTCTGATTTTCATCACAGGGCTTTCAATATCCCAGTATCCCACTATTTTTTCTGGCACTGGAGCTGACACTGCATGCATTTTTACAGCATAAATCAGCTGGAATCTGTTGGTTATGCTGGCTAGCATGGTTTTTGTTTGTTTTCTTTTTATCTCTTGAAATTTCGATGTGAAATCCCAGTTTTTGAGAACAGGAAGGATTATGTTTGATAATTTGTTTTTGCCATTGACTTCATTACATATTTTAAGACATTGAAGGAAGTATGACTTCTGAAACAACTGTGTAAAGTTGAATTAATCTATGTTCAACTATAAAACATACATCAGGGTTCATTTATTATGTTCAAAGAACCTTACAGATACATAGAAATGGGCCATGTAGGAAAATTTGAGCTTAGTTGAACTAGTAATTGTGTTTAACCTCAGCCAGAGCCACACAGCTGCTTGCTCACATCTCCTCTGGGATGGGGGAGAAAATCAGAAGAGTAAAAGTGATGAAGTCGTGGGTTGAGATAAAGGCACTTTAACAGGTAAAGCAAAAGCTGTGCGTGCAAGTAGAGCAAAACAAGGGATTCATTCACTGCTTCCCACAGGTAGGCAGGTGCTCAGCTGTCTCCAGGAGAGCAGGGCTCCAGCAGAGCAGTGGTGAGTTGGTATGACAAACAGCACCTTTTCTTCTTCCCCTCAGCTTCATATGCTGAGCCTGACACCTCTGCAATATCCCCTGTGTCAGCTGGGACAGCCAGTGTCTCCTCCTGACTGTGCAGCCTCGTCCTCTTTGTTGCTGGGGTGGGGTGAGGAGCAGTAAAAGACCTTGGCTCTGTGCAAGCACTGCTCAGCAACAACGAAAACATCCCGGTATTATCAGCACTGTTTTCAGCATAAATCCACAATGCAGCCTCTGTGAAGAAAATTAATTCTCTCCCAGCCAAAACCAGCACATTACTGAATGGATTAGAGATGAAAATCTGTTCCTGTTGCACCTCTAAAAACCATTTAAACAATGACAGGCTGACTCAGCAACACTGCTATAGATTCTGAAAGGGCCGTAAAACGATTATTCAGTGGCACAGTGAAAAATATGAGATTGAAAGAGTGAAATCTGAGCAACTATTAATGAGCCCATACATTTTTAATTAATATGTCAAAATAAAAGCTTCTTATTAAAAGTGAGATGCAAGAGTTGCAAGTAACAATTAATAAACACACTCCAATCTAGTTCATGTAAATGGAGAGGTTGTGATAGTAAAGAATGCAATAAAATGTTGTGGATATTTTAATTTTGCAACACTTCATTGTCTACTGCATCTTTTAAAGGGAAAGTAGTAGCAAATCCTACTGATATATTTAAAAGAAATCATTATTTGAAGACGTTCATAGTTCTTCACTATCTTACAGTCTTGTCTAGGGAAGCTACTGGGACACACAAAGCAAGCAAATGTAAAAATCTGTGTGTGCTCAGCAATGAACGAGCACAGTTCTGTGCGTTAGATATTGGCTGTCTGGTCAACAGAATGGCACTGGGGTGTGCAGTTTTGAGTAAAGGTGTTTTCCAACTTGAAAGTACATATTTCTCAGCTAGCCAAGATTACCTTCCTATGTGTAATTCATAATGTCCTTCATGCCAACACGTTTTTATAACTGTTGCTTACTGTGGCTGCCCTGTCAGACATGACATTTTCAACAGTGTCTTCCAGTCACAGGAGATAATTGCTTTTCATGGGCATCTTGGTTGTCAATGGATTTGTATACCAGTAGCACAAACATTACTGAAATTGAAATATCAAAAACTATTACATTACCATAATAGAAATACAGAAACCAGTATCATAAGCATTAGGGAAAGGGAAATACAAGCCAGTAATATCACTTAAACAAGCCATTTGAAATCTGACTTTAGTATAACAGAGATTATTCTGACCAAAATATGAGAGACTTTTTGAAAAATTAATAATTATTCTTAATTGACTTCTTGAAATGTTTTTTGATTTCAGCTAAGAATAATTTCTATCTTGCAGCTTGGATAAAAAATTTTATGCTAAGTTGATATGATGTCTTGCTCTAATGAATCTCAGTTGAGTCAGATTTCTGTTACTTACCATGTATTTCAGGGAATACAAAAGCAATGAGAAAATTACTCCTGATAACCTTGGTTACCTTTGAAAATTTGATATTATGAGCAATTATAACGAGGTGAAAAAAGAAAAGAATGCAAATCAGGTCCTTTTTATTGTTGGCAGTGCTTTTCAGCATGAAGCCTACTTTTAGTGTTCTGTATATTTAAATGTGTATTTTACTTTATCATTATGAAGTGTGAGATTGTTTATATTTAGTTTTAAATGCCTAAAACCACTCATATTTCTGTTTGTAAACCTTTTCATTAGTGACAGCAACAACCCTCTGATTTTCAAAACGGTGAAATCTTTGATAATATTTTAGTTTGTGTTATTTTCACCATCTCACGAAGACTTGCATATTTCTGTGAATTTTACATAAGTATGTAAAAATATATATATATGCATGCATTGAAATTCAGACTACCCATACTGTACCAAAATTGGGATCTAGGTAGGCACCTCAACGTGAAAGAGAAATTCAGGATCCTGTCCTCAGACACTGCCTACTCTGGTAACACTTTTAGCTATTCAGCTCCTGCAGTTGGACTAAACATCTAAACTTGCATGTGCTCAGAAACGGGCACCACCTCCCACCTTAAGTCCAATATAGAAACTGTGTAGGAAGAGACACAGACTCCACCTAAATCTCCAATCTCTTAGGAATACTCAGACTATATTTAATACATTGATAACAGTAAGTTCAGAAAAAAAATGAAGCAGGTGTACATTCTCATTCATGCCATTTTGCAGAACTGCTTTATAATTTACAACAGATTTCTGTTTAAATACTTGTTTTACAGTAAATTCTGAGGTTTTAGGTCTCTCAGGCTGACTTAAAGCAGATCCGAGACCACAGAACAAGCACTGATCAGAAAGAAAAACAAGGTGCTGATCCACATGTTGATAAGAAAGATGTTCTTTTGTTGACATTAGTAATGAGATTTTGACTAAGGAGTGTACGAGAATTTGGGGCAGCAGACTAGCTGCCACTATCAATTTGTACTGTCCCTTCTGTAGGACTATCTCAACTATTAATCTATCACCTCTTGAATTATTGCAGTTCAAGGTGTAAAACACAAAATGAATTGCATATTTCTGTTTTTGAAAAGCTGGGTGGTAAAATCTCCAAAATCTGAGATGATTTTGGAGCTGCAAATATCTTAAGGGTGGAAGACACCCGTTACCGTTTGATCAAGTCTGTTTTCAAGTAACAGAGGATGATTCTCAGGAATTTTCTGTTTCACAAGCTGTGAGGCAGGCATAGTTCCAAAGAATGAACAAAGGCAAACAAAGACACAAAACTTGGATGGTGGGATATATTTTTGGTGAGCTGGAATTCTTTCCCTGTAACAAAGTGTTTCTGAAAAGAAAGTTATCATACAATGAGTTTCAAATTCATCACCCTGATTAAGAAGAAGCTTCTAATGAACAGAAGTGGATTTTTTTCCCCTTAATAAATCATCTAAAAATCCTAAAAAAATATTTTTAGTAATGGACAACACATATGTAATATACATGATGATTTTATTGAAGAGTTTAAGGGGCACTAACTTTAGCTATTGATGGATTCTTAATAAGTAGGAAGGATTATTGAAGTCACACAAAATTCATAAGAATTAGCCCTTTTTTGTAACAGAGTATTCTTTATATATATAGTGCTTAATATATACTCTTTATATATGATATTCTGCATGTAACATGTGTATATATTATAAAAAGGATGGATTTAAATCCATCCTTTTTACCTGAAATGTGATTGAAACATTTACAAATGCTTCGGAGTGTTTTATCTATATGCTAAGGAAGTGTTTTCATTATGTGTGTTGGCTAACACCAATTTTAAATGTGGGGAAGATGTTCTTTCATGTGACTTTTGGAAGGAACTGCGTGCACCACACAAGTGTTGGAACAAAATACAGTAAGGGAACAATATTGGTTGGGGCTACTTTGCAGCACAGTTTTGAGACTTCAGTACTCTCCTGTTAGCGCTGCATGTAGATAATCAGATCTCGAGACATCTCCTTTCTTTGCTTTAAATTGTGAAAAAAATTCTTGGTGACATTAGAAGTTTAAGTGGGAAAACTTCACTGTCATATGCTTTGTGGTTTTTTTTTTAAATCTTTTTAATAATTCTAATCCCTGATGTATAAGCATATGCAAAACACTTTCTAAATTGAATAGGAGGAGTCTAGGATACCTAAAATGTTCCCAGTTATCTAAGCATTTGGGAGTGTTTAGTCATATTTTATGTATTTTTATAGAAAGGCAGAGGGAAAAAACCCATGCTTTAACATCTTTCTAAAATTATCATCTGTATAAGCAAAATATTTCATAATTACTTTATAGTCTACAAAATTCATCTATAGTATCTACATGTCAGATTTTCAGAACATACTCCTCATCTCTGCAAATTAAAGGGCTGAGAATATGGACACTTAGAGTCTGATTTAGTTAAAATTATCCCCTGCAGCAGAGGGTGGGTATGAGTTCTTCACAGCTGAGAATGATTTTCATAATTGTGCAACACTCAGCAGCTGCAAAATCCCTGAGGATGCATGTTGCTGCTCTCCCAGAGCAGCCTGCTTTTGCCCTGCCTGGCAGAAGCAGTGTGACCCCTCATCTCTCTTACACCCATCCTGGTGTGGCTTTCTGGAGGTGCCCGGTTTCCTCGAGTCATCAGAGGAAATTTATAGATGCTACAAGAAAACGCAGGAGAATTTTTTCCCTACTGATTGACAGATCCATTTAGAACGACTCAATGAACCTTTAAATAATGTATATTCTCTATCTGCTTCTGCATTGGTGGAGATAATTTTCTGACACATTGCCATCTAGTGGCATTTCTCTCACGGAGCCTATTACAGGATGCTAAATCCTTACTTCAGGCTGCCTGATCTTTCCTCCAGTGGCCAATAGTGACATGTGATAGATATATTTGAAAAAAAAAAAAAAAAAAAAAAAAAAAAAGAGAGAGAACATAGAGTCATATTTTTAATTTTAGCAGAAAAAATATTAAAATTATGAAAGCAGTTACCTGCCTTCGAGCTGGCTTTATTTCTAAGTAAAATATTATTCAGGTCTTCAATTAATTATTAAGGAGAAATTTAAAAGCACTAAATCTAGAACCTGTATTCATATAAAACTGCACATCTGTTTTTCTGAGAAGAGCCTGAAGATAGGAACTTTTAAATAGATCTGGCATATTACTCTGATCCCTTGGAGTTGTGTTACTTGCTAGTGGGCAAATTTTAAAATATCAACTTTTTGGTCCTGATGATTCACAGATATGTTTTAAACATGACTACATAATTGGTTACTGTTATTTCAAAGAGAATGATCATTTTTCCAGGAGTTTTGACTCATTTACTCCAACTAATTTAAAATTACATGAACTGAAAATACAATTGTTAATCACAGAAAAGAAATTTCACTCATTTTAACAAAAACAACTAGTTCTGATGAATGTTAATATCCAAGTGATAAAGCTATTTCATCAGAAATTAATTTAAATATAATTAAAAACAACAGAATCTCTGCACACGTTTTGTCTTGTGCAGATTTTTGCTCATTTTATCTACTCAAGTGCACATATCCCCCTAAGCTCATGCAGATATATATATATATACATTATTTATGTTCCTATGCACTGTGGAAATGCCTGTGGAATATTCAATGTAGTAATTAGGATACTAACAATTGCCCATTCAAATTTAATTTTTTTAGATAATTAAATGATTTATTCCCTTTCCTACAGTAATTCTATCTGTGACAGCCTTTGCAAAGGCATTCAAGAATCAATGCCAGAAAAGCTTGAACTGATTAAAAAGAAAAAGAAAAAGAAAAAATTTGATTCTAAATGTTGAGTAATATATGGCTTGCTCAGATATATAAATTTAGTTTTTAAATGTGTTGAAAAATGTGGTAGCTGGAGTATCCCTACTATACTTTCAATTTATAAAAATGATTAATAGTAGAGGTAACACACAAATATTGATATACAGTTGGTAACCCATTGTTTGATGATTGTGAACTCTTTCTAGGCATTTCTATCTAGACTTTAAAACTATAATATTTGAAAATACAATGATGTATTATGAATTTCTGAAATGAATAGCATTTCAAAGATTCATAGCTGCTAGCACAGTTACATATTTGTCTTACAGTCAGTTTTTAAGGACTTAAGCCCTATTTCAAACCTGTGTATGTCTTTATTAACCACTGGGTATCTCATCATGAGGTTGGCCTTAACTCATGTCAGGGTAGCAAGAAAGTAAATAGCACACTTTCTTTGACATGGATTGGGATGATGACATTATTTGGGAGTAGCAAAGTCAAATATGAACAGCAGAACTCACCCAATCCTGTCCCCAAGAGAGTTAACATGCTATAATACTGGTTTTTCATCTACATGGCATCAAACAGCTGCATAGATTTCAGCAGAAATATGGATTTTGTCCATTTTTAATACAATGATATATGGATGGAGAGATGTATTTAGCTAGTTATAGATTAGCTATTAATAATTTGAATAGGGGGGCTGTGTGTGGGAAGTGGTATAGGCATGAATAAGGCGTGGTTAACACATTTTTCAACTTTTTAATACTTGAATGTATTTTAATAATGTATTGATGCAGGAATTCTAGGCAGCTTAACGCAAAATTAAATTATCACTCATAATTCAAGGACACAGCAACAGGGGTGTAAATGACATGACAATCTTCGATACTTAAAAGGATTCAAATACTTATACTGTCACCAAAACACCTTAATATTATTTAGACAACATGCTGACTTGAGTACCTTGAAGCTTCTTATTAATATTTATACAAATCAATCAATAATGCCTATCATTCACTGCTCATTTTGGTAAGGAAAATGTCAGGGTGTTAATATGAAGTGACATAGCCTTGAGTGGTGCTGAGGGAATTATATACTCTTTGTAAATACAGTTTTATTCAGATGAAACCGAGGAAGGTGAAAAATGGCTTGAGAAAAGATATGTGTCTAATACAGAAAGAACAAGAAATAGTCTTCAGACTCATGACAGGTATAATAGGTAACGGGCTATGTGAGTGGGAATAAAGAAAAAAGGAGCAGCAGGAATGTAGGAGATTCAAGATAAAGAGGAAAAAATCTAGTTTCAATTATATGGTACTTAAGAATGCACATTTGGGGTGTAATTCAGCGCAAGTCAAGGAGTAACAGTGGCACACAGCAATTGGGTTAATTTGGAAGGATTTATTGCCAAAAGTATGAGGGAAAGGCACAAAGTATAAGATAAAAACTTTTCCTTATGTAGAATTGGAAGGAAATTATTTCTGAACTTCTGAATAAACTTCTGTTAATGCCTTCTGAAACCAGCCTTCATCTGGATTTCAAGTTCAAGATAATGCAGGAAAGAAGGTAACCATGTACCCTAGAATCACAGAATGTGCTGAGATGGAAGGGATCCATGAGGATCATGAATTTCAGGTCCTGGCCCTGCATAGGACACCCCAAGAGTCCCACCATGTGCCAGAGAGTGTTCAAATCCTTCTTGAGCTCTGTCAGGCTTGGTATTGTGTCCACTGCCCTGGGGAGCCTGTTCCAGTTCCCAACCCCTGTCCAGATGAAAAATCTTTTCCTGATATCCAACCTAAATCCCCCTGACTCCTCTCCATGCCATTTCCTTGAGTCCCTCACTGGTCATGAGAGTGAAGAGGTCGGTACCTGCACCTCCACTTCTCCTCATGGGGATGTTGAAGACCCCAATGAGGTCTCACACTCAGTATGATTTAAATGTGCCATGGAATGTGTGGAATTTGCATTAGTTGGAAAAGGTTAAAATCCCCTCTAAAGTGTGGTTTAACCTGTTTGGTGTTCATCTTGATAACCTGAAAGTAAGAACTATTTTGACTGTTTGTGTCGCCATATGATTTTACATTTTCCATGGTGTAGCTACTATGTAAATTGTTTCTGAAAACCTGGCATATGTTTTGGGTAATAGGAAAGAGTTGGACAGCTGAAAAGTGAAATTGAAGAGGAAATGATACCCTGTAGTCATAATAATGCTTTGGATTGGTATTTGGCAAGAGAGGAGTCTTAGAGCTTTATAGCTTCTGGTGTTCTGGTGTTGGCTGAAAACAATGATTTGCAAGGTGGCATTTTGAGCACAGGACAAGTGATGGTGTGTGTGGGTGTTCTCAGATTGCCTTCTTAACCTGCAGATTATTCAAGTCAGCATGTACTGACTGAGCATGCCCTTTCTTTCCAAGACTAATTTTTTATTTGTTTCTCCAGTCCAGTCTATTTGGACAATATTTTAATGAATCTTTTGCAAGAACCCCGATACAATCTTTTATATAATAGTTTGAAAACAGCATTCTCAAATCTTTGAAATCCAGTGAGATGTGGAGCATCTAAAACTTTTACATTCAGTCCCAGGAATGAAGGAACAGCTCTTTAACTGCTGCTATGATCTTCTATAGCTATTGAGTGCTTACAGAAATGTTTCAAGCGACCATAACAAAAATATTTCTTTTTTATCCCCAAATTCCAAAATTAATCTTAAGATTTTGAGACTTTTCTGAAAGAGTTGTTGATTGTGCTCACATGAAAGATGAATACTGCCATTAACTTGTATTCCTGGAAACTTTGCTTCATTTATCACTATTCTATAGCTAACTTGTTAACATTGTGCTCCGAGATACCTTATTTCTTCACTTAATATTGTTATTCTGGCATGATTTTTTTTCAGATAGTGTGGGGGAGGGTGTTGTGTAATGTTCCAAAGGTACATAAATGACCTCAGTTCTACAAAACCCTTCTCTCTGGATCAAAACAAGTTATGCTGACCCTTGTATCAATTTGTGAGTGAGTACAGGACACAGGAAAAGAAGAAAGTCATTGATCTGATGTCAGGCACTGCGCACAACCTCTGTCAGAGCATGAAGGTATATGTGTGTAGTGATAAAACATTCATATCTTCATATATCAAAAGAAAAATACTAACAACTGCCCCGAACACAAACATTTCTAACTAATCAATGTAAAGAACAATCCAAATCACTTGAAAAAATATTGAGTGTAAAAAATCAAAAACAAATGGTCCAACATAAGCCTTCAGCTTATAGATCTTTTTGAACAGCAAGAAATGAGGAAGATAAAAGCTGAGATAAGAACTAATACTAAAATTGAAGAAGAGGAATATATATATTCCCATTAAAACAAATTGTTCTTGACATATAATCTCACTTTACGCAATACGGAGATTTCATTTTCTTCTTAAATATACTTCAACAACCCCCTCCCCTCACCCCCCCGGTCAGAATCTGAGAAGCCCACTGAAAATATTCAGAGGGACAGACACAAGTCACAAGAGCAGATTTGGTGAGAAAAGGGGTCCCTCTCCAGGCTGCAGTTTGTTAGTGCCCTTGTGCTGTTGACACAAGGTTACTGTAGTTCCCTCTTTGGATGCTGCTCAGATCCTCCAGCACTCAAAGCGAGGTTTGCATCCAAAGAACTGAGCTTCTATTCACGTATCTGGAAGAGCAGTATTGTTATTTTGCTCCCTTCGTGGTTTTTCCTGTGCCAAGCCGGCAGAAAGCTACAGAACTGAATCAGAATTGCATTTGGCTTCCTCGGTAATCGCGACAGAGTGGGCCCTGTCCCTGAGGTTGCACTTGAAGTATTGCTTGTTTGTGTTCATGAAAAGGAGTGGAGAAAGATAGTCATCCCTAGAAGAGAAAGTGCATTGTATTCCCTACAAGCTTCAGCCATTGGGAAGTCATTTTAAATTATCTGCAATTTCTGTATACTGTTTTCAAAGATGCTTACACAATTTTTAGACAAAGACTTGGAAACGTTTGAATTACTGTACATTTCTCTGAACTAAATAGATAAAGCATATAAAAATAGTTAATGTGTAGCAGATGTAGCACTGCATGTAAGCAGTGTTCTTATAAATAGTTATATAAGATTATAGCTGAAAAAAAAATGCCTGCATATGAAGTTATGTTAAAATCTGGGAAAAACCTGACGATTTTAAATAAATTTATGTCGCAGGGTTCTTTCTGGTTGTAAATTTGTTGTAAGTTTATGGAGGATGATCTTATATAATGTTTCCCAGAATTTTCTAAGGTTTTGATAATCTTTCTGAGACCGATTTACTGTGTAATTCTTCACCAGGGGAAAATATTGACTTTTTTTTTCTGTATTTTGCAACTATTTGAAAAGAAAGGTGAAGGAAATCTTCCACAAGTAAGCTTCTGAAGTGTAATGGTAAAAGACCTTTGGAAAGGTCTTTTCTTTTTCCCTTCTGCTGAAGAAATGCAGCAAACTATTGTCTGCCATTTTGACATACTACCTGCTTTTAATTTTCTAACACATAATATTATTTCATAAAGGTTCAAGGCAGCCACTCACAAGGTGGCACAGGGAAATAGCTCAATAGTGGCCAGTAGCCTTCCCTAACTTAATTTAGGTTAGTGAATGAAAAATATTGCACGCAGATGAAACATTAAGTTAAATTGTTCAGAGCTAGGATTTTATTGCTTGCTCTAAATTTGGTGAAACTTTCACCTAAAAGTGGTGAGCTTCACACAAGTAACCACTAACTCCCTTTTTTCTCAGGTTGCTCTTCAAATAATCTAACTCAGACAACAAAGAATTTAAGACCACGAAGTCTAATATAGTCATAATGAGCTCATGAAAAGGAATTATTTTCATCCTAAAGTAGATATCTCACATAGGCAAGATTGATCTCTATAAGGATCTATTTCATTAAAGAGACATTAGATTTGAAGTTTTAACTTACATCAAACTAACCCTATTTCCAAATGACCAAATGTTTCTTTACTATGGAAATTCCACTGGTAGGAAAGCTATGTTTGGTTTTTGTTTCATTATCTCTTAACCAGGTGTTTCTAATAAAATTGTTGCAATCCTCTCTGCTTTTGTCACTAGTGTTTGTGTTTTGGGGACATCATAGCAGCTTCTGCCTTACTGCACCAGAGGGCCCTAGGGAAGGTGACAGGTGCTACTGAGCTATAAAATTGGTGGTAGATCTTGTCCCGGGACAAAAATCTCAATCAGAGGACAAAGCACAGTATGAGTGCAATGCAGAATGAAGGAATTAAGATGTGTAATGGATAAGAAACAATTTCATTCTCTGGAAAAACTGTATTTCTGTCAGAAGTTTGCATATGACCTGTCAAACCTAATTTATGATGGCAACTGATTTTACAGGACTATGAAATCTTTTTCAGTAGTCCAAAGGCTTCTTTAGATAATTGTGCATATTTGATTCGTTAGCAGGAGATATTTTCAATTTTTTTTTCTTATTCAGCTTTATATTGAGAAAGTGAAAGCCTGTTACCTGTAAAAAAAGGATGTTATGCGTGAGTTAGGGAGGTAAAATATAATGCTTCCCTTGATTTGAGATTTTATTTGCATTACACATTTGAGATTGATTTAATGGCAAGAAGATGCAAATTTATATATAATTTTAATAAAATCTTAGTACAGTGTGTCACCTATATGATCTGCAAAGGCCCTAATTTTGCAAAGGCAAAATCTTGTGCCACAGTTAGAGGATTTCAGCTTCAGAGTTCTTTAAAAAAAACTGTAAAAATTGACAAAACTATTCAAAAACAGTTTTATTGTACGCAGCAAAGTCACAGTATCAAACTTCATTTTTTTAGGCAGGAAAGATGGAGTAGTGAATGTTCCTAGCAGTTTGAGGACCATTCTTTATATTTATAAATAAATTCAGTCACAAATTTCTGGTTTTACTCAAAAACATCTAGTTGTAGGATAACTATTGCAGGTAGAGAAGGAATTGTTCATTGCTGAGATTTTGTTGACCTCTTAAAAAAATACTTACTAAACCAATATTTTTTAAAGTGAGACTTTTCCATTGTAAAAGCCATCTTTACTCTTCTTAATATTTATGCAAATTCAATTAAACCTATTCTTTAGCGTAGTACCTGCTGCTTAGTCCAGGGCCAGTTCAGGCTTATAGGCTTGCCACTCCACAGATCTTCTCCAGAACCCTCTTCTTTTAAGGGCAATGGCCTGACATTTGCCATACATGACTATTCAGCTATTTCATTCTTAAATCTTATAGAACTCAAGGGGTAACCATTAAATCCTGGGTATAGCATTTAATCCTGCTGATGTTCTGCTGCTAATTTTGTCAGCTTGTTCTGTAATCTCTTCTACAGTCACTTTAGTTTTAGATGGATTCTCTGATGAATCCCTGTGCAAAAAATGTTATTGAGGGGAGAATCTCCACATTTTTTTTCAAAGCGAATGTTGATGCCAAGAAGTCATTTAGCTCCTGTGCAATTGCACGTCCTTTCTAAGTGTTCCTCTTATACCCTGCTCATTAAGAGGACCTGCAGGCTCTCTGCTAGGCTTTCTGATCTTGATTTGTTTGAAAAAAAAGACTTATTATTACCTCTTATTACCTCTGAGACTTATTATTGCCTCTGAAACTCTTTTACTAGCTTTTTCTGAAACTTTTTTTTCAGTCTGCCTTATCTGCCAGAGTTATTTTCTTCATTTAAACTCGGTTTCATCTTTTTTGAAATGCGTTCCTGTATCTAATAGCCTTCTTTACCCTGCTAGTTAGCTGTGCTTTTCAGTCCTTTTGTGCCTTTTCAGTCTGTTCTAAAGAGATGGTGTGCATTTGCGCTATGTTTCCAATGCAGTTTCTTTATGAAGAGTCCACGCTGTCAGGAAAGATTTAATTCTCCAAGTGGCCACTTTTTTGATGAGCTTTTTCTTTTCTGAGCATTGAGTTAAATACAACCCTGGAATTCCTAGACTTGTTCTGCATTAATACAGTGTCTAAGTACATTAAGTATTTTCCCTAATATATTTTACCATTAGTACATACTAAATACATTCATATACATTCATATAGCATGTTAGCTAAGCAATGTATTCAAACTCAGAGACACAGAACTATAGAATGGTTTGGATTGAAGAGATCCTTAATTATCATCAATTTCTAAGCCCTCTGGCCATGGGCAGTGAAAACATCTACTACACGAGATTGCTCAAAACCCCATCCAGTCTGGCCTTGGACACTTAGAGGAATGGGGCATCCACAGCTTAATTTTCAAGAACTTTCTGTCTGGCATTCCTTCCTTTCAGCATACCAACTGCACTTCACAACTCGGTGTCATCAGCTTGCTGAGGATGCAATCTCAATCTCAATCTTACTGTCCATGTCACTGAAAAAAATGTTCAACAACTCCAGTCCCAGTACTGACCCCTGTGGAACACCACTCATTACTGCTTTCCACTTGGGCATTGGATCACAGCTCTTTGAGTGCAACCATCCAGCCAGTTCCTTATCTACCCAGCTGTCTGTCCATGAAATCCTTGTCTCTCCACTTCAGAGACCAAGGTGTTGAGTGGTACAATGTCAAAGGCTTTGCCCAAGTCCAGGTAGATGACTTCAGCTGATCTTCCCTGATACACTAACACTGTAAAACCATCACAGAAGGCCACCAATCTTTTTCAGGCACAATCTGCCCTTACTGAAGCCATGCTGGCTCTCACCAATCACCTTCTGCACAAACTCCTTTGAGAAATAGCAATATAGTTAATTACGCAGCTTTGGCATGTTTGTATCATCTGGCACAGAGGATTCCATAACTGCAGCCTTTCTTTCATGTGTCAGGTAGAATAACATACTGTTGTGTCTCTTTTTGTTTAATTTTTTTCACATTATAACCTTCTGTCACAGATGATTACTGCCTGATTGATTGATGGATTGATTAATGGTCAATTTCAGATTTTTCCAGCAGACCAGAGGAAATGAAGAAACAGACTTGACACAGTGACTGTTATCCTCCTGTCTTTTTCTCTCTGAGATTGATTACATCTCTACTGCAAAAATCACGGTTTCTAAGTCCTCTGATCCCCCTCTCCCACTTCTGATTATAGTTTTCAATTTAGTTTTAGCTTAACAGCCTGTCAGCCAAATTCACTGGCATGTTCTTGAAGCTTAAAGCTTTTTCAGCTTTTGGCTCAGGTTATCTACTGAAATGGTCAGCAAACAACTGAACTGCAAATGCATGAACTAAAAGATATGTGATTGAAAAACTTGAGCACCCTTTCAGTCACCTGAATACCGGTGTTCATGAATATTATAACAAATTACACCACAGTGGTAAAAAAGCAGCCAGCAAATTGCCTTGAAAAAAGTAGTGTTTCCGATAATCTGTTTTTCATAGCATTTTAGAAAATGAGGAGTAAAGGTCTCTTGTATATTAACTATAGCACCATGTGACTGGTATTCTTTATCAGTTGCTGAGCAACGGTCATACTCTGAATTTTTAAACTCATTAGCAAGCTGAACAGGCTGGCATTTGGCAGATGTTATTTGATTTTGTTTGGAGGCAAGTCAATGGGGAAGACAGAAGAGACACTGAGCTCATTGTGTTATCTTGCTTCTCTTATTAAATTCTCAAGATATTTTAAACACATCTAAGGAGACTGAGAGAAATGTCTTAATTTTCAGATTATTCACAGAAATTTTATGTGATTTATGTAGTAATATAAATGAAACACATGAGCCTAAATTTTAAGCTTCAAACACTTTTTAATCTGTACCTAACATTTTCCTGAAGTGTTTCAGTCATTAGTAATGGCTGAAGTACCTTTATTTAAATCCTCCAATCATGCAAGAATTTCTTAAACAGTTTTGCCAGCATACCTCGTCCTTGACCAGGAATATTTTATTTTATGTTCCAATTGAAGCCTTTTTTAATAGAAAAACTGTCAATTGTTATAAATCGTTTGGTGCTGTGTGACAGTGAAGGGATGTGACCGTGCATCCACAAAGAACTCACTCTGCTTGGATTTTAAAATAGTGATGGCCCAAGCTTACAAGTCTTGGCAATATGCCTAAGTAAGCTTAAACCACTAAAACTTTGAACTAATGAGTTCTATACCAGCAGGGGACCTCTACAGAGTAAGTATAAGAGAAGTCAGATACTGTCAGATTTGTAACATTAATTCAGGAGCATAGATCTCCCACTCAAATACCAGATGTCAGTATGTTGTTTTGTTGACTCATTAATGGCAGTTTTAGCATGGCTGTTTTTTCTGACTGAAGCTGATTAATGAACTAGTGAAAAGAGAGTAATACTATTCCTTTGTTCCTAAGGGCTGTCTTGAGTATCTTCTTTGTCTAAGGAATCTTTACCCAAACCACTTACTTCCATGTGATTCAAAGGATCATTATGAATTACTGAATTGTTGGTTTTCACCTCAGTAGCAGACATGGGGCCCAACTCAGGTTTTTCACATATAGCATTACAGATATATGAATGTTAGGAAATTACTCATACTGGAATATAGAGTATGTGTTTTTTAAGTCCTCCAAAATTATTTAAATTAAAAATTTCTGATAGTCTTGCAAGTACCTGCTGAGCTATTCTGGAAAGTGATTTTGCCTGACTTCTGGATATTTTGGACTTTTTTCAACCTTATTTGCCTGGTCACAGATAGAGTCTACATATTTATCTCAACAACAGGTACTAATAATACTGTAGAGAATAAGTCTATCAAATCTACAGGGGTTGCTTCTAAGACCCAAATATCTGGGTATATTAGCATGCTTTGGTCAGTAACATAAGTCAACAAAAATGGGAATGTCAGAATAATGACCATAAATTGCAACTAGCAAGAAAAAGGAAAAGAGGTATATAGAGGGACTTGGATTAAGTGAAATCACCTGTTTTGTTAGAAATACTTAGGGAACATAGACCAGACTCACAAGTGAAATTACAGTTTGTAATACTCAGAAATACTGTTTTGCAACATGTGGTTGCTAAACTGACTTCTTGCTGAAGGATATTATGGATGGCAAAAATTTACATAAGCTCAGAGGAAGACTGAGTTAATGGAAGAGATATCCATCAAGGTCTTTGGTTGACTGAGCTTCTCAAGTACAAGTTTTTGGGGTTAAGAAAGAGTTATATACTGAGCAAGTGTTACTGACTGCGTTCTCTGGTTTTGTACCTTTCCTAGGTACCTGGTATTGGTCACACATCCTTTTAGTCTTGGAGTTTACAATCATCTCTTATGAAGCTATTTATCATTATTTTTACACAAATAAATCTAATAACACGACAGAGTTATTTGGGTTACTTTTTGTCGGTTGGTTGCTTGGTTGCTTGGTTGGTTGGTTGGTTGGTTGGTTGGTTGGTTGGTTGGAGTGGGGGTTTGTGTTTGATTTTGGAGTTTTTTGATATTTTGATGGGGGAGGTTGTTTAGTTGGGGTTTTTTTTGTTGTTGTTGTTCTCCTTTGCTTTTCTTTTGTTTTCTTTTTAAATCCATGTCTCTCTTCTGTAAATTCTTTCTGCTTTGAGCCAGATTAGAGAGCAAAAACATCAAATGCTGCATGGTGCATCATGTAGGAGGTGTGTCTACACAAGTATTCTTCCCACTGCCTCCTTCCTGCCCTGTGGAGTCACTGGTAATAATCTATTACTGTTGTACTGAAACATTTTTTTTTAGTGCAGAGTGGCTTATAGTTGACGAGGAAGGAATTCTAAAATCTTCCTGCTTGGTGAAATTTTGGAGCCTACTTATGCATTTTCAAAGGTTAGATATCAAAAAGTTTTGTGTTC
Source organism: Ammospiza caudacuta (assembly GCF_027887145.1). Lineage (NCBI taxonomy): Eukaryota > Metazoa > Chordata > Aves > Passeriformes > Passerellidae > Ammospiza > Ammospiza caudacuta. Next base: position 89,822,054 of record NC_080595.1, on the reverse strand, counting down.
CAGGTAAAATCAGCACAATTTTTACCAAGACTTTTAAGGGTCTCTCTAACACAAAGAGGGTCTTTGTCTCTCGAAGATGCAGCTCTGTAAGGTACGGTAGATACTGCCAAGTAATTCTAAAGCTTGGAATCTACTTCTAGCAAAAACACATTATAAATTCACCTCATGAATAGAACTGGAATTGTTGCTGTGTGTTTGAAAGCAAGAAAAATAGTAAAGACTGTCTGCCTACTTTTCTTTTCTTTGCTGTTATCACTCACATATTACCAAAAACTGGTTTTTGGTACAGTGTAACTTTATTAAACATCAGTTCACAGTGTGGCTGAGGTTAAAAGGGACCTCTGTAGGTCATCCAGTCCAACCCTTCACTATAGTAAAATGTGATTCCTGATGTTCAGGATGTTCAGATGGCAACTCTTGTGCTTCAGTTTTTCCCCATTACATTTTATCTCATTACTGGGAACCCCTGAATAGAGCCTGTCTCTGACCTCTTTGCACACTCAATTCAGATATTTATATACTGATAACATCCCCCTGAGCTTTCTTTTCTACAGAGTGAACAGTCACAGCATTCTTGAAATTTTCTAATAATGAGATGCTCCAGTCTTCTAATCATCTTAGTGGCTTTCTCCATTGTGTCCATGTCTCTCTTGTAGGGGACATGATAGAGTTGCGCCCAGGACTCCAGGTGTGGTCTTCCCACTGCTGAATAAAGGGGAAGAATAGGTGAGGCTGGAAGGCACCTTGGAGGTCATCTACCTTCCTGCTCAGTTAGGGACCCCTAGAGCATGTTACTCGGGAATGTGTCTAGATGGCTTTTGAATATCTCCAGTGAAGGAGATTCCACAACCTCTCTGGTCAATCTGTTCCAGTGTGGGATCACCCACACAGTGAATAACTTTTACATGTTTCAGTGGAACTTTCTGTGCATCAGTTTGTGCTTGTTGACCATTGCCCCTTGTCCTATTGGCTGGCACCACCAAGATGAGCCTGGCTTCATCCTCTTGGCACCCTCCCTTCAGATACTGATGGATGTTGATGAGTTCCCCTCTCAGATGACTCTTCTCAGGCTGACAGGCCTACCTCCATCAGTCTTTCCTCGCGCTCCAGTCACTCAATCATATTTGTAATCCTCCACTGGACCAACTCCAGGACCTTCATATCTCTCTTGTACTGTGGAGCCCAGAATTGGACACAGTGCTCCAGAGGTGGCCTCACCAGGACGTACTAGAGGGGCAGGATCAGCTCCCTTGACCTACTGGCAATGCTCTTCTGAATGCACCCCATGACACCACTGGCCTTGATCACAAGGGTTCACTGTGGGTTCATGGGTAGCATCTTGTCCATCAGGACTCCTTACCAGCCAGTACTGGTGCATGTGGTTATTCTTCAACAGGCCTTTACACTTCTTCCTGTTGAGCTTCATGAGTCAGTTAAGATTTCTTTGGATGGAAGTGTTGACCCTCTGTCAAATCAGCCCCTTGTCCAAGATTGCAGATTTGTTTGGAGTAGTCTCTGCCTGATTATCCATGCAGGTCCATGCAGATGTTAAATGGGACTGGACCCAGTATTGACCCCACGGGTACACTATGGCTTCCAACTAAAGTTTATGTGGCATACCATCACATCCTGAGCCTGGAGATCATGGCAACTTCCACTCCACCTCACTGTCTGTTTATTCAGGTTGTACTTCATAGTTATGATTAAGTGTGCACAAGAAAGAATTTCCTGAATGGTGTTGGTTTGGAGACATTGGTTCCTAGGACAGCATTAGATAGAATTTTTTTGAGCTAACATGACAAGCAGTATCCCAATAAATTAATTGTCTTATTTGTTTTCATTCTTGTCAACTGAATTCTGAAATCTAATGCTGGCTGAATATTCTTGGGAGCACTACAAGTTACCTGTCTTCAAAAAATGAATTGTGACTGCAAGTGTGCATTGGTGGTTATGATCCTGATATGAGCGGGAGACCCTACTTGGTTCATCAAGTAACAACAGAGGCAGCAAACCTTTCTTGTGCCTTAGGGATCAGACTTTCTTGGTTGGGTTGTGGAAAAGAAGAGGTGTGCATACTTTCCTGAGTCTGGCTTGGTGGGTGGGAAAATAAGCCTTGTGCTCTTGGCTAAGTCATGCAACGCATTGCTAGCACTACCCAGATTATGAGAGATGAAAATTTAGGCTTCAGGGCTAGAACCCTCTCACTCAGTACTTAGCTGGATGGGCAGACTAAGATGGATAGCAGATTTTGATTTCTATTTTATGGCATCTGCCCTATCTTAGGTAAATCCCTTCCTGTTCATACATGTTTAAAAAAGGAACATTTTGGGCTTTGTGCGTAATATTAAAGTATGCACAAGCATGCTATCAGCATGCTACTGAGTGAAAGTTTAGATAATTAAACATAGCTGTTGTAATTGCTATTGAACAATTTAGGTGTCTAGAAAGCCCTAGGGCAAAAGAAAATAAAAAGAAGTATCATAAAAAATCTGCATTTCCTTTGAATGATGCTTTTATAAATGGATGGGGTTTTTGCAGGAAAAAAGTCTATAAAGAATAAGTCTACAGTTTGAATGAAAAATTCACGGGAACTTTTTGTCACTTCCACAGTTTGTGGAGCCATTAAAAAAAAATAATTTTTTTCACAGGAGACCAAACAGCAAAAATTAGTTGGGTAGTCTCACCTTGTCTTGATTTTTTTTTTCACTGCAAATGTGATATGATTGGCAGTCTCTGCACAAGAGAGGCCAAGGAATAGAATGACAAGATGGTTTGCAGGTCAAGAGAAAAGGGTGAATTAGTAGAGTTGGAGTAAGAAACTTGCACAGCCTGGATCCACTGTTTAACTCAGTCAGTGCTGTTAGTCTTATACTTTGATGAACTCTAAATTCACTGAGGAAAGGCAGAAAAGAAGTAATAGTAGGGCTGAATGAATCCAGGAGTGGAAATGTGTTAAAGAACTTTTCACCTCCACTGTTATTTCACAATGAAGCAGAATAAAGCCAACTCTTTCAAAAGAAGTTAAAGGGACTTTCTGAAATGAATTTAGCTGGGGTCAGGAATTCTTATAATTCTTATAATCTTTTCAGTGATATCTGAAGAATATACTCCTGATCCCACTTTATGATGACAGGTGCAAAATTACAAGCCTCTAACCTTTCCAGTAAACTTAGGGAAGAGCATAAAAAATAAATGCAAATAGATAATAGAATATATCAAATAATGAGTCCCAGTCTCTTGGCTGAATTTAGTTCAATATGCCATTGTCACTTTGATACTAAGGCAATTTAATGTAAAGTTTGATACTTTCCAGTGCGTTCCATCCAATCTTTCTTTAAAATATTATTCCTATATTAACCATATTTACTTCCCAGAGAAGTCCAAATGACTACACAATTCAGATCACAATCTCTGTTTATTTTCTCAGGGTAGCTTTATTAAGCAGCAGAAGAAGAGATGTTCAAAATAATTCTAAACAGTAATTTTTTTTTGTGATGGAAGGAGAAAGAAATACCATTTACTTCTTCCTGTGTTCTGAGCCCGTTTTTCTCACTCACTGCTACTTTTCAGTATCAACTGTTTACTTTCTTTTGTGGCATCTTTGGCTCAAAACACCTATAGTCCATTTTTGAGACAGTCCTCATAAAATTTGTCTTCTTCTGTGTGGGTTTTCTGTGTTAGCAGTGTGGTGGATAGTAAAGACATAAATTAAGACAGAGTGCTAATTTAGAGCATTAGGAAATTCTTGCTTTCCAAATAATGTCCCTAAGTGTTTCAATATATGTTGAGTAACAACATAAATAGGGATTATATTGCATTAAGTTAATGAAAGGATGTTTCCACTGGGTCTGTTTTGCAAGAAGCTAATACTGGAGTATCTTAAGGTTATTTCTAATACTTGACAATTTTAATGATTATTTTATTTGAAGTTAGAGCTACATTGTCAGTGAAATAGTTATTCTGCTTGACCTTACATAGCTTTAAATCTTGGAGGTTTTTTCCATCAATTAATCTACATTAGTGAGCTTCAAGATTTCAAAAAATATATGGTCCTAATGCAATGTAAATGAAACAAAAATGAGCTAGAGAAATAGCAACCAAACTAGCCACAAAAAACTCCAAAAAGCCTAGAATGCTAGTGATCTTCAAAAATAAGCCTGTACAATAATAAGACCAATTGGAAGGTCTTTATAATATGTAACAGGTAGGTAATACAGAAGAGAACTAGCATACTTTAAAAGTAATTAATTTCTGTCATAATTTCATAATATAAGCAGTTGTATTTGGAAAGCATTGAAGTAATTTTTATTACATGTTTTTTGTTGAGAAAATAGATTTTTGGTGGTACTGTAGCTCACCTTTTCTGTCTCTCTGCAAAATAAATGTGTATCTTTTGAATACATAAGTCACTAAATTGAAATTTAAAACATCAGATGCAGAACATTATAATCTACCATGGGGGATATTTCCTTAAGTTCATATGGATGTAGTTCTTTAAAGGACTTATTGTAATTAGATTCAATAAAAATTTGTAGTTCTGGTAATTGAACTAAGAAAAAATAATATAATGAACAATGGCAAAGTTTGGTAAAAAATTCTAAACATGAGTCACTTTAAGAATTTCAGTGAATACTAAGATGTCTGAGATAGCCAAACATCATTCAAATAATCTTAGCAATAAACTTTACTTTTCCCTATTTTGAGTGGGTATAAAAATGTCTCTTATTGAGTTAATTCCTGCAGATAGAGAGATCACACATGGTGGAATGAGGAAGCTGAAACTCATGGTCATTGGGAAGGAAGTCCATGGTTTATTAAACAGGTAAATGCTGTTCACGTGACTGACCAGCAGCACATGGACAACAGACTGATTTCCACCTTCCTGTTCTACGTGCTGGAGCGATCTGAGAGCTACTTACTGCAAGGTTCCCTGGGTACCGTGGGCTTCCCTCACCTCAATGCTCAAACTGATTAATATTTCTTTATTTACATTTCGATTAACTTTAATCAGCAAGCAGTAACTAGGGTGCTTGTTTGATCACTTGATTATATCCTACTATGTTTTTATGCTGAATTTTGAATTTTGTACCAATTTTCCCAATAGTTTATTACCTGACTCTCCTTTTAGTGTGAGGACTGAAGCAGTTATGACTGAACCAAAGAAAGGAAGAATAATTTCTGCTAGCTTTGGAATTTCCTAGAGTTTTTTTCTAGTTCTTAGGAAGTATGCCATCTGCTATAAATACTTCAAATAAATTGTAACAATGTTAGATTCTGTTAATATGAAATATTTAAGTCACCTTGATGGTGCTTTTCTTCTGAGTTGTCATAGACTGATACATACTGAAAAGCTTACAGTACCTTATATTCATATTTATTTCTGTGCCCTTTTTAATATCTAAAGCTTCTTCTGTTCTTAGAAGAGGACTTATACTCTGGAGGTTAATTTAGCATAATTTAAGTACTAGAATAACAGAGACTATTAAGGTCCTTTGGATTTCACTGTAATTTTTCACTTCATAGTGACATAGCTTGATTCTTATGGCCTTCACAATGATGTAAATCAAGATAACCCTATCAAGAGGCTTTGACTTGGTAACTTTTTTCATAGTTTTTGTGACACATATATGACTACTGTAGGACAGGACTTTTACTTAAACAATACGTTTTCTGTGAGTTCCTTAGCTAGATACTGACAGAGGGTTAGAATTTTATCTCCAAAATTGTGTATCTGTATCTGAATTGAGCACCTGTACTAAACTGCTGCTTTGTTTTTGTTGTTGTTTTTTTTTTCTATCAAATTCCCTCAAGCAATTTCTTTAACAAGCTAGGTACAAACCTGTATGAACAAAAACAGAGTTGAGAGCAAGATCTGACCTAATTTGAAATAAAATGCACTTGAGAGCTCTTAAAACCTGATCAGTTGTTTATTTTCAGTTCTAAAAATAACAACTATGTAAAAACCTCTTGATAAATGCAACAATTACTTTACAAAGTATATGGATAATTCTTCAAAAGTAACATAATTACAGCTCCCAAAGAAGTTTCAAAAAAACTTCAGAGTAGTAAAAGTAGTGATTATTCAGTCAGAGTAAACTAAGGATATGACAGTGCAGTGGCAGTAGCAAGATGTTTTTGCAACACTCAGACAGAGCAGTCTTCATCCTGTGACTCTTCTTGCTCATTCCAGTTTAAATCTTTTCATCTTCAGCACAGACAGACTGTGTTCTGCTGAGACTGTGGTCTATTGCTCACTCACAAAGGTCATATGGCACTTAGGTCCTTGGCATACACCATATCTGTATGACATTTGGATAAATACTTTTGTCCAAGGATTTACGTCAAGATAAAGAATGAGTATGTCCAATTCATCCAGGTGTGTCGCTGCAGGCCCCCAGCCAGGTAATAATTAGCATTGACTCTGTGATTCTCAGAAGGCTGATAAGCCACCTTATTCTACTAAACTTATTAAGAAACCCATTGCCCTTACAGACAGCCACAATACAGGGGACCCAACTGGTCCTTTAAACTAAACACCATCACTATTGGTGTTTAAGAATTAAGAAACCACCCTTTGGTAAACAAATCTCCCTAACACAATCCACATATTCACAGCAACAGGTGCAGCAAGTGAAAATAAGAATTGTTTATCATTCTTTTCTCTGATCTTCTCACAGTCTTCCCTGGGACAACATCTGGGAAAGTTTTGTGTTGCTCTCTGTGGCCAGAGAGCTGCTACCACACAGATGCAGTAATTTGACCTTAAGACTGCATGTCCTGATTTTATCCAGGACAGAGTTAATTTTTGCAGTAGCAATGAGGAGGCAGAGCCTGGAGCCATGTGGGCATGGGTAGGTCATTATTCTCTACCACCTCACATCAGTTGCTAGGAGTGGGGATAAGGGACTCTGCCTTCTGAGAAGGAAAGCATGGTTTTCTAGTGGAGGAAAGAGTGATACTGTGGGAAACGTGGCCACCATTGTTCATTGTTGTCTGGGGTCCATGGTGAGCGCTTCTGAATGTGAATCACCTTCTATTTGTATACTTTTATCACAGTATTATTGCTGTTACTGTTTGTTTTCTTATTATTGCCATTTCCAGTAAATGGCTCTTATTTCAAACAATGGTCTTTGTCTTCTGTGCCTCCCACTCAGGGAGAGGGGAGCGCTTCGTGGTTTTTTTTAGTGGGAGAATTGAGGATTACCATTCCTAAACATGACCTGCAGATGACTCCTCAGATCAGGACAGCTTGAGTGTGTTGTGCATCTCTAGGAACTAGGGATGGTGTGTATGTATCCTTGCAAGGGGCCCCCAGCCAGGTAATATGTTACGCAGACCCCATGATTCACAGAAGGCTGATCAATACAACTTTATTAAGAAACCCATTCCTCTTTTATATCCTAGTTTTCTACACATAGACATCATTGGTCTTCTACTTAAAACACCATCACACACTGGCTAATTAAGAAACCACCCTTTGGTAAACAAATCTCCCTAACACATTCCACATGTTCACAACAACAGGTACAGCAAGTTAAGAATTGTTTCTCATTCTTTTCAATGATCTTCTCACAGACTTTTCTCAGAACAATGCCTGGGAAAGTTCTGTTTCTCTCTTTGGCCCAGAGAGCTGATGCCACATGTATGTTTTCTGTCTTCGCTTCTAAGGACACCCCTCTAGATAGCAGAGCACTGGGAAATTTGGACCACTTTACTAGGAACAGGCAGGGCAGATCTAACTGGAAAAAACACTACTGGGGACCCAGCCTGCAATCTGTGGAGGAGAATTATACAGGAGTTAGTAGTTTATCTGGCCAGCTTGGGAGCAATAAAGGATTTTCTAGTCCCTTTCATTCAAGAAACCTAGGAATATATGTCTACGGAAAGAAAGCAGGAGTAATTACTTTCCAGTATGACAGTCAAGTGTGATGTACAGAAAACCTATAGGATGATTTTATAGAGGCTTGTGGGGGTGTTTTTTGAGATGTTTAGCAGCATGGGATAGCTGTTATTCTGTGGAGCATTCAAGCTGAAGTGCTACACAGACATGACTTGTCTACCCAAAAATCTAAAGGCTACCTGTCTACATTCCCGACCATAACATTTACCAGTGGCAATTGAGGTAGTCCAAGTTGTAGGAGTGCTCTCTAGTAAGGCTGCAAGAGAGAGTGTGGAAACATCTAGTTGTTTTGGTTTTAAGCAGCCAAATTGCAGACTTCACCCACTCTTTGAAGGAGATGAAAGTAATTTCTGTGAAAGAATCAGCACATGGCCTCTATGGCCTGTATACCATATGGGTCCCACTTAGCATCTCTGTGTCCAAGTAGTTCACTGTGTCACAGTATATATCACTTGATGGAATCAGTATGACATCTCATTCCCAAACATTTCCTAGTGTAGAAAAGCTACTACACGAAACATTAATGGGCATATCTTGCCCTTTATGTGGTAACTTTTAAATACAAAATGATCACGTATCTTTTCAAAGGTGAATAATGAGGAATAACAGTCTTTTGAGTTCTTTGTGAAGATTTTTTTTGCCTACTAATTAGTAATGCTGTTTCTAGCCAGCCATATAAAGGGCAAGTGTTTCAAAAATGATAGCATATGGATGAAGAACAGACAATATTCTACTCAAAAATTTGCAATTCTTGCAATAAGGTTGCCGTTCTTTTTATATCTTGCAGAATGTGAAAACACATAGGAGTTTCTCAAAAATAGTATTATTAGTATTAGGAAAATTTTCTGAATCAGTCAGATGTTACCAGTGGGCAATAATGCTTCCATAATTTGAGTGTAAAAGATCTGAAATAAATTTAAAAAAATTAAAAAAAAGAAAAAAATGGAAAAAAATAAAAAGATAAGTGGATGACATTTGGGTATTCTTCTAGTTACTGAAGAATCCAAAACATATTTTAAGGATGCTTGTATACTTTAAAAATATTGTAGACTTACAAAAATAATTTCACAGTATATCTAACGGCAGTTGATGAAAAAGGACATAATTTCAAGAGGCCTTGTGAATAGTTCTGTAGAATGCAGGCTTTAGAAAGACCTCTGTTAACCCCTGTTAAATGATCTGTAAAAGTAAGAATATCAAGCTTAAATGTATTGAAAATCTCAATTTTTTCAATGTGTTCAATTTTAGTTTGGATCAGGAGTGCTCTTCTGAGGTGATTCTTCCTATTGTCCACAAGTTCAGAGCTTTCCTTTGCTTTTTGAAGTAGTCATAAACCATGAAAATTATTTTCAGATGGTAACCAGATGCTGTTCAGCTGTTCCTAAGTATTTCTTCCACCAAACTAGTATAGGCTTAGTCTTGAGTAAATCTCTGCAAAAGCTTATAGTGGTAATGAAATGATTTTCTCAGGTCTGTAAAGAATCCTCTTTCCAGGACACCAGAAGGAGTGTGCCACATCATCATTCTCCTCTCCTTGCTCCCTCGTTGCATATACAGACATTCCATATGCAAGGAATGACTTACCTGATATAATGTAGTTATAAAATTATTCTTGTAGCTTTCTGCTTTTTTTCTTTCATAAGCTTGTCCTATTTACAATGTCTTTTTATAAGGAATGCGAATAAACCAACACATTGACGCTGACATCATGCTTAAACTGATGAATCTGTTGATAAATCAATTTTAAGGCAACTTATTTAATTAGTTCTGAAACTTTATTAAACACACATTTCTAGAGGGTCTCCCTTTAAATCTCTGTTGGCTTGCTTTTAAAACATCATATTCTATTTAAATAATTACTGGATTAAAGTGTGATATTTAAACTGTAATTTAATTGCAACAAGAGCATGAAGAGGCAAATCTAGGGTGTGCTTATTGTCTTCCATTCAAACCAGATTTTATTCCAATTTCTGTGAAGCTACAGTCTTTTAAATACAAACAGAATTAATCCTTTAGTTAAAAATTAGTTTCATCACTACATTTTTAAAAAATCTGATCTTAAATAAGTTAATTTAAATTTTTCTCAATTTTTCTTTAGTAAACTCTTCACTGTGCATGGTATCTTTCTTCTGTTTTTGATGAGATTGATGAAGTGACTGCATTCCCTTTGTGATCATAGAATGAAATTTAACTTCTAAGTAAAAGCTAAAAAAATCTAAATAACATCATATTTGGAATTTAATATCCTTCTATTTGCCATTGACTGTAAGTGTTCATGCAGTAGACATTTATGTATTTGTATGAATACCTACAAGCATGTATTATGTATAGACAAACTCAAAATAAGATGATGAGGAAGTAGTACTAGAAGTGTGTGAGTTGTGTAATAGGGACAGGTTATCATCTTACCTCCTCAAGGATTGTGCTTCAAATGATGGTGCCTTTAGAATGAACTTGAGAAGTGATGTGCATTTTTGCCTTCACAAAGAAATGGCAAACCAAACACATGATGAAGCTACTGGAGCCATGTGATGTGGTTCGCAGCTAGAATCATAAGCTGCCTTTAAAGATTGGTGGCATTCATCCTTTCCCAAGTGCATTGCAGAATGACCTGTTTTGAGCAGAGACTTGTTAACTGGTGGTGGTTATGTATATTAGATTAAAGAAATCGAAGGAAAGTAAAAGGTATAACTCTTGTTCTGCCTTCTTCATTGCCATTGCAACTCCATCTGCTAAACACCACCTGACCTCTATTTTGTTACCACTATGTAATTCAACAGGCATATCTTCCTTTCTTTTTGTTAGAATTGTATGTGATTCTTTCAAAACATTTTTTCAAAATGATTAAGACTGTTTTTGATTAACTGATTTTTATTAAAAGTATGAATAATACTTCATGCAGAATCTGAGCTGTGATACAAGCGAGTGAACATACAGTGTGTGATAGAAGCCAAACTAGAAAGGAAAATGAGATGCTGAAAAAGAATCTGGTTACTCAATCTCTCAGAGATTCAGATTTGTAACATATAAGGCAGATAAACATTTCTATATATACTTATGTTTAGATTCTGGATCCTCATGGGATACCTAAGAGTAGGAAAACCAAAGTTCATACTTCTTGATGCCCTTAAGGTTTCTTTTTCTGCCTGAAAAATGAATTGCTTATTGCTTTATTAATTGTGCTAAACATGATTCTTAAATGGATTTTGTCTTTTCTTAGTCATCAGTTTAGTAAGTAGATTGGACATACTTTCTTTTGGAAATCAAGTTCAGAGACATTCTCCCAGTTTGTGTCATGACAGTACATATTTCATGACCTTCCAAATTTCATACTGAGATAAAAGTATTACTGACTTCTTTTTTTTTGCTTTTATGGCCATTTACAATAAGGCATCTCCTTGAGAAATTCCAAAGGCCCTATGGGATGCTTAATAGTCTGTGGCACATATCATGAAGTACAAATGACTGCATATATCAAGGCATAGCAACTAGTGCTTATTTTAATGTGAAATCTATATGAAACTGAGCCAAGTATGCTGTATGATATAATTGGCTCAGTACAACCTATTCTTGTAAAAGCAGTCTTTCTATAATTAAAGTAAGAGCTGAGTCTCACTGGGTGATTATTTCCTCTGTGATTAGAATATATTTTGACTCCTATTATAGATACAGTCCTGCAGATCCTTTGACTGGGTTTTGAGTTGAATGATACCCAGCATTTTCCTTAAAACCTTCACTTTATGAATCAAATATGTAGGGTAGGGTCTTACTAGTCCTTTTTTAAAGCAAAAAAATGTTGTTCCTCATATATGCTAGGAAAAAAAAAAAGCTTAATTGTGAAAATAATGTTTAAAAAACCCGATTAGTAAAATAAATCACAATTTTCATCTCGTTCTCTCATTTTGGAGGTATTTTTACAGTTTGAACATTGAACATTAAAAATTATTTGTGACACTGAGCCCCATATTTGACTAGTAAGCTGTAAATCTCCAGCAAGCTTAAACAGTAGATGAAATCTCAGGTATCTTCAGAAAACAAAACTCACTGCGAAGTATATTGATGTTCAGGTGACTCTATAATCCATTGATCTGTCTTCATATGTAAACAGAATATATCTTGAAATTAATTTGTAAAGTATATGTTTTTTATGACACTGTAAAACCAATAGGTTTTAACCTAGATTTGAATTTTACTCATCCTCCTTTGAAAGTATAAAAATTATGTCAAGTAGTGTTAAGTGAAACAGTATAGAACTGAGAAGGTAAATCTGCAGTATTTCTCAATTCTACTCTTAAATAAATAAAGTGTTTAACAAATTATGTAAGATATAGCACTAGACTGTTCTTCCATCAGGAATCTGACAAGTCGCTTAAGTGACACCACATTTGATCATCAATGTTCTACTTTTAATTAAACTGAAACTACATGAAAATTATTTTCATAAAAAAGATACTTCATCTCAAATTCCTTTTCTCACAACAGCTATTTTATGAGCAGATTGAGCCACAGATTTTAAATGTGATTTTCTGTCAGAAATATTGAAATATTCATTAGAATATTTATCATTGTCTAAAATGCCATCTAGCAATTGTTACAGATCTCCATAAATGAAGTAGATTCCCATAGCTCAGAAAAGCTCATCTAATTTTGCTTTTTAGTACCTATTTGGGCATACTATATTAAACAATGTATTTAGTAGTTATTATGTATATTATCCAGTATCTACAACAGGTACTTTCCTGACAGGTACACCTTTTTTATAAATAAACATTATTTTTTGGGAAAAGTTTAAACAGGTTCTATCAATTCATTTAATTGTCATTCTAGTTTTAAAATATGCAATAGTTACCATATTGACGATAGCAGACACACACATTGTTTCCTAGTTACAATTTTCTCTTTAATAATTTAATGCATTTTTATGTAGACAAATATAAGACAGAGTGAAAGAAATTTCCAAGAAGATGCTTACTTTTGTTTATCTGGTCTTTGGGAAACTGTAGGTCCTTGTGGACCAGGGGGTGGATGGAACTGCAGGTTGAAGCAGAATTTGCATAAGCAAAGGTCATAAGGTACCCCTCCCAACTTGTCATCAACAACCTGCACCTGGATGGAGATGTACAGATAAAACTGCTCCCCTTGGCTTGCCCACTTGCCTCTGCCTTTTTTACAGTCAAGCATATACACTCAGATCCTCCTTTATGCTGGCAGAAAGAGTAATACCCAACCTTCAACGTGAAACCACTTTTGTGTTGCACATATTGACAGAGTTGCAGTGTTAGTGTTGCAAGGAAAAGGGGAGGGGGAGAATAGTGTCACAGTACAGTAGTTCTTATTGCTAGGGACATGTAAAAAGGATGTCAAGTACTCTATGTATTGTTTATTCCATAAATACCATAATTATTTTATCCTTGCATGGTGACATCATTTTCAATACTGTAACAGAGAACACTATGCACAGTTGAACAGCTGCTGAATCACTGTGACATGTAAGTCTGTGTTTATGCTTTGCCTGCTTCACTGGGATAATGTAAAGCTTTATTTAAACTTAAACAGAAGTAGTACATGTATTAGAATCCATAGCTCACAAAACTTCTGCATCCTTCTTACCTTTTTTTAGACCACTGGGACTTCAATAAAAATAAGCAACATGGCTTCTCTGGCAATTAATTGTCAATTAATAATTTTGGTTACTAATATTTATATGTAACTTAAAAACATAAATTGATAGCTCTGCAATAGTTTGAATTAAAAAAGAATAGTATTTGAAAAACTAAAACTTTCCATTATCAAACATTTTTCAAAAATGGAATTCTAATGATAGTAGTAATGTGTTAAAATATTATATGAAATTGGTATTGTTTATAAAGGTTTTTAGTATTTGTATTTCCTATTCATCCAAAGAAGTAGATTGTCTAGATGTGACCAGCAGTCACAGGTAAAGCACTTCAAAAATTTCATAAGAGGGTGTAGAAGGCTAGTCCATATGTCATTAATATTGTGTTTAGTGTCTCTGCTAACAGACTGTTAGTAGATTGCTGGGCAAGCACCAAACAGATTTGGTAAGTTTTGTAGTTCCAAGATGACAGAATGCATATTTAATGCATGAATAAAATTTCCAATTACCTTCTAAATCTTGTCTTCCTGTTCCTATAATATAAATCATTAGTAACTTGAACTCCTTTCAGTGGGACTTATTTGCATGACTAGAATGTGTTCATGTGGATTGTGTCTGCAGAAGGGGCTTCTTCATATGCTGTGTATACAAGTAAACTATTACTCATTAGTAAAATACGTAGTACCTTGTTGCTTAAATCCTTATCTACTAGTTTAGTCAGAAAAAAATAGGCAAATATGTTTGCTGTCACTTTTGTATACTTGGTATATTAATACAACTTATATACTGAATTCACAAAATATGGGGAATAGCTTTTGAAAAAGTGTAGCAAATAGACTTTTTGAATGGTACAGAGTGTAAAATTGTGGATGACTAAAAAAGTAGTTAGCAATTCACACAAATACACATATTAATAAAGGCTTTGTAAATTCAAATTAATAAATGCTTTGTAAATGCTTCATGTAAATTCATTCATATGTAATGAAGCTAAATGAAAATGTGAAAGTTTGTCCTTCACAAGAATCAATAATGACATAAGCAGCAATGCAGAAAGCATGATGCTGTCCTTATTTGGGTCTTGGCTTCTGGTACTTAAACTTTGTCATACTATTGGGATGATATCCAGATATTAATCTTCTGGACAGTGGTATTAAAAATTTCTTAGTATTGAATTGAGCTAATCTTACTTTATTGATCGTGATTATCTGTCTTTCTTGAGATTCAACAGAATGCAAGGGAAACATATGTCTCATTTAAAATACTTGCATAAAATATCTCATGTATTGAGATACACTCCATACATTTAAATATTGTATTCATTGGATTCAACTGCGCTGAATGTGTATGAATAAGATTACATTTATTGATTTATGGTGAATATCAACTAGACCCAAGCAGTACTATATCATATTATTTTAATGGTTCATGTAGACTCATTTATCTTTTTCACAAACATAGCATAAGTATTCTGGTTTTGACTGAGAGTTTCATTTAGATAGTTAGCATTTTGTGTGAGTGGCACTGCATTTTTCTGTGAAACAAACAATTTTCTTGAATTGCTAGACAACTTTGGCCTTGTCATGAATCCTTTTTCTGTACCATGCAGGATGCTGTATATAGTAGTTTATAGTTCTTTGGAAAAGTGAATGTCAATGAAAATTCACTTTCGTAAATACTGTAGCAAATGAGAGCATAAAATGTCTATCTATGATGAATTAAGAAGTAGAGGAAATACTTTAATGTTTGGATTTTCTGCCACGTGCTCTTTTGCCAAGTAACACTTCATTACCATGCTAAATTGTATGGTAAATTAGCATGCAAGGAGAATAGTGCTGTATATTATAATTCTAAAACAGGCTACAACAAAATCTTGTTAGAGAAGGTAAGCTAAAGAGAGAGTAGATTGTAAGCAAGTTTTGGGTGTAGGTTGGCAGTTTGTTGTGAAGGCTGTGCTGGCTGTCCTTGTCCAGGGGTTCAGAGAGCAGCAGGGTTACCTGTCTGTCTCATTGCTTTGCAGTTGTCTGATGGATCTGCTCACTCCACCAGAAGTACTGAGGCGTCTCAAGTCATAAAAGGCACAGCCATTGCCTGTCAAAGGGACCCTGTGTTTGTTGCTGTCATTTCCCATTTTGTTGACAGATCAGATCTCACACTGAAAGCTCCCACTGAGTAGTGTCCGGGTCCTGTCCTCATGAACATATGGGGAACAATAGACACCAAAGAGGAACAAATCAGGATCTGTGCAAAATCTACTTGCAGCTAAAAAATCACATCCCCTTTTCTCAAGCCTTGCAAGCTGTGTTTAGCAAATTTTCATCTACTGAGAATGCTGGACTTGAGAAAAAAAGTGAAGTGCTGAAAACCATTGTGGATTTGTTAATTAAGTAGAAGTTTTACAGAAATCACATTATTACTCCTCTCAGTGCTCTGGCTGATTTTCAAGTGAAGCTTAAGACTATTGTTTTGAATGTAAAAATCCAGGGTGGAGTTGCTCTTGATTACAAGAGATCCATCTCTTTTGCATGATTTCATGACAGATTCTTTCATGCATTTTGCTTTGAAAGTTAAGGAAGCTGGCCAGTCAACTTTTTAGAATGTGAAGTACTAATAACAATGTTAAATGCTGTGTTAAAGAGTGACAGTGTGGACCATCAAAGCTTTCTTTAATTTAGTGGTGTTTTTTTGTTTAAGTAAGAATGGCTTTCAAAGAGGAAACAATGGATCCCAGAACTTCTCTATCTCATAATTCCTCAGAGTTCTTATTACCTCTGAATGCCACTATATTATAATATTAATATTAATATTAACCCACCATGGTGGAGGAGGAGTAGGAACCACATGGTCTTTTGAGGTCCCTTCCAACCCAAACCATTCTAGGATTGTAGGATTCTAGGATTGAAGACAATTTCTGAAGCTTTTGTCTTGTTTTGAGACCAGATGGTACATGTGGCTTCTTCCATAAAATTAATCCATCTCAAAAGCAGGGTGACAACATTGAAATTTCCTTCTGTGAACTTGCTTGTGTTAATGTAATTCCTTGTCTTGTATAAGTCTTGACCTTCGGGATGTGGTTTGGAGACAGTTGTTTGGCTTTTGTCAAAACCATCCTGGGACTGTGTTAACAAGACTCATCAAATGCTGGTATTTAGGCATATTAGGTTAAATTTAATAATAGTGCTTTAATCTTTTATTCTTTCAGGGTCACTTCTGGTTTAGCTTGTCTGGGTTTTTCACTAGAAATTCTGATGTAGTATAAGAAATTCTGTAACTGTTCCTTTGATCTACGCTTGTCTTGAGTGATTTCTGGCATCTGAGTATAGCTGGTAGGTGTGTCCGGATGGGAGTATGCTCAGAATATATTTGTGAAACTGGATCCTTGTGATTGGTGTATGCTGCAACTTGTGTTACAGAAACTGCTCCAGAATTCTTTGTGTTAAATATCTTCAATATTTTCTGCTTGTCAAGTTTGTCAATCACAATATAAGGTGTCTAATGAGTTTTCATAGTAAGAAATGAAACTTTTAAATACAAATACATCCTGGATGCTACGAAGCTGATAAAATATTATATATGACACTCAAAAATTGTGAATTGAGATGGATTTAGAGAGACATTTTAAATTTCCACTTGTTAATTTGGAAGCTCAACTACTAGTTTTCCTTTTAGGGTAAGAATAGTAATAATTCTGTGCTTTCAGGTATTTGTTTTAGGTAAATTCTAGGAATACAAATTCTCAGATGAATCAAAAAAGACTTCATTTCGCTCAAAGTAACCATTCTTCTTTACTGCGGAACAATAAATATGACAAAAGCAAACTACTGGCACAAATACTGGAAATAAAAGGGGTTTAAATTTTTACATCAGTTTCAAGATGAAATGTGCTATGTCTTGCCTACATACGCATATAAGCAAAATCCTGCATGCTCGGAAAGCCAGGTTACCATATGCTAATTTAGTCTTTTTTGCCTTCCCTCCCAAGATTGCTTTTTCTAGGAGTAGTAGTTGCCAAAGGGCAATAAATATCATTACTATATTACAACCTCATCTTATAATTTAAAAATAATTAAAATTTATTTCAGTAAAAAATTAAACTACTTCTTTCTTTCGAAGATATTCACTTGACATTGCCTGGATTTTGAAATAAAGACACTAGATATCTCCGCAAGTTTTAAAATATAGACCTATTAATTTATATAATGCATGGAGCCTCAAAAAATCCAGGTAATTTTACCTGCAAACTACTTGTGTCCCAGATAAATTCCATCTTTGTTGCGGAGATTACAGATTAAAGCAAATAGCTTTGATGAGAAATGGAGTCTAATTCAAAACATCCAGTCAAACATTACCTACATCAATAGTATGCAGGAAAGTCTCCCAGTAAAGCTGAAGTTACCTTGAAATAGTTTTTCTCTGGTATCTATTGAAATTTTCTCTGAATTTGACTTATGACAAAAGTTCTTTTCAGAGAATATTTGCCTTCTCAGTAATTTTATTTAATTTTCATTAATCTTTCATTTTAGGCAGTTTCATGAAAATAAATTCTTCTCCACTTGTGCAATGAGCTGTTGCTTCATGGATCTGGAGACTCTTTGCCTCTGTTTCCATAATCAGAGTTCTTACATGACAAGCTAAAGGACTATGGAGCATTTTTGCATCTTTATTCTAGAAGTGTTCTCTTCAATATTTTCTTTGACAAATCTGAACACTATAAAGAAGACAATTTTCTTGTCTTTCCCTGTTATATCTCTAGGAACCTGTGATGTAGAGATATTTCCAATGCCTCACCATCATTCTGTTTCTGTTTTATCATCTATTTCTCATTTCAAGGATTTTCTAAAGTATTGTGAGAGAAGCAAATTATTAGTAAATTCAATTTGCAGACAACAATTTTTGAAAAAGCAACCTAAGGGCATCCTGTATGAAATTACACTTTCAGTAGTTCGGAAACTGTGAAGTGTAGAATTTCAATAGAGTACATCTCATTTGTTTCTTGTGGTAGAGGCAGACAAGCCTGAATCATTGGTCACAAGAAGGTCAAAGAAACAACATTCATTACCTGGAGAAGTGATGCGGGGCCATCTGTCAACTTCAACTTTTAATAAAATTTGCCAAAAGGAGAGACACTGGAGAAAAAAATAAAAGCAAATATAAGTAGCTTGTTTGACAGTTAGCGTGACCCTCACAGTAACTTTGCCTTCATCTTCACTGGCATGGCAGTCACAAGTTTGCTGTGAGGCTGTTTGCAGGCATTGTACAAAAGCTTGTGGTTTAATGTTTATTGAAAATGGCTTCACTTGAGTTTAACCAGATCCCAAAATGACAAACAACATTCCAAAAAAAAAGTCTGCAGTGCAGGAGCAAGCCTTTTTTTCTGGGAAAACTAATATATTTGAGATATGTGAAATTCTGGTCTGTCTTCTGTGGGACCTGACCTTCAAGAAAACTGTTTATGAAGGGAAAATAATTAATTATCTAATGATTTGGAAGTTATTAATCACCAAGCTATAGGATACTGTATGCAAAAGTACTTCTCCATATACCTTGTTGATACTCTTTATTTATGCATTGAAGAATATAAACTTAATCTGTTCAGAAGACATGATTGAATGAGTGCAGTCTTAAATTTGAAACTTTCTTGGCTAAAGCTTTCATGTATGACTCTGCTTTTGTATGTGGGTTTGATGTAGAGAAACTACTTTTTATTTGCTTAGATGTATCCCTGTAGATTTCAATTTTGCTGCTTCATTGGCATATAATGATACCAATGGCAATAACTATTCAGTCAAGGCTGTTTTACTGTTCTGTGAGGAAAGAAGCATGGAAAGATATTGTCAGAATCAAATCTAGTATATCAGCAGTATTTTTTCATTGTTTTGTTTGATATTGTGATGGTTTTACTGGCAGTATAATACATTCAGTTTAGACTGTAAATAAGAAAGAGTAATATATATTTCTTAGTTTATTATCTGTTATTGATTAACTATAAAATCATGAACAAATTATTTTTTGTCTGCCTCAGTTCTATGCAACAAGGACAAATGGTCTTTAATTGACTACAGATATGTTCTATAAGAACTGAAGAATTTGCAAATGTAAGATGTTGCTTCAGAGATAAATTGGTTGCAGCAGAAGCATTCCCATTTTTGTAAAGTATGAAAGCTGTATTCAGCAAGAAAATGAGTCATGTTTAAAAAACACTGTTTCTCACATTCTCACTTGTTAAAGATACGTCTGTCCCACTCAGTGCATGACAAATCTGAAACTGATATACAGTCTTGTTAACATAATCTTCATATTTACTCATATAAATATTATAAGAAATATGAAATATCTCATCTGGTTGAATTCTGAAATGTTTTCTAAATTTTTGAAAAAAGAATTTAAAAGGCATCTGAAGACAATCATTATTCTTACACAAACTTTTAAATCTGGCTTTCATCCTTTTATAAAGGATATCAATAATCTCAGTTATCTCATAAAATATCCCTATACAAGTAGGCAGCATTTCTTGTACCTTTGCAGGGGCAGTGTTAGATATGCTAAAGTAATTAGGATGTGAGTGCCAACTTCTAGTATTTTTTATGCTGCTGAACTTCCCTCAAAATCACTCCTGGCAAATTTGAAAACCATTATTTTTTCTCTCTACAACCCTTCTATTATTTTCAGAGAGAAAAACTAACCAGTCTCCTTAGAACATTGTGTTGCAATTGAAGGAAAATCACGCTTACAGACATTTTTTTCCTTCATTGTGAACTAGCAAAAACTCATTTATCCATATTCCACCTCCAAAATTTTTTCAAGTGTAACCCTTCCTTGGCTTCATACCATATTCTAGGGAAATCCATGGAACAAAAATGTGACACCATAGTTTTTTCCCTAAGTTTGTCATCAGCTTTCTGAGAGCCTCAACTTAGTACTTCTGCACAAACTACAATAAATTAGAGCATATGTAATTTTAAAGCTCAAAACAAAAGATTGACTAATTCAGTATACTGACCTTAAAGATTATAAAATACTTACTTCCAATTTGTATTTGAGATTATTTGAAATATTGCTTTATTGATTGTGTGAATGCATCTTTTCCATACTTGAATGAGTCTCTGCATAGACTGTCAGACCAGTATTTTTTTCACATATCTTACGTCAGTGCTGAAAAATAGAAAATACTGTGTGTGCTACAGTTGTTTAAAGATGTTTGACAAAGCTGAAGGAAAGGAGAGGGCACTGTGGTGGTGTTTGAGGGCCCCCAGGACGAGGGAAGAGATGAGAATCTTGACTCCACGTTTCAGAAGACTGATTTATTATTTTATGATATTATATCATATTAAAAGAAAATTATATACTAAAACTTTACTAAAGAAAGGGAAAGGAGACATCAGAAGGCTAGAAAAGAATGAATAATAAAATCTTGTGACTGACCAGAGAATCTGACACAACTGGACTGTGATTGGTCATCAAGTAAAAACAATCACATGGAACCAAACAAAGATGCACCTGTTGGTAAGCAACCTCCAACCCAAATTCCAAGCAATCAGATTGTTTACATCTCATTTCTGAGGCCTCTCAGCTTCTCAGCAGAAAAATCCTGGCAAAGGTGTTTTTCAGAAAATATGTCAGTGACAGGGCACAGCAAAAAATAGGGACAGAATTACCTTTCATTACTTTTTTTTCTTGCCAGTTACATTACTTTCCAAACTATTACACCAAAGCTCTTTAAGCCTGCTTGTCAGGGGCAGATATGCTGAAGGAGACTTTCTTCTGACCACTGAAAGACAGACAGTCATCAGAGGAAGGGATTACTGTAACTTTTTAGAATCAATATCCTTTAAGAACAGCACAGGGAGCAGGTGGTAGACTGGAGCCAATGAGTAGCTTGGATATGAGATCTAGGGAGTTAGTTGTATTGAGAAACATCTTCCATTTATGTCTCTTCATATCATCATTAAAAGAAATAAGGAAATTATCTCAGTAGTTCTGTTAAGAACACACAGTCTCGGCATTGTACACAAACCTTCCCAGCCAGCGGTATTTGCCTTAGTTATATCAGTAGGAGAAAATGTGACTCCAGGGGTTTTTGTCTACATTTCTCTTGTGTTTGTTGCATGGCATTTATAATATCAGTTTCTCTGAAGTCTTTCTGTTAACTGAGCAAATTTTTTTCAACCAAAAAAAAACCCAAAGCAAAGAAAAAAAAAAAATTTACTAAAGAAAGCAAGTGAATAAAACACCAATCCAAAGCAAGTGAAACTCTATACCAAGCAACCCACGAAAATATCCCCAACAGCTGAACCTCACTCTTGCAGGAATTTGTACAGTATCTAAAAGAGTGATCATCAGAATTAGACCATTTTGTATTCCATCCCCCAAAAATAAAGCTTCTAGTCCTACAAGATTGCTTCTAATGTCATAGCATAAAGTACTGCATGCTGTGCTGATTTAAATGCTCTTTATGACCTTTTGTGTGATATCACTGTTATGTAAAATTCAGAAGCAAGTCAAGAGCATTTTTCAATTTTTGTGAGAGTATGTTTGTAAATTGTGTTATACTGAGGCATTTGGTTAATAAGCTCATCAGTGATGAGGTTCTCCTTCTAAGTGGTTTACAAATCAATTTTTAGAACACAACTCCTTTAATTTACAAAAATATATTTTCCAAATTCCTTAAGTAAAGGATGTTTGAGATACATACATTCTTTAAGAAACAAAGTGTATTCTGCCACTCACTTTATTTGCAATAAGATTACTCTTTTCTGCTTCATATACCAACAACTTCCAATTGAGGTAGAGAAATACTACAAGTATTTAGAGAAAGGTAAATTAGGGTGTTATGCTCTATCAGTCACTCAGAATATAGGCTAATCATTCTGCATTAAATGAAAAAGTTCACGGTGCTCAGCATTCTATGAGCACTCTAAACTTTACAAATTTATTTTTGAAATCCATTACTTTCTCAAAATTAAAAGAAGAATGAAGTTTTATAATTAAAATAAAAAATTACACCAGCCTTTCTCCTTAATCATTTGTTTGAAAAGATATTTCAAGATATTTACTGACGATACCTAGAGAGGAATGTAGGATTCAGGACTTTTTTGTTCCTTTCAATATTTTGGAAGAAAATGCATTGCTACAGACACACAGTTACAGGAAAAAAAAGATCTGCCTATTTTGGAGTGTATTCAGAACATTTAATAGTATTGCATGGTGCCTTTTTGTTCACCTTAGGGGAGGATATTTTTGAGGTAGTACATACTCCATTCCAACAACTGTTCAAGATGCCAAAGACAGAATTGCTTTGGTATTTGAACAAGACCTTTGGAGCAATTAATGAATCAGTCTTTGGAGGATCTTCTTAACATTGAACCTTGGTTCAGCAGAACAACGACAACCTTGGTTCAGCGACAACAGATAGAACAAGAGGACACAGTCTCAAGTTGCGTCAAGCTAGATGTAAGTTAGAAGTAAGAAGGAAATACTTCACAGAAAGAGTGGTCAGAAACTGGAATCATTTACCCAGTGAGGTGGTAGAGGCATCATCCCTTGAAGAATTTAAAAAAAGACTGGATGTGGCACTTGCTGCCATGATCTAGCTGAACAGTTAGAACATCGGCTGGACTAGATGATCTTATAGGTCTCTTCCAGTCTTGAAAATTCTGTGATTCTGTGATTCTGTGATTGCTAAAAGAAATGGGCATTTGTGGGCTGGGAAAGGAGAATGCAGCTTTTTGTCTGTCCATTTCTCCAGCTGGGTGCATTTTGCTGAGATACCTTACTGGCAAGGTGACCTCTCCTGCGGAGTGTTACCAAAAGCCCAGTTACACAAAGAATGGAGTGTGGCTACAGAGGTATCTGACGTAATTCTTTGTCAGGTACTCAGTATCTGACCTAAAGTAAATCTCTTAGAAGTTATGAGACATGTTATGGAATGGAGGAAATAAGAGGGGATGGTACAGCACACAGAAATCACCAGATGGCTTACCTAATAAATAAAAAACCCCTCCAAACTCAGAACTCTTCTTTTTACATGCACCTGATTTCGTAATGACTTAATGCATTGTTCCTTTTATCCAGTCATTGATAGTTCAATTTTCATCATTTTGAGAGTGTGTTAGAACTCTGTGATTTAGAGGCTGTGTCTATAACTGAGAAAGCCACACTAGTGAATCCTAGACATTTGTGTCAGGATAAGATATGAACTACTGAAGAAATAAAACAAGGAAGTGGATAACACTTCTGCAATAATCTGTTCTTGGCCTCTTTCTTTTTTCCTGGGTTGTGCAAAAGCTGGTTACTGCAGCCCTAGGGCAACAGCACCTTGTTATCTGTGGCTCCAGTGCTACAGATGGGAGACATTCCCATACATGATAGATAAAATAAAAACCCACTAGAGTACAAGGGAGGTTTATCTTTTCTGTTGCTAAGGTCCATGATCAGTCTTCTATCCCTGAAGAATTCTTTATTTCTCTATACCCACACAGAGAAATGTATGTCCTGAATCCTCCCAACCTTGCCATATTTGATTTACTTTCTTTTCATGGCCAAAACACATTGGCAGCATCCTTTGATATAAATAAGTTCTCTCAGTCTGATTCACTGCTGTATGTTTACAAAAACTGTAAACTGTAGTACCTAACAATTTTTACAATGGCAGTTTCTGTTTTTTAGAGAGCTATTGAAGCTTTACTTTGCTTTGCCCCTCTCTATTCTAAAGTGTTTAGAAGGCTTGAATTAACAGTGGATTTTAGAACAGGATAATAATCTAGATGTCTCATAGCTATAAACTATTGTAATATTATTACACACTTAAAACCTCTTTTGTTCATTGGAATGGAACCTGCCAGATAAAAATGCTGATATTGGTCAATCAGAATAAGTAAGGTTTTTTCTAAATGAGTGTTAGGGAGCTGACAAGAGAAAAAATGCATCAGAAAGAGGAATTCACAGAAGTAGTAGAGAATATATGCTTCTTTGAGGAGTAGGTCCAGCCATGATGACCTGATGTTACCAGAACAAGTTATAAGGGCTTCTTCAGTAACCATTTTCAATCCAACAGAGAGACTTTCAATTTTGGAACTTTATAATGACTTCTGAGTGAAAATGCCATGCTCAAAATTTGGTGCAGTGCAGCTTTAAATATAAGGAACATATTTGTAATTGGACAAAATTTCTCATGATGTGTCTGTGTTTGAAACACTATATGAGGATATAGTAAATATGGTGTATCTGAGAAAAGAACCTCACTTGAATTAGATGAATTTGGATCATGAGGAGTTAATCTAATATCTAAAAAAATTAATGAGAAAGAAACTCTGGGATGGGGTATGCTCCAGGCCACATTTTAAGTCACATACTGTTTTTATCCTCAGATAATTAATTTCCTTACTGCTAACTTCATATCTCATGTGTTGCTAATCTCTTTTTGAATTTCCTCAGTTCATGTTCTGCACATTTAAAATTCATTTGCATACAGAGCTCTGTTATAAAATAAAAACAAACTCATTGTTATAATGGCCCACAATTTCCAAGTGTATTTCAAACATGTACACTCAGTTTGACTGCATTACTTTAAGATAACATACAACTACATATAACTTCAGAAATAAAAAGATGTTTTGGGAAAGTCAAGGGTATGGAAACTGGATGGGGAAAGTTGGATTGTAAGCAGTTTTGATGGTATCTCAATATCTTTTGAAAAGGTTATTCTTTTTATAGTGTAGAAGACATTTCAAAGTAAACTTAGGCCTTAATATAATGGCAAATTCTACCTACAGTGTCTCCCGGTAATTATGTTTAATGAAAACCTGATTATTTGTTATCATAGTAAGCAGAACCTTTCCTTTTCAATGAAAAGACTGAATTGTTCTTCAGTGTAATAAAGAACAGAACAGCATAGATGGGGAAGAAAAAATCTGCTTTTACAAAGAACAAATGAGACCATATCCTGAAGTCAATTATTTGGGTTTTTATTTAACAGTAAATGTGAATGAGAGAGGGAGACAAAGAGTGAGAGAGCAGGATATAGTAACTAATCCATGAATCCAGTGGCATCCTGTTGCATCTTTCTTCATCCTGGTCATCTTGGTGGTGGGCACCCCAGAATTGTTCTCCTGGGGTATCACCCTTATAAAGCCCAAGTTCTGAGTGTCTGTGGATCATAGATGCCTCTACCATAACTTGGGCTGTCATGTGTGTATGGGGTTGATCTTACAAGTGTGTGATTGTTGACTGTGAAGGGCTGAAAGCTCACTGCAAGTCAATTAAAGCTTCCTGTGAGCAAGGGGAGACCTTTCTGACCTCATTAGGCTTTTTACATGCTTTAGTAAGAAACTTAGATGCTCCAGTATTAAACTTTAGGTATACAGTTCTGAAGTGTGAATTTCAGAAACTGCTGTTTGAACCTTAATTCTGTATATGGTGAATGAGGTTCAGTTTATTATAGAAATGAAAGTCAGAGAATATAACACATGATTTAGGTATAATTATACCAATCAGTAGAAAACACTAAAAAGAATAGGTAGCTAAAATTCTGAATGAAATACACGTATGAATCTATAGAGAGAGATATATGTAGGTATGACTGTGTTTACATCCTCACAGTGATTCCTACTCATCTTTGAGTACATTGTGCCATCTTTCCTTTCCCTTCCGGACATGTTGCTGCTGTGTGCTGTGTTGAATTCAAGCTTGTCGTTACATGTTAGGTGTACTGTGAGCAGTCCCTCTGGGGATTTAACTTTCAGGACATTGAACTTATGTAACCCAGCTGGGACTAGGAGGCAGATGAGTACATGAAAAGTTCAGGTCACCTAGGAGAGAGGCACCCCAGTCATGTATCGTATGCTCCAGAGAAGATACCTACAGCCACACTTGTCAAATATTTACCTAGGATATGTTTTTTTCTTAAAAAAACACTACTAAATCCTGGTGATTTAGACCTTTGAAAGTCTTTTGATATATTTAATGTTTAGTGATCACTTCAGTCTGATAGTGCTAGATTCCAGAGAAAGCTGGATGAGAAAAAGAAACTGTATGACCTAAAGTAGGAGAGAAAAGGTTAAGGGTTACTCATAATAAACTGATAAACCTGTTAGTATCTTGAAAGCTACCTTAATTATTCAATGCCCAGAACACTGCTCCAATCCTGATGAAAGGCAAGTCTGAGTCCTGAAAAACTGCAAAAGCTAGCACTTCTGAAAACATGTCAGTTAGAGTGATGATTTCTGCTAAAGTATATTAAACTTTGATATATGTTGTCAAAGAAATGGAAATTATATACTCATTTCTGAATTAGGTATCTGAATATTTTTGAGCATCTTTATGAATCTCTGTGCTTCATTTTATGCTGTCTAGAATGGCAGTAATATTGGTTGTTTACCTCCAAGGTGCCCATGCTCATGCACACATACAGACATGTTTGCTTTTAAAATTGCAATCAATGATAATAACTGTAATAAGGAAGAAATAGAATACAAGTAATTGAAAATATTGTGCATTTTGTGCATTTTAGAGAAATAAATGTGTCATAATATATGGTTATATGGATGAAATTTTTTTTTCTTTGAGAAATGAGACATAATTACTTGTTTTAAGATCAAGTTTCATCCTACAGTTAGGGATGTAATATATAAAAATACAAAAATATACTACAGTAATATAAAAAAGTAGAACATAATTTCTTTTTTTAGTTTGTTTTCTTTGTAATTACATTTACTGTACAATTTTAAACACACCATTCTGTTCATCTTTTGTGCTCATTAGGTCTGTTATTTAAAACAAACTTTGCTCAAAATGGGAAAAAAAGTCATAAAACACTGACCACTGCACACTTCTATGATATAAAACAGTAAAATTTTCCAGTGAGTGCTCTGATTTTATAATAGGCTTGATGTTACGGTTAAGTGTATGTTGAAAATGTTTTTGCAGTATGAGTGAATATAATTGAGAGCTATACTAAAAGTTTAAGAGCAATTATTCTAGCTTACCATATACTGCTCCCAAAGGAGTTCAAAGCTAACCTGAAATACGTGATTTATTACTATTCACTAAGAACTTTGAATGATATCCCTGAATAGTTTGAGAATTACCTTTAATTACTCTGATACAAGTTTGATGTGAAAATAAGATTTAGAATCTCAAGAATTAAATACAACAACAAGCCCCCAAGCCCAACCAACCAACCAAAAATCTCCTCATAAAACCCCACAAAACAAGACAAAAAATCCAACCACAAACCCCCAAACATATTTGAAGATATATTTTCTTCTCTGGGAAATTACCTGTTCCCTATCTTTGGACATATGCATGGTAATAATGAATTAATCAGAATACACCATTCTTTGTGACCTCTGTTACTTGTTTTCCTACCACGTTTTCTCAATTTCATTATTACAGTCCCATCTTCTTAAAAATAGCTAAACAGTTTACCAATCTAAACATCATTTCACAAGAGCTACAACCTCCTTTTTAATATAAAAAATCAACCATCCTAATCCTAATGCTGTTTAACAGTAAAAATTTCATTTTCCTCTGATTTTATGTGTTTTTTAGAAATCCTTTCAAATTTTGCCATTGGAATTTGATTTTTAAATGAGTTTACTTAAAGGATTTTAAAAATAGTAATTTGGAAAAAATATTGCCCTTCAAGCTCTTTCCACTTTCTGAATTGTTAGTTATGCATGCTAAGAAAGAAATGTCAACAAGAAATTCTGCAATTTTCTAGTCTTTCACATAGTTGATACTTCTTGACCTTGTGGTCTTTGTAAATGCTGAATCCTTGTAAGTCAATGTTTAAACAAGGTACACCCTTACTTCTGACCAGCACTGCTTGGTAACTACAGTAGCATTCTGTACTCCTTTGCTTTCCTGCAGATCAGTAATTCTTTGATGCAGAAGATCATATGATGAGGGTATAAAATCCTGGAAGGCTGTATGAGAAGGATGATAAAACCCTTGCATTGAATATTTTAAGAGAGCTCCAAATTTCAGATCTCCAGCAGGCCTCCTGTCACTATGGAACCCTGCTGTCCAGACCAATAATTTCCATCTTCATTGCAGGTTTATGACGCTGTTCAGGTACATCTGCTCTCCTACAAAAATCTGTATTTATATTCCTTAAAGAAAAGAAATCAAACATGCAGTAGGGGTGTTTTTGGGGATGCTTCTGTACAGTGGTTCACAAAGAACCTCTCTTTCTCTTAAAAATGTGTGAAATCATACACAGGGCAACTTCTTCATTAGAAGTGCTGAGCAGTGAGATGAATGAAACATCCTCTACATTTTCATGCTGAAATAGAAAAGCAATTGCTGCTAATGAAGTTTATTTAAAATAATAGAGAGATAAATTAAAATGAATTTCACTTCTATTTTTTATTGAAAACTATAATTTAGTCCAATCAGATATACATAAAACACCCTAGAGACAACCAATGACTACATTCAATGTATACCTACATCCCATGTTTCCAAGGCAGTTATTATTTCACACCTATCATATGGTCAAAGCCACACTTATTATTTTTCCAACACACTCACTTTTGAACAAGTCGTTCAAAATAATATCTAAATTTTTCACATTAAATGTTTTTTCTTAAGAACTAGGGAAAGCTAATTAGAAAGGAAGGACTGAAAAAAATCTGTTGAAATGTAAAACCCTCACAGAGCTCTTGTCTGGTAAACAGGATGAGTCTTGGACTCCTGTGGTACATGAGTAATGAGAGGAAGGCAATTTCACCATCACTTCGTTTTAGAGAGTAATCAAAGACCCAGTGAGATGACATAATTTGGCACTGGTACTAAAACAAACTTGAGGAAGGATTTGTCATTTGGAATCTACTGTGGCATTGGTTGCACTCCATCAGCATCAGCTTGAAAGGTTATCTAGGACAGGTTGCAATGGTATACCTCATCACCCTCTTTTTTTCTTTGTCTGGGAACTGAGAGTATAATTCTACAACATCAAACATCAGGTAAACTAACCTAACCCTTGCCACCTTATATCAGAGTTCAATACTTTCTGCCCAGGCTCCTTTAGAAATTCCATCCACAGAGGCTTCATTGTTCAATACCAAAGTTACTCCTTCTAAATTACTTGACAATTTTTTTATAAATCAGGGTGGTGTAGTAACTCACTTAAATCATACTGTAAATAAAAACCTGCTAGAGACAGGTTTCAGGAATATGTTCCAGGTTTCAATGCTCCAATTGAAATCATATAATATCAACTTTTCCTTCAAGAGAAGACCAGGCGTTAAATGTAGTCCAAGCATCAGTTTTTGCTGAATTAATCCCCTTGTCACCAGTATCCCATAGTCTTTTTTTTTCCTTCCTGAAATAGTCATGCAGATTGATCCACAGCTGAATGTTGGAGCACAACCTCATCTCCAGTGCTTGAACAGAGTT
Source organism: Ammospiza caudacuta (assembly GCF_027887145.1). Classification (NCBI taxonomy): domain Eukaryota; kingdom Metazoa; phylum Chordata; class Aves; order Passeriformes; family Passerellidae; genus Ammospiza; species Ammospiza caudacuta. The sequence continues at coordinate 89,792,142 of NC_080595.1, read as the reverse complement.
TTGCCTCTTTTTTTAAAAGGAATTTGTGCAGCTACTGAGCCCATTATGAGTGGGACTTACCATGGAGTTTATTGCTTATTTAGTGAATTTACAACCTCCCATAAGTGGGATTCTCTCCTGAATATAGTACAAGTTCAGTTTTTTGTAACTATTAGTTTAGTAGCCTATTCCTCCAACCTCCTGTCCTATTACTTTCAGGTTGTAAAGTTTTTTGTCATTGAAGCACACCATTTGTACTTTGTTCTCAGTGGGATCTACTATAAAATTGTATTTCTCAAGACAAGTAGCGTACCATTGATTTACACCTGCAGTTCAGCTTGTTGGGGATACTCCTTCTACCCTGGCTATTTCTAGCTCTCTAACAATGTATTTCCAGCCTTCTGGTTCTCATGTTGACAGAGCACTACACAACAATCTACTTGCTGCATTTCCTGAACAGATTTTCAAAGTGTCCTTTTGAAACATGCCTTACCATTGCTAGAGGAAAAAGAGTCAGTCTAAAATTTGTCTTGTCAGAACATTCTTACAAGCCATCCTCATCTCAAAGTTCACTGGAATAGCTGTGGGGTTCAAGCCACTTCCCTGCAGGTTTCAATGGATTTGCATGCTGTATCTAATCTCTGCTGCTGTTCATGGGATGAAGGAGCAAGGGATCCTGCTCCCTGGGCTTGATCCTGACCACCAGTTCTCCCAGCACAGCACTGCACGGCCCAAGCAGTGGTCATTTCATTTATGCTTTGTCAAAGCATTTCTGCCAAACAGAGGGGCACTCCCCAGATGCACTGTCTGGAGGGTCTTTGGCTTTAGTAGTTTGGAGTGCAGTTGGAAGGTATTTTGGCTGAGCTTTAGACATTTTGGGTGGGCTGAAATGCCACCCTAGAGACTAGTGTTTCTTGTCCCCCATATCCACATATGCAACTCAGCTGTTCACTTTTTTTTTTTTATTAATTCAAGGAGAAGTATTTAAACAATCTATCAATTCAGCAGATCCAACCAGGTGATCTAGCTGTTCATCCAGACCAAAATCCCCTGGGTGTCCTTGGCACTGAACAAAATTTGGTTTTCTTTACAGCAGCCCCTCTATTCCCTGTGTTCTTCCCTGTCCTTGAGGCTTCCTGGCACTCTAGGTGCTCATTGACTAGTCACATTGTTCTTTAAATTATCTACTAGCTTTTTCTTTTGCAAAATATGGTGAATAATTGGTTCATACAATTGTGGGTCATCTACACCTTTTTCATCACAAATTGGGGCAGTATGTAAAATAAGAAAAGTTTTCAATGGTTTCCATTTGCACTTTTTTCCTTTTGGAGAGAATTTTGTTTTAAAAAAAAACCCTATGAATCATATAGCAGATGCAGTTTTATCAGAAATCCACTCTGTTTCAGTGTTCATTCTGTTTCTCCCACGATTCTAGTACCATTTCAATCTAGTCTAAACGATGCAGAGACAGAGAACATACTAAAAAGGAGTAAACATCTTTACAGTAAATAAATAGCTAAATTGTAATATTAAAAGAGGATTTACATGATTTCATTCTATTTTGAGTTGTGTTTTCATCAAAAATGAAAGCAGAGGACCATATTTTTCTATTTTTAATTGGAGAAGAACTTAATAATGAAAAAATATTTAGATACTATAATGTAATTTTTATTACTAGGTTAAAAAACAAAAATGAATTCCAGCATGGTTTACATTACACGATTTCTGTTCATCTGGATAATTATAGATCATTTTCTCCCATCATGTTATACTATATAACACATTTCCTTGGAGTTCTTTCAGACAATCTTGCTTCCATTTCATCCTAGCAAAATGGTTTCCAGGTTCTTAACAAAATCTGTGTATTGAATTTGATCAGCAACTGCAGTCTGAAAAAATGATACACTGATCTCCACAAAATTCTAATTGTGTATTTTGGGAACTAATCCTTACTGGTTACCAAACTATTCATGAACTGGCAAGGTAACTGGCAATCTTAGTTGAAATGGGATGGCTCTTTGAGGGGTATTTAAATAAGAGTAATACTTTGCTGAATTTAATTGCCACACCTATAAATATTCTAAATTTGGGTAAGAGCTTTATTTCGATGGTATTTTGCGCTGTTTCTTGATTTTCAAAAATAATTTTTAATCATGTGTAGCTCTTTTTCTATTTGTTGGATGTGTCATTAGCAAAAGCATTTTTTGTGATGTTATTTACATGGATTTCAGTTTTTTAATGTAAATACACATGTAAGTAAAAAAACTGCTCTCTTCAATAATACATAAGATGATGCTTGGACCCCAAAGTCTGTAAAAATTATACATAAATGATGCTGTCAGCATCAATCCAGCTTTTAAATAGTCATTCATCCAATGAATGACATTACATTTATGAAGAATTGGGAATGATGAACACATACTGCTAATGTGTGCTGCCATCATGATATTTATTGAAAAGTTATGATTCATTGCAGATCTCTTCAAATGCTGTGCTGGTCTAAACTAACTCAGACAATGTTTCTCTGCAGAAGGAAATAACTTATTAAATTAAATTATACTTCTCAATTTTAGAGCTGCTATTACAATTTAGATTTGTACATATATATCTACATAACACAAAGTACCTCAGTTTACAAAGACTATTAAAACAAAACAGATAGCTTATCACAGCTTCAGTATCAAGAGTCCTTCAGCAATCACAAATAAATATACTCATACTCATAAATCTGTAACTCCCAGACCTGATTGTGCTCTCCCAGATGCTGTTCTTCATTAACACGACATCTTCAGTTTATGTGCATTGTAATGACATAACCATGAAATGCAAACACAGTAGGTAGAGTTAGGTAAATTCAGTTTGTGCAATTCACCTATTCCTGAATTAATATCTTAACTTTCATAGTTTACACAGTCACATCTTCCAATTTAACTATTTTTGTTTTACTGATCTATAACAAATGGCTTTCACTTAGACTTGAAAAGATATTAGGGATAACTTCAGACATGCATTTTCTCAGGAGAAAAATTTCATTTTCTCTGACCAGTTCTGCTGTTTTGGCTTTGCCTGGTCCTCTGCTTCGAAAAGAACAGCTTTGCCTCTCTTCAGTCTGTCTCCTGCTCTGAGAATTCTTCCACAGTCTTCATGTTGATACTTCCACAGCTTTTATTACCGGACTCTTGTTTTCTTTTAGCCTTCAGAAGTATTCCACTCCCTATTCCTTCTTTCTCCATTTTACTTTTTCAAGCTACTGTCCTAATGAAGGCGCTTGTCACAGGCATTGCTTGGTTGTTAACTACAGTAATGTAGAATTCAATCTGTTGTGTGTATTCACATATTAACTATCAATTTTTCACATTTTCAAACTGACAAACAAACAATAAGGGAAAAAATAACAAAGCCTTTTCAAAAAATATATTACATTAAATTGTTTGTTTATTTATGTTGAATGTTTTATGGTGAGTACTGAAAAAGAAAAAAAAAGAGTAGTGTGAAGCAAAGTAATACGGCCTATGGTTGTGTTCAAAGTAATAATTAACTTCACAGGGAATGCTAGTATTTTTCTACATCAGCCCATTCTGGTTTAATATGTGCAGTCTTGTTACAACTGATTAGAAATAAAGGTACTGAAAATTATTTTCAGTGTAATTGGTTCCTCTCCCATTGAAAGAGTAGAGGAATATACCTACAAAGGCAGCAGCTGAACTTTGTCTAATAGATTTCTTTGCTAGATCATAAAATGAGAGACATAGGGGTCTTTCCCCAGTGGCATTGCTATTGTGCTATATGAACTTGAGAATTGTTTTTGATTTCAATGATCAAATTACATTTTCATTCCTTAGGAAATGGACATAAAATGACTTCTCTGAAAAACAGAATAAAATGAAGACTTTATCAAACCAAAATGTTAATTCTTGATAAAATGAAGCCATCAGGAATAAATCTAGTAGGAGAATGCTGAAAGTTTTTATTACCAATTATATATCCTTTTGATATGCTGGCATTAATTTCTAAAAAACATGTGTATCATATTGTGATCACTAGTGGTTAACAATGCTGTGCAACCTCTTGTAAAAAAAATAGTGAAGTGAAATCCTTTTTCAGTATGATTAAGACAGTTGGATTCTTATGGAGTAGAACCTTGTATTTTCAGGACAGTGAGGAGTATTGTCAAAGTGTTTATCATATTAGCATTGGGCTGACAGTTTTTAGCAGATCATCGTGGTTTTAATTTTTTAACTATGGTTTATCCTGAGAAAATAGCGGCTAATGGCTATGCAGAAGAGACATCCTGTTCTGAATATTTGGCCAGCAGCAATGATCCAGATACAGCAAAGATGCAACTCAGAGTTGTGTATGGTCAGTCAACTATGACAAAAAATCTTTCTCCTTTGTGAAAGGGTGACATTTTTGTGAAAAATTCTGCCTTATTTCTGTATTAAAGTTGATCCCTCACTGTCTAGAAAAGTGCCTAAACATCATCATAGATGTATCCTCAATTTTTTTTCTAATAAATGCCTATAGTAGAATCACTGCTAACTTGCCAGATCACCTACAGAGACATAACTTATTTTTGAAAAATACCCAACCAAAATTGTTAATGGTAATAGTGTCATTCTCAGCAACATGCTGGATTTTCTACATGGAGACTCATGATATCTTTCGTGGCTTTGGTATACACCTCATTTTCTGCCACCATTTTCTTGACATGGGAAGTGAGCTGAGTGTTTAGATCCTTCATCTTTGATAAAGCAGAGAGGGGATACACTATAGATTATGTGTCAATTAACCTTTTTCACACAGCAGAAAGTAACCTCAGCCGCTTATTTTCTAAAGGGAATTGGAAAATTCTGGAGGCTGACTTTTCCTAACTCATCTCCAAATATAAAAGTAGCACAGAAAAGAAGCATATATTTGTAAAATACATTTGGTGTAATCAAAGAAATTATTCAAATAGATGTTGTGTTGTACGAACTTCCTGTTTGTTGGGTTTTTTAATACCTAGAAATTATCTAATGTGATTATTTCCATAATGTAGTTCCTCAACTAATTGAAAGAGACTTAGGAAGTACAATATTGAGATTTCAATTTTTTTAAATTACTATAGCATATATAAGATAATTAAAGTGCTTTGTATGGGTCTTTGAATTAGTTTTAATTGCCAGATTATTGTTTTAAAATGGAAGTGGTTTTTTTCATTATTCTCAAAAACAAAAGTGTAGAGCAAATAGTTTGATTAGAAAGTGATTAACAATTAAGCAAATTCTACTCTGGGTCTATATGTCACCTGGAGTCAGAAGTAATTAAACAAAATTGCTCAAAAAAAACCCCACAAAAAACCAAAAAAAAAAAAAAAAAAAAACCAAAAAAAGGGTCTCTTTTTTTTATTGAGCATTTTATTTATTGAGCATATTGACCAAATAGAAACTAACAGATGAAGCTTTGATGTAGTGCATGCACCAAACATTAACTCTGGTGCAATAGACATCTGAGCACCTATTCCTTCATGTGGAAAAGGAGCAAACCATCCCTGGAAGGAATCATTATAAAAATTTAGACCTCCTAGTTTTGCTGCTGGGAAATACATAATTAACTTTCACTCTTCTTCTGGTATGAGTAAATCTTAATTTAATATTCTGCTTCAGAAGTGTAGAATACTTTCATGCTAGTATTTTACAAGCAGCATTTTCTGAAATCCAAGTGTATCACCATCTTATTAAGATTATTTTGAAACAGAATATTTACATCTTTCTGCTTGTAGACTTTCAGTGTTTACATCAGCCCCATAATACTTATGTAAAATCCCCACTGCTCAGAAACTACTTTTACTGCTCCTTCTTGCTGTGAGCAGTGTAGTAGAGAATGATTCCTGAGCTTGCTCTAACTTCTGCATCAGGCAGCTCTGCTACTGCAAGCAGCCTGGCTTAATTAGCTCTGTTGTGCTGTATTGCTATTTTGATTTTTGTATGTGTGAGACAGCTTGTCTCCACATCATGATTTTGAAGTTTTATGATAATGTATGAGGGAGTTCACAGTTCATTGGTTTAGAAAATAAGTACAGAAACTAAAAATTACTGTCCATCTAGTCCTTTGAGTACTCACTGGGGAATAGGAAGTTACATACCAGCATTAAGTATCTAATTGATATGATATAAAAACATACTAATATGCACTAGATTGTGATTTTACCCACTTCTATGCAACTGCCTGAATCATAAAACTCATTTGTCATTTTTCCTCCTCTTGTTTTGGCATGGTATTTTATGTGTGTGGGGAGATGTCTGTTTGGGTTTTGTTAGGGTTTTTTCTTTTTTTAAATTTTATTTTATGTTTACTTTTTTTTCTTTCATCTTTTTTGAGTTCTGCTTTTGTGGTTATAGAGTTTCAACAGACAAGTGGCAAGTTGTCCAGGCTCCAGTGTACTCCAACGCCTTGTAGCTAGGACTGTCTTGCTCATGAGAAGTATGGATATCTGTGCCATTAAGAGGGAGCTGAGTTAGTGTAGTCCACATTTTTATTGCTGTTTAAACTGTGGAATCAAATTAGATGAGCCATAATCTGCAGGGCCCTTCATGATCTATAAAACTGTATAATTCTCATTAAGTTTTCAGTTAAGAATAAGATTAAAGGTTTCATGATGGTTTGCAAGACATCTGATGACTTACCAACTTATGCAGTCCTAAATATTCAGGGCTAAATAACACATATTTTGGTATAAAGGTTTGGGACTTAAGAGAATGTCTCCCGTCTTCTCCATTTGCCAGAGTGGAATGCACCCAGATGTTAATAGAAACATCACAGGTGCCTTACATTACTCTCTAGACCACTGGATGCCAACTCAGATATATTGAACTATTCCCATTCATTAAGGAGTAAAATTCCTTTTATTCAGGTTCCAGGTTCTAGTTTTGTACCCCAGAAAACATGCATCCTTTTTATTGGCCTGGCAATTACCCACTTGGAATTAACTTCAGGTAAGCTTACACATGTGCAGCACAGCCATCTATATCACCTTAGAATCTCTTTTTATTCAGTAAATTAAAAAAAAATTAAAAAAGATACAATTCATTCAACCCAATTAAGATGTTTGCCTCAGTTTAAGAGGAATTATATTATGAAAGCACTTCTTTTTCTCCATTGCTTTTGAGGACAGCTAGATTAATTTACGTTGTGCACAATGGCCTTTAATTGGATGTACACCATCCTCTGTTTCCATCAAGTCATAAAAAAACCCAGAGGGAAGTATTTGCTTGGCTTCTGGGACTAGGTGCTATGTAAGACAAGGCATGGAGATGCTAATCAGTGTGGCCAAATAAAAATGTGTGAATACATATTGTGTAATCATCATATGGAAATTTGAAATATTGCAGACAGCTGTAAGGTGCAGTGAGGTATAAAACTCGATATATACTCAAGGCTAAGCAGGCAGAATTGTGCTATTCAAGTAAGAAAATTGAAACTTACATGGTGACATGGTGGTTAAATCTTAATATTAAAAAACAACCCATTCATTTTGGCACGAAGTCCATAAAATTACATTACATGCCAGGGCATTTTTCATTATTAGAGCAGAGCACCAAAATAAGAGTTGACAGAAAATTATCCAAGTTACCGTACCGATGTCCTGTATTGGATGGATCACGTCGATATGGGCAGTATTCTGACAGCAGAGAAAAGGAGATATAGTGGTCTGTAATCAGTTGGAGTCCATTTAATTCAGCTTTCTTCCTTTGTAAGAGCTTTTGTTTTAAAATTACATATTTCATTACAGATTTCAATTTCCTCTCATTTATCTAATTTATCAAAAGATGTTAGGAGAGGTAATTATTAATAACTCTTTTCTTTTCCCCTCTTAAGTGTTTCAGAAAAATATGTTTTCTGCAAAATTGCACTCAGGAGTGAAGAGATATCAATAATTATGAATTGATTTACATAGAAATAGGCTAATTATTATGTTGACTGATTTGAAATATTCATTGTTTAAAATTTTAAACTCTGGTTTGTATTTTAAGGGGATTTTTATTGCTTTATAGAGTGTCCCAGAGCACCATCTCTAATTGGCTTTGGAGTTCCTAAAATTTGGACACAGATGTTTCTGATTATTTTAACAAGGGATAATAAAAGCTCTTTCTGTAACACATGTTGCTTTTCAACTGATTTTAAAAAGGTTAGAAAGTATCCATTTTGTGCCATCTATCTTCAGATAAAAGGGGAGAGAGAATCTGATAAATCATATCCTATTTTGTACTTTTATAGGATTATATATACTATTTTTTTTTCTGCAGCTTTAAGTATTTCCAATGAATGTAATGATTCCCTAATTGCCTTTTTTTTTTCAAACCACACATTAATATTTGGAAAAAGCTGGAGTAGTTCATCATATCTCTGAAACATTCCTCCATACAAAAACCAGCAAAATAGAATGTGTCGATCACGCATTTACATTGGCTATTGCTTGTGAAAAGAGCAGTAAAACCTTGGGAGAATATTATCTTGTTTCCTTGAGATTTGCATTACCATGGGATAAAAATTCCAGACATTGGCGTTTCTCGTGTAAAAGTCATTTGTTTAAAAGATGTCTAACATGTGTGTGATGTAACTTGACTTGGACAGAAGGACCCAGCTGGCGTGGGGAGTTGGCAGCCACAGAAGGCTTCACTCCATTGCTTCAGACTGGGGTGATGCAGAGGGAGGGATGGGAGGCCAAAACTGAAAGACAAAAAACTCAAATAAAATGTGCTTTATGCTGCATATCTGGGGTCAAGACTGAGATATGTATTTAAAGTTTTCATTTTTTTTCAGGTGGGATTAAATTATCATGGTCTGTTGTTAATGTTACCTTTACATGCTGTCCCACTACTGCATAAAGTAGTGCTAACACTGTAAATAATTGCATATAAAATCCATAAACCAGGTATAGTTTCAATGTTCTCTCAAGAAATTTCAAAATTACAAATAAAAAGTATCTAAGTTCGTTCCTTTTGCAGATTTTCATTTTAGAGGTACTGTTAGAAATTTGATTTTGCTCATCTGACTTTTACTATAGTTTAGTTAGTGCAATGGTTCTACATTTTAAATAGTGTGTATCTTTTAAACCATATTATCTGGTAAAAAAAATAAAATCCTCTTCTGGCAGCCACATTGTGTTTCTTTTAAAATAATGAATGGTTAGTCTTAAATGCTTTGAGACATTTATAATTACACCTTAAAGTAATTAAATGATTCAGTATCTGTAAGACAGATGGCTGTACCACAGAAACCAGCCTCACAATTGGCACTAATTAGCACCCTTGTTGGAATCTCAGCAGTGGCCAAAATATTAAATGGGTATCAAAACTAAATTAATCAGCCAGAGAGTTTTTCCAAGCTGATATATTGATAAGAGATTGTGAATCCCTTAATTGCATGAATGGTTGTTCATAATTATTTTCTGAAAGCAAATAGGTGACTTCAGACTCCTGTAAAGATAAATATTGTATTTCCTATTAGACTAAAATTAAAGTGTTCCGTGTTTGTGAGAACTGAAAGAATGCATTCTCTCAGAAGCTAAAAATTCCAAACTTACTGTGAAAATACATGTTTGTTACTTCTCCTTTCTAACCAGGTTCATATACAATAAGTTCTGGATGCTAATTCCACATATTATGGCTTTATAGTACTTATTTCTTCTTGCAGAAGGCATTTAGCTAAAATAAAAATAATGGAAAAGCAGTACTGTGGAAAGGGCTCCAGGGGTCCTGGTTGACAGAAGGTTTAACATGAGCCAGCAGTGCCCTGGCAGCCAGGAGGACCAACCCTGTCCTGGGGGGCATCAGGCCCAGCATGGCCAGCTGGGCAAGGGCAGGGATTGTCCTGCTCTGCTCTGAGCTGGGGCAGCCTCACCTTGAGTATTGTGTGCAGTTTGGGGTACTACAATGTAAGAAAGATATTAAACCATTAGAGAGAGAGAGCCCAAAGGAAGACAATAAAGATGGCGAAAGGCCTTGAGGGGAAGCCATATGAGAAGGAGCTGAGGCCACTTGGTCTGTTCAGCCTGGAGGAGGCTGATAGGGGACTTCATTGCAGTCACAACTTCTTGGGAGGGGGAGAGGAGGGGCAGACCCTGATCTCTTCTCTCTGTGGTAAACAGTGTCACGACCTGAGGGAATGGCCTAAATCTATGTCAGGGGAGGTGTAGGTGGATATTAGGAAAAGGTTTTTCAACCAGAGGGTGGTCGGGCACTGGAACGGGCTCCCTCAGGAAGTGGTTAGAGTACAAAGCCTGACAGATCCCAAGAAGCATTTGAGCAACACTCTTGGGCACATGGTGTGACTCTTGGGGTTGTCCTGTGCAGGACTGAGAGTTGGAGATGATGATTCTTTTGGGTCCCTTCCAACTCAGCATATTCTGTGAAAACTAAATGATATATAGTATACAAATACATAAATAAAGTCAGAGATACTTTCCTTGGTGTGCAGGGATTGTCTCAACCCCACAGCAAAAGCAGGGGTGCTAGATTAGGGACTGCTTATTATTTCCTGAGAGATCCCTAATATTATGCAATTAGTTCTTTCCATCCGCTTCTAGAGCAAATTCAAGGGCATGACTTCAGCTGTAGTCTGAGAATTGATTACTCGTATTAAATAAAGTAACATGAGAACCTTATGTTGTTATCCTTTGCCATGGCTTATTACAGTGTTGGAAGCAGTAAGATTGATCAGTGACTGAATGATGATCTGAACATGCTATTAAAAAGAGAACCTGTAGCTTAGAGCTTTGTTGTCTGCTCTGGAACTCAATCCCACTGCCTCCAACTGCGACTTGCTCATTTGTGAAGTGCCTCAGGAATCTGTGTGAGGCTCAGCCAGTAGGTGCTTCTCAGCATGGTGTGATTTAGCAGATGAAAGGTGTGCAGAATATAGTTTTACTTTAACAGTTTCTGCAGTGATCATTTTCCTGTGGTGCTCAATTATGTGTTTCACAGTAGCAAATATCTCCAGATTCTGTTTATTCTCTTTCCTTGGAGACTGTCTGTGCACAGATTTTTTTTCCCTGAACTAGAGAAAGATAGTATGCAATGCTGACCAATATAAATCTATACATTCTTACACAAAACCTGAGTTTATTTCATGGTTCTGCAGGTGTACAGGTACGAGAGGAATTCTGAGCATTTTTACCTTGCTTGCTCCTGTATGCTCTCAGAACTGTATGTTTTAGCACTATGCTGGAAAGCATAAAAGACAAGTTTTTCCAGATCATATGTTGACAAAAATGTTACCTGAAGATGAATGATCATCTGAACTGCCTTTAAACCAAGAACAATCAAACTTCCATCAAAGTTTCATTAAAACGTTTGTTTCTACAACATACAAGACATGAACAGAAGGCTTTTAGAGAAATGGGTTCCATTCACTTTAAAATAGAGATAAACAATGTTTCTGGAACCATTTATTTTAACTTGTTGCTTGTTGAAAAATAAATACTTTAAAAGAGCGCCTTAGTATCTCAAGACATGATATGGCATAAGGTGTAACTAAAAAGAAAGATATTAGAAAACGTTGTGAGCAGCAAAAGTGTTACACTGACTGCTCTGGGTTAGTCCTTACTGGCAGCTTTGTTCCACCCAGACACTCACTTGATTCTCCCTGAAACAGAATTGGGGAGATGACCAGGAAGATAAACCAAATTTAACAGGTTAAGCAAAAGCTGCACACAAGAACATAGTGGTACAAGAAATTCATTCACTTGCTCCCATTGGCAGACAGGTGTTCAGGAAAAGCATGGCTCCATCACATGCAACCATTATTTGGGAAAACAAATGCCTTAATTCAGAATAACCTCATTTCTTCCCCACCCCTGCTCCCCTCTTCCTCCCCTTATGTACTGAGCATGGCACTGTATGGTTTGGGAAATCCCTTGGATCAGCTGGGGTCACCTGTCCTGGATGTGTCTATTCCCAACTTTTTGTGTGCCCCAGCCTCCTTGCTGGTGGGCTGGGGTGAGAAAGAGAAAACAGTGTTTACCCCTCATCCCTGGGTAAGCACTGCTCAGCAATAGCTGAAACATCCCTGTGTTATCAACAGCGCTGTCAGCACAAATCCAAAGCACAGCACCATGTGAGGTGAAGAAAATAGTTAAATCTACTCCAGCCAAAACCAGTACACTGACGTTTGTATTTCAACCTCAAGAGTCAAACCAAAGCTTCTGATATTGATAAATATATTTTGTCTAATGCCAAGCAAATAATGCATTGTAAATTTATAGTGGTGAATAGGAAGGTGACTCATAAAATGAGAACTCTTTAGATGTTTCTGCCCTAGGTAAACCAGAATTAATTCAGTCTTGCAGCACATTGGCATTAAATAATTTTGCATGTAGATTTTCCTACTTGGGGCAACTTCCTATATGTTAAAGTCGGTCAGTGATCAAGGGCCACAGACCTAGCAATAGTCTTTTTCTTTGTATACTAGATTCAGTTATTTTAATAGCACAGAAGAAAATGAAATAGAATGAAATATAACTCAGGAGGACACATTTTAATATATATGTAGGTATAGATATACATTGCTTTTAGCAATTTGAATTGCAGTTTTCAGAATAGATGATGATAATTGGATGGTTAGAATGTGGAATACATATTTATTTAAGTGTGGTAATAAACATGTAGCATGCTGGTCAGACCATCTCAAATAATTTTGCATTAATAAAGCTTAGCACTTTAACAGAAAGCAAGATGCTTAAAGAGCAAGAATACAAAAGGTTATATATTTTGGCATACATCTTTTGGCTGATTCTTATTTCTGCTGTAGAAATAACAGAAATCTGATGCACTTTCTCTTCCAAATTTGACTTTGTTTTCCAGCTTGTATAAAGAAAATACATCTCCAGAATTACATATTCAGAGAGTATGTTTTGGAAAAGCATCTTGTAGTTAGCTTGAAACAGTTCTCTGGAATATTGCATCATATTTAAGAAAGGTTTATTCCTTATAAGATAACGTCAGCCTCAGGTAGGTAAGTGCAAAAGCGTGAGGCAGCTATTGTATGGGCCAAGTGACTTGTCAGAAGGATGCAGTGTTTTCCTTTTCCCCAAGCTGCCCAGTTGTACCAGATAAATGAAACAGCGGCCTCCTGCCTAAAATCTGAGCTCTCAAGATGAGGTTCAGTTAATACATTTTCACTTTACTAAGATGGGAGGTGATTGGAATATTTAATAAAAGAAAAAAAATAAAACTTTCTCAAGTTCCAAAGTGGTACCTGCTGTTGCTTTTACTAGTACTGCAGCTTATGCATTCAATATGTCAGCTATAAGTATTGACAGTATGATCCTAAATGAAACTACTGCATGGAGCACTTACAATCATCTATTACATGCTGTTAGAAAAGTTACCTGCATTGATGTATATTTCTCTGTTAAGAATATACATATTTGAAGAAGTTTGATATATACTTGTCATAAAACGCTGATCCAAAGCATTGCTATGGCCCTTGCACATGACTACCCATTTAAACACAGCTGTGAAGCCTTTCATTACCTCTCCTCTGAACACACTTGCCAAAGGTTGACATGCTGTACTGCAATTCATACTGCAGTGTCAGTAAGGATGGTTGTACCTTTTAAAGTAATGATTGTATTTTATTTACCTCTTTCTCCATTGTTTCCACTTAGTACTTGATAGATCTACAAAACTATTTTTAAAATTGGAGAAGAAACCTTAATAAATGCTCCTATTTTATTTGTATGTATATGTATGTATGAAATTCATTAAGAATGCAATAGTTTAAGCAGGTTGTCTAATCAGTTTATAAAAAATAATTTTTCAGTGTGGCTTAGTACAGGAAATGCTTATGGATTCACTTGGGTCATTGTGTTGTACTTCATTACCTAATCTTATTAATAAGAGCTTAAATTAGGAAATGCATGATTATTTCAAGAAAGGCATGGAGTATTGCTATTCTGATGTGACAGTCAATTTAGCATTAATAATAGAACTTAAGTTCTGCAGTATTTTATGCCTTTCTGCCTGAACCCAATGATTGGCGTATTTAATGTAATCTTACACTGTGGCATAGTTGACCATTGGGAATATTTTTAGCCTCAGCCATCCAATTAAGTATGGGAGATCTGGGATCAAAATCCACCACAGCCCTCATTTGGAATTAGCTACAGCACTATGAGAAAAATCATCTGAATAAAATATTTTTTTTACCATATAGAAATGGCTGTCTAGTAATTGGAAAAGATTGCTAAATTTAGCTTTTCTTTTGTAGCAGCTTTCTTTGGAAATGTAGCAAAGAACGGTAATCCTATGAAGGTGAGGCTGCTGGAACTGCATGTATATACAGAGCAATATGTACCTGCAGAAAATGGTTCTCCTGCTCAGGCTTCTGCTGTTTGCCTGAACAAGGCTGTCATAACCCCAGCAGAGCAGAGCTGCCAAGGTGTCCTATTGAACTGAGCAGATAGAGTGAGCAGGCTCCTGGGAACTCAAAACCATTGTTCAGCGTCAGAGACTGAGGATAGACGCTGAGCTGTTAGTAAATGGAGTGCTTTTATAAGGATAGCTGATTTATAAAAGACTTGTGTTAATTTGCTGCTTATCTTGAGTTATTATGTTTTTATGCACCATTATCCTTTTTTACATTTGTTTAAATATCTAGTATCTGCTAACACATGGTGTTTCAGTCCTTAGGGGAATGCTTGCAACTGGAGCTGTTTTGTTCTATGCTCTGTAAATCCTTTCATATATCCACTGAGAAAAGTTTAATGTTCTGATTTACAAATGAATGATGTGGCACAGTCACTTCTGGTTCTGCTAGGTTGTGGGAAAGTATGGTGTTGCTTGGGGTGCCCCTGGGGAACTGTGTGAATGGGAATTTATCCTAAACAATTATCTTTGTCTATGTACAATGCCTGGATGTTCTCTTATATATAGTCTCTATGGAATGGATAAACTCAGGTGTGGAGTATGATGACTGTAACACAAGGTTTCCTTTGGACTAGGGGTCACTTGTGCTGGAGGCTTTTAATCTGGTTCACATGAAGGATCATTAATGCCATACTCTCCCAGCTACTGGCAGCACTGCAAATCATTTTATAAAACTATGCTTGCAGCAAAATTCCTACACATTTTGGTAAGAGGGGAAAGTGAGACTGAAAGGAATGTAAAGAGTGAAAACATATGATAGGAAGAAACAACCATAGGGGTGGAAGAAAGGGAGGGGAAGTTGAAAAACATTCAGCCTTGAAGGCTGGTGAAGGAGTGTGAGAGGGTATAGGGAGAGGAAGAAAAATAGAAGAGCAGAATGAGAAATTCAGATATTCAATGTGAGACTAAAGAGACTATTAGAATTTTGGGTATAGGAAGGAACACAGTTTAATTTTATATGGGCACATAAAAACAGGACAACTTATTTTTTGATCATGCATGGGATATTACTGTGATTTTGTCTATAAAAATGTGCGGTTTTAGTGCATCTTCATTTTTTTCAGTCCATGAGTGCTGCTCATTGATGTCATTTCACTTAGAATTTTCTTAAAATGTTATTTGGTACCAGACAACTTAAATTGAGTAATCTCTGTGAACAGCAGAATTGTAGACTCAGGTGAAACATTTACATTTTCAACAGAGATTATTTATGTTTTTTATCATGCAATACTTTAGTAAGGACAGTGAATATGCATCTTACTTTAGTGAGCTACATTTTGTTTTCATTCTTCTCCACATTCTCTCCCTTTATCTTTTGTGTATTCTTCTTGAAAAAAATCAAATGCTGTTAAAATTAGTTAATTTAATTGCATTTAATAAAGCAAGTCATATTGAACAAGGGAGCCATGCTCTTAAAAAGAAAGAAAGGGAAAAAATGAAGAATGTATCAGGAAAAATATTTTGTTACCATTCATACTCCTTTCCATGGAGTTATCTAGAAAAATGTTCTCTCACATCCTGAGATAAAATAGCTTATTTTGGAAAGCAGAATAAAACCACTAAAGAACAGCGTGCTAGGGAACTGCTCTACTAAATTACTAGTGAGGGACATACAGTAGTCAGTAAACATGAAGGACATGGTTTTAGAGCAATATGTTTTTGAAAAGTGTGATTGAGAGTAAAGGTACATCTTTAATGATTGTTCCAGTACTCAGTAACTACTCTTGAAATGTTCCTTTTCCTGTAGATAAATGATAGATGTAGAATGAAATTCCTGAACTTGTTTTCCTATATGCTGGAGAGATGTAGAAGAAAACAGTGGCAAAATAGTGGATAAGCTCCAAATTTAGTGACACTTGTTTCACGTGCAAAGTTATGTGACTGTACAGAGGAAGGGCTTCTCTGCTTCTGCTCCGTTTCCTTTCCAGTCCGAAGAAGCCCAAGGTAAGGAGACAGGACATTGCAGCACCCGTGCAAGGTTGTGTCATCAATCCAAGGATGCTGTCAGCAGCACCGTGGCCCTTCTCCCCCAGGAGCCATCCTGCCCAGGCAGTGGTGAAGTGCTGTAGGCAGGACACCAACGCACAAGGGCAGCGTGGCTGTGCACGCTTCTAAGTGAGGGTATGGTGAATGATCTTGCTGCCTTGAGATCAAATGAATGGAAGCCAAGTGGTGTCTTATCTTTGTTGGAGCTCACTATGTCTTGATGTCAGCAACTGGCTTTTTCAAAACTGGATATATTGACAATATTTTGTGGAGGAGGGAAGTGTCAAAATTGCCTGGAATTATCCAGCTGCTTCACAACAGATAAATTGAAAAGATTAAGTACAAACTTTTTTATTTAACACAATACACATATTAAGTTAGTAAGCCATGACATTTTATGTAAACTTTTTTTCTAAACTCAAGTGTCTCAACAGAGCAGTATGATGATTTCAACAGAGCAGTATCTCTGTTTAATTACTACTTAATTGCAATCATTACTGGCTGGGAGGTATTTTTAAATAATTTCTGAGTGAATCATTTGCATTTTGAAGACCATTTCATCAATGAGTAAATAAAATTCATAAATCCAAACTGAATCTTTTACTGCATACAGCAGAATATAGTGATTAATAAACTGGCAGCATGTAAGGAAAAGATGACTGAAATTAGTGAGTAATTTGGGTTTCCAGCACTAAAGCCTGAACTATAGGTCAGCTCCTACATATGCTAGGCCTTACTAGTTTCATATTTAAACTTTCTATAAGGTACAGCATCAAATTAACTTGCAGTGAATGAACATTGAACTACCTTCTAGTATATTCTTATAGATTTTTAGTAGGGCATAATTCCAGTTCACTTCATCATGATGTTAAAAATAAAAAAAGCTGCAATACCTTAATGCACTACTGTGTGTGAATTATCCAACAGCAGGAGAATTTCTCTTGAAAACTTATGATTCTGCAAGAAATATATAAGTCAGAAAAAATGACAAGGATATGAGGTTAATGCCAACAGTGGATGCTGCAATGCATGAATTTTATGTACTGTATTATTTGTTTACTGCCTGATGTCTCTCATTCCCATTAACTTGATCATAATCCAGAAAATGCAGTCCTGAGTTTCTCAATCTGATGTTTTGGGATTTTTAAGAGTACACACAGAAGTTTCAGTTGCAGCAGCTTTCTTTTAAAAGGCAGGTGGAAAAGGTGTTGATGATTCTCCACTTTCATTTAATTAATCTGACTTCAGTTGAACTGTCTAAAAATTCAATATTTAGTAAAGCTACTTCTCTTCATTCTTTGTATGGCTGAGCATAGTAGGAAGGAAATAATCAGCTCAAATTTGGTATATCTAAAACAGTAATAAATCATAAAGCAATGCCACAAGAGATAACAAAGGCTTTTCCCCTTAACTGCTGGTAATTTTAAACAACAAGCAATATTTGATACCACGAGTGTACTTTGAAATGATAAATCATGGAATTATTTTAGTGGAGTCTCTGACATATTATGAAATTGAGAGTTGACATCTTCCCTTTCTTAATATAATTAAAAATATACAGTGATTATAATAAAGTTCTGACAAATGGCAATTAGATGAAATTGCTGTGTGATTCCCGGAACTAATTTAGCAAGCTCTACTTTAACAAAACTTATTCAGGCATGAACTGCATGTAAACACAGCAACTGCTGTACTGCTTGTAAGGATAAAAAGTTGGTAATTGCCAGTGGCCTTATCTTTGTAGCATGAATCAATGGTCATTATATAAACACCTGACTGATACAAACCAGATGGATATGAATGAATCTCATATTTTTCCTGCACAGTGATACGTCTTCAACATAAGAAGCAGAAACTGCCAACAGCTCATTTAAGAAGTCAGTGCTGAGTACCATGGAAATTGTTTGAATTCTGTCACACAGAGGATAGAATAAAGTGTTTTCCATATCCCATGGAGTGCACACATCATTAGTTCCTGAATATCAAAAGAGAGCACAAAAGCCACTGCTATGCTATCATTTGGTTCAGGCTTCTTAGTGGTAGCATATAGCACAGTGTATGGATACACAACTGAGTTGAGAAACTTTATCGAGGCTTGAGCTCCCCAGTCTCCTGCAGGGTGAGATGCTGTGTGTTAAGCATCATCTGCATAAAAAGTTTTCAGGGTCAAAATGAGCTATCTACCTAGACTCCATGTACTCCTCTGCTGTACGTGGAGGTTTATGTCTGTTGCTTTTCTGCAGATTATTAAATATCATTTAATTTTAATACCATTTTCTGCAGATTATTAAATACCATTTTAAAGAGTGATGTGGACAACTAAATTTCCACATCCCATTTGCCTTTCTGGGGATCACAGAAATAATAACAATAAAAGAATTAAGGGCTTGTGACAGCTATAAATGGCTGTAGAACCACATATAGACATACATAGTGTTCTTGCAATTTTGATTTTAGTGGCTGAAGTCCAAATGTTGCTTAAAGTCCTTCATATTTTACCTTTCCCGGTTAAAGTTGTGTTAATTTTACTAAAAAATATTGATATATCACACCCAAGTAATTTTGCAGCAGATTTTAAAAATCTACTTGGTTTCTAATATATATCAGTAGTCTGAGTTAATTTCCAAAAAGGAGGCAATATGCCAGGAAATAATTTTTAGGACTGAACAAGCATTGATTTCTTGATGAAAATAATCCTAAAATACAATTATTGTTCATGGACTCAATTGTCTCCCTTTCTGTTTGTTTGTTTGTTTGTTTGTTTATATTTGGTAATACACTAAATGTCACTGACTGAGATCTGTGAGGCTTGCTGATGTGATTTTTCAGCCACCAGTTCTGGGAGTTTTGTGATGGGGAGAAACATAAAATTCATATATGGGAAACCACAAAAGGCATCCCAGTAGAATTGAAATACTTGAACTTCTAGACTGAATGATTCATTTAACTGTCACATCTGCTGTGGTAACACTTTCTTCTTTTCCAAAAGCTTATTTTATGACTTTTCTCAGGGGGGAAAAACCTAGAACCTGCTGGAGCCTTTTGTAGAATTCTTCTTGTGCTACTCCCTTGCACAATTGTCTGCCCAGTGACATTTCTGTGCCACAGAGGGAATACTGAAAGAGTGGGATAGGGTTTATGGCTGCTTCCCAGCACTTAAGTGAGTCACCCAAGAAATTTCTGCTTTGCAGAGACAGTAAAGAGCAAGAAAGGAACTGCTCCTGATCTTGTGCAGTTGACAGATGCAGGAGAGGGAGTTGGTTAACTGAAAGAAATTGTTAAAAAAAGAGAGGAGTCTAAGGGAACAGACAAGAGGTTTTCAATGGAAATGTGCTTCAGAAAAATGTTAACTCTGGTCTCAGGCAGAAGCTATGATTATAGCATGAGAATAAGGAATTGGGAAGAAATGGAAAAACAGAGACACTAAATGGAATCACACAATAGGCAATAATAGTTTTAGTGTAAACAAATTATATTCTAAATGGATTCTAGTGCTTTGCATGTTATTCTGGAATTGCAGTTCAAGACAACTAGCAGAATGTTCTAATGTACATTCAAATATGTGCTTTAAAAAACCACAGTATTGAGAGGGTTTGCAAATTGTTGATTGTAGGAGAAGTGAAAGAAATGAGATATTCTTCTAAAGTACTTTTCCCTACATTTCCTATACTAAGACAGGTAATTTTGTCATGTCTTTGCTTACATATCCAAGTCTGTTTTCACTCATAGTGTCCTAGGTTTACAATCAGTTTCATTTGCTGTTCTAAATTCCTGAGTTTAAGAACTGCCTGGCCTAGAGTATAGCCTGAAACTTGAAATTACTGTTTCTTTAGTCATTGCTCTGAAAAGTAATTTAACTGCTTCCTCCCTTGACATTCTAAACAAAGGGTTGCTAATCACTTCCAACCGATTTTGTCCAGTTTTTATTGTAACACTCTGTAGGGCTGAAAACCATAGCACTATACAAGACAGTCTCTTTTCATAAAACATACTATCAATCTTCTAATTTACTCAACTTCAGACATTAAAATACATTTTTTATTACCAGAAAGTGAATGCTGTGGAATTCAAAGCATTGTGTGAAATTGGGATTGATTGAAAGTATATGATGGAATTTTAAGATTATGTTGATATCTACAGGTTTTTCTGTGTTTACAGTATATCGTGCAGTTTATTTGAAAAATACACCTAAATCAGTAACATGCAGAGAAACAGTCTTTGGGCACAAGTGTAATAGCACTTAAACTGGGATGCACATAGACAATTCTCTTAAGAGAAAATTTTGCTGGGAACCAACTTTTGTGTAATTTGTTTCAATTGACTGATTTAATAGTTTATTGATGTGTTGATTTATTCATTTATAGACAGAGTAAACATTTCAGGGTTACAGATATAGTGTGATCTCTGGAATGAACAATTTTTTTTTTTCTTTTTAGTTCAAACAGACTGGATGAAATATGGGCACTTGTATAGCTTTCTGTAGGTGATGAAGCTCCTTCAGGAGGACTTATATGAGAGTGAGCTATTCATAGTGGCTTATTAGCACTTTGATAGTGAGGATCACAGTCATTTAATGGTTCCTTTTTATTTAACATAGAACCTGAGTTGGTGATTTAGAAACATACTTGCTGAAAGAGCTTATTTTACTTGTGATATATATCATACCATACATATAATTTTACTGCATATCATATAAACATTCCTAATTTATTGTTTCTTTGTTTCACTTCCATTTTCTCATCTTCAGAGTAATTTAATTTGGAGAAATAGGCAGATGTATTTGGATTTTTTTTTTGGTATGATTAGGTTTAGTCACAGGTATACATACGAAGAGATATTTACATCACTAATAGTAGGAATGTACAACATGAAAGTACAACCATATCTGTTCAAACATAGCAGACAAGGTTTTCATCTATCATGTTGTGGTTTCTCATGGCACTAGACAGTATGGATGTACATGATCCCTAATTTGGAATCCAGGAACCAGTGTCAGGTCCTCTTTCCACCAGTGAACTTGACAGTTTACAGTGCTGGTTTAGAGCAAAAATCAAAAACATAGAATATTTTAGGTAGGAAGGGATCTCTGAAGAATGTATGCCTCACTCTCCATTCTGAGTAGATGTGCTTTGAGAAGAATTTGCTTTGTAATTTTCTTGTGTACTGAGGTGAAGTTAACTGGACAATATTTCCCTCCATACTTCTTGCCCTTCTTGAAGCAGTGAGTAATTTGTGCTCATTACCAATCCTGCAGAACCTCCCTCTGCTTCTGTGATGTGTCAAAGTTGATAGAGGTGGCCTTGAAGTGACAGGGAGCAGCTCCCTCAGCACACTGGGATGCATCCCATCAGATCCCATGTCCTCCACAGCTCTGTCTTCTCCTACTGAGGGTGCTGTTTCACTACCACAGACCTCTATTAGCCCTGGGGAACTGGAAGGCCAAAGGGCAGAACTTTCCAGTAAAAACTAAGGCAAAAAGACCTTTGAGTATGTTGGTCTTTCATCATTAGATGAAAGACACATCTGTGTCACAGAATGATTAGATCCCTTGTCCTACTGAACATTGGCACACACTTCTTAGTCTGTCTTTTGCTGCCTGAGTAATTTGGATGTAAAAAAATTTCTCTTCACCCGAGTCATCTCCCTCTTTTTTTTCCAATTCCAGCTGTGCTATGATTTTCTTAACTCCATTTCTGCCTGCAGCACAACATTTCTATATCTGACATGAGTAGTATGTCCTCACCCATCTTCTGGGTACTTCATTTTGTCTTTTAAACTCAGGTAGGTCATGGTTTATCTCTGCTGGCCTTCTGCTATGCTTGCTATGTTTTCTGCATGTCTGAATGCATAGAGGAAGGTTCCCTTGGAAATTAAGTAGAATTGCTGGGCCTCTACTTTCCAAGGTTGTTGGCAATGGGATCCTGCTAAGCAGACCCCTAGATAATTGAACATCAGTTCTCATGAAATACAGTGGTTTAATTCCATTGCTTATAATTCTTCCACTTTTCTTGCTTATTTTCTTCAAGAGTTTAAAGGTCATAGTTTCATAGTCATTTCAGCCCAGACTGCCCTTGGTCTTCACGTCCTTGGAATAATTTCTTGTGTCCTGTGATGAACAGATCCAGCAGAGCATCTCCCTGGTCAGTTTGTCAATCACCTGCATCGAGAAAAGGTCATAAGCACACTGCAGAGGCCTTCTGCATTGGTCACACCCAAGCTTGTTTCCTTCTCAGTGGGTATTGTGTGGGCTGAAGTTCCCCATAAGTACCAGTCATGAACATGAGGTTTCTTTCTGCTGTCCAAAGAAGGCTTTATCTGATTCTTCTTGATCATGTGGTTTATAGCAGGCACCTACAGCAATGTCCAACCTGTTAAGTCTGATCCAAAGCAACTTTCATCTTATTTCATCTAGTTCTCAACACAGCACAACTGTTCTTCCTAATCTTTTCAATTATATTGTAAAATATCATTATTTTACACCATGTGGATGTATAATTACATTAAGACGGTAAAAAGTTTGGAAAAAAAAAAAGAAAAAAGGCAAAACCAATTTGAGCTCATTCATTTATGTGCAGTAATCCTCAAATTTATTAAACTTAATTCCACATTTGTTCTAATCTGGAAAAAATAAAAATTACATAGTCTTTTTTTGTGAACACAGTAGATTATTCTTTTTTTAAGTAACCTTCAGTTTTCCAGGCTTTTCTGGATCAGAGTGTAAGAGCATAAATGTGATTAAACAGTATCAAATCTGGTAGACAACATTTTAATATGAGTATAAGCAAGTAAGGCAGTGATGTCATTCTTATACAGTAAGGAAACTAGTGAGGAGTTTTAGTTACATTTATGATTTATTAAGCATCCCCGAGTCAAATGTACAATTTTAAGCAGAGACAAAAAAGGACTATAAAGCAAAAGATAGATCAGGTATAGACAAACATAATCCAGTGCTTATGTAGTGAAATCCATTGAGCAGAAAAATTAATTTCAGTGTAAATCACAGGCTTTATAAATTCTTGTGAATTCTTCTATTTGTCTTTGTTTGGGTTATTAGCATTCAGTACTGAGGTGTTCATCCACCCACTGAAGTTTATGGATCCCCTTGAGTTCTCTATTCCAATAGGCACATAAGACTTTAGGTGGAATGAATGCTCATTAGGAGCTGGGTATAATTTTTTCCTAATTGTGATTTTTAAAAATCCACATAATTCCTAATAGCAGGATCTGAAAATTTTATTTCTTTTATCACTTTATGAATATTAGAGATTTTGTCCTTCTAGCTTCTGTGTTTTCATGATGATTTAATAAACAATGCTTTTCATTGACTAAATAATCATTCCACTAAGGAAGGGTAAATAAAAGATAATCCAGATCATAAGAGAACTATTTAATTTTCAGTTTTGGATACATATGAAACTTAGGGAAAATGATACATTTTAAATTATTATTTGCTCATAATAATGTATTAGGACACATGAGAACCCCTGAAATGTAAAATAAGCCATTTTACTTGTAGAGAGAGTGAAAAAGGTATGGAAATTATTCACATTTCCTTTTGCAGTACACTGCTTTTTTTTTTCCACCACATGTATTAGTTAGCTATAGTAAGTAGTCAAATAGTCAAAAGAAACTGAACTAGTGAACCAGTCTGTCTGAAACCAAATATCCATCAGAAAATAAGAATAATACCATTCCATCTAAAAGGTGAATTCGACACCCTCATTTGGCCAGAGTGCCACTGCCCAAATTCTTGTCTCTGCATAGTACAAAAAGTGAAAAGGGTGCAATCATGAAGGTCTGTGTCTGCTTTTCCAAGTTAAATACAGAGAAGACTGAAGTAGAAATTTTATTTAGGGAGGCAAAAGGCCATACAAAGCAGTTCAGGAACCTAATTAGACATTAAGTCCAATAGAAATCAGAGCACAATAATAAAAATTAAAAACAAAAAAAACCCAACCACTTCACCTTGCCTCAGCAGTGGGGTGTAATAATACCTTTATTCTTGCTTTCTTAAAGATTTATTAAATTGTTTTCTATTTATAATAGAGGGTCTTCTTTAGTATTGGTAGAGGGAATTTATTTTTCTGGATTGACACAGTTAATTCAGCATTATTTTGTTACTGTGAATTGCAGTATGAGCAGAATATATGTGGTGCTTATTGTATGACATTTTATAATTTCTCAGTGAAACTTGAAACATAGATAAAAGCAAGCCAGAGATGCGACCTAGAAAAACTAATGTGCTCTGAGGAAAAGCCAGGGAATACTTAGTAAGTATTTTAGGAATCTCTGAAGTGCTATATATGTAAGAACAACTGAAGAAAATCAAAATGAGTATATTTTACTATTACACTGTTGTGTAATATAAGATTAATATTTCAATCTTGAGGGAAAAGTCATAAGGATCACAAGTTAAAATATTTCCTTTTCAGGGGAAATAAAGGGAAATAAAGAACAAAAAGAAAATTATTCTAAAGACAAAGCAGGCTAAACCAACTTAAGCTAACACTTATCTATGTGTTCCTTTTAAATATAGAAATTGTTAGTAAAATCTGCTTTGATTCTGTTATTTATACAAAATGAAAGAAAACTTCTAAAACTTTGGATTAATCACATGAATAGAAAAAACTTCAGTCATAACAATTTCCAAAGAACAATCCCATAGAACGCCGAAGTTTATTTTTTCCAAGGAAAGGTGTTTTGATTTCTAAACTAGTGCTATTTCAAGTTCAGTCTCTCATGTACTTAAGATACTAATTAAAAAAAGCTTAATCTTTTGCCATTACTTTTGAAAGTAATTCCAGGACTTCAAATATTTCCAAAATGACAAGTTGCTCCTAGCTGCCAGAACAATAAATCACTTAAATATCTGGAGCTTGCTCAAAACAGAAGTACCATTAGCTATGTGTTTTCAGTAGGAAACTTAGAGAATAACAGCATGTCTCTAACTGTCACCATTTACTCAGTCTTTGGGGAATGATCCTTGATGCTTGATTCAAGTCTCTGTCCCTGCTTGAAAAAAAAACAAAAACACCAAAAACTTTTGCATGAAGGAATAGTTAGCTTTGGGTTCTATTCCAGTTGACCTGAGATGTCAACTGGCTTCTTAAGCAACCTCAAACATTTTTAATGCCAATGACTAATAACTAAAAGGAGAAGATAATAAGGTGATAACTAAAAGTTTAAATTTTGTAT
Organism: Ammospiza caudacuta; assembly: GCF_027887145.1. Taxonomy (NCBI): domain Eukaryota; kingdom Metazoa; phylum Chordata; class Aves; order Passeriformes; family Passerellidae; genus Ammospiza; species Ammospiza caudacuta. Next base: position 89,766,574 of record NC_080595.1, on the reverse strand, counting down.
ATGTACACATAATGTATGCACATCATTTAATATAAATTGTGCTGTAGAAATGGAAGAAATTTTTGGTTTGAATAAGATGATATATGTGACAGAAGAGTTTTCTTTTAAATTGTATATGTAGCATTTTTTTGAAACTAGGATACTGATTAGATTAGTGGTCCAGGACAATGTGTAAAAGGCACTTTAGTGCTATTAATGTCTCATGAGCATGACTACATGGCACAGTGTCTTTTGTGTGGTCTGCAAATGTAGTCACAAATGTCTGAATCAGAGGCTACTCTTGCACTCTTGCAAAAACCAAACTAAGAAGGGTGCAGGATTAAATAGTTTTCAAAAAATATTTTGTGCAGCTGATGTGGCTTGAAAATATAACCTAGAGGCTGCAGTTAGGGCTAATATCCCAGAATTACTTGATGTAATATATAGGCTCAAAAGTAAATATTCTTGCTTCTGGAAAGCACATTAACAAGATTTAAGTGATTGATATGCTTTTCAAAAATCCAAGAATATTTTAATTTTTTATATAAATGATTTAGTAAAGGGAAATTATTGCTCCTTTCCCAGAGAGGGCTTGAAAGACTTGATGGAGAAGATAAAACCACTGTTCTGTGTCTGTAATTATTGCTTCTAGTGCCTGGCTACTTCTTTTGTTTATTTGTTTTTTTGTGGGGGTGTTTTTTTTGGGGGTGGCTTTGGTTTGGGTTTGTTTGATTTTTGGTTTTGTTTTTGTTGCAGTTGTTTATTTTTTGGTTTTGGTGTTGCAGGTTTTGTGGTTTTTTTTTTGTTTTTTTTTTTGTTTAATCCTAAACTTTTAGAAAACTCTGTATAATAACAGAATTCATTCCTACAGTTTTTTTTTTTGTTGTTTTTTACCTTTCACAGTTCGGGAGCAAACGCAATTTTCTCTGCTTTCCTCTATCACCATATGTGCATAAGCTGTATCTATAAAATATGGTCATTCTAACATTCTTCCTTAAGTTTATCAGCATCATGTTTTTTCCTGATGTTCAAAGGATGAATCAGCCATAGTAAGACTGCTCTCAAAAGAAGGTTAGCACGTGGCAACAGAGAATTTCAGAGAGTAGTTTTAAAAGAAACTACAGTGGAGTATTAATGAGTTCAAAGTTAAGACACAAGGCACACTGAATCAAACAAATGAGCACATTATAGGATGGGAATGTATTTTCAAGGTTTTGTAGATTTGTTTTTTTACAAAAATCATCAAAGAAAGAATTTCTTTTCTTGCTGGAAACCATGTAATGGAAGTAGATGTGTAAAAACATAGTGTAAACAACTAGCAAGTTGTCCTCAAACAAAGGTGTAGAAGCTGGCTGAACTGCTGTGGCTATTCAGTCTCCTTCATTATTTCACCCAATTTCCTGACAGAAAATTCTGTGTTTCACAGCAGGTAAGTCTGTTTCTGCTGGGCACAACAGAGATATGTTGCCAATCTAACTACTCTCATTACCCCAAAACATGAATAAGGAACCTATCTCTAAATCTACTGGAAAATTCAGTATCACACAAATTTAGAATAAAATTACCAAGTTGCAACAATAGCCTTGTAATATTGGGAAGATAAAATCAAAGCATTAGATGTGAAGATGACTGTGGAGAATGAACATTAATCAAGTGTACCAATACATCATTTTATTAAGCCAACAAAAGTAGTGTAAGAGACTTGCAATACACCATGGAGAAAGGTAATAGTAGCCAGTGTAAGGGTAATGCCTGCAGATGATCAATTTTCCAGGGGTTGCCTTATTAGCAGTTGGGTGCTGAAGCTGTGACTTCCAGATGGTTGCTGGAAAAGCTGAAACTAGTTCACTAATCCAAATCATCCCATTCCTCTGCTCTCCTTTTTATTGGTGTTTTCATTAAAGATGCAGGTATATAACCTGGCAATGTATTCCAGTTTCATGTCAGGGAATCAGGTGCTCAGTGTTTGATAGCTCATTCGTGAGGTTTGGGGTAAGGAGGTTTAGAAGCAAGGAAACAATCTGTTGCATGTTGCTTTTCAGTTACTATTTTATTAAAAGATTAAAAAAGGATGCACTCATAATAATACTAGTCCAAAGAATTTGTTCCCAGTTCAAGTCAGAGATAGCCTTCCTACTTTCACAGTCCAGATAGTGGAAAAATTTTTTAAATTTTGTTTTGATTGAAGGCTTTCCACCAGCCAACCCTCTTCCTGCTCCTTTGTCTTATGGCCACATCCATGGCTGGGCTCTGGTTTCCAGGGGATGATCAGTATTGCCCCATTGGCAGCATGTTAAATGACTGAAAGGGGTTCAGAAGAAAAATTCAGTGCTGGCATTGGAAATAGTAAATGCAGGATAAGGTACCTTTTGGTTTATCTATTGGTAACTACAAGCCCATCTTTTGAGTATACATTTGGGCTTGAATTCAGTGATTACTTTTTTCTGGTTTGTATGTCATTTTAGTACATATGAATATGTATATTGCATTTCAATGTGCCTATATTACAGTTGCAGAAATCATGTAAATTTATATCCAGCTTACTTCTCTGTGGTGACCATTTCCAAGTCCTGTTTTAGCTGCATGTTGTATTTATGCCACCTGTTCCCCACAGATATCTCTGGTTACCTTCTTAGTTCAAGGGAGAATTGTTTATTACTGCTGTACAGCAGCATTGCATATCTAATGCTTTCTACAAAATACACCTGTTCACACAGCTCTGTCACACAGAGGAATAATTTTATCATCTAGGATGTGCCCTCTTTTGCCTCTCACTGATCTGTACAGGAAGGGAAATAGGATCACAGGTGCTTTCCAGCTTGGTTTAAAGCAATCTTGTTTGGTCAGCAAGAAGATGCCTATTACTGTGAGGTTTTGTTGCATAGCAAGGGAGAATACACATTTTCATACCTGAGTAGGACTGAACAATTGCAATATTGCTTATACACCACCTTTGAGAACAAAACAATTACTAAATTACAAAACAATTACTAAAATAAATGCATGACCATCACATGCATTTTCTATATCTAATTATGCAAAGAAACACTCTAAAAATGGAATTATTTTTATACATTTTTCTGGTTGTATGCCTCACTTCATAGTTATAACTGTAGCTGGTAACACGCAAAAAAATCATTGCAGAAGACAATAGATTTAGAAACATTTTAAATCGCATTGCTTTAGAAATAAAATGCTGATGCTCTCTCGCTCTCAGCAGAACCAAAACCTCACTGTGCATTAATGGATGATGAAATTCAGACTGTTACAAGAAGTGTATAATCAAACGATTGGCTTCATGACTCCCTGAAACTCACTTTAATGTCATGTCAGAGTTAAAAAGCTGACTGGAGAAAGCTTTTAAGAAGAGTTAAGCTTATTTCAGAGAACAGCTGTGGACCTCTGACCGCTGGTGCCACAGTGCCAAGGGTAGGTGGGGTTTTCTATAAGGAAGCACTAGTGCATGCATGGTGCATAGTCTGCCTTTTCAAGGGACTGAGATTCTAGTAATGTTTAATGGGCAAGTAGAGTCTTTTGCTTCTCAGGATTCTTGCTTTACATCTATTCTCAGGACTCAAATTGTTCATGATTCACAACTGAAGTGACCAGAAGTGACTGCTGATCTAAGATGTTTTGGGATTCTTTTTCAGTAAGAGTTCAGACTTCATTGGATAACCTAACATAATCCAACAACTAGATAGTAAAAACTTATTCTAGTCTATCGTAAAAAATAACTGTGTGTGAAGACTTCTATGAGTTGTTACCATCAGTGAGTAGTGCAATGGTTTTCCATGAGTGTCATTCAGGTGAAAATTATTTATGATTTGTACCATGTTCCTCATTTATTGAAACAATCATAATGTATTGCAGTACATTGCTCCTGTTTCGATTTATTTTCTTTTAGGTAGAGACCCAGCCAGAACACAACTTTTCTCTATTTATACTTACTTTTTGAAATGTTTTGGTGTGAGATGAAAGTGAATAAGAAGGGATTTACATAGAACAGTTTTAAAAGAAACAGAAATCCCTACTTAGAATGGTCTAAAAAAGGGCAAAGAAACTCTCAGTAAAAATGTATTCTATCCCTCACAATGGTGCTTGAGTCCTCATCAGTTTTACCATATATTTTTGTTGACATGTTCCAGGACCTCATTGTATAAAGCCTCTACCATAACTTGAGTGTACACCTCTGTGTCTACCTATCTGTTCCAAAGACCTTAAACCAGGATCCTCACCAGCTGTAGAAGACTACAAAAGAAGTGCTCTATTCTGTGAATCCTGAGCCAGAGAAGAAACCTAAATCCTGAAAATACTTGTCTTAAGACCCAACACAAATAAATTAGCTTCTGATACAAGAGAGAGAGGTGTTTGGTAATACTTGTTCAGAATATTTGGACTTCTTATTAATTCTAAAGGAAAACTTGGAAGGAACTTCTTTTCTGAAAAGGAAAGCTGATACAGAACCTTTTGTCTTTTGAAAGAATCTACTACCACAGTTGTTGACTGTTGTCCTTGACACTTCTGTGTCAATACTCCTGAACTGGCCCCTGTGACATAGGGAATAGACTTAGTCTCCTGGGGAACTTATGTAACAATCAATGGGACTACTCATTGCACAGATCACATTTATTAACTGGGTTATTTTAACTATGGTAAAGCTGTGAATGCCTTAGAAAGACAAAACAACCTGCATCAGTTTGCCAAAGAAGAAAAACTTAGTGATGAAGAGCAGAAAGGAAAGAAAAAAAAGTTATGTAAGTGAAGTAATATGCACAGACATAGAACTGGAAAGAGCCAATAGTGTGACAAACCAGAAAGCCAGGTAATGGACAGTGATCCTACAGGACGATGAGCAGTTAAGGGCACAGATATTATCTGGAGTGGATGATTAGTTATAAACCCAGTTTGTTGGGATGTGTGATAAGGATAAGATTAATGTTAATAACTTGGCATTTGTGATGCATTGGTACTTGATCAGGAGGCATTTCCAAAAGGGATCTAAAATTTGTTGATTCTGGGGTTTGGTTACATATTTTAATTAATTCCTGTGCTTCAGGGTCTTTGCTCCTCACCTGCTGACACCAGGATATTTCATTTCTGTGACTTAATCTTTTTCCTGTGCTTTTTCATTTGGCTCGTTGGTTTGGTTTTGATATTGTTTTCCTCTTATTTTTCTCTGTTTGAAGCCCTGGAGACCATTGACAGGTGAAAACAGGATGTGTGATGCTTCTAGTGTTGTTGCAAAGCCTGTCAAGTGCTCAGCCATCTTCTGTGCTCAAGAAAGGAGAGCTAACAGAGGATGGGATGAGCAGAAACTTGCAATACAGAAAATGTTTACCTTTTCCTGCAACATGCCATCTTTTCTTTCCACCATGAAGAAATACTGGCTAAAGACATTCCTTTAGGACTTTAGCCCTCAACTGCACATACCTGAACTTTTCTTCTTTCACCCTATGGCCTACTACTTTTTCTGTCACCACTGATGTTTGATGAGACTTCAGCTTGATCACAGGAGGTGCTCTGTGCACTGTTCTCGGTTAAAGGCCATTGCACTGACACTTACAATTGCAGACACCTAAAACCTTTTGTGAAGACCCTCCTGATTCATTTTTCTGCTCAGATACATGTTGACCTAGGGGGTTTTTTTGGGTCATAGATGCTGTGACTGTGCTAATGGGGGATGCTGGACCTTTTATAGCTCTGTGGGGAGACAAAGAGAGCCTGAACTGTTCCTTGAGGGGATTTTAAATTCTTGTTTCAAACAGTCCACAGTGCAATACTCTGGGATTGAATTTATCACCACTAAAAAGTTTTAGTTCTTAGGGATGAGCTGAAATTTAATCATTATTGCTAATAATTTCTGTGGTATGTCTGAGATATGGCAATTTGATGTTATTGAGTGGTTCACATAGGAATTAAATTCCAGCATAAAGTTGCTGGCTTAAGCCAGAAATCTTTTATTTATTTGCTAGGTCACTACTACTTTATGTGCTACTATTATGCAAAATTTCTCCAAACTACATTTTCTGCCTAATGGGTTCTAAATTATACATAAACTCTGCAATTTTCAAATGTGATGCAAATTCTTCTGTCACAATGTCTTGTAATATGGAGGCTGCTTCCATTAAAGTGACAATTCTTTACAGATGGACTATAATACCTTCAGTTTCAAAAACATCTACTTGTAGTGCTATCATATACCAGCTAAGATTTTTTAAAGTATTTTTGCTTGTCTTCATCTTGACTAACAGCAATACACCCTGTTAGAAAAGAGTGGACTCGTCTATTAAAAACAACATTATATTCTGGGTTTAATATTAAAAAAATGAAACACAAAATATATGAATATTTTACCATTCAGTTTCATGAATTTATGCATTGAATTTATGCATTGTCTGCTTTTTATTATTTTGTAACCCAGTAATTTGTTTACATAACTGCAGCAGCATGTGGTACCATGGGCAGGTATCTCCCCTGTCTACATTGGCACAAATGTAAAACTACTGCTGGCAGCCAGTGGCATCATCCCCCATCAAAGGATAAGGGAGATGGGCATTTCATCTAAGACTTCAATTAAGTCTTGAAAAATCAAACAACATCAACTACAACAACAACAAAACCCCTATCCTATGAAAGTTTAGAGAGATTATATCTAAAAATTAGGCCTTTTTTTCTTTTTTTTTTTCCCCCAGAGGTAATTATGATAGGCTCAGTAATTTGCAGATCAGTGAACAGGTTCGGCTGTGACAAGTGAAAACTAGGGGACTGATTCTTTATTAGTACGGGCATACATAAGAAAAGATACCTGGCCATGGAATATGAAAATTACTTCTGTGAGCACCAGTCTCAGAAGTTCAGAAGTAATATCTTTGTCTAGGCAAAAAAAAAAAAAAAAATTGATTTGGCCTCACAATTGTATACCAGTACCCCTGTCGTGGCAAGCAGCACCCACATGCTGAGTTATGGTGACATCCATAGGCAATGTCAAACAATTGTATTCTTTCTTTCCCTGCTGTACACTCCATAAGTAAATTGGGACTTGGCCAGCAAACAGTTTTCCCAGGGACTTCGTAGATGCTCTTTTATCTGTGCTATACTGTTCTCAAATACAAAGCTAAATGGAATTGTCATGAAGCTGATACGAATCCTGGTATTCAATTCAAGAAATAATTCAGTACAGTTACAGCAAAAAGTATGATCTGGAGGGTGCCTTGCTCTCTTTGTGTAGGATAGAGCTGGCTATGGATGTCTGCTGTGCGAATCAGCTGTGCAAAGACTTAGGGAGGCAGCCATCTCTTCTCTTTTTGCACATCATCCAAGAAAGTACTCCTAAAGGGCTCAGAAGAGAAAATGTAGTTAAAAGTCCCTGATTTCCCAGCTGTAGACTGTGTTTTTGAAAGTGGCGCCAATTTCAGCATACTTTTTTGATGTGTTGATTCAGAGCACTGTGTACTCACTTTTACCTATCTCTGTGCAAATTGAATTCACAAAAGCCTGGTGAAATTTTAAAAACATCTTGGCACTGAAACCCCCATGGCTATGTATTCTTTGGTGGATATTGGTCTTTAAATCATATTTTGTCAAGCAAGCAAGTATGATTTTAAATGGCATTCTATTTTGCTATTATTTTAATGAAATCTGAACTATATGCAGCAGTTCAAAGCTGCAGGGAAGCGATGAAAAAGGAGTATATAGTGTAAATTTCTACAACATGTATTAATGTGCCACTTTTCTGATAATATGGTTCATTTCACATTATAGCCTTATCAGATTTTTTGTGGTTTTTTTTTTAATTTATATATTCCTTTGATGCTGATTTGATGCTGACACTTCACTTTTATGTGCTTATCCATCTATTCTTGTTTGTATTTACAGCAATTCTCCATTACTTTTATTCTTAGGCATTTGCATCTGTTATTAATAGCAGATGTTATAGAGAGGAACATAATTGTGCGATTCAGCAGCAGTCATGTCTGTTTAATCAGTAGCATCTGACACAGCATGCATTTACTGCATGATTGCACTGTCATGTTTGACACAAATGAGAGATCACTGCTTCCGATGTTTTCAGTTCTTGTTCATTGTATATAGTACTAAATTGTACTTTTCTTACATCCACTCATCAAAAATTTCTGACCTAATTACAATTCAGCCAGTGATATTGTGGTTCTAAATCAGTTGAAATATAGATTATTGTATAGTCCCTTCCTTCAAGGATGGCTGTTGTATCCATTTTAGTTTGTACTGACAATCTCACATGAATCTACTCTTGTAAACTCTCACTTAAAAGAATCTTAAACCTGAAGAAGGCATTGTTGCTGACTGATATATGTCGATGATATTTTTTCTTACAGTAGATATGCTCATTTCATGATCAATGATTACTTAAAATAGCTTTCCATGCATAAATATGTTTTCTGTTCCCCCTAATTTTGCAGATGCACCAGATTGTATTTATCTGAGATGACTGAATTTCAGAAATGTTCATCACTCTACTTTTTGTATTTGTTTTCATAATTGAATTATAAAATAATATATTTCAAAGCAGAGCTTGATTTCTTGTTGCCTTCTGGATCAAGGCAAGGCGACCTGGTTCTAAGGATCAGCACGGCGACCCAAACTCTCCAGGGTCGCTCGGGCCAATGACACACGCAGACACCAGTATGGTGGATGGTCAAAAGGCGTTCATTACTTCTTCTCGTGGGGTTTTATAATCTAGGGGGTTCTCTACGTCAAAAGGGGGTTTGTCCTTCTTATCTATGGTTAGTAAGGAATGGAAAAGTACTGGGTAAGGAATGGAAAGTTACTGGCACTACTGTTAGTGGGGCCACATTCCTAGGGTAATCTCTTATCTTAGAGGAACAAAGGGTCCTGCCTTTCCGTGACATCGCGTGATCTTCCGCAGCACCTTTCCCTATCTACCACAATTTCTTCAAGTGTACTTAAATATATAGCAAAAAGAAGTCTCATTAACTTTAAAGGCTATGTCTACACCACGAAATAAATCAGGCAGGAGTATATCTTAGGGCCCCAAGGCCATGTGGTGGGACATGGCTCCCATGATGTAGAGCTGAACAGTGATCTGCTCCCAGCAGGGAAGATTTGCACACAAGCAGCTGCTGGGGAAATTCTGCTGCCATCCCCTCAGCTATGTCCAGGAAGGTGCATCTGTACTACCAGCATAAAAGGTGGTGCTGCTGGGGCAGTGGAGCTGGGTCACTGAAGATGTTAAGTGGCTGCGTTGGTCCCTGGCATTGTTTGTCACAGCACTCTCCTGGACAATACCAAAGCCCAGTCTGGAAAATCCCCCACACTGGGACCTGCTCCAGTCCTGGAGCCAAGGGAAATGTGCATCCTTGTTTTGTATGGACTGCAGAGAGCAGACTTCAAGGCCAGGTTGCTGCAGTCCCTGGGGCAATACCAGGGCCCAAACCCTAGCAAAGAGCATGTAAACAGCTTAGCAATACAGGTGTCTCTGTTAGTGTCTGAGCCAGCGCAATACACAAAAATTACACAAGCAATTAACAGAGATTCCTGCTGTGTATGATTGTAAAGGAAATGCAATGGAAAATCAATGAGCTATTTAAGATGCTGCAAAGATGATTAATTTAGTTATTTCAGATATAAACCCAAGAAACTCAGATAGTCTCTTAAGGCCTGCTTGAAGCTTTAATTATTTCAATGCTGTTCATTTGAACTCTTAAGATTAATATTTATAGTAGGGAAATGTGTGTGATGGAACAGTTGGTTAGAGCATGGTGCTAATAACACCAGGGGTGGGAGTTCAGTTCCCTTATGAGCCATGAGTACATGGAGCTGGGCTGGATCCTTTTGGATTCCTTCCAATCCCAAATATTCTTTGAACCTGTGAATCATGTCAGATATGCTGGACAGAATCTGGAGACAGGAACATCTCAGTTTTAAAAGCAGTGCTTGAGAAAAGGTACTTAACTTCTTAACGCTGAAGTTCTGTTTATTACAAGGAAATTAAAGCATAACAAGCAGACATGTGGGGTGAATCAAATAAAAATGAAGGAGGTGAAATCAACTTCTCTATTCCACTTCTTTCACTCTTTTCCCAGGAGTTTCTCAGTTTGCACTTGTCCGGCAGATAATATCTGCCTGTTGCCTCCCAATCTTTTTCTGCTCTCTAGAACCTGCTTTCACTTGAGCCTGGTATTTTCCTGAGAACACTCCTGAAATTTTCTCATGTTGAATAGCCACAGAGTTCTGAAACCATGAGGAAACAAATGAAACATGTTGTCTGTCACAAATCATTTACCAGGGAATGATGAGTTAACTTTGCAGAGGAGCACCCACATTGTCAAAAACCAAAACAAAAAAAAAAAAAAAAAAAAAAAAAGAAACAAAAAACCCCCCACAAAACGAAACAAAAAAAAAAAAAAAAAGAAAAGAAAAAAAGCTCCCCCCTCAAAAAGAGATCACAATTCTAGAGGAAGAGAAACAACAATGTCTCAGATTTGATGACAGATGTGCATGAGCAGAAATAGCTGCTGCTCCACAACTGTGAGCCCCTGCCTTCTCTCCCCCTCAGGCCCTGCTCCTCCTCAGACACAGATGTAAACAGGTAAAAAAGCATTTTAAATCTGCATAAAGAAGGACGTGATAAATGGGAAGGAAATCTAACATAAAGTTCCATTTCATACATGGGGACTTGGATAGGTGATAAGGACAAGCCTGAGCCCTTTCCCTCCTTTTATTTATTGAAGGTGAGCTGGTTGTCCTGTAAGGAAGCAGGACGAATTAGTGATGGTGTTGGGCTGATTTTGTTGAGGCTTTTAGGCTCTGATAGCAAAAAAAGATTAAAGTGACAGTGCAGCTATTGTGCCATAATTGATGGTGATATATGCAATAGGTACTGGCAGAGGCCTTTTGAAAACAGTTTTTTATTTCAATAATATTTATTTCTCTTACTGCAGCCTGTGCAGTTTTTAAGTGTATGATTTACAGAAGTCTCCATCAGAGATGAAGATCTTTGTGCGGTTGATGGAAGGAATAGTCAGATATTTCAATAACTAGCTTCAGGCAAGCAAAATGTGTGATTCCTGGAAATTCCTTTTTATGAAGGAACATTTTGCACTGCACTTCTTTCCTACTTTTGGCTCTATATAATTTTGACCTGACTGAATATATTGTTAATTTAACTATAGCGGGTACATTAATGTCATTGCATCTTATGGCAGGACATGACATACCCTAAGGGTGAAGATTAGTTAGAATTAATGGAACTTCTTTCAAATTTGTGCAAAATAAAGGAATTCTGCATCTGTTCAATTTTTAGAGCTACTTCAAGCCACAGAAGTTACTAGAATCTAGCAAATAATTATTTACAAAGTTTGCTTTGTATTCTTCCCTATCTTTGGCTATGATTAAGCATAGTAATGACTTCAAAAAGTAAAATAATTTATGTGCTAGGTTGTTTTGGTTTTGTTTTTTTTTTTTTTTTAAGTATGTGCAGCAAGATAAAGAATGTATAGGAGGATGACTGTCCAGAGACTGTGTTTTAGAAGAGATAGTTACTGGCTGAAGATGGACATCTGGGACTTATCTCAGTATCTTGAATTTAATGGTGCAGAGACCTCGGTACTGAGTCTTGATTGTACAGTTAGAGTTATACAATGGTCCCATGTGTGATTTCTGTCTCCAGTCAAATAATTCCTGGCACACTTCAAAAGGGTACTTCACAGGCAATTTGGAGGTTATCATCTTCCTTTGTATTGTGCTACTTAGCTTAAGGGCCATAAAAAAAAAAAAAACAAAAAAAACAAAACAAAAAAAGAAACAGCTCTTGCATGATTACTTTACTTGTATATGCAACCCTTGTAGTATTGGAATGCACTTAGCTAATTATTAATATCCTCCCATATATTCTCCCACGCCTTCTGATTAGTATTATAATAAAACTTATCAGAGAATGAAGAATTAAAATAATGCCTTAACTATATGAAGGACCTAATAAATCTGAAAGACAGGTCTTGGGTGAGCAGCCATTAGAAGTGTAACATATAATGTCTAAGAAATGGATGTTGCTGTCTGTAACAACTTACAGGTTAAAGTGTTTTCAGTGCTTCACAGAAGAAACTCATACTCTAGCTCTTTCATTCTAAATCTTACAATAATAAATAGGTACCAAAAACTTGTGTCCAGTATGTCAGGGCATGTGGAAGATGAGCATCTGCTTCACTGAGCTCATATGACCAAGCATTGTTTTGATACTGAAGGGAAAGTGGTAAAAAGGAGCACAAAGTCTGCACCCGAGGAGATGTGGGAAGCAGTGCCGAAGTCCAAAAGCCTTGGGCTACTAATTGAAGTGCCATCAAAAAAATATGCAGACAGAGCTTTGGAGAGGGCCACCTGGATTTTGTGACTGATAAGAAGCAGTAGACTAGGAATGTGAGGATTTGGAATACTCACAGGAGGCTCAAGTGACTATGTAATGTTTACAAGGAATGTTTAGAGAAAGGGAATTGCGGAGATACAAAGCTGGGGCAGGTGGAGGAGACAATGAAGGAGCTGATCTTTTGTGAACTGGGACTGGACAGTGCATTTATTTGTATGACTGAGCCCTCTGTCAGATTACCAAAGGCTGTCCTGCCTTATTTAAAGACTCATAACTCTCTGCTTGATCTCATTCTCTATCCTGCGTATGCAATTACCAGCTGCTGGCTGAACTGGTCTGAGACAGTGGGTTCCAGTTATTGGGGTCAGACTGGGGTGTAGGTGCCCTGTACTACAGTGAGAAAATGGGTGGCTGGCGGTCTTCCAGGTGCTGTGGGGGAGCAGTGTATGTCCTGAAAACCAGCTGCTTGAGGCACTAGGTGAGCAAGGGGCTCAGCACTGGTGGCTTGAGTGGGGTCACTATCTGGTGAGTTGGGGACTCGTGGGAGGATGTCATCTGTACACCCACATGACTGACTTCCTGTCTCTGCCAGCCCAAGAAGAGGAGGAGATAGGGATATCTGTATTTCTGTCAGTCCTGGCAGCATTAGGTTGGGCTTTGAGTGCCTTCCTTCTCTGTGGCAAGCCCTGATGGTGTTTTTTTTGCTTATGCCTGGGGAACATGCATTTGGCTTGCTGCTGGTTGAACCTGCAAATGGGAAAGCAGCAGCTGCATCCTTTGGTCCAGTCAAGAAGAACCTCCAGGTCATGGAGATGTTGGAAGCAGCATAAGCTTATAGCATCCCTTAACGCCATATATTTTATGTACTGTAAAAGAGGAAGGGGGAAAAAAGGTTCAGTCATTCTGGTTAAAACAGCTCTTTGCAAATGAGAAGGCTAGAAAGTACCTGTTTCTGTTCACTACTTTGATGAAAGCCATAGAGTGCAATCTGTAACCAGGAAATAGATTTTGGAGTGAAGACATTGATTGTTTGTAAAAATCATGAAATTGAGCCACACTGAATTCTGAAAGGTCTGTCATGTTGTGAATAGCATTCAGAAATAGTGAAAGGTTTTACAGGGTAAGGTTTTATTTGCATTTTGTTTGTTTTAAAGGTCCAAACATATTTTGGTGTTATTTTGTAATATAATGAGTTAAATATTGAAAATGTAATCATTAAGATCATCTGTATGCTGGCCAAGATTGTGTTGCTGCTTCCTGAAGAGCTGACACTTTGAGTGTTTGAACTTCTCGGTGTCAGTCATCTGTTCTGCAGAGAATGGCGCTGCGTGACTGACGGCTCTCATATCGGCGCGGGATTGACCGTGCAGCTCCTTAAACATGTTGTGACAGAAACAATCTGAGCCAGCTTCAGCAGGGTTAGCACATTAAATTACCCATGTCAAGCCTCAACACTGCCTACTGAAGAAAATAAAATGCTCTTGTATGACCCTCATATTGAGGGAGAAAATAAAGGAATATGTCTTTGCTCCTGCTATTCTCATGGTGATAAGCAATTAGAAAATTGTGAATGTAGAATCAAGAGAAGGATCTTTTTACCTCAGAAGCATAAACTGCAATATTAAAATATACTGATGCTTCACTGAGTGAAACACTTAAATTTTATCAATATTAAGTGCTATTGACGTAAAACTTTTTAAAGAGGAGCTGTGGGGTAATTTAGACCTCTTGCTATTAAACAGACATTCTGGCTCTTTGATTAGATTTGTAGAGAGCCAGTCTCCTGGCAGTAAAGAACAGGCTACAGCAGTAAACTGAAGGTTAAATTGCTTTCAAGAGAGACTCAGGGGAGACTCAGACACCTGTGAGACAAGGTCTGAGAATATAGGTGTAAAATTAGTGAAACCCATTAATTTCTCCAAATGTTATTGATATCTGACATAAATCAGTTTCCTTAGGGAGGGGGGAAAAATGAGGGAATGGACAGACCCTTATCCCAAACAAATCAAAGAAAAAATCCTAAAGAGAGGAAATGCAAAAGAGTTTGACAAATTTGCAATCCAAAGGGAGCCATGTGGTTTTGGCACTCTCGGGGGTGCAATAGCCAAAGAAGGTGCCCTGAGATGAAAGTACAGCATTCATCTGTGGAGATTTTGTGAAGCTTCTGAAAACACTTGCCTGAGATGGGCTTCCTTTTGATTAGAGCTAGATCCTCTGGAGGAGTCATGAGTACAAATTAGGGTTTGGATTGCATTGTAGAAGAATTTTTGGCTCCTAAACTCCAGACAGAGTATGAGGAAAAATGAACACCTCCATATGAAAATTAAGCCATACGCTGTTAGAATGCTGAGCTACAATAGCCCCCTGAGAAAGCACAGCATATATGTAACACTTTTAAAGAGGATTGAGACAAATGAGTTCAGCTGGGATGCAGAATCTTCTCCTGAATGATGAAAAATTTTCTTTCTAAAATGTGATCAAGACTTGCTCTTTTATTTCAAATGGAAGTGACCTAATCTGTGTTGTTCTACTATCCTAAAGATATAATATTTAGTGCAATTCACTCCTTGATACCTGTGTCTGAACCTGTTTGGACTGTTCTTCTCAATTAGTTAGCCATCTCTGCTGTGTCTGAAGCTGAGTTGGTCCTACCTTAAAAATTAATTTAAAACCAACCAAAAAGTGTAGAGGAAACAGGAACAGTAGGTGAGCTTTAGAGCCATGCTCCTGGTGCTCTCTCTTTTCTTGCTGTACTACTTCTGTATTTGCTTCTGCTATATGACAGTGATTTGGCAGGAAGAGCTGCAATTATCTTTATCCCAATAAAAGCTAAATTACTAAGGCAGTAAAACTGAATTCACTCCAGCTCAAGAGGAGCATGAAATTAGCAGACTTGACATCCTGGAAGAGTCTTTCTTTGGATAAGTGAAATTTTGTAGTTCTGGAATTTCTTTTTCTTTTCAAGTCTTTTATTAAAAAAAAAAAATAAAGTAAAATACACATTGCCTTGGTAGCCCAGCTGTACTATGACATTGTTAGAGCATTCTTGCCAGCCCATCCAAAGGCATAAGCATAGAAACAGCTGGTTTCTTCTTTAGGTGGGGCAAGTGAGGAAGAAGGATTACAGGCTGCTCATACAGGGCAATTACATAGGTATATGGAAGTATCACTTTAATAGCTTCAGTACAACTTTAAAATCAATCACAGGGGTAACTACTGAATTTCATCTCTAGGAAAAACGTTTTTTCATGAGGTGGTTTTTTTTCCCCCTGATGGTTGGCAGTACTGTCTTAATCCTGTTCCAAAGCAGCCAGGAAACTACAGTGCTCAATCCAAGCAATATTCTTCCTTGTGACAGAGTAGAGTAGTAATAACACCTGTGTCTGATGTCAAACTGTGCCATGAAACAGGCAGTATTCCTTGCAGAGCAGTCCTGGTTTTGTTAAAGCTTTGTACTAAGAATTGTTGCAGGAGAACCTCCAGTCTATCTCTATAGGTACATTTCTCTTTTCAGCCAGGTTCAGTGCAAACAATAGAAATAAGAGTCTGAACTTATCCTTCTCTGCTTGAGAATGTTATAAGCTGCAGGTGTGGTTGAAGAGAAGAAAAGGGAGTTGTAACTTCAAGCTGGTGTTTCTAAGAAAAGGATGCTCTCATTTCAAGCACAATTCACATTGTACAAATAGCAGGGTTATACTCTGAACTGCATTGGTAAGGAAAATAACTTTTAATTTTGATTTTATGATTTAATATTAGGTTTTATATTACTTGCATGTTCATAAAATTTACATTTGAACTTCTTATAGTACCAGAATTTTCACTATTTCCCTGTATAAATATACTGCAATGGAAAGGAAATATAGCAGATTTTATGTAAATAAAAGCAGATACTTAAAATTAAGTATTTATCCAAGGCAAGGCAATGGTGATCCATTCTTTGTGCATTTTCTGCTGCTAGTGTTGGGGGAATAAGGTCAATATATGGGTATAAAAGATTTTCTCAAATCTTTTGTAAGATTTCAACTGTGAGAGACTCTTATTATATAAAAATTCTTTAATTGTACTATGTTGTTGCAACTAGCCCTCTAGTAACCCCAGCAGCATGTAATTTAGCTAGACACATAGTAAAATCTGATTGCCTTTTCCAAAAGCATATGTAATTACACATAGACTTCTCTATTTGATCATAGCCTGTTCCTTCCATTAAATTACTCACACCTAGACTCGGTTTTGTTATTTTTTTTTCCTTTTGATAGAGATCTTTTAGTATTTATCTATGTGTTCCTGGGTTTACTGCAATTAATTTAAGGATGCTCAAGATGATTCTCCAGGTAATCAAAATCAGGGTAATACCATGTGCTAATCAGAAATGGCATGACAAGAAATCTGCTTTGTTATATCGTGTCCTGGAGAAATTTATTGTCGAAAACCCCAAATCTCTGCTTAGGCCAGCTCCATTTTTCTGGTTGACAGAATGAATCAACTTCATGCACAACACCTTGCTATGATTTAGCCCCAGCAAGCAACTGAGCTCACACAGCCACTCACTTATTTGCTTACCCCAGTGGGATGGGGAGAGAGCAGTAGTGAAAAAATTCATGGGTTGAGATAATGTCAGTTTAATAAGTAAAGCAAAGGTGCATACACAAGCAGAGCAAAATAAAGAATTCATTCAGCAGTTCCCATGTTCAGACCATCTCCAGGAAAGCAGGGCTCATATGTGCAATGCTGACTTGGGAAGACTCTGAACATCCCCTGCCTCTTTCTTCCTCTCCCCTCTTTACATGATGAGCATGATGCCGTATGGTG
Organism: Ammospiza caudacuta; assembly: GCF_027887145.1. Taxonomy (NCBI): domain Eukaryota; kingdom Metazoa; phylum Chordata; class Aves; order Passeriformes; family Passerellidae; genus Ammospiza; species Ammospiza caudacuta. The sequence goes on along the minus strand of NC_080595.1, from coordinate 89,749,425 downwards.
TGGAATATCCCTGGGGTCAGCCTGGACCAGCTGTCCTGGCTGTGTCCCCTCCCTCCCAGCTTCTTGTGCAGCCTGCTTGCAGCAGTGTGAGGAGAGGAAAAGGCCTTGGCTGTGCAAGCACTGCTCAGCAATAGCTAAAATGTCCCTGAGATATCAGCACTATTTTAACCACAAATCCAAAACATATCAGCTACTGTGAAAAAAATACCTCTATGCAAGTCAAAACCTCAAGCCCACCATCCAAAGCTCCTATTCATTTCAATGGTACCATGTTGTCAGTAAAAAATGCTGCACAAACTAATTTTTTTTTCTAATGGTGTCTTTAATTAACTTATTTTGAAATTATTGAAAGTATTATTTTGAAGTTAATGTATGTCTGTGGGGCTGCTCCTTAAGGACTTTGTTTTTTTCTACAACAGATTCTTATTTTACTTTGAAACTTACAGTACATCGGCTTTTAAAATTGGAAATTCATATAGCTTTTTAACTCTAATTATAATCTGCTGAACAGTTAGGTCAAATCCTGGCAGGATAATGTGACTTGAGCTCTATCTGTGTAATGCTGGCCTTGTTAACATCCTTTTATTTTGCTAATTTATACTTATGCATGCCTCAGGAGTTCCTTAATCATCTCTTTTAGATTGCTAGAACTACAATGAAACTTTTTGTTTTTCATAGCTTAATTGGATGCTCAGTTAGTATGCAAGGGAAACTTCTCTGTAGATGGTAGAAATGTCAAATAACAATGTTGCAGAGCAAAATACCCCGAATTAAATCCTTCTCCCTAATAAAGGCTGTGGGATATTTGTCTTTGGGGTATTATACAGAAGCATCAAAATATTTAAGAAATTATAGTATAAATACTGGGAGGGAAAAAGCAACATTTAACACAAATTGATAAGTGTAGGGCAAGGAGTGCCCATTGGAACTTATTTTCTGTTCACAACAGCCTCTTGTAAAGTTTTGATTTTGTGTAGGTATTTACTTTCATCCTATCTGACCTTAATACCCCTTAGTAAAGGAAAACAGCTTTCTAATAGAGAACAGAAATTATAACATATGAAATAATTTTAATAGTGCATCTATTTATACTATAGAGTACTTACAATAAAGAAAAGTACAATGCAAGCTTACTCAGATAGCCAATTAAATTTTGTAGCAATTACTCTTTATAGCATAGGAGTATATGTGTTTTTTTATATTCTATCAATTTGAGTTGACTTTATGCTCATTTTTTCCCTTCTATCAATTTGACTTGAATTTATGAATTCTAAAAAGCTATTCTCCAGAATGTTTAGCTTAAAAAAAAAAAAAAGATTAGTCATAGTAATATTGGCATTAAAATGTTCTCTAAATAATAAAGACATCAAGAAGTTGTATCAGCAACAGCCTGAAGAAATGTCCACCCTGAGGTGGACAAATGACCTCCTTTCCAAATCCTCAGAGACATGGGAAATAAGGAATTTTATTATTTTCTGATGCATATCCTTTGAGTATTTTGTTGTATTTAGGATTGAGAGGCATGGGAACCTTGTATCTATTCTCTACATTTTAGAAGGAGTACAAAGTGATTTGCTGGTGAATTTTATTTATCCAGAATTTTTGCCAAGAAAAGACATAAATAGGCATAAATTATATCCACAGTCATCAGTCAATATCCATTTCTAAATGATGCTATTCTTCTGTGTCAGAATCCCTACCTGACTTCTTTTTTACTTTAAACATCTTCAGCATCTTTCCTTGAAAATAACAATGAGCTTACACTTCATTTACACTTATTGGTACTAGCTTCCATGAGAATTGTATTTTCCATCCATGGATGGCTACTTTAAATCCTTTGTTAGCAGTGCAAAATGTGCTGCATTTCTTTCTGCATTCCAGGAAAACCAGCTCCTTTTTAAAGCATTGAAAGATTTTGGACTAGACACTCAGCAGCTGTAGTCTGTATTCCCCATGAACTGCAGGGGTCATTGCTCAGAATGGCAGTCACTGGTGTTTAACTTTCAAGTGTTCAACAAAACCCCCAGATTCTTGGAAAAAAATGTTTAAATGAAAAGAAATGTCTGTTTACTTGAGTATGAATTTGGAAGTATGAGAATTACCTGATAATTTTCTTCCAATCTGCCTCTACCATCTTTCTGAGCTAAACCCTATCTTTAAGTAAATGAGCGTATTTGATTCACAGGATGTGAATTCCCTATGGAGGAAAAAATGCTGAAGCTTCCTCTTGCTGTTCTTGGGGGTTTTGGGGTGTTGTTTGTTTGTTTGTTTGTTTTTGGTTTGGTTTTTTGCTTTTCATTTTTGAAGAAGTCAACACCTGAAAATGAGAAATAAAATTACACAAAAAGTTGAAAGGGAGAAAGGATTTTATATTGCTGTATTGAGCTTGAGGAAAATAATTTTTCAATCCCTTCCCATCCACTGCAGATGAAGCTGATGGGAAGATTTGATTAGAAAGTACATGTACCTTCATAAAGGAGAAAACTAGAAAAATTATAACACTAGCAGAACCTCAGCAAGAAAGAGTAGCTGTGGAATATAGGTAAAATTGCAAGTACAAAATTAGATATACATTGTTACTAAAAGTATGGGAGTAAAATGGCACTGCTTCATGCCTCTTATTAGATGTGTCTCCATTTCTGTGAGTTATGTTTACTATACAAGTCACTGGGTTCAAATAGAGTAACTACATTACACTTGTTACTTTATTTCAGGAGATTTAAAGTTTGCCTAATATGTTTGATCAAAAACATCTACAAGTCTCCTAATTTCCTACTGTAATTCTACTTTTTTTTAAGAGTTTAAAAATCCTGTAAGTGGTACATAAATTTAATCCATATTTTCCTGATTAAAACTCCTGATAACATCTACAAGTTCTTAAAAGTGCTAAAAATTTCCAGAACTAAATATGATAACTGAGAAAAAGTGGGGATTTGGGTTATTTTTGGCTTGTTTCTTGTTGTCCCTTATGTGTTCAGTGTGTCACTCCCATTGTGAATCCCCTTGTGAATCCCCTTGTGAATCTGAACTAGTTTGCAGGTATCGTAAAGGAACATTGAAATTTCTTCTAAGCTCATCTGAAAATTTCCTCAGTGACTGTGTAAATGCGTGACTAATTATATGGACAGATGATGGTAGTTTATAGACACAAGACTACAGAAATTATAATGTTCACAATCCCCTGCAACTCACTGGAATGCTATTTCTTACTTTTGAGGTATATTACACTGTCTTAATGTTGGCAGTGATGCATATAATCTTGCACTGAGCTCCCATTCTTTCTTTGATGTTGGGCTCAAGCAGATTGCAGAGATGTCAGGTCATCTCTTGCTGTTGTGATATCCTTTACTGGTGTTGAGTTTCTTCCCTCTTGTTGATCATTTGAAGATGATATTACTATTTTCAACCCAAATCTACTTTCCCTACAGGTCAGATCACAATACTTTCTTAGTATTGTGCAATGAACAGGATTAAGTAGAAGTCATCTTCATTGTGCTGAGAAATTCAGACAACTAGTAGCCAAAAAAAGACAAAGGTAAAGGAAAGACAGGGAAAATGTATTGTGCCTTATAAGCAGTGTAGCTTTGCTTGAAGGCATGAAAGTGGGAGGTAACTGGGGTTGAATGATTGGCTGCCACTCATTGCTCCTTCTGCATCCCTAGCACTGCAAACAAGAGCTTTGCTAACACCACAGGGTTTTGCCTGGACCCGTGTCCTGGGTAAGGCTGAGTTTTTGCAGTAGCTGTGAGGGTACAGAGCCTGGAGACATATGGGCATGGCTAAGAACCTCATTTTATTCAAAACCATCACATGTCACTGCCAGGGGTGGGAGAAGAGGACACTCTCTTTTGCAAATGGTGTTCCTCCTGATGGAATAAGGATGGCAGATGGGGGAATGGTTGGGGTGGGGCAGCACCGGCTGTGAGTCTGGTCAGGTTGGGCTGGTGAGCATCTTGTGTGTGAATCACCCTTTTTTGTACACTTTTGCTATTGGTATTGTTGCAGTTGCTATTTGTTTTCCTATCTCATTGCTGTTTCCAGTACATTGTTCTCATCTCAACCTGTCATCTTTACCACATGTGCCTCCAGCTCTCCTCTTTGGAAACATTTTGCCATCTCAGTCAGGGATAGGGAAGAGAGGGGCACTAAACTGGGGAGTAGTATTTCTAAACCACAACACACAGGTAGATAAATAAGGGGGGAGTGGAAAGCTAATACTATGAAAGTTGTAAGTCCCAGCTCTCAGACTTTATGAACATGTGGCTGTGGATGAGACCTCTTGTGCTTTAGACTCCTATTCTATCCTAATTCTAATGAAATTAATTAATGAATAATAAAAATGTTTCAGGGTTATTAAATTTCAGCACAAATTTTTTAAATGGACTTACAAAAAACCTATAGATTTGTGCTAAAGTGAAATAGTTATCTTTGTGGGGACTATTATGAGTATTTTGGATTTTTTGCTTCAGTTCTATTTTTGTCCATATGATTTCTTGTTTATTAAATTAAAAGATATGAGGTCCTGCAAGGAATGAGGTATCAAAGTAACATTCTGCAATTAAAACCTGTAGATAGTGTTCAGCAGGACAGGATATAGTCCATGTTTTCCATCCATGTAATATTGCCTCTGGCCTTGTACATCACAAAAGCTCATATGTCTTAGTCCTTCAACAGCAGGGGAGTCAGCCTGGTATGAAGGGCAAGGAATGACAAAGTATTTAACACAGTGCTGCCCTGCTTGGAGCTGTAAAACTGATAGGTAAATGAGCTTTCCCTCTGCGAATACTTAAGCCATCAAATGCATTTTAAACTTTAAAGTATATGTTAAAACTATAAGGTTACTTTATGTAGTGCTAGAAGAAATCCTGAGTTTCCCATGTTGTTTAATACCACATAAAACACAGGAGGAGGTAAGATAACAATTCTACATTTTATAAAGAGTAAACAGGATCTACCACATTTCTCTTTTGAGAAAAGTCAGCTCAGGGAGTTCCTATGCAGTTTATATTCAAAAGGATGATGTGCACAAATTTATTTTTTTTTATCACTGTATTGTGCATATATATGCCCAGCTTATGATGGAACCTGCAAGCAATGAAACTCGTAATTTTTGATTTTGATTTAAAAGAAAAAGACGTCCATTATTTACCTGTAAAAGCCATCCAAGATTTACTCAGCTCTCCCTTACAGCTGCCCAGGTGACTCTTACTTTCTTTACTGTTAATTCAGTGTTGTACTTAAAAGGAACAGTCCTTCTGTTTGACAGCTGAGATTTGATTTTTACAGAATTAGTCTTATCCCCTGAAATAAAACAAGTTGATTTATTTGCTGCCACAGATAAGTCTAATTGTCTGTTTGGCCACATCTTCTACAACTGCTAGTCAAACTGTCAGACAAAAATTCCAAGAAATCTCAAAATCACGGTGAAATTAGACGGAAAAAATAGCCAATTATTCTTGATGTTAAGAAAATACTGAATTAAAGTATTGCTTACATGCTATTAATTTTATTATTTAACATCAATGTACTTTTCTACTGTTTCTATAATTTGGTAAACACCCATTACCACATTTCATGCCATTCTCATTGATATGTGTTTTCTGACTGACACAAGGTATATGTGTTTTTCTGAAATGGTCTAGTAACTTCTTACATATTTCCTTTATAGTTTTTGGTTTTTTGGTTTTTTTTAATTGTCATCATTGTACTATGAATAATTATTTTTTTCTCAATCACTTTTTTCTCATATTGATTTGATTATGTCTTGAGTGTCACGCTCCCAAAAGAAATGTGTGCTTTTGCTTAGGGGAAATAAATTCACCTTTGTGCATTGTCTTCCAGAAATGTCGTGGTGTCATCATTGCTGTACTTGTAATGGTCAATGGGAATAAGCCAGGCAAAACTTTTTTGAGCCATTTAACTGAGTGATCAAACTATGTCAGAATTGAGAATATTCATAACTTTTGGATATGAAGCCCTTCTGTAGGACAGGATCTTGCTGAGCAAGATTTATGCCTGCCGTTTATATATGCCTCTCCCCATTTATTCTAAAATGCTATTTTTATCTCTTTGGTATGTTGAAAAATGCTAAATATTTTCTGTTATGATCTGATAGAGTTCATGGGAAATTCTGGAAGTCACAAACTGTCCCTGGAAGTGTGGATTTTTTAGGTTCTTTGGGGTTTTCCTTCTCCACATGCAGACCCACATGCTCACCCAGGTGTGTGTGAGTTTCATGCAGCAGTACTTTAAGCTCTGTAAGCCAAAGCTTTTCTTTGGATTAGTTTCTTATAACTTGTATCTTCTGAGTTTTTCATGTGTGAAAGCTATAGATTGAATTGCTGGCATTACTATGGTATTACTACATGAAAACCACTGTCCTGGTGGTAAGAAGCAACCTACCTTGTCTTGAAATAGAACAAGTGTTCTCAAGTTCTAGAAATGAAATCAAGAGCAGCAAGGACAGTCTGTGCTGCCTGGCTGGCTGGGTCAGGGATCTCACCAGCAAGAGCCTTTGGGAGGAGGACAGTGGAAGGAGGGTTGTGACCCGAGACAGGCCCAGCACTGGTATAGGTGGACAGAGCTGTGGGGCTGGGCACAGACCCACATCAAGGCTGGGACATCAGCAATGCTGGTGGGAGCTCTCTGGAAAAACCCTGAGCCCCAGCAGTCAGGCTTTATGGTGAGGATCTCTTGGGATGTCCAGCCTGGCACCTGAAACCTGTCACTAGCAGGGCTGCAGGCTGGTGGGAAGCATTGCAGACTTGTGGCCATGACTGAAGATGCTCTGAAGAGATTTAAATAATGCTCTTTGTAAATGCCCAAACTCCATTACAACAGAGCCTTCAAATCTAGGTAGTATTAAATCACCTTTATATGGGGATGTGTTGGATCAGTTGGAAGAAAATACTTTGACTGCACAACTCTACCCTGAAGTCAATGTACTTCAGGGCAACCTTTATGACCAGCTTCTCTGTACATTTGTATTTAATTTACATATGAGAATGCCAGAAGTACTTTGCCTAAAAGGAGTCTGTAACTTTCATAAGGAGACCTTTTATAACAAAGACTGTCAGTGATAGTAGTGTTTTGATAAACCAAAATACTGAAAGAAGAGTAATGTAACCTCGATTCCTAACAACCACTCTTTCAACAATTGTATTTTTTGCAATTTGCAAATTTGCAAAATTTAGATATCTACTCTGTATATTATTTGAATAAAGGACAAACCCAAAAGATTTCTGAATCCTAATCACAGTTTCTAGGAAAAAATTAGTAATTGTGAGATATAAAACTCAAAAGGCCTTATTTTCAAATAACATGCACTTTCATGGTGCTTTATTTTGCCTTTAATTACACATCTGAAATTGAAATTCTGGAATTTTCTTTCAGATTTTGATACATCACATAAGACCAAGAAAAATGGCTGTGCTGTTACCTACTCTAGTCAGACACAATTGTTTAAATTATTATGTTCCACAAGAATAGGGTTTCAGAAATACATTTAGTAAACTCTTTTTTTAGGTCTTAGTGGAAGTATTTTGAGGAGCAATTCAATGTGTAGTAGTTCTTACAGTTTTATTAGCATACCTGTTTTGCTTCACCATTCAGCATCTAAAATAAGTTCAAACAAACTCTAAACCTGATTTTCTAACTGTCAGAAACCATGAAGATTTTTAATACATAAAAATGCCACATATTGGAGATACTGAAGGGGCACTTAATAATTTGAAGTATTTTGTTGGTTTCATAAAGGCTTCTTCTATTGTTGGGATGTATTTCACAGCCAGCCTTGGAATCACATTAAAAATTTAGGTGAATGATGAAGACACAGTATGTGTGTCTCTTGAGATGTTACCTATCACCTTGACAAGCTCTTTGTAAATTGAAAACTGGTTTAGCAAAAAAGAGCTGCTGTGATTACTGAATGAATATAAAGCTTTCACTTCTCTGTCATTTAACAGCTGGCAGATTACAGAGCCACTTTTTGGGGAGAAAAATTAATAGGTTAGTATTAGCAGAGAGATACATAAAATCACTTTCTCTCCCAGGGTTTATGAGAAGCAAATTGATGTGCCAGGGTACATCTTAGACTGGTAGTGCATCAAGAACTGGTAGCTTTCAGACTACAGAAATCCATAAAATGCCCTAGGTAGCTATTCAACAGGTTAACATCTCCAGGTGACAGAGTATTATGAAAGCCTTATGGGGGGGAAAAAAGTGTATTTGATCTATTTAAGTCTTTTGCATTTGCATAGATAAGATCCTTGCTATCAGTACAGTGCAGATTTTATCCTTGTTTCTTTCTTTCATGTCCTGTGGGGATATACTTTTAGCTGATTTTAAATTTTCTCTTGTTTGGATATTTAAGCAGGTGGGTATAGGTGTACAATGAAACCAAAAACTCCTCAGTTATGTGTGAGAAAGTTGTCCCATTCTATCAGAGATGGCAGCAGAGGTAATTTTTATGATTTCTCCCCTGCATAATCATTACAAAGGCAAAGATGGACTTAGTGCTTCTTCCTGTTCACTGTGGGATGCATAATAGAATTATTAATAAACTAAACAGGAGCAAAGTGCTGTATAACAGGTAGCCAAGGGGCCCAACAGTGACCACACAGCCATCCGAAAGTTTAATTCCATCCACCACAGTAGCTGCTGATACTCTTTCTCTTCCGTGTCTGGGATGAGTGAGAAGTTGTCCTTGTCTACAGCAGAATATACCCCCTGTCAGGACATGGGCAGAGGCACTGACAGCCATCTATATTGTTGGATAGATTATAGCAAAAGTTTTGTTTGTGCCAAATAGCACTTTCCTGAACAACTCTTGGGAATGATTCAGAAGTTGGTACAGCCTGGTGACTGTTCTGAACAAGCAATCTGGACACAGCCATCCTGTTTTGCAGGCTCAGAAAGTTTAATAATAATGTGCCAGCTGGCCTCAGTTCCGTTCAGTTTCAGTGTACAGTGTAGTCATCATGTCTCCTTAGCCTGATAATGACTCACTTGTATGTGAAGTCTCTGGAGGTGCAACACGATCTCCAGTGAAACAGTCTTCTGGGGTTTTGAGTAGGAGACTATTTTTTTAAAATTTAGAGAACAGCCTTACCCCCTTGCACACTTGTAGTACAGAAACAAACATGAAATTAATGAGTTTTGGGACAATTTCAGTATTAAAATCTCTTTTCTTGCTTCCAGTAAATAATCTTTTAGACAAATAATAGCAGACAATCTTATTTAGCTGCACATTGAACAAGTATTGCAGTAAACTTCCTTTGATATGGCATCAGCCTCACAGATGGTTTCATTGTTTAAATAGTCACAAAACTAATTTTGTTGCCAAGATTGTGACAAAACTGAGATGTATGAAAATATCTTCTGGTGTTCTAGATGCTGTTTTGCGCTTATGGTTAAAATATCCAAAGCCAACCAAAGTGGACAGAATGTCATAGTACATAAAAATGTTGCAAAGAATTAGTGAGTTTCTTCTGTTTTGTTTTGGAGGTTTTTTTCATCACTTTGATGGTGCTGGAGTCCCACGTGAATGGCAGAGTCAGGGAATGCATGGAAATTTTTTAATTGTGTCTGTCTGTAAGTGCCAAATACAGTCAGAATCTCATAAGAAGAGGTAGATGAGAATCTATGTCATATCCAGATCCACATGGTCCTGAGAGTTTGTTCTCTGCAAAATCAGTTTTGATTAGACCATTATTGAAAAAATAGACTACAAATTAAACCAGTATAGACTTTATTCAGGTGCAGAACATAATTTGTGTGGACTCCAAATGGCCAGTTGTGCAAAATGAGAGAAAGATTAAATATAAAATAGGGAAGTTGTGATTTGTAAGTACAGTTTAGGAAATCTTTGTTCATTAAGAATCACAATAACACAAATCAAATTCAAGCCTTAGGAGACAAGTGCTTTAGAAATTTCAAGGGAAATTTTACACCAAGTGTTCCAGAGGAAATGTCTAGAGAAATCTGGCCACTCACTGCCACTGTTCAGTTCCTTGCAAAGTTATTACTTAGTCAAACAATGTTACAGGTTTCACTCTCAGCAATCTAATGCTCCTGGGAACAAGCACAGGTTGTCATAAAAAGACTAAACATGTAACATTTGTGGTTTAATATTTTTATTTCCTGTTTCTGATTATGTATTAAGTTAAAGGAATATAATGCAACTTTGCCACCCATTGTCTTTTAATATAGAGTGCAAACAAAAAGAAGCACTTTTAACACCACAATACTTAATTTAGGATTGGAATGGATTTAAGTAACTTTACTTTAGATTCCTGCCCCTTTGTCCCATCAGTGCAGAAGGATTTTTAGCAGTGATCACACATAATGGACATAGGCACAACAGCCTGGTGTGAGTCAAACTTGAGGGCTTTTGAAGGAGCTTGTAATATTTCTCGTGACAAAACTGACTACAAGATAATTCCCATAACCAAAAACCACTTTAGAATGGATTTCCATGATGGGCCAAAGATCATTTCTAGAAATAGCACATATTGTCACCTAATAAATACAGGCTAAAAATATGTACTTACATTACAGAGATTTCAGAAGTTCTAAAGATGCTACTTCATTTTGCTGAGGAAAAAATTAGGAAAAAAACCCAAAAAAAGCAAAATCAAAATAAATTTAAGGTTTTGTTAATTCAGTCACTAAAATACTATGTTTTTTTCTAGTTAATTAGGATACCAAGAACAACATAATGTGAAATTGCATGTGTAGGATTTTGGCCTTCTTTCTGTTCCTGTTTCTCCTCTCATTTGTCCATGACCCCTTTTACCAGGTATTTGTTCTACCTACCATGTAAACAATCTACTTCATAGAAAGTAGATGTCTTTGAGAAACTTTGGATTATGGCTTCATAATGTAGTTCATTTTGCTCTCTGAACTTGTTTTCTTCTTGATGCTCTTGATTCTTATTCCCATGCTGCAGCTGACAAACATCTCAGTGGTGTTACCCACTGCAGCTTAGTCATCCTCACAAACATGCAATTGTGTGTGTGTTGGAGGGAGATTTTTTTTCTTTTCAAACCCAGATCAATTCTTTTCACGTATTTATAAATTGGGTAAGCCGCTGTAAGAAAAAAGAGACTAGCTCAAACACTGAAAATAAGCAACAGAAAATCATGTTGTTGTGTTAAAACAGAGGTTTGGTGACAGAATTTGCTGTTCTAAAGAGAACTCTCTGTCTCACCTTGGCTGGTTAAATATAAAACATGTGTTCCATGTTGTGAGACACACACAAACACTGTTCCATTTAGGTCCACAAAGTGCTGCACATTGAAATGTATGTTACTTGAGGACTTCCCAGATAACAAGCATTTATAATTCTTCTATAGCTGAAGCTTTTGAGACGGCAAATTCTTCTCCTGCCCTTATACTGCTATTTTTCCATTCAGCCAGAGTGGTGAGCATGTTACATGCCACCCTTGTTGAAGAATGAGCCTGTAAATGCTAACCAGACAAGTGTCTTCCTAACTCCCATAGCTTGGGGATGCCATATTTGAGAACAAATGGGGACAAAGTTGAAAAGGCACTGCTGAATTTCTGTTATCACAAGAATCTCTAACAATGGCAACAGAACAAAGTACTGAACTAGGTGAGGAAAAATGTCATTCAACATTCCCTCAGGAAACTGGAAGGACTGCAGGGGCTTGAGAGTTGCAATGCTGTCATTCTTGCAGAATCCTCGTTTTAACCTGTGTACAATTCTTAGCAGTGACTAGGGACAAGGACAGGACAGAACCTTTTTTCTGACACTGTAAGGAATGTGAAGAAAAATTAGTGGGCATGACATTTGCTGCCTACATTTCCAGGTCTTAACTAAATGTCCCAATTCCTTTCATTTCCAATTACAGGCACAGACAAGAGGCTTGTATGACATATTGAATTCCTGCTAAATATTTGCCCCATGATTGTAAGCAAGATAAACTTTCAAGTATCTGGAGGCAATAGAATGCCACTTATGAAAGTGTTAAGCACTTTGATTTAAGAGAATGGTTCTGGAAAGCTTGGCAGAGTCCACAGTCCCAAGCTTTGCTAAAAGCCATCACAGTGGGAGAAGTGAGGAAGTGCCTGTGACAGAGCAGGGAGCTTTTGTAATGAGGGACTTTTTTTTGTAATCTGAATAAACAGCCAATCAATGTGAAAGAAAAAAAGAAGGACAAAAGGAAAAAAAAGAAAGAAAGAGAAAAAAAAATTGGTTTTGAAAGACTATTGCCTTGCTTTAATTAGTAATGAAGGTCTCTAGACATGGTGGCAAGCTGGTGTTAGCTGAAGATAAGTCTCTATTAAATCATCAGTAGCGTGTCTATTACTGAAGCTGATATTGTCCAAATTTATTCTGCCATTGCTTCTTTTCTTGTCTATCGTTCCTTAGAGGTTTTCCCTGACCTCTAAGTAGTTACGCTTGAGAACAGATATGTGGTACAAATGAGTCCCACAGTTTGTAATTCTCAAATAATACAGCAGATTACACACTATGCATTAAGCTTTATCTGTTCAGATTTAAAGACTTTTTTCTTCTTGAATGTATTTTGCTGAAACAAAGAATTTTGAGTATATTTAACCAGCACCATTTGGAGTGTATCTACAAGGTTTGTATTCAATGTTATTGCAACTTTTAAAGAAGAGTGGGCTCATGTCTTATTTTCTTAAAATTACTGTCCTTTCCCTATATGGCAGGTCTAATAATTCAAAATCCAGTTTTATTTAGTAGCAATAATCATTTCAGAGAGTCTTGGGAGCAATAGAGAGTATATCTGCTTGTGAAATCTCTTTCCAAATCTCTTTCCAGTTTTTATTCGCAATTCATCTGTGCAGTTGTAGTATGTATCTTTTCTTGCCCTCAGTAAGTGCGATATTTTTCTTTTGCCTTTGTTACACTACCCCCATTCTCTTCTCTCCATGGAAACTACCCAATAGTTTATTTTTCTAGTAAGAATGCATCTCATTTTCAACCTCCTTGTAATTGTGATTTGTTCTCCTTTTTTTCCTAGCCTTGCCTTCAGCTGGTAGAACATTTCTTCTGACCTGGTGTTTTCCTTTCAGTGTCTTCACAGTTACTGCATTTTAATCTTCATTTCTCAGATTGTGTAAAAACCTTCCAGTATGCTCTTAAAAGCTCTCCAGCTCTTGATCACTTAAGGAGTCCTACTCTGCATTTGCTTTATGTTCAATTTCTCTAATTTGAACATGAGTAATCAGATTTGTATACGGGTCTTCACATAAGGTCATACCAGTTTCTTGTACTTACCCATTTGTTTGATAAGTACCTCTTTTAACACACAGAGATATTGTTGTTTTTTACCCTCATGTCCCCAGGGCCTTCAAGGAGAGGATGGAGATTTTTTTTATGAATGTAGGTCTTTTGACTAATGAAATCCTCAAAAGTGGTCAGGTTACAAATAGATATTTTATTGGATTCATTTGTTATCATACCTGAGGTGATGAACTAGAGATTGTCTTCCAATTACATTTTTGTGGTTGACAGCTTGGAAGCTTAATGATGTGGAAGGATAGTTGAGACCTTCTTTGCTAGAAGGTCTTTCTCAGAATGCAAAGAGCAGACACTGTACATAATTCTGACGATTGTACTGACCAACTGGAAGACAGACCATAGAATGCACTGAACATTTTAGGGGAGACGGAAGGACATTATTTTGATATTTTTAAGAAAATTACTAATTACTTTCAATTTTTGATTGCTGGCAAAGTTTCTATTTATAAATTTTCACAGCCTCAAATACTTTTATAGCCTTGGTCTGGACTGTCATGCTCCACTTGTTCTTCTCTTTCAAGAGAAATCTAAAAACTCCTAATATTGCTTGCTGATCTCAGTTCACCTAAGAAAGTGTGCAGTACATCTGTGGCAAAATAAGTATGAGGAAATAGAAAGTTTTAGCTCTAACTTTAGATTGCCTTTGCACTTGAGAGCTTTCTGACATTGTTTGTATGATATTGACTTTTATGATCTTATAACCAATAGCAAGACATTTATTACATAATAAAAGTGAACACACTAAAAATAAAATCCATCAATCTTTGGTTATTACCTGCAAAAGAAAATTAAAATATCAATCTTAATGCAAAAGATGTATTAAAGTTTTAAAGGTGGTGTATACTCCTAAATGATTTTCACAGCTTTCAATCCAGTATAATTTTGCACATCCTTAGAGATGGACAGACAAGTTCGGTAAATGCTTGTAAAACCAGAAAGCTGTATCTTTCAAAAGTGATACAATTTAAGCATTTTATCTAGCAAATATTGCAGTGGTTCATGTATGCACAAATAGAGAAATTAGCATGTAACAGGAAAGAAATTTCTTCTGATCTTCGGACTGTATATAAATAAGATGCAAAAATAAATCTAACAGTTTTATTTCTGTCAGCCAATAAATCTGGGTGGGTTTTTGTTTTGTTTGTTTGGATAATTTTAAGAAAAAAATTGCAACTAGGCCCAACAAAGACAGTCTGAACAAAAATGTTGCCAGCAGAGAAATAGGGGACCATGTTGAATGCTGCAATAGATAAGTATCTGTGCCATGTAGACCCTTGAACATTGCACTTGACACCTTGGAGTGTAAATATGCCTTAAGTATCAAGTATTCCATGAACTTGTACTTAGTATATTTTTGGTTTTATGAGTAAACTCTTCCTTCCCCTAGAGTAAACCTAGTGAAATCCGTTAATTTTTTGATGAAATAATTTTTAAGAAGGATGTAAATTTGATGTTAGGTAACTTGCAGACTGAAGCTTTCACAGGTTAGTTGTGTCTCTGTGGGTGTGTGTTTGTGCACATGCGCAAATGACAAAAAATTTGGGACTACCCTTCTAGCAGTAGATTCTGGTCATGATTATTTGTGACTCTGGAGTTGAGAAAAATTTCCTCATTTCCTTTTGGAATGAGTAAAGGTGAAAATTCTGTGCATGATTGACCATTAGGAACTTCATGTTAGCTCTTCCAGTCTAATGTTGAACTAAAAGTTAAAACTTGGGAAAGATACTCAGTTTTCTGAGTAGAGACTTCAGTTTCAAGGCCATTCTTGCAAGAAAATTTTGCTTTTGTATCTCCTATTTTTGAGCTTATTGTGTTCATTTTTTACGAGTACAGTAATTACCTTCCTTAGAAGCCGTTTTCTTCTTCTGTGGCTGCAAATACAGTTGAATGTGTCTTCTATTTATGCATGAAATGGTAAAATGCAACTTCTACTGTAGCCATGTGGACAGGGTATTGTGGGCTGTGCCTCATACCTATCGAACATCTTGACATATGCCCAGAAATTTTCTGAAGGCTTGATTTTATCCACAGAGCTTCTGAAGTACCTCAAAGTGTTGTAATTCCAAAGCAGCCATTGGTATCAAAGTACTATCTCATTTCCTCCTAACTTATGCTTTTTCCTTTGTGTGTGGTTTTGCCTGTGGCCACCAATTTAAGGTAATGTTAGAAAATACTCAGAGGACTGTAGTAGAGGTACTATGGAACAGCAAAAAGTCAGCAAGTTTTCATTTGGCAAAACCTAAGCACAACATGAAAAACTTTTCCAGCTGTTTCAGTAACAACAGGAAAAATAACAAATATAATATATCCTTGGAAAATCACGTAAAGATATTGAAATAAGTGGAGGAAAAACATGTAGAGAAATAGCTACATGACAAGAACCCAGCTAATCTAAGTCCTGCACCTGCAAGGACACTGTCCTTGAGCATAGCTCTGTTACCATAACAAGTGCTGTAGTTGAGAGACTAAAGACACGAGAAAAAGCAAATGTAACTCCTTTGTAACAAAGAAGCTGATATCTGTATATAACCAATAGACTGCTAACTTACAGAATATGCGTGATCTTATTACTTGTTGTGTATAAAAGTTTGATGCTCTTTGCAATAAATGGAGCTTGCTGAACGCTCATATTGAGGGTCTTGAGCCTTCTCTACACCGAGACAAATGGCCAGCTGCTACAAAACATTTACTTAGTTCCTTTTCTTTCTTCTTCCCCCTTCGTATTTTTCCTAATTGGCATTTAGCTGCTTTCCGAATTGCTGCTGTCAAGTTCCAGCTACTGTGCATGGCCTATATAAGCTGAGCAACTGGTTCACAGAAGGGTGAAGCTGATATAATTTCAACTGACATAAGCATTTTGAGCTTTTTGCTGCTAAGGCCTCTAGGCGATCTTTGCAATCTAGTTGATGATTGTGACATCTGAGAGAAAAAGGAAATCTGTTATTTCTCCTGAAAATTATTGTCAGATTGGGCCTCTGAATACTAACTTCAGCAAAGGTTGGGAAGTTAATTGTCATGGTTTTATAACTGATTTCAAATCCAGATGTCTTATTCATGTAACAATTAATAGGAGTTGGGCTGCCAGAGACCTCAAATCCATCAGGATTTATCAGAAAGTATCTTTTCTTAAATCAATTTCTTAAACCAAAATAGAAAAAAAGATCTTAGCAAATCAGGACATTACATTGCTGGTACCAT
The DNA here is from genome assembly GCF_027887145.1 of Ammospiza caudacuta. NCBI lineage: Eukaryota > Metazoa > Chordata > Aves > Passeriformes > Passerellidae > Ammospiza > Ammospiza caudacuta. The sequence goes on along the minus strand of NC_080595.1, from coordinate 89,732,933 downwards.
GATGCCACAAAGTGGCAGTGGCAGTGGGACTGTGAACACATGAAAAACTTTAGGCATTTTCTTATTGCATATTTACAGACCCTTGCATTCTAGTGTGGAGAACATAGTAAGAAAATTGGGTGAAATAGTCCTTCAAAAGTTTATTCATTCCAGTGACAGCTACCATTTATATTTTGGTTTGGGGATTTTTCATTATCAACAACTGTTGTTTAATTTTAGGTCGTTTCTCTGTTATGATAAATCAGAAAGTGGTAGATGATGCAGCCTATAAAAAAATGAAGGAAATTCTTTATAAATAAAAGCAGAGGATTACTATGTTTAAGATGCTGTTAATATTCTTTCCAGTGGCATGTGTTGCAAATAAATATAGATTTTAGCCTTAGGAAGAGTCTTGAAAAGGCTATATAAATAAATAATCTGATACACACCACTTAAGAATGAGTGATTTGTTAAGTATGAAATTATTTAATAAACTTTAATTGAAAATTCATATATCACCAAGCTGTCATTTTCTACTATTTTTTACAATCCTGCTATCTTGTAGCCTTTTGCTTCTGTCTCATAATAAATATTAGCATTACATTTTAGCATATAGATTTTAATGATTTGAATGGTTTTCTGCAAAAATTAAAATGTAGCATGCACAGTTAGTTGGAACAGGAAGTTAAACCTTTGGCATTTTAGATCATTAATTATTTGCATTATGGATTTCGATTATCCGCATTTGTTAAAAATTTCTTCTGTCCAGGAAGATCAAGGTAGTGTGTGAGAAAGGCCTATCTCTTAGGTCAGTTTCATTAATAAATCTTAATTAATAAGCAATGCTACAGATTGATTTGTGCTAGGAAGTGAAGTCTATACAGGTTTTTATGTCTGTCAGAGTGGTGAAGATAGACATTCTACTTGAGGAGGAAGTTGGAGAAAGACATTCTTGGTTATCCCACTGTACATATTTTTGCTAAGACTAAATACCAAGACTACATAAATTACTCTCCACACACTGTAATTACATTTTTTTCCAAAATTGGAAAGGACTTGGGTGAAAAAAAAAAAGGATAGGAAGAATGGTGAGAGCACTCTAATGTTAGTTCTGTATAAAAAATCCATTATCTTAAGTGCTTCAGTGTAGTATAATTTATAATAGTTCTCAATACACAGCAAATATCAAATTATTTAATGAATCAAGAGCCTGTGACTGCAATCTTATTGACAGTAGACCTCAGTAACTCTAAAGAAAAATATGGATCTTTTACTGAAAATTTGACAATGAATTTAAAGCTTGATGGATGCATATGATAGATTTGGTTGACTAGAATCCTCATAATCCAAAGATTAAACTATTTTGTTCAATGTTAGGAACCTTCAAAGGATAATTCATCTTAGGTCTAGACTAGAAACAGTAAAACCTGCACAGATGAAATTGTGTCTATCTCAATATTCTTCAGTCAAAGTTTTAGAAAAGCTTATAAATAATGTAGTTGAATGCTTGATCTGGAGAAGTGGTGAAGTCCTGTGAACTATCACATGAATTATTGACTATGGCTGTCATTCTCAGATCCCTCATTTTTTACTGGGTTTTAGGAGGTTATGGTAAAGTGCGTGCCAATTTCAGGATGCTAAGTACCATTTTCTCTGAAGTTCTTGGCCGAGTTGGCGATAAGAAGACGCAGGTAAACATATCCTAGGAGACTTTACTGACTGGCTTGCTGCAGTACAGTTTCAACAGTTAGCCAGTGGCAGTTGTTATTTATATGGTAGATATAGATTTTCTGTGATGTGTTTCCTTGGGAATGCAGTTTATCAGAATTCATAGTAGCTTTAAATAATGATTATTTTTATTTTTCTGATAGAACACCCTCCTGTAAAAATAAAAGCTGGCTTTTGGTTTGTATAAATTTTTTTGCTCCATGCATCAGATCTTTTAATGAAACTACTTCAATTTAGAGCTCTTTGTAAAAATGTTTTGATTAGAAAATAACATAAATTTTTTTTTGTCTCAAATCGAAGTATTCTACTGTATCAAATGAGGTAACAATTGTTTTACTTTTTGGCTTCTACTGAACAAATGTTTGTGTTAACCTATCATGACTAAGGCAGCAAAAAGGGGAAAGTTTGAAAAGAGAGAAGTAGCATTTTCAGTAGTGCTAGAAATATGTAAAAAACATAGAGCAATATATGCTGAAGCTTATAATAGCTAATAGTTTTCAGCTTTTTGGAATAAAAATCACTATCTTTATTCCAATTATTTTGATATTTTATTTTATATGTAAGCACTTTATTTTTATAATCAAGCAGTGACTTTTTTAACAATGTGAGTGAACACATCCAAAGGAATAATCTATTTTGTTAACTCTGCTGAAACAATACAAAATAATCCAGGCATCATAATGTGTGCTTCTACCTTATATAGCTATTTACAAATAACCTTAATTAGTTTCCTTAATTCAAGAAATCTTAGATCTTTGATCTTCAATGTGTAGAACATATGTCTAACTCATCATTCATTATATTCTTAGGTGATTTTTGTTTCCTTGCTAATATTTATGGAATATTTTGGTATTTTTATAATGAAATAATGTTGTAAGTAATGGTGTTCTTGCTTCTAATTTTTTTATCCTTATGTTTCTTGACCTTTTCAAATTTTTTTTATATAACTTGGTTTGTAAATTAAGTGTAATTACTATCACTTAAATGCTACTGTGACTAACTGAGTAATGAATTAAGGGCGTGCATTCACTAATTGAACTTACATGGTATAATGGGGCATAATTAGTATTGATATATTGATATAAGGCTTTGAACCATTCTGAGGACATGTTTGTATTGAGTAATTAACCTCCTCAACATGCAGATTACAGGTTGGCATGGTTATGTTTATTCTGCAGACGGGTAGAGTAAAGAAAAAAAGGAACTATGGGGTGAAAGAATTTGTTCATTGAACAAATGTGGCTTGCGAAGTGATACCTGAATTATATGTGAGCTTTTCAGACCACCATTTCTTTGATGTACATGTTTCTCTTCTGTGCTCTGTTCATGATGCATTTTAGTTCCCTGCACTTATTTGCTCTCCTCTAAGGGAAATTAAAGAATTTTAATTTGTACGAGTTTGGTGAAAGGAACAGTGTGCCATTAATGACTTTAAAAGAAGTTTGAGAATAAAACCAATTGAATTTTCCTTCATCCCTACACACATTTTTGGTTTTTTGTAGGTGAAGGAGTATCGTCTTTAAGATGATAACTTGTTCAGACAACATCTTTCAAATAACTAATAATTATAAATGATAGTAAGTTTCTCCAAGGAAAAAAATGTGTCCATTCATATTTTCCCAATGTCACTGCTTAGTTCCCTTGATATTTTCTGATTCTTTTAAAAAATACTAACTAAATTTATTTTCTAGAATGTGAACTAATATGAAACTAACAAGAAAATCAAACTTTTTTTCTATACTTGAGGCTTTAATTTACTGTCAGAGAACTATTTATTATTGCACTATTTTAAATTGCTCTTTCAACACCTAAATGAAAACTGTACATGAAAGGCTTTCTACTGCCTGCACCTAAATTTATGTTGTATAAATATCTTTGCAATATTTATAAGGTAGAATTAAATAAACAGTTCTTTCACTCCATTCAAAGAAAATCAGCAGGATATGAAGAATGCTTTTCTTTTCAATAGATCTGTAAAGAACTTCGTTGAAGGACTGTTAAACCAAGATCTGAGTTTGAAATTAGCTTTGACAATGATGACATTATTAAAAGATGAAATGTTTTGCACAAGTATATTCCATAACCTATTTTCACCTTGTTTGTATAAGGAATCATGTTAAAAAAAAAAAAAGGAAGCAAAACTGATGCCAAATAGTTAAATATAATTTTTAGACAAGTATTATTATTTCATTCTGCAAATTTTAACTGTAGTGTATTTAATTCTTTCTTTTGGCAGTATTACCTAGTCATACATGTGGCAATCCAGGAGAAATACCTAAAGGAGTACTTCATGGAACCAGATTCAACATTGGAGACAAAATCCGATATAGCTGTATCTCTGGTTACATCCTGGAAGGCCACGCCATGTTGACATGTATTGTGAGTCCTGGGAATGGTGCATCGTGGGATTTTCCTGTTCCTTTTTGCAGAGGTAAAAAATAAAGACATGAAATATCTTTTAAATACAAACAGCAGATTAAATAAATTTGTTTTGAAGTGTTTCCCCCCTCCCCTAATTTAAAGCATACTAATGTACTCTCTAAAAATTGACAGCATTTAAATTGTAATAACTCAAGCAGTGACACTCCAGAGTTTGCATTAAGAGATAGATATCATCTTTTTTTCTTTCTGTTTATGTGGGGCATAGCTATATCAATTTCATGACAGGATCTGGCCAGGAACAAAGCTTCAGTGATGTAAATTTTGAAGGGTGGTCCAGTCTCTTTGAGTCCTACTCCTGCTCAGAGCATGGATAACTTCAAAGTTCTGTCAGATTGCTCAGGGCTTTGCCTAGTTGAAAATTTAATATCTCCATGGATGAAGATTCTAAAGTCTCTCTGGAAACCTGTTATGGTTCCCAGCTGCCCTCATTCTCACATACAATTTAAATTAGAATTTTACAGATTATGTCTACTTCCTCTTCTCCTGTTGTGGGTCTATGAAATGATTTTATTTCCATTCTGGCTCTTTCCTAAACTTAACAGTGCTGTTAGGTTTTCACATATCCTCCACTTGTCCAGTCTGAAAAATCCTTTTCCTTCATCCTCTTATCTCACACACTGTGTTCTTCAGCATCTTGAAGTTTTACCGCCATTCTCTGGACTTATTCTAGACTGCCAATGTCTCTTTTGTGCTGAAGGACCCTAGGTTGGACAAAGCATTCTAGATGGGCCTCCAAAGTGTCAAACAGGTGAGCTCTCTCTCTTTAGCTGCTGGCTGTGCTCTTGGTTATGAACCCCATACAAGGCAAGCTTCCAACACTGCAGAGGTGCATCATGCACTCAGCCTGTGTTTCACCAGGACTTTGAGCCCTTTTGTCAGAGCTGCAACCTAGCAAATAATTTCTGCATGGAATGATCCTGGTCCGGGTATAAGTCTTTGCATTTCTGTTTTGGAATTTCATGAGATTTCAGTTATTCTTCCAGCTTGTTAAATCCTGCCATAAAAGTCTGTCTGAATGGCAGTCCTGCCCTTCAAGACATCAGCCCATGATATCCTGTTGAAATCTGCTGGTTTGATCAAGGTGTTGATTCCATAAATTGCCTTTTTCACTTCCCTCAAGATATTCAGTGAATGGTTTTGGTAACTACAGCTGCTGTGACTTATCTGAATGCTCTTTGCTCATACATCAAGTTGGCCTGTCCAGCACCTCCATTAAAAAAAATGTGATATCAGGTATCTTGTAATGCATTTGCATTACTTGCCTTCTGCTATGCTGCCATTCCCAGAGATGCTGGGATGGTTAAAGTCTCTGATGATAACCAGACCTTGTGTCTGGGAAACTTCTAGTACTTTAACAGTTTTGATCAGTGCTCAATCAGAAGACCTGTAGCAGATATTCACAATAGTGACCTCTCTCTTGACTTTGACGTCCCATTCTAGCCTACAGGAGGTCAAGAGCTAATAGCCTATAGTGCAGCAGAGAGAGCTCTGTTAATTCAAGATCCTACTTTGTGTAAGCTGCACCCTCTCCTTTCTTTCCCGTATTTCCTGAGAGTCTGTGTGTATCCATTGGAGCCCTCCATTCAGGTGAACTGTCCCACCACAGTTCTGTGACTGTATATGCACTTTCAGTTTGTGCAGTGTGCATCCCACAGAGCTCATTTTTGCATACAGGCACTTCAAATGGCATCATGTTTCTTTGTGAGAGGGAGGGAGAGAAACATTCATTGTCTTGTCCCCATGACTTCTCCCCTGGGCCTTTAGCCCTGTTTCCCCATTTGCCTTTAGGTTTTGGCTTTTGCCCACGACAAACTCTCTTCACTAGGTCAGCAGAACTCTTGCCCTGTTCAGCCAGGCAGATCCTGTGTCTCCCCTCCTGTCCTCAATCCTTCAAGGGGACCCTGTGATCAAAGAGGTCAAAGCCCTCTTGGCCAGCACCAGCTCCTTAGTAAAGTGCTGTTCTGCTGGAATCTGATGCTCCTACCTGAACTTTTGCCCTGGTATTAAGGAGAACCCCTCTCGTCTCCTGTGCTCTTCAGCCTGTTCTCATGCTCTGTGGACACCCTGTCCTGCTGCTGCTGCCACTCCCTTGGCAGTGTTATTGGTACCCATGTGGATGAGCAACAAAGGGAAGCTGTTTTATCCTGTAATGGTTACTTGTGACTGAGGGCTCTTGTATCATAATTTCTCACAGGAAGGAAATATTTTATTCTTTTCTGCCCTCCAAAAAAATTCAAGGGTCACTAATCAAAAAACTCAAAGTATTTTGGCCAGGCCTGTTTTTGTCCTTTTAGTAAGAAGTAGCAAGCAGGTGTCAGAAAAATAAACCTAAGTTCATGGTATCATCAGTGTCTACACAATACTTCTTATATTTCTGCAGATACTGTCTGTTTTGGCACTATTTGCCTGCATGCAAATATCTTTCACAAGACTGAAATTCCATCCATAATTTTTAATTCTATGAATTTAACCTTTTAAAAAAAAATCAAGTGGGATCCTAAACCTCCTGCAGATCTTACATGAAATCCAAAGAATTCTGTGCACAGTCTGAGAAGAAATGAAGATCATAACAGAGAAGTTATTTAACAGTTAATGACTTATGTGAGCTAAGCCATTGCCTCAGTGAATTTTTAGAATTCATTCGGAATGTGGATTTGATGAGAGATTTTAGACATTTCTTATTTTATTTCATTTTATCAGTCTGGAGCATATGCCATGAGGTAGCCCTTTGCATTCTCTATGAATTCAAGCAAGACATGTTCCCCTATTGTTTCTCTAAGAACCTTGATCTTTTCCATGAAAGCATCTTTTGTTACAGTTCTGTTTCCAGATGGTATTCTTCTTTCTTGTCATCATAAACTAATTTCATGGCACACATTCAAGATAACATAACAGAGTTAATAAAGCTCTGAGGCTTACTAAGAAATCATAACAGCCTTGTTCTCTGTGGTATGTTTCCCTAGTTTTGCTGATACTGAAAAAAATACTACTTTCTGCAGTTTTGTTACATAGTAATTCCAGAAAAATTAAGAAGGTGGTGTCCCATAATTTATACATTGTCCAACTGTATAGCTGCTGGTTTTGCTAGAATAATTCCTAGTGGATTTCTGTCTCCTGGAAGATATAGACAACATTGACTCTTCTCTTTGCCATTTTATTCCTCTGGCTGCTGCTCAGTTTCAGAAATTCTCCTTTTAAGTATAGCCATAGGGAGAGTGGTGGAGCTGGACTGTGCTGAAGGCTCGTTGATGGCTTTGAATGAACTCTGAACAGAAATCAAATGAGTCGATGAAATTTTTAGAAATTTTAGAGAATTTTACTGTCAAGACATTTGCTTTTTTTCCCCCTCTTTTTTCTCTTTTTTTTTTTTCTTTCAATAAAAATCATAGATCCCCCAAATAGGGAACAATCCCCAGAGAAAAGTTTAAATGTAAAAGATGAGGTAATCCTGAAAGATGAGCCAATTATTAAAACCTAGTCCTGTTTTTTCATAAGGTAAATAAGAGCAACTGTGGACTTTTGAAGTATTATAAGAAAGCTGGGAAGTTTACTTTGAGTTTCTGCAAAAACACTGTCTAGGTATATACAAATACACTTACAAATTATACTTTTGCATACTTACAAGAGATTCAATGGCCGACCTATTTCTTGTAATATGTTCTTTTTCCTAAGAATTAAAAAGTTCTTTGTTGTCTCAATCTCAGCTACAATAATTGTGTCATCCAAAACATTTGCCTTCTTTGTCTTGAGGTTGAAATACTGTGCAGTACAATCTGAAACATTTTAAAAGTTAATTTCATTCTCTTCAGTAGTTCCACTAATAGCTGATTTATGATATGTGACTACTTCTAAATGAACTTTGTATAATTAGGTTCTCAATTCTCAGTAATTTTGAGAATCCCTAGTTTATTATAGTTGCATGAGTCAAGATTTTTATGAAGATAACATTAGGAATACAAATTGCATTAGTGATATTACAACAGTAAGCTTTTTCTCACAATAAAAATAGCTGTGAAGGAAAGAACATGTAATATATTATCATTAAAAACATACCCATCTATTAGAGGGAAAATAAAGAAGACAATAAAGTAAAAAAGATCCTATTTCAGAAAATTCCAAAAGCAACAAGTAAAAATTAATCAGGTTTCAGATTTAAGAGCTATTTTTGAAGAAATATTGTGGTCAAAATATATATTTTTACATGCACACACACAAACACATATACTTATGTATGTCTAAAATTGGAAAAGGTATTCCTTCATAATGGATGAAAGGAAAAATTGTCTGTGATTCACTTAGAGTAAAATAAAACTGAATATAGAGATGCAGAGCTGATGTTTTTGAAAAAAATAGCAAAGAGAAATTGATTATTTTGTTGTTATCCATACCTTCTGAGGTAGCGAGCAATTCTGTTATAATTTCTTTTCAGCCTCTGATGTTTAGACAAATATTGCTTTATAAGTTTAAGGAAGAGAAAAAGATCCCATATTTATCCGTGTTTACAATTATAAAAAATTTAAAAGGAAAATAAAAAAAACCCCACTTTCCAATAATTTTGCTTACTGATGTTACATTACATGATAAAATGAGAATATTTTCCTTATATCCACCCTATAGTCTCTATTTCTGACAGAGACATAGTAGATTCCTGTCTGAGCAATTTTGTTCACTTCCAGAATAATCTGATTTGGTGCAGCATTTACATTGAGATGAAATTTGGAAAAAGCCCTCATTGTAACTAGTCAAATAAGAAGCCAGAGGGTGTTCCAGGAAAAGCAGATAGGAAAGCAGACACTGCGTAATTTCTTACATGGTAGTGCAGGATTAGGAGATCATACCCAAGAGATTCAAGGACACAGATACAAAGTAGTTTTGTATATCTGTGTGTGTGTGTGTGTATGTACAGATATATATTTACACATACATCTATCTGTATTTAGATGTTCTGTTTCTAGCATGTGGCAGTAGGTATGACGGGACCTGATAAAAAATGAAAAGATGCCAGGTCAAAGCTTGATCTTTGAAATAAGGAGCCTGGAAGCTGGGAACAAGTGAAAAAATGAGATGATCAGCACAATGCAAACATAGCAGAGGTATCCAGAATGATGCCAAGTCAAAGAATGGAAAGAAAAACTTCAGCCTGACCATAAGCAATATGAGCAAAGTTAAGATGGGAGAAATATTCACTTATTAAAATGAAAATCAAATCTCACAGGGAGTCATAAAAAAATGAATTTGATAAATGGCCATAGAGTTCTGAGAATAACTGAATTAAATTTACTAATTTTTTTTAAAGTGAAATTTTCAACAATCATTAATTTGGTCTCACAGAATTCAGCTTTTTCTCTTTTTGCTTTAAAATTAGGACTTTACTGTTCATTTGTTGTAGGCTGTTACTTTAAGGGATCATTTTCAGCTTCAAAAACATATTATCAAGTGAAGGATAATCATTTGAAAACAGTTTAGGATACTTACATGAAAAAGAAGATAATATTTACAAGATATCCTGAAGACTTATCTTTTTTGGGGGGGAGAGAGGGTATGAGATTACTGCTGATTAATTTTTGAACTCCTTAATTTAACTGTCTTCTCTTAAAACCACGTTTTTGCATAAAAAATGTGTTAGAGTTGGGGTTTTTATTTTAAGTTTGCTCAAGTACAAACTATCAATTCAGAAAATAACATTTCTGTCAGCAAAGCAAATAAATAATCCATCACTATTTCTGTATTATTTGAAGTACGTAACTTTTTTGACTAATAGATCAGATATCCTGTCCAGAGTGAATGGAGAAGAAATAAGTCTTTACAACATAACAAACTGATGTGATGGGATAAACAATTAAAAGTTACTAAATAAAGCAAAATTTTAACAATATAAAAAAAACCAGAGCAATATTACCCATCTGTATCCAGTATTCTCAGGGCCCATAACTGTGGAATGACCCCACTGAGGTCTGCTTAGATCAAGCTCACTGGAATTTCAAAGCTAAAATGTTCTAAGTAATGCTGCAGCTGAAATGGTTGCCCACAGGTCCCTAAACAAACTGCAACACAATTTTTGTGTTTCTATTTTGTACATGTTATTAGATTTGTGAAAGAAATATGATAATTTAATATATGTAAAATAGATTCTGTTTTACCAAAGCATAATAATTTCTGAAATTTTACCCAACCTCCCCAAAATTCTACTTAGAGAGCAATCCAAATTATTTTGAAGTGCCTTTGACAACCATGTAGATAGAAATAAAATTAATCTTAGATGCATGGTCTAATGAGTATTTCATTTATGTGAAGTTGATCAACAGCAAGAGGAGAAATTGAGAAAGGGAGGCAAACTGATTAGAGCACTTAGCTGAGAGATGCAGTGCATCTGGATTCAAGTGATGATAGAAAAACACCAAGCAACTTCTGGCAAGTTTCCGTTTTTTCCACACAGAAAAGAAGCAGAGATGTTGGCTTTTACCTATTCAAAATCAAGTCTGTAAAAACCTAAAATAGTAAGGAAGATAAGGAATTAGAGGTGTATATTTTGATGGTTAAATAGCTGTCTGCCTATTGGAATTAAATTAGATAAGTGAGCTATCAGATGAATGCATAATGCTACACTATTGTAACACTGTGATGTGTTTGGTCATTCTGAATCTGTGGTTTAGCAGCTTGACAGTTGGCAATAACATATTAAAATTTTCTTTTAAACTTTTCATTTATATAATATGCTTGTTTCGATTGTTTTGTCAGTAAGACATTTTAAAATGGTAATTTTAAAGTCCCATTTTAAAAAAGCTATTACCAAATTTCTCGTACTATCCTTTTTGAAAATATACAGAGCATGTGTTTGTGAAAGTAGTCATTCATCTTTATTTCACAGATGTGTTCTCTGTACTGAAGATTTTTTTAAATGAAGTACAATTATCTACTTTCTCACAAACTACAAAAAACACAATTTAATAAAGAATTAAATACATTGTAGAATCATATAGTGTCTCAAGCTGGAAGGGAGACATAAGGATCCTTGACCTCTAACTCTCTGAATGCCCAAAATTAAACCACATGGCTAAGAAAGAGCAATATTGCGATGCTCCTTGAACTCCAACCAGCCTGTGCCATGACCATTTCCCTTGGGAACCTGATCCAGTGACTGGCCGGTCTCCCAGTGAAGAGCCTTTTCCTAGTGTCCAGTCTGAGCTTCCCCTGACACAGCTTCATTCTGTTCCCTTGTGTCCTGTCCATGGTCACCAGGCAGAGGTCAGCATCTCCCCCTCTGCTGCCGTCCTGGAGCAGTTGCAGAGGGTCATGAGGCCATCCCTCAGCCTTCTCCAGGCTGGACAAGACAAGGGACCTCAGCCACTCCTCCTAAGTCTTGCCCTCAAGACCTGCTCTGGACACACTGATAGGTTGATGTCCTTGATAGACTGAGACATCCAGAAGTGCACACAGTACGTGAGGTGGGGCCATTCCAGAGCTATGCAGAGGGGGACAGTCACCCCTGCCCAGCTGGTGATGCCCAACACTGCGCAGGGCACAGCTGGCCCTCCTACCTGCCAGGGCACTGCTGACTCATGTTCAGCTTTCCATCAACACAAACCCCCAGATCTCCCTACATGGATGTGCTCTCCAGCCTCAATAAAGAAAGAATTTTCTCAGAGAAGCTTTTAATAAGACTTGCTAAATAATTTAGGCCCACGGTTCATTTAGAATCCTCTAAGGCTGCAATTTTCTTTAATTGATAAGACTTATAAAATGTGACTCGAACTGACAATATGTCATTTGATGATGATTCATAAAATATCATTCAAGTTTTAATTGCACCTGTGCTATTGCTAGTGATAGATAAGGAAATGACTACTAATGACATAAGAAGAAAAACTTTATTACTATGAATTTTATGTTCTTTAAATCATCACTATGTTTTTATCGCTTATGTTCAAAGAGTAGTGTAGTAATGTGATTTTCCACATGAGGACCTTTCAATATAAACTTCAAGTGGAAAGGCCAATTCAAATATTCAAATTCAAATTTTAAGTTAATTTTGAAAGATAATAAATTTTGATAGGTTAGGTTAGTGTTGAGGTTTTTTGCTTTTTTTGATTTTATTATGCAATAAATGTTATTTTATTTGCCTAAACATTTTATAATGTGGTGTATTAAAAAAGATACATAGAATACAGAACGTTGCCCTCTAGAAAGCATTGTGTGGTGACAAGAGAAAAGTCCTGTAAAAAATGATTTAATGTTCAAAAGGTACCTAAACCAATTCTAAGGAAGATTTTTAAGATACTGGTTTTGTTGTTTACTACATCCTTGGCTATTTGCCCATCAAGGCATGGATCTCACTTGTAGCAAGATTCATTTATGCAAAATACAGCTTACTAAAATTGCCAGATTATTATTTTTGTTGAAATTACTATTTCTAGCTTGAAGAAAAGATGAAAGATTTTTCATTGACTTCCACAGTGGTACTTCGCATTTTTTGCATGCATAAACTTGATGGATATGTTTATCTGTTTTATCTAAGCTACACATCTATACATTATACATATTTTTTGTCAAGTGGTGCCAGCCATATGTTTTTGCATGTGTACTTTATATGAGATGCATATTCTCTAAATTCAGAGCACTTAATTCCTGACTACTGTGAGATCCAAATGTTTGTAGCTTTATACTTCAAGGAGTCATTTATGCTGATACAAACAGCACTTTGTGCAGTTGCTTACAACTTGAAAATAACCATAAGTGTTTGGAATTAATTACTTGCACAATTCAAAATGCAATTTGTAAATCACATAGAGTTTGAATTCATGAAGCCTCAGGCACTATCTGCTATCAAATTACTGCAAGCACAGTGACGCACTAAGATTCCTGAGCAGTAACTCTCTCAAAAGCATAACACAGAGAAGGCCACGGCCAAAAATGACAGTCCAAGGAGGCCAGCTCACTCTGGGACCAGCTGTGTAAGACCAGACAGTGTCCCATCCTCTGAGCAGTGAGGCCACATCCTGCCTGCCTGCACTCACTTAAGCAATGCATTATGCTTTACTATTCAACAGCCTTGTTGCCTTAGCCTGTGTGCTGCTTGTGATGAAGGAAATACCCAAAGCATATCTGCCAGAGAGTAAATGCTCTCTGGTTCAGGATGGTTTCTGTGGTCTCACCTAGCTGACCAATGTTCTCTTTCTGTTTCTGTGTTAGCTTGACTTCTGGCAAATCTCTTCAGGATGGTGTTGTGAATAGATTAAAAGGCTATGCATCCCTTTGGGCAGATAACCGTAGTAGTCTGAGTTCCTTTGGCTCTCATTTGTAATGCACAGTGTATAAAATTAGATTTTTGCATGTGGTTGCCAGTAATAATAAACTACATTTCAGCTGTAAAATTCTGAACTTAAGAGCTCAAAGATTATTCTAGGGCTCTGTATCAGGAACAGTGAGAAGTATTGTATTTACCACTTTTAAGCACGTAACTTACATTCAGTATAAACAGTGAGAGACGATATAATTGAGGATGCTGTCATTAAAAAAAATTAACAGCAACAGCTATTACCAAAGAGATATGGATGACAGGATTTTGCTCATCTTGCTGATTACCCTGAATGGGAAAATTCTGCCTTCTAGCTTTCAAGAATACAGGTGGAACTGTTGTGTGTTAGAAACTGAAACTTTAAAGGGCAGATACAGGATGTACAGAATTAATTTGTTTTTTCTTTTCTGGCCTGGATGATGATCTGGAATGAAGTGCTAGAAAGTTATTAAAAAAAATAAACAAAACAAAAATAAATAAAGAAAGCAAAGCTGCAACAAAAACAAAAATCCCCCGAAACAAATACACACACACAGAGACACAAAAAGACTGGAAAAAAAGAGAAATTTTAGATATTATTTAGTAACAAATCTCAATTCTCCTTTCTGATTTATTATGGATTTACAGTAGTTTTCAAATTATTTTAGTCTTTGAATGTGTTATGCACCAGGATTTTACTTGGATTCTCAGCTTTATCCATGGTCCTTTAATTTTCACTTCCTTTCCCCCTTTCATTCCACAGTGGCACAATAGCCCTTTCAATATACACTGTATAAAAAGCCAGAAATTGAGGAAGGAATCACAGAAATGGCCTGATTTTACCAACAAAAAAGAAATCTTTTAGGAAAGTCAATCTATTCTACCTGTATTTATTCATTTTAAAAATGACCAAACACTTATAAATATCAGGATCTAGAAAGTAAGATATGAAATTTATTGAAAAAACATGACCTCCTCTGAAAAATTTGTGTTCCAAGAAATTAAATTAATAAAGCTTTAGTAGCCAAGGTTACGTTACATTTGTGTACATCAAAATTTACTTTTGCATGTAGAAGCATAAAGATCGTGCCATTCAGGAGATTTCTCTCTTCTTTTTAGTCAAATTGGTGCTCTATACATTACTTAAACATTAAAGAAATTATTCTGTTTCTGCCTTTTTTTAAATTCTTCCTTTTACTTCTGTCACTTATTGGCTATTTAGTCCCTTTTAATAGTCTCCTTTTTCTAATGTCCAGACCCAGTGTTCTTCTTCCTTTGATTAATGAATCCTTTTTTCCTTCAAATATTCCTTTAAAACACACTTTCACTGACAGGCCTTCAATTATGATTGAGAAGAGCAGCTCCACTCCTACACTTTTCTGTTGTCTTAATTAGCTATTCAATTATTATCCTAATTAGACTATAAGTACCTTGTGGTATGCACCTTGCCAAGCTATGTGTTTTTGAATCTCCGTGTGAACTTATAGTATGCAAATAATACCTAATGATAGTAGCAGTAAGTAAAGATGATAAAAGAGATAAAAATGAAATGCTTCTCTCCTGATCCTTCTCCTATCCAGAATTTTTTTTAATTACTGCTTCTTTGGCTTTCATTGCCACATTATCAAAAAGCAAAAGCCACCTGATGAATTTTTAATTTCTTATGTCAATTAATTGTACAGATGACATATTTTTTCTTGGGGTTAGCAAGGAAAATACAAGATATTTGCTAAATACTTTGGCAAAATATTAAATAACATTCAAGATTTAGGAGAAAAATCCTATGCTTTTCATTTAAAAAAAATTGTTAATAATCATTAAAAATATACATTATTGACTGATGGCAAAAACAATCTTCTGAATTCATTTGTCATCTGTAAACATCCTGATTCAGAACAAAAAAAAAAGCAAGGGAAAGAAAAGGGAAAGGATAGTATGATGTTATTAATGCTTCCTAGTTTAGCACAGTGAAAAATAGAAGATTTTTTTTTTATCTGCAGGTTTTTGCTTTTTTTTTTTTTTGTTATAAGAAATAAGTGAAAGAAAATATTTGTTCAATATTTTTAAATTTGTATCACAAAGAGTCTAACTGTTTCTGTGATTTTGTGCCCAGTTCTCTTTTAGGTTTCTTCTGTGCACACATTCACAGAACCAGGTTCTCCAAATCAGCACATAATAGGTGTCCCTGCTAACCTTCATTCTTGTTTGACCTGGTGCTGAAGTGACACCAACAAGAAAAAAAAGTCAGAAAACCCAAACCTCTGCTGCTCAAAGGCCAGACATTCCATTCACCTGGACATCATTTTATTTCTGTGTGTGCATATTTATGGGTCCTCAGTGAGTAGAGAAGATCTGGGTTTATAGCAGAAACAAGGATGGTGCTTCGCTTGTTTGAAGTGCAGCTTCATTAGTAATTGATATTCTGTTTGTCAGCTGAAGGAGCTTGTGGAGGGACACTGCGTGGGACAAGTGGAACTATTTCAAGTCCACACTTCCCTTCTGAGTATGAAAATAATGCTGATTGCACCTGGACCATATTGGCTGAACCAGGAGACACCATTGCTTTGGTCTTTACTGACTTCCAGTTGGAGGAAGGATATGACTTCCTAGAGATCAGTGGAACAGAAGCACCATCGATATGGTAAGTCAGAGGTCTTTTAACGATCTCACTTCCTGTTTTTCTTTTCTTTGGTACCTAACTGAAAAGATATCAGAGGATATTTAAGATATTTTCTACCTGTCAGCAATGACTGGTTCTCGTGCTTCTTTTTTGGTCCCTTTCACCTTTTAGAACTGAAAAAATAGTTTCCTTCTGTTTCTTTCCACATCTTTGTCCTTCCTCCTATTTTCCTCCATCTACTAGAGTTATATTTGTATGGTATCTTATCAGTGAGCATTTAATTCTTGTTACATATTTGAACTTGGTATAAGAACACTTTCTTGAATGACATATTATGGTATTGTACTTCAGCAATGAAAGTAGTGAGCAAGTGAGCCTGAGTAAAACAAATACATAGACAGCTAATAGATAGCATCTTATTCTAAACAGGCTGTAATTCAGTCTCACTATGTGTTTGTGTGTATGCAAGCATTACTATCTTATGTTAGCTGATGTTAAAACCCTTTTCTTAGCAAAATTAGGGATTTGTAATTGTAATACTAAATCTATGTTCTCTGTACTAAGTAAAAGATGATCATTCTGCCTGTGGGAATGGATTCAGTTGTGGAGCAGTTTGTATTATAATTTCTTTGCAGCCTACATATGCAGGTTTTTCATCCTTTTCTCTCTGAGAATGTCTTGTGCTTGACATATGCACTATTGCTATAAAATTTAGCCTAGAAAAATGTAGATATTCTCAGATGACTGATGATTATTATCATCAGAATGCCTTTCTACAGATAAGAAGCAATCCTACTATTATTTTGATGTCATAACTGGTTAGACAGTGCAATATATTGATAATTGTGAAGTTATAGCTAGCACCTGATCTTTTGAAAATCTATCAATAAAAATGTGTGGTAACTATACTTGGCAACTATGTGAAAACTTTGGTTTAAAGACACATGCAAATCTTTGCCACTGATTCCAAGATGATTTTTGCCTTTTGTTTTATATAATTTTTATTATATAAAAATTTATATAATTTTTATTATATAACTTGTATGTATCCTCAGTATTCTTAGCATGCATACTTGTATTTCCTTAAGTCCAATAACTTAGCATAGACCTAGTATTTTGTTAGGCCAGGAGATCAAACACCCTAAAGGCCTTGTAGTAGGAGGCCAGAAAACCCCACGCTATCTTGGGAAACCAAGGTCCTCTCCAGAGCATATCCTGTAAACTAAATATTTGGCCTTCCAGAGGGGAATTCCTCAAATGGAAGAATATCATGACATTCATCCAAGCCTCCCATTGGGGAATCTTTGTTAGATATGCTAATTTGTGAAGTCTATAAATTGTATGTGCAGTCTATTGTGTGTGTGCATCATCACAGCGCATTTCCCCTTGGCAAAATGGTGCACCATAATGATCCTTATTAAAATACCAGGGCAAAACCCCCTTATCCCTTAGCCCTGTCTGGCACTCAATTTTTTAAGACCATCGTCACAGGATGACTCTCCAACATTTCAATGTAAGCAAAAGTGTAATGGCAGTCAGTGAAGCAGCTTGGTATCAAATTAAGTGCTCATATCGGAAGTACAACGTGTGAATACCCCCTTGCCTCTCATGCACAGACATGCACAACAGTCATCAATGCAAAGTTTTCTTCCTAGGGATTCTGAGGATCAGAAACTGAAATCTTGAAGGGGAAGAACTAATGCAAGTTTGCTACAAAACATAAAAGTATGTCCATTTGATTTCAAGAGACTCCACTAGACATTTTACAACATACTTGTGCTTTTGATTTCTGGTAATAGATGAAGTAGAATATGAGCAGAAGGCATTGGAAACATTCTGTATTGATCTGATGCAATATTGGTCAGCTTTACTTTGGAACAGAGATATAATAAGATTTTTATTTCTCCTAGAATTTAATCTCAACATTTTTCTTGTTTTCTGTGGTATTCTGGAAATCATTATTTAGCCCTGATCACTAAAACATGGATTTATTTTGTATTTCTAAGATCATAGAATCATAATTTAATTTGGGTTGGAAGGAAACTTAAAAGACCATCTAGTAATACCCCTCTACTGTGATCAAGGACTTCTTTAACTGGATCAGGTTGCTCAGTCCTGACCTTGAATGTTTCTGGGTGTAGACATCCAGCACCTCTCAGGGCAACCTTTTCCCGTTCTTCACTGTCAAAAAATTTCTTCTTTATATGCAATCTAAATCTACCCTCTTTAAAATCATTACTCCTTGTCCTGTCAAATCAGGTTGTGCTAAAAGAAATCTGTTCTTCTCTTTCTTATAAACCTCTTTTAAGTACTGAAAGGCTGAAATGAGATCTCCACAGAGCCTTCTCTTTCCATCTGAACAGCCACAACCCTCTTCTTATATAAGCGTTCAAGCTTTCATTCATTTTTGTAGCCCTCATTTTTACTTGGTTGAACAGGTCCATGTCTTCCCTGTGCTGAGACGCAGAGCTGGGTGCAGCACTCAGGTGGGGTCTCACCAGAGCAGAGGGGCAGAATCCCCTCCTTTGCCCTGCTGGCTGTGGTGTTTTTGATGCAGCCCAGGACACATTTGGCTTTTAGGGCCATACATGGGAGCTCATGTCCAGCCTCTCATCCACCAGCACTCCCAAGTCCTTCTTGGCAGGGCTGCTCTCAGTCTGGATTAACACAAGGGGTTGCTCAGACCCAGGTACAGCACCTTACACTTGGCACTTTCAACCCTCATGAGTTTTCCAGGGATCCACTTCTCCTTTTCAAGCTTGTCCTGGTACCTCTGGATGGCATTGTATTCCTCAGGTGTGTCAATGACACCACATATTTTGGTGTCATCAGCAAATTTGCTGAGGGTGCTCTTCATCCAAGTCTCCATGGCACGAAGACACCATGAACAGTAGTGGTACCAGTGGTTCCAGTGCAGGATTAGTACGGGATCACTGATGAAAGCCTGGAGAAGCTATGGGCAGTTTAATAAGAAATGTTTAAAGGATTATTGGAAAACTTGGAATGGAGCTACACATTCAGCTATATTTAAGCCAGAACAGTTACCATAGTGACATTAGAGCCATGCTAAATGTAGTGCATTCTGTAATATGCTAAAATCAGCTGTGTGTTTAAATGGGAAGTTGTTTCATACTTAAAACTAATGGTCTAGGGGTGTTATCATCTAAAAATGTGACTTTTTTTAAATTGCTCCCTTTTATTGTATCTGGCATCATGTAAACAGCTTTATACATTAATTCTGTATTAGGAGTCACATATTCCATTAGCACGGTCTGGTAATTAGGATTGTTTTTTTCCCTTAAAGGAATAATTGCTGTAGAATAAGTGAAAAAAGGCACATATATGAGCACTGTAAAAGTGAGAAAGAGAGCAAGAAATAAGAAAGTAATATCAGACTGATTATTCTTTAGTGTTTTTAGTGTATGATGCAATATATCTGGATTACCCTCTCCAAACATATCAGCAAAGTTAGAAGCAGTTCCAGCATGATTGCAATAAAAAAAAAATGGGCATTTTTTTTTTAAGTAAAGCAATAGAAATGCAAGGACAAGTGGAATCTAAATGTTAAAGGACAGTAATCTGATGTATCTATAAATTATTTATATAAGATAGGTTATAGTAATTATATTGATTCTACATCTTTCTCCTATATAATACTAATATTTTAATTTAGGTATTATGCCACACATGTTTTTAAACCTTCTATAAGAAGTTCAGTAAATTTCTGGTTTACATAGCTGATCATTGGCTTCTTTTCCAGTGCATTAATAAGGAAGAAGAGATTTGTTTAGCTTTTCTTATTTTTAAAATCACTCATATGATACATCCTAATGGAATTAGTTTATAAAAGAGTTAGAAGATATTTTTTCTTTTATGTACATTATACAGTTAGAACGTCTAAAGCTATTCAAGGTTCATTTGTTTGGGGATTTTTGGTTTGTTTTGAGTGTGTTTTGTTGTTTTTTTCAATTAGAAAGCAGTTATACAGCTCTGGATCTTGAATGAATATAGGTGACCACATTTTTAATTCTGCTTTGAATCAATAGAAGTGTCAACAGGCTTTAAAAGAGGAACATGAATGCAAAAAGAATGTGAAGGACATAGAAAACCCTTTTTAATCTGTAAAAAAAGTAGAAAGGCTACCAGTTAGACTATAGGTGAAAGAAATCTTTTTAGATTTTAATAATTTTCTTAGTTTGCTATTACATAATGAGTTTTAGGCGTAAATTAAGTTTCGTGTGACTTGATAATCTATTGCTTGCAATGGCACAAACAGTAGTTTTGAGGGCATAACAGAAAGACTGCCTCTGCTATGTGTGGAGCCCATCTCCAAGTCCACCAAATTGTTGATTTTTTCAGTCTGAAGGGCTTCTGTGTTGATTATTATTAGAATATATATAAAAAAAAAAAAAGCTGAACAATGAATATAACTTTTAAAATACTTCCAAACATAAACTTCCTTTATACATCTGCGTCAGTTATATGGTACTTAAAATTGAATCTAAGGTAGATCTACAGAAAGTATTAAGTATCTCAAGTATCTTAGAAATCTGGACTTTAGCTGAACAAAGTTTTGAAAAAGAAATCTATTACTTAGGGAAAGCATCCTATTGAAAATATCTTAATCTTTCCCAAGACTCCCCATTGAGATGGAAGACTGGGGTTTTTTATTATCATGTGTAGGTTAGGTAAAGCTGGACAATTCACATGGGCATAGGTAGGTCCAGCTCAGGCTTTTTCATGTAAGTGTGGTTTGGCCAGGATTTTTTAAAAATCATCAAATTATCTTAGACTGTTATACTGTGCATGAAAGATGATTATGACACTAAGAATAATTCTGCTCTTATTTTTTTTTTAATGAGGAATTCTAATTTTGAACAAATTTTGTTCATTTCTTTTTTCTCTTTGATCTTATAATACTGATTTTTTTCTTACTGTGCTTCAATTTAAACCCAAAATTATTATCCTTCATATTTTTGTCAGTATTTGCCAATGTAGGAGAATGAACTACACTTCATACTTTTTAGTCAAAATTAATTTCCTAATGCTATTTAAAATTACCTTTAAGGTTATTCTGACTTCCTTATAAATCATTTCAACATCATAGTGAAAGGCCATAAAACTTTATGTGGATATGAGAGTGATTTGGAAGCAGCACTAATGAATTGCTATAATCTTGGCATACAATTTGACATAAGTACCTGGAGTCATCTGAAACTCACTTCTTGTTTCTGTGTTAATGAATAACTCCTGTAACAGCTGGATACTATTTTGTGTTTCTTAGTAAATACACCAGTCCAAACACTCAGATATATTTCAAAATAGTAGGGTTTCAATTTGCATGCTTTCTGTCCTGTTTATAGATCTGTTGTTATCTTAATTACCACCCTCCGTGTGAGAGGCCTATAGCAAAGTGATGCGTGAGGTAATGGAGTGGTCTAGATCACCTTTTTGATAGACACCTATGGCAGTAGATCCAGACATCTGAGCTGAGTGTTTAGCTCAGAATTACATAATTAGACAGCTGAAGAGCACCATCTATTGGTTTGCTGTTAAAAGATGCATCACTTGTGGATCGCCTTCAATAAAAAAGTACCACATCAGAAAAAGGCTTGGGACCTGTGCCAATATAAGACACTGTTTTTTGTTTCCTTCTCCATCAGGTGAGAAAAGATATGCCATGGCCATACAACAAAGGGAAGACAGTGAGAGTCCAGCTTTTTCATTTGAGGAAACTATTCAATTTTTATTAATTTATTTATCATTGCTTACATTTTAGCTTCTTTAGAGACATCATGACCATCATTTCTTTTCTTTTTGTGTCACCAGGAAACTCTGCAAAGTTATATGCTTGTCTTGGAGTTACTGGTAAGGGGTTCTCTTGCTACCTGCTAGTTTTTGGGAGCTCTTATTTTTCTCTTGCTTTTAACTGGCTTTCCCCTATTAGCTTTTTTGGTTAGGAAACCAATAGGTTTAAGCTTCTCTACTGAATAACTTGTCTGTCTGACCTGCCATGAACCCTTTTTTTTTTTTTTTTCAGGAAAACAAGTGATGTATAGTTACCTTCTAATTCTTTCAATTGACTTTCATGTTGCAAAGTTTTCAGTTACCATGTAAAATTACATCATCTATGACATGTTAAAATTAGCAATAAAGTTATATAGCACTTGAAACCAACCTACTAAATATATGTAGCAACACAAAAATATTTAAAACTGATTTACCACACAGCACTATTCAGTACCAAACCCCCAAGATACATTGGAGGGACAAAGAAATTTTAAGGTGAGTGGCTAATGTAGATTATGTGCCTGTATGAAGAGTTTTTTAAGACTGAAAAAATATAGTGATTCTGACAGAACATTCCAGACCTTGCAATTCATAATATGTTTATTTAGCTGAGTAGAATGAAATTTCTGTTAATGAAATACATTATACTAAGAGATTTCTTCCATACATGATTCGTTCAAAGTATTACTCCAGAAGGTAACATCAGAAGAGATTTGCATATTGAAAACTGAATTAATGACAGAAAAATGCCCAAAATAAATAATATGGCAAACACCTTGTCCCTTTAAAAGGCTCAGTGAAATGCATCTTTTCCTCATCTCCTGAGTCCTGTCAGTTGCTGCCTTTGTTGACAAGTTGATGCTTGTCTCTCTGGTTTTCTCCAAGTTGTTTTTTTGTCGGTAATACCTGTGCTCCCACTGCTCCCTTTGCTACCACAAATGAGCCCTTTTTCAGCATTCTCCCTCAGCATTTCCTGCTGAGTTAAATGGTTCAAGCTTAAAATCTGTTAAAAGCTATCCCAAAAGAGAATGGACAAATCATAGTTGATCCTGGTTTCTGGTCGAGAAAGGGTTGAAAAGCATATACCCCAAGATGTTTTTTTTTTTAAAGTCAACCATGTGCTTTAGTCATAATCAAAACAGTGTATCAAAAGTTTGCAAACACAGTGCTGAACTTGAGTTCCTGTGGAGTTTTGTGATCTTGGAGAGAATGTCTCACTGGTCTCAGAGCTGTTAAGCACAGTCTCAGAAAGGAGTATCCCCACTCACATATTAGGGAATTTATACAGAAAATTGGCAGAGTGTTTTGCATGGGACATCAGCTATGTATACTAAACATGTCATACAGGCAATTGGTGTAATCTAGTTCTAAAAGTATTGCTCTCCTGAGTCTTTTGAATTCCCTGAGTGGGAAATAGCAAGTTTTAATTGTGTCTATTGCCAGTTCTTTGGGTTTTTTTAAAGCAGTTGCCAAACCTAAACATGTCCAGATAAACAGCTTCTTCACTCCTACTGTTTTCCTATAATAAGGATTAAAAAGCTGATATCATCGGTGATATATCTTGTACTTGGCTGTATTTATCAAAATCATCATGTTCCAAAATGAATTTTCTTCAGGCATTCAAATGCCTACTTGAAAAAATGAATTATCCACAGCTGTAAGTAAATTGTTAGCAGGCTTGGGGAAATACAGTGAACACTGCTCAGTATCTTTGGAGTCTATGGAAATTAAAAAAAAAATAGCATGGATTAGACAGGTAGTGAACAGTTCACCCTCCCTAAAATTTATGTAGGAGAGAAGATGAAACCTGACTATGGTTAAGAAAGCAAAGATGCAGGGAAATTGGTATCTTAAGACAGGGTTACATTTATTTCCACCATCCTGGGCATTGTCTTGCTGTTGCTTTCAGCATTCCTAGTGGCATTTTTTTAAAAATGTTTTGATACAGAGGAACATGTATGGCTGCTGTGCAGTTTTTTTGTTATTTAAGTATATATTAAATAATGTAGTATATAAGTAAGTATAAGTAAGTATATAAGGAGATGAGCTCTGCTATTTGCAGTGATGAACCCGCAGTTTTTAATTGTAGAAATGGCCTTAGTGAAGAGAAGAAAAAAGAGTGCAAGTAGTGGTTTAAAAAATAAGCTGAAATGTAGCATCCAAATTTGTATGTGATCTCTGAGTTGCTGGCATTGCACTGGAAGAAATGAAGTATTGGAAGGAATAAGGACCACAGTTTTCCTTCCTATTATATAATGTGTATATATACTTATATATATCTATTATACATGTATATTATCTTGAGATTAATCTGATTAAAGAAGAAATAAGATTGTTTAGAGTCCTGCTGCAAAGACAAATCTCAATAAATATGTTTAGTTTATGATAATGTCTCTCGTAGAAATCTTGCAAAAGTTCTTGGGCTTGTATTTAAAGAAAACATATCTGAAATGCATCACTTATCTCTTGTAATATTTTTCATGCTAAATATATATATAAAATACATATTAGTATCTGTATGTATAAAAGTATGTTGAAGGTTTTGCAAGGATTTTGACCTTAAAAGAAATAGGAGGGTAAATAAACTCCATGCTAATAGTAGTGACTGAACTCATAATCTCTTGCCTGTGTTAGCTGTAAGGACACAGAGACCACTTAGCTGTTAACACCAGCATGTGAGTCCTGTATGAAGTGAGAAGTACAGAGGCACTAAATTGACACTTAATTCACAGAACACTATTGCTTTCTTTGCACCTATTAATTTACAGCCTACTGTGCTGAAGAAGCATAAAGGCTTCATTCATAGCACATCACAAACTGACAGGAACATAACAGTGAGAGAACTCTCTTAAGGAAGCACTGTGACCCATAGTATAATTTTCTACTACATTTAAAAGAACATAAAAAAAGAGTTAGATCTTTTAAATTAAGTATGTGAGCATGGTTTAAATACATTAAAGGAGAGCTCAGATTGCTTAAAATACTACTTTACTGTCTTTCTAAATAGATTTTATAACCCTGGGGATTCAGCACGCTCCTAAAATATCCTTCTGCTTTGTGTGTTGCATTATTCTAGAGTATCTATACCATTAGCTAAATTTACTCACAAAATTCTTGACATTGGATTCAGGAAAATATTTTTCAATGATGAAACAGTTCGTATCGGTGTAGTCAGATTAGAAACTTAGAGATATTTATGAGTTGCTAAATTTCTTGGTTTTACACAGTATCTATCTAATGCAGTCAACTCGAAGACTAAAACAAAACATACAAATATTTTAACTTCTGGAATGCTACATTCAGTTCTTCCCCTCCCTCCCCCTTTGCTGGGAATTCTAGGTTTGCATGCAATAATCACAGTAGTTCTGAAAAAACTACACCTATTCACTGATTAAAAACCCCAACAAAACAAAACAAAACAAAACAAAACAAAACAAAACAAAACAAAACAAAACAAAACTCAAAACAAACCAACAATCCTGCACCAAAAAAAAAAATAAAATTCCACAACCGAACAAACACATAAACAAAAATCCAAACCAACTGGAATTTGAACTGGACCTTTCTAATTTATGGGGTTTTTTGAGGTCTGTGTTACTGCATGAGAAGGAAAAAGTTTAATGGAGAAAATCTTGCTGTTAATATCTGTCTGCATATAAATATGAAATCTCAAACTTGTAGAAGTAATACAGTTCAGTTCATCTGGTCAAATCAAAATTAACAAAGATCAGTATTGGGACCACTAGATCAGTCTAGGAAACAAAAAGATAGTTATTCCCTGGACCTCAGACCAAATTCTAGTTTTGACACTGGTACCTAGTTTAGCAATAGTACCAGAAAGGAAATCAATCATGGTGTAAATTTACCTGACATGGGCAGTGGCATCTTTTCCCATTAGGATCAGTGAGGATGAAGGATGGCAATTTACCAAACAGCTCTTTTAAAGCACTGTCATTTTCTATCTGATATTTCAAACAAATTGGAATTTTAATAATAACTATTGCCATTTTCTAAAAGATATAGAGGGTTTTAATACATTCTGGGTTTTTTGACATATGCTTTCAAACATCCAAGTATATGAAAAATTATTCAGTAGGTATTAGCATAGTTGAATGTGTTCTTACTTTCCAGCATATCAAATTATCTCAGCAATAGTTCATCACATTTTAAGAGAGGAGTAGATTTTTACGATGTAAAAATCAAGTGTGAATATAGGTTTGTTTTATTTTTTCCTGGATGTACCATGTTGCTAAAACATGTTACATGACAACAAAACCATTTGTTAGTAGTTTGGGTTGTTTTCTTTCCAGCAATATATACCAAAGGAGACATACTTCTCCAAAAAAATCTCCTCCTGAATTTCCACTGCAAGTTTGTTAGGCCAACTACCCATTAGTTTGTTGCATGTTTTCTCTGCTGAGATCAGTGCTGTGACCTCCAGCAGCTCAGAGTAAAGCTGCCAATGAACTGTTCTTAGAGTTAATAAATACCTTGGCCCCTGGTACCTCTGTTCAGTTAGCACACAGAATACATTGATTGTTTCTTTGACTCTAAAAGAATGTTAAATTGAATTTAAATAACATGTTTATTGACGGCTACTCTTTTTAAATGCCTACACAGTAGGCTAGTGATTGGATTTAAAGGATTTTCTGCAGAGGTCTGCACTTAAAACATACTGTGCTGTTATGTTATCTCTGATGTTTTAAAAAGTAGTTACAGCACAGAAAGTTTCAATATGATGTGTAGCAGTGAATGAGATATTGTTTCTGTTTATCAAATCTCCCAGACCAGCAGGGGAGAAGACAATCAGTGAGGAAGGCAATTTGATGTGAATAAAAAGAAAACAGAAGGATTTTGCTAGTTTAGCCAAGCTTGAGGCAGCACCACAATGAAGAGTGATAATTTCAGATCTAAACCATCTAAACAAAAATGGAAGTACTAATGGTTCCTTTTTAAACAGTGGATGGTGATGGGCATATTAGCTGAAAAACTATTCCATGTCCTGATAAGATTGGCAAATTATTTCATCCCACTTTTATGGAGAAAGAAGAGACAGATAAAAAAATGCAAGTTTTCCTCCCCAGAGCTCATAATAGAAAAAAATCTTTTTTTTTTTTTGAATGATGTGACCCTGATATTAAAATACTTTGATTAGAAACAATACAGTAAAATATTATGTGAAGACTGAGTAACACAGGATTATTTAATTTTAAATTAAAATCTCATTTAGAGATACATGATTGTCTCCATTTGGATGAGACTGATCATATGGTTTTATTTTGTATTCAGAGCTTTTATAAAAAGCTAAACTGTGAATTTACTTGCATCATCACAATAATCAAAAGCTGTCTTTTTTAGCTGACTGAAGTGAGAGCAGTGTAGCTTAAAATACATGCAAGAACAGAAATAGGATATATTCCAGCAGAGCATATATGCAGATTTATTGAACTGTCATTTGTCATCTTTCTGTGTTCATAAAAGTATCATTAATATTGAAAAGTTAAGCACTCAAGACTAAAGAATGTCATCTTGAGTTTGAGTCACTTGTACACAAACATTGACATAACTTTAATTATACCATCAAATGCTCCTATTTCTAACTGTGGGACTGAATTACTGTTGTGCATTTAAAGCTACTCAGGTCAGTAGAACTGCTGCTACATATGTTGAGTTGTGTGTATTATATGGGAAAATAAAGGAATGTATCATTATTAAAACAACTTGAGTTTCTCTTTAAAATCCAGGTCTTATGCATGCTTTATTCATAGAGCTGCTATGCCATGATAATGGTTATCTTCAGACAAGATTTGTACAAGGCTCTGCCAATACCTTCTGTGGTCCCATTTCTCATATACTCGGGTTCAACTCTTTCAGCTTGTCTGTCAGCTGCAACTACTTTGGTGGAGCCATGATGATTATTTCAAGAAGGTCTTATAAAATTATACCAGAAACAAAAAGGAGGGAAAATAACTTTATTTGCAGGTCATGTGCAACCCATTTCTGAAGTGAACAGACTGGCTCCCAAATAAGGGCTTTATAGATTCTAATATTCATATGGACTGAATTTCATTTCAAATCAATTATGAGTTTATATGATTTAGCTTAATGATAGACTTAAATATTGAAAACTGACGACAAGAATCAACTGATATAAAAATGCTTGTCCTCACAACCTCAGCAGGGATAGCAGGTGAAGAAGGTGCTCAAGTCCTTAATGTGAGCCCCTCTTACCTGGTTCTCAGTACAGTATTGCAATGAACAAGCTTTTTTTGGAGTGTGTTAAAGAGGTGTATACAAACCAATATTAGAACAAAATTAGAACACTGGAGACAGACTGTTCACAGGTTTAAAAGAATGTTTGAAAAGGAAACATGTAATTAGAAAAGAATTTGAAGATTATTCAAAAGTGGATGTTTGTCTCATCTGAAAGCAGTTTCACAGGTAAAGGTTTAAAGCACCTAAATGCACCCATGCAGAGAAAACACCATATCATACCTAGCTAAACACACCATGGAGTTAAAGACTAAGACAAAGAGCCAGAATCTGTTTCCACATTTGAAAGAATCAATGGTTTTGTTGTTTTAGGAAATTTCAAAGTTGACTTTGAATTTTCCATCTCGTCATTTCTTAAACTGAGATTGGATGTGTGTCTTAAATCCATAGTGTCATGAGGTGTAAATTATTACATAAAGCCCAAGGATAAAGTAGGATTTTTAATTTTAATGTACACAACCTAGATCTAAAGAGTGACTATATAAGAAGACATTCTAGTAGCTCTTCTTCTCTCTTCAATGGTATGAAAAAAATTCCTTCAAAGTAGCAAATCTTATATTTAGTATTTTAGGTGTGAGATTCCAGAATTTGTCACTATTTATGAGGAGAGTTTCTAAAGATGAGTGCTTTAACTCTTCTGCAGAGGGCAGCTATCAAGAGAAATCTTGGTTTCTTAGAAACTGGTATACAGGTTTTCATAATAAATATTTAGAATTAGCACGCTGCCCCCTGGGTGGAAATATGGTAATAAAAAACAGGGTAGTGTGTTTGCTTCAGCTGCTGTGTTTGAAATCAATCCATTGCAGTCCCACTGGGCTAGATAAAGCTCTTAAAAATGTTAATTTTTCTGTGTACAGTAAGTAGCAGTAAATCCCTGCAAATCTACGTAGACTTGAGAGCTGAATTAATGAGTTTTATTTATATTTGGGATTTATCCACATTCTAAATGGTTCTACACTGGGAGAATCTCAAGTCATTTTCAAATTTTAGACACTGATGATTGGTTTAAAACAAAAGAGAATCTATTCTTTAAAAAAATAATACTTTCCAGAAGATTGAAAAGATTACATGTTTGATATGAAAATATTAAAAAGAGTTTTCAGATCCTGTTTCCTCCAAACATGAATATTCTTTTAGAATCTTTTACTTCTCAGGAGTGATAACAGTTTCCTGTGTGTTCAAAGTATATAAAACAAGAGTATTTTTTCATTATCGTAATCTGATAAATTCAGGCAACAGATATGAACTTCATAAATGTAGGAACAACAAGTGCCCATTCTAATAATAAACTATTACCTGTATAAATGAAACCATGAAAGTTCTTCACCTGAACAAGAACACATTATTTTCAGAAAAATACTACATAACCCAGATTTAGTGTTTTCCAGTTCTTCAGAGTTTTTTGTAACCTACTAATTTTCATTATTGTTAAAAGAAAGCCTTATTTCCAAGCTTCCACATGCAGCTAGCATCAGGTTCCAGACGCAAAATTCTGTCTTTGTCTACAAGACTGAAAAACTGTTACCAGACTCCAGTTCCCAGTAAGTCCTTGTAAATTGTAATCTCACAGCTTCTTCTTTGATAATATAAAGAAATCAATTTTTTGTTGTTGTTTTTTAGAAAATATAACATTTTTAATTATTCTTTGGTTTCTTTTCAAAACCTCTGCAAATATTCTTGGCTGCAAACTGACATTGTGAAATCAAAAAGAGCATTACAGTAGCAGACTTTTGTTGTTTCCCTGCCAACCTCAGTGTTAATCAGGTCATCTATTGGTCCCCATGTCAGTGTTTGGTTTTATTTGAGTTTCTTATGGTGTCATGGAGGATAGCTCAAGAATATTGCTTGAATTGTAAAATTGACCCAATTAATGTAACATAGAAAAGAAGCATAGATATGATAAGAGTTTGTGTTTTCTGTGAATTTTATTAAGTTACAACTGGCTAATCTTACTTCCAGCCAACCCAGAGAGCCACAACCATTCTTGTAATCAGACTTTGTCAGGAATTCTAGCAAAAACAATAGAAGAGCTGTGCCCAATCAATCATGTGAGAACTTGTCCCCTTCAAGATGGAGAATGGATGGTTTCAGTTAAGTGAAGTGAAGGAACTCTCTTCTTGCCTTGGGATGCATTTTTGTAGACCACCCTTTTTGATAGGTTCCATCATGAGAATCAAGAACAAATCTGTCTTTTTCCATTTCTGGGATGGCTTTTTATATTTTTGGTTTTGGACTCTCATTCCATTCACCTTAGCATTTACCAGTACAAAGCAAATCCAGCTGCCCTTTAGGATTTTTAAAGGTAGGATGAAGAAATGAGGGTATATAAATTGAGAGCAGATCCTTGCAGAATATACTCAGAAAAGATCCTAATCAAGAACATGAATTTGTATCAAATAGAGAGGTAGAAATATCCACAACAGCATGGAGTTTCCTGATCTCAGTGTTGAAGAAAGACAGTCTATCCTCAATGAGCTTTTCATGAGACACTAGAGATCTAGTGGGAATTTGTCTAATTTTGTGGCTGAGTGGCTGTCAGAGGGTTAGAGGGCAGTTTTGGGGAATGCAGCCAAAGAACAGCACCATGCCACTCACTGCATGAAGTCTCAAATTTGTTTACAGAGCAAACATCAGGTTGGGTACATAATGGGAGGAGCTGTCAACTTCCTCAAAGGCAGAGAGGTCCTGCAGAGAGACCTGGCTCGGCTTCCCTCTGTTCCACCTCACGCTTGGTATTCTACACCTTGTATTTAATGACTGTGTATATTCCCCCTGAGTGTCATTTGGTTTAACATTTAACAGTTTTTTGCATTAAATCACTGGCATGAGCTGCCCATGACCTCAGCCCCTGACCAACTTCTAAATAACCAAACCTAACTGACCTTCTGCATGTGGCTTGAACAGAGACAGCAACGTTAACTTCTGCCACTTAGCTTGGAAGTGCAGGATAACACAGTCGTTCCTTGCTTATGACAGGGGCTTGACACACACTCCCTGTGTGTAGCAGGGAGTTGTGTCCTCATGAAGGGCAGGTGCTCACAGAGATAGTCATGTTCAAAGCATTTTGGTTTCATGCTGACATTCAGATCAATACTGCCAGGTGTGGCTCTCCTGCAAAGAGCACCTGTCCTTGACACTGAACAGACTGCAAGGTGACAGGAACTGCACTTTTGGCTTTTTGGGACTCAGTTTCAGAATGCTTAATCTGACAAAAAACACTCAGGAAAAATGTACAGTACTTCATTTTATACCCACAGCTGGGGAATCAATTTAAAAATTTTGATAACTGATTTTTGGTGCTTAACATGGTGAAAGCTGAGTTGGTTTGTATTTCATAGATATAGTCATTGTGGATTTACCTAGCCTATGTTGCAGAGAAGAACAAACCTTGAGAATATAGCATGACTAACATTCTTTTTTAGCAATAACAATTTCTGTATTTTCTTTTATTTAAAAAAATTGAAACTTCAATTTGATATAGCTTCATGTAAAAGATGAAGCCAATAGTTTTACCAGTTTGGAAGACAATGGTTTTGTGAAATTTGTAGGAGGTACTTAGCCTGATTTATTGGATAAGCTGCACAAGATCCAAAACCTTCAACAGGTGTGGAGAAAGTAAATCTTGAAAAATAGGGCATGAAACATTAATGAACAAATAACAATTTTTATTCTCAGCATGTTAGTGGAAATAGAGTACATCTGTACCACCCAGCAGCTGCATCATTTTGAAACTCTTGAAAGGGCTCGTGGAGGTGAGGAGAATACAAATCACAAATTGAACAGTAAATAAAAAGTAGGCAAACAAACAGAAATGCAGTCAGTAAGTATCTAAAGTAATGTAAATGCAAAAATTTTTAATGTGATACTGTGATTAAAGATTATTACAGAGATTATATGTTTTTTCAGAGTCAAAACAAAAAATATTTGTATTTTATCATAGAGGTATTTCCAGTAAAACCAGGGAGAAATTAAACTTTGCTCAAAGAAGTTGAAGATATTTTTGGAAATCAAATATACCATCTAAATTTATTTAATTTTAATACTCCCATGTATTATTACCCTAATTAACTAG
Organism: Ammospiza caudacuta; assembly: GCF_027887145.1. Lineage (NCBI taxonomy): Eukaryota > Metazoa > Chordata > Aves > Passeriformes > Passerellidae > Ammospiza > Ammospiza caudacuta. The sequence goes on along the minus strand of NC_080595.1, from coordinate 89,700,755 downwards.
TCACCTTTAAAAGAATTGCCACAATGAAGCTATGATGCTTGAAAACATCCCATTTCAACACTAATTTAGAATTAAATGTTCTCATTCACTGATATAAAATAGTATTTATTTTCTTAAAAGTATTTCCTTTGCAGCATTCTTTTAAATTATTTTTTACAAACAACAGAGATCCCCATTCAGTATCTAATAATCATATTTAATAATAAGTCTTAGCTCCACTACTACAAAACAGTGCTTGCTGTGCTTGTTTTATTTTAACTGTTGATGACTTTGAAGATCTCACCAACTCACTTGTTTGGGTGGGTTTTTTAAATTACATTTAGTTAGAATATGCTTCTGTGAGTACGTTCTGTTTATCAGCAAAACATGGAACTTCAGAAATTTTATATTCAAATCTTACATGTTTTATAAATGAATTATAGAAAATGTATTCTGTCATTTATAAAACTTCAATTGCAGTATTATTTCATTTAAATTATTCTTATAAAGTTGATATATTATTTACTTTATAACTTGAAACAAGTAACAAATGAACCCTGTTTTCTGACTAGTAAGTTTCAACCGTGAGTCAAAGGACTTATATATGAAAGCATTATAAAAAGTTCAACTCCTATAAATCTCCAAGAGATCAGCATTCTTTTATTGTCTCTGTTTTCAGTTTTTGCATGTTGATACAATTTACAGGAAAGATATCCAACTGGCACAATCATTCCTTATTTTTCCTCTGTGTTACATCTTTGTGGGCAGCAGTATGACAGTAGCATATTGTGACAGTGGCACATCAGTTGAGTTCTGACCTCCACGCCTCTCTGCCTTCTTTTTTTTTTAGTTTTAAGTAGACAAATCTATAGCATATAATGGATCTGCCTTTTTAGATTCCTAGTGTGAATATGATAAAAATGAAATTAATTAAGCACTGAAACATGAATCTAATAATGAAACTTTATGTCTTCAGTAATTCTGATATTTTTAATGGTTTTGTTTCTCATTTAATAATGCAGAAAAAAATGTGTGTAGATCATGAGAGTACAACACTAGCATTGCCAGTTCCAAGTTTTATTGTTTTGTAACTCTGAATCAGTCATTTGAACTTCAGTTTAAGCAAGCCAAAGAGGAAGTCAGCAGCAGTAGTTAGTGCAGTTCATGTTGATGAGGTGAAGTTCACTGCAAATTGCAGTCTGTGTGCTTTCCACTGTCTAAAATACTGAGAAAAAAATCCTTTGACATTTAGATTTTAAGTGCAGGTATGCCTTGGTTTCATATCTTCCTAATGATATATTTATATAAAAAATGCAAATCTTTGCACTACATCATAGAGAAAAACATAGAGGCAGCAAATATAGAGGCAGCCATTGCAAGACTCCTCATAGCTACATATTGCCAGCAAAGGAATGTCAAATACATGGAGATTATTAGTAGCTTTGTATGTTTCTAACTTGTTGGAATCACCAGTAGTTTTTGCTAATAAAATTTAACTTATAAGAAAACAGTGGCATTAAACATTTACCACATTTTAGTAATTTTCATTAGGAGAAAAATATTATAAATGTTATGTTGGGTTAAGTTATCAACAAAGTACACAGTCCCATATTTTGAAATACAAGATGTATTCAAACATAGAAAACAGAACCATTTTTAGAAGAAATTTTAAGCTACTTTTATCTTCTTGTCTCTGAATTCTTCAAATGAAAGCAGCTTGATATGTAATATTTTTTATGGCTTTAAAGTAAATACTAGTATAAGGAGATTGCATATATATTCTCATATATTAAATATTAGAAAATAAAAATAATAATGTCTAGTTCTACTTGTTTTCTAATTTATAGACTTTTTAATTATTATTTGAATATATAGAATTTTCAGTAGAACACATGCCTTTGAAAATGACAGAAAATGTCATAGATGAACAGCAAAGATGCTTGTCTGAAATTTTAGTATATCAAATTCCTCATCATTTTATCTGTCTTTATTGGTACCTTATTTTTTGGAGCTGTAGGATGACTTGATTTAATGGTTTTATCAAGCAGTAGTACTTACTCTCCACTACTTTTCAAACTGCTACTCTTATTTAAGTGTGATCTGTCAACAGACCAGGTAGCTAAAAGAATTCGAAATGCATGTATTTCTGCTCTGGGTTATGTTCAGATGTAATTACTGGCAGATTTTTACTGAACTACTGGGAAAAAAAAAAAAAAAAACACCCAAATTTCATTTAAATTACAGTTTTAATTCCTTTTGAGCAATGATAAATTTTGGTAACTGGAAAATAATTTAGACAAACGAAGGCTTCATCTGGCCAAACAGGGCTTTACAATGTCATAAAAACCCACAGCCGTATTTCATCCTCTTCTTTTCAGGGACAACAGATTAGTGATTTCTGAGCTGTATTGATGGTCAGCTGCATACATCTAATTTGATGACTGTACATAAGCAGTTCAGTGTGGCTAAAGCTGACAATGGATAGGGCCCAGAGAACTCTCAAATATCCTACAGATGATTTCACAGAATCACAACATCACAGAATTAGCTAGTTTGGAAAAGACCTTTGAGATCATCAAGTCCAGCCTCTGACCTAACACCACCTCATCAACCTGACCATGGCACTGAGTGCCACATCCAGTCTTTTCTTAAACACCTCCAGGGACTGTGACTCTACCACCTCCCTGGGCGGCCATTTCAATGCCCAAGCATTCCTTCGGTGAAGATTTTTTTCCTAATGTCTAGCCTAAACCTTCCCTAGCACAGCTTAAGATGGAGTCCTCTTGTTGTGTCTCTGGCTGCCTGGGAGTAGAGACCGACCCCCACCTGGCTACAGCCTCATTTCAGGCAGCTGCAGCTCTTGCAGTTACATTCTACAACATGAAATGTGATCTGTGTGACTTTTCCAGCTTTTCCCCTCTGATGTCTCTAGTATTCAAAAGTGAATGAAAAAGAACTGAGCCCATGTAAGCTCTACAGTTTACATAGAGGTACACAAACAGAAATGTTTTCAAAATATGCAATAGAAGGAATATATCTGCATATCTGAAAGACTTATTATCTATTAAACTTAGACAGAAACCATATGTTGCTTGGAACACAAGAAATAAAAAGAGTATATGGGAGGGAATGAAGCACATGGCTATGGAATTCTGTGTAGGACCAAGCTTAGAATAAAAGAATTTCCTTACCACTTTGCATGAGACAGGGCTCTTGGCTGCTACCACTATCAGGTTTTGTTGCTTTGGTTTTTGGTTCTGTTTGGGTCCTATAGTTATGACAGAATCATGGTATCTAGATGTTCATCTAGTGTTGCTGATGCTATTCTAGTTTATGAAATACTAACATTAGTGACTTTTGGTGAACATTCTCATTAGGAGGTAATATCTTTAATTAAGGTAACCACTAGTATGAGAAGCAGTGAGTTAATTCCTTGTTTTGCTTTGCTTGTCTGTGAGGCTTTTGCTTCCCCAATAAAGTCTTTGTGTCAACCCAGGAGTTCTTATGTTTTCCCTTCCCTTCTCTCCCTGGCTGCACAGGTGGCAGTGAGTGAGTGGCTGCATAGGGCTTGGCTGCTGGTTGGGGTTCAACCACCACACTCCTGAATCTGTCATGCTTAGTATTCAATCTGAATGACTAATTTTAGGTTCCAGACTTGGCTTTAGAAGGTGTCTTGTAGTTCATCTATGAGAGACTTGACTATAGAGTATTTTTGTTGATTAAAAAGGAAAATGAAAGTATTCTGCCACTGCTGACTATTTGCTCATCAGTTATCTGCATGATGATTCCTTCCAACCCAGCAGTATCCTATGATGCTGTACTTCATATGGGGGAATAGCATATGAGTACAGCTATTCCAGTTCCTATGGACTTTAGTCTCAAAGACAGTGGAGGAACAGGAGATAGGATATCTAGGAAGTAAAATCTAAAAGAAAAAAGTGTCCCTTATCTATAAGTTTATTACTAAAATGCCTATAACTGCAATTTCTTTAAGGCTAGAAAGCCCTAATTAAATGCTTACTTTATTACTAGCCACTTAAAACCAAATGAAAATTAAAACCCACCCAACACAGCTCCCAGTGCGTTGTGATAGGTGATATTTTGGAGGCTTTCCCAGGAAGCAATTCTTGCATACTTCTGGTCAGGGAATGAAATACAAGAACTTGTCACATAAAGCAAGAGGAAAGGAAGAGAGTGATTTTTGCCTGGAAGTTTCATGGTGTCTGCTATAGGACTAGGGCATTTCCATTAGCAATGGAAGGTACATTCAAGGCACTTTGAGGCTTGTCCCTGGGACAGAAAAAGGCAGAGTACAAATCAGTCTTGTCCACTGACTTCCCCTTGACTCTTAAATAAGGGTTGTCCAAAATGGAAGTTAGATGCGTGTTTAGCATTCTTGCGCACAATTTTCAAATAATGCTTAAGAAAAACAAAAGCAACAAAACCCCAGAACTTTGAAAAGTTGATAAAAAAATATCAAGTGTTTAGTGATGGCCAGTTTGGTATTTCAGTTCACTGACTTGTACATCTTTGTTATTATGCATATATTGCAATAATTATAGCAGTTGTATATTAAGGGGAAAAATAATCAATATAAGCAAGTAGAAGTTATTCATATGTAAGGTCGTGCTAAGAATATATAGAATAGTTTCTTATAAGTCTCAAAAAATTGAAGAAAGAAATTCTGTTAGGCTTTTCTTGAGCTTTCATATCCAAATTACTTTGTACGATTCTCTCTCTTCTACTCAGAAAAATTCAACCAAGTACCTCATACTGTGCTACTGATGAAAATAATTTATGTAAGTCACTAATTTTTTGGTTCATTTTGTCAACATTTTGAGTTCTTCAATGTGAGCGGATGTTTCCTAAATCCCACTGGCTTCTTCTACAAATAAGGGGAAAAAAAATCAAAATCAAATAGATATTCAAGCATGAAAAAAATGCAGAGCAGCTCCTCAAAGTAAACTTTCTACTTTTATTCTGTGATGAAATAAAACATAGGTTTCTGCATTTTTTTTTTTTTATTTTGTGAAATAGTGATATGAAGTGAAGTTTTCTTGGTATGATTTTGTTTTTTAACTAACAGTAGCTATAAATGCAGACGCCAGAGTATTTGTCTTTGAAGCCTCACTATTAAAACTTCAAAGATATTTCTAGTACAAAGAGCTGTACCTATGCACCCACCTGACTGTCTATATTGTTTTAATGTGTAGTATTCATAAATAAAATTATGAATAATTTATCTCCATCTGTGCAGACAGATTTTACCACTGTAATCCTCTGTAACTGTCAACTCTCTAAGATAATGTTCATGCTGTAGAAGCTACTCCAGTGAAATTTAACACAACTTTCTAGGCCTTTAAAGATAACATGCATAGTGAGACAAAATTTTAAACAAGTACTCAGTAATGCTTAATTGCATTATCTGTCCAGAAAGATATTTGAAGACAGTATTACAAAATGCAGCTCCACTAAATGCATTTACACTTACATGTATCTTCAGCTGATGAAAGAACTTGCAAGGCAGTGACTTTGATTCCCTCAAAAATTACAAATTTTGCATCCACCTGCCTCTTCTGGTACTACTAATTAAATTTTTGGTAGGTTGAGAGAGTTTTATATATTTTCTTAATATTTAAGTTGAAACAGGTACCATAGGAGAAACAATTTTTTTAAACTTAATTGCTGCAAACAAGCACATTTCTTTGTTTTTATTAAATTGAGCAGTTTTAAAACACAAGAAAAGTCAGCAAGCCTTAAAACTTTCTCACTTTCTTTAAGAAAAATAAAAAGCTTATTAAATGATTCCCCATACTCAGTGCAACTGTGCTGTGAATGATAATACAAATTATTATTTGTATCATTATCATTTATTATCAATAAATTTCTTCAAAGAACTTTCATATACCTAAACAAGATTCTGTGTCATCCTGTTTGATTTACAGGGAGTTTTCATATACTCTGGATTATAGCTAAATGTCATCATGAGCAGTCTTGTGAGGACCTGCACAGGAACTGATTCTGTTTTCCTCATCCCTGATCCATCCAGAGCAGATGCTTTTCTTTGCATGTTCAGAGGAGACACGAGGCCCTTTACCTTTTAAAATTTTTTTCGTAGAATCTTGCAGCAAGCAGGAGGCAATCTACTAATCCACTCTATTCAGAAACTTCACAAGTAAAGTCAAAGGATGTGGTTTTGCTAAGTGCAGATATGTACTTAAAACACTCACAAGCCTCTTTGGGAGATACTTTATGGGTGTTACTTCTTCTAAACATGCATTGTTGCTTTAACAAAAGAAACATGTCAGCATGAGAAGTTAACATTGAATGTTAATCACAGTAGCTTGTAAATTTTGAGTAAACTGGTTTTTTGCAGTCTTCTTTATAATTCACATATATGTCATTGGAAATCCTTTTTTTTTTAACACTTAAACTTATACTAAAATAATGCTGGCTTTGCTCCCTAACTGCAGGATATCTTTTTTTTCTTTTTTTTTTCTCTTGTGCCTCAAAGTACTGCAAAAGTTAAAACAGTATAATGCACAAGGCCCTGTGAAGGAAATTCTGGAATAATAACAATTTAACAAAAAATTCAGTAAAGAAGATAAAGAGAAATTAAGTCCTATTGGTTTCTCTAATGAAAAAAAATCTCCAAAATTTCTTCCTCCTTTGTCTCTACTTCTACATCATTAGATTTTTTTTTCCCTCTTTACTCTGCTTCCAGAGGAAAGTCATAGGTTGTGAATGAGATTTTCTTTGCTGTTGGCTTCAAATGGGCTTTGGATCAACAATCTATTGGTGTCTATTTTGATTATACATCAAATGACTTTTACGGCTACTTTTGACTTTGCAGTATTCTAACAGTAAGCTCCCAGGAAATAAAAAAAAAACAAACTGTTACTGGGGAGCTTTTGGATCTGTATAATAACTGAACAGGGACTTTGAGAATGACACATCAGACAAGGGCATTCATTTTTAATCAGTGCTTCTGATGTTCTAAATTTTACCTGGTGTTTCCCCCAGACTGTCTTGTGAGATTCTCCAATGGAATCTCACCACGATTATCAGGGATCTGGAACACACAATAAATGAGGTGATGGTGGAAGAGTTGGCTTTCTTCAAGCTGTAGGAGATGGTCTGAAGAGTTGGGAAACGTTTGCCTCCAGCCTAATGTGAAGCTAGTAATGGGAAAAGACACAACAGATTGTTTGAGAACATAGTGACAATATGAGAAAGGAAATTCTGATAAGGTATAAGGAAAAAAATTCAGATGGGAACAGGTTGCCCAGAAAGTCTCAGGAACCTCCATCCTTTGCTGACCAAGGCCTAGGGCATCACAACACAATTGAATCTACTTTGAGTTTGGGCTTGGACCAAATGATTTCCAGATCTTCCTATGTTGCTAAATTTTCTTCTAATTATGAAAAATAGCATTTTAATTTTGTTTCCATGATTTTTAATTTCATATTCCATTTAACTGCAAATGCCAACAGTATTTGTATTTTCTAATCATATTAGTTTACAAAGACCCCATAATCATCCTAGGAGCTTCTATGAAGTTCTCAAAGTTTGTGCCTTTCCTATTCCTTCATTTGCCATTGCTCCTAGGATAAGGAATCAGAGAGCAGCAGTGTTTCTTACAGATGTATTTGTACAAGGCCCCATTAAAACAGATAAAGTGCCAGAAAGATCACTTGGTCTTTATGTAAGAAAAAAGAGAATTATAGAGTATAAATATCTGTGAAACGAAGTGCTGTTGGGGGACCATGGGACCTGTAGTGACGTTGCAGAGAGACAATGAACTTTGTTTTTAAAATCACTTTTACTGCATTCTATTATTATAGAAAATTGCTAAGAACTACTTTTTCTTCTCTCTTATCAATCATGTTTCTGTAAGAATTTTTAAGGTTTTAAAACCAGAAGCATACAATTGACATCTGTCTTAATATAAAGTATCAAGATAGGCCCTTTGAAAACATGAGGAAGTATCTTTTAATGCTATAGAGACAAATCAGGTGTTTGTGCAAGTAATTTACACATGGGACTCAATATCAATGTAAGTACTATAAATTAATCCTTTTTGTATTCTTAGTAGCCTATGAATTTTATTTCTACTGCCTCATTTACAGACATTAGCTGCATAATTGACAGTGATAGTTGAAGTGGAATTTTTGCCAGACATAGGGTTTTCTCTGGAGCCTTGAAGTCAATGTTTATAGTTTTTACATAACCTTTGAAATGCATGAGGGTAATGTGATTTTATGTTTTTGTCTTAGCAAGTGCTGGAGGAGCACTGAGTTGTAGTGCTACAGCCAGCAGATTATTCTGAGATGTTTTGAACAGCTGCTTTCAAAAAAAAACCTTGGCAATGATAGTGTAGCCCTTCATCTTCTTGACTGTATAAGTTAGAAGTGCAAATGGAAATGTGTCCTTGGATTACAGCTGTCAAAAATGTGTGCTTTGCTTTTACTAAAGTGCCCAGAAATAGATCTTTTGGCAGCTGCATTTCCAGATACAAGTTCACTGTAACGTTTACTATAATGTTTGTTCTTTTTCTGTGATATTTCCCATGCCATGTTCTGGTCCTTGAGTTGTTTGGATTTATTTGTGCTACTTGTTCTACTAAACTGGAACTACTTGAAAGAAAATATTCATGTGTTATCAAAGACTGTTTTCCTGAATGTCTCTCTATTGTGAGAAAGTATTTGCACCATTTTTACTTAGAAAGCTCCCACACATGGCAAAAAATAAAAAGTGGAGTAAAGTCCAGGCTGACATGTTTTGCTAGGCCTAGATGTTGCAGTTTGTTGATGTGTGAAGCTGTCTAAATGCAATGCTGCTAAAGTTTGCAAGAGATGCAAGGGATGGTGTTCAGGAAACATTATATCAAGCTTTTGTGCATCCTAACTTAATCTGTAGTTAATGGGTTTTGGTAAGTCAAACCCACCATCTTCTACCTCCTGGAGTTCATTGGCCTCGAGCTTTGTTCAAACATAGGCAGTTTTTTTCCTCTTTATTCTTTCTTTTTTCTTTTTCTTTTCTATTAAATGCAAGTAACTTCAACTGTACGGCAAATGCATCAAGTAACACAAAATAAAATAAATAAAATAAAATAAATAAATAAATAAAAGCCCCATGGCATTTTCCACATACTTGTAGTACTGTAAAAGATTGCCTATGACACTGAGTTCAGTTTCTTGCAGGCTCACTAGATTACTTCAACCCCACTTGAGGTTACAACAGCTTGGAAATGGAGGGACTAATATCGAATGTATATTTTTCATTTCAAACAATTTTCTGAAATCCTCTTTACTTTTAGTGATTTTGTGTCTATCTCCATAAATAGGTTTAAGATGATGTTTTTAAGATGATTCATCACTACTGATATGCAAACTATGTACAATAGTGCACAAACACCCCCTGAACCTTATACTGTCATGACTTCATAAGGATGTTTTAATTTAAGTGTAGCAATATTGAGGTTGCCACAATCCCAGCTCTTCTTAATAAGTTTCTTGACGTTTTGGTTTGGTTTTTTTTTCTGTTTTCTGTATGTAAATTACTTTTGACACTGTCATAGTATCTGATTTCCAAGTAAACATTAGCACACACATTTTCACAGAACTGTTGGAAAGCAGAAAAAAATAACCATTGGAGAAATCACCTATTAGTTATAGGAAATAAGTATCTTATTTTATAAAAATAAAGACAAATATATGGAAAAAAGGAAATAGTGAAGATCACACAGACGTCTGTGTTAAAACAAGAGCAAATTTTATAAGTCCTAATAGCCATCCTAGTCTACCCTTAAGATCTGACTGTTATGTAATAATTATAGAAGCAATGTTACAAACCCCAGGTCCAAGAAATCTTCCACTGTCTTGGCCAGGATTCCATGTGGCTCAGTGTAGAATGGATTTGGTGAGTATGAATGCATAGGGGTAGCCACAGAAATGGATTTGGGTGGCTTATCAGCCTACCACATATTATTTTTAATGTCAGAAGAATATTAAGGTATAACTATGAGAGTAATTATTTTTCTCCAACTCAAATATTCTTCAAAAAAGATTCTGAGTTTTAGAGACACAAATAGACTGGAAAAAAAAAGAACATCATTAAAGAGACATCCCTTTATGTTCAAAATTGTCTCTATTTCAAGATGCTAGTAAACTTTCAGGAATTTATTCAGCTCATATACTAGGACTCATTTCTAGGGCATTCTGCTTATCCAAGTGTATCATTTTCATTCTAGAGGATCTTGATTTGGAGTTAAGCCTTTGTGTACCTGTTTTGTCCTTGGGTGTTCCATTCAAATTTAAATTTCAATTGAGAAACTCGCTGTTTACTATTAATATTGAACATTATCTCCAAAGAAGTAATGATTAATGATTAACCTCTCTTTAGAAATCCTAATGTTTTTCTGGTGCGGATATTCAACATTTTCTTTGGTTATCTAGTACAAAAAGTAGAATAAATGACATAATTTTAATTTATATAAAGTATTTTTCTGTTAAATATTAAATATCTGGCTGGATTTCATAGCAGATTTGAAGCCCTAGTCAATAAATTCATTAGAAATTTAAAATTCTCTTTCAAATCAGTATGCACTGACAGTTTTAGATAGAACTTGAGAAGAGCTAAGGCAATATAAGCAGTATAATGGTTTGTTACTAACTCTTAATAGAAGCTAGATGGGAGAATAAGCAATTTTGTACTTTGAAAGATCTTTAAAACTTTGATTTTTAGGAATACTTTTGAGAGAATACATGTCTATCCCTATGTGTAGTACACATGCATATCCTAGACCTGGAATTTAAGGCAAGAGGTGCTTGCATTCCATGACAACATCTTTGAGTAAGCAGCAGGTAACATTCCAAGTCTTCATTTGGGCAAATAGTTTATAACTTTTTACACAGTCATGTAAATACAGGAAAACCACACATATTTTGTGTTAAGTCAAATTTTATATTGCTGGGCAGGCAAGGCAGGTTTGAGAATCTTTGAAATTGTCCCTTTTACCCTTTTTCCAATTTGGATGATATTTAAATGGCATGGATGTTTTCAGCATTGATTTTTTTAAAATAAAAATACATGCTAATTCCTATAACTCTTCAGACGGTTTTACAGTGCAGATAACTCTTCAGACTAAAGTCTAATGTGGCTTTCCATTTCACTGCAGCACACCTATTCATTACACAGAAGTCTGTTGGTCCTTTGAAATTGAAGTCTGAGCCAGCATTTGCAGAGTTAAAGCCCTTCACAACGTCAAGGAAAACTTTGTCTGATGTTTGTGGCTACTTCCCAGTGGCTCACCTTTTCTGCTGAATTTATTCACCATCTAGTCCATCTATTACTCTTTATTACCAGTCTGTGCAGGCACCACAGCACTATGCTCAGGAAAGCTACTATTTTCTTCCCTTTTCTAAAACTATATTTGAAAATTGCCAGGTTACCTATGTGTCCTCTTGATCTGTGCCACGAAGGAGGCTGCTGAACTGCAGGGAAATGAGCAGGAGCAGCAACGAATTACTGCTCTCTGAGGCAGCTCTGGCTTTCAAAGTGATCTAGTGGCCTGATTCCATAAGCACTTTCCAGCCCAGCTGAAGGTGGAGTGGAGAGGGAAGTCCATTAGATACAGCCCATTAAATATAATTAAGCAATGTATTTGTTTTCTGAATTTTTCCGCCTTCTTTGTTACTTTATGCTTCTTCATGCTGTGATGTGCAAGTGATCATTTTTAAGGCAATAAACATTTACTCAATAATTCTTTTACTCATTATTATTTATTCATTTTTTACTCACTCTAAATATCAGATTTTACATCCAAAAATTGGGTAAATCCCACTGCTTAAGGCAGGTGGATAACTGCAGTCTGTACTGGAACTATTTTTAATGCTTCCAGAGTTCTTGTACGGAACTTTGTTTAAAGAAAATGTTGTAGAGAAAATAGAAAAGCTGGAGGCCTACTATGCAAATTAGAAAGGAGAATTTAGCAGTTTAATTATCTCATAGTTAGAAAGTTAGATTGTAAACAAATGGCTTTAGAATGTTTCGTTTGTTGCTTTTAATATCTTTTAGTAAAATACACCACTCAAACTGCCAGAAAGAACTGCCACCCTTATTTTAGTATTTATTAAACAACTAATTTATTCAATTTCTCATTAAGTTTAAAGAACTCTCTGTGTACTCATGATTTATAAAAATTCTCCCTTGGATCTACTTTAATGTATGAGCACAATTCATTTTCTTACGTAAGCATTTAGGTTTGGCTCACAGTATTTAGAAAGAATTATTGGTCTTTCACTCAGCTTCCCTGTTTGATACACGTTCTGGTTAGAAACACAAAAACAGAATCTTTCATTAAATATATTTATGTAAAAATAATAAGAAAAGGCTCCTGAATTCATGAATTTATTCTTGAGAGCCTGTTTTCAGCTTCTCTAATGTAGTTGAAACGTGAAATATTTTAATGAAATCTTTAATATTACCCATCAGTTAACTATCAGAGTTCTTTTCACATTGTTTTTTCCAAATTTGTGTGGAACATTTTTTTGTTGGGGTTTGTTTATCTGTAGTATTTAAAAAAAAAATTCTAAAGTCAAATTGTTGTCATACAATGTCCATCCACCACCTTCTGCTACACTAGGCCTCTCCAACATCTCTTGGAGGTCAGTGACTTTGTTTGAATTGTTCATGTCTGTGTAATCAACATTGAGACTGGTGTCTGCAAAAGTTGTTCATTAGATGAGACACCTTAGAAAAGTAACACGGTAACAAAAATGAAAGCAAAAAAAATCATACAAATATGTAAATTTTTACTGTTCATTTCTAGAAATACAATTTTAGAATTCCTTAATGAAAAAACAGACATAAAAAGTTGTAAAAATCAAAATATCTTGAAAGAAATAAAGTCTCTCAGTGAACTACTTATTATAGAGTGAAAACTCACCCAGAGGAATTGAGGTAACCTCTCTGAAGTAGTCTCATGTAGAAATAATTTGATCATTACTAGAATTTTTGTCAAAGAAATAGTTCCTGAATGCTTCATTTTTAGAAAAGTTTAACTTTTGTCTGTATTATAACACCGTCTAAGTCCAGCTACCTGTTTGGAATTATTTTCGTTTCCTTTCTGTTTCCCTGGCAAAAGTCACAGATTTATTTCTGACTTAGTTCTGGTAGGACACAAGGTCATTAGAAACAACTAGACCATGATACACATTGTTCATTTGAAGCTTTAGGGGGTTTTTCTTTTTATTTTTCTTTTAATCTCAGGTGCAGACAATTTAGTTGGTTACTTTTGTGTTTTGTTAAAGCAGGCTCAAAATAATTGGTATTATTTTCCTTTTTTTTTTTTAATTATTTTGCTGGTCCCCTCAGTAAAGTCAGTAATTTTTTTCCATTTACCAAGATATAAAAAACTTTCATTAAAAGAAAACTAAAAGTAGGTGAAAGGGGAGCTCCAGTTTGGCCACATTTGACAATAAGAGGCAGTGATAGAACAGTAGTTACCAGTGAGCAGACATTTCTTAATTTTCTAATAAAGACAAACAGAGATATCACAATGATATTTGCTTTATCCTCTAATTAAAAATGCTAGCAGTAATGTTCTAATGAGTGCAAAAGTGATGACATTTTGATTTTCTCATTATGTCCACATATATATTTTTTTAGTAGTAGAACAAGAAAATACAGAAATGCAAATATTTTTAAATTTATTCAACATAAGTCTTTAAGGTCCATCTGAAAAATTTATAAATGTTCTTTTTAGTCCAGAGTAAACCTTTTTTCTCCAATGGGACTGGAGAATGCAAGACTATGAAAATCAGAAGTCGTGTGAGCTAGAGATCATGCATTCACACAGGCTGAACTTTAAATAGTAAGCAGGGAAGTCTAAACTAAAATTAACTGTTGAATGATAATTACTGGTGTAGAAAACATTGGGAAATGAAACAGGAAGGAAAACACAAGCAGCACTTGTAGGTTTACCTGATCATCAATTTAATGGGATGCAAACCATGTACTTTTCACTATGTTTAAAGTTTCAGTGCAGGGTCTATTAGAACATGCTGCCAGTACAGAACCTACTAGAGCATATGTTGCTACTGGAGGAGTACATTTTTGAATGACTTATGAAAATTAAGGCTGATGTTTGACATAAATTGCTGAATCTTTTAGGACTTGCTTTTCCTTTTGGAAGTTATGTGAAACCAAGCACTAAAATGTGTTCATATTAGCTTTAGATGGACCACTCTCTTAATTGTTTTCATCTGTAGGTTTCAACTAATTGAATTGGAAATGCTTACATTCAGTTGGAACCTTAGACAGTCTTAAATTTATTTTCTGAAAGTCATCAGCTTCACATTTAGATACTTCTTTGGGTATCTGGAGAGAAATGCAAAAATTCTATGTACACTTGGTTCAGAACAATACAAACGGTTTGTTTCCCTTTTTTGACCCCATAACCACATAGTATTTTTAATTTTTTTAGAGCTGTGGAGGCAGTAACATGTCCACTGAAAAACCTCTTAATGGAAAACATATGTAAAAACTGAATGCTTATTAATCAAAGCATAAATTTGAAAAGAAAAATTCAGGATGCAATGAGTGATTTTGTGAACAGGCTTCTAGCATGAGGTTTCTACCTGTTTACCAAGTACTCTGTAAATCTTGCCTTGCATCAGAACTAATTGCCTTGTTTTAAACTAATTGCATTGTTTTAAATTTTATGGAGATGGGAAATTTTTTAATTGCACTACATCATTAAAGATCATTAATGTATGAGATATTATTTGGTCTTGATGTGTTTTCAACACTGGAACTCCTGAAAAATTAGTATTCTTGGAAATAACCTGGATACTGTTTAGTTAATATGGCTGGTGAAACATGAGCAGACTACTGTTGCTGTATTTTCACTTTTAAGCTTTTCCTGTGGCTGTCATCCATTAGCTTCTTTGGTTTCCAGGCTGCTTCACTCTTTCCCAAATAAAATCTTGGTACAGTTTTTTTCCTTTCTGGTCCATTGCATCTCAACAGTATTCACAATCTCATGACACCCTCTTATTTACCTTGATATTCAAGTATAACATTATCTCAGTGTTAATGTTAATGATGGGCAATTGAGAAACTCAGTTTAGTTCATTTGTAATTAATACTGTTTCCTACTAATCATACTTTGTTATGATGTCTTCCTTTATCACCAATTTTAAAAACAATCCTAGAATTCTATATATCAAGTGGAATCCCTTTTTTTGTATAGATGACTCTCCTCATTCAGGCTGTTTTGTAGGGCTGCAGATGCTAATGGTGGATCAGTGAATAATTTCAAACATGCTGTTTTTTCACAATCATTTCAGAATTCTGCCTCTGTGGCACTACTCAGCATCTCATGATTTCTCATGAGATGTCTCATCTTGGCACGAGATAGTCCTCAACACACACACACCACACTCAAATATTGCTTTTCTCCCAGGGAAAATAATGTTAGGGGAAACTACTATTTTTTATTTTTTTATGTTTGCCAGAAGAAAATCACTTGATATCTTATACTTTCCTGTAATTTTTATAGACAGTTAGGATTTTAGTAATTAGCAAACTACAATTTCACATAGCTTCAGCCTGCTTGGTTTGTCCTATTCTCTTATTCATGACTTAGAGCACTTCCGAAATTAGAGAACATTTTTAAAGCTAAATTAAAATGAGTAAACAAATATTTTCAAAAGGAAATAGGCACTCAACGTATTAAGTGATATAAATATTAAAAAATGTACTATTTACAACACATTAGTGTTGATTTTTTGTTATGTTCTTCAAGGAAAAAAATGTATTTTAGAATTTTTATCACAACCAATAAAACTGGTTTGCATATTTGCACAGAAGCAATGGAGCCCTGCAATAGCATCAAAGTATATATTATTTCCTAGTTCTTGCATCCTTTCTCTTTTTAAGACCTTATAATAATGTGGCTACCAATCACTCAGTCTATCATTTGCTTTTTAATTTATAAAATGTCAGCCTAAGTTTTCAGTGGAAGCTGGTATTGCATCTAGAGTCAAACTAGGCAGACTAATAATGAGGCTGAAATGAGCAGAACTGTAACTGTGTGAATGAGTTGATTTAATAAGGTTAACATCTGTCACTTCCAACAAGTTTAGCATTAAGACCCTCCATATCAAGATGCCTTTGCCAGGCTCAAGATTAGTTGTTAGTGAGAAATACCAACAGAAAATGTCAATGTCTTTGGCATCTGTTTCAAGTGGAAAAAAAGTTCCCAAATGGTGTTATTTGTCTTTACTGGTGACATAATGGATTTTACAGGAAGCAGTAATATTTCTAGGATACTTCAGCAACTGATGCCTAAGAATCAGAGAACTTCCAACAGCAAAAGTTCAGGCCAAGCTGGCTTGCAGCTCCTTTAGCAGAGGGTGTGAATACCAGAATAGCACTGTTTCCTTAAGGCCTCTGAGTGGCCACAAGATTGTGTGTTTTAACACAAGTATTTAATTATTTTCTTTCCTGTTCTCTTTACGTAAGTTCAAACTTGTCTCATGCAAGCCCTGGAGAATTTATGATCCTCAGTTGGTTTGATCTCTCCTGGCTCAACTTAATTTCTCTCTTGAAATAATAAAGGTAGAAGACTGGAAAGAAGTCATGCAAGACAGGTTCTATAGCAAGCATTAATTGTTCACTGTTTCACTGTCTATTTTGTATTTTCTTTTTTGTCAGATGTTGGTAATGTTTTCCTTTATGTCTTTACTCAGAAAATTCCAGTGACTGTACTTTAGATGGCAGTTTTTATATAAAAGGTACAACAAAGCATCTTCAGACATTGCTTTTATTTTAATGCTATTCACAATATAATGAAAGTTTTAGCACAAAAACATTACATTTCCTGCAGCTTGATGACAGAAATCCTCTAATAAATGCATCCTTCATTCCTTTTAATGTTCAATCTAAGATGACTTAGATTTTAACTTATATAACTTAGGCAGTTTCCTTCATGTCCTGCCCAACCATGGATGATGTTGTAGCTCAGACTCCTCATTTTGAGCGTTTTTTCCCCCCATTTTTGCCAAATCTGTCCTTGAGACTGAACAGAGAATTCTCCACATGGAGGCTTAGTTCTAATTGTTGCAATGTCTCCCATCTTTTTGGCTGGCTTTTTGAGATCTGCTGGTTCATACATTCAGTAATATGTGAGTGTGAGCTGGCTGAGCTGAAGGGATAATGACATGATAATCTAATGAGAACCCTGTTGCTAAGCACTATGATAGGAACTTCCCTTGCTAAATATAATCTACACAAGTAATTAGGGAGAGATTCGTGGCTGAGGCAGTTCAGTAGACAGTGTTTTCCTAGACATTCCTGTGACTCACAAGTGCTGATTGTAAGTCCTGTAAGTGTGCTGACTAACTTTTCATACATTCATACCTCACTTTGGTGGCAAGGTTAAATACAGAGGGAAAAAAAAAAAAAACAAAATAAAATCATGCCCACTGAAATCTTCAGCCAAAGTGATGCATTTCTAGTGTAGATTAATTTCAAAGATGAATTACTTCATTATTTATTTTCACAGCTGCATTTTAATATAAAACAGATATCTACCCTCTAAAAACTTATATACACGAATGCTGGAAACCTTCCTCCTTTCTGCAAATTCAGTGGCATATGAAACTAACAAAAAGAAACTTTTTCCTTCACGAAAAAAGCTGTTTTATTTCAGTTTATAATCTGCTCATCGTAGAAACAGTTCGGAGGGCATGTGAACAAAATGCTTTGAGTTAAAAAAAAGCAAAACACAAAAAAGATTAAAAATGAAAAAATAGAAAGAAAGAAGTATGTTGATTTAAGAACTAAGTTTCCTGGACATAAAAGCAAATTGTCTCTCATTACCACAGAATTTTATACATAAATATCCTTTGTAATTTGTAGGAGAAAAAACCCATTTTTTTAGTATATTTTACTGCAACATCTGGGTACTCACTGGGTATTATAAATATAGTGAGGAATAAAAAGGAGTAAATATTATCTGTCAAACTCCATGTGTGCCTCATGGTATTATTGAATTAACTTTTTAAGTTTTATCTTATTTTTAAAGTCTTTTTATACAGATATTGCTGGCTCATGTGATATACTTGAGGTAGATTGTTTTCCAGCACTTTTTACATCATTCTCTATACTTCACAGGAGAGCATGTATGTGTGAATCTGTCTAAAATATATATAGCCCTATTTAAATTTTTATGGGGTTGCAATGGGATTCATTTTCAAACTGACATATTTTTGAGTTGCTTGGGTTTTTTTCTCCCCTTTTCCAGGCTTTTCTCTATTTTTTTCCTCAGAAATGGGTTAAAACCAATACAGTCCTTTGTATTTCACATACTGATAAAATATTTGTTTAAAGAAGCTGCATATTGAAAGAATAGTCTATTTACAAACCAAAGCCACTGTACATTCTTCATTCTTTGGATTGATTTTATCACACAGAGTTGCTGTGAAAATCTATCTGTTATTAAACTGTAGCACTGAAATTAGCATCTAACTCTTTAATGATATAATACAGCCTTAATGGCATTGTTGCTGGGTCAGCTTTGAGTTAGTTGGAATTGAAACTGAATAAGAACAAAAGAGAAATTGTTACTGCAATATTCCACAAGACATCATCAACTGTATGACTTTTTTTTTTTCATTTCTGGTGAACACTGCATTTTATGGCCTGGAAAATGCACTTCAAGCTTTCATTGCATGAAAAAAGATTTATCAGAAATTCAGGCAGAGAGAGACCAACACTGCTGTTATAATATTACATGCTGCTATGATCAAATGAGAAATTACTAGAGTTAGACTTACTTGATGCCTTAGACTACTGTTATTTTTTTGTTAAATGCAAAGAAGCTACCTTGGTCTTGGAAGTCCCTGACCCTCTAATTGCTGCCTGTGTGGCATCTGCTTTTTACAGCTGACAGACAGAGTACTTGCCTACATGAGTTCCTCAGGTTACTGCTGGTGCTGAACTAGTGGAACTGTTCAGGAATAAGCACTTTCTGCTGATAGTGGTCCCAATATTTATGGAACACAATTGAAAAAATAGCATTTAATATGCAGTGATAAATTGCAAATTGAAGACTTTAACACTCTAAATTTCAGAATGGAAGTTAAAAATTATATGGTGCTTAGTTGATCATTTTGGTATCAGTCCTCACACAACTACTGCTTTCAATGGATATTTCATTATAGTTAAACTGGTGTCAACATTAGGTGATTAAACAAATTGAAAACTAATCCATGTTCAAATCATTGAAGGTGAGTTAGAACAAAGATTATAATAGATAAATATCAGGAGAGGTTAACAAAGAGATGAAAGAAGATAAAAAATAAATTAATAGCATTCAGTGGGAAGTAAATAAATCATTGGGATTAACTGTGGAAATTACTTTGAACAAACAGATTGGAAAAATGCACCATAAAGTAGAGTGCATATAGGAGGAATGGTATTGTATATAATTTCGGATTATATTATGACAATATAAAAAAAAGTCTTGAATTGGTGGAGCAATCATTATCTCATATTGATTGACTGCAGCTGACCATGTAAATTGTCTCTTACATAAGTAGAGAGATTTAAATGAAGGCTGCAAATGTTATATTGGTGTTTGTTAATAGCTTTCAATGATTTTTAATTTTGCTGATAATGGTGGCCATTAAAAACCTTTTCTACTGGTGTTCATATATTACATGAAGTACAGGAAAGACTGAAGTAGCAACAGTGGTGCTAGCATAAGTTAAGCAAATTTATTTGAACTCTGATATTCCTGCTCATTTTCTGTCTCACAAAAGAAGGTAGAAGCATCTGCTTCTGTACATCTTAGTGCTTCCCTATATAGCCTAGGTCAATGGAATGTGTGAATAAATACATAAATAAATCAAACACAAAGTCCTAAATGCAGCCTCTTAGCTGCCACTAAGGATTTCCTCACCAACTGGACACATTCCCTCAGTGTTGCACTGGCAGTACAAGGTGAGACACTTTGGTTCTTCAGCATATGGAACATGCTGGAATGCAAAAAGGTGCAAAAGGATGAGGCATAGCTGAAGATATGACATTGACAGAGATAGGCAGTATTACCTTTTGGGAATGCATTTTACATCATGGTTTTTTGCCATCCTTAGGCTGTTGTAAATTCCAGGTGGGGGTCTCTGAGGTGAGTTTGCATTTTGGCACCCAACTGGAAGGGCAGATGATAAAGTGAATTCATCCACTGTATGAAAATTTTACTATGCATAAATGTTGATTCTAGATATAATATCTGTCTTTATAGGAAAAGAGTATTTGAGACCATATTGATTCAATAGAAAAAATTTCATGACTTTTCCTATGGAACCATTTTTCTTAAATTGTGATACTTTCTGTATACACTAAAGCATAATTTTTTATCAGACACCACCAATCGCTACATTTTCATAGGAGTATTAGTGTTCTGAGACTAAGCATCCTGATATGCATGGAAAACAATGTCAGAGATGTAGATAGATAGATAGATAGATAGATAGATTTATTTTATACTATGCCAGTCTATGAAATAAAAACCCAATGTTCTTGGGGATTTTTTTAATGTATCACCTAGCAAAAATGGCCAGTGAAGAAGAAAAATGAATTGATGCTGCATGAACAGCATCACCCTTTGTAATATTTCTACAAGGTAATATCAAATAATATTAATGACTCCTGGCCATGCACCTTCAGGGTGACATCTTTTACCTTCTTTAATAATTCAGATGACAAAAAGGTCAAATACATGTTATTAACACATAATATAAGAGGTAAATTTAAATTTTTTAGTTTATTGGAAAATTTTTTACCCTTAGAGCTGTGCGTGCTCCTAAGCTCCTCATCCCCACCAACTAAAAACCTTAATATAATTTAAGTTTTAAAAAGTTTTGCTGCTTACTCATTGTTCATATTGGCACATATTCTATATCCTTTATAATGTGCTTTTTGTTGGATGCTATTTTGTCCTGTGGCTTCTATGCTATGAATGACAACCTTGCAGTGAAAAAAAGTGATTTGAATTATTCTTGGGTTAAAAATAGTTGAAACACTTCTAATAGTTACAATACATTTTGTCTGTAAAAAGAGGACCCAACATTGCTTTTTATTTTTTTTTCATAGAGTCCTCATTCATTTGAAAAACACCCAAATGCCGCATTTCTGTCTTTAAAATAATACAGTTACAACTAAAAATCTAAAAACAAATTATATTGTATTGTTTCTCCATATATGTCTGATAATCTAAATTTGTAAATCTTTTCTATGTATTTAATATACCTGGAATCACAATCTGCTCCAGTGATATGCTTGAACAAAAGCTACCCCTGTGAAGATATTTAAATTAAAATAAAATTGTAAGGTATTTTAAGATTTCCTTTCATAGCCTGTATTTAGCTAACTGCATACATAAGTAGTGCGCTAACAGAACATTACCAGATTTGGTTTTTTATTCCTAGGGGTTTAGGGAAAAAAGGCAAAATGCCCATGTATATAATGAAACCGAAACAGAGGATCTGACAAATAGCTTAATTAGCAATATTGAGCTGTTTTCCTACTAACCATAATAGGAGTATATTAAAATAATTTGTCTTTCTCCATATCAAAACCAGAAAACTAATGTATTTGGAATTTTTCCTACAAAGCTTAGTTGTAGACTACAATAATAATACTAAAAACCTACTGTGTTTGGATGACTCAGTGTGGAAGAAGCCATAGCTTTTTCAAGTCATGCTAACAGTTTGTTAATTTTTTCATGGCTAGAGTTTTGATGCCATTCATGTCATTCCTGCCAGTGTAAAATCAGAATCATAGCAGTGGTAGAAGTTCTGCTACTTCTAGAGAATAAAAGGATGTTTAAGAGATTTGGGAAATTAATACCCTAAAGGAACAAAATATTAATGTTGACAAAAATCCAAGTCTTATCTAGTGCTGCAAAAGTTTACAGATAGAATTTATATAAAAGCGTCAAACTATCAGGAGTTAGGGTATTGATGAACAGATACCAACAGAGAAAAGCTTCATGCCAAATATTAGGATTTTGCATCTCTATGCACAGATGCATTCAACATACAGAAACATTCAGTTTAGAAATAATAGGAAGGTGAATATTGAATGAGTTCAAAGCATTATTACTTTTTCCTTCCTAATTGATATTCACTTTTGCCATCCACTTTTGGGAAGCTGTAGAAAAACCAACTACACAAATACATCTTTCAGATATCTGATGAGTGCAAATATGAGTCAGAATACTTAAAGAGCAAGTGTTAACAGTATCATTATATGCTATCATCTCTGTCTCAGAAATTTGTTTCAAGATGTGTATTTTTATTTATGGAGAGTAGTTTTTTTTGTTTTAGTAGAGTGGTTATTTGCATACGAATTATGCTATTTCTTTATCATGCCATGTAGTGATTTGATGTTTTGGTGTTTGTGCAATCCTTTCCATCATTTCTGATCAGAACAGTTGTATAGATGTGTGACCAAATATTTTATTTACATCAATTATAGTATAAAGGACATACATAGGAGAGAAATTCTTGGGACAATCATATTTTAGTTTCCTGTGTGTTTTTGCTGGTGTTTTATTGTTTGTTTTTCCTTGTTTGTTTGGTTGGCTTTTTTTCTGGACACTTAATTATACCAGTTTCCAGTTCTGCCTTTTGTTTGGCACTGACATACTGATACTGCTACGAGTGGGCTGAGCAATAAATCCATTAAAAAACCTGTTTAATTGAATTTTCTTATACTGGCTTTTGTTTGTAATTCTTTTGCTTGTATTTATAATTATTAGTTTATAATTGCAATCAATTAGGGTAGAATGTTTGTACACCTGTTTTATTTTCAGTCACTAGAGACTGTTGTATGGATTAAGACAGTAATTCCCAAGAGGTGGCATACAAAACAGAATTAAAAAGCAGTGCTGAGGTTCAGCATTTTCTTATCATGCAGTCTGGGGACTTTACTGAGATACCAACAAATTTAACAGGCTGTGTGACAGAAGAAGGAGGAAAGGAGAAAAGAAAAAGGCTTGCTCTGCTTTAGGAAGAGGCATGATGAAAGATAGCTGTAGATTTTAGATGAAAGTGGTAGAAAAGCATACTCTGTGAAATGAATAAAGTGCAAAGTATTAGTTAGTTATTATTTTAGAGGGAACCGAATATCAAATGACAAATGAAACCGGAACTATTTGCATGACACACTTATTATTTGAGAACAGCTGCTTGAATCCAGTCTGTGAGTACATTTAATAATTCAAACTTGAAAAAAATTAGTCTGTGATAAAATAAGTAAGAAATATGTAGGCACTTAATGCCACCTCAAAGACTCTGACAAAATTAGAGCTGGTTTTTAGATGTTGGTGCCAATATGGAGGAGTTTTATCACCATAAGTTTTACTCTTCCTTCTTATGGCAGGCACTATGAAACTTAAACAAGATGAAAACAACTTTTATTCCTCCCATGCACCAAACAGCCTATCACAGAAACTGTGTCCTACAGGGTAGTGACAAAATCACCGCAATGGATTTCATACAGCCATAGTGTTCCTATCAGGATGACTGCTTTCCTTTCCTTGATGAAATTGCCCAGATGAATATAGTCACAGATTAAAACTACAAGGGTTCCAGAGAGGCTGAAATCCTTCATGTCATTCTCCAGGGCAATCCTGTGGTGGTCCTCAACTGTTTGCTTGAGTCGTAACTCTCTCGTTGTTCTAGAGCAACAATGTAGTTTGATTTGCAATGGAAAAACTTTGGGGTTTTGTTTTGCTTGCTTGACATATCATAGTGAGATGACAGAGGTGTTACAGATGGATTGTTTCCCTATATGAAGACTGCCTTGGGGGACTTTGTTTATTTCAGATATAGTTATTTTTCTTGTGAGACAAGTAGAGCTGCCTTTGATGATTTCTCAGTATTGATTAAAGATTGTTTTTTCAAGTGCTTCTGTTTCCTTCAGCCTCTGATCAGAAGCTTATGTGCAGCAGGCTAGAACAGGTTTTGTAAGCCTATCGCTATATTCTGTTTTTCTCTCTCTTGAAAGGCTTACATTTTCCTTTAATTTTCATATTTTCATGCTGGAGGCCACTTCTCCTTAGTTTTACTTTTTTATGTTTTCTTTAGCAATGGAAATAATATCTGTTAGCTAAGCATGTACTTCTTTGTGTCCATCTGGTCGCAGAAAACAGCCTAATATACAGCTACTCTTACTGTCTTCTTTGTACTTTCAGATTCCTGATTTCATAAAGAATGGATTTACTTTACAACATTCAGAGTTTAAGACTAAAAAGTCAAAATTCTCCAATACCTAGTCATTGTATATTTCCTCACATGTGTTTTGAAATGTGTTTTTAAAATAGAATTTTCTCATGACTGCACTAGAACTATTACAGTACCAAATATTAGAAACTTTTTTGTGTAAAAAAAGGGGCTTTTTACATGGAATATAGATTGTGAAATAAAGAATTGAGGTTTCTTTTGCTATCTTTGCATATTATGACCTGAAACTTATCCAGAATTCAAGTGGTTAATAATGCAGACTGTATATGGTAGGACTGTTTGAAATGCTTCCTGTATCAGTTTATAAAAAATATAAATTTAATTTTCTCTGCTAAAATAAATGACATATATATTCCTGTCAAACAATTATATAATCATTATGTTTTTCGTATCAGGCAAAGTTGGCAGAGAGTAATATGAAGAAAGTCATCAAGTCTTTAAGTTTCTAAAATGTGTACCCTTGCTTGTGAGATTGATGTGTACACACTGACCGACAGATTGCATCCTTATTTCACAGTAATTCACATGAATTCCAACTCTCACTGAGTTGGAGGAAGTTCAAATCCCTCAAGCACTTTGTCTCCCAGGAGGTGTGCTGATCCTGCAGCTGGTCAGCTCTGGCAGTCTGGAGAGGCAGAAGGTAGGCTGAGTCCCCCAGGAAGTCGTTCTGTCTCTCAAGGAATTTGCAAGTGGACTCACAATGTAGAAAAAAGCATTACAGCCAAGTCTTGATTCAGTTATTGCAGGCTTCCTGTGCAGCCTTGGGCAAGTCATTCAGCTTCTGTCTGCTTCAATAGATGTTCTGTAGTACATGGAGTGTCTAAGCCTTTCTCATGTATTTTTGGTTATTATTGGTATATTTTGAGATGAGAGTTTGCTGTGTATTAGCCCTTTGGGAAGCTGGATAGGCAGGCAGATAGTCCACCCAAAAGTAACCTTAAAATATTACTTCATAATCTTTCACTATGGTACTGATTACAGAAAAAAACTGACTCTCTGGTCTACACTGCCTTTTAATACATTCTGATCTACCTCTACATGTCAAGAGTTGGTTAAAAGAAGGTCAAAGTAAGTTCAGTATTACAGGAAAGAAGACAACTTTTGCTGCATCACGCAAAAAGTTCTGATGAAATCCTTTGTTTAAAATGTCAGAATTTTAATTTGTAGAAATTAGATTTTTAAAGCTTGACAACAAAAAATCTTACTGGTAATTTGTCACATATGAATAATTTCACAGTAATCAGTGTGATTATTTTTTATTATGAAATTCATTCATTCTTGATAGGTAAGTCATCCTGCCATCTGACTTCTCCATCTCCAACCTTTCTTAAGTCCACCCTTACAGTGTCTGTATGTCTCTACCCCTCAGTGCTCACCTGTGAGCCCTGGCCATGGCATAAGGTTTGTCAACTGGAGATTTGGTTCAGTGAAGGTAGAGAAGTTCCCCATTTGAGAACTTTGCCCTTACACCTTAGGAAGCACATAAGCTAGCAAGAAATTTTCACTTTTTAATTCAGTCATTCCATTTGCTAACTACAGTGTCATAATTTCCATGTACAGTCACTGTCACAAAGTCAGATGAAAAATTGTCACTTCAGTTCCTGATTTCCAAATACTTGTTAAATACAAGTTGTCTTGCATACAAGGGTGCCAACAAAATGAAATAATATCGCCAAAATCAATAAGGATATCTAAGATATAGTGAATAAGGATATCTAAAATATTGTGACCTGCAAGTCTGCAGATTTTCCTTGGCACTCACTAATTTTTTTTACCTCAGAATACTCTGTTACTCATTCTCTTCCTCCAAAGAATGAAGGTAGTTTTGTTTTCTCTGTCCTACATGCTGCCAGCTGTCTGAGGTTTTACCCTATAAATGGGTGTAATGGATTTGGCTGGGATAGAGTTGTTTTTCTCCATAGCAGCTCAGATAGTGCTGGTTTATATTTGGAGCTAAAACAGTGTTGGTAATATGAGTGTTTTAGTTCTTGCCTAACTGTGCAGGATGTCAAGGCCATCTCTTTTTCTCACTCTGTCCCTTGGTGAACAATTGAAGTGCGTAGAGCACATTTTGAAGGAACACAACCAGGCTGATGACCTGAACTAGCCAAAGAGATATTCCACACCATAAAAAGCCATGTTCAGTAATAACATGCAGCACAGTGGAGTTTAGTGTTGTTAGCCATCATTTGCTCAGACACTAGCTGGGTATCAGTCTGGTTGTGGGACATGGTGAGTGCCTATGTATCGCTTGTTTTATTTCTCTCTCCTTCTTCTACCAGTCCTTCATTTTTATCAATGGTTATCTTTATACCCAGGTCTTCTTGCTTTTATACTTCCATTCCTCTTACCACATCCTAATGAGCCTGAGGGAAGTGAGTGAGCAGCCGAATTTCAAGCTTAGCTGCCTGCTGCTGGTAAACCCACTGAAATGGGAAATCCAGATTCTGTTTCTTCATCTGCTTAAGGCTGTCAAAACTTATACGTCTTATTTCCCAGGAAGTAAGATTTTATCTCTGAGGCCATTTGAAATAGAGACACATGCTACTTCTGCTGAAGGTTTGCCACTGCCCAATGTTCCAACTTCAGTGAGCAATAAAGGATGCAAGAAAGAAGAAAAACAACTCTAGTGTATATTTTATAACACTGATGTGAGGACCTTGAAACCGAGGTTTCCAATCCCTGCTCATAGGACTGATTAATTTTATATCAAACCTTCAGTGGGTGAATCAAAATTCTTTGAGATAGGAGCTACAACCTAAACGTGGATTCCCTACTTATTAGATCAATGTGCTTCCCAGAATCCCCTTAGGTCCTTCATATATCTTTAGCCCTTAGCTCAGTATCCATTGTAGACTGTAGACTGTTGCAGCTGCTGGTGTTTATTGCAGTCTTTTGCAAAATATAGGTTTGACCACCATGGCAATTAGTAGAAATGATAAGTGGTGGCAACCAAATCCCTAGTGAGGCATGTTCTTAGAATAACTATTAAATCAGACCTGTCAAGGGACTTAGGAGGAAGAATACTTAATTTCTGTTTCCTAATTAGATTTAGCTTTTCAATTTAGGCCAGTTTTTTGCCTAACAAGGATGCGAACTCTAAGTATATAAACAATGTTTGTCTACAGGCTGGCATGTATTCGTGGCAGTAGAGTATAGCAAAATGGAGAGAACTGTATCTTACAGAACATGAACTATGTGGGTTATTCCTTTTCCAGATGATGCTAAGAAAATTATTGAGCTGTTATGCATCAGAAAATGTATAAAACTCTAACCAAACAAAAAGTTATTGTCTATGGAATATTATCACTTTTTCCAGAGTGTAATTTTTTGTGCATGTCCTGAGTTGCCACAGGTCCATCTCTGTGACTTTGGGAATAGCTGGGGAAATCATAATTCAGGGAAACTACACATTGCAAAATACTTTGTTTCAACCTGTTGCTGTGCTGGGCCTTGTCCTAGAATAACCACTTTCTATGCTTAATACAAGAGTAAAACAAGACTCAGAAAAAGACTGCAGAGATTTATAAAGTTCTGGGAAGGACCTACCTCGGTTGTTGCAGTATGTTGTAAACTTCCTTCCCCAGGTGTGCCAATACCTCTCTTCCCCTTCCCTCCTCGCCCCCGCTGGGCTGTCAGTCAGTTTTAACATTCCAGCAAGGCGTCGTGTGGTTGGTCAAGTTCAAAGGATGCCCCTCAGGCCCAGGGGTCATTGGCCTGTCTGGGTGTCACCCCCCCTGAAACCCTGCCCCTCTCACCTGGTTGGGTGGCTCACCTGTTCCCTCCCCTTCCCCTGTCCCTGAGCTAAAAAAGGTGATCAGGCCATGTGGTCAAGATTCTGTGGGAGCAGTTGCTCACGTTCAGACCTCTGTAACCATGGAATAAACCTGTGGATATAAACCCTCCAGCAGAATCCATCTCCCTTTCTCTTCACCATCGCCAGAAGCCTTCCTCCTGAGGTAAACAGAGCCTGGACTTGTTCAGTGCCCAGCTGCAACCTCCAGCAAGCCAAGGTATCTCTGGGGTGATACACCGCAGTTGCTGCCTTTGGCCCAGCAGCGAGGGTCAGACTGGCCCAGGCACAATCCAACTGGTAATATTGGGATTCATATTCCAATACTCGGTAATCCACAAGGTAAATTCCACTTTTCAAAATCATAAAAGTGGTTCTAGTGGTGACTTTTGTAACTCCTGTGAAATAGACACAAGGTACACTTGGTTATTTACTGCATAGAGGACAGGGTCAGACAAAACTGATAGGGAGGCTCTCCTGCTGAGTCATGAGGTTCAAAAAAGACCCCCTTGTGCTCTCAACTCCTTCTCAGAGGAGAGTTTTTGTGTATCTGGACCCAGACTTAATCCCAGGCATAGTCATTTGTATAGATCTAAAGGATTATATACGTATAATCTATCCTTTATGCCACTTATCTAAATTCAAAGTTTCAGCGCACTTACTCCCAATTAACTTACTGAGTATCTGACATGAAAAGGCTTCTCTCAGCCTCAAGGAATAACCTTGAGAGGTGTTTCTGCTGAAGGGGAGATCCTGGCATGCAGCTGCTGCCATGCAGGAAAGCTCAGCAGGCCTTGGGCAGCCCACTATTTATGGAGTGTGATGATTGACTTACAGTCTTATTTGCAAACTGACTACAGATGTTAGTTTCTTCCAAACTTGGCTGGAGTTGGACATTAACCAGCACTGTGGTTAGGTGGGCACATTGCTCAAGTTAGCCCTGGGCTGTTTATTGTCTTATTATCCAAATACCCCCACTTTGAGCTGGATGCAGCCATCAAACCAGACTCATCCATTATGAGCACACTTCTAGTTATTGTTTAAGCTGGGATACAGAATATAATGGTCAGGTTAAGGAGAGTGGGGAGACCACACTGACACAATTTAGTATACAGATATTTCCTAATCCTCAATTTATCCTTTTAAGAAGGGCTTATGAAGGCTCTGCTTTAACACATTATTTCCACCACATTCCAGGGAATGCAGTTCCAGGATGGGATACCTCTCATTATCCAAAGTCATACACTTTGGCAGCATTGAATTAGGTTCATGCTCTTGTGACTACCTTAGTGACAAGAGTCACAAAAATGTGGAGATGTTTGTTATCTTGGTGACAGTAATTCAAACGAAATTTTTGCCCTTTCAATTAATTCAGTTTTTATGCATTGTAGAAAAAAAATATAACTCACCACAGAGGCAGTTAATGTCCTGAATCCAGATGGTATTGGCCTCCACCTCCTCCTGTTAAAATTTCATAATCAATTGCTTAAACATTTGGAAGAATATTTTATTGATGCAGTCTGAGCACTTGTATAATTTACGCGATTTCCTAAATTTATCTAAATAAGGGCTTTAAATGAAAAAAAAAAATCATTATTGATTCCTTGACTGGCATGCTGCAATGAATTGATGGAAACTCCACTAGGAAGCCAAAACCAGGAAGGAATGTGAGGAGTGGGAGTTGTTTTTTATGTGAGAAAGCAGGTGGGGATGGATGATGGGCCACATGAGAGCTTATGGGTTAAGATAGTGGGTGACTGGTATAGACAACATTATTGTACATGTCTGCTACAGGCTGCCTCAACAGGAAGAAGCAGGTGAGCCTTTATTCAGGTAATTTAAGAAAACTGTGTATTTTCAGACCCTGGTCATTATGGGTAACTTCAATTATCCTTATAATTGCTGGAAAAGCAAGGCAAGAACAACAGAGATCAAGCAATCCAGGCTTCTGCAGTCCTGTGATGAGAACTTCCTAATGCCTAAAAATGCCCCAGAAGCTGAGGAAGGAAGATACTCTAATAAACTACACACTTTTCAAAGAGCTAGTCAGGATTATGAGGGTCTTGGCTGCAGCAAACACAGGGGGGTGGAGTTCAGACTATTCAGAGGAGAAAGAGAAATAGCAGGATCCCAAACCTGAACATGGCATGAGCAGACTTGGCTTGCTCAGCTTGAATGAATGGCGTGGAATATGACCATGGAAAGAGTAAGGCTGCAGGAGAGCTGGTCAAGTTTCAAGGAATTGCTCCTCCGGACTCAAGTGATCTACCCTGATAAGCAGGAGGTGAGACAAAACATGGCAGCAGATCTGCACAGATGAACAAAGAGCTCTTGAACATACTCTGTACAGAAAGAGGATGCCAGAGGTGGGAACAAGGTCAGGGGACCCAGGATGACTTGTAGAGGTGCCATCTGATCCTGCAGGGCTGGGCCTAGGAAAGCCAAATCCCACTTGGAGTTGAGTCTGGAGAGTGTTAATAAAAACAACAAGACAGGTTTGTAGACGTACAATGGAAGGAAGACTAAGGGAAAAAGGTGGACATACTGGCATATGAGAAAGGGAACCTATTGACAGGGAACATGGAAAGGATTGAGGTTTCAGATGTCTTCCTTCTTCACCTAGCTAGATAAAGCTGATGGAAGGAAAACTCACTTTCTTTTTTTACCATGTTTATTTTTATGTGTTTTTTAAGATTAAATTGCTTTTGCTTCTCTTTTATGTTTGTGTTAAATTTTAAATTGTCTATTAGAGCTGATGTTATGCTTTGTTGTGTCAGACTGGGTCAATAAAATCTCTTGTTCTTGTTGCAGGTGTTTATGTTTAGCAACCCTACAGAGAAAGCAAGTGTAAACAGTCTTGCCTGTGGTTTCTTTCTGATTTATCTGGAAATCTGAGCAATTTGTTAAACATGGGATATTATTTAATCAGCAGGGCAAATACTGTGTGGGTGTTACATTTTTCTTGAACTGCACATAATTAATATGGAAAAAGCAAAGTGAAACAGCATTTGCACTGCTGGATGAAACATTATTGTTAGGTGAATGGATGTGCCTCTTTTAAAGAACAAAAAGAATTGAACTAACTCAGTTATGTGAAAAAAACCCTATTATGTGAAAAGTTTTTAATCTATCATTAATACACAAGATTAGCATTATTAACATATTTTTCATTATCACTGATAATGAATTTTGTCTCTTCCTTATTTTCCATATTATTCCTTGATGAGAGCACTTTGCTGGTAGCAAATATGTGCATAAGGATTCATTGTTAATTCTTATTGCCTCCTCATCAGCTGTATTTCTTTTTCTTCTTTCTGGTACAAAGGAAAAACATAAATAATTTTTCTTCTTCCAATTCTAGCATGGCAAGTAGTGTATTACATCTTAATGTACTTGCATTTGGGAAAAAAATGAAAAAAACCCCACACCCCAGATGTTGTGGGTGGAAGATTGCTTTTCTTCTGGTTGAAATGAATTGATTGATTAAGGGCTTATCCAGTAATTTAGAGAATATAGCTTCTATTGCTGAAACCATAGCAGCAGCTCAGCACATTTTCTTTTATTTTTCTTTCAAGAAAGAAATAATTTTTACTAGACGGGTTTTTAAATTGGGAAGTGGAAAAAAATTCTGGGCCATGATTTTTATTGACTCTGATTGCCAGTGCCTGGCTAAACTCCTGCTTTTGTCCACTTATGGAGTTCTATTACTGAGACCTATGAAATTTCTGAATCCAAACAACTGTGGGTTTTGAAATTGCATAGAGCAGATACTTCCTTCAGAAGTCTAGTTCTTCCTGGAGAAAGCACAAGGACAGGCATATTTCCATTACTGTGGAATTGCCTTTTGCAAACCGCAAGAAAATGGAGAAACACAGAAAATAAAAGTGAGAAATATAATTTATTAGGAAAAACTTTTAGCTGATGTAAAATTACATTAGTTAATGCTCAGTTTACAGAAATCTAGAAAATCATGAGGTGGAAGAACATGCCTGATTTTCATGGTAGAAAATTTTTTTCCAGTAATTAAAAAAATATATGAAAAAATAGTGTTAGCTAATTGGTGTATGTGTGTACATGCTCAATGAATTTGTTGTAAATATGTTTCCACTATTCAAACATTTTTGCTGTTTGACTGCCATTTTTAAACCATAAACTCTAGTCTGAATGCACATATAGTAATTTTATTTTCTTGAGCTATAGTAAAATAAAAATACACCCTTAGGGAAAAAAATTCTTAATGTGTAATGATGAAGAATTTGCAAGGAATTGCTTGGCTTGCTTGCTAGTCTTCCTTCATGATACAAAAATTAGACAAGACATTGAAGTTGTCTGTAGTGCTTTTGTGAATATTTAAAAAAGGAGTTTAATTCTTGACATGTGCAAATGGCACACTTTTCAGAATGTAAAACATGGCTTAGTTTACCTCATTTTAATAATATAATTAAGATTTTTTTCATGTTAAAAATAGTGATATTTAGTTAATAAACTTTCAGGTAAAATTCTTTTAAAAATTACTGTCTTGTGGAAGAGGAGAATTTTGGAGTTTTCTCTGTTACATGCTGGTGTGTAGCAGTCTGAATCAGTCCTCTGCTAGCTGATGTGAAGCCATGAACATGCTGAAAGTGATCCTTCACTAACATGGACCTACATAAGATGTAGCTTAGATTGTAAATTTAGTATTAAGAATTGCAAATATAAATATTTTTCATTTGAAAAGCTTTAAATATTTTTGGAAATAAATTTATCAAGTGTATTAATTGCAGTTAGATTATAAAATGTGAAGAAAAATAATTAAAAACTTTAAAATTTATTAAGATTGCAAAACATTCTATAAATTTGAGATGACAAACCTAAAGATTAATGGTTGGAATTTGTCGCATTGGTGATTTGCTCATTAAGGCTTTGTGGAAGAATCATTGTGGACTAAATAATATCAAACAAGTTAGTTTTGTAATTAGTTGGATAAAGGTATTTTAAGTGAAGAGTTTCTATGAATTGACTATAGAGACTTAAGAGATTTTTTAGTGTGATCATCAAGGGATCCTGAATTTTACAGTGAAGCTGTGGTAATTCATAGTATTCTGTGATCAGCTGCTGTCCTCAGAACTGCTCCATTGACAGCTTCAGGTATTTAGCTTTTCAGTTAACAATATAAATGTAATTTTGAGTGCCAATAAATACTGGCAAATCCCTGAAAAGGCCAGGTTGTTTCTATAACTCAAATACCCCTCTAATGTTAAGGGTTTCTCAAGGTTTTGTGTGAATGCTTTAAAACTAACAAACTT
Source organism: Ammospiza caudacuta (assembly GCF_027887145.1). Classification (NCBI taxonomy): domain Eukaryota; kingdom Metazoa; phylum Chordata; class Aves; order Passeriformes; family Passerellidae; genus Ammospiza; species Ammospiza caudacuta. The sequence continues at coordinate 89,667,378 of NC_080595.1, read as the reverse complement.
CTATGAGACTTCTGCAACATTTTGTTTAATGTCATACATTTTTTATATATAAAAAATATTTTAGATGTAAATACATTTTTATATATACATACTTTTACATATATATATAGGTTTCTATAGGGCTATTGCTTTATGGATGTTGCAATTTTTATTACACAGTTTCACTATGTTAAAAAAAATAACACCAATAAAAGGTGGGAAGACAGAATAAAAAGACGCTGAGCTAAAAAATGGGAAACTGAATGTCCCTTGACCAGACAACACCCTCTGTGCTGCTGTAGAACTTGTTTCTGAAATAGAGAGATTCATCCCTGCCCCTGGCTTCCTGTTAGTCTTTTCACAATTTTTGTTGGTATGTGCTCCATGCTGGAGTTGGAAATAGCATTTTGAGACTTCCTCTTTAAATCCTCTTGTTGCCTTAGTCTTGAATAGTCTACTGGTTATTTTTTTTTGTTCTTTACATCTGAATAGAAGAAATAGACACCCATGCACCTTAAATATGCTTTAAATTATATAAACACCTAGACATTTATAGGCAATAGGTAGTAACGTAGTGTAAAACCAGCAGAGACATAATCTTTCATGCTTTTCTTGCCCATTCCTACTACATTTCTTCAAGAATATATGGACACAGCTTTTAGTTAGCTTATAATTACTTTGAAAGTAAATTTAAATTAGAAAATAAAACAACATCTTTAACACACTTCAAAAATTACCCAGTAATTCCAATTTATGTTTTTTAAAACATAAGCTATTAATAACTAAGTCGTGTCTCAACTTGGTAGCTTTTATTTGATCAATGATTACATACTTAGTGAGGAGATATCAAATCAGGAAAATAAGTAGCTAATCAAAAGGATATTTGTTTCCACAATTTTTTTCATTATGAACTTTATATCAGGGACTTAACAGACCAGAAAAGACAGATGAAGTACCTGCAAGCTTTCCCTTGATGTGTCAACAAAGTCAAAACAATGTGTCATCTACCCTGGGGAGAATAAAAATCACTCAGACCTTGAGCTGATTCATTAATTGTAATATTTGCAGAAAGAAATAGCAATTATATGGGATCCCTCATGTTCTTAAGTCTAAAATTTCAGTTATATAATTTACAAAAACAAACTTCCAATTCACTTTAACAGGTTTAAATCCAGAGGGATTTTTTTTCCATCCCTAGTGCCTATGTACTGTCTACCAGCATTTTTATAAATTATTTGTGTAATGAGTGCTGTTCCCTGTGTAAGGTGATCTGGAAGCTTTTCTTCCTACATTTGTTGAGTTAAAATTATGGGTATTAAATGCACATTGTTGGTGGTTTATTGGAATTTTGTTTCATTGCTAGTTTCTTATCTCTTGCACATGGCTTTGGCACTTTGTCACATTGTTACATTTGTATTTAAAAAAACATTGCTGAGGCTTTTTTTTTTTGTTGTTGTTGTTGGAGCTAAAGGAAGAATTATTTTTCAGACTGTCTCTTTTTGATGTGAGTAGCATTTCAGGAGGTCAGTGCTTACTTTTGCCTGGTTGCTTATATGGCCCTGTCTAAAACCATGGCCCCATGTATTGCACTCTCAGAGATTCAAATCAGGGCACTCTAGGCCCTGTGCAGTTGGAGAGGGTGGATCTGCACACAGGTACGAGTTCTGCCACGAGTAGCAAGTAGAATGCAGTGGCATTCTCTCTTCTCTCTTCTCTTCTCTTCTCTTCTCTTCTCTTCTCTTCTCTTCTCTTCTCTTCTCTTCTCTTCTCTTCTCTTCTCTTTTCTCTTCTCTTCTCTTCTCTTCTCTTCTCTTCTCTTCTCTTCCCTTCCCTTCCCTTCCCTTCCCTTCCCTTCCCTTCCCTTCCCTTCCCTTCCCTTCCCTTCCCTTCCCTTCCCTTCCCTTCCCTTCCCTTCCCTTCCCTTCCCTTCCCTTCCCTTCCCTTCCCTTCCCTTCCCTTCCCTTCCCTTCCCTTCCCTTCCCTTCCCTTCCCTTCCCTTCCCTTCCCTTCCCTTCCCTTCCCTTCCCTTCCCTTCCCTTCCCTTCCCTTCCCTTCCCTTCCCTTCCCTTCCCTTCCCTTCCCTTCCCTTCCCTTCCCTTCCCTTCCCTTCCCTTCCCTTCCCTTCCCTTCCCTTCCCTTCCCTTCCCTTCCCTTCCCTTCCCTTCCCTTCCCTTCCCTTCCCTTCCCTTCCCTTCCCCTCCCCTCCCTCTCCTCCTCCCCCTTCCCTTCCCCTTCTCCAGAAGTCATGTTCCAAGTATGACATCTTGTATTGCTCACAGAAATACTAGAGATGAATTATGGCTGAGAATACCTATTAAAAAAATAGATTTTTATTGGAAAAAACACTGTGGAAAAAACAATTTCAAAATAAGATATTTTTTCCTAGAAATTATGCTATTGTGGTTTTTTTCCTTAAATAGTTGGAACATCATAGTACTATATATTTTATGCATTATTATGTGAAGCTGCTACTAACTTACCATGATACCACTCTATTAATTGCAAAATAAAATTATTACTTAACTCCTTAAAATCAATGCCTATTTATTATTAGTTGAAAACATGTAGTAGCAGACTATAATGTATTTAGAGAAGGTGCATTTCCTAAAACTCAATGTTTGGAAATTTTTGTATGACATCCAATAGTGGTACTTCTGAACTGAATTTATTACAAAATATTTCTAGGACACAAACAAGTAATTACTACTTATTTAATTCAGAAAATCAAATCAACATATGGCTCATAAATAAGTAGTAATCATTTTAGATATACATAAGAAGTGAAAATTATCTCATAGAATAATTCAGGCAGGAATAACTGTGGGGGCTTTCTGAGGGTCCAGCTGCATCCTGAAAATCCCCCAGGATGAATCACACAATTTCTCTGGCCAACCAGTTTCAAAATGAAGCCTGTTTGGTTTCTTGTTTTAATGCAAAGAATGTTTTTTTTTTATTTTTTTTTTAATGTTGCTAATAGTGTAAGAAAAAAAAATTCAGAAAAACATTGACTTCTAGTATGGTAATACACCTGCATAGATATGTGAATTACTAGGAAGTTAACTGGAATGATATTTTCTTATAACCTGAGGCCGTTTTGATGTGACCATAAATTTTTTTTGTTTGTTTGCCTTTTTAAAATTTTTGTCCCATTTCAGCCAGAAGATAATTCTTTCATCCAAAACTTTTATTACTCAAAAAATTATTTTAAACATTTTTCTCTATATATTGACTTAGACCAGAACTTTCACTGACTGTCAAAATGAGATCAGTCTGGTATTTCTGCTTTATTTTATTATTATTAAACCCAGTGAATTTGAGCCTTGATTAAAAAAAAAAAAAAGAAATACCAACAGAGTCAAGAAGTTGTAAATCAGGCAAATATTTTGTCTGAAAATGAAGAAACTGTCCTAAAATTGCCCATATTTATAGAATTATTGACAAAATTGTACTTTTATGTTTTATATTTTTACATTCAAAAATTTGTTTTGTTTTAACATATTTGAAGTATGTTACTTTCTGAATATAGATTTTTTTATTACATATATTTAAAATAAAATTAAATCACAACATGGGAAAACACTGATGCATTAGAGAGTTACTAACTAAGGAACAAGACAGTGTGGTTTTCTTCCTGTGCCTCATGTATACTTTGTTTCATTCTCCTCATTGACAGCACTCCTCTGAAGGGTTTTAATAAAATGTAATCAAGTTTGTTGAAATATGAGGAAGCTAACAAACAATTTAATATTTAAGCAAGGTATTTTGAAATCTCCTTTTTAAAGCAGTTAAATGAAATATTTCAGGGGTGCAAGTACCTAACATCAAAGGATTGATTGGTTTTGCTATTGATGTTTCAAGCCTTTGAGATATTTCTCTAAAAGCTTGGTAAAAGAAAGACTTGCTTTAAAAATACAATTGAATTGCAAGGTCTACAGCAGAAAGTTTTTAAAAGCTTTTAGACCTTTTAATCCTTTGGTTGTCTTATGTATTTTTTGTATAATTAAAGCATAACTTTGATTGTGTGAGTTCTTATTCGCAACAATGTAAATGTGAATTGTCTTGTTTTAAAATAGTTTAAACATGTATGAAATTCTGTTAGTCTGAAATTGACTGTTGTAGTCCAGGTGACAGACTTTATAACATAGTTTTACAGAGCTACTTATCCAGCTTTTGTTAATGTTAGCAAGTATAAATGTGTTGCTAACTGCTATAGATGAGAGAGCCTACCCTAGCCAGGGATGATAAAATCTGTCTGTGAATGATATTGTGTCTTGGCAACTTAATTGTTTCAGTTTTATTCAATTTTCTAAATGTATTAGTACAGGAGATGTCAATTGATTTTTTTTTTCCTTGCACTTTGAGTAATTTTTAAAATAGAACCTCCAAAAAGCCAAATTTATGGTTTCAGAGTTTTTCATATTAGATAATTTTCATAATATGTTTTAGTGGAAAACACTGCTCTAGTGGAAAACACTGAAGTAAAGTACATGTCATATCCTGGTGTAATTATTACTTTGCATGGGAATTACACAATTAAGAAAAGCAAAAATAATTTTAACGATTTTGATAGTCATGGCTTATCATAATATTCAAATAAGTAAATGGATACATACATGACTCATATTAAAAATTTAGTTTTCATGAACTCCCACATTTTACCTTCTTTTTAGTAAGTTTCCATTGCCATTTGTTTTGATTCTTCCTGTTGATTACAAAGAGGAAGTCAAGGGCTTGAAGATGCTCTTTCCTTTTTTTCAATAACTCTTGCTATACTTTGGTGCTCCTGAGAGAAATGAGATTTTCTTATGGAGTTCCTGGATACTTTCAAAAAGATTAGAAAGCTTTTTAGTAATTCTTTTTGAAAACAAAGACTTTTTTCAGGGGTTTTTTTGTAGATGATGAAGGAAAAATTTATATGGAAGGCACATAACATTATTGTTACTTCTTTTTATTCATCCTTGCTTTTCCTTATTGTTTCTTTTCTGGTGTATTTGGATGGCTACAAAGAGGGATGAGATGAGGCTTTTTTAAAATTTATTCTTCATTACTTTGTTTATTCCCTGAACATAAATTTCCAGTGCATAAACTGCCCATTTGAGATGGTGAAGGGTGTAAATTTTTACATTGGCATAAATTTCATGAAGAGCCGTCTTGTGTCCAGAAATCAACTTGGTGAATTTGGAAGAGCTGCTCTCAGTCCAAAGGGGAGCAATGCCTCCACTTTGACACTGTAATGGTACAGAAGGCTGGAGATCACTGTCTCAGGCTATGCTTAAGGTCCATACCTTAACTCACCTTTTGTTTTATAATTAAGGTGGAGCCTTGAACAAAGAAGTTTTAACCCCAGTGCCTGTTTCGCTATGGTTCAGTGAGCCATTTTATATTATTTTATATTTCTGTTTGATTAAACATATAAAGTAAAATTGAGTCTAGAAGTGTCCAGGTGCAAAGAACTGAAAGGACATTATTAATCCTGTTTCTCAATAAAATAAGCTTGGCTGTCCTTTTCTAAAGATAAATAAATTTAGATTTAAAACAAACAAAAATTACTGATTTTTTTAATATATATATAACAGCAAAAAGGTTGGTTTTGGTTCTTTTAAGATATGGAGAAGAATTAGAATGGTTCAGTTTAGGCTTAAAGTCCTACGAGATGGTGGAAAAGAGTTCTTTCAGTATCAGTAATAATCTGCTGCATGTATTTTCTAGTCCAAAGAAAATACATTTCATTGATTTCACTTTTTGTGTATTTCAGCATGTATTCTTTTTGGTTTTTTTTGTAATTCAGTGTGTACATCTAAAATAACAGTGTTGCTTAGATATGCAGTGTAATTATGAACCTTTTATCTTTGTATTTATCTTTGTGATGCCAGAGTTAAAAGCTTTCATAGGTGCCAAAGTTCAATGCAATCAGTTATTTTTGCATTTCCAGCCCAACAACACTTTGTGAGAGGCTACAAGAAAAATACTGTAAAATCAAATGATCAAGGACTTTTTAGAACTCGGTACTATTATAGGTGGAAGTCTTGGTCTTGCACTGATTACTTTGTAGGAGACACCATTTAATGACGAAACAGAACTAAAACCTGATGGAAAAGTCTCTGTGTGAAATCTGTTGGTGTTGACATTGTAGGATAAAGTACTCCAGGCCAGGAATTTACTTGCTCCACAGAAAACAGGAAAATAGTATCTCCCTCACCACAGCCCTCAGTTTTTGTGTGGTTATTCATGTTTCATCAACTATTTGATTCAGCCTACATTCTTTGTAACAAAATAAAAAAGCAAGATGTTTCTTGAGTCTCTTGAATTCTCTTAAACTGTGTATTTTATCAGTGATGATGAATCTACATGAAAGAAGAAATTATCAAGGAAAACACAGTCTAGTCCTACAATATTCCAGCAGCTATTTAAAAATTATTATTGCCAAAGACAGCTATTACCTTTGTTCATTAGAAATTTAATTTCCTATTTTCTATAAGAATTTCTTTGTATATACATATGCAAGCTTATGGATTACTTTTATATCCTTGGGACGAAAGGGCTGTTCTCCAAAACGTTTTTGCTAAATGACAACCCATGTGTTTTGAATAGCTAGTGGTGTAAAATAAATGCCTTTTTTGCCTGACTTTATTTATTCATGTTTGTTTATTTATATCAGAAGACAATAATGGGTGTGAAAGAGAAATAGGAAAGGGAAAGGGAAATAGCATCATATGTTCTACTTTAATTCTTTATTTGAATTTTATTTGAAATCACTTCAGAGGATAAACCTATAATGTAGGTGTTGTTTTTATGATTTTTCAATAATCAGATGTTTAGCAGAGGTAGATATAGAATTTATTTGTTACCATTTGTTGTGTATATTGAAGGAGAGATGAAAGCTGAAACTGAAATTGTTCTCCTTAAAAAAAATTACCTGTACTTTGAAGAATAAAAGCATTGGAACATTACATTTTAAAAGCAAGTGAAATATATTTTTGTATGTGTCCCAAATCTTAGGTTTAGTAAATTAAAAATATTAATGTTTCCAATTAAAATTTTAATTGCAGCATCACTTTTTAATGGGAAACAATACATTGCCATTATGCTAATTTTAATGGACAATTTTACTTCATGAAAAAACCCTTAGGAATGAAAAATAGATTTTTTTAAAAGAATAATTTCCTGATACTAATTTAATATCTGATGCAGAGAAATGAATACCTAAAAAACAAAATCTCTGAAGTGCTTCTTAGTAGCAGTGTTCTTGGTCAGTTCCCACCACAGAACCTTAATAGAATTTACTGTTGTAGAATATTCTTTGTATTCTATGAATCCACAAGGATCCTTGAACTTCAAATTTAAAATATAAGAAAAAAAAATATTGACCACTGTTAGACTATTTCAATTTAGATTTTTCAGATGACTTCAGGATGAGATTGTGTTTTTATAGTACTGTCTTGGAATTAGAAGTTATGTGCTGAGCAGAGATTTGTACTTTTGCTGTTTGTTTTGGATGGTAGTTTAGCTGACCCCAGTAGCTGTGGTATTTGTTACATTTCTCTCAAGATGGAGGAGACAGAGGGTGTTAGGAGAGATTATTCCTTATTGTCTTAGGAGTTTGCTGAAAAGTTGCTTGAATGCATATTGTGTTCCAAGGGCTGTGTATACAGTGCTGACTCCATCCTGGCAGGTTATTATATAGAATGAGTTCTGTACATAAGAAACAGCAATGCTTGAATAAGGTTCAGTGATCTTTTTTTCCTCCACATATGTCAGGTGACTTTCACAAATATGCTAAATGCAATCTTCATTTGTCAACAAAGAAAATGCTAAGTTTTGTATATTTACAAAACAACACAGTTATTAGTTTATTTATTTGCTTATAAGTGTAAATCAAATGTAAACATTCAAAATGTATTGTAACAAGCCCCATTTCCTCCTCCCTTTCCATTCATATACCTAATGATTGATTTCCTGGTTCATGATTTGGTAATTAATTACGAGGTACTGTGGAGGAAGTATCAGATAATTTTAAATTCATGTAGCAGAGAATATATGATTAAATATTCTCTAAGTACCAGAACACAGTGAATGAAATAGTATTGAGTTGCTACTGAGCTAAAGCATTTGATTTTAAATAACTGTGAACTTCTTGTGAAGGGTTTTACACCACAAAGAGCCCTGAACTTAGCTGGATACTGTAGTCCAACCTTTGCTTTCCAAATTAGCATATTAAATTACACTGAAGGCTAAGAGTCTCTTAATTTCTTTGGAATATAAAGTAGTGAAATAGAATAAGATCAGACTGTAAACAGGGAAAACACGGAACTTTTGGATGATGAAGATTTATCTTGTGAAAAAATTCACTCCCTTTGTTCCTAGGAAAGTGTTTTTCCTTACCATTTGTTTCAGTCCAGCACTTTTTCAGTGACTTTTTGATTGAAAAAAATTCTTAAAAATTATTTCTTGAAAAAGAAAATCTTTTCTTTCCATCGCCTTTGAATGCTGGCTATGACTCTTCATCCTGTGACAGGCAGGCAGAGTGCTTTTGCTAAGATAGCTGTATCTCCATGCAGGGTGCCTGTATTATCTGGGATTCCCAGCCCTGGCCAGCCTGAGCACCCTCGGTCTTTGAGCAGTTTCATGCTGTGACTGTGCATTCATACATTATAAATGTGTAGCCTTCTGCTGTACTTCAATTACCCAGCAAGCTGTTTGTAGAATATCCTATATACAGTATTTGTACTGCAATTTAAGAACAGATTTTTCACTTGCAATGTTTGTCATACAACTTTTCTGCCTTCATTTCTGCCTGCTTGTATAACTCTGGAGAAGAAAACAAGTTTATAAAAGGCTAAACAAGACAAACCTGTAACCCGTCATGCATTTTATCAACTTATTCCTCATCTCCTTGAGCTGGTTCTGTGACATCTGACAAATTCTATTGCCATAATAGAAAGTTGGTCTGTCTTTATTTCATTAGTGTATGTTGAGGATTTGAGTACAAAAACCCACAGTTGCAAAACAAAAAGTCAGATTCATTTCAAGCTCGATTAACCACATTGATCCCCTTTCCGCCTTCATATTTGATGGAATGAAAAAAGTGAAAGAGATGTCAGTTTAAAGTTTGATGGAATTCCACAAATTGCTCAAACACCAACTTCAACAAGTATATCAAAATAATGATTAAAAATGTCACTAAGTTTTGCTTTTCGTTACATTGACCTCAGTATTTCTCAGATTTGACAGAATGAGCCAGGTGTGGACTTGAAGGCCAAGAATTCTGTGAGCTGAGGATTTTTAGTGTTAGAAGACATTGCTTAGAGAAACATGTCTGAAATGGGAATTTGTGATTATTTTTTATAGTCATATGAGCCCTTCTGATCACATAGATTTATACTATTTTAAGGATATTCTGTATGATTTCTCTGGAGATACATTAATGAAACTTGTAGGTTATTCCATTTGGAAAGTAGTGCATTCAGCAGTGTGTTTAAGGACTTGGTATATATGAAGTATACAAGTACCTGCAATATGGGAGAATATTTAAAATTAGACAAAAGTCAGAACACTTCTGCAGTTTTGAGTCCCAGAGGATGTGACAGGACCCTTGCTTTTGCCTCCATAAATGCAGCGTTTGGAGACTGATATCTGGCTGTTACAGAGACACTTCAGTTCTTCACAGAAAACACAGTTCAAGTAACAAAACTCTGGATTAATTTAGAAGCCAAAGACATAGTTTGAATCCATCACTGTGAGACATGCTTGCGTCAGAGAGAGATTAATCCAATTTTGCCAACCTGCAAGGCACAAATAAAAGAACACTTGTTAAAAAGTAGATCTCTGCTTATAGAGAAAAATCTGATTTTGTTACTTAGTTTAGAGTCTGAAATGTAAGCCTTGCAGCAAAGCTGAAACCTTTTTAAGAACATTTTCACTGAAGAATTTTCATTGCCTTAACTAGATTTGTTTCAAAATTAAACTGTTCTTCAGGCATGGTTGTTAGAGACTCCATGAAAGCAGCTGCACTGGAACTTAAAATCAGTAATTCCTATTAAATGAACATTAAATGAGGATGCCATTTCTCTTTGTCTTAATGTTTTGCCATGCTATTTGAAATCAATTAAGGCAGCTATCTGGCAATTTAAAGAATACTAATAAAAATACCATCCTCTATTTGCATTCATTTCTTTCCCAGAAGTGTCAGTTGCTGGAGAAAAGATTTTTATTTTTTTTTTCTTTTCCCTTGGGAGAGCTAGAAGTGAAATGATTAGGGAGAAGCCATGTTAATAGAGAATTTATTTGGCCAGGTGAAATCTTTCATTACTGAAAGATCTGTGTGTTTGCTTGTACAGTTTTTACACAGGATAGTTTTCAGGGGGATCTTTCTAATTAAACATAAGAAAATTCTAAAAGAGTGAGAAAGAGGAGCAGGACTTTTCTCAGTAGAATTATCTGGGTATGTTTTTTACTGAAGAAGCTTACTGAAGGTTGGTATCATTGAACCACTAGGAGTGATTTGGTTTCAACCTGTCAATGCATAATGTTTTCAGAAACAAAACACTCTGGTGATGGAGTTGGGGAACAGTACAGTAATGGTTGGTTGGACACTCTAAAACAGTTCTGGGACTAATCATGTGTGTGTAATCAACTGTGCAACCAAAGTGATTGCACAGTTACATTGTATTTTAGAAGATACGTTATCTTTGTGATAAATTGGGGAATAAAGTCAGCAACTTTGGAGGCAAAAGAAAATATGCAAATTGCTATTTATTGTTTGTTTCTTTTACATTTGAAATATCTGTTCAGATTTTGATTCTAACTCGAGGAAGCGGGGGGAATCTTGCTTTAGTTGGGCTAGATACAAAGGGTGAGGATCTCTGTTGCACCAGTGTGGGACCCTTACTGTTTTATTTTTCAGTAAACTGATGTTGTGAAATTTTCCATGTAAGCCCTATTAAGGGGAAGGATCTATAAAATTTTTCTATATACACTAAAATCTGCAAATAATTATTTTGGAGTTATCTATGAAAGTAGGTGTCCAGAATAATCCTGCTGAGAAAGTAGATAAGTAGATTGACTATGTTCATATAGATGATTTTCTTGTAACTTATTCTTATGCTGCAATAAACCCTTTGAGACCCTTTGAGTCCTAAAAGAATTTCAGGAACAGAGGAAGAGAAAATAGTTTTTGAATTTCCATTTTGAATTCAATTACTTTGCTATATGTTTCAACCAAAATTATAGTAGTTTTGCTTGTTTCTGGTTCCAGATGGTACTGAGGTTGGGAAGGAGACAAAATGAAAATTATCAGAATAAATGGAAAATTTTTGGGGGGTATGTAACTGAATTTACTAAAGTTAAAATGAGAAAGGAAAAAAAATCCTAGTTGAGCAAGAATCTTACTGATAGTTTAGGTACAACCTAGGAAATTAAACTACATTTTTCTGCTTCATGTGCTAGTGAGTATGGGGACAAATACAGGATGATTAATGAGAATGTGTAAATGGAAATTATTTTGAATTTTGCTTGCTCATACAGAGTTTAATGGTCCCAGAGTAGGATGGGACAAGATAATCTCTAACCTACAATTATGCAATGAAATCTCAGGTCAAGCAAAATGGATTTATAATTAATTTATTAACATGGAGATGGAATAATTCATACTATGAAATACAGTGCTCATATTTAGGGGCAGTCAGAGAAATGGTTTTAGTCATGATTGCTCCTGAGTCCTGCTCACATTGCATGAAAACAAGTTGAAGGAAAGCATAAATACATAGAAAATAAAACCTAATGCAACTTCACTGCAATACATAGTAACACATTAAGCAATACACTTTGAGGCAGAAATATTTTCAAACCAGCATTCTGATGTTGCCTTTCCTAAAGGACAATAATTGTTTCCATTCCTCTATAATGGCTTCTGGTTTTGACTGTGCTAGTGGGCACCATACACACATGGTGTATGTACAGCAGATCCAGCAAATCTGGCACTTGTGTTGGTGTGCAGGGCCAGGTTTTGGTAAGGGGGACTACAGTGATGGTTTCTGTGAGAAGCAGCCTCCTCATGTCCAGCAGAGCCAATGCCAGACAGCTCCAAGACAGACTCACATTAGAGAAATTAATGGAGAGACTTCAGTCTGAAACAGGGGAAGGACTCCTCTCCCTGAGCAGTGGCAGAAACAACTTGTGATGAACTGGCCATAACCCCCGTGCCCATCTCCCTGCACTGCTGTGGGAGGAGGTAGAGCTGGAAAGGAGGGAAGGGTGGGGGAAGATATTTTTAGGATTTATTTTGCTTTTCACTATCCTTCTCCCATTTTGTTAGTAATGAATTCAATTAATATCCCCAATTAATAACTGTTTTGCCCATGATGGAATTTTGGTGAGAGATGTCTCATGGATCTTAAATCATGAACCTTTGCTATATTTTCTCTCCCATGTCCAGCTGTGGAGGGGTGAAATGGAGTGGCTTTTGTGGGTAGCCAGGGCCAGCCTAAGGCAGTTCTCTAAAGAAGGAAATTTCTTTATGAGGATGTATGAATAGTTAAATTTGCAAAGAACATCAGACTGATCTTGTTTATGGGTTCCAGTAAGGCCCTTGGCACAAAATGCATCAGTATGCTATTGAAATACATTAATGTTACAGAAATCAGGAGGCATATTAAAGCACAGGAATATTAAAAAGAAAACAGAGGAAGAATTACATAACCTTGAAGATTGAACTAATAGAAACGGGATAGTTTAAATAATGGATGTTCAAAATAATGTAATTTATTAGTCATAAGGTGAAAATTGAAAACCACCATAGAAAATAAAATATTTGGATTATCAGTCACTAAGGGGTAGGACGTGCTGTACTGTCAGAAATATGCTAGAATATCCTGCTTGGTCTCCTCTGCCACTCCACCACCTGCTGGGTCTCTGATGGGTTCTTTATAATATCCTGTTAGCCCCATGCATCTGAAGTGGTGCTGGATGTCTACATTTAGGTGACTTAACTAATGTTTTAAAGATGCTTTTCTACCCATCCTGTGGCAGATTTGATAGACTACCTGATTGTGCTGGCAAACCCAGAGCATCCTAAATGAACTGGACCAGTATGTTTCAGTACCTGGATCCTGCCTGTAACAGCTGAAAAGGTCTGCAGGGCTCAGTGACTGAGATCACTGTGTATAATTGAAGTAAAGCCCTAGCAGCCTTTAAAAGCATGCAGAACACACCTACCTGAGGTACTTTACCCTCAGGGCAAGTTTCTCTTGGATGATGATGATGATGTGGCAGCCCGTGAAAAAGCTGAGTCACTGAAAAATGCACTCCTAACAATCTAGAATGTGTGTTATGTCTTGTTCCTATGAAAAGTTATGGTCCTTAAGAAAAAGGAAGTCAAATTAGTACAGGACATTTCTTGATATTTCCAGAAGTTCTGGAAGACCACTAAATTGATCAAGGTAATGGATCTTACCAGAAGATACTGAAAATGTAAACATAAATTATATTTTGTCTCATGCATCAGAAGCAAAAACTCCAAAGAGAGAAATAATCAAATATTCAACCAAATTTCTGCAACTTAGGAAAAACCTTACATAAGCATACTGTGACTGTAATTAAGTTTTTGCTAGAAATCTGGGGAAATCACGGGGCCACCAAATAATGCAAGAATTGGAATATTAAAATAATGTGAGAGGAAAAATATTCCCATTCTTTGGATCCAAGCTGATAAGCTGAAGAAAAGCTGACTATAGATGCTTACAGGAGCAGGAGTGGACGCAAAGCATTTCTCATTATATTCTGTATTGATCTAAGACAGTGTAACAACCATACTGGGTTGGAGAACTATGTTTTTCCTCGATAAAATAATTCTATGTCTGTGTCCTTGTATTGAGTGTCCTTACAATTGCAGTGTTGTTAATGTAGTGGTGTTAGTCAATCTGAAGTTACTTACTTCAGATACCCATGTTTAAAAATTTTCTTATACTCCTTTCTGCTGGGTTTTTTCATGATGTAGTCATTTACTTTAAAATGCAGGTATTGGTTTCTCAAAAAAATGACTACACACTGCAGCCAAACCTGCAGTGCTCCAATTTAATGACTAGTAGAGCATGAGGAGGTTTTGATTTTAAGATTTGGGTTGGTTTTATTTTCACTAGATCAAGAAAATGTGTCTTCAGTGTCTTTTTTACAGTGCATTACACCTACCAGAAGAATTAGTGTATAAATATAAATGCTGTTTAGAAATTAATCTTTGCACCATTTTCTTCTGGAAACACAGAATATTCTGTAGTGTTCAGTATTTTCCTAAAAGCAAACTAATTCAGACTGACATTTTCATTATGCTTTTGGCATACAAAGCAGATGGATTCTTAAAATAAAGTGTTAAATAAAGCAATTAACATAAATTTATAAATTCAATTATCTAAATGATAAAATATTTTAAAATGTGGAGTGGAATAAAATCCTAACACTAGGAAAGTAATTTCCCAGATCAGCATGTAGTGGGGTAAGCCTTTTCTCACAGTTCACATGGACAAATAATTTAGTTTGATTCCTGCCCCTTAAATTTCTACAGACCAATTATATTGTTGTTATGTATTTTCATTTTGATTACAAAATGCCGACAGCATTCTGAATTCTGCAGTAAAGTGACAGATCAGAATGATACAATGAGCAGACAGCTGAAGGGCCATGTGGGACAATTAGTGAATTTGTACATCACTTACCCAAATTTACAGTTTACATAATGAAACATAGTGTGCCTATTTCATCTTCAAATGCATATCTTCAGTAAGCATAAATTTAACTTTCCTGTAAAAAGCTTAACTATAGAGGCATGTGGGTGGAAATTTTTGAATAAGCCTGAGCATTTACAGGACAAATAAGTATCTTTCAGATACATTTCCATTGGGATCTCACACCTTCAAGGTTAGGAACTAGCATTTATCTGTCCTTCTGTCCTGCAGAAGTTAAGGAGCAGTCACCTCATTCCTTTTTAGCCTCATACTCTGTTTTACATCTGCTGACCACCCCTTTTACATCATTGAGCCAGTTGACTTAACAAAGCTAAACTTGGGCCAGTTGTTTGTAACATTTATGTAATTGCTTTTGAAGTAAAAAAGTTCTCCTTTGAACTGTAAATATTCTATGACATAAAAGTTTGTTGCATACTCTCTCTTGATTTATAACTTCAGTGTATCACAATCATGACAATGCATCTGCTGTGTTTGCTGACATTATTCTTCAGGACCAAATCCACTGAAATCTCTTTCTTTAAGTAATTCCCCATCACATTTTTATCATTTGATCAAAGATTCAGTGATTAGTACTCCATAAAGAAATGGCATTTCTTATACTGTAAATAGGCAGTTTAACCTTCTAATTTCTCATTATACACGTGGGATGGTTTGTTTTCCCATTACTATATAGTCATCTATCAGAACAACTTTCCCTATAAGAAACAAATAATGACTGAATTTTGTTCAGCATAGGATAAGGAGAGAAGGACACAAATGTCTAAAAAATATACTATATTTTTGTTTAAAGAAGTTAGAAATAGCTAAAGTGCTACACTACCTAAATGGGTAAGTTGCTATTGCCTATTTTAGTATTAAATGTACATGCTACATGCTGCACCATTACTTGCTGCAGCATCAATGCACATTGTATATTTACGTATATATATGTACATGAAAAAATCTAAAAATTCATGATATATTAGCATTAATGAACTGATATTACCCATGAGTACATTTACGTTTTAGATATGAAACTAAGCTAAATATTTTTGGCTGTATTTTTTTCCTAACATATTGACAGGGGGTAGTACTGTCCTTTTGAAATTATAAAAGGACAGCCTGTGAGCTTTAAACTGAAATAAAAAAGACTGAAAAGGATCTAGCCTTCCATCCATTTTTTCTGCTGATTTTTTGTCCATATGCATAGCTATTAATTTGTCTGAAATCCATGTGCTGAAAGAGAAGCTAGCATAAAATACTGATCAGATTTTTGCCCTCCTCCCAGTTGCACAAAAACCAAAGATGACATATAAACAAAAATGAAAATGCTCTAGTAAAATTATTTATAGCACAGTGTAATTCTGTCATATGATTTCATCTTTGTTAGCATTAAAACATTCTGACATTTCCTAATTAATGTTATTATATATGCTAATTCTTGGTAAGAGGGGTCTAAAGAGCACAGCTGAGAACATTCTTTCTTGTTTGCATAATTGCTCTGAGCAGCTGTATACCTTATTTTTTCAATATAAAGCAGTAAATACAAGTTAAGCCAAATAAAGATTCGCTAGTGTCGTTTCCAGTCAGTATACGATTGGGATTATCATGTATTTAAATTACATAAAAATATATTTATTTTCTTAAGAAATTTGAATTGGTGTGTCTCTATCACACAAAAAAAGTTCAAATATATGTCATGCATATATAAAATAATCTGACAATCTGTTTAGTTTCCCTTTTGCTTTGCTATGTAGGGTCATCAAGATGAAATTTAAATGACATTCAGTGTAACAAAACATTGCTGGCACTGATTTTTGGTTTAGGTAAGTTACATATCCTGCAATTTTTTCTGATGGCTTCTGTTGAACCACATTTAGCACATCAAGATGTGGTCCTTGAGAACATTTTTGTTTAGTGGTGTACCACGCAGTGTTGGGTTGAGGGGGTTGCAGTCAATAATCTTGGAGGTCTTTTCCAACCTTAATGATTTCATTATAGGGATATGAGACATAAATATGTGCTGTACACAAGTTAATGACATTTTAACCATTTTTCATGGAAAGACTGCCATATGATGTGCAGAAACAAGGTCCTCTATGCTAGGAAACATCCTTTTACAGGATAATTTGTTACTTTTTAAAGAGAAGCATTAATCAGGTGACCCCTTTACTAACACAGCAGTGTCTGTTTCTGTGGCATGGATATGTTTGTAGGGGCAGTGTGCCATGCATGCCTCCTACATGCTTTAAGGGAACTTTCTGCCTCTGGTCACTGACTGAGGTGGCTGAGGAGCCCACTGGAGGCCATTCAGGGACTGCTGTAGTGACATGGAGGGGAATGTGCCACCCTCTCCTTCCCCTGGAATTCCCTTCTCCATTGCCAAGTCAGAGCCTTTTGTTCCTGCTACTGTCAGTAATACTGATTTTGCAGAATTCCTGGTTTAAAATACTGATTATATTTTAAAAATTGCATTTATAATTTATCTGATTACTTGGCAGTCAAAAAAAATGTCTTGCCCCAGAAGTTCTCAGAAATATCTCCAGCCTTCTCAGCATTTGAAGATGAATGTGTAAACACACAGTACCCTGAGCATTAACCTACACCTTTCTGAATATTTTAGGGTCTATGTTTTCCTTTTCCTTCATAAATGTTAAATTAACTTCAAGATACAACACAATGTATAATTTTTCTGGCTTAGGTTTTTCTTTTCTCCCTGCATTACAGTCTTTGTTGCATTCTCTTACTATTCCATATGGTATGCCTTTGGCTAGCTCCAGGAAGTGTCACAGCTTCACTCTCCATTAGTTCCATAATACCAGCTACAATAGCAGATCCTGGCTAAAATAATTTTGTATTCTTTCGTCAGGGAACACACAGGCAAATTGATCTGTTAATGTCTGACAGTAACAAAATGCCTGCATTTTAGGCATACATATATTCTGTATACACAATCCATGTGATCTATTTAAGGCTGACTTCAGAATAACTGAAAACAACACTGGATTTATGTATATTTTGTAGCCAAACACTGTGCACAGTTAGTCACTCCTCTTTCTGATGTTACTTATGTTTTAAGTTAGGCAGCCTCTGTGTCCCGACCTGCAAGATGCTGAGCACTTTCAATTCCCAGTGAAGCCTGCCACTGAGCACAAATCATGTCTTACAATTATTTACGCACCAAGGTGTAAGTCCCTCGTGAGCCTTACGCAGAATGTCTGTGTGGATGTGCACACAAACTGAAATGCACTTGCAGAGTGCCTTCCCCATGGGACACCTCCCTGGTGCCTCCCTTTGCCGGCTGCTCCCTGCAGCCCTGTCAGGTGGGTGCAGCAGGTCACAGGCGACCCTTGCAGGTGACCTGCTCATTCCATTGCCATTCCACTGGCTGCAGTCATCTTGAGCATGACCCTAATGTGATCTCTGAAATATTTGAAGACTTCGTCAGGTGCAAATGTGAAGAACGCAGAATGTTAATGAAAGACTTCAACACCATTAAAACTGCTTATCTTTTAAATAAAGTGGGATGTAATTTGTGGCAGATGCTTTTATGTAAGTTTTCCATGCAAATTTTGAGCAACATAAGATTTATGTGATAGCATAAATAATAGTTCTAAAGAAATACTTTCTGCGAAAATATATAGTTATAACCAATCCTTTTTTTATCTGCTTTAATTAGTAGTTACTATTTTCCTCAGTGTTTGTAGCCTTCAAAAGATACTTTGCAACAAGATTTCATATCTGTTCATAATAAATTTTCTTTTATTATAGATTTCAGATATGTTAAATATAAATTTATTCTATTAGATATTTTTTCCTAGTGTTTCAAATTCTTTCCTACTATGGTTGTTCATGGAGCTGGAGTTTGAATATTATTCTTTATGAAAGCAATATTTTTCCCCTTTGTGTGAATTGCCTAGGAATTGCTCTCAGTTTAAATGTATGTAATGATCAAGTGTAAATATATACTGACCAGAATATGAAAAGTTTTCAGGTAATGGATGGATGTTGAGAGGTTAATTTCAGCTTTGCATCACATATGATAGGTCTCTGAAAGCAGATGCTCTGCCACTGCATCATCCTCCCCATCATCAAACATGTGAAAAGTAAAAAAGCAGGACAGATTGGTAAATTACTAATATTCACTGGGCAAATTATTAATATTCACTGGTGTAAACTCAGGGATTAATAAGCAAAAATAGTTAAAATTACATAAATTAAAAATGAGAGAGAGAAAATCCAGAGGCTTTAGGAGTGGTTAAGACAGAGGAGGCAATGGATTGGGAGGTGGCAAAAAAAGGGGCAGAAATAGACCTGAGGAACCAGGGAGGAGGTAAGATGAACCAAGACTATATGACCATGACACTAGAGCAAAAGGCTGGCTTATTTCCCATGAAGGGTTTGTATCTTCAGACAACACAATTTAAGTCTTTTTATGATTCCTATCTTGTTATTTTTCCAATTCATATGGCTTGCTTAATGTCAATGCCTAAAAAGTCATTCATCTTGTAGTAATAGGGACCAGACTACAGATGTTGTTAGGTCTTTTACCCAAATGGTGTTAGCTCCAAAAGCAATGAAATAGATATGAGAGAATAGCTGAAATACTTCAGAAAAAGTTAAACTAGGTGCATGTTTTTATTAGCTTAGTATTTTATATGTGGAAGCATATGTGCCTGTGTAGGTATGGGGATGTGGATACCCATAAAAAATGCCTTGATTTCTGTCATTTACATGCATTACTTTGCCCTGGAAATGCTGAGGTGTGGCTTAAAGTCAATTTAATAGGGGAAATAGCATTGTCTTTGCCACAGGAACAGAAGATCCAGCTTTTAATGGTTTTCCTTTTCATAATTACTGAGCCTTTTTTTTTCACTAACTTTTATGATAAAGTGTATTTTTACTTAGTATGACTTGCACAGGTGGTTCTTTAGTTCTTGCTTTCATCTTCTGTGTATTATTTATGAACAACAGTGATTCCTCTGTGTTTCCTTTACTACTAGCAGTTTTTCTACCAACAGACTCAGCAAGTGGCAATCCTTCCTTAGATGTTTCAGTTTAGCATTGCTTTTTGGAAATAAACAGTAGACTTTTCAACATGAAAATTGTTAATAATTGATGGCATTTATCAAAACCAGCAATCATACCTCTAAGTGAGACTCTGTGGGGCTTCACAAAGGAAAAGAGGTAATACTTCAAAAAGTTAGGTTATTGGATGGGTTGGAGAAGGGGAAGTAGGAAGAAGGCTTTCACCACAGCAAGTGGTATTTTCTGGAGAGGGTGACACATTCTAACTTGACCTGGTCGCCTCCCTCCAGCCAGTCCTTACTTCCCAGTGCTGGAGAAGCAGGGTGCAGCAGCCCCAGTGCCTTACTGGGATTTACAAATCTCCCAAAACCAGGCACTGGAGGCTACTTGGAGCCACCAGCCAGAGCAGCCCTGACACAACTGAGCTGTTGTTCACAATCTGTGTCATGTGCCAGTTTGGGTCTATTTCTGGGGGTTTAATTTTTTTTCTAAGTCTATTACTGAATAAAGTCTTTCTTATCTCAGTGTCCATTGTCCCCATGCTTTCTCATGTCAGCTACCTTCTGCAGCAATATTTTTAGCTCGTAATTCTGTTTTTACTTATTTCAGGAAAAGGTAGAACATCCCCTGGGATTGCAGTTAATAGCTTCAAGAAAGATCTATATAGACAAGGTCATACACTGTGAGGAACATCATAGTAGTGACAAATGTATCAACCCTGCCAAGCTCAGAACTATTCACCAACTCTTGGAACTGACTGCATCCCATTAGGAGCAGTGCTGGACAGGCATTCAGCAAAGCAGCTTGGGTGATACTCAGTATTACCATTGGCTGTATTTTAGCACTCAGCTCCTCAACTGAGATTCTCAAGGCTGACTCCTGATACTTGGAATAGACTGGTAGAAAATTTTTACTTTAGGCTGAATCTCAGACTGGTGCTGTACTCCAGATGTCAAATTCAGTGAAAAGTCAAGGAACAGGAAAAACTGGAGCCTGGCTTGTGGCTTCTACATAATTCAGTTAGTTTTTTTGCCTTCAGCTGGTCTCTTGTGGGAAACAGAAGTGCATAATCAAAGGCATTTATGTCCAGATCCACATAGGTTCAGCATGGTCTGAGAAGTTTGATCAAAGCAGTCTCTGTGGTAGGTATCACTTTCTTGAAATTGGGTTAGGCAGAGTTTTGAAACAGTATGCACACAGTCAGAAAGGTGAAAATTGTACAGAGTGTGTCCAGTACTCTAAGTTCAACTCTTCAGGGAAAGTTTTTGTCTCAAACAATCAACACATCTCAGTTTAAAGATTCTTGAATCACGTTCCTGAAAATAAGCAAACTAAATTCCATGCAGACAAGACGTGCAGTAACTAAGGGGTTCACTGAGTGCTTGACTTTGGTATTTCTTAATGCAAATCACTACGTAAGATCTTGGGATATAATGCCATCTACTGGCATTTTATTTGCTATCTATGTATGTTGCTTCGACATATGTAAGGCCTCTGAGCTTGCTGGAGTGACTACTGTAGCCTCACAGGGATAATTCAGTCTTCTGAAAATGACACGAACAGGCTGATTTTTTTGCTGCCACATAGCTGCAAGGAAGTTGATGCTCCAGAAGGTCACAGGGCTCCAAAGGTCCCCATGTTACTGCTGAAAAGTCCATGTGAAAGTTTTTTGATAGCCTAGAATATCTAAAATGTCCCTTCATGCTTAAGGATATCTAGGAAATGGAAATGAGCCCTAGATCTTTTCTAGTTGCAAATAGGATCTTAAGCACCTCTTCATTGACCACCTGCATGCAGAAAACTCTTTTTAGTTACCCAAATCTCAAATTGAGCAAAGTACATTTCCTTCTAATAGTTGTGTGGGGAGACGGGCAAATACTTCCTCTCTGTCTTTTTTCACACAGAGGAAGCCAAGTTTACTAATTTTGGCAAGCATCTAACTTTAATATGCCTATGGTAAGCAAAAAGTAAAATATCCTTCAGTTCAAACATTTCTAGCATACTTAAATGCTAAGGCAGACAAAGATCGAGTGGTATAATTATTATTAAAATGCTCAACTACACAGAGCAATTTAATGACAATTTACTAATATCCACTTTGGCTTCAGTGTTATTAAATGTATTTTGGTATTAACTTTTATTATTTTTAAATATTGGTTTTATAAGGCATTTTTAGTTACTGGTGAAGTTATGCTTGAGGAGACAGAAATGTTGTGAAAGCTTCAAGTACAGGATAAGTAAGCTGCCTGTAGGAGATATTGGATATTTCTTAGTATCTACAAAGATACACAGTAAATGATCTTTGGTCCATCAATTAGGAAGAATATTACATTAAAAGAAGATATCTCTCAAAGACTGGAGCACTAATTACAATTTTACAGATCTGTAAGAGAATAATTACAAGTAAATTAAGACTATGTCTAGAATTTCAAATAGGATCTTCTGAGGTTTTACATTCTAAAGTAAGACACATCCAACATATCTAATTGATGTCTAATCTTTCTTCTACTCTGGATATTTTTCAAGATACAGCATCAGTTTCTTAGCACATTCATTATATTGATCAGATCCAGATTGCAAAGTTGGCATTGGTTTATGTAGTAAATCCCAACTTGACAAAAAGATTGAAAGTTAGAAATGTTTTTAAAATCAATCTAGGGTTTCAAAACCCTTGATAAATTCAGTTAACTATAGCAATTAAAAAAAAAAAAAAAAAGGGAAAAACACAAACAAAAGCACAAAAACCAGCAAATCCATCCTAACAAACAAAATTCCCCAACAACAAGACAAACACCCCTTTCCCCCACCCCCCTCCAAAAAACCCACTAAAAAATACCAAAACCCAAATCATATTTTCTTTACTGAAAAATACATATTGCATTTATATTGTGCTTTCCAGTGGCCACAGATCAGTAATCTGGACAAAAGACTTTTCCTGTGTCTTTTTTCTTACAATCATGTTGACCAAGTGGGATTTTCAGAACAACCTCTGAGAAGGCTTATATGTAGAAATATTCATTTTACCTTCTCAGTAGGTCAGCTTCATACTGTTACTTGTTTTATATCTAAAAGTTATGCTTTCTATTTAGGTCTGTCCAGAGTTTTCAGAATTGTTTAAGTATTTCATTCAAAGCCTGTCTCTTGTAAAATGTCTGAAGGGGCTGTCGAGAAGGGACTCAAAAGTGAATCCTATTTTTGGCTATACTAGGTTGTAGCCTTGCTTTATGCCTATTTTTAACCAAATATACTTGAGTTCTTCTTTATAATTTCATAAAAATTCATCAGGAAAGGTTTAAAGTGTCCTTAAAAAACAGCTAAAATATTCTAGAAAAGATTGCAAATGTAGGTTTCCCTCAGGCACAAAAGAAAATTCATTCAGATTCGCTGCATTACAGTGTTGCTGCATAAAAGTATCTATTTCTTCCTGTTTCCATGCTTTGAAGGAAAGCTGTGGCTCTAACTGGAGTTCCTACACAAGACCTAAATGATAGAACAATGAGTTTTTGGATCATTACTTAATGATCTGATTGCCACATTGGTAATTGGCTTTCAGGACTGAAGGCACATGCAGGAGAAGAATGTCAGGAGAACACTCAAGTAAAATTAAACAATTATCTAAGGAGATATATAAATAAGAACCTTTTTAGCACTTCAATGGTCAGCATTAGTTTATACAGACTTTTAATAATAGAATTTGGGCACTGGGTATTTAAATTCCACTGAAGTCACATTTTGGATGTTTCATTCCTTTTTCTTGTTTTTTAATCAGGCTTCAAATTTATGTAGCTGTCCTACTAATGCAATCTTTCAGAAGAGAAAGTTCACCTAGGGCTTTCTAAATCTTACATGAGTATCATTACTCCTTAAACATCCTTCCTTAGTCGTGAATATGCAATTTTGCTTGAAGTTTTATGTGTCAGGACAATCATTTATTTGAACTGATGTTTTCAGTCTGGCACATCCTTCTCTGTCTTTCTTCTTGGGAAAATTAGCATAATGTCTTTGAAAGATATCCAATAGAATCCTTAATTTATGTAGTGTCTCTTCATTTTCTGTTTGGTTTTAAAAGCTTACTGCAGTTTTAGAAGCAGTATAAAATAATAGAAATGTTATTTAATCTCCAAGACTAGGAAACGGGCAGGATTAAATAGATATTCAATCTCTTTATATATTTCTATCTACTTTTTATTTTATGTGTCTGCATCATTATATATATGCAGGTCTTTCAGTCTGTGTTTTGTGCCTTTTTTATTTAGAAATTGCTACTTGAAGTAGTTACATATTGAAAGAATCTCAGTTCTAGATATAAATTATGTCTATAATACAAACAAATAAATAAATTGGTACTTTTCTCTGGAAACATTTGTCTCTAAACCATGGTTTCAGTAGTTAATTTTAATTCTGATATAGCATAAAATTGGTTTTGAACAATTTCTTAACTTATTCTAATGAATAAGCAGCACCAAATTAAATTCTATATTAAAAAAGCCTAACTGAATTCTCTGACATCTTCTATTCCAAAAGAAAAAATACATTTCCTCCCCAAAACACCCATAGTATGTAATATGTAGAGTTCTTAACCAAAAGAGCAAGAAAAAATGTAACACACCAATCCACTGACTCCAAAGAGTACCGAAAATCATAATAATTTACTTTCATTCAAGTAATTTGAAGATAAAAGGAAGGGAATGCTTTCACATAACAAACAAGTAAGCTTGGAGAGAAAAGCATTTTAGTCTGGAAATTAGATGGCAGAGAACAGACATAATAAAAGTAAAACTGTGAACTAACAAAAAGATGGGGAAGGGGGAGCAGACAAGGGCAAGGGGAAGAAGTGTTAAAGAATTGAAATGTTGTAAGAGGAGTTACAGAAAAAGAAAACCTACAGTTTGTATTATCATGGCATAACCTACATTTGTGCTGAATCACTAAGATAGCTTTTTTCCTTTTTTTCTCCTTAAAGAGGTCATCTCCTAAGTTATAAGTGTTAATGTAGAAGTTTGGTTTTTTTTTTTCTTTTTAAAATTAGGTTTGATAGCATTGTGTCACTTTCAGAACCATAAATTATTGATTTTTACCTCAAATGATCCCTAAGATTTGGGAAGCCTATTTTTATCTTTAGGTCTTACAGTTTTTCTTACAATGATTATGGATGAGCATCTGGGGAGTGGAGATTGCAAAGTGTCTCTCCATGCACTCTGCAGATCTTTTCTTTGGATTTTGCCATAGAAGGTTATGCCTGTGAATGAGTAAACTTGATGCCAGACCACAGATAAGATGTCCATTCATTTTTGTGACTAAATAAATTCCTGAAAGTATTGCCAGACAAGGCATAGGTACAGGTACAAAGAATAGATTTGGCCCCTCTGAAATACTGACCATAATGCCCTTTTTGTAATGAGCCTTTGCTTCCTGACTGAATGGAGAGAGTGGTACCACCTGTCCTATACATTTTATCATGGCTGTTAGTCTTATGGTTTACATTTAAAAAAATCACAGAATGGTAGGAAAGACTGATGCAGTGCTTAGGGGAAGCAGGGTGCAGCTGACATGAAGACAGATTGTGTTACAGCAGGCTTGTGAGAAATGCCGAGAGATAACTTGGAGTGACAATTTATATATTTGCAACAGAGTTACTCCTTCAGGCTATTCTATATCAGCCAAAGGATAGCATGCAAAATAAACTCTGCCATGAAGGTGGAATTCCAACAGAGTTGACCAAAACCAGAGAAAAATAAAAGCATCTAAAAGTGCATCCTATACCTGCTTTATCAATTTCAATTTAAGCTATGTTGTTCTTTCTTTATTTTTTTTTTTCCATTTCTTAAGTAGTGGTTAGGTCATATGATTTATAGAATATAGTTCCCAAATGCAGAATTCCAAAATATGGAAAAAATCATGTCTTTCTATATGCTGATACCTACAATAAGTAAAATGCTGTCTGAAAAGAAATTATCTCAGGAAAATTTACAAACACAAGTGTATAACTCTTTGAACCTTTGTATAAATAAGGGCATGCCTCAGACAAAGAAGCAGAGGTATTTTTTTTTACATGTCTGTTTGCTGATTTTTGCTATCACTGTATAGATATCACTGGGAATGATACAGTCACTAAAACATTTTACTCACATTGTTAATTTCTCCTGTGACTAATCATGGAGCAGACTAAATAAGATACAGAACAGAAATAGCCATAAAAGTGAGCAGAATGTTCTCCATAAATGGTAAATATATTCTGAGTATATGGACTGTTCATAATTCTGAAAAATATGAATAATTTGAAGCTAAGTTTAGGCATCTAATTCAAGTGTTTAAATTTAAAGGTTATTTTTACTTCTCATTGTTTCCCACATTGTCAAAACAGGGAAATTCCCTGGTTCTGAGTCACTGTCAGTAGCAGACTTTTAACACCTTATAAGTTAGGTGTTAAAAAAAAGTATGAAGAATATCTCCTTATTTTATAAATAACATTTAACCATTCTTATATTTGCTCAAACTATCTAAATCAGTTTTAAACACAACATGTGAGAGAAATGAAAATTTCAGCTTCTGAAATTAAAATTAAAATTTCAAAAGTCATTTGAAATAGTTATTAAAAAACCCACTTTCACTAACATGAGTAAAAGCAGTTTCTGCATCACACTATTTTGAACAATTTGCTTTCTAACTTTTGTTTTTACTTACTTCTGATTTATCCATGAGAATTCATTATTTCCTAGTGTTCATCAATGACCACATAGATTTGAATATCATAATTTTCCTTCGATTGGCTGCAGAAACATATTGACTACAGAAACATCTTGAACCTATCAGTCATAAATCACCTTGTTTTTACACAGAACACTACACACATGGTTATTAAAAGCAAATAATAAATACAGTTAAAAAAGCTAAAAGTGCAAAAAATTTAAAATTTAATGATTTTTATTAGCTACTGTATTAGTTGAAAACAAAGCAAGAAAATTAAATTTTTCGGGTTTTTTTGCTCAGTTTCATTTATCCAGGCCATGCATTTGAAAAACAATAAATTAACAAGAGTATGAGAATTCCACCTATTGGTGAATATATAGCAGAACTCTTCATATGTTACAGCTCTCTTGTTAGATTGAATTTATCAAGGATTACTGTGAGAAACATCAGAATTATCAGAAATAAAAAAATATACCTAAAAATTCTGAAAATAAAGCGGCTAGTATTGTTTCTTCCATTTCAAAGGGTACTTCTAATACAGAAAGGAATGCTGAATCCCCTTTTGAACTACAGGTGAGTGTTCACTATAGAAACCTCCAAATGTCCTCAGAGCTATTTGAAAATATTCCAAGCATTAATCTCCCTAGTCTTTATCTTTTAATTGGAATATACTTGACATCACTTAAAAAGAATGAAAGTGGACTTGGTTTGAGTAATAACATGTTTCAGATTACACTAGAAAACAAGCTTGTGGAAAAACAAAGGTTTCAAAAATGGCCTGATATTTAGTGTGAGTGATATTAAAATAGAAGCAAAGTGCATTTCTTTTTAATCTAGTATTTTATGCACTTTTGGAAGAGATAGGGCAGTGACAGCAGATTGTATGTAGACAGTGATTAGTGAGCTCTTAACCTATGTCAGTTTCTTCAGATTGTTTTCTGCTGATTGTCATTCAGAAGAATTTCTCCCAGAAATGTGTAAGAAAAGCATGAGGAAAAAAGTACTCTGAAGTAAAAATGACAATAATGACAATAAAATAGAAAACAAAACTATGCCAATGCTATTAAAGTAAATGTCCCTTTGCAGATAGAGTGCCTCCCAGAAGGGATTTGTTTTGCACTGCTATTTAATGTGGAAAAAAGGTTTACACAAAATTTGTGGAACAGCTGTAATAATCAAAGAAATGAGAGGCAGAATAACTGCCAGAAGTTTTTTGAATGTTCAATTTATTTCATACAGACCAGAGCCATTTTATATATAAAATTATGGAAGCAGTTGAAGTATACAAAAACCCAGTAAAAAGCAGCAATCCTAAAGGATAGAAAAAATTATTAATTTCTCCAGCTTATGACTGGAGTGGTTGGCTCTGGCTCAGTCTGCCTGTTTGATCATATCAAATCTCCAGGCTAGAACAGGCACTCTCAGGAGGTGAACCAGGATGAGCACGGAGTTGCCTGTGATGCTCTCTGTGTTCCTGTGGCTGCAGAGTGTGTCACAGTGCAGTTCGTGTCTGTTCTCTGGCTAGGGTCTAAGGGAGAAGCAGAAGGTGGGGAATGTAGGGGTGGACAAAAAGATAAACAGCAGGGGACAGGGCAAAGATGAACATTAGAAAATCTGCTCCCTCTTTCAATGAGATGCTCTCAGGAGTGGGATAATGTCCAGGTATGGCAGGAGAAGCAAGCAAGACTCAAGAGCCATGTAAAATGTGATATTTCTCAGCTATTTCTAAGCTTTTATACCCTCATGAGCTTTTCCTCTAGGCTACTAAAAATCTCCACCAGTGGTACAAACTGAATATCTGCTGATGATTCATCAGCTGCTGACCCTTTGTGAACCATTATCCTCAACGAAAATAGTTGCAGACACAATTACAAATAAGCTGTTGAACTGACTGCATGTGAAATAGTTCAGAGAGAATCCAAAGACATTAGGTTGTATCATTGTCATAACTCACTTAGGATCTCCAATTTATAGCAAGAGCTGATCTAGCAGCTCTTTGTACATGTCTTTTACACCCCATGGTATCTCAAATGGTGATACATGTCTGTGTTTAATCAGCTGAATCCCACCTAAGGTGTCAGCTTCAAATTGAGCTGAATGTCTTTCTAGGGTGTTCTAGCTAAATCATCATTTACCAAAAAGGAAGTTTAAAAGCTGACTCACCTACATTAGGCTACAGAAATTCAAGTTTCCTAATCTGAAATTAAAATCCATCCTTAGTCTCCCATGGCATATATGGTAAATTTTATCATTGATTTAAGTAGCTATGATCTTCTCCTTTGACTAGAAATTAACAAAACTGCTGTTTCATTATGGAGTACTGAGAAAAGGATATTTCTGAGACTGTAAAACAGGGGGCAGCTCCTCTGTACATGTGTATATGAATTTATCAATAAAAATTGTGAAGATATGTTAACAGATTAGAAAGCTCAGCAACAGCAATCAGAAATCACAATTCAGTTGAAAATACTGAACACTGTCAATCTGTTTTACTGTCATTGGGATTAATTTGGTGCACTAATGCTGTATTCAAGTGAATAAGTTATAAAATATGGGGGGATTGTGGACTTTTCTGTAGTGAGCATCCAGTAAGTCTGTGTCACTGCTTACTAATAAGGTCAGAACAGTTCCAGCTTTTCAGGACGTTTACTTACTCCATTTCTGAGCTTCAAGCAGTGAATGCCTTTACATTCAGTTTTGTATTCACTGCTGTGGAGCAATTTGGATGTGTCTTGTAGCACTGCACGGAGTGAGCTATACCAGGTGAAAAGCATACAGCTGCAAAGCAGTCTGTGTTTGGGGACTGAGATTTTAAGTAGGGCAAGTCCAGTGACAAATTTAGAGCTTTTCTAAATAATAAGATGTGTTCTGAGAACCATATTTGCAGTGGTTTTCAATTCTCAGAATCTAGTAGGTTTTTTTTCCATAATCTCAGTCTGTTTTATGTTGCTTTTTAGAGAATGGGTTCATTACTCGGTAATGTTTTTCTTAGTTTCTGTCAAAATGAAAGTTATTGCTGCAAACAAAACATTGATGGCTCACAACAAAGAGGTTACTGTTTAAGGGTTGTGTGGTTGTTGCCATACACACCACTAGTAGCTAAATATCTTTGAATATTTTAAGAATTTAAGAAAAAGGAGGTGAGAAAGCTGAAGGAAAGACCCTCTGAACAGTTTAATCTATTTTTTAATGCAATGAAGACATTGTTTTATTTAATCTGTTTAAAACAATATACTCATTAAACTTTCCTACTTTGCAAATTATAATGACATTGCCAGTTTATTAATCTAGTGGTTTTTTTCTAGCTTTTGCTTTTCTGTGCTGAAGAATGTGGATAAAATTTAAAAGAGCTGAAAAATTTTGTGGAATCCGTTGCAGCATTTAGTTCTTTTGCCAATGTTTTCAAACTGTTTATCAAGTGGTCTGAAGGGTTTTTATATGAAATTAGTGATTTTGATGTTTTACTGTTCACTTTTGGAGCATTTTGAATAATAATAGGATAGTTTCCTGTTTGCTGGTTGTGTAGGAATGAATGGGCTGCACAGAGGAAAGTATTCCCAGGATGCTGAGGAAGATGGTCCTTCCCTTGTAACCAGCAAGGGTGGTGGCATGCCAGGAGCACTGCATCCAGTTCTGGGCTCCTCAATGCCAGGGACACCAGGACTTACGGGAGAGAACCAGAAAGATATTTAAGGGACTGGAACATCACTCCTATGAGGACAGGCTAAGAGAGCTCAGTATGGAAATACATGTGTAATTCCTACCTGTTTTGATTGCTATAAACATATAGGTACATGTTACCAACCCAAACACACTCCATCATTCCAGATTTATGTAGAGCAAAATAGAAAATAGTTGATTTTATTATGGCTTTGGACTATGCAGGCACAGAAAGAGAAAATTTCTGTAATAGTACTTTCAGATAACCAATCCTAGCCTTACTTTGTTGTATAGTGGAGAGTCCCTTCAGAGAACAGAGAAACTAGATGCTCAAATAGCCTTCTGAATGACTATTGGCAGAACTCTCCATTTACTAGATGTGAATTCAGAGAAGGATTCATCTAAATCAGACATTTTAATTAGGTATCTGTCTTTAAAATAGTAATTTTTTTCTCTCTAATTTTATTCTCATTTACTGGCTGATTAAAAAGTGACAAGGTGACTGTTTTGCTTATGAACTATAGATAATTTTTATACTGTGATTTACAAAAAGATGATTTATACTATTTAGTTAATAGATGGAAAAATAGATATGAATAAAAGTAATTGTGAATACAGCATTTGTAGCTATACTTCTGCATACAAAAGAATTATAGCAGATTTATAGACCAAGGTAAAACATACAGACTATGGTCAAGTAACTTACATGACATAAAGTATGACAGAAGACTATGTTTGAAATAATATTTATATAATTTAACCTATTTTTCATAAAAGCAAGGAAGTTTTCAGTGTATATATATCCAAGTATATATTTCAGTATATATATCCAAGTATATCTGCAGTGTTAGAGGATAAACTCAAATAAAATCAGTGTACAGTTAAACTGTGAAATGACTGGCAGTTTGATGTTTGTGTGGATTGCCACACAGATCTGTTAACAGGCATATTAAATGAAATTAAAATGTCAATGTTCCCCATTTACTGTAATGAAAAGCATCACAAGGAGTTTTAAAAATATCAGGCTTGTTATTCCATGTTAAGAAAAAAAAAAAGAATAAAAATAATAGCCCCTGGTCTGCACAATGAAGGGAAAAATTGAAAGTTTAGTATAAGGAATACTGACAAAATTGTGTTTGCTTTCAGTGATGTTTTTGCCTTTATCTATTGAGTAGAAATGTTTTATATCATTAAATGCGCCAACTTAAAAGTCTTCTAAGTATATATTACGAAGAAAATTTTTATTTGCTCACATTTCATACTACTCATTACATTTATCATAAGTTGCAAGAGGAGACTAAATGTGTTCACAGCATAAACCTTGGCAAATTTCAATAAAAAAAACCAATACTTTTTTCACTAGGCTTTTAAAGGTAGGCTTTATTCGTGAAGATTTTACTGAAGAGATTAGTTCCATATGAATAGTTTGTTTGATTGATGTAATTTCAGTTTTATCTTGTACTTTGATCTAGCAGAAAGCTTTCAAAAAGATGACAGTCACTTAGGGAAATCTAGTGTCATGAAGATATTACAAGTCAAGGTAATTTCTTAAGAGAAACAGTGTTCTTATATGCTGATGAAGGAATAATTTAACAGGTAGGGATTGAGTTTTCAGTCCAAGAATTTAGATGTATTAGTCAAATGGTTATTGAATTGCTTAATAACTCAGAATGTTTCAAACTTAATATTAACAGAACTTCATATAAAGAAAAGATTCCTACACAGAAAATGCATAAAGAACCTTTGCTGAGCAGCAGCTGCTTATGATAAAATCTTGATTCACTCCTGTAGACCAGAAAAAGGCATCTTGTATGGATTTGTAATGACAAACCTTGTTCAGAAACACTGTTGATGAAAATAGGCAAATACATGCTGTGAGAGCATTCAAGAAAGAATGACAGGATCACTAATGAAAACATTAGTGGTTTTTGCAGTTCTTAAAACTGCAAACTTGATTGAAAAGGCACATTTGATTTTTATTCCTGTTTGAATCATTCAGATTCTACTACTACTATAAATTTTAGATCTAATTTAAACTATATGGCTGAAACCCATCAGAACATTGGAACACTGGAAATTTTTATTTCCTACATACAGGATTCCTTAATTTCTGTCCATATCCTATCATTGTGTTTAAATCTCTATGACCATTATCACTACTTACATAGCTGCTGTCAGCTTTTTAAGCCTATGGTACTTCCATTCTATGTTTTGACATTATTTAAATAGTGTGAAATATATGTTATCTCTAGTCTACTGACAAGAATAATGTGCAAAGATGTTTTTTAAAAACACAAAAAAAGATAGTGATGGTATTTTTCAGCAAAGATCTAATAAATTTTAAATCTTGGTTTCATCATTCAAGCAAATCTCATGGATTTCAGAGCTCAGTTCTGAATATCTTTTTTTTTCCAATGGAACATTTCAACTACCTCATAAAGGAGCAATAAATAATGTGGTTTGAAGCACATGGTTACCAGTTGCAAGCTTGATTTTATAGTATTGGAACTATTTTAAAGTATTTTGTTACTGATTTGTGCTTTTACATCAATTCCTCTCAACCATGACAGAGAAAAAAAAAAGGTGCTTGTTTTGCTTGATTTATTTTTAATTCTGGATACCATCACCTCCCTGAATTTATGTGAAAACCGTTTATTATTGTCCTTTTGAGAATCTCCACTGAATATCTTGAAAGCTCTTTGTATTCATAGGACTTTGTTTTGCCTGTTTACTAAAATGTAATTAAGGAGAGAAGTTTTCAGTTTTAATAGAATTTGTTTTCAGATAAATCATCAACTCTGTCAGAGTAAATTAGGCATCTCATCCTGAACTTCAGGTATTTCATTTGGAACACTTTGTTGGTGAATAAGATGTTTCTGTCAGGAATGTTCTATGTGTATGGCTCTAATTGGTCCAGTTTCACATTAATGCATGAAAGAATCCTTTGTCACTCTTCTATTCACAAGTTGCACAAAGAAATATGGCAAAACCCTCATTTCTCCTGTTTGTATTCATCTCAAAACAAAAAGGAAAGATAAACAATTGTGACCTTTTTTTTTGACAGAACACAATTTAAATAAAACCAATGTCATACCCAGAAAATATGAGAATTAAACATTGTCTTCTCTTGATGTATTTCCAAAATAAATGTTAGGAGCGAAAGCACTTGAAGCAAATGAAAGTGCAAAGGATCGACTTTTTCTAAACAAAAGGAGATTAAATACAGCATAACTGAATCCATCACATGGCCCATTCATTCCAATATCCTGTTTGCCATATTATGTGAGATTGTTCTAGGAAAAGCCACTGAACCTCAAGTAACATAAGTATGATGAGATTACATACAACTTTCCAATTTACAGAAAATAACACTCAAGAACAACACTGACAATCTGTAAAAGCTCTAATTTGCTATAAATAGATGTTCCAAGCAAACACAAAATAAGGCTGATCCTGTTATGCATGTGAAATGAGAAAGACCATGAGAAGCACCCCATCTGTTTGCAATCATGAGCTCTGTGTGCTCTCTTGAAACTTGTAGAGCTGCTTTTTGGTGGGTTGTTTTTCTTTAAGTGCTCCTACCTTTGCATCCAATTACTCCATGCTCCATCTGATCAAGGTAACAGGGTGGTTTGTATATACTGACTTGAAAACTATGTGAGCTGTAGTAAATTAAAAAAAAAAAAATCATACAGATTGAAACCCTACTCTTTAACACACACCGAGGTCATCATTAACCCAAACTTTTCTTGAACTTAACCCAGACCCAAGTGTCATTTAGGGAGTTCTGGTATGAATCTGCTCTTTGGCATGACCTGATCTGTAATAAAAGCTGCACTGTTTTCATGGCCAAGATGATCCTTAAAACAGCACAGCTATGTTCCAATATCACTGTGCCTAATCCAGAAAAACTCCCAGAACACTGTATACTACAGCATTTAAGCTTGCCCAGAACTTCTGATTCATCCCTATAGATGAAGTCAGAATAACAGAGCAAGAGATCAGGTAGCTCATATTTTTACCATATAAATAAGTAGCATCAAACAAGGTAAAGTTATGTATTTATACCATGAGTATATAGAAATATCTGTTAGCAATGACGTCCTATGCATAACAGAAAACCACATAAAATATTAGCAGAACCAACTGCAGTAAATATAAGTAAAACCTCTAAGAAGATTCCACTAAAATTGTTTCTAATTCTGTTCTTAGTGTAGTTTTGCATATTAGCATTTCCAGAATTTGGCTATACAATGAAACATGCTAATTTTTATTTATTTAGCATAGGGACAGAAAAAACTTGAGTGCCAAAGTGAGGAAAAAAACACTGATTTTCAGTGCTTGATTTATGTAAACAAATTAGTTTGAAATTAGAGCATAAGGCCTCCAAGCTTTTGAATTCAAAATATCATGAAGGTCATGTCCTGTCTTTCACAGATTATTTGAGGATACAAACCAAATTATTGCAAAATTTAGTATCTAATCCATCTGTCTTTTGCCTAAAGTGTTAAATATTTGTAGAAAATAAGAATATTATAAATGAAAACAAAAAGGCAGTGAAAACAAAAAGGCACTTAAATTTAACGAAGTCCTTTGGTTCAATTGCACAATTTTCACTTCATTCATCTCTGATCCATGAAGGGTTCCCAGATCACCAAATGGCTAAAACCATGAAAACTGAAGTGAAGCTATGCTTATGCTTTCACTGGATAGTGATATTGCTTAACACATTGTAAGAATTTTACTAAAACTCTGATAAGGCTAAAATTAATTAACGCTCAGTTAAAATAAATGAGTGCTAAGTTCAATCCTTGCAGAAAGCATAAAGGATAAAGGATCCTTGCAGAAAGGATTCTAAGCAAGAAGTTGATACAGTAGCTGCACAAATACTGCAACTTGCAAGTATAAAAAAATAATTTAAAAATTCAGGTTTGCTTACAGAACCATCCTCTTTTCTTCCACCCCCAAATTCTTGAGTAAGACTCATCAAGTTGTTTCATTACTTAATAATAACAGTAAGTATGTCATCATATTCTTGGAATTATGCAATTTCTTAACATTTTCTGTTTGTTTAATATCAAATTAGATTCAAAGTCCAAGAATCTTACCCTCAAATATTACTGGAGCTCAAATAATATGGTAATTCTAGGTTGACTGGTTGTGACTTGAGACTATAAGACTGGACACTGCTTTTAGAGTAAAAATGTGTTGAATTTGCTGCTGTTACTCTAATTTTTAATTATATAAATTTCAGTCAAGTTCCTTGTGCTCATCTAAAACATTTCTATATCTGTTTGTCTCTTGCTAATTAAAGGGCTTATCTGCTTTCAGATGTGTACACATTTTCTGAAATTACTTCCAGCCTAGAATTAAAATCTGTTGCTGAGTATTCCTTTCTGTAAATCTGGTTAACAAATCAATAATCTATGTTAAACAGTTTTTTTATATAAGCCCCTACAAGGGAGATTATTGTAATAATCTTCCCCAGTACACTCTGATCCATCTCTTTCCTTTCCATTGGTGCTTCTCCTACACATCTCATAAGAAATCTGACACATGGCCACAGTTTCTTTAAAACATTCCTGGAATCTTCTTTCTCCTGTGTCACATAATGTCCTCTACCCTTGGAGCAAATAAGGCCCTGTTTTTTACAGTTTTTACAGGTATGGAGAATTCCTCTCCTCTGTTTCTCTTTGCAA
The DNA here is from genome assembly GCF_027887145.1 of Ammospiza caudacuta. Lineage (NCBI taxonomy): Eukaryota > Metazoa > Chordata > Aves > Passeriformes > Passerellidae > Ammospiza > Ammospiza caudacuta. The sequence goes on along the minus strand of NC_080595.1, from coordinate 89,631,608 downwards.
ACCCAATGTTGTGAATATTTGAATTATTCTCCCTGATGGACCTAAGGGCAGCTGATTTAGTGCCGTGGGCTTGCACTGGTCAGGTTGCTCAGACTTTCCACAGCCTTTATTACTTGATAAAGGAAAATCTTTTTTAATATCTGTAAGAAGTATACAAAGCATAAAGAAAGTAATATGATCAGATTTGAGAAAAGCCTGACTTTAAAATTACAACAAGGGCAAAATGTGTTTTTCATTACTTTATGAGAAAGGCTCCTAAAAGGAATGCATTTTTATTTGTCATAATTTTTTATTCATCTTGTCCAGAATGGGTAGATAAATACATAATAGGCTTAAATTCAAGCAAAGCAGATTAAAGCTAAATAAACTTTCTAATAGTATGAACGGGGAAACAAAAAATATGTTTCCCTAAGCAGTTATGAAGTCTCTGCCATTGTCTTTGAAATCATACTTAAAATCATCAGAAATATGGACAAAACACATTCTTTCTTTAGAGTAAGAAGATGAAAGAGGTGACCTGTGGAGGTCAGTACACAATGGTTTCCAGAACTGAAATTTAATTAAGAAGAACATAATTGGAAGGAGACAATGGTATATCATAATTGCTGCTTTTGTAAGCAATATTGCTTGTAATCTGAGGATGATTATTACAGACTGAGAGTGTAATGGTTTAACAACTGCTGGGATTTAAACTCTAAATAAGACCCTCCCCTTCCTCCCTCCGCCTCCTGGGACAGAGGGATGAAGGTAGCAACTACAGAGTGGGATAACAATTTACTGAAAGCAAGCAGCAATAGAGTAAGAATTGCACAGTATTTGCAACAATATCAGTAACCAGAGTGTAGAGAGGAGAAGGCGCTTTACACACAGAAGGCGTTCACACCTTCACTCAGCTCCGCGTGCCTGCCAGGACAAAGACAAGATGGCGGACATCTCTTCAGCTTGGCAGGGACACATGGCTGTTCCTGAGGCAAGACAAGGTGGGGGTGTTCTCTGCCCCCAGGGCTCCCCCTCCCTGAGTCCAGGACAATGGAGAGATGTTATAAATGATCAAATCGATAGCCAAATTTATGAAAAATTTAACAACGATTTATTGGGTCAATTACAAAAAAATAGAATTTTGAGCAACCACCACAGTCAAGACAGCATCAGTCCCGGGTTACGGGCGCTGGGTGAAGCCAGAGATTTGTTCGACAGAGTGATGGCTTCCCCTCAAAGGTTCACCCCGGAGTGTTTCCAGTGTCCAGCTTATATACAGTTTATTCTGCCTGAGGCACATACCACGTCTTTCTATTCACTTGTTCGAATGCAAATCCATTTCTATACATATGTTGAAATAGACAAAAACGATCCCATTTTGCAGACAGAAGTCTGGGCACACAGGAGAAACTTGTTTTCAGATGTAATAAGGTGGTATCGGTTCCTGAGTACCCAGATGCAATCATAGCGAGTCTGAATCTCGTGAAATTCTTGGGACACTGCAATTAATCATGGGCCAGGAAGGCCCCGATGTTATCTCCCAGGTGCAGGAGACAAGGAAGTAATCGTTGATGGTCCAGAAAGGTCCCATTCAGTCCTTAAACAGGCCTGATGCTATCTCAACACTGCCAGGAATTAGTTACAATCTGAATAGAACTCTGTTCCTGGATGGGGAGGTTAAAACATAATTTCTACAATATTTTATACCCACACATATCTATTCATACAGTATGAATTAACTCCATTACATATCACAAGAGAGAAAAAACCCTAATAGCTGGAGCATCCACAGTGTACTCTCACTTTTCTGGACTGTTCTGCTCTGCTGGTTCCATTTTGCACAGCGCTGCTGCTTTGGATTGCTCAGGTCATTCCACTCTGCTGCGCTCATGCTCAGCTTGGACTCGACTCCTCTAACCCCAGTTTGCCAGGGCTTTGTTTCCTGTGCTTGCCTTGTGGTTCACCACTACTGGGAGTCAAATATCAGAGCCACTCTTCTCTGTGTTTGCCATGTCTTGGAGGCCTAGGAAGGGATGGCTGGTGCTAGGGGTGAGACAGAGTCCGCAGTGCTGGTCCTGAGAGTCCACAGCATTATCAGAGCTGGCAACTTTCCTGAGCAAGAGATGGATCAGAATGGTGCAATTCCAGAGGTGTGCTACTCTTGTCCTCCCCAAAACCACATCACCCAGCAATGATATTCACAGTATAGAACAGCAACTCAGCCATGCCCACACAGCCCTAAATCTCCACCCCCTGCAAGCAAATTATGGACATTGAGGAAGAGCTCCCTTAGGCCGCTTGGTCCAACCTCCAGCTCTGCAGGGCTGACTCTGGATCTACCTCAGGTTAGCTCAGTCCTTTTTGCATATTTTTAATATCTCCAGGAGGGGAAATTTCATAGCAAATAATTTCAATGTTTAATCACCCTCACTGCAATATTTTTTCTTATAGTTGGAATTTACCTACTGGAGCAACCAGTCTCTTTTATGCATACCTGAAAGAATCTATCTTGTCTATAAACACCACAAGGTAGCTAAAACCAGAAATTAGGTTTTCCCCATCATTGAAATGATGTTTGACTTTCTATATATACTACTGAATATCCCAAGTAAGTGAGGACTAATGATTTTCCATCACATGTTCAATACAATAATTTAATATATAATAATACAATTTAATATCAGTATAAAATTAGAACTTAACCTAGGTGATTATTGAATGAATTCATACAATTCTGGAAGTGATGTGCCTTACTAGACTTAAAACTAAGTTCTAAAACTTAACCCTTAAAGATTGGTGAGAATTCCTGAGAGATACAAAGGGAACTAATTAGCTTACAGGCAGATAATTTTCTTGAGTAGGTGATATACTACGAAAAAATCCCCAAAACTACCTACAATTATTTATTACAAAGACTCTTCCCATCTTTCTCCCCTGTGATCATAAAACATTCAAATGATTCAAGAAATAGGGGTCATATTGCTGTGTAGAGCAACCCTGACTTGAGGTTAGCTGTCTGTTAGCAGCATTCATTTGATTGAGAAATTCTTTAAATACAATTATTGTGACACAAGTAGTTTGCCCACAACTCTAGCTTAACTTGTCCAAATAACTGATGACAATTACAGGCTTTTAGTCATGTTCTGTTACTGGCTTCTGACTTTTGTAACAGATAGTAATAACCACTTCTTATTGTGAATTGAAATAAAAGACAAACCCTTTCTTTCAGAATACCACAACACGAGACACTGTCCATGAAGCGGAAGAAAAAAATAAGATTACATTATTTGTAAGTTATTAGGAGAAAAAACTATTTCAAAGTCCTAATTTACATAGTCCTAATACACAACTAAATTAGTTGTGTATTATGCTATTAGTGAAGAAAAAATAAACATGGCTGTAAATTACAGACACATGACTACTAAAATTTCTGAAAACAGGAAATTTAGAAAAAAAATTTTACAAGGCATTATAAGAATATACAAGCATAATTTTAATTTGTAATAACCAAAAAACTTCTCTAAATTGCAGTATATATGGTAAAATCAGGCCTCCTTTTTGGTACTTTTCTGTCCCCTATACATTCTATAGAAGAGTGGTTGTTCTGCTTTGTTGGTTTGCATTGACTATTATTATTATTAATAATAATAATTTATTTCAGAATAGTCTTGTTTTCTTGTCAGAAGTTTCAGAATTCCATTACCTGGGGTTGCATTACCTTTGTCATGATCTGAATGTTTTTTTTTTGAATATGTCTTTAATGTGAATCTTTATCAGCCAGAGGTGTAAATTATTTTCTGACATGTTAGAAGACTCTTCAGTTGTTGATGCAATTAAAAGAGTTAGAGTGATTATTTATAATTGCAAAAGCTGTTCCTGTTCAAGAGTAAAATTGATGTAATTGTCAAAAGGACTGGAACATTTGTGTGTTCTGGATGCAGTAAACAAAAAATGTAATTAAACAGCTATTAGAAAAGCAAATACTAAAAACTAAGGAGTGACACATTTATCCTCGAGAAATAGGGACTTACTGGAGTTTCGTGACTACTCTTTATTTTCTAATCCATAACATTCCATACAATGAGTAATGAGGGAAAATAACAACTATTATTACAGGTCAGGAGGATGAGCTCTCGGTACCTTTAAAGAAGAAATGCCTGTTCATAGGAGCTCTGCAAGAAGTCCCCTACTGCTCAATTCTTATGTCCTACTGTTCTGGAACTAAAATATCTTACCTGCTCCCTTCCTTCTGCTCTGGAAACCTGTTGAATTTATCAGTTCACTCAGATCTATGTGCTAATTTGCACTGCCTGGGTACAATATCACTATATAATAAAAACAGCTCTAGGTATGTAAAAGACGCTAAAAGAATGGCTTTCATAGGCATTCTTTCAAAGACAGAGGAACCATGGCATAAGAGAGAAATTTATATCAGGCTAGAATGTGACCACTAATAAAGTAGAAATGAAGATGGTGAACAATTCTCAGATTTATGTAGTGTTTTTTATCTCCAATTCTGAAAATACTTTATGAAGGGAGTATATTTATCCCCGCTGTTGTGATTGAGACAAAGGCTTTCAGGTCTTAGTAGTCAGGCTTTCTATGCCATGAACAGATGTAATTGGAAATCTGAAATATAATTTTAATGTAACACAGGCCAATCCTTACAAGTACGGGTTTTCTAGGTTTCTATCCCAGTGTCCAACACTGCACCAGAGGCTATGTAGGTGACAGGATGGTTACACCCAGAGTCAACAGCTCAGAGGCCAAATGCAGACCAGTGGTGAGTGATATTTCTCAGAGGTCGATGGTGGGACTGGAACTGTTTAACATCTTTGTTAGTGACAGGACAGTGGAATCAAGTGCACCTCAGCAAGTTTGATGATGACAACAAGGTGTGTGTTGTAGTTGCCACACTGCAGGGAAGGAATGCCATCCAGAGGGACTTTGACAGGCTTGAGAGGTAGACCTATGCAGCTGCTTTTAGGAAAACAGCAATTATCCCTGTAGCTCCTGGGCCTAAGATGGAGGTGGCCTTATACTCCAGGGTTAAACTATTTTTTATGACGAGGTCATCCTATTCTGTGTCATTCTGTATAAATACATCAGCTTTCTCTGCTTCCAACAGTTTTGGAGCTGCAAATATCTCATTTAAAGATGCAGTATTTGTCAGTGGAAATGGTTCCTACAGTATGCTAGTATTTGTATTTTGTATGTAAGAAGTGGATTATATGTCTGATAAAAAAGAGATACCCTACTGAGATCAAAAACCGGAGAATATCAATGAGATTGCATGTTTCATTTTTATGAAACACAAAGTCTTACCAAGCAAGTGTAATGGAAAAAATAAATGCAGTTTTTTAGTGAGTAAATTACTTCCTTTTCTTCTCATCTTTTTATTTATGACAATGATTGAATTTAATCAGAATGAAGCAGAATTTGCTTTAATTTTTTTGCAGCATGCTGTATTTCAAAGGCTAAAATTTATCAAGATCGTTCCCACTAACTAGCTGTCACAGATCACAGGAACAATGCTTTTCTCTGACCTCATCTAACTTCTGTGTAGTAATCTCTATGATCAAAGAAAGAAAAAAGAAAACTTTTAATCAAGAGTCAACATGACGAATTAATGACTCAGAATATGTTATCTAGATACCATGATTAGCAGAAGATGAAAATTATCTTTGTTTTACTACTGTTTTATTCTCAGTTGTCCATAAATTCTTTTCCTTCAAAATGATGTTTGTGTTTTACAAATACTTTTTGATTTATTGTTTCATAAATTATAGTATTTGGTTAACTATATAGGACCTATTATATGAGATCAGTCTCCAAGGGCTCTATGGGGCTTGCAAACACAGAAGTGATTGCAGTTTACAAAAATTAGTCTGCTCTTTAGAATATCATCTCCTGTTAATAGCTTCATAAATCTTTTGTCTGACTCCAGAGCCAAATTAGAGGTTTTGATACTTTCAGCAGGTTCTCATTTTATTTCCAAGCCTTTCCCTCCCTAAAAATTTCTATTGAACATTGTAATAAAAACTACCTGTACAAGAATTCTACTAGTGGAATATCTAAAAAGGATTTTATTTCTTTTTCATTACTAGATTTTTCCCCATTACCAGATTTCACACAGTTGTTACCACAGGTTTCCTGCAGGCTGTCTGGAGCCCTTTTACACTCCTACTAAAAAATTTATGGTGTCTGACTAGCTGATATAGAGAGACTTCAGAATCTTGGTGTTATTAAAATTCACAAGTACTATTATGTCCTGAGTAAGACACTGCAGTTTTTAAACTTAAATTTTGCTTAATAATGCAAATCATAGGAAGAGCATTGATGGGGAAAATGTATGAGAAGATATCTTTCTGAAAGAATTTCTTCAGTAGCACGAACCATACATACATACAAGTATGTGTTCAGATTTTGTTATTAGTGTCACAAATAAGAATTCCAAATCTTCCACATTATTTCTGCTTTTTCTTCCATTTTCCAAAAATAATCACTGTTTAGTGTAGGAACGTGAGGATGCCAAGTACTTCAGATCCTGCAAAACTTCCATTATTCTATTATTTCAAAGTTTCCTTTGTATATTTAAATTTTCTATTAAACACAGCATTATGTAGTTATCTTTTCTATATCATTGTATTTCCTAGCATGCTAATGTTCAAATAATAGACTGTCTATTGCTCTAGGACTTCTACATACATATAATACAAGGAGACACTAAATATGTCTATTTACAACATCCTGAGAGACAAAATGGACATTGCAATACACAGGTGAAAGCCTGAGAGAACACAGGACATGGAAATAAAAACCACCAAGGTTTCTTGGAGTACTTATGTAAGAAGGAAATGTAGTTGCAAGTTGGGTGTTTTCCAGCTGTGCCTTTCTACTTCATGAACATCATGAGTTCCTGAGCAAGCTTTTAAATGGAACATATCAGGTTACATATCTTTAGCGTGTTCTTGCATATGGAACCTCTCGTAGCACAAAATGAGAGACAGAGAACTAGTTCACAGCCTTAACAGCTTTCCCTTCCCTATACTCCACCAGTTTCTTTAAAAGAAAAATTTAGGGGAGGATTAGACCCTGTGATTGCCTTACATTGAGGGTACTTTCTCTGTCATGCTTCTAATATTGTAGACACCCTTTACAAATGGAGCCTTCCATTTTTACTTAGCGTTATCACCTTGTTGGCACAAAAATAGGGCAATAAATAGAAATAGGAGAAAAATGGCTTATTATAATATACAAAACGTAGGTAAGAAAAATTATGATGGTTTAAAAAGTGAATCAGGGAAATCAATTATGCTTTCTCTTAATATTCTGAAAAATGACAGGTAAAAATCCAGTTCTCTCAAGTTCTCTGGTTAATTTCATGGGACAGGATCCTTTCTGTGTTGTCCCTTCCAAAGTAATAATTTTCCATAATATATGCATCATTCTTTATCCATTTACATGGCAAGATCTTGTGGGCTTTTGATCCTTTTGGTGTTTCAAATAGTGTCAGGGGAGCTGATGCTATAGAGCCTATAATCTTTTTAATTTTGTAAAGAAAGGTGACGTAAAACTCATGCCAAATAATGGTCATGGTTTTTAAGTAAACATTAGTGGTTTTCTTCAATAAGAGGTCTTTTAACTGATGACCAGGCAGTATCAGAAAAAATTTACAAACAAGTGTTTATTCAGACACAAAGCTAGAACTAAAAGTCTCTATCCTAATCAATGGTCAGCAAGATCAATTCAGCTGAAAAATAAGAATAGAGCAACCTCTTTGTTTGCTACCAATAGTCTTTCCTTGATCAGTTAACACCTGTTCTTTTTTAGCATATTTCTTCTTACCAATTCTGCTTCCTTATTCACATATGTCACACTAATAAAGCTAGTAAACACTGTTCTAAAAAAAAAAAGTTACAAAAAGTAAACAAGTACCTTCCTGTCATCTACTTCTTTATCATGATCAATGAGTTATCAAATGTCTCTTACCAGAACACTTACTTTATATACCTTCTTGATGTTTGTGTGCTACAGAGACCACTCATCAGCCAATAGTGTTATAAGATAAAGTACTAGTAGAAATTATGTCATTAAAATAAATAGAAATAAATTAAAATACTTCCTTTTATTATTATTTATTTAACAGGTTTGAAAGTATTAATAGTTAATCATGTTCTATATATTATTGAAAAATAAGGGTTATATATCATGACACATTTTAACCATGAATCCTCTTAGCCAGTTACATCTTTGGGAAAATTTCATCACCCTCCTAGTCTTAATTAAAAAAATGGGTTGTCAGTGATTATTTCAAGATGGAGTCTAATTTTTGAAATTGCTGATCAAAAGTATCATTTCACCACAACAAATTCTTCTCAATCTTTTATCAAACTGTTTGATAAAATGGTTTATCTACAGAACAAATATCTGCTTTCATGAAACATTTATGAGAATAAATAACCCATTTGGTGAATTTTGGTTTCAAATGATATCTCAAGTGATGGTATTGATCTGCATTGTGTACACAAACTTTTATTCACATAACCACAGTCTAAAAATAATTAAAACCCTGGTTTATTTTGCACAGTTGAAACAACCTGTTAAGTAGCCCAAGAGTTAATTCTGTATTTTCACCTGAAAAATTGTACTGCCTCTTTCCTTTATAATGATAGATACCTGAAGTTATCAAAAAGGACAAAACACATTATCATGGGTACAACAGAGCTGGCATGTCATTAAACTGCTTCTCATCAGCTAATTTGGGAACTGATTGAATAAATACTGCAAAAATCTTTTCAACCTCAAAGGAAGGAACGTTAATTCTACAGCTCCTGTTGATGGGCTCACATCTAATTGGAATAGGCAATAATGATCAGGTGTACTGTTTTATAAAGCTTACTGAGATAATAAGTAGCTTTTATACTGTCATTTCCAGGCCATGCCAATCTCTCTTTCTGCAGTAATTTCTTACCTTATCAGTATGTAGATGTGTTGGCTGGTGAGGTCCTACACAGTTGGTTGTAGATTCTTTGTGTTAATATTTTCACACTAGAGTAGTTCATTTTTATCTGTGCTTGAGGTTGTATTTTTCTTTCTTTCAGGGGTTTTCTTTCTTCAAATATTCACTGATACTGAAGTGGCATTTTTTAGACTGATATTGCACTCTGAGGACTGTCACCAAAGTCAGTGTCAGTTCAGTGTACTTATAGGCTGTATTATAAATATATAAAAATAAAATAAATATAAATTTGTAAATTGATAAACAGAAGTAATTTTTAAAATCAGATGGTAAAATAAAATTCCCATGCTTTATTTTATTTTAAAAAAGGGAGTGAAATCGTAATAACAAATCTTCCTCAAAATGTGTATGTAAACAATTATTTTAAAAGAAATTTATCAGTTTTCTAACTGAAAAAGTAACTAATTTTTTAGAGATGTCAGAAATTTCTTTTAAAAATATTATTATTATTGTCATTATTATTATAATTAATAATATTTCCTACAAAGAATAACAAAAAATATATAATTTTTATTTATTTCTAAAGGACTATGTGGCTGCAGACTCTTTCTACATATCTAACAAACAATTTCTACACTCTTTCTACAATTCATATCTAACAAACAATAAAGATTCTCATAACAGGAATATTTTTTCCACAGCATTTTTAACACTTTAATGCCCAAAACATATGAAAACCGTGAAAATTTCTAATTCATGTGAAGTAATTGTATTTGGAGTAGACTCCAACTACACACTGAAAGCAACTCTTTAGCACATGTTTCAAACAGTCCATCTTTCAGCAAATCTCTAACAATTACACATTTAGTGATGTTTTTTCTGAAATGATGATTGTATGTCAGATTTATCCCCAAAAAAGGTTGCTTCTCCGGTCTTTTAAGTCATGATGTAAATGACTTAATTAATGTAAAAGAATGCCATTGTGGACTTACAGGATATTTCCAATGGTAAGAGGAACCTTAACTCCATGTTTTCCGTACTGCACTGACTCAAAAATCGGTTTGCATAAAAAATATGTGAAAAGTAAAGGAGTCAGGAGTGGAACTTAATCTTCCATAGTAGGCAATAGGCTTTTATGACTCCTTTTCCTTCTTTATATTTTTTTCCCATACTTTCTGGGAACTGGCAACTGTGTCAGACACCTGCTTTCTGAAGTGCAACACGAGGGGATTGTAGAGGGCCCTCTCCGTGGTAGAAGTGCTTAAAGCACCAGACACTAAACATGAACAGGAGGACTGCATGACTGCATGAATGCCTATTTTTTGTTTTTTGGGGTTTTTTTTTTGAGGGCATGGGGAGAATGAGAAACTTCAACCTTTTACCATGAATCAAATGGCTTTTCAAAACATCCAATAGTTAGTTTTCCCAAGGAGCATTGAGAAAAGAGCATCATGTTTCTGGGCTCAGAAATGTCTGTGACTTTTAAGTCAGATGCTGATGGGTATTGTATCCTGATAGTTCCAAAGAAGATTATTCAGGATTACAGTACAAGTGAATATCAAACATACACATGTAACAGTTTAATGTGTCTTTCATGCATTTGGCATTTCAGTCTTGGGTATGATTTATCACAAATGTTCTTTCTCTTGGGCTGCAAACACAGAGCACTTCTTCCCCTCTGCAATTGTCTACCACAGGAAAGCGATCTCTGTAACTTTCATTAGAAGACAATAAATTTTGGAGCAAGAAGCAGAACCACTTGAGACCAGAGATTTCCATTTAAAAATTTAATTTATTCTTTCTAAAACTGCTTCCTATGTAGCTGCATCTGATTTGGGCAGTGGTAGAACAGTCAGTGTGGTGTAACTGAAAGTGCCGTTTTGATGAGAAAAGGAAATGGAATTGTTTTCCCTGAGGTTTTGAACATCTTTTGCTGCTGAACGCAAATTTCTTCTATGGAAAAAGTTGTAGTTGAAGCTGAATCAAAGTTTATTGCATGTTTTATTACCTCCACCCCCTTCTGCCCCTAATATTTTGACATAATACTTGAAACCAAGCATTATCCGTTGATAGGAACACCAATGTGTTGGAATTCCGGTGCTCCTGGTATTGTTTTGTTATTTTTCTGAAATTACATAGCTAAGCCTAGAAAGAAAAACCATACAGTGCAATATAGAAGAACTCAAGGCAAACCAAAACTACTGAATGAGGGAAGAAAAAATTCTCTTGGTTTACTGCAAAAGTTTTGTTAAAGAAGCTTTGGAAATTTCATTTTCTCTGAGAAGTAAAGATTCCATCTAGTCCTTCTTTCTATTAAGGAAAGCAGGACCAGTAGGTAGGAACCCATGTATTATTAGTAGTGTGTTGACAGCCTTTTTTTAAAATTTAAATACACAAAGATAACAAATATTTACGCAGTTCAAATGCTCTTTGAGCAAAGTGTTTAAGTAAAGTCATACAGTGACAAAATGCTGAGCATTATGTTACTGTGGGCTAAAATTCATGTCTTAAATTATTTTCTCCTGAGGACAGCTATAACTTCTGCAGGAAAGGCAATTCAAGAACACGTCTTGAATTTTGGTTATTTCAAAACATGTTCCAATCACTTGGAAACAGAATTGCATGCCTTAGTTGAAAACTTGTGGGAGCCTGATACTTAAAAATTAGTAGAACTTATTTTTTTCTTCATGATGACTTGAAAAACCTGGGATTGCTTCTACTTCTTTTAGATGTAAGAAAAAATAAAATACAAAAGCAATTTGGGAAGGAAAAGTACCACTTACAACATCTGACCAGGAATATGTAGGTTTTTACATTAAAAAGAAATGGATTCTTTGTAGAGGTTGGTACAGAAGTCTCTCAAATTTTTTACATTACTTTTTAAATAAAGAAATTGCAATCAGATCCACTTTATTAAAATTGAAAGTTTAAATTTAATTACTTTGACATATTAAAAAATTGAAATAAATGAGTAGCTATGTATAACTAGACATACTCTCTCCGAGAAAGTTTATTTATAAATAGGTTTAAGCATCTTCTAATTATTTAAAAATAGAAATGAAAATTTTTCCTGTTGCCTCCATGGTAGAAGGGTAATAGTTGATTAGTCTACAGGTTAGCTACACAAATTCCTTAGGGTAGAATTTGGCAAGAGATTAAAGCACTTCAACTCAAATGTCTGTATGTTAATGTCTACATGTGGAAGAAGCCTAAACTTCCCTTAGGTCAATACAATGTCAGGCAATACTCTAAATTGAGCCTACAAATCCACTTAGCTCATCAATCAGCCCAGTAGCAATGCAGTTCACTTGCTTAAGCATGTCCTGGGGTATCTGAGAATGGAATTTTCAGATATAGCAAAATACCTGTTCAAAGTCACTCATTTTTGCAGCATGAAGTGAATTAACTGAGTGAAGCAGCTATGCTGGCTGCACACACATATGATTCAGACACCTTGGTCTCCTCCTGAACTTCAGCCCAATGTGGAAGCTGAATTCATCATTTCAATTGCTTAAATGTAAGTGTCCACAGTCATATGAGATGTCTTAGGGTTTACAAACAACTCCAACAAATGCTTGGCAGGCCTGACTCATAAATGCTACAGAAAATACTTCCCTTCTGCAATGAGAGGTAAACTGTTTAAACTGTTTTAAGATGTACAAATGTCACTGCAGTCTTGTATTTGAATAATCAAATCAAGAATGGAATCCTTGGGTTCAATCTAGCTCCCTACTTGTAGGCATCAGTGCAGGCATCAAGACATCACTGGATCAGCAGATAGATGGGCTGCTGGGTGAAATATCTCAAATGACCTTGTGCACCCAGGTATGGCCAATTGAATCATAACCTATATGTCCCTAAAAGTTCCCAAATTAAATATCTGGGTATATTGGTTCCTTGGCCAAAATTTGCTTGCTCAGGGACATAGAAGGACCAGAATTATGCTCAAAACAGATAGCAACAAAACCACTTTACCTTGCTGTTTTCTCTATAAATACACTTTAAAAAGGAAAATGAAAAAAAGAAAAATAATGCAAACATTAGAGCATAAACATAAGCATGACAAGGTATTGATTTGTGTAAATCTTGCCACAAAGAGACCTATTCCCCTGACTTTTTCATATAAGCATGACAAGGTATTGGCCCAGACTTAGACAATAATGAAATTGAATGAAAATTAATGGTAAAGGAAGTTTATCCTAGACTGTATTTCAAATGAAATACAATATCCCTAAAAGTAAAATGTAAAGGTTCATTTCACTATTGAAAGAAGGTGAAATTTATAGGAACAATAGTGCTTTTACTGTTAGAGCTAGCAGAAAAAGCCCAGAACATAAGTGTCAAATAATGAATTCCTCCCAGAACAGAATATGGATGCTTAGGGACAACAGAAAGACAATGAAATTTTTCCCCTTTAAAAATACTCTAAAGTGGAATAAAAATCAGCTGAAAATAGCAAAAATCTGTGCTTTGTTTGACTAAAAATAATTTGATCAATTTCCAATATTTGGTTTCTTTCTGAAGCATGAAGGAAGAATAGTTGCAGCTATTTGCTGACAGAAGCATTCCTCACTTCAAAAGTAGGCAAATAAGTATTCGATTCATTGACAATTTTTCCTACACAGATGTATCATGTTTGTCCTCGGTTTCTTTAAGCATTTCACTGTTGTGAAATAAAAAACCCCTAAGGAAATCTGAGACTGACAAAGTAGTACTGTCTCTCTCCTCAATTTCTCCTCCTGGATTTAAATAAACACTATGCAACCAAAATCAAAGAAGGTTGTTCAATAAATGTGGGATGGCTTATGCAATTTTTTAAAATGTTTTATATCTCAGTGGCTGCTAGTGTGTCTAGATTAATTGCTTCTATTTTTATATATAAATAATGTTTGTCTGCAGCTTGAAATTATCTGATGAGTGAGCTTATGTCACTTTCCAAAGTCCAACAAATAGATGGATTCAGCAACACATCTTGTGATAAAATCATTACCTTTGGTTACATCCCGGTATCTTTATAGAGTAACTAGGTTCTGCAGAAGCAATATTAAGTATTAAGTAGTTCCATCTAGTCATCCATGAATCAAAATAGTTAATTTTAAAAACATACTATCAGTAATGTCTGATTTCAAAGCTGATATATTACAATAATATTGGTAATAGTAGTTAGCCACCACTGAGATTTTGAGCTGAACAGTGGAAATCTTTTCAGAGAAAAGACAAATATTAATCTCAGTAAATAACTTGCAAATTTTCAGATTATTATGTATTTTTCAATTTATCATCATCTGGTGAACAGTAAAAAAGGTATTCCAACAATTCAAATGGCCATATATTCTCAGACTTGAGTTTCATCTATAAGCACCCTTTTGTCAGTTCTTGCACTTACCTGTGTGCAAGGCCTTTGTACATTCTACAAGTATTGTAGTTTTCCTCAGGGTATTCCCCTCACAGTGGCATGTACAACATGGTTATCCGTATTTCTGAGCTCCTGAAGAGCTGTGTTACATCCTAAGCTCTTAAAGAGCTGCCTGTTTGTTGCAGTGTGTTACCTGAGGTAATCTGCTCATCTGAGTACTACTGCTTTTCAAATACAGCCTTCCTGCCATGTGATTTAAGCAGATAACAAGTCACTGGATTTACCATAATACTGGAGGAAACACACTTTTTTTGGTTTGTTTGTTTGTTTGCTTGTTTTTTTTGAGTACAAAATACAGCTGCATTACAAAAAATAATTGAGTAAAAAACCCCATCCTTCTAGACAAACGTATGCAAGCTTAGACTGGGCTGCAGTCCTCCAGGATAAACCTGGTCCAGTGGGGGAAACTGCTGCAGCACTGGAGCACTGCCTCCCACGGCGGCCGTGGGGCTGTTTCTCACTCCGCTATCTCTGCCGTGCAGAGTTTTGCCCTTCCTCACACACGCGGTGCCTGTGCCACGGCCATGGCTCAGCTATGCCCTGAGGTGGGAGGCTGGATCTGGCTGGATCTGGCTGGAACTGGCTGGAACCAGCTGGAACTGGCTGGAACCAGCTGGAATTGGCTGGGTCAGCATGTTAGACGTGCTGGAATCGTGTCACTTAATTAGCCACATAGAACACCTGCTCATGCAGACATATCCTCACAAAAATAAAGAACAAAACAAAAGACAGTTGCTACATATATTAAAAATACAGAATTCCTAAACTTTTTTATTTTTCCCCAGCTGAAGTATTTATCATTTGCTAATGTCAATGGAACATTTGATTTGATGCATTTTCTTGCAGGCAAGTTGCAAATAATTTCCAGAGAACTTTATGTTATTTAGCTTTCCATCTGTTCTTGCTTCAGTTGTGTGTAGTGGTCTAACCCCAGCCAGCAGCCAAGCCCCATGCAGCTGCTTGCTCACTCCAACGAGCAAGATCAGGGAGAGAATCAGGGGGGTAAAAGATAAAAACCTCATGGACTGAGATAAAGACATTTTAATAGGGAAAGTAAAAGCTGCACACACAAGCACAACAAACCAAGGAATTGATTCACTGCCCATTCCATGGGCAGGCAGGTGTTCACTCAGCCACCTCCAGGAGACCAGGGCCCTATCACATGTAATGGTTACTTGGGAAGGCAAATGCCATCACTCCTTTATCATGCAGACTGTAATATTTCTATGGTCATTTTGGGTCATCTGTCCTGGCTGTGTCTCCTCCTCCCAACCTCCCATGCACCCACAGCCACTTTGCCAGTACAGCAGTATGAAAAGCAGAAAAGGTCTTTGCTCTGTCTAAGCCCTGCTCAGCAGCAACAGCAGCATAGAATCACAGAATCACAAAATCAGCTAGGTTGGAAAAGACCTTTGAGATCATCGAGTCCAACCTATGATCGAGTCCAACTTGTCAGCTGGATCATGGCACTGAGTGCCCCATTCAGTCTTTTCTTAAATACCTCCAGGGATGGCAACTCCACCACTTTCTTGGGCAGCCCATTCCATTGCCCAGTCAGTCTTTCTGCGAACAACTTCTTCCTAATGTCCAAGCTAAACCTCCCCTGAGGCATTATTTGTAGTATAACTTCCAGGAGAAACATAGCATACTGTAACACTCCATTTTTACTACAAATTGAAAAATCCTCAAATTCTAGGCCTAGCTTATATTACTGAAATAATTTAGCAGTTTTTTTAACACATGGTGATTTCAGGGTCTGTAAATACAATGTTGTACATTAAATTTTATTCCTGTATATGCAGAATATTTTTTATTACAACCCGATATAATAAATAACAAATATAAGCTCGTATTCTTTTCTATACAGGGACTACACTGATTTTCACTGTACAAGCCTAGTCATTTAGTTACATTGTTTTGAAACTGCCACTAAATTTTAAAGAATTTTTGACATATAGTATGTATTCACCATAAATGTCTGCCTTTCAAAATTACTTTGCCTTTGTTTCTTTGCTTTTTAAATGAATAGGAGACAGATGAGAGAGAAATAAACAGTAAATTACACTTAGAGCTCTGCTTACTCTTAAAATTCTAAATTTTTAATACAGAAATGAAAAAAAAAGCTTGAATTTTGATTATCAGATAGCTAAACTGTTTCTTCTTACTCTGTTTGGGAGCCTGAATACTGCATCAAGTTTGCAATAGGGATAAGGGTACACAATTACAGTTATGAACATAAGATTGCTGTTTCTGGAAATGTACAAAAAGGACAGGATTTCATCACTTAGTATATCATACTTTAGGAGCTCTGAAGCTACTTTGTGAACACATAACTCACATTTTAACAAATGAAATATATTATGGCATAGCATTAAAAAAAAGGATATGTAGCAGAACTAAGATTTCTGATGGAACCTGGCATTTCCTCCTAGCAGGTTATCATAGTTAAATTCCTGAAACAGATTTAGCAGAAGAATTAAGATTCACCCTTAATTTTCCATGAAATTTGGATCAAAGCACAACCAAGATTACCTTTCATAGCTGTATAGCTTGAAAGATTTCTGAATCTACTTGTATGAACAGGTGCAGACTGTAGTTCTGTAAGAGAATGCTTTCTGTTTACTCAGGAATACTTCTGCAGCTGGAAACTTTTATATACACTTGTGCATTATATTTAAAAATATTTTTAAATAAGTGAAGGGAAAATTGTTGAATCTCTAAGTATATGGTTTTAAAAGGTCATTCAGTGGTTTTAGATTTTGATAAATGGTCCAGTATTTGAATAAATTTAAGAGTAGAGGAACGTAGTTGAACCTGAAAATAGCATAAGGTAATTATTATGATAATCTGTATTTGCTTGAATCATCAGATTCATATTACTTGAGGCTTTGCTTTACAATAAACATACCAAAATAGGTAACCTATTAGTTTTTCCTAAAAAGCCATTATTATATTGAAAATAAAGATTTTTAAATTTTTTTTCAAAATAATACTCTTTTAACTGAATGTGTAAATATTGAAAATAAAAAATATCAAATTATCTGTAGAAGTTATTTAATGGAAATCTTAGCTATGCTAATAAGATAGTGTGAATTTCAATTTTCTTGCCTAGCTTACCACCAGCAAATTGTGTAAACATACTATACTATTTGTTGGGTTTACAAAATTGATTTGAAAATTTCATGTGAAAAAAAAAGAATTTAAATTACTATTTGTACAAGTTTCCATCATGTTATTTAGGATTTATATATTTTTGTCCAAAATGAACTCATATAAGCAAATGTTAAAATGAAAATAGTCAACAGTCATGCACATCTGTTTGGAACTAGTAAGATCACAAGCATATCATATATGCTTACACAGAGCTACAACACATGGTAGACTGCTTACAGGTGAAAAGTAAGGAGCATCAAAATCATTCTGAAACTGTAATCCTTTTCTTCATCACCCTCAGTGGGGGATTGGGAAATTGGAGAAAATGTAAAACCTAGTCATAGTGATAATTTTCAGTCATCAAATGCATTATTTTTGTTATACATATCTCAATTATTTTAGTGAAAATAATTACAAGATAAAGGATCTGTGATAGCAAATTATTCAGTGAGGCCATATGTTAAATATCTAATTAGTGAGTGCTGCTTTTTTGATATAATCATAAACATTTTGAGAAAATTTCAGTCCTGTTTTTTTCAGGTGTAGAAGCTGATATTCTAATGTTCCAGATTATTTGTAATGCAAGAAATTTTATAATCAATCTTCACTAATTTTTTTAAAATTAATAGAGTCTCTTGCACAGTCTGGAAGTACCAATTCAAACATCATTTATTGAGAAAACTGTCCTGTGGCAAAACACAAAGACCAATGATAGAACTACTTTGTTTTAGATTGATCTGTCCATAAAGACATCGCCAGAAAGAATTAAATCTGGTTTAGGTGAAAAGCACCATGCACGTACATCACCATTCTGTATTCCTCTGCTTGGCATCTGAAATGGCTGGTTGATAAAAGGTAAGGTGCTCTATCATTATCCCTAGCACCTGGGAAATGGTCCAGTGTAAATCCAATCTCAGTGAATTATTGAAGGCATTTTAGGATTTGTGAACTTGATAATGGTATTTGTGAGTGCTCATTACCACTGCAATTTAATATTACTACAGAAATTGAGTTAAGAGACTAGTAGTCTGGTAACAGCTATGGGATGTAATTTACAATCATGAAAGATAACAAATCCACACTTTACTACTGTGTCAGCAGTGTTTTGTAAAACATGCTTAAAGAAGCTAATTAAACTTCATAAGGCCTCTTGTAACATTATAATCTGTCACAAGCTTTAATCTAATGAACAACTTAAATGATATTCCACTGTAGAATAAAGTCTGAAGAGCTTGATCTTACTTAAAATTGGAATATAGCTGTTTCCCAGAAGAAATATCTGTAATATTCTGACTCAAGTAATTGCTAAATGCATTACTTGGGAGTTTTAGCATTGCAGTGAATTAGACAAAGTGCTAACTTGCATTATGCTTAATTGATCTATAGTTAATTTATTCAGAAAAGAGCTGCTCACACTGAAAAAAATAAAATCAGACAGCCATGTAATAGTAGGGAAGCAAATGTTCAGTGGTATGGAAGACAGTAGCTCTTGTAGCAAGATAGCTTTTTGATAGAGCAGTATCAGGTGACTGGAGTGTCCATGGACTGGGACAGTTTTCTGTTGTGCTGTCTCTGTTGAAGTCAAGATGCTTTGACCACCTTTAGCAGGGACTTGAAACTTCACTGTGAAGAAAAATTACTAAAAATTTGAATGTTTTGAATGAGTAATTGAGCAGTGTTTCAGCATTTCATTTTGTGCTCTGAAAATTAAACTGGGGGAAAGAATAAATCCTTCATGAACCTTTAGATGTTACTCAGGACGCAGTGAACATTGTTGAATCCCAACAGTCAGCCCAGCACAGGCACAAGCAGTGTTTGACAGGGTGCTTTCTCTCCAGTTGGCTGCTGGTTCTTCCTGCAATGTACTGCCATATCTAATGAATAAATGATTTAGAGTCATCGTTAACTCAGGCTCATAGATAATTCAACCTTCTTTTCTAAAAAAACTTTCACAGATTAAGAGCTGTAGACTTCTCTGAATAAATAAATCTGTTTACAAATTTATTCCTTTCAACCTAGTATTTTCATGAAGCTTTTGCTGTCAAACTGTCCTGCCTCATTATATTCCCAGCTTTCACCTTCACAAGCGAAGACTATAATTATTATAGTTGAAGCCATAGCTTGTTTTTTAAATTGTATATTGTTCTTCATAACCAAATCTTGCTTAGGCCATCAAATTCAGTAGCTGGCGTCTTCTGTATTTGTGGTAGTTCCCTTTAGTCTTGCATAATGTCAAGATATACAAAGTTATTTCTCCTTGCATTATTTTGCCTACTGAGATTTTTAAGGTCTGATTAGAATTGTGAGGATTTTTTTTCTTGAACTATTTATTTTTTCAAGACAGGAACTCTTCTGTTTTCTTGTTGTTATGTTGTGTTAGAAGAGTTGTCATTTTATCTATCTTTCTAAAGGAGAAAGCCTAATAAAGAAAAGGCAAAAAGAGTTAAAATGTATCTGTTTGACAGTGATGCTTGAAAGATTGAAACCTAGCAGATTTTATTTTGGCTTGTTAAATTCCAGTGTCATCTCATTTTACTCTCATCTCATAATATTTTGAAATATCCTGCACTGAATCCTGATAAAATCTGACAAATTCTTTCATGAAAATATGTGGTGAATGGACATTGCCATTCAGACTTCCTTCAAGACAACTATTCTTGTAGCAAATTTTTTTTCAGTAAATAATCTGTAGAGTTTAATCATAGTTCTTTGTTCCTATAACTAAAGATGGTATTAGAGAAGAAACTCCTAATTATTAAAGACCTAAACCTATCAATTTTCCTAATGCATGAATCACCAATCTTTCTTATTTTTCCACTGTTCTGAAGGTGTTTTGTTCTTTTGTATTCGTCAGAAAAATATTCTGTCAATAGAAAATGTCTGTGGGTTTAGATGTGTTTGCAGCACAGAGCTCCAGAAGTTTAGCCTTGTAGTCTACAAATTCCTGTACTTCGAGAACTGATCTTCAATTTCGTTGTTATGGTTGTCTATTAGCTTGAATATCTTTAATTGCTGTTTGCTGATGTTATGACCTATACTAAAGTGACCCTCACTGAAAAATATTCTTTTATTGTTGTTTCAAATGTTTAATAATATAATGCTGACATCTCTGTGTGGTGACTACCTTGTGTTCCTGAATATTTCTTACACTTTTTTTTAATTGCTTTTTTATTAGCTTCTGGATAGCAATGTTCTCATACTCAGGGGATTTTGAGGTTTTATTTCTTTTGTCCTTTCATTGATTTTGTAGCTTTTGTCATGGTTTATGCTACTGTAAAGTTATGGAAATGAATTTTTATGGGATTTTGGTGGGGTTTTTGGCAGATTTTGATTCCTTCCCTACTTACCAATCAATTCTTTCCACATAAATTTATGAATCCTCCCCAGTCTCAATTCCAAGGTCAATCAGGTCAGGTCGAATTCCTTCATACAAAGGAGAAAGAAATGGCAAGAATTGCATAAAGATTTATCTTTCTCGCTTTGTCTCAGTGTTTTCAGACCTGAATGTCTTTATGAGATTTTTTTTGTTGTCTGGAGGTTTTAATGCCTTTCTAACTTTTAGGATTCTTGAAAGCCATATTGAAACGCTAATTACCATTACTTCTCAGCTACTGCTTTCTATCTGTGATATACACTATAGACCACAAAATGTACCATGTGCATTTTGATCTGCATTTCTGGTGTAGTAGCCGTGCCAACTTTACTGCACAGAGGACAGAAATTGGAATGTTGTTATTTGTGGTGAAATCTTTTTCATGAGACAAGCAGGTTTCTCTAGGCTTGAATTGAACAACAGCCTAATGACCCACATGGAATTGCTGTGTCAAAAATTACTTCAATCTTTTAGGGAAAAGAAAGTTAAAAATACCGCATTTTGTCTTTGAAAGGAATTAAGGATGCTTTCTTCATGCTGGAGGGTGGTTCAGCTTTCACAGGAGAAAGAAAAACTTCCCATGGAAGGAATACATGAAAAATAAATCAGAATAAGTTCATGATAGCATTGTGCCCAATGTGTAAAGTAATTACTTTAACAAGCCAATTAACTTTAATAGACTGTCCCACTGTTCCCTTGTCTCCTTAGCTGACCTGTCTATTAAAGCTTTCTGTAAACTTAGCACTCTATTTGCATAACTGCAGACAATTTGAGGCTGCTGTTGTTGGTTAATCTAGAATCTGAACCTGATTTAATTGCAAGGAATTTTAATGAAATGTTCAGGCTGGCAGGAAGGGAAGAGCAATACATAACATATATGTTTTTTCTGCTATGAAGAGATAGCAAAATATGTGAAACTACACTGAAGAAAATTAGGTGTTTGGTGAAGAAGACAGACACTGAGGGGCAATAGAATATCTAACTTAAAATTTCAGCAGTGATAAGGAAATAATGACAGCAACATGTGCTGTAATGTATTTTTACATGCTGCTGGCACTTTTGAAGCAGTCTGTGGATGTTATTTAATCAAAATTTATTGACATTTTATAAGAGTTACGGACTCCTTGAAAAAACTAATTATTTTAGGAGACAGTAGCAAAACTGCTATGCAGTTAAGCTTTGGATTGGGAGTGAACTAATAATACAAAAACTTAAAAATCTTGAGAATGGAGTGGATGCAACCTGCTTCAGAGTAAAGGATAGCTCTGCACAAAAGATGTCTTGTATCCAGATTCTTCAAAATATATATTCTAAATTATTTTTATTGAGTCAAGACAGTTCAATAAAGAAAAAACACTTCTAAAAACATTATCTATACACCATGATTTTTTAAAAATAATAATATATTTCTGGCTCTTCTGCAATATAAGTATTATTTTTAGAATTCTGTATTTTGTCTTATAATTAGTTATGTTTACTTGTATTAGTAAAGTAAGTTCTCTGAGTGTAGCATGTCCAGTGTATGCAGTGTACCTTGAAACGCAGCATGTGGAGCTTCAAAATACATGAAAATTTGGCGGACCAGTAAATTACTCATCATGTCAGCAATAAAAAATAGCTGGCTTGCTATCTAGCTGTGCTATTCAGTGTGCTGGCTTTAAAGGCTTTGCCTCTTAGCCCCAGTTAAAATACCTATGTCATTATATTCATTGTTGGTAGCGCTTTTTTTCTTGCCAGAGGACATCTGGCTGTTAGAAACAGATAAGCAAAGCATTGTTGCTTTCACTGGGAACCCTAATATACCCCTAAAATGGCTTGGAAGAAGGCTTAATTCAGGAAATATTGCTTATCAAAATCCATGACTAAAGGAACAGGAGTACATTTGAATAAATTGAAAAAATAAACATTTACTAATGCAAGAGAACACAGAAGCAACTGGCCTCCTGGTGGAAATAGTGTATCTCCGTAGTGTTACTGAGGCAGGACACTAGCTCACAGCAGGTATATCATTAAGGAATAAGGACACTGAATACATCTTGTGTTCAAATTTAAAAGTAAGTAGACATTCACCTGACTTCCAGTATATATGTTATTGTAAACAGCTATTGTGTGGTTGCACTCTGATTACAATTTGGTGAGATTTTCTCTCTCCCACCCGAGTTCTCACCCAAGAAAATCAACATGGCAAATAATTTTATATTGGCATGAGCAATAGATCACCTGAAAATAACACTCTTTTAAGTATGTCTAGAACCAGAATTCCCATAGCATTTCTTTGAAAAGCATCTCTTAGGAAGCATTGGTTTTTTTCTTATTTTCTCTGGCATTTAAGCTTTTCTGTGGCCATGGGATTTTCTTTCTTTATTTGTTTTTATTTGGAAATACAAATGTCATATAATTCAGAAGGGTCATAATCTACAAAAATAGAATGCATCTCTTGCCTGATACTCTATGAGGCCTTGTGTTAACAGGGTATTGAGACCATGCATTAACAGGCCACATACAAGTAAGTTTGGTTTGAGAGGCAGGGGGGACATTTAATTTTGGAATAGATGTGTATCATTTCAGCAAAAACTTGTCCTATAGCTTATTTTGTCTTCTGTGACATCTGGTACATACCAGTAAACCAACACATATTACTCCTTTTTAACAAGCTACCAAGTAGTAAATCCTGAACTCCCACAAAACATATTGTTACTTTCTTTACACAGTAACAATATTCTAAAGTAAAATATAGTCACTTCATAAAATGGAAAAGTTTTAAATCTGTTTTGGGAAGTTATGTTTTTTTAATTTAAGTTCTTCACTGTTAGGCTGAAATATTGTCCAAACAAGGTGCAGCCAACATTTTCTGTCAAGCTGTCATAGGTACTCTTTGTCACATTCTACTGCTGATACAGCTCAGAAATTTTATTTCATTATATTGTAATTTCAGATAAGGGAGACAAGTTTTGTGAAGGTGAGTACCTAAATGTCAATCCCCATTAAGTATAGGGATTGTATGATCCTTCCTGTTTACAGTTATTTTCTCATAATTACCAAACAGTATTTTTGGGGAAATAACAAGGGTTTTTTTTTTTTGTTTTTAACCAGTATTTTAAATTTCTGTGTGCAAACTGGGACAACAAAACAAAACAAACAAAATCAAAACCAGAACCAAGCCAGCTGGGAATATATTCCTAGAAAATGGTATTGTTCTCCATTAGCTTTATTATTGGAGCAAAGCTTGTGTTTCAAGTGGAAATAGTTACTTTTTGACACCCAAGGATAACTTAAGAAAACAAAAAGAGGTTTTTACTTGATACAACCTTAAGTGCAAAACAATATTGTCAATGTAAGGAAACAAGTTAAAAATGCAGATAAGTCAACTTGCTTGGCAAGATACAGTAAGGAAGTAAACATTTGCCTTAGCTCTATCTAATCCAAGTATCAACAAAACGCAGCAAGGTTAACTTTTACCACTTGGCAGTATCGATGAAACACATACCATCATTGAAATGAGGAAATGCAGTCACTTTTTGTCTAACTCAGTGCTCAGCATCCTCAGGAAAAAAGTGATAGACCTGCACAAAGCTTTGATCCCAAGAAAAAACTTGTATTTTGGAAGTACTAATAATATCATTTGGACATGTAGTGTGGGTTACACCTACGTGGTGGGTTGGTTTACTTGTTTGTTTTTAATGTTAACAGTATTATCGTTGCTTTGCTGCAGTCATGCCAGTGTTTCATCCAAGTAGTATATTTGTTGATCACACTCAAATTTTCAAATTCTTTATCCAAATTCAGAACAATGTGCACATGAAGGTACAAGACAATATGACTTTCAAAGATGCTAATTGTCAGCATCTGAGCAACCATATTGTTTTACACAGTTAACAGATTAAACATTAAAACTTGTAACACAAAATATATTTGTGTTTTCAGTATTAGACAGAAACTTTTAATACTCCTTTTTATGGACATAAAGAAACTCCTAATTCCACATGGAGCTAATATTGCAAGCTCACTGCATGAGGATTTCATCAGAAATTCAGTATAGATCAGGGATTTTCAGATCTGCATTCTAATTTGCCAATCATCACTCCATAAAAACTGATCTGAGATTGCCTGGTCTTTTCAGTCAGATACAGGCTGTGCTATTTATTAACACTGACATATTAAACATAGAATGTACCTGGAAATACCCGTTAATGGTTGCAGTAGCTCTATCAAGAACAGAATTTAGATATAATTTCTTTTTTAATGGTCTCTTTTTTTTCTTAAATATAGATGTCTTTAATAGTAATATAGTATATTATGTTCCAAAAGTAAGTTAATTTTTCTGAAGTAGCATCTGTGAGTCATTTTTGATAGTCATTCCTACTAGTTCTATTTCAATCATAGGAGGAAGATGAATAATATTTCACCCAGCAATATTTTTATTTCAAAAATAAAAGAGTTAAAAGATAAATGACATGTTTATCAGATAATGGAGAGCTAAAATAGGAAAATATTGAATGGAGGTACCAATTAAATTCAGTTTCAATGTATGATATTTACAGTTTGGGTTTGTTTTTTTTTTTTCTTTGTTTGTTTGTTAGTTGGTTTTTTTTCAAATACAGTAGTTTGAGTTGGAAGGGACCTTCAAAGGACATCTTGTGTAACCCCTCCACGATGAGCAGGGACATCTTCAACTTGATTAGGTTGCTCAAAGTCCCATCCAATTTCATCTTGAATGTTTCCAGGAATGGGGCATTCACCACTTCTCTGCATACCTGTCTCAGTGCTTTACTACCCTTATTTTAAAAAACTTCTTGTATCGAATCTAAATTAACCCCCCTTCACATTAAAACCATTATCCCTTGTCCAGTTGCAGCAGGCCTGGTTAAAAAGTTTGACCTCCTCTTTCTTAGGCCCTCTTCAAGGTGTTTAGGGGCCTTCTCTACTCCAGGCTGAACAAGCCCAGCTCCCTTCAGAGGTCAGGTGCTCCCTGCTCATGGCCACTCTAACAGGTCTATGTCTTTCTTATGCCAGAGGCCCAGGTCTGCTTGAAGTCTGATAAAGTTTTTAAAAGGAAATGCATGAAGATTTTTTTTTTTCCTTCCTGGTGCTGGTAGTTTTCCGGGGATTTTTTTTTTTGGTTTTGTTTCCAAGAAACTAAAGTAAGCTGTGTACAGATTTATCCCTGGAAGACCTGCAATTCAGTCTATTAGCATTTCCTTTTCCCTCCAGTGTGAAACTGAGAACCAATGTGGTTTTTTTTGGTTTTTTTTTACCAGATATAGTTTAAATCTGTTGTAAGATAACAGGATTTAATTGATTCATGGTCTAAGAGATTAATAATAGAGAATCACAAAAGAAGATAAAGAAACAATTATTTTCCCTAATTGTTATTATCTAACATGTCAGATAGATTGATCCTAAACTCATTCCCAATTGTCACTGCAAAAAGGCACAGTCCAAAGGAGCTCTGAAAATATTTTCAAGTCATCTTTTAGACACTATTGCTAAACATCCCCACATTTGGTCTGAGGTTTTAAATACAGAAATCCGTGGAGGTTTTTCTTAGTCAGAACAGAAAATGTAATTTCTGCAAATGAAAGTCTAAGGGAGAAAAAATAAATTTATATTACTTCCAATGATATTTTAAATAATTTTTTTTCTCCTGGATTTCTATTTTTCATTAGTTATTTTATAGCACAGCCAAATGGGATATTTGAAGCCTTTCATTAAAACAAAAAACAGAACAATTCATCCAATATAAAATATATAATGGAGAACAGTTACTAAAGTAATGAAATTAAATTAATTGCATGGAATGGAAAAAACATTTTTCAATTAATTATATTTGTACATTAATTTTATTTTATTTTATTTTGAAAATCTTATAGCAGCAACCACAAATGAAAAACTATTATAGAACACTACAGAACAGTCTTTCCCAACACAGAAATACAGTAGATACCAGATGTACTAAAAAATCCCCAATTGAATACTTTGATGTACCTAAAACCACTGCCCTGGATATTGTTTTTGTATCGTTTAAGTGAGTTATTCCAGAACAGGTATAATAAGTTTGATGGTCACTGGCCATTAATTCATACATCTGCTTTTTGCATTGCATCTTGTTAGATCTTAATCCTCTATTAGTAATTCACAATAACTGAAGGTTAAAGACCCAGTGGCCCATTGTAGTGGGTCCAGCACTGGTCAAATGCCAGTGCTCCTACTAAAATTATTTATTCATTTTCTGCAGTGAGACAAGGCTTAGGAGAAGGAGCAAATCAGGCTCAAAATTTGAAAGGTAAAAGAAAATTTTATTAACAGAACTAAAAGAAAAAAAAATAAAAGAGAAATCAGAATAAACCTTCAGAACACTTCTCCTCCCCCCAACTTTTCTTTTGTTTTCCCACTGACAACCATAAAGAGACAAATTTGCTATTTTCAGTTAGTTTACCACTTCAGAATAGTCTTTCATCTGTTCACTTAGGGAGAGAAGTCTCTCTCACCATGCCATGGAGACTTTTCCATAAGAAGCAGTTCTCTCATGGCTTTTAATTTCCATGAATAGCAGCTGCCTGGAAATCTGCAATCATGAAGACCCTCCCATCTTTGCCAGCCTTCTCACAGCTGTGTTCATGGCCATGTTTAACTTACGGGGTACTATTTTAAGGATGAGCTGTTCAAAAGCAAAGGTTCT
Source organism: Ammospiza caudacuta (assembly GCF_027887145.1). Lineage (NCBI taxonomy): Eukaryota > Metazoa > Chordata > Aves > Passeriformes > Passerellidae > Ammospiza > Ammospiza caudacuta. Next base: position 89,604,046 of record NC_080595.1, on the reverse strand, counting down.
CTTTATCCATCTCTGAAATCATCTTCATCTCTGGAACAGAGATGTTCTTCTTCTTCCCCTGGAGACAAAGGGTCTTCATCATTCTTATCTCTCTCTGTTCAACCTTCTCATTTGGATTACAACTAGTTCAAATCTGCTTGTCTCAGTATGGATGCGTTTGCTCATGTCTACATTTTGAACACTCCATGCTCCCATGTTTTTTTCATGAATTAAAGGGATATTCGAGTGTATTACAGTCCATCACCATGGCCTTACTAGAAGAATTTCAGCCTAAGACATCTCCTCATTCCCCTCCCATCCTCAACTTCTTCCTTGGTGTCTTCCTGTTACTTCTCTACATATCTTCACTCTGTTCTTTTTTCTCACTCAAGAGAGGACTGGCATGTGCAAGTCTCATCTGTTTTGGGGGTTTCACAGCACTGAAAGAGGTAATTTTGCCCAGGCCTGCCTATGATCCATGTGATTTCTGCCGGAGCGCTCGCAGTGATGGATTTTCCAGCTGTGCTGGGGGGGCTGTGTCACAATCTCAGGGGCCCCAGGCCAGAATGGCAGTGGCTGTTCTGGCTGTGTGGCTGTTTTCCAGTTCCAGCTGCATTTAATTCCAGCCATGGGGCTGCTTTCTGCGTGGGCTGCAGAGACTCCTCTGTGTTTTTTTCAGCGGCCACACTGGAGGAGTGAAATAAACAGGGCAGGAGACTTTCCCTCCTTTTAATGCCTTTTGTTAAAAGTGATCAGCTCAAGATTGGGCAGCTCGACATGTCTGCAGTCTCCATCATCGCTCCCAGGGCGACGAGAAGGAGGAGGATACGTGCAGCTTTGTCCACTAGTGCCAGAGCTGGGGGTCCAATCCTTGTGGAAGCCTTTTAGGGCGTGACCCCTGGTCTTCAGCTCCGCAGCCTCGCCCCCCTCCAGGTCCCGGCTTCGGGACGACTCCCCGCTCAGGGTGAGAGGCCACGAAGGTCTCTAGCATCTCCGCAAGCTCAGCACTCTGTTCCTCACGTTTAGACATCACTCCAATTTCCTAACTCTATACTGGCTCATTGTTTTGGGGGTCTTTTTAGTGTGTTTGGAATAGTAGGTTCTCATGGCATGCTGGTCTCGAAGTTGTTTTGCATGTCTCTCCCTATGTCTCTTCTCCTCACTGTCTGGGGAGGTCTAGGCCCTTCACTGTCTCAGAGAAGAGCCATCAACCCAGCCCTGGCCAGGGCCTTTACTGGTACAAAAGAGAACTATTAACGACAATGACTTGTATAACAAACAAGCAGCACCCCAGCAGCAACTCTGGTCTAACTAGTCTTTGTAACCCTTTTCTCACAAAAAAAATTTGGCAGATTTTTGTTTATAACAAGGCTGGCCAGATCTCGGCAGCCAGGCTAGGACTCAGTGGCCGATGGCCTCCTCTCCCCCTGCCCGGCAGCCACTGAGGCCCGGCCTGGCCCCCGCTGGGCTGTGTGGGCCATGGCGGAGCGGGCCTGGCCTGGGCTGCATCTCATTACCTGTTTAAGGCCAGAAGAAAGAGAGAGCTTCCCAGGCTTGTTCGGTTTAAAATGTGAATGCCACAAAGGCGTGTTCAGCTCTTTAATTGGCTTATCAGCCTGCCTATTCTTCAAAGGCAGCCAGCAACTGTTTTTGCCAGGCATGGAGGAAACTCTTCATAAGTCCTCTCAGAAAAATCACTTCCGTGGTTGCTTCTTTCCCTTCTCGCTAATTAATGCATAACCAGCACAGAAATAAAAAAAAATTAAAAATTGGAAACTCCTGTTTAGATGAGCGGTTTCTGAATTTTATTGAAGAATTTAAAGTTTTCTCAATATGGGACACTAAAGAATTTGTTAAGTGATTAATACAGCAAAACAGTACAGGGACTACTGGGAGCACAGTAAAAACTGTGGAGTTTTCAGAATATTAGCATGCTTGTCTGAATAATTTCAGTAAAAACACTATAACAGCAGTTCTCATAAACACAATTCTGTACGTGTTATAAGACCTACATTTTATCATTTCAGTTATTAATAATAACACTCAGCTATGGAACAACTTTTAAAGCAGAATTGTTATCTCTGAAGTACTCAGTAGCAGTATCTTTGTAGCAGTTAAAATGCTTTCAATTTGGTTTTATATTTGTTCAATTGTGAGCTTGTTTTAAATAGTTGTTTCCCTTCATGATAGCTACCATTTAAACCTCAGGACCCTACAACATATCTTTGGCTCTGGATATAGAACTCCTTGAACGCTACAGAAAAGTGGCTTGTAGAAATCAGAGCCTGGGTGGAATATCACTGTATTAAACAATGAAATCTAATTGATTGTGGTGTCCTAGAACTTAATGTTCCAGTTTTAATGGACAATGAAAACCATATACAGAAAGAATCCTAACATATAAGGAATTATTGTTCTTTTATTCATCAACATGAGAGCGGTAATAATCTTCCAAAGGAACAATATTCAGAGTGCCATGGAATATTGGCCTTATGATGTTTGTTAAATATTACAACAGTAATCAAGAAAAGTATTTGCTATCACTGTTGAGTCAACAAACAGATGTTCTTAATAAAACTCTTTCCCAAACACCAGTTACAAAATATAAAAAACTCTTGCCTTTGGCTTTAACCTCTAGCCAAGCACAAAGTATGTGCTGAGATAAACAGGGCCAGGAGACTTGTTCTCCTTTTTAATGCCTTTATTTAAAGTGATTAGCTCAGGCTTGGGCACCTCGGACGGGCCTGCAGTCTCCCATCACCTCTCCCGGGCCAACTCAGAAGAGAAGGATAAGCACACCTCTGTCCACTAGGGGTAGAGCTGGGGAATCACATCCTTGTAGGAGCCTTTAAGGCGTGGTGTTCCCATCTGATGTTAATGTGGCCGGCTGTCTTAGCCGGCCCTCATCTCCGGGGACGACTCCTGTGGTCAGGGCAAGAGGGACTTTGAAGGTGTTCAGCATCTCTGCAGGCTCAGCACTCGGCTCCTCACGTCCAGACATCACTCCAGTCTCTCAACTCTTATTTGGCTCGTTGTTTTTGGGGTTCCTGCACCTTTGGAGTAGGGGTCCCACAGGATGCTGGTCCTTGGAGTCACTTTGCATAGCCCCCCCCCACCCTCTCAGGTCTCTTCACCCTTCTGGGAAAAGTACACCTTAGCCTTGGGCAAGGCTCTGCTAATACAAAAGGAGAGATTAGCCACAAGGACCCGTGGTTACAATAACAAAACACGCAGAACTTCGGCAGCTATAGTGATCTGGCTGCCTTTTTGTAACTTTTTCTCACAAAAAAAAAATATTAACCGAATTTTTGTTCATAACATGTGCAACTATCACATGCAGTGTGAAGCATGTCAAAATATATGCAAGATGCTGGGTACTTTTGTGCACAAAATCTGCCTTTGGATAAAAAATTGCCTTCTCAGTTATGTCATGTCCCATAAGCTGAATTACAATACCATTTGTTTGCCTTGGATGATGCTCAGGTTTAGGTACTTACTGATCTCTTCACTGTAGCTCTTGCATTCCAAGGTGAGATTAATTTCAAACTAATGTGGAAGTCAAAAATACCTCAGATGATATATACTCCAAAATACTTACTCCTATCTACTGTCTATAAAAGGAACTTCTCACAGATGGAGACCATTCACTGCCAACAACTGAAATTAGATAAGTTGAAGCCTTATCTCCTCATTTTACTGGGCCAAAGGGCTTTTAAGCATACATGTAGACTGCTGAGACAACATGAGGAACGTAAGCTATATCTTGGGATGGCATGATTTGAGTATGTTTTTGGAAAATATATAAAATTTCTGTTTACATTTGCATTTTTACCAGTGTGGCTGTGGCCTTATCACTTAAAACTTTATTCATTTAAGGGAAAAAGAAAAGATATGGCCTTAAAGAATTTTATATTGTTATCCTGATTTAGTTTTAAATAAGTTGTCAGCCTGTTCCAATGTAACTAAGTGCCATGAGAAGGGAGCAAAGTGAGTAAGCAATATTTTGTCAGATTCAAAATCTTGTATAATCACCAATAATGATAATAAAATTTTCAAAATTCATCATCACAGGCAAAGTCTTATTTTTCTTTCGTTAAGAATCATTCCATATGAAACATACATCTAAAATATTTACTAGACAGTGTTTCTTAATAATACAATGAAGCTGGTAATGAGCTTAATGAATGTAATAACTACTCAGTAATACCACATAAAACAATTATGGAACATCATATTTTATTTTATGCTAGGTTATTTCATTTCAAAGAGGAATTTTCATTGCATGCTTTCATTTATTAATGGTTAAACCTTCTACTCTCAATGTGAAGGAAAACAGCAAATAAAAAAAATATTGCATTTTGAGACTACTCAGGTGAAAGTATCTGAATCATTGAAATTGACAGTGCCATAGTGAAAACTTATTCTTGAACTTATTCCCTTACTCATCTGTGTTTTCCTTTCTTACATCTTCTTAACACTCGTCAATTCTGTGTTTCATTTGAACTATTTCCTTAGACTGACATAAGTATTTGATATAAAATTCTCTGGCAAACTCCTTGTGGTCCATTATGACTTTAGATATTTGTCAATTTTTTTTTCCTTTACAGAGAGTGCCTTCTGTATTACTACTAGTCATTAGTTTTCCTGACTCACCTCAGGAAAAAGCTCTGTCAGTCTCATTGAGCATCCTAGGAACACATCCAGTTCTTCTGAACAATTCTCAGGAGAGCTTCTAGGGGTACTTAGCAAGCTAAGATTTGCTAAGGTCTTCCTATGTCTTTAGGATAGGGTGAAAAAAAGCTCACCCAAAACCATATCCATTGATTTGAATTAATTTTTGTTTGAAGTGGTAATAAGGTACAATGCAAATGGAGGTGTTTAGTGGCAGCTTCCAGTATAACAACTCATGGTTAAGGAAGTAGGCAGAGAAAAATCATGCTGGCTCTAATTACTTTAAATAAGAAACACCTCACACTGCCTCTTTACATCTCCCCACTTCTGAACTCTTGTAGATTATGTTAGCTGTTGCAAATAGTCTCTTATTTCAAATACTGCATAAAGAAGAGAGGATTTACACTTTTCATGTTTAACTGATAGTTCTTATTTAGGAGATAACCTGGTCTCACTTATCAAGCATAATAAGTATTTTTTCACTTCATTGCTATTGTAAATAGTCTAAATTGTTAGCCTATTTATTCCTTCTTATAGCTTGTTGTTCCCTAATTTATACTAATCTATAAATTCTTCCTTTCCCTAAGTTGTGACCTCCAGCTGCATTTCACTTTGCTTTTCCTGTGCTCCTGACACTAAATTCGTGCCAGCTCTGATTTGTTTCTCTTTTCCATGAGCAATTTAATTTGCTAAAATGGCACACCGATGTCTCACCTGGAGGGGCTGGGGAGGAGAGGATAATTTTCTTCCATTATAGTCTTTAAATAAGATCACAGAAATTCCAGCAAGAATCCAAGCTGATGCATGTAAAGAAGGGCAATATGGAAGCAAAGGATTAAGGAAGGAGTAGGAAATGCAGGAGAAGGAAGAACAGAAAATAACATCACACTTCTTTTAGGCAGCAGCTGCTTGTCAGAGCATCTCATGTCTGTGAAACTGCAGCCACAGTAAGCATGTTTGTCTCTAACCCTCTAACACAGTTTGAAAAGCTACACATTTACTTACAGCTAAAGCAGCTCATTACTTGCTCTCTATTAATACCTGATGTGGCCTTGGCCATCCTGGTGTGACAATGAGTTTGAAGTAATAAACCTCCAATATTCTTTTTTAATTTATCTATAGTAAATATAAATATTTACATATAGAATAGAGATAATACAGAGAGACTATATATACAAATAGGCATAGACTATGTCTTCATTTGTTTGCTGCAATAATCATACTTTATGCCTTAGAAAACTATCTCCTGTTGTTTTGTCAGTTAGTGAGTGATGATCCTTGAATGTTCTTGAATGTTTGGATCTGAATCTACAGAAGAGGAGTGCAAAATGGAAGATAGCTCTCAGCTGAAAATTAGGGTACAATTTTCTTTCTTAATTTCCTAACCCAGAGACCTGTTATGGAAATTCATTAAATGTTTGTGCTTGTTTCAGCCAGGACAGAATTCATTTTTTTGCAGTAGTAGTAGGGGGCATGGTTGTGGGCATGTCAGTGAGGTAATTCTGTAGCACAGGGCATTGCTGCGGGTAGGGATAAGGGACTCTGACATCCAAAAAGAAGGCTGTGGCTTCTGGATGAAAAATATGTTGTCATTGCCTGCCATTGTTTGTTGCCTTCGGGTCCTCATGAGCATTTTGTGTATGAATCACCTTCTTTTTTTTTCATTACTTTTTTTTGCTACTACTATTGTTGTTGTTACTGTTCCTATTTCATTGCTGTTTTCAGTTTCAACACATGATCTTTACATTTTATGCCTCAAGTTCTCAACTCCATTCCACTGGTGTGGGAAGGGAAGGAGAAGGGGGAAGCAAATGAGCAGTAGTATGGTTTGGAGTCTTGGTGGGAGAACTAAATTGGGGAATACCATTCCTAAACCATGACAATATTTTGCACTATTTTCAAAATAAACAAATAGATAAATAAATAAATAAACACATTCTAGAGAATACAAATACTTCTGTGGTTAAGTGATTATAGAAACAGCAGAAGTATTCAAAACTGATGCATGATTGTTAGAGTGCTTCTCTCTTTTTTTTAGATCTGAACTAGTCCTTACAGAGCACGTATTTATATAGACTTGATTCAATTAATTTTATTATATTTTACTGTAATTTTGAACAATACACTTACTGTTGTTTTGAACAATAATATTACTCTCACTATATATATAGTTTGCTTAATAGAAAATTGTGAGAGTAGCTAAATTAGAAGGATAAGGATAGATGAGTTGACAAAACCCACTTTATTTCCTGCATTTTCATGAAACTGAACTGTCAGTTGTTTTATAAGATAAGATTATCTGTTTATGATAGTCAAAACAATGTCAAGAACCTTGTAAAAGAGACAAAATTAGGTTTATTTCTTCATACAAAAATAATAATTATTTTATTAACAGATCCAAAATCAAAACCAAAATTACACCTTTCTAGATCAGTCCTCTTAATTAAATGTAAAATAGTTTTATTATACCTGAATTTGAGTCAAACAGTAACTACTGGAAAGACAAAAAATATTTCAGTGGCAATCCTGTTAGTAATGAATTTGATAAACCTTATCACAATCTCTTGGTAATGCAATAGACTTCAAAGGACGTTCTGCTCCTATATCTGACATACTGTACATAAGGAAAACATTACTCCTCCAAGACTGCATGGAAACAGAATATCTTATTACTTGCATAAACAGTAGATTAGTGTCTGTGTGAGGAAATGATGGAATAAGAATAAAAATTAAAACATCACTTGAAGTAGTATAACATGAAAAAGTTTGTCTGCAGCTCACAATGATCAACAGAAAGAGTTTCCTCTGCTGTCTCTGATCCTGCAGCAGCCTAGTTGCCTTCAGATTTAGAAGAAGAATAGCTGGGGTTGTTTAATTATTTCTCATTATTTCTTGTAAGATGCAATGTTTGCCAGCATAGGTGTATTATGATACTAGTATACCTTTAAGGCTCTCAAAACCTTGGCCTTTAATTCTTTATGATGCTGGAACAGGCACAGGAATTCCCTGCAAATCTATCTTGTTCAGTAGAGCACAGTGCAACATCTACTATGCAGAAATTAGAGATTTTAGGTTCCATGTGCAATTCTCATTCTAAGCCTACAGGTAAATACACTACCTTACAATGTTATTTGAAAACCTATTTTCTGTTTGCTTCTTTTCTTCTCACAGAGTTGCTATTTAACATGTCACTGAGTATTTGATACTCAGTGAATAAACAGCTATTTAATGTTTCCTTCAGTCCCTTTCAGTGCATGGCCTCAAATACCCATAAGCCCAGAGCATTCAAATGTGTCACTTGTCCAAGTGACACTTGGATTTTTAACCCCCTGGTCCTAGAGAATAAAGTCCTGGCTGCCATCAGTACAGGAGATGAAAACTCAACACTCTGCAAGTCAAATCAACTATTTCCATAAAATGCATAAATAACATTATTTATACATATATATGTGTACTTGGATAAGGTAATTTAGATTAGATATCACTATCTGTCTAGGCTAGGGCAGATTTTCAAGACTATCTGTGCTAGGCTTTAAAATCAGTGTCAAAAATGCATTACAATTTTCATAGTGGAGGCAGAATTCAAACATAAGTGAGGAATTTAATTTCTTTTCTATTACTTCCCATATAATAAATGTTTTCAGCTAAAAGGGACAGAGAAACTTTCAGTATTCTTTCTAGACAGCATTGGAGAAATCCTTAATAGAGATCAAAGCATGAAATCTTTTAAGGAGAACTTTGATATTAGAAATATGGGGGTTTTTATCCTATCTGAATAATTTGTCTGATACGAAGTAGTTCCAAGCCTTCCTATGATGTTAGATATAACACCTAAACTGAGCTAAAATTACTCTACCTTTATTCACATGCCACAGGAATGAATATTATGTATGTGCACTTGAAATAAAGACAACTTTGCTTTAGTTGCACCTTTTCTTTTGTAGCAACCTACCAGCACAAGTCCTGCCTGTTAGTATTTCCTGAACACCTCAGAAGGCGTGGTCACATTCCCAATGCCTATTGGGATCCTGTGGTTTACTCAGCTGCCTACACTGATCCCATGAGAGATCAAGGGAGCACACACCATGGGCAGAATAGCTTCAATATGAGTCTTATGAGGCACAGGAACAGGTCGCCCAGAGAAGCTGTGGAGTCCCCATGCCTTGGAGTGTCCAAGATTGGATGTGGCTTTGAGCAGCCTGGTCTAGTGAAAGATGTCCTTGCCAATGGCAGCTGGTTGCAACCAGATTATCTTTAAGATTCCTTCCAACCCAAACCATTCTATGATTCCAAGATTCCACTATTTTCGGTTGTTTTAAACTTAAATAATGTAGACTTTTAAGCAGAAATTGATATGAAGTGCCACTGTTCAATTTACTAATATGGACATAACCAAACTGCTTATTTTCCATAAATATTCAACTAAAAAGGTATCATGTAACAGTAAAGGCTATACTGAGTCGGAGGGAGCACATGCAGTAGCACCAGCACACACGTGGGCACTTAGTCACAAATGGTGGTACATGATGCACCTCTCAGCTGGTCAAGCTCAGAGGAAATTGTTCTTTGTGGGACTGGGAGGGATCATTCCATCAGGAGAATGTCTCCTTGGGAATCTGTTGAGCAGTGGTGTCCAGCCTCTCTATTGGTGAACAAGAGCAGCTAAACTGAAAAGCACATCCTCTGGCCATGGACTTGTATTTTGTATACCAGAATACCAAAGAACATGTGTTCTATGGACCCCTTCCCCACATTGTGTCTTTTTCTGTAGGTGTAATATTCTGGTTTGTAGGACTGGAATACAACTGTCCTTGACATTACTGATTTTTACTTTTCTCTGACGAACATACACGTTATTAATTTTTTTTTTTTAATTTTGATATTCACTGTGCAATGGAAATAGTTTATTTGTCTCCTATTCTGTTATTTAAAAAAAATAACAAAAACCCAAAACACACCTAGAGATAAGAAAGAAGGAAAAAAACCCAATGTCATATAATACTTCAACTTCTGTGTGAGGTTCAGATCTGCCTGCTGTATCAATTCATGGGATGATCTGCCACTTTCATCAGTAACCATGCCCACCTCTCTCTTCCATACACAGCTTTGGTTGCCCATCCTTCAGAAATTCCATGAAAAATGAAAATGATCAATTAACATGTAAAGAGGAATTTTACACTGTATCCACAAACTTTTGGATCTGCCATTAGTGGAAACTGAAATTTTCCATAGGAAGTCCCACCTAAACAAGATGAATGCCATAGAGTGACGTACTTTGTGTAGGGGCATCACTTTTGATGTCCACATTTCAGCTACAGGATTGCCAGCTGACGCTCCCAGATTTTTTTTTTTTTTTTTTTTTTTTTTTTTTTTTTTTAATTTCTGTACTACAGTGAAGACATTTTAAAAACCTTACAGAAAAAAATCAAACACCACTGTGCCATATACTAGTTATAACTTTCTTGCAAGGACCACAAAGATATTTTACGCTTTCTCACTTTCTCCAACTAAAACATAAACAGCATTGCTGTTAAAGATCATATTCTTATCTAGAGTTCAGTATGAAAGAAATTATGCAGCTAAATTAGAGCTGTGCTAAAATAGGTTGTTTTAAATACACTCTCAGTTTCATTTTCATATTATGTTTCTTAGTATTATGGGGAGATTTGAGACTGTTAAGAACCTTGCAGAGTTCACACAGATATGGAAATATCATGTGTATTGTGTGTCAGGGAAATATCTGTCTATTAGATATGTAACTAAGGAAAGATCTGCTCTGAACATGCTTTTATAATGATGTTCATTTAATCTTTTATTAAATATACAATTTAATTCATATTACAACTGAATATTTCAGTCTAGAGTTTTGCCAGCTTTGAAATTTAGAGCTCTGGATATACTAGCTAGAATGTTACTACTTGTATATTTCTTTTTTGAAGTAAAACCAACCCCTAAAACAGTGTTTCTAGAATGTAACTTTATGTACTTGGACAAATGATTTGTCAGTTCAGTGAAGTACAGTCTATAGTAAAGTATAGTAAAAGCTTTTAGATTGAGCATACATTTTGACAATTGCTAAGAGATACTAGCAAAGATATGTTCTGTATTCTACATATGGTTTTGTTTTTTCTTTTCCTTTTAGTTATATCTCAGTACTTTTTACAGGTACACCCAAATTCTAAGTAGATTTGAAACAGAAAAGACCAGTTTGTAATTACAAATATTTAGAGCAGTGCTCTAATATAAAGTGTGCTTGAAAGAATATATAAACTATAAAAGTCCATCTGAATGAGATGTAGAAATGTATAGGTCTGAATAATTTAATGAACACCTTTAAAAACTATTTAATGCCATGTTTAAAATGAAGTGCGTAAATATTCTTGTAAAAGACCAATCCTTTTTTTCAATCAAAACTGTTTTTAAACAGGGTTTGGGTTTTCCTTATGTTGTTAACAAGAAGATAAAGAAAATGAGATTATAAATTAAAATAAAATTTCTCTGATTTAGTTTGCATGTCATATGTAGAAAAAAACCCCCATTGGTTAAAAATCTCTATTTCAATATATTGGTCTTGCTCCACTGCAGAAAAAAATAAAAGGGATTCAGCCGTGGTTCTAGCTATACTTCTCAAAGAAACATTATTTCCTAACATGATGAGTTTCCTATTAATCTAGAATATTTAATGAAACTCTGATATCTCATACTGTGATGAAAAAAAAGGCATCTATTTCACTATGCTGATTAATTTTGGAGGGAGACTAAATCCCATTTCAGTTTGGTTATTTTTTAGCTCCAATATATGTACTGTGTCTACTTCAGCACTGGCAAATCTACCCTCACACAGATTATATCTTAGCTGAGAATTTCTGATATTCATCAGTTTGACTTTTGTTTTAAGTAATCAAGATTTTTTAAAAGGATAAACTTAATTTTGTGTAGTTCTTCAGAGCTATTCAGGGAAAAAAAAAAATCTGGAGCATGGTCATGCAAAACCAAAAAAAAGGGTACCATCTGGTAAACTAAGACGTGAATTTACATCATATTAGGTTCTTTGTGGTAGCTACTGCATTAACAAATGGTGTAGTGGTGTAGTGTAATGAATGACAATGGAATAATCCAGTGTGGGCCAAGGGCCTGTTGCCTGTATGACTGTACTAGAAAATTTCTTTGTGCACTTTCTTCATACCCACTGTTGTGATTAGACTTCTCTGTGTTTTTTTTTATTAAATGTGGATTGGACTTAATATACACAAAATCAGTTCTACTAGCATAGTTGTAGGCCTATAACTTACCACTCAAACCAAAAATTAGATAGCATCCATAACCCTTATTTAACACTTCTTAATACTTGAGATTTGACTTCCTGTCAAATCCCACAGCAGGGAGTCAGATAATGAGATCTTGTCATAACTGAATGGGCTTATTTTCTGCTGAATGTTTTGACACATGCATGCACACCTACACTTGCATGCACACACTCTCATAAGACTGGTTTTCTTCTTTAATTCATGAAAAAAATATTTCAGAAAAACAAGTTTTAATCATAAAAGGGATAACTGTAATGAGAAAAAAAAAAAAACAACATGTTCCTTTCAACATAATAGTTACTTAACTAGTAATACATTGAGATTAGATGACAGCAAATCATTGTGATCTAATATATTTTGAGGTTTGAGGGGGTTTCTCTTTAAAGTGGTGTACACATGAATTTTTTTAATATTAGACTTTTTTCCTTTTTCCAGGTTGAGTGGTATGAATCTACCTTCTCCAGTTATCAGCAGTAAGAACTGGTTACGACTTCATTTTACGTCTGATAGCAATCACCGACGAAAGGGATTTAATGCTCAGTTTCAAGGTAGGAAACCAATAAAAGCATGCCTAGAAAGCCCTTTACCTTTAGGCATCACTAAAGTGGTGGTGGAATTTGATAATTATGTTTAAATATCACAGACACAGTAAAAAGCTGACTCTTGTTATTACTATGTAACTATTGCTCTGACGCTGAATATCTGTTTTCCCTGTGTGATCAGATGTCTCTAGGGATTTACTTTTGGAAAAAGTATGTGTGCTTCACAATGCAGTCTGCTCTAAATATGTATTTGCTTGCTCACTTTTTTCATAATAAACTTCTTTGCAGTCAGTCTGATCTTTGCTTTAAAAACATGCCTGGAATGAAACTTAGAGAAAGTCAATTCCACACAAAGGCAGGCTTCTATCTAAACATTGTCTTCCTTCATTATTCAAAACCTAACTCTTATCCAGAAGCTACATTCATCGTTTGGAAATTTGACTCAACCATAGTATAGTACGGATTATATTTCATGCTCCTGCATATATTTGCATATACAACTTCAAAAGAAGACAAAAGGATGTCAGTGTTGCTGTCATTTCTATTTGTGTTCATGTAGATACTTTTTAAAATGCAATTTTTTAGAATGGATTCTTTATTGATTTTTGTACTTTATAAATCAATGCTCAAGATGAAAGTCATGATAGTTATATTGAAAATAGAAAAGCTTCCTAAATTATCTGTGCTTTCATATTTTGCAGTTATATACGCTGTTTCAACCCTTTTACCCCCCACAGCATCAAATCCTTTAGGAATTTAAACATTTGTGTTTTTTCCACTGAAAGTGTGGTACCTCTATAAATTTTGAAATTACACATACATTGCAACAACTGTATGTTTTCTGGTGACCATGGCATGCATGTGCAACAAAAGCATTTAATATACATAGTCCTTTTAGTTTTAAAAATATTTTGAACATTTCAGAAAAAAAATATGAAATTTCATTTAATTTTGGCAACTCAGCATAAGTATGTGATCCTTTGCACTTAAAACTTATTTTTTTTCCAAAGTATATCAAGGATGCATATATAATACCACTGCTGGGTACTATGAATGAAAACGCACCGCTTATGTAAACTCTGTATCTTAAGGTCTAAAGACTGTCAATTGAGGTCCACAAAAATATTGTGATTTGTCCTGCTGAGGCACCAGAAAACTGTGAATCAACATAGTAACAAGGAGGAAGTTTGTGATGATGTAACATACACTGGAAAACAATTTTTGATCTTCTTCAATATATCTTATCTCTAGACAAATACTCACCAAGTACTTAAAACTTTTGGGAAATATCTGGTGAGATGGTTATTTCAGATGTATCTCTCTTGATCTGCATAATACATCAGATATTGGGTAAAAATGTGAACATCCTTGATGTAGAATATACCTTGAATTACATGTGAAAGTATCTTATTACAATCAAATTCTTACAATTACAGAAACTTCCTTTCTTAATTTAAATCATTCTTATGAATTGCAGGTTTATACATTTTACTGTATTTAATACAAAGATTTCTGAATTACATGAGAGATCATGACTTACATAGTTATCTATCTTATCAGACTCAATTGCAATTAAATAAATTCCTATGTTAGTGATATTAACATTAACTGTGTTAAAACATCAGAGAAAAAATTCAAGACCCATAGGATGAAAATTCATAGTGGTATAAAAAACAGGTTAATCCAACTGCTTCTATAAGTTCTTTTTATTACACAGCATTAGTAATTATATTATGTGTGCATTTGAAAACAAAGCAGAAGTAACAATATTTTCAGCTAGAGAAATCTACTAGCACGACAGATTGCACAGTAGCGGAGGTTGGAAGAGCCCTCTGGAGCTCACCTGCCCAGTGTCCTTCTCAAAGAAGGGTAACCTAAAGCAAGCTGCCCAGGACAGGGCCAGGGGTGGGCTTGGAATACCTCCAAGATTAGAGAACCTGCAGCCTCTCTGGGCAACCAGCGCCACTGTTTACCCTCAGAGTAAAAAGGTTTTCACTTTTTAGTTAGTGGGTTTTCCTGAGTTTCAATTTGTGCTTATTGCTTTCCATCTTGTCAATGGCTATCATAATGAAGGCTCTGGCTCCACTGACTGAACACCATCTCATCTCACAAGTATTAATTCACACCAATAAGATCTACCCCTGATTCCCCCAAGTTTTCTCTTCTCCAGGCTATAATGTCCCAGCATTTTGAGCTGCTCCCTTATGTTTTTGTTTTCAGAAACTTATTTCTACTAAAATTCAACAGCCTTGACATGTATTTCCATCTTAGGTACTTCTCTCAACTTAAATAATTATTTTAACTGATCATGAAACAAAAAAAAAAAACACAACTCCACAAAATCTAAGTCTTGTGACAGACACGACCTTGTTTTCAGGCACAAAACCTAGCAGTGAAAGAATGCTTCCAATGTCTGATTGTCTCCAGACACAATCGTTGTATTTGTCCTCTGAGCAAATCCTGCATTGCTGGCTATATGACTCTGAGACCTCCAAGAAACATTTTGCTTATGGGCAGCTATTCCCAATAGTTTAAACAGACTGTTTCAGAATACACACATGTAGGTGGGATTGATGTGTTGATATATTCAGCTATCCTGTCTTTGAGACACATGAAATAAATATATAGACTTTTTTACGTAATCATTCAACACTCACTTTACTAATAGATGAGTCCTCATTACCAGACAAAACTGAAGGAATCTTTGTGATGATTCTAATTTCCCAGAAATTCTAAATCTTGAGCAGCTGTCCTCAGAGCATTTGGGACTGAACTTTCTAATGTTACTTTGACTGCTTTCTCCTGTTGCTGCTTGCTAGAAAGAATAGCTCTTTAAAGTCAGTTTGTGCTGTCTCTTTGACTGCTTGCTTGGTTCATTCATGTGTGTGTGGTGAAGATGTATAATTGTGCGGTAATTGACCATTGTTTCAGGGAAACAGAAAAGTCAGTAAATTTAATTGCAGTCCCTAGATATTTAATGAAAGCAGCCTTTATGTTTTGTCAGACAGTAAGTTGTGTAGAGTCCTTATACAGATTTTTTATGATAGCTGTCACGTGTAAATGCTATTCACAAAACAAAATCACAAGCTTGTCCATTTGCATCACAGTCCATCATAAGTACTGTGGTGGGTTGATGTTGGCTGGATGCCAGGTGCCCACCATATCAGTCATTCACTCCTCCACCTCACCAGGACAAGTAAGAGAAAATGTATTGAGATAAGGATAGCAAAGTATCACTCACCAGGTACTGTCATGAGCAAATCAGGCTCACCCCTCACATATTCTCACTCCTTTCTCTGGCTGCTATTAATGCTGCACTGTGACTTTTTTCCTTTTTAAATATGTTACCCCATCGCTGATGGCCTCAGCCTTAGCTAGTGGCAGGTCCGTCTTGGAACCACCTGGTTTTGGTCCTGTTGGACATGAGGGATGCTTCTGACTGCTCTTCACAGAAGCCACCCCTGCAGCACCCCACCCCCCCACAAAAAGCTGCTGCTCAAAATCAATACAAGAATATATTTCTAACATTTTTATATTTTATTATAAATCTATTACAATCTATTTGTTCTGATCTCACACACCTCTTGTACCAATTTAATCCATTCCTTTCCCTGGTGTTGGTTCCTTCCCTAAATACTCCGTAATTATCCTTGTGGAATACAAAAATGCTCTTCCCTTTTACTTCACAATGAGCTCTGTATCCCTAAGTAGGGCCCCTCCTGGGTCTCTGAAGTGACTGGAGAGCTCCTAGAGTGAGCTGTGCCCTAACCCCTAGGACTTGGTCTCACCAGAGACAGCCCTGGAGAGGCTTGGGTCTCTGTCTTGGTTCCCCCACTTGCCCATGACCCTCTGTGCTTCTTCTACACCTGTGGTGACAGATCTAGAGTGGTTGCAGAAGGGCCAGGGAGAGGTGGCATTTGTCTCACCCATCCACCACCATATCCCTGTGATCCTCTGTGTGTGCACAGGGGAGCTTTTTATTGCTTCACTATCCTGGCTGCAGAGGAGGCAGGCCCTATATCTATGTGGGCAGGGCAAGGTTGCTGTTCTATACCAGCCATATCATTGGTGGTGGGGTGGTTTTGGGGGCCAGAAAAGGTTGAGTGCACCCCCAAAAGCACCTAATTTTGCCTGTCCATTGGGGAGGTTGTTGGGATCGGCTCTGTCGGGATCATTCTTTGCTGCTGGTGCTGCTCACCCCTGTCCGCTTTCTCTGGATGTGGCTTGGAGACGTAAAGCCACTGTGTCTCCAAGCCATGGTGCTCACAAAAGAGGGACCGCTGTGTTGTGGAGCCAAAACCCCAGCAGAGCCAGCATGGTGCAGCGCCAGTGCCAGAAGCAGCCATGCTAAATCAAGTCCAGTTTCTGAACTGGCAGTGTGGCATGACACAGACAATTTGGCTTTCAGGGGTTTGTCCACCATTCTCTCCCATTGTTTTTGGCTCAAGGACAGGGAGAGTCAACCAAAGGGAGCCTCCACCATCCTGTCTTTTTCCTGGCAGCCGCATAGAACTAAGTCAAGGTGGCAAACTCCTGTAACATGTAAAGCGCCTTCTCTTTTTTTATACTTTTGTTATTGATATTGTTGCTGTTACTGCGTGTCCCTTATTCCATGGCTTTTTTTCCTTTTTATTATCTCAAGCCACAGTCTTTGTCTTTATCCTTCTCTTACTGGAAAGGGTGAGGGGAAGGGGAGTGGCCTATTTGGAGTTTCATTTCCATCTGTTGTTAAATCTCCACTCTAACCTAGCACATCTATCACTGTCACTGGCTTTTTGAAAGCAAATCAGTATGGGAGGCAGCATAACACATCTCTTTGAGCAACAATGGAATAATAATTTTTTTTTTCCTAGTAAGAATTTTGATTATCACACTTTTCATAAAATTAGCATACAGATGCTTTAATTACTCTTTCCCCCTCATATCAAATTAACATCATGTTTATTACTATCTTACCATAGCTATATTATTGCTGTAACTTGGCCTTTTCCAGTCAGCCAAAACTAATACTAACAAGCAGTCAATTTAATTTTCTTTCCTTTGTTTGATCTTTCATCAGGCAAACAAAATTATTATAATTTATTTCATTAAAATATTGGAACTACCAATTGGATATAAAGCTATGAATAATTAATTTGTCCAGCCATTTTTTCAGATCTTTGTAGCTTGCATTTTTAGCAATATTTATTGCCCCATTTTTTATATGGTCAAGAAAACCATCTCACTGGTATAAAAAAATTAGCACTGTACTAGAACAGCACATCTTAATGCATCAAGTAAATATAGTATTAAAATACTTGACAAACTGTTCTCATTTTCATTTGATTTTTTTTGTATTTTGATGTTGATTTCATCAATAAAAATATTTATGTCCCAAATTCTCTGTGTTTACCTGTGCAATATTTTTTTTTAGCTTCAGAGTTTCTATTCAGAAGGAGGCATGGTGTTGAATAGCCCTGAAAAGCACCAGAAAAATAATACATTGCAGTGACATGCTCTGCCTTGTCTTCTTCATATCTGCCATACCAGCAACACTGGTCTCATGGAAATGAACTCTCACCATATATATCATTGGATGCAGCTCTTGTTCTGCCTTGCTCCTTGACGGCATTGCCATGGGGGGAAAGATGTTGCAGTCATTCAGTTATGAACTTATTTTTTTATTTTAAATTCCTCTACCCTCACCTATGCTAATACATGAATTCCCTTTGCATATTCAGTGGCAGTTGCAGAGCATATGATTTGTCTTATGCCAGTGCTTCATAAATGTGTAAATTCCCCAGGGGTGAAGTATCCTTCACTAAGAGATGAAAATCTGGCAGTTCCTAGAAACAAAGCTTATCAATGTACACAGAATGACTTAAAAGGTGTCATAAAGAATCCCCTGCTTTCTTGCCTATTTACAGCATGTACAGAATGCCTGCTTAGCTTTTGCTTATTGCCAGAACAATAGAAGGATTTTTAAAAATATTTTTTGCTTTCTTTTTAGGAGGAAAGAACCCCACAATACCTTTAGCTATACAGCTAAAAGTGGTCTGCTTAAGTTAAATATTTATTTCAAAATTCCTAGAAGTAGAACAGAATAAGAAAGCTTCCAAAACAAAACATGATTTATGGCTGTGTTTACTTTTTTACTTTTGCAGTAACTCTGGCCTCTGTTATAGAGTGTTTCAAATAAAATATTCTATTTTTGGCAAGTTTTCAGCAAGGTTCAAGAAGGTATTAAGTATTTTAATAATTATGTACCCCAAGTTATTTATCTGTTGTGTTTAATTACATTCAGTAATTCAGGATTTAACAAACAGATAATCCTGAAGTCAAATAATGAATATAATAGAGGCTGCTGAAATAAATGTATGCTAATGGAAAACCATGAGTGAAATAATGTAAATCAACTTGCAATTGCTAGATCTTTCAACTAATTTTCATAACTCACAAAGTCTGCCTATAAATGCCTGTCCTTTCCACATATTCTTTAAAATGCTAGAAATTATGTTTTAAATAAGTGAAAAGAATTTGCAGTGTTTCCTTGATGCATGGTACTTTTAGTCAGGGGTTTCTTTTAGAATTGTTACTTAGAGTATATTTAGAAAGAAAATAATAAAAGCAATTGATAACATCATGAACCAGAAAAAAAACCTGATATTTTCTAGCTCTTAAGTGATGCTGAATGGACTTTTCCTTTAAATGGTCCTGAGACAAAAATATATATTTTTGTTAAATTTTATTATCAAGAGAGTAAACCAGTCTTGATATGAAAACATTAACAAGGAGATAATCCACCATTTTTCTTGGCAATTCTTTTCTGTGGCTAATAGAACCACTTACATATTCCAGTACTGCCACAGTAATACTTCTTTCTTACGTGCCTAGTAAAATGTTGCTAAAAAGGCTAAGATGTACCTGTCTCATTATATCAGCCCTAAGAAGATGCCAATTTAGTAACAGTCATTCAGTTAAGACTATTCAAAAGACTATGGCTGAAGTGGCATTCAAACAAGGAACTGAATGGTTCTCATTTTCTTTTAGAGCCAGTTCCTAGACACTACTACCCAGTGTGTTCTGCAATGCTGTTTATTCATAGACTAAATTGTATTGATAAAATTTTCCAGAACTATGGAGAATATCTGCAGTCATTTGTTGTAATCTTCACAGCAGTGTTGTTCTTGCTTCTCTGCCGGGGGCTCCTCAATATATACTTATCCCTGGATCTTTTGTCCCAGCTTTCAGGCTGCCACAGCTCTCAGCTGTCTTGAACACATACAAATCCCTAGATGTTCCAAGGCTCTTTTCCTCAAAGGCCATATTCTCACAGCTTTCTGCTGTTACAGCTCCTTGATTCAAAGGCCATATTATAGTCTCAAGTCCCAGCTCTCTGGCTACCGCAGCCCTCAGCTGTCCTCTCTTCTATCATATCAGGGGGTCCCATACCGTCTCTCGATGTTCCTTGTGGCTGCGTGTTCTCCACCACATCGGGGTCACCAGATGTTGCAATCTTCACAGCAGCATTGCTCTTGCTTCTCCACCAGGGGCTCCTCTCCAGCCCTCTCTGAATGCCTCACCCCCTTTTACCCCAGCTACCTCCATGGGCTACAGCTGCTGCCCAAGCAAGGACATCACAGCTGCAGCCCATTTACAATAACTAGGATCAGGGCAATACAATACAGAGATCACTGCCATACATATATTTAAAATACATGTATTTAGTCAAGCCCCCATAGTCATTGAAGACTTGATGCCTGCTGGACCAGTTTTATTATGATATATCATACATTGAAAGCACAATGTAGCTAAGGCAGTCCATCAGGGCAAAGGGCCAGCTGGGAGACATAGAGAAGGTTAATGGAAAACAAATGGCTGTGCTTCTTTTTAAACCTGCAGAACCTGTGTCAGTTTATACAAATAGAATGAGAAAGATTTGTGTAAAAATCTACTGTGACACCAATTTATCTTGGTGCCATTTATTCACTAGTACTGCATGCAGAGATTTCCAGCATAGGGAGCAGGTGGAAGGTCTGATAGTGACAGGCACTACTTTGCTGAATTGATGGAACAAGGAAGCCAACTGATCATGAACCTACAGCTTTTACAGGTAGCCATATAGGAGAAACATTTGTGCCTGCTGTGAAGCTCTCTGGAGTTATAATACTGATTAGTAGGGAAGATTTTGAAAGCTGTTAGTGACAGAAACACTGGGAGAGTGTATTTGATGGAATACTCTTCAGGCAGGAAATAGAGAAACAGAAAAGGGATGAATATTCCAATGAATTCATTTAAACTAGAGATTCTATGGAAGGCTGTGATGCTTCTGCAAAAAGTCAAGTGGGCAGCTGAGAGGAAAATCTTAAGATGCTCCCTGGTGGAAGCATCCACACTTATTGAGTGTGGGATGTTGTTTTATCAACAAAATTATTATAGAATTCCCTTCATAAACTAAAGTTAATAGTACGATTGAGAATGATTGTTTTTTTCTTATTCTCATAAATACAAAACTTTTAGAAAGAATTCATAGTGCAACAAGCAATAGTGAAGCAGAAGAAAACCTAGAAAGAGATAACGAACTGTTTACTGATCACACATGACTTTGAGCAATAAGAAAGAAAGTATAATCTGGATAGAACATTGATGCTGCTAAATGTGAAGCTGTAGCTTATTTATTTCAGGGTCAAAAAAAGGTACTGTTCTCGTAATTATGTCTTTGGAGGAGAGTGTGGCACCAGATTAGGCACCAGGGCAAAGCGAACAGAGCACTGAAGTGGACTCTTCAATCTCTCTCTTCAATGAATTAAGAAAATATTTTCTTTTACAACAGGGTTACTCATATTGAAGAAAATAAGAACAGTGAAACTGAAGCAAAAGGAAATTGATTAATTATGTATTGTACTGAGATAAATTTGCTAAGTTCCTTCAAGAATAATTTTATGAATGTTCTTGCAAACACACTTTTTTACTGAAGTCTGCAAAATATTTAAAGCCAAGTGTAAATCTTTGTAAAACATATGTAACATATGCAAAAAATACAGAAAATATTTGGGTTCTTCCTTTGCTGTAACAAAACCAGAGAACCATTCAAATATATCTATATATATTCCTTATAGTGACATAGAGCTTCAGACTGGACAGGAAAGGTGCTTCTTGTGATCACCAGACTTTGGGCATTATGCTGTTCCTCTTCACCTTCAAATACCTGTACTAGGAAATATCTGCAGTGAAGGGCAGCCAAGAGCTGAACTCAGCAGAGCAGCTTGAGGAAGTACCAACAGATGATGTCAGAATATTTTAGCTTTGAGTGGTAGCCAGTATTTGAGGTCTTGGAGGCTATTTCATGCAGGAAGAAAAATCAGCAAGATACTCAGGTATTTGGATAATAGGGGAAAAGCATATTATGTCACTGAAGTCTGGGATAAAATGTATTGTCTTCACACATGTTCAAATATGTCAGAAACTAAGAGCTGCTTGAAAGTCACAGTAGATTTGAATGAAGATTTACAACCTAAAATTTTTACTTTCATGATCCATTCAGATAAGACCAGGCATATATTCCTTTCATGGATGAGTTTATTTCAGCTGTAGCAAAAGTTTAAGGAATACCACTGGTGCTTTCCAGTACTCTGATAAGATTGCCATAGACTTCCAACACTCAGCTCTCTGCCCTCTTCCCTAAGTAGGTAACTCATCTCCAAAAGACTCTTGAAGATATGATAAACAGAAAAGGTGAAGTAAGCTAATTAACTAAGCTTAACTGGATGTTTAAGTGAAGCAAGCAGAAAGCTGTGCAGATTTTTAAAAGTAATAATTTAAAAGTTGGAAAGTGCTGTTCAGTTTTAACTTTATTAATGTAAACTCATTCCTCTTTTTGTGCTTTCAAATGGAAAATCATCTTTGAAATCAGGAAAACCTTTCTAATGAAGGTGCAATGGGGAAGTTAAAGAGAAGTATCTCAGAAAAGTTATTCAAATGGGAATTAAATTGTTATAAAACATCCAATTCAGAGCATTTCTTTTATTTACAGGAGGAGTTGAACTGGTTCACTTGAACCACAGTATGCAGTAGTCTGTGTTTCTTTTTCAGACATTGAATAGTTTTTATTTTAGGAACTATGCTTGCCTAATACTTTTTAAAATGACAATAAAACACCTTATCGGGCACATGCAAAAACCTACACATTCAATAATAAAAAAAGCAAAAATTTGCTTTTCATATATCAAACTATCTTATTTCACCTCTTGGGTCCATATGTCTCCCAGATAACTACATTTGTCTCCTAGATAACTACATTTAGCTGTTAAAGTTTTATGGACAAAAAGACTCGTTCCACGTAATGTCTGCTGTCTAAAATGTAGGGATCTAGCTTCAGCAAGTATTATATGTTTCTGTTATGTTTTGTGGAGAGAAAAAGGCATCTCCAGAGAGGGATTCATTGTGTCTATCTTAGAAGGGGATGAATCACTCCTTTGAGTGAGCTATTTCTCTTCATAAAACATACATTTAGATGACTGATCTTAATTTTGTGCATCCCCTCCCTAATGTTCTTTCAGTAAGATACAGAATGGCTTTTTCTTAGAATCTGAAAAAAATCCAAGGATAGAAACTGCAGGACCTGTTTCAGTGCATGACAGTCAAAAAGCTTTTCATATATCTAGTCAAAACATCTTGTTTCATTCTTGTTTGTGACCTCTGTATTTCAAATAAAGCTTGTGAGTATAATTTTTTCTCATTCACATGAAATGTTCTTCAAACATGTATAACAAACGCCCTTAAGAGTGAAATGTCACAAAGAATTTGAGTGATGATTGGAATTTTTACTCTAAAATAGTGTCACAGCACAAAGAGAAGAGGAATAGAGTTCTTTTTTTCTGTCCATTGCCTAATAACTCAATGTTTTTATTATTCATCCATGTAAGCAATATGGGTTCTGAATCCTCAAAAAACTGCTCACAGGTTTTACATAACACCGACATTAATAAATTGAGAAATTCATACTGCTGGAGGGACCACAACTCCTGACAATATCCCAAATATTCTCTGCAAGAACTGTGTTGTTCATTTCCCTTTAAATATAGAATAGTTTTAACAGATTTGTTGCACAGCCTGAAAAACAACTTAAGGTGGCACGTGATGGAAACTTTCGAACCTAAGTCTGGAAACTTAGGTTGCAAATCCAAATAAAACCATATCCATAAAGTTTGCCCTTCCAAAATGGCTTGGGGATAATATTGTCTGCACTGATGTCTCTGTATGATGTACAGTTCCTGCCTTAGAAGAAAACACCACACTGCTATCATAACCATTTCATACTATTCAGCTACAATTGTGTTTCAATCATCTTTCATCATTTGAACACCTGTTTTCCTCATTTAGGCGTGAAGGGCTGCACTTGAACAGAATGTACTTTCTGCAGTACTTGCTCAATTTCAGTAGTCAAGAAAAGCCACCTTCCCTCTGAAGTTACAATATAGAAATAAATACAATGGAAAAATGATTTTTAATGCAGTATTTAAAGACAACTTTCTACCACTTCACTTAGAAATATTTACATACAGATCAGTGTATATTGTAGTAATTATAAAATTTATACCATGTAATGGCAAAAATTATAACTTACATTCTATGGTATGAATTTATTTACTGTGAGTTACTAATTACTTCCACGTAAGAAATGTTTGAGTTGAATTTGTGTTTCTGTTTGTATCTTGGATAAATAAGTGCATTTTGAGATTATTAGCACCTGCAAGGTCTAGAAAAAAGTATTTAATATTAATCAGGGAAGGATTACAGGTTTTTGTAATTTTTGGTAACTGAAATGCATCTTGATGTTGTCATTAGCATTCTGGTACAGAGTCAGTCATCAGCTATTTTGCAATTGCTATTGTTTTTTGACACAATAGTTTTGAATTGTTCATGCTTGTTCTGCAATTATTTTCTACATCTGATTTTAATTTCCGTTGCTCAATTTGTTCCCACAGAACTAATAAATTTCCTGCGAAGGTGTCCTATATTTCTATCCTTTTCTCTTAGCATTACAATTAAAATTCTTCCCTGTGTCTTCCTTAATGTATAGCTGCATTGCTGCCTTCTCACGTCTCTTCCTACTTGGCTCCTGATCCCACCTATGGTGCCCAAACTACTTAATAGGGATAGGCTGGGAGTTTATCAGCCATTCAGCTGACTAAACAGAGAAAAAAGATATTAAACCTCTGATGCATCTGTTCTTTCTCACAAAGCGTTGCCCCTGTGAGAGCTCTTACTCTCTTCTTTCTAATTCAGTTGAAATTGCCCTGTAGATTCAAAAGGGTTTAGGTGAGCCAAATAATGTAACGCACTGTGTTAATCTCATTGGGAAACAGAATTAAAAACATGTCTCCTGATGAAAAGTGAATCAAACAAAAGCAGGTGTGGATATCACATTGAAAGCTTGTAGTCCTTGAATATATGTAGATAATGTTCTGTATATTCTATGTAAGAAATATATTTTTTTAATGTTTGAGATTTTCTTATATGGAATGGCAAACACAGGAAATGCATACTTGTAACTAGGACAGGCTGTTCTTTTCTTTGAACATAAAGAAAGTTGAATCCAAAATATTGCCAATCCTATCTGTTCATAAAGGACATGGTTATATTCGTTGCAAAAATAAATAAAACCAAAAATTTATTTGGATTTTCCAGAAGCTGCAGTTATATCAACCTGCTGTAGGTTTCCTATATAGCTTTGTATTATTTTAATGCATGATTTTGAAGCTATATGTGCTTTTAATGAGGTTTAATAATGAATTATTTTATCTTTGTTTGCTTATCTTCTCAGTAAAAAAGGCAATTGAACTGAAATCAAGAGGAGTCAAGATGTTGCCCAGCAAAGACAGCAACCACAAAAATTCTGTCTGTAAGTTGTTTATAACCTTATTTTTAGTGACTACATATATCTTCTGGAATTCTTGTAAATATACAAATCAAAGAGAGAGATGTTGGGATGCAATGGTCATAAAATGGCTATTATGCTTTCAATTGTCACTGAATCAGAACTCCACTGATAATACTCTGCTGAGGGTAGAAAGCAGAATATGGTTGGTGTAAACTCTGAAAAATATGGTAGGTAGAAACCCCCCTGCATTTTATATATCACAGTATTCTTGTGTATTTTATTGTTTAGAATTCAGAGACACATGGCAAGTTAGGAAATCCAGGCAGAACACTGCCATATAGACTTCATCAATTCAATATTGGGGACAGTGAAGGTATCTGAGAATTTTCTGTATCTAAACTTATACTTTGTGATCTTTTTTCCTTCCCCTCACTCAACATCACAGCTAAATTCTTCCCTCATCTTGCCACACTGTCTGGTGAACACCTCTTTCCAGTCTTGCATAGCAGGAGTTAAGAACTGGTATAAGTCCCAGCTTCTCAAGAAGATGGAGGTCACAACGTCAACTTCCCCTCATTGCATGCATAGTGCACTCTGGAATGACACCTGTTTTGTCCCTTTACACCTTTTTCCCTGTGTAAAGTGTAAAGCTAAAATCAAAATGCTACCTATGGGACTATGAGGTTGTTAGTTTTTTTGAGCATCACTTTCTCTGAACTGGCAATCTGACTAATATCCTGAGAGATCTTTCTCCATTAATTAGGCCAGTCTTGAATTGAGAAAACGAGGATATTTTTGAACTTTGAAAACTGAGGGCCCCTTAGCCCCCCGCCCCCCAAAAGAAAAGTTCAAACCAAAAAAGCCAGAGGTTAGGCCAGCATTCACACAGAACTCATTAAAAGTGTTAATGTAATGTTTCAGATGTATTCAGATAAATTAATTCCTCATGTAATAACAGTGAACTCAATGAAGCGAAACCTCTGCTGAGTTTGCCTCATGTGCCATTCTGCGAGTGCAGAGAGAATGAGTGTCTTGAAAGCTGATGTCTGGAGGATATGTTTTATTCTCTGTGTTTCTGTTGTGCATTGTTTAATGCAAAGTGAGTTTCTGGTATGCTCACTGGAACAAAAGAGGCATGACAATTTTCTGCTTAAAATATTGCACATTGATGCTGAGGCACTCAAAAGGAACTTTTTATGCAAGGTGTAGCAGAAAAAGTTGATCCATCTCTTTGGTGTCTGTATCTGAATGGGTGATAATTTCATTATTTATAAGTTACTTCTGGGAGCTGTGTGATCTCTGCTTACGGTCTCAGAACACACGCTGTCAAACACCAAATGTAGTTACAGAAAGTAGAATTATGACAGGCTATGGAAGAAATTATTATACGGCAGTCTGTTGTTTACCTCAGTGAAAATTGTCTTTTTTTCTTTGTGTTTTGACTTGTAATACTTTATTATCATGTCTAACTTTCCAATATAAATCTAAAAAGTGCATTGATATTATTACCATTACTTTCATATATATAAATATTTTAAAAATTATAAGAGTAAAATACAATAAGCTGGATTCAAATGTATTTTGATGCTCTTTCTGATGTAAGCTTTAAGTATTTAAGCATTTATCTTACCTGTACTTACACAGACAGAAAAGACAATTGGGGATTTGACTCCAGAGAAATTATAAGAATGGATATTATAATTTGATGCCAAATAGAATATTTTTTTTTAATATATTATATACCAACACCTCTCACTATTTTTGTATGTTAGATCTTTTAAATATTCTCTCTCTATAAAGCAGAGAGCTTAGTTTTGGCTTTTTGGCTTATAGGGGGTAAATGAAATGCAAATATCATCACACCAAATGCTGTGAGATCATATCCTGTGTATCCCAGGACCTGCAGCTTTCCCACAGCTCTTCCTCCCAGGCAGAAACTACAAGCAGCTGGTTGAAAAACCATTTCACAGAGGCAACAGCCTTTTAGGATTTATATAGAAAATGTTATCAGTGTTACCAATGATAATAACATTACTGATGATTCCTCATAGAATGCAGAATGGCATTTTAGTATTTCAGTCATGTACAGTCAGAGCTCTCTCTCCTCCTTTTGGACCTGCCTGGATTCCAGGATACTTTCTTTCAGATCTTCCATCCTTTATAAAGAGTCAGGTACCAAAGCATGGCTTTCAGATGAAGGTGCCTCTACATTGGAAAGAAAATTCATTATATATTGCAGCATTTCCCAGGGAAACAAGAGGGCTTTGCCATTGCTTTTTGTTTTGGTTTGACTTTTATGTGTGGTTTTTGGTAGAGTTTTTGGTTGGTTTTGAGGGATTTTTTTTGTTTGTTTTCATGGGGTTGGGTTGGGGTTTTTTTTGTGGTTTTTTTTTTTTTTTCTTTGTGTTTTTTTTTTTTTTTTTTCAGTAGTTTTGTTTATTTTGTTTTGTTTTGGTTTTTTTTTTTTCTTTGGTACACCCAAAAGAAATGTATCAAGTTAGTTTTTTGCCAGATAGTCCTGATAGGTAGTAGTCTCTAGCAGTGGGCCAGATGCAGCAGAATTGTGATTAAATTATGCAAGGAAATGGGGCAAGGATGGGAAAGATAATTGAAGTAAAATACAGTACTGCAGTTGGCAAAGGTGTGAAAGAGTAAACTGGGTAAAGGCACATGGGACAGGCAGTTTTCACAGCTCTGAGTGCTTGAGCTGCCACAAACACTGGCCAAATCCAGTCAGTATATTTACCTTTGAAGGTAAATCAAGGGTCATCTGAAGCTGATCTCTCATAAGAGCAAGGGCAGAATTGTATTTTATGAAACTGCTTAGGGAAAGCAAATCAAATTACATCTGTTGGTGTCCATCTGATTAGTTGCCTACCCACTTTTGTTATCATTCTGATATATATGCTATATTCCCAAAAATCCATCTTGCTGTCTTCACTCATTCTAACGTGAAAACCTGCAGACTCTGTGTCCCTAATAGCTTTGGCCTTTTCTAAAACTGCTATGACTATAGTTTCATAGTGACTGATTAAATAAAAATAAAATTCTTATTGCTGCCTCTTGTATGAGAGTGCTTTCATGGCATTATTTCTGTCCAGCAAATCTCTCAGAGGGTGATTATCATCTCTAAACACATTGAGCATTACCTCTACAGTAGAGAGACTGTGCAGGAGAATCCTGTACATCCAAGAGGAGAGCCCTAATGAAGAGAGCTGCAAGGAAAGACCAAAACTGGGCTGCCATAGTCCTTATAAAGGTCTCATTTCTTTGTCAAATATAAGATCCTTATATTTTATCTCTTAAAGTGTACATACCAGGCAGTTACTGCTAGTCATGCTATGTGCAAAGGATAACAAGTGAATACAAATCTTCAGGACACCAGTTCACAGAATACTGGGAAGGCAGGGCCGTAACTGCAGACCTGCTAATTAGCACCTCTGCAAATCTTTGTGCCCTCTTCAGCCCAAAAACAGAGAAGGGTTAGGAGAGCAGACTGCCCCAGAAGGCCCTAATGCCATCACCCTCCTGCTGCAGCCGCAGGGCAGCCTCACACTTCCACATCTCCTCAGCAGCAGGAGGATGGAGCACAGGGATGCATCAAGCTCACAGTAAATGCCAAGGAAGTTCAGTGAGGTGAGACACATCATATCAGGTGAAAACTGCAAATGATTATACAGCTTATGTGGTGTGTACAAATCTGCCAGTGCAGTGATGCCAGGAGGGGAAGGCAGCAGTGAGAAAGAAGTGCCTGGGAGAGCTGATTTCCTGAGTTTGCTCGTGTCAAAAGGTAGCGTGGTGACTTGCTTGCCACATGACACAGCAAACTGCAAGGAATGTCCACAGCCTGAAACAGCGACAGAGATTAACAGACAGTGATTCATTAAAAAATATGGCATTCATATTGAACCTTGTTAGCATTTCATAGTAATTACTGAATATTTAGTGACCTAACATCACTGTACAATATGGTGCGTGTGAACTACTGTGTTTTATGAAGTGTAAATTCTCTAAGTATTCATTAAGTAAAAAACTCTTATACTTCACAAAAGCAATTTCAGGCTTCTGTAGTATTATTTGAAAATGTATTTTAGGATACTAGGAAAATCCATGTTAAATACTTTGAAGATCATGATTTTAGTGTAAGATTAATGCATCCTCTGAAACTTGAGTTACAGAGTTTACCTAAACAGTTCTTCACCCTGAAGATGATAAAAAGAGCTACTTTACAACAATTATTTTTGTGATGTAGAGCCAAAGAACAAATGAGTTTACAGACTAAGTATTGATTGGTTGCAGCACATTAAGTTGAATTAATGGCACATGCTCTTGAAACTGTAGTGATTAATACCAAAATTGGATTACACTGCTAATTCTGTGTAAGAAAGAATGACAGCAGTCATTATTTATTTTGTTGTTGGGTAACTGAGAAAAATTTCTTAGGACATTGTAATATAAAGTTAAAAATTTTAGGATAAAAATTTGTTGTTTACTAATACATTCCTCACATTTTAAATAAACTTACAATTTCATCTTCTTGATGTTTGACTACTGGTAAATGTACTTTGAAAGAAGAAATATGGAGAGTAGTCAAATTTTGTTCTTCATTTAACGAAAGAGTATTTCCCTAAGAAAGACAATATTAGACTGAATAGTTGCATTTAATAGTGCAATTTTCTGGCTGTTTTGTTCTTATACCTTAGCAAAAATCAATTTATTTTAGTACTTTTATATTTTGATCGATTGATTAATACATAGAAACCAGTTGAAAACCAATGTGCAATCAACAAACAGATATGACAACTGCTGAAGGTCATGAAAAGTTTCAGATATAAAAGGAAAAATTATTGCTACTTACTACATTTTAAAGATGAAGTTTATATCTTCTCTTGATATAAACACTGATTTCTGGTTATTATATTTATATTTAGGTTATCTTATAATTTCTTCCCCAAAATATCCTATTATTTAATAATTTTTTAGTATATTTTTCCAAAATTGTTTTAGGATCACTGAAAACCTATGTAAGAGTACCATATTATTATTTTCAAAATGCACATGTAATAGAAAAATTTCCACTAAAAATTCTGTCAGGTTTTTTTTGTGCTTGTATTGTGTTGAGACTTCACATATGAAAAACCATTTCTTACTGAATTTGGATCTTACATGCTATTTATTACAGGCTATGTCAGAATCAAATAATGATAAAAATATTGTTACATATTCATTGTTCTGATAGTTTTCAGTTTCAAATTTTAAAAATCCCAACTATACAATATCAAATCTCTTTCATTCTTTAAAATTATGCTCAAATCTACATTAGTTTACATTAATTAAATCTCATGCTTGCATTAGTTTAAGAAACTTTTTATCAGTGATGGGATTGATCACCAGTAAACATAATACAAAACCAGCTATCCACGTAATTACAGGCAGTTGATATCAAAAGATCCTAAGTTTGGATATTGTATGCCCAAGTGGTCTCAGTATTCAGTCTGTTTTCTGCTTTGAATATTTAAAATATTATGTGTTGCTGTATTTAAAAAATAGTAAAAGAAATAAAATATGAACACTAGGAAAAGTAGAGAGACCTTATAATTTTTTCTAAAAAAAATCTGCTGGAAAGTAGATTTGTTCTGCAGAATTCCAAAGGCCTGTGCCCTTTCAAGAAGCATGAATTAAAAAGCACTGGAGAAATAAATGTAACATAAATCTCTCTTTTTAATGGGTCTCGCTGCCAGCTAACACAAGTAAAGTAGATGGGAAAATGTTGGCATCTTTTGGGCTTTTATTCTGGGGCACTCTGTAGTGTTTGCAAGTGTTTTGAACGAGATTGTTGGGTGTTGTTTACCCTGTTCTGACACTCAGTTAATCAGTTTGCTGTAGGTTCCAAAAAGAAAAAAACAGAGACAAGAGAAGAATGCCCGTATATCAAGAGACATTCTTTACTAAATTTTGGAAGGAAAACTCGCTAGCATTGCATTTTATAGTGTTATCTGCTTTGTGTCCTTTAAAAAGAGAAATTCCTAATTGTGGAAATTTGGATTTCCATTTACAAATCAAAGAGTGTTTTCAAAGAGTGCTGTTCCCCAGGCTCTTCATGAAGCATTGCAACACAAGGGTGAAAACTGATAGGCTTCATCTGTGGCCCTTTTCAGACCTCAGTGAACATCTCTTCGGCATTTTCTGTGTTCAGTAGCAGATATATCCTTTCTTTCATGAGGAAAATGGAGGCATCTGAAACACATGTATTTAAGATTGAGATTTGTCAGAGGAGAAATGTTGAGTTCTAAGATCAATATGAAGGTGCCTCTTTCTCACTTGTTTCTGTAGTTCTCTCTGAAGATCTCAGTGTTGTCAGGGGAAGTTACTCTGTGCTTATGTGTCATATTGTGTTATAATAATTTACAGACACTGAAATGATTCTCATTTTTAGGTGTCCACACAGTATCATGAGCGTTCCAGCCTTTTCAATCATGAAAGTTATTTTTCATTTGTTCAAATCTCACAGCTTGAAAAAGAGAGCAATTTTCAAATTTGCATTTATATTGTGCATGTCTTCAAATGAGAGAAAGGATTGTTTATAACTTACTAATGTGGTACTTACAAGGTTAGGAAACACAAGGCTTAAGTATATAAGATCTTTTGGGCCTAGCCTGTCTGCCAATATCCAATTTTATTTTAAAAAGTCTTTTTACAGAAATACTTGAGCACATGTTACTTGTTCAGTTAAAGAAAAGAGAGAAGTAACATTTAAAACACTGGCACTTTTATACAAAAGGTGAAGGGATAGTTATATATGTCTATGTATACCTACCCACATACATACACATAATTGTAAATAATGCATAATACTTAATATTCCATTACAACATTTACCACATGCCTAGTAAAAGATTAATGACTCTATTTCCCCTTGTTACTGAGTATTAGGGTATGAAGTTGGGCAGTAGGAAAAAATAACTGCTGGATTAACCTCTAACTGTTTTATAAAGCATTAATAAAATAGGAAGGCTAATTACCGTGATATACTTTGTCCTATCATAGACTGTAATAATACAGAGTTTCCCAAGAGTTACAGAGTTTGGGATTTTCAAAGATTGGTATCCCTATGCAATGAAATTATTCTACAATGCTATTTCACTATATTGTATAAATGGCTTCATAAATCAGGTTACTAAATTATACTTGGTGTTTCTAAATAAGCCCTCATCACGGCAGGAGTTTAAATATCTTTTAAAATACTATGCAAAAATCTTGCTGGGAAAAGAACTACTGCCTAAATATATTTGTGAAGAAAAGCATTTCTTATAGCTACAAGCAAAACAAGGTGCTTCATCAAGTATTTAATACATAATTTGCATATATAATTCGTAAAATAACCAGAAGAAAGCTTCTATTAAAATATGTAAAACAAGGTGTAATCTGATTGAGTCATGGATGGTTAAAATGAATTGTTATCCAGCTAGGAAGCTGAAACTGCCATTAACTAATTTTCATATACAATTATAGAACGTTACTGATTATTCAAAGTGAATGTTCATACTGTAGGCTAAACTGACATTCAATTTTGTATTTTCAAAGTCAAAGACTTAAAAATAAGCAACTTGCTTTCAGCAATTACAATTCTGTATAAATATTCATGCAAAATAAAAATGTATACTTTAATACTTTTATATAATTTCCTTGGCTTAAGTTCTCTATACAGCTCTGTTAAAAATATAGATGTGGACAGTAAATAGGCTGGCAAAGTGAAGTCTCTGTAGATTGAAATAATGCATTTAAATTATCAAGGCATTTAGAATTTGTGGGTGGGTGAATTCAGATTTCTAGAACTTAAAAAACATGGAAACAGCTTTAATTAAAGAAAGAATTATGACAGTGGTCTATGCAGTGAAGGTATGCTGCAGAATACAGAAACCCTTACTGTCAAGTCCTTTGGAAGAGGCACAGACTTCCCACCTCCTGCAAGATTTCCAGTTTCCACAGAGGCTCATACTGAACTTGTGTATTTGTTGAGATCCCGATCTTCTAAATCCTCATTGTGGGAGAATATCTGCAGAATCTGATAG
This sequence comes from Ammospiza caudacuta, assembly GCF_027887145.1. Lineage (NCBI taxonomy): Eukaryota > Metazoa > Chordata > Aves > Passeriformes > Passerellidae > Ammospiza > Ammospiza caudacuta. Next base: position 89,570,613 of record NC_080595.1, on the reverse strand, counting down.
AAGGTCTTGGACTATTTTCTTTTTTCAGAATATGTTGTCTACATTATGAAACACTTTGGAAAATATTTTCACTGTGTTGGTGCAGTATGTCACTGTCTGTTGTTAGCCTGTCACCCTGGAATGTGTCTGTTCCTGCAGCTCTTCTGAGCAGAACTGTGAAGGACTGGTGTCATATCTGTTTGGAACAGGGAAGTATTGTTCAGTGGCAGCTAATTTATGAGCTTCAGAGCAGTTTGTGTCCACTACTCCTTCTTCACTTGGAAAAAGGGAAGCAAAAATTTATATAACCCTATATATTAATTTCCTCAGTAATTCATTTGGGAGCTTGAAATATTTTTGGGATGGGAATGAACACAACAAGAAGGAATTAAAATTGAAATAAATACATTGGCTTGCTTTTGGCAGGAAAGGACTAGTTGCTATGGGGAGGGGATTATTCAGCATATGTTCTGCCACTGAAATCAATAGAACAAATTGTTTGTTCTTAAACAAGCAAGCAATAAGGTTACTCAGCTACTTATTTTTTTAAAAACAAATGCAAAGAAAAATCCTGAAGCATCTGGCTGTGTTTTTTTACATTGGCATAATTGAAAAAGAAGGGACTATAGGTGGGGTGGTCTGGCTCATATGTATGCTTTTATCAAACAAACCATCTGAACTCTGGTAAGAGTGACAAAATCAATTTTTCATATATCAAAGTTTTAAGTTTTAACACCCATGATGTTTTAATACACATGATGGCATCAAGAAATAAGTTTATCTCAAAGTCCACATAGCTTCGATAATACAAGCACTTGTTTGATTTCTGTCTTCACTGTCACAGTATTTTCTGCTTCAGGCTTCTAACATGAAAGAGGTTCTCCCGCATAAACAAAAGATATGTCAAAAAAATATGCATATCTTCCCTAGTTTAACACTTTCAAACTGAACTCTGAATTAACTGAACTCAGTGAATTAACAAATTAACAAGAGCAATACAGTCTGGCTTTTCTAAGCCAGCATTTTATGTGACATATTTTATTCAAGAAGCAACTTTTTATTGACATATCAGCTTTTTTTTCATGTGTCTGAAGTTGTATGGTAAAACTGATTTGTACTGAGAAGTCACCTTCCTTTCTCAATTCTACCAGACCTGGTTTTCAGTAGTCTGCAAATGCATCTGCAGTCCAGAACATCAGAGGCTGAAATGAAAAGCACTTACGTTCAGATTAAAAATATAGCATGAAGCAGTGCCATCTGCTTGTATATTGTTCTCTTGTATCTATGGAATATACTAAAAAATTAATCCACAATTTAGAGTATGAAAGTTCAAAAGCACTTAAAACCAATAAATGATAGTCATTTCTGGTGTAATCCTCAAGGAGAAGTGCTAATGTGTAAGATGGGCTTGGTTTGACAGAGAATAAGACATTTTGGAGAGGTAGAGCTTGAATCCCACACCACTGTTGTTATAAAAACCTAGAAAATGTCCTCAATTTCTGTCAGGTTTGCTTGAATTATTTTTTTTTCTGTTTTTCAGTCTTTCAGTTCTTATTCTTATTTTTCAGTTTTTCAGTTCTTATTCAAGAAGCCATTGCTTCTTGTCTTACTGTATGTACGGCATTTTAGTTTTGTTCAGAGCAGCCCATGCGATGCCGTGTTTCATATTTGGGACAAAAACAATGTTGATAAAAAATGTGTCTGCCATTGAACAGTGTTTATGCAGTGTTCAGGCTTTTTCTAGCTATGTCACTCTCTTTTTCATACTTTTTTCCCCTTCCTTTTGAAATTCTCTAATTACTCTCAAACAGTCTGACTCTTGCCATTTAAATCCAGATCTTGTTCCCTCTGTATTTGAATAAGGCACTGGGTTCCCACTCAGGAAGGTCTGGAAGAAAAAGAGTAGATGACTGTGCAAGAAAAGATTAGCTCTCTGGATATTCATTGATCACTAGAAGTGGAGAGTTCTACAGGCACATCCCACTAAAGAGTGTTAGGTTTTGTTAAATTTGGCGTGTATTTGGGATGTATTGCTTAAACATGTTTCTTTCAATCATCTTGAATTTCTGTTTACCAAAGGACTCCTACTTGGCCATTTCTACTAGATGATGGAAGAGCAAAATGCACATCTTTGACACAAAGGTCACTTTTTGAAGGTGGTGCTAGAATATTCCCATGGAAAAAGTGATTTTTGGGGTTTTTTTGGGGTTTTTTTTGGTTTGGGCTTTTTTTGTTGTTGTTGTTTTTTTCTTTTTTTTTTTTTTAATGTGGAGAACTGTGTTTTCTTTGTGGCTCTCTCAAAAGTGAATGAGATGAATGAATAATTATTTCAATTTAATATCTTTAAAACAAGAATAAAGAAATACAAGGCAGATGCCTGAAAAAGAAAATTTAAGCCCCAACTGACTCTGTTTTATAGTTATATACAAGTGAAAGGAAAAAATAAAAAAATACATTTCTGAGAAAATTCAAAAAAATGGAAAACCTCAACCCTGCCTAGAATATTGCCAATAATATTTACTTGTTCTTTGTTCCTGTTTTGCCATCCACTGAAGTCTCTTGCCTAAAATACATATTTAGACATAACTACTTCAGTCTTTAGAGAAGTAATATGCAACCTCACTGATGATCTGAAATATTCCCAATGAGTGAGATATTCAGGATGAGTGTCACAGACATTTATCAGCTAAAAGCATGGGAAATCAAAATGTACCTTTTAAGGGAACCAGTAAGGCATATATATGGAATAAAGGAATGAGAAAAAAAAGACTATTCATTTTTTTGTATAGTTTTATTTGCAGTTTAATAAAAGTACAATAAAAAGTTAGTGTGAACTAACTGTGTCAGCACAGGATAGTTTGCTGCAGTCAGAAGTCTAGTGTTTGCATTATTTCCTCACTTACATGTACAAGCTTTCATATGCATAAAACTTTCACACAGAAGTAGATAAACAAGGTCCAAATTCCCATCATTCTCCCGAGTAAACAGTCACTTTGTTTCAGTGTGTGCTGGTGTAAGAGAATACACTCTCTTTTTCCTTCTTTGCTGCTTATTTTTTCATATTCTTTGAGTAGCACAAACTCTTCAGTAGACTCTTTGACACTCATTTTGTTGGCAGAAGTTGCCTCAAGCCTTGCAATTCTGTTCTCTTCTTGAGTTTTGCTGTCTCCTGCTGACACTATATGGGAGAGGCACTCATAAGCTTTCTGAGCAATACATTTAAACTAGAGGTAACAGGGGATAATGATAAGGAGAAAGCCTCTCTTGGTGAAGAAATTAATATAGTAAATATTGAGGAATCCATTCAGTGCCAGTAGCAGGGAAGCAAGACATAGCTTGAGCTGCAGGTGGAGCTCTGGTGGTGCAGCCCAAAAACTGGGCAAATAAAATTCACAAATAAAGGACATGGGGACCTGTGGCCCTGCCAGGGGACCAGACACTCAGAGATATACTGAAGACTCTGCTGAAAGAGTCCAGAACTTGGACTGTGAAGTTATAAAAGCCCTGGGGTTTCCTTTTTTTGGGGTTCCTCCTCAGAGGCACCAGCTTGAGCTGTTATTCTGTTGTTGCACCATGATTAGATTATTTTAAGGATCCAGGTCTGAGACTATTTTGTGGGAAACCAGGGGTTGAACCAGTGAGAAAACGTGGTCTGACTGTGTGAGAGTGGGGTGTGCAGGGAGAGAAACAGGAACCCGTCAGGTCAGTGGAGCTGCCTGCTGGGAAGGGGCTTCAGTGCTGCAGTTAAAGTCTCCGGTGGTGGGAGCGTGACTGCCAGCGTGTGGCTCCTGTGTGGTCAGACAGGAAAGTTCCCTTAACAGTAAAAGTGTAAAAGCAGAAAAATTATATTTAGTTCAGACAACAATTGTGTGTAATTCAGATGACAAAACCTTTTGGAGGAAAATTAGAGCAAAAGAGATGTTAAAGGGATGTGACACAATTTGCTCTAACAGCAAGCTTATTAACACTTCATGCTTAAAATGCTGTTCTCTACCACCTAATAAAAAGAGCCCATCTGCTGCACACCAGGTAATTAAAGCTCATAAGGAAAACTTTTTGGCAAAAGGAGAAGAGACAAATCCGCCCCATTAGTTGGAATTGGATCATGGTTTTGGAATTCTCCAATACTGTAGCAGCTATTTTGTACTCTATATTTACGTATTATACACACTAAACACAAGTATAGCAGTCCTATTTGTCCACTTGCATTCCTATGGCTTAGAGCATTTCTAAGATGACTAGTCTGTCTCACAGTAAATATTTTAGTCCTCTTTCTCTTGACACATTTTTATAATAACAGCATGATTATCATAGACATATAGGAAAAGTGTAGTGATTTTCCCTCATAAAAAGTAGGAAGAACATCTCAATGAGTGACCTTTTTTTTGTTGAAGCCTTATATTTTTAAAATAACTTACAACTAGTTTCTCACAAAAATATATTTACATTACATTACATAATAATACATATAATGGTTTTGGCAAAAGTCCAAGCCTAGTCCTAATTTTTCATATTGTTGAGAAGGTTTTCTCCATTCCTGTCAGTAGTCTTGGCTCATGGTATAGGTAATCTGTGTTTCAGGGGACAATAGTAACATTTTTTTCTTTTATCTTTCATTGCTTGTATAGACAAAGTAAAAGGTTTGTTGAAGAAGTTGTGTATTATTATGCAATTTAAACTTTGTTATACAGTTTGTTTATTTAAGTTTGTTTATAACTGTTTATGCAGTTTATTTAAATTTAAGTTTGTTATACAGTTACACATGATCTTGCTCTCCCTTGACAATCAGATAAATTCTTTGTATTTCTTTTGTCTGTACAATAGAGGATGAAAGCACTTTAATTGACAGAGGCTCAGCTAGAACTCGTGGATGCCTCCTGAGCCCCTGCTGTGTCCTCCCACCCTTTGCAAATAACACTGCTGTGGGTAACAAATTCCTCTGAATTAGGGGAGTAGCAGGATTAGCTTTAATACTGGTGGGATGTCATCAAGTAATATGCAGAGTACTCAAAGGTAATTATAGTTAATATTTAAAAGCTGTACAAGTGGTCATATGAAAAGGTTTAGCATATGACTGGCTCTTCATGGACACACAAAAAAGAAAAAAAACCCAAAATATATTTACAGGACAGTTAAAGGTCAAATCCTCCTCTATTTTAAGGGTTCAATCTGCATAATAACAAAGAGCAGAGTCACTTCTAAGAAATATCTGGAAAAAGTATTTTTTAACATCTAAAAAATTATTTCCCTCTGACATCATTCTAAAATGATGGTTGATTAAATTGGTTGTGCTAAAGCTTTAACTTTGAAAAAAAAACAACTCTAAACTAAAATGCAGTCTAAAGCATAAATTCATTTGTGAAATTTACAGAGGCCAGGATACAGGGGCTTAGGCTGGAGAGCATTGAGTAGCCCTATCTGTCACATTGTAATCAGCTATATCTTGAATTATATTTTCCAAAAAAATTCAAATGAAAAAAATATTGTTTATAGATATATCTTAGAAATTAATTATTAAAGTGTTTTAAATTCTGGCCTCTTAAAAAAAGGGAAAAAAAACTTGCCAAGTTCCATTTTACAGTTTTTTATGGAAAAAAATCCTCATAAAAACTTAAATATAATGGCTTGAATAGTTGCATAGCTATCTAGAATTCCCCATAGACAAAGGGCTGCACACCATTACCTGTAACTGTTTAGCTGAAGAAAAGTAACAACTTTGAATCCAAAAGAAAGGGCTTTTGGGAACTCATGAAACAATATACATGCAATGTCAGTTCAAAATATGTGCCCCTTGTTTCTCACAGTTATGCCCTTGTTGTCATAAAGCAGAGAACAGCAGGCTCAGATCTTCAATACTGTGGTGATTGCATCAAAGATTCACTGCATGTTTGCAACAGAGAAACAAAACTTCACAACATTCCCACCCCCCCAAAAAAAAACCCAAACCAAAGGAAAACAAAAGCTCCCGTCTGCTGCCTGTGTAGAAATTATCAAGAAAATAATCTGTCAGATTTTCTTAAATGCAGAAGTTTACATTCTTCACAACATTGAGCACTTCTGAGAAAGGTGGCAAACCAGACAAAAAATATGAATTGAGACTGTACTTCTAAAGGCTGCTTTAGGATTTATGTCTGTATCATCTCTTTATGTTTGTCCTCCAGGTTACCTAGAATGCCAGCTCTGATTCAGAAGCATGAAGTTGAATTGTGAATGTAGCACTGTGCTAACAAAACCTTAATGCTTTTGGGTCAAAACACACATCCAGCTTACTTGATGCACTTGCATCATGGTAAATATCTCATCAAAAGTCTTTGCAGACATGATTTATGCAGTAATAAGATAAATTATAAGCATTTTAGAACAAATTCTGGACAGTAAATTTAGGGAAAATTCTTTATTTTTTCTTTGAGAAAATCTTACACAAATATATTAAAAGATCTCTGGTATAATCCAAATCCAGATGTTCATGACACATAGAATTAATTACTATACTTGTAATTCATCCATTTTAATATTTTAAATTAATTGGATATTTTATCATGTACATGCATCAAAGCAAAGCCTAAATGTAAACTTAGGAAAATCAACGTTCAAATTTTCTTTACAGTATATGACTTAAAATTTCTTTTTTTGAAATTCTTCTTTATCCTGTTAAAAGGCTCACACAAGGAGCATGACAATATAAATATATAGATGTGCAATGGTTATGCTATGCGTTTTTTGGGACAGCCCTGTTTCCTTGTTGTGTTTGCTGCAATCTGGTAACAAACATGGGCGGGAAACACGAGCAAACTCTTTGTGCCAACCAAAGATGGCTCATTATAAAACCCCTGTAACCAAATTTGGTGTTTATTCCTGGTCATAGCACTGCCTGTCAGGGTGAAGACTGAGCTCTGTGACAAACTACTTTTTCAATGCCTGAGAAATAGAAGCTGATTTTAAATCTTGCATATGTAGTAAGAGTAAATTTTTCACAAAGATAACTAAAACTTAACTTTTTTTTTTCTCCTACACTTTCTGAACAAGCATAAAATGAAATGGATCCAAAGGTTACTTACAAGTTGCTTTGTGTTTCTTCCTGGCTGTAAACTTGTAGAGGCACTCTAATTGAGTTTCAAAAATTTGACATATTTAATTTTATCACACGGATTACTTCAAACAAACTATTTTGAAGGAGCTATAGCTGTTTCTCTTAAGGTTTGAATTTATTTACATTTTTGGTAACATATAAATATTTTTTCCTTGGTCTTACTCAAGTAAAGCTTAACAAGAAATTGATGTAAAATCATTATTATGATCTGTAGGGTGTTGCTTTGTGTTAGGGTTTTTTGTTGTTGTTGTCATTGTTGGGTTTTTTTTGTGTAGTTTTTTTTCTTCTTTTTTATTGGTTGGTTGCTTAGTGGGTGGGTCTGGGGTTTTTTTGTTTGGTTTGTTTTTGGGGATTTTTTTTTCTCTAGGACTTAATATTTTTTCATGGAACAGTGCTTACTGGGTTTTTTTTGGTTTGTATGTTTTCCTTTGCCTGTTCCTGTTATCAGGCTCAGACAAGAATTTATTTTGCATCTCCATCCCCTGTTCTATGCATGTATGACTTTGGAAACCATATTAATATTTCATTTTAGAATCTTTTTGGTAGACATAGAATAATTCGTTATTATACCATCTTGGACATCTCTTTTTCACAGCAGTTTCTCATATTCTCATATTCTCTTTCTTTTCTAACAACATGTAAGGTGGACAAGAGGAAGCTTCCTTTTTAGGATGAAGTAGTAGTTATTCATCTTATTACAGCTATCTAAAATACTCATTCAGGAATTCCTCTTAATCGTATGAGATTTGCGGACTTCTCTTCCTGTATTTAAGATGCTTGATGTCCATTTGACTTTCAGATATTTTTGTACTTGGAAGTCATCCAGTAGATTTGTTCTTTAATTCCTTTACTAAGATGCACTCAAAAGTCATTGCCTTTCTCTTTCTCTTGCTTCTTGTTTTTTTTTTTTTGCTTTGTTTTGTTTTGGTTTTGGTTTTGTTTTTTTTGAGTCCTGGACTACCTGTTCCAGAACTGCTTGGCTATCGTTACATAAGATACTATCTTGTTTCATGCTGACTGACCTCACTGTGTTAGTTTCTTAATAAAGACATATATGAAGACATGTTTCATCTATTTCAGTGATCTCTTTTGTCCCTGTGTGCAGTTCAAGCCAATATGGATCATTCAGTTTAATATTGTCGTAGTCCTGTGCTGGCAGCCAGTCACGAGTGGCGTCCCCAGGGTTTCAATATCAATGCCAGTCCTGTTTAATATCTTCATTGATGATCTGGATGAGAGGATCAAGTGTTTTGTAGACAACACCATATTGGGTTGGAGTGTTGACAGGGATCTGAACAGTCTGGACCAATGGTCTGAGGTTCAGCAAAGCCAGGTACAGATCATGCCCTTGTGCCACAACAACTCCTGCCGTGCTACAGGCTGGAGCCAGAGTGGCTGGCAAAGCTGCCCAGCAGAAAAGGACCTGGGGCTGCTGGTCCTCAGCCAGCTGAACATGAGCCAGTGAGTCCCCAGGTGGCACATAAGGCCAGTGACGTTCTGGCTTGTGTCAGAAATAGCGGTGTCCAGAGAAGGGCAACAAGGCTGATGATGTGTCCAGAGAATGAGTCCTGTGAGGAGCAGCTGAGGGAGCTGGGGATGTTTAGCCTGGAGAAAAGGAGGCTCAGGAGAGACCTTATCACTCTCCACAGCTGCCTGAAAGGAGGCTGGAGCCAGGCAGGGGTCAGGCTCTTCTCCTAGGCAACCAGTGCCAGGACAACCCCTGTGCCAGGGGTTCAGACTGAACATCAGGAATAATTTCTTCACTGAAAGAGAATTTAGGCATAGGAAGTGGTTTCCCGGGGAGGTAGTGGAGTCACCATCCCTGGAAGTATTAAAAAAATGACTGGATATGGCATCTAGTGTTATGGAGTTCAAACAAAGATGTAGTTCATAACAAGATGTAGTTCAAACAAAGGTTCAGCTAAATGATCTTGGAGATCTTTTTCCAACCCAGATTATTCTATGATTCAATAAAATGAACCTGTAGTAACACACAGATGAACTTAGTATTTTTGCCTACTGCACTTTTGCTTTCTTATATGCACAAAGATAGGTATATAGAGTTGCTTTTTTTGGTGTTTGCTTGTTTGTTTGTTTGTTTGTTTGTTTTGTTTGCTTCTTTTCTTTGAAGAAGCCTTGCACATACCTTGGGAAACCATAGCTTTGAAAACACAGAAAAATCAAAGTCTGAGAAATTTAAGGAGAAATCCTCTTCAGTATATATGAGAAAAGTACAAGAAAAAAGAGTATGCTGCCTAAAAAGTTACCCTTTAAAAGAGCATATTATGAGTTTCAAAGAGTGATAGTTGCTCATGCTAACGAAATATTCTAGTATTTTTAATGCCTTCTATTTGCTTAGTGAATAAAGAGTAATTGAACACAGTTATCAAAAGTCATGAAGGAACAATTTATAATTCTTTATTTTAATTTACTAAAAGCTTATATACCTGTAAAGTATCATTTATCCAACTATGTCAGAGAAAATTACTTTTTCCTCTCTTCTTCTGCTCACTGAGGTTATTTAGAAGTTTCTCTAGGTGTTTAATGAATTAAAAATTATAGTCTTTAACAAGAATGTTAAATTTCATTGGTTTTATCTGCAGAATATCAAATAAAAGAGACAGTGAGTTGTAATGGGATTTTTTTCTCATTTATGTAATGTACCTTCTTTTATTCCTGTCAAATTTTATGCCTTTAAATACTTTTACAAGTTAGAAAAATGAAAGAATAGGTATACTGTAGTAAAGATCACTTGTATCTGACAGAAACATTTTAAACATGGAGAGATCTGAAGAGAAAGTTCTATCTTTTTGCTCTCTCTTCAAACATAAGAAGTAATTTTCATTTATATGTGCTAATTATAATGATATATAAATATTTTAGCATGCATATTGTATATTTTATACAATATATATACAAATATTTGTATGGGTTTGAATCAAGCTATAGTCAAACATATGATGATTCCTAGTTTTTATTCTTGGCAATTTTAGTATTCTAGGCCATAATATAGTACTTAAGACCTTAGGATGCAGTGCCATTGAAAAAAAACTATGCTGGTATCTAGCACAGTCAAACTATTTTACAGAAAAGAAAATTGTGGAAAGATTTCTGTACTTTGATAGGTTATCTCTTAACTGTGACCAGTCATTGAAAATCCTGAATTTATTTTATTTGAAAAATGGCTTTCCTCCATCTGGAACCATGAAAAGTTTTGATCTATGTAAAGATTGTGTGTGTAGTGTTGAGAGATGATTATTTATTGGGGAAAATCTTGTCTTATCATGAAATGACAATTTGTGTAGGGATTTCTTCAGCAGCCAGTGAATAGGGTCAATAATCTAACACTGCCTGAAAATACAAAGACTTCTAATATTTTTTAACCTTCTGCATTTTGTTTCTAGTTTTTGATCCTGCATCTGACTTTAGTCAATAATATTTCTCCTTTGCCTTTGAGTACCACATGTTATTACAGAAAAATGTGTAACAGTGCTGTAATTTCAAAATTACATTGAGTCATTGTGCTCAGTGGGAGGTTTAGTGCATTTCTGTGGAGCAGAACTGTTTCTGTTGTATATTTGCAATTAATGAACAGAAACCAAAATAAAATGAGACCAGTGTGGGTAATAAAAGCTCTCCTACCTGTGCACTAACTCACTAAGATTGCTGTACTGAAAGATATGTTCTGGAGGTGTTGAATTAACAAGGAGACAATTCTGAAACTGTGGGTCATTGTGTAACTTTGAGGGAAGGTCAGAGCGTCCTCCTCTTACATGGTCATAGCTACTTACCACTAAAGATAATGATGTGAACCTGTGAGAAACAGCAATACTTTTTAATCCAAAACAGTAAGGTCAAAAAAGACCAAAAGTGTTCTGAGATGATGTTTAAAAATCTCTTTTATTTTTAAAAGAACTGGGGTATTCTCCCATCTAATGCTGGCTTTGGTTGCTGGTTTGAAGCAGAGATTCAGAGGCATAGTTTTACAACCTTCTACTTTTTTTAAAAAGCAAATGCTGTAAGAGTGTAAAATATTAGGTCCTATGTTCCTTATTTAGATGATAACTAACATGGGACAGAGTGGCTTTGCTTCCACCTTTTCTTTTGCCTAGGTTGTTGACATAGAAAAAGATGAGAAGATCAGATTTTTTTCTGGTCAGTGACTGAAAAAGCATGAAATTAATAATACCATTATGCTAATTAATAATAAAAATAATAATTTCTGCTCTGAAATAGAATTCAGTTTAAAGTTCTTAAAAATGTTGGGTTTTTAAATTTCAGGTTGATTATTCTAATCATATAAATTTTATTAACATGATTGAAGTAACACTCTAGATATTAATTCTAATTCAAGTCACATTCAAGCAAAAATCAAATTGCCCCTTTTTACATGTATTGCCCATTTCCAAGAAATAAAACACACATTAATAGAGTCTTTATTTTAGCTTACTTTATTTATAGTATAGGATGGAGAAAAATGTATCAAAAAGTCATGCAAAGTCAGCTGATTTGGAATTAAACAATATATTCCATGTATTATTAACATACATGGTATTTTAATTCAACAACTTTTTATTCAGATTTTTATTTAACCATTAGAAAACAAAAAAAACAGTAAAAAATCTGAAAGAATAAAAGCAATGGTAGCTGAAAATATTAATTTAAAGGTAGTTAATCCATCAGCACACTCTCCTTAGAACTCACTTGCCATTTATTCTTGGTTAGGTAGATGAAATCTAAATCCAGTTTTTCTAAGAGATGTAAAAGGTTATCAGATCATAGTATACTACAGAGAATTGAAATGATTTTTGATAGGCATAATTTCGCTCAGTGGATTTTAGAAACTTTTGTTCATTTCCACAACCACTCCTACTCACAGAGAAAGGTCAGAAATATCTAAAAGCTGAAATCTAAACTCATCCAGCTAGCATTGAAACCAGAGGCAAATTGGTCTCTGTACAGGGTAATAAGCTTGAGCTGAATATCCTTGCTTGAATTTTTCTGCTACAAAAAACCATGCTCACACAGTGAGATTGTTTTCAGGATTTGAATTACTATTTCAAGATTATTTTCTGTACCATACACAATGATTTGTCAGATGCCTTTGGAACTGCTCTGGATAACTACAGCATTGCAAAGTGTAGATATACTGTAAAATATCAGACAAAGGAAAATGTCTAACCTCTGAAAGAATCCTTGATGCCTTTCCAGGCTGCGTATTGCATACTATTTTTTCCTGTTATTCTGTCCATGGAGGTTTTCATTATATACTCCTACATGACAATAACCACAAGCATATGTTCCTTTACCTTTTGTCATAATGGATGAGAATTAAAATTTTGAATGTAGATAACAGTAAATTCACATTAACAGCAATCATTCAGAAAAAAAAAATTATCAAATTTTTATTAATTCTTTTATGGGTTACCAAAATTCTTTGTAATTCACAGTATTTATCCCCTTGCTGATTTTGTACAATGTTATCAGACTTGCTTTGCGTGGAGCTTTCTTTTAACTTTTTTAGCTGCAAAAGTAGTAGTCTACTCCTCAGGTGACTACTGTCTCAGCTGTTTTGCTTTCATTTTTCTATGTGTGTCTGCATGATATATATTTGTTATACTATTTTTTACATTCTGTAATTAGATAGTAATAATAATAGGCAGTGGAAAAATATATCTAACATGTAACACAAAGAGAAAAAGTAAACACTGGAATATGTGTACAACAATCTTATTTGCATTATTATGAAGACTTTTCTTGGTTTGGTTTCTTGTTTCATTGTTGTTTGGGTTTTATTAAATAGGTGCTAAAATTACAAAGTTAATATTTCAAATGCACTAACAATAAGTTGTTGTTTTTTGAAGTGTTTTTCTTGGGTACATATAAACTAAAGAATTTGAAGTGGAATTGATGCCTTAATTTAAGGCAACAGTACATCTAGATCCTTGGACATTTTTATTCATATATATGTCCCCTGATCACTTTAATTAGTTCCTCACTTTCAATTCAGTGTATCTGTGATTTTCCTGGCCAAGAGCCAATTCAGTTTGTGGGGATGCCTCTGTATCCCTGGGCTTCAATACTCCTGCATTGAAACTGCATCATCTAACACATCCATGAAGCGTAACCCAGTAAAGCCACAGGTGACGTTGAACCACATGCAGTTAGTCCTAAAAATGCCTATTTAATATCTCACTGATGGTATACAATCATAATTTAAACACTCAGGAAATACAGCATTTAGCCCTGTCATTATTAACCGATACACGTTTGATCAAAGAATTTAAACATTTTTCTTTTCTTATTAGAGTTTAAAAATACCAAGTACAAGTGTTCAGTATCTTATTTTGTATCTAAATAAAAACAAAACAAAAAAATAAAAAAGGGGCTTATGTACTTTTAGAATTGTGAAACCTCAAACGCAAAAGATATGCAATGCCAAGGTATAATATATGCAAAACCTTAATTTCTACTCTTCATAGGGGTCATGGTTTAACCCCAGCCAACAAACAAGACCCACTCAGCCACTCACACACTCCCACCAGTGAGATCAGGGAGAGAATCAGAAGGGTAAAAGATAAAAAATTCATGGGTTGAGATAAAGTCAGTTTAACAGGGAAAGCAAAAGCTGCTCACACAAGCACAGCAAACCAAGGAATTGATTCATTGCTTCCCAAGGGCAGACAGTTTCTCAGCCACCTCCAGGAGAGCAGGACCCCATCACATGTAAGAGTACTTGGGAATACAAATGCCAACACACCAGACACCCTCCTTCCACCTTCTCGTCTCCACTTTATATATGACCATGACGCCACATGATCTGTAATATCCCTTGGGTCAGTTTGAGTCATCTCTCTCAGCTCTTCCAAACCTCTCACGTACCTCCAGCTTCCTTACAAGTGTGGCAGCACAAAAGGCAGGAAAGGCCTTGGCTCTGTGTAAGCCCTCCTCAGCAATAACAAAAATATCTCTCTGTTATCATTCCTGTGTTGAGCACTAATCCAAATTGTAGCTCCATACTTGACACTGTGAACAATATTAACTTTACCTCAGCTGAAACCATATAAGTATGACTTTGTATTGGACAATTTGGTTACTTTTTCTCATATAGATCATCATCAAGGAAACAGATTCTTCTCTCTAATGTGAATCCATTATTTGAGAGAAAAAAGCACTTTTCAACTTATCTACTGATTTATGTGGTAGAAAAAAAAATATTCAGTGACTTCCTAAATTTTGAAGATGATGGGCAGAATTTAGTTCCATATACTAAGCTCCTGGGTTGTAAATTAGTATTCTATTTATACTTTTTTTTTGCAGCATACTTATTGTAGGAGTCAATTGCAAAATAGAAAGGAATCAAAACTAGGCATATTAAAAATGTTATGTTGCTGTTTGGGTTTTTTAACAATTCTTCTGTGATGTTTTGAGAACATCATTAATAAATCTTGCAACTTTAGATTGGAAGCTTGAAGCCTTAATTATTATTAGAGATAGCAAATTCTTCAGATATGCTAAAAGCATTGATGAAATTAGTTGATGATTCTTCTTGTGTCCAGATTACCATGCCACTCCTCAAGGCAGGACAAATGAGTTTTATTCTTTTCCCTCTCCTCTTTGACTTACGCCATACATAAAAGTTAACAAAAAATTTGTAGATTGACCCTGGCTGGCAACCAAGGCCCAAATAACTGAACGAGTAAACGAGTTGCAATAAAGACAGTAAAAGTGCATGCAAGCAAAGCGAAACAGAGAATTAATTCACCACTTCCCATGCACAGGCAGGTGCTCAGCAAACATCCAGGGAATCAGGGCTCCATCATGCAGAATGATGACTTTGGAAAACAAAAGCCATCACTCTAAATGTCCTGCCTTCCTTCTTCCCTGAGCTTTATATGCTAAGCATGACACCATATGATGTGGGATACCCCTTTTGGGTTGATTTTGGGTTAACTGACCTCTGTTGAGGTCAGCTGCCCTGGCTCTGTCCCCTTCTGACTTCTTGTGTATCCCCAGCTCACTGATGCAGTGGTGTAGGTGAAAAAAGCCCTTTGTTCTGTGGAAGCACTGCTCAGCAATAACAAAACTCCTGTATTCTTACCATGGTTTCCAGCACAAATCCTAACTATAGCCTTTTACAGCTGCTGTGAAGAAAAATAAGTCTAGCTCAGACAAAACCAGCACAAAAGTAAAAGTCTTGTGAGTGTATTTCAATATATATACAATGTCTGGAGGAGCAGTAGCACAAAATTCAGATTTATGGATTACAAAAGTGGATTATAAGATATACAAATTGAATATCGTTGAATTTTAAGGCATGCCAACATATAAAAGACTATTATTCATTTATACTTTGTGGCTCTGGATAATTTAGTTTTCAGACATGAAATATCTTTTTTCTTGTTGATCAAATAGGAAGGGAAAGTCATAAAAAACATGTCAGAATTTTCCAAAGCTCTATCTTTAATATTTTATCTCTTTTACTATTTCACCAAAAGTTCAATTTATTTTGCTTGCTAAAGGGATATATATGTTTTTTTAAATGCTCATTCTAGATTTATGGAACTTACTTAAAAAAAATCTGGATCTTTTGGATTTCAGAATATTTTTATTTCTGTTTGACATTTACATTAGTATAGTGCTTTATTTGGTTCAGTTACATTTTATACTTGTAAAATACTTAAAATTTGAGATGTTTTCCTTGCATCGTATCAAAAGTAAAGGTTTTTGATCAAAAATTTGTAGAAATAATATATGCTCTTTTCACAAATATATTTTTTTTCTTTTATTTCATGTGCTTAAAGAATATTTTTACTTGATCTATCTTTATGGTTTTTTTTTCTTGATTATTATTTTGATCAAAATTACCCCTTCCACAGTGAAATACTGCTAAATAATGATAGCATGTGTAAAGTATATTTATTTGGAAATAAAAGACTTGAGTGTAGCTTTATGAAAATAAAAACCAGTGGTGTTGGTTTAAAAAAAAACAACATACTCGCTTTCTGGTTATCATGGCAGCACAATGAAAGTGGCAGAACTTTTAAGAAAAGTTGTGGAAAACACTTCTGTAAGCAAATCAGAACTGAATCACTATTTTCATCCATAGATTTTGATTGCTTTTTCAATTCTACTCATAAGTTGTTCATCAAATGCATTCAATAGGCTCAGAGACAAGTAAAGTGAAAACAGCTTCAGGCTTTTTAGTGGTGGGGGCTAGAAACTAATTTTTGAGCATGAATTATACAGTTGGCGGCTGGAAAAGACTGAAGACAAAAAAGCCATGTCATATTCATGCTCTGCATAGGGTGTTTGTTTGTTAGGATTTTTTTATGATACTTTAATGCTACTCTCTGAATATGAAAGTCCTGTACACTATGATATATTTCTTCCTTGCCTACCTGTGGGGAGGAAACACGAGTCAGCAAACAGCTGTAAATAGTTTTCAAAAATCCCCATGAATAAATTTCTTTTTCCCTTTCTATTCCTATTTCCTGCTTTTATGGATGTGTATAATTAAATGCTGATGGGCTGAAGAACCTAAGTCCATGCAGTAGTGGGAGTTCACAAGTGGTGCATTAAAAGCTGTTGCCAATACCTCCAGTAGTAAATGGTATTGTGCCAGGGTTCAGTATAGATGCAGTCAACCAGCTGGACCACTTTTTGTTTCCACTTTGATGATTTTGGGTAAATAATATCAACAGTTCTTTATTTTGGAAAATATGAAATGGAAATTAGTGTTCTTTTTTTAAGATATTATTAAAGTATTTAAGATATTTTAAAGGTATTCAAATATGTGTATGCAGCTGTATTTTTGCATTCAATATATTCTGAAATACTCCAAAACCAGACTTTAAGATTTCATTTCTGATATCTAGATTTGGAAAAAACAGTAATTTTACATGTGACTTAATAAATAATACATCAATGTTTGCCTAGCAGTCAGCTTAAGCCGCTGTGATAAGAATGGTTAATTACTAAGAGCAAGAATTTTTTTAACCTCTTCATACACTTGTTTTGATAATAAATTATGGAATTATAGAATGACATAACATTTAGATTGGAAAGGGTCTCAAAAACTATCTGGTTCCAACGCCCCTGCCATGGGCACAGAACCTTGAGCTAGATCAGGTTGCTCAATACCCTATCCAACCTGGCCTTGAATGCTTTGGCGTGTCCCTCTAACTAATATTTGCTATGTGATAAAAAACTGAAGAGGAAAAAAAATCTTAAGCCATTACTAATTGCTGGTAGGAGGAGGGAATTGTTCCTTTAAGCACTAAAGACTTGGAGTAAGAACATGGATAAATTTGTAGAGAAGCCAAAAGCCTCATCTTGATGGTGTCTGTTACTGTTTTGTTTGGGGTTTTTTTCCCTCTTCAAACAATGAAATGTGGTTTTGTCTTGATCCTAGCTTATTTTAGATATGGATTTGTCCAGTTAGGAATATTATTATCCTAAAGCGTGTTACAGAGTAGGAGAAATAGTTACTTCTAAATTGCATGTACATGGTTGGCGGAACTTCCAAAATAAGTCCTTGTTCATATACCTAGAGTTAGAACAGGGGTTTGTGCCAGTTCAAGTGGTCATGTGTACAAAACAGACGCAAAGTTGTAGGCAAGCACCACTCCATTCCTGGGCCTTCACTCCTTTTTACATGAGCCTCTTCTTACACACGGAGCCCCTGCAGTGCCCCCGCCCCAGCTGTGGCTCAGCCACGCCTGCAGTGAGCAGTTGGATCTGGCTGGAACCGGCTGTGTCTGGATGGAACCGGCTGTGACCATCTGGAACCGGCTGTGTCTGGATGGAACCAGCTGTGACCATCTTGACCCAGCTGTGTCATGCTGAAACCAGCTGTGTCTGGCTGGAACCGGCTGTGTCCATCTGGAGCCGGCTGTGCCTGGCTGGGGCAGCCCGGCCCTCCCCTCATGGAGCCGCTGCTGCTGCCGGAGCCTGGCCATGGCTGCAGTTCTTAATGTTGAGGAATATGCCTGGTACAGGTAGCTGGGCTGCAGATTGGGCTCTGGGTGGGAGCCTGAGACAAAAGGCTGTGTCTGCCCACCTTTGGGATAACAGAGTGCATGAAGATGGGTGGTGCCAGCCAGGTGAATAGATACTGAGAGATAGCAGGAGTGGGAATTGCTAAACCTTTCAGATAACAAAGGCAGCAAAGACCATTTATGTGAGCAAGGTGGATGGACACAAACAGGAGTCAGGAGTGAAAGACTCAGGAGAAAAAGCAAGACTCATACTTGGTGAGACTGTGAGGGTGTAAGAGCCCAGTGGTTTCTTGGTCAGGATCCTCCTCAGAGGCATCACTTGAGCTGTTTCAGTGCAAATGCACTGTGAATAAATGGCTTTATGGAATGAGATATCTGTGACCCTGCTGCGGGAGACCTGGGGTGGAATCTGTGAGGAAGCCTGGTCTGACTGTGAGGTGAGGTGTGCAGGCAGTGAAACGGGGACTCATCAGATCTGGGCAGACTGGAGCTGCCCACTGAGAAGGGGCTTTGGTTTCTGCCATCAAAGTCTCTGTTAATGGGAGTGTGACTGCCAGAGTCAAATAAACTACCCAGACTGGGTAGTTTCATTAATATTAACTCACACAGAACAGAATACCATTGTGAGAAACAACTGTTGCCTTTTGAAATTTAAAAGGTTTATTAAACCTTAACAAGAATTAAAACAAAGAACTGAATAAGGAAAAAATTTTCATTGCTGGAAGTCTCCATGGCTATCAGCCACATGCTTATTCACAAAATGGATGCTCTGCTTTATATAGCCTTAGCCCCTCCCAAAGTTTTGTCAGTCAACTCTTTTTCTGCTGTCTGTTGGTGGAGATTACTTTCTTACATCTTGATTGGAGGTCAGGTGTTGTTATGCTGCACTTCCTGGTAGCAAGTTGCCTCCTCTAAATGTTTTGACTACTAAGGCTATTACAAAGGGGGAGGGGAAAGAGGACTATGGGGTGACATATTACAATAATATCACTATACATCTGCATAATAGCTATGTATTAATTTTGAGAGCCAACTATTACATTACTAATCTATAACACCATTATATTTTTCTTTTTTTTTAATCCATGCTGTGTTTCATTTTTTTTAATTTTACCCAGACTGTGGTATGTATTGATTTTACATGGCAAACACTTTTACATTTGTTCATTGTATGCTAAGCAAGAAAGGTTCCCCTTTGGCTGGCAATCTTTAAGAGGACAAATACAGCCAGCATAAAACTTCTTTTTTCATATTGCATGGAGACCTGTGGGCAGTCCTGTGCATTTTGAGCGGAAATTCAGGACCTTGTCATTTTTATGCTAGATGATATTTTCTTCCCAGTGACCCTTGCATACCTCTGGATATCATCTAAACACAGGCTGGAGATGGCGGTGAAGTGTTGCTGTTTCACTTTTGTAGCTGCTCCACAGCTGTTCACCTGCCTCACCAGGGTTTCTAGGTATCAAAGCAAATATGGGGTATATGACAAAGGATAAACCTTGATTTTTTTGCAAGAACCAGAAAACCAACAAGTCCCTTAATAACAACAACAACTATGCACTAAAAAAGAAAAAAAAAATTGCCCCTAGTTCTTGACAATGCTTCTTGAATCTCTCTGATAAGTAGAGAATCATATAATAGAATGGTTTGGGTTGGAAGGGACATTTATGGTCATCTAGTCCAACCTCCTTGCAATAAGCAGGGACATCTTCAAGTAGAGCAGGTTGATCAGAGCCCTGTCTGGCTTGACACTGAATGTTTCCAGGGATGGAACATCTGCCACCTCTATTGGCAACCTGTGCTAGTGTTTCATTGCTGTCGTAAAACAACCTTTACATCTAATCTGAAATTAACTGCATTTCAGTTTAAAGGGACTGAAATGCATTGTCATTGAGATCTGGAATGTTGCAGTGTGTTGCTTTCTATGGGTCATTTCAATTTGAGCAGTGGTTATTTCACCTGCCTGACATTATTCCATAGGCAGGTGTCAAATAAGATAGCCCATTGTCAAGTGTTTCTGTTTATTAGTGTGGGTGCCACTGCCCTACAAATACTAACAGAGTAATAAAATAAGATTGCTACAATCACAGCCTAACTACGTTTTACTTGTTACTTTTCTCAAAACAACAGAATTGACTTTTTACATCAGTAGTCTGCATTTGATTCATATATCTATTTAACAGCTGCAGGCTGTCATGGATGGAATGAGACTTTTCAGCCTCAGAAGGAGGAGCAAGTATTTGTGCTTAAACTGATCTCAAAATGAAATTGTAATTTTTAAGATTCTCTAGGAGTGGCAACAAGAATATCTCTTTCAAGTTAGCTAAGGAAAACCATGAAAACTTAGTACACTTGTGTGCTGAGATGGCTTCAAAAGGTTCATGCACAGTATTTGATCATTTTTGTCAATTAGTTACCATGAGCTCCGCTCTACACAGATGTAAAGCTGAAGTGCCCTCTTAGCAGCTAGAAATGTGATACTGATAAAATGTATCTTGAAGTGATTTGAAGACATTAGGAAGCTTGTTCCATCTTCCAAATTTGGATGACTTTGCAAAATCTAACATAGATTCTGATAAAGTACTATTCAATTTTTTTAAAAAAGTTAACTGAATTTCTGGTTGCTTTATTGATACCATCATATTACATGCAAAACCTGATTATAATAATTGATCCGTAAAGCAATGCTTTTTTACCTGTGATTTAAAAAAAACAACCACCCAACAGAGCAAATCATGGGCACAGTACACTTTTATTCATTCATGCAAACAGCTGTAACTTTGAACTCATTTGGGAAACCAGCTTTAATCAATAAAATCCCGGGGTTTTTTTGTAGTGAATTTTTCAATAGTTATAAGGAAGGCATGCTGATTTTCAAAGTGTGATCAGTGTTCAAAATCTAAAACATGAAGTCTTGGGGGTTTATTTTCTTCTTTTGGACCTTGGCCAAAATGATTGTTTATTTAAAGCTTGTCTTTGTTTACTTACACTGTGAGGACCAGAATATATTGGGGAGTCAGTATAGCCTTTTTGCCCCTTTCTTTCAAGAATTAACAGGTTGACATGAATAAGTCACTGACTCTATGTAAGAAAGAGGGAAAGAAATTATCAGTTTGACATTTCACCTAAATAAACAGACCCGCCAGAATGATTGAGGTTACATATTCAAGAGAGAAGTGCATAGCTGACACATAGATGCCATAGAAAATTGTGATGAATTGCCTCGGGGTTTTATTAATTATTATTGTCACAGTGACAAGAGTAGGAAGGATCATGTTGCAGCTCACATCCACTCTGCTAATGTTAATGAAGAGGAGAAAAGAGCCAAGATAAAATAATGGGTTTGATGTTTTTGCTGTATTTTTAAAAAATATCCACAGTCTGAGATATTTGTATCGCTACATGTCATTGTGTACAAAAGAAAAGAATTTATTTTAATGGGTTTTTTACCTAGATTCTCTATAACTTTAGACAGTCCCTTTACAGAATTAACAAAAATTCTGGAGTGTGTATTTTTATTTGGTGAAACGTTCTACTGTGAGGTGGTCCCCTTATCTATGTTATAGTAGTTTTCTCAACTGGAATACTGCCTGTAATTACAGCAGTTATAGATAGACAATTCAGGGCACAAGACATTCTAATTCTATTTCAAGTGTGATCCGAATTATTTTGTGCAAAACCAAAAAAAAAAAAAAAAGGTCAAATTTTGTACTACTGCTGTTCTGCTTCTTGAACTTTGATTTGACAAGCATAATTCTGTCTTTTGAAATAGTGTTATATAATATCCATTCTGCAGATTCATGGTATTTAAATGTCTGTTTAGGTAATCTTGATAGCTACTGCAAGCTTTTAAATGAGTAATACAAACACTTGCACTTATTTTTTTCAACCAAGTCTTGCTAAAATCTTAAAGTGGGAAATGTTAAAATGTTATGTCTGGAAAAAAGTGTTAAAAACATATTAAGAGAAAAATGGTGCTGAATTTTCTGTTAGGTCTTTGATATACAGTCTTGCATCTATTTCCTGGTGCTCGCACACAATGTCAAAATTATTTTCACTGAGTAGAAGCATGAAAAATTCATACAGTAATAAAACTTAAAAAAATATAAAGGAAACTAAATCCTATCTCTTGAATAAGATACTTTATACTAAATGTTGTCAGAAAAGGCTTCATTGTACTAAGGATTCACTTAGTTTATACTAAGTTGTCAGAAAAGGCTTCATTGTACAAAAGATTCACAATTCTGGAGTCCCTTGTGGAATGGGACACTCAAAAGGGAATGGAGATCAGTACTTTGCCTTTGCAGATGTAAGCGGATCAGCAGAAGGAACAGTCTCTCTTCTGAACAGATGTACTTTGAACCCTGCAATGAAAAAAAAAATTAATTAAATGATCACAGAAATAAATGGCCAGAATCCATGTCCATTTTGGATTTAACTTTGTAATTGTCCTTCGTGTATTTAGAAGATAAAATGATTACTGAATTAGTCACCTACCATGGGAAATTATTAAATACTCAATTTGGAGTTCCTGAAAGCTATAATTCTTATGCAGCTTCTGGGGTATTGATAGACAGATTTCTTATAGCTTTAACTTAAGATAACTTTAATTGCAATAAAGCAAAGTTTAGTTGAAATATACTTGCTTTATTCCTAGGAAGGATGGTGCATCCTTCACAATCATTGTAACTAGACATTTGATATTTATTCTAGCCAGTAAAATACAGTTCTTAGGATGTCAGCACTTCATGTGATCACACGATTTGCCATAGAAACTATATTTATTATAGACATGTAATTATTTAATTTGTGACCAAAAAAAAGTTTCTTTTATTGAAAAAGACAACTACTGGAACAACTTAGCTGAAGTATTAGGAAAAGAAATCAGATCATTAAAATTAACAGCTTTATTCTATTAAATTTTGTGTCTTTGTCTCTCTCATCTATTTTCTGCTTGAAGTATGAGATAAACTCTTATTTATAGATTCAGTCTCTTACTGGTTCCTTTTATTGATTATAGTAGGATTATTATTTTGATTGGGGCAAGTAGAGCAAATCACAGATCTTGTATTGACTTTACTCCATTTGGTCTATAAATAAAATCAGTAGAAAGAGTGAAATGTCAATGATCAGACATTTGCTGTTTCAGACACAGACTAGAATTCAGTTCTACTCTTGCACTAAATATGTTTGCTTCAATTTACCTGCGTGTCACCATGATCATACCTACTAAAGCTGCTACCTGCCAATTTAGAGAACTTCTCTAAATTTTTCCTATTGGTATCAGAACATTTTCTTCAGCAGATGCCCAAAAACCCCAACAAAACATCCCTTTCTCCTTTGTTCTTCTCATAATTTGAGTCATTGTCAGTTTTCCCTTCTAATCTTGTTCACTGTTAGAAATGTAATGTATTTGTAAGCTTTGTAATGTTTTTAATTTCAACAAGAAGGAGAGGGAGAGAACTAACTGTACTGATGTACCAGTGGTTTTATGACATGGGCATTGTATAGAAAACTAAAGAAATTAAATTAACACCTCTAAAGAAAATCATCACCAGCTGGTCTATTTCTTATTTTATGATAATTTGTCTCCTTGGTGATGTGCTAGAATTATTCTGAATTTATCTGTTCTAACCATGACAGAAAGAGAGACAGTGCAATTCTCATTCCTGTTAGGAGGGCAGTTAAGAGACATCACTTCTTGACATGTACAGAACTGTAGCTTTTAAACAGGGAAGGGGCAGAAGGGGAAGACCCCCCACAATTTTAATGGTTTGGGCTTTAAATGGTTTGAGCAGCCCAACAGGAAACTTTGGGAATGGTTCTGTTCACAACGACTTCATGTTCTACATAGGTTTCACTTAAGAAGTCTCGTACGTGTTTTGCTTGTAGTCACATTAAAAGTCAGAGGAAGGCCAAGGAACAGGTTTTTTAGTGTCAGTTTATATTTTTTTCTATAAAAACAGCACCCCCATAGACTATCCCATAGTCCCATAGTTAGCAACTATTTTCTAATCTTAATTTCTTTCTCAGTGCCAAAGCCTATTTGATATAATCTGCAAACCCTGGATAGTGGACTGATCTCTCTTTTTCTCTTTTTCATTTTAATGGAAAATCCTTAAGGTTATGTTGACAAATGAGATTATCAATGCATTGCGCCCATGGCTAAGTGTCTTGTTACCTCTTCCTATTTGCAACACAGTGCTGAACATTTTACTCTGAAAGCCAACTAAAAATATAGTATCACTTACCAGACAAAAAAAAAGCAACAAACAGGTAAGGCATTGATTAACAAATGCATATCAAACAGCTAATTAAGGAAATGAGACTTTTATTTAAAGACATTTGTTTTAACCTTTATTTATATATTAAAAAAAAAGAATTTTAGTCACCTTCAGCTTTATTGAAGAAATGGCAGTGCTTGGTAAAAATGCCAGATTGCTTTTTTTAAAGGAAAAGAAAAGACAGCCTTGTGAATCAATAAAATACGTTCTATAGTGGTAGTATATTTACAAGTAAATAACATTGTAGGGTGAGTTTATAACCTGTTGCTGGTGAAAAATGGAGTTTTCCAAACTTATAAGCCACTGAGACAATACAACATGTAGGGTTTATTTCTTTTGGAAAGAATGCTTCTGGATATCCCATAAAATTGCTCTTTACTATTGACTCTTCATCAACTCTGTCATGTCAAAGTAAATTACTGACTTTCCTACAATTCTGAATGAAGTGGTATTGCAAAAACCAACAACTCTTCATGCTGAGCTGTAGGTTTAAGCCTTACACATAGTTTATTTTGTGATCTTCTAAGGGAAAATGTGTAATGGTAATTTTGTTTTCGTGTCAAGGTTCTGTTTTCACTTCCTGTCATGTAGTGTGAAAAATAAATTATAATATATTTTAAACGTTTTTTTTAATCATTTGCCTGTCAGATAAAATCTTACCCCCCTGATCATTAGTGAAATTTTATCTGTTGACTTAACTGACACAGCGGTTTTCATTTTTCTTGTGCTTGATTATTATATAATATAAATAGAGTAAACTATTTTTATGACTGGATAGAAATACTTTGCAATCAAAATTTAGTCTTTACAATTGTTGCAAAAGTATCATTACCTGCAGTAAGTAGTGAAATGACACTGAGTTCAAAGTATAGTGTAAAAACTAATGATTAAGGAGCTCATAATACTGTTACATGCGTGTCTTCATTGTTATAAGGACTTTATAGGTTTGATAAGTGCTAAATAGTTTTACTGCAAGTAGGTCACAAAGATGGTACAATACAGTTGTTACATAATGATGGAGGACAGTTTCTTCTCTGTCTTCCCCTCATGACTTTGAGCAATATAAAGATATGATGTAGATCATTATTTAAGTAGCAGGACTGATGAAGGAGCGGTATTTTTAAATTGGTGGCTTCCATAAATCATAAATTAAAATGAAAGTATAGGAATGGGTTTTTAAATTTTCAGGCATGGATAAGTGCAGCTCAGGCAAGTCTTAATGAGTGATTTTGTAGTCCTAAGGTATACTTACTATGGTGACAATTTCTTAACTAAGAGTGAGCATAATGCAAACATATATTTCATTTGGTGGAACTGTATTGAATCATTACTGAATAAATTGTCACTTACTTAAATTTCAACATTTCTAGAGTGATCAGGAGTTCCCTTGCACTTTTTTTGGCAATAATAGTGTTGTGTGTAGCCCTCCAGTTGAAGGAAATCAGACCCAGGGTTTCAGCCTGGTCAGCCTGGTTTTTTGCAAGTTCAGTTTCTGATCAGGGAGTCTGATGAGTTCAACAGCTGTGAAAATTTTACATTTGCAATTATCAAAAGAGTCTCTAATTTTCATGATGCAGCTTTGCCTTTAATGAGCTGAACGGTATCTCAGGAGGTCTGCATAACTGACTGTGCATTATGAGAGTGCAACCAGAACACACACACATACACACACACACAAACTGTGTGTGATGAATGCATCTAATTCTGAGCTGTAGCTTTTGAGTGACTTGTAGGAATTTCACCATAGAAATGGAGGATATAGAATATATTCCAGTTCCCACTTTTTTTTTTTTTTTCATATAGAAAATCTGTTTAAATTAGAACTTACTGCTAAAACTAAAGTTGATCCTTTCACCTTCAACTTTTAAGTAGAATTTTAATCAAGCTAAAAGCTATATTTATAATTGCACTAAAAAGTTAAATCTTTTATAATTTTCCCTCACTATTTCTAAACATGTAGTTTCTTAGCTATATGAAAATACACAGGGGTGGTTTCTGTGAAAAGCCTCTCCTGTGTCCAATAGAGTCAATGCCATGGGCTCCAGGACAGACCCACTGCTGTCTCAAGCTGAGCCAATCAGAGAGGGTCATAACACTTCTGGGATAAAATATTTAAGAAGGAAAAAGTAGAAAGTTATTAGGCAGATGTAGCTGTGCTCAGAGAAGAGTAGGATTATGTGAGAGGAGCAAAGATGCAGACACCAAAGTCAGTGAATAAGGAGGGGGAGGAGGTGCTCCAGGCACTGGAGCTGAGCTTCCCCTGAAGCCCATGGTGAAGCCCATGGTGAAGTAGCCCTTGGAGGCCAACAGAGGTAAATGTAAAATGAAATGTTATGAGTGAGCAGGCTCTTCAAGACTTCAAGAAAACGTGGACTAGTAAGCTCCAGACTGACTGAAAGCTGTACATCTGCTGCACCTTAAGTTGCTTTATTAAGCTTGAATGAAACTTAAATTCAACTGTTGGAAAGACATTGGTCAAAAAATACAAAATCAGAACAAAGCAAAGTGAGCAAAAGACTTTATTTTTTGTTTGGTTTTTGTAAAACTGCTGATTAATTCACTAGGAATGGACAAAAAAATTAGATTTATATAAGGGAAATTTATTTTCAGGCCTTGGATCACCAAATGTCATTGTTTAGGAATGGCGCTCCTCGATTATTTATTATTTATTGATCTCTCTGCCATCAAAGGTCCAAACCAGACAAGGCATTCCTGCCCCTCCTCCAGCAAGAGACACAAAAGGTGGAGATTACAGATTGAGATAAAACCAATTTACTGTAAACCACAATGGGATCAGAAAGTGATAAATGATACTATAATAATGAGAGTAATAGAAACAAGAGTGATTTACATGCAAAAATTACTCACTGGCCAGCCTGACATGACCCTGAGACAATGAACAAGGGATATACAGACCCTCTGCACCCACACTTTCTTCTTTCTAACCATAATTCATGCCCATGTTCTTCTGGGGAGTGAGAATGCCCCTGGATGTGATCTGAAGTCCTATAGAGTGTAGAGTGCTAAAGAATAACACCAAGGCGTACCCACACAGCTCCTGGCAGTGTCCCCTCACAGCTTCTGTGAAAAAACTAACTCTATCCTAGCCAAAAAACAGGATACTAAGGAGTAACAAGGAGCAGTTGGACACACCAGCTATTTTGGTCATAGCAAGTAAAGGCATGTTGATAGAAATCCCCATCTGCTAGAAAAAGGAACGGCATAGATATATTGGTAAATTACAGGGAACCTGTATTTCAACCAAGTTGACAGCTGCAGATGATTATTTATTTTCCAGTGTTTGAAGGTGCTAGAGCTTATTCAAAAAAAGCTACAAGAATTAACTTTAGCATGTGACAGTTATAGGGTTTTTTAATTGCTTCTGTTTCAGAAATTACTAGGTTTTAATCTGATTTTTGAAGCAAGTAGGTGGGTTAAAGTACTTGTTTAGTGAGAAGCACTAGACAATTTAAGTTTTAAATGAAATCTAGCAGCTGGCCGTGGCTTACTGAACTACTAGAACAATACTGTGTAAGATTTGTTAAGCATTTTGAGGAAACACAATGCCATCTGTTAAAGCGTTCTCTAGGCAGGTTTTGGATAATGGCTTCTCCTTGTGTGGCTGCCCTGAATGGCCTTTTGAGCCCAAGACATCTGTTGTCAACATGACCATATTTTCTTATTCAATCATATTCCAATGCTTTAGTCAATTCATTGGTAAATTAGGGAAAAAAGAGTTTGAAGTAGCTTCTTGCAAGAGTTACGTGGTTGAACTTCAAAACTTTCCTGACCTGCCCTTGTTTGTCTCTTTTTTTCTTTTCCATTTCTCTGGCTTTCAGTTATTCATCTCTACTACATTACAATTGTCATGTAATTTTATATCTGTTGTTTGTAACAGATAAGTTTTGCTATTTCTGCTGAAGGACTTGCTCAAAGATTATGATGGACTCATTATACTAAAAGTAATTTTCAAACCTTTTAAAAGCCGGGATTAAATTGTATGGAAATATATAATACTTTTGTGCTGTTGAAATACATATTCTTTTTTGTCTTGGTATTTTAATTTCAGCTGTATTTTCTACTCAAATCTATATTTTCTGTCACGTCTGTGATCTTATTTATAAGGCAATATCTGAATACTTTTGTACACCTATATAAACAGTGCCTTTGTATCTCATTTTTAGGGTTCCAACTTAATACTTTTTATTAATGTCATTCTACATTGGTAGAAGGACATTAATTCTACCAATGTAGAATGTAGAATTAATTATACCATATCAGGGGTAAAAAAGAACTAAAAACCATTCTGTATCCTCTAATTAATAAATTAATTCTAAATTTTTAGTGTATTCAAATTCATGTAGACTAAAATTATTAAAATAAGCAAGTGTGACTTTATGTGAATTTTGGAATAAATCAATTTGGCTTGCTCTTTTCTGACTGTGTCAAATTTTTAAAAATAAAATCTACTGCAGATGACAGTGTATGAATAGATACTGTTTATAAACAACTTAATCATGATGCTACCTTGCTGTTCTTTGCTGTAAGACACTATATGAAAACAGAGAAGAGCTTATGTGCAGCACCTAAGAAATCTCCTAATAAATGTCCTTGCAAATAAGAACAAAGGTCTCTTGCAGTATATGTATTTTGATCATTAAAATTATTCACAAATCAATTATTTAATTTTGATCTGAGTTAAATAAAAAAAATTTGTAAGCTTGAAATTATCTTCAAGGTGGGGGTAACTGACATTTTAGAGAAAATGCAGTGAAATTTCTGGTGGAAAATTTCATTCAGCTAATTCTCCCTGTGAATATATTTGTGGATTGAAACTGTCCTCCATAATCTCTCTTTTATTCCATTACTTCTAACTTTCTGAATTCAAATAACTGCAGTGTATTCAGTTCTTTTATACAATGATAAAATATACATTTTCTCCAAATATTGTCAAGTCATCAAATATATGCTTCCTTTTTTCTTTTTCAGTGATGACATTATTCTGTGCTACATAAAACAAATAATTTATAGTACACTTGATAAAGAATAATTTAAATGTTTTGTTTTCATTTTTAAACCATCTTATTTAAAGACCAAAATTTTGTTTGATATTTCTGTTAGATATCTAGAACTGTTAGATACTTTAAAATGGAAACCTTTAAAAAATAAAATGTGAATAAATGTAAATATAAGGAGCTTAATGAATAACCAAATTGACACTATTACATTAATCAGTGCATGTAATACCTTTTTTAATTGAAACAGTGTCATTGCATTTCTGTTTGACTTCTTGACTGGAAAGAGGTTAATATTTACATATATAACCTTTTATTTTCACTATAATAGAGAGACAAAGCTGCAATCTTGTTCAATTTAGAAACTTCATAGAATCCTAGAATGATTTGGTTTGGAAGGCATTTTAAACATCATCCATTTCCAACCCTCTCCCACAAGATCAGGTTTCCCAAAATGCCATCCAGCCTGGCCATGAACAGTGGCACCCATAACATTTGTGGCACCCAGAGCTTCTCTGGGCAACCTTTTCCAGGGCCTCAACACCCTCTAAGGAGATTTCCTTCCTGACATCTAATCTAAATCTCGTCTTTTAGTATAAAAACGTTTCCCCTTGTTTTACCTCTATCTATCTGGGTAAAGTGTTGTCTTTCCTCTTTTTTATAAGCCTTCTTTAGGTACTGGAATGCCACAATGAGGTCTCCAAGGAACCTGCCTTCCCCAGGCCTTTGCTCTCTCAGACTGTCATTGTAGGAGGAATGTTCCAGTCTGCTGATTATCTTTGTGACCCTCTTCTGTGCCACAGCTTGTCACTCAGCTCTAGAAAAGCTGCCATTTTTTACAGTATCTTTCTACAGGGAATTTTAGCGTCTTTTGTCTAGCCTCCAGGGAGTATTTCTCAAGGCCTTCTTGAACGTCGTTCTTGCAATTTTTGCCTACATTTGAAAAGTATTCAGGACAAATTATGGAGGGAATGACTCCTGGGTTGTCCATTTTTATTCTAAGTCTGGTGTTACCACTGGGAGAATGAGTAAATGTCTAGAGACACTGCCATAACTTGTTAAATTTTAAATTGTAGGTTTTAGAACCTGAAGCATGAACACCCAATATTTTTTCTAATAGCGTAATGGCCATTGAAGAAAGATATGCAGTGTAACCCATTTGTATATAATAATACTTGTTGTGGCCCGCATCTGACTGCCAGTGATGTCTCTGACCTGGCTAGCAGCAGAGCAGCCGGAGATGGGCCGGCCACAACACCCTGAGGGATCTGCGGGGCGCACGGGGAAACGCTCTGGGAGCTCCAGGATGGTGTGCTCGCGTGGAACAGCAGCAAGGAAGGCATGGGTACAAATGAAGTGCCAAAACTGAAGATATTTATTAAACAAATAAAAAGGCACAAACGAGTGAAAAACAAGACATAAAGATGCTACTTCAAAGGACCCTGAAGTAGGGCTGACACGCATACACGTGGTCTCTCATAGAATGTTCTAGAAACCTTCTGGCCAATCACAGGCTGTTGATCTGCATGGCCACTCCCATTTAGTCCCAGTGTCTTTTGCTCCTCCCCATAAGCTGCCTGGATGTCACCAGTTGTGGCTTCTTGCTTCTTGAGGCTTGATGTTGGTTGTCCATAGTGTGGCTGTGAGGCCAGTGTCCAGCCAGTCTGCTCCAGGACAAGCTCTCGCAGATACTTTGTTTTGAAGTCATGGCCTTCAAAGCATCACATAATTCACATAGGTCTGAGTAGTTCGTTAGTGCATTTTCAGATTCCAAATGCATCTAAAGCAGAAGATGGAGCATATCTGGAGTAGGACTGATATTATAGCAAGGGAGTTTTCAAATAGCTTGTATTGCTGCATGAAACATCTGTTTAACCAGCCCTTCCTCCTGCCTAATACTGTTCCTTGATTAGGCACTTCCCATATGCTGAACTAAATTAGGATGTTAGTGTATGTGGTAATTGTTTATTATTATGAAAATAATATTTTAAAATCTGATTTATGTTTATAGTTATTGCCAGTCTTTCTTCTTACTATTGCATTAGAATCAGAGCATATGAAACATTTTCAAGGATTTCTGAATTTCCAGTGGCATATATCAAGTAAAACAATAAAGATGACCTCCAAAGCTGTGGAAACTGTAGTCTTTATGATCCCAACTGAGAAAATACAAGAAATCTTGTTGATTCATTCTCGGTCAGTGAATAAAGAATAGATTTTATATTTATCAAATAGAAATTTGAATCACTAGTCTTAAGCCTAGAGGTTGTATACAGAATGTAAATCTGTCAATCACGTTAATGAACTCACAGCTACTCTTCAATTATTTCTGCAAAAAGACTTGAGAATGTGTAATTTTTGCAGTATAATAGCATGACATGTTGAGAAGTTCCAGAGTTAAGTCATATCCACTGAGAGTGCTCTGTCTGTGTACTAAAGACCTGTGTGGTGATTGAAGCATCTTTGATGTTCTCAAACCTGCTATTAGGAAAAGAAGCAAAAAACCCCAAACCTGACTAGAATATTTCCTAATTTTTCTCCCGGTCCTGTGACTTCAAATACTTTTTTGATGTTAGTCTCATGGAATATTCACCGTTTCCTCTAGCTGATGTTTCCTTGAAGAACTGGGATGCATAATGAGGGACTGTCTATGTAAAGTAATGTCTTACTTTGATATTAGCCAGGATTATATCCTCTTTAATTATTTTTTTTTAAACAGAGAGGATATACTGAGAATGTACTAAGAATATATTGGGAGGTACTGGTACTAAATTTATTTGACATAATTACAAGGTTATACATGTTTAGTTGATATTTGCATTTCAGAGGAACATTGTCATTTATTTTACATTTACTTTTACATTTACTTTACATTTATATATAAGTTTTGCAAGCTTTAAATAGAATATTACTTTCCATTTTCATTGACACCATTGTTTTGAAATTTTTAAATTCTGAAATGTAAATTGAAATGATAGTAAAAATACATTCAGTCTGTGAATGAGCTTTGAATATAAGAGAAATAATCAAGTTTTATGTGAAAAATATGGAAAATAAAAACAGAACAAAGATTGAAAAAGCATGAAGCACCTTTTAACACCCTAGGTAAATGAAACTTTATGCAGTGCAGAAAGAGTACAAACTAGACATGGGTCTTTCAAGAGCACACAAAAGTTTTTTTCTTCAAAATAAACCAGTGAAATACTGGGCATGTGACTGGATGCATAGAAATGATGTATCCAGAAAATGCTTGTAGACGCTGCAAGATTTAAATGTATTTTGAAAGTGAGATACTCAAATCAATGATACTTGCTCCTCACATGTATCTCAGTAGCAGTGGACAATACTTTATAGTGTTGGATGAGGTGGAAACCTGGCAAGATTGTAACAGAGGAAGATAAAAGATCTCTGACAGGAATTTGTTTGAGCACCTTTTCAGTCTGAATGATAAATGTTAGAGGTAAAATGCATCTTAATACCTAATTTTTAGTTAAATTCCATAATACTGGCAGGTAAAGGTATTAAGCATACTAATATGTAAAAGTATATAATTAAGTAAGCTGAAGTCCCTGATGGCTCTGAACAAGTAGAGACAATAAATTGGTTTACTGATTTGAGAGATTTATTCTTTTTTTTTTTTTTTTTCTCCATCTGGAAAGATAAAATCAGGCAGGTTTGTTTTACAGGGAATTGGATTTATTTTGTCATGACAGCATGTCATGCAAACACCATCTGTTAAAAGTACACTTGACAGTTCACTGGGGAAACTAGGAGCTAAAATCTGTGCCATGTCTAACAAGGCCTGTAGACATCCAGGAGGAAGTGTTGAGTTCCAGACACAGGATGCCTGTCCTAATCAGAGAGATAGTATTTCTCTGGATAAGCAAGAGCCTAAACCACCCTGCCCTGATATTGGTGTGAGAGTGTGTTGACACCTTGTGAGAGTAAAGTAGTGGCCGAGAAGAAAATTTTGCAAAGGTTGTCATCCATTTGAGAAGATCATTTCATTCTGTGCTATAACTACGGTTTCATTGGGTATTTACTGATGTCCCAAAGTACTTAAGCATTTTGTATATACATAAACCTGTACAAGGAGATGGCTTCACTCCAATGTGATATGTGATGTCCTTAAAACACAGTAGCAAAGGTAGCATTCTCCACCTTTTATAACAGTTGTTACCACAAGGTTCATGTTTAGTAAAGTTAGTAAGTTGAGTAACCATATCAGTTGTTTTGCTTATGTTTGTGTTTTGGTGATTCGTAGTCAGAACTGAATCTCATGTCCGCTAACATAGCTACAGTTCTCTGCTAAAAGTAGTAAATATTTGACTTTTTCTTTTTTTTTTTTTTTTTTGAAACAGTGGAAGAAATATTAGGGGGGAGGGAATTTATTTTAAGAAACGTCAGTGTAGAAGGGCTGCTTTTGTAGCAAGACCAGGTTTTTCACTATAACTGCATTTCAGTGCTGACACTTTTCAAGCAACTACAAGATTAAACTTTCAGAATAAAATATATGAATACTCACTAGTATATGCTTTCTCTGAAAGCCTTTATTCACACCCAAAAAGCTTTATCAATCTAAGTAATATTAGTGAAATTAGCAGGATTGAGCTCTGGTGTAGAGTTGGTGAATTCGACATGCTATGCATGGACAAAAGTCCAGATGAACTGAATTTTTACTCATGTTTGGCTTTTGTATTTAGAAGGAAATACTTTTTTAATGGAGACCTTATATTTTCAGTTGTGTCTTCAAAGAAATTTTTGATATTATCATAATCTTTCTTGATGTAGTGTACAGAACTAGTATGCAGGGCAATGAGTAGTGTTAAAAAGATATGGATAAAAAAGAGATGATTCCTGTATTCCTAAAACATTTTAGATTAAAAAAAAATGCTTGTGTTGAAATATACTGTAATCATTGCAGCTTCTCTGCTTCTCTACAGTAGACCTGACCTGTGCTCAGGTCAAGAACTATGGTCCATAATAGTGCATTGTCTCAGTTGTATTTTTATAGTGCTGCAATACAGTTTTTTAGCTCATTAAATCTTCTCTTGTAAATCTTTGAATTTCTATATAAATGAATTGTTCCTGAAGCTGCCAAATCAGACATGAAGATTTATAGCTCTTAAAATCTGATTGTATGTATCCTATTTGTCACCACTCCTTTTGTTGCTATATTAAATTTGAAAGCATATCACTGTGTGGGAAAACCAGCTGCTTTTTACATCTAAGCTCTCATCACCTTTCAGCTATAATGCTGTCATCTGTAATCCACTCAGATTTATGTAATTTTTTTTGTGCAGCTAAAACATTCCAATTAACTTTGTTTTGTTTTGTTTTAAATTCTGGAAGAATGCTCTGTTCTTTTCTTAGAAATTTCCCAAAAATATTTTAAGATGGAAAATATGATCCACAAATTTCTGCTAGTTCTGATTTTTGTGGAAGAAACAGAAAGACTGGAGGCATATAAATGTTGAGGGTTGGCCCCAGCTGGGTCCCAGGCGCCCACCAAGGCCTCTCCATCACCCCCCTCCACAACTGGATGGGGGAGAGAAAACACAACCAAGAGTTCATTAATTGAGATAAGAACTGGGAAAGATCACTCACCAAATGCTATCATGGGCAAAACAGACTGGAATTAGGGATAGTGCATTTATACTAAAAAAAACATAGGAGAGTAATGTGAAGTAAAGCCCTTATAAAGACCTTCTCCCATTCTTCCCTTCTTCCCAGCTCTACCTTCTCCCCCAGATGTGCAGGGTGATGGAAATGGGATTATGTTCACTTAATTCATCACACATTGTTGCTGCTGCTCAGGGAGGAAGCAGCTCCAGCATGTTGTTCTTCTCATGGGAGATAATTCTCCATTAACTCCTCCAATGTGAATCCATCCCATGGGCAGCAGTCCTCCCCAAACTGCTGCAGTATGGGGTGCAGGCCTGCAAAGACAGACTGCTGCAGTGTAGGTCCTTTACAGGGACACCAGTCCCACCTGCTCCAGCATGGGCTCCTTTCTCCACAGGTTTGCAGGATCCTTCATCTGCATCCCTGTGGTTCTCCATGGGCAGCAGGAGCACAGCTGCCTCACCATGGGCTGCAGGGGAATCTTGGCTCCAGTGCCAGGAGCACTGCTTCCCCATCCTTCTGCACTGGTCCTGGTGTCTGCAGAGCTTTTCCTTTCACACATTCTAGCCCTGCTTTTCTCTGGCTGCAATTTCAACTGCACAATCACTTTTTTAGTCAATTCTCCCGTAGATGTTATCACCATTTCTAATTGGCTCAGCCTTGGCAATCAGCAGGTCCATTTTGGAGCTGCCAGAGATTGGCTCTGCTGGACATGGAGGAATCTTCTGGCAGCTTCTCATAGAAGCCACCCCTGTAGTTTCCCCCCCTCCTCCCCTCGTCCCCGCTGCCAAAGTCTGGCAATGCAAACCCACCACAGACTTTATGTCAGTTCTTCCCTTTTTCAGCTGGAAACATCATACGTCTGTATGTGCAGGATAAAAAGCACATGTGTGTTCAGGTTTTCTGAATATTCGGTCTTCTGCTTTATATAATTTGTTCATGATAAATAACTTCTAACTTCACATTTTCCTTAATTACCATTTCAGGAGTGTAGTAGGAAAAAGGGGGACACAATGTTCAAATTGTTTTGAATTTTGAGAGTACCATAAGTCTGGATATCTATATACATAGTAATATTAATTATCTGAGAGTCTGGATGAAGAAAAAATGGAGGGAAAAAAGAGTGGAACAGTATAAGATACCTTGTCTTTCTCTTCTTAGCTGAAAACAAAAAATAGAGATTTGAGCCTCATTTGCATGAACACATATTCAGCTGGATAAAAATGCATTATTCAATGTCGTATCTTGTATATTTTTTGAGATTAACTTTATCTTCAGCTGAGGTAGTGATTGGTCAAAAGTTGGGCTCAATGATCTTAGATGTCTTTTCCAATCTAAATGATTTTGGGATTCATAACAATATTCCTGCTATACAATTCTACAGTATCACAGTTGGGTTCTTGCCTTTTGTTTATTTTAAATCTTATTATGGAAAGATTTTATTATGAAGATTTTATTTTCTCTTATATTTCTTAACCTTACAGTGATGTGTTGTGAAGATTTCAGAGGGTGGTTTCATGAAATTTTTCTTTTTCCTGTCTGAGGAAAACTTTGAATTCTAGTGTATTCATAAAAAGAATGACTGTTGGAAATCAATCATTTCCCACAGAAGAAATCCTTTTTTTTTTTTCCATAACAAATGAAAATAAATAATACATAAATAAATCAATTATGTGAGGATTCTTTTTGGTAACAATTTTCACTGGTTCAAGAAAAAATGTCAAAATAAAGTTGCATTCAGGCAATGGAAGTTTATGTATGGGAAATGTAAAGAATCATCTTTGGAGCTGGATGTCTAATGTGTTTTTTCTTTACTTTACAGTGACCCAGGGTGGGGATGCAATTGCATCTGATACATGTCCTGATCCTGGAATTCCTGAAAATGGGAAGAGGGTAGGCTCTGACTTCAGGTAGGTCCATTTCAAGCTTTTTACTATGAGGATAGTAAAACATTGAAGTTTGTGAAAGAATTTGTAGAATCTCCATGCAGGAAGGCATTCAGAACTCAGCCGAGCAGGTCTCTGTGCCCTCTCTTCCAACTGGGTTTGCTTCAAATGGAGTAGATGGTGTGCTCTTCCAATCTTCTTTATTCTGTGAATCATAAATGAATCTATACATTTCATACAGCTTTTATGTGTTCATGATACACGGTTGGCCAAACACACTCTCATCTAATTGTGGTCCAAATCAGTGGCATATGAACAATTGTTAAGAAACAGCAGCAGGTTCAAGAGCACTGATAAGCTCTGAGTGGGTAAGGAAGAAAATTGCTTCTTTTCACCTCTAGGGGGTATACTGTAAATTGAAAGAGAAAGCAAACTAAAGTAGTTTTGGTGAAACTGGCTCAAAGATCCGAAGCGTGAGTCCAAAGATCTCAACCACAAATTTCCCAGCAATGCATAAAAATGCAAAGAGGGAAAACCCAAAAGAACCTTAAAGCTCAAGGTACATTTTAAGATATCCAAGGGAGTCTAATGCCAAAGACCTTTGCAAACCACAGTTAACTGTTTTGAGCATAGATTCTTAGGATTGAATGTGAGTTAAGGGTATCTTAAATGCCTGGGGCTTACTTACGAGCATTGCTTGTGCTTCCTGAACTGACAGAGTAAGGCTGTTCCCCTACCTCTTTCATCCCAGCCTCTTATAATATTTTCATTTCACCAAGTGTATCTTACTGTTCATGAGGATAAACAAATGCATAAGGTGCTCAACAAGCAATATCATATAACATAAACAAAACATGTTCTGTACTTTGATCATATTAATTGTGTGCATGTTTTGGGCCTCCAGTTCTGAATATTATTTGAGAGAAATGATAACAGTTTGTTTTCCACCTAAACATTACTTATTATCTGACAAACTCATTATGCAACAGCAAATGTTTTTTGTGTACTTTAAAGTTTGTTGCTATCTATTTAAAACATATCTATCTTAAACTTAACTGTCTAAATCAAGAAGGATATTTAATATAGAAATTTTGACTGGAATTTGGTTTTTGTTTCTCTGAAATGACAAATCAAGCTCTTCCACAGGAGAAGGGGAAATAATATTTCCTGCTGCTTGCATTTCTCCAATGTAATAAAAGTACTCTGAAGAGTAAAGAAAGGCAATGTTTGTTTTGTTGTTTTTTTTTCTTTTTTAAATGGCAAGTATAAACACCAGAAGGAGCTATTGTTCTTGTCAGGAGAATGACAACTGTGAATATTAATCTGAACTAAAACATGTGAAAATGCACATTATTCAAAATCTTTTCCAGTCTACTGAAAGACATGTTATAAGTGGGATTGATGGAAAGGCAGAGGGTTTATTTTCCAGACAGCCTGAGACCCAACTGATTCAGTGATGACAAGTTCTTTGAAAAGGGTTTCACCATTTTCAGCATAATAATGGCATTCATTCTAATATAATAGAGCAAACAAAGAGGTACTGAAATCTTAACCTTTTCTTTCTCTCCTCCTGCTGTGCTTCTACTGTGTTCATTTCAGGAAGTACGGAGATAATTTTCAGTGATTTTAATTTATTTAGATACATTTTAGGTAGATATTTAGATACATTGGATAGATATTTAAATATTTAGATAGATATTTAGATACATTTTTGGGGAGAAATGACAATTCAGACTTGGCTAGAGTAACGAGAATGCAATCAATACAATTTTGAGGTCAATATCACATTTTATATTTATGTGAGATTGCAAACCAGCAGATTGTTTAAATGAAATCTGAAATGTATCTAAATAATACTGTTTCAGCTCTGCTTAAATATCATATGATATGTGTAGTAATGTGAAAATGCAGTCATTTCCCACAATTTCACCAACGCTTGTAAAACAAATGGCTTTTAAATTTCCAAAATAGATTTTGAAAATTAAATTAGATTTTTCATATTAGTATTTTCTTTTTTTAAATATATTCTTCCAGTCAAATTCTAGCCTTCTTTACAAATCCACAAATTATTTTTGGATACAGTTCAAATTTAAAATAGAAAAAGAAAAATGAGGAAGCAAATTTCTTCCTTTTGTTCAAAGTTTACAGAGAGAAGTACCAAAGCAAAACACAAGACTTATGGTGCTCACAGATTTGCTCAGTGACTATGGAGGTAGAGATGAGAAAAAAAAAAAAAAACCAAAACAAAAAACCAGCAAAACTCCCCAAACTCAATTAAAACCTTTCATTCTTAACTAGTGGATATGAAATGAACTAGGAATTTTCTTTTAAATCACATATCAAATAAGCTATAAGACATCTTCAAAAGGATGTCCCCTTTTTAAATGGGAAACTGTCAAGATTAATCAATGGAGAGACTCAGCAATTTCAATGTGAGAACAGTTTGATTGTAGACTGTGATCCAGATGCATCCCCTCTCCTGAGATGCTTCTTTAGATCCATAAGAGCTTTGGAGTACTTTGTGCCTTGCTCTTTAATGTGAATTTTTTTGCATTTTTCTTCTTTGTTTTTATTATGTTGTATTTAGCATAATTATTTTGTGTCCTTTAGTTTGTGTTCAGATATTTCAGAAGATTATACTCACTGTGTAAAACATATCAAGTTCACATTAATTGCCCTTAGATCCTTATATACAAACTATTTCCAGAGCTTTAGGAAAAAATACCCCAACCCCCTGAAGTAAATTTGTAGAATAATATTGAAACAAATTGAATCATCATGAGTGTGCAATGTTTTATGTATACATTAATAAAAACTTTAGAAGTATTTCTACAATGATCAAAACCCAATCTAAATATAAAATCCTTACTTTACTGCATTAGACATAAAATTATTTGTATTCCTCCTGTTCATCTACCTCAATCTTGTTTTTTCTTTGTGAGGGGGATGTTCAGGTATTTTAAATTATAAATTGCTGTCGGAGACAGCCAGTAACTGCAGATATAATTTCACTCTATATTTTTGTATGTGCACAGTTTTGTAATTCTCCTTGTGTGCCTTGATGGTAGCAAACTTAAGGGAAATGTTGGTTTTCATGTTGCTTAATGCATCACTACACTTGTGGCATGGTCTTCATCCAATATGATTTTTAAATACTTTACTTCTCAATTTCTGTTTTTCACTGCTAGGTAGCAGCTTGGGTTTTTTTTCCAAGAAAAAGAAACACGGAGATCCTAATTCTAAAAAGTAGGAAAAAATGCCATTAAAAAATGTGTTTATGGCATTAAAATGTCAGATTAATGAGTAATATTTTCTTTACCAATAAAATAAACTAAATTTTATTAATTTGAGATTTTTTTTTTCAAAAACTGCTTGATCTCTTTTTCTGAGGGCTTTAAGAATGTTCTGAAG
Source organism: Ammospiza caudacuta (assembly GCF_027887145.1). Classification (NCBI taxonomy): domain Eukaryota; kingdom Metazoa; phylum Chordata; class Aves; order Passeriformes; family Passerellidae; genus Ammospiza; species Ammospiza caudacuta. The sequence continues at coordinate 89,530,323 of NC_080595.1, read as the reverse complement.
ATTATGACAACTATAAAATAAAGACAATTTTAGAAACTTACATTACTTTTCAAGAATTTTACGCATTTTGCATAAATTATGGAAGAAAAAGGCCAATATTTTCCCTGCCTTTCTGAGTTTTCTTATTTAACAGCTCAAGAACAAAGTGACAGGAAAAGCAGTTTTTAAAGCTTTTTGAGATTCGAAGCATCGTACTAAAGCTTTAAAATTAACCAAAACAAAATCCTAATAAAGTTTTCTGACAGAATGAAAAAGTACAATAGAACCACATGATATCAATAAACAATGCAGTTAGCACTCATGAGATTGTCTGAGAAGCTAAGAAAATACTTGTCCGTGAAGGGTGGGAATGAGCTTGTGATAGTGAATGTCATTTCATGCAGTTCTTCCCAGCACAGTTTCAACATTGAGCCTCCCGAGTGCCATCCAGCGATCCCCTGATGTTTAGGACTCAACAACTCACAGAGACCAAACTGAGAAATCTGCTTTGTTGAGTTCACTTGCTTCATGACACAGGACTATCAAATACAAATTTTAAAAGTGCAAGGAAACAAGCAGCAGAACCAGTTGATTATGATGGGGAACAAAGAATGTCACAAATAATAAATGGAGCCAGATATGTAAATACTGTTTAAGAAAACTGTCTGTGATATGGACCATAAGTGTATACAGTTTTTGAAAATCTTCATAACAATTGGGCAGCATAAGTAATTCCAAAAGGATATGTTTCAGTGTTACAAGTGTAATAGTCAAATTTCAGTCCTAAACAATTTATAGTTTAATGAAATGTTTTAGAGGAAATTTCAACAGGGTCAGGAATAGTTAATGAATTTCTGCCACTGAATAAAATTAATATTTCCTGGTTTTATGTTTTGAAAAATGTCCAAATTGCTTATTCTCTCATTTGAGTGAATAGAGTGAATATAGCAATGTTGAAATTAGTCATTAAGTTCTGTTGCCTGAAAGAATTGTATATATTTTTGATTGATATATAAAAATTGATTTATATTTTATTAGATAAAATATATATTCATATATTCATTGAACTCATACTGTTAAAGAATTTAGTGTCACAATTTTTGTATTCCTTAAAAGGTGGGCAAACTGAATAATAGACCTTTTCCCTAGAGTATAAGTTGTTTTTTTATGAATATAATATTGATAGAGCACCTGAATTTTTTTGTTTGGATTTGGAAATATAGTCACTTGGCAATATTTACATTTATTTGAGAATGTTGACATTAAAATATATTTAATTCCTTCCTTCTCTCTCCCCTTTTTCTCCTAGGGTGGGTGCAAGTGTACAGTTTTCCTGTGAGGACAATTATGTACTGCAAGGTTCTAAGAGCATCACTTGCCAGAGAGTGACAGATACACTGGCTGCCTGGAGTGACCACAGGCCGATTTGCAGAGGTAACTGCAATTCTTTGGAATTTTTTTGTGAAGTTTGGAAGGGTAATTTATAGTTTTTGCTGCAATTAAATTCAAAAGTAAGCAAACTAAAACAGGGAAAAATATCTCATGTATATGTGTATATATGATTATAAATGTACAAAGATTTTTATGTAGCTTGAAGTATGCAATCAAATGTGTAGAAAAACTATCAATTTAGGGAACAAATTTCACTTAAATAGCTTTAATTTCACTTAGTCTTTCTTTTTGTCATGATAAACTTACTTTAAATAGAACTGATTGGTGAGGTTTATGTTAATTTTTTCTAAATTAATTACTAAATATGAGATTCTCACTATCATATTATGTTTTTATCAGTCACAGATATTTACCTAGTCTTGATTTTTCAGTAAATTCCTTTCTGTTCTTCTGTTTTGGTCAACTTTACATAAAACCTGACCTTCTAACATATTTCTAAATGTTTTTGCATTTAGACCCCCCTGCTTTAAATTCCTGCCCACCCCACTTTTAAGGAGGAACAGGGGAAGTGGCTTTGTGAGATTTTCTACGTTTTTCCATTGTGATCTACTGTCTGTAAGAAAAAACCAGAAAAATATATAAGTGCTGCCAAAGTACATCAGATCTGAGGTGTATAGGAAAAAATAAAGAATGGACCACACCAGGGTCACAGGCAGGGAGGCACCAGACGCTGCTTACATTAGCTTGGTGCTGATGTGAATGCTCCCAGTTTCCTTTAATTCCACACAAAAATCTTACAGCAATCCATTCCTGCTTCCTGTAGGCAGAATGCAAGGCTATCTAACATTTTTGTGCAATCTTTTGCAATAATTCCATTTCCTAAACAGACCTCTGGGCTCAACTTCAGTTGTCTTCTTTCTTGGCTTTACTCCTTTCCCCTGCCCATCCTTTTAGCCTTATCTTAGAAGTTTGAATAGGAGAAAGGTAAAGGAGTAACAGCTTGGATCAAAAATCTCTCTACAAGGGAGATGTTTCTTAGTCTTTCTTCTTTGAGGACAGCTACAGGAGGGACTGACTGGTGGTTTTTATTGCTACAAAGTTTCACCTCTGGATTAGTGTCCGCTGTAGCAGACCTTAGGCAGGAGGAATTGAAAATAAAGTAAGAGATTGTGTGATAGTTATGGTCCTGGAGGTATAGTGTTTCTAGCAGTTACTAGAAAGAAAATGCCCTGTATTTCAGATCCCATTATTTCATCCTTGTTATTCCCTCAATTAAAAGAATATAGATTGCTTAATACAGCAGCAAAGTGTCAAGCTTTCTGTATTGTTAGTAGGCAGCATAGTGTGGCATCCTTAAATGTGATTAGCTTTTTGTGACACTTAGGGACATGGTTTGGTGATGGACTGGACAGTGTTAGGTTAAGCCTGACACTCGGTGAGCCTAAACCTCTTTCCTAACCTAAGTGACTCTGTGACTTTCTTTTTCCATGTTAAGTACAGACACCTTTTTAATAACTGTTAAATGATGCTTTTGTAGAATTTCCTGTGTAGATGAGGGGTTTGTTTAGACTTCTACTGGGATTGTAACAGAAGATTTCCATGTGAGATATCTGAGACTTAAATTGGTGAGTGGCTGTTAAGACAGTTTTGGTCATAAACATGGAATCTTTTGGATTCATGGAATCGTGGATTAGGGTTGGAAAGTGTAGTGGTTTTGATTTGTTAATTTGAGATTTTACTAATTTTCAGATTTTTTAAATTAATGTGTTGATGAGTGTGGCAGGTTTGCTGTTGGCTAATTATTAGTGTACTTTTTGTTGTGAGATAGGATTAGGAGAAAGGTAAAGTAAGTTTAAAACTTTAAAAGGGTATAAAGAAAATTTTATTAATAGTAACTAAAAGAAAAAAAAGTAGTAAGAATTAAAACATGACAGAAGGGAACTTAAAGATCATCTAGTTACACTCATAGACATAGGCAAACATTTTGACAGAAAATGGATTTCTAGTTGATTTACCTTGTCATAGAATTATAACAAGTTCTCAAAGTCTAGTCTCTCATATCATAATAAAGAACCAAGTTTTGGTAGTAAATTATGATGTTAGGATAGAAAATCTGATAGTTAGTTTCATCTAGTTAGTTTTTTCCTACTTGTACCAATCACACTTCTACTCATGGAGAAGATCAGGCTTCCTCCCAGCAGTTCATGAAGTAAAGAAACACCCATATTTCATGCTTTAGAATGGAGGCAGCCACAGAGAGAGATGAAAACTGAAATTTTCTAAAGTACCAGAGATATATTGTGTGTTTTATTCCAATACTCAGAAAAAGAATGACCAAGTTTTTAAAGAATCTAATCATTCCTCTTGCCTGTACTGAAACTTAAGTAACTGAAGGTACTACATTCTATTAAAAGGTAATGGAATATATATGGATAGATTCTGAGATTCTGAGATTTGTATCTAAGAAATTCTACAAAGTATATACTTCGAAATTTTATGATCTAGACTCTCTGTTTAGCATTTTTACAAAGTACTGTAATACCATAAGCATGACAATGACATTTTGAAATATTCTGAGTTCTGTAAATCTGTGTCACTGGAAATGATATGTCTAAATATTTTAAATACTTCTAATTACTTAAATATTTTCAGAAATTTGAATTATCTTCTAAAATCTATCCTTAATGCTCTTTAAGAGATAACTGAGTATGTTAAGTAATATATTTTTAAATGCTGACTATCTGGGTTTGCTGAATGTGACAGAGAGATTGTGATGGTTTCAGAACTAAATCTGCTTTGCCAAAGTCAGACTGCATACTGCCTTGAACCATTTTATATTTTTTCTTTCTAATTATATTTCCTGAGGTGTAAAGATCTGAGACACCACAGAAGGCCATCTTTAGGTTAAGGACATGCAGTTACATAAATATTGAGATACATGAGTTTCTTTCTCCAAGTCATGGGGAAATCATGAAGGAAAGCACATACTGGCCCTTACATTCATGGGTAGAAGGCTCCCTCCATCTATTTGGAAAGGGTAAATCTTTCTCCAAACAGAGTATTGATATGATAATTTTGAGTATTTAATCTACATAAAGTAAGAATAAAATATTGTAAATGTTGGGGTGATTAAATTGCAAAGTGCTCATTTCTTCCCCTGTAGGTAAATTGTCATTATTTTTTTTTTGTCTGGCTGAAATATTTTTAAGGGCAGATTGTTTTGGAATACTTTCATGGCAAGTTGTTGCTAATGCTGTGGCAATTTTATAATATTTATTTTAAACAGAGCATCCAGTCTAAGGCAATCTGGTTTGTTGGTTATCATTTTAGCTAGAACATGTGGTTCTAATTTACGTGGACCGAGTGGCATTATCACATCACCAAATTACCCGGTTCAATATGAAGACAACGCACACTGTGTGTGGGTCATTACAACAACTGATCCAGAAAAGGTATGCTTTTTCTCTTGTCTCAAGTGAATTTTGGATTTGTCTGAAAAATATTTTATATATATTTGCAGAAATGCATGAACACATGCAAGTCTGTATTTTCATTTAAACACAAAAAGGAACAGAGCAGAGTTGTTACAAAAGTACACTGGGCTCTAGAGAGGAGAAAAGTAGCATGTGTGAAAATGTCCACTCAGAGTAATAGGTCTACTAAAAATTTTCAAGTTTTAAATACATTTTTAATGAAGTACAGAAAATCGTAATCAAAATTCCACATTGCTAATTAAGTTAATAGTGAATTTTTCATGTTGCACCTTGATACCTAATCACTGTTGAATCTTAAGATAAGATTTCTTGTCATAAAAACTGTACATTACAGGTAAGTATTTTGAGAGTTGTTAGTTATTTTACTACCTGCATATTTTCTTTACAATCCACTGTTTTCCAGTAATGATTCTTAATACATAACTATGAATTAGTAATTGCATAAAATAGTGGTTATAACAGAATATTTTTACTGTTTTTTCTGTAAAATCAGTAAAGGATGGAAACACCCTACCTGTAGGGAAAAAAAAAAAAAAAAAAAAGAGAAGTTGAAGAAGTACTTTACTTATATTGGGCTTCTGTGTAATGAAATGCTGAATAAATGACTTGCTATATGGCAGGGAATGTATGATCTATATGTACTTTCATAATTGCAAACCATATATTTCCTGTGCAGCTTTTTGTAAGACTGTATTCTTGACTTCTTTAAAGTAGTTAAGGGAAAAAAAAATATCTTACCATAATTAAGTGAAAATGTTGAGCTGCAGAAAAGATAAATTTCCTTCATGCTTTCATAGTATATTTTTGAGATTTAAACACTGTTGCTTTGTGAAGTTAATTAAATTCACTTTTTTCTTAAAGAGGATTCAGTTTGGCTCAGTAAAGATATGTATTCAGGAAAAATGGGCTATTGTTGTCATCTTATTGTATTTCATATTTCTGGAGTCCCATCTTAAAGTCCATACCTTCTTGCTGGTCCTATTATGCAGCTCCTCTCTGCAGCACAGTTCCTCATGGCTTCCACAGGGGCTCATCCTGGGCTCTCGGCCCACCCCTTTTATCCCAGTTGCCTTCACAAGCTACAGCTGCTGCCCAACTAAGGACTTTGCAGCTGTAGCTCATTTAGAATAGCTGGGACCCACTTATCCAACACATAGATCTTACAGGGACTCTCTCCACAATGGGCAAAAGTACAAGACTACCATATTGAGAAAGATTTCACTGTAGTTGGACTCCTCGCAGAATAGAAAAAGCTGTTTTCAGTTCCAAACTGACCTGCTATATTTTATTTAAAATAGTATTAGATGTGAATATTTCTCCTAGAAGGACTTTGACTTTAAAATAATTGCATTTTATAGAAATTATTAAATTACTTTGCATTTTTAAATATAGAAAAGCATTTAAATTATGGAAAATGTATGAAAAATTAATCTACTCAAATTTATATTCAGTAGTGTGCTGTCTTGTTGATTTTGCAAAACACAGTATATGTTTGTAAGAGAAAAATTAAATGTGTATTTTAAAGAAAGTTAAAATTCCCGCAAAGAGAGGAGCGTATTGGCATCTTCATGCTTTCTTTATTCGGTTAATTTTAATTTTAAGTAGAAAAATGGTACTGACTATGCTGTTAAACTGTCCAGAGTGTGTTTTCTAGGGGACTCAGTAAACCTCCATCTACTACAATAATGCACAAGTTCTCTTCATTCCGCACAATGTATCTTTCTCGGTGAATTTAGAATTTTAGTAGTGCAGAACTTGATGAGATTGGTGTGGATTAATTTGGACTTGAAAGTAGAGATCTTTGGGCAGGTTGCTAGTTCATCAGCTACAGGAGGAATTGCACACCCAGACAAATAAATTATGTTATGTTCAAAATGATGAAGTCTGAGAAAACACTTGAAGCTTTTACCCAGAAAAAAATTAACACTGGTTATATCCACTCTGTGGAAGGTAAAGACATGCTAACAGACACTGATAATCACAGCATGAGACAAAGAGGTGTAGCTTTTAAGTCTTTCATTTTTGACATGATGGGCAATATTGAATGTGTTACCTTTTTATTGAACTTGGATTTGTCTAGCAGTGCAAGCAAGGAAGAATTTTCTTAATTTGATATCTCTTGGAAAGGCTGTAGTTGTTTTAGGACTATGATGACTGTAAATATGAAGTATTAAAATCAGACTTATTTAGGGCTTACAGTATCTTTAGGTTGCTTTCACATAAAGTCCACATCATTTTTATCATTATTGGCATTTCTATTCCCAAATAACTGCATTGGCAGTTAATACCTACCCTTTCAGTTAATAAAAGATGTGAAAGAAAATCATTTTACTTTACAGACTACCTGATTGAATGGAACACTACTTCTTTTTAATAAAAAAAGAAATTGCTAGCATTTTGAAATCTATGAACTTAAAAAAAAATCAATTACCAAAATAATTTTCAGCTTTTCAAAACAATGAAATTATTTTAGGATATGTTGAAAGTTTTGCGGATTTTCACCCTTGACTTTAATTGGAGAATGACAGAACTCTTGAAATTTGAACTTTGTACTGAAGGTCTGATTTTAGAATTACTTTGAGGAATCTACTCTTTTGACTTGCAGATTTGAAAATATTTATCAGACTGCTTAGGGTCCTGTTGATTTTCTTTTCCAGGAAGCAGACAGCTCATGACATACTGTTACTCTGTATTTTAAATTACTTTTGACTTACTCTAAAAGTGAATTTGTGGCCTTTTATCAGGTTAGGTTGCAAGTAGAATTTTAAAGATAAGATAGTGTTTCCTCTTAACATAACATTCAGTGAATTTTGAATAGGATAATGCATTAAAAGAGATTTCTAGGTTTCCTTCCACAAGAAAAAATCCCCCCAAAAACCACACAGAAAACAAAAACCAACGAAAAAAAAGCCCAACAAATCAAACAAACAACACCCAAAAAAACCATCCCAAAACCATAATGAGCTGGAATATTTTACTTTTTTTTTAATGGAAAAAATTTCTAAAATTTGCATTCTGGTCCTGGCATGGGGGCAGATTTTTAGTGCCAATTCAAAATGAAAACAAATTTCAACATCCTACAGAGACAGTAGCATAGTTTCAGGTCTTAGCCAACTGTATCAAGATCATTTAAAGTTAAAGGTTTCTCTAAGATTTATTTGTCTTTTTCTGAGCAACACAGAAATCTAAATTTTAGTCTTCTCCTGTTCAAAGGTATTCCTGCTTATTTCTTCCTTAACCATTTATTTGTTTCCTCTGGATCCCACTTATTGCAGCTTTTGATCAGCATCCTACTGAGTCATTTATTAGACTTTCATTACTTGCAAATACAACTTTATGGTGTTCTTCTGACTGTGTCAAGTGCATGCTGTAATTTTTTACAACTCTTCATTGTTTTAGCTCTTCTGTTATGCAATTTCTCAGCTTTCTAGAATCAGTTACTTTGAACTCTTTTGAGGACGTGCTGATGTTCTCGTTGCTCCTTCCTTACTGTTAGTATAATCTCATTAGATTATGTACTAACCATGCCTCTACCCCTTGCTGTTTCAATTCCTTCTCCAGACTGTGGATACTTACTGCCTTGGATTTCCTGCTGTTTTCACTGTTTTATGGTAACATTGCAAGGGCTCAGTTTTTCAGCCCCAGTGTGTCTATTGGATGGCAAGATTTGTTGCATTATGGCATTGTTGCTTCAGCACAGATGCCTAATTTTGCCCAATATTTTCCTGACTGATTGCTGATTGTGGTATAGTAGATGTGCTATGGGCTGCAATATTGCCAAGTTTAATGACCTGGTAAATAAAGACTGTGTCCCAGTTACAGGAGTTTTTATTGAAGGCTGTACTTTCTGCACCGTATAAAGCACAGATATATTGAGTATTTGTTTGAGCCGAGCAACTTCCTTTTTCTATAAAAAGTAAAAGTTATTCACTACAATTGACACAACTGAAGACACTAAAATTAATTATAGTGAGAGTGGGAAACTTCACGTACAGTTTTATGGGTTTGAGCTCTCAGGTATTTGTATAAAGTTGGATTATGCCTCAATATGTTGGCATAAAAATATATTGGTATAAAATGGTATTTCTGATTTATTGCCTTTCAAAGCACATAGCTGGGGAACTTCAAAACAACATTTTTATTCAGAAAATCTTTGCCCAGTTCACACCTAGGGAATTCACATACTGTTACAGTTGATTTTTAGATTATTTAATTTATTCTTGCAATATGCTTTAAAAGTGCAATCTTACTAGGTAGCATATGGTAATATGCAGGGGGATTGAGTGAGATTATCTTGCTGATTCATGGATTGTTTCAAAAGTTTGTGGTAGCTCAGACAGGATCTGTTAGTGACACTTGTCTTCCATATAAGTAGCTTATGTATATATAATGCTCTGCAATGAATTCAGAAACTGTATCTTGTCCAATTAGGAGACTTAATGTTAGAGTGGGATTTTTGAGAATATGCCCTTAAACAGGGCACATTTCATTTCTTCAAATTTTCATTATAGACAAGGCTCCTGTCCCTCCAACTGGCTGATCAGATCATTCTGCCACACATAAAAGGTGATTTAGCATCTACAGAACCTGCAGTGTAACTATATTCTGGCTGGGGAAGAATCTCTTGCTTAGCACCAGATAGCTCATCCCTAGGAGATTATTACCATAATCCTAAAAAAGTTAATTTTATCTGAAGAATTTATCCTCTCACTCTGTGTCACCCTTTTGAGTTGCAGACATCTTGAGGACCAAAAATATGTAGATCTAGGAACTACTTTCACTAAACTTTTGTGTATTCATGGCCGTGTACCATTTCATGCTTGTGATTACTCAATTACTATTTCACAAATATTAGGATCGATTTAATAGAGTGAAGGACAGTCATTGTGGTTTTGGATTGCCTATTTTTTACATCCTATGCCTTCTGCATCCTACAAATACAGTAACATCTTTCTAAAACAGATATTTCCCATGGAAATGGAAAATGAAAGCAGCGATTTGTATTCTCTTATCTCCTTCATACAGTGTTAAAGCTTTATGCCATCTGTGAATGTACATGTTCTAATTTAAATTTTTTTTTTTTTTTTTTTTTTTTTTTTTTTTTTTGTTATTTGCCAGAATGGCATCTTTGATTTTAGGGGGCTATGACATCATTGAAAAAGAATTCACATAGTTTAGAATTAAAATTACTAAAGTCCTAGTAATGAACTAAACAGCTACTGGTTAGGTTCCCTCTTGCCTTCAAATAGGCTTGTGTACTTATTTATTTTTTTTTATAATTGAGGATTACAATTTTGGAACAAAAAATATCTAAAGCATTTACATCACAAAATTCTTGTTGCACTATAAGGATGAGATTTTTCATTTTCAATGTCTTAAAATCTCTTACAAGACTTCCAGGGTAGTGTTGGTTTTATAGCATTAAATACATTTCAAAAAGAAACAAAGGTGTTTGTAAATTTTGGTATATTGTGCAAAAGGTTCTTATAAGCCTACTGGAAAAATCATGTTATGTTTAACTGATTCCCTACAGTATATGTTCATCTTCAATTTGAATTCATGTGCATAAATTGTGACACAGAGCTCCATATACATACACGTGTTATAAAAAAAAATATTGTGAAAAAAGCAATCACAGTTTACTTTTAAAAATCATATATTTTTGATGGGTTTTGTGTTTTGTGTATAGTAATTGACATTTTTACCTTTCAAAACATCATGTGATTAAGATGTTAGAGCTGGAACAAAAGACCCCATTTTAACACTGAAGACACTTAGAATGGAATTTGATTTGCATGTATGGGTCCTGCATGTCTGAACTCTGTTTATATTTGATGTACATCTGTGGAATAGTCAGTAGAGTCAGAACAGGGCTTCACCTCCTCCTAAAGCACTCCACTAGAGGCTGATCAACTAAATCAGCACTGGGCTTTGCTTGCTCTTACTGTATCAAAACCAAAGGGGATATAGACTTTCAAAATGTCACCCTGTAAGGTTTGGTATATACATGGTGGTGTGGAAGAAAATGTGCTACTGTGGATGAAGGATATCCTGCACAGATTGAATGGGAAGGGTCCTATAATGGCCATATATATGGAATGCAATAACATCACTTCAGACTGGGGTTATACCGGAGTTAAACTGTTGAAGAAAATCTCTCAGACATTAATACATTTATTTCTGAGAATTTTGATGGAACTGATAAACCCAAATCAAAGCCACTTTCTATATTGAGTTTAGATGTCTCATTTGAGCATGGATTACAAGAAATTTTGACTCTTGTTTTCTTCAAACTAGGGGTAGTCATGGAAGATGGATGCATGGGATCAATACTCATGACAAAAGCATCCAAGCACAAATTTCCTTCTATGCAAGGAAAGTATTTCCTGGTTGGCAAGAAAAGCTAACCAGAGGAGCAGTCTTGATGCCACTGGTGTTTATTTCCTGTGGCATTTGCTTTATTTTTCTCAAGTGATTTGTAACATCAAGTGCCAGAAACCACCAAACACTAAAGTTTTTTGCCTCATAAGGTCATTGTCACAAATACAGGCTGACAGTTATTATTTCTTACTATTTACCTTCCCTTTGACCTTTCTTCCATGCTGTTTTTGAGCAAAGGAAACTAACTACTGAGCCTTATCTGTCTTCAATATCTCATATGTGCTTTCAGGATATCAGCTAGATTCACACAACTGAGATTTAGCTGTAGGATGGGAATTTTATGAGACTCATATGGATCTAAGTATGACATATTGAGTTGGAAATGGCAGTTTAGGGGGAAAAAAAACCAGTAAGACTTCTGAGAAAAAAAAACAACTATAGAAGCATACACATGAAAGAATGGAAAAGCTGAAAAGGGGGATTTAACAGTACATTTGCTGTGATATTATAACAAGTCCATAATTCAGACAAGCAGTTGGAATGTATTAGATGGTAAAGCAATGCTCAAGGCAAACAAAAGTTTCAGTGTCCAAAAAAAGTCAGCAAACAACAAACAAACCAAAGATCAAATCCTTGGAAGTGATCAAAATGATTTTGCTGAATAAAAAATGTATGCTTTTTTCAAAGTTTAATGCATCCATTTCTTCATGTTCTAATACCAGATTGAGGACCCTGTCGAAAGAAAGCAAAATGTAATATTTTCACTGTGGTAGGTTTCTTCTGTATCTGCTTGGGTCAGAATTATATAAATCCATTATTGTGACTTTTTAGTTGAATACTTAATGCAGCAAAAGTGTTTGCCTTTCTCATACATACACTTTTCCAGACTGTATATCTGAAAACTTCACCATTATTTTGGCCTGTATCTTGAAAAACAAAACCAGACTATTCCTCTTTGAATTTTTATTTTATAGCTTAAAAAACCCCTTACTCAAAAAATGCACCCCCTCCCACTCAAGTCTAACTTATAAGTGCCTTTTTGTTTTCCAATTACCAGAGATAGTTTTTCCCACTTAAAAAAGTGGGAAAATAAAGCTATTAAAAAAAAACAGGTACAGCTTCAGTTTTATAATTGACATTTATTATCCAGTCACTGCCATGTACATACTTCATTTGTTGCTGAGTGTTGGGTTGTTGCCTTCAGCTTTTTTTTAACAGAGAATTTTATTAGCTGCTCATGCACTTCCAATTCCTCCATGATTTCCTTCCTCCCATGTGATTTGTCCTTTCATGTTGTTGCTGTTTTGATCGCCATCAATGTATTTTTTCTGGTTTAGTTTTAATCTTTTCTTTCTTTTCACTTTATGTACTTTCAGAAAGCAAAAAAACATATATACAGTGTTCAAATATAGAATCCTACTAATATTCATCACTTAAACGGAGCTTAAAAACTGATAAAAGAATGGTCAGCTGAAATGTTAACTTTTAATTTTAACCAGAACAAAACAAGGAGTTTTTATTCATAGTTTCTTAATTACAATACTTTTCAGCAGAACAATGTACCCGTTGGTGTTGTGACATATTATGCCACACACACAAAAAACCTTATTTACACTCAATTTCTTCGTAGTAAAAGGGATTCAGACAACTTTATTAAACAGAGAATCAATTACTCTTTCTAAGCCACAGCTGAATATGCTTTAAATATATCTAAATACAAGACACTTTCTTTCCACATAGTATAGAATTCAAATCAATGTATTTGTTATCACTGCTGAAGATATAGACACATGCAAATAAACATTGGAATGTTTTACTTGCATAGTACAAATATATAAATAAAGCAACATAAAATTATTACTATTCTCTCATTTAATTCAGGTTTGGGCTTTTTTTTTTTGGACAGGAAGTACTCCTTACAGAGTGTGCATCAAATGACAACATTCTGGCACTGTGTTAATAAAATCCTAAAACTAAATCTCCACTTTTTCTCTTACCTTGTTTGTTCTACAAATTATTTTTAATTCCCTTGAAGAACTATTAGGTTTATTCACCATGAAATTGTCATCTTGTGCATCAAAAATATCAAGGTTTGTGTGTAGACACTTTTCCCCATTTTTCCTGGAGTGTCTGCAACTATTGATAGTATATAATACCTGAAAAATGTCCTTGAAGTTTTTGCCTATATTCCTTTTTTTCCCTGTGCATTTTTTTTCACTTTTCAAGTATTCAGCATAAAATATCTTTGTACAGACACTGTGCAGCCTGATGGAGTTGGTAATGAGGCCATAAACCCACATTTACTGCACAAGGAGGCAAGTGCTGCCGAATATTTTATGCTCCTATAGTTCTTTGTTACCTCACAAAGCACATTCATTTGCCTTGCCTTGGAACATGAGTGTTGGTGTTCTTTTTATGTGTTTCTCACCATTTATCTTCTCTTGTAGATTATTACTTGGGTACATTTTCTGCTGGGAAAATGTCAGCTGATAGCTTCTAGGCAAAGAATAGAAAAATCTGAGAAATTCACAGATTGCATAGTGAACTGCACATATATAAATATTAGAAAAAAAATAGAATATTCTAAAAATATTATTATTTTCTGATACTTATTACTCTCACTTTGCTTTAGCAATACTATAGATTTCGTGTTGGTATCACAGTAAATAGAAACTTGCAAGTATTTACATAATAAATTTTTAGAATTTCATTTAATAACCTCAACTTGGTGTAATATTAAACAGGAGACTCATATTTTTAAGACCTATTGTAGAGAGAGAAATAAATGGAGGACCAAATTATTAGCCAGGTGTGTAAATTGCTGATTTCACGAAGATGGCATTAAAGGGGGAGGATGTAATTCTATTTATTGAAATTTTTACTTAGTCTTGAACTATAACAAAGTTTATAGTAAGTTATGATAGAATTAAAAGATTTTCAAAGTGTCATGTGGCAAATTCACCCCACTAGGGCTGATTTGATAGCTGAGATAGCATGAGAAAAGCAAACTGCAAGGGTGTCTCCATAATTTAAAGCATTTAAGTGCACTCCCTAAAATAATTTTACTTTATTAGGGTTTTTCTATCTTCAAAGTAAACTCCTCAAATGGTATTGTAGCCCATTTAAGATGAAGTTTTCTCCTGACGTTCATTAAGTAAAGCTGGAATATTCAATGCTTAACGTGACATATGGACAATAAACTCAGAAATGTTAAAAAAAATAAAATATCTTTGTTTGAAAGGGTGCTAATGTCTAATTAAGTAATATTTTGAAATTCTGGAAATGTGAATTAAGAATTTTGATTAGAGCTTTTTAGAAAAGACAACATTACACCAAAATGTGATGCTACTTTTAAGTAAATAGAGACAAACCTTCAGTCCTAAAGTGTGATCTCATCAAGAAGCAAGGCAGGGATTATTACACCTGCTGTATATTGTGAAAGGATTAAAGCAGATTAGCAAGATGATTTGTCCCAAGAAAGGTGTGGATAGACTTGAAGTATGTTAGGAAAAAACCAATGGTTCAGCACTTGGTGGATATCTAAAATCTTCTAAGAAGCACCACCGTAGCCAAACCCCAGAACCTGGTCCTTCCTATCCTCAGCTTCAGTTGGCTTGAGCACTGAATATTTCAGCATTGATTTGATCTACAGTACAGGTAACAGACTCTTTACACTATCTTTTAAACATAGCTTTCAATTTAGCAGGTACTATCTAAAATCCCTTGGGTTTATGAGCCTTAGGGTCTATATCAGTCAGTCACATGTCTATGTGTCAGTCATTTCTTTAAGATTTCTGACTTGTTTAATAGATAATCCTTGAAACAGGATGCAGAAAAAAAGGTTAACTACCCTTTTAAAACTTGCCCCTATATGTTTCTAAAAATATCACCCATAAAGTTAAAAGTGAGGATAAGGTTTACACATGAGATTTACAAGTGCTTAATGCTAATTTACGGTACAAGAAAATAATAAGTGCTTGTTTGTCACATCTTCAGTCATTACTCAGCTTCTATGCAATTTTTTTTTTTTTTTTGCATTATTGCCTTGTTTTCAGCAGGAAGTAACCTGTTTAAAGATTTTTTTTTTCATTCCTTATATTTTCCAATATTGTTATGAGACAGAACTTGCAGGGAAAATACTGGGTTTGATTACTGGTCTCATCTCTGTATCCAGGGGAAGAATGGCTTAGACAGAGCTTGTCAGGTTGGCCAGACCTTTTGCATGCAGAAATTATCTCAGCATTTTACTCTTCATTTATTTAATAGCTGTTATCACTGTTTCAGGCTCACTGGAAAGGTAACAAGTGAAGAGCTTGCAGCATAATTCAGGTGTTCTGTAAAGAGAACAGAGAAGAGTGCTGGCCAGAGGGCAGGGAACCTTGCAGTTTTCTCTGCTGTCACTGCCTTTATGATGGATTTGATCAGTATAAACCAGAGTTCATGAAGCAGTGTTTAATCATAATGTCACAGGAGGAACAATTTCACAAATCCAGAGGAGGGTACATTCATATCATAAATGCAAATAAGCAAAAGACAATGTCACTGCAGGTTTTCTTCCTATTATTGCTAAGATTTTTGGACCTATTTATTTTTGCCAGATATGTATTGCATATAATTTTTTTAAGAGATTCATACCATAAACTGAATAGTTTTTCCCCTTGTATAATTTTTTTATTATAGGCCTTGCTATTTTATTTTCCTGTTTCTAGTAGAAAGTAGAGATTTTTGCAGAATCACAGAATCATTGAATATCTTGAGTTGGAGAGGACCCATAAGGATCATCAAGTCCAACTCCTGTCCCAACACAGGACAATTCCAAGAGTCACACTATGTTCCTGAGAGCGTTGTTCAAGAGCTTCTTGAGCTCTGTCAGGCTTGGTGCTGTGACTGCTTCCCTGGGGAGCTGTTCCAGTGCCCAAACACCCTCTGGGTAAAGAATCTTTTCCTGATATCCAACCTAAACCTTCCCTGACACAGCTTCAGGCCATTCCCTCAGTTCCTGTCACTGTCACCACAGAGCAGAGATCAGTGCCTGCCCCTCCTCCTCCCCTCACAAGGAGCTGTGACTGCAGTGAGGTCTCCCCTCAGTCTCCTCCAGGCTGAACAGACCAAGTGCCCTCAGCTGCTCCTCACAAGGCTTCCCCTCAAGGCCCTTCACCATCTTTGCAGCCCTCATTTGTCCTCACTCCAATAGCTTACTATCTGTCGTGTCCAAAACTGCCCCCAGCACTCAAGGTGAGGTCACCTTAGTGCAGGACAGAGTTTTCAAGGTGAGGTCTCATCAGTGCAGAGTGGAATAATTGGGCAGCAGAATCTTTCTTTTCAAATTTTTAAATGTGATGACCCTATGTGGATTTTAAACATTAGATGTGGTCTGAGTCAGAATAAACTTGTGATATTGCAGAAGTTGTGTCTTCACATAGATGAGGAGGAATTTAGTGCAGTTCTCTATGGAAAAAAAAATAAGAGATTATTGATCAGACTCTTGAAAATAAATTAAAAAATATTAGCAAGTATCAGTAGGAAATCTTAGTGTGATTCTATAAAAATGATGTTTCTTGTTTTCTGCCTGCTTATTATTTGAAGAGAAAACTGGTTGTTTTATTTATGATATTCGGTTAAGTGAAAGTTAGTACTATTTGCTGTATGGCTGAGTTTCAGTAAATTCATAAGTAAAACCAAATCTGTGTTCAAAAGTATTCTAACACTTACTGGTATTTTTTTTCCAATGTTGCATGTATTTCAAGGAGATATATACTGTTTCCACTTGAGTGTATACTGGTATATACTGTTGGTTTTATACATAAATGCAATTCGTCAAGTTTAATCATTCAGGGAATTGTGGATTTTTTTAGACTGGAAAATACCTTTAATACCCTTGAGTCCAACTGTTAACCCAGCAATGCCAAGCCTACCCCTAAACCATGTCTCTAAGCAACATAGCTACACATCCTTAAATGCCTCCAGGAATGCTAATTCAGCCATAGCTCTGGGCAGCCTGGTTGAATGCCTGATCACACTTTCAGTGAAGAAATTTTTCCTGATATCCAATCTAAATATCACCTGGCACAACTTGAGGCCTTTTCTTCTTGTACTGCTGTTTGTTACCTGGGGGATCAGCCTGTATCTGGCCACAGCTTCCTCTTAAGCAGTTGTAGAGAGTAAAAGGTCTCCTGTGAGCTTCATTTCATCCAGACTAAACAACTCCAGCTCCCTCAGCCATTCCTCATTAGACATTGATGCATTTAATGACAAATAATAACCTTTGAGCATGACAAAATTTCTTAAAATTTACTACTGGTTTCTTTTATTGAAAAGCTATATGTAATGATGAAATCAAAAATGCTGTATGAAATTTCACATCTGATTAAATTATCCTCTCAAAGAAATCTGACTTTGTTGAGATAAAACAATTCCAATAATAATAATTTTCAATTTGTTAAAGATCATAGATTAATTACCTCTCATTTAGTAACTGGAATCGATTTTCCTTCACTTTCCATTGAATGGACTCTATTGATTTAATGGATAAACAAGGTCTATTTTTTTTAAACATTTTTAGTGATTTTTATTAATTGTAATTATACCATGTAGCCTAAAACTCATGTATTTCCAAGCTTGTTTTCTTAGTCTCTGGGTGCTCATGTTCACAGACTTTAATCAGTGTTTAAATCACAAAACAATATACTGATTTGGTCTTTAGAGATGTGGGGCATCCTCTTCTTGATTAAAATTGTTTAAGGGTTTAATGTATCTGCATGGAGCTGTTCTCAATATTGTGCTCTCAAAGGCCTTCTCTTTGCACCTTTCATCACGTCTCAGGGCTATAGAGTAACTCCTCTATTATATTAAAAGAAGCAGACATATTAAAATCTGTGTAGTAATTCCACTGATGCACATGGGAGGGAACCACTGGACAAATTCCTGCCTTAGGAAGGGGCACGGTGAAGAAGCTTCTTTTCCAGGACATGGGAAGGCATTTAATTTTTCAATTGTCTTCCTAAGAAAAGGGAAAATAGAGCCTAAAGCATCCCTGGCAGTTTGCTGCATAAAAATTAAAATCACAATGGGGGTCAGCATGCCTTTTGAGATTTTCATGCCTTTCAGAAAAAGGAAGCACCTGTTAAAATGATCTTCCTTTTCCTTTTAAGATGACAAGTAAGAACACCGATTTCACAGCATGGTTTTCCTCTTCATCACCATCAGTGGTAACTTTGCTCATTACAACAAAAGGAAATATTTTTAACCTAGTGAAGAGCTTAGTAATTTAATAATTACTTAGCAATAAATTATCACTGGTACATAATTTGCTTACTGATATTTCTGAAATATATATAAGCAAAGACCTGTGCACTGTGGTAAAGTATTCAGGATTGAAGTGAGGCATAAACAGAGGCTTCACTGAAAGAATGAGATGTAGGTCGCTTTAGTTACAATGAAAGTTTAAAATGGAGACCAGCTCATTAGAGAAAATCACCATTCTGCCTGAGAAGGAAAACACCTTAGGAGAAGTTCATTCCTCTCTAAGCAGTTCTCATTTCAAATTTGGTATTTAAATAGGTGGAAGACAATGACAGATGCTGTAAAATGTGAAGTTTGAAGCTGTGGAAATAAGAAATAATTATTTTTTTTCTGGACTCCAAGTCTGATTTTTCTCTTATGGCTGTTCTGTTTTGCAAAGCACAAGACCTCTCTTTTCATGGAGTTCACAGACTGCCATGGGGGGTTTTGTTCATGCAGGTTTTAGCCTCTCTGCAGATGTCATTCTTCTAAGCTGTGTTCTCTATAGTTATTTATTAGCAAAAATACCTGGCAACAAGTACAAGTGTAAATAAAAAAATCTGATTTATTCATTCAATCAAAATCTAGAAGTTTCTAGAAGGAAAATCTAGGGATTTTAGGTTAAGATGCAAAACACATTTTCTGTTTAACAGCTTTCTTCACTTCACAGGTAAATCTTGCAGAAACTTGCATCTGCAGAGCATGAGCACAATCTCAGCAGGTGGAAAAATGAAAGGAAGATAGGACAAGACCCAAGTAGGGCTCCAGTTGTCCTAAGAGAATAAATTAGGCTGTGTTTACATCAGTATTAGCAGTACAGTGCACTACAAGCAGCGTTGTACTGCAGAACAATTAGTGCTAAGGGCATGAGGTTCTCACTGTGTATATTTCAGAGTTTTTACTGTGGACTGTTACTTTACCCTGAATGCCTGTTACTGGCTGGAGAGCACCTTCCATCTTTTTATGCAAGAAAAGAGAAGAACCTATCTGCTTTGAGACTGCTCTGTGATGCAAATCAAAGCACAGTAAGAGCAGATGACTCGAGATTGTTTCTGAAGTGCACCCTTGATCAAAGCCTTGATGTAAATGTATTTTTAATCTCCTGGTACAACCATCATAACACACAGAAAAGCCTGACATTTGCAGGCACATTTTACATGCAGGATTTGATTGGGTCAATGGACAAACAAATGAAGACTCAGAAATGTCCTTTTAAGATTTTATATATCTTCATGAAATTCAAATACAAATCCCACACAACAAAGTCGTTTCAGAACCTGCTTTATTCAGGACATTGCCTATAATGAATGTATTCTTGCTACCCGCTAGTTGTTTGTTGGTTCATTTCATTGGTTTTTTTCCAAGGCAAAAAAGGCACTTAGGTAGAGTATGCACACTGGCAGAGTATTTGTGTCATGTTTTAATTCAGACTTTCTCACAATTAACATAATAATTCTTAATATTGTTCTGCATTATCAGACTGTTAACAGCTTTCTGAATGATCATTATTTTCAATTGTGGCTTTTGAAATATTCTATGTCTACAGTGCTTACATTATCTTTCAGGAGAAGGTATTGCATTGCACGTTTTACGTATGTGCAAATCTATGTAGAAAACTAAATGCTTACAAATTACTTTTTTCTACATTAGTCAGTTATTAAGTCTGTTTAATTAGTAGCCTTTCTGCTCTGATGTTATCTAAAGGGAAAATATATGTTCATTTTTTCGTCAAATAACTATAATCAGGGAAAGCTACACAGGAATATCTGTCCTTAAGCAGATATCTCACTGCCAGTCTGATGAATAACTCTTTTAGCTATACTTAAAACAGTGAGAGATCAATTACCTGAAGCACCTTTAGACATAAATGGGTAAAGATCTACATTTGGATGTTTTAGAGCACATTTCAATTACTGCACCATAAATAATTCTTTCTGGCCTCCAGCTTCTGCATCAGTAAATTGTGGACCTCTCACAGTTCCTGTATCTCCAGGCAATGTGAGGATTTTAACTCACACTTTCAAATTACGCTAGCCAGCTATTTAGATTTATACTTAATTCCAACCCAAGTACTTGTTTTTTCAATAAATTTCTATTTACCTTTTTTTTCCTTCCCTCTAAAGATGAAACTTAAAAATCATTTTACAATGTGTATTTGAGCACATGTCATTTCTATTCAAGTAAATAAGAGACATGTTTTCAGAATAACTACTTTTAATGCTTTTTTTTGATTTAACTTAGGCAAATCAAAATACAGCTCTTGAGTTGGGTTTAAAATAATGAGTGAGGTGGCATTTTTATTACTGCGCTAGTTTTATGGTAATTTAGTATAATCACTTGAACTGTAATAAGCTTTATCATTTTAGTTGTACCTACACTGAGCCAGGGAATGAATCAGATTACTTCCAGAGGTCACTTGCAACCTAAATGATTCTCTGATTAACCAAAATGATTGCAACATTGGGAATATTTAATGTGTTCATACATTCATTTCTCAGGTGCTAGGCATTCACTTCCTTTCCTAATGACATAAGAATGACCAAGCATGTTTGTGGCATTTCAAGTATAACCAAATGCTTATAGACAATTTTAAAGACATTGCAGCTTTTCATTTAAGCCCTGTAAAATGCTAATGATAATTATTGAATGTATGTGATTATATGAGCAGGAGTTTGAAAAAGAAGGGCCAGAAAATATGATTTTTTACAAGTTTTGATGAAGTTTTACAATAAATTAAAGGCATTATTCAAGAATTGTAATTCTTGTAAATATCTCACTATGATGACTTTATCACTAGTATTTGGAATTAATTGTGTCAGATCTTTTTCTTGCTCTACCAGGTAAGATATGAGTACTTAAAAATCAAGAATATTTTTAAAATATTTAAACATATTTAAATATTATTTATTATATTATTAATTATATAACATTATATATATTATTAATTATATAACATTTAATATTACTT
This sequence comes from Ammospiza caudacuta, assembly GCF_027887145.1. Lineage (NCBI taxonomy): Eukaryota > Metazoa > Chordata > Aves > Passeriformes > Passerellidae > Ammospiza > Ammospiza caudacuta. Next base: position 89,508,828 of record NC_080595.1, on the reverse strand, counting down.
ATAATTATATAATAGTAATTATTATTATTTATTTCTTTAAATTAATTAATATTTTATAGAAAGTAATTTTAGTAATTTAGTAATTTAGTAATATTCCCAAACCCAAAGAATAATGGGGTCAATTTCTTTTAAAAATATATGACAGCTTTAATAGACATGAGTAATATTAAGAGATCTAGTTTGAATATTTAAATATTGTCTTCAACTTTCATTTTAAGTTCACGGTTGGACAGCTTCATCATATGGGGATCAAAGATTTGTGTGGAGTTTTTGACCCTTCCTGTGTTGTTCCAACATATCATTTTACTGTGAATAACTAAGTGACAGTTTGGAACATAATTAATTCACTTCCCCTTCAAGAAATATTCTACCTTCCTCTTGTACTTAAATAATATGCAGACAAAATTTCAAATATTGAAGATATAGTCATAGCTGTCAACCATTAGGACAGTGATAGACTACTACAATTGACTATTATTTATTGAGTTTTGTACGTGTTAGGGTCTAAAAACTTTCACAATTATACAGATCGAATTTTTGCTTTTTTCCCCCAATTTATCTGCATGCACTAGCATTCAGACAAGCTGTAGTTGGTTTCACAAATTAGTGTTCTAAATTCAAAAATCCTGAGGAAATCTTCATTGGATCTGTAAACTGAATCCTTGCGTGTGAGGCAGAAACTGCTCAGTCTGTGTATGTCTTGTAATTCCCAGAAATCTTCTATTGGTGGTTTTTGGCTGGTGAGGTTTGAATCAGATTCAATGAAACAGATAGAAAAATGCTAATGGGTATTATTGACACAGAACACTGATCTCTCTGACAAAAGTACAACTTTTTTGGTGCAGTGTAAAAATGCTAATAGCACAGTCCAAAGGTCTCCAATAAGCCATAATGGCAGAATTAATCTCCATGAGCCATTTTCTGAGACTTTCTACATATTCATATTTGCCCTTGGTTCATGTTTTTAGGTTATCTTTGCAATCACATAATGAAAAATGTTTTTAATAAAAACAAAAAAGGGTTATTCTGTACAGAAATAGAGACAAAAAGATAATCTACAACAAATTTTGGTTGTAGCACTTTGGTTGTAGCACTTTGGAATAGTCTTTTATAAGAATGATGGACAGTTTGTAGTATTAGAAACAAAATTGATATATGCTTGCACTATCATTTTCTAGATAATACGGAATATATTGGAAAATTAAGAAATATGCTGTCATTTCTCACGTTTATTTTGTCTGTGATAAATGTTTCTGTGAAGCTAAATGAAACACCTCCTTTATTAGTATAAGAAAGACAAAATTGGTCTTATTGCAGCTGTCAGATTGTCTCCAGATTCAAATATATTTTCATATAAAGCAATATGCAAAACACTTAAAGAATTAATATGCCAGTAAAGATTTTATTGAAATCATTAGAATATATCTTTATATATTCTAAGCCTATCTATAACCTTTTTATGGAGGCACAGTATATCCAGATAAAATTGAAGTATTTTTTTTATTTAGCTAATAAAAATTTCTACCAAATAGACACTGATAGTGATAAAGAGAGAATACAATAGTTTGGAAATGGCATTATAGATCCATATTTAGATTTAATAACATTAGGATAGTCTCAAATGTATTTGTTTTTTTAGTACTGTTATCTAGATTTGTAATTAATAAAGAACCTTGGGGTTTTTTTCCTTTTAAAAAGTGATTAAAGGATAGGAATATAGACAGAATAATTCTTTATTATGCCACACCTACATTTTTAAATACTTCTTGAATCAATTATTACATGTAAACATTTTCTGTGATAGAAAAGCAAATGTTGAACTTTGAATTGGCATCAGACATATTTTATTTCATTCCACGCAGTCTCACTGGCCGTTTATGTCTCTTAAGAGCAGGGAAATGAGAGCTGCTCAATAAGGCCATGCTATTGGCAGGTATTAAGTTCTTCCTTTACACATAAACTAACTCTTGGTTAAAGCAAATGATAGTGGAAGCCAAACAGAAAGAGAAGTAGTTGTGGAACCAAAAAAACCCCAAGCAACAACTTGACATTACAATTTTCTTTATTTCTACTCTTTATTTTTAACTAGTGTCTTTTTAATGAGTATCAGTGTGTAAAGAGTTATTTGCTCCTAACAGTTAGATACGCATTCTTATAATTTCTTTATTCTTTGTTTATTTGGATTTTAGAGAGTTGAAAAGGCTACATATTTATCAGAACACCTGTTCTGTTCTGTTCTTTCAGAGGTAAACTTGACTTCTTTTTAGTTTTAAGACTGACCAGCTTTGAAAATAATTGCTTTTGTCTGCCTCCAGTTTTATTTTTTATTTTAAGAAAGGATCAAGATTAATTTGTGTACAAACTCCTATCTTTGCCAAAGATTTCATATTAGTGTCTTAGCTTTTTGCTTTTCCTATGAGGCATATTGTACATTGCCATTAAGGCAGCTTGTAGAAATTTTGCAGAGGAGAACAACTGAAATTAAAAAAAAAAGAACAGCCCACAGTCAAACCCTCAGAACTGCTTTGTGCTCAGTTTCCTGGTCATTTGTGGCTGTGGAACAAAAAATAAAAATCTCCTTAAGTGCCATATTTCAGTTTACATGATACTTCTATCTTTCCTGAAATCTATCACTTTTGAACACATATCTACTAGCCAAGCTATTCAAGCTAACAAGAGTCCTTCCAAAATAAATTTTACAGAAGTGCCATTTTAGTCCAAAAGCATTGTATTGTTGACACTACAGCCATGCTATTTTGTCATATTCAGAAACTCCAGCTGAGTACTTACGTGATTTATACTTTTTCCTTTGCTTAAATTTCTGAGAACTAAATATTGTCTTCTATAAATATTTTTTAAAGGAAATAGTTTCTATTTGGTTGATATTTTCCTTGAAGATTCAGGTCAAATTGGCACAGCTTTGCAGTTGAGGTCTCATAAATGTTGATTGAAGAGAAAAAATGTCTCCCCATCTGTTGCAGACAGATGTATGCTCTTTTAAGGTGTCTGACTTTTTCAGAGAGGTGACTGATGATTTGTGTTCAGCTAGTGTTCTATTGTGACATCCATATCCTCTTCCAGAGAGCTGTTACCTGACTAGCTGTCACTCATTCTGTAACTGAGCAGTACATTACACTTTTCAAAATGTAATGTCCTACTTAATGACACATTTCTTTCTCTTTTCTTTTTCTTATTTTATTTTTTCTTGTAAGGCAATGTCACCAATTTTTCAAGATCACTTTGCTTTCTAAATCCCTCTACAGAGAGTACCTCTCTGTATTCACATTCCTTCCCAGTGCAGAAACTTGAATATTAACATAAAGTTTAAAAAACGTTGAAATTTCTATGTATCTTTAAAATCTGAAGCTAAAAACACTACCTCCAAATAGAATTTAAAAATCCCACTAACACTCATCAATCATTAAGTATTTTTTCCCTGAAGAATCAGCAGATAAGTAATGATTTATTAGATAGCTAACTCATCAAGAATTTGGACCACTTCAGATGTGGTATCTATTGTGACTGAAACCATAAGGGTTCACTGTCTCCAGCTAGACTTAAAACACAAAGAGAAAGTAAGCATGTGTTAATAATTTTAACTTTTTATCTAGTATCTTCTTAACCAAACTACATTTCTCATCTAGCTGTGCTCAGTACTGCAGCTTACTGTATTGGCATTGCCAGTTTATGTATGGTAATGCCAATATTTTTGTTTCATGAGCAATGTGGAGGTGGAAGGTGCAGGAAAGAGAAAAATTAAGAAAAGATTTGGCTAATCTCTTTTGTCTTTTATTAAGATAAAAGAGATGAGCCAAAAGAAGTCTTCTACAAATATTATTTTTTAATAATGCTTGTTTGGCACATGATGCAAGTATATTTTAAATGCCTAAAGTCTTTACAAATAAGAAATAAGTAGACTATTTAAAATAAATAAGGAATAAAAGGAAAGCAGCGATAAACCTTTCAATAACTGACAAGAAAACATATTCAAATTAAATACAAAGAAGCTAAGTAAAACTTAACTTTGGACTTTGGTTTTAATATAGTAATTTTTTTGTTGGTTTCTATTTACAACGTCTGGATAAAGAGGAGCAGAAGTGTATTAGGATAAATCAGGTATTCTGATAGATGGCATTAGCTAATATTTGATCAGGAAATTTATTATCTGCTAATCAAAAACAGTTTTGTGACTAAATGAAAGATTTTGGAGACAAAGGCCAGTCTACAGCTTCTCACATCAGATTAAGAATGACCTCTGTGAATGTGTTTCAAATATGTAGACAACAGGGAAGTTTTACTATAAAGATAATACCATGATGTTACAAGTATTGATACTTCTAGAAGATTGTAAACTTTTTCTGCTGCAGAAATACAAGTAGTCCTCACCATTAATCACAGTACCACAGAAATGAAAGTAACAGTAAAGCAATATGTGTTAGAGAAATACAGTGAAATTAATTTTCTAAGGCTATATCTACTGTTATTTTAAGAACTCCTGATTACAGAATGGTAACTCAGCAAAAAGAAATAAAAATCTTGTTCACAGACAGAGGAAGTACACAGTATGTTTAAGCAAAGCTAAGAATTAATTTTTAGTATAATTGAGATCTTAGCAGATAAATTCAAGAAAAAAATATTAGTATACATCTAATTATCAGTGAAAAAGAATATTTCTTACAGAAGTCTCAATATTTACTATATATGGTGGTATACTTTGTGTGTATTAGATACTGGGTTTCTTTTTCTCTGTTACCCTAGAGCTGATTTTGTCCAATATATTTCTTGACCCCTGGTGAATAGTATATAGCTGTGTGGCATAGCTCCTGTAAATTAAAAAAAAAAAAAAAAAAACAAAAAATCATTCTAATGGAATAAAAACTTGCTATAGATATCTGTATGCGATTATCATTTTACTTTGCGAAGATAAACAAAATTAAACTGACTAGCCATAGAGACTTGCTTAATAAGAGAAATTGTCTGTCATAGAAATGAAGTAAAACAAGGCTGCAACTCCCCACAAGAAAAGTTCAGACAGGGAAAACCTAACAAGCACCAGTCCTGAGGTCTTGAAAGTTCAGTGCAAATGTGGCTTGTTACTAGGAATGGCAATGCTGCATTACAGCCCTATCGGGTTACAAGATAGTGGGGAACCAGGGTAGAGCAGTGAAGTCTCTTGGGAACTGACTGGGCATTCTAGTGGTGGCTGGGTGTATTGAGACTTATTATTGTTGAGTTTAAATATCTTACTGTGCATACAAGAAAACATTCACAATATAAATAAATGACTGGTTCAATGATATTTGCTTGTCTCGCACAATATATTAAATGGGTGTAAGGTTTTGTATGTTGCAGCTAAAAGATGACAGCAGATATTTATTTCTCAGAAAGAAGTCTTTGTAAAATATTTTGGAAGTATGCATTGTAAAAAAATGAACAACCTCCCAAATCTAGTGCAGCCGTTAAACATATTTGTCTGTCTGTGTGCATTATTTGACCACATGTTAGTGTATATTGACCATGTGGGATTTTTTATTTTTACACGTAGGAAAAGTTATTATGTTTTGAGGCATTAATTATATTCTGAAGTCCAAAACTGCTATCTGCTAAGTGTATCTGAAAATCTGTTCCATGTAATATTACACTTTAAGCGTCCATGTCTCAACAGAGCATCTCTGTTACTTTGGGCAAACTGAGACAATTTGCCCAAACAAACAGAGATCTCAGTGTGCTGGGGGCAAGGGATAGGCAGCAGCACCTACCACTTCAAAACTCACATTTTTTTTAATTGGTGCCCACCAGGATGCTACACCAGTGGGAGTGAGCAGATGTGTTTTTCAAGGGTTTAACATTCATACATGAAACCCAATTACACGTTCACAATGGGTTTGATTCATGCCTGCTTTACATCCTTTCATCTAGAGTTACATGTTTTAACAGGCCTGTAATCATCTGTGCCTTGAGGAACTGTCATGCATTTACCCATGTTTCTACTTCAGCGCATCTGAGTGCCAATGTCTTCCAATATGTAGATGATCTGTATTTTGCATCAACTGGTGATGCATCCTGAGCAGTGCAGGAAACTGGCATTCCTCTTGCTGCATACTGATATGTCAAATATCAGTCATAAAAAAACTGTGACATATTGAAATAATTGGAAGAAGGTGTGTCAGAAGTCCAATGCTCTAATCAAATTTTCTTTTATCATCTTATTAAATTCTGAAAGAAAAATTTGCAGATCCCACAGAATCAGTCTCACTCAGATGGATTTTCTTTCTAGCTTTGTTACATATTTTGTTACAGTATTATGGTTTAAATTGTCTAAATTTTTTCAGCAATTGGGGAGGAGAAGAGAAAACCTTAATGATTTAATCTTGCATAGTGTCACACACCATGGCACAAAACTCGGGTGCTATATAATTGCATGACTTGGAGTTTCTCAGATGACTGCGACTGATTTCTTTCTTTGGATTCTTAAGTATGTTGGGGTACATCAAGTTCATAGTTGTGCACTTAATTTGATTTTGTAAAGTTCTGTGATTTCATGTAACTGAAATAATAATAAAACTCTTTGTACTATGAATATAAAACATTTTATGGCAGGGAAATAAATAGGTAAAAAATTATTGGTAAATGAGAGAATGTGAACAAAACATCAGAAGATTTAGACATCTTTTGGCTTGCCATTTATCACTATATTTCATAGGACAGTTCAACTATTTTTGTAGAAAGGATTATATGATGGAGACAACACTTCGCTTCACATATTGAAGCAATTTTGTTTAATTTGTACTTCAAATGCATATTTAATGAGGATAGAAAACATAGCTATAAAATATCCAAATTAATTTTGCATTTCTAATTTTCAAAATCATATTCATTAAGATTGTTTCACTGTGAAACAACTTGTGCAACCTGATGTAATATTAAACAAGTATCTTCCTGAAATTATTTCAGTAGCTCTCCGCTTTCATATTTTTCTGTAAAGGTGCCCGGAGTCTTAAGTACAGTTCTTTTATTAATTTCCATTCATGGCAGAATTGGACAGTTCACATTATAGATTTTTTATTATTCCTGCAGTCATTTAAGAGTGGTGGAGAGGGAGATATGAGCTCTTCTTCCTGGAATTCAGGGAATTGTTCAAAGCTGTGCCAGGGGAGGCTTAGATTGGATATCAGGAAGCATTTCTTTTCCAACAGGGTGGTCAAACAGTGGAACAGGATTCCTAGAGTGGCCCTAGATTATACCCAAAGCCTGTCAATGTTTAAGAGGGTTTGACAAATGTCCTCAATAATATAAGTTAAATTTAAGTCAGCCCTGAAGTGGTAAGGCATTCTATTCTATTCTATTCTATTCTATTCTATTCTATTCTATTCTATTCTATTCTAGTCTAGTCTATTCTAGTCTATTCCATTCCATTCCATTCCATTCCATTCATCCTACCTTTACTATTCTACCTTTATCTCTTCTATCCTGTCCTACTCCTAGCCTAGCCCAACCTATGCCTGATAACAAAGTCCATATTGCATGCATTGTTATAAGTTATTGTCTTAGGGCAAAAAAGGTCACCATTGTTATTAAGCATAGAAGATGTCAAAGAACATTTATTCCACTTTAAATTTTGTTTTATCTTGTTAAAATTACATTTTTCATTTTCATTTCAGGTTTTTACAGATTTAATATCATTTCTTGGTCAAATATTAAAAAGTGGTTTTAGACTTTAGAGATATTTTGTGATTTGCTTTTGTTCCGAAATGCTAGGACACAATTTTATTATGGTTTCTCAAGCTCTTTGGTATAATGCTGCTACTGTTGCTCAAGATAGATAAGTTTTTCTGAGAAATATACCTGAACATGATTTATCAAAATGCTTCCCTTCAGCCTCCAAAACTGCATTGTAAAGTCTCATTCTTCATCTCTTTGAGATAAAATTATATAATGACAGTGTTAGGATTTATTCTAAATATTAAAAAAATGCATGCATTGCTTATCCATTGTTATAGAAAAAAAGGAAGAAATTGCAGGAACATCAGAATACTGAGGTTTCAATTAGTTAAGCAAGGAAAAAAGGAATATATAACTCCACCTAAGGCTTTTTGGTTTGCAGGTGTCATTGACATTCAAGTCAAATTTTAACTGTTCTTGTATCTTAAAAGCTACTTCATTTGGTCACTGACCCAGCTTGTCTCAAGTACGGTTTACGTTGCATTTAATTTTCTAGACAATATATCTTCATGTTTCTATGTCAGCAAGAATTTCAACAAGAAAATAACCGAGTACACATATTTCAAGAAAAACCCTAATATTTTTAATTGGTCCAAAAGTCTTTGAAATCCATCTTTAGAGATATTCTTCCTTTTTCCCTCCACTATTTTATTGATAATGCAGTTTGCTATTGAGTATTATTTTTTTAGTAAATTATTTATATGTTTCACTCTGATTTAAAAGTAAGTCATGTAATATTGCAGAGGGAAAAATGCATGTATCCTTAACTACTATTCTCTTTACATTTTAATGGTGTTTTTACATAATCTCCTCATTGAATATTCATCACAGATGATGTCTTAGCAAACTGACAGAAACTGTTCTGTTTACCCATTTATAATTTGAATTAGAGCCAAACAATATCTTCCACCCAAATGTGTACTTACTGGGCACTATGATCTGCATATTCAAGCAGATTGCTGTATGGTTTTGATACTAATGACCAGAGATCATCTTTACTGATTCCAGTACATTTCTTATGAGGTCAAGAACATTGCAGGTCAAGAACAGCTCCACTCAAGAGATTATAAATGCAAGGACATAAAATCAAGGTAAACTCTAAAGGAATCAGCCTGTAATCATTAAAGTAAATCATATTTACCACTTCCTCTTAATACATATGAACCTCATGGCAAAGGATGAAAATAAATATATTCATTACCACTGAGATGTAAGGGACATTTTCATCATAAGTATGGAATTTGAGAAAGTACATTGAGATGTCAGAGATTGGATTTTAAAGCCAAGACAGGTAGGCTTTTATTACCAAAAAATTAAATATGTAATTATGTTTTGTGTTGGGGTTTTTAGTTTTGGAAATTTAAACCATGCGAAGCATTGCTGAACAATGTTCAAAATGTATGTGCTGTCATCACTATTGTTATTTTTATGGCTTTTGGGAGAAAGAGTTTTGTTTTCTCCCTATGATCTCTAAGAGAAGTTTAATATTTACTGTAGATGAATGTGAATGTCTTCGTAAGTCATTTTATTAGAATTAATTTTAATGTTTCAATTCTCCTACATAGTTGTGGTAGGTTGATCTTGCCTGGCTGCCAGGTGCCCACCAAGCTGCTTTCTTGCTCTTCCTCCTTATCAGGCCAGGAGGAGAAAATAAGATAAAGAAGCTCATGAGTCAAGGTAGGGACAGGGAGATTGTACACCAGTTAGGGAAGATAGATTCAACTTTGGGAAGATTAATTTGCAGACAATTAAACATAGAGTAGGATGGTGAGAAACAACAATAAAAACTTTCTCAAGTCAAACTCTTTGGCATCCTTCCTGACTGAATGATGAAAAGGTGTGGAGAATATGGGCTGCAGTCAATTCATAACAGCTCCTCTCTGCCACTCCTTCTTCACACTTGTACCCTGCTCTATTGCAGTGTCCTTCTTTTGGGATAGTAGTCATTCATAAACAGCTTGAATGTGGTCCTTCCCACATGCTGCTGTTTATGGCTCCTTTCCTTTTTATTTTGTCATGTAAAAGTGTAATTGTAAATTACAAAGCTTTTGTCACACGCTAAGATTCTTATTACTTCCTAGACAGCAGGTTGAATTGAATTTTAGTTTAGGAAAACAATAGTAATAATAATACAGAGAATTATTCAGAAAACAATTTGGTTTTTGTTTCAAAAGTACACTTGGGCCAACAAGGCATGTTGTTGTATATTTTAAAAATAGAGTAGGAAGAAAAGCTCTAAAGAAAATGCAACTTTCAAAGTCAGTTTAATTTAATGTATTAATATGAATGCCAAAATTTCATATTCATAACTGCTTCCTATTCATAATGTAAGCACAGGGAAAAATTATTTACTTTTTTTTCAGAATGAAGTTAACCTCGATGTATTTAAACTTTGTAGTGTATAACACTATCTAAAAACTTCCAGATTTATGTAAAACCTTGGTGCCCTGACAATTCAATTTCCATGTAATATTACTGAGATTTTATTACAGAAATATGCATTCATTCTTAGTTCCTTCATTCTCATCATGTATATAAATGTTTTGTATTTATAAATGTATATACCAGCAGTTTATATGTTCTAGCATTATAAATAAGAGTTTTTCTATATGAAGCATGTGTTTTCTTATTACACCAAACACTTCAGTACATCAAAGATAGAACTTGTTTGTCCATCCTCAAGTATCTGTTATGGTATGAGATGCTCAGGTATTCAAGGTGTTATAAACAAGGCTGATGTGTATGACACAGGAAAATCCATGTCACTCTAGAGAGGACGACAAGATGCAAACACATCTTGTATGGCAGAAAATATCAGAGTGTGGACATCTGAAAGAAAGAAACACTATATGCTGACACATTGCTTCGTTTTCCCCTTAAAATTCCATAAGTGTAACCTTCCATTAGCACAGTAAACATACCTGCTTTACCAGAGTTTCTAACTTGGTTCAATACAGCCCAGAGCTTTCCAATCTGTATTTTAAAAAGCATTGAACAGTAGTTGTATGCATATCTAGTGAATTAATTGAACTGTCACATTCTATTTTTCTGAGGCATTTCTTTCTATGAATATTTTGGCATCTCCTTGGACCTATGGAGGTTTTTCAGTGTTCACTTCAATTGCCTTTTTGCACCATACAGTGTGATGGCAAGATGTGTCCCTTCTAAAAGAAATAGTTTGTGCTCTTGGAACTATTATGCCACAATAACAAGAAACCAACAAGCTCAAGTGCTCTACTTCTCAAAGAAAACTGGTGGTTTTGGACCTTTCAGCTACTATTGACAGATGGTTACTACTGCAGGAAATTATCCTAAAAATAAGTTTCATAGTGTTAGAATGCATGAAATAAAGGATTTACCCAACATGTTCAACCAAAAATAATATTTGAACTACTAGGTGTGTATGGATTTCCCATAGTTAATTCTTTGTTTAAGGTCACAAGTGCAAATTTGCTTTGTTATTTTATTAGTTTTATGTCCTGGCCATTCCACCGACCCACATGTCATACAAAGGTATTTGAATTCCTTTGGTGAATATTGTACAATGATATTTGAGTTAGGACACATGAAATTCATTATATTTTTTTAAAGTTTTCTGAAATTTGAATATTTGCCATACATGATTCATGTTTCACATGAAGTTTAAGTAACAAGAATTTAAGTGTCAGAAAACTCTTGAGGAATTATGCTTTTAAATAAGTAATTTTCAAGGACTTGAAATTAATTGCTTTAAGGACTACACAATAATAACAGGGCTGGGATTTAACACTTCAGATTCCCACTTATGGCACTTTCTAGAGAATAGTTTGTGTATAGATGGATATACACCTTTGATACTTAAACACTTCTTCATGTAGACCTTTCTTTCATGTGCTCTATCAAGATTCATCTGCACTTTGAATTAATCAATAAAATTAACCTACTCCTGAAAGACTTTAGGAAGAAAGACAACAGTCAAATGGAGTAAAGTCAGTATTTTTCTCCTGCTTAAATTTTTAAGGCAAAAAAAATTGGTGTGCTCATTTAATAAGTGATATTCTCAGCCTTTATTTAAGTCAGAGTTCTTATCTGGTAATTCATGTGATATTAGTTTATGTGTAATTTGTTTTTAAAAAATGCTAGCTGGAGCTTTTAATTTTCAAATTTAAAGAACATTATTTGCAGACCTTGTTTTGAACAACAAATCTAAAAGTATTTCTTTAAAATGTTTTGGAAAATATTTGCAGTAATAAAATTAGCACAATCAGAATTCTTTTTGATAAATGGCAAGCAAATAGATGCATTTTTTTTTATTTCATTTCCATTTTTCAGCTTAAAACAAATGACACAGTGTTTCTTTAAAGCTTGTATTTCCATATTTGTTTCCTACTGACAGTTGGAGCAGCAGCAGTAGCAAAAATGAAAGCCATATATTTGGCATTTTTCTTTGGCAAAAAATGAGAAATAGATCATCCTAATATATCAGAGAGTTGTCTAAAATTGTCCAAAAGTTATAAATTCCAAACTTTTAGTGTGAATATATGAATAATTATCTCCTCTTGCGATTCTGCTTTTTATTGTTTTAATTTTAGCTTTCAAACCTAAATCAAATTGATTGATAATTCATTAAAAATATGGCTCACATAGATGTGAAATATTCAGGGGACTTTAATTTTAATGCTGTATACTATTCTGTGTACATAGAAATGGTAACATATTTGTATACATATCAAACAAACAGAAAAGAGAAGGAGGAAAATGTTTTAATGATTAAGATGGCAAAGTGAAATTCGACATGATGTTTAGGCACTGTAGCTGAAGATTGAAATCTAACTTGGCAACAAGCTGCTTCTCTAACTGAGTAACAGATTGTGGCAGCTCTGTTAACTCTGAAATCATCATTATGGGATTTTTTTTTTTTTTTTTTTTTAGCGTCTCCTTCTACAGAAGAAACTAAACTGTGACTAAAAATGTGTTCATTCTCTTATTGTGGATGTATTTAAATTCCTTAAGCAGATGATTAGTTATAGATCTATTTTACATAATTAACAGCTACCACTAAAAATGGCACTTCATAGTATCAAGAATTTTATTATTCTCATTTTTACATTTAATTCTCTATCTTTTTATAGGTCTAGCTTCCAGCCACTGTATGTCCATCCTTTCTATCCTATATTTCAGAAAGTTCTTCCTTATTGGAGTAGCGTAGGATTAATGTCAAATCACTTCATAACTTTTACTACATAAACAAAATGAGCTGATTTTTCTTAAGATTGTTCTTATTGTTTTCTTCCAAAGATCCCTGATTATTTGGCCTTAATTAATTTACTGAGGAAGGGCTATGTCGGTTATGACAAGTACATTCAAAGTTATCTATGTTAAAAATGGCAATCCAATGAAAGAAAAGCTGTGGGGAAAAAGACAGTCTGTGTTTACTTACCTGAAAAATGCTCCAGGCATGGGACAATCACCTGATAATAGTCATTATAAAACAAACTTTAAGATTATTATTATTATTATTATTGTTGTTGTTGTTGGGATTTTACTTTTTTCCTTCTTTTTATAAAACAGCATCAGCATTTTTGGTTTTACGTTATTACTACAATATGATATTAATGTTATTTCCTTCATATCTTTGTTTAATTTCTACCAGGTGTGGTTATTAGGTTAATTTTCAAGTCATTAGTGGAGGCTAAAAGGAAAATACATTCCTGAGAATGAGGAATATAAATTATAATGTCAATATTGAAAAATAAGCAAATTTATTTTTATAAATGCTTTTTAAGTAATTACAGTTGTTGGGATAATGGCAGTACCAAAAGCTTTTAACATTTTTTTAAAATAATGAACAGAATAATCTAAATTTTTTGCAATAAATTTGTAGTCACTTAATAAAAATTGGAGGTATTAAAATTTTACAGGATAGGACTTTGTATTGGCATCAATTTTATTTCTTCTGTTTGGAGCCTATCTCAGCCTGGTATTTGCAAGTTATTAATTTTTCATCTTATTAATTGCAGCTTTACCCATGCCAAATTATAAATAATATGACTGGGATAAATATTTTACCTTTTTTAAGGGCTTTGAGGGAAAAGGAATAACATAATTTACAAAGGAATATGAAAAAAAAGTTATACCATCTTTCATAATACATCACCATAAACCTTCTTCATTAAGAGTTACCTAGTTTTATTACTATATATAGTCAATTTTTTACATTTCCTCTTCCTCTGGATTTTGTCCATAATTACATTGCCACTTAAAAATTCAAGAGATATCACTGTAGGAGGGGTGGGCTAGGGAAAGAGTGGAGTTTTGAGAGTTTTCTCAAAAAAAACATGCTTCCATGTGTTCTCTAATACTGGCAACATCTTTTGAAATTGCTTCTATATTATGTTGTTCTTAAGTAAAATAGGTGCTCCAAATCTTAGGTTACAAATCTGCTTTCAGAATCTGGCTCCATTCTTCTAAAAATTAAAAAAAGAAATTAGAAACCTGAAAGACTGGATTAGTATTTCTATGTTTAAGTCAATATTCAATAAAACTTGAATATTTATGTTATTTTTGATATTTACATAGCAGCAGAGAGAAGAAGCAAAGTAGTAAAGTACTATTACATTTGAAGGAAAATACTTTTACATTAAGTACTGTTAAATTTGTCAATTAAATGGAATAACCTATTACAGTTTCAAACAGCTTTTATAAAAAGACTTTATAACTAACAGCTTTTTATTATTTTAAAATCTCTAATCATGGATGCTCAGGATTGTTTTGTTTTCTGATTTTAATGTATGCTACTGTAGTTTTTCTCAGGCAACAAATTGTCTCACTGTATTTTCTCATTTTTAAGAGATGTTCCTACAAGCAGGTCTTGGGTTTTTTTCTTTTTTTTTGTCGTTGGACATTTGTTTGTGTGGTATTCTTTTTCTTTTTCTTGGTTTGGATTTGTTTTTTGTGGATTGTGTGGGGATTTTTTGCTTGTTTTTGCTGGTTTGTTTTGAGGTTTTGTTTGTTTTTCTTTGTTTTCTTTAGGTTTTTGGTGTTTTTTTTTTTTTGTTTGGGGTTTTTTTGTTTCATTTTGAGGGGAGGATAAGATACACTTCTATTAACATTGATGCTGTTTTGAAGTTGTTGACTTGATCTGCTTGTAAATATCACAGCTGTCTTATGAGGAGTTTTCTTCTTGCAGTTTAGAAAAAAATTCACTGCTCTTGTTTAAATACTTTCTCTTTACTTAATGCATACATTTATAACATATATAAGTAATAGTAAAATAGGTCCTGTTAGTAGTGAAAGAACATGCACACCTAGGTGTTTTGGAGAGGTAGCACTGCCGTGTGCCCTATTGCTTCCTCCAGGCAGAATGTCCATACAGGCATTTCCTACAACTCTGGTGCTGTTTTTATCCATTGCTTGCAACAGCAATTACGCCAGCAGAAACATGAAGTATGGGAGTATCTAGGGTAAAAGAAAGTGTTTCAAATGAAAAACTAATTATGACAAATTTACTTGCAGAACTTTTGTATACGTACCTCCTTAGGTGTCTTGTATTTTTAAGCTTTTTCTTGTTTTCTGTTTTCACAGTCTATTTATCTAATAAGAAGTAATCATTCTGAATTGCTTATAAGGGAATTTTGTCTCATACCTTTCAGAAAGCAAATAGGATCATTCTTCTGTAAGAAGAATGTAACTGATCATCCAGGAATAAACATAATATGTTTGGAAGCAATTTTCATGTTTCCAGTTTTTCTAAATGAAAATTAATTCTTTTCTTCATTTGATCTGTTCATATTAAGCATATGTAAATTGTGATGGTAAAATTAGTATTACTGGAAATTTTAATTGCAAAACAAAACTGAATCTGGATAAGTACCACAGAGCTGTTTTTTTCCTCCCTTGGTATATTAATCAGTATTGTTAAACCCCATATGAAGTATATGGTGGTATATTGTGATATTATTGAATCCTCATAAATTTTTCCTATGCAGTACTCATATCTATATTGAAATATAGGTACAGATATAGATATATCCATATCCAAGTTGTCTTATATTCTTCAATCTGCCTTCTAACAAATCTTAAAAGTTATTCTGACAATTCAAAGCTTAATCTACACACAAATTTTAACCAAATAGATATGGGTAAATTTAGTTTCTCATAGTCATCAAAACTCCCATATAGTCACTAGAAACAGTAATTCTAAGTGGTAGTTTGCTCCACCGTAAGACAGGTGATATGAATTGTGTCAGGCCAGTCTCACTTAAGGGCTTGGTAAAATTTTGGAGAAAATTATTCTGGGAATTTTTGAAAAACACCTGAAGGACAACACAGTCAATGGTCACAGTGAGCAGTTCTTCATGGTCAAAGTTCTTCATGTCCTGCTTCACATACTTAATTTCCTTTTATGATAGGGTAACCCACCTGGCTGATCAAAGGAACCCAGTTGATGTGATATTTTTGGATTTCAGTGTTTTTTAATACTGTGTTTCACTGGATCCTTCTGGACAAAATGTCCAGAACTCAACTGCATAAACACATCATGTGATGGGTGATCAACTGGCTCATGATTTGGACACAAAATGTGACAGTGACTGGGGTGACACCAGACTGGGGACTTGTCACTAGTGGTGTTCCACAGGGCTCCATCCTCAGCCCAGTTCCCTCACACATTGTCATAAATGAGTGGGATGCCGGGCTGGAAGGAATACTGAGCAGGTTTGCAGATGATACAAAACTTGGAGAAGCTGTTGACTCCCTGGAAGTCAGGGGGGCCCTGCAGACAGAACTCAATAAATTAAAGTACTGGACAATCACCAGCCATAGAAAGTTCAACTTGCCATAGGAAGGCCAAGTGCTGGATCCTACACCTGGGATGGAACAATCCTGATTGTATGTATAGATGAGAAACTGGAATCAGAACTCTGGAAATGGACCTGGGGGACCTGGTCACAGAATCACAGACCAACAGAATGACTAGTTTGGAAGAGACCTTCAAGATCATCAAGTCCAACCCATGCCCTAAACACCTTAACTAAACCATAGCACCAAGTGCCATACCCAGTCTTTTTTTGAACACATCCAGGGATGGTGACTCCACCACCTCCCCAGGCAGGCCATTCCAATATTTTATTACTCTTTCTGTGGAAACTTCTTCCTAATATCCAAACTATATTTCCTCTGACACAGCTTGAGACTGTGTCCTCTCGTTCTGTCAGTTGCTGCCTGGAGAAAGAGACCAACCCCCCCTGACTACAGCTGCCTTTCAGGAGTTGTAGAGAGTGGTAAGGCCACCCCTGAGTCTCCTCCAGGCTAAACACCCCCAGCTCCCTCAGTCATTCCTCACAGGGCTTGTGTTCCCAGCCCCTCACCAGCCTCGTTGCCTCCTCTGGATGTGCTCAAGCATCCCAATGTCCTTCCCAAACTGAGGGGCCAGAACTGGACACGGCACTCCAGGTGTGGCCTCACTAGTGCAGAGTACAGTGGGAAGGATGACCTCCCTGCTCCTGCTGGCCACTATTCCTGATACAGGCCAATAGCAAGCTGAATCTGAGTGAGCAGTGCCCTGGCAGCCAGGAGGGCCAACCCTGTCCTGGGGGCATCAGGCCTAGAATCTCCAGCTGGGCAAAAGAGGGGGTTGTCCCTCTCTGCTCTGCACTGGGGTGGCCTTACCTCGAGTGCTGGGGCCAATTTTGGACACTACAATATAAAAAGGACATTAAACTTTGAGAGAGCATCCAAAGGAGGGTAGCAAAGATAGTGAAGGGCCTTGAGGGGAAGCTGTGTGAGGAGCAGCTGAGGGCACTTGGTCTGTTCAGCCTGGGAGAGACTGAGGGGAGACCTCACTGCAGTTACGGCTCCTTGTTAGGGGAGGAGGAGGGGCAGGCACTGATCTTCTCTGTGTGGTCACCAGTGACAGGACCTGAGAGAATGGCCTAAAGATGTGTCAGGGGAGGTTTGGGTTGAAAATCAGGAAAAGGTTCTTCACTTAGAGTGTGGCTGGGCAATGGAACAGGCTCTGCAGGGAAGTGGTCACAGCACCAAGCCTCAGGCACATGTTGTGACTCTTGGGGCTGTCTTGTACAGGGCCAGGAACTGTACTCAATGATCCTGGTGGGTCCTTTCCAACTCAGGAAATGTTATGAGAGAAAAGTGCCGTTTTCTGTCCACTAGCTGTGAAAAGAGCAATGATTAGACTGGGTGCTTACTGTTTACACATTAAAATTTAGTTTCTATGAGTCAGATTCAATTTAGTGAAGGAATTAAATTTAGTCCTCTTAGCCCTCAACCATTTAAAGATCTTTCCAAAAGATTTTATGTGTTAGCATAGAATAACAATTATCACAGAAATGGAGATAACAAGATTTTGTTTAATATTGTGTAATATATCTTCACAATGTATCTCCCATAAAGGAATGTTTCTTGTCACATTTCCTATATGCTTAGCCAGAAGCTTAAAATTTTCATTTATGTTTTATATGCAGTTACTTTTTTTTCTAACTTATTTTGGTATTAAAGAGGTAAACGTTCATATTTGTTTTTAAATTTTTGTATAAAAGAATTTGTGAGTCTAACCAAATGAATTATTTGGAGTCAAACCAAATGTATCATGTAAATAATACATTATCTTATATTTTCACGGAATTCTATTAGGTTTTCTCCTCCATATGAAGTAATAGTTGCATTAAAAGTCTTGCAGTTATTTTTTTTGCCAGGAACAACTCTTTTTTTGTGCTTCTACATAATTTTTGCTTCCTTTTGTCTTTGTTAGTCTTGATTTAATAATTAAATTTTGCATGTTAACCACTGATATAATTTAGGAATACTAGAAGGTACACCAGGAGAAGATGAAAATGTATATTGTTTTATCTGAAGCATGTTGCCTGAAAATCATATGATTACTGTAACAATGGACAACCAAGGCATGAGACCCCACTAGCAGGGCTTTAGGAAAGGCAGAGCCAACCTGATCTCCTTTTAGATGACCCCCTTAGTTGATGAGGGAAAGGCTGTGGATTTTCTCTGCCTGTAGGCTTTTCTTTGGGTTACAAACAAAAGCAACATAGCTCAAGGTAAATATCACCTAATCCAGTGGTGTAAGTTCCTCTCTACAGTTCGTTGTACTAGACTTTTCCAATTCCAACACAGAAATGAGGCGGCCTGGCTTTCTTTTTTAATACTGAGAAAGTTTAAACAACTAGCTTGGCTTGGATAATGCTTTTTTAGAGGGCTAAAATTTGATTGAGATGCATTCTGCCTTGATAATCATATAGCAATACATTTAAGTGGATGGAAAGTGTAGTTTTTCCATGTGTTTCCTCCAAAAAAGGAGCATAATAAAACTTCTGCTGAAAACTCAAATCTGACCCAAATTTTGTTTCTAACCACAAAACAAAAGAAAAATTAACTGCATCACATGCAATGGCTGATGTTATCTGAGAGCTTATCCAGGAATATCTCTAAAAGTTAGTATAAAGATAAAATGAATAATTTTGTGGAAAATCACTGACTGCACTATCGTGTCAAGTTTTTTGCAGAAACCTTTTGTATCCAATTACAAAAAGGTGCAATGTCCTGATATATGTGTACATATATATCAGCTGCAACTACTTGCCAATACTGAACTCTAAAATTGCTTGTCTTAGAATTGTTCTTTTATAGAAACTAAGTCCATTTTCACACTTTATGTTAAAAAATTAAAATTTTGTAAATAACTTTTCAAAGAACTCTGAGAGTTACATTTGTAATTTTCTTGGCAATGCATGACTAGACATTATGTGGAATCACAGTTTAATGTTAGTAATTTATGCAAGGAAATTCATGCTTTTGAATTTCTTTGAACCAGCCTCCTCTATCTTTTTATGAATTGGTAGTTCAAATGTTCTACCTTGTTATTTTATGATCCAAGAGATAAGAATGTTTTAATATACTTCCAATACTAGCTCTTCAATTTTTATATAGTTAAAAAAATATATACATACAATATATATAGAGTTAGAAAAGGAAAATACTTCAATAATGAACAATTACCACCAGTTAGTGGTGTCTGGCATCTTTGTATCTTAGCATGTGATACTTCTGAAGCATTATGGCAGTGACGTGCTCCTAAGCATGAGAAAACGCAGAATTTTCTGCACTTGTGGTCTTTCTAGGTATCTTTCAAAAATAATTATTGCATCATTATCTGATTTATAGCAGGCAAATAACTCAAGAATTGAACAGGTTAGATAACATGTGGGAATGTTTGAAGTAACTGAGTTATTTAATTTTAATAGGTGATAAAGCTTGCTTTTGAAGAGTTTGAACTGGAAAGAGGCTATGATACTCTTACTGTTGGAGATGCTGGGAAAGTTGGTGATACCAGAACAGTGTTGTATGTGTAAGTATACAACTTCCAAAATTTTTCTTGGAAATGTGCTGTCATGTTGTTTCTTCCAGGCCAGGATATATCTACTTAAATTTGCAATTTTAATGTATGGAACTTGATAATTAATGTAAGCTTAAAATTCAAGCACCATCAATGAAAATTTTTCATTACAAAGTTTGCTCCAAATAATTAGTAGCATCTTTATAGGCTTTAACATTAGGGACTCAAAACTGCAAATTGAATTTTTAAAATAAAAAATAATACTTCCTTTAAAAAACAACTACCTGTATAACTGGAATTGTATTCACAAGCAATTAAGGGAATTAAAAAATAAAAGGTTCAGATTGCAGTGAACAGAAGATACAACTTGTGTAAAAAAAGGCATTGATTGATTTAAAATTTTGAATATTCAAAATTGGATTTGTTTATAAAGTTTTAATGAAAGGACACAGTCTACTTTTCAGTAAATTTAAACATGCTTTATGGAATAATATAATGTAATATATTGATGGTGTAGGAATTTAGATAAATTTGAAGGAAAATTCCAGACTAGATAGCTACTTTTAATTTACAGCTCTTCAGTAGTGTCTGGACTAATGGAAATAATAGAATCCTGTACAGATTAATTAATCTCATCTACCTTAACCATCTCATTTTTGTTGCATATGCTATTTTTTTCTTACTGCATAATGAGATCTTGTGGTTAACAAGATATTTTGGCTGCCACTTTTAGAGGGTTAAGTTATCATGTGAATCCTGGTCACCAAACACAGAACAAAATTACAGATTTGATAAATTATCAATGACTAAATAAGAGAAATTAGCAGCAATTATGCCATAATAACATTACTGTCTTTATCCAACAGATAAAAATCTGTTGTATAAAGACAGTATTGAACACATTTGATAAAAAAATCCAATGTAACTTTATATTTTGAGAGAGTTTTAATTCATAAAAATAATTGCCATTTAGTTTCCTTTACTTATCTATAACAAATGAGTGCTCTTAACACCCACACATTTTATTTTAAATAAACTAGAATGCTTTTGCAGGGAGACATCTGAGGACAATATTTCCATCACATGTATTGGCTTATGAATATAGAGATTTATTAATTGTTAATATCTGAACTGTCATATCAAAGTTCTTAGAAAACTCCTAGTTTAATTTGGCTTAAAATATGACGAAGAATTATTTAATTATTTGCTCAATGCTTGTTTTTCTTGGTTTGCAATACCAAGTATCTGCTACTGAGTAAATTGAATTCTATATTCTGAGTATCTGAAAAAGTAAAAAAGAAAAAAAAAATTAAAGCAGACAAGGAAACTCCCTGTTTTGAAGGCTTGCACATTATACTAACAAGAAAACAAATGAACTGGGAATGGATTTCCACACCTGAGTTTATTTTTTCTTGTATTTTGCACACCAGTTGTATAATGCAACAGCCCTTCTGGTGAGGTTGATCTAATTGCTTGTAACTATGACAAAAGGGTTTGCATTTTTTTCTTTATGGTATTGGGATACATTTTTGCTCATAGAGAGTGCAAAACTCCTTAAGAGTCAAATCTTTAAGTAGGAAATTTGCTATCCTAAACTGTTAATGGTTTTCTACACTGTGTACACTTTATATGTCAAAACTTGCCAAAATTATGTCAAAATTTAATCTAGGTGTCAATTTTCTTTTTTTTACCTTTCCATTTGAAGCCATTTAGCCTGTGACTACCTAGTTGACATCTATATTCCATGACTGTGCAAAAAATAAAAATAGAAATTAAAAATATTATTTTATCATATTAATTGCTGTTTAATAAGCAGGACTCCATAATAACATCACCTCCTATAACTTTTCTTAACTTTAATAACATTTTAAAAATTCTGTAGCAGACATCCACTTCTAAATTCATCACTGGCATTTCTAGAACTAGTACAATGGTCCCACTAGAGACACACTTTAATTCTAACCATTTCTTATATATATTTTTTGGACTAAAATAGCAACTGTTTTATCCATATTAGTCCACAGCCCATCCTGTAGGATTATGGTACAGTGTTGGTCCTACCATCTTTACTGTAACTTGTATGTTTGATGAAAGTGAAATCTATGCAAATAAATTTAGCTGCCTTTTGGGCAGTAAAATTAGCATTACACTGAAAATCATTTGAGAAACAAAATTATTAATAACTGAAATACACTCGAATACAGGAAGGCCCAAGGACAAGTCTCATGATAATTAATAATGAATCTGAATTTCTATTGAGACAGTGTTCCTGAAGTTATTAAACACTGGATTGTATCATGCATTATGAAATATGTTATACTTAAACATCACCACAGATATGTGCCATTTCACTTGCTGTTCAGGAGGGTCTTTTGTAAATGCAAAGCAACATCTCTCATAAAACTCTAGGTCCACTTGTAGATATATTACCATAAGAAAGTTCATAACTAAATGTCAGAGTGATTTTCTTTTCAAAATTTTTTATTAGTTGGTTGTAATAACATCTGTTACATTTAATGAGCTTTCAGCAGCACCTTGCAGTTTCTTATTCATCCCAGGAGAATGAGGTCTTACAGCGAAGACTTTTCTAGCTAGTTTTAATTTCTAAATTTCTCAGGGCGTCTTAAAGAAATAATACAGCTTTTCTTACACTCTTCAAGCTTCTGTTGGCAGACAAAATGCCAGAATTTCTGCAGAAATTATGCAGAATATCACTGTAGAATCTCACTCATTTGATTGTAAAACTTTGTAGCTTTTCTGATTTAGTTGCAGATGGTCTGATCTTTAGATGATTACAGACTGGGAAAAACTCGGAGGCAGTAACAGCATGTGTTGATAGACAGATCGGCATTCCTTAAAGATTTGATCTGCTTTATCTTCTGTCCTACCTGAAGGATGTAGTTCTATCTATGGAGGCATTCTCAAGGAATAAAACCAAACAGAAACAACAACAAAACCCAAACTAAACCAGCAAACAAAACAAAACAAAAAAACAGACAGAAACTACCATCACCACCACAAAGAAATGACTGTACATTTTATTGATTTTTGCTTTTGGCTTCTTTTTTCTCTTTTTTTTTTTAGGGGGGGGTGTGGGGGGGAATTGTTTTCTCCCACTTCCTTCCCTTCCAAAAGTCTTGGCCCTCTTCCTATACCCCAACATGTGAATCTGAGGAAGTGATTGTATTTTGTTTGGTTCATATCTATCATGTATGGATAGACCACTGGCATTTTGAAGGAAGGAGGTTCTTCCTATTTGATGTGTTTACCTTTTTCAGTTGTGGCTTTTTCTTTTTCTTTTTTTCTTTTTCTTTTTCTTTTTCTTTTTCTTTTTCTTTTTCTTTTTCTTTTTCTTTTTCTTTTTCTTTTTCTTTTTCTTTTTCTTTTTCTTTTTCTTTTTCTTTTTCTTTTTCTTTTTCTTTTTCTTTTTCTTTTTCTTTCCTTTTCCTTTTTCTTTTTCCTTTTTCTTTTCCTTTTTCTTTTTCTTTTTCTTTTTCTTTTTCTTTTTCTTTTTCTTTTTCTTTTTCTTTTTCTTTTTCTTTTTCTTTTTCTTTTTCTTTTTCTTTTTCTTTTTCTTTTCCTTTCTTCCTTTTTTTTTGCTTGCATTCTGTAGAGACATTTCTATTAATTGAAAGCATTTCATCCTACTCATAAAGACTTAGAATTTTTGGGTTCATTTTATCTGTGTTCAGAAATTATCAATGTAGGTCTCATACATTAATCAGGTTACTGAGTATAAAGAGAGCCATTTAAACAGTTGTTAGTTGGTCCTGCAATAGGTTTACATATCTAAATAGCCATTGAGAAATTTTTGCACAAAACTTGCAAGTTTCCAGTTGTCCTTCAGTGTGTATGTAATCTTTGCATTTTCTTTCTTTGTATATGTATTTCTGCAGGCATCTCCTAAACTACTTTTGTTTGTTACTCACTGTCTGGTGGGGTATTTTCCTTTCCTAAGCTGGTTATATTATTAATTTAAATGAATGTCCCAACTTTACCAACATTCATTATTTTATCAGCAAGAGAATGTTAGATATTCTGACTATACCTAGCATCACTTTGAAACTGTACAGCTCCCAATTAATTTAGTAAGCAGCTCAGTTTTCAGACTAAGCAGCTGCTTTATTTTCATTCTTACACAGGTCAAACTGAACAACCTAGCTATTTATCATTGTTTCCTGATTTCCTTACTTATCCAAGCTAAGCTCTGTTTGTGTGTTTGCATATGCTGACTTATAATGGATTTTTTCCCTTCCTTTTCTGCACCTATAGTATCAAAATAATCAAATACTAACTAAGGTCATAACCAGAAATCTTATAGATCATATTAGAGCAAACTCAGCCATTTTATCAGCAGTTCCAGGTGCTGTGTTCAGTAGTAATGAGTAAGCCCATTCTTCTCATATGGGGATTGTGGTTTTAAATTTTATTTTCAATATATCTGAGTAAGAACCCGAATTATTGTAGATATGGGATATAGTCACTTCTTCATAACCTTGATTGAAGACACAGAGAATTCCTATAACTTGTCTCATGCTTCCTCTGTTCTCACCTTGTTTCTGCTCAGCCTCTCTATTTATTATGTCTTTGCATTTAAGTTTTAACAGTATTAACATCTGGTTTACTATATTTAAATAATATGTATTTGAAATAATCCATACACTGTTTTCTTGAGAAATTCAGCTTCTAGAACATCTTATCTTGGTTTGGCACATCCTCAATTTTACTTAACTGATGCCTATTTGTTTTGCATGATCAAGACAGAGGGCTGGAAGAAAGAGAATTTTCTGGTTTGTATCTAATAAAAGTTTAGTTAGTGAGTGTCTACCACCACTTTTTATGTGTGACTTTTCCCACTCCTTTTTGTAAAACTGTATGCCTATTACCTAGATCTGAATGGTTGTTCAGGACTAGAACCTGATTATGCACTTCTTTTTTCACTATTAAGAAGCAATCTTTCCTAATGATTCTTTTTGACACACAATTTTTTGGTTTCAGAATTATAGATGTATAAGTGACACTACTGACAAGTGCTGAAGTTTTATGATGGGATTCACCAGTTTGCCTTATATGTGTTGTATACTGCACTGTATTTATCTATACTGACTTATCACACATTACTGTGTGAGAAAGAGCAGTTTCCCTAAAATTTGAGAGATCACTCCGAGTTATTTGAATGTAGTAAATGTGATGGTAGTAAGTTCTGAACACACAGGCTGTAAGGCATGTAAAGCAATTTTCTTCACTTTTAAAAAGCATGGCAGAAAACCAATACTGATCCAAACAGGTGAAAACTAATTCATTCAGTCACTCTCATCTCTCACAACTTCATTATTTAAGGGAAACTTTAGGTAGGAACAGCTTTATTAGAAGTGTTTAGTTATTGTTGAATGCAGTCATTCAAAATATTCTTTTCTATTACTTCACATTGTTCTATTTCATATAGAATAGTTCATTTTATCAGAAAAACAACTGATTAGAATAGGATGTGAATAGCTTAAAAGCCAGTGTTTTGTGGTAGTGGTGGTGATAGTAGTATTACTAGTAATTTATGTATCTGCTAATTGACTTTGCCATTCATCCTACATACAGACTCACTGGATCTAGTGTTCCTGATCTAATTGTGAGTATGAGCAACCAGATGTGGCTTCATTTACAATCTGATGACAGCATTGGCTCACCCGGATTCAAAGCTGTTTATCAAGGTATGAGCTACGTTAACTATTTTAAACTTATGTTGTAACTTACTTCAACAAACTAATTTCAAATATGCATTTAGTCCTTTCACAAACTAAATAGGTTTTATGCTGTCTCTATTGTCAATTAATAGTAAATGAAGACATGAATTTTCAAATATCTACAAAATAACTAAAAATATTTGCAAGTAAAAATGAAATTTATTGTTCTAATACTTTTTTGCTGTGAGGTCAATAGAAGCTACAAGTTTCTAAGAGATTTGAAAGGTCCTAAATTTTATATTCTGCTAACACATATCACATTGGATACTATTTGGAAAATATTGTTAATATTCTAAGAATTTTTGTGGTCTTAGTTTTTATAAAACTTATTTTCATGCCTCACTGAGAATCTTCACAGACCTAAGTCAAAATTAGTATGTAATGAAAATAACTGAACAGATATATTGTATATTGTATATTATTGTGGAAATTAGGAAGTTGTATAGAATTGTGGAAATTTAACTAAAAAAATTATCTAAGTTACCCTAGCCTCATTTGTGTTGCTTCTGTCTCAGAGAAATGAGAATCTTTGCAATATAAATATCTGTAGGTTTTTTTTCTTTTTGATGGTGTGAAATTCAGTACCTTCTGAAGTTGATTAATTGTATTAAAAAATACCTGATATGTCTTAGTATGCATTAATGTATTGAATTTTTCCCTTTTCAATAGGTTGTATAGACCTGCAGCTAAAAAGAGCTCTTTCTTATTAACATCTGGTATCATTTTCTGTTAATTTCCATGTTAATTAGTTCACCTTAAGGATAAGGGAAAACACTTGATACTATTTTCAATAGTACCTTATGGGCACATATGATGAAAATTATTTGATAATAATCTTGTCAAAATGAGTTTTGTACAAAAGATGCTGCAAAACATTGAGAGACTTTTCACAGTTCAGTAACTGAAACTAACTGAATTAGAAGAGTGGGAATGCTCCTTAAACATTGTCCATAAACTGAAGTACTCTAAGTGTTTCCCTTCATTTCTAGTTACCTTACTGTTTCAATACCAAAACAGGCAAAATAAAGAATGGAAAGTTATGGAGATGTTAAGGTCAAGTTTAGAAAGCTATACATTTATTGCACTAAGAACATTAAGGCTTGCCTGAGCAGGTTTTTAGAAGTAGGGTCTGTGGCATGTTGTAAATGTTGAAAGGAACAGGAAGGGGAAATATTCCCCAGTGGTCAGCCAGGAAACGTGGTGACACTTCTCCACACCAATAGTTTTCTACTGGTGGTCTCTCCTTTGAGGCAGGTGGTGATGATAGCAGTGATTCGGGTTATACTGCCACCATTGCTTTTCCCTACCACTGTCTTTCTTTGGGACTCACTCAAGCTCGCTGTTTGTTATTCCCACTCATGGTACTGATTGGAGCATGATAGTCAGATCAACTGTTTTACATTCATAGTTTAAGTTTCTATGAGCACATATTGCTGGATAATATTTGAGTGTTTTAATTATTATTATCTACTTCTTTTATGCACCATGTTTTGGTTTTCTTTAATGGGAACTGAAATCAACAAAATAAGGAAAACAGAGGAGAAAGAAGGTGTGATTCTTGTGAGTGAGGGTGGCAATCACTTCCCATGAGAATCCTCCATAACAACACTACTGAGATTTGCTGAGATTTGCAGGTCCATGGCCATGAGAATAACCATATGAGAACAAGGACAATTACAGAGGCTTTTGAAACACTGTCCTAATTGATCAAGTGTGATGTACAAGAGCTCTGAATGAGAAATCAGGTGCAGGCTTGTAGCCCTTCTATGGCTAAGACTTTAAGGACTCTTAAGACATTGTGCCATGCGTTAAACCTGTATAGTTACAGCTCAAGTGTGTTTTATTGCATGAGCACAATCACATACTCTTTATCTAATTACTCTTTATCTTACCCCTTCTTGTATTTTCTGTCATTATTTTATCTCCTGTACTCGAGTAATTTCTAGGGTTTGTGTTTATTTAGAAAATATGTTGTCTTTAAAATTTTCATTTGTGAAATATATTCAGTGGAAATAGTGATTAAAAAGTGAGAGAGAGTGTTGGCAAAAGTTATGTATCTGAAATTTACACTGTTTCCTCAAACCTTCATAATTTCCTCAAAATTATGAACTTTTCCTTCTCATAACCCTATGAAAAAGTTCAAAATTTTAAATTTTTTATATCAGATGATTTTTTTTTTTTTGCTATAATTTCGTTCTGGTACTTCTAATGTAAATTATTCTGTTGTAATTTCTGTATTTGTCTAATGATGTTATTTTATTTATGGAGTTCAACCTCTTATTTCTGGGGACTTTCTGCAAACACCTGAAGTACATAATGTGCATTTTGCAGTAACAATAGCATCTCTTTGATGAAGTATATTGTTATCATTTGGCATTTGGATTTTGGCTTTCAGTCTTGTTTTCCAACCAGTTGTGGATTATTCTGTGTTTTTTTAGTTTTGTAAGTAAATTTCAGAATTCTAAAGTCTGAAATGTTTACAAGTTCAAAAGTTTAGTAAATGTTTTAAGATGAAGGTGAATTATAGATGTTTTTCTCTTTTTCATTTCAATGGTCTCATTAGTTTTATTAGAATTTTCTCATCTTTTATTGTTGATGAAACTTTTAACCATCTGCACTCTCAATACATTTCCTGCTTTAGGGTAAGTATAAAGTTTAAACTTTTATCCTGTCATAAGGTGCCTGAATAAATCTCCTTCCCCTTGTTTAGCAGTCAAAGAACCTCTCTAAAAACAGAATCCAATTTTAATTGTGAGAAAGTTAATAGATTGTGATGTGTAACCTCAAGGACACTATCTTTGTGATTGCAGTTAGCTAAAAAGAAAGCAAACTGCAGTCCTTGATGCCTTATACATGTTCTGTAGACACAAAGTAAAGGACATCCTTATTTGAATCTTTTCTCCCAAAAAGTTGTGAGTTTTGCTCAGGATTGGAACATGATTTCTCCCCCTCTTGGGATATATTTTACAGCTCACCTCCTGAATCTTGACTTTGTGTCTATTATTTTTTATATTATTACTTAAATAATCTCATAGTATGTAGAAAATTCTTACTTTAACTGAACTTCATCTCATTTTAATTATTAATAAAGGATATTAATGATGCAGTTCACCTGTGTTACATTATTAGCATTTCCACCTAAAAATGCATGAAATGACGCTTGTAAATGAGCTGATATGCATAACAGATTTTATGTATGAATAGTAAATTTAATCCTATTTACAATTTGCCTATGGGATGAAGGTCAGGATAATGCAGCATGTTACTGTGACAGCAGGCCTTGTGGCAGTATCGAACAGTGGCGTTAGTTTGCAGTTGCAGCCAAAAAAAAGGACTGGTAAAGTGAATATATGCCTGAGTTTGGCTTGTTCCACTCATTTTATGGGTGTGCCACATCTGTATAAAGGTGTTTATGGCTGTCAGGATCCAAGGTGGATCATGCAGCCAGCTAATCATCAGGCTGCTTCCATGCTTGTGGACCTATTGGCTGTACCACACTGACATAAAAGCACATGACAGCTTGAAGTTTTAGGTGAGAATGTTTTATGACTTTATTATGCTTGAGATGTTTCTCCCATTCAACCCTGTGAACCTGTAATTCTGATAAAAATATTTAATCTTTTGACTTCCAGACTTTATGATAACAAGTATAACATCTGTTTTATAACCTGTTTAGAATTCATTTTTTATTCCTGACTTTACATGATTATGTAAAGTAATTAGGTTATTTCACTAGCCTATCCTTTAGTTCATAACAGTGTTATAAAATAAATCTGGTGGCTCAGTGATATAATTCTAGCATTTTATGTAATTTGAAGTTATTAAGAATTCTTGGAGATGTCAGGAAGTATATCAGCTCCTGCAAGCAGCTGAAAATGTCAGACTTACAACCTTTATTTGTATTGATGTTCAACTGAGCAGTTAAGCTTGTAAGCTCTTCATTATGAGCTTGGAAGAAGATTCTTCTTTGCACTTGAGACTAGTAGAAAAATACTTCCAAAACATATTTCAGTTAGTCAGATAAATGTCAGTTATTTTTGCATAGAATTAATATATATAGCCATGTAAAGTATTAGTAAACCTTAAATCAGTGCAGTTTTTTACAAAAAAAACAACATTCCTATAAATTTTATTACACTACCAATATTGATATAAAACTTTATTACTGTTTGGAGGTTTAATAAAACCTGTGCTGAAAAAATAAATGGAATTAAGACTTTCACAATTGGACATGAACACAGGGAAATCATTATTGACAGTGTAATGCTTGTAAAGAAAACAGATATGAGTAATTCAGTGAAAACTCTGAGTTTCTTTTGCTTTAACCTTTTCTCTCTTTCATAAGCTTAATATATATGAAGTTTTCTTCTTGTATTAAGTTTCTATGTATTATAATTCAGAACATTACTCATACATGTCTTTTTGGAGAACAGGAAATAAATATGTTTCATGTGAATATTTTTATTTATCAAAGCTACTTGGTTCTGTGAAGAACTGTCAGAGTTCCACCATAATACTGTATGAATGAATCTGTTTGTTGTGATACAAAGGGCAGGTTAGTTTTTTGGATGGGCAAATGTCAGTCACCTAATTTCTGCCACAGTATATTATCAATCAGAAGCTTTCCTATCTTTTTGTCTCAACTTTTTAGAATATAACGTTCACATAAGCCTAGAACAGGCATTTCTCCTTTACAGTATACCTGAATTTTCTTTCAATAAATTAATAGTACCACCAGTAGGTTGCTAATAGAGTGAAAAGAGGCGCACTAAGTTACTGAAAATCACTGCAGTTTCAAAGAAATTTTTAATAGTGGGAATGTGTTTGCCTGAGTTTCGTATAATATTTTGGATGGCATACAGGACATACTTTTCATCTAGAAAATACACATCAGCCTAAGGAACAATATAATAGTGATATGCTTTAAATTGTTGAGTGTTTTGCATATTTATATATTAGCAGACTGCAGTGGATAAGACTAAATTTCTGTCTCTGCCACAATCCTTTACTAAACAATCCCAAACAGAAGCTCAGTGAAGAGAATAAATAGGAGTAAGCATGTAGCACCCTACAACTCATTCTCCCTCCTAAATTAACCAAATAACAAAACAAAAATGGCTAGATTGATTACAAATTTGTTAAGTTAATAATTTTTCCTTTTAAAGTTTTATATTAATTGTGTAACTCTGCTTCTTATGTCCTATTTTTATTCGAGGACTTTTCAGATCTTGAGATCATTTTGCTGAACTCTGCTCCACAGAAATACAATCAATGCCTGCTACTCATCTCAGTCAGCTTAAAGATTGACATTGATTTGTTCAGTCATGCTGTTTAGCAATGTATTAGCCTCTTCTGCTATAGCCTTCAATACAATGCATTCTATTGCGCCTATCATGGACATTGTCAATATGCTGCAGAAGAAGATGCATGGTAAAGGAATTAAGGAATATCTTTATTAACGTGTCCATTATTTAAAAATCCAAATTTAAAAAGTAAAATACCCTAAAACTCTTGGAACTTTCTGCATTTACAATTTGATTAGGTACAGCCAACATGCAGCACGTGTGTTCTTTCTTAGTTATATGACATGACTGGAGCTGGGAAGCTGCTGCCTCCCTTCTCCCCTGGACTGCAGCTGTGTCTGACTGATGACACATACCTGTATTTATATCTTTTCAGCTATTGATTTAACAGGTTAGGTTTAAACCCTTTGTTTGCTTCTCTTCATAAAATTATTGAAAGTTGAAACAATAACGTGTCTCTGAATAAGAGAGAATTCTTATGTTTTCACTCAGCCAGTGAAGACCATTCAGTTGCTCAAACTTTTTTGGAAAGAAATTTCACATAATATTTAAACACATTCTGTGTAGAAAATAGATCAGATATTTTTATAGATTTAATGTTTCATATTTTTTTATTCAATGTTCATTGTTCAGTATGTTTGACCTTAACATGAATGTTATTCCCAGACTTTAAACTTTCAACTAAGTTTTACCACGGCTTTTTAAAACCATTATTAACATTTGATGATCTTTTCAAAGATTAGGAACAAATTGTTAAAATAAAACTGGCATAGAATTAGATTCTTGTATCATATATTTGAGCCATAAATATAAGTAATTGATCTTTTGGAGACTTGTTTGTTTATTGTTTTACTTCTGACAGATGTTTCTTTGTACTTTTTTCCTTCTACTGAAAGCAAACAAGAATTGGAACTGAGCAGTTTAATCTAAGTGTTAGAAACATAAATCCTAGTCTTTATTTCTTAGCAGATACAGCTAAATTTGAATGTTTGATCAACAATTTGATAACTTTAGGTAAACAAAAATAGGTGTTTTACCAGTTAAAGCTTTCTCTAATTTTTTTGATATAGAAAACACAGCAGTGTATGCACCATGAACTTAGCTGTCCATTGATGTTGCTTAAGAACACAGTCTTTTCACTCTTTAGGCCAAAATAATTCTCTTTTAGTAATTTGCCTTATTTAATTCATAAAGTGGTGACATAATCAGAATTTCCTGTTAATATCTACAACTGAGATTGTTTGGAATTCTTAAGCACATTTCATTCATTTATAAAGTTCCTGTAAATAATGGTCAGACAGAAAGATGCATCACAACTAGACAGCAATAGATAACATGTTATGATTTTTTTTCTTTTGAATAAGAACGCTTATAGAGCATTTTATTTTTATGCCCATTTTCTGTATTTTTTACTACAAGGTTGAAACCATGAGAGCGATATTGCCTCATCATTTTGAAGCCTTTGGATGCATGACACTCACTCTATGGTTTCAAAAAGCAAACACTTGATTTTAAATGAGTAAATGTTCATGCTGTCGCACCAGTAGTGACACTTGGTTTAAGCTTTATTTTCATGCCTATGTTAATTTAAATAAAAAATCTTTTTCAATTTGTAATGAGAGAATTATTAAATTATATGATGATTGACACACATTGGTCTGTATCGAAAGAGTCATAGAAACATTTGGGTTGAAAAGAACCCTGAAGATCAATGTGTCCAATTATTAACCTAACTTTGCCAAGTCCAAAACTTCTAATATGGATGCTTTATTTTAAGTCTATCTATCAAAGAAACTTCTGAATGATTTGTGAGAAGTGATGTTATCCCTGAAGTCAATAAACTTTAAAGAAAGCATTGTTTTAATAAGCTTGATAAATATTTAATTTTGCCCTCTAAGGGAAAATGCAATATTATTGCAGTTTTTCTTAAAACAATTATCTGGAACAAAAAAAAAAATATTTTTGAGTCAGACTTTGGCTCACAGGATTTCAGTGCATGTATGTGCATAATGTCAGCATAGTAAGTTCTTTTTGTGATACAACACAGGGTAACTTTATTAAAAAAAACTAAATGACTATTCTTATTATAAGCTGAAGAAAAAGATAAAATGACCCTAAGACACTGTACACAAAATCCTGCTTCCAATCAAAACTTTATAGCAGACATTTTAAAAATACATATATATGTATATATATATATATATATAAAGGGTATTTCACATTTTAGAATAATTTCAAAGAATCTGAATAATCTCTCCCCTCAAAATTTACCCAAAATTTTTCATGTTGTGTTTTTTTGTATGTGTATTAGAATACATTTTATACTACAAAATTAGTTCAGTAAATTTTGCATAAACTTTTAAAATAATACACCTAATCCTATATTTACTGCTATTATATATAAAGACCATAGTTTTTTTTTAAGATAACCCAGCTATAAAAGCTGATATTCTTTTGATGAAAAACAGTGATAAAACCCTGCAAATAGGAACTATCTTTATTTTTTGAAAATTTCTATTACATCTTCAAGCAGATGTTCATAAATGTTAAAATTAACCAGGTACGATAAATTTAAAGTGCAGATTTAGCTGAGTAATCTACCTTAAATCCCCATGTAAGTGCTCTCCTTCAGTGACATTTTCACCTTTCATAACTACAATTCAATCTTTGAAAGAAGAATACAAATCCACTGGAGAGGATTAAATCACAGTGATCTGAGGACAATGACACACCTGAGTGAGTAGTCTTTTATCAGCAATGATGAGAGAGACGGGGAGACTGAGAAGTGATCAGAATCTGACTTTATTGTGGACTACATATGCTTATATAGTATTCTAGGAAGGCTAGTAATGTTTTACTGCAATGATTGGGTTAATCATTACATCAACAAACTTATACATTTTACAATATCCCTTGCTTGCAGAGCTTGATGTAATTTTCTTTTCTGGTAAGTCTTGATTTAATCTTTAAAGTTCTGTTTGCTCTTGCCAAGGCATTCTGATTTGATAATCTCTTATGCCAACCAGGTCCGAAGTCCCTCATGTGTGTTCCAACAGTTTTGCATGTCTTTTCATGTGGCTTTAATGGCCTTCATTGTGGTTTTTTCCTAGTTAGGGAGAAGTGTGTTTGTGTACATGTTGTTGTGGTTAAGCCCAGCAGGGGCAAGGAAGGAGAGATTCTCCATGCTTCCTTTGAGAGGCCAGACCTGGTGGGACAGTCATTCCATGGCCGAGACGCCACCCCTAGGTTTTAGGGGAGGGGGATCAGAGGTGCTCTTCACAGGCAGGCCAGGATGTACAAAGGTACAAAGGCGCCTTGCCAGGGCTTTATCACCAGTGTGTTGGTGTATGACATCAGTGTTCTCCATACAAATCTTCACCTGATTGCATCCAAATCCTTGGAGTCCTGATTCCTGTCCACTGTAGACCATCTCCATCACTGCTAACTTCTCATATAGGGTGTAAATTTATTTAGTAAAACTGGTGTCTTAGAAATGCCATACTGGAACTCGGCACGACCCACATAATGATATTTTTGTACAGTAGATTCATTTTAGCTGTTATTGAGATTTTTAAAAGATCTGGAATTTCTTGTTCATATTCATTTTTCCATCTTTTTAAGCCAGGCTAGATTCCTATTATCATCTCAATAAAGTAAATTGCAGTTTTTAGGATTTTGATGCTCATTGGTATGGTTTTCTTTTAGTAACTAACAGCATGAAAAGACAAAAGATGGTCAGATTTGGGTCATTAAACAGTTTCTGCATCATTCGTACCTTCATTATAGTAGGTATAGTATATGGAAATTCATTTATTGAATTTCTCAAATGTCACTGTTGATTACTCAGTTACATGATTTCAAATGGAAAATTTTATTTGAATCTCAAATATTATTGAAAACACCATACTGGTAATTGGTACTAAATAAAGATCTGTGGGAAATATTAAGCAACAGTTGAAGATTTTGATTCTGACATGCAGTTGTCTATTAGTGAGACCCTCTAAAAAGAACATTGATATCACTGAAGAGTTCTTCAGAGTTCTTCAGTGCTTTTTATCTTTCCCAAGTCCTTTCAACCACTGCATGATTTATCCATTCAGCTCATACACAGACATAAATTTTACACTTTGACTGAAATTGATGTGACATACTAACACCTCCACTTGATGCAAAGTCAGCACATCCTCCAGAACAGCATTTTTTATATTGCTCTCTCATTTTATTAGCAATTTAGATTAAAGGGGTTTGTTATTCAGTTGAAATAATGACTTATGCTTATTTTGTTGTGAAATTTGAGAAAAACAGTACTTCCTAATCTAAAACATTACCAAGGACAAGTTTCATTGTGCATTTGTGCATTTTGTGCATTTGATTTCTTTCTTGCATATATGGCAGCATATAAAAAAATCCATTCAGACTCTTTATTATACATGAAAATTGCTGAATTAAGTTACCAAAAGGTACAATATCTTAGCATTGTGTGTGTTTGCAAGCTCTGTTTTCATATGAACATTTCTGAAAACTCAATTTTATTCTAATCATAATTAGAATAAACAACATTTACTAGAAAATGGATCATCTGAAATATGGAGTCTTGTTGTTCTCAGAACATCACTCATAAAAGATTGTAGATTGAAGTTTTTTAAGTGCAAAAAGTAATTGACTGCATGAAATGGGATATATGTGCAGGTGAAGCTGAATCCAATGAGTTGACTGTCAGTGAAAAACAGTTTGCTACTGCCTAGTCCCTTCACCTCTCCTCTGACCTTTCTGGGCCAGCAGAGCCGTGGCCAGGCCTCTCTTCAGTAAGACATTATGCACCCTTCTTGGAAAGATTTTAAAACAGCATTTCCTTTGCAATTCACTCATAGGTTAGGCATTAGTAGTCTTTTCAAAGGGTCTTTATTTTTCCTTTCAGCGTCCAAAGAATAGTGTGATGCTGAAGAAACTTTTGGAAAGCAGAGCACTATTTACTTTGAAACAAAGTCATGACAAGTAGATGCAAAAGAAAGCAGTGAATGTTTTGCAAATACTTTCACAGTATCAGTTGTAATATAAAAAATAAATGAAGCATGAGTCCTTGTAAATGCATATGTAAACTGTTTCCAGTCTATATCTCCAGTCATGCCTGTTGATATGTTTTTCCAATCATTTGAAAGAAAAGAAATTTAGGACCATTTCTTTCAGATAATGAATGAATTTGGCTTTGTTTCACTCCTAGACCGTGATATTAGCATGTGTGCACTTGCATAGCCTTCCTTGCAGAACTAAGACTTTAGGTGCTTAAAAAAAAAAAAAGCTAGAAGATACAAACCTTTTTTGATATTTCCTATGATTTGCAGTACTCACCACATTTCAATCTATCTGTCTTTGATAATTCCAGGGTCCTAATATTTGTTGCCACTTTCAGTTTTCTAATGTCTATATGTACTCTGAAACAGTAAAATGTTTTTCTGCAGTCACCTTTAGAGAGAACATGATAAAAAAGCTTTCATCTGTTAATTTTTCTATTGTACTGTATTCGCATGCCGTAGAAAAGGTGAATGAGTTTTGGTGAGCATCATTTCTCAAGTTTATTCAGCTTGCAACTGAACTTTGCTGGAGTGTGTTTCCAAATATTATCATATTAAGTTTGGTTCAAAATCTAATCAGCTGCTTGGAACCATGGCCAGAGGTTCCTCCTGTGTTTTTTTTTTTTGTAAAATTAATATGCAGAGGAAAGAGGATGAATTTTAACAGATTTTAGCAAGAATCAGATGTAAAAAAAATTCAATTTTTATTTTTTCCTAATTTTCATAAATTCACTTAATTCTAGTCTTAATTTCAACTCACAATATGCTCAAGAAAAGTGAGTGCAACCTATTTATTGGGATTGTCCTTTAATCTGCCAATATTGAAAGTATATAAAACAATCTGAGCATTCCTAATCTGTTTGCTTGTCTACATTATATAGATTTGGATGTGCTTTCACCAGAACATGTACCTGATAGGAACAGCATAAAAAAAAAAAAAATTACATTATCCCCTGGCTTGTGCTATTTGGGAAAAAATCAAAACCAAAAACTCACAAGCAGCAAACCAAAACAACATTGCATTTGTCAAACACTTCTTAAAATACCTTTTTATGATTTTTTTTTTAATGAACAGATTTTAATTGTATCCTGGTTTCTCTATGAAGGCTACAGTTAAGCTTTGTTATATGGTAACAGACACAGGATTTCCATGTAGCAGTTTGATGGGGTTTTTAGGTTTGTTCAGTTAACCTCTACATAAAAACCATATTCAGAGAGGCTTTTTTTCAGCAAAATAACCAATACTGTTAAATCCCCATCATAACCCAACCTGTCCTCCTTCCTTTTTCCTTCTGGGTATGAAAATGGAAAATCAAGACATTGAATGGAATTTTAAGAGTAAGTCCAATCTATCTAATCAAAGTCAAATAGATAGTTAATGCTCATGAAGACTCCCCTATGTGCCTCTGTGAAATTTCAGTTTTTAATTGCTATCACTGAAATAAGCACATGAATTTTAGTTATTTGTTCATTTATTTTTGTGAATTTATACTATGCCTGCAAAACATTTACATGTACATATGGGTATGTTTATATGGAATAGCTTCCAGAATGACTTCCAGACTGAAAGCAGTGAGATTTCCTTTGTTTACACAGTAGTTTTGTGTTATGTTCCTCAGAAAGTGTGTTTTCTTTGGGAGAAAAAAACCCTCCTGTTAAGCCTTGGCCATGTTGACATCTTTGGAAAGAGAAGGAAAGTTTGTCTTGCTTAATCCCACCTCTCCCTAGGGCACCACCCCAGAATTCTTGGGTGACCAATGGGACAGGAGCCAACAAGGCTGGAGGAAAAGCAAAAATACACAAAACATACAAGATACAGATAAGAAAAAAAGGAAATTTTATCTAGATGGAAAGATTGTCCATGCAATAAAATCTCAAAGTTAATCAAAGAGAGAAACTTTGAGATCTTGAGAAATTGTGCATTGCCAAAAAAAGTTAAGAGGTTCTGGACTGAGTCCAACACTAGAAGGCAGGATTTGTCCTGCAGGGGCAGAATGTAGGAGAGGAGCGTAAGGCCCAAAGATGTTGGGTTTTTTTGTTTGTTTTTTTTTTTCCTTCAGAAGAATATTTTTGGAGCAATGCTTCCTTCTTCTTTATTCTTTGCTGAAATATCATAAGGGAAAATTATTTGGATGTCCACACTGTACTAATATTGGTACATTCAGTTGCTTCCAAGGCTAACATTTTCTGTTTGAGCACTTACTGCTTCTACAACCAGCATTAGAAAAGTACTGAGTTGAAGCTCCAGCAAATCCACACATGATTGTAATCTTTAATTTTCTACTATGGATCTGTACTTATCACTCCTGGTCTTTAACGTGGAGGCACGCCCACTGTAAGGTACTGAAGTGGATACTCAGGGAAAATAAGGTATTCCCATTTAACATTAATTTTATTTTGCAAAATATTCAGCTGCCATAGGCTTGAGATTTTGGTGAGGCTTTATTTTAAGAGTATGAGAAAAGCAGTACTTATATGGGTATATGTGCTTGAGAAGACTACACCCATAATATATGTCAGGTTAAAGCATCTTGAAATAGTGTGGCGGTGTTGTTTACCCATTTTTCTGTAATATTTCTGTAATAAACTGTTAGGATTGGGATTAAAAAGTATAGATTAGGGTAATTGAAGAAGTTCTATCATCTAATGTTTATTCTTTATTCACATTTTTGCTTCAAAATACCGTAATTATTTAATTGCAATCCATTTACTGTGTGCTAAATTAATTTGCCATGATGCCAGTTCTTAAGAAGAATGCCATGTGCTACTAATTTAAAAGGTTCAAAGTCCAAATATATTGTGTCATCTGAGTTTATAATCTGAATAACATATTGTTTGTATGACATGGCACATTTTCCATAAAACGATGTTAACTACTGGTAATTATATTTTTGTCCTTTAACCCTTTAGAAATAGTATTTTTATGTTGGTGGTTCCATCACTTTGCTAAGGATCAGTGTTGGTTTTACAATCCTGTTGCAATTGATTTGCTAGTAGCAGCTCACTGATTTTCTTTCTAGATTGCTACCATGTCTTTCTTGTCAGGACTTAAGATAATTTTAAGTACAGATGTTGAAGGATACTCACTTATAAAGGAAGATAAAGCATATAATTTTCCTAGTTGGAGGAGACCCATTTGATACATAGGTATTTTTTTAATACCTTGGTTCTTCTCTCCGGTTTTTGAGCCAGTCATGTGGGATCTCCCTTGTTCTCCATAAATTCTTGAAGATAATTGCTAATAGTTCATTGGCTACTTCAGTTTCAGTACTGAATTTATTTGGGCCCGTTCCCTTGAATGTGTCTGCATTTTCTAAATGGTCCTTAAGCTGTTCTCTTCCTATCCTGCCCTTCTTTTAATTTTATTTAAACATTTTTATCTAGATAAGAGAAAATGTTCTTCATTCTCCTTTCCTGCAAGCTATTTTTCTTTCTCTTAATTTTAAGGACAATTTAATTCTACAAGTTTTGTCACTGCCTTCTGCCTCATTCTGTGGTTTGCCTTTTCACAATATTCACCCTAACTTTATTCTGATAATTTCTGAGGCAGCTGCACTTCCTTTTTCCTGTGCTTCCCATTTTCCATAATATTCCAAGGATATTTCCACAGGATAACTCCGTGCTAACTTTTTGTCCAGGGCGCTGCTCGGTCCTTTGTGCTGACAGAGCCTGCTATTTCTAGCAGTAAAGCAAGATGAACATTAATTTGAACAATATCATGTTTCTTATCACAAAACATTAGAATACAAATCTACAGCGAGACCAAAAGCATATTGGTACTTGACAATAATAGGTGTTTAAGGAAAAAATGCTGAATTATATGGTGATAAATTAAGAAACAGAATATTTTCTGTTTCCAGTGATGCATGCCTTAAATAATTTGTCTCCCAAGAAGATTTTCTTCCATGTATTTGTCCAACAACTTTTTGAACACATGTATTTCACTGACCAGAAAAAGAGATTTTCAACTTATTTAACTGGTTCTCATTTCCTCAGTAACTTTGATCTTTTGTTTTCCTCTCCTAGTTCTAATGTTACCTTTTTTAAATGGAAGAGCAGTACTATATGCAAAATTCAACATGCAAATGAAATCTGTAAATGTTTTTGTGTGAGGACAGAATGATAATCTCTGTTTTGTTCACTGTTCCTTTCCTAATAATTCTTAACATTTTCAATAGCTTAGAGTTTCATAGAATTATTTAGTATGCCAGAGCCTCTATTGCTGGAGTCCTAGTCCTAATCAAATCAGAACCTATCATTGTGCATGCAAGCTCATAATAATGATTTTTTTCCCATATTTATTTTTTTACAAATTTTGGTAATGAATTTGTCATGCTTGGTTAGTAGGTACCATACATTTTTTTTTTTGCTACAAGTAACAAAAAGCTTTTTCCTTATTGCTGTTCCTATTTGATCTGCATTAACCCCTGAACATGTAACATTTATTGTAAATAAACAAACATTTTATTTTTCTGCTTTCTGTAATAACATTCATAATATTTAAGTACACAGTATATATTAAACTTACAACACATATTGTAAAATTTGTTTTCTGCTTTATTTTTTTCAAGGATTTGTATAGGATATGATGCAATACAGTGCTATTATTACCAGCAAGCCACCATATGCTATGATAGTGAGCTGTTAGTTTAAATTGACTTCCTAGAAAAATTGTTTTTTTCATCAATCTGATTCTAAAGACATGTTTGGTTTTTTTCTTAGTATTGATACAGAATGCAATAAGGTGGAAGCAGCAAAAATTAATCTACTGGATATGATCTGTGGTCTTTTTGATAACAGCAAGGACAAAACATTTCAGAGAAAATGTGAGAGCCTCTTAAAATGCAGCAGGGCACTATATGATCTGTGAAGGCCTTCTCTTTTTATATTTGGAGAATGATAATAAATTGCACTGTTAAATTTCTTTGAAGAAATTTACTGGAATAATGATAAAATTGTGATCATTTATAAAATTGTCATGTAAGGCCATCCTCTTTTTAGTGGTAGGCCAACCTCAGTTTAGCTTTAATAGCCAATTTTACAGTACAATTATGTGCTATCTGAAATATTTTTTGTATTAGTTTTGATTTCCCATTCTCTTTTTTAGTAGTAGTTCCCAAGTTCCATTGCAGGAATCATGTATATAATATTCCTTTTCTTATGTCTTCTTCTGCAATCCTGAGCATCTTTCTATCCCTTCTTATTCTATAAGGGTTTGCTTGCATAAGAGTACCTCCTTTGTGTTTTTAAACTACATTAGGTATTATGACTGTTAGCAAAGGGAGGCATGAGGAATAAGAGGAAATAAAATAAATCATCCCTTTTCTCATATATGGAACATGAATTTTTGTGACCTCTTGGAGTTTAAATGTTAAACTCTCCTTTCCTTTTTTTTTGGAGGGGGGTAAATGTATATCTGCACCAGTTCACAGCTTCCCTTAATCTATCTTGACTATAAATAAGATTATAATTATAAAATATTGTAAAATAATTAGGTTTTAAAGCTATTGACTTCAACTATCTCATAAAAACCTGAAGTTTATTTTATAGCTCAAAAATTGATTTTTGCTTGTCACGTGTTAAAACACGTATTTAGTTTAAATTGTATTTATGCATCTAAATTATTAATATGTGAGATCATTATTTATACTCTTTGGATTGTATCCAGATTCAGATTTAATACTTAGATGATTCACTAATTGTCTAAGCTAGACTATTGGATAGTGTGAATGAAAATGCAGCAACAGTAAGAATTTAATTTAAACTGTGTATTTATAATCTAGTAACAAGAGAGGAAAAACAATTAATTACTCTTTCCATGAATAGCAAGTTTAAGAGTTCAAAATCTAAGCCATGAATTATTTTATTTAACATTTCAGATACCATAGTCAAAGTCCTTACATCAAAAAATACCTGAATTGCAATGTGACACCTTTCAAATAGTAGTCATGATGCATATTTAAATGCTTAATATGACTTTTGAATCACCATATTTCTTCATTTGAAAGAAAACAGATCAACAGAAATGTCTTTCAATTAAATTCAGAGAGATATGACCTTACAGTCAGAAATCTAATGTTGTCATTCTTCTAACATGAAAGAAAGAATATTCCCTGAAACTGAGTAAATATTTCTAGTTTACAAACAAGATGAAAAGTCTGTTTCCCAAGGCTATTGAAAGAGGGTACATGAAAGCCAAGAACAATTGCATAAGATCAATATTAATATTTTGTTAGCCAGAGGGAGCTGATGTTTAAATTTAGGCTTGAGAGTTTATGTGCAAACTTCATGAAGTTCATGGAGCTCTAAGAACTCACATCAAAAGAGGTTCAACATTGAATGAGTACACAGAATCATCCTAAAAACCAGGGCTTTAATTGCCGTGCTAAATAGGTTAGCATAGATTGTATTTTCATGTTTGTTATTTTAAGAACATTTTCTATCCCATAGGATTTTTTTAAGAGCTCAACACAACTTCAATGGAATTGGTCTGAAATGTTCTCTTTTTAGCAAACTGATACAGAGCATTTCTTAATTTATGAAACACAATCATCCATACATGTGTTGGAGCAATACACACATTGCATCTCAGCTGCATTTAGACATTTTACAATGTACAAAATTGTACAATGACTAAATCTGTACAAGTCAAACAGGTAAAGCAACTATACAAAACCACAGAGGACAGAAAAATTTTGAAAATTGCTACACCCCTACTACTCTAGATCTAAAGAAAGAGTATTCTTTATGTGTATATACAAAACCATTTTTGTGGACTTCTGCATCTTCCCATAGTTTTGGATTGTTAATGTAATGAAATGTAGCTTTTGACTAAAGAGAATCAGAGAATCATTTAAGATCATCAGTCCAACCATTAACCAAGTTCCCCAACTAAATGATGTCCCTCAGTGCCACATCTACATATTGTATAAATACTACTGGGATGGTGACTCAGCCACTTCCCTGAGCAGCCTGGTTTGATGCTTGCCAGCCCTTTCTGTGAGCACCTTAGAGCACCTACCTGTACCTAATGGGAGCCTTCAAGAGAGCTGCAGAGGGACTTTTCATAACAGCATCTAATGACAGGGCAAGGGGGAATGGTTTTAAACTGAATGGTTTTAAACTGGGATTCACATTCTCTGAACCAGAGAGAGGCAGTGAGAGAAGCAGAGAAAAGAATGACCAAAACATTTCTTATCTCATTTGCTGCGCCTGTGTTGTGCCAAAGTGGAACGCATTGTGGAAGATTGTTTACGTGAAGGGAATTGGTAATTGGATTCTAGTGTGAGTGTTTTGATTCACTGACCCATTGAATCCATGTATATGTGTTCAGGGTAGTCAGCTGACAGCCATGGGATTCTGGTGGGTGCTTGGCAGATTCAGTTAAGATGCAATGTAACATAGTGTAATGTAGTATAGCATAATATAGTATAATAAACTAATAATTAGCCTTCTGGTATCCATGGAGTCCTACTCATCATTCATTCCTTGGTCGGCGGCTCCCTGTTTCCAATAGGAGGGTAGTTCTGGAATTGATTTTAGGAAGAAACTTTTCTTGTGAGGGTGCTGAGGCACTGGAACAGGTTGCCAAGAAAAGTCGTGGATACCTCATCCCTGGGAGCATTAAAGGCCGGGCCAGTTCTGAGGAACTT
This sequence comes from Ammospiza caudacuta, assembly GCF_027887145.1. NCBI lineage: Eukaryota > Metazoa > Chordata > Aves > Passeriformes > Passerellidae > Ammospiza > Ammospiza caudacuta. The sequence continues at coordinate 89,464,998 of NC_080595.1, read as the reverse complement.
GGGCCGAGTGGAAGGTATTCCTGTCCATGACAAAGGGCTAGAAGTAGGAGATCTTTAAGGCCCCTTCAAACCCAAACTCTATGATCCTATGATGATTCTATGAATTACAATGAGTGTTGTCTCTCAGCCCGAATAACTTTTGACTAGAGTAGATTTCCTGTTAGGGATACATACAGTCTTCAATTTAAGGTTTGTGAAGAAATGGATTCCTACACCTGGATGGAATTTTTCAAGAAGTGTTTTGTAAATCAGCCATATTTTATGTATTGTTTTTATGTTGAACAAACACGCACAGACCCTGAATGTTTAAATATAAATAAAGTTATTGTAATTATTTTTGACATTTTTTGAGTTATTTGGCTTTTAAATATTAAATGAATTGATTCAAAGATCTATCTATTGTGTTTTACAGAACCTGAAATTTATCAGTCAGGTTTTTTTAATAACACATATTTTATTAAAACCATTTTTCCAAGGAATGAAACATATTTTAAATGTTTTATCTGAATTTAGTGTTAATATTTTTAATTTGAGAATGGTTTTTGTGCTTTAAAATAAGATATTTACAAATCTGAATTATATACCACTATATGCCCATATGGACATTCCTGGATGAAGGGTGATACATTAAGAATAGAAAAGGATTTGGTTTGTCTCCTAAGTTTGGCAAAGAGTTTATGATCATTCTCACATGCTGGATTAGATACAGCTTACTGTCATTGGGGGAGATGAACTTCTAAAATGTCATTAAAATGTGTATTCCAATTTTTTGTGGCTCCCCACATTTTCATGAAGTATGTGGAGATGTGCATAGTTGAAAACACAGGTGTCAGTGCTATTCTGTGGAAGTAAAAGTCAATATCTCAGTGGGAGCAGACAAATAGGAGCTATATTAAAGCATTTGTAGGTATAATTTAAAATCATTATTTATAAATATTCTTTATAAAATTTCTCTCGCAATGCTTTATTTGTGTTTTGTATTTGTGTGCTGGACATTTTGAAAAATGTTTTTAATAATTTATACATTCTAACTTACTGCTCCGACAAATTATTTAAATAAAATAATAATGGGTGCATCAGGCACAGCATCATTAGCAGGTCTAAAAAACTATCACATCGTGAAATATGTGCTGTACATTTCTCAGAATGTCTGTCAACAATCTGTTAATGATTGTTTGAACTGTGTAAACATAGTGGATTTATTTCACATGTCATAATTTTATATCCTGTATCTTAAATTTTCTGTTGCTGAGTCAAGGTATGTACTTCTGCCAGGATTTAACAGAATTTGATTTAACAATATTTGACAGCAAACATTTTCAATTGTGTTATGTTAATATTTAATTCAGTGAGTTGAATTTTCTTGTTGTCTTGAATGTTTCTGATTTCATACCTTAGACTGAACTGTAAAGTATTTAAATACCAAGAACTTCATCTGTACATTCATTTTGAATCAGATTTGCATAATTTCATTACATGTGCAGCAACACAGTTTATAGAATCAGAAGTGTTTTGTTGTTACTTTTTTGATCAAAGGCAAGTTAATTAAAAAAATTGTTTTCAATTTAATAGCAAAGAAATGGAGGCTTCCGTTTTTGATGAGCAGCCATGTGTATAGTGTTTTGTAAGATGATTCTGTCATAGGCAATTAATACTTATATTTTCTTTCCAATACTTATAGTATTCATAAATTTCATAACACTTGAATTTTTTTATAGCCTTATCTGGTTTATGTAGATTTGAGATCTATAAATTAAGTAATTTAAGAAACAGAGCTCCTAGAGAATATCTTGAAGTATTATCCAAAATGTTAATTTATTCTCAGCATAGCTGAATGCAGCTGGGAAAAACGTGGCTCTAATTTGAAGTTTGTGATTAAGAAATAATTCCTCAATTTTGCTTTTATTATACTTCAGCTATTTTAAACTGAAATCTATTGACTCTATTAGGAAATTTTATACTTTTAATCATATTGTTAATAGACTTATAAATAGGATTGCAGATGTGAGAGTTAAGAGAATCTTTAGTGCGAGTACTTCTTTGCAAGAAAAATTATCTATATCTACTGTGTCTCCATGGGTAGGATGGAGACTGTGGCTTTATAATTTTACCTTCAAATATGTGGTAATTTGGTGCAGTCATGCAGTCAAATATAAGTATTTTGTTATTTTCAGCAATGCAGCAATGTAGGTATGGAAGCTATTAGCTTGTCAAAGACCTTTAGATCTTAAGTCATCCTTGAGGCTGTTGCACATCATTTACCTCTAGTTAATTTTCAGCTGTAAATATTAGTTTAATGTATAACGCCAAATATTTTGAAAATATTTCTGATACTGACATATGAATTGATTGAAAATGTATGTTGCTTATTATTGCATTTGATTTTTTCAATATTCAGAAATAGAGAAAGGAGGTTGTGGAGATCCTGGAATTCCATCATATGGGAAAAGGACCGGCAGCAGTTTTCTGCATGGAGACACACTTACCTTTGAATGTCAAGCAGCTTTTGAACTGGTGGGAGAGAGAACAATTACATGTCAACAAAATAACCAGTGGTCTGGCAACAAACCCAGCTGCGTTTGTAAGAATTATTATATTTTTTCTGTGTTATTTTTCTGACCTTAACCTCTTGCATTTCTTAACTTTTGTGACTAATCAACAGGAAAATACTTCAAAGTACCTTGAAGATTTTTTCCATCATGTTTGTGGTTTTTTTTTTTCAATTGTCTTGGTGGCTCATTTATGGGGAACGTCACACAGGACTGTTTTTACAATGTACTTTACACTCATTTTCTATGTAATTGAACCACTTAACACTCTTCATGTAAATGTATGTTGAATTAGATTCTAAATGAGCAATTCCTAATAGCAGAAAAGCATTAAAAAGGACTCTGTGGCACGTACAGGTTTCATTCAGGCAGTGCAAAAAAGCCTGCAAACCCACATAAGATTGGCTTGCTTTTTTTTTTATGTGATATATCACAAAGGTGTGAATATGAATATAAAGAAGTTAAGAATATCAAACATAGGAAAGGTTTAGGAAAGGTCATTAGTTGTGATTTTTGTTTTAAAAGATAAAATATATTTGTTAAAAGAGGGTTGTTGGGTTAGTGTTTTTTTTTTTTTGTTGTGTGTTTGCTTGGTTTTTTTTTTTTTTGTGTTTGTTTTTGTGGGTTTTTTGGGGAGGGGTACAGTTTAGTTGGGTTGAGTTGGGGTTTTTCCATTTCTTTTTGCTTCCTTTCTTGTAAAATAGAGCAAATCATTCAAGTACACAGGTATATTAGGCACTCCAGTTGTGCAGATTGTGTTAAGTTTTCCTAAAAAGAGTCATACAAATCAGTGCTGGATTTGACAACCACCACAACCTTTGTGAGGTGTCCTATTCTGTTTGGACAGATGTGTACATTGAATCTCTGTTGGTACAGGACTTAACAAACTGAGAAGATTGCTCTGGACCAGAATAATCCTCAATAGGCCTTGCAATGCTGAATTGTGTCTTAGCATGTAAAGCCTAAGCACAGAGACAGTTCAGCTGCTGATCCCTTGGAAGACAGAAGCTGTGTTTCTTCATGGTGCTGTATTGCATTGGATTGCTGTATCAGTTTGTGTTGGCCATGGAAATTATTTTACTGTGCTTCCAGTGTTACATACGCACATGCCCCATGAAAAAGCATGGAATATAACATCTATTTACACACACTGAGTTCAGTTTGACACAGTTGAAGAGCTGAATAATGGTTGTCCTTTGTGTTAACTGATATTCAGTGAGTCTAACCCTTTCTGAACATACTGCACTTCTGCCTACAGTAGCAGTCACAAGGTCAAAACTCTGAAACCAGTTAGGCAATGTCTTGAAGAAAATTGGCTCAAAATAGTAACAAAGGATTCTAGCTATGAATCATTTTTGGTTTTGTTCTACACATCAAAGGAAAACTAGGGTAAAATAAGTTCAGATCATGTACTCTTAAGATTTCTTGATTCATTCACATTTAAATTTCCACTGTTATTTACATCAGAATGAACTTTGTATACTACAGACAAAACTGGCCCTTGTGCTTGATTATTTTGATTGTTAAATAGTTAATGCATATTTGGAAAAAAAATCATTCAAATTTGGAGATAATATTTTCATTTTAGAACAAACCTGACAATTTTTTGCAAATTCTTATGCATCAAGAATCACTTTTGCTTGCTTGGTATTTGCTACATGCAAATCTCTTGCAGGCCGTGTTTAAGTCACTCAGATTCACTTGGGAGACAAAACATTGGAGAACTGTTCTGAAACTGTTAAACATTTTATGATTGTATGTATAGTAGTTTTGACATCCAGGCTTCAAAATCATCCTTTTCCACAAGAATAATAATTTAAAAAAATTGAAAGACAAACATTTGTAAAGTTTGTGGATAGTATTTTGAGAATCTTATTTCTTTCCTTGTTGTTCTTTCCCCCTTCTTGTTCTTTCCTTTAGTTTCATGTTTCTTCAACTTCACCACACCATCTGGAATTATTCTTTCTCCAAATTATCCTGAGGAATATGGGAACAATATGAACTGTGTTTGGTTAATTATCTCAGAGCCAGGAAGCAGAATCCATCTGATTTTCAACGACTTTGATGTAGAACCTCAATTTGACTACCTTACAATCAAAGATGATGGGATTTCAGATTTACCACCTCTTGGCACATTTTCTGGCAATGAGGTCCCTTCTCAGCTGGCTAGTAGTGGGCACATAGTACGACTTGAATTTCAGTCAGATCATTCTACCACAGGAAGAGGATTTAATATCACTTACACAAGTAAGAACTGCTTTTTATTTTATGCTTAGTTTTATGCTTTCTTTATAATAATTAAAATGTATTTATCTTTATTTCAGAAGTAAATTGTAATGATTGTATAATTGCACTATTTTCAGATGTCTTCCTTGTATTCATTAGCTTATCTGAATCTTTGTCATTTATTTATTTTAATTGTTACAATGCTGAGGAATTCCCTTCATTATTATTATTTTTCTTTTTTATTCATACTGTGTAAGTGCAGGTCCCATAACTAAAGTCCAGGTCTTTCACATCAAAGTATCCAGTGCATGTAATTTAATATACTTCTCAGGGGAACCATCAGGAATAAGTTCATAAAGGTATTGATCTTTGATCCCAAATAGTAAACAGAAAGGCATAATAGTAATCATCAATACAAATAAATAGTTGTGGGATGGTGTTTTGTTTTTGTATGTTTTTTTCTAGATGAATGGGGTGGAATCTAAGAATACAAACCCCTAAGAATAGAGTGCTCTTTTTTGCATTACACATTGCAGTTACACTCTGTGGTTTTTCTAGTTTGTAGAACACAGCTGAACTGATGCAGAAGTCTTTCCTATAAGAGTACACGAATTTATAATCATTCTTCTACCTGGCTCCTGTCCCTTTACAAATTTTAAGAATGTGCTACCTTTGAGAAGGCAACTCTCAAATGTACAAAGTTTAATTGTAACTTGACAACCAGTCCAAAAGCTGTTAAATATGGGCCTACTGGTCATGCACCTATAGAGAACTGCTGAGAAAATAAGTGTCTCCTGTTTGGGCAACCAGGCCAAGAAATATCTGGCTACAGATGGCCCTCTGCTTTGTTTATATAAAAAGATATTACTAAACAATACCCTCAGTAGAAAACCAGTAACAGTATTGTCTTCTAAAAAACATTTTTACATTTGCTGTACATTGCTAACTCTCCTAAAAGTTTTATGAGTCATTCAAAGACACTGCTTATACAGAGGTTATCATTTTAACTGAAGAAATTATCTTCTAAGGTTATAGAAGTTAATCGACAATAAAGTTGTCTTTGAGATCTTTTGCACTGTTTCTATGTTGTGCCAATTAAAATAATAGTTTTTCTGGCCAAGGTGTTTTCTTGCATTATTTGGAAAGATTCCCCACATAAAGCTGGAATTCATTGCTTTCCATCTTTTTTAAGTCTTAGATGCTTAAATTGCTCTTTTGCTTTTATAGGAAGGGATAATTTTTTTCCTTAGAAAAATGGCAGGAAGAAAAAAGGGGAAGCCATTTCCTCTTGTTTTATCACTTGGTACCTGTGAGAGGAGGCCAATATTCACTTTGCTACAACCTCTTTCCAGGTAGCTGTAGGGAGCAATGGGGGCTCCCCGTCAACCTCCCTTTCTTTGGGTTAGACAGTTCCAATTCCCTTATGTTAGAGGCAAAACCCCTGGATTTTGTCCAGAGGAAAATTTAGGCAAACTATTCTTGTGTACCTAAGCCACATATACCTAAAAACTTCTGAATTCCAACTATGTTGCATGTCATTGGATTTGAATCTGACTTTTTATTGAGAAATTTTCTATACTTGGAATTAAATATTACTATGTTATACATGTTACATATACTACTACAACTGCAATATTATTCTCCTCCTCCTCCAAAAAACAAGACACAAAGTTTAAATGGATGGGTTTCATTATTGCTACTATTGTGGGTTTTATTACCAACATTATTACTTTGTTTTTATCAGCCTTTGGCCAGAATGAGTGTCACGATCCAGGCATTCCTATAAATGGGAGGCGTTTTGGAGACAGATTCCTTCTGGGAAGTTCTGTTTCCTTTCACTGTGATGATGGCTTTGTGAAGACTCAAGGCTCTGAATCCATAACCTGTATTATGCAAGATGGAAATGTAGTATGGAGCTCCACTGTCCCACGTTGTGAAGGTAAGGGCACAATCTTTACTTTGCACCTACAGCTTGAATAATGACACCATTTAAATTTAGCTTACTTTTTACACTTTGCACATAAATGAGACTGCTTTACCTGAAGTTATTAATTCATCTTAACACTCTTCCAGTCAAGTGAGAGCACAGTAATAGAAACAAGATAGCTTGCTTTTATATTCTTGGAATAAATTAGCATTCTAAAAATCTGGTTGCTATTGTTTCCAAGTTCTGATTGTCACCATCATTACTCAGTTGTGAATTATAACTGCTATAACAGTTTTGGCTGTACATACTGAAGAACAATTAGATAACACATATAAAGTAAATAAAGCTTCTATTTAGAAGTCTTTTTCGAAAATTTACCCCTTTAACTTTCTCAAAATGAAAGTATACCTGCATTTCTGTGTGTAATAATATAGCCTGCAGTATACTTATTTCTGAGAAATATAGTGAAAACCAGAGCTATGTTTAATATCCATGATATTCCCAAAAAATTACATATTTATTTGCTTTCTTTTCTTAGGTGAATAAATAGACTAAGATGATATCTACTAAGGTTTAAAACTCTCCTTAGAATGAAATACAGTAAGAAGAATTGCTTGATGCTTAACTGATAGGTCTAAAGTCAAGGCAGATGAGTGCATTTAATAAATGACTAATGTATGTTTTTTTTAAAACTCATGTTCAAAGTGTATACATTTTCTTAAACAATAAATACATAGATACATAGACAGACTCCAGTTTAAAAGGATTTTTTGGGACAACTAATCCAAACCGTCTAAATCTCACATTTCCATTAATTTCAGTCTCATTGCAATTACTTAAGGATCTGGATCATATAATTTGTTATTTGGCCCGTTTGAGAACTCAGTTTTCATGAGACTGTGCATTTTAAAGAAAATTTTAAAATACTGAAGAACCCTTACATGTCTGCAGCTGGTTAGAAGTGTATGTGAGCCTGGATATTGTACTTGCAAAATTTCTGACCCTGATTAAAGCATGTTTTACAGTAGAGCAGGGTTTTTCTTTTATTCTTAGAGCAAACCCAGCCAACTCCAGAGCAGGGCGTAGGGTGTTGTTTTCTGTCAGAAGACTTTTTTCTCATTTTGAAACTGAAGATTCAATTGTTAAAGTATTTAGTGTAATCTTTGTGTAATTTTATTTTTGAAAATGTGTAGATAAAGGACCAAAGATGAGAACTTTGAAGGGAAAAAAAAAAGAGAGAAAAAAAAATTACAGAAAATACTTTTCCAGAAAATATATAAGTGCCCCTCAGTTATCCTTTTGGAATGTGTACTTGGTTTTTAATGAGGAAAAGATTAAACTAATAGACTGGCTTGGGGTTTGATTTTTTTGTTTTTGTTGGTTTGGTTTTGGTTTTTTTTTTAAAGATTTTGCTCTTTGTTTCTTTTATAGAAAGCAGTAGTTAGCTTCAGGATGTGTTCCTTTCTGATGTGGATTCTCTTGATAATTGAAGGAGTTTCTGGGCTTTGATTATGGACGAAGAATCCTAAGCATGATTTAGTTTGCTTCTAGCTGTCTGAGATTTCTAAACAGCTGATGGGTTTTTTTTGTTGTTGTTGCTCTTCTCTGGTTTTTTTTCATACATAACTGTCTCTGTAAGCAACACCTGAAATACATGAAGTAAATGATGTACATGAAGTGCTATAATTAGTTGAGGATTAACAGTCTTAGGACTGTTCTTGTTCATAGTATGATGATATTAATTTTAAAAAATCACTATGGAGTAAATTGATTTCCTCATTAAACATACACATGTAGGGTAAATGCCATTTTACTGGCCTGTCATTTTGCTTCAAAGAAAATTTGGTGTGTTTCAGGATTTGTGGGTTGCTTTTATCACTTTAATCTGGAAAAAATTCCTTGAGATGAGTGCAAGTCAAATGAAATGAAAAAAACCTCTCTGATTATTTTTTTTTTGTGTTGCTAAAAACATTGAAATAAAGTTAGTCATAATAATTTGCAACTCACAAATTCATGTTGCCATCCATTTCTATATGGAGTAATAGGTAGGTTTGTCACTGCTTAGAGAAACAGAAGAAATCTAGAAAGATTTCCTGTGCTGAAATGTAGAATTTTCTGATAGTGATATAATTGACTTCTTCTATGAGGACAATATAAATGATACTAAGATACATTTACCTGACCTTGAAAGTGTTCGTCTGTTATGCTGTGCCATAGCCTTTAGTAAAACATAACATCCCAAGGCCCTGTGCCATGACAGCTTAAATTTTTAAGGCACTCATGTTTACCTAAATTTGTTCTGTCATTTCTGCTGTTGTTTAATCCTGTTCCAAAGTCCTTTAATTTTGCTCTGAAAAATGCCTCTATCTAGCCCTGTCATTTTCACAGCCCTCTTGTAATACATTTTTTTTTTAAACTTTTTATGGCGGAGGATCAAGTTAGAGAACGTTCAAACAAATTTGACATAGAGGAATGGGTCTGATGGGATGCAGCCAAGATTTTTGAATAAGCCATCCAATGACATCACAAGGTCACTCAATATCTTGGGAAGCTGGTTTAAACCAGGTAGATCCCTGAGGACTGGAAGAAAGCAAATTCCAGTCTTGGAGAATGGAAAAGGAGAAGATCTGAAGAGCTACAGGTCTTATCTCTATCACTGGGAAAGGTGATGTAATATTCCTTGAAACCATTTCCAAACCATTTGCTGTGGTTTAAACCCTGTTGGAAATTAAGCCACATGCAGCAGCTCTTTCCCCCTCCAACCCCTCCTGTGGGAGTGAGACAAAAGGCAGATGTTCTGAGTTGAGATAGGGAAACAGCAATGAGATAAGCGAGAAAGAACAACAATATTAATAACAAAAGTTTAGGAGAGGGCAATTTGCATACAAAAAAGTGCTCACCCACTGCCTGACTGACCAACACACCCAACCAGTCTCCAAGTGTGGGTGGCCACCAAGACAAAGATAAAATGCCCTCCAGATCCTCCTCCTCAAGTTTTGCCTCCACCCCATGTCATATTCACATTCTCTTCCTCTTGCAAGTGAAGTTCCTGACTTCTGACCCACAGAGATGGTGTGAGTGTATGGAATAACCACCCAGGTGTGCCCACATAGCTCCAAACTCTGCCCCCCTCAAGGCTACTGCGAGAACATTAACTCTGTCCAAGCCAAAAATAGGACAAAATGAAGAAAACTATGGTGACTGGGAGTAATCAACATGGATTTATGAAGAGGAGAATCATGCCTGACCAACCTAATAGCCTTCTGCGTTAGGATGAACTGTCTGATGGATGAGGGGAGAGTAGTGGATATTCAGTTTTAGTAACATCTTTGGCACTGTGTCTTGCAAAATTCTCAATGATAAACTGAGGAAGTAGGGACTAGAGAAGTGAACAGTGAAGTGGACTGGAAATGGACTGAACTATTTGGCTGATAGAATTGTAGCCAGTGTCACAACTGGAGGTTAATTGATAGAGGTGTAGCCCAGGGGTCTATCCCCTATCCAATACTGTTTAAAACCTTTAGTACTGAACTGAATGCTAAGGCAGAATGTACTCTGAGCAAGTCTGAAGATGATGTAAAACTGGGGGGAGTGGCTAGTGTTCCAGATGTTTGTGCTGCTGTTTAGAGGGACGAGAGAGGCAGGAGAAATGAGCTGAAAATAAATGACAGATCTTCCCCATCTATTCAGCATTGGTGAGGCTGTGTTGGGAGCACTGTGGGCACTCCTGGGATCCACAGTACAAGCGAAATGTGGACTGCAGTGAGTCCTGTGAAGGGTCACACAGATAAGTAAGAACTTGGACCATCTGTCATACAAGAAGAGGTTGAAAGAAATGTGCTTGTCTTGACTGGAAAAGACTCAGGACTCAAGAGGGATATTGTCTATGTGTACAGTAACTGATAGGATGATTTAAAGAAGGTGGAGCTAGACTCTCCTCAGTGGTGCAAAATGACCTGACAAGAGGCAATTAACAGAAACTGAAATACATGGATTTCGGTTTAAAGATGAGAAAAACATTGCCCTGTGAGAGTGATCAAACATGTCCAGAAGGTGTGGGGAGTGTCTGACATTGGAGGGAAGGCGTGATCCTGACTGGGCATGGTTCTGTGCAGTCTTGTTTTGAGCAGGAAATGGACTAGATGATTTCCAGACATCTCCTTCAACTTAAACCATTCTATGATCCAATGGAATATTTAAAACTACCAGTTCCACTGAGCTCAGTGATTGCTCAAAAAGGTGGCACAGAACAGTGGTAATAATTACTTGGAACAATTTGTCTGATGTTTCCATGTCAATATGGAATCATTCTGGATTTAAATGTGATGAGACAGTATAATTTTTTAATATGATACTGTGCTTTTCAACAGAAGGAAGGCTGGCAGATCCAAGTGCCATGCTCTGTGTGTTAAAATATATAATAAGAGAGTGATAAGACACATTGCAGGCCTTATGACTCTGATGAAATCAAAGTGCTTTGTTAAAATATTAAAACTATATAAAACAATTTCTTTGAATATAATATATTAGAAATAATTTATATGTTACAAATATATGTATATTTGGTTTTTTTTTCTTTCAGCACCATGTGGGGGACATTTGACAGCATCAAGTGGTGTTATCTTGCCACCAGGTTGGCCAGGATATTACAAGGACTCACTTAATTGTGAATGGGTGATTGAAGCAAGACCAGGAAATTCCATTAAGATCACTTTTGACAAGTGGGTATCATAAAGTTAAACAAGAAGTAAGGTCTGAGCATACACACTTGCTTTAGTATTGAAGAATAAGTATATATGTTAAGAACTCAAACCATAAAAAGGAACCTCATAGCAACAGTCACAATACTATTCCTACAAATAGGCAATTAAATGTGTTTTTCTATATGTGTTTTTGCTTCCATTGTACTCAGCAGGAAGTTCCAGAAATTTAGGATGCTGACTTTTTTTTCTCATTAAAGACTTCATAGTATTTATAGGCTTATATTTATTTGCAATCTTTTTTTTTAATTAATGTTCAGAAGCCTGAGGTTTTCAGAGATGTCTTCTTAAATGGAAATAGAAGTTTAAGTCATAAGATGGAGCATTTAAATTTTATAAAAGGAAATGAATTGCCTGAAGTTGAATGCACATGAGTGCAGTGTGATGACAATATTTCTGAGAAAATAATGAGAAACATAGGCTTTTGTGACATGTGGTGCAGTTTAAGAACTCAATTTGCTGAATTTTAGACAGATGCACACACATTTTCAATTGCAGAATTCTGGAATTTTGTAGACAAATTGAACTGCAATGACATTAAACAAGAACTTGGAGTTTATAAAATGGAGAAGTTTGATCACATATCATTTTTGAAGTACAGCAGATACACAATGAATCTACTTCAACATTATCTCAGCATTAATAGCAAATGGATTCTGTTGCTGCTCCCTAATTGTTTTAATTGCAAAGCAGTATTAATATTCTGCATTTTGGTTTTGGTAGACAAAGAAAAACTTTTCATATTTTCTTTGGAGATTTATGGAGCTTTTCTGGAAGGTTTAGAAAATTGTCTAACTATACTACATCACATTATAATTTTTATTAAAAGTGTTATGCTTGTTAATAATAGTAAAACCTTGCTTTTGCAATAAAATTATTTTCTTTTGTCCACAAGGTATTGTTACCCAGTTTAAAAATTCCATGTAAAACCTTTTTTATTGCTTATAAGAAAAACTGACTTTGCCGTCTGATATAGCAAGTTACAAATCAGTAATTGATTTTGTCAATTAATCAACAAATAAAATATTTTTGTCAAGTATATGGTCTAATTTGCGGAAAATTGAACCCTTTTATACTTCACTATATGACTTGCTTCAAAGACATACCTAACAGAATGAAGCTTTGTACAGATGTGATATTAATAATGTAAATTATCTCACTCTTGAGCTAATGAAGCTTTAATGTTTCTAGACAAAAGTGCCTTTCCAGAGTCCTTAGAAACTTTCCAGAAGTAGCAGCAAGTGACTTCATGACCCTATGATTATATTACATTGAAAAATGTTGCATTTCAAATTTTGCCTAATGCCTGGAACTGAAACAGAAAAATAAAATCTATTGAATCAAGTCATGAGGAAAGGGGTAGAAGAATAGTGGCTGACCTGAAGATCTTTGGTACTTTGAATATTGTTAAAAAATAGTTTGATAATTTATACAGCTAACCTTTTTATCCAAAACCAACCTGACTGTACGAAGAATAGTGTAACACAATGTCCTTTAAGTCTTTTTAAACCTATCTAAGTACATTTGGAGGACATCCTACCTCTTACTATATGAGTAAGCTAATAAACATTAAAATAAACTAAAACCCAAAAATGTAACCATTAATTAGATACTTTCAGTAGTGATGAAGAACTTCCAATAACAAATTGTCTTGATTTATCACTTTTGGGAAAGTGCAAAGACTAAAACTAAAAACCAGCAACAAAACCAGACCAATTCAAAAGACAATTCATTCCCTTAAACCCTCAAAATCAGAGAAGTGAATTATAAAGTCACATTTGAGTTTGACATGAGCAGGAATCTACTGGGAATAAAGATCATTGTCAGAGTAGCACTTGCTGTTAAGAGTTATTTTCTGGTTTCTGTCTCCAGCAAGGGTTTGCCATCCCTTGTTGTCATACTGTCCTGCTAAGAAAACTGCAATTGCTCGCTGAGAGCACTTTATTGCTAATTAGTTTGCCTCACAAACATAACTGTCAAAATAATTGAACTGTTCAATTACTAATCTTGAGTCTATTCATTATGAGTACAAATAAAGTATTTAAAGCAGCCTAGCTGTATCTGTCTGTTTTCATCATTCTGCTGCAGGATAAATCAATGTATAATCTCTGAAATTACGGAAGAGTACTGAAAAACTGTCAAGTACTTTAGTGATGCCCTCTGTGACAGTCTATTTGGGTAAATTAAGTACTCAGTGAGCCTTTCCAGGAACAAAATCTGATGTGTTTATGTCGCTAAATTGTTGAAATAGTGTCCAACACGCTTCTTGAGTTTGTCAACTAGCATTCTCCCAAATAATTATCAAACAGAGCCAGGAGTTACTGTGGGCAAGCAACCATTCATAATAGGAAATTTGAATAGTATCTCCTTCTTTGAGAGTCTAAAGGATATATTTAATAGTCTGGATGTAGGCCATTCCATTCTAGCTAATTTCATTGCTAGAAACGGGTCCTGAAAATGCTTAATGTATTAGCAAACCTGCAAGCCCTGTATTCCACTGTCAGAGTGGATAGATAGCAGTAAAGCAATCATTTGGATTTTATCCAAAGTACCATAAATCTAGAGTTTTCTGTGTAAAGAGGAAAGAATGATACAAAGTGCCTAAGTCGGTTTCTGAGCAGCCATTAGCTCTGATAGCAAAGCAAAAGCTTTCTGACTTATGGCTGTGCTTTTGTTTTCAGGGAACCATGAGAGAACAACTAGAAACAATATTAAATACTGGCTAAAACTGAGCTTGTTCTTACTTTTATTGATGTGTCTGTAAGAATATTTTTACAAGAGCAATGCTATTTGTTCTGGAAAATGTAATGGGATGGGAGCTTGGTCATTCTGTCATCATTTCATAATGAAGTATAAAGTTTATTTACATTTTGAAGGAATGTCACATGATTTTCTCCTTTCTCAAGTGTTTAATATTTCGCACTCTTCTTAAATTACAAGAATACACTTTCTTATCTCTAGACCACTTCATGTGTCCCATATTGGCAAGACAGCTAAGGGTGTTCACTTTGAAAATGTATTGTATTTTGTAGGGATTTCTGCTGCTCTCAGAAGTTGAACTAACAAGACTTATGGGAATAGAAGAGAAAAAAACTCACAACATATGCATTGCTGAAAGATGAAAATAAGAATATTGGGTCTGCATGCAAATATATTTAGAGCAGTGTAAATATCTGTATAATAACACAAACTTCATTGACAGGAAAATTTTTTGTGTGCATGGTTTAGATGCTACAGCATATCAGAATCTAATATAACCACAAACTATCTTGAAAGGCATCTGATGTAAAAAATGCCAGTTCAAGTTCATCTTGAGAAAGAGCAGGTTTGTGCCGTTTGATTTAAGAACAAGTAGTAGATGACATAGATATCCATTATGAACTGGAGAAATGTGATGTGGTTTAATGATCGGCAGACATATTGACTCTCCTGTTGATTTTAAAGTTATTTTTTCTTGTAAATCAACCCTCATTAGTCTCCTTACTTTCCATTCTAGTCTATATTACCTGTTGGGTTTTTTTTTTGACACACTAAAGTAAGAAGTCATGCTTATTATAACAATAACAAATTTCAAAATAAAGGCTTGATTTAAATCTAGCATTTTTACTGCTTTATTTCATAGGACAAAAACGATTACCTAAAAGTAAAGTAACAAGCTATGTTAGAATAAAAGCTTTGGATCTAAAAAAATTAAACACTTGATGATCTATAAAACAGCTTTTGCCAAATAGCAAATATCAGATAATGAAATTATTGAGATGAAATAATGAAGTGTTATGAAGATGTTCCTAGAGTGTCCAAATATTTCTTAACCTGAGGGCAAAAAAATTTCTTGGATCTTCATACTGCAATTCTGTTTGAGACAATTTGCTTTTTTGTACCCACTAAATGTCTTTCTGAATGCCAGTCATATGGCTGATCTGAAGTATGCTGAATGCCTTAAATTATTTTTATGATACTGCAAAAAAAGCAAGGAAAATGATTCATGAAACCCTCTTTAATTTTATTCTTGGTAGTACAAGGATGGATTTGTAGCTATGTAATTTTTTTATGTGTGGTATTCTTTGTCAGTTACAAGTGAGTTGCATTTCTATCAGTTGAAGAAAATAACACCACTTGTCCATCCACCAGCTGACTTGCATATTCCTTTTCAGATTCCAGACCGAAGTTAATTATGACACTTTGGAAGTCAGAGATGGGCCAGCAAATTCATCACCATTAATTGGAGAATACCATGGAACGCAAGCACCTCAGTTCCTTATTAGTACTGGAAATTATATGTATCTGCTGTTCACTACGGACAACAGTCGTTCCAGCGTTGGTTTCCTAATTCACTATGAGAGTAAGTCTGGTATTTCTCAAATAGTTTTATTTAATCTTGAAGAAATTTCTTTAATTAGAAAATGAGCAAACAAATGGGAACAAATAAAATTCAGTAGTTATATTTGTGTAAGAACAAATTATTTTTACTCTGTGTTGTATTGACAGATAATTCTGGAAGTATTCATTTTGGAAATTTTTCCTTCATGAGTTCTTTTATGAGAAGAGTCAGAGTTATTCAGAGTCCTTACAGACCTAGCTGTTTAATCAAATGCAAAATTTTAGAAGCTTTCCCTTGTGGGTAAACATATATTATTTGGGTGTCCCCTATCTTCTCTTTCTCTTTTTCTCTTTCTCTTTTCCTCTTTCTCTGTTTTATGCAAATAAATTAATAATAATATCTCCATGCATACTAAAGAATCATCGTAATAACATTTTATTTTCAATTAAGTGCATAAAATGACGTATATTAAATGGTCTGAAGTCACACTAGTCTTTATATGATAGTACAACCATTCACTTAATTATTTACTGAAGAGTGCTTATGTGTTTAGTGCAGTTGTACCAACCTAGTAACATCACTTTCATCAGTTGTTCTTATTTGGAAACTAATCTGATTGCTGTACATTTGCTGAAATATTGAATCTGGAATAGTGACCAGATATATTTTATATCTGGCGTCAAGGCTTGTCCAAATATTATAAAAAAGTTGCGCAGTGAAAGCTTGCTGAACACTTCACACCCATGTCAGTGCATTTGCTCCACAAGACTTAAGTTAATCACAGCCTCACTGTTCATATTGTCTTTTTTCTCACATTGGATTTCACAATTGGAGCTAAAATTGTCTCCATTTTGCCTTGTGTTCTATATGTTCATGTAACACAGCTGAAATTTTCTGCAGAGTCTATCTTATTGAGCTAGACAGCATCAGGAGCTTCTGCAGCATTTCTTGATCCTTTACTCTGTATTGGCAATTGTGTACATCACAGAGGCAGGGGCATCACAATAACTAGTAACATGGGGATACTAAGCAGATAAAGTCAGTATTTTCCAGGAGAAAAACCAGGTATAAAGAACTAATTGAAGCCTTGGGTAATCTGCCAAGGAACACAGGAGACTAAAATCATATTTTGATTTTGCTTGAAGGTAAAACTATAGAAGTTGCTCATTTTAAAGATATCACAACAGAACTTCTATTGGTTTCACATTTCTTACATTTGTAGAAGACAAAGTAGTCAATTTTGAGTTTTAAGAAAAGTTTCTGGATATTTTCTTTGGAAGTTCAAATACCTTATTTGGAAGTATCTTAAAAAGCTTCCAGTTATAGTCATAACTTTGATGATAAAGTACTGTGAAGCAGAAGGCTCTTAACCTGCTTAAAATAAAAGGTTCACCATAAGCTAAACTGAGTTGAACTTGATATATCACTCTATTTTAGCTTAATACATTCTGTTAAGCTAAAATATGACTGTAATATAGCTTTAATGAGTATGTAACCCATTAAAGGTACTGTGAAGGATGTGAAGACAGTTTGTTCATTCCTCTCCTTAAATTTCTGTCATTCAGCCTTTTGATGACAGCTCAAAATAGCTAATGCAAGACAGTGTAGATTAAGTCTTATGCATCTAAGCAAAGAAAAAATAAAGTGCCTAAAATATTTTTTAAGTAAAACTACTGATAAAATATTAGGTTTTTTTAAAAATTAATTATTCTTTTGGCAAGTGTGCTTCATGCCTCAATTGCATTTTCCCGATCTCTCGGCTTCCCTAGTTATGTGTTTTGAGTAGGGTTTGTTTAGTTGGTTGGTTGGTTTGTTTGTTTGTTTATTGATTGTTTGTTTTTGTAGGGGGCCTTTTGTTCCTCATTCTGTGAAGTAGGTTGTGCAATCTTAGTCTTTTTCTTAACTGAAAACAGATAGAAATACTTTACCTGCAGATTCCTGTAATGTAAATTGTTCCTTTTTTTGTTAAAGTAATCTGATTTTTTTCCTTCCTAATATAAGAGAACATTGTATTTTGCAAAGCAAATTGATACATTATTTCTTCAATTCAAATGCTTTACTTACAATTCTGTGCTTTTTGTGGAATAATATTTCCTTCTATCCTAAAATTTATCTGAAAAATAGATCATATTTTAGTCATGTATTGAGACAGTCAAATTACACTATACACATATATATATTTGAAAATTACAATTCTCTTACACAGTCAGCAAAATTGTTTAAAAATCAAAGATTACCCATCTTAGTAAAAAAATTCCTTATTGAGGAATTGAAAAAATCTACAAAATCAATATTGTGATTTTTCTTAGTGAAACTTATCAGAACTTAAAAAATAGACATGATCCTTTATTCATAATGGATAAAATGAGGTATTTGTTTAGATTAGGTTTCAGAAAATAACTTTTTAGGCTCAGAAATATGCAATCTTCATGGGTTTGATAAAGTGTTGAAACCAGTCAGATGGCCCACAATCAATTTTAGCTATAATAACATAGCATCAAAATACGTAACACTTTTTTACTTGATTAAAAAGATAATTCTTTGAATAGTCTGGATATGAGGAAATGATTCATACAATTTTATGAGGCAGGATACAGTCAATGGAAAAAGATTTGAAATGTTGGGGAACATTTTTTGTTTCAGCAGTCTGTTTTACTATGACTAAGAATCCATACAGAGGCTGAAGAGGAAAGGAAGATTTTGGGGAAGTGACCATAAAATAATAGTTTATGACTGGTAAGAAGTGAAGGAATGAAGCAACATGGTGAATAAATTAATGGTTTGCAAAAATCTAAACCACCAAATTTGTAGACATTCACTCAAGGTGAATGTCCTTGAGCCCTTACAAATGAATTCCTAAAGTCATTTATAAAAGAAATTGATGAAAAATACAGGAGAAAACTATTATTCATTTTTTGGTGGTTTTGGCTTGGTTCGGTTTGGTTTCGTTTGTTTTGTTATGGCTTTCCCTTGGTTTTGTTTCATTTTGGGGGTTTTTGTGTTTGTTTTGTTTCTTTTTTTTAAATTTTGTTTTCAATTTTAGAGAAAGGTTTCTGTAGCTATTTAAAAATCTATTTTAATGATGTAATTCTAGAGTTAATAATGTAGATACTAGATATATTCAAATATTGCTATAGATAGCAATCAGAGAATTACACAGATCTCTTAGGATAAACTACATATTTAATTCCAAGCCTAAGAAACAGAAAGACTGTAACAAAAATATCTCTAAATATATTCAAATAAGGGAAAAAAAGTTACTCAAAAAAAGCTTCATCAAAAATCAACGGTCACAGGCAAGACTAAATGTTTTGTTCCTGTTTTGCAACTTTTACAGAAAACAAATAATTTTTAGCATATACTTAACATAATTAAGTGAACATTTTCAAGGTAAGAGTACAGCATCTCTAGAGAGAGTACTACACAATATTGAAATATTTAAGTATTTTTTGTTCATCAGAGACTGATGAAATTCCCTGTGGTATGCTGAGAGGCAAAGTGGAAGGACCACTCCACTGAAAATTATGTCTGAAAATTCAAATCTGTCAGGAAGTTTAAAAAAATTCAGAAGGGCACAGACTTTTCCAAGCAAGCATGGAGAGGAAAAAAAAAAGAAGATATTTGGACCAGAAGGATCAAGGACATTAGTTTTATCTTTGCTCTTGAAAGATACTAGTTTAAAGCTGATAAACATAATGATAAGAAATAAATTACTTGTATTTGATAAAACAGATTATGTCAAACCAACTTAATTTCTTTCTTGACAGGTTCACTGCTTTTGTAGATTTGGAAATGGAAAGGGGAGGAAATAGTTCTGTGCTGCCATTCATAAGGCTCTTAGAACTCTTTCAGAGAAGAACATAGACATTTAATGTGGATGAAATTATTGCAGTACAATAAATGTACAATGAGGTACAGTAGGCACTGGAAAAACTTTCTCAGAAAGGCTGAGGAATCTCCATCCTTGGAGATACTAAAAATACATCCAGGAATGGATCTACCTGTGCAACCAGCTTTAGGTGACCTTGCTTGAGCAGGGGAGTTGAACTACATGACCCCAGAGGTTCTTTCCAGCCTAAATTGTTATGTGATTTCTATGATGCTTTGAAAAAAAAAATGAAAAAAAAGATTTTGATTACAATATAAGAACAATTTTTTAACAAAGTTAAAGAACAACTTTTAGCAAAGTTACAATTTGAGGATGATTCCAACCTACAATTATACTAAGCACTATGATTGAGAAGGTTGGAATTCAAAACAAGCTAGATGAACTGAAGAAAGAGTGTAAAACAAAAGCAATTTGATTCTACAAAGAAACTTGCTAAGCCTAAATGGGGAAGGAGAAGTAACATGCACAAATACAAAATAGAAATACAATAAAAAAAAGATTTCGATATCCCTCAGAACCTACATAATCTAGAGAAAAATGTAGTAGTATTGCAAAAAGTTGAATCTTCTAGACATTGTATTTAACCATCTAAAAAACCAAAAGACAATTTCAGAAAATCCATTTTTTTTTGTTTTATCTAGGATTTGTTCAAAAATTATTTCACTTCATTTGATGACCAGGGAGACTATTGTGTCCAGTTTGTGACACAGTTTAAAAAGACTAGAATATTGCTAACATGGAAAATATGACACACAAAGAGTCATTGAAAGGTTTGTGCTTTTTTAGAAGAACTATGACTTGGCAGGCAGGGGGTAAAGCCTGATAATGGTGTCACGGTCCCAGGTAGCTCATAACTGCAGCCTGTCCTAGAGTTTGATCTACTGCCTGTGCTCCTTCTCAATCAACTCTTTACAATTATTTTCCAGCTACATTTATCACTGTTGTGCCAGAATTGTGCCATATTTCTCGTATCAAAGAATTACCCAGTATTTAATTTTAGGTTATCTGCTATTAAGAAAAATAATCAAGTCTTCAGGCAAAGAAGCAAAGAAAAAATATTTATTTTCAGCTATGTTCATGATTGCTGAAACTTACATACTGAATACTTTTCCCTGGGAATGAAACTATTTTGCCTGAGCTGATTTTATATATTTAACACTACTACTTCAGTCAGGAAATTGGAAGCTGATAAATTTTCTATAGGTTTTGGTCTTGCAAAAATGTGAAACAATGGAGTCAATGTAAGTTTGAATTATCATTTCAAAAATAACCTGATGAGTTTACCTGTTGTGTGTGATTCAGAATGCCAAAGCAGCTGATGTGTTCAGACAGGGGTGGTAGCCTGCCCTAAGAGGAAGGAATTTTAAGAGTGCTGCTGGGGACCTCCACCTACACTAACATATTTAAAAGTATGAGGCATGTTTTATCTGAAAAAACCTAATGTGCATCAAAGTTAAAATTTCATCTAGATGAAATTAAGAGCACTTACAATGCAGAATATTATAGACTTAAATGGTTTCTTTGAACCTTTATTAAGCAGTTTTATCCAGGTGAAGGGAATCTAAAAGTGCACTGTTAGCTAACACGGTATATTTGCATTAAGAATATGCAGTCAAGTCTAGAGGAACTTATTAATCTAGAATTTAAGTATGTCAGGGTTGCCTCATGAAAACTGGATCATAAGCTTTCAAATCTGAATTCTAAGTGAGATATAAAAAGAGCTGGAAGGTACAGAGAATATTTTTCTGTGAAAGCTAGAGTAATTTTTTATGCTTTTTTTATTTGTAGTCCTGATTCCAACACTCATATAGTTCTGAACCCTTCACTTTATGCCCTGATAAATCAATTTTTTTCCTTAGTTTTGAACTCCTCCTACTTTGTTTCTAAGGCTGTATGATAGTCCTGGATAAACAGGGCAAGGTAGGAGCAGTAAACTGAGAGTACAGCTTCCACAGAAAGAGTTAGAGGTGCACAAGCAGCTGAGAGGACCAGCACCTTCTTCACCCTTCAGAGGGCTAAGGAACTAGGAAATGCCTGTGAAGAAGGCAGTTGTGGTGGATTAACCTTGCTAGATCCCAGGTTCCCAAATCTTAGAAATACCTTCCCCCTACCCCTCTGTTCTTCTTTGGATGAACTCCACTATCAGTTTCATCTACCTCCTCCTGCTGAGAGGTGCAGGGGGACAGGGCATGAAGTGATCAGTTTACCATACATTATCATTGCTGCCCCTTCCTCCTCGGTGGAAGATCCCTCAGACTCTACTCCTCCTCCAGCATTGGGTTTCTCCCCCAGGAGACAGCCTTCCATCAATATTTAAAATTTGAATTCTTCCCATTATCTAGAGCTCTTAATGAATGGTTCTGGCATGGGGTGCAATCTTTCAGGAACAGAGTGTTCCAGTGTAGGTCTCCCACAGTGTCACAAATCCTGCCAGCAAAGCTGTTCCAGAATGGGCTCCTGTCTCCACCAGGTCACAGATCCTGCCAGGAGTCTGTTCCATTGTGGACTTCCCATAAGATCACAGCTCCTTTGAACATCCATCTACTCCAGGGTGGAGTCCTGCACAGACTGCAGGTGGATCTCTGATCCACTGTGAACCTTCATAGGCTGCAGTTGGACAGCTGCTTCACCATGATCTCCAGCATGGGTTGCAGGGGCTTCCAAACCTTGAGCACCTCCTCCTTCTTCTTCTTCATTGACCTTAGTCTCTCAGAATTCTTGCTCTCACATTCTCACTCTTCTCTATGGCTGCTGTTTTTCTGCAGCAACTTTTTGTGTCCTTCTTAACTTTGTTATCCCAGAGGCTCTACCACCATCTCTGAGGTGCTCAGCCTTTGCCAGCAGCAGGCCCATCCTGATGCCAGATGGCATTAGTTCTGTTGGACGTGTGGGAAGTTCATGGCAGCTCCTCACAGAAACCACTCCTGTAGCCACCCCTGTCTGCTAACTAAGACTTGTCCATACAAGCACAGGGGTGAGGGTGAAGGGGTATTTTATTGTGATTTTGTTTCTTACCATTCTAGACTATTTTTAATTTGCAATAAATTAAATAATTTCTTCTCAAATTGAGTCTGGTTTTACTGTGATGGTAATTATTAAATTATCTGCTTGTCTTTGTCTCAGCCCTTGAATTTCTTCATGTTGCTTTTCTACCTTGTTCTCTCCCCCTGTACTGTTGAAGGGGATAATGAGAGAACAGCTGAGTGGGGGACTGGCAGCCAGACAAGGTCAATTCACCTCACATAGTAACAGAAAATAAAAGAAATTCCTGTCATCCCAATAGTGAGTCTCTATTTGTTTCCCTCATGTGCCTATATTATTGTTCATTATACTATTAAATTCCACAATCATTTGCTATCACTAGAAGTACAATGTATAATGTTCAGTTAATGAGCCCTCATTTGATAATTTCAGGGATTTTTCTTCAGTGGATAGCTCCAGGTTTATTTGCCAAAAACTATTTAATGTCTCTAGAAGACATAATTACCAGAGACTCTTTCTGTCAGATAAGAGTTATAAAATTGTGAAAGCTATATTATTTGTCATTCTTTTTTTTTCATACATAGGAAAATATCTGTAAGAATTCAGCAGTTTGTGACCTCTTCAATTACAGTTTTTTGACAGTGTTTCTTGTTTGTACCAAATGATCATAACTATGCAGAGGAAAATTGAGTTGTCCTGCAGCATCAGAAACTGAATAGATGAAATAATCAAATATGACTTTTATACTTGCAAAATCTTTATTCCTAGTTTAAACTGTAGTACTTCCTATAGTTTCAGATGTCCAGTAGTTTTATTGTTTTGGTGTTTTTAATTGATTGACAAAATGCCTTGAAGTGCAAGTCTTCTTCTATTTCATTTGGACTTTCCTATTCTATGAAACTTAAAATTGGAAAACCGTTCTGTAAGTCAGGCAGCAGCTAGAAAGAAGGTTATATATCCCATATTGGTTCTCAGGCAATGCTAACTAGGATTTTTGGAGGCTCTTTCTTTCTCCTGTCTTTCTTGTTTTGTATTTTGTTTGGGTCTTTTTTTTCTCTTTACTATCTGAAAAAAGGGTGAAAAAACCAAAATTAAATCTGTGTGTTTCAGGTGTTACTCTGGAATCAGATTCTTGCCTTGACCCAGGAATTCCTGTGAATGGCCATCGCCATGGTAACAACTTTAATATCCGCTCCACAGTAACCTTCAGCTGTGATCCAGGATATACACTGAGTGATGAAGAACCACTCATATGTGAAAGAAACCATCAGTGGAATCATGCATTACCCAGCTGTGATGGTAAGGGTCAAGCTCTGTAGATAGCCGGTCTAAAGTCCACAAAAGTTAATCTATTATTGCAGAACTAATTAAGCTTGTCATTTCTACTACCTCCTTTTAATTTCAGTAAGAAACACACTTTTAAAAAATTAATTTGTTGTTATTAAAAGCCACGATTTACATCTCTGTATCAGTTTTTAGTGAAATACTAAAAAAAAACCAGGTACATATTCACAAATAGCAAAATTCAGATTCTTGGAGGGTTCCATTGTTCAACTGTGAATCAAAATGGTGCCATACAACTAATACTTTCAACACAAAGCCAATAAAATTAATTTATATCTTAAACTCTAAATACTGCATGCCAAAATGATTGTTTAAAATTTAGGACACTTAGTATTAAAGCAGATAAACCATGATCAGCCAATGTAATTAATTTTCTTAACATATTTTTGCTTTGAAACTTTGGTTAGTTTAATAATTGTTTTGGTAGATATGAAGTATGAAACTGTGTAGAGCTTTCATGAAACATTTTTTAAAATGTTGAATTTCTTAATGGTTTAACCACAGCCCACAACGAAGCCTCACATTGCTGCTTTCTCATTCCCATCAGCAGGATCAGGGAGAGAATCAGAAGGCAAAAAGTGATAATACTCCTGGGTTGAGATAAAGACAGTTTAGTAAGGAAAGCAAAATCTGTACAGACAAGCAAAGCAAACCAAGGAATTTATTCACTGGTTCCCAAGGACAACAGGTGTTCAGTCATCTCCAGAAGAGCAGATGAAAAATATCATCAATCTGAACTGCTCCATTTTCCCTTTTTCTCCCCATTTTATATACTGAGCCTGCTGCTGTATGCTGTGGGGTAGTCTTTGGATTAGTTGCAGGCACCTGTTCCTGCTGTGTCTCCTTCTAATCTCCCACTCACCCCCAGCTTCCTCCCCAGTGTGACATATGAAAAGCAGAAAAAGTCTTGGCTCTGTGCAAACCCTGCTCAGAAATAACAAAAGCATCTCTGTACTATTAACCCTGTGCTCAGCACCAATCCAAAACGCAGCCCCATACTGAGAAGAAGAATAGTTATACATCAGCACAACTGTGTTCCAAAATATTTCTGTGTTCTTTTTTGTAATTGGATTTTTGGCTAAGTTCTGCTTCTATAAACCACTGAATCAACCTAAATTCTTCATGGAATCCTTGTATAGTTGCTACAAAATCCCTCTTGCAGAAACCACAGAACAATGGCAAAGAAAGGCTCTTGCTTTACTGAATTACTTACATTAATGTATTTCTAACTTGCTTTTCAGGTCCAAGGTTTTCATTGATTACAGTGGAATGTCAGAGGACAAACTTAAATTCAGCAAAGTATTTCAGTTTCTCACTCTGTTTTAAACTTTTTTGCTAAATCTGAGCACTAGTCATCTTCTAACTCTCACTACAGCCTTCTGGCCCCATTCTCAAAATACATAAACCACCAAAGACTATTATAGAAGTGAGGTAATCTAGCATTCAGACTCACTCACCTTGTAATCACCACAACCCATTCCTCCTTTACAAGTACAGGCACAAAGCATTTTTAATTTTTTTTCATTGTTTTTATGGGTTTCTTTCCTTGTTTTCTTTGCCATGATGGATTGACAAATGCAGAGAAATCTTAAGCTTGAAGAGTATTCTCTTGTTTTTCTACTTACTTTTAATAAAATGTGTAGATGTATTTTTGAGTTAAAATATCAATATTTAACTCTTTTGTTTGCATATGAATGTTGATCTCTTGGAAGATCTAGTTAATTTTCACTCATTGAAAGAGATTTTTTTCCCAGATATTTTTTTTTCATGTAAGTGTATGTCAAGAAAATGTCAAGCCTTTCTGGAGTATGTTTGCTAAGCAAGCAACACATAAGGGCTCAACATACATTCAGTCTGTTCTTTTCCTCACAGATTAAACTCCATTATATTAACTAGTCTAACATGGCATAGACCTCACACTTTATTAAATAATCATTCTGTTAGGGTATTTGCCTTTTTAGGCTCAACAAGTTGTGACCCAGATTTTTGGATTGTGACAGATTTAACTGAGGTGGAAATGAGCATTTTGCACTCATCTCTCGAGTACTGATGTTCTCAAAATTTTTACTTCAGAAATTAATTTAGCAGAATAATGCTTAAGGGAAAATCATGTTGCTTTCTTTCATGCCAACAAAGAAGAAATAAACCTGCATACAAATACAAGGTGGCTAAAGTTCCCCCTAAGTAATGTGTCATTCTCAAAATATGCTAATGCCAAGGTGAAACTTGAAAATAATTTTTGAGTGACAGATAAATTAAAGCACATGAATTCCATATTTTAAATTTTGTTAAAAATAAGGAAATTATTTTTGAAATATGTCATATATCCTTTAAGTAATGTTACACAGTCAAATATTTTTCTTCCTTCTGTGGTGTTTACAGACTAAGATAAGGATTTTTGAATGAATGTGTTATTGTTCATTTATGGAACTGTAAACCTGATATCCGTAACACTGTTCTTCATTATTAAGCATTGCTGTCAACCATATATTTACTGTGGATTTAGTCAAATGTGTTTTAATTCATACTTAAATATGAATTTAGTATGCAGAAATAACTATATTCAGGTAAAACCAGGTTGGAAGCATTTCCTTTCCTTTTACTTACTTATAAATATATAAAAGTTACATAAATTCAAAAAAAATTAAAAACTTTAACAAAAACCTTAGTCTAATAAGAAATGAAAAAAAAGGAACTTAAGCTATAAACCAAGTGTATGTATATATATACAAACATCTACATAAAGGTACTGCAAGTTTATAGAATATTTTTTCATTTATATTTTCCATCCAGTTAAAGGCAAAGTGTATCACTCTATATGAGGAAGAAGACTAAAAGCATCTTAATGTTTTATTGCATTATTGTTTAAATATTTAGTATATTAAAATTTTAAAAAACAGCAGCATAAAAACTGGACAGCAAGAGATGAGTGAAAAGCACAATCATGCTGTATTTATAAGATCTGTGAGCAATTCAGAATGCAAATCTTAAACATTAATTAATTTGCTATGCAAATTTGAACAGCCTAGTTTAGCAAATTCTAGTATGCATAAAATGTTTTCTAGCATAGTTCTCATGTCTTCCAAAATATTCAATTCCAAATAAATTACTTATGATGGGACAATCTAAATTTTTGAAAAAGAGGAAGTTACACTTTTTTCCCCTGGGTGTTGCAGTAATCATCAAATTTTTACTTACTTGAAAAACTGTGCTTTTTACTGAAGTATTTTTGTTTGTTAAAAATGCAGTTGAATGTATGCCTTTTAAAATATTTAGTGAAAGAAATGTAGCAGCAAGATATTTTTTGTATTATTTCACAAAAATATCCTCTTATTTCTTATATATTACTGCAATAGGAATTGACACTTGCAATAATTTTTTGTGTGTGTTCTGCTAACTAACAAGAGAGACTGTAAGCGAAAAATAAACTCCTTTTCAAGGACTAATTTAGGAGAAAACAAATTTTTGTCAAAATGAATGTTGCAGCTTTGGATTAATTAACTTCTTATTTTAATACTCTATTTTTAATTTTAAGTGTAGGTGAAAAATGAATTCTGTCTTTCTTCGTCTCTCTCTTTCACTCTTTCAAACTCTTTTACAAGAAAGGCTTTTTGTATGATTGTCTTTTTTTTTTTTTTTTTCCTCTCTTCTTAAGCTTTATGTGGTGGATATATTCATGGGAAGAGTGGAACTGTTCTTTCTCCAGGTTTCCCTGATTTTTACCCAAACTCTTTAAACTGCACGTGGACTATTGAAGTGTCCCATGGCAAGGGTAAGTATCTAAGATGATTTGCATATATGTAATGTCTGTATGGAAAAAAAAAATCAGACACACATAGCTAAAAAAGGAAATGTCCATTATGAATTAAGCCAACACTTGCTGCCATTCCTTTGAGGAAGAAGTTTACGTGCCCAAAATAAATATCTTCAAAGTGTTTATTTTTTAAAGAAAGAATTATTTTTAAAGTTGCCAGAGACAGTGTGTTTTAGTGTCAGAAAAATGGGAAAGAATGAAATAGGTAAAAAATGGGAAAAGAATAGCTACTGGTTAAATTGCTCTAAATTTCTTTCAGTCAAATATGTCAGGATCTTATTGATGGCTCTTTGCTATTATTGAGCATAAAGGAATAGATTGGATCTGTGTATTGGTAACCAAAGATTTCAGACTTAAACCATTAGAGCAAAAACATATATATCTTTATGTTACATATACAGTAGAGTAATATCTGAGTAAAAAATTTACTGAGAAGTACATGGGAAGTTTCTACTTTTTAAAATCTTCTTAAAGACTTGTTTGTGTTTTTTGGGATTTTTTTGGTTTAGAACTCATAAAACATTTTAAATGTAAAATATATGAGTAAATGTGCTAAGAAGAATGTTGCTCCCCACAGTAAATTTTTAAATTTATCATATATATTGTATTTGAAAATTTATTGTATTTGAATACCGAACTGTAAGTCAAAATTTAATTCATTATTGAATTGGAAGTTGGCAAATGAAAAAAAAATCAGTCATTATGTCAGTTAAATGATCAGTTCCAGAAAATAGGAATCTGTATCTATGTATGACTGTACATAAAACGTCTGTATGCTTTGTCCTTGTATTTGGAAACTTCCCTGAAGCTTAGAATTAAAAGCCAGAATTGTGTTGGAGGAAATCCGAAAATAAAACACAAATACAAAATTTCAGCCAAGTAATAATGTACATCTCTTAGGTAATAATGAAATCGAGATATTATAAGTAAAAGAGAATCACACAAACATGAATAGCACCTAAATAATATAAATTTGAATTTTCAGAGTGCTGTATAAAAATAGCACTGAATGCCATCAATTCTCTTATAGGAACTCTTGGTTTAAAGTGAGCTAAACAAGCATCCTCATTGCACCTATTATTCAGTCGAGCTCATGTGCTTTCTGCAACCTTTATTTTCAGAATTTCCTGGTTTTATTCTAACTTTTTCTCAAAATGTTTCTGTGTAACATAAAAATTGCTTTCTGTGTCACCTACATGTGAAGGAATAGAAAAACTTGTTATTAATGCTTTTCTTTCCTCCCTTTTTAATTCTTTTAAAGGTGTAAAGCTGGTTTTTCATACTTTTCACCTTGAGAGCTCTCATGACTATTTGCTCATCACTGAAGATGGGAGCTTCACAGAGCCAGTAGCCAGATTGACTGGCTCAGTCTTACCCCCTACAATTAAAGCTGGCCTCTTTGGAAATTTTACTGCACAGCTTCGGTTTATATCTGATTTTTCAATTTCTTATGAAGGTTTCAACATAACATTTTCAGGTAATGAATTCCATTCTGCTAAATATCCTGAAACTGTTCCAGATGATATTTCACTTGCAGATAACAGAAATATTATGAAACACCATAAAGTAAAAAAAAAAAAAAAAGTAAAAAAAAACCAACCAAAAAAACTTGTTATCAGAATTGTATAGTCTATCATAAAAAAACTGTTTAAGGTTTAAAAAGGTGGGTAAAGGAATCGAGAAGAATGTTGGTGATTTTACTGTTATACGTTTGCCCTGTTCTCACACAAGCATTAAAATTGTTGAAAAAGAAATTTGGAAGAAAATTAAGGGGAAAAAATTACAAAGATAGAAGGTACTGGTTCAGAAAAAATGAACTAACTTTTTCTGAAGTATAGAAACTTTAAAAAAGCAGTGGTATGCTGACTCAGTTTCACAAAGGACTCTAAATTGTAGACTGATTTCGAAATGGAAAATGTGTATATAAATAAAACACTTATTAGCTATTGATGTTTCTACAAGTTATCTCTTTAAGATAAGGGAAACGTGTTACTGCTTCTTATTTACAGTCTTCTAAAACTAGATGACATCTAATATACGTTTCTCAGTAATTTTCTTTGCCTATCTCCATTACTAGGAAGTAGAATTAAAGATGTAGCAGGGCATCTCACCTCCCAACAAGAGCTCATCTATTGTTTATTAGCTGGTCAGATAAACAGGATGAGCTGTCTTGTAGTGAGTTATTTTGTCACCATAGCCAAAATGGCCAGTGCTCTGGCATCTCCCAGCTGCCTCACTTTTGAAGTGAGATCTGGAAGGTAAGCTGGATTTCTTACTGACAGACACCTCACTGGCAAACTAGAAAAGCCACACCAAACTTTGACAAAGCAGAAGTCTTTGATACATGATCCTGAAAATGTGTGGAGTTCCTCCCATGAGTAGGAATGCTTCTTTTAGAGTTACTCCCCAGGGGTTAAGTGAAGAAATCTGTGTTCATTATAGTCATTTTTGGGGTAAATTACAATACTGTTGCTGGCTTTAATTATAGCTACTTTGAAATAGTGCACTGTTTTATGCTAGGCTGTAATCCACTAATAGTTCTGTAGTTTCATATTGCATAGTAATTCTGATTAGGATCTTTGGTGTATTATCTCTGTCTGTTTAATAAATAATTATTCTTATAAATAGACCTGATTTGCCATCATTAAAACTTGTGGACCAGAGTGAGTTCTTAAATTTAAGATGCTGCCAAGTTCTGATGCTAAGGCAGGGTTTTTCTGAAGCTTCCCCTTGTCCCATGACACATATGAATGAATCAAGTGCTGGTTGAAATGCACATGCACATGTATATTTTATGGAAAGAGTACATAAGCAACTCTCATCCAACTCTCCTACATCATTTTTCAGGAACTGAAAGCCAATAAGTTTTGTTGAGAATTGGCAATGTTTACAGATGGCCATGATATTTATGAGTAATATATCTCATTTAGCTTACTTATTTAAAAAAGGAAAAAACTACCTCACTGATTGGAGCAATAGTGTTGGATTTACTCCTATTAAATGCTAAAATAAATTCATTCTGGAGACTTTGAACTCACCAAAGCAGCGGTCAGCCATTTTACTGGTTTGAAATGTAAATACAAATATTAATTATTTCACTGATATTCTTTTTATCACTAAATAAAAAGAATAAAGCACTAGCCAAGTTGTAGAAAAATGCACAAAATATTATGGATACAAGGAGAAAAACTGTGTAGTAACAAAAGATATGGATCACGGAACTTTTGGAACACGATTGAAGGTTTATGTCCTATCTACTGCTGCTACCACATACAGAGACAGCATATGCCATCATTTATATTAAATACACATTTTGAGAAATATTAGGAGGTACGTTAGCTTTATGAAACAAATGGCTGATTCTGTTTTGGTACTTTCACACAACCAGAATATATTTATACTTAGTAAGAAGTGTTTTGTGAGAACACCTGTTTTGAATGTCATCAAGCATTGAAATTTGTAATGAAAATCGCCCTGTGCCTAAAGGTACACTACAGGGTATTTCCATGTCTAGCTTAGCCCCCACAGTACTGAGCAGAGGTAGCAAATCATGTGTTTTCTAAACTTACAACATTTGAAAGCAGAAACTGATGTAGTTTATAGATTGCCTCTAATATTCAGAACTTTCCTACAAGACAGTTACTAAAGGGAAGAATTTATTTATTCCTTTTATTTGATTTATTAGCTGTTTAAAAATTCACTCACAAACTTTGGTTTAGTTTCTTCCCTGACTAAATGGAGTCTCTTATTCTAAATAAGATTTCACCCTACTTTCCACTGACCTCCAAGTTCTAGAAAACATTTTTTCTTATCTGTTGCCAGAAGGGATCTCTTAGGTCTTTTGGATCATATTCTGAAGAATATAAAATCAAACCTTTTCCATTACATGTTAAGTTGTTCTCTTTCAACATCTTTTCTCAAAGTAGTTGGTAATAGATATCTAAGGAAAAAAAATATATGGAAAAACAGGATAAAAAAAAGTGATACTTCCACAGCATATTCTTTGGAGATGGGGAAATGGGTGGCTCCTATATTTTCTGAGTTTGATTTGCTTCCTATGTAACAGCCCTGATTTTTTCCCCATTAGTCTGTTCTGACTCCTCCTGCTGAATTATTCCTGATATGCAGTTATAAAAGCACACTTTTTGAAAATGTATTCATATGCCTTTCATTCACCTAACCTTTTGTTTGTTTTTTAATTAGATTTTCTTCATCACATAATGATTTCTTTCAACTGTAAGGCTCTCTTGTAAAGCTGTTTGGAAGTTCAGATTAAAAGAAACTAGAATTATACACAAAGGAAGTAATTAAACAAAATTATAGTAAACCACTTACAGTACAAACTGATTACAGCTCTTGAAATTAAAAAAATAGATGTAGTATGGGTAGAACACATTAAATACATAATTACTGTATATATAGGCATAATAGACTTATAGAAAGTGTGTTGGGTTTTAGTAGAGAACACAGCTCTAAAATACATGTTTTCCAGCTGTTCCATGCTCACACAATGCAAGCAATTTACTAAGTTTGCTTTTTTCCATGTGGACAACTTCTCCAGATAATAACATATCATGTTTTATTGTCTGCAGAATATGATCTGGAGCCATGTGATGATCCTGGTGTTCCTGCCTTCAGTAGGCGAATCGGTTTTCATTTTGGTGTTGGAGATTCCTTGATCTTTTCCTGTTTCCCTGGATATCGCCTGGAAGGTGCTAACAAGCTCACGTGCCTGGGAGGGGGTCGGCGTGTGTGGAGTGCACCTCTGCCAAGGTGTGTGGGTAGGTGGTCACATGCTTTCATTTCATTCATCAAATCCTTAATAGCACACGGCATGTGTCAGAATACTGGGCAGGGAACAAAGTGCTTGGGTTGAAAAAGTTGATCCCCAAGCTGTAAAAACTGTAAAGTCAAGATATAAGTAATGCATGTCTCTTTTATATAGAGAACAAAAAATACAGAGGAATAATTAGAATTATGCCAGCAAATAAGATCAAAATGTCACGTGAGATAAAATGTAAAAGTAATTATTAAACTTTATGTTTGGCACAGTTAAGTTATAAATTTCATACTTTGTCTTTTGGGGTAGATAAATGATGTTTAGGACTTTTAGGTGAAAATACCCTGCTTTAGAGCCCTGCTGCTGGTTTTAAGGGTCTTTTTTTTTCATACTGTGTTGTTATTCTTGTAATTCTAAGTTTTTGGGATTTTTACAGTTTATAAACTGAGACGCAATGTTTTTAAACGTTATTTATTAAAATTAGTGTGCGGTTCTTAAACATCAGTAACTGAATTCAAATTGAGTGAACAGTTCTTTTCTTGGAAAAGTTGCTGTATTTCTGAGATGGTTTATCTCCACTATGTCAAGTGAATTTCACCAGCTGCTATTGAAATAATGCTTCTGAAAAGTCAAATACTTCCATACAGCTCTAAATGGATTTCCTTAATAAGGTTCTTGTTTTTAAATAAGATTTTATATAATGAAGGGAGATATTCAGCTATAGCTTCTTTCTTTTATTTATTATAAAAGATGGATCTTTATATCTGAAAAAGTCACCTACATTGTGCATGTAAGATACATAGGAAAAAAAAAGTATCTCAAATTTTGTTTTAAAATGGAGTTATTTATTCCATGA
This sequence comes from Ammospiza caudacuta, assembly GCF_027887145.1. Lineage (NCBI taxonomy): Eukaryota > Metazoa > Chordata > Aves > Passeriformes > Passerellidae > Ammospiza > Ammospiza caudacuta. The sequence continues at coordinate 89,431,550 of NC_080595.1, read as the reverse complement.
TAAAATGATGTTACAGATGAGACAGCAACCAAAATAATATGGAGTTTGCAATTTATTTGGAAATTCTAGATTTAAATCCTAGTCTATTTTCAGCCCAGGGATATGATGCTTGGTTTGGGGGTTGTTTGGGGTTTCTTTATTTCTAAGGGGTTTCTCTGTGTTCCACTCAAACATGTTTAGTTTATTTTAGACATCATAATATTTTTAGTGCAACATCATTTTAGTCATAGGCAGAAATATTGTTATCTTGTGCTGAAGAAAAGAGACATTCTATATGATGCATGTTTTCGTAAATTTTGTTAACTTCTGAAAAGCCTTTCATACAGTATCTATAGTAATAAGAGATTTATATCCGATATCTTAAAAATGCTCTCTTGGCTATCCTCATAAAGTAAATGACACATTGAAAAGTTACAAGGATTATCAAAGTATCAATAATTAGCTTAATGAAGTATCAGCCATTGAATTAGCTGTGAATTTATAGGACTAATGTAACCACTTACTGTGCCCGACACAGATATGTATGTTCTGCCTGTAGGTTCTCCCAAGCATAATTTAGTGATACTCATCTAATCTTATGTATATGTGATATGTCTGCCATTCACATTGACATAGAATTTATTTACAGAGAGCCCAATATATACTTTTTGTTCTTTAGTTTTTAGCAATTTTGTCGACTGGCCCTGAGACACTTTTGTCCCTAGATCCATGTATGAGATCCCACTTTCTAACTGATTCATAAAACATTTTATAAAATATGCATAGACAAGTGGCACTTCTCTAAAATAAGGTGATCTAAATAACTCTTTTAACTCAACCTGTCTTAATTTGATCTCTTGTAGTGTAGCAAGGCAAAGACATATACAGTGCAACTAAGACAAATGCAAGGAAAGAAACTTTGCTAGGCAGCTGAGTGAAACAGGGGAAAGGCATACTCAGTGCCCTTCATAGCTGCTTTTAGAAATTATTTTTTTCTTAACACTAAGAGGGTTTACAGAAGTCCCTTTTCTTGTTGCCATGGCACCTAAGACATTAGCGGTGAAGATATGCTCTTACTCTTAAAAGGAGCTCACACAAAGACTTCTTTCTCAGAAGAGTGAAAAGCAATGGGTGTTCATGAAATCTGCTGTATTTGGAATTTACATTTGGAATTAAATCTAGTCTCAATTCAGTACATTACTGGATTCAGTAGTCTCTTGATTATTACTTCCTAATTGTCATTTCTACAGTGACCAAACTCTCATACACAATATATATATATATCAACAAGAATTTTCAAGTTCTTCTATGACATATGGTAATACAGTCTTTCATCATACTTTTAATCAGATTCAGGATGAAAGCCCTTCCAATTTAATTGTGCTTAATTTATAAACTAAACATTCACATAAGCACATGCTGATTTGTATCACAAAAGTTGTATTCAGTTTCATCTGCTGTTGAAAAAACCAATAAACCAACAGGGTTTCCAAAAGTCTTGCCTTTCTCCATCCAAGTAAATAATTTAAAATCCTTCCTCTAGGGTTATCTAACAACAAGCATGTTGTGAACGTTTCCTGATCAGAGAACTGTTTCTGCCTTTCTACCCTTTAATCTTCTTTAAAGAGATATTTTCCAGGTAAAGGAAAAGCAGAGCTTGTGAGGTGTTGTTAGCCTAACATCATGACGCTGCCATTCCTAATTTAAGACTTTGAGTCCTCTATGAACAACATTATCATAACTTTTAGTGTCCTTCTCTCCATGCTATGCAGGTAGATGATCTTCCCCTGGATTTCTTTATCTGATTGCCTGGAAGTTGGTTGGGTCTCAGAATAAAGCAGCATACCCTCTTCTGCAATAAGAACCCTCCTTTTCACAACAAAATACACCACCAAGTCTATCTGCAAAATCAGATTCAAATTCATAAACAGGTGGACTTGTAAATCTTATTTCCTTGTGTCAATCATTCACTCTTTTATCTTCTCAATTAGAATGATTTTGTGTAGCTCAGCTATGCCCTTCAAGTTGTTTTGCATACTATTCCACCTGACACCAGAGTTTTGAAGAGACTAGCTAGGGTTTCTCTTTGAGTCATCACCTCATTTCTAAATGTGTCCTCCAGATGGATCTGTCCCTTGACTAGAAAGCAGTTTGTGCCTACAGCCACCTACTTGCTACTATTTGGGGAAAAGAGCTTTATGGTTGAAAAGTGTGCAGAAGATCCAGGCCCTTAAGGCTGACTCCCTTTACACTGTTTAAAGAACACATATAATTACCCCAGGTCGTGTCAAATTTTCCCCATCTCAGAAGACTAAAGTTTTTCTTTTTTTTTTTTTTCTTTAAAGGGGTGCTTTCCTATAGAAGCAAATCCCCTTCCTGTCTAGTGAATTTTCAGTTTACATTGACATGATATTGCTTTTCAAGAACACCCTGTCCCCCACCTCTATGTACCAAGTGTGGGAACACTGGAACTGCCAATCTCCTCACAGGGAGTTTCTCATTCTTGAATTGTTTATAGAAGGGTAGTGGGCTCTCCATAAAAAAAATCTCATTTCCTCTCAGAGCTTCCTCAAAACACTCAAATAACAATGGTAGTTTCCCTGACAATTGTCCTAGTAGCTGACAACTGCAGATGACACATTCTACTCTTTTTACAGGAGTACTGCTTCCCATCTTTCCAGACATGGTAACTGCATTTGGGAGAACTATCACACGATTTTTACTGAACTGGTGACTCACTACAGTGCATACGCTACAGTTAAGGCTTTTCTGCAGTTTCCCACAGTATAAAGGACATAGACAGTAATTTGAATGAAAAAGAGTCTGTCTAACTGTGTATAGCTGTTATTTGAGAGATGTTGTCTCAATGGATATTCACAGTAATTTTTTTACCCCTCTCCTCAAAATTCACCGTAACTAAGAGGAATGTGACATTAAAAGGAACTCTGCTACTTTTCTATTTTGCACGATGCACAAAATTGAGTCATGAGTACATTACTCATAGATAATGTCAAGAGAAAACTATCTTTTTAGCAATACTGACACATGGCTACCTGGAAGATAAACATGCATAAGGTCTTGAAAAGAAATGTCACTAGCCCATATCTTTTGATTTGAGAGTATTGATGTAAATATTTGAGTTTTAACTGTTTTGAAATAACTTGTGACCTGTGAGGATGTTAACCTTATCATCTGGTATGCTAATATAATTGGTGTGTGACAATGTGTGATGGTTTAATTTTCCAGATCTACTTCTTGATAATTTGCTTATCATTTAAAATTACTGGGTTTATATTGTGTGTGTTGGTGAAAAACAAACTACTGGAGTACAGACAAGTTCCTCCTGATTATCTTTAGTCTAGCTGAGATATGCAACCAGAAAACAGCTTTCGTTCCCTTCATTTTTTTATATTTTATCTAGTGTTATTATTTGTTATTTTGTTGTTATTATTGCTTTAATTATTATTCTGGTGTTTGCCAGAAAATCATTCAAAAACATGTATTTTTTTAGTTATTATGGTTGTGATGGATTGCTGACACTACTTCTACACATATAATTTTTTCCCATTATGCCATTTGCCTTCCATAATTGCAAATGTTGTATATACCTTTAAAAATATATTCCTTTTTACTTATCTCATAACTGTGAAGACAAAACTATCTCAGGATGGATATTCTTACCACCTTTTTCCTTCCAGCAATAGCTGTTTTTTCCTCTACCTATAATTACACAGTTCCATTATAGTTTCATTTACATTTCACGGCTGACTACTTTTTCCTGAGGACAAACCTCAGCTTTTAGTGAGCAGTCTCCCTAGAGTACAGATCCAAGAATAAAGTTTCAAGGCAGTCACGCACCTCTGCATATCCACAAAGCTGTGTGAATCTCAGAAGCTTGGTGATGGTGGCGACCAGAAATGAGGTGGAACAACTCCTTGTTGAAGTCTATTGAAGTCCCTGATTCTGAGGCTAATGTCCACCTGAAGGAGATGATCAAAATCGGATTCCTGATGTTATCATATTGTCATCACTAACCTTTTAAACAGGACCCACATTCCATATTTCCAGGAAATCTGTTACTAAAGCAGATTTTCTAAATCTCATCTAACAAACCAAGACTATGCTTTTAATCATACTTTTCTTGCTTTAGAGTTTTCTTTAAGTCAAACTATTCAGGAGCTCTATTCAGAGTATTTCTAATACTCTGTCTTGGAGTTTTATTGCTATTAGAAAATTAATTGAAAGATTCATAGGTTAAGCGAGACATTTCTGAAAAATCAAACAAACCAGTGAACCAGAAGATTCTGAAAGCAAAATGAACTTCTGGTTCATTAGAGGTCATAGGAAATGGCAAAAATCTTCTATTTTCAGGGGTAGGAGGGACTTTTCTGTCCTTGAGGAAGGATATAAAGGAGTTGTTTCAATTTACACACAATTCTTTTGAGAGGGAAGGGAAGGGAAGGGAAGGGAAGGGAAGGGAAGGGAAGGGAAGGGAAGGGAAGGGAAGGGAAGGGAAGGGAAGGGAAGGGAAGGGAAGGGAAGGGAAGGGAAGGGAAGGGAAGGGAAGGGAAGGGAAGGGAAGGGAAGGGAAGGGAAGGGAAGGGAAGGGAAGGGAAGGGAAGGGAAGGGAAGGGAAGGGAAGGGAAGGGAAGGGAAGGGAAGGGAAGGGAAGGGAAGGGAAGGGAAGGGAAGAAAAAGACATGCATACATTAATTCTTGGAGAAATAATTGAAATAGTACCTACTGTGTTTTGACAAGATCTGTAAAATTAAGAGGATGCTTTCCTATTAAAACACATCTAAATCACTTGTCACACAGCTTAAAGTAGCACATAGTACACAAAATTTGTTCTGTAAATATCAGCTGCTCTCATGGATCCAATTTAGATTCTTCGCTTCCCACATCTGCCAGCTATGGAAGTCTGCCAAAACACAGCATTCAAAGACAAGGTCATTAAATAATCTTTCTGTAAAGGAAAAAAAAATCTATATGGTTACCTGTGTCTTCTCAGACTCTGTGAGGAGTAGGGTATGTGCAAAAGCAGAAATGTTTAACAAAACAAGATACCTGTGAGTATGTACACTTCCAGAGAGAGGTGGCCAAGGAGTAGGGGCTGCGGCAGAGGAGGGAGTATAGACCGCAATGTCAAATGCATGCATCTGATGTACACTGAAATTACCTCCTTAGTACTTTTTGAAATGTGACTTTATCATTTGCAGTAATCCGCTCAAAAGGTGAGGAATGAGCCTTTTAGTTTTGGTATTCCTTTATATGGTGCACTGTGAAATACTGATGAAATCCTGAAAGACAGGAGACATTTCATTCTTTCCTTTGCATTTGACAAAGATACCCTGTTGACTGATTATGGAAGGCAAGGTGTAAAAACTGGTGTGAAAATTTCATTACAAAGTATGGAGCTCAGATGTAGGTGCCTTCTCTTTTCAAAAGACTGGAATTTCATCAGGAGGGGATGAGCCACATTTGACTCCTTTTGTGTAGTCATTCCTTTCAAACCTGTCTCTGATCTGCAGAGGGTAAATGTCTTTCTCCCCATTAACCCTCTCTTAGAAGTCAGCTTAGCTTTCTTCCAGGGAAATCCTTTCAAAAGGCCCAGGTTACACCAGAAAACCTTTCAGCAGGTCTCACGTACCCAGGTCATACTGAGGGGAAAAACATTATCGTTATAATTTCAGAAAAAAAAATGACAGTCATCATTTGACTTGCTCTTGGTAGTTGTATCCTTTAGTGACCTACTGAGAATCAATGTCCTTCTCATCACAACCCTCTCTGAGGTTGACTTTGTCCCTCAGAAAACCCTTCAGTTGGTCCAGGTCACACCAGAAAACCCTAAATATCTTTGAACCACACTGATCACTCCACCACATCCAAGGGATCCTGTGAGATTTTACAGTTATGTAATGTTCTGGTCTGGCCAGTGGGTTTAGGGGAAGGTAGCTTGATTGACTCTGGGCAGTATGTGAGAGAAACAACAAGAATTCTCAAGACTAGAGTCAAATGACACTGAATTACCAGAATATATATATTTATCTGTCTGTCTCTATGTGGGTGTGTGGCAGGTTTATTTTACAGCAGTTTGATTGCAATGGAAAGAAGGTATGTGGCCACTGTTGTTATAATCTATAGAAATATATAAAAACATCATTTAAGAAAATATATCAGGAAAATAGAAAAGAGAAAGAAACAACAGAAACAACAGAAGTAGAGAGTGGAGAGAAAAGTTACCACTGCACAAGGATCCAGCAATGAGACTATTGCAACTTAGATGTCCATTGCTCAAAGTGATGATTGTGGTCTTGATCCATTGAGGATGGGGAAAGCCCCCACAACATAAAGCTCAGAGGGTCTTTGATAGTTTATTACATTTATGACATTTTCTAATGTTTCTCAGCATAGTGTAGCCAGTCATGCCTTATCAGAAGGGGTGAATATCTTCAGGCCTATGTGTGAATGTCTAGATAACTCCCCTGGGAATGAAGTTTTTCATCTGAGCCAGTTGCCTTTTCCTTTATCTGGCTCAAAAGCCAGCTTGATGCTAAACAAATGTTGGTTTGTTGTGGTCATCATCTGGTGATGGGTCCTCACCCCCTCTGCACCAGGGCTGCTCTTATGCAGATCAGAGGTTTCACCACCACACATCCAAAATGCCTCCTTCTCCTCCCCTTCCTCTGAGGGGGTGCAAACCTGGCCTCAGCAAAGCACCCTGCTGCTTTTGCAAATGAATGATTGTTTGAGTTATTAACCCCCAACATTCCAGTCTCTCATAAGAGGGAAGAAACATTTGAATTTGTTCTTCAACTCTCCTTTATGGGATTATCTCAAACATTATATTATTTGATTTGCAATTCTGTCTGCTTGTCTACACTTTCCCTGCTCACTATCTCTTTAAGAAACTGTGTAATTTTACCTATATATGACATTTAATGAAAATATTATTTGTGCACTACACATTACACAGTGTACACTCTATTCAGCTCAAATAAGCCTTTAATGGTAAGGACTGAACAGAGTTCAAACACAACATATAAAAGTAGTTATAGTATAAAATAGTTATATTATAAAATCTTAGTTTTGAGTGCTGGGTCTTTTTTGTTTGGTTTGATTTTTAACCTGTGTTATTTCCTGTTCCTGATGAGTCGTTTCAACTTAAGCTGTAAAAAATCTAATCCCTAAATCAATTCCTAAATCAAGCTGTAAAAAACTTAAAAGGTAAAGCTGAATAGAAAGTATCCCTATATATTTTCATTTTGAATTTAAGTAGTGTTGCTCCTTTATTAAATTTTATATGGCACTTGACTTTTAATAGTATTTGAGTAAAATCTTCACTGAGGTATTGCTCACTGGTATTCATATTAATATCACATTAATTTATCATATTCAGTTGTTATTAAATACTACTTGAATAATTGGTAGGGTGCTACAATAAAATGCTGACACCATTTAATAAGCTGTTTCTTTTTAATAGTTTAGTTAGTATTCCTTTCAAAGTCATCAATTGTAATTGATATACTCTGTCATGCTGTAGCATTGAGTTAATTTCCAGTGAGACTGAAACAAGTGGAAACCCTGTTAGTGTGAATAGCACTGGAAATTTCTGTGAGACCCCTGAGATCTGACATTCATTGTTTTCTTTAAAGTCTCTGTAGCACAAAATCTGGATTTGAGTTCACCTTTAAGGAGTAAAACAGTCTGAAAATTGCTGTTCCTTTTTAGTTAGAGTTTAGGCAGAGAGAGCTCTCATTTAAGAGCTGCTCATGAACAAGAAACCTTATATAACATCAGTGGCTGAGTCTCTGAATCTTCAGACAGAAATAAAGATGTTCATGCATTCAGGATCCACTGTATTTCAGAATTCTTTATTTAAATGCTATATTATGTCTATAGGCTGTTTTCTGATTTATACTATGTATTTCATAGTTATTTGATGTTTTTGATAATTTCTGGTTTTTTTCTCTTAAATAACTGCATTTTTTAAAATACAATCAAAAGGTTGCATTATTTAATCCCTTCTTTCAGTTTTTGACTGAATATTGAGAATTTGCTTGATTTAGTCTTGGAGTCTTGCTGTCTGAATCTTTTAAAAAATATAAAATAAAATCTTTAAAATATATTTGACATATAATAATAACAGGTTTGAGTTGTCTCTATCTGAAAGCTGAAACTTTAGTATTCAGGAATCACTACAGATTTCAGTTAAAGTGACTTTTATGAGACCTCAATTACCTTTATCTGAGGCCTGGTATGAAGCAATAGTCACTCAAAGTTAGAAGGAATAAAGATTGCCTCAAGTAACCCTTTTGCCTTCTTTCTGTGGTTTAAGGTTATGTCTGCTATGTGTTGTTTCCTTCCAAGACAAATAATCTAGGGATGTTATGTCTAAAGATTATTATCAGATGATACTAGAAAGAATAGACAAAAATATCAAAATAATTTAAATACAAAAAAAATGCCCATACCTTGGTTTGTGCCAATAATCCCCTGAGGCCAATTAACATCATAGGGTTTGTTTTCAGAATGTGAGTAGTGCCTTTTTTCAGTGGCATATGGATTGAGAGCTAATTAAGCAAACCACAGAAAAGGATTTGCTGCTGTTTAGGCCTTTCTTTCCTGCTTCATTGTTTTGTGCATTCGAATGGTACAAAAATACAGAATAAGAGGTTTGTTCTCAGCAAAGAATTTCAGTAGGGTTTTCACTGAGACATTTTAACCTCACCACCATCACAGAGGTGTTGCTTAAAGAATACTAAGAGAGGCTGACATGACCATGCTTTAGTAGTGCAGTCCACAGCTGATGACCTAACTTTACTTGAAATCTATCTTAGAGAAGCAAAGAGAAGAAAAGAGAAAGAAAAAACAGGGAATGCCTCAGGCACCAACTGGTAAGAGTGAGGTAAGAATCCTGAGACAAAAAACTCTCTCCAGTAAAGGTAGTGGTGGCAATAATAATGATAATAGTAATGAGGAAAAACCCCAATATCTTCTTGCTTTCTCCCTGGTACAGTTATACTTTTCACGCAGACCTTCTCAAGATTCTCACTGGTAGATTATGATACTGTTTACACCAAATAGATCACATGTATGTGCTGCAGACTAAATAGTATTTAATGTGATATATTTGTGCATATATTTTATTGTATAATATTTATTGTGCATTAAAATAGCTATTAACTGCTCATTATCTACAAGGTTCTATTCAAGTATGAAGTTACAGGATAAACACTACCAAATCTGGAATGATGTGATCTTTGGGTATAGTTACAGGCAAAAATTACAAGGCTGAAAAATGAGCAGTGAGATGAGAACAGTGTGATTTAAGAATCAAGGGCAATCACTTTTTAGGAGAAACCTATCATGACATTGTTTGGAAATTCAGTAGTGCCAGGTGAGAAAAACAGCACTTGTGAAACCAGAGTGAAGGTAGTGCTGCAGCCACCTGGCAGTGTGCAGATGAAAGGTTATAGGTGCACCCTCAGCGTGGAGGGCAGGCAGCAGAGGTGGAGATGAAGGACTGCTGACAGTACAGACTCAGACACTGTGTAGTGAGTTGCTGTGGAAACTCCATGTGCACCTCAGGCTGATGCAGTGTTCCAGTGAAGAGGAAGTTTCAGCTTCTAGCACTGTATCACAGTTTGTAAATGAATCAATGCTTGAGTCCAGCCATGTATTGTGTCTGCCCTGAAGAGGTCATATGCCCAGCTTTAGAGACCCCTCACTGAGTGTGGGGGAACCCTAAGTTTTTGCTATTATGTGAAGGCAGAGCATATGATGCTTGATCTGGGATCCCCTTTGCTCTTTTATTAATGTTGCATAACCATCCTACTGGATAACAGTATTGTCAAACAGAAATATAAAGAACGTCTGAGCTCAGCTTCTTCTCATACTTCATGAACTGCTGCACAATTTTGTAAATACAATAAAGGTATTCTGCACTCAGTAGAGTGCTTTGTGTCAGAGAAGCCTTTAAACTGACAACATACGACTTTTATTTGATCTCTGCTTTGGAGATCTGCTTAAAATCCTGTCAAACCTTTTAGCAAGATGTATGGAAGAAAAAATAATAAAGTAAACTTTTCCATTAAACAAAGTTATTGTTACATTTTACATGAACTGAATTTCAAAGCATTTCAAAAATCCCTGAATTTTGTTTGTTTTATAGTTTGTGTTCATATTTAGGAAGTGTTTGATGATCTTCAAAAGATCTACCCTCTGCAGTTTCCTTTTATCCAATTTCAAGTGAGACAATGAAAGAAAGAAAAAAGTTACTTATTTAGATAGAATTTTGTGACTTCATTAAGCACAAGAACAAAGAATGGGGTCAAGTATCCGTCCCAGACAGATTACTCTCTCTGAAAGGGAATTAAAGAACTGTTTGATAAAGCAGCATTTTTCAGTCTGCTGCACTTCTTACCAAGGTTAAAACAGACAACTTGGAAACTGTAGTAATTAAAGCATGTAGTTCCTCCTCTAAAATCTTTTAGAGGAGGAAACAGTCAATATGAGTATTTCTTTTGCTTTCATGGTTTTGTGGCTCACTGGTGGGGTGTTTTTCAATTTATTTTTCTGGGTTTTTTTCTCTTGACATACTTTTTACATATTCTCTGATGAAAAATGTATTGGATTACACTTCTTTTTTGTCACAGGATGTATTTGAAATACATGATTAAATTGAAATATACAAAATGAGAACTGGATGTTAATTGTTTAATATAGAGAGTAGCTTCAGGTGTTACTGACCATATTGATAGTAAAAACCCTAAAATTTTGAATCAACGTACTTTGTGTCTTGACAAGTAAATAGATAAAAGTAAAATAGATTGATACAGAAACAAAGGAAAGGGAGATATGCAGCACAGAGAAGAGACCTCTGTTATGTCATAACATGTATTTCAGTGCTACATTTTTTAGGTATTATATCATATGCAGATTTTAAGTTCTTTAGTATACCTACATTATACTAATCAATGCATATCACATAACCACACAGAGAGAACTGTGAAATGTATACATAAAAGCTACAGCTTGAGGTGTTAGTCCTGAAAATACTATTTACATTGAGCATATTCAATGGGTATGTTGTAGTTTACCTGTTCACCTAAATTCACCCTGATACTTCCAACACAAGGTTGTGGACCAAAATATGGAGACAGAATATCAACAGTAATTACTTTAAGATCAATAAAGATTATTTCTCCTTCCTGGCAAATTCCATACCTGTCAATGTTTGCATAATTTAAGACTTGTAGATACTAATACAGATATAGTTGATTTTTATCAAATAAATGGTGCACTGTCGCAGACATTTTTTCACAGAAGTCCTTTCTTTGGGGTTGTGTATCTTCTGGGAAGCAAAGGGCCCCAGAAGAAGAATGTAAACAGTGATTATCAGCTGCTGTGAAATGCAAGAGGATGCACCTGTGATTGGTTCATGTTCCCATGTTTATAATTAAGGGCCAGTCACAGGAGCAAGCTGGGGACAGAGTCCCTGGACACAACTTTGTTATAGATTCTTATTCTTAGCTTAGCAAGCCTCTGCAACTTCTCTCTTTATTCTATTTAGTATAGTTATAATGTATTATATATCATATATCATTAAATCCAGCCTTCTGATCAAGAAACAAGATTCTCGTCCTCTCTCACCCCAGCGACCCACTCAGGACACTGTAATAGTGCACATTGGTAATATTCAGTGAATCAGTAGTTAATAAATGAAATTACAATCACATACAAGATATTTTTTCTCATATGGGGGAGTGAGAAATCTTTTTCATCTTTCTGGGCCGGGGAGGCAGTTCATGTAGTCAAGATGAAAGCAGGTTTCTGGAGCTGAGCAGGTATCTGGAAGGCACTGAAGTATGGAAGTGGCCTCTGCAGTCAAGAACTAAAGAGCTCTTTAGTTCCCGATATACCATGATAGCATTTTTCTGTTTGAGATAAAAAAGTCAGTAGTTACTCATGGAACACATGTGCTAGATAGGTAATGTTGCATTACATCTTTCAAGGCTGGCAGTGCTTTAGTTTTCAGTTACCATAGGTGGACAAGGTATGTCCCTTCTTTACAAAAAACTGCTGCAGCTGGATCTCTCTATTAGAATGTAAGAGGTGTGGCTTCATTTGCTTGGTATCTATAAAAGAATTTTAAAGTGTATCTGATGCTTGCTAGCAGAATCATCTTGTCAGTGTTGCCAAAGGCTCTTGTTTCATTTTGCCTAGGGAATTAAAAATTAGAGGTGAAGAAATGGAAGTGAACATGAATATATTTTTCCAGTCTAGTAGTTCAGTGCTCACAAGGTAACAGTGAATATTGATTCATGAGTTACTTCAGATTTTTTTTCCCAACTGTTTAATGTATGAGTTTCTTCAAAGAAGTATTCCTTCTCCCTTATTTAATGCCCTACCCACTGTGCTAAAGAGATTAGTCAACATTTGTTTGCTTTGTGACTGATTTTCAAGTCTCTTTGTGTGAGGCAGAACTCATAGAAGATTCACGTTCAAATCCCCAGAGGCAAAATGAATTGAATTTAGGTGTCACACATCCTGGCTGCATGTGTTAATTATGATATAAAGAAGTAGCAGCAGTATCAGCTAGTGTAAATATTTTTAAAGAAAAAAACATGAAAACATTTTCCCACGCCATTTTCCCATACTATTCAGTAAAATATTAGGGCCTTGAAGGGGAGACATGCCTTTGACTGCTTAAGCTTTTCCTGCTGCCAAGGCTAGACTCAGTATTGCATTTCATTGAGTTTCTAGTTCATAATTATGGTAAGCCTGGCAATGCAGTTCTGGATGGCAGGGTGTGGGGGCAGTTAGAAAAATGGTCAGTTGAAGTCCTTGGGGCATAAGGTCTGCTCTATATCTGGGCATTGGTCACAAATAGCGGAGATTTCAATTAGCACACTTAGAAGCTCCAACAGCCTGGAGAAAAAAAGATTTTTCTATGGATGAGGACAACATTTCTTTGCAAAAAAAGTCGCCTAAATCTCCCAACCAAGAAATTGGGGGAGCTAATTAAACATGGCCTTGACTTGATATCCTAATATTAGCAAAATACAGCTAGAAAACTTTAATCTGAGCTGTGACAGGCTTTGAATATATTGAGGAAGGGAAATTACAAAGAAGGGCTTAACTTCCTTTGAAAGCCTCTTTCTCGGGTCTGTGTTAGTGATTTGCTGACTGACACAAGATGAGGTAGGGAACTTGACTGGCCAGATGACATGAGCAAGCCTTTGTCATGATAATGAACGGAATGATGGGTCCTGATGAAATTGAATAGCTGTCAGGTATTTGCAAGGGATTTGAAAAAGGGTAACATGAATATGGTTTTATAGCATGGATTGGAGGTAGATGAGTGCTAACGAGTTCAGAGAACTTTGCCATGTAATTGAAGTTTAGTAAATAATTGATAATGTTAGAATACATCTGCTTCTTTCTGAGAGTACCATATTTTAGAAGGGTAGTAGTATTTTGATTTTAGTTTTTAACTCTCGTTATTCCTTACATGTGAATAGTTTATTCACAGATCTAAAATTACTATGGCTTTGAACGTTGGAACATAGACCTATTGGATCAAGAAATGTGTCAAGTTCTAGATTTTGGAAAGCTCATTGTACACTTTCTCTATAACTGCATATGTCTTAGTGGTTTACAGTCACTGAAACAAAACGTAGAATATTGCATGAACATTAAGTAAGAAAAAATCCTTTGCTTCCATACTTTTTTCTCTTCAACAACGTACTTGTGCTTTTCTAGCTTTAAAGGAGGTAGATAAGAAGATACTGATGGGGCCTAAGGGATCGTTAGTTTTTTGCATGCCTTTACCTAGGCAAGCACTTGTTTGCAGAAAAGTAGTGTAGAGTACTGGTGTTGTAAATGTTTTACATTAATGTGGCATTAATTCTGGCATTGCTTTGAATTACATTTTATAAATCTTATCAGTCCCACCTTCCTCCTAAAATCCAAGACAAAAATAGCTACATGTGGATATGTACACACCAACAGGTACAGAGAGACATGTATATGAAGCCATATGTGATAAGTATCACACACTTGACATGCTTTACCATAGAAGTATTGAAGTAAAAATCTAATTTCTCAGTGTACTACAGTTCTTTGAAACATTTAGGAAATGTAAAGTGACTTTGAACATGTTAGAAATACCTTATGCATTCTACATTCTCCAACAAGGAGAGAGTTCATCTGTCTGAAGCTTGGTGGCAAGGGTTCTTATTCTCCAACATCCTTCTGTTAAATATAATGTAGCACAAATTTGGAGCTAAGGAAGGGGAGAATATAAAGCTCTACATTAAAACAGCGAATGAGCTCTAACTTAACAGGCTAGATAAAGATCCTAAACCAGTTTATTGGTGATTTCCTTTTTCATTTTGCCTAAGGAGATCCCAAACACAGGCTAAAAATGAGGCTTCATGTAGGATTGTCTTTGGCTCATTCCCCCTTCCCTTGTTCCCCTTTTCATCCTTACTTCCCTCCTTTCCACTTCCCTTCATCCATCCCTGCTGTCCTCTCCTTCTCCTTCTTACTCCCTTTCTTTCTTCAGATTCATTGTAGGGAGGAAGTAAAAATACTCTCTTATTATACTTTTCAAAAGCAAGAGGGACATAAATTGGTATCTGTGAAGCCTTGGAAATATAAAACCAAAATGTTTAGACAGTTTCTTTGCAAATATAAATCATATATTGCTTCTTGAATTCTTCCCAAATAAATGCTTTACCATCCTAAAACCCCTAAAAATCTATTAAATATTTTTAGAAAAAATACAGATTTTTTCTACACCTACACCTTCTTTGATAGGGCGTATCTGTTATTTTACAATTAATTGTAAAATACATTAATTTATTATTATTTTATCTGTTTTGTTTTTACAAAACTCCAAATGAGGTCTAATGATGTTTTGGTCAAAAAACCACAAGGTATTTTATCCCTAGACTGAAAAATGAGATATCAATATCAATTTCATACACCTAAAAACAACCTGAAGATTAATTGCTGGTATGTTAATGATAATGTGGGATTTTATAAGGTATTTTTAGGTAATTTTTAAGTAGTTTTAATATCTGTTTGAACAGTACACCAATATTATTTGCTGTCTGTTTAGATGTTTTCATCTACATGGTGGAATTTATGTTGCATATTTGTCATATTTGGCATAATTTTATTAGTCTTTATTCAAAATTCAAACTGAGTCCATGGTCTGGAACATACCACTCCTCCTGCTCTTTATTATTTTCTTTACTGGGGAGCTACAACAAGAAATGTCTAATGAAAGTGTCAATTGGTGCCTGCTACAGATGGCTGTGAAAAAGACTCACCTACTCTTTACCCAGAAAGGAAAGGATCTGTCTCCTTGGCATTGACTGATGTCAATAAATGTTGATTTGTTTTTTTTTTTTTTGTTTGTTTTATTCCAGGTAGATAAAAACATGTTTGAATGTTCTTGATTTAGTACCAGATTGGTTTTTGATTTGTTTTTTTGGTTTTGTTTTCTTTTTTTGAGCTTACTGTCTGCTTTTTTAAATACTTATTTGTAAACCTGAATACAGAGGTAAAATCAACATTATGCTTATTTGAAATGTTACCGCAATAACTATATTTCAAAAAAGCATTCCATTTTTATTGTATCCAGGCAAACCTCCATTATTGTTAGTGTGATGGGAGGACTAGGGGATAAATTGAAGGTAAAAGCATGTAAGTGCACATAATAAACAGACCCACTGAAATACAGGAGATGGCAGCTTTGATAGGGTTTCTAGGAGTTGGTCCTACACATGAGACCTGATAGAAATATACTTTTCCTAGATAGCCTGTTAGAGATTTCATAGAGTCTAAATATTATTGCTAATAACTTATATTTTCTTGAATTGGATAATTCACTTCTTTTGTTTTAATGTGTCTATTTTCTTTAGCTGAATGTGGAGCAACTGTCTCTGGAAATGAAGGAACATTATTGTCTCCCAATTTTCCATCTAATTATGACAACAACCATGAATGTATCTATAAAATTGAAACTGAGGCGGGAAAAGGGATCCATCTTAGAGCCAGGACCTTTCAGCTGCATGAGGGAGATATTGTTAAGGTAACAAGAAAATTATTTCACTTTCTATGCTAACTATTCACATTGCATTAATAAATCTGTTTCCAATGGCAATTATCTTTCTTTTCATATCCAATAGGTGGATAGCGTCACTGCCTTGATACTAGATTCAAGGAAACTATCAGAGACATTGTGATTTCAATTACATTTCCAGAAGTATTAGACTGTTTAAAGTGGTTTAAATCTTAAAAGGAAACCTAAAATTTGAACATTAAACAAGTGTTTCAATTTTAATGTTCCCAAATTTTTGGTTAATTAATACTTAAAATCACAAAGTATTCAGAATTCAATTAGCAATTTCCTTTCTGGATATGTTCCAGCAACCCATTTAACATGTTAGAAATTGCTGTCTCTTAATTTTTTTTAATTTGCACCGAGTGCTTCTCACAAGGAGTTTAAAGATATAATTGTTATGGATCAAATATTGGTGGCTATACTTTTATCCATTTCATCATCTTAAGAGCTTCCTTGTATAATTAAGTGTGGCGATTAATTTCCTGCAAAAAACAAGGCATTTACAGACAGGATGAAGGTGGAGAGGAAAAAAGGGCTTCATTTTAATATAGACATTTATATCTTTGTTATTATATCTCTTCTTTCCCACAAGTACTTCATTTGACCATGAAATAAGCAAAACTTATATTTCAGTTTATAGATTAGAAAATTACAACCAAAACAACAGCATTTTCTCTGTCTTTACCCACAAAAACATTGATAATGAATGCTACCACATATAAAACAGTGCAAGACCTTGGTTTTGCTTTTAGACCAAAGGGAATTGAGTAGGTGGACGAAATATGTGGTTTGTATTGTCCTTTGCTCCTATTATCCATGGTCTGACAGTGCAGATTCCCAAAAGTATTTTTGCTTTGAAGAGATGCAGCAGGGAAGAAAGAACTTAATTGCCCTCTGAGTGGCTAGAATGTGGTACATAAGTCTCCCAGATGCTTTGCAGATATATGGTTTGTAAATAATTTAATAAACTACTTTAAAATCTACAACAAACAAAAAATCCCTTAGAAAACTCTAAAGAAACATTCAAGAAACTCAGTTATCCTTCAGAAAATCTCATGTGTAATGTGTCCAGCATACTTAGCAATATTCCCTGGAGATACAAGAAAGATTTGCCTGAGACAAAACTGTTCTGAGCGAACTGTTAGATACTTTATTTTATAGACCTTTTAGCACAATACTTCAGAGGATCCAAAGGAAGCAAAGGCAAAATTGTGGTGATGTCTGAACTGCAAGGACTGTTCTCTGGTTTTGAGTCAGCTCCCTCAGCACAGCTTCCATTTATACAATTAAGCCCTCTTCCACCAATTAAGGTCTCTCTATTACCTGCATTGATGAAAACAAAGTGTATTTCCTCTCTATTCCCATGCCAGGATGTCATTTTACATATTTCCATTGGAATCAGCATGTTGGCAGGGTTATAGACTTTAAAGCTTGCTTTCTTTCCTATCTGCACCCAAAATATGAGCAAAATGTGTTATAAACCCCAGCCTTCTATCTTGTGCTCCACTGTGGAAGCTGCAAGATGCACTAAGCTTAAGAGTATTTATAAACCTTGTGCTGAAATACAGGGCATTTTCCCAACTCAGTATCTCACTCTGCTTTACAAGAAAATCTCTATGTACATAATGTTGCACTGGGTGTGAGTGCCCATCCCTGGCAGCAGCTGCAGCTCCGTGAGGAGAGGCTGGGGCTGCCCCAGCCAGATGCAGCCGGTTCTAGCCAGGCACAGCTGGTTCCGGCCAGACACAGCCAGTTCCGGCCAGGCACAGCCATTTCCAGCCAGGCACAGCTCGTTCCAGCCGGGCACGGCTGGTTCCAGCCAGGCACAGCCAGTTCCAGCCAGGCACAGCTGGTTCCAGCCAGGCACAGCGGTTCCAGCCAGGCACAGCAGGTTCCAGCCGGGCACAGCCGGTTCCAGCCAGGCACAGCAGTTCCAGCCGGGCACAGCCGGTTCCAGCCAGGCACAGCCGGTTCCAGCCAGGCACAGCCGGTTCCAGCCAGGCACAGCTGGTTCCAGCCAGGCACAGCCGGTTCCAGCCAGGCACAGCTGGTTCCAGCCAGATACAGCGGTTCCAGCCAGATACAGCCTGTTCCAGCCAGATATAGCCAGTTACAGCTGGGCACAGCCAGTTACAGCTGGGTACAGCTGGTTCCAGCCAAATCCATCTGCCCACTGCAGGGCATGGCTGAGCCGTGGCCAGGGCAGGGGCACCGTGGGGAAACGTAGCTAAAGAAGGGCAAAAAATGCTGCACAGAAGTGCGTGGTAAAGTGGGCCGATAAAAGCCTGTTATAATAATGTAATAATCCTGTGAGAAATGACTGCTCAATTTTAAAATTTTAAGGGTTTATTAAACCTTAACAGAAAATACAACAAAAGGACTAAATAAGGAAAAATTAGAGCACTGGGAGCCCCTGTGACTATCTGCCATGTGCTCAGATGCTCTGCCTTTTATACCTCTAATCCCTCCTAAAGTCTTGTCAGTCAACTCCTTCCTTGCCATCCAATGGTGGAGATCACTTTCTTATATCTTGATTGGAAGTCAGGTGTTACCATAGTAACAAGCTAACCCTCCCCAAATTCCCTGACTATCAAGGGCATCCCATGATAACAGTGCAAGGGCGAGTACATATTAGAGTAACATAACTATACATTTACAAAACTTATCTTAACATGCATGTGATGTTCACCCCTTAATTGTGAGAGCCAACCACCTCATTACTCATCTCTAAGAATCCCAAGATCAACCTACCAGGAGTGTCAGACAAAGCATATAACACTACAGTTTGAGGTAAGATCACTTCAAACTCCATGACGAGGTAGTGAAAGGATTTCATAATGTTAGCAGTGTCAGCAAACTATATAGGCCTTGCCTGCCCAGCTTCCAAGGAATATTTTAAAAGTGTGTCCTTTGGAATGATTTACGCTATAAAATCTCTGCAGTTAAGGAAATTGGGTAAGTTTAGTTGCAAGTAATTTCTTTTTACTGTCAGAATAAGAAACTTGAAGAAACGTCAAGGAACTCTAGCCAGCATTTCCTTTCCTTCTCCTTCAGGTGAGTGTTGTACATTCCCACAGCAGGTGCAGATATATTAACACTGTTATTGGAGCATTTCTCCTCATGAATAACTGTAGTGTTGTCCTGTTCTTTTGTCTGCATTTTTTAGCCCCAGTAAGAAAAACAAACTCTTTCAGTTCCTCAAAAATAGGGAAAAAGAGGCATCCCTGAATACTTAGGCTTAATTAATTCTAAACATAGCTCCAAACAATTCTGTAATCTTCCCTCACTGTCCCCCAGACCAGCTTCTGCAGTTTGACTTCCCCTCTAATGTTAAATTCTTGCACCTTGCACAATAAGGTAGCTCTCAGAAACAGTTCCTGGCCTATGCAGCCTCTGCACCTATGCTTTCTCAGGGAAGATTTGTGAAGGTGTTACTAAGTCTGCTTTAATGTGTTCCAGGGATGCACCGACAATAGATACTGTGTAGACAATCAAGTTGTGATGACTTGACTCCTACTCTATTACTATTTACTTGCTTTGAAAATATAAACTAATCTGCAGCTCTATATATCAGCTCAGTATTCAAGTGGGAATATTGAGGCTGGATATTGTGGCTGTAGAGTGTATGGAATGGCATATAATTTGCAAGAGTATTTTTGGCATCAGTAAGGCAAGTGCGTGAGGAAGGGTCAAACCTATTGCTTTCAAAACGAATGTGTGCAGGTTAATGTCTGTAATTTGTGGGCAAATGTTCTATAGTTTTGACAAAATTTGAACTTGAATTATTGGGATGGAAATTTCAGTTCAAGTAAAGTAATAGAAACAGTTTCACCATTTTGAAGGACATATGACAAAAGTGAATACTTGGATTATCGCTTTATTTTAGAGCTTATCCTTTCTCACTCACTAACACTTCATCGTCCTGGTTCTCCCTGTTCTAACTGCCACTTGAAGATTCATAGCTCTTTAAAGTGGCTGCTTATGCCAGAATCTTTATAATGCAATTGCAGTGAATTTTTCAAAGGTAAGAGGAAAAGCAGAATGTAATATTCTGATTTTCATCTCTTTTGCAAAATAGACCTTTTTTTTTCCTTCATGACTGAGGAAATTGTAATTGCAGCATGTGAATTGTATTTCAAATGGGTTCTCTTAAATAGGTTAAATGTATGTACTAAATATGAATGAATAGTGACAAATAGTCTAGGCTAGTTTATGAAATTCTGTACCTCTGGAGTCAGTGGCATATGACATGACACAATGGTTGTACACAAGCTATTGGGAGTGATCCTGGGCCCACATTAATTAACATCACAAGCAGTGGTGGAAAAGCGTTTTCTTTCCTAGGATGGTTCAACCAACTTTTCAGTGTGGACACGGGAGATTCAGTGCTTGAGTGTTTGTATTTGTTCACTAATAATGTTTCACTTGCTTCATAAGTACTTGCTTATGTCTGTAATGTGAACAACAGATGGACAAATGTCACCAAAAATGTTCTAGCCTTTTTGTTTTTGTTGTTGTTTTTTTGTTTGGTTTGGGTTTTTTTTACGGCTGTTTTCACAGGATCTCTCATATCTAATTTTAATTTCATGAAACGCTCTTTTCATTTGGGTCTAGATTAATCTTGAGGGATTCTATTGCTTTACTTGTTAGTCCTCAGGTAGGAAGATTATCTCTAATAGTCAGTGAGGTAGAACACTGTTGAAACAAGATGTCTGTAATCTTTAGCTGTAGGAGTTTTTGTTTGTTTGTTTGTTTTATAGATGAATAAAAATATTTTCTTAAACATAGGCAGCATTTTTAATTGATGACAATTATTAAAGCATTTTTAATTAATGACAATTATTAGAGCATTCCATTTCAAGTATTATCTCCCAGATGAAGTATAATATATCTATGGAAATAAATCTTATGGGGAACAAATGATTCTTTACTTTGTACAACAGATTTCCAGCTCTGATAAATAAAGCATAATCTGTCCATGAAATTGATCAGTAGCTCTGTCCCAAGACAATGGTTAGAAGCTTCCAAGTAATTTTTCAGATACTCTTAGCATAGCCTAAAGTTATATTTCTTCCAAGAAAAGTGGACCTTAAGTACGTGTAACTGCTTGTGTGAACCTTAAATATGATGGATTGTATCTTCTGAGGCATCTCATCTGTGTGCCTTGGTATAAAACAATCTTTGCATCAATAATAAAGATGGAATGTATTCTTCTATCAATTGCTGGCACAATATTTTTTTTTCAAAATTTCCTTTAGAGTAAGCAATTATTCATATCTATGTTGCTTTATAAAAGTAAACACATGGATTTTCTTAAAAAAATCTTTATGCATGTTGTTTTTATTATTTTGTTTTGTTAATGGCATTTGAGATGAACATGGTACTTTCAAGACATCTACGTATGGATGGCATGCTGGTATTTTCTCCACAAGAAATAGAACTGCTTTTAATTGTTCGCCCTCGCCTACAAATGTTACAATGGTCTGTCATCTCAAAAGAAGCATTTCTAAATTTTTTTAATAGATCAAGTTGGGCATTCAAATAGGAACAACTGCCTGTGACCCAGATGTAGCAATTTAGATTGTTAAATGGGTCACTCCTGCTTCTCACTGGAACCAGTGCAAATCCGCACCGTACCACAAGGTCTGCTAGTGGAGGGACAAAGATCCAGTGCTTCAAATATTTACTGTAATGGTAGCTTTTACTGTAATGGTAGCTTTTGTGCTGGTTCTCTCCAGTCACTCTTGGACACATGAGATAAGGACAAACTATCACTTCATATCAGAAACCAGCTGCTCAAATCCATTTCTTTCTATTGTATAAGCACTGACATGACATTTCACGTATGGTGCGTATTTACACACTTTATATTGTACTTTATTTCTCCGTAAGAAAGTAGAGGAGATTTATTTAATTTAAAGAAGAAATTAGCTTTTTAAGGTCATCTTGAGAAAACAAACCAACAAACAAAACAAAACTGCAGAAGGCTATTTTTGTACTTTGTGGGTTTCAAGGTTTTGCAATAAGAAAACAAATAATGTTCCTGGCAAGATTTTGTACTTCTCATGTATTTGTGAACAGTCAAAATGGCATTCTTAAGAATTTCAGGATTTGAAAAAGTACATATGTTGATATTGTTCAAAGTTTTCACTAAAGTAACATGGCAAATGGGAACATCTCTACAATTAATTTGGAAATAGACTCACATATCTTTTTGAAAATTTATCAGTCTTTGTTAAATCCGATAGTAAACCAAAATTGCTGCAGGCTTAGAGCCTGAGATAAAAGAGGACAGTTTGACTTAGAATCTCATTTTTGCTGTTGATATATTGAGACAGGAGAGAACAGAGTAGTTTGTAAGGCTTTACCTTCAATGGTAATTTCAGAACTTATACTTCTGTTCGCCTTTGTGAATAATCCAGAAAACAATCTTAGTTAACCAAACCTCAGAAGGTAGAATTGCATATAAATGTTAATTTCTCTCAAGATGAGCTTACAAAACTGAAAAGGCAAAAGACTTTTCAGTAAATAAAACACTGGAAGGGGCACAGAATATTTAAGATTTCCCTGAACTGTATAACCCAGGGCTATATATCTTTCAAAATAGATACATTAAGGTTTTGGTTAAACTATTGGCAATACCTTGCTAACTTTGGAATTATTGTATAAATTAAAATCTTTCATATATTTAGATTTGATGTTCAATTTCATGCTCTTATTTCTGCAAGGTGTATGATGGAAAAGACAGTTCTTCACGCTCTCTTGGAATCTTCACCAAAAATGACATGATGGGAGTTATTCTTAATAGCACCTCTAACCATATGTGGATAGAGTTTAATACCAATGGATCTGATACTGACCAAGGATTTCAGCTGACTTATACAAGTAAGTAGATCATAAATATGATCTGATTGGTTTCTTTGTAGGGAAATTTTTATTTCTCAGCTGTAGTGATTTCTTTTTGAATGTTGAAGGTAATTTCCTAGAATATACTGTGGTTAAGAGACCATGCTTTCTTTGTCTACATGACTGGATAGGTGTTAGTAATATAAAAACACTGTTGAAAGCAAATGTGTGCATTTTTAAACCTAGAAAGCATAATTATTTTTAAGATTTAGTTATGATGTTGTGACATATATGTGGGTTGAATATATTAGTTGTCAAATTTTAGCAGAAAATTAACAGAAAATCATGGCAAATGGAAAATTAAATCTCTGCAGTCAGTCAACTTTGACAAGAAAAAGAGAAGAGAAGAGAAGAGAAGAGAAGAGAAGAGAAGAGAAGAGAAGAGAAGAGAAAAAGAAAAAGAAAAAGAAAAAGAAAAAGAAAAAGAAAAAGAAAAAGAAAAAGAAAAAGAAAAAGAAAAAGAAAAAGAAAAAGAAAAAGAAAAAGTGAAAAAATGAGTACCTGGGTATACACTCTTAGTCTGGCCTGACTGCATGTCAGGATCAGAGTGGAGTATACTGGAAGGAGACCAGACTGAACAAGTTTTCACAAACAGTGCACTTGTCCCACAGACTGTATGCAATTAATTGAATTCCTTTTTGCTGGGAAAACAATGATTTTTTTGTGGGGAATAATTTTGGGGATAACTAGTTTGTTTCCAACACACATAAAAGGATATTTTTCCAGGTTCAAGGAATCTCCAAGTTCCATTTACTTTCAATTTATTATCTCATTACTTTCCATGAATTGCTGTTGAATCTTGCAGAGCAGAGTACCACAACAACAAAGTGTGTCACAGAAATTGAATCATTGCACAGTTTAGTACATCTGATGTTTTCTCCTTGCTTTGGAGCAAGCTGTGGAATATTCTTTTAGATTTTTTTTGTTACAGAACCACTGAAGAATGGCTAGGGAAATCTGCTCTAATTTGCCTAGAGAAACTGCAGACATTTTCCTTTGGAAGTAAAGGAACAAAAGATCTGTTTTAAAAACAATCTTATTTTAAGGGCTCTGATTTCAGGGGTCTTGAATCAGCTGTTTTTAAATGCTGCTTCCGTGACCACTTCCACCTACTGTTTATGAATGTAATTTTACTTAAAAATATAATTTTGTCTAATTTCTACATCCAAATGCTTGATTTTGTTGCACTTTATTGTAAGATTTCCTCTCTTGCACCATATTTTTCTGTGTAAAATAAGATACCTTAATTCATGTCTTAAGGATTTTTTTCCCGACTGTTTGTTTAGTTTTTAAACTGTGTTTTCTATTCTTCTGAGTTATTTCCACATTTTCTGCAGTGTGTAGACTGAATTTGACATAATCTTCTAACTAAGATTCTATGTAATTATCTTCTAAGTAATTTTAGTACTGAGTAGAGAGGCAAAACTTATTTTCCTATGTCTGCATAACACTTTATATTTTTTTTTTATTTTGGTTGCCAAGTGTCTAATTTATTTTATCATATGTTATCAACTTGCAGCCATTCATGTTGAAAAGCTTATCTCTAATGACTTCTTTTCCTAATTTCTCTAACATGAGACAATCCCCAGTTTTAAATACAAACTAATACTTTATTTCTCACATCTATTTTCAGGAAACCAAATTCAATATAATAAATTTTTCAGACAGTGACCATCTAACCAGGTGATTTCCTTCTGCTGTAACTGTTATTTCCAAACCCTTCAGTGTAAAATTTTTCACCATTCAGAAATTAATGCAAATAAAAATCAAGCAGAAGATATATTCTTTTGCAGTGCTTTGAAAACTGGCTGCAGTGCTGACTCACATTCTTTTTCTGAAAGTCCTATCCTAGTAATATCTTAGAGATTATATATAGCAGAAATTTATACTCATTATTTCATGGATTTTGAATTTTTTGGTGCACTTAAAATTCAGTTACCAAACAAATATGTCCATTTTTAATTCAGTAAATACATGAATTACAAAATGATAATTATCTTTTTGGCTTAAAACAGCTATAGTATGCAGCAGAATTAACTGAAAGATTACCCTGAAGTTTATTCACTTTTCAGATTAAACCATTATGCCAGATACTTTAAAAATACTAAAACAAATCAAAAAGTGATAAAATATAGTTTCACTGAAGGAAATGAGAAATATATGCTGGAGTGAATGAAATTGAATGATTAATATCATGAAACAGAGATAGGAGAAGTGCTGGTCTAATAAATCAGGTTAATTAGTTCAGGTTACTTCCTATGTGATTGCTGAGTTCCTGTTACCTACAAGGCATCATCAACTGCCCTTAATTGTTGGTTTTGTGGTAGTTTTCTTTCTACTATTGCTATTGAAATTAAGAAATAAAATTGCAGGTTGTTATTAAAAAGACTAATGTGAAAGTCTGCTATTTTGTTTGTGTGCAACTACTTTTCCATCCTTTTTGATAGAGTGAATTCTGAAGGTTAAATTCAAAAATACAGTAGAAGAAAAAGCTAATGATCAATGAGGACAGAAATGTGGATAAAGAAACTTGTATCTCTGTTTTCAGAATCTCATTAACAGCATAGTAAAACCAAATTTCATAAACTCAGAATCCAAGGTGTTTTTATAAACTGTAAAATCAGAATATAAGCAGATATTAAGAGGAAATCTATAAAATATTTAAGTTCTAAATGAAATTTCTCATGAAATTTCTCATGAAATCTTCTATAGAGGAAATCAATTCAGGTAATACTGATTGGAAGCTGGAAATTATAGTTATCTTATTCTTTGATCTATAACTACAAGATGCTTTCAAGTAAATAGATTTGTCCTGACAGGCAGAGGTATTTTTTAACTAGAAAAGACCATGAAAACATCTGTACTCTTTCTCAAGTTAACTGTTTGGAGAAACTATGAAATATTTTGAGTAAAAACTAAAATTACAGTGATTTAATTTAAGGAAAGAACTTCAGAAAAATGGAGAATATTTTAGCCTGAAATTGGTGAAGTAAGAGTCAATGAAATAGTAATTTGAGCAATAGCTGAACATGAGTCTACCAGAGAAGAAAAGTGAGGAACAAAGAAGGCAGCTTGTCAACTTTGTGTAAAACAAGTTTAAAAAGCCATTTCCTTATAGTGTGTTAGGAGGAATATGGTAAAGTGTCCACTTCCAGTATCTCTACAGTGCTGTCAGAGGGAATGACTGTGGACATTTATATCTCTGTGCTGAGGAAATGGCAACATAAGTTTGATGACTTTAATTCCCTGCTAGTAGAGGACGTCAGTAGCGATCTGCATGTAAAAATTTAAGTGTATACTTATTGACACGTGTGACAGCTTTTTTTTTTTTTTTCTGATTTCTAGAAAATGTCTGTTTATCTTTCATAATTGCAGTTTTCTTATTCAGGGGACCTGTTTCCCTCATCTGATTAAATCTATTCTTCCTGAGACACCTCTAATTTTTGTTGGGTAGAGAAGATTAGATACAGGGATTCCCACAGCTATTCCTGTTCACAGCTCAGTTAAAATATTTCCCCATTCTGATATAACGATGCCAGTTCTTTGTGCTGTTGTGTCAATGGCATTTCATGTTAAATTGACATTTGTATCAAACCCAAATCTTATTGATGCCACACAGTGACAGGCAGAAAAAGCAAAACACAGCTGTCTGGTAAAAGTAACAGCCTGCAACTTTAAATAAGGAGCAGTTCAGTACAGCTTCTGAATAACAAACAGGCAGTCTCCCTGCCATGCCTAACCACTCCCATATCACAGTCGTGGCACAAGAGGAAATTTAATAGTGATTTCACTCATCATCCACTGAACTTACTCTGACTTGTATCACGAGTGCTTCCTTGCTCCTGTTTAATCCTCCTTCCTCTAACATAGTGTCACTTTTCTTAGCTCTTGGAAAAACAAAAAATAACACCTTTACATTTTATCATGCATGTCATGTACAAACGTTTTGTGACCGTCTGAGTAGTGCCTGCTGCTGCTACTGCGTGATCTATTTGGTCTTGTACAGATCACAAATCACTCAGCACTGTAGTGGCCGGGCACAATTTTCTCAGTGAAGTTCCCAAACATTTGAGAAGAAAACACTCTTTCCCTTCACAGTACCATCTAGAAATCTCAAAACTCATTTCTTCTCATGGTGCCTGATGATGGATGTCTATATTCATGATGTGTAAGGACCTTTACCACTATAGAATTGCCCCTTGGACTCTTCTGAGCCCTGAGGGATTTTTCCATGTGCTTTGTACTGGCAGTTGTCTGTCTGAAATAGCATGAAGATGCTGTTGGACCTTATATAGACATCTTCTTTTTTAGGAGAAGCTTATCTAGCTATCTATGGCAATTTCGTGGTTTCCCAGTCCTGTGCAGTAAATAATAGAAGCAAAAGCTTCACTTATCCACAGATTAAACCTTTAAATATATTCTAATCAGTCAGTCTAAAAGGGTCCATCCAGAAATACTGACAGACAACTATCTGTAGGAACATGCCTGGCTGCACTGGCCCACTCAGTACTATATTCTGCCTTTCAACAGACTCCTCTATGTTTCAGAAACATGAAGAACTAGTTATAGACTTTTTAAAGTCTGAAAATTATTTAGGAATTTGTTCCATACTCTTTAGCTAGATTTTAGATTTCTGATCTGTCCGTGATTTGCTGCTATAGATTAAAAATGAGATTCCATGTTAGCTCCTCAGTAATTGATTTTTATTTTTATCCTTCACTTCATTGTGATGTGAAATTAGACATTCTCCTTCACTTCTGTGCTAAAATGGAAATGAGGGCTGGAAAAAATCCTACAAACAATTTGTATTTTTGAAAATGAATGTTGTCAAGGTCCAAATAATAATTTAATGGCAACATCCTCAAATTGTGAATCCATGATGACCATGATGACCATTCTGAAAGCAGAATTCTCCATGGCTATAATTTCTTTCAGAAGAGTTCATGCCCCTGAGCTATGTTCCAGTCCACAGAACTTAGCACAGATTTAGGATCATGCATGGATAGAATTTTTTTCTTTTTAATGAGGTTTAATATTTTCATTTGCATTTATGATTCTTTATATTTAGCATAGATAGTAGTTTTAAAATATTCTCTTCATTGGTCTGAAGATGCTTTTCAGTTTAAGGAAAGAAATTTTAAATGCTTTTTTTGGACATGATGCACTGGTTTAGCATTCATGGTATTATGTTGCTGCTAAAGATTTAGTTCTAATTTTCAGTTTAAGTGCTATGTTATAATCATTCTTTAACCTTACTGCTTTCAAGGGATAGTGAAAGGTAGTGCATGGGAGGTGAATCTTAGTTGGTCTAAATTTTTATAAATTGTTTAAAGCATTTATAATAATTAATTTAAAAGAATAATGAACTTTCATTTAGCTCATTTCTTATTCTACAGTAATTGAAAAGGTTAGAAGGTCAGTGAAAACAATGTTCTGAAACTGCAGACTCAGACAATTATTCTAGCACACTATCAGTCTCAAATTCAGAAATATAGTGGCTATGCCTCAGGGTGTATAATGCCAGTTTAGCAGAGCAATCCAGTAATGAAAAGAATCTCTTCCATTTTCCTTTCCATAACTAATTTGTATATAAAATCTGTTCCAATTAGAACCTTTACACACTGCAGTAAAAATGTAAGACACCAAAAACAAATACTGTCAAATTAGTACATCTTAACCAATACATGTATGAGGTAGTCACAGGTCCTATTTAGAGCAGTACCATTATGTGACTAACCCCAAGTGAATGTAACTGCAAATGAATATTGTATGTATAGAAAAAAATCTTTTGAAAGAAACTCAAACTTGCAGGCTTTAAAAACAAAAATTAATGAAGGAAAAAAAATTAGAAATAATAATTTCACTTGAGTTCAAGAATTATGATGTCCTGATTAATAACATGATAGCATCAGAGTCTCTTCCTTCCTTCCTCCCCTAGAAAATTAAATTGCCTTCTGCTTCCAAAATACTCAACATTTACATAGTCTCTCCATTGTCCCATATCCTCAAAACTTTGTATGACCAAAAAATAATTGGTCTTATAACAGTTTTTTATAATTGAGGTTGGTTTTCACTTTTAATTTAAAGATGTGTATGAAGCTGCTACTCTGGTAAACAGAGTAGGTGCCAAATATTTTTTTTATCTCTAAGACAGAAACAATGAAAACCATTTATTAGGTGAATGTAAGCACTGCATTAACCTTCTGTTTGAAAAATTATGTTAACCCATGCTTTGTAGATGGAAATGCTGGCATGGTGATGTTTTGCATTTTTCCCATCTCAGGAAAATCTTACCAGATTTTTCAGGTACAGATCTTTAGGCATATAGACTTTTGTGAGCAAATGCTACCCTATGAATGAGCACTCCAAAATACTTTTTCTCAACAGGCCTGGATTAGGATGGAGGTGGCCAGTTTGTCCATCTGTTTTGGGTTTGAATGGGATGGAGTTAATTTTCTTCAGTTAAGAAAACATCAAGTTAATTCTTCTTTCAGAAAGAATTTCTTCACTGAAAAAGTTGTCAAGAACTGGAAGAGGCTATGCAGGGAGATGATGTAGTTATTGTCCCTTGAAGTGTTCAAGAAACAGCTGGACTTGGCATTAATTATATGTTTAGTTGAGATGGTGATGTTTGGTCTGAGGTTGGACTTATGATTTGGAGATCTTTTCCAACTTTGGTAATTCCAGGATTCTATGATTCTTCAGCAAATGCTGAGCAGTACTTCACAGTGTTAGGGCCTCCTCTAGGGTTACTTGCTCTGACATGCCAGCAGGTAGGCTCAGCGTGGGCAAGAAGGTGGGAGGCAACACAGATGACCTGAATAGCATGGTGACACATGTCATGCCATGCCATGTCATTCTTAGCAATTAAAATCTGGGGAAGTGATTCTGAAGTAGCTGTTGCTAAGGGTGTGACTAGGTATCAGTCTGCTGTTGATATGTGATTGGGTTTGCATCACTTGTTTGGGTTTGGGGTATTTGGGCTTTTTGCTTTGTTTTGTTTTCACTTATCAAACTGTCTTTATCTTGACTGATTCATTTTCTTGCTTTCTTCCACCTAATTCTATTCAGATCCCACTATGCGGAATTGTGAGAGCTTACCTGCCAGCAGGGGTAAACCTACCAATATCCTGTGTCTTGTGGGTAGCCTGAGAAAGTGAGGATGAAGCTGTTTGGTTACAATTCCAGAGATGTAAAAGTCAAACCTAGAGAGGAGGGGAAAAAGGAGATAAAGAAAGGAACACATAGATATGTCAGGAGCTTGGAATAAATGAATCTGCAATATCAGACTAGGGAGTCCTAAGGAGGAGTATAGAAGGCAAGAAATGCACCACAGGGTAAGGGGAAAGGTGATTTTTGGGACTAAAAGTCTGGGATACAAACATAGGAGAGGAAGATTGCCAGAGGGGCTGGCCGAGAAATAGAGCAAGTACATGGAGTGGAGAACTCAAACTGCATTGGTAAAAAGGAGGGAGCAAAACTAAAACTAAGAGGAAGAAACACAAGAAATAGAACAGTGGTAGCATGCTGTGTTAGTAGTACAGGCTGAATAGTCCATGATTATTAAATTGTGTTCTTCAAAAAGACTTGGAGTAAAACCTATGATTTTGTTTGAATTAAAATATATGCATTGCAAATATATATCAACTAAATGAATATTTGTTTAAAGTGCCCTGAAGATTAAAAATAAAAATATTTAATTTCCAAATTTACATAAATTATTATCTTTAAGTCACTGAATTACCCCTCTGGGCATAGGGTTAGAAAGAAGGAAGATGTTAACTATTTCTCATTTTCAATTAGGAAAAAAAAAGGTTTGATATTAGGTGGTATCAAACGTGTGGAAAAGGTAATTTGTTAAAGGTTATTGTGAGTTGGTTCTGAAAATTACCAGTTGAAAGTCTCCTGAATTTTGTGTGTATGATTCAGAGATTCTTATATTCTTAAAACCACTGGGTTTTCCCAGTTTTGTAATTCAGATCTATGATCAAGAAATGGGTTGCATTTTAAAATCTCTTGCTATAGACTTTAAAATGCAGTTAAGCTTTGCAGGTGAGAGAGAGTGGCTAGCAGAGATCACTGGAGGTGTCCATATGCATATGGTGTTTTACATTTATATTAACATTCTGTCTTTAGAGTATGAAAGTAAGATGTTTCAGAGATGCCAGTGCAGGTAGGCTTCTTTAGTGTATTTTTTTTTCTCTACTGCTGATGTAATCATCATAGCTTAAAAATGTGACTGAAATTTGCAAGCAAATTCTAGCTAAATTCATAATCTCAGGAATGATTGCTTAAAGATAATATTGCTTTAATATCAAAGAAGTAATCGTATTTGTAGCATTATTACAGAGACCTTAGTGGGAACAGAACCTATGAATTTGTCAATGCAGTGGTTTGAACAACAGAACTTCTTTACCTTCTTTGCCACTTCAACCTAAATTTTTTTGGGGTCATATTTTAAAAAGAATCTATTTCTATGAAGCCATTATAGACGTTGTCATTATATGTATGTGCAGCTGGATTTAATGAGTTTTAGCTGGGATTTGTTCCAGAAGTTTGCTCATTTCCTCTGTTTTTCACAAAAAGACTCCTGTTTATTTGTAGTGAATCATTTCCTCCTTTCCAAGTTTTAGATGAGTAGACACTAGAGTTACTGTTAATTTATTCCCACTGCTATAATTACTAGAATTTTCCCATGAGCAAGAATTGCTGCCTGAAAACTTAAAAAATTTGACCAGAACTGCCAATATCCAATTGTTCTTTAACCTGGCCTTCTTGCCTATGTTGGCCTCATGTTGAATGAAAAATGATCATTTCTCATTTGGAATTATTGTCTCACCCCTATCTGTTGGGAAAGGGAGGCTGATAAGCAGTTTCTTAAGTCAGGTAGATGACCAGCACCTAGAAACCTAGGATGATGCAGTAATCCTTCTTTCAAACTCCTTCTTGCTGCAATTCAAATGTAAGATCTGTTTGAGTGCATTATTGTTGATTAAATTAACAGCAAATTGATTAATTTGCTATTAATTTATGGAAGTATTACCTATAATAGTCCAATTACAAAATTTAAGCTACACAAACATGAATTTATTATTCTGTTCCATATTTCTAATACTCTTATGCAAAATTACAATCTTATATAGCATATACTAGATATTCATAAAGTATAGTATATGATAATATATATAATATAATAATATATAATATAGTATATAATGTTGGACATCTCAAATAACTTGTGGGAGCCTCTGAGATTGAAGTTTGATCTTAACTTTCTTCTGACTGACTTTTGTCCCTTTCAAATAAAATGAATTTTCAAGCAAAATCTAGAATTACTTTGTAAATATTTTAACAGTTTAAATGATGAATGTGAGTTTTTCTCCGTTCCCTTTATTATATTAAGGAAATGTTTATATTTCAACAAATTAATATTGGTGACATCAAACCTAGTCATATTTTGTAACTGAAGATTAACAATAAATAGAAAACAGATTTTTTTTCAGATTTTTTTCAGCTAAACTGTTTTTTTATGTTTCTAATTATTTAAAACATTAGGAAAGTTATTTCATAATAAAATTGAGATTATTCCTTCAAAAGTTTATGCATATTAAAATCACCCTGCCAAAACTATGTATACATGATATATGGGCAGAATTAAGGATACATGTAAAGAGAAGACTTTTTGCAACTAACATAGTTAAAAATGAATGCTATAAACCTATTTATTTCT
This sequence comes from Ammospiza caudacuta, assembly GCF_027887145.1. Lineage (NCBI taxonomy): Eukaryota > Metazoa > Chordata > Aves > Passeriformes > Passerellidae > Ammospiza > Ammospiza caudacuta. The sequence continues at coordinate 89,398,794 of NC_080595.1, read as the reverse complement.
AACCCTTCTGCTTCCATAAAGTTTCTAGATGGAAAGAGTTTCTTGCAACAGAATGATGAAAGGTAGACAAGATTTATGTGTTCCTTGTTACTCAGTTCTTCAGTGTATTGAGAAGTTAATTTTCAGTTCTGGGCACACTACCACTAGCCAGAATAAAAGGTGATATGTGCAGGTGGTTCACGTGTCAGTGTGTGAAGGAATAAACACAATTGGAAATGAAGGAGCTCTTTTAACTTTTGGTCCTGTTTGTGCCACACTGCTTTTTGTAAGCTTGTACAATGCTTTTTCCATTTTTAATCCATTCTTTACATTCATGGTGACTTCATTCTTCTAGGGATTTTAGAAAAGACTGTGAGGAAATGAAGGAATTTGCAAACACTTAAGTATTTGGTATGTGTTAAGTCAAAGTATCTTGCACTGTATAACACAGGGGAAAAAAAACCAACTTATTTCTTCTGCTTTTCTTTGCCCTCTCCCAGAAAAAGGATAAAACCAGTCTCTTCTAATAAGCCACCTACAGAATATTTTTAAGTAGTGACTGTATCAGTCATGTCCCCACTGATTATAAAAGAAGATTTAGGCATGGAAATCCTGAACATCTTTCCATAGATACTTGAAGGGAACTTCACCTTTAATCCCTGCTTCTTATATGGAGTATAAATTGTGATTAATTATTCTCCTGCTTGCTGATTGCAAAGTTTATTTGTATGCTTTCTATATATGCACATCAGTCATCTTGCTGCAGGCACATATATTTGCATACCCATCTCTCCTAAGTATTGTTATTCATGTATTGTCTCTCAATAAAATATAAAAATACCTGCTACCTGGCTACTGCTACCTGGCTACCCATATTTCACTTGCTTCTTAAATTTGCAATTTTTTATTTGTATAAGTGGACACTGTAGCTGAGAAAGGGAGAACAAAATGGTTGAATGCATAAATTAACAAAAAGAACCTGGTTTGAAATGGGTGGGGAAAGGCCAAAAGGCCTTAGAACTTTTTGTAACATATTTATAACAGGAGAAAGTTACAGAAAAAAATTATTTTAATTTTATATCCAAAAGACCTGTTATTGACAACATGTCCTAAAAATCTCTATTTTATGTGTTTTGCAGGTTTACATTTTTTTTACATGTATTGCTGAAATTCCTATGAGAAATTATTATCCCTTGAATGACTGTTTCATCCAAATAGTCAAAATTAATTGCTGATTGATTGCAAATCTTTTGAGAAATTAAAAGTGTATTTCTGTTTCCAAAGGATACAAAGCAGTAGTTTCTGATATCTCACTATTAGCCACATTATCCAAACACACTTCTTTCTATAGATTTTTCTATCATTCTAATTAGATAGAGATTTTGTAATTGGCCATTTTTCCAGTACATGTGTTTTTCCTGCAGCTGTAGGTTTCAAGGCACAGTTGCACATAATTGGTTCCAAGATAGAAAGAAAATGCCAAGAACTCTTATTTTGAATTGCATAGATTTAATTAAATAGGTTATGTTATTGATGTTTAAGATGCAACAACTGCAGGATGAGTATTTGTTGACTTTACGTGCATTTAGAAATCCATTATATACTCTGAACATTAACTCAAGTACCATTTCATACTTTTAATTGCTCTTTAATAGTTCAAAAAGATTCTGTGTTAAGCATATAGACTTCATTTATGAGTTTAAATGACTTCAGATTTAGGCAACTGTGGAAGAATCACTGGTTTCCAATGTTTTCATAGTACCATTTTTTTTAGAATAAAGCATGTTACTTTTCAGTTGTGTGTACTGAAATAGGATTTTTATAAGCACTTATCATTCTTTTGAAGTTATCCTGAAATATTTTATTGCATCGCTTTAAGAAGCAGAATATAGCTTATACATTACTTGTGTGTTCTTTCTTCCATGGCAAGCAGAAAAAAAAAAGAGTGCCTTTTCACAATGGGCATGGGCAGAGCCCACCCACTCTATACTTACATTTTAGTAAGTGATATAATTATTAGAGATTATTAAAGAGTATTTAGGATCCCTTTGGTGTTTATTATATAAGCTGCAAACTCCTTTTTCCATTCAAAATAATTTACTCCTCATGGCTTGTCTAATGAAATTTTCTTAGCATATTTTTGTTGCAATAGTATTTCCTCATCTTTAGCAAACAGTAATATTATCAGGAAATATATGAGTATATACTTATTCATCCAAGTCAAGAGTATTGATACTGTTGATCTATACCTACATGCTATAGTTTTTATGTTTTAAGGACCAGTTCATCTTTAGGTTAGACATCTGAAGTCTTGAAAATAACCCAGCTGGCATTTCTTCTAAAATTTCTTTACAGTTTTTTCTGGAGGCTTTCTATGTACAGCTCTTACTACCAAGCAGCAGAGTTCAGGGTAACAGAAGTTACAGCACAGGTTCATGCTTTCAAATTTGCAAGAAGAAATATTTATTTGGCAGTTGCAATGTTCTGGGATCATATCTGAAGCCAAGGTTCTATAGTCTCAAAAGTGAATTGATGCAGCATCAGGATGCCCAGTATCTGGGCATCTGTCCAAATCTGATTTGAATCTGGCACAAACACATGATTGAGTTCCTTTAAAATTAATGAGTGCATACACAAGAAAACTTGTACACGTTTTGTGTTTTTATGGCAGTTTTATATATGATTTGATACAAAGTCAGCAAGCAATAATGAATTCAACATAGCTGTAAATAAAGCTAAAATGTCAAAAGTAGTTGAACAAATTTGCACCATGGGACCACAATATCGAGGGCTATGATATTACATTTACTTTATTGTCAGTTCAAGTATTTCCTCTTTTGTAAAACTGTTATCTTATATCTCTGTAAGTGCAGTTTTAATTGACATAGTATATTTTTTGCAAAACATGAACAAGGTTTACTAAGAAAGAAAAAAATGACGAAGAAATAAAGCCCCACAATCTAATTTCTTGGCTTGTATTCTGATCACTAATAACACTGTGCTCATATGTTCTACTAAATCAGTCCTAATGTAACATGCATCAATATATCTTTCTGTAGGAAGTAAAAATTGGATGACTACCATAGCTCACAATTCAGCGTCTTTGTTTATTTTGTCCATTCACAGACACGTCTTAGTGTTGAACTCAAGGTTAGAGTCAGAAATTAGGGATCAAGTACCTAAATACTGCTAATGCACCTTTTAGGTGCGTACTTTTCCGTGTGTCTGGCTTTAGGAGAGTGTTTCAAAATGCCTTAGTACTTCTTCTAGTAGGAAATCACTTGGTTTAGATTACTTTATTTTCATATAGCCACTGTAACTTTACATGCAGTGTAAATGCACGTGTGTATATAGTAAGTAAATGGTATTCTTCCTTTCAATGTGAGCGAAGGGAACTAACTCAGGAGATTGTCAACTTCTTTTGTAAGTACACTCTGCAGTACCGAATCCCTGAAAATTTCCCTTGGAGACACAAAATGAGCACTCTCTTCTTTATATTGACTGCAGGCTTTGGAGGGTACAAACTTGAAGCTGAACTGAGACTTCTGCTTCATGGATACGCATAGCACATTCCACCCACTAATGGACAGAAAAGCTCCTCCAAGGAAAAAACATGAGTGCACATAGTATGGACATCAAATCTGCAGCTTCATTGCTTTGCTGCCCAGATTTACTTTTATTATACTGTACTTATTACTAATGTAGCTAATACCACAGGGCCCATCATAATTAAACTGAGTTGAAAAAAGTTGAAATTAATAGTCTACATATATTTACAAATATGTCAATGATTTTTACCCCGACAACTGGTTTTTCTATATTCCTGATTATTTACATCACATGTGACAGAGTAAATCCCATTGAATAGTGCCAGGAAGTTGCAGCCAATCATCAGGATGTATTCTAGCTGGTTTGGTTTTAATTTAACATGCTTTTATGCATTCATTGTTCTGAAAATCCTATAATGAAACTCGAGAATGAGATAATTGGCAGCAATTTGCCAATACAATAGTCTTTCTCAGCAGTAAGAAACTTGGCAGAATTTCTCTGATGCTGGCTTGCTGCAATGTCAGGTAAACTCAAGTACTGGGATTGTGTGGAACTCATGGCCATATTCCCCTGTTGTAAAAGTTCATAGCATCTACTTTAACACTGAAGTTCTGTTGCAACATTTCTACCATAAAATGTGATCCTTTATGATAAATTACTCCAGATTTACAAGAGTATCAGGGAAAAAGGGAATTAAACGTTCCGGGTTTTGTGTGTGAGAGGAAGGGGAAGAAACTGGGGAAGAAGAGCACGGGGCAAGATACTGCTGTGTTTGCACATGATGAACAGCACCTACATGCATGTGAAATAGCCCAGTTTTCAATATGTCTACTGATAGACAATTGTTGTCTTGCTGGTGGGGAAATGTAGTGAACGTGGGGCCACGCATTATGTACTACACTTCTTATAGTTTTTTTCTAGAGTATTCAAAGTGCAATATTAAAAATTTGGCATAAATGCCAGCAATTAGTTTTTTGGAGGTTTTTTTTAGGGATTATTCTTGAAATACAAAAGGTTTGAAATACAAAAATAAAAAGGGATGATATTGTGCAAATAAACTTAAGAGTACTGCTGAATTCTTCATGAATAACCAATACCTACAAATTGAAATCAAGGTGGTCTTTTTGATAGAAATGTCTGAATAATCTTGAAAAACCAACAAATACTGAAGGGTTTAATGTCTCAAGGACATTTAAAATTAGGTTTTATATTTTTTCTTTCAGTTAGATATTTTTATTTGTGTGTTGTTTTTTAATTTATATTTTGTGAAATAGGAAATTAAATTCTAGCACTTAACACAGTAACTTGTTATATTCTCTAGAATCATCTTATCTGACACTTTACACCAAATAATTATTTGATTTTGGTTTATAATGAACTGGCAGAAAAATCTTGACTCTCCTGTTGCCCATACAGTCTTAAAAATGTGAAAAATAAGAACTTAAGTGTTTTTAACAAAGTTGTATTTTCCTGTTCATAATTTTCAGAGGTACTTTGTTGTTTACAGATACAAAAATGCAGTGCAGTGAGTATCTGTAGAGTGTGAGGCTCTTGAAGAGGTAGGCCTTGGGACAGACAGGTGAAAAACTATGTTCACAGGCAAAAAAAAAAAAAAAATCAGTGCATTTAGGAATCTACAAAGCAAAGAAGGTAAAGTATCCTCTATATTTAGGGATACTTAAAGATATAAGTGATTTATAATGATGATATTACCTATTTATGGGGCAAAATAAAAACAAAAAATATCTTTTTGCTCCTCAGTCCTGTTTCCAGCAAGAATAGACAAAGTGCAGGAAGGCAGGCTATAGTAGGCTTCTCTCAAATTTCTAAAACTTGTGACATGATCTCTTTAATTCTTCACATCTTTCATGTAAGTTTACGCCTTGTGCAAAACTGAATACTAACTGGAGTACATGAAATTATAGGAAGTCAGAATAATAGTTTTATCCCATTCTTGATACTTTATTTAGTGAAGATGGCTGTGTAGCAGACTAGGAAGGCTGGTTCATCCAAAAGTCCATTTCATTTCATCCTTAAGTGTCTGCTGATCTTGTAAAAGATACTACCTTTCCCGGACAACCTTGTCTTCTTTATGTGGTACAAGGTATTAGAGAATGAATCTCTCTAACTATATATCAGTGTTATGGAAAGTTTTTTTCGTGAGAAGCAAGTAAATTCTTTATTCAGGGGGGTTTCATCTGTCAATCACATCCCTCTGCATTTGATAACCAAATAAAGATAACCAAATATTGTACCTAATAAAGAATGAGAAAGTGTCTAAGAGCAGTGGCAGAGAAATAGTGTTACACTGACTCATGCTGTCAAATCAGTAGTAAAATATAATGCTATCTATCAAACAACTTACATTTTCAGGGTTTTACATAAATGTCTCTGTATGTTTAATAAGGAGATTAAAATAATGAAATATAGCTATGTCTTGTGAAGTTCAGCTCATCTGAATGACCAAACTGTCGTGGTTCTTTATAGTGTGTGAAGAGAAATAGATCTTTTTAGAATTGTCCAGTCCATCCAATCTACTTTTTTCTTCCTTAGTATGAGATTAATCATATTTCTTAAGATACTTTTAACTCTAAAAGACAGAAAACTGTTCAGATATGACTGTTTATGTAATAATTGCTGACAGCCAGTTAAAATAATTACTGTTCTTTTTTGTTCTTTTTTTCTTTTTCCACAAAAAGAAATTGCAGGGATATGCAAATATTTGCATGGAAACAATCTTTTTGCAAGGGAATAATGATAAATGTCTATAATCCTTTTGTACTGTGTGTGGTTATGATAACTCCATCTGACATGAGGACTACAGCTCTGCTAGTAAACTAAGCATTGGCAGGTCATGACATGGGGAAGTGATTCTTTAGACAAAATGTTAGAGTAAATGCTAACTTGCCTCTATCTTGCTGCCTTCTTTCTTGGACTTTCCCAAACAATCTCAGGCATAATACGGTAGACAGAGAGCTGATTTCCCAGAAAGGACTTATAAACAGCCATGCTCTTTTAAAGGATAACTGAATTGAAGAGTGCATGACTTTGGTCAGACTGTTGTCATTGTTCCTGAGGCCTGATGTTTCTCTAGATATTAGCACAGTGTCTATGTGATAGAACAGCATTCAGTTCTGGCCTACTATATAAAGAAAGAGTATGGGCTCAGTTAAAAATAAAGGTAGAAAATCAATGTCTGCAGGGCAGACATTGAGCTGACTGATCTGAACACCAGTTGACATAAGGGATAGATTGGTTTTCAGAAATTTATATTTTTCTACTGACAAATGAAGTGGCCCAGACTAGTTCAAACTTAGCCTTCTAATTTTCAGAATCCTGGGTTATAACAGGTAAATACCAAACTTTGTGCCCAGTTAAGGAACAAAGAAAACAAAGGTATTTTGTATTTTCAGTGATGTCAGTTGATAGATGTCTTTAGCGTCTCTACAGGAAGAAAAGCTCTGTAGACTCCTTGCAGTTTTTTCAGCTGGGATTGATCTTATTGCCAGGAGAAAGGCAACAAGAAAAATAGGATACCAACTCTAGCTTCTGTATTTGTAAAATAATTAAAGGTTGTCTGTAGATATGTTATTTACTACTTAGTGAAGGACCTCACAGAATCATAGAATGGTTTGGGTTTGAAGGGACCTTAAAGATCATGCAGTTCCAACCCTCCTATCATAGTGTCAGAGCCTGGAAGGATTACTGCCTTGAATCATTCAGAGGTGTGTGGGTTTGTGTGTGGCAAGGGGCAGCCTGGGTCTTGCTCTGGTGAGGTGATGAACTGCCCCTTACAAGCCACCCTTTCCCCAGCCTGTATCCCAGCCCTGCCGTGGCTGCCAGTCCCTGGCACACAGGAGGCAATGCTCCACACCTGCCTCTGGAGCCCCTAACCCAGATCCTAAGTGTCCAAATGACTGCAAACCTCATCTGGGAAAGGCCCAGGAAAAGCCAAAGGTACTTAAAGCAAGACACAAGGCAAGCACATTTGACCCTGCCTCCCCTTGGAACTTCTATCAGCTGAAACAGGAGTGATGGCTATGTTTGTTCTTTTCTACCCCTTTTTTTCTTCCTTTTCACTCCAAATTAACTCATCTTGGGATTTTGAGTAATGTTTTGAGAAACTTAAAATCAATGAGGTTTGGAGCTTGCTGAGTTGAATGGGCCAAGTGAATTCTTTGAGAAGTGTTTGTTTCATGTTGATTGAAGGCTGCTCAAAACCTTTTGCCAAAGTTCTCTGATTTTCTAAAGGTGCCAGTAAAAGCTTTTTTCATTCTTTTGACCTCATGGGTATCTTGGTATTTGTCCCATGCATCTAACTCAGAGTACATGAACAACTGTAAGCCCTTTTGAAATTCTCAGAGATCGGATTTCCTGGGGACTTACACATGGGCAAGGACACCTTCTACTAGAACTGGTTGTTCAAAGCCACATCCAGCATGGCCTTTAATACTTCTAGGGAAGGGGCATCCACAACTTTCCTGAGGAACCTCGTGTAGAGAATGCACTGAAACCAGAAAACTGAAGACCAACAGCCTGATTCATAACCACTTATACAAGCTGTTCAGTAAAATAAGGACAGAAAAATGGAAAATATTTGTGGAGTCAGAATTACTTCTTTTGTTTGGGGACATAGCAGCAATAAAGAAGAATCCGCTATGAAGAAGAATTTGGAGTTAAAAAAGATTAATTTGGAACCACTCTTTATATTATTCCAGGAACAGGAACTGATGGCAAAAGAAGAGATATAGAATGCATCTTCACATTTTAGCAATGCCGTATGAAGACCATCAAGACAGTAATGCATAAAATGTGGAAAGAGTTGTAGGTGCTCAGAGGAGATCTGCTTATTCCATGGATCACAGAGGGAGATATTTATCCCACTTAGCATGTTAATAGGCCAGAAAGGAGAATGCAAATTGAAAATGAGTGTGGGAATACTTCCTTTCAGCAGACATGAAACTGAAGCCATGATATCTTGAGACGAGGATGGATGAAGTAGCCCTTGAACATGCTTCCTGAGTTACCACTGTGGTCTCTTGATGTCATTACGGAGATTAGGTGAGGAGGTGAAGCTGCTATTTGGTGCCAAAACCAGGAGTGATTAATATTTCCTTCCCACTGAATAAAAAAGAATGAAATACAGAAGTGGTATAAATGAATTAAATTCTCACCAATCTATTTTAGAATAATATAGGTAAGATGCTTTCTTCAATAAGCAAATGTCATAATCAAATATCAAGTTAATAATTAGTTCCTAGTCTTTCAGTTTCTGATTTACCCAAATTATATACCATTTATCTTTGGTCACTGTGAATACATCTAATGTCATTGAATCATGAGAATATAATTTCCATCAGAATCAGATTCATTGTTATTATATTTTATTTGGTATTTATATCTCCATGTCTTTTTTTCTTTCCCCATTTCTGTTTGCAGGTTTTGACCTAGTAAAGTGTGAAGATCCTGGCATACCAAATTATGGTTACAAGATACGAGATGAAGGACATTTTATAGACACTGTCATTTTATACAGCTGTAATCCTGGCTATACAATGCATGGTAGTAGTATTATGACCTGCTTAAGTGGAGATCGAAGAGTTTGGGACAAACCTTTGCCTACTTGCATAGGTAATATGGATTGTGAGAGTGTTCTGGTATGATTGGTCTGGTGGTTCAAGAAAAAAGCCAAATATTCTGTCTTTGTATACTTCATGAGATGATAATGGTGCAAATATATTTTAAATTCCAAGTAAAGATTTAATATGGACATGTAAGTTTAACGTCTCTAAAAAGGTGGCTTGCTGTTAATTGTTTTGAGACTACTGAAAAACACATTTTTCTATGGAGCAGCCTTTGATGGCAGACTACTGTTCTGATGAAGCCCTGAGTCTGATATACTATCACAGGCGGTGGTATTGTCTAAACACTTCATAAACTAAGAAAGCCCCATCATAAAGCAAATAAAGTTGTGGGCTTTTATTCCTTATCTATTTTCATCAGATATTATTTCTGCACCTCATTCTTATGAACTTTTTCCTAAGTTTCATCACACGTTGCTGTATTTTTTATCCGTGTGCTCTGGAGTCCTTGTTACTGTGCTAAGATACCCCATCTGTCAAAGCCTTGAGATAGACCTCCCCTGGAAATATCACGTCTTCAAGTGCCTAAAACTTTGTTTCATTACAGCCAACAAAAATGTTAAACAGAGAATTACTAGCCAACATGCAGAATAACTGAACACCACTATAGCTGTTATCCATTGTACCTTTACTAGGCAGTTTGCATGCTCTAGTTTTGCTTTCCAGTCCAGAAATTGCCAGTGACTTCCTGACTTCAATTTTCACATGGAGCTCCCATGAGTCTTTCCTTCTGCGTGTCCTCTGGTACTTAGTTTTTGCCTCGGCTGCCTGGTGCTGGCAGGTGACCAACTGCTTTCAGCACCCACCTCACGTACAGGATCTCTGCTTGTTGCCTTTCTCCCATTTTGGAGGCTACATCCTCCATTCCAGGACCTCTTTCCTGCTGAACACATTCACAAAACTGTAGTCTACAAAAGAGCAAGTTCCTTCCTTTCAAAAATTCAGCTTAAGCAGAAGGTAAATGCCAGAAAAACGTCAGTGAAGAGCATTTCTGCAGTCTTAGTAGAGTTTTTTTCCCCACTTGATTCTAGAACTTTATCTGTAAGTTTTCTTCTATATATATGAGAGGTTAAAGCAACTATTCAGTCTTGATTTAAAGACTTTTCAAGGCTCTTTATGCATTCAAATCCTCATGCTCCTCAGTTTAATTGATTAGCTTCCTTTTCCTCCAAGTTTGCCCTTTTGTAGAGAAGACCCATAATTAGTCCTACCTTTGTCTATTTCTCCATGTAATTTAAATGGAGTAATTTCTCTAAGGTCATTTTCTGCAATATTTTTTTGAGCTTGTCTTCACTACCAAGACTTAGAATCAGCTCTAAAATACTTGTTGGTTTCAGGTCTATTAGGTGAATAAATCCAAACACCTACCTATTTCCTTTTCTTTGTATGATGATTTGTCTTCTAATTGATATGTGGGATGTTAAAATTTTTAACATATAACAATAGAAATAGTAGTAATTAAAAAAAAAAAAAAGCTGTATATTCCAATCTGACCTGGAGGAAGCTAGGGACCCTTGCATTACTAGATTTGGTTTCTGTATTTTATTTCCAATCTTTTGAAAAATTTATTCCAGAATATTTTGAGAATCTTATTTCGTCTCTAAGTGAAATTATGTCCCGCAATCAATAGAATAATCAGTTTTATTTTGGTATTCTGAGAGAGATTATGGTCTTCTTTTCAGTCTGTTCAACCAAAAGGTATCTTTCTATGTGCTTTTATCTCTCTACATATATTTTTAATTACTGTCCTTTTTCCTCTTCTTAAAATAAAATTTGGGGATGGCATAAATTCTGTATAAACTACCTCTTTTCATTTCTACTTTAAATATCTTCTGGACCATTAATTAGTTCCACAAGAAATCAAATGTTCACTGTTCTGTCTTAAAATCTTTAAAAGTGTTTTCTTCTAAACAGTCTCTTACAGGCTGTAATCTTCATTAAATTATGGGGAGTTTTTACTGTTCTGTGCACACGAAATCTTGAAAATCACAGGAAGATCCCTGAAAACTCAGTTATATATTGGCAGAATATTTCAGTCTTGCTTCCCTCCCCCATTAGACTTATAAGATCGAGTCTTCCATCAGTTTTATCTTTTGTTATCACATTTTTATCTTTTTCTACTTTGATTTGAATGATTTGTTTTTCTTCCTTTTTCTGAGGTTGTCATGAAGTTCCAAACATCACTTCCTTTCTTAGAAACATTTTCTAAAAATCTTTGTTTGTGGAGATGCATTATTTTTTCTCATAGACTAGATCAGATTTTGATATTTGCTGTTCTCTTTGGTCATATTTATATTTTTCTTTGTATTAACTATCATTTCAGTCTCATTCACAAAAAAATCAAGCATATGCATAGACATATTCTGCACATTCTACACTTAGTAATTTTTAGCCATAAACAGTTATATTGGTCTTAACATTCATTTTCAATTTTTCTATGTTCTAAACCTTAATGAAGAAAGCCAGTGAATTATTTTAATTCCTCCTCTAGAAACTTTCAGAAACATTGAAGTCACTGCCATTAGTTATAGTATAAGTGTTTATATAGTATATTCTTTGAGGTGCTTATTATACAGTGTGCTCATTTATACATATTGGAATATAAATTTTGAATTATTTTTATAATTACTTATGAAAGTTTACTTTTTATCTACTCCTAAAATGGATTTTTAAAAAATATATTAAATACATGATGCATCATCTCAAATTTTATGATGTATGTTTTTCCTAAGTGAGCCTTCTCAGAATTTTAAATCAAGTATGTTAATTAGTTTGAGTTTAAATTTTGGGTTCACTGAGTTTAATTTAGTTCTTTGGTAAACACAGTACTGTATCAGTAATTTCTTGTCTGTAGTTATCTACCACAGTGATTATTGCAATCCAAACTTTCTTGTATAATGGAAATTAATTGAAGTCATAGAAGAAGGTTACATGTGAAGAAATTTTGCACTTAAGTTTCTTTCTGTTGTGGTTCTGTATATAGAATGTAGTGTTTTGAGGGATCGAACCAGCAGGATAAATGAGAAATCAGTCACTTTATTTCCTCTATGGTAATTTCCCCTCACGGTGGCATCTTGGTTGTGAGCAGTGGCTTGGTGGCACGTACAAAGATTAATATTTGTTAGGAGTATTACTGATAGATTATTTGGTCCAAGTGCCAAGGTTTTTCTATCATCTCTGTCTTACTATGCTTGCTGTACAGCTGTGCTTGAATGAATCCCCATGGTAGATTTTTTAATAACCTCTAAGGCAATGCTATAAATGTAGCAGAAATTCAGGTACATCACTTAACTGAAGAATCACTGATCCTTTTTGGTTTAGTGGAAATGATTGTTACACAGTTCTCTTTCATTAGGGTGTGTTTTTACACTGGCCAGACAACAGAATGATGGTCTAAACAAGCAACATAAGAATAATTTGATTATGGATGCTTAGCATTGCCATTGGTCTCTCCACAAAAACAGCATTGATAGTAAAAGTGTTTTAAACCAGATGCCACATACTATCAAGTTGTAGCTTTCTGATTTACTCTCTTGATCTGCTAGCATATGGCATTTAAATTTTTAAATACTGAAGGAAATTGCTAGGCAATACCTACTGCTTTTTGGTGTAATTAAACCTGAAGCTTCATAGAAGCAACTTGAAAGCATTACACTAAAATAATTTTGACATTACAGCAAAATAGAAAGCTATTTGAATTATAACATTCAATGCTGCAAAGTTTGAATTCAACCATTCATTGTTATAAAAGCTAAGCATGTTAGATGGGCAATTTCTGAAACATTTTTCTCTCTTGCTAATGCTAAAATTGTGCTTTTGTAGTCTCAGTGCATATTGAACCTGTCTGGTCAGTTAAGTAACCTAATCACAGTTTTATGGTTTATTTCTTTATAACAAAGTAGGCATGAGATCATAGTGTTCATTTTTAACTTCTATACATGTCCTGGTTTATATGTATGTCTACTACTTCAGAAGTACTAGGTCATTCTGTGAAGTTTTTAGAAAACACAGACATGTGGAATGGATGGAAAATGGAAGTGCTAATTACTAAAGTCTCATTAGAAATTTCCTCCTCACTTTGCAGCTGAGTGTGGTGGTCGAATTCATGCTGCCACATCAGGGCGCATTTTGTCCCCCGGTTACCCAGCACCATATGACAACAATCTTCATTGCACTTGGATTATTGAAGCAGATCCAGGAAAGACAATAAGGTACATGCTTAATTTCAGTATTTATGGTGGAATTCAGTATGATATAAATTTTTGTCATTCTCATATTTTTCTACACAAGCTGCTGGTTTTCACAGGCATAGTCAAGGTATCCTTCTATAAGGTGCTGCATCAATCAGGTGTTGCTTGCCTGTTCAGGCATAAAGTCCCTGGATATGGGGCAAGACAAGCAGCATTCAAGGCACATTTGAGTACTGCCTCACCCAAAAGTTGTCTTTTGCACCAGGGCAACACCAAATTCCACAAACAAATGCCAGAATATGTTAATTGGTAGTATTAAACAGCTTACATAAGGGTGAACACGAACCTCAGGAATCTGCATAATTAAACAAGTCTCATGAATCATAAGGAGAAAAAGAATGTTGCATTCCCTCATCCTCTCTACAAGATAGCTCTGCCAGCACAGCAAGGCCATCAGTGGCAGGGCAAAGCACAGACCCATTATTTGAATTAACATGTTCCCAAATTTGGCAAAATGAAGAGTCAATCAGTGAAACCAACAAACTCCATGACCCGCACAGGAACTTGACACCTAGTCACTACCATGGCTATAGAACCTTCATACAAAACTATGGTCATCTCAAGACCCACATTGGTCCCTGAAAAAGCCTTTAGTGCGTAGACATTGTCCCTCCTCATCAGGATGGGGTGGGGAGAAAATAACATAAGAAAATAAACTTGCGAAAATAAACTCAATTTAATCAAGCAAAAGTCCATGCATGGAAGCAGAAGAAAACAGAAGATATATTCTCTACTTCCTATCAGTAGGTGATGGCCATCCACCTCTTCAGGAGCAGGCCCTCAGTATGTGTAGCTCTGGAAGACAAACATAATCACAGAATATTTTGATTTAAAAGGGACTCAGAGGCAAAACAATATAATTAAATGACAAATGAATTATTCAGTGGGAGATTTTCCCCCCCCTTTTTTTTGTAATCCTGTTTCACTAAGCCAAATATTGAATTTACACCATCATGGGCATCATTTTTTTTAAAATAAAAATTTTCAAATTAATGATTTCCAGTAAAGGATGAATAAGATGGAGAAATATCAACACACAAATATTGGAAACAAAAAAAAGAGACATTTTGATATTTACCTATTAGAGTTCTTTGGCACTAAGAATGTAAACATTCAGGACTTAGAGACAATGCAGATTTTTGACTTACAAGATAACATTCGTGAATATCTTAATAAATATAATTCTTCACCTGAAGATAAATATAGATTATTTTATTATTATACAGTTTTATATTTTATGAATTTTAGCAAAAATCCAATCCATTATATTTTTCCCTTTTTATACATAGGAAAGGAAATGCCATGCTGACAGGACTTCTTGTGCTATAAGTTCTACTGTCCAGTAGCTGCTACAATTTTTTAGGTTGCATATAATTCAAGCAAAACAGCATTCTTGCTGTCCTCATTTGAATAAAAAGACTAAACCTTTGATTAAATCATATTTTGTATACCATAAAACATTTAACATAAAAAAAGATAATTTGTAGACTTATAAGTTAAGTCTTGAGGACTTATGCCCCGTAATAGCATTTTCTGTCATTCAGACATTTATAAAACAGAACTGCATGACTCTTACAAGATTAGCTTGTTCAACAAGAAGAAATAATAACTCTGCTGGATCTTTTTCAATCCTAAACACCATCTTAAAACTACAGTTTGGGAATGATTGCTTGGAGTTTCATGTAATTGTGTTTAACAAGTAATGCACAGTATTTTACTTTTTTCTTTGCAGTCTGCATTTTATTGTTTTTGATACTGAGGTTGCTCATGACATCTTGAAGGTATGGGATGGGCCTGTTGAGAGCAGCATACTTCTCAAAGAGTGGAGTGGCTCAGCTCTTCCAGAGGATATTCACAGCACTTTCAACTCCTTAACATTACAATTTGACAGTGATTTCTTCATCAGCAAATCAGGCTTCTCCATTCAGTTTTCAAGTATGTAAATATTTTTCTTCTCCCCAATATAATAATTTTATATTTAAATGCATTATTCCTATACTTATTAACTCTTTCTCAGCTCTTTTTCAACTTCCTCTGTCTTTAGAAGAAAAGAAATTATGTTATTTTAATTATGTTATGTGTTTATGCAAATGGCTAAAACTAGGGAGAATTTTTGGATTTACTTTGAATGTTTTAGGTATTTTATTCCTTGTTTTCCACAGCAACCACATACTTAGCATTATCCAATTAACATTGCTTAACAAGTCAAAATGGGTCTGTACATACAGAACTATTCTTCTGCACCAGTAATCTTAAATATTCCCCCCAGTGTTACCTAACAATGTATTATTTCATGTTTATTGTTTTTGTTGGTTGGATTTTTTTTCCTCAAAACATTGACTGCATGATGCATGATTTTTATGACCTAAACATTCTTTGTATGATTATGATAAAGAATACAAAACACTTTACCATATTAAAAAACACTTAAAATATTCTATTAAACTAATCAAATTGATCTTTAGGTATAAAGTGAAAGCTACTCTGTTAATAGAGAAGTTATGATCAATATTATACAAGAGATCAATATTTTAAACCTGGTTATGTGGAGTTTTTCCATGTTATTTTGACCTCAAAACGGGCTAGGACACAGAACATATCTTTGTCTTTGCATCCTTATATGCCTAGATATAATGTGTGCATTTCTCATCAAGACATGGAAAAATTAGGAATTAATGTGTGTGAGTAGAAGTATTTACACACATTAATCCATACCATCCATAGAAGATGTCATTTAGAAGTAAGGGGTCCTAATCAAATTTCAGTCATTATTAGCTGTATGAAGGTGTAAACTTGGGGTTTTCCTAGTCTCTAATTCTCTAATGCATTTTACATTTACCTATTTACCTCTTTACTTAATTTTCCCTTATTTTTCTGAAGGCTGTATCTGCCTCCCCCAAAACAGTCTTTCATCAGCCTTAAAAAACTACTTAAAAGTACGCAAAATGAATTAAAGACAAAGGGCAGAATAAATGTTTCTAAAGTTTCTCACCAGCGTGCTATATAATATGCTGCTTTTCATTTCTTTCTTTTGGAAAAAACAAGATAAGTTTTACATTTTTGGAAATAAGTGAGTTGTTTTTCTTGTTAGGATTAGCAAGCACATTTAAGGTTGCATTTTATGAAAATAAATTTATGCCCCAATTTTAAAAGGTCAGAAATGTTTAAGCTGTTTGGTTTATCAACCATTCCTTGAACTTCAGCGGCAATAGGAGTGAGTAGAAGACAATTTAAAGCTATAATACAGAATAACTGATTTTCCTGTCCTAGTGCATTAACTGATGGATGCACTGAGTGATCGTGCTGACAGTTCCAGAGTATGTTTTGCTGGAATTAATTGGAGTTACTGATGAGGAATTGAGAGCTCAAGTATAGGGAAATTGGTTTCATTTACTGTGCTTGACAAGTGGAATGTGTTACTAATTTTTTACTTGTAAGGAGTAAAAAATAAGATTTAAGGAATATATTAAAGTAAATGTTTATTTATTTAATCTAAAAATCAGTCTAGTATATTTAATCTTCTTGAGGCAATGAGAAGACCACTGTGGCCTTGACCTGTAAAGGATTTAAAGTAATTAAACTATTGCTAAGTGGGAATCTTTACATGCGTTAGTATTCATCATGTGTTCAAACTGTCAGACAGTTTATAGCAAAGCTGCACAGAATATTGACATTTCAGTACTTTAGTGGCTTGTAACTCTAAATAAAAGATTTCTGACTTGGTGAAACTTTCTTTTTGGCAATTGCAGAAGGTGTAGACATTTTGTTCTATGTAGAAGATGTAGACAAGTTCTATGAAGGCAAATCGGGAAGTTTTTTATCTTTGTGTCTTGTGAAGGATTTTCAAGTGTTGCACCTGTTAATGACTATTTCATTTAACTCTTAATTATAATTGAAGAAGTAAATTTCAGTTTCAGAATTACACAGAATTGGAAAACCTGTAGTATTACAGCTTCTCTACTGGATTATGCAATTGGAATGAATGTCTACATCCATAACAGCCATTTATGGGATCAGATAAAGGATATACATTTCAGAATATCAGGCCAAATGAGCAACTTAAAACGTTAAAGTGCTAATTTTCATCTGGAGAATTTGTTTCACTGTGCTGTGAATGTGCTAATTACTCTCTATACTTTGTACTCTAGAATGTCATAACTGTGTCTGACTAAAAAAGGGGTGCTGTGAAAGGGTAATGTAGTGTAGATTAGAAAATATCACCTATGAATTACTTACTGCTGATTGTAAATGTAATTAGAGGTATTTTTTTAATGAAAAAAATATAATTGGCTGAATCTTGCAAAATGTTTGAATGTTAAAATTCTCTGTCTTGCCCACTCAGCTCAGCATGTAGAACATGAGGACATGAACTGACAAGAGTGATTATGTTAATTGTAATCAGTCTAATGCTTTTCATTAAAACCTAATTACCATTTAGTTGTGCATAAAAAGACAAAAAAAATGAAGTTCAGTGTGCAAAATTGACCCTTACTCTGGGGGTTAAATAAATTTAAGCTGTGCATTACAAGTCAGGGATGTCCACCAGCTCCTTCTGGCAAAAAGGTATAGGCAGATTTGGTTTTTGACTTTATTACAAATAAAGTTACTGGCAGCAGAACTACTTTCATAGGTTGACCATTAAAAAGTGCTGTCTAACCAACCTTAATTCTATCCTACTTATCTCAGGCAAATGGGATAAATTTCTATCTGATGTTTCCTTTTTCTTATCAACTACCGGTCTAGATACACTAACAGTAATTTTCAAGCTTTTGAATATTTAAGGGCAGATGAAATGAATCCTATCTGCCTTTTCAGAGGTGTCTAGATTCCTTTGAGATGCCACAAAGTATCCTGGCTAGTCTCCATCTGCCACTGCAGAAGGTTACACAACCACACATAAGTCCTCTCTCCTGTCTTCCCGTCCTGTGCTGATATCTTAGATATGATAAGGTATCTGAAATGAGACTGCTCACCTATGTTGAAGTAGATAAATCTTGCCCTGAATGTTTCATCTCCATCTACTCTAGACTACTGACAGCCCTTGGATCCCATGCTGAGGGGTCTATTGCTTTTATTGACCTGAAATTTATTTTATTTTTTTTTATTTCTAACTGTGTAATTTTTTTACTTGATATTTAGCAGAAACAAAAGTGACAGATGATAGGATCAGCACTGGCAGTTTCCAGTCATATTGTCATTCTTACAGGTTCTAATAGCTTTAGTTTAGCTATTAGAGCCTGTTATAATGACAATATGACTAATATTGTCTACCCTTTAGCTAGTATTAGTTCTACCCTTACAGTCTATCCTTTTTTTCTTCAGCTAAATTCTCAGCTGTTGTAACTTAAGAGAATTGTATCTTTTTCTTCAACTAAATGATTAATTTATAGTTCTTTATGTGATTTTCTAGATTTTGGTCCTCAAGTCAAATAATACATCAAAGGATTTTATTCACACTCCTCTTAAAATTGAAAAAAACCCCAAAACCTGGCTTTTCTAGAGTCAGACCTGTCTATGTAAATTTTCTCTGCGTGTCCCTGGTTCTGGAGTATTGTAAATTTCTCTTAGTTATGGTATTGTGTAAGCATACACTTTAATTAAAAATGTGCCTATCTCTGCTTTCATGCAAGCAAAGATCTGATTTGTATTTTGTTTGTGTAAAACAACAGTCAGGATGTTAATTAAGCAGCAAAACACTTTTTCTCAATTTATTTTAATATTTCTGTCTTATTAGAAGAACTTTGGACACTCATATTATTAAAAGCAAAGTCACAACACCAAGGCATTTGTACAGTTGGTTTAGTCCACTTTTCATTTTTCTGTTGTTTGCTTATTTTCTCAACATTTTAAAACTTTGCTCTTCAAGTATATGCAGAGAGAAGCAGTGATGTCTAAAGATGTCTAAGTCTTTAAATTAACAACACAAGTCACCAATTATGATAATACAAGTAAGCAACTTACACTAATTGTAATTACAACAATTATTTGGAAATTATTCTGTCAGATGTTGAAACATCTGTTGACAACTTATTTCCTCTGGCAAAAACTTAACTATCAGCTATTTGGATGTTCCTAATTGCACTGGGCTTAATACGACAAATCTGCTTAAGCAATGATTTCTACTTTTGTCTAGCTTTGGAATTCCGTTTGATCATTTGTTTGGGAGCACCAACTTTTACAGTAACTGTGTCACCCATCTAGAACTGAGTACTGTTGTCTTGAAAATTATTCCTTTACTGTTGACATATCTTTTAATCACTGGCTTAATGGCCTAACTTGCCACACTTAAGTAGTATAAGAATTTCCATGACAGAGCCTTCACTGCTAGAATTCATCATGTAATTGTTCCCGATTGATTCACAATTAAATTTTTGGGGAAAAGGAGCTAGCACAAAGATATCTTTTAAAGAAATTCACAATAAATAATGCAGAATCACGTATCTGCCTTACTAACTAAATAAATTGAGTTCAATAAAAATTAAATCCATTAGGGCAACCCTTGTTAAAACAAAAAAAAAAGGACACAAGACACAAGAATTCAACAATTTTCAAGTCTGTAACCTAATAGTTTCACAGTGCAGTGTCTTTTGCTGTCTGATAAATGTTGCGTTTCGTGTTCACAATAACATGGTGATGAAAACATGGTAATGAAACTGTCACTGCCTTCCTATCCATCATCTAATCCATGGATGGCCTGGGGAAGGCATCCTCAGCCTCACTGAGTGTAGCAGTTCTTCATTTGGTTCCTGTGGAACTAAGCGAAAATGAATCTTGTAGATTAGTTTGGTAGTTAACTCTAAACTTATGAGCTTTTGTACTCCAGACTTTAATAAAGAGGCTGCATTGGCATTTGGGTTTCTTTTTTCTTTACATTCTTAGACAATACATGACATTTAAATATGCTGTTGATGCTAATTTGCACAGTATTTAGTCTGTACATTTACATATGTTATATGAGTTACTTTTTGGAGAACACACACTATTCTTTGTTTCACAATGTTAGTCTGAAATCACTGCAAATCCATGAACATCTCAGCTTTGATAAGCAAAATTCCTTTTCAAGCTTATTATTATGCAAACATAATGCACTAAAGAAGAGACGCGTGTGCAATTTAAAAGCCTGGAAAAGTCTAAATTTTTTTATAATGGTTTTTATAACCATGTGTACTAGAAATAAAATGGTGTTTGTAGCACAACTTACAGCAAATGGCTTATATGATTGTTACCACAACCATAGTGAAAATTATAGGGATGAAGGTAATGTTTTTATTTCCTTAAGGTACAAGAGAATACCAGCTAAAAATGATGTAAAAAATAGATTAGGCAAAAATCTAACATTTTGCTCACAGGTCTACAGACCTGCAAGTATAGTGTCATGTTCTCAAAAGCAGTCTCCTATTGATTTTCAGTTCACTTTTAAAACAACTTTGAAATATAATTTGAGGACCAAATACAAAATAAAATCTTAAATTTGATTGTGAAAGATTCTTAAATTAGAATCAGGAAGGCTTAACACTGTGGCTGTCTACATATGGAGGTCTGAAAATTCCTTGGCAATCTGTGGTTTTCTCAGCTGTCTATTCTTCTGGAACCTACCTCTGAGTTCCATCTTTAATGTACGCAGAAGCTTGTTCTGCTCTGAGCAGATGAGACATTAAGAGATGGAAATCTGTACAGAGAATTACACTATAACCCACTGAGTATCATCTAGGCTTAAGGCTTAAAGCACATATGCAAGAGTTGAGAAGCAGCAATTACTTATTTTCCAGCTTAGTGACATTCACATCTTGTCTCCTGGCTATCCCATTTTAGGAACCTAAGTTTTCTCAGTCATTTTTTAAAAGTCTAACTATGTAATTTAGTTTGATTTTGTGTCCTTGAGCTTAAAAAATAGTTATTGCTTTCCTTGCTTTACAGTGTGTATGTTTTACTTGTTAAATGTTATAAAAGAAGAGCAGTGACAGAAAGCTGGTGATTTTTAATTTCTGGATTTTTTATAAATGCATATGACCTCTATACCCTTCAGATATTTGAAAAATACCAAATGAAGAAATATCAGACTTGTAATTTTCACGCAGTTACAGAATCTCTTGGGATTCTTGAGAAGTAAAACAACTTGGAAAGGAGGCAAGTTAAAAAGTTGACAGTCTGTCTAAATGCTCACTTTACTAGGTGGCACATCAGTGCTTAAATGTTTGGTGCTCTATTTAATTAGGATCAAGTTTATTTGGCGCAATAAGTTGTTGGTTTCAAATACGTGAAATAACTTCTGAGGCTACAAGACCAAAAGTGTAAAGAATATTTTGGTGCTTAATATCTGTGATAATTTTTAAAATTTAGAACTTTGTATATGAGAAATGGAGATTAACAGTGAAATTATTATTAGAAGGCATCTGTCCTTTCTAATTGATGGATACTTGACACAGTTAAAATGGGGAAAGTGTTTGCTGAGATATTATATAGCATAGCCTTTTAAGAAGAAAATTAATCTATTCAGAGATATGTTAAAAAATGACAGCAATTAATAGCAGAGATTGGCTTGTGCTCATTTATTTGGAAGAATTGCAAGTCTTTAACAAATGTGCACTAGAGCAATCCATTGTTCAGAGCTGCTGTTGTCTGTCACATCAGGAAAAACTTCTCTGAGGTTGCGACCATGCTTTCATTCCCTTGTGGCCAAACATACTTTTAGTAAACTGCACTCCTATGGGGTGTCACATAAGTTGTCAGAGTGGTGCCTGGGGAATCCTTGCACAGTACTCATTAGTAGTGACAGCTATTATTTTAATTCCTAGGGGAAAAAAGTTTACCACAGTTAAAAACCTACCATGTCTTTTACTTCATTTACATATAGGAGCGATCCAAAGTATGAGACCTATTGTTTTGAAATGGAATCAAGAACAGAAAACTATGAATAATAAAATGTTAAACAAAGTTTCTGTGTTTCTAAGTGTTTCTAAATGTTAATTATAATAATCCATGAATTCTCCCATAAAGATGTTTTATAATTTCTGTGATTTATCTGTGACCATCAATACACTAGAACATGCATAAATCCACTTTAAGACCTGTTGGTTGTTTCTTCTTTTACTCTTTTTATTTTTTTTCAACCTTTCTCTCTTCTTAAAATTTACAACACAGGGAGAAAAAAAATCTAAAATTATTCCAGTTGTACATCCTGTTGTTTCAAGTTGGCCAACATTTAGCTGCTCGTGCTGTTTCTTATAGTGGTGTACTCTTTTGGTGTGGGCAGAAGGAGTAGATGCAGCAGTTAATTCAGCAAATGAATTATTATGAACAGGAAGATTGCATACTGGTGGTAAACACAGTACCACTCATGGCAACTGTGACATAACTGGATTTATGACTTCTTATTTTGGTTTTTGTTCACAGTTGTGGTCAGTTCTTTGAAAAAAGGTGTTTGGGTAAGGACTGATAGGGAACAGTGCAATTCAGTAGGGACATTAGTCTCAAGAGATGGACCTTCTTTCCCATGGAAGACTGCAAAGTTTATTGTAACTCAGGA
Organism: Ammospiza caudacuta; assembly: GCF_027887145.1. Taxonomy (NCBI): domain Eukaryota; kingdom Metazoa; phylum Chordata; class Aves; order Passeriformes; family Passerellidae; genus Ammospiza; species Ammospiza caudacuta. The sequence goes on along the minus strand of NC_080595.1, from coordinate 89,375,848 downwards.
TGTCAATACCTGAAGCCATTAGAAGAGAACCCAAAGGCAGAAGAGACCTGACATCTTCCAGAAATTTGTATTAGATGTGGATCTGTATATCCACTTTCTGAGTGATTATTTGCATTAAGTCGTACTGATTGCTCTGTTTAGTTTAAAATTGCTTTTTAAATAATACAGTCTTTTAGAAAGCAAAATCCATATCCAGCTACTGAAAATTGATCATAAGTGAGGTATTTTTCCTAAGATTCAGTTTAAATTATCTCTAAGAAAGTTGTTTTTCGTCCCTGAAATGAAAACTTCAGGGCTGCATAAACTGCTGTTTGATTTATCCAGATGGGTAAGGAGGATTTGCGCCCTGCAGGATAGTAGGACTATAGAACAATATTTTTTATAACATTATACTTACCCTATTGTGCAAAAGGTATCAAAATTCTTTTGATAACCAGAATATTAAAGAGAGAAAAGGAGTTATTAGTTCTTTTGATGTGCTAACTGGACAAAATCAGTGCATATTTTATACTAAAGACACTGGCAGGAAGTCAAAATAATCATGATGTATCTCAGCGGGCAGATTTTTGTAAAAGTAAAGAAACAAAGTGCCTTCCTGCATTACCTGAAGAGTAAATAATACTGCCTCTGGTTGGAATGCTAATGTGAACCTGTTGTGCATTTGATTGTGCAGGGTAAATATCTATACCTTACATCTCTTCTTTCATCATTCCCTTGCAGCTTCCATTGCATCAACTTGTAATGATCCTGGGACACCACAGAATGGCACTAGATATGGAGACAGCAGGGAACCTGGAGACACCACCACCTTCCAGTGTGACCCAGGCTATCAGCTGCAAGGGCAGGCTAAAATTACGTGTGTGCAACTGAATAACCGGTTCTTTTGGCAACCTGATCCCCCCACATGCATAGGTATTAAGATGAGATGTTAGTCTCTGTTTAGGACTCATACAGATCAGATTTCTTGTTCAATTACTGTGCTTATGGTGCTCGCGCTGGAGTGATGATCTCTGCAGAGCTGAGTTATTTTGTACATACAGACAACCTCAGTCTTGTTCTCCTGATTAACAGTATTTTTGGGGTATGATTTTCTTACTTTATTCTTAAACTCCATAAAAGTTTAAAAATTAGAAAATCTGATAAAAATAAATAAACAGAAGTGGTGATTTGGATAAAAATATTCATGTTGAAATGGTTACATTAAAATGTTCTTCTGTATAATAGTTTGGTTACATAAACTAGGGATCCATTATTTATTCCCAAAATATTTTTATATATATAATATTTATATATATATATTTCTGAGTTATCTTACAGACTAAGTACACATCCTGTGCAATACCTTGGATACTTATTGGTAAAAGTAGATGCAGAGGAGGGGATCCAAGTGACAATGCTGTTGAAAGAAATTAGATATATTTCCATAGCACCAGGAGTGGGTGGATCCATAGCACTAGATTGTGTAAAGGTTTCCCTGAGGTTTTTGCCAGTAGACAATAATTGCAGGCTTAGAAGTTTTGTTGAATTGTATTTTTCAGGTCATTAATGTAGATTTTCTAGGAGTAATCAACATCTGCAAATTTTTTCTGCTAGGCATAGTAATTTTTTAAATCCTTGCTATTTTGTTGCCTACTGATTTATAATTAAATGAAGACTTACTTTAGCAATGCTAAATTCCAGATAGAATATTACTGGAATAAACATGTTATTCCTTTCTATAAGGCATTTTGGACTGACACTTTCCAAAATAGCATATCCTTAATAACATATCCTTAAACAACTGCAGTCCCTCTGTTTCTCTGAAGTAAAACTACTGTGAAGGATTCAAGGATAGTTTCTCAGACTCCATGTTATTTAACAGAATTGGAGAAGCCTGTAATCAGCATACTATCATCTGGATACCTTGTGTGCAGTGTACAAAGCAGTATGAAAATGCTTACTAAATATATTGGGATCATTCACAAAGCAAATATCTAAAGAAAAAAGTTAAAATAATGTATATGGTATCTAAATTGAGAAGATTAATATTTTTATTTCAAATAGCAATTTTAATCACTCCATGTTTCTTTAAAATCTAGTATGAAACCCCAATAAAACAAACCTAAAAGAAAGAAGGAAATAAGACAGAAAGAAAGGGAGAAAAAAATATATACATAATTACTGTTATTCTTCCATATACTCAAGGTGACTTTGAAGCAGAAAGCAGATTAAAGTAATTGTTAGTGTAGACATGACAATAGTAGAAACCTTAAGAGTTCTGTAAAGCCATTATACCTCATTTTAAAAGGACTTTATTTTCATAAAGTCCATACTTTAGTATGCTGACTTATAAATGGAATAGCCTGAGAAGAAATCTCTTTAAAATGTTTCAAGTAAATTCCAAATCCTTAGTACCAACTGTTTTGCACTATAAGTGTGTTTCTCTTTGTTTACTTGACTTGGTGATGTAGATGCAGCCTGTCTTGACTACTTTACTTTTTTGTTAGATGTACTTTTGTTAGACTTTGTGGATATGATTATCATCTATGAGAGTAGGATTTTGTATCTGTTTAAAAGTTCAATTGATGGTAACAAAATGAGTGTATTTGATTTTTGATTTGGGAAATATCTTTTAGAAAGTGAATCAAATTGGTTTCTGCAACATCTTTGGTCAATAGAAACTGCATCCTGAGTCGTACTATTGAGCTTCCCCAGTTTTTAAAGTATCTTCAGCACATAAGAAATTTTAAGCATGATAGAGACAGCATTAATACCAAAAATATATTTAACGTCTTATTTTTATTCCTTTAGAAAAAATTATTCTTTTACCGCTTTTGCATATGAACAGAGATCATTTTTTTGGAGGAAAATTGAACTTTTTTGCTTACAGGAAGTAGGAAAGTTCTGTATTTTAAAAAAATATTAATTTTGGTAAATGTAGAAGTAATTTTCTTCTACTTAACAGCTAATATGTGTTTGTGAATTTAACGTGTGACTATATTCCTATTTCTTTTTGCATTGTGACAGCTGCATGTGGCGGAAACCTGACAGGCCCAGCAGGAGTTATTCTATCGCCTAACTATCCACAGCCTTATCCTCCTGGGAAAGAGTGTGACTGGAGAATAAAAGTAAACCCTGACTTTGTCATTGCCTTGATATTCAAAAGGTACCATTTCTCCATGAATGCCTTTGTTTTAAAGGGTTTCAAATGTCAAATCTAAAAATGGCAATATTTATAATTCCTTAAAGCTTCTAATTAAATTTCCTATCTATGTCCTGGAGCATATATCTAATATGTGCTATATCATTGTTTCCAAATAATGTAAAAGAAAGATATACAGCCATATGGTACATTTGCTATCCAATATGTTCCTGAAAATCAAAACTTTCTGTGAAATATCAAATAAAAATCATTTAAAGACCATATTAATTTGTAGAAGTGCTTGATTTATGCTGTTGTAACTAATAGTTGAGACTGAAAGAGTAGTGAAAATTCTATATGTAAGTCAGTTCTTCCAGGTTTTTTAGAAATACAGCCTAAATATACTTTGCTTAAAATGCATAGATCAGAAAAAATATTGTTCTACTTAGTCAAGAAAGACACTGAGATAATATTGTTTCATAATTTTAATTATTTCCTCTGTTTTCCATAATCAACCTATATGTGTTGCATTGATTTTTACAAGTTGAAGTTCGTGCATATAGTCATATTCATGCATTCTGTTTGTCATTTCTAATTGAATCAGTCCTATATAATCATCTTGCTTGCTGTATCTGTGGATGCAAATGCAGTTTTTTTCATTTTTTGATACTGTGTTTTAAGTGCTGTTGACTTCAGTGGAATGTTGATGAGTTGTGATTCTTTTAGGAGGAGATAGTGGTATGCTGAGAATTTTGCTGTATAATATTTTTTCCCTTTCTGTGAAAAAAAAGAGCAACATAATACCAAAACAACAACAACCAAACAACACCAAACTAAAATAAAACTTGATTTCTTTAATTACAGACTGCAGTTTATTTTCTAAAAGCTATTGATAGACACAAAAATAAAGAATGGAATCCTAAGGTACTTGAAATTAGATAATAAAAAATGAAGTAATTCTCTTTTTCTGGTATTTTATCAAACAGCATTATAGAGAATAGTTCTCTACTAATTACACTCTTGAAGATGTCACATGATAGGTGTAGTAAGCAGTGTTTTTCTTTGGATTGCCTAAAAACTCGACTCAAATGCTCCATTTCAAATAAGATGACAGAAACTTACAGTTACTCAGCATTCAGATTTGTTTGTGACTATTATTGCAGGGAGTATATTATGAGAAATATAATGGAATTTTCTGTTTATGCTATACTTCCAATAAATTTTCTAAATGGTTGCAGTCCAGTAATACAAACACTTTTTAGCAGCTGAAGTTAGACAGGCCTGGATCTCCTTGGTTTTTCTCTTGCACCCTTTTTGTAAATTGCAGTAACATTGGCCACCTTCCAGATAGCAGGGGTCTCTCCTGAAGTCGCCTCACTTTCCTCTGAAAGACATTCCATTCATATTATCTTCATAATTTCTTTGTAAAACATATAAATGTCATAAAATATAGCATATAGCATGGTTTAGTGAGAATTAATATTAATTCACATTAGTTTATCATGTCTGATATTATCTGGGTAAGAACAAAGACAAGTTCCAAGGTAATGGTCTATCCATGAAAGCATCTCATTTGTAAAATGATAAATATGTTTGTAATGGGTGGATTTAGTGTCATCCAGTTTAGCCAAATAAAAGCAGCACTTTTAATTCAAGCTACTTTTTTGGATCATTCCTTTGCTCCTCTGGTCAGAGGCAGCCTTTCTGAATCATGATTCCATGGTCTTGAGAAAGGTGTTAAAGGTAGGTGGGAGGATATTCATCATGGCTTTTGGAAAGCTTAAGGTGTTCATATCAATGACAAAAAGAACTCCAAGTGAATTTTTTTACTGTGAATCATGTTTAAAAAGACATTTATTTCTGGAGAAGAAAATGTGTTGGGCAGAAAATTGGCAACTACAGTCACAGTAATGTTTAACTCCGTGAAAAAACCCAAAGACCTAATTATTTTTTCTCTTTATTTTCAGTTTCAATATGGAACCCAGTTATGATTTTCTACATATTTATGAAGGAGAAGATTCCAACAGTCCTCTAATTGGCAGTTTTCAAGGGTCACAGGCTCCTGAAAGAATAGAGAGCAGTGGTAACAGTCTGTTTCTGGCTTTTCGCAGTGATGCTTCTGTTGGAATGTCAGGATTTGCCATTGACTATAAAGGTACTGTTCTCATTGTAATCTAAATAAAAGGGAAAAAATGTTTGTTACTTAGCAATTATCAAATCTAGTTTCTTCTTTATGTACTCATAACTGAACTGCCAAATACCTTTATGCATCCATGTGTGTTTTAAAAACTCTTTTCTATTAATGTGTGAAGGAACACTGAAAACCTGTTTAATGAAATCTCTTTCACATAACTTATGCACATTTTCATCTTCCAGAAAAAAATAAAATAGGTAGAAGATGCACATCAAAAGTAACATTCGGAAAAAAGTTTGACAATAGCAAAATTTTCTTTTCCCAAGAACTTACACAAGAACTGTCTTACCCTGACTACTTCCTCCTTCTTGTCAATACATACCAATACATTTTCCTTTCCACATTGTTTTCAACCCACAAATGCATTTTTAAATTAATATTACTAGATAGTATTTGCATTTTCTTTTTGCAGAAGATGTCTCTTACTAGATAGAGACTTGGATATGCTGAGTGTTTTTTAAAGCCAGACAATCACTGAAGATGCTGGTTTCCAGTCACAGATGTTGTCAGTGGCTTAATTATAATCTTTACTGAGTTTTATCAAGCTGTTTTTCAGCAGCAGAAGTGCTGCCTCAGCTTCTTATTCTTGGCAATTGAAGCAAACCACATTAATATACATGTTAAAAATGAAGAACAAAAAGATCTAAGAAATACAGAAAAAATAAACCTATAAAAGAAAAAGGAGTGAAAAATAACTATAAAATAATTTTAATATTTAGTCTTCATCTGCCATCCAGCATAATGCATTATTCTCCATTTGTGCAAGGTTCTTCCCAAAGTAATTTTCATATTGCCATAGATGAAATATTAGACTATTTGTCCCCATCTAAACAAAATATCCAAAATGGAAAACAATTTGTTCCAGGAAGTCTGCAAGGCCTGCAAGGAAAGAAAATGAGATGTTGAGCAGAAGGAGATAAAGAGATAAAGATGGCGATTGAAAATTTGCATACACATTTTCACTGTGTCTATGTTTTGTTCTCAGCATAGTGTGATATGAGTTCCTCTATGCAACTGAGAGTTAGATGAAATTATAATGAGATAAAAATAAAAGATACAAGAACAGAATACTGTATTTTAAAAAGTTATTGTACTCAACAGAGAGTATATTTTTGCCTAATAATTTAATATTTTTTGGATGTGTATTATTTAGTACTTGATATAAATTGTATAAAATTATAGAACAGTTTTGAGTTGGAAGGGACCTAAAGATCACCTAATTCCAATGCCCCTGCCATGGTAGAGACACCTTCCTCTAGACTGGGTTGCTCAAAGCCCCATCCAGCCTGACCTTGAACACTTCCAGGGAGGTGACATCCCAAACTTCTCTGAGCACTGTTCCAGTGCCTCACCACCCTCATGGTAAAGGATGCCTTCCTTATATTTTATCTGAACCCACTCTCTTTCAGTTTGAAGCCACTCTTCCTTGTCCTATCACTGCATTCCCTTGTTGTTTACTACCGCAGCCGTTTCCATGTCCTGGGTAACCTGAGTAACCAGGTCTCCCATTTCTTTCTGGAAAGGACTCACATTTTCCCTACTCTTCCTTTTGTCACAAATATACATATGGAAGTGGTGAATTCTAGAACTGGTCATTCTTCTTCTAAATACTAAATATGAAACGTTATTGGAGTAGTTCAGCTTCAGCTTCATTATAATTTCCTCTTCCAGATAATCAATCTTGAGCAAACATCCATGATACATGATTCAACAAGAATAATATATTAATAGGCTGTTGAATAAATTAAACTGTCTGAAAAAAAACCACTGAGAATAGTTTTGTTTCGCCTTTTTTTTTTAATTGAAAGTATATATAGATTTTCTGTAATTCATTTTAACAGAAAAGCCACGGGAAGCTTGTTTTGATCCTGGAAACATCATGAACGGTACAAGAATGGGAACAGACTTTAAGCTTGGTTCAACTATTACTTACCAGTGTGATTCTGGATATAAGATTATTGAACCTTCAACTATAACATGTGTAATTGGTGCAGATGGAAAGCCGGCTTGGAACAGAGCGTTACCATCTTGTAATGGTATGTACTGTTTTCTTACCACTTCCCTTGTCTGCCCAGTTAATTCATCTTCTCATTGTTTAAGGCTGTTTCCACTATTTCTACACATACATCTTGTGAAAAAAAAAAAAAAAAAGAGATAAAAAAATAAGAATTAAGATGAGTTTTGGACTATACCTTAGTCAATAATATATTAAGTATTTAAAAATATTTTAAACTCTAGAATCAACACATGTTCTTATAATGATTGCAAGGTTATATGTAAGATTCTTTGCACACCCGATATTATTTAGAAAAGCTATCACAACTATCTCAATGCTGCATTAATTGTCACCTTAGAGTAAGAATTATAGTTACTGAGGCAGAAAATAAGAGTGACATCTCAGAACTGTGGCTAACTAATTTATCTTCTATTCCTTGTTTCAGTGTTTGTGTTGTGTATATATATATGTGGAACAATTTTAACAAATCAAAAAGTAGTTACATATATTAGTTAATAAAGTCCATAAAGTACTAATGTATTTATGTTGAAAAATAATATTCATAATTTAATTCAAAATAATTCAAAATAATCTCCTTCAAAATTTTAGATTCTAATTTTAGAAAAACACAGAAGGAAATGTTTCTATAACTCCATAACTTTAGAGTTTGTTTTAAATTGTGTGATGCACCTTCATTGAAATAAAATGTTCATGACTTGAGAATTTCATGGGGTAATCAGACTTTGTAGCATAATTTCTGATATCCTCAAAGCAAGAAGAGAAGAAAATGATGAAGATTTTAAATTCATGCCGTGAACTAATTCCTGGTGTTATTTGAGTTTCACCTCAGCCACACAATCCTGTTCTGCCTACTGATAGATCAAACTTCTCATCAGCTATCATTACATTGGATTTTTGAATAATTCATATAAGCAGCTAAGAGAAGATGTGGATTTGTAGTATTAATTGCTGCCTTTTTGTGTAAGGAAGTCAGACTTGTGCAGGTATTTCAAGCATGATTTTAAAGACCTGTTAGGGAGGAGCAAGAACAGATCTGCTCAGCAAGGGCTAAGAGCCAAGCATGTCCAAAGCACAGGCTCGCTCACTAGGCAGAGCTCCACAGCACCTGAGCCAGGTCTGCAGAGCCAGGAGTTGGTTACAGGGCCCTTTCACAGCCCCTCATCAGTGACCCTGCTGTCACCTGGGCCATAGGTCCTCCTCTGAGTCAGCTCCCAGCAAGCTGTTAGGTTGTATGTACTCTGCTTTATGCAAGGCGCCCACAGCAGGGTAACATTGATTTATTTTGTGTTTTATAGTGGAATGATATCTTCATTGCTTAAAAGCAAATTATTGTGATGGTGCTATTTTAAAATAACCTTATTTATCCATTTATTTATTTATAAAATAATTTCATTGTTGGTTTCTTGGGTAAGATAACTTCTTACAACAATCTGTTATCCCGCTGAAAACCATTGTTTTTTATGAAATCATTTCTCACAATAAAAAAGAACTTAATTGCATGTAACTACTTTAATACAAGACTTACATTTTAATGAAGATTTTGATAGGAAGCCAGGATTTTCCAAAATGTGAGAAGAGTAACAGCAGTACTTTGTTTTCAGTGTATAGAAATCTATTTACTCAATATCCAGCTCAAGGAGATATTGAGAACTTGAAAACAGCCCCTCCATCTGTCCCTTAATATGCCGCATTTACAGCCTACACATGGAGAAACGTGCCATGCATGCACTGTTCATTGTTTTTCTCGTAATACAGACAGAACTACTGCTCATGTAAATGTTGATTTGTCTTGGGGATTTGAGCTCCACTATTCTTAAACATGCCTTCTAACTTCTGTGGCTCTAAAAAGTTTCTCTCAACTTTCTGTTGCCTTTATTTTTTTGCATACATATGAAGCCCAAGATTTTATTATATGTATAATCTAACATACAATTTTCATAATTATCTAGTAAGATATGAAAATAAAGCAATTCAAGCAATACTTTCACAAAGCAGAATTTTTGTCATTCTGTACAGAAGTGTCAACATATCTATGTATTCCTTGGTGCCATTTTTAATGCAATGCCATACATTTTCCTGACCTGTTTTTAACATGGATAGATATAAACAGATATTTAAATGAAAACCCAACCTAAAGCCTGTGTTTACAGTATCTTTCAATTAAATTGTATTTCCAGTTCTATATGAATACTTGTAGTCAAGTAAAACTTTCATGAATTCTAATTTTCAAGAAATTATAATAAATTTATGTCTTGAGAAAGAACACAAGATATTTCAGAACAGGTAAACCAAACAAAAGCAAAACCAGTAAAGTGTCATTTTGTGATCTTTAGATTTTTTTTTTCAGATGTAACTAATACAGACAGCTCTAATTAATATAACATGTTTCTCTGTATTTGTTTCCAGCACCATGTGGAGGGCAGTATACTGGATCAGAGGGAGTGGTTTTATCACCAAATTATCCTCATAATTACACTGCTGGACAGACTTGCCATTATTCAATAACTGTCCCTAAAGAATTTGGTAAGAATTTCTTCTATTGATTTATCAATCATTATCATTGTCCTACATTGTCAATCATTATCACTGTCCATGTTTAAATGTGCTTTATTTGGAGTAATGACCTTAGGTTTACATTGTATTGCAAATTACTTATAAAACTAAATATATTACTGACATGGAAAATGGTTCTAGGATTTTGACCTTTTACTTCTCCCTAGAGTAAGCAACTGACTTCAGATAAGACATCTATGTTTGCTATCTAAGCATATCCTGAATACCTTCATTATTTACATTATTCATCATCATTGGTTAATCATTCATTCATGCTTCCTGCAAAGTAAAATCAGGTGTCAGCAAAAAAAGCTCTAATATTCCTCTTACTTTCTAACTTTTTGTCTTTCACATTATGAAAAAGGTGAAATGAGTGGAATTACATCTGTTTAAGATGTACAGTGGAAGCAATTCTGCATGAAAGTACCAGAAATGTTTGTGAAAAATCACAAAATGATTATTCCAATGTGTCTAAAAACTTGAAAAGAATCTCTAAAACTCAAGTATGTTAGGTGTAGTTTCCTGCAAAGCAGGTTTTTCCCAAGTCTAGAGAAATAGCAGTAAGATTTATTTTACTAATTATTTACCAAAAGGCTTAATTCACAACAACATAATGCATTTGGTACTTTTTGTGCACAATGAAACTTGTAAGGACACAACTGTAAACAAAATATAGATGGCTGGAATAACAAAATAATATTTTTATTGACTTGGTTTTATTTCATGTTTCTATTGCTAGATGATATTTGAATTTGGGGAACTATTTGATATTTAGTGAGATGTAATACTAAAATTTATTAATATACTTTAAATTATGTACAGATGAACTGCAAATAAAGTGTAGCAATATTTCAAAGCTGGTAACACACTGGTATTTTTTAATATTTGATCCGTTTTTATAGCATTCTGATAAATTAAGTACTAATGCAAATTTAAAAATTTGACAAATCAGTAAGTTTAAAAAAAATTCCTCAGATTAAAGCCAGGTAAAAAACTAATCCTATGTCATAATAGGTGATCCTTAATAGTTGCTATATTTGGCAATGAAATTTTGGTACAAACCTTTCTGTTTAGATATTCCATTTTCTTATTCTCATAGGTACCTAAACAATAAGATTTGTTGACTAGAGGTCACAGTTTTGGTGAAAGCATGATTTAATAAATTTGCTTTTAATTTAATTATGGAAATAATGAAAACAAAAAAAAATATTCTTGCATGTAAATATAATGCAGCTGTTTTATCACATTAGACAATTATATAAGTTGAAAAAGTTTGTACAGGAATTCATTAATAAATAAGACAAACAGAAATACATCCTTAAATTCAATTTTGAAAACTAAGTTCTTCTTTTATCTTCTCTTTTTTAATTTTTTTTTTCCTCTCTATCCTTTCTTTTTAATTTTTTTTTAAATTTAGTTGTGTTTGGACAATTTGCCTATTTTCAGACAGCTTTGAATGATGTGGCAGAATTATTTGATGGAGAAAACTCTCAGGCTAGACTTCTTAGTTCTCTGTCTGGATCCCACTCAGGTAATTAATAAAGAAGTATACATTTCTTACATAGCTCCATATGGGAAAAAATAATCAGGAGAATGGTATAAATTTACTTTAGAAATAAAATTATTTGAACAGGGGGCTAAGGGAAGTGGAATACCCTTCTAAACCTTTGAATCAAGACATTACTCTGGAACATATGCTTAGGCAAGAACTGATCCTGGGGTGGGTGTAGAAAAAGTTGAATGAAGTTCTCAGATTGCAATGTAAGAGGGCAGATTGGATGGTATAATTGTCTTCTCTGCCCCTAAACCTTTTGAAATACACATCTACATAGTCTGAATGGCTAATTTACACAAATTACTTGTATTTACAAAATGTATGCAAACATGCACTTAGACTAAAAGCAGGCCAGCTGTTGCATTCAGGTAACTACAGCAAAATGTTGACCCTGTGAAAACATAATTAATCTTATATGGATTGCAACATGGTCAAATTTCCAATGTGTGCATATATAATGAATGTGTTCATCTTCAGTGATATGTAAGTATATTTTTTATATTTCTGCAGCTATTAATGTGTTTTGTTAAGCATTTCTAGTATTTTGGAGAGTTTATATGTTGCTTTAAGCTTTTTGCAACACAGGGCTATTTTTGGCTTCTTGGTTTTTACTTTGAATAATTGGATAAATACTTAATAGGACAGAATGTAACATATCTATTTGATTTATAGTATTTAAACTTCTGGTTTTTGTTTATTACTTATGGCATATCTGATTTTCATTGATTCAGGATAGGATTCTCCTACATGGAATCTCTAGTTGCAATAATATAAAATTAGTCAAAGACTTAGATACTTAATTATAGATGATGTTTTAAATCATCATTCATTTCTGAAGAATTTCATAAAATATGTGTTCATACAGTACAGGGAGAATAAAAACAGTCGTCATATGTAGTGGAATTGTTGTAGACCTAGTGCAAATTTGTCTATAGTGTTTCATTATTGAACTTTTATCATGACTCCTGACAAATATGCCAGGAAAGGAGATTAAGTATATTAAATATTTTTATTAATTCTCAAATAAGAAATAAAATTTGCAATGCCATAAGAAAGTTAATAATGTAATATGATTCACGTGTGACCACATATTTATTGAATCCACTACATAAAACAAGTCATGAGTCTGCTCTCTCTGCTTTAGTCTTGAAATGGTAAACATTCCATGGAGATTCCTGTGGCATTTCAAATACTTTCATTTGATTAATGTGTTTTGCAAGGCAAAACAGTCACAGAAAAGAGTTAACTAAAAAGTCCTCTAATAATTCTGGCCCCAAGCAGCAGTAGGATTCTTGTAATGTAGTTTCTTGGAGCTCTAGTTCCAGCTGCTGCAGTAAAATCCAGAAGGTTTCTCTTGTCTTTTTATTCTGGCAATGGCAAATTTAATTTTGTGCAATGTTATTTATGTTTTCTTTAGCTATAGAGGAAAACATGAAACTGTGTGTTTTAACAGTATATTTAATTATGTATTGAAGAGCTACAACTGTTGTTTCTGGTTTGTGTATTTATTTTCTGTTTCCACTTGTAGGAGAGACATTGCCTTTGGCTACATCTAATCAAATTCTTCTGCGATTCAGTGCTAAGAGCGGAGCATCAGCCAGGGGGTTTCACTTTGTTTACCAAGGTAAACATGTCTACTTGTGGTGGAAGACACTGGTACCAATTTCCAAACTGTATGATTTTTAATTCTGCATAAGCCTTAATGCATTGCTTTAAATGTGAGTGTAGTCTTAATCTTTTTCCAGAGATCAGGGACTTCTCCTGTTGGCAGACTGGCTTTCTAACAGCAGTTGTCTGTGTTTATCCTGTCTTGCCCGACAGACTTGAGTATGTCTCAGTAGTTGCCAATCTGTTGCTCCCTTACTGCTGAGTGAGCTCAAGGGGTTTAGGAATGTGCTTAATTGTATTAGTCTTTCTCAGTATTCCCAGTTGATTTTTCAAGAGCTGTTGTTCAGGCTGCTAAGGATTCTGTCTCAAAGAGCTCGGAGAGAAAATCGCTGTGGCAGAGACCATCAATTTCAGTACTGAAGTGTGGGTGGGAGACTTGCTGGTCTGCTTCTGACCCAGCTGAACTTGAGGAGACATTTTGTGCATGTCTGCACACTGCAGCTGAAATGCAAGAATGTCACAGCATGGCCAAGTCTGTTAGCATTCTGCTGGGCAGCTGAGTACACTTGGCTGATCCATGAGTCTTGAGTGCAGTCTGGTGACACCGGGAGCATTGCTTACAGATTCACTGCCTGTAAGGGAGCAAATGCAGTCCCAAAGGGACTGACTTCTGGGCAGCTCACTAGATGTATTGCATACACACCCAGTAAGCTTAATGAGACACTCGCTGCTCACTTTTACTAAAGTAAAGCGTAAAAGTTCTGGTGTCCTAGTTTGACACAACAAATAAATGGAAAGAACTGTCTCACCTCAAGAATATTTCCACAGTTTAAAGAAGCTTGGTAGGACTGATTGTTAAGCCTTCTGACTCCTGTGTTTATAGAAAGATATCACCATGACTGCACATTCTCCCGTGGATATTGATACTGTTACACATCAAAAGTATCTTACATACACTTGCATTAAAACTTATCCAAAATTAACTGTAAAAGAGGTCTATAAACCTTGGAGTTAGAAAAGAGCTTTCAGCATTTGAGTTCTTATCCATTTGCATATGAATGACATATTTCTGTCATTGTTAAGACTGAAGTGTTACTTTTTACTGCTTTTGAAGAATTCATAGCGATAAAACCCCATGATTCTATTAGCTGTATATATACACACATAGAGTGCTATTGAACAGGGAGTTTCCAAGGGAGCACATTGCTATGCCTCATTTCAGACATTTATACTTTTATTAACTGTAAGAAATAGATTTTAACAAATAGGAGCAAAATGAGACAGAAAAAGTCACTTTATTTGTCTCAGAAAAATCATGAAGCTATTTAAATGCCATTGGATTTTAATATATTTTAAAATATATCTTAAGAGCATTACTAAATGTAGTTATATATATATGCATATATTGGTTAATAAGTTAGTGGTATTTAATAAACTCTATCTTTTTGAGATTTTTTTTCCTCTCCTTATAAAGCATGTGATCATACTTCCAATGACCACCTGCTTGCTAGCTTCTTAAATACTTTAGAAATGACCTCCACTCTCACACTGAACACAGTAATCTGGTCTGCAAAGTCAATCATTTTATTTATTGCCCTCTATTCCAGGCTGACCTTCTTCCCTGTTCACTTTTCCACTGGGCTGATTTCAATTTTGTTTCACAGTGGTATGAAACATTTACTGAAAAATGGAGGATAATTACTACAGAAAATGGAATGCCTTTCTGACACATCTTGAGAAGTCTAGGTTGACAACACTATAGGTAAAAGCTAAAAGGAAGGCTCAAGGGAGAAAAAGCTATTGCTTGCCTTATTTCACATTCTTTCTGGTTTGAGCAACCCACAGATAGGGGCTTTAGCTTCTGATTCAGTTTTAATGGCTTTTGTGATGCCACTTTCTCAAAAACTTTTTTTATCTGGATATGTCATCTATGACAATTTCTTTTCTCAGATGATCACATTTCCTTGTAATTAATGGAATAGGCAAAGAGTGTCTGTAATAAGAGACTAAATAAATATTGAGCCTTCCAAAATATTAGAGTCAGGTATGTTGATATATGCTAAGAACAATCACGTGCAAGAAGACTGGGATTTTTTTCAGGCTTTCTTATGCTTGTCTTCCTGCTATGACATCACCTAAGAAACAAGAGCCTCTATTTTTTATAACTCAGGCTGCAGCAGTACAAAGTTCCTTCCTTAAAAAGTAATTGCCTTTCTACAATCCAAATATTGATGGGGTTTTAATATTTATCTTTTTTACTTGTTACACAATACATGAACTAGTTTATTAGGTCAATTGATATTTTAAAGTGGATTATTAAGAAAGTTAGTATACTAGGATGAAGAAGATGACAAAAATAAGAGTAAAAGAAGATTGTGGCTTTAACAATCAAGTTGATCTAATTTGTGACAAAAATTAAATGCACAGCCACACATTGCCTGCCAAATGTAATTAGAGAGCAGAACTAAGTCTGTTAGTATTACTTTTTATATGTGCTACCACAACACATTATGTCCTCTTTAAAACAGACATCCTGGAGAGGTGATCGATGCCCTGAGCCTGTCAGTGTTGAAGAGGTATTTGAAAAATGCCCTTAATAACATGTTTTAACTTGGTCAGTCCTGAATTGGAAAGGCAGTTGGATGATTGCTGTTGGTCTCTTCCAACTGAAATAATCTTGGAGGCGTTTCAGCTGAGCTGTCAGTTTTGTCAGCTTTTAAAGAAACAGACCTTTTTTCCTAACTTTTTATAGACATTAGAAACTATGCTAAGTTTTTACATTAACTATTTAAATCCCATTTTAAGCAGTGTGAGGAGGTAAGGAACCGCCTTACTTTCTTGTTATCTATAGCTTGCATTGCATCTTTTCTTAAGGCAGTTCTTTTTAAAACCGAAGAGGGGAGGGAGGGGGAGAGGGGGATTAAAAAAATGTGATTTTCTATCTTTAGCATTTCTTGTCTCATAGTAACCATTAACAGAGTATTAGTAAAACTCATGAAAAACTGAGCAAAATGTCAATTTTAAATGTCATTGAGTGTTTCTTGCTGGCAATAGAATAATTTGATACAACTGTAGCCATGGATGTTTCTGGCTGTCAGGGCTGATCTCAGTAAAATGTCAGCTTTTGGTCTGAAAAAGTATTTCTGGTATGTGAACTAATTCAAGAGTAAACTGCTAGTAAACTGCCCTTACATTTGCTATCATGTCAGAGTTAGCTTGCTCACAGGAAAATAACTTTCATAAGGGAATATTATAATGAAACCAGATGATCTAGCATTCTGTGTTGAGAGGTGCTAAAAGGTCTAGTTACACAAAAATAAGTGTAGATTACTAGTGCATGTATGCAAATTTCCCAATTTATTACTATTACTGAAAGTCGTAGGATGTTCTTAAATCTGACTTTATAAGTATCCTTTGTCTGCACAGCTGTTTTAGGTATTCTCCACATGTAGTTGCTAGGCAAGGATTAGAGAAATAGGAAGGATTTTTTTTTCTATAGTTTCCTCTCTTTTAAAAATTTGAGTAAAAATTATATAAGGAAAAATGGTATTCCCATAGGAAGCTGAGCAAGAGTTTCTTTCACACAATGAATGGAAAGTACTCCAGGAGCAATGCTGAAATTTTCAGTCAGTTCATGTAGCCTCTTAGGTAAGACAGATAACCTTTGGACATGTGAGAAGCTAAAAGTTTAACTAGCAGGTGGCTGAGGTGGTGGCCTGTGTGGGAGGAGGCCTTGAGCCACCATGAGCCATTCACAAACAGCATCCTGTGGAGCTGCTATAAGCTGCTATAAGCCTGTGGAGCTGCTCTCACGTGCCTACATTCCCACTAGTCAGAGTTACGTGTGGTGCCTCAGAAATATTTGAGCGTGACAACTGCTTTGGGGCAGAGGTGCTCCTGGGCAGTGCTGCTGGAGATGCTGCTGGAGGGATTGTTGGAGGTGCTCTTGGGAAGAGGCACTCCTGCCAAAGGCTTGTACTTCTGAAGGGGCTGTGGCCTGTGGAGCACACCTGCTGGAGGGAGAACACCCCAGAGGGGTTGGCAGCCTGTGAAAGTACTATTCTGCGCTAGGGGACATCTTTGAGGAACTGTAGCCCATGGATGACTCATGCTACAGGAGAAACATTCAGAAACAGAATGATGTGGAAACCTGAAGAAGCAAAAAGGAAGAGAAAGATGAGTAAAATGCTAAATAGATTTTTAGGGGAGGTGGGGAAAAGCAGAAAGATAGCACATACCCCAACTTCCTGTGCTGCCTCTCACCTCATTGGTGCAACAAAGATGGACACAAGAAGTAGAGAAAAAGGAGGAGAAGACAGGTGTTTGAAGTTGAACCTGAGCCTGATGAGAATGAAGTAAAACTGTTTAATTAACTTGATTGATTTTTTTGTGTCCTCTTTCTTTTTAGTTCCTGAATCAGTGATCAGAAGCTTGTGTAAAATTGGTAACAAATTAAGCATAATTAAGTTTTAATTTCCTGAATATAAACTGCTTTGTCCACAAGAATATACTGAGCCCTTTTCTGTCACATAATTGTGAATTATTTATCTCATGACCAAAATGCCCATTTGAACAAGGAGGCCTGACCAAGGGATGGATAATGCTGAATTACATGGCAGAAGTTGTAGTGCCAAGCATATAGGCTGTTAGTCCAAATAAAAGAGCAAAAAAAAGCCAGCTGTGTTGGCTGAATTGACCTGGCAGTCTGCATCTGACCTGCGGGTTATCATCAGGAAAAACTGTGACTGTGAAATCCTTGAAGTATGGTTTCATCATTTTCCTTCCACAAGTGCAGAAGGGTTTCCTGACAGGGTTAGAACTGCATGCGGGAACAAGTTTCATAGAGCATCTGTGTGATACTGAGGTCCTGTTGGGAACTTAATGACAAATTCCTATTTATTTGAACAAAGGCAGGTATATTAAGTTTGCTGAAAGGTAAGTTGTTTGTTTAAGCTGTGTAAGGTGTTTAAATATTTTAAAAAACATAATAAAATGGATTTTCTTTTGTTTTGCCATATTGTGCATTTACCCAGGAGTATGCTAGTTTACCTCTGACCGTTCTTTATATCCTGAGTACATTTTAAAACTTTCTGTAGCTTTCAAGGTTAAAATCTGCAACCAACCAACATACTAATTTAGAAGAAAAATACATATTACAATTTGTCTCACTTTGTCTGACTAATCAATTCATTGCATATTATAAAAAAGAGAACGTATTTTTCTATTATTGATGGTATTGGTTATTTCTAAATCTTTTTAGACAAAGCTTTTCTCTACATTCAGTAATACTTGGGCAAGCCTAACTGCTATATATGGTAGCAATGCTTAAACTGGTAGAACACAATGTAATAATAAATGACAACTTTCATTGTTCTGCTAAAATGGTGTTGCATGTTAAATGCTAGATTCAAGATAAAATTGATTTCAATTACTGTTCCGAATCCAACTTGTTAAGAAATGTTAATTTTTAGAGCATTTACAAGTACTTAAAACTTAATTATGATTCTGAGTGGAGCAAATGACAGTATAAAAAAATAGGATGAGTGTAAAGTTATCAATATTAAAATAAGTGTGTATAAGCTCTATACACCTTGTCTTTTACTTGGCAACCGGCATAGCTGAGCAGGTGTGGTGGGGGTGTGTTCAGTTGTGCCCATGAACAGATAGAAACTCTTTCATTCTTACAGGTCAGCAAAGGAATTTAAACATAATACCGTAAAATAAAACTAAATATAGCTATGATTCTGTTTACATTAGTGAGCCAGAAGCACCATGCTTGGAAATCTTCCAGGAGTAAAGTGTAACACTCACCTTCTTTTTTTCTTTTCTCCTTCCTGGTGCCATTTTGTGTCGTTTACTTAAGGACTAAATGGCAGACAATTTTTGTGGTGTTACGTATTCATATCTAGATGCAGTGTCACTCTAATTCTTGAACAAACAAAGCTGATGAAACAAAGCTTTTGAACATGCTGCTCACACAGAAAAATTTCATATATTTAATGAGATTATTTTTAATTTACCTTTATTTTATTATACTGTAAAACATAGATGATATTGCACACTGTCATTTCTATATAAATTGTTTTTAAATTGGCATTTATTATCTAACTGCAAAATGATATGTAGTAAGAGCAAGTTTTATATATGAGCAACAGGCACAATAGCAAAAGTTAGTAGGCATAAAAAATGCCTGTTATCAGGAAGTGTTTATAAATAATGAAGCCAAAGGTGAAACTATCCCATGAACTTCAAATGAATGTTATTATTTTGCTCTTTATATATTGCTTGCAGTCTTTTAACTGTTCTTGTATCACATCAGATTTATGAATTCCCATAAATCATAGGCAGTATATTGGTAAAAATAATTGTTGGTAAAAATAATTTTCTAAGTTATTATGCTTTCTGTATATCTGATTAGCTACACCATAAAATTTTTTCTCCATATTTATTAAATGAAGTAGGAGGTAGATGTAGCGTTCTGTCATTGAAGAGGGCCACAGAAACACCCACTGATCTTCTCGTGCCTGAAGCTGTACATCCAAAGTCAAAATGTCTCTGAGCTGCCACGGCACTCATATGACTGTACACAGGCACAGCCCAAAACCGCATTCCAGCTAACAGCCATGAAAGCACTAGTCCATTCTTTGAGAATACAGAAGCAGAGAACATAACATGAATTAAGCTCTGTCCTATAAGAAACAATCAGCATTTTTACTAGCCTGGTTTTTTTATTATGATTGTCATTTGTGTTCCTGACTTTATATTTTTCTCTCTGTATGCAGCTGTTCCACGCACAAGCGATACACAGTGTAGCTCAGTTCCAGAGCCTAGGTATGGAAGGAGAATTGGCTCTGAGTTTTCAGCAGGCTCTGTTGTTCGGTTTGAGTGTAGTCCTGGCTATCTGCTACAAGGCTCAAAAGCCATCCGATGTCAGTCTGTGCCAAATGCCTTAGCTCAGTGGAACGACACAGTACCAAGCTGTGTAGGTAAGCAATTACATTTACATTGTCTGTTCTGTCACATGTCTCTGAATTAGCATTCAGGAATTGTTTCAGAAAATAGTATTTAACCCATATATTCACTCTCCTTCGATTAATATCAGTCATGCCCAATTTAAAAGAGCAGTTTTCCATATCAAGAAATAATTGAGTACCAGCTGGCTCATAGGCAGTATATTGTTTCATATAATGACTTAGATTATATGAACAAGTGTGATACACATTTTCTTGAACAGTCATTATTTTCATGACTTATCTACAGCTTGAAATAGAAGACAGAATTTAATTCTCCAGAAGTGTCTTTACCTGTTTTATAAGGCAGTGCTTGTGTATTTCTATCACACATAGGATAATGATCTCTTTTTTCAAGCAAAAGCATAATGTACATTGAATGATGATAGCATTTTTAAGAATAACTAATTTTCTTTAGTCTGTCAATAGACCAGCACTGAAATAATGTTTAGCACTAAATTTTTTTTTTGTAAACATTGAAATATTTTTACATTCTCCCTATTTGGATTTTTATTCAAAAGTTGCTATTCCTAAGAATTTACTCTAGCATTAATTAGAGTGTTCTAAAAATAAATGCAGATATCCTATGTTCTGCATATTCTTTTGGGGTTTTTTTTGTTCTGTTTTTTTTTGCTTTTTTTTGTTTGTTTGTATGTTTGGTTTTTTTTTTTGGGGGGGGGGGGTTATGTTTTTTGTTGTTGTTGTTCTGTTTTCCTGAACTTTAATGAACCAAATGTGTATACACTAAAAAACATTCAATGACCTACACCACTTCATTCACTAGATTCAATATTGGAACTATCTTGGGCTGTGGGTAAATTCACATGATTTCTGTCCATCATGATTGTGTTTAATGTTATGTCTTTACAGTTTGTTGTTACTCTAAGTAAGAGATGATAAGCCTCTGCTGCTGTGCTGCTCTAGGCTGCACACATGCAAAATGAAGTTCATTTCTAAATTGTTTATTCGGGCAGGTTGTATGTTATGCTGGATATCATTGATATATTTTAGATAAGATGCATTCTAAGTTCAGATGATTGCTTCATGTCTATGTGTTTATGCTACAAAAGCAGATTATTATAATTATCTTGATCTTAGTAAAATTATTATTACATTTCTGTTGTCTAAAGTGGTTTAAGTTGTGTAATGATTTGTGCTAATACTTTCTTTCAGTGCCATGCAGTGGGAATTTTACTGAGCGCAGAGGTACTATTCTTTCACCAGGTTACCCTGAACCTTATGGTAACAGCTTGAATTGTGTGTGGAAAATCATAGTGACTGAGGGATCAGGTATTCAGGCAAGTCTGTATTCTGTCAAGCATGGAATATTAAGTACTTTGTTTGTTTATTTCTCTAAAAATTTCATGAATTCATAATCCTATAATTGGGGAGTGGGGTACTTGAAATATTAGTGCTTCGGATTTCTCATTATTGTTTTTTGGTTAGCTTTATTTATGTTACTTTATTTTCACATAGGGGTATGAATGAGAAGTGATTAACAAACAGTTTTCTGTTTTAATTGTGTAGTATATTGAAAGCAGGTCCCGATCCTTCAATCTGATATGCAAATACCAACTCTTTCTATCTGCCAGGGTATTACTGAGTCCTTGAGAGTGCTGCAGCTATCTTCACTATCTGTTCATTTACACTTTGAGTAATTATTCAAAATGATGCAACACATGTGCAAAATCCTTCTTACTTACCTCGTGTCATATTTTGTAAAAGTTAACACAATGCAAAAAGTGAATATTGATTTTTCATTTACGTTCCTTTCACTGATATGTCTTTTGTTTGGATCTCTTATTTTTATTTTCTTTGCTATGTGTTCTTTTTTCATTTTGCTGGTTTTAGAACATTTAAAGATGCACATGGCTTTTTGGCCTAAAGAAGTTCTGTGGTCCTGTTTTATAGATCCAGGTCATCAGCTTTGCCACTGAACATAATTGGGACTCCCTTGAAATATACGATGGTGGAGATATGACAGCACCGCGTCTTGGGAGCTTTTCAGGTTAGGATATGCCATGAATTAAAGATACAATTATATATATATAGATATGTATGTGAGGGAACATGTCTTTATTTGTTCACACATATTGATAAGGAGCATATATTCATAATTTCTGATACCATTATGAATTGTTCTTTCTTTTAGAAGGAGACTTCAGGTGACGTAAGGATGTCAATATTCAAATTCAAAGAGATTTTCAGAAGAAAATAGGACACTAAAATGTTTAACTTTGATTAGTGGAATTTGGTTGATAATACTTTCAAAAAAAATCCTTTCTTTTATCTTTCCTGCCCCTCACATATTAGACATTCTTGGATATAAATTGGTACTGACATTCAAGGAACTTCCCTTGATGGCTTTGACTTAACTTATCCTTATTAGCCTGCCTTTCTCATGAAAAAGATGAAGCATTCAATCTTCATCTAAACTCACCAGACCTCACAGAACAAACTGATTTAATACGACTGGAATATAAAAAAAACCCCAGTAATTATTTGTATAAAATACATCAAGCACATATACTTTTTCTCTCTATATGAGACTTTTTAATAGAAAGAGTGTGTTCTGTAAAAGAAGCAGAAAGGGATTAGATCATGAATAATAACCCAGACTCATGATTACTGCTCGGATTCTGATGTAGCTAAAGCAGATGGATTTTTGCCTCAGGTGATTTCACAAACTTTTGAAGTATAGATGCATACTAGATTAGTAAGGAAATGAAGAATCAACTGAAAAATTTACTGGTTAACACAATGCCATAAGGTGTGGCATATCCCTTTGGTCAGTTAAGGGCAGCTGTCCTGGCTGTGTCGCCTCCCAGATTCTTGGCTACCCCCAGCCTCCTCACTTCTTAGATAGCTACACAGACTTTCACACTTTGAGTGTAATGTCTGCCTCTGGAATGAGATTCATTACTCTTTGCTGCCATTGCTGATAGTTGAAAGGGATACAATCTTCTGTAATAATACCATAATGGAATATTTAAGTATGAATCCTATCAGTCCTTATTCCTTTATAAGCCTTTAGACAAAACTTGTATGCTTTTACTGACTCCTAGGAGAGCTGCCTATTTTCCAGACTACAGATTCTCAATCAAAAGTCCAAGAAGTCTGTAAGACTCCCAGTATCCTGCCATGGTATCTGTCTATGTGAGCATTAGATATCTACACATCTCTAGTATGGAGTGTGGATACCTACACTTAAGCTGTCATCAATGATATCTGCTTCTGCCCTTTAAGTACCATTTCTCTCTATTGACAGTAAAGGAAGTCCAAAACAATTAGGACACTACATCTGGTTACCACACTGAAACATATCTTCCATGCTTCATATTCCCAATCCCAGAAAAGGCAGAGGTTAGCAAGTGAACAGTAGAATTCCAGTTAGATCATAGGATCATAAAATCATAGAACAATCCAGGCTGGAAAGGACTTCACAAGACCATTTAGTTCAACCTTTTGTAAGAAAGGAAACCTAGATGATATTGTCCAGTACTCTGTCCAGTTGTATTTTCAAAACCTCCAGTGGTGGAGACTCTGCCATGTCACCTGAGTGGTTGCTGCATGGCATGGTGGTTCCCATGGTAAAAACATTCTTTCCAATGTTAATATGAAGCATTGCCCTGTGCATCTTGGACCTCTTGCCCAAGGATAAGAGGTGTCTTATCCTTGCAGCTCCCAGTGAAGTGAGGAGCCCTTTAGGTACTGGAATACTGTGATAAGGTCCCCTCTGAGCCTTCTTTTCTGCAGGAAGAAGAGACCTAACCCTTTTGGTCTTTTCTCACAGGGTAGGTTCTCCAGCCTTTTATCATTGTTATGGTCCTCCTTTGGACATCTCCAGTCTGTCCTTGTCTTTCTTGCGTTGTGAGAACCAGAATGGAACACAACACTCCACACACAGCCTGACAAAGTGCTGAGAGGAGCAGTATGATTGCTTCTCTATCTCTGCTAGTAATGCTGCTCTGGGTGCAGCTCAGGAACCTATTTGACTTCTTTGCTGCAGCAGTGCACTGCTGATTCATATTCAGCTTCTCCACTGCGACAGTCCCAGGTCCTTTCAGTTGCTCTCCAGTCACACAAATCCTAGCCTGTAGCAGGCTCTTTTGCTTATTCTAACAGACCTGCAGGGCTTTGCACTTGTCTCTGTTAAAGTTCATACCATTCTTACTAGTCTACTCTTTCAGTCTCTCCAGGTCTCTCTGATGTCAGCCCCTCCACTCAGTTCAGTGTCAGCAGCAAACTTGGTGAGAGTGCTTTCAATCCTACCACACAAATAATTTCTGAAGATACTGAAACTGTGTGGGGACCACTATCAGTCCCTGGGGTTTCCATTTGTGACAGATAGCCATCCTGAATGATTCCCTTGAAAGAAGCAATTATGAGAATTTAAAACCAGCCTCTTTTATTTCCCACAGTACAATAGGATCTACCTTCTCATCTTAATGATTATCACCCTTTAAGAAAGTAAAAGACTGGTGGTAAATGTTACCAGGTCCTAAAAAGGAACAGAACTGCCAAGTGACACTTGTTCATTAAAAAGTATAATAGTAATTGTGAGTTAACATCCTCATTGTTACAGGACACCTTAAACATCCTTAAATATATTTCAAATCCTTTATCAGTACTGTTGAGGAATACAGGTGGTGCTGGTAGCTGCGTGAGCAGCTGCAATTCAAGCTGCTCATGGAGCTCTGGGTGGTGCAGCCAGAGGCAAGAAGCCTTGAACCTTGCGCAGCAAAGGGCCTGGGGAAATGTAGTTCAGCCTCGTGAGAGGACACTCAAAGACATGGCAGGAACTGAGGAATAGGGAAGAAGATACTTTTGTGAGTGATGAGACTGTGAGGGTGAAAAAGCTCACAGATTTCCTGGCTGGGATTCTCCCTGGAAGCATCAGCTGGAGCTGTTTCAGTGTAAGTGCACTGTGAATAAATGGCTTTATGGAATGAGATATTTGAGAATCTGCTGCAGGAGACCCAGGGTGGAATCTGTGACGAAGCCTGGTCTGACTGTGGGGGTGGGGTGTGCAGGCAGTGAAACGGGGACTCATCAGATCCCTGGAGCTGCCTGCTGGGAATGGGCTCTGGTCCCTGCTGTGAAGGTCTTTGGCGGTGGGAGTGTGACCAGCCTGTCTGGATGGTCAGACAGGGAGGTTTCCTTAACAGATACTAAGAACAGTCCTTCTTCCAGGGAGATGCTTCACTGTTTTCTGTACTCCAGGGTACTATTGTGTGATGTCATTGCTCTGTGCTGTCTGAATTTGGATACTTTGAGTCTCTGTGTCAAACAGTAAACACCTTCCTTAAAGACCAGCTTGTCATGTTTCAGCTCCTCCAGTTATATCAAGATTTTGCTTAATTCATTTTTAGTTTTAGAAGTATTTACCAGTTCCTAGTTTAGATTGTAGACTTAGGAAGATAATTCTTTTCAGCACGTCTTAAGCCCAAATTTCAGACTTATACCTAGGCTGCTGACAGTTACTTTAGAAACAGAAAATGCCCCACAGGAAATGAGAATTTTACTTATGCATCCACCATTAAAGTTTATAAGTTACTTGATACTGTCTTTGAGGGTAATCATAGAAAATGATGTAATTTTTATCCTCAGTAAGTCTTCTGGCTTTAGACAGTAGAATATGAGTTACATGGTATCATGTGATAATAAAGTACCTGTTTATCAGACTTAGCAATTCTAGTGGCAAAGAATGCATCCAGAGTTAGTGACAAGTTTGTGTAACACACAAAGCAAGCAGTTTTATTATGGATATTTGAATTAGGAAAAGCTGCATGTTGTTTTGGGGTTTTATTTAATCTGTTGCACCTGTTTCTTAATTTTTCGTCATATCCTCTGAATTAGCATAAGTGGTTGAAATATTATTGTGGGAAGAAGGTGTGGAGTATATACAAAAAAATCTGGACTTCTTTGTTCTGAATTGCAGGTTTTATAGAAATGTGAGGAAACAGGAAAATGGCAGTTGAGCTTGTCATCATAATCCAGTCTTTTATTTATGTGATTTTTTTTTTCTCTTTACATCTCTTTTTACTCTGTCCAAGTCAATAAGGCTGCCTCTAAACATGATGGGATCTTGTTTGATTGTACTTACTCTTATTCCCTCTTATTG
This sequence comes from Ammospiza caudacuta, assembly GCF_027887145.1. Taxonomy (NCBI): domain Eukaryota; kingdom Metazoa; phylum Chordata; class Aves; order Passeriformes; family Passerellidae; genus Ammospiza; species Ammospiza caudacuta. The sequence continues at coordinate 89,349,666 of NC_080595.1, read as the reverse complement.
TTGGGCTTGTAATCAAACTTTTCCTGCAACTTCAGGAGAAAAACAAGACAGAACACAGCAAAATATCTGATTCCCCTGAAGAGAATGAGAAGAAAATAAGCCTGTCTGATTCAGTCCTGGTTATGTCTTTTCTATACGAAACTCGGATCAGCATGCTATAGTTCATTCCATAACTTTTATTTTTCCAGGTACAACTGTGCCAGCATTGTTGAATAGCACCTCCAATCAACTTTACCTTCATTTTCACTCTGACATTAGTGTGGCAGCAGCTGGTTTTCATCTGGAATACAAAAGTAAGACTCCTAGTTTTTTGAAACTTACTCAGGAAAAGCATGCATATTAAAAGGGAAACAGATGTTTTACTTTATTTTTCTTTTTTGCTTTCTTGTTTGGGTGGTTTTTTTTTTGTTTGTTTGTTTTTTGGTTTTTTTGTTTTTTTGGGTTTTTTTTTCCTGAGTACTAAGCCTTGTATAAGTGGTATTTATTAAACTGAAATTTAAAATGAAGTGACATTTGAAATTGATGGAAAACCGCTTTCACAAATTAGCATCACATAACAAATCAACCTGGCAATTCAAAACAGCATTTTTTAAATGTGAGTTTTAATATTGATGTGGGTTTTCTTAACTTATTTCAGCTTAGTTCAGAAATTTAGGTGACCAAAAAGAAAAAAGTAGGAGTGAATTTCCCTGCTTGAAAATAGATAAAACCAGAGAAAATAGCATATTTTTTCCTAATCATATGTGCATTTATGTATGCCTTGTCGTTATTTTCTTTCCTTCAAATTATTTTCTCTCAACAAATTGCTATAATTGCAAAAAACCAACATTTTAATCCCAGAGCTAGAAGAAAACACAACAGTTACCTTGGTAAATCATTGGCATTATAAACAGAATAACCTAACAACTTTTATGGCAAATTCTGCTATATATCAACTTTTTGTATGTTTTCTGAGAAACTTCATTCTAAAATACAGAGCTGTGGAGTTATAAACATGTGGATTACCTCCCATAATCATATTTAATTCAAACACTTTTGTATTATTACATCTCTCCATAACTTAAAATAATATAGAATAATAGTTACACATAGCTCATGTGATTTTAATTAGAAGTAGGTATTGCTGAGAATAGTCTACTATTTATAAAGTACAATGATGAATCGAGTGTCTGATGACTGCTTAGATGTAGGTCACAAAGAAAATCCTTATAATTTTTGAATCATCCTCTCCTTTTTCAAAGGCCATTCAAGAACTTTTTGAAAATGGAGTTAGCTTTTATATTTCATTTAGCCCAAGAATAATATCTAAAAATGGTAATGTTGTTTTCAATGTTTTGAAGAAGTACACAGAAGTAAATAAACATGGATGATTTTTAATAAGTTCTATTTAGGATTGAAATAGAAAATTGTAAAGAAAATATAAAGCTGAAAGAATTTGAAAGACTAGATTTTCAGCTCATAATAAATATTTGAATATGACTGTAGTCACAAGTTAGTCCTATGTTTTCATTTAATTCCCTGCACATTTCAAGTATTTATATGCACGTATGTTATATGAGTTATTTTGATACAATCAAAATTCTAGAGGTGATGTAGAATGCAAATAGGAATATTACCTCTGCAGGAATTTTCTTAGAATCTACTATTTTGAGAAAGAATTTTTTTGTTTGGTTGTTTTTGGTTTTATTTTTGACTGGAGACTCCTCCCCCACAGTTTTTCCTCCTGCGGTATTTCTCTTTGACCTACAGTGAAACTATAATTCCATATGAAGCATAAATAAGTACACATTAATTCTAGAAAGTCATAGAATGAACATTTAACATTTTCATATTTTACTGTATCAGTTTTATTTTCTCTGCAACTCAACTCCTGAAAAAAAATCTGTTCTGTTAACAAGTAAAATCACTTAGATTTATACTTTTGTTTGTCTCTTAAGTGCCAATTTCCCCACTGTGCTCTGTTAAAGCATCAATTGGACTTCAGTGGTGCTAATATTTCAAGGCCAGTGTTTCTTAGAAGTGCACCTCAGTACAGGTCAAGGCAGCAATGTTGAGCTTTCAGAGCTCTTGGTAGTCTGACAGGAAAGAAAAGAATTTGTTTCTTATGTGGCTACGTGGTCTCTTGCAGGGCTAGTAGGACTACAGTACATCTCTCTGTGTGACTGAACATGGAAACTGAGCAAGTTCCCACAGAAAGAATTTACAGATTTACGTTGAGCAGTCACCTCTTCAGATCAAGAAAAAAGCAGAGAAGGAAATACTTTTCTCTGCAGATATTGCTAGTATTTGATTATGAATTCTGAAGTCTCTGCTTGTTTGGTCACCTAATATTTGAAGCAGCATCTGAAAAATAAATACCTTTGGTTCAGAAGGCAATCTAAAATTTGGAATAAAACATCATTTTGCTAAAGGGTTGTGTTAATAAAGAAAATACAAAAATATCACCTATCTGGGAAAAAAGCATTCAATGTGAAATGCTATGTTAGAACATCAGATACTTTCAATAAATGTAAAAAAAAATATTAAATAAGGAGAAATATATGAATAGTCATATACTCATAGAATATGCTGAGTTATAAGGAACCCATTGGGATCATTGAATCCAACTCCTGGCCCTGCACACCTGCATTGTTTGTTTGTCCCTTTATTCTTTCTAGATAAAATGCTTTGCAGATGTAACTTTCAGGTATAATCAACTCCTAAAAATGACATTAATCTATTAAAAAGTTTCTGAAAGAAGGTTGTGAGGACAGTGAAGGGCCTTGAGGAGAAGCTGTGTGAGGAGCAGCTGAGGGTTCTTGGTCTCTTCAGCCTGGAGGACACTGAGGGGAGACTTCACTGCAGTCACAGCTCCTTGTGAGGCGAAGAGGAGGGACATACACTGATCTCTGCTCTGTGGTGACAGTGACAGAACCAAGGGAATGGCCTGAAGCTGTGTCAGGGGAGGTGTAGGTTGGATATCAGGAAAAAATTCTTCACCCAGAGTGTGGTTGGGCACTGGAACAGCTCCCCAGGGCAGTGGTCACAGCACCAAGTCTGACAGAGCTCAAGAAGCATTTGGAGAATTCTCTCAGTCACACAGTGTGACTCTTGGGATGTCCTGTGCAGAGCAAAGAGTAGGATTTGATGATCCTTTTGGGTCCCTTCCAAATAAGCGTATTCTGTGAGTCTGTGATATAATTAATTCTCTAGGGGAAAGACAGTTAGGAATTAGAGTGAAGACAATTAGTTTTCCTGCTATAGATACTAACAGAAAATATCAATTGACATTAAGAAGCTGTTCAGCACCTTGAGTCCAAATTTCAAATCCAAATCCTACATCAGCAGACTACAGCAGGGATAGAAGACATTAAGTGGACCTAGTGGTGTTTAATCTAGCCTTACCTTTTACATAAATTACAAATTAGAATAATAGCTGAAACTGCTCTAAAATAACCATTACAGTATTCTGCAGAACCCTGATGTCCTTATATAAAAAGTCTTCATTACAGCATTAGAAAGTGAGACTTATTTAGGAACATTCCCTTCATCACAGAAGAAATTCTAAGGAACAAGGCGCAACAGAGGAAAGTGTCCTTAAGGCGCTACTAAATTGTTTACTCACAATAAAAACTATGCCTCTACAACTTGCACATCATATTTTAGAATAAATGGAGAACTATTTCTATTTAGAAGATATTTCACCAGTGTAAATGCTATAAACATGCCTGAGTTTGGATCACTATGTAGGGAAAACTTTACTTCAGTAAGATATATTTAATTTGCTATCATTTGATCACATATATTCTACATTGTATATTGTTTTGAAGTAACTTTATAGAAATTCATAAATGCTTTATGCAAGTTTCATCAGCTGATGAAAGCTTATTCAAATCATAAATATTTCAAGATAATTCAAATGTTCGAATAAGAATAGCTATATTTCTTGAAACATTTTCTTCCTTTTAACAATGTCTTTCTCTTGCCCTGTCCATTTGCAAGTTTTTTCTATGTATGTCTTTATTTTCATGGGAAAGATCTGGACAGTGTGCTCCTGCAAACCTAAATCTACGTCTAATCTACACAGTGCGTAGGTTTCCTTTGTAGCCTTCAAGAACACACAAGTCTTAAAGCAAATAATATAACTTTGCCAATTACTTTAGGATGTTTTTGTGTTAGACATTAATAATGTAAAAGTTCATTTGCCCAAGTTAAGTGGTCTACTGAATTTGTATGCTAAAGTCAGATTGATGACTTAGATTTTTTTTCCTTTGTTTCATTGTTATTTGTTGGGGTTTTTTTGCTCTTTTATTTGTTTGGGTTTTGGTTCTGTTTTTATTTTCAAGTCAGATACACAAATTCATATTAAAATAAATAATTGATCAGTGCCTTAGAAAAATTTCCTTGTAGTCACAACAGAATTGTAAGTATTGTTGAGGACTACTGTGTGGTTTCCTGTTATTTCACAAGGGCTGTAGGTTTTCAAACTGGTTGCAGCAACCTGTGGTTAACAAAGCAGTAAAATATGCAACAGGTTACTGTAGAAAATATGAGAATTAATAATTTAACTAATCCTTCATATGCACGTGCTAGAATCAATAACAAACATAATTATTTTCACTACCACCAGCAAGTCAAATCAAAGAGTGTTTTGTTGCATTCCTAATATGTACAACAGTAGGAAGAATAAATATCCCTTTTATTTGATTTAATTACTTTTAATATAATGAATGAAGGAATCAACTATCCAAATGGTTTGTTCTGGAAATGTGACTGTTTAATTCCACTGCATTTGTGACCACCAATCTTTTAAGCTTGGTCTTAAAACCTCATGTATTTATTCAGTGGTAGTTTAAATGTTTTCCTTAATATTCAAACAAATGAAAAAAAATAAAAAGTCTGGAAATAATTGCTTTTCTCCACATGCTGCTTGGACTTCTCATTTAGAGTCAAGTTTGTTTTAGTAAAAACTGAATATATGCTGAATATTGATATATAGGTTTAGGCCACCTTTTTAAATTCCTATAAGTATCTATCTATCTATCTATCTATCTATCTATCTATCTATCTATCTATCTAATCTATCTCAACAAATTAAGAGGTTAGAATTAGATTTTTCAGTAAAAATGTTCTTCTATGTAAACAATGTTTTTATAGTGTCATCCAGCTCTACTAACCTGAATTAGGATATATGGCACAGGTCAGCATCACTCATTTTGTGAGCTTTTAGTTTACTGCTATACCAAGAGTATGGACTATGTATGAGAACATAATCTTACTTTTAACCAACATCTCCTTTTCTGAAGCCACTCTATCATGTCTTTTCAAGTGTTGAAGGTTCTTGGCAGCTGAAATAAAAGATTCACTGGTAAGGGAACTAGAGAGCAATTGACTGTCTTTTGTAGTACTTCTCTATCATGAAGATATCTAATAATTTAAAAGATAAAAATCAGACTAGCAGAGAATAAAATATATTCTTCCAAGTAACAGGTTATATTTCAGAGGTTCAGTTTAAGATCTTTCATGCAATTTGGATTTTAGTGTAGCTCTTCAGTGCAAGTCTTTTCTGTTTCCCCATGTTAAAGCAGGTGTGAATCATAAACATGCCATTTTTAATTTAGCAGGTCCTGATCCTGTCAATATATCTGTGCAACTTACTAGATGTTGACAAGAATCTGATCTCTCTGCAGTAACTCATTGAGATAAAGACATTTTCTAGGCTAGTGTCTGAAGCATGAAGTTTTGAAAGGGACAGCTTGGATTTTGATATACACCATCATCAAAAGGGAAAGAGCAATTCACTCCAGCTTGATGTTTGTGATATAGCAAAGCATAATGTGTTCTTGTTAGCTGCATAGTGTGGGAGGAATTGAAAAACGAAAGCTTGATGACTTTTGGTCCAGCTGTCAAGACATTCTTGTGCTGTCCAGTTCTCAGCTTTCTAAAATGGACACTAATGGGCATTCACATTGTCAGATATGCCAGGAAGGATTTTCTTTCTGCCAGCAGTGGCAGTGATGTTTGGACAGAATTTGAGGTAATTGTAGGCATGGATATAATTATGTAAGTAAAGCATATTTGTCTTATGCCACAGCAGAGTCAAGAAAGTGTTTAGCAAACAGTAAGTGGAAGAAGGTCAGGGAGAGGGTTATCACTCTTGACATTGATGTGTTCTATTTTGTACTGCATAGCAGAAGCTGAGCTCTGAAAAGTATGCACTTAAGAAATCTTTGCTCCTTTTTTGATTGCTTGGATTTGACATTTAACATGTTTTCCCTGTGTTAGTGACTGTTCACATACAACCTAGTTTAATAATGTATTTACGAGTCTCTGAATATTTAAGATTCCAAGTTTGTCCTCAGATACCAGAATTTGTTTGCTTTCTCTCAAGCATTCTTCTGATGTTTGGACCTGTTCTAACTAAATTAATTTTCAAACTACACTGGGCTAGTATTATGGAATGTTTGGAAGAACAGAGATTTGAGGATTCAGAATAGTATTTGATTCTGCTTTCAACTTTCTCTTGCTTTTGGGGTAGTAATATTGCTTCTTAATTTCAGGTATATCAAAGAAGTCAAAATGTTTTATGACATTCTATAGAATATTCTATAATTTGCATCATTTTTCAGACCAAAGAAGTAGTGTATACAAAATGTTTTGAAAAGTATAAGCAGCTAGCAGAAAAAAACTTTTTAACATAATTATTAGAATCTGTTAAATATAAATGCACAGTATGCCACAATCTCACTTACATAGAAATTTAATTTGAAGGTTTTTGATTGATCATAGTCTGTTTAAATTCTATATGCTATTCAACCAATGATGGATATAACAAGCACATTAGTAGTGTTGCTGTGCATCCACTGTTACAGCTGTTTCTGTAACTCAGAAAAATATGTAAAAAGTAACTTTAGTCATACAGATCCAAGCCTGTTACTCTCAATATACAGGAATGCTGAGTTCCAAAATACAAATTTCTTGATGACAGGAAGTGAACCTCAAATTTATATTCACAGAATTCAGCAAGTACATAGATATCTGTAAGCAATTTAGTCACTGCATCTTTGTCAGGTGCTTATTTATTTAAAAACAGTTATCTTGGAGCAGATCTTTTTAAATTTTATTTTCTATTCAAGAACGAGAAGGGTGAGAAAATGCAGAAACAAGCGTTGATTTTCTTCAGTTGCATCTGAACACTGGATTTGCAAATTAGTGAACAGCAGTCTGTATATGGTAATTTGAATTACTGAGATGAGGTATTGCATTTCACTTAATGCTGAAACAGTTTGTGTGAATGCATATCACAGCTATTTAGTACCTATACTCCTCAAACTTTCCAGATGCAAATACTTTTATGATATTGTGGAATACAGGCTGATTGACCAAAAGAATTATACTAGTTAACCTGCAGCAAAACCCAAACCATTGAAGTTAATGACAATATCTCCATGATTATTTGGAACATTGCAGTTCCACACAGTGACCACACATGAGATTCCTAGTGGCCATGGAAAGTCACCATAACATCATTTGAAAGTTGATTATATTGGAAGAATATAAAAATTTGTAAATTCTACGACAGGAATTTCTGAAAATCTTTAAAACACATTCATATATTTTCCTAAATTATAAATTCCAGAAGACAAAATAACTGCTTCATGGAGATCCCATTATTTGCAACTATTAAATTTTTCTTTATTTGATAATTTGAAATTTTTTTGTTTGATACTTCTTGCATAATTTGTTATGAAGCCTTTACTTCATACCTTGATGGTTTTCACTCAGAATTTGAACGGCTTGACAATACCTTCAATTCCTGAAAAAAGTGAAATGTAGTGAAACTCAAGGGCACAGGACTAACAAAGAACATTCAGGACCATAGAACTTAATTTCAGGAAAGAAAAAAATGGCACAGCAATCACAATTTCCTGTGAAAGTATAAAAGCTATTTCAGACTTCCTTGTGCTTTATCAGGAAAAATATATTTACTTCAGCTAAAACTTGGAAAAGAGTGGAATTGTGTGAAATTTTTATTTGTGCATTTAATTTTTGTAAGGCATTTATATTTGAATGATGAAAAGTACATACATAATGGTTTACGGCATAAAGTAAAAATTATGTCTGTATGAAAATGTGTGATCAATATTTCCTGTAAGAAAATTGTATTTCCCGAGAAAGGCTAGGGTCTCAGTGAATAATATCAGATATTGTTTCATGATGAACTATCTGAAGCAACAGACTAACATGTCACATATCAGAATACAGTCAATATTGTCAAATAATGCAATTTCTGTACTAAACACAGTCCAGCTGCACATGCTGTCACCAAACAGGTTAGATTTCATAGGAAGATATTGAGAGTAGTAGTAAGGGGTTTTTTTCCATGCAACTGAATTGAAGGATGCACAGGATCTCATTCAGCAAAGTATCATGTTTCTCTGCTCTTTACAGAATTTTGTGCTAATCAATTCTCAAAATATCTTCTCACACATTATCGAAATTCCATTCTTGGCTTCTATGGATCATATCCTCATAAAACATAAAAAACAACATAAAAATGTTTCAGGAGTAATTTTCTCAAACAAATATTTAACAATTAAAATTGTATTTAAGACTGATATTTGACTTCATAAAAGGTCTTTCACATGAAGGAAATGAGATTCTGTTGTCAGACCATGAACTTACAAATTGCTTCTTCCGGTCCTTGTGTTTGCAAGAAAAATCTTAAAAGCACAGAATTACTTAATCTACTCTCCTGTTTGTCAACTGTCTTGTTCATTTGCAGTATTTTCACTTGGAAAAGTTGATATTTAATTTTCAGTAGTGTTGACTAGCAAACTCCTTAGATAGCACACAAGGCAAAACAATGATACGCACTTGACAAAAAGCAGAATTTTGTACTTTAGGTTGCCAAATTAGGTGAACAAATTTAAGAAATTGCTAATAATGGAGAATCTTTGTTAAACTAATATTTTGTTTTCTCACATCTGGCTTAAAAACAATTAAGAACAGACTATCCAGTGACACCTATGCAAATACTGAGTTTTGGATTAAAGTACTAAATTTCAATGTCTAAATGTCTTTATAGTCCATGGAGTTGCCTAAAAATAAGGAACCACCAATAAATTCTGCTCATTTATTGTTGAAAAGAGAGAATATGCATAAAATGTATTCCATTTTTCTCTCTCCACTACCTTCACAAGGATAAAAAAGGACTAAAAAACCCCAGTAAAGCAAAATGAGCAAACAAATAAAACCTATGATTTTTAACAAGCTAAAATCATAATACTGCTTTGGAGACTATAAAACTGTGTAGTGTGTCATAGCAATGTGACCTGGTAATTGGTCACAGTGTATAATCTTTGTGCTTCAGCCATACCACTCATATTCTGTAGAACAGTTGTGAAAACTTCTGTGTTTTAAACAAAATTTCAGTTTATTGTTGAAATTAATTCTTAATTAATGTTTTCTTAAATACCCATAATTCTGTGGAAATAATTCATTAAGGCAGAGAATATCAGTGAAGACCTGCTGTCCACTTATCTATGTTTTTTTCAATCTTTGCCTTTACTTTTTCCAGCTGTAGGTCTTGCTGCCTGTCCAGAACCAGTAATTCCTAGCAATGGGATCAAATCAGGAGATAGATATATGGTGAATGATGTTTTGTCATTTCAGTGTGAGCCAGGATATACATTACAGGTATTTCTTTCTTTTTTTTTTTCTTTGAATAATACACTGTGGAATGATTGCCAAGAATAAAATGCCAAGAGACTGGTCCAAAACATATTCTAATGAAGAGTCTGTAGTGTGTACATAGAGGTGATTTAGGTGGAGCCTATGTGAGTGCTCCCAAATGATAAAGCTACAAAAGTGTGGCATTTCTGTCCCTCAGTAAATCTGGGCTGGGAAATTTTGTCTTAGATCATCAACATACCATTGAGCAGTAAAGGCCATCAAAATGGACACTGAAATAACATGGAGAAAATGTTTTCTCTAGAAAATTTTTATAGTACTATACTATAGAGTGCTGTGTTTCTTCCTTTTGGGGGATTTATTTATCTAGGCTGCTATATAATTGCTTTTCATATAATTGCCAAGAGATGTTTGTTTAGTTCCTCATTGCTGTGATCCTGGTCGCTGCTTCTGAGCTGTTATGACTGAAATATATTTAGGTAAACATCTGATTTATGGCTAAGCTTATAGCAGTGATTTGACAGGAAATAAGTGAAAAAACTAAGCCTATACTAATGGTTTCCTATGGAGATGGGAAATGATCTCCATATAACACAATTAATTTAATATAAAAACCAGCCATCTAATCTCAATCAGCTGTTTAGATTTTTATTGTGACACTAATCAGCCTTACTCCTCCAAGGACTGATTCATACTAAGGTTTCGTGTTAGAACAGGAACTTTACTCTTAAAGTATCATTCTTCATCAGCAATATCAAAAGGTTAACACAGGTATCAAACTTGAAACTGCTTAGATTTATTGGGGTGATCTCTACTTGTATTGCCCATCATACTGCAGACTCTTTTATCCCTACCTTTTTCAACTTTTAGAAATATCTAAATCTTGCATATTGAAAAAGGGCATCATTATTCAGTTTTTAATTACATGGATTAGAAATGGATACATGCTCAAGATACAGCATGATCAAATATTCTGTCTATACTTAAAGTAGTACTGGTGAAACACTGATGTGGAGTGATAACAGTAGGATAGGAATAGTTCAGAAGTGATTGGAATAAGTACAGGACAACTTTTGAAGATATGCATTGTTAGCCCTGGCTTGATGCTTTGGATGTACTCTTACTTACAAAAACAATCAGAATGCAAGTTCATAAATACGGTATTATTATAAAATAATGATACATTTTTTAGGAGGAGAGCTGCACACAAAAAAACTCTCATCTGTATTAAAGCTAAATTTAAATGCACTGTGTATATCACTATCACAAAACCATATAATGTCTTTTGTCTGTGGGCAGCTCTTATCTGTAGCCCTCTCATATGACTAACTGGACTTTTTCTATATACTTACAGGGATTCTATTATTAAATACTTTCTTAAAATTTCATAGCATATTGTTCCTTAACTGTGTATATTCCAACTGTAAACCTCTTTTTCAATAATCTAAAATTTTAATACTAGCTGTGGAAGCTGACATATGTAAAACCTAGTTTTATGAGCTTGTTCAAAGTGTAAAACAAAGATCTTCAATATCCAAATTCAGTAGAAAATAGTTTGAATATTTTCAAAATATTGATAAAATTGCTATGCTGTATGGACTCTGCTGTAAGAAAGTTCATATGTATATATATATATAGCATGTTAGTCAGACAGGACAAGTAAAATAGGATCCAAATTAAAGAGAAATAATAATTAAAATAGTGTTCAATGAGGCACAGTATGTTTTCTATTCAACAAATATAGACCAGCATAACTTTTTATAATTTTTTTTTCTCTTTAGCTGTGAATTTATCCTCAATCTTTAGAGAACATATTCACAGCTAGCAATAACAATCAGCTGTGGATTAGTTTATAATTGAGACTTACCAGAAAAGTCATAGAGCTCAAACTACTACCTGGAGATGCATAAGAAACATAATTGCTAGCTGTAGGATTAAGTGTCTCCCCACAGGAGGGAATTTTAAAAGACTGAAATCAGAGTGTGCTCTTGTTGGAAAGAGGCTTGAAGCTAGAGGAATCATTTAATTTTATTTTTCAAAAGATCCTTTATAGGCTATTTAATGTTTTTCCTGACTGTGCTACTTAAATTTCATCTTCCCCCCTTAATTCACATCAGAGAAATGCAATCACAGAAAACTAGAAAAAGAGAATAAAATAAAATAATGCAATCTTGGAAGGCTAGAAAGTGAAACAAGGAATATTGCATTAATTAAATTATTCAAAACTTCATCCATTTTGCAAGTAACTAAGATGACACAGTAAGTGCATGCACTTATTTTCCTTTAGTAATGTAGCTTTTAAGAAAAATATTTTTATTGAATTATCAATTTGGAGTGTTTTTAGAAGAAAAAGACTAATTTACTTTTCATTATTTTAGTGAAAACTGATCCTTTTTTCCTTCCAAGTAATTTTCTGTATGACTTTTAGTTTGGCTTTCAGAACGTGATTGCCTAAATATACTTAACTAAATGATTAATTAAAGGAGTTTTATTCCATGCAGTTCTATATGAAGTTTATTCAAGGTAGAGTGTAAACATTCCAAATGGTGTGGAAGAAATGTTATCAAATGGATTTTCTTTTATTGCAGTTTACCTATTCATTCTTTTTCTTATTTTTATGAGATTATGATTGCTATGGACAAATAATATTTAAATCAATCTTCATATTATATTGATAAGATGTGCTGCCTTACAAAATTTTAGACTCATAATACACCTGATCAAAATAAGCTCAGGATGTTGAGTTTGTATATCCAAATAATCAAAACAGAAACTAAACCCTGTTCTCAGTCCTGTGTCTCAATCTTTGTATCTGTTGCTCTCACTCCTGCCAGTTTATTCAGCTTTTGCATTTCAACAGCAGAATGCATAACCTGAGTATCTCAAAGGACAGAATTGACAAAAAACAAGAATTTTTCTGCTACTGTTAATGGTTTGAACTGTTCCTAGGGAAAACAAAGATGGGAGCATTTTGGTCCTAGGCATTCCCCCTGAGGTATGTGGGACTAGACTGTGCAAGCTACAGCCATGCCTTGATTTACTTCCTGCCATCACATGAGTCTGCTTGGTTCCTGTGATTTTTCTTAAAAATAGACAGAGTAAATGAAACATGACAGCTGTATAAAGAGGCACTTGTATTTCTACAGCTGTCTGCCAAGATGTTGCATGAATGCAGTGGGTCATGTTGTGAGGCCATGTGAGAGGTCAAGGCCTGCTGCTATTTGTTGATGGCAGTCTTGGCATGGTCCACATTGAACATCTGTAGTAAGTACATGAGGAACAAATTCCTGTCCGTGTCCGTAGTAATCACGCAGAGCAATGGTTGATTCACTGCAGGTTGCAGCATAAAACTCAACCACTATGCTTGCACTGCAGATGGAACACGCTGGAATTGAAACAGGCAGTGTACTAATCAGATGAGAGCACGTAGCTGCTTCTACTTTTAAGAAATTTTCAAGATACCAGAGGAAGGATGTTTTAGAACATTTATCCAAGAGAAAAATAAGAACGTAAAACCTTAACTATTTGAACATAAAGTTTCATTTGAGCAATTATTATGTAGTTGGCTGAAATAAGAACATATATTAACATATATTAATTAGATTATCCAGGAGGTCCTGTGTAGCTCTGTCTCTCAGGAAAGTTCCATAAATGAGTATCTGTAATCTGATATTTTGCCCTTTCCAAACAGGGCCGTTCTCATATTTCTTGTATGCCAGGAACAGTTCGACGCTGGAACTATCCATCTCCTCTCTGCATTGGTATGGAAACCCGTTTTCAGTTTTCTGACTATCAGACTCCTGACCTTGTCATGCCCATTGTTCCTCAACTTAATTCTGCTTATATCAAAACTTTTGAGTTTCCATTTGTATCTATGAAATATGGAAAAAAAAAGTTAATATTTTTGTCTATAAATGGTTAAATGCTATTTTTAAAAAATATTGTGAGAGTGGGCAAATGCGGAAACCCATATGTTAACCATTGTTTTGCTTTTCCTGAATAATCTGCTTTGAATCAGACTGAATCTTCCTCATGGCATTAAGAGATTCCTTTTACAGTGTACTCAGATTGGAAAACTTAGGCAGTTCATGCAGGGTACCTAGAAGATTTCCTAAAGAAGCAGGCAGTGGAGAGCAGCTCTGAAGCCAAGCCTTCCAGAGTGGTGGAATGAAAAGGAGTTCCAGGGATCCAGGAAACACTGGCTCTTTTCATCTGAGAAAGCTGTTAAATTATGCTGAGTTCAAAAGTAAAGCTAAAAAGCATTTTCCTCTTAGTACATTTAGACCTTAGCCAAACAGATCTGAGTTTTCTGTGTGTAGAAAATAATCATCTGCAGTACTTTTTCTTGATTAGACAGAATTTAAGAGAGTCAAGATTCTGCTGTATTTTGGTATGCTCATTTCAAGAAAAAATAGGAAGTGAGGAGTGAGAAGCACATGTCCATCATAATGTACTGTCACTTTAGCTTTGAAATACATTCCTCAGTGAATGCTTTTAATTTTAATACTCAATTATCAAAAGCTGTTCCTATATAGTTTCATATCTAAGAAGAATTCAAAATATTGGTATGACACTGTACAACACTAATGTGGAATAGTTTCCTTGTCAAGTTGAGCCCATGCATTATTTTGTATTGCCAACTTCTACAGAAGGAGTCAATTTTGATTGATACGAAGGTAGTGCATTTCTTTCCAATCAGTTTTAGAAATGGAAAATGTATTCAAGGATGGATGTTTTGGGTTTTGGACACTTCTGTTATTTCTTTTCTTTTCATGGTAATCTTATGTTTCACCTTGCGTGATAAATATAGTCCCTTCTTGAAAACATTGAGCTTAAAACATAACTCTCCCCCTTCTCTCACCTCTAACACTTAAAATATTAATTTTTATGGAATGCAAGCCAAAATCAATACAATTATTACGACAGTATCACAGTATAACAACTGTGTTATCAGATCATGTGTCAATGTAATGCCTGACCTGGAGACTCACAGGCCTTATCCTCAAATAGTAAATATAAAATTGCAATATTTTAATTTGATTTCTTGAAGTTATTCTTACTTCATATTTGTGTCCTAGCATATGTGTAAACTTAGCCACTTTATTGGAGGATGCTTCATGTATTTATGTCTTAGCTTAGTATCATCCCAAATGATGCAAATGGGTTTTCAATTTCCAAATATGTGAATTTGCTGAATAGAAGCATAACAATAGAAAGTAAATAATTATTCTGTTATGCAGCAAGTCTATTTTCTTTCTGAATTAAAGCAAAAACTGTGATAGGTTTTTTTTTTACTTGCTTACTTTTAAATGCAAGTGTATTCTTGGTTATATTGAGTAATAGATTTGTTGCTTTGGGATCATAATTCAGTTTAATTCCAGATTTGTTTATCTGATCGTGAAGCATATCTCAACATAGCACCAGACCTTTTTAACAGTAATTGCCAAGCTGACACAATGGGTTGCCTGGTCTATATGTGCAACTACACATTTGCAGTTATATTACACTGAACATATCACCTTAAGTAAAGATTTTGCTCTAAATTGCATCCTTTTTTTTTCCTCCTTCACAAGGAGTGTTTTGACTATGATAAATTTTACTGCTTTTGGGTCATGGGAACAAAATGAAAATTCCATTTTGAATTAAGCATATTTCAAATACTAAGAAATAATATTAATAAAAATACTGTGATTTTCTTTTTGTTTTTAATAGCTAAATGTGGTGGAACACTGACAAATATGGCTGGGGTGATCCTGAGCCCAGGTTTTCCTGGAAATTACCCTAGTAACTTAGATTGTACATGGAAAATTTTATTGCCTATTGGATATGGTAAGTAAACTAACATTGGAAGATCAATTATTTGTAACCATGAGATTTAAATATATATATATAAAATATTATATTAATGTAAATATTTTCCTTCCAATATGAAGTCAATTTTATCCAGTGGATGTATTGTGAACCCCTACGTAATTATTTGCTATATCTGAAATGAAAATGGTTGGCAATTTTAAAAAGTGTCTTTGCCAGTCCAACTTGTTATTAACTCAGCCTGTCTCAAAAACTGATTCCAAAGTCAATGAGATCTGTGGCATGAAGATATATCAGATGCAATAAATATTTTGACTTCTATATTAAATAATGGTCTTTTGTTCTCCAAGTGACTTTTAAAATAGTTTTTTATATTCTATAAAAATAGACAAAACCTGACTTCTAGAAATATGAATTTGGTTAAAAGCACTCTCAAACTCTATTCCAAATCCTAGATTATAGTTGCCAACTAAGGCTAGTTTAATACATTAAAATTATTGTAATACAAAATATATTCACAAATAAGTAATGACTATGGTGAGAAGGTAATCATAAATAATAAGGAATCTGTAAGTTCATGTACAAAACACAGTCTTCTGTCATTATCAGAACTGAAAGAGGAAATTCAATGCCAATGATCAATAAGAAAAATAATTTTAAAAAATCA
The DNA here is from genome assembly GCF_027887145.1 of Ammospiza caudacuta. Taxonomy (NCBI): domain Eukaryota; kingdom Metazoa; phylum Chordata; class Aves; order Passeriformes; family Passerellidae; genus Ammospiza; species Ammospiza caudacuta. The sequence goes on along the minus strand of NC_080595.1, from coordinate 89,333,516 downwards.
TTACTAAATTTACTATCCCCTATTTGAGGAAATGACTATTTTCCATATTCTCCTTTTGAATTCATAAGAGGGATTTTTATAGTGAGATGTACTACTTTCATAGTATTTTACTAAGTTAATCTGTAAGAAATACTTTGCTGCTGTTTAGAATAGTGCCCTTTATCAGTGAACACCTGGTAAAACTGATCCATCATAATTATGGATAGCCTTAGTAGCCTTCGATATCCTTACAGATGTAGGAGAATCACAGGCAGTACACCCTTCACTAGTATGGACATTCTCCAGCTACATTTGTGGGAAATATAAGCAATGTCATCCTAATTAGGTAATTACAATACTGCCTTTGAAAAATAGTCCTTCACATGTCTCAGAGTTACTCTTTTTCTGTAAGCTTTTCCATGTAGAAAATGTTTCATTAATAATTGCACTGGAGCATCTTGTCTCCTGTTATTACTTCTCTCACATCTCTGAAGGCCTCTGGTGATGGTAATTCTATAAATAGAAAAGACAATAGTTTTGTTTAGTAAGGGTTTTAACACATACAAGGTGTTTATAGCACTTATCTATCATTGCCTTTAAAAATGCTACAAAGAACGTTTTTTATCACCAAATTACATGAGTGATATTTTTCCCAAGTATTTGTCACAGAATTCACATATAATGTCTTTATATCAGGTTTCAAAATTGTAATTGATGTGATCTTTCCCAAATTACTTCTACTTGGATATTATTTTAATTAGAAGTACAAGCTTGTCTACCGAAAAGCTATTTGTTTACATATATTCTATTGTTTCAAAAAAACCTTTGTGCTTAAACAAATAACAATAAAATTGTGGGAGCTAAATGTGCCTCAAATATAGTGCTCTCTTCAAGACATGAAAATATATGTCATGTAAAAGAAGACACTACTAAAATCCAAATATTTTAAAATAGAAAATATATATTTTTCAAGTGAGTTGTTGTGATTTTAAAATGATCTTTTGTCACTGTGAATTAATTAGCATTTATAAAAACAATTACCTCAGCTTGGAATTTTCACTATTCAGAGTACATTCAAGTGAGAGAGGAAGTGCTGTTGAGATTCAAGCAGAAAGTAATATATTTATAGTTTGACCAGATAATTATTTATTTTCTGTAGCTATCAGGTTTATTCCATGTAATTTTATGTAAGAAATTAGTTAGTGTAGAAAAATTCTTCTGTGACATATCAAATTAACATTTACGAATTGTATAGACTTGGATTTAAGGCTTGAGGGGACACATACAGTGTGTTCTCTAATTGAAATTAAGACATTTGAAACTGCTTTAGAAAGTCTTTTTTTTTTTTTAATTACCTTTAGACCTACTTTTATACCTTTAAAACACAAAGCTGTTCTATAATGAATACATACAACTATACATAAAACTTCCTTCTCAGAAATTAAATTAGAATTCAATTTTAAAGGTACTCCATGGCTCATCAGAGAATAATTCATAACAGTAGATTACTTTTATTCAAATACATAAACAATGTTTGGGCTCTATGCAAGTATGCCAGATTTGATTACCTGCTTGTCATTTTTGCAATTTATGTATAATATTAAGCGGCTGCTCAATTCTTTATCATTTCTATGGTGCTGACATCCAGTCTCTGTTGAAAATCGCTAGCTACTGATATTGAAGTCAAGATGTTTCCGGGCTGCTTGGTGCCCTAATTCATCTCAAATCCTGAGGGCATTTCAAAATTAGTGACTCCATTCAAGTTAGACTAGCCATCTCAAACTTCATACAGAGATGGCTGATGTTATGACTCTGATATGTTTGGTGTGTACCTCTCTATTGATGGCGCTGTATAAAGTGTTGTTATTCAGCAGCTGAAATATTTCTTTTCATAATTCTCACTTTGCACAGGTCAGAGAAGGCACTAGAATTAAATATCCCATACTTTAACAAGTGTTCTATAAAACCCAGTTTATTCAGTAGCTTATTTAATTTCACTCATAGGAAAAAACCCTCTTTTTTATACCATTGATACAATCTTAAACCACAGAGGTGAAGAAATCAGCTATAAACAAGACTGAGTGCATTACCCTGGTAATCTATTACTTTGGTAATTAATCTATAATGCTCTCTTGTGCAATGAAGAATATGTCTCTACTGCTAAGTAAGAATGTCAAGCACAGTTAAGGCATTGACTGTTTCCACACTCCTTTGCTAGCTCATTCAGTAATTCTGTTTTTTTATGTTACAGCTGCTTCTTCATAGTCTACCAAGGAAAGTTAGGCCCAAAAAGTGCAGTTGCAAGTTACTTGGCACTAGGTCTCCAAACCAAATGAGGGATTCATCTCTCATTTTTGTTTTGATATGATACATATGCATAGTTTCAGACTGGATTTCAGGTCCTTAGTCCAGAGGAAGTAGTGCCATAGCTGCAAAACAGCTCTTCCCATGAGATTTTGCTTTTACTTCCAACTGTTCTGCATGTTTTGAATACTGAAAAGCCTTGTTCAAGCACCTGATTCCTGGAGAGGGTCTGTGGTAAATTGTCTGAAGTCCCTGTCTCCAACCTGGAGTCAAGTGCATCTTATAAGGCTGCGTATGGGGTAAAATGGCTCCAAAGACATGCTGGCCCAAGCTAGAGGGGAAAGGAAACAAATAAAGGTGGCCCAGAGCAGGAAAAACGAGGTAGAGCAGATAGCTGGAACTAGGTAGGTAAACTTCCTCAGAAAATTTGCTCTGTAGGTAACCTAGCTGATCCTGAGCCTCTGGGAGAGGCCTTGGCGCAGCTACAGGGATGCACTTGGGATGGCAGAGTCCCAGCCATACCATGGTACAGCAGGATTTGTGATTTGCCCCTCCCATGAGTCTTTCTGTTGATTGGTTTAGAAATATGAAAAATCCCTCTGTTGACTTTGTGACTTTATGGCTTACTTTTATTTGTCCCTTCAAGTGTGATTATAATATTTATGGATAACCAAAAAAATTAGAAACTCCAACTCTTTTAATTCTTTCAGCTATTTCTTTAACTCAAGCATCCCCACTTTAAATAGTGACTAAAGTATAAATATAGTAATAATATAGTATAAATATAAGAACTATTATAATTTTATTTTTATTTGCATGCTTTACTATTAAACAACATGAGTTATAAAGTTTTTCTTCCTTTCTCAATGCTACAGGTGCACACATTCAGTTTCTGAATTTCTCCACTGAAGCAAATCATGATTTCCTTGAAATTCAGAATGGGCCTCACCACACCAGTTCTATGATTGGCCAGTTTAGTGGAATGGAACTCCCATCTCCCTTGCTAAGTACTACTCATGAAACACTTGTCCATTTTTATAGTGATCACTCAGAAAACAGGCAAGGATTTAAGCTGACTTACCAAGGTAAGGATGAATTAGCACAATGATCTTTATATGTTTTGTATATATTATATAGCATTTTAAAATCTATAGATTGTTTAATAAATAAGTTGGAATTTTTAAAATTTAAATTATCTTGAGTTGGAATCTTTGTTCTATTGATGTAAAAGCCTGAGAAGAAGGTGATGTTATTTGCCAAAGGTCACACATGATAAGCTGATAACCCTTTCCATTCTACTAAGTTATACTGTTACCAATTCATGCTTCTAGTATTCACTGTCTTATTTTCCTATTTATATAATCTTTCCATGACTAATGTAACAGTAAGTCATTTTAAATATTCAGATGAAAAGATTTATAATTCACTATGTCATGTATTTGCAGTTTAGACTCCTGCAAAAATTTCCAGGAAATGAAAAAGCACCAGATAGTACATTCTATATCCATTTTCAAATGCATATAATCAGCATTTGAAAATGTGAACTTTTTGTGATCATTTACTGTTTCTCTTTATCTTCATTGTTTGTTTCTTGTTTTTTTCCCACTAGTGACAACAAAACATCATTAGTTTGTGCATATTTTTGAACTGTTAAAATAGTCTTACTGTCAACAGTTGAGCACTATTACAGGAGCTGAACAATTTAACATAATGGAATGGCTGGTTTAATTTTTGGATATCTGTGAGGGAATTCATGCCACCTTATTCTAGGATCTTAGTCTAGGTAACTTAATTATGTGTTGGGGTTTTACCGTATTGGGCAGTTAAACACCACATAACCACTCGCTCTCCTCCTACCCACCCCAGTGGGATTGGGGAAGAAGAAAGGAATACTAAAAGCAAGAGATCTTGGAGACAAAGATAAAAAACATTGTTTAACTGATGACGGATAAGGTGAAGAAGAGAGGAATAAAATAAAAGTGATGCAAAGGCAACCATTCTCCACCTCCCACAGGCAGACTGATGCCCAGCCAAAGATGCCTAATGTCTCTAGTCCCCCTCTTTTCTCTTTTGTTGCTGAACATGATTTTTTATGGTACGAACAATCTCTTGTTAGTTCAGGTCATCTCTCTAGTCGTGTCCTCACCCACCCTATTGTACATTCCCAATTTATTTACTGACAGAGCATAGTGGGAAACAGAGATGGCCCTGATGCTGTTCAGCAAAAGCCAGAACATCCCTGTGTTATCAGTATTCTTTTGGCCATAAACCAAAGATACAGCACCACATGAGCTTCTATGAAGACAGTGAACTCTGTAACTTCCAGATCCAGTATAGCATTTATTTGCATACACACACACATATAGATTTATACCTAGATCATATCTATGGAGCCAATGGACAGCGAGGAAGATTCTGAACACCTGAATTAGACTGATGCTCATAAAGCATGCTCACAAAGAAATCATGACTCTCTGCCATCTGTAAAATTTTTTCTCTTACATAGTCTTACAAGTATGGAATATTTTCATATCACACCCACCCAGTCTTAGTTTCCTTCTGAGCAGTCAAAAATAATTGTGATTGTCAAGTTATAGAAATGACAAATAAGTAAAATACAAAGCCATGTGATATATTTGCCAGTACTCTTTGTTCTGGTTCTATTTAGTGTGTTTTTCCTTGCACGACAAGCTCTTCCTTACTTTTCTGCCCTGAAACTTGTAGTTAAACATACGTTGTTTGTATTTTGTTCATGTTCTTCCAGAGGCAGTGTTGCAGCTTACACAACAAGTGCATAGTTTTATTACTCTTTTCTTCTATGTTTCCCTTTCTTACTTAGTCCAGTAGGATTGTTTGGTCTACTCTGAAATAAATGGGAATGTGATGAAGAGGACATGATACAATAGGAACTGCTGGATTTTTTTGTTCATTCTATCCATCTCTTGTTAAAATCAGTTGCTTTGTAGATAAGTTGCATGCTTTTTACTTCTCCCACTTGCTACTTGTCACCTGTCAACAAAACTATGATCATGAGTGCCTCAATGACTGTGTAAAATTTTATTCTATTATGTAAACACTGGAAAAGCAATTCACTTAAATCCAGAGCAAGGTATTATGGAATATTGCATTTTTCCATTACATGGGCCTTATAATAAAATATTTTTTAAATTATGAAAATTGTGTTAGCAGTTTTCTCAAAATAAAGAAAATGTCAAAATATTATTGTTCATTGAAATTCAGAAACTTGTAGTAGTATTTTCCAAGTACTTACAGAAAAAATCCAGAATAAGTATTAAATTCTCAACAGTAGTAATAATTTGATAAGACTTTTCATTGCTAAGTTATTAGTCTAATAGTTATAGTAGTAGAACAAAAAAATCAGAACGAAGAAAGAGATACAGTTAAATTAAGTGATATTTGTGCCATTCTAATTTCAGATAAAAAATGTAGATAGTAATTATCTCATTTCACAAAAAATGTAGGTGTGGTTATATTTGCACTACCAAATGCATATGCATTCATCCAGTTTTATGCTTCCCATCAGTAAAAAGCAAAGCAATTTCTTCTGTAAAGACAACTGATGCATTTTATTTTTATGTATTACTCCTTACCTATATAGACAGTATTTTAGTCTATGTACATGTGTGTGTATGAATATATATGTGTATATTAAAAATTTATGGGTTTAAAACATTTTAAAAAACCTGAAAATATAATCCACTTCAATAAAAAAAACCTGCTGAAAAAAAAAGAGTTATTCTAAAAGATATTTATGATTTATTGGGGTTTTTTTCCCTAATGTAGAAGGTTGGTAAGATGGTTGTGTTTGATTTTTAAGTGATTAGGAGATAACAGCTAAGCTTACTCTATTGAATTTATAATTTATTTGTGTTCTGTTTTCTACAAACAGATATGGGACTTTTCTTCTTTTAAAATGAATTGTTTTGCATGTGCTTACTTTTCTTCACAAAGCAGCAACTCTGTTGCCTCTGAGATCACAGATTACAGTAGTTATTTCTACTGAGAAGATCTAGCAATTCTATGGTCATCATATATTATAACTTCGTATTATTAAACTAAAATAACTTGCCCAGCATTATTTAGGACATATAGGGAATTATTGAACACCCAATTAGATATCCATAACCTACAAACTTTGGAAAGTATTGTTTCAGTGTATTCCCTATTCTTCTCTTGCCTTCTGTAAGAAAATGCCAGTGGTTTACAAATGAGCAATTTTATTGTTTGCTTTATTTTGTATCATACAAAGCGTATGTTGGTTTTCATAACTGACTTTCCTTTTCCTGTTCCACATTTGTTGCCCTTGATACTTAGCTGTCTTTTCTGAGGGATTATCTCTGGATTTTCCTACTCTTTTTAGTATTATATTTCTCAATTGCTCTCTCTTCCTCTTAGACTATCTGCAATTGCTGAAACTTGAATTAAAAAATAATTCTTCATTACTCCAATGTTATTCTTCTCCTTCTGCTTTCTTCCCTATTATAAGTGTTGCTTTCCTTTAAATCAAATGTCACACAAATCGTAGCCTGATTTCTTTGGATGATGGAATTTAGCATTGTTTTATTGTCTGGCTGTCACCCTTCTGAGTATACATTTGTTATACAAGTTTGGAACGATTGGGCCAATTTCAGTCAAATCTCACAGTTCTGAAATGAAGCCCTTTTTGAGAAGAAAGATGCAGCATTACTCCATAGATACCAATTCAGTTTGGCCTGCTGTCTACCAAGTCAGAATATTCTTTGTCACAACTCAATTTAATATGCAATGTCTTCCCTAACTGCTATTCATGGTATATAAATGTGGGAGGGAAATAAAATATGAGAGATTGGTATGGGTGTCACATTCAAACTCTTCTTATGGGCAAAAGGAGGACTGTTGTATATGGAAAGCTAAGAGTTTATTTTTAGTCCAATTGATGCTCACACAGTTAAGTTGTCCACTTTTGTCATTTCTATAAATAAATTTGCACAGCAAAGCAAATGGAGCTGAGCTCCTGACATCTTTATACATTTAACCAGATGTTTTTATTCAGATTGCTTCTGATTTATCTCATTTTAGGATGTCCTAATATACTATAATTGGGAAAAAAAAATAAAAAGTTTTATAAACGAAAAAAAGCATTACTTTTCTAATAGTGAAATTAATTTAATTTACCCTTAAAAAAAAGAAGAGTAGAAAAAAAGAATCCATAGTTTCAGTCACATTTGCTAAATCTATTCTAGTTAGTGAATTTTTTGCATTTTAGTGAATGTGTTACATATTAGGAGTGCCCAAAAACTTGCATACCTTAATTCTAATCTGATATGTTGTATTTAAATTACACTAAAAGAGATTTATGATTAAATTCAGGGTTTTTACTGTATGGTAATAAACTCAGTTTAATTCAAGGACTGATGTTTTTAAGTGGAAATAATTTTCTGCTAACCAGAATACAATACTCAATGGCACTGAGGTAGCAGACTTTTTTTGCTAGGTAAACACCTTTTTTGTAGATACCAATCTAAAAATACAGAGAGGTGGGTGATGACTATGCTTATTCAATCAAGCTTGCATGCTATAAAGAAAAGAAGTTTTCTAGAGATCTTAGCATTTTATGAAGGATAAGGTTTTTTGATAATCCCTCATCTCATGGGAAAGCAAAGAATATGAACATTGTAGAGTGAATTATGAAACTAATAGTGCTATTTCTAAACTTTTCTACTGATTTTCTGAAGGCAGAAAAATGGTTATGAGATTGAATTTTAATATAGCTTGGGATTGTACTCTGAACCCATTATTTTTGGGAAGAAAAAAAGTGAATGCACACTGAGAACTGTAAAATATTTTCTATCCATACTTGTAGATATCTAGTGCTTGTCCTTGAGCCCATGAATTCTCACAGCACAGGATTTGAAAATATAACCTAAATCACTTGGGTACTGTGTGATTCTGAATGCATTAAAAAAGCTTTATCTCCTTAGCAGAGCCCTGGGGAAATTACAGCTCTCAGTACCATTGCTGATCAGATTCGTATTGGTTTATGCTCTGGTATTTTCATGTTCTCTTTTCCCTTCAGCTTTGCAATTGCAATGCATTGGGAATGGTGGGCATTCCATTGAATTAAGATGGATTGCTAAATTTCTGTGTGTTGTGGAGCCTTTTGTTTCACTTGCAGCAAGAAGGAAGTTCACAGGGATTGCCTGATGAATTACTGAAAGAAATTAGAATTTTTTTCAAGATAATGAAAGGACTTTCAAAGTCCTGACTTTTTAAAGAGCAACATTTAAGTTTAATTACATTTTTCTACTGTTGAAATAAGTGTTGTAGTGTTTAGTTATTAAAATAGAAGCTTTGAGAATGACTGTCTTTTGTTATGAGTGTTGCGGTTTTGCCACCTGTGTAAAACAGCGAAGAGGAAACAACCACAAATGCTTTAGAGAACATTTCTATATATCATTTGACTGGTGATCTTGAGGTTCTGAGACCCCCATATATGTCAAACCTGAGATATAAACAGTCTCTGTACACTAGGTCTGAGAAGAACAGTCACAGAAATCTGATTGGCAAGCTGTTATGCCAGGTCAGAAGAAATAAATAGCTTTTATGGCCTTTGAGGGATTCATAACAGAATTCAGTGCACAGAAGAACACAGTCTAATGGTTCATAAGAAATATTTGTAGGTTTTAATTCCTGTCTATATTAATGTTACCTCAGCTTTTAATATTTATGGAACATATTTTTTTTTTTTTTTTTCCATATAACTTTCCCTTTAAGACTAGAGCTTCTTTAAGGGAAGCAGAATAAATTTTTGACTTGCATTTTTTTTCTGTGGAAGTCCTAGTTCCTATTATTGGAACTGTAAGACAATTTTCAGTCTGCTCTGAATTTCAATATAAGATAAAGGTGAACACTAAGTAAGAATCTCACTCTCATGTATTTGAGAGTTTGAGCAATATGTTCCAGAAAATACACAGAAAAATGTCCTAATTGCCATGCCTTTCTTCCCCAAACACTCAGGCACACACAAAACATGATTTAAATGTGTTAAATCTGATGACCTCTAACTGGAAAAAAAAAAAAATGATGGAGCTTCTGAATCTTAGCAATCATGGAATGAAAAAGGGATTGTTGAAAAGTTACTGTATTTTTAAAATGGTTTCAAATTATGTCCTAAGGCAGGAATGCTAAAGGAAATAAAACACAATCTTTTGAGGGCCTTGTAACAAATTATTTTCTAAATCATGAATTATGTTTCGTGATTCTAGTCCTGAGTCACGGCATCTGTAAAGATGATGTTCTTTGGTGCCTACAACAATAAACTGAGCTTCCAGATTGCCAGGCCTATCCTGTGCTCCAGCAATCTGCATCCTGGGCTTCCATAAAAAGAGGCATGGCCATCAAGGGGGGTGATTCTCTCCCTCTGTTTCGCTCTCTTGAGACTCCACCTGGAGCTCTGCATTCAGCTCTGGTGCCTCAAGCACGAGAGGCACAGCTCTGTTAGAGTTGGTGTGTAGATTTTCAGTGTTTCTCTTTTCTGATTTATGACCGGAGATAGCTCAGGGATGCCACTTGCTCGGTTTCTCGGCTGTTTAGGCTTGTAAGTTTTCTGTGCTGTTTAGGTGGCCTGGAAAGGCCCAGGGATGGCCTTGAAGAGCCCGGCGCTTCAAAGGACGAGGAGAGACTTCTGATCTTGTCTCGGTCTCGGTGTTTATTAATTGTTTATCTAAAAGATTTTCTTTCAGCCCGACAGAGGTCTGCACAGCAAGTCAGCCATGGGCACACTCCGCAAGCCCCCGGGCGGTCACTTATCTTTATACCCAAAGTTACGTGTACAATATTTATCATTTTTCCCCAATACCTTCTACCCTTATTAACCGGTGCACTTTTAGTAATAACCAATCCCAAAGTGCCACCATCACCACAGAAGATGGAGGCCAAGAAGAAGAAGGAGAGGACACGCCCCAATTCCTCCATCTTACTTCTTTAGACCCCCCTGTACCAAAATCCTAAACCCTGTGTTTTACACTCTAATTAACTTATCCCTTCACCATTCACCCAGTGAATTCCTCCCAGTCCTCATACAGGTGTCATTTCCTGTGTAGGATCAAAATCCTGCCACCAGACACTTCTGGCAACATTCCAGGACTCCCGAGCCCCCCAAGGGTGGTCTCGGCCACTCTGCACCTCCATCCTGAGGTGCTGAGATCCCACATTGGTGCAGAGGGAGACTACAGAGTAAAGAGCAGGCTGGAGCACATCTTCTGTGAAGGAAGGCTGAGAGAGTTGGGGTTCACCCCAATTGAGAAGGTTTCAGGAAGTCCTTGTTGCGGCCTTTCAGTATTCAAGAGGGTCTTTTTAAAAATAAGAGAAGAGATTTTTTACCAAGGTCTTTAGTTAGAAGGGTCAGCAATTTTAAATCAAAATATAGTAGATCAAGATTGGACATAAGGAACATGAAATGAAGGTGGTGAGACACTGAAACAAGAAAAGCTGTGAATCCTGAAGATCTTCAGTTAGATGGAACATCCTCAGTTTAGATGGTACTTTTAGCAATCTGATCTACTGAAATATGTCCATGCCCATGGCAGGGAAGTTGGAACTAGATCAACTTTAAAGTTTCTTTTCAAAACAACTCATGGCAGACCATTCTAGTCTGAGAAGTGGATTTTTATTGAGTCAGTAGTTTTACACATCATAATACTGGAGGAATGTACCATAAGCCTAAATGAAAGTTTTAATTGAGTTAATTGTGAGCTTTCGTAGCATTTTAGTGATTTCATGCTCAATTCCCTGCTGATACCATTTTTCTGAAAAGCAATTTTTTCCTTGTGTAAGTGTTACAGAGGTATGTGGCTCTTGGAAAGCCAATAAGTCACCCTAGTGCTTATGTAAGATGGCAAATACATTTGAACCATAACAACAAGGCAACAGAGAATCAATTAAATTTCTTTTGTGATTTACAATCTTTTCTTATCAGTAGAAAATGTACTGCACAAATAAATGGCAAATGGCTATATGAGATAATTCTAAAATTCAAGTATTTGACTGCTGCCAGTATTGGAATGAAATATTTTCCTCAGATCCTTTACATTTTATTTCAGGCTCTCACTAGAGTTTTTGTCTGCAGTCAAATGGAATCTCAGTTTGTAAAGCTCAGTAGCAAACAAATCTTTGGCCATGACACTCATAAAAAGAGTTTTCTATTGCAAGGTGTGACATCAGGATATGTTGTCAGTATTTGTTAGTCATGACTACTGAATAATGAATTGCTCTGTTAAATCAGGTGTTATTGCAAATATCAAAAGAGCAAAGAAGAATATAATTAATATTTATGTCAAAACTATAAAACATTTCCTGAATGACCTGTAAATCATAATATCATAGTCGCATGGATCCTCTGACCAATAATTTATGAGTCATCTATATAATTTATACTAGAAAATACAAGCAGGCTATGTTAAAATTTTATACCTTCTTTTCTGAAATAACAAATAGCAAAACAAACAGTTTTACTCTGCTCATATGCAAGTGCTTTCACCACTCACTGACTGACCTTCAAAGTTACGGTGATCTGCTTTTGGCACAGGTTCTCCTCTTACAAAAACAAATACCAGAACAAACCCCCAAAATTTCTGTATGTATTTAGTTTGCCTTATGTACAACAGGCAAAAAGCATATGCGTTCCTCAATAAAGAGTAGCTAGAATTTTAAAAGGTAGGCTTTGTTTTGTTTTTGTTTTAAATTTACAATGCAAATGACAGTAAGGGATGCTGTTAACAAATCTATGGGGCTGATAGGATTTATCCAAGTGTCCTCAAAGAGCTGGCTGATGTAATTGAAAAATCTCTCTCAATTTTAGAGCAGTCTTGTGAGTCTGGAGAGGTGCCAGCTGACTTGAAGCTGGTCAACATTGTACCAGTTTTCAAGAAGGGCAAGAAGGAGGATCCAAGAAACTACAGGCCTGTCACTCTCATTTCAGTGCCTGGTAAACTTGTGGGGAAGCTTATTCTGGAAGGTACTGAAAAACACAAGAGACTGCAATCATTGGTCACAGCTAGCACAACTTCATGAGAGGAAAATCTTGCTTATGAAACCTGGTTTTCTATTTATGACAAAACAACCAACTTACTGAAACACAGGAAGTCAGTTTATGTGATCTTGGATTTCAGGAAAGCTCTTGATACTGTTTCTTACAGGATCTTTGTGGGCAAAATGTCCAGCACACAGCTGGATAAACACATCTCATGATGAGTGAGCAACTGGCTCATGCTTTGGGCACAAAGGGTGACAGTACCTGGGGTGACATCACACTGGGGACCTGGCACTAGTGGGGTCCCACTGGGCTCCATCTTAGGCCCTGTGCCCCCCCACATCTTTGTAGGTGACCTGGAGGCAGGACTGGAAGGGATACTAAGAAAGCTGGCAGATAAAAGAAAACTTGAAAGAGCGGCTGACTCCCTTGACGGCACAGAGGCCCTGCAGAAAAACCTCAGCTAATTAAAAGATTGGGCAATCACCAACCATAGGAAGTTCAATGAGGGAAAATGCTGGATTTTTCACCTGGAATGTGCCAACTCTGGCTGTACAGACAGGCTGGAGAAAGAGATTCTGGAAAGCAGTGCCACAGAAAGGGACCTGGGGGTCCTGATCAGTGGCAAGTTGAACATGAGCCAGCAGTGCCCTGAGAGCCAGAAGGGTCAGCCCTGTCCTGGGGGCATCAGGGACAGCATCACCAGCAGGCAAGGGAGGGGATTGTCCCTCTCTGCTCTTCAGTGGCCTCACCTCGAGTCCTGTGTTCACTTTTGGGCACTGCGATAAATGACAGATTTTAAACTATTAGGGAGAGTCCGTGGCAGGGCAACAAAGAAGGTGAAAGGGCTTTGAGGTGAAGCTGCATGGGGAGTGGCTGAGGTCCCTTGGTCTGTCCAGCTTGAAGGAGATTGAGGAGAGACCTCATTACAGTCCACAACTTCCTTACCACCTGCTGGCTGATGCCAGAGCTCCCTTCCTGAACCCAGACCAGCCACCCTTCTGGGTAACTACTCCCAGTTTGTATACCAGGCATGATGCATGATGGTCTATAGTATGAAACATCCCTTTGGTCTGTTCAGACCACCTGTCCCAGCTATGCTCCTTCCTGTTTTTTTGGGTTTTTTGGGGTTTTTTGGGGTTTTTTGGGGTTTTTTGGGGGTTTTTGGGGGTTTTTTTGGGGTGGTTTTTTTTTTTTTTTTTTTGTTTTGTTTTGTTTGGTTTTTTTTTAATACCACTTCACTGGCAAAGCATGAGAAAAAATTTTTAAAATTAGAAGAAATTAACTCTTCCCTAGCAGAAACCAAGACAATACTCACCTCTTATTCCATATAATTTTTGTCACGCCAAGTTTCAATACTCCCTAATATCCCATCACCTTCCTAATTATCTCTTTTGATACATATACACACAATCATCACTTCCTTAGTCTATGGAACATCTCTGTCAAATCTGTCAGGATTCCTCTCTCACCTGAGTGGTTCCTGTCTTATGTTTTTATGTAGATCAGAGAGAGATGGTTTTTTTTTCCCCTGAAACTGATTTTTAATACTAACTTCAAAAATTCTGAGACTGTGTTAAGTACTTGCAAAACATAATCTATGAATGCTGTATTGTATCAAGTTAAACAATAAGGAGGGATGGTATTCATCTCCTCAGAAGGTTCTACAATCAAAGTTGAAATATTCCAATACTTGCTGTCATTGTTTCAAAACACTGTTGTTGTAACTGTTGGGCAATGCATTGCTGCATCTTTAAAAAAAATCTGTGAGATCCTCTGACCTTCTGGAATAATTTCTATTCTATTTTTATTATAATTTTCTAGATAGATTTTTATATCGTTTAATATTTCAGTCTTGATACAGTACTCTTCAGAGTCCTATATTCTTAAATAGTCTTTCTACTACTCTATTTTGTATAAAGATATTGATAATGATATTATCAGAATTAATACTACACAAATGATAGCAGGAGTAAAAATAACATTAAAAATTAATGAGCCATTACTAGATTTAGCACAAAATTTAATGAACCACAATTTAGGGAAAATAAACCTTTTTGCATTTCCTTCCAGTAGCAATTTATTTTTTATTCTTAGGTTTTAAATGTATTTTCTTAATTTTTTGTTATTTGAGAGAAGGGGGATCTGATTTTTTAGATTATTTCAGAATATTGCTAGTACCACTACATCTTTTCCAATTTTCTAGTATTACAAACACTGAATTCTGGATTCGCTGAAGGAATTAGGGAAAAGAAGAAGGCTCTCTCAATGTAAATCTTTTATTGCACAGCATGACTAAAAAACTTATTGCCAGTTGTTGTACTTCAGTGAACCAATTAAGTACAAACTTCACTTTAAGTGAGCACTTAAGCATATCTAAAATATATGTTTGTCTTAGTCTTCCTGAAATGGCTTGTTTAAATAATCTATTTCAGAATAATAAGTATACACTTCTAGGATGAACATGTTCATATTGTAAAGGTTAACTTTGAAAAAGGTAACAAAATACTTTGTTCAAGAATATGTTCATCTTATTCTCTTGCCTTAGTTTTAGAGCTTGCACTTAACAACACATGTGGATACAGAGCACGCTGGTATTATTATTCTTGTTTGAACTTTCTTCTGACAGAAGTATTCCTTAACTGGCAATTGAGGATTCAAAAAAAGAAGGGCCCTCATCCTTTTAACATTGGTTTTTTAAATGGCAACTACTTACTATCCAATATATGTTAAGTTGTTTGCAAGTAATTCTGCATAACATTTTTATAAAACAGTCTTTTTATTGCTTCATATGGAGCTGCTTACATTATCTTTATGTCTTAGTAAATGTTATTAATGAAAGCTTCCTCTCAATTTTAACCACACTGCTTTTTATTAATTAAATGTGTTTCATTGACTAATATTTTGGTGTCCTCCAAAGGACAGAACCTAACATGAAATATGATGAATCATTAAAGCAAATTTTTACATGGTGATATATCTAAAAGGACCTTTCCCTTCACAGGTATCTGTAATTTTTTTTAGATCTTTATGTTGCTCTGTTGTGTTAAAGTCATTAATTATTTTTTTAAATTTCTTTAGGTCACATTATTTTTGGGCATATTTCAATATATATTAAAAATCCAATGGATTATGAAAATCTTGTATTTCTTAAAGTTTTAAGGAATTAATGACTTTGTTGTACATTACTAAAATATTTTTGTACAGTTCAAATGGATGATTTATTTCTTGTTATGTGTTAATCTCTGAAAAACTGCAGCTTGGTATTCTAGTGTTTACCTATTATTGAATGCATTACAAATTTTATATAAATGTGTTCTTCCTAGTGTGTTGGGAGCTGATCAAGCCATAAAAATACTTCTGTTCTCTTCCAGCTTATGAGTTACAGAACTGTCCCGATCCTCCTCCTTTTTTGAATGGCTATATAGTCAACTCGGATTACAGTGTGGGACAGTCAGTGTCATTTGAATGCTATCCTGGATATGTTTTGAGGGGACAGCCTGTTCTCACTTGTCAACATGGAATCAACAGAAATTGGAACTATCATTTCCCCAGATGTGAAGGTAACTTTCTGGTAGTACCTTTGCTTCAGAACTCACAGTAATTTCTGATTTTTGTTTACTTGTTTGTGGGCCTGTACATAATGCAGCTTTTTCTGAAGAACAGTGCCTTTATCCTAATCTGCAGTGTAAGCAGATAATGACAGAATATTATGTGCTTTATAAATAATAAATGTTTTATGAATAATATTCCTCGGCAGTGATTTATTTTTCCTGTTAATATCTGTCACTTGTATTGATTATAAGAACTCATGATACTGCCAGAAATTATCTTAACCTCTATGTGAAAGACTATTTCAAGTAGATACTTTTATTCAAAAACAGTTATGTTATGGAGAAACCTTTATAAATGTTTTGGAAGAAAATACAAAGTTATTAATGCTAAAAGCTCACTATAAACAGATATTTAATATTTTTCTTCATGTTAAACATATGGTAAAGTTATTGAGATGTCAATTATAAATTCATATAAAAGTGTAAAGTGTTAACAGTCTGTGTTTTTAGAATTTGTAAGAAACCTAGCTCGAGTTCAACACCTCATATATATATTTTAGTGATATGGATGCAACACCAAAGGGCATGCAGCCTTCTATATTTCCTTACTCCTTTTTACTCCCTACAGAAGCATATTTCCTAAAATACACAAAGGTGTATAATAGAAGAAGCAGATTTTTATGGTATAAATCAGCATTTTCTGTTTTCTTAGATGAAACAAGAGTAAATAATATATGTTTTTTGAGATGACATGCAAGTGAATTAACATTTATAATGACATGAGGACAAAGTCATTCTTACTTTTCCCTGTCCCCTCATCCATAGTTTTAATTCAGTGGTTTAATCATCATTTTCTAATTCAAAGAAGGTATTCCTCTACTACTGACATTTCCATAATTCACAATGTACATTTGGCCTGGTTCCTGTGCATGTGAATCCTACTTTCCAGGTGTACCCAGAGTCATCTACATCTCCTCCACACAGCTGAGGAATGCATGCAACTCTGTTGAGTGCGTGGTTGTGTACATTTATGGGTACCTTTTCTGGCTAAACAGCAGGCTGCTTTCTGTTTTGACTGAGCATTAAGAGCTTTCTGTTTCTCACTTAGCACACTACTTGTTTTGTGGTAAATTCATCTGTGTGTGTTAAAGCTCTACCTAGTACTGCTGAAATTATTCTTATGACATATAAATGTTTTTTTCTACAGGGAAAACAAATTGGTACTCTGATTGTTGTAATTTGACAGTGGATCTGAGAGAGAAATCAGTAAAAGAATTAAATAGTTTTTTTAGCTGTGACCAATTTTCTTAGAAGTTTGAATCAAATATTTCTACAGAAGATTGCACATACTTTTGAAGGCTGAGAATCTGTGTATGGGAGAAAATTAGATTAATTGCTACTCAAGTAATCATGGCAGAATCATGCCATATAGTCATGCTCTAAGACTTTACCACTGTGCAATCTGGTTGTCCTGGTGACTTACCATAGATGTCTTGGTGTAATGTATGTAATTGTCAGTAAATGACTGAGTTTGGGTATCTGTTGATATAATTTTAAAAATGTTTACTGTCTTTCCATGCACAATGTAATTAAGTGTAAACAGGTGTGAGAACATATAATGTGGCATTCATTCATTTATAAATTGACATGTAGTCTACTGTTAACATTTGACAGTTTAGAAGATTTGATTATACATTTACTCATTTCAAAAATCTCTGTTTCTTCATGTCTGTCATTCAAAGTGTAACATAATAACATCATTAATTTAGAGTGATTTGTTGATTCACACTAAAGCTATGTTTACCTTGTGTGAAAACAGTTATTTCTGTTTAATGTTATGTTTTCTGTGATTTTTAAAGATCCTTGGAGAAAGACTAGTAACAGCTGGATGTATTACTTGCTCTACTAGAGTTTTGTTTCCTGAGACACTTGTTTTCCTGCCAAAATTTATTGATCTTCCATGGCTAACAATCATATAAGAGAAATTAGACTGTCTTTACTAAGATATAATCAATCTGCATTCCTTCTTGAGTATTAGAGAATAATGAAGGGAAAATAAAAAATGTATGCAATCAATAACACCATTAAGAAACCTGTCCAAAATCTAGTAAACTCAAAATATATTAAATATAAAAATTCAATCAGAAAAATCCTGTATATTAATTAGAAATTAATATTCGTTTCAGGAAGTGTATTTCCCTGTGGTAAGCATAATTTTCAAAGCAGTCTTAGTTGTAAACATAGAGTACTGTGGATGTGGAAAGAACAGAGTAGATTTCTGAGACCAGACAAAATAACCATGGCATGAATGTAGGGGTTTAAGAAATAGCAAAAAGTAGGCTTGAGTCACATTTTCATCAGAACTCCTAGAGCTGATAGACAGTGTCAGATGCCCTTGGCTGCTGGAACCAACATGCAACTAGGAATCAGACACATTGAACCAAGCCTTCACTTTCCTTAGCTGGTTTCATTTGTTGGCCACTAAAGAGTCATGGTTCAGGAGCAGGTGCCGTTCTGTACGGACAATCACAAACTGGGTCAGGTTGGAAGGGACCACAGTGGGTCATCTTGTCCAACCTCTTGCTCAAGCAGAATCATCCTAGAGCACATTGCACAGGATTGTGTCCAGACAGAAAATGTGCTAAATACAAATTAGTACTGATTGGATGAAGAAAGTGAAGTAGTTAAAGCCTCCTTAGCGTGTCCTATAAATCCAAAAAGGGCTACTCATCAACTAGCCAGATGACCCACAACAGTATAGCAGCTTTAAACCATACAGAAAATGAGACATCCTTCTGCATTTATCAGTCCTTATTTCCCTTTTCTGTTTTTTTTCTTTTTCCTTTAGTCAATTTTTTCTGCTTTTACTTTCCATCTCTTCTTAAGTTGAAAAAGAAATAAAGAGGAATAAAGAGGGTCTGAAGGAGTGTCACAGAAACAGTGATAATAATAACATAAGCTTAATGGTAAGAGCTAAAGAGAAATGTTCTAGAGCAAGGCTGAGTGCCTATAAATCAGATTATAATCTCATTCTAATGGGTGAGACTCACTAATTTACACTAATGGCCACATGTCTACTTGAATACATGCTTTCATCCATATTCAGTCAATTCTTCCAAACTGAGACTCAAAAGAGCACATTATCATATATTGCTGCCCTTGAATAAAGTCAACCTTTTCACAACTTTGATTTGACTACAGACTTCATCCACCAAATGTGCAAAAATTCATGTCTGTATGTCCATTTTACTTGTCATAAGGATAATTAGCATACAATCCGCAAGTGAATCACCATTAAAAATGACTCAGACCTGTCGGAAATAAAGCATAATGGTTTTGGACTAGTGAAAGAACAGTCAGCCTATTTTTTTCAGAATTGTATTCCTGTTCAGTTACAGTTCAGTTGGACAGAAACAGGCAGGACCTGTTTGTTTATTTGTTTTTTAGTCTGGAATTCAAACAAAAGGTGCCCCTTTTTAAATGGTGTGTGGACTTAGTTTCAAGAATTATATGCAAACAATACTACCAGTAGATTTTGATGAATTTTAAGAAATGAAACTTTAAGGACATCAGCATAAGTTACTTTTAGAAATGTCAGTATTTATTTGAGAAGCAATCAACCAAGGGAAAGGCTGTCTTTAAGACTTAGGTTGTCTTGTCTTGTGAAGCTTTAAGAATTTCATAGCATTTTGATATTGTAACATGAAAAAATATTTTCTACTACTAATTTTTTTCATTTGTTTTCTTTTCAGCTCCTTGTGGCTATAATGTAACTGCTCAGAATGGTACAGTTTATTCCCCAGGGTTTCCAGACGAATACCCAAATTCCAAGGACTGTACTTGGTTAATTATTGTATCTCCAGGCCATGGGATTTATATCAACTTTACCTTACTCCAGACTGAACCTGTGAATGACTACATTGCAGTTTGGTATGCAATTTTTTTGAAACAGAAGGGATTTTTTCTGATTGATTAATCAAGTCTCACTGTCCCAAGCCATAGATTTTCTTAGTATTGCCCTTTAGGTTGTCATATGTGCTGAAGAACAGCTTAAAACAACTTCTAAGGTTATCTGAAAAAAAAAAAAAAATCACTGTCTGAACTCTTTAAGAATACTGTTCCAAAATACTTTGAAGCTCAAACTCAGTTATCAATCAGATCTTGTTTGACTCTCTCTTCTTTAAGTTGAGGCCATGTGAGGTCAAAGTAATGTAATAATCTACACTATGTTGAATTATTTGTTCCATGAGCACACAGGCAATATATGTCAGTTTTTTGCAAAAATTTCTGACATCTTTAAACATTAACTAATTTTGGCATTAAGTAAGATTTTCTTATGTTTTCTTAATATTTAAATATGCCTGATAGACATAGTTTTTTATATTTTCTAACCCAGAATTTTAGTCCCTGTACCTCCATGTCTTTAAGCTCCATATTACATGTTCCTCTTCTCTGAATTTGTATTTCTTTCCACACAAACCCATTCAATTTGTGATCTCCTCTGAAGGAAGAGGACTTAGAGCTGTCTAGATTTTTGCATAAGGACTTACTGCACTCAAGAACAGGCACAGATAATGCTAAAGGTGTTGGAAATGTCATCTCTGTCCATCCCTGGTCCTTACCCCACACGCTGTGCAAAGTGACTCCTCATATATGCTGCAAATGGTTCAGGAAAAGGAAGGCTTGCACAGAATTTAGGATGTAACTTATTGCTGTGTGAGTCAGCTGCTCCAATTTCCCAGCTAATCCACCATTCCTATCGCTATTGGTGAGGTTTTTCAGACACTTTATAGAGATGTGCATGTCTCTGAACAGCCATTTGGTGCCTCTGGTATTTGCACTGCCTGTAAGCCTAAGAGTAAAATACATCATACATTGTCTTCCCTGGAGGGTTGTATGGATATGATGCTTGGCTTTTCAATGATACAACTGTGGTGAATAAATATACCTCTGATTGAAAGACAGTAAAAGGTCAAATTAACAGCTTTCAGAGACATTCTAGATAATGTCAAGCTTTCTGAAATGGCATATTGAAAAAGATTTTTCATTCAGTTTAGATTCGTGTAATATACAAAACAACCATGAATAAGTGTTGTAGAGCTCAAAAAGTTCTTCAGTGATAAAAGTAGGGAGTACTGTTTATTTATTCATTCTGACTGTTCAGGTCTGAATGATGTACATCATGATACTGGAAGTGAAGGAACCCTGATGTTACTGGAGTATGTTTCCCTTTGTGTGTCTTATCCTAATGTTGAGAAACACAAAACACAAGATTATTTCATAGTTTTTTCTCCCTCTATTTTTTTTTTTGTTTTGTTTTCTCTTAGGATATACCTTTGAATCTTTGGAATTCATTTAAATGGACGAGTAACTTGCCATTTCCATAACTCTATGTTTTAACCAAAAGTTGAAGACTTGTAGCAGCTGGGTCAAAATGTTAGAAATATGACAGCATTACATAATTTTTTCACTTTTTTCTACATCTGATCTGAACACGAAAATTTTTGGCAGGAACACACATTGAAAATTTCTTGCCACCACTACATTTCTGGACCATGTAAATATAAAAACTATTGCAAGTAGTCTGGTCACAAAAAAAAAAAATCACAGAAAGAGTGTTCTGTGTGCTAGGGAAAAAAAAAAGAAACTAATTTTAAATCATTAGGAAAATAATTTTTTATAAAAATTTAAACTGCTCTCCAGAAAAAAGAGATTGTTAATTTGAATGCTAAGAACATCAGTTTTTCAGCTAAATTTTCAATGTTTTACATTCCAGGGATGGTCCTGACCATAATTCGCCTCAGCTAGGAGTTTTCAGTGGGAACACAGCTCTGGAAACAGCTTACAGCTCTACCAATCAAGTCCTCCTCAAATTTCACAGTGATTTTTCAACAGGAGGATTCTTTGTCCTCAATTTTCATGGTCTGTTTTCTTTATATAATTAGCATCTAACTACTACAATCATTTAGTGAATTTTTAAAATATTTCTTAGCTTTGCTTCCCTGACTTACCAGGACTCATGGATTTGCTGTTTGGTGTTTTGTTTGTTTTTAATTTTTGTTTTTTGGTTTTTGTTTTTTTTTTTTTCTTTTTTTGTTTGGTTTTGGTTTTGGGAAGTTTTTTTTGTTTGATTGGGGTTCTTTGTTTTTTTAATAACAGTACTTATAATTTTTTTAAAATTACATATTAAAAATCCTAAGAATGTTAATTTGGGACTTTTAATAAACTATGTTCTATCTTTAATGTTAACCATTACCATCTAATATTAAGCTCTTACTCTTTTAATTACTTTGGCCGATTTAATCAGTAAGATTTCACTTTCTTTACTAACATTATTCTTCAGAATAGTTTCTGGGGTGCTATGGTAGGGTTGAACAATAGCATGAAGACTGATATGCAGCAAAATACTTTGTTCAAAGTTACATTCAGGGCTACAGATGGTGAAAATTAGGCATCTAACTCAGAAGTGAAAAGCTGAACTATAATTCCAGCTCTAATTTGGACTAATCACCCAAAATATGTATAATAAATGAAAGATTTTTAGCCATCTGGACTCTAAATCAAAAATATACAATGAATGTATTCACAAAGACCAAATAAATGTTGCAGAAAGAGAGTAATGAGATACCTGTTTGCATGGGGAAGTCCATATCAAATTGTTACTCAGAATCTGAAATGTTTCTCTTGTCTGTACGGTTCTCCTAAAATAACTTCATGATACATGGTCACCCACGGTGTTTAATCTGAGGACCAAAAACTAGAGCGAATAGGAATATCAAGTTGTCTAGAGAATTTTGTTCTGACAGTCAATTTGTTCCTTGTAGGGGAGAATCTTCTTTAGGATATGCAGTCTCATCACAATCTTTATTTCTGTTTCGGTTTTTTAATCCAGAAAGGGCTTCTTCCACTGTTGTAGGCATTCTATTCCATTTTAGAAACAGTCATTTTAGTGGTCACCTTTCTTATGATGTTGCTCACAATTTATTAAAACAGATTTGAAAAGCAGAGAAGAGACTTTGTTTAAAGAGTTATAGAATGCTTTTCATTTAAAGGGACCTTAAAGATCATCTAGTTTCAGATCCCCTGCCAGGAACAGGAACATCTTCCACAAGACCAGGTTTAGACCTAGACTTGTATGATTCCTGAGATCCACATCTTTGGGCAGCCTGTTCCACTGTCTCATCACACTCATGTCATGTAATGACATTTAACTTGGAAAATGTTGTAACTGAGAGACCACGAGGTTCAGTGCAGCTCTCGCAATTTGGGAAGTGTGAATATGAAATCAATTTTCTGTAAAGTACTCCTTAGCACACCAGTAATGATTTTTTTTTCCCTTAAATTTGCAGCTTATCAGCTCAGGAAGTGCCAGCCTCCACCCACAGTTCCACATGCAGATTTGTTTACAGAAGATGATGACTTTGAAATAGGTAAAAAGATAGTATTTCTTTTTCTTTCTTCTGTTTTCACTTGAATTCTAATTAAACTAAGCTATTTCATGTTCCACCTGAGATTTTGATATACTTCTGTTTGAAGGATTTTTTGAGGTTTAACTTTTTTTAAATACCTTTTCCAGGAGATTTTGTGAAGTACAGGTGCCACCCTGGTTTTACCCTTGTTGGACAAGATATATTAACCTGCAAACTGAATGCACAGTTGCAGTTTGAAGGATCCTCTCCATCCTGTGAAGGTAAATATATACTTGCATGGTGTGTATATCATTAATATGCATCCTACATAAAGCATCAAATTTATGGCACTGTCATTTCATTGATGCTTAAAAGAAAATTTTCCATTTACTTCTTTAATATCTAAGAAATGCACATTTTTGTATATTTGGACCTAAGAATTTTATTAGAAATTTCTTTCTTTAGAACCAATGAGAAGTGATTTTAACTATTTGACTCCATGATTACTGAAACACTAATTTTTAAAATGAATTTAAAATATTCTATATTACTTCATAACAAACCAAGGATCCATTTTTACTTTTGAAGAATACTAAAAATATGAAATTAAATTAAGCTTTCAAAATAAAATAAGAAAATTTTCCTTTGTGCTCTGACAAATATGGACATTGTATAAGAGAGTCACATGAAAAAGCTGCAAATATGTGGCAAATTTTAATTTTTCAAAAAGTATTAAGTCTCTTTCACCTATTTATATTCTGTTAAAAAATACAATATTTCAAACAAGGAACTGAAAATTTAATATGAACGATGTTTAGATGCACATTTTTATGTAATGTCCTCATCTTCATGGAAAACAAGTTTATCCTGGAAATTTGTATTCAGTCTTCCAACCACTCTTCCAATTTTGTTTTTCAAAACATGCTGTTTGACTTTTTTTTCTTTATTTTATTTCATTTTGTTAAATAGCAGTTGACAAAAAGGTTTTGAAATGTTTGAAAAGTGATCAAAGAAGCATGTAGAACTTTGTCCTGAACTACCTCAAAATTTTGGGGCAAAAATAGTTACTGCTGAGATGCTATCATTAAAATTTAAGAAAATCAAATAGTAATTAGAATTTCTTTCTTCTGTATTATACAAGTTTAACTTGTATCTATAATATGGAATTGTGGATGGAGTATCTTCCATATCATGAGGTGAGAACATCCATATGCACAAGTGATAATCCTGGAAGCACAACAATTATTGTGACACTGTAATAATAGCTGTATGTGTATCTTCCCTCCTGTTACCTTGGTTCTCTACTTCCATTATTTAAAAATTTATAAAGAATTTGTAGTGCAAACTATTAGTTTATTGATGCCATAATTTGTTTTATTCATCTAATTGTCCGCATGAACACACATACTTGAGGTAAAGTGGGTTTTTTACCTCCCCTTTTTTTGACTTGTGTGTACAATTAGTTGGATATCTGCCATGGCTTCAGAAATTGGACTCCATATCTTTGTTTTGAGTGGAAAAGAATCATTATTAATTGCAAGACCCTGGCCATAAAATATGCAGAATTAATGGGAACATTGTGTACTTTTATGTCTTTCTTGTTAGAATAACTGAATACTTATTAATGTTTCTGATGATTTCTTTTTTTAATCAATGTATTTCTCTGTTATAAATGTAATATTTTAATAAGATGATTGTACTGCAAATCCAGACTTCATTTTTTAGTTAACAGTAACAGCAGTAACTTAACTCTTGACTATGAAAATTAGAGTGTAAATGTAAAATGAAAGCGTGAAGCAAACTGAACAGGTATTGTAAAATCCGCAGAGTTATTAGGAACTTCTGATGAGGGTGAGCCATCCATAACAATTCCTGCAGAGGCTGTGCAAATGGCTGTATCCTGTGAATACAGCAAAACTGTTACAAGGATGACATCAAAAGAAATAATCTGATAATGAAAAATGAAAGTGCCATTGAGTGATTCAGAGACAGTAGACAGTAGAACTGGAGGCATTAGAGTAAGATTCTGGCAGTCATTTTGGACAGACATAAGGGATGAATTTCTTGAGGTAAATTAGGATGCACTTGATTTCCTTTCTTCAGCCAAGTTGTATCTTTCTTTTCTGGAAAGTAGAATTACTTGGTTTTATTTCTATCCCAGCCCTCCAGTATTACTATGGAGATAAATGTTGAATGTGATTCCTATTTTATTATAAAATCCTAGCTGGTATTTATGAAACACACGAAATATTGCTAGATCATTTAAAAGTTGTGCTTTTAATGACTTCCTTTATAGTGTTTACTCATGGATAAATATTTGAAGGTACACATGTTGCATTTTGTAAACCTAGGTATTTGAAGGGGGAAATACATATTTCTGCATCAGACCAGAAATTCTATACACCAGAACATATACCCAGTGTTCCATATCTAGCACTGACCACTAATGATTTTCTAGTGCAGGACAGAAAATCACTGCAAACGTGCAGTTAATTAAGGCCTCAACTCAACTGTGGCTAAGCCACTCTTAAGCCTGCAATGTTCTTTATATTTTGAATCCTGTAGGGCTGTTTCTTCAGTAGAATTACTCAGTCCTATTTTGAACCCATGTAAATGCCTTAAATCCACAAATTTTTGTGCAAGAAGTTATACAATTTATTTAAAATGTGAATTTGTTTCTCTGTCTGCTTTGAACTCAGCACCTGCTGTTTCCATGTTGTCCAGTTCTTATGGGAAAAAATCAGTAACAAGTTGGCCTCTATTCACTGTACTTATGGCATGATTCTATAGACCAGAAGATATTTAATATCTTTAATCATTCTTCCCATCCTTCCCAATACCCTGCCCAATCCTATTCTATTTCTTTACGAGTGATGCAGGATGAAATGGCATTTATAGGAAACTATTTTATCCTCATAGACTTGAAAAAACTTTGCTACTTGCTGTGCAATTTGCATATTGTATTTCAAACTAATTTTTGAACTGCCTTCTCATATTTTACCTGCCTTCTCTACATTTTACTTGTAATTTAAAATTGTTCATATTTCATATTTTTTCAAGATGCAGGAACACTTTCCATTTTCCTGAGCTGTGCCACTGTGTTGTAGTAGTCAAAAAACATATTTATATGATAGAAGGCCAAATTCTAGGATATTATATATGAGTCTGATAGCATATCTGACAGGTAAGAAAATGAATCTCCATGACCAATTCTACATCATTCTCAAGAGATGACCTCCAGAGCAGCTGTAAACACAGCACACCACAGTTTTCTTACAGCTCCTTTTCTCTTCCTGTCTGAGGACACACTTTCTCAAGATATTTGGTACTCTGTTAACTTGCCAGGTATTTTCTAACATGCAGAGCCCTATGCACCCCTGCAGAACATGCTGTCATTGTGAATGGGTTTATGCTTAAAAATATTGAACTGTCGTCATTTCTGTTTCTACTCTTGGAGCCCTGCTCTCATCCTGTACCTTTATACTCTTGCTAAAAAGTTCTTTCATATTTTAGTTGCTTTTAGGGAAGGGTAGAGATGTACATTAAAGCATTATGAGTGTTGTGACAGAAAGAAATATTCCTGTACTGGTCACAAAATTTGAGATGCTAGTTAAACAGATAATGGATATTCAGTGTAAGGTAATATGGCTGCTCAAAAACTTAAATTAGAGGGGTAGTGTGATAATATTGTCCTAATGTGGTGATCATATTTATGGATAAAAAGCAAAATCAAAGTTTAGGATATCAGAAATAGTATTAGAGTTAGGAATCTTGGTCAGGCCTTCCCCAAAAAACCTACATCAGATTTCTGCAAAAGCCATGTTAAGGAATGTGTTTCTCAAAACTAGAATATGATGAAAGTGTTACGCTGACATGCAGAATTACCATTCTCATGACACTACCCCACTGCACGCAATTACATGTGACTGTAACACAGAGTTGTTATTTCCTGTTGTTTTTCTGTAGGCATTGCCTCTGTGCATGAATTTATGCAAGTTTAGCAAATAACATTTTTTGGAATTTACATGTGCAACAATCTTATTAAAAATGAATGTAAAATAGATTACTTGTGTCCTCCAATCTGCCTAAAGCATGTTTTTTAGTATTTATTCCTGTTATCATTCCAAACTATTTTACAGTAGCTACTTTTAATATTCATGGAGTTTACTTATAAATAATCGAGTATTAAATATATTTTGGGGCTCAAACATCCAATTTATTTTGCAGTTCAGATTTTCTCAAGTGGTAAATTTCATATCATTTCCTAAACTTCTAAACATATAGGGAGTTGAGTCACCCTGTAATTTCACAGAAGAGGGTCCATGAGGTATCAAATATGTTAATGTGTTAGTCAAACAAAATAAACAATATTAAGAGTATAATATTTTGTTGTATTGGCCTTGGCCACTCTGTCTCCCCTTCTCAGTGAGACAGGAAAAGGAAATAAGTTGGATAAAAATTTGTAGGTCAAGATAAGGCAATTTGCTAAAGCAAAAGTGAAAGGTCGGATGAACAAGAAGAGAAAAAAGCCAAATATTTTGTTCTCTACTTTCCATCATCAGGCAATGTCCAGACACTTCCTGGGAAGCAGGACTTCAGCATATGTAGCTGTCGTAAATAATGAGTACACCCTCTTCTTCCTCTTTCCTTTAGCCTTTATTGCTGAGCCGATATCCTGTTGTATGGAATATCTCTTTGGTCAGTTTGGGTCAGCTGTCCTGACTAAGCCCCCTCCCAAGAGCTTGCCCACCCCCAGCTGGCACTGCTGGGAAGTGGTGCTGCAGAATGTTGGAGAGACAGCGCTGATGCTGTGCCAGCACTGCTCAGCAGTAGCCAAAATTCTGCTGCATTATCAACTCCTTTCTAGCTACCAACATAAATCACAGTACTGTGAGGGGATGCTGTGGGGAAAAATAGCTCCATTTCAGCTAAATCAAACCCAAATATGTATGTGCTCTGCCTCAACCAGAGCACTTTTTACTTATGAGTATTCTATTTTTAAATGTTATGCTAAAAGGGCAGAGCTAATATTATTTAAAAAAAAAAAGCTCAAAATAGCAGATTTTTTTACCTGTTGTGTGTATGGTAAATACAAGATAATAACACTATGGAGTTTACTTTTATTGAAATTATAGGTATAGCTGTGGTACTGAAAAATGGATGTGCCTTTTGTTTTGAGGAACAAGGTGGAGCAGTCTTACTGTCTCAGTATCTCAGTTTTATATTGTCATATGTCTTTAGACATATGAATCTTCTAAAGTTTAAATCTTATAAAGCGTAGCTTCCAGCCTGGAGATTAAGCTCTGTAATCAGCAGCTAAGCTAAACTGGAGAGGAATTGGTGAGTAATTCATTAGGGGGCAGAAAGAGCCAATGAAGGCTGCCATGGTGAGCTGTGCCAATTTGCCACAAAACCCCGTGGTACAGGCAGCTCCCCAGACTGCAAAGGGGAAACACACAGTGCGCGTTCCCCTGAACTACTTCAGAGCTATTCCTCTCATTAGTGCCTGTGGTGCATCAGCTATGAACAGCTTAGACTGGAAGGGACTTCTTGTTGAATGAATCTTAGCCATAGGAAGTAAATCTTGGCAATAGGAAGACCTGAAGCTATAGCTCAGGGTTTAAAAATATTTGGTCACTTCTGTTCTAGCACAAAAGAGGAGCTGAGCTGTTTACAGGTAAGAAGGACATAATAGTTTTGATCTTACTTGAATTTTCTGCTCTAGGAATATGCTGGTTTTGTCTCAGTACCACAGAGGAATATTTCATGCCTCCTTTCACCCTTAGCATCCCTATTTGCCCTGATTTGTATTAGAGAGGTACATTTTTTTCCCCAATTAAGCACTATTTCTCCTTTTTGAAAATTGTTTCATTAGCAAAATTCTAAAGTTCAATAAGTGAATACAATGTCACCCTTAGCATCACTACCTGCACTGATTTGATTCAGAGAGGTACATTGTTTTTTCCACTTAAACATTATTTCTCCGTTTTAAAAAATGTTTTGTTAGTAAAATTCTGAAGTTCAGTAAGTGAATACAATAGAATATGTGGAGAAAAAAATTCCTACAACAGTCCTGCTGATGTCTTTTCAGTCCTAAAAAGCAGTCAGACAAAAACTCAGACACAGTTAGGTAATAAAAAAGCAGTTACCTTTATAAAGAATCCTTTATGGTGCACAACACACTGGAATACATGTGCTGAAGATGCACATAGTAACATAAAGTAGACACAATTTTATGTTTCACAAATTAGCATAACTAACAAGAATTCCCAGTTAGAGTTGAGATAATTCCTTGCTGGTTTGACCCTTTTTTGAGCCCCCCTCCCCCCCCTTTAGATACTAACTAAACTTTGTTTATGAAAAAGTGTCTTGAGAAGCCATTTTAACCTGGGTCCCCAGAGAATTTACCTTTGGTCCCCAGAGGATTCAGGTCTCTAGGAATGTGTTCTGTCTTTCTGTCTAACAGAGTAGGTTAAATGCTAGCTACAAATCTATATAGTTATACAATAATATGCTACAGAGCTACAAATATATAAAGAATATATAAATGTAAAAAGGCAAAAATCAGTTTGGCATCACTGTGTTGATGTTTTTTGTGTACATGTGATGATGTGTTCAAGGAAATGCTCTGACCTTTAGGCTGTTGATTTTTAATATTCACTCACCAAATAAATGTTCTTAATTACAAAGCAACATCATACTTTTCCTCAATTATGAGAGAAGGGCGTGAGGAAACATCTGCAGAAGGCACATTTTCCCTGTGGTGAATAATTTAGTTTCAGGTTCCTTCTTAAGATTTGGCTGCAAGCAATGAGACAGCTAAGAGCAGCTTTTCACTGTTATTGATAATTTTTACATGCTTTTGAAATAACTTTTTTGTTATTTTTTCATACCTAGTAACTGAGCTATTTCCATGTCTCTTTCCTTCCCTTTTTGTCCCTGATGTCTTCACAAGAAAAACTAGATAGTCAAAGAGCAAAGCAGCTGAAATAAAGAGGCAGGAAAAGTAATTTTTGTGTGTTTTTCACCCTTTCCTCCCCCCTCCACAATTTCCTATTCCTGTCTCTTTTTCTTTTTGCATACCATTCTTACCATGTCTTCTCTGGAGCACTGCCACAGGTTTCTCAGATGATCACAGTCAGTGTCTGTGCTATATGAGTGTGTCTTTCTTCCTGTTCTATGACAGTTCTTTTATCCCTAAAGAAACTAACATTTTTCACTTCTCTGAATTGTTGACTTTATGTTTTCATTTCATTCCTTCCCTGGCTCAATTTTTTAAAGATGCTTGCAGTGTATTTCTTGAGTTAGTGAACAATATTTCAGCACTTAGTCACAGTGTTCTGGGGATCACTATACATTGATCTCAGAGTTTTCAAAATGTAATTTTGAATCTTATTCTTAGTTGATAATATTCCATCCAAACTTCCAAAAACTTCATATACTGGAGTATGTAAACAGAGTTCATTCAGTGAGTTCTTAAGAAGATACTTAGAGGGCACCTCTCTGAAAATTATATCTGTGGTAACTTAGCTGAAAGAGCACCCATATAAAGGAGGCAATAACAGCCTTTTAGAATAACCCAGCTGTAAACTTCTCTGGAGGAATTGTAATATTACATTTCTCAAGTAATGAGATCACCAGGCTTTAGTCTTGTCTGGACTGTATCTGTGTAACATCCAGATTTTGTTTGCAAACCCCAAATCTGAATGACTACTATATAGTTGGTTTCATGAGTGATTTGACCAATGGTTATTTCCATAACTCCCTAAGATGATGAAGAAAAACAAGCAACAAAAGACATTTGTATCCTTAGCATTTGTGCTGCTAGGTTTTAGATATGGCATGTTTACAAAACCACTGCAGATGTACTTCCTACACTCCCATGTCCCATTCCAAGTGACCCATACATTGCAACTTCTTGTTTGCCATGTTTAGTTTATTGTAGCCATTTCTAGACCATAATTTATCCAAAGAGGCAACAGTTTTCCAATGTTGAAAAGAATCACTGTGTCTTGCTGTGAAAAGTCAAACAGCATCACTTATTTCTCCAGGGCACTTGTAATTTTTGACTTTGTAATTTTTGTAATTTTTGAAGATAGGCTTTTAATTCTCAAGTTTTTCTCATGAATGTTACCATTTTTAATAAACATTTCAAGTAAGCTGATACTGGATCAGTATAACGCCTTTTCCCTTCTTAAAATAGCATAAGGAATGAAACCACAGGATAAAGCAGTTTGTGGAACTGTGTCATGTCAGCTACCCTTCATCAGTGATGTGCACTTTTATTCATGTCAGACAGGAAATGCTGTGGGGAAAATTATTGTCATTTATCTGATGGTATTTTTTTGCCCAATTTTTTTCTCTGAGAATTTGCTGATTTACTTGTGTTTTCTGCAAACTTATGAGTCAGAGCACCTTTTGACAGCATTTTCCCAAGTTATTCTTGTATTAGTTTGAAGAATAGAGGTAGTAAAAGTAGCAGTGTGTTTCATTTTAGGAGAGTGAGACAAGAAGCTACTGTCATTAAACACATGCAATGCTGTATTCTTATACAGAATTTCATGTGAAATTTCTGGGTGTCATTTTACTACACGTGATTCTACCTCAAGAAGCAATCCCTGGATTATTGTCTAAAGGATTCTTGCTGCCTTATATACCATTGTCCCACAGGCTTTCCCTTTCTTAGGATCTTTTATGAAAGATGGCTTTGCCTCTTAGGGATACTGTGTGCTGCAGCCAGTGCAGTCAAATGACAGCAGAAAGGGATATATGCCAAAAAAAAATTATTTGTGCACAATCCTTTGCCCAACCCAGATCTTGTTCCCCTGCTTGATACCCTATTCTCACTTGCATATTACATCCCTCCTTTTCACTGGCTGACATTTTTCTCTCTGACTGAAGAAATTTCTCAGCTACAACTGAACCTAAATTTCACCTCCAAGTCTGCAAAAGGTCTTCTGAGGGAAATGGTCCTGTTTTAAATGTTTGTTTCTGATATTTATGTGTGGATTTCCCCCCACAGTATACTTTTTCTGCTGGTCACTTTTCCCTCTGTTGTTTTGTTTTCACTTTTCTTACAACCTTTACTTTATTTAAGTCCTTGGGCACTATGACAGATGATTTCCAGGAATACATTTCTGTCTAGATATATTTGTGAATCTTACACAAAAATATTGTTAACATGAACATATATTATGAAACTGTGGACAAAACATATCAGGAAACAGATTTGAAAAAATTAGTTCTATGTGAGAGGCAAAATATTAAATAGTGACAAAACTTCCTAATCAAACCAGTGTTTAGAATATAAAATTTACAGTATTTTAATATATTATACTCCTTTCAGTATGCAGAGGTCATGAATACCTATGAATGCCAGGTGAAATTTAGAGTTCAGACTTTAAATACAGGGGAAGTAGTTGGTAAGAAGGTCTTACTTGGGTGACTTGGAGCATTTTATCTTGAAAATGAACACTTTACATAAAACTTGTGTACTGTAAATTAATCTGGTATGTCTAGATGTTTCAATATGTTGTCATGTTTATGTAACAGGCTTCAGTTCTAAAGTTGGTTCATTTTTTTAGGATCTCAAATAGAATACAGTTTCCAAATAAAAAGTTTTACTGTTACTTTTACCTCACCTTTGTGAATGATTGCACCAACATATGTGAATTCCGTGACTGAAACCACTTTAGTCTCTAACATATTTCTTTCTGGATAGATGCTTTACTGTATTTTATAAACTAATACAATGTTTCATAAATCAGAGTTTATAAAAGTGGTCCTGTTTCTGTGCATATTATAGGGAATTTTTTCCCCCTTCCATCTAGAATATAGTTTTAACATGTTTTCATTTGGAAACTGACCCTGAAGCATGCATTTACTGGAGAAGAAGCACTTTGTTTCATTGCTATTCTTAGTGTTCGTTTTGTGTCCTTTTTAGCACAATGTCCAGCAAATGAAATTCGTACGGAATCATCAGGAGTGATCCTCAGTCCAGGCTATCCAGGCACCTACCCCAACTCTCAGACATGTTCTTGGACTATTAAGGTTGAGCCAGGATATAACATCTCCATTTTTGTAGAAATGTTTCAAAGTGAAAAGCAGTTTGATGAGCTGGAGGTATTTGATGGTAAGAAAGATTTAAATTCTATCTTATTACACAAGATCAAACACTGGGTGGAGTGGGCCTTGATTTGCAAATTTTGGGATCACAATGGAGTGATATATCTGAAAATAAAACAATAATTCATAATTCCTATTACTTTTGCCTTAAATCTAAATCTATTAGCCAATGCAAGTTTTTATAGATGTATTCAAGACAGAGAATATTTTAAATTTTCTTAGGTATTGTTACAGAGGAGCATGAACAACTGCAGTTTCCCTTGGAAAGTCACATAGTTTTCTGTTTCCAGCAAAATTCATGCAGGTGTCTGAAAGGAGATGTTAACATGCTGATCCAAAATTATTCATTTCTGGTGAAGAAGTATTTTGGGGTTAGAATTACATTTGTCCAAATGAATAAAATTATTTGAGTCTTAATACTGGAATTGAGTTCAAATACCCTATCTGGCTTCTCCATAGCATTGCAGACCAGTGTTGTTCACTGTTTGAACATACCACTGTTGAAGCGTTCATCTGTTTAGGGACAAAGAGCAGAAAAATGCATTGTTACTTCTCAAAGGCCCCTGCATAATTCTTATTTTCTACCTCATTCTGATCTTATTATGACTTATTATGTTCTCATTGATTGACAAGGATAACTTGTCTCTGATTGTTCTTAAATACATTTTTATACATTTAGAGACTATTATCATATCTTCCTTCATTAACCTAGAATAGATGATAAGTTTGATAGAAATGATGAATATTCACTATGGGAGTTTCAGAGCATGAAAAAATATTAAAAGGTCACATCTATTGAGGTGTCTTGTCTTAAGTACTTTTCTGACGGATTAGAATGTAATGTCTAAAATTACTAATTTTTTTCACTTTTTGGTAGAAACATCCTTTAAAACTCCACAATATTTTTGATGCTTTTAAAAATGCCATATCATAGCACATTTTTTTCTTCATAACATGTATGCTGGTCCATGTCAGGTTAGTGCAAAAAACAGTCTGCAAAAAATCTATTAAGACTGGCTTTTCTTCCATTCCATTTTGTATCAAAGACAATATGGAATGTTACTGGAACTTTTCTAGTGGTCTGTTCATGTTGTTTTCTTTAGATAAATTCAGTTGAAACAACATAATTTTCCTGATATATATTTCTGTTTTCTTTCCTCTGAATTTAAATGTAATGAAACCAGATTATTAAGAGTAGATCTGAGAGAAGAACTAATGTCGTTCCTACATTTTTAAGCACTTTAATTTCATGGCATGAAATAATATTCTTACAAATTCATCTCTACTGCAGCTCTGCAGAAGTAATTTTTTCTACCACCTACCAGCAATCTTAAGTGAAAAAGATAATGGCATATTTATAAACTCTCAACTATAGTGCCATGTGGAGATTCCTGAGCTAGCTCTCAACAAGTTGATATTCAGATATGGTCCATTGCAGCACCTTGCAGAGATACTTGTTTGTGTCCCTGTGGCCACATTAGCCATGTGCTTTGCTAATTAGTTAGACATCTCAGCATGAGTTTTTAGGGGCAGAAGACAATACTGATGTGGCTCTCCTGCTTCCAGTGATGGCTATAACTCAGACTCAAATACTGCTGCATTTTGCAGCAAACAAATATGTGTCATACTGTGGGCCTTGTGCAGTCCAAAAAAGTGTATTTAATCTAGGTTAGGAGAACCACACTGATCTATCTCTAAAAGGTAAAGATACATCATCAAACTTTATGGAGAAACTGTATAAAAATTTGCAAGACAAATATTTAGAGAATTAGTGTTGCTAAGGCACTCATCTCTGATTGCTTCATAAGGCAGCTTTGGAATGCAAAGCACAGCAAGAACTGCACCCACCTGACTGCACTGTACATTATGGTGCTTCAGCAGCTGGATGATGATCAGGGTAGGCAGCCAGTCAGTAAAGTCAGCCTGGTCAAGTGGGAGCAACAAGCCCATGAGCCATTCCCACTTACCTGTCATAGCCTTAGAAAACCCTCTCTGGATTCCAAACCACGGAAGCCATAAATGTTACATGATCATAATTATTAAAGTGTTTTGAACTTGAAATTATGGCATTCAGGTATTTACACTGAATAGCATTCATTTAGTACAGAAATTTTTTTCTCTCTGAAATAAACTGAGACTAATCTATCACTGAAAATAGAAGATAATGCCAACATTTATCTAATATTCAAAAGAATATCCTATGACAGATCACCACACCAGAAGTTAAGTGTTTCCTTATATAGACAAACTCTGAAATAATAATTAAATAAATGTCAGAATCAAGAACAACTGAGTCATGCTGCTGACCTTCCTGAACACAATCTGAGGAGCTGACTGGTAGGTAAGATACAGAAACTGAAACTCAAATCCGGGAAAAACAAAGCAAAACTAAAATACATTGAATCAATCCTCTGATCTCCTAATGATTAAAAAATGTGGTATGGCATATGGTGCTGCAAAATAATTTCATGATCACTAATAAGGATTCTTACCTTATTGTAGGTAGTAAGTCTTTATTTGTAGAAGTCCATTCTTTAGTCCCTTGAGAATTTTAAAAGAACATTTACATTCCAAACTGGAACAATGGTGTAAAACAGATTTACAAAATCCAAAGTGAAGCACAGAGAA
Organism: Ammospiza caudacuta; assembly: GCF_027887145.1. Classification (NCBI taxonomy): domain Eukaryota; kingdom Metazoa; phylum Chordata; class Aves; order Passeriformes; family Passerellidae; genus Ammospiza; species Ammospiza caudacuta. Next base: position 89,297,487 of record NC_080595.1, on the reverse strand, counting down.
ACTGAGTCAAATGTCATGTTCTAAATAATTTTCTCAATCAAAAATAGGAATTGACCTTAGCATTCCTTATCATTTATCCTACATTGTAATCATCAAACACTAACTCTGCAATATGACAAACAAACTGAGCAAACTGTGCCTAAAGCAATGCTTATTTGTTCTTATTTTGTAGATGCATTTATTATTTAGAATTTTTTAAATAACGCTAACTTAGTTGTAGTATTAGAGTGACTGAAATGCAGTTCCTAAGAGCTGGGAAGTATTTTTAATGTTTAGGTTTTTTGTGGCTTCCATAGCCTCTCTTTTGTACCTGAAATGTCCCAGTCAAAAATGATACTTTTTATTTTGTTGAACTGGTTGGGGCTGATAATTTTCAATTTTATTGTATTCAATTTTTAGTTTTCATTAGATTCAGTTTTATTTTTCTATTTCCATGTAACATAAGAAGACCTATTCAGGCTGTAGCTGCTCAAACTCAGCAAAAAATGAATGAAGAAGCTCTTCATTTGTAATAGTAACTCTGACCAAGATAATGTTGGTTGACATAACTTTCTTAAACTTGATAAAACGTGGAGCAAGGGACATGGTGAGCATGTGAGAGTGCTTCAGCTGGAGAAAACATTGCCTTCATATGGAGGAAAAAAAAAAGACATTTCATGTTTTAGAAAGGTTCCAGTTGGAGATTGGATTGATAAATGGATTTTTGTTGTTGTTGTTCTCTTCTATATATGTTCTTATATAAATAGTTCTGAAATCATTATCTGTGCCTCTATGGTTTTATTCTGGTGAAGATATTGGTTTAGGGCCAGGATACAGTTTTTCAGTATCTTGTATTTACCATAAATGAACACTACACTAAAATGGAACTATAATAAACATAGCAATTAACAGAACTGAGTCCTAGTGAAGCATGCAAATTCATAACACTTGTACATATGTGTATTCCAAATGAAACTATGGTTGTCTTACATATGGCAGACCTTTTTTTTTATCTTCTGTTTTCATTATGTAATATGGTGGTATTTAAATTGTACAAGCTGTACAATATCAAAGTATGCATTTGCTACCACTCACTAGTTAGAAAAGAGCTTAAATAAATAATAGATTTAAAAGGGCAAGGAGCAGACACAGACCCTCATTCAGTGTATTTGAGTCAAATAAAAATTAATACCTCTTTTTATTTTAAACAACTACTTTTTTCAAAGGTTTTATGGAGAAATCTTTAGTTGCTTTATATTTCCATCTGTTTGTACCTAGATTGTTTTTATCTAGGTACAAACAAATTGAAATATTAAGCAATTATAATGCTCTCTAGTGAAAACCTAAAACCAGATGGACAGATTAAATTGAGATCTCTTTGTTATTTCTCTGACAAGGAAGTGCCTGGCTATTTCCTATGCTACCACGTTCACATTCACAGCTTAGTTACAATATTGAAAGAATGACTTAAACGCATCGTACTTTAAAACTTCAGTAGTTTCTTTATTCATCTCTGAAGGTTCTTCTGGGCAAAGCCCCTTACTGGTTGCTTTGAGTGGAAATCATACTGGGCAACTGAACTTCACAAGCAAAATGAATCAGCTGTATCTCCGCTGGTCAACTGATCATGCAACCAGCAAGAAAGGATTCAAGATCCGTTACTCAGGTGACTATTTGTGCTTTCTCTTAAATTGTATTTTGTGGATATACTGTTGTCCACTTCTAATGTAATGTCTGTTTATCTGACGATAATTTTTTATAATGTTTATTTTAAGGATGTTAAATCATTCTGTTTTAAGGACAGAACTTAGTCTCTCCATTTTTTCCCCAGTGTGCCAGAGATCTCCAGATCTCTAATACTTCTCCAATTTATACTCCTCTCTGCACCTGTTCTCTTGTCTTATCAGATCCAGAGAGAGGCCTTTCAGATGTAGTGGTAGGGATAACCCTTAGACTTTTACAGAAGTACTCAGAAGTGAGAATTTTTGATTCTCATTAGCAGTGCAGTACTTCAGCTGCAATTCAGTATACAATTATTAGGTTTGCAATTTCCTAGACTTGCAGTTCACAATTCTCATTATTATGTTTTTCTTCATGTACAAATAAATGAAAAACTGAGGGGATGTAAAAAATCCCTCATTTCTTCAACAGGCTGCATATGAATCTGGTAACATGAAAATATGTAAGCAGTCTATCTAAACAGTGCTAAAATTATTTCCCATATTAATAACAAACATCAAGAAGAAATATACAGCAGTACTGGATTATGTGTTATGTGTAGACATATCAACCCTTACTCTGTTTGCAGCCTCTTTATGATGTTCCCACACATCCATCTACAGACATATTGCTACTAAAAGGCTTGGCTGAGGGATCATTTACATTATGTGAACAGTATGTGTGAGAGAGAAAGGTGATAATTGCTATCATTAACATTTGCTTCTTCTGTGTTTGGACTTGATTAGCAATGTAAAGGTTCTGTGAGTTAACTTTGGAGGCTAAATATTGTCAATAAAAATTAAGTAGAGAAAGGAATACTAAGCATGTTTTAGCAGAACACTTCATGAAGTACCAGGTATCTCCCGTTTAGTCATGGTAAATGTTCTTAGGGTGACAGTTTTTGGGAAGCTCACTCCTTTTATGTACCGTTCATGCTCTGCCTGTCAGATTTCTGAGAATTTTCTTTTATTACTGAAACATAAGATCAGGGCCCAGCTCAGAGCATAATTGTGATTGTTTCAGGGATTTAAGAACTAAGTAGAAACTGTTTGCAGTCAGGAAAAAAAATCACTAAAAGCATCATCTTCACCTGCACTTTTGGATAATTACTACAGACAAATTGAAGCTGGGGAATGGAGAAAATAATTTTTTTCAAGCATACTGGATATTGATATAGGTTTTTATAGTAAAAAAGCAATTGCAGGATTTAATAGATAGAGAATATGCAATAGGGAACAAAGAGAACCTGTCACATTGTAGCCCTCAAATGTGTGGCAGTGAAAGGAGCAGGCCTCCATTCATTAATTCAAAGTGAGGAAGCAATATCAAGGTTACATGAATAGATTTCATGTGAAAATGTTGGTTTGTAAGTATCAAATTATTAAGGAGGCTGATTTTTGAGGAATGGCAAAATATTTTGAACCTGCATGCACACAAAACATGTTTTGCAGTACTGAAGAAGTGGTCTATAATTGCTAGGCTCAATTCATCAATTATTATGGCACTAGCTGTGACTAACAATAAAATTGGGGAACTGGAGAGAGATATGCAATCCTTATAGCTATGTTTTAGGAACAAACAACAGTTTAGCTTTTTCCGCTTCACTAACAGTCAGTGCCTGCATTTTTCTCTAAACTTCTGTCCATTTTACATGAGATTCAATGGAAATAATCAGCATGAAAGAAGAGTAACAGTGAGCGGCAGCATAAACAATTGGATTTGAATCCTAATGAGGGAGAGCAACATCATCAAAGTAGGAAAAATACAAGATCCCAAAAAGGCTATTGATGCTGTGGCAGCTGTGACTGAGCCAGCAGGCTTCCTCATGATGAAGATCCTATTGAAATGAATTACTGCCCTCCCATAACCTTTCCCTTCTTCTCCAGCTATGCCTGTGCACAAAATTTTGTAAATCTCATTTTGTCACAGCTAGATTTCAGTTGTAGTTACAAATTTTGTTCACTGTTAAAAGCTGCTAGAAGCTTTTATGAGAATGCTTAATATCTTCTTTAGCATGCAGCCTTAATTGTGTAAGCTGTTTGCTTAATATTATGTTTGCTATCATGTGGTATAAGACTTTTTGCTAAATCTCAGTGGAAAAAAGCTGAGGCATTACAGCACAAGAGTATTCTTTTAAGGGCTTTGACATATAATACATGCACTAGCTTAGATTTTAGTCTAAATTATACATTTCCTAACTGCACTAATGCCTAATATTAAATGATCTCTTTCTTAACCTACAGAATATCTGCCTAGCATCCCTCAATAATGTATAACCCTGCATACACATTCCTACCCAAGCAAGCTAGGGAAAAAGTATAACTAAGAAAAGGTAGATGAATCTTTTTTGTTTTGTTTTTAATTATTGGTAGAAGGAATGAAAGTGCACTCCAGTACCTGGCATATCTGCTGGAGGCACATGGACTTGGAAACCAGATGGGGACTTCATTTGCTACTTTTCAAATTGACATTGCCACTACAACAGTCACAGGCTTTTGTTTAACTTTTGGTTATTCTTTCAAAAGTAAATAAGTCTAGTGGTTACTAAGCTAATTTGTAATTTCCTAGTGCCAGAAGCACTATTTTTTCTTATTCCTCAGGTTTAAGTGGCCAGGTTTTTGTAGCAGGGGGGCTGCACGTATGGCGCCTTTGAGAAGCTGCTTGAAGCTTCTCCCATGTCCAAAAGAAACAGGTTCAGCTGGTTCCAAGATGGACCTGCAGCTGACCATGGATAGTGGTAGTGCCTCTGCAATAACACGCTTAAATATATATGTATATATATGTATATGTGTGTGTATATATATATATATGTATATATATACTCAGCAGCAGCTAGAAGGAGTGAGGATATGAGTGACAACTCTGCAGAAACCACAGTTGGTGAAGATGGAGGGCAAGGAGGTGCTCCAGGCACCAAAGCCAAGTTTCCTTGAAGCCTGTATTGCTCTCTAACCCTAGCATACCACTAAGGCCCACCCAGCTGCTTGCTTACTCCCACCAAAGCAAGATACAAGATGGAGCAAAGAATCAGAGGAATAAAAATGAGAAAACTTGTGGGATGAGATAAACAGGTAAAGTTTAATAGGTAAAACAGAAGTTGCACATTTGCAATCAAATGAAAATAAGGAATTCATCCACCACTTCCCATTGATAGGGGTTCAGGTATCTCCAGGAGAGCAGGACTCCACCAGCCTCAATGGTGATTTGAACAAAACTTGCGACACTGGTCCTTCCCTCTTCTTCTCACAGCTTTTATTGTTTATTGGTCATGACATCATATCTTATGGACTGTGTCTTTGCTCAACTGGGGTCGCTGTCCCATCTGTGTCCCCTCCCAAATCCCCGTGCATCCCCAGCCCCTTGCTGGAGGGATGGCGTGAGAACCACAAAAGAGCCGGACTCAGTGTAAGCTTTGCTCAACAGTGACTTCCCTGTATTATCAACACTTTGAAAAACATAAATTCTATCCTAGACAAACCAGCATGCCTGGGAAAAGAGGAGGGAAAGGGGAGAACAGGCAGGGCAGAGGCTTTTCACAATTGGGTTTGATATCTCATTATCTTACTCTGATCTGATTGGTAAAAAACTAAAATAATTTCCCCAAATCAAGTCTGTTTTGCCTATGACAGTAACAGCTGAATGATCTCTCCCTGTCCCTATTTCAGCCCACAGGCCTTTTGTTATATTTTCTGTCCCCGGCGCAGCTGAGAAGGGGAGCAATTCTGCAGCTTTGGTGTACACCTGGCATCCAGCCAGGGTCAACTCAGCACACTTCTATTATGTTCTTTTAACCTCTTAAGTAATTGCGAGAAGCTTAATTCTTCACCCTTCTTTTCTTGTTATTTTTAGGCTTTGGACATGTTAAACAAGTGTTTCTACTCCCTCTCTATTTCAATTTAGAAAAAAGAATATTGATTAGTTTGTCTACATTTTCCAGTAGATGGTTAGAAGTGACAAGGGAACTGTGTGAAGAATTTCAAGAGACTCTGTATAATTGTTTCTTCTCCAATTTGTAAACTTTTAGGTGGGTGATTTGCACAGCAGGAAGGTCACAGAGAAGTACTGGGAATCACGAAAAATATTCAGGATGATTTATAAATGTTTAACCACCAGTAAGAATAGCTGTCATATAAATAGCAGGTTATTTAGTCAGATATTTATTTTGCAAACATTCACAACTATATCACTAAAGAGGGAATAGGCCTTTGAAAATTTATCTTGTCTTTTCATGTTGTTTATTTGTTAGATATAAAATAAAATGCAAAAGGAAAAGAATGACAGCCTGATCCCTTTTTGTGGCTTGGTTGATTATTGTTCTCAATTTTGATTCTGTACATTTTACAATGAAAATTAACATATGGAATGGATGGTCCATTCATTAAGGAAATGGTTTAGTAATCAGAAAACATATATTTAGTTTTATTATGTGTCCTTATCTACTTACTTTAGGCAGTGTCCAAGATAGATTCCTTATCTATAGAGTGAGTATGACAATAGCCCTCTACTACAGAGGATATTTAAAGAATAGCAGCACAAAGAGATAAGATTCCCCAGTAATATGACAAAGACAATTAAGTATCCAAAAGGGAAATTTATAAGGAAGGAGTGTACTGAGGTGTGACTTTTTATTTCTCAACATAAAATCTAGCATGTAAGGTGAACAAATCATTATGGTATATGAAGAAATTTTTTAAATTTATTTATAATTTCAAATATAGTGCTGTTTCTGTGAATACTTACAAATATCTTCTCCATATTAGTTTTTTTGACTACTGATCAAGGAAACTGCTGGGAAATCAAGTCCTTTGCTAAGACTAGTTCTTTGATAAAATTTTGTAGATTCCCTGTAGAGAGTGAGTTCTACAAAATCATCTGGGAGGGTTGGACATGGAATTTTAAAGAATTTTAATTTGTAATTGGGAGTCATTTAATTGAACTTCCCTGAGACAGAGTGTCTCAAACAGCAAAAACTCCCCTCAACATAAATATTTAAATGTTCCAGCTATTAAGAGAATATGCTTTGTTAGAGTGTGGTCCTGCAAATACAAGATCAGTGTTTATAGGTGTTGCTGTCCACACATCCATTGACTAGTGATATGTGATTTAGCTGGCAGCTATTACCCTGTCAGTATTCAGTGGCAAATTACAAAAGTTCTGATGTTAAGTTAGCTGAATGTTTTGATTATAAGTGAGCTGAACATTCAGTATGTTGCTTTACAAAATACACTGTTTTCTAAGAGGTCCTGAAAGGACATGGGTGATATGTCATTTGGAAAAGTAAATTAAACCTGTAACTGTAAAGTTGCTTCGGTCAGTGGAATGGTCATAGAAGTTTATCACATTTTGTGGTAAAACATTGTCATTCTGAGATGAGAGCACTCCTGTGTGATTACACCTATTTCAGCTAAGCCTCATAGGATTCCAGGATAAATTCCCCCAGAAACTGGCTGGAAGAAGAACAGCATTTTATCACAGTGGTCCTTGACACAAGGCTGCAGTATTTTATGAGTGCACAGTATGGATTTCTGCTTAAGCTCAAAATTTTCACTCAGCTTACAGTATATGTAGTTTTCAGTCTGACATTCTTCAAACATTTGCTTACACTTCAGGTCTTCAGACATTTATTTATTGCTTTTTGTGTGGTTCTTCTGTTAATGTCAGTTCCTGATCCTAGAAGTTATGTGTGTTTCATCCTGGGCTCTGAAGGGAGTTCAGTTTAAAGAACAGATTAAAAATTACTAAAAAGTATGTAGACTTATCACTATTCCTTTACTGTATCAACAAGTGCATTTTTCAGAGTAAAATAAAAATCCATCTTCAGAATTTTTAGATAATTTGCTTAAAATACTTTTCTTCTCATGCTATTTATAGCTTAGACATTATAGCTTGGAGTATCAGCCTTTTCTATACATATCATGCTGTCATGGCAGCACAAAGTACTATAATCTTAGTAGGACTTTTACATGGATGTGGATTACAGGCACCGCTTACCTGTAACCTTGTTGATGGCTAATGACTTGCTACTACTTTAAAATGTCATTATCAAGAATTTCTGTAAGAGTGGAAGATGGATCTGATCTAGGTTGGATGAATGTTTTGTTTAAAACGTTCATTGGATAACATAAGTTATCCAAACATACACGGTTTACATGGCAAAATGTATGTTATGTGTGTCAGAAACACTCTTAACAGTCATGAAAATGTAAAGTTTGGCACTCAGGGAGCACAGCCCCTTTCTGATTCATGGGAAATTTTCTGTACTACCTGGTGAACTCTTCATTCTACTTCAAGGAATCCACCTCACTTCATGTAGTCTCATTCATCATGCCTTTTGTCCCAAACTTTATACCCATTATGGTCAAAATGCCTCTGCCAAGACAGTCTAGCTGTCCTCCTCAACCCTTCTTTATCTCCACCCCTTTTCCAGCCCTCCCTACAATTCACAGTCTACTTTTAGTGGTAGAAAACATAAGGTTTATCCATCTTTTATCTATCTTTCTTTCCCACCTGGCTTAACATCTTGATTTCTCTTCCTCTTCACAAAGACACCCCTAATTTGTTATCCTCCTCCTTCCTGTCTTCTGTCTCTGGTCTTTTCTTTCTTTGTGTCCCACTAGTCAGTTTCATTTGATTTAATTTTATTTTTCTTTCACTGAATAATATTTTACTCTGAAAGCAATCTCAGTTTCTGATTCATCAATCCTTTTGGTACCACTGCTAATGGCTAACCAAGTACTTCTTTTTCTCTCATTTTCATTGCTTTCTCCTGGTCTCCAGTCCCTCCCTTCCTGTTTCTCATCTCTTTGCACAATCTGTCATTGCTACTCTTCCCCATGGCTCTTAAATCAGCACCTTCATCTCGAATACTCTTTCTCTCCTTTCTCCAGTTATAACCTCCCTATTCTCAAAACACTTCTGTTAATTTTATATTCACACTTTAAAGTCTGTCTTTGACTTTCACAATGGCAGATGACCACAAAGCTTTACCGAGGCATCTCGGTTTCCAGACCTCTTCCCCATTTCCTACAGGTCCATGAAGCTGCTGCCACTCACCCACCTTGGGTTGCCAGGAAAAGTAAGCATTAGTAATGGTAGGCTGAAGAGATGGTTGAAAGCAGAAAATACACAGGAGTCATCAAGGTAATGATGACTCATCCTTTCCTCGTCTGGAAAGGAGGATATAGTTTTGTGTAGAATATCTGCAACAATAAACTTTAGAAACTAAGTATTTTTAAAGGGATGTTGAAGTAAATTCTGAGTGATATTGCTATTTTCCTTCTTGTTTTCTTCTATAAATCTTCCTTCTTGTTTTCTTCTATAAATTTCTTAATTAAAAAGATTTTTTTTTGCCTAGCTCCTTTCTGAACATCACTTGATTCACTGGAGAGCTTAAATAATGCTTTTGGGCTCAAGGCATTATTAATTGCTACAACATAAGCAAAAATTATGACTGATAGATTTCCCCTTTGGCTCCCAAGAAATTTTCAGTATTTTGACATCATTCTGTGCATTTCAGCAGCCTGAATATCCCATATTTCATGCCATTTTAAAGCTTCTCTCTCTGGATAGTCATATATATTTATTGTTGTAATCAGCCACAGCTAAAGCATGGCAATAAATACCCTGGCAATCAGAACATGAAGTTTAACCGGTTATGCTAAAAATCTATTATGCGTTAAAAGACCTCTTCTTTTATATCTAGCCAAGAATTTACTGTTAGAATAACAGTGTTAGCAGTTTAATAAAAGAATTACTAGTCCACATTAAATGGTTATAGCAGGAGATAGAAAAAAGGAGACATGACAATACTATACAGAAAAACAGTACAGTTAGAAATTTTATGCAGTATTACTGGGCTACAGAGAAATATTTTATGTCTAAAATTGCAGTACTGATGTAATAAATTTGGAGTTTTTTCTGAATTGCATATTTTATTTATGACTCACCATCTTTTCTTAAGATCTAGGATATTTAAAATTAAATAGCACTTAAGAGGTTACTGCAGCTGATTTTAGAGGTCTTAACCTGCTTGTTTTGCAATAACAATCTTATTTATTCTTCAATATGTTAAAAGGAAAATTAAAGCCATGTTTATCGTGGTTCTTTAAATGCCAAGTCCCCTTTTTAAAGAGTAATTTGATAATTAATGTAATTTAGGCAGATGAGTGAGTGTCCCCATACCTATAAAGGACACAGAACATGGCCCCAAACAAATCTTTTTACTGAACCATCTTGGCTTATTAATTTTCATTCTAGTTTTAATTTTTTCCTTTAATATTTAGTAGAGGTTTTTTTCAGTTAATCCCCAAGAAAAAGAATGTACAGAAATAACATTTTGAGTAGAAATAATGTTGCTTAATTGAGAACTATATAGCATAATTTCAACAGATAACAATATTTTTTGGTATTTTGAATGTTGGACTTTGCTGCTTATGTTGGGTGTTATTACTAGAAATATTGTCTTTGATATACTACATCTAAATCTAGACATTTAAAGGAAACATTTTGGTTAGGAATATAATCAACTCTATGATCTCTGTCAATGAACAAAAACATTCTTCTTTAGGTGGTAATTGATATGGTAGGTGCACCATGAGGTGACAAAATATACATTAAAGATAAAAATTTAAAAATAGAGCTAAAAATTGAAAGCTGTATACCCAAATCTGTAATTATGCACTTGTGAAAATAAAGCAACTTCTACTGGATAATGGTCTGCAGAAATTAAAATTAATATAGCTGTATATCTAAGACACATTTCAGTATTGTGGAGGGAGTATTCCAACGGTAGTTGCAGTCTCAGTCTTATTGGTATTGACATTTAGTTCTCAGTGGAGCTCAACAGTGTCCTCTCCGTGAAGAATGTTTGTAGGCTTATTTCAGTGGTGGATGTGCAGTCAGGTTTATGTTCAGAAAGCCATGGTCCTGCCATGCTGCTTCTGAAAAGATAATCTCAGTAAGCTTGATGTGGTGCATACCTGCTTCCAGTATGCAGTGACTTGTACATCAGCAGGGAGTCCAGGTAATTTTTCATATTGCTTTTATCCAGTGATAAATGTTTGCGTTCTACAAACTGATTCATGTTACAACTCTGTATACAGTTTGTCAAACTATACTGCACTTCTGCTTGATCTGGGTCCAGTTCAGGTATCCATATTCCATCCTTACAGAAAGATACTGCAACCTTATTTTGGGAAATGGTCTTTATTACTCACTTTTTGACACAAAAAAAAAATTGTACTTCTTTTGCTTATTCAGCATATATTAAAAAAAAATCCATTCTTATGTAACAGATTCTCGAGGACCATGCTGGTCATGAAATTCCCTCTGCAAAAAATAGTAGAGTAGTGATTAAAGTTAAGCAAGGCTTACTTTCATTTCAAAACTCAAACAGGTACATTCTGTCTTACTTCATATGTAGTGTAAATTCAACATTTAAGTAGTTGCAATCAGTTATGTTACATGCTTTTTGTAAAAGTCAATATACTTGCCCATAACTAAGAGAGAACAGGTACAAAAAATTAACAGCATTTTAATCTGAAAAAAAGCATCTGAAGAATCAGTGTAATGTTATTTGTCTTATAAATTTTTAACATATTTGACAAAATGTTTAAACTTTGACGTACATGTCTAAGTGCACTGAAATTTTTAATAAAGCTGTTTCTATATGTTTTTGAATATTGTGTAGCTCAAAGAATAATTTTAAATGCAGTTATCAAATTTGAAGTAGAATGTTTATTAAGTGTGAGCGAACTTACTGAACATTCTATATGCTTCATGATTGTAGCTTCCTTATGTGAAGCGGTACAAACTGGTTTTGATTATAAATTTTGGTTTTGAACTTCATGATGTTTCTTTATATGTAGTCTAAATCTTCACTGAGGATCCAAAAGCACTGTAAAGGTTTTAGAATTGATTTTAGTGACATTCAAAGTTTCTGCATGTCATAAATAATCCTAATTTTGTACATTAAGTGCATTTGATTTGTTTTTAGTAATGTCTGTTTTTTGGTTTTTAGCTGCTTATTGCAGTTTAAACCCTAATTTGAGGAATGGTGGAATTATAAATAAAACGGGTGGTCCTGCTGGAAGCAAAGTTCGCTATTACTGCAAGCCTGGCTACAGAATGATTGGTCACAATAATGCGACTTGCAGGCGCTACCAAAATGGAATGTACCAGTGGGATTCTCCTGTGCCAATCTGCCACGGTAAGATACTGCTTTCTTCTTGAGCAGGCTTCTGTAACTTCATGGTAAGGCTGTTTGACAAAACAAAGATGCAGCATTGTCAATACTGCTGTATGCCAAGAGAGACACTGACATCATGACCTGATCCAAACACACACTGACTTGTGTATCTAATGTGTGTGCGGGGTTGAAGTATTAAAAACTATTCATCCAGTCAAATACAGACCAAATGAAAAGTACATGTTCAATACTTTATTTTTTAGTAATGTACATACCTATAAACAGACCACAGGTTATTACATTGTATTACAGAACATTTTAAAAAATCAGTAGTTATAAGGGATTGCTTTATTATTTTAGAAAATAACTTTATAACCAGTTCTTTAAAGACATCATTTTTAACTTATTTTCTCTCTATTTTGGTTTTTTTGTTTTGTTTTGGGTTTTTTGTTTTTGTTTTGTTTTGTTTTGTTTTGTTTCTACTATCCTGAAGCTGAACCAGGTTCTACTTCAGCTTGCTGCTCTTGCTAATAGTTGTTACTGTTTGTCAAATGTATATTCCCCATCCCTGGAAGGCCAGGCTGGATGGGCCTTTGAGCTGCCTGGTCTAGTGAAAAGTGTCCCTGCCCATGACAGGGGTTTGGAAACAGATGACTTTTAATGTGCCTTCCTACCCAAACTATCCTATGATTCTGTGATAATATCAGGGACCTGGGGAAAAGAAAGAAGGCTGCAAATTCTACCCATGTCATATATGGCCTATTCTAACGTGTCTGCTTCTTGTCTACTTTATTTATGGAATGAAATTATAGTGGCATTCATATTTAAGAACATGATTGATTAAAACTTGCAATTACTTGTTCTTAACTTTGTAAGACATTAACATTAGTTTTTATGTCTTCTTCAACAAAATATTTTGCTTGATGTTCCACCTCAGTGATGGTTCAGATATTTCTAAAAGGACCATAAGACGGAAGTATGAAAGTTTTATGTTGTGATTTACAGAAAAAAAAAAAGGTCAGCTGAGATTTGGTGTGATACTTACTCTTGAGAGTGTCCTATTTGTAAGAACAGTAAAAAGCTGCAGAAATTTGGCTACGGTTGAAGAAATTGAAGGAACAGGGTTCCTATATTCTATACAGAATAATTTGGTAGCTAAGTATTTCTTCAGGATGAGCATTTTCCTGTTGAGAATGGCCATGATGGCTATGTCCCTATCAGTTCAGGGAGAAACTCAAACTTTCAGTGTGCCACAAGCAGGACCTGTGTATCTGTGCTTCCAGAACCCAGGATGTCTTCTAATCTCATATGCCATATTGTTATGTGGTATAATGCCACATATATGCCATATATGATTTGATATGATGTGATTCTGTTTGATCTTCCTGAAGGTCACTAAGTCATGGGAGAATCTGTGTGTGATCTGCATGTGAAGTAAATTTAGGGACAAATGCTGCTTTTGGACTTGAACTGCATGTTAGGTGCTGTTTCTGGTGCTGGCATTGAAAATTCAGACCCTTTGAACTAAAGAACCTGGAATAATGACTAGGCCTACAGCTTGAGATCAGCAAAGTGGAGGATAAAATTTTGTTCCAGATTAAAAAAAAAAAATTTTAAAATCTGTATGTGGGATAAAGTTTTGATTAATTTGCTTAAACATGAAAGTCTAGTGTCATTTTCAGTGTCCTGAAGTGTTTTACCTCTCCTCCATCCACTAGTAGAGAAAGATATTTCAGGTATTAGGCTTGCAGGATGTCTTGGAGGCCTAACAATCTCTGGGAACAATGGGAAAAGAAAAAACAAGCCCCATCTGCCTAAACTGTTGTATTTGATTGGGTCAATACTGTTGCTGAAACTTTGGGAGCTATTTTGCTGGCTATCTGGCAGGTGTCTTTTTTTAAAAAGTAAAGAAATTTTTTCATCTCAGTCTGGACCTCAGTTATTTTAAGCATGTGAGGATGGAAACAGTATTCTGTGTGTAGCTGTTAGACTGGGGGAGCTGGGGCAATAAATTTAAGGAGGCCCTGTATTTTACTTCTCTCTAGAATTTAAAATCTTGTGATTCCTCAGCTGTCACAAATTCTATGCAATTGTATCCCTTAGCTTTCTGCTGCTTATCTAGCCAGACTATATTAGCTTTCTACTGCTACTTCCACTAGAGTTCTGTAAAATGAAAATACAACTCAGCACATAAAAATTCTTATATAGTTAATATTTTTTCGTAGTTTCTCTCTTTTGTTAGAACAGTATAATGTCAAGAGTTTTCTTTTACATTTTTAGTTTTTACATTTTATGTTCACAATTTTCTGTTCACAATGGCACAGAAAGTGCTTCAAATTGGCCATTCTAACCTTGAAAATTATGTCCAAACATAATGAGGCTTGTGAATGGAGAAAAAAGTTATTTAAACAATTTGAGAAAAAAGTCCCCACTTTTAAGGACAAAATTAAATAATTCACAGAAAGGAGGATGGAAAATGTACAGATGTGCAGGACTTGATATAACATCCCAGGACTTGATAGTGGATAAGCAAGGGTAAAAGAGCCTCAGAAAGTAATAGATTCTGAACAGAACTACAGAGTACTCAAGAAAATTGTAAAATACTTCAGACATTGTGTCTGCCCTTTTTTTATCACTGTCTGCAAGAAGGAGCTTTGAAATTTTATCAATCTAGCATGTTCACAAATATGTTTTTTCATTAATTTTTAGCTGTATTTATAATTTCATCCATATATATGGCTGTGGGTATGTAGATTTCTGTAAACAATGGGAGAAAATAACATTTGCAAAATAGGTTGTTTAATCTTTACTATAAATTTCTTATAAATGTAAGATTCCTCATTTTAATATATAACTTCACAATTCTGGCACAATTATTCCAACTTGTGTGTCTGAATGAGGCATATGTTATTCAAAAAACTCTGAAATGGAGAGCATATTTCAAAATTTATTTAGTGCTTGTTATCAAAATGCATTCTCTTTAAAAATTACTTAAAATTACACATTTGGTCCTGCTCATGTATTTCATTATAGGGTCTTTCTAAATCAAAACCCCTTTGATTAGTTCAGAAATTTCTGTAAAACTAGTCCTACAGGGTCACATTCGTAATTAATAACATGAAGTTGCCAGAATTAATTTTTGAAATCAAGTTTGATCATATTATCAAAAAGGGTAATTATTTTTTTGCAGATCTATTAAACAAAATCCAATTTGAATATGAAAACATCTAATATAAGTTAATCTGATGGGGTCAGAAGATATTTTCAATTCATCTTCTCAAATGCAGATGTTGTAATAATGTCCTGAGTGCTGTATAAAAAACTTGACTCCTATCTAGGAAATTATAACTTACTGGTTTTGCTTTTATTTCATTTGTGAAGTGAAAACATGAGTCATGCTACATTCAAAAGAGATATGGAGAGAAAATAGCAATTCTTGTATAAAAGTAAGTGGCTGCTGAGAGGAACTAGTAAGGCCCCAGAAATGATACTGGCAACATTTGTGAGCTCATGTATGGATTGCCATGCTGGAGGGGGGCAGGAAGAGAGGTCTGAGGCTGGAGATGAAGAGAAGACAAGAGAAAATATAAGAGAAGCTTGGCAAGAAGAGCATTTGGACTGAAAAACTGAAAGCAAGTTGTCAGGGTCAGTATGGCTCAGCAGTGCTGGGTTGCCAGAGTCTGGAGACTGAGACGTGTCTGGGCAGGGGCTCTGGCAGGCATGAGCAAATGCCCCTCTTTACCCCACCTGTTCTTCCTATACAGGACTCAGCTCTTGACTTAGTTCTGCCTCATTTCTCCCTCTCATTCTTGAAAGAGCTTAAAATAATTTTAAAGAGCCTTGAAAAACCCTTGGCTGCTCTTCACTATTTGAGTTACTTCCTAGTAGGTTTATAATAGAAAACTGGAGGTACCTGCTTTAAGGAAGTTCTCATCTGAATTGTAAGTACTTGGTAAGGCTCTCTTTATGACAGAAGCATGATACAAAGTTTAGCTGATGCCAACAGTTCCTGCTTGAATTGCTGATTCCAGGTACTGTCACTAAGCTTACCTCTGTTCTTGAAGTCTATAGATGTACACTGTGGAGTTAGAGAACTTTGTACCTTTTGCTGTACTGAACAAAGATTATTCCAAGACCATGACTGTGTTCCATGCCTGCCCTGGGAGAATGGGCTTGAAAATACCTGTTTGCATTTTGCACAAGACCTATGACTCTGAAGCCACCAAGCTACTTCCTCATAAAATCCGGTGTTTTGTGTTATTGGGCATGGAATTAGGCTTGGGCCTTTTACCTTTTTGGTAAATATTACTATGCAAAAATGTTCTTTTTGCATACAGTGTTAAAAATGTAAGGTAAGTAGCAAATTAAAAATACCAAATTCCAGCAATCTCTTATAAACCAGTGACCATACTTCAGAATATAAAACAATAATTGTATTACTCTAGACTAAAAAAAAATCCAGAAATTTAAGGAGAAATCAGGTAGTTTTAAAATCAATGTTTTAATAAGCTAATATTATTTCCAAAATGAATGAAATAATTGTTTTTTCTTGACAGAGGAATAAGAGCTAACCTTACTTTAACAAGATCCTAAGTTAGGTTTTTCTTTTTTTTTATTATTTTCTCAGAGGAGATAGTGAAATACTGGAAGAGATTGCCTGTGGAGAGTGTGAAATTTTCATCACTGGAGATCTTTCAAAAACAAATAAGATCAAGATTGGTCAAGTATAATTTTGACTTGTGATAGGAGAATAGACTAGATGACCCCTCTTAACAGATTTTTTTATACCCCAAATCCCATTTTCACTTCCTTTTTTATTTCTGAATGTATCCAAGTCCGAGAATTGTCAATGCTCTCTCTAATGCTTCCAACTGGATATCGTGCGCATAGGCCACTGAGTGTGTTTTTGTTTTGAATCCTGCTTTTAGGGACTTCTCTGTTTCTAACTTCAGTTCTTGGTATTTAAATGCCTTTTCCAGCACTATTCTGTTCAATGCCAGAAGCAGGTCACTGAATGATGAATGCTTGTGGATTAATTTTAGGGATTTTCTAGCGTATGAAAATAAACTCCATGTCTGCCTGTAATGCACTCTTCAGCTTCATTTCTATATGTAATGAAATTGCATACTTTGATGATAAATTATATGTAAGTATCTTACTGGTGTAATGCAGGTGTATGGATACTTTAAAGGATTGCCATACACCTTAAATTTTCTGGTTTTAATAAGAAATAAAGGCAAGTCTGGTGTGGAACATGAAATAGCAACTATAACTACATCTCAGTTTCTAGATAAAAGGCTTTTCCCCTTGCATTGGAAGAAGGATATTTTTCTGCTGTGCAAGATAATAGATAAAATTAAGGCTGACATATTTTCAACACTCTGCATGCACATCTCCCAGCTGGAACCTGTCGGTCTCATCTAATCACTGACCTAAGAAACATGCTGACAATTCCTCAAGTCAGAAGATTTTCTCAGACCATTCTTAATTCTTTAACAATCATGAAGCTGTGAGCTTCAAAATACTTGATTGTGGCACAGTAGCATCGTTTCCCCTCCCCAAAGAAAACATTTTAGTCAGTTTGGTTCAGCTTTACTTTAAATTTCAAAGTACTTGCTATTTAATGAAACTCTCCTTGCTGATATGCTTTGTTTTAACGCTGCTGCTCTAAAAGCCTTTAGCAGCCTTGATAAATTTCTAGCAACAGGAATAGTTCATTCCAATCCCAGGCTCTGGGAGACAAGCATACAAAAAATAAACAGATAAGACTCTAACTGAAACAGTGCCAGAATGCCCAAACTGCTTTTATGATAAGTAGCTAAAGCAGCAGTGAGAAAAGCCTGACAATGTAGCAGTACAAGATTTAGAAACAACTAAGGAAAGAAGGGTCACAGTAAGGGCTGAGGTACACTCTGAGGGTTAAAGTGCTGAGGTGTGGCAGGTAAGCATAGGTTTTGAGGTGCTTTAGCATACTGGACATTGCATCAGATCTGACATAACCGAGAGACCCACCTGTGTGTGAGCAGGCATTGTACATCTTTTATTCCTTAAAATAACTTGCACATACAAACTACTCGATCTTGAACTTTTCAGTGTGTCTCTAGAAAGGTTATTCCTAAAGGTGAAGAACAAATGCTGACAGAATTATTAGCTCTACCATGAACTAAACAGACCTGGATTGGTTTGTTGGGGGTTTGTTTTGTTTTGAAATGGCATAATAAAGGCTTTTTGCTTCACTAAGGTATTTGAAGTTATTTCATGTTTGGAGTATTTAGAGAGAAGTAAAATTAGTTCCACCTGTATTACAGCATCCTGAGTGGGTCGCTGGTGGTGAGAGAGAGACGGTGAATCTTGTTTCTTGATCAGAAGGCTGGATTTATTGATATATCATATATAATACATTATTACTATACTAAATAGAATAAAGACAGAGAAGTTGCAGAGCTGCTGCTAGGCCAAGAATAGCAAGAAAGAATCTATAACAAAGTTGTGTCCAAGGACTCTGTCCCTAGCTTGTTCCTTGTAATTGGCCCTTAATTATAAACATGGGAGCATGAACCAATCACCAATCAAAATAGGTGCCCCTGTTGCGTTTCACAGCAGCTGATAATAATTGTTTATGTTCCCTTCTGAGGCCTCTGCCCTCCAGAAGACACAGAAATCTGAAAGAAAGGATTTCTGTGAAGAAATGTCTGTGACACACCTGTATATACAGATGGGCACATACATGGGATGGGTGGATAGAATCATAGTTTTGAGTTTTGGGTTTTATACAATTAAATTAATGCAGATTTAACACAAAGATTTCTGTTCTGATATGAGGAAAGAGACCTGAAAATGTTGACAAGAAGTCAAATCTTAATCAAAAGCATTCAGAGACATTGTCACAAGTCAGAAGAGAACTGTAAGGCACGTTAGGATGAGTGGAGGCATAGTGTAAGACGTTGGGCACACTGAAATCCTGCACGGTAACCACAACCTGAAATGCATTGGCATTTTTGTGATGTACTAAAGTAGAGTATGAGTTTAACTTTCCATCAATTCAGCATGCCGACAAACTTTTTGCAATTATTGCTCGCCTGACACAAGATCAAAGTTGTTTCTAGTTGTAGGTAAAGGATTCAGCTGATCTTTAGGGAATATGAAGTATTTAACCAGATACCCCAACGCTGACTTTGTTGAGTACACCAGAGAACTTAAAAACTACCACTCCTGCTGTGATCACCTTGTGGAAGATGGCTTCTAATATAAAGACATGCTCCCAGAAGCTGCAGAATTTGATTTTATCCTTCCCCTTCTCCACTTTCTCTTACATGATTCAGAGCAGCTAAAAGTGAACTTCCAGAACCTCTTCCTTATTGCTTCTCTCTGCCTTTTCTGTCCCAGTACTACTCTCTCCACTGGCTGGAGGCTCAGCCCCTGCCCACTGATGGAGAAAAATGTATTACTAGACAGGGAAGTGTTTCACTTATGGACATTATTCAGATATTTTAAACTTTATTTACATATTTGAATAATTTATTTCAGAATTGTAAATATTGTGTGTATCTAGGCTTATCAATCTTCTACATCATGGAGGAAATTATTTACTGAATTATTTTCATTTTTTTTCCTCCTTCTGAATTTAACTCCAATTTTTCTCTCTGCAGTGATTATATTGAACTAAATAATTATTTATATGATATTTGTCTGTATTAGGCGCACTTCTAAGTTTTTATCAATGTTTTAAACACCATTACATTTACCAGGATGTTGCAAATATAATGCAAAATTTATTTCAATTTTTGTAATGAGAAATGTCAAAATTACTAATCTATGTTTCTTATTTCAGTGGTGGGACAATATTTTAAAGATATATATGATAAAATTCCTATTCTTCATATTTTTCTTTTCTTTCTTTTCAGCTGTATCTTGTGGCATTCCTGAGGCCCCTGGGAATGGTTCAGTTATAGGTAATGAATTCACTTTGGGCAGTAGATTGATATATGAATGTAATGAGGGCTTCAAGCTAGAATCTAGTCAGCAAGCAACAGCAGTGTGTCAAGAAGATGGATTATGGAGCAACAAAGGGAGGCCGCCTGTTTGCAAATGTAAGTGGGCATGTATTTCTAAAGAATATTTCCCCAGAACTTTCTCAGGAAATTCTTTACTGCTGATGTTTAGGTTTTACATAGACATATGCCCTGAAATGGCCATTCAGGAATGCATCATCATTTAGCATATAGTAAAGTAGAAGAGGCCTATAAATTTGTTTAATTAAAAAAATCTTTGTTTTATCTTATTCAAAACATCTGAAATTAAATAGTTAGATAATGATATTTCATGTATATTTTCTTATTATGAATAATATGCCCTTCACCATGATGAGTTACAATCAGCAATTATAATTTGTTTTTTTTTAATATTGCTTCTAAATTAATAAAAGCAAAATTTATTTCTTAAAATATTAGTGTAGATAACTAAGCTGGATAAGACTCCTTCAGCCTTCATTTCTGCCTCCTGTCAGGAGCAAGCCAATGTAGTGCAGACTTGTCTAATATATGGCTTAGCCTCTCATTTGCTCTGGGCAGCCACTTCTTCTCTCTGTCCTGCATCAAAGCAATAATTAACTGAGCCTGACTTCAACATGACTTGAAATACTGATTAGGACATAATCTCAAAGTTAATAATTGCTATAATACTAGGTGTAAAAATTTTGAGAGTTAATTTAGAATCTTGATCTAATCAACATTATATGTATGTGCCTTCCAGATTCTGAACTTGATAAGCACTTTAATTTTTCAAACAAGTAAAATTCAACCCAGTTGTATAGAAATAGTAAAATGAGGCAAGAATTGTGAAGTTATACATGATTATGAAAGGGTTTTCATTTATTTGAATCAGTTAATAGCAAACAATTGTTAGAAAATATTTTTGAAAGTTAGTTTGAGAGAATTTCTGAGCATCCTTGACAGATGGTCATTTAACCTAATCTTGAACACCCTCCTGAATACTCTCTTTCAGTAATTTTACTGAAAGTTTACTTTCCCCCTTGCAGCTTTCCTAGCATTTATATAATCTGAAACTTGTTTTCTGCAGTATAAAGCCCTTTCATTTTGTATCCGCAGCGGACAAATAGAAGTTACTTTATACTTATTCTTCTTAATGTGATTGAAAACTGTTATTTTTCAGTGTAGTGGGTTATCTTTGGTGAGCAGTCATACCTCATCCAGCTGTTCACTCCCTTTCTCTTTTCAACCAGATGGGAAAAAATGGGATGAAAACTCTCA
The DNA here is from genome assembly GCF_027887145.1 of Ammospiza caudacuta. NCBI lineage: Eukaryota > Metazoa > Chordata > Aves > Passeriformes > Passerellidae > Ammospiza > Ammospiza caudacuta. The sequence goes on along the minus strand of NC_080595.1, from coordinate 89,276,334 downwards.
TGGGTCAAGATAAGGACAGAGAGAGAACTCAGCTTGGAAAAAAGTTAATTTAATGTATTGCCAGTTAAAATAAGGTGAAATCAAGTTTGGAAAACAAAGGTTGCAAAATATCAAAACAACACTCTCCTCCTTCTGTTCCCAGGGTCACCTTCATTCTGTTGGCTGTTCTCCTTACTCCAGCCAGTGCTAGGGGATAAGGAATGGGAGTTGTGGTCCGTTTATTAAAGGCTTCTCTCTGCTTCTCCTTCCTCCTTGCACTTTTCCTCTGCTCAAGTATGTGTCTTTTTCATGAGCTGTTGAACCTTAAGATAAACTTGCTCTAGTGTGGCTCCCCCATCAGCTGCAGATTCTTCAAGAAATAATATCCATCTGCTCCAGTGTGGGCTGCAGTGTGGATATCAGCTCTGGCATGGTGCTCTCCATTGGGCTGTAGCAAAACACCAGCTCTGGTGTTTTTGTCTGGAGCACATCCTTCTTACGTGACCTTAGTGTTCCCTCTGCTGTTTCTCACTCTTTTTGTTTCTGCCTTCTCTGCCTGTGCAGTGTTTTGCCCTTTCCTAAACACGGTTTCCCAGAGGTGCTACCATCATGGCTGCAGAGCTCAGCCGTGCTCTGCTGTGGGTCCTTTGGAGCTGCTCGCTCACCCCTGCCAGCACCTCGACTCCTGAATCCAGTGCACTCAGTCACCTTTTCTGCAGAGATAACTAGCTTATTGTGGTTCATTCTCACTCTTCCTTCCCACTTTTAGGACCAGTGACTCTCATTGTTGTCCTCTGGACAATCTCCAATTGATCTTCACCTTTCTTGAAGGGCAGTGCCTAAAACTGTACACAGCAATTTCACAGAGTACATAAAGAGGATTATTCAAAACCAGCTGTGATCTCACAGACATGATGTGAATTCCAAGCTGTATACAGAGGGAAGGCTGTGCTCCAGTGAATTGAAGTGAGCTTCATTCTCAGAAAAAAATTGACAATGTACAAAGCACATAACTTGAATGATATTTTTTTTGAGGGAAGAGGCCAGATAAACTGTCTGGGGATTAGATATACTAAATTCATAGCACTATATCTGCGGTGAAAAAAACCAGAAAAATAAAAAAATAAAAAGGCTCACATTATTGAAATGTTCAAACTTAACCAGACAATGACTTTTAGCATTTATCACAACTTTCAACATTAAAAATTTTGTTTAGTATTTATAATAAACTAACAAAATATATAACACTTTCTTCACTTCCTTGTCTTCTATTTTCCTTTTCTAAAAATTTGTTGTTTGAAAAAGAATCCAATTCCTTCTAAATCTAGGTGTGCTAAATTAAAGTGCTAGTGATGTACATGACAATTTAAAATCAATATTTTCAGAATGGATTGCTATTTAGTGACAGACACGCTTTACCCAAGATATCTTACTTGCGAAGTGCAGAGAGCTGAGACAATCTGCATAACAACCTGTGTTTTCCAGTATTGCTGCTGTGAGGGTAGATGTGTTTAGTCCTCAGAAACAGAAACATAACTTGATGGGAAGCAAAGAAAGATAAATGTTAATAAATAAGTCTGTTTTTATTCCCATGTCTATTAAAATGAAGGTTGAAATCAGGGCAGTTTGTTTTGCAAAGCACTTATGATAATATCATGCCTGAGGCAGATGTTTGAAAGGCTTTTCTTTTCATTAAAAGCATTTACATCAGATTTGAAGCATGAAAAATATGATTTGTGATGGTCATAGTGCAAGACACAGATGGATCATGGATATTAGGCTACTGAATTTAATTACAGAAAACACAAAGCAACAGATATCTACTAAGAAAGCTTAATTGAATGACAAATATCTTGCTTCAGTTATTCTTCATAGAGATCCCTAGAACATGATCAAGGGAAGAGACTTCTCTTTTGCTCTTCCTTAGAATCATAGAATAGTTTGATTTGGAACAAACATTAAAGATCATCTAGTTCCATCCCATTCCCATGAGCAGGAATACCTTCCACTAAACCAGGTTGCTTATAGCCTCATCTAACCTGGCTTTGAACACTTCCAGGAATGGGACATTCCCAGCCTCTCTAGGAAACCTGTTCCAGTGCTTCACCACCCACATAGTGAAGAATTTCAAATCTAAACTTACTCTTTTAAAATTTGAAACCATTCTCTTTTTCCTATCATTACATGCTCTTGTGAAAATTCTCTCTCTAGCTCTCATCTAGCCCTGTTAGGCACTGGTAGGCTGCTCTAAGGTCTCCCAGAAACCTACTTTTCTCCAGGCTAAATGACACCAACTCCCTCAGCCTGTCATCATCAAAGTGCTCCAGCCCATTGATCATCTTTTTGGCCTTCTCTGTGGTCACTCCGACAGGTGCACATCCTTCTTTTGTTGGGAGCCCTGGAGCTGGACACAGTGTTCCAGGTGGGGTCTCACAGGAGCAGAATAGAGGGGTAAAATCACCTCTCTCAGCCTACCTTTCACACTTATTTCAGTACAGCCCAGAATACGCTTGGCCTTCCTGACTGCAAGTGCACATTGCTGGCTCAGGTCAATCTCCTCATCAACCAACACCCCAAGTCCTTCTCCCCAGGGGTCCTCTCAGTTTATTCTGTGTCCAGCCTGTACTCGTGTTCCCCCCTGACACATGGGTAGGAGCTTGCACTTGGCCTTGTTGAACTTCACAAAGGTCACCATTATCCATGGATTTGTTTACTTTTCAAATCCATGTCTCTCTGGCCTTTGCTCTTACTGCTTTCCTTTTCATGGAAGTATGTGGATGCATAACCTAGAATACTGAGTTTCTGGTTACTTCTAACATTTTAGTTGCCTGAGATAGTCCCTGTAACTGCATAACTTTATTGCTCTTTTTCATTATTCCTTTAATACATTTATTAAAATATATAAGTCAGGTCCTTGATTGGTTTATGCTAGTTCATCTAACATCAAATATTTTAAGGAACAGCTAGTGGCACTTTTCTGTAATCTTCATATTGCAGATTTTGCTGTAGATGGGTTTTTTTTTTGAAAATGTCGTGTGCTGAGCTGTAACAATGATGGTTCAGATATATTTTTCTTCCTAGAAATAAATTGAAAAAAATATTAATTTGATAATTTATAAGTTTATAAATTAGCCTTTTTAATAATTTTGAATATGTTTGGAAAATATCTAGTTATAAAACTAAGAATCATAAGTAGTTCTAAGTACAAATAAGTAGTTGTAGAACAAATGCAAAACCAAATTTGCTAAGATAAACAAGCGAAGATTTACATCAACTCATTGTAAATATTGTGCTGGTGGTTTTTATTTGCTAAGACATTCAGAACATCATACCCATTTTCTTTAACAAATGCTAAGGTCAGTAAGTATTTTTTAAAGTATTTTGTCAGTGTTTGGTATGTAACATGGAGTACTTATTCAATGAACTGTAGTAAAACATTTCATCAATTTAGCAATTTTTAATTAGTCCAGATGCATTAGACTGATAACAGATTGGCTTGATATAGCTGACTGGATTGACAGACTGATGCTGAATACCACGTGATCCTTTTGTTTATCTGTTTTGAGGTTTTGAAGCCTTTCCTGTTTGAATATCTTGACCAACATGAACAGCTTATTTTTTTTCCTTTCTATCAGCATACTGAGACTATCAATTTGCTTAAGTGATCCTATTTTGTTCTTAGATCTTTGTTCATAGATTCTGCAATGTATAGGTTTCAATCTGTCTTCTAATTTTACTAATACTTGTGAATTTAAAGCACACTAGAGTCTCAGATATAGTACATGACTTCACCTTAATGTATTTCCTATTTTTAAGCTAATACTGAAGTTATTCAAAAGGTTATATTTGAATAATGTATGTCACATTACTGCATTAAGTTCACCAAATAGTAAGTCCAAAATGCCCTTTCTCCATTTTTGTAGTTGTTACCAGATGAAGAATAGCAATTAAGTATCATGTGCTCCTTGAAAATAATACTAATAGCAATAAGTAACAAGTAATACTAAATAGCAAGCTCCTGTAATTGAGATATTTTTCCATCATGAACATTGTACTTTTTTTCTTTGAAAAAGAGAATTGCACTCAGAGTCACAATATTCAAGATACTCTTAAAGAACAACCTTCAGATGTTTTTTAATGCTTCCCAAAATAAGCTTTTCCATGAAGATTAGGTTTCACTTTTGATATTTAGAGCAGTGAAGGAGTAAAATTTTTCACTGAAGTGAGACTGATAGGCCTGTAGTTTCTAAGGCCCTCCTTCTTGCCTTTCTTGAAAACTGGGACAATGTTGTCCAGCTTCCAGTCAGCTGGGACCTCTCCAGATTCCCAAGACTGCTCAAAAATCATCAAGAGAGCTTTTTCAATGACATAACCAAGCTTTTTGAGGATTCTTGGATGAATCCTATCTGTAGGGATCCAGCTGGAGCATCAGATCATACATCATTTCAGGGTTGACTGGAACTTGATCATTCTCCTAGTCATGGTCCTCCAGTTCCAGGGCACTGAGACCCCCTTGGTGCATTATCAATGTTGAAGCAGAGACAAAGAATGCATTAAGCACATCTGCCTTGTCCATGTCCCTGTTTGTGAGGTGACTGTTTTCATCTTGCAATGGCCCAATGTTGTTTCTACATTGACTTTTGCCATTAATATATTTGACAGAACTCTTTTTATTGTCCACCATATTTTTGGCCAGCTTCAACTCCAGTTGAATTTTGACTGGATTAATTTTCTCCCTACAGTGGCAAGCAGCACCTCTGTATTCTTCCATGACACCTTATCTTGCTTCCAATGGGCATACACCTTCCTTTTTTGCCCTATTTCCAAGAGGAGATTCCTGTTCAGCCAAGCCAGCCTTTTGCCTGACCTGCTTGCCTTTCAACATTCCTGTGCCCTTAGGGAGGCAATGCTTAAAAAATTACCAGATGGATCCCAATAACTGTAAAAATATTTTCCATGAGGATTTTACTTACTAATTCCCTGAGAAGTTTGAAGTCTGCTCTCCTTATTCCACAGTTGAGGTTTTGCTGGCACTTTTCCTCTTGTCAACAGAAATTTTAAACTCAGCAGCTTTGGGGTTCCTGCAGCGGCCAAGACAGCCACCAACCTCCACTTCACTTACAAGATCCTCCCTGTTGACAAGCAGTAGATCAAGGAGGGCATCTTTCTGAGCCAGCTCCCTTAGAATCTGTTCTGTAAAGTTGTCCTGCAGGATTTTTAGGAATCTTCTGCCCTGGGTTGTAGCAGCTGTGTGGTTCTCCCAGATAATTTCTGACAAGTTGAGGTCCCCCATAAAGGCAAGAGGAGTTGATTTGGAATTGTCCCTTAGTTGCTCAAAATATAATTCATTGGCATTATCTTCCTAGCTGTAGGTCTACAGTAGGCTCCCACAATGACAGTCACATGATTGGTTTGTCCCTTGATTCTTATCCAGAAACTCTCAACTGAGCCATTGCCAACAGAGAACTCCATATATTCTACGCCTTCTCTTACATCAGTGCCATCCCCTCTCTACTTCTTTTCTCTTCTGCCCTGCCTTATCCCTCCTGAAGAGCCTGTAACCATTCAGAAGGACACTCCAGTCACAGGACTCATCCCACCGGCTTTAACTTCTGCCAATGACATAAGACTGGGACTGGGGCAAAGCTTTGAGCTCATTTTGTTTTACTTAATGCTGTGTGCAGGTGTAGAAACGTTTAAGTCTGGTACTTTGTAACCAGCACCTTGTGAAGCAGATTAAGGGATTTGTGCTTTTTTTCTCAAATTTTGGCACACCACACAATCGCTCATCACTGCCAAGCCTGGTATTTTCCCTTTCCCCTTCCAAACTACTTTAAAGCTCTGTCAGTGGCCCCCACTAGCTCCTGTGTGGGAGCTCTTTTTCCCCTCTGAGGGAAGTGCATCCTATCAGGTGTCAGTAGACCAGGTGTTAAGTAGATCATCCCATGGTCAACAAACCCCAATTTTTTCCACTTACACAGCCTCAAAGCCACGTGTTGACCTGACAAATCTGCCTATTTGGGCTTTATAGCAACTCTTTTTTATGGTAATTATTTATCAATATGAATTTCCTGTTTAGAGTCTATTCAGAATTATCAATATATGGAGATTGTCATGTCATTAAAATAGATAATCATGATTTCAAATTGTAATTATATTTTCTGACCTTTATTTTATGTAAAAAAGTATTATTCATATAAATTATTATAAAAATGCCTGGGGAGGTTAGAGATCATCTTCACATCTGCAAGAAGTTGAGGTAATTCCTTACAGAGTTTCAAGTATGTAAATGAGAATTTAAATAGTGCCCAGACCATAATTTCCAAGAAACTGACCATAAGAGGCAAGTTGATACACTCATTCGCACCATGTGCACAAAATCAAGTATCTGTTAATAATCACTTTTTTGTTTCCTGAAAGATAAGGAATTTAATAAATCAAAATCAGTCCCTGTAAAATTAAATTTTTTCAAGCAGCAGGTTTATTGATTACATCAACACAGCCTAGAAGTATATTCACTATTGAGGAACATCTTGAATTAGAAATTATACATTGATACATTAGAATCTGATAGTTGTTTGTGAAGTGTTCTTGCAAATTTAGGTGTATCTATAGATAAAGAAAGAATAAATTGCATACTGACCTCAGTATGTAGAAATAACATCTATGCAGCTCATTTACATAGTCTGAAATAGCTGAGCCTGTCTTGAGATGTCCTATGGTTAAGACTAAAATTTTTGCTATTGGACTAACTAAGAAACTTGCTTTCATGCTTGAAAAAAACAATAAAACTATTGTTTGGAAGGAGGAGTGATAAAAATGTCAAAGTTGATAGGCATTAAGTTCCTATTTAGAATTTGTTTTGTTTTCTGAAAGACTTATATGATTTTCACTACAAGGTGTTAAGCAGAGTGCTTCAATATGCATATTTTATTCAATAAGTATGGAAGAATGTTTCTTGGTTGATAGTTCATATTTTTTTCCATAACTATGAAATGCAGTTTAGTATCAATACTGAAATAAATTAAATTAGGAAGTAGGAAGTCCTCTGTTAATTTGGGATACTGTTCTTCAGTAGTCAAAACATTGTGTTCAAAGGCCAAAGTGAAGACCTATTAAGTTTCAAAGTGATTGTACACTGGCAATCCTTCCCAAGATGTATTAAAAAAAAAATCAAAGAAAATATTCTACAATTTCAGCTCAGTATAACATTAAATCTGTCAATTGGAAGTTCTTCAAATTATTTTTCCTTTATAAATACTTACACATCTTCATAGATATGCTGTGTTTCTGATTTTCCTGGATGCCAAAATTTGCCATGGCTAACATAACTATTGGAGAAGGTAGATGTATAATTTTAACATTAACATCTACATTTTTACAGGAATTTAGATTCTATCACTTTCCCTTTAGTTCAGTGATTGCATTAACTAGTCTCTTCCATCACACATTCATATTTGTAATAAAACCTCTTTATTCATCTCAGTGTGAAGTCTGTAGAATATATATTTATTTACATATTTATTTTGCCAGCTTGTTAATCTTTTTCCTGGTGGCATGGTACGAATTAATTGTAGCATAAATGAGAACCATGCTCTTTATTTCTTCATTTGGGATTTTTACACACTTCCTCCTAAGGCTTTTGTCTTCCACTGAACAACATATGAAGTTTCTACTTGTTGTTGTTGGTTGGTTGATTTTCTTTGGAAAGTATAGCTTTTCTCCACTGTTTCTGGGCTAGTAGCTTTTTCTAATGTATTCACTTAGTAAATCTCACTTAGTGACATAAACAGTCGGTAATTCATCCAGACTTTTTCTATAGCAAGGAAATTCTGAATAACATGGTAAAAGAAAAAAAATATAACTATTTTAAAGAGTCATAAATATTTTGATAATGCTAGTCTAGTCATAGGAACATTAAGATAGAATTCATATCAATATCATAAATATTTTAAGAACTCTGTGAACTTAAATTGCAGAGCATCAAACTGAAACTGAAAAAAGAACATAAACTATACTTGTCTGTAGTCAGTAACTGCATTCTCTTACCAAATACGAAAAACAACAGAACTGAAATAATTCTAAAAGTCTTCCTAAATATCATAATTTTTTAAATGTCTTCTAAACGGGAATTAAATAATTTTCCTGTATACCCACAATATATGGTTTTATAGTAATTAGCATTTCAATGTGTGCTAGCAGCTTTTATGGCAACGTATCTTAAGAACTTCAAGCTTTGCAAACATTACATAACAATATTTGCTTTCCCTTTTACATCCACCACAGTCTGTGATGTATTTTGTCTTTGAAATCTTTGAATAAAACTCATTAGAGAGTATAACTGTATATCATTATTCCACTACATCCACTAAATGAAAATACACTACAAACTCCAGTTCAATTTGTACTACTCATTGTATGAGAATTATTTTTCTTAAAACTTGTTTTTTCAAGATGACTATGGTATTCTAAGTCTTAGATTGTGAAACATCTGCCTGTAAGGCGAGACATTCACCCATAAAGGAATATAGGGGCAAAATGCTAATATGTACATTTCCTTTCTTCACAGCTGTAACCTGCCCCAGCATAGAGACTCTTCTGTCAGAGCACGTTGTCTGGAGACTGATTTCTGGGTCACTGAATGAGTATGGAGCTCAAGTCATGCTCAGCTGCAGTCCTGGGTATTATTTATTGGGTCAAAGACTCATACAGTGCAGGGCTAATGGAACCTGGAGCTCAGGCAATGAAAGGCCAGCTTGTAAGGGTAAGGAAAATACTTGTTTACAGGACATCCTATGCTTTTTAATACATATATTTTCTTTTATAAATAAACTATTTATAAAATAGTTTAATATTTTGCTCTCGCATTCCAAGTAAGAAAGTGTGAAATTTTCATTAACTTGAAATTAATTTTTTCCAGCTCCTTAGGTGTTAAGTACAATATGTTTCATACGAGAGTCAATGATGTACCATCAAGAAATCAATTTGTATTTATTCTACTAGGTGGTGCATAAGTATGTAGAAAGGACTAGAAAATGTTATTACTTTAGAAGATTCTAGATTAGAGTTAGATTAGAAGATGATTGCTTTGACCTCTTAGGTGAAGCATTAAAACTGTACTGTTGGAGAAATATTCATATGAGCTTTCATAGTGTCTTCATACAAAAATGCCGTAAATAACATCAATCTAGACTTTGGATGTTTAAGGTTTTAGGGAACCATGGCAATCTCAGTGGAATCATATAAACTTCAAGGGTTACAGTGCCAAAGTCTTAATAAATTTCTCCAAAACTTCATTTTTCTTTTACAAAAAGTTATTTTTTTAATTCTGTTAACTGCAATTTTTTCCCTTTTTTCTTGTGCACACAGACTAAAAAATATAGTTTTGATATTCTACCTAATATCCAGCTGCTGTTCAGCTGCTAACAAGTATTTGAAAAGATAGTTCTTTCCCACCCTCTGCAATTACAGAAATTTTATGTGAGTAGAAAATGGGATGATCCATATCAGACGCAGTTAACCAAAAGAGAAGTATTAGAAGCACAGAGAGTTGCTGATTGAAGACATAGTTAGTTTATAAGAAAGGTACATTGTTTTACCCTCTACTAGAGGACTGATTAGGATTTAATTTTAGCAAACTTCATGCCCCAAGAGATATTCAGTAATATATCCATTGGACATGGATCATTAAAATCCAGAAACACACTGCAGAGTATTTTTCTGAAGTCTACAGTTTACTTTCTCTTCGAAAAGAGTTTGATTTATTTTTTTTTTAACATAAATATAATTAATAGTCAATATTAAAGTTAGGAATTATAATGTTAGGCTAATCCCCAAATTACATTAATGTGACATGATCGCAGTCAAAATGAGTCTTACTCAGCTATAGGCACATTATATACATAAGAAACTATGATATTTTCTGATTATGACTGAGTTGGTTAACTGCATGGTTGCTGGTACTTGATTTTATACAAATTCTAACAAATTCCATGTTGTTCTCTACAGCAAACATTTAAAAATATGTAAGAGTGGTACCTTGGGATTTTAAGTAGGAAGTTTAGTTGCGATCAAGATGCTATTGAAAGTAAACATATGATTTATACTAATGTATAAATACAGTTGAAGCTCTTGAGGACAATGGTCTGCATCTTAAATTACAATGTTTTTTGTATACTCTTCTAGAAACAAAAGAAATGACAGAATGGTTTTAATTAAATTAGAGTTTGATACATTCTTGAAAGACAATTTTTCATGTGATGTGCAATAGCTGTGGGTTGCAGTTGATGCTACAGAAAGTTTCTCTGATAATTGGTCAAATCTAGTCTTTGGCAAAACAAGATGATTTATTGTTTTAGCAAGCAGACAATCATATATGCTATATACTTATGAATAGTAGTGGGAAATAAGAAAAAAACCAGTTCATAACAATTCAGAGTACTAAATGTTAAAAAGATTTATAACACTTTATACTGACAGAACATTTTAAACAGCCAGGGAAAGTGTATTTGAGGAGTAGCCATGGATATGTACATATGGAATATAACCGCAACCTTCTCAGGAATTCATGTATTTCTCTTGTTTCAGAACTAGAAATATGCAAGTATCCCAAAGGATTTTTAGTTTTAGAACATATGTTGCCATATCAAGCATAATTTTAGGCCCTTTGTATGGAATACAACTCCTGTATTTATTCCTATTCCATTTACTTTTTAAAAAAACACGAGATGATGAAAAATTATGAAAAGCATTTTCATATTTCAGTATATTCTGTTTCTTTTTTTTTTTTCCTAGTTATCTCCTGTGGTGGTCTTCCATCTCCACCAAATGGAAATAAGATTGGAACCTTAACAGTGTATGGAGCTACTGCAATATTCACTTGTAACACAGGATACACGTTAGTTGGTTCTCATGTGAGAGAGTGCTTGGCAAATGGTCTCTGGAGTGGTAGTGAAACCCATTGCCTAGGTAAAACTCCCAAATTTTTGTTCCTTGTTTTGTTTTATTTTGTCTTAAAAGTATCAAGAACTGGATTTCAGCTCTTGTCAAGCAATGTTTTTGAACTGATGAAAAATAAAGGTACCTTAAATATGGACATATTATGTCCTGAATATGATTTTGTGCTATTCTATGAACATATATGTTTTAATTAGACATTAAATTACCTTTTATGTTGTTGTAATGCTTTTCAAACCAGTATGATTTTTAAGTGACTCAAATAATCGCCCATGTTCACAGCGCTTTTCTTTGTGGAGCAGGGTGTGTGATGAAACTAAGCTTCAAGATAATCTTCTATTAGGGCTATTCCTGGTGCATTCCAACTACAATTAAGAATTCAGCATATTGACCATTCAGCAATGGGAAGCAGACAAGAGGCAGTCAAAAGTAAAGCAAAACCAAGACTCTTGCAAACCCTGAGTTTTATATAGCTTGGACATTCATTCTCACCCCAACTCTTGCTCTCTTCAGATCCATTCATATAGTTTCACACACCTAATACAGACATAAGGAAAAGATTCTCTTTTCGAGTAACATTTGAGGCTCAGCAGTGGTTTTATTCTTCGTTGTAAACAGGTTATTTATTTCTGGAATTTGTTATTTTCTTTGTCTGCCCTCATTTTGCAGATTTTCTTCTTGCCTTACAGTTGAAAGTACTCGGTTACTCTGAGGAAAGGAGGAATTCTGCTTTCCTCTTCAGAGCTCAACTTCACATAAAAAGCATCTGTTTTCTCTGCTGCCTCACTATGTCATTTTAGCAGAACACATAGCGTTCCATATTTATCTTTATATTCAGGTATACATGGGCATGTCCAAGGGCCTCTCCTGGGTAGTGAGGGAGTTTTGCAGTGGATTTGTTGCAACACTGTGGATCATGTGTGGTTCCCTGGTGGAAGGCCTCAGAAATTAGTCTGTGGGCTATGGCCTCCCAGTGCTGGACTCAGGGCTGATTTTTAGCACAGCTGCTGAGTTGGCTTTCTTTGTGGATACATTCTTCTCCCCAGGCTTAAATAATTGGGCAATATAAACACCTTTATCTTATCTCAAGCTCCCATCAGTTGGCTTAACGTTATGTCCAGATTTCCAGCAATTTGCTGAGGCTTATTTGGTGATGGGGGGAGGTTTGGGGATGGCACATGAGCAGTGGCTTCTTTATACAGCTTGCCATAGTGGGCAAAGTCCTACAAGGATCTGAGCCATGTTTGAGCCATTAACCATTGACATCTCAATTTCTCACAGATACTGGACTGCAGCAGAAAGAAAAATAAACGCAGGATATTTTCAGAAAAAAAAAAAAGCACAGAGTAATGTAATTCAGATCAGAATTAAGATTTTTATAACCTTTCATTAAGTATTCCTGATTGACTCCTTCATTTTGCAACAGGAATATTTGTAGTTCAACTTTTTTGAATACAGTTTTGTAGTATGTTGTCTCTTAAGACGTGGAGTGGTCAGAAGTAGTGACCATTGTCTCACAGAACTAACCTAACTTCTAAATGTCACTTCATTATTAGTGACTTCCCAGCAAGATGCAGTTGTTTCTGGCAAATTTTATGAAAATGAAGAACATTCATCTGGCTTGATATATTTTCTCACCTGATTGTTCAATTTGAAATATGCTGCATTAAGAAAGATGTCATTTTGATGGAGGAAATAAGTATAGGATAGCATAGGCATAGGATATAGGCATAAGCAGAGTACACCAAATACTTCTGTTGATATTTAGAGCAGTAATGAAATGAAATACTTTTTTTACCTAGGAAAAAATTTTCACTGAGGCGCTTCTTAGGGGAATGCTATGATTCAGCATTACTTTTTCATGTGTAATTTCATCAGTTCCACAGCGGAGGTGTACAGAATCTTTGGAGCTAAAAACACTTCAGCCATTTACTGGTGTCAGGTTATCCCTGGACTGAGGCTGAATGACATTTAAATATGTTGGAACTGCAACTGTGAAGACCCAACAGCCCAAAATTTGTATGTGTAAGAGTCTTTTCCACAGCCCTTTCTTCTGCTCTAAACATGCAAAGTCTATTGCAAAAAAAAAGAACTATTCTACCTGTAGGCTCTTCCACTGTGTTACACCACTCATTGCCAGGGTATTCCCTGACACCTGCATGTATTAATTTTGAATAACCTGAAATACCACTTCATTATCTGATCAATAATAACAGTATTTAGTACTTATGTACTATACTTTTCATTTTTGAAACACTATATGCAGGATAATTTGGCTGCCAACATATGCAAACTAAACAATACACAAGTCTCAGTGGATTCTGTTTGTATTATAAATCACTCATGACATGCTGGGAAAGAGGGTTTTTTTCTTCTATTCTGACTATTGAGAAATAACATTACATTGAACATCCCAGAAGATTAGCTGTCTATGATAGTCATGACTTCAGATGTACATAGTGTAGAGATGGAGAATTTTCAGTACATGACTTACATATATATACATATATACATATATATATATATATATATATATATATATATATATATATATAACATATATAGAACAATACCTTCAAGTCAGTTTAGAAACAATACTTAGTGAAGCTTTTAACTCTTTGGGAAACAGTTAATAAGTTTATTCGATCTCATATTTAGGAAAGATTGTGTCTATGTGCAGCTTGAATTAAATTTATATGAAGTTGTCCTTTTCTTCACCAGGAGTAATTTGGTGCTGGATTTTTCTAATCAGATTTTACAAATCCCTATTGAAATTGGTATAGATTACTAATATCTCCTTATAACTAATATTTTCTTTTTTTCCCACCTGATTATCTGCATTCTGCATTTTAAATTATTTTTGCAGATCTATTCCCACTTGTAATGAACATAGGGCATCAGGCAGGAACTATTACTGTAGTGAAAGCACTGCTTGCTTTATGATGCTTCCCAATTCTATTCTTCTCCTAGAAACTTAGATGGACTTTAGTTCCTGTTTGATTGATTTCATTGTTGAATGAAGCCCTATGCTTAGAACTGTTAAATGCATGGATTTACCTCACCAGACAAAAAAGACCCCATTTAGAGCTGGCAGGTTAATCACTACTTAGTCCTTGCTATTTCAAAATCAGACAGGCTCTATAGTGCTAAAAATATTATACAGCTTTGAGTGTGAAAGTCTAAATTTGAGTTACCCTATGCATGCTGCAGAAAGTTTTATTTCTACTACTAAGCTCTTTCTTGTCTCTCTTACATGCTTTCACATAAAGTATATTAATACCATGTTCTTCAGACACTTAATTTAGATGCAATTAAGAATACAATCCAAGGTCAATGGAGCTATGTTGGCTCCTCCAGAGAGCAATTCAGGAAAGGTAAATTCTTACATTTTAAAACTAGATGATGTGAATACTGCTAATTGAATATTCCTAAATTTCAAGGACAAAATGCTACAAATTTATTTCAGAGGTGCCTTTAGGACTTACCTTAAGCCTATGAAAATCAGAAGGCAAACATGCAGGGAGCTCTGAATGAGTCTTTCCATTTCAAAGGAATTATAATGAGTTAGAGATGCTTTTAATCTACACTGTACCTGCATGAATATAATTCAAGACATCTATAGATGAAAATAGATACCACTTTATGTTACCCACTGATAAGTGTAGAACTAGTTTGTGATTTCAGGTTAAATGAGTACACTAATTTCTGTATCTAAGGAAAGGGTTTGTCTCTATAGAAAGCTAAAATCAGGGTCTGTAGTTAATGAGCCTAAGGCTCAATTTAAGACCTAAGTTTTCAGTTTGTTAGCATTACATTTGTTAGCATTATTAGTTATACAAGCATAAATATGAATTGGTGTGCGAGATTTCTTTCAATTTCACTCCCTCAACAATTAATAATGTCTCTTTCCCCTTTTCCCTTCCAAGAATATTTACAACTAGAAATCACAAACCTATGTGTTTTTATGTATGATTTGTGTGTATGGCTGACCACAGGTTCATAGAGGGCACAGGGCAAATTGGAAGCATTTAATTTGCCTTACTCCATCTGCAAAATCAGTAGCACTTAATTGCAGATCAGTGTGTTTTCCTGAAAACATATTTTTCCCTGTGTTTTTACACCTTTCAGGTGGAAAACTACACATAAAAAAATCAAGGACACACTTAAAATCTGAAGTTAAATATAATTTACTTCATTCAATCTTTTAATTATATGATATTTATAATGCCTTAGATTTATAAGTATGAAAATATGCTGCTGTGGACTATGGTTGTGTAAAAATATCTAATCCTTTAATTGATAACTCAGAAGTAAATTGCAGTATAATATTATCATATTGACTTTTATTTGAAATTCTTAACTAAAATAAAATACAATTATTTGTATCTTGCTTTCCAGGTGTTTTAGAATAAAACCGCTGAACCAACCCTGATGCATATGAACAATTTTCTAAATTCTTGAGGGAATATTTTTTTTTAAAAAATCCCCTCATGGACTTCTTCATTTTCTTTAATTTTAGTTGATGAGAAAATTACATACATTTTGTGTCATTGCAGTGCTCTTCCAGTTCTTGATATTTTGGAATAGGTAATTTAAATGAGTCAAAATTCCCTGAAAAATCATTAAATACAGTAGGTGGAATGATCTGTAAATGAAATGACTCACATAATAAGTTCAGCAACTTGTTAAATCCCCATTTAAGAGAAATGCATAATATTTTTCTTTATGCCAGGTGGCACATTTCATCTATCTTTCTTCTTGAAATTCCCTGTGGTCCTGTGTTTGTCTTCTGTGCAGCTACTGCTTTTCAATTCTTTACTATTTAGAGCTAGAAAATGAAAAAAAAAATCCAAATGTATTCCTTTCTATTTCACCTCCCTCCCTGCGAAAAAAATGGGGAGAAAATATTAGGAACTAATTTCTAGGCATAGGGAAAATAAGAAAATGATTGGGAATGGGCCGGATGGAAGAATCAAAAGCAAACCTTGATAATCTTACTGCCTTTTCCAGTGACTGTCTCATGAGATGTAGATTTCAGCAGTAGATTTCTTTCACTTTGTGGTTTAGCAAAACTTTTGAAATAGTCTGCCCTTGTATCCTTGTCCAAATTGAGAAGACAGGGACTGGATGGGGGGACTGTAAAATGGATGGAAAACTAATTGAGCCAGCAAACTCTAGGGGTATTGTTTCTTGATTCCAAGTGTGACTAGGAGCCAGTAGATGCTGGGGATGAATACAAAGGCCCACACTCTCCAGCTCTGTCCCTCACTGATAACAAATTGGGATGCAGCTGCAGCAAGTTTGAGGGTGACACAAAATGATGGGAGAACAGTTGATGTGTGGGTTCTAGTACCGCTAGACAGAGGGATCTTTAAATTCTGGAGGTATGGCCCAACAGGAAGGTCATAAAGTTCAGGAAAGACAAATACAGAATCCTGCCCTTTGCCTTGAATAATGCCATTTGTGAGTACTCTTGGAACTGACTGGGTAAAAAACAAACTTTACAGAAAGCACCCAGGTGACTGAGTGGAGAGGCTGACTAAGAGTTAAAAGTATGGCCTTGCAGTAAAAATATCATACTGGAGTGTATGAGCACCAGTGTAGTCACCAGGTCATGGTTATTATTTCCTCTTCAGCACTCATGTGGAAAATTGTGTGTGGTATTTGTGTCCTCCACCATACAAGAGAGATATTGCACAATGAAGCAAGCTCAGGGGAAGAACCCATTTAGGGGCCAGGGGCTGGAATATCTTTTAGACAAGGAGAGGCTGAGTGAGGCTGGAGGAGAGAGAAGGGTAAAAGGGATCATATTACTAATTTGGACTGAGAAAAATAAGATAAATTATTCCATGACATGTTTCAAGGGTAAAAATATTCTTTCAGTGTCCTCTGTTGCCATATTCTCTTTTGTAAGGGGAAAGGTAGCTGTATAATTAGTGAAAAACTTGCATTCATACTTATTCCTCAAATTTTCAGAATAATACCACAATGTCTTCTTAGAGGTATCAGCAACCCTATAATTAGGATTTTATATAATAATCCTGTGTGTATGAAAAACCTAATAAAATGGTGTATGCTTTATCCTTCAGGTGTTTTAGAGGAGATGTTAGGTGTGAATGAAATATAATGTCTAGAACAATAAAGGGGCTTTATTAGAAAGATGGAATCCCAAAGAAAAGTTGCAAAAAGTTGCTGTTGATGGATACTGCCTGCATGAAACAGAAGTGATCAAACCTACACAAAACCAATAGTAGCTGCAGATTTGAGCCTTAGCTTCCAGTCCTCACCTCCCAAATGAGAACTTAGCACATGTTTTAGATTAAATTACTGCAGTGATTAATAAGTGTCACCACCAAAAAAAAAAAAAAAACCACAAAAAAGAAAAAACCACAAACTTTTTTCTCCTCTTTAATCAGTAAAGAGAAATAGATTTTTTGCTCAGCAATTGTGTTTTCAAACAGAATAAAGAATCCAGAATGAATTAAATCATTACTTGCCTTCCTCACTGCCAAGACTGCTATTATCCTGGAATAATGGATTCTGTAATGTTTTAACAGCAGCTGAAATAAGAAGGAAACAGTGCTGGCAGACATTCATGCCTTCTATCTGGAAAATGCTTATAAATTCATATTCATGTCAAAATTACAGCAAGTTCTTCTTTATATTGCTTTAAAATTTGTTCAGTACCAACAAAATACCCTACTTCTATTTTTTATTATGGTGAAGTGCCTTAGTAAGGTTGCCTTTTTCCCCACAGAAGTGTGAGGTCTTTAACTCTCAAACTGATACTATTATTTCATCATAGAATTCTCATTTCTCTAATTCATCATTTTCTCCTTAAAGAAGTAGAAGAAATATCATCTGAAGGTTTTATACCCGAGAACTTGTTCTGCACAGTGCAGTAGTTGACTGTAAACATTTTGTTTATTGAAAAGAAAGTTGAAATTTTGTTGGTTTTCTTTTCTTGTAAATTTTAGCAAAATTTAAGCAAAAATTTATTTTAGCAAAAAAATACATGTTTTTGATGGGTTGTTCTTTTATTGTAGCTGGTCACTGTGGCTCACCAGACCCAATTGTAAATGGCCATATTAGTGGGGATGGTTTCAGTTATCGTGACACTGTAGTCTACCAGTGTAATCCTGGCTTTCGACTTGTTGGTACATCTGTCCGAATTTGCCTGCAGGACCACAAGTGGTCTGGACAAACTCCTGTTTGTGTCCGTAAGTACAATTAACTTCTCACTGAATTGTTGCTACTATTTTAAATGTAATTGAATATTAATAGTGGATTGGATGTTCAAAAGGATTTGGGCTCAGATCAGATGTTTATTGGACCTGTTGTCAGTTACAAGGGTTGTTATGATCCAGTTTCTAACCTAGCATGGACTTGTTAATATTTCCAGTAACTCCTGGTATCTGTTGTTTCAGAAACAGGATGGCATAGGTGCTGAGGTGGCTTGAATAGCAGGCTGCAACCGTGTAACTTAATCTATCACTTTCACTTTGTCCAGACATAGTTGTAATGCCACATATGGGCTTGCTGAGCCTTTCTCCTATTTTTTTCACCAAGAGTAAAAAATTCCTTTAAGGAGAAAGCTGGACTAGTGTTCATCTTGCATTTCTGATAGTGACTGCCTGTTTTCACAAATTGGCCTCAAGTTCTCAAGTTGACTTATCAATGCAAGCAAGGCATGGCATTGGATTATGCTACATCTGTTATGAGAGATATTAACTTTTTATAGCCTTTACTATTTTCTCAATTTACCTGTTTTTGAAAATCTCAGAATTAAGTGCTAGAATTGCGGAGTCTTTCCTTCTCTAATTCTTCCTAATTTGTGTGGCAGATTATTTGACATTTTCTGAACCATCAGCCATTTAATCAGTCAAGTCAATTTTATCCACTTTTAATTTTATTACTTTATTATTTAGTTTGTTTTATTTTTCTTTAATTTTAGTTTTATTAAAGAACCTCATTTTTATACATACTTTTTATTTTTAATAGAGAATTTATATCAATTATTTCAGTGTTGCTTTTTTTAAGATGTCTGTAATTCAGGCATAAATATTGTCTGCACAGAGAATCACTAAAATGGTCAGCTTTTCTGTTCAATACATAACAAATTTCTAAATGTTCAGTATTTTCTTTATTAGGGTAAAATGAAAATTTTTACATGTATACAGTCGCAGAAAATATCTACCAAGTGTAGTTATTTTAAAAATCCTGTTTATATCTTCAAGTGATTTATATTCATTAAAGGAGTCCCAACTAGCATTGTTACTATTAGTGCATCCATTTGACTGTGCAGTGAATAAAATCCTTCCCAAAGAAAAGGGCAAAGCTGGGAGGGCATAGGAGGGGCAGGAGGCTGCTCCTTCTTATATGGACGTTATTGTTACCATTATGAGAAGAACTGGCATCAGGTTCTGTTATTAGAGTTTGCCTACTGTTTTCCATTGTAAGATGGTTTTCTTTTTCTTAGAACACTGCCAGACTAAAAAGCCATGCAAGATGACTTGGTTTATGTCAGTGTCCAAACTTTAGGAGATTTTCCTCCTTTGATTAATTTACTTAAGAAATTCCCATAACAATGAGACTATTATTTCTGAGACATAAAGTGAAAACTTACTGTTCACCAATGCTAGGAATGTGTTATACTGAAATATTTTTCTGACTGAGCATTGTGGAGCCTGAGCTAGAAATATGGCTGTGGTGGGTTGGCGTTTTCTGGATGCCAGGTGACCATTGAACAACTCTCACTCCCTTCTTCAGGAAGGCAGGGAAAAAATATAAGATGGCAGCTTACTAAAACAAAAGAAATGTTTGCATGTGCAAGCAAAGAAAATAAATTTTGCCTTTTCTACTTCCCATGAGCAAGCAATGTCTGGATGCATCCTAGGAAAGAGGGCCTCAGCACGTGTAACAGTCGCTCCAAAACACGCATGTAAATAATGGATGATACCTCCCCTCCTTCCCTGCTGCCACCCTGCCTGCCCCTTCCTCCTCCTCCCTCTTGGCTTTTATATCTGAGCAATCATACAGTATGGAACATCCCTTTGGTCAGCTAACCTGGTTATATCCCCTTGTGAGGTTGAGACATTCCCAGCCTGTGGGTGGGAAGGTGGAATGTTGGGGAAACATCAGTGATGCTGTGCAGTGCTGCTCGGCAGTAGCAAAACAGTCGAGTGTTCTCAACACTTTTCCAGCTAATGATACAAAACACAGCACCGTAAGACATCCATCTCAGCTAGATCCAATACAATAGCAGAGCTATTACAAAGACATTAGGGGTTGTGCCCCTGAAAATTTGCCCCACATTGGTCTTTATTTTGTGAGCTTTTTACCGAAAATCACATCTTTTTATATTTTTAATTTACTTTGAAAGGATTTTTAGATTTGTAAAGTACCAGATGTCATCTTAAAAAATGATACCTAAAGAAGCACTTGTAGTTCTCCACCCATGACTACTTAACATTCTTAGTTTCATATGCAAGTCAGCCTCCTTCATCTTTCAAAATTTGTGACACACAGGTCTTTCCCCATCTCTCTACTGGATAATCAGTTGGACCACACTTTAGATAATACTTGGGTATTTTCTGAAATGTCTTTCCATTTCCTACTTATTGATAGTTAATAGGAAATAAGAAGATTTATGCTTAGTTCCTTGTGAGTAACATCACAACAAAATCAAAAGAAAAAATAAACCCGTGTATAGATTATTTATTCAAGTACGATAAACATCACTAGTACAGAGTTGGGAAGTTCTGTGTTTGTGCACGTGTACATATGTACAGTCTCATTTTCCACTGTTAGTATCTATGGTTTTATATCTTTTTCTGTAATATTTTAATATCTTGTCACATGGAAAACTAGAGCTTGACCATAATAAGCCTATGTTATAAGTTATGTTTTAGCAAAATCAACACACATAATATATAATGGGAAAGATTTACTCGCCAAAATTATTTATTTATAGTCATAAGAAAATCAGATTAAAAGAATCACTACTTCAGCAAACCAATGCAAGACCTTTGAAACTGGAATGCTTCAGAATGTTCTGAAATAGTGCATCAAATTTGTTTGGCTCTACTACATGTTTAAGCTTGATGGGGAAAAAAAAATCCTTTATTTGTATTAGTAGGAATTTTTAAATGCATTTTTAATGGTCTAATGCACATCAGATGCGTGTGAAAATGCATATATTATATATATATATATATATTTAGATTAATTACAACTTTCAACATAAGGTAAAAAGTAGCACAGTTAAGAATTCTCAATAAATATATCCTATTCTTTTTCTTATATGTCTTGTATAAATGTCAAAGACAAATTGAGAAGGGGAAAAAAAAACCCCAAAATCAAAAACCAAAATGGCAAGGAAGCTCCAACCTGCAAGTGGTTCCATGGATCAGTGCCTTTCACTTAGGTGCTAACCTGCATATTTTTGTTCTAACAGCAATCACTTGTGGACATCCTGGGAATCCAGCTCATGGAATGACCAATGGCAGTGAGTTCAATTTAAATGATGTGGTAAATTTTACCTGCAACACTGGATATTTACTTCAGGGTGCTTCTCGAGCGCAGTGTCGAAGCAACGGGCAGTGGAGCAGCCCTTTACCCAACTGCCGAGGTAAGAGTTTTACCCTGCCTCAAAATGCTCAAAAAACCTCACAAGCCTGTGCTTTAGGAACTTCTTTTCACCTTTATTTGAGTTTCTGCATTTCTGTACTAGAGTTTGTTGTTACACCTGACTGTTGGGGAAGCTGAGATTTTCAGTGTTTTTTCCTCAAAGTTATCAGACTGCAATTATCAGCATTTAGTTTATAGACATATACAGTGAACTTTGTATCACAAAAGTTACATCGATAAATCACAGTTGCCTGTCTAGCCAGAATTATGTGCATTTTAATATAGTTTTCACAAATGGTCATTATGAAATTGAATATTTATGTATAAAAATACTATTAATTCTTTTTTTTCCTAGCAATATCTGACAGATGTGAAACCTGATTTTTTTTTTTAAAAAAAAAAAAAGGGGAATAAAGTAAGATTTAATTTTGCTTGGGTTTTTTTGCAAGGACATCTGAGTTTGATTTCTGGTGTGCTATGGGTAAAGTGGAGGTGTTTGAGAGATGAGAATGAAGCAAAAGTTTGTGTTATGAGAAAATCTGTGTCAAATGAACATATTAGGAAAAAACAAAGAAAAAACATTTTAAAATGCAATCTACAATTCTCAGATTGAATTCTTTATCCAGATCCCAGTAATGTAATTAAGATTAAAACTCTCTGAAATTAACCTTTTTTTTACTCCTTCTGTTTTTGACCAATGTTTTTATTTATTTTCTTTAATTTTTGGCTATTGTTGCAGAATATGGAGCTAGCATCTCATCTTTGGTCTGTTCCACCAATATCTTGATCAGACACCTAAAATCAGCTCACTAGTTTAGTGTTTTTATGTTATATGCCCTAAAATAACTTCTACTGGTACAGTACATGCTTTCTCAATGCTGAATCCATTAAGATACTGATATTTAATGATATTGTGAAACATTTTCTTTTGAATCACTGAGGCAGACTGAGTATCTTCTGACCAAATCATAGATGCAAACTGACAGAGAAGTGAAGGCTGGACATGAGGTAAATCATGTAAGATATACTGAAAGATCTCAAAGGCCTGGGGAAAACTTTTTGAGATACTCTATATCCTTCAATGCCCTTTTTGTGAAGGGTCTGGAAGGAAATGTATTTTAATGGCTATAATTTACAAATGCTGTTCCTGGTCATATTCAAACCTGGAATTATCTGGGTTCATTTATAAATGTTAATAACAGTGCTGATTTCCAAATATCTAAACCAAAAACAAATTAAAAAATGCTTAGTGTATGGAAACAATCTGATCGCTATGTCTGCTATGAAACATGCAATGAGATAGAACACAAAAATTTCTCCAGAAATTCAGTGGTTACTGAGCTTTACTTGAGTATTTTCTTTCACTAGACAAATATTAGAACAGTGTAAGTACTATGCTTTTGTTCTTTGTATCATCTTTTATAGGCTAAAGGAAATTGCAGGCAGCAAAGTCATTCTAAGGATACAACATTGGAATTGAAGATCATGTAATAAGAACTTAACTTCAGCTATTGTGCTTTTATTATCTCCACCTGTTGGTTTATTAAAAATCTTATTGTACTACAACTGTTGTTTCCAAGAATAATAATTATCTTTTGTGATTAGCCCATCATAATGTTTCAGAGATAGCTGATGCAATTTCAGGCTCACTGTGTGTGGAATTAGATCTTTCATTCTCATTAAAACAATAAAGAGATGGCAATTCACTCAGTCACTACCCTCAGAATTTATTCAAGTGAGTTAACTAACATAGCAATATAATTATTGGAACAGAGAAACAAGAGTTAGCAAACTGTTCCTATTTAGGCTCATGGGGTTTTTTCCATTTTATACTGTTTTCTTTTGCTGCACTTAAGTCTGTCTCATCTGTGAGGCATTTAAGTAAGGTTTTATTAGTTGGAAACACATACTTTTTCACTTATACCATAGATTCACTCAGAATCTGCTCTGTTTGACTGCCAGAGGAAGAGACAGGACAGCTTTACTGAAGTTCAACCATGTTGAGTTACTCAGCTATTTACATGGAACTTCATTGCATTTAATACAAGAAAAACAAATCTAAATGAAAGCAAGGAGAAACAATGCAAAGACTAAGAAGATTTTTTTTTAAAAGAACATAAGAATTAGGATGCTTACAGTTACTACAACATTATTTCAGTGGTCTCTCCTGTCTATTTTTGTTTTCCTTTTAAAATTTATTCACAGGAATTAAAGTTTGAGGCCAGTTTATGGTCTGAAATCCTGTTTAGGGATGGTGGTTTTCTGAAAGGAATGAGTATTATAGATCCATCTCTGCCAAGATCCATTCACTTAAGAATGGTAAACTCCTACCAGAATGGAATGGCCCAGAGTTCTCTTAGCTTGGTGTCTGCAGTTTTGGCTATTATCATGCAGGTGGTGAGAAGCTGGACTTTTGCCATTCACTCACTGTTTCTTCACTTCATTCCTGTCTTCACTTAGTATTTCTTTCTCTATAGCAAGATATATTTTTCAGTGACTGCCTTGTATCTCTTCCATCATGAACTGCAAGGATCTGCCTAATTTCATCACCTGCTGCATGCACCCTGCTAAAACCCAGAATGCTTTCCTGCTGATCATAGCACTGCAGCTGCTCACCTCTGTGACCAAGCTTAACTGATTTAAAGGGTTTGAAAAAATTGTCATGAAGTTTGCAATTTTTCCAAGAAATCTCTCCTAATGGAGAGTAATATACTGTCTAATGTAACAATAACTGTTGTAAATGTATTTGTTCACCAGAAGATACTTAGTTGTACTGTAAAGGGAATATTCTATATCCAAATCAGCTAAAGCATATCAGTGTTAGAGTAGTTCTATACCATTCTCCTAGTACATGCATCTCTGATCTAGAAATATGGGGGATAGGTCCTTCAATTATATGAAAATTTAAAGTGCTGTAATATAATTGCCTTGATAATTGGCATTGTTTCTCATTTTAGGTTAGGGTGGTTGGTTGACCTTGCAGTTAGTATGTAGTATCTTTGCTGTTCCTGGTCACTTTTCTTCTCTGGCACAGGTTGCAGAGAGTATCTACTCCCTCGTGCACTGCCTTCTCCTCCAAACTCAATGTTCCCTTTCTTACTTCTCACTGTTGTGTGTGTGTGTGGCTTCCACTCTCTGGTGTATTCTGCCCTTTCCTAAATATATCTTCAGAGAAACAAACTTTTCTCATGGCTCACACCTGATTTGAAGAGAGACTGAGAATTGGGGCTGTTCAGCTTAGGGAAGAGAAGGCTCAGGGAAATGTTTCTTATCATATATACGTATCTAAGGGACAGTGTAAAAAAAGAGGTTCAGACTTCTCAGTGGTGTTCACTGAAAGTATGTGATGCAAAGGGTACAAAATCAAACATAAGAAAAAACTTTTTAAGTGTGAGGGTGATAAAACACTTGAATAAATTTCCCAGAGACCTTATGGATTTTCCATTCTTACAGCTATTCAAAACTGAACTGGACAAAGCCCTGGGCACACTGTTTAGTTGTCACTTCCAAGTTCGAGTATCCTTGTATACATATGATGACTAAAGACCATATATATACACCAGCAATATTCCTATGTCAAATTTGGTGTTAGTGAATTGATTAGAATTTACCTAAAGCAAGTAATAGCGCTTTTTCTGGCATAAGCCTTTACTTCTAGAATTGCATGGAAAGCATTTATTTTGAAGTTCATTGTTTTAACAATGGATTATGAATTTGTTTACAAAGAAAGTAAATCTTCCAGCTCTTTAAATATCCTGCTGGGAAAGGATAGCTTCTTGGCAAACTCGTACCATTTAATTCAACTGAGATTTTACATATGACCTTTCTTTCAAACCTCAGTTGAGTTCATCTGAGTCAATAATGAACTTGGCTTCATTTGGCTGACTGTACAGCAAATGCTACAAATTAAAGACTGCTACTTGAAGCTATTGCAGAGTTTATTTATTTTTTTTTAATTTATGTTGAAACTGAGCTGTTATATGTGCATACGAAACCTTGATATTTTAGCAAAATAAATCTGGCGCAGTTCTTAGGCACCCTTTTGCAATGATACATTTCTTCTCTCTGTTGTGTCAAGAGTAGGTTAACAGTTAAGTAATCAAAGTCAGGAAATTTAGTAAGGAAATTAAATGGGAGGTTTTGGAGAAGAAAAAAGTAATGCACACAAAAGATCACATTTGCTATTTAAGATCTGCATGATAAAAACTTGTATGAAAAAAAGGATTTTAATGTTTGTATTTCCTAAATGCACTGCAAACACTGAATTGTTTTGCAATGATATTTTCCCCTATTCCAGAATGCTTTTGTGTCTGTTTTGGCTTAGTAAGTAAAACCTTTTATCTCTGAAAATCTACATTTTTTTTAGCATTTTTTTTGGACCTGTGTTCTGAGGTAATGTTATTCTTAAAATACCCATGCCTTGGGGAAACTGTGTTCGTGCTGTTTCTGTCACAAGTGAAAAAGAGCATGTTGTGATTTTAAGGTACTTTGTGAGATAGAAGCCCCAATTTTTTAAAAATTATTTAAACATTAATGTCTATTTTAAAAATTGTATTTATTCCTTTTGATGGACTCAGTATTTTCTAAAGATTGGTGACAGCTTTTTCTGTAATGTGAAGGTCTCTGAAATATGACTTTAAATTCATCATTTAAATTCATCATTATCCACATGGATTCTATCTTTACTTTTATTTATTTGATAAAGAACAGGTCAAGTAGGTAGTTTACTTGCCTTTAAACTGGAACCAAATGGCATCAGAAAAATTACAATACCCAGATCTCTATTCTCTGCTGCAAACCTGCCTGCGCAGAGCTTGGTGCAGCCTGGATGCACTACCCCAGAAGTAGTTATGACTATATTAAATCCTAAGCCTAGTATGTTCACTGTTTTGTTTTTTTTTTTTTTTTCCATTAGCAGTTTGGAACCGCTTTCCATTTAGTCTTTGGAAGCACAGAAAGCCAATCTCCATTCTTTCTACTTGTCATAATAATTCCTAACCACCAAAATGAGAACGGAATCAGGTGGTCTCATCAGGGCTCTGCACTCCTGATTGCACTGCAGGTCATTTCTTCACATATTATGCCTGAAGCAAGAACTGCTGTATTAAACACCACACTTTCTGCCTGTATTAAGGCAGACTTATATTCATAATCTCTTCCAGGAAAAGTGAATATCCTTTGCTACTGTTTGCTTCAGAATTCCTTTTATCTTTTTATAAATGAGATTTAGGAGCTTTCCTCCTCTTAGAAATATGTTTCTAAAGACCAGAGAAACTTCGATGGGAAGATTCATTTGGCAAAGTTGCATAGGTTTGAGTTAGCTCACATTGTCCAGCCTGTATCAGTAAGTCCAGGCTATTTGTTAGTAATGAAGAATTCAGTTCTCCATTTATACTGCATTTGTGCTGAATTTCTAAATTGAAAGGTTTATCTTTCTATATCTCATTGGTATTAGATTCTTGAAAAGTTTAATTAGGCTTTTATGTCTTATCCAGATACTGGTATCTAGAAAGAATTGCTAGTTTTATTGTGTTCTATTTAGTGGCTATGTCATTTGAATCAGTGGTAATATGTTCCACTCCTTCACTGACAAGAAAAATAACCTTTCTGATGGCAGCTGATAGACTGAGATTGGTGACCAATTCTTCTCATCCAAAGATAAAGCAGCTTGGAATTTAGGCAATTTTCAATCTGTGGAGGATTTGTATAAGCTGAGAAATGCATTTTGTTCAGTTTTGTTTTTTCCAGAGTCAGAGGCCCTTGTTGTGACTTATTTATACTTCAATGTCAGATATGCCTAATCTGTTCATATTGATAGCATGTTGATATTCCTCAGAAGGATAACTTGTACTTGAGTGAGTTTCCTTAATAAGGAGGTGGAGTGCCATGGGAGATGCCTTACAGTGTCTGAGATATTCTCTTGATCTGGCAGAGATGCCCCTCTCTGGAGTGAAAACAGCCTGGGGATCAGGCAAAGACATTTCAAAAGGTAGTAGAGACATCTTTTGAGGCAGTTGAAGAGGTCCTCATCCAGGTGAAAAACAATGCTCAGATTAATAAAGAATCTGAAGAAAAAGACTGTAAATCACGATCCCAGAGTTTGTAACATTCTGACAAAACATATTGTGTTAATACTACTTGTACATAAATGCCTAAAAATTAGTTTTGCATACAGAGAACACAAGAGTAAATAACAGGTAAGTACTTTGTCTTTCTGGTCAATTTGCAATTGCAATACCTGGCAAAATCTGAAAAGTTTTCATTCTTGTTTATTGTTGACTTTGCCTTGTCCTTTAGTAAAATTCCATTTACTGGCAATTTTGTCATCATGCTTTCACAAGGAGAGCTTTCTTTCTTTTTATTGGCAGCATTTTTAAAAACTTTTCAGAAAACCAGAGTGAATTCTCCAGTCTTTATTCACTCTAGTGTTAATCCCTAAACATTTTCTAGATACCAACATTAGTGCAATACTTTTTGCATAAATTTTTATTTAAAATCTGTTGATAATATATGAAAGTTTATTAAAAAAGCTTAAGATAGTTTCTGTCAAAAAAAAAAAAAAAAAAGGAGAACAAGAAACGAAATACTGTGAATGATGAACTTTTTGATGATCATTCAACTTCTTAACAGAAAGCTGCCCTGGAGGACTCTGACATGGTCTTTTAACTTCTTTGTCCTCAAGGGTTTGAATCTACTCAGTGCGAGGTTCCAAAGCTATCAGGGCAGACTTTGAGTATTCTCCAGCTTTTCTCAGAAGACTTAACCAAGAGTGACAGAATTCATTTCCCATGCAACTCTTGACAGGTGTCATTGAGAGGGAGCAATCTCCATCTACTCTCTCTGTGATTTACAGTTGAGTCCCCAGGGTGAAAGGCAATTGGGGAAATACTGCCTTAGTTCTGTACGCCAGCCAACTCAAATTCTTTTCTAAAGTACTCCTTACTGCAGCCCTTCTTAGCAGCACATTTGTGTGTATATTTAAAAACTGATAGCTGATCTTAAGTGGCACTGCAGGCATAATTGTGGTTACTTTTTAGCTTGAGGGATCGTATTCTCTTGCATAATGATTTGGTAAAAATTCATGTATGATGCAAGGATATTTTTCACCGAGCACATGCTTAAATTATGCATTTGGTGACTGTTTTGTATTTCATTCATCACTGAGCTGTCTAAACAGATACTGCTGGTATTGAAGTGAAAACTCTGAATCACACAGAAAAGTTGATTCTTTGGGACTGCAATATATTCCTTGAACATTCCATATTTCTGATCTGCATAGAGAATTAACTTTTTCTGTTCTCCCTATTGACTTGCAAAAATAGTTCAGTTAAAATTGCTTTTGGGTGGCTTTGGGCCAGCATATCTTCATGAAGCAAAGTTCCTTTTAATTTCTAATACTGACTTCCCATAATAAGCAAGCTTGGCACAACTACCTGTTAAACCAAATATTTTGTTTTAAACATTTATATTTGATTTTGTTTTCTGTTAATAATCTCAACTTCACTAAAAAAAGGGACAGCTCATATGAATGTTGGTTAAAAATTAAACCTAGGTAGAGAATTGAAGGATCCATAGGATATTCGAAAACAGTTGTATTCATGAATCTACAAAACCTTTAATAAATAAGAATTTTTAATATGCAGCAGATTTTTCTTGTTTCAATAGACTATTCTGAGATTGAAATAATTTGAACTATTACTTTCAATGTTCTCTTTCAACTAATCTAGCGCATATTTGAGTTCAATAGCAATGATTTTCTCTAAATTGCTGTGAAACAAAAGCACTTTTTGTATTTTCTTTTGAACAAATTCTAAAAAGGCATTTCACTGTTTATTTTTCCACTTTTTCTTTTACATATTTTTATCTGTACTGCATTTCCCTGTTTATCCTTTTGATCCAGAAATAAAATAAGCAGTCAATATTCTAGTTTAAAAAAATAGCACTTTCTGATATTCTGGAGTTCCCACAACTCACAAATGAGATTTCTATGTGGCTGATAGTTTATGATACTATGATGAGTTGTCTACATTTTTGTTCTGGAAGGCACTTTCTTTTAAAGGTTTGTGCCTGTAGATCTCTACTGTCCTTCCCATTCAATCAAAGAGAATACCAGAGCATGTGCAACTTCATTCTCAGACAAAACAACAATAACAGCAATAAAACCCAAAACGAAATCAAATAAACAAACAAAAACCTTAAACAAATGCAAAACCCCTAAATAAAACCACCAAACAAAACCACCCAAAAATCACACCAGAAAGTAAACTAAAAATATAGATATCACGAAAAAGGATTCTTCTTACATCATAAGAAACTTAATCTGATAAACAACATGAATCTTGTCCTACAGCTTGGGAAGAATTCAGTAGTAAGTTTACTCATGCAAATTTGCACTAATTTTGTGTATTCATTAATGACATTTTACTGTAAAAGTGGATGTCCTGTTTAAGCTGTAAATGCCCAGTTTATAGTGCTATATTCCTTAGATAAAACAAATTTGGATGATATTAAATGCAGACTATTAAACATGCATCTGTACTGTAGATCTCTGTGAGTATAGCAAGGAGTTATATTTGTATGAGGATAAATTTTTCTAAGATTTTAAATATGGTTGCTATATTGATAAACTGATATTAATTCACCTTTGGACTATTGGCAGAGAAATGTGATTATTATTTTTCCACAGGATTTTACATATATTGTTACAGCCATAAAGCACAATTCCATCTTTTTTTATTTGTGTCGTGTAAGGGGAGAGCTGCTCTTGAAGGTGTAGTTGCTAGAACAGGTAGGTGTCAGTGGAATGGACAGGTGTTATTTTGCCATAGTTACTTTTTGATGCAAGCTTTTGTTGGAAAATGGTGCACTGATTTTAACATGGGTATAGGTCTCAAGAAGACCGGAATTCAGTTCTCTACCAGTACAAATATTCCATACAACTCTGGACTTCATTTTCTGATATGGTGGATCACAATAGTGGCATTGTGTAACTGTGAGGTGGGAATCAAATTACCATAAAAATAGTTTTAGCTTAATAAAAATATTTTTAAATATTCACTTCTGTATCTGCAATTAAATCAATATGTATTTTAAAATTAAACACTGCCTGGCGTGGGAGCTGACTTGCTTCTACTTATTTAGATGGTTTTTCATTTGAACCAGGTGGTACATTCACAGGAATTGTTTGGCACAGGGCTCAGGGGGTAGTATGGACAGGAGGATCATTCTTCATGAGCTGTTCAGAGAAATTCACTCTGTTCTGGAGAGTAGCAGCACACAGTGGCATAGACTGAGCCACCACCTACTGGCCTCATGCCAGAAAACAAGTGCTGGCTTTCTTTAATTCACATTGATACAGATGTGTATTCAAACGTTTAGGAACATGTATACATTTATGTGGAAAAATTAAGTGTAAGGATGTGTTTGTACAAGGCAACTTATAACTATGCAGAGGATGCAGGCTAGTTCCAAAAGCAGAAACTTTACAGCAGCATCCACCCAGCACTGCACTGTGTCTAATTGCCTAGGAAACAGGGTTAATCAGGATGCAGATTGTGCTGTTTCTGGGAATTGTGCTGGTTTCTGTAAGAAAGGATTGCACTGTGAGTACATATGAGCTCCTTCAGATCTAGCTTAATGTTTTGGTGAGGTAACCTGTCAGTGGACTCTGCATTTTACAGACTTTCACGTGTCCCTATTCTACAATGATAGTTATATTGCCAGTGCAAGAATTAGACTTAGCTGACAAAGATGAGTAACTGTGGAAAAAAAGCAGTAACAAAGAATGTGTCATGTAACAGAAAAAAGCATTTTCTCTTCATAATACTCTTAAATAGAGATCTTCAGAAGAAAGGATTATTGGAGCTCTTCAAAGCAAGACTTCCACATCCAAATTTTTTGCAGTTTTTGAAGAGCAGTGAGATATTAGGACTTGATATTTTTCCCTGTCTTATGGAACAGAAAAAAAATAACCAAGAGCTAAAAAGGTATTTTTTTCTGTCAATGAAATCTTATGTAAACATATACTTATTTAACCTGCATTTATCTGATTTCTGTATAAAATGTTAGGATTATAACACGATGTTTAAATAAAAGTTTTTTATATGAAATATAAGCTAAACTATTGTAATGTAAGCTGAATGTAACTTCTCTGTTGAATTATTTCATAGGATTCACCATAAATCAAATAGCAATAGTTTCAGTTAGGAGACTAAAGTTTTATTACTGCTCAGGGACACAAAAAAACGCAAAACAACAAAATTATCTCTTTCATTGAACATAATTATTCTACGTAATACCTTTCTAATGCTTTGCGTTCATCATTGTAATACCTAATTTTTTTTTAAAAATTGACTTTTCCATGTAATTGTATTTTCAGTGTTTTTAATAACAATTGGTACATGAAAAATAGGTTTCTTTATGCCAAGAAGAGTTCTTTTCCCCAAATATTACTTCTAAAATAATTTTTATGAAGAAAAACTTTAGGTTCATAGATTGATTCATTCTTTAGACCAAGGTATATGTTTGTTTAGAATTGTGAGGTTAAAATTATGAACATTTAACACTTTTAAGAACATCGATTTAAATGATAAGGATAAATAAATTAAAACTGGATTTTGCTCCAGATTAAATTTAAGGATGTTAGAATTTTTCTAAAATCCTGATGCTTTTTAGCTGATTGAATGAAATGTCCCTTCAATGAATGAGTATTTGCACAGGATGCCTTGTTCTAGGGTATTGCCTAATTATCACATTTAAATCTTATGTATGGTAAAATTTAAGCTTTTGAATAAAAGGAGCAAGAAGCAGTCCATTGAAGACTATGTTTATCTTACTTCTAAAATTATAATCTTATCCATATTTTATCCATTGATTTATTTTTCATGAGAATATATTTGAACTAAATGACATACTTGAAAAGTAGATTCCTGTGGTTCTTTGATGAGCTTCAATTTATTATAAGAATTATATTGTAAGTGGGTTTTTTAGTTTATTTATACTGTTATCTGAAGAATGAAGATGGGAGGGGTGTTGTAGGTGTTTGTAACTTTTCATATAGTTTTCAGATCAACAGACAACAAAACTGAGTGTTTTAAAAAGTCCCTTCTAACCCAAGCTTTTGAATGAATCTATGACTCTGTAATCACTACAAAGTATAAAATGAAGGGGTGGGGACGGTAGCTACTCTTTATATAAAAACAAAACAGCAATGAAAATACCCATAATTTTTTATGTTTTTAATGGCTATCTGAAAAAATTACTTCATGCTTTTTGGTGCTTACCCTCACTCCTGCTCCCCTATCAAGTATTTGATTTTCACTGTTGTCCTTTACCTGTTCTACACATTAATAGCAGAAAATTTCCTTAATATTTGAAGTAAATTTTCTCATTAGAGTAAAAGTTTTAAAAAAAGTAAATGTCAAAGTGTTATTTTAACTGTTGCTTCACATAAAAATTATGTAGAATTCCAAATTAAGCCTGCCAAGGGAATGATTAAAAAATCTCTCCAATTTCTCTTTCATCTTTGAACCACTTGTATACTTGATAGTATGTATCTTGTCCAAGATTATTAAAAGAACTGGAGTAAATTGTAGTATTACCTTCAAAGCAAAAAGATCTATTGTCTTACTTAGGGGTCAATATTTCTGATATTTAAATCAAATAAAAACCAGAAAGGAACCATAGATGAACCACAGTCGCGAGCTTCTATTGAAGCAATGAAAATCATTGCTGTACTTATTGCTGTTATGCCTCAGCAATGAAAACTGTTTGTCTTACAGTGGTGAACTGCTCTGATCCTGGCTTTGTGGAGAATGCAATTCGTCACGGACAGCAGAATTATCCTGAAAGTTTCAAATACGGAACGAGCGTGGCGTATCATTGCAAGAAGGGCTTTTATCTCTTGGGCTCGTCTGCACTGACCTGTAAAGCCAATGGGTTATGGGACAGATCCTTGCCAAAGTGTTTGTGTAAGTGTCCATTTGGTTGGATTAGCATTAAAGAGTTGTACATGATTTTAAATCGTGATAGGAAAAAGTGTAGCCATCTATTAAGGAACAGTGTGGACTTTGAGATCAATAATTTGCAAATTGTACATCTCAGTAAGGAAAGATTAAGACAGAATATCATTCAATTTACCATTATTAAAAATGTGTTTCCAGGGAACTGTGAAACTATTATTTCAAATGCCAAAAGTCAACAATAATTTTCCCTATTGGTAAATTGTTAAGGTGTCCGGTGTGGGATCTCAGCACCTCAGGACTGATGTGCAGAGTGGCCGAGACCACCCTTGGGGGGCTCGGGAGTCCTGGAATGTTGCCAGAAGTGTCTGGTGGCTGGACTTTGATCCTACACAGGAGACGACACCTGTATGAGGATGGGAGGATTTCACTGGGTGAATGGTGAAGGGTTAAGTTAACTAGAGTGTAAGACACAGGGTTTAGGATTTCTGTACAGGGCGGTCTAAAGAAATAAGATGGAGGAACTGGGGCGTGTCCTGTTCTTCTTCTTCTTCTTCTTGGCCTCCATCTTCTGTGGTGATGGTGGCACTTTGGGATTGGTTATTACTAAAAGTGCACCGGTTAATAAGGGTAGAAGGTATTGGGGAAAAATGATAAATATTGTACACGTAACTTCGAGTATAAAGATAGGTGACCGCCCCGGGGGCTTGCAGTGTGCCCATGGCTGACTTGCTGAGCAGACCTCTGTCGGGCTGAAAGAAAATCTTTTAGATAAACAATTAATAAGCACCGAGACAAGATCAGAAGTCTCTCCTCGTCCTTTGAAGCGTCGGCTCTTCAAGGCCATCCCTGGGCCTTTCCAGGCCACCTAAACAGCCGAGAAACCGACAGTCCGGAAAGAGCTAGGGAAATTTAAAATTATTATTTATTTGTTATAATCTAGAATGATAGTCTAAGACTATTAATGCCTATATCAGATATTTATATTTTTTTCAGACTCATTGTAGTGTATATATGAGAACAAATCTGTGAAATATTGCATAGAAAAATTTGGCTCAAGAGGGTCT
This sequence comes from Ammospiza caudacuta, assembly GCF_027887145.1. Lineage (NCBI taxonomy): Eukaryota > Metazoa > Chordata > Aves > Passeriformes > Passerellidae > Ammospiza > Ammospiza caudacuta. Next base: position 89,241,743 of record NC_080595.1, on the reverse strand, counting down.
TTTCATAACATCACTTTATATTTCCTTCATCACTTTCTCTTCAGAGAGGGAGAAAATCTGGTGTTTCCTATGATCAGTAAGCTTCATATCAAACAAAATAACTATTTGCTTGAGTTTAATTTCCATTGAGATATTTCCCTTCTCTGATCACAGTTAATTTGCTGTCATGATTTCTGATTTGCAATGCAATGAAAAGAAGTAATAAATGAAATTGAAGTATATTTTAATTTGAAACACATGAGATGCTTTTAAAGTTTTTGCTTTACAAAATTGCAATTTTTTATAAAATAATTTATTTCATGGATTTACACTTATATAGCAGAGTAATGAATGTCACTAGGTTGGTGAATTTTTTCTTTATTATGCTTTTCATATACTGCTATGTATGTAATATTCACATGACCCAAGTAGGTTTTTTTGGGTGTTTTTTTCACAATAATCTATGCTTTCAGTGTCTGTCAATAAGAGCTATAACCTGAGAAGTGGGTTTATTCCCATTTCAGTAGTAAAATAATTAGGGAAAATACAAAATTTTAAATACAAAGTAGCTGCATAATTTTTTTTAGTTTGGCCAGAATATTTACTGGTGCCAGCATGTTCTTTACTTCTTGTATCTTAGAAAAATAAATATGATTTAAAATTATAAAAAATTATCAGTAATCCATTTTCCTCTTGCTCACTCTAGTTCATCATATTGCTAAAATAATATTACAGAATAAATATTTTATTTCACTATGCTGCTTAAACTGTACCTAGCTGTAGATATGGTAAAGCTACTTATGTCATCATATCTGCAATATATAAGTGCATTACAGCAATAGCCTTATTTGGTGTCTTCCTCCCTATTGCTAACCAAAATAAGCTGTGCTATTTGTAGGGAGAAGGATCATGAACAGAAATGAATGAGGAAAGAAATCTATATATTTTTAGAAAAAAGCTAAAGTGGATAGGCTAGTTTTATACATAGTTTTGTGCTTAATCTTACGAATGACCAATAAATCATCTATAGCAAGAAGAAAACAAAAGCTTTGTAAGAGTTGAAATCCAGAGAGATGTATATTTTGTGGAACCAGCCTTGTATTTAAAAGTTCTAAGAGTTTTTTTCCCATGCTACGAAAACATCTCATAAACTTGTGTTCTTTCCTCTGTTAGCCATTTCTTGTGGACATCCTGGGGTACCTGCAAATGCAATTCTTTCAGGAGACAAATTTACATATGGCTCCATAGTTCACTATTCTTGCACAGCGGGTCGAAGGCTCATAGGAAATTCTACGAGGGAGTGCCAAGAAGATAGCCACTGGAGTGGGACTCTGCCTCACTGTTCAGGTACTTGTACCAACCATTATCTGAATGTCACCTTCTCATATGAGTAAGGCTGTTCTCACACATTTTTTTTGCCAAATATTTGTTTTGTTTATTTTCCGGCTTTATTTTCATTGCACCAATGGCCACTTTGCTGTATCACACCTTTTACTGAAATATTCTCATAATCATCTTACTCTCTTTGTCATTACTTCACAACTCCAGTCCTCAGCAAGATGCTCTAGTTGTATACTGCAGTGTGTAGAAGACACAGCAAAACATGGTCACAGTGTTTCAAACCTGGTCAAGTTTTGCTTAAAAAGAATACATGTGTTACGTTGTATTTTTATGAACATTGTTATGTGTAAACAAAGGTTGTTACATAAGAAAATTTTGATTAAGAAAATCCACACCAGAGGTATTAAGGTAAACTTTTACCTTGAACCTTTAAAACTTAAACATTTTGCTCCTCTTTTCTCTTGCAGAAATATACTTTATTATTGTCACAATGGCTTTATTATTGTCATAAATGTCTGATGTGTTCTTGGTGCTTTCAGGAAGTACAGGGACAGTTCATTCTCCCCTAGATTATGCAGATCTAAAAGAAGCCAAAACATGGCACAGGTTTTTTGAAGTGTTCAGGCCAGGATTGGCTACTAAGGGCACCCACGGCATATTAATAGCTTTTGTAAGGGAAACATGTATACACACTTTGGTATATAAAAATCAAATACCTGAATGGTTTTAGAAGAATATTTTCTAGTGAGAAAATTGTTCATAATTACCCATTATACAATCTTATAACTTCCCTTGAGCTATTGGACATGCCTACTGTTGGGCTGATGTGATTCAATGTGGTTCAATTAAAATTTGACCTAATTTAAATAGGTGTAAGGTACTTTGAATGATTTTCAGTACTTTGAGAAAGCTCTGAATAAGTTAATTGAAAATGGTCCATTTATGAGCTGCAAGGATGATTCTGCAAGGATGCTGAGCAGAATTTGAAATACTGAGAAAAGGAAATTAATTTGAATCACTACTGTTTCTTTTCAGTTTTCTGCTGCTCAAGGAAATAGTTTAGATTCTTCTCAAACTGCTAGATCTCACTGCCATCATGGTCTCTATGCCTAGACCTGAAAGGCATCACTGCACAACAAGAAATCTTTTCTTGCTTATCTTAAGCTCACATTTATGTCATTTTCACATTTTCAGCCAGCATAATATTCCAGAACTGAAATTGCACTAAGACTTGAATAGCCAGATAACAATCTATCTGACATTTCTCACCACAAAAATATCCTGTTGGTGGAGAGAAATTTTAATTGCTAATAACTGAGACTCTTCAGATATTTTCAGTCATGAATATGACAGTATGTTATAGACTCATAGATTTTGAAAACATTTAAGAGCCCTGTACCCATGTTTTATGGTGGGGAAGATATGTCTATTGTAACTAAAATATTGTTACTGATACAGAATTCAATTTTCTAACTTTGAACACCATCTCAATGGGTCGCCATCTCAAGAGCAAGGTAATTCCCTAAGAAAATTAAAATCTCCCTCAGTTGGCTCAATGTAAAAAAATCAATGAACCCCCCCCCCGAAAAAAAAAAAGCCACCAGAGAAAACCCTAAAAAGGCATCTCATTTCTCTATGGTATTTAGAATTGTAAAACGAACTACACTTTCCAAGTTAGATATTCAGGAGATTAATCCATCAAAATCCAATATGAATAATTTGTTGTCATAATGTCAGTGAAAGAATGATTGTGCCCAGGCTGACTGAGAACTCTAATTGGTTTTGTATTTCAGGGATATGAAAAACAGTCCAAATATAATGTTTAAAACCTGTAATCTCTTTCAGAATGGGATTCATTTCTTTGTTATATATTAATATATGTTCGAATGCCTGATGGTTCTATGATGGTAGAAATATGATCTCAGGGTTTCTTTTCACCTGGGACCTGTTACAATGATGGACTTTTGTAGCTTATGAATTAAGCAATAGTTGACATTTTTGTTTAAAAATGGATAATGGATAATTCAATAATGGATAGTGAGTCTTCTACATTGCTAAATAAAAAGGAGTGTAGGCCTTCATATTACTGTAACTGCCTTTGTCTATACCCTTTGATTAAAACATTTCATGGTCTCAGTTCAAATTTTCTCCAAGTAAAACCTAGTCATGTTCAAGAAAAACAAAAAAGTGTCTAGTCATTCATCTGGAATTCTCAGCAAAATCCCTAAGCAACTGAGACGTCATTAAATTTTCAGAATCATAGATCATTCTGTCCTGAAAAATCCCTTTGCATTCACAAGCCAAATTATATGTGATGTATCTGTTTCATGCCATAAACATGCCACAGTGGGAGCCTGAATCAGAGTCCTCATGTTATTTCACACATTTTAAGCAGACAGAAGTGTCTGTGAAATAGTAATGTCTCAGAGTAAGTGGAAGCAGGTAGCATCCAGAGGCCACATCTGGATTTCTGCTTTAGCAGTACCAGGGCATAAGTCATGGATGATCCCTGAGATCATTATATTCATTAAATTAATTTAGACTGATTAATTTAACAAATTAACTTTTTCCTATCACACCTGGCAGTCCGTCAAACCACGCACAAATACATTACAAGTTTGTGGGTGCTGGAGATCATTCTCAACAGTCAGTTTGGAGGCAGCCACTGTATTTTGGAGAGTGAGTTTTTTTGTACACAGAGAGACAGAATATACCAGCTGAACCAGCTGACTTAAGACACTCACACTGTTTACAAGTATGTATTTATACCAGGAAATCTGGGTCTAAATGCTATAGGACAGTGTGACAAGTGCAATCTATTCTAGAAGAACCTAGTACTAAACAAAGTGAACACAATCAAAGCCCATAAGTTAATCTTGAATTTAGGAATTGTCTTGGCCTCCTTTTGTATGAAATCATGATTGTATCCACACTTACTTGCTATTATTAAACCCTTATGGCACATAATTGTGCTTTCTGACATAAGAAAATTTTGATTTCTAAATAAACTATTTGAGTTTTCTCAAAAATTTGGTATTTTTCTCTTTGTTTAGGATTTTACCTTATATATTATAGGGGTGCCTATGAAAAAAAAACCCATTTAAGAGTACACAGACTCAAAACTATTGAAATATTTACATGTATTTTGAAAAATAAAAAGCAAACCCAAAAATAAAATCAAAGCCCAAAATCAAAACCTATAGTTTCAATAATATTTGAGTTTAGACATATAATTCAAAAGTGGATATCAAAGGATAATGTTGCTGTTAACTGCAATATAGACACAAAAGGATTTAGGAGATAGGCAATTTTATACCCAAATTTAAAATAAATTGTTGATACTGAGAACATGCTTCCTTAACCATCTTGAATAGTATCTTCTGTAACAGCCTCTTTATGTGATAAAGCACTTGACTGATTCATCAGACTGATGAGGACATCTTTGAGAGCTCTGTCTTGCAACACGTTCTTTCTCTTCTAAATTTGTGACCGATATTTGCATAGGAACAATGCAGTGTCTGTATTCGCGAGAGAGTAGTTTCCCTGCCACTACATCCGCACACAATGTCCCTGCCAATAATTGTGCCTGTTGTGTTTTGCAGGAAATAATCCTGGGTTTTGTGATGATCCAGGAGTGCCAGCCCACGGGTCTAGACTAGGGGATGAATTCAAAACAAAAAGTCTGCTACGTTTCTCATGTGAAATGGGTTATCAGCTGCGAGGCTCTGCGGAGAGAACGTGCTTGCTTAACGGCTCCTGGTCAGGTACCCAGCCTGTGTGTGAAGGTGGGTATTGGCACATCAGTGTTGTGACACTATTGACACACCTCCAAACGACTTTTTATTCTTTAATTGAAAAATTTTATTAGGTGGAAATATGCTTTCATAACATTCTGCAGAAAGGTGATATAAAAATGTTTAAAAGCGGTTCATGTTTTGCTTAAAAACTTGCATCTAAATTGCTAAAGTTTTGGAATATATATTTATAAGAAGTTTGTGAGAAAATAATTTTAGTTACAAAATAATTAGCCTGAAAATAAATAATTGACACCTGAGTTAAATGTTAAAAGATGCTTTTGATTGAAGAGATATGAAAATGGAGTGATAAATAAATCTGTCATCGGTTTTTTAATAATAAAGTACTTTCATCTTCTCTTTCTATGTAATATCTATCATTCAGGGACTGAATAAATGATAAAGTTGCATAAATGAATATATAAATTAAGTATAAATGAATAAATCAGTTGCATATTTCTCAACAGAAGTTAGTCTATTTTCTAATGAGATATTTTTATGCTGCCTCTTTCAGAAGAAATGCAACAAAAATATTTCTGAAATCACAATTTAAAACCAGATAAAAAACATAATAAAGAATTTTTACATTTTTGTGAAGTTAAAATTGGGAAGCAGTAATAGAAGACTTCAAAATCAGTTTTATAATGACTGCTCATTTTCTGAGAATGTTTGAAAAATTGCTTTATCTAAGTCATCAGAATGAATGGATTCTGTAGTATCTGTTGTCTCCTAAACTATGTGATAAAATGGAAGATAGAACAAAATATTTGCTACAATTTTTTTTCACCTAAACTTTTTATTCTGAGAACAATTATTCTTTTGCAGTATTCTTCAGCACAGACTAATCTTCTGTCAGTGCAGATAGCATCATAACTGTATAAAAATGGCAGTGGGCACAGGATCAGTATTTGAATCATTATTTTCAGCAGAAAACTGAAGTTTTGCAGTATATTTTCTGCTTGCCTTACATGAAGACATTAACTATAGTAGGACAGCAGAATTCAGTGGCAATTATCAGTGTTTTAAGTGCTGCTTTTTTCCAGCTTTAATCAGTGTTTGCTTCAACCTTGTCTTTTCAGAAAAAAAAAAAATAAGAAAAAAGCCTTATTTGTTTTTTCCATTTTTATATAATCCTTCAATTGTTTCCCATTTATTCTAAGTAACAATGAAATTACGAGAAGTACATTTATTCATTCCCTCAAGTTCAAGTTGCAACTTATTGAATTTTTCTCTTCACTATTTGAAACTTTTAAACTTAAAAAGTGGTTAAAAATTAATTTTAAAAAGGCATTAAGGCATTATTTCAAACATAAATAGTAGACAAATTTTCAATTGGTAAATTGTATTTGTTTTAATCACAAAACCTAACAGTGTTATATTTTAATTATTAGATTATAACTATTATGTTGGGAGCCATCCAGCAGGGGCACCTGCAGCAGGTCCAAGTCTTTCTTCTGCTGGGGACCCCAGAGGTGGATGAAGTACTCTAGGTGGGGGTCTCAAAAGACTGGAGTTGCTAGAAAAGTTGTTAGGAAAACTCAAAACAAAAACCCAAATTATTTTAATTGGTTGGTCCACTGGGAAAAAAAAAAACATTGGTTGGTCCTCTTCCAAAAAAAACCCCAACATGTAATCAAAGTAATCAAGTTAAGCCACTGTCAAATCTTGAACATGTGAAGCTGACATAATTATTGCCTTAAAGAATTAATATAGATGCCCAAAAGATATGGAGGTCGCCGCAGAATGTCTGTTCTTTTCTTGACTCAAGAAATAAATTAACAAGAAGCTCATAATTTGCTATTTATGCATTTTTACAATTGAAAAAGGAGGTACCAGAAGACGGGAAGAGAATAGCAAAATGTGCCAAAAGGCAAGACAGAGTATGGGTCTCTCAGTAAGCCCTGAATGAGCTTTATTTAGTCCAATGACTGTATTGGGTGGAGTAGAACAAAAAGGGCAAAATATCTGAATCAGGAATTCAAAAAAAAAAGGAAAAAAATGCAAAAATAATATTAACAAAGAGAAATAGAATGTTAATTCAAGAATATACCTATTACATATTTTCTCAGTAAAACTTGCTATAGGTGTTTTCAAAAACAAGCTATTAACCTAGTTGTTTTTTTCCTTTTTTTTCATCCCAGTTAGTCACCTATCATCAAAATTTTTTTAAATCTTCTTTGCAGCTGTATCTTGTGGGAACCCTGGTACACCAGCCAATGGTATGATAATATACACTGATGGAATATTATTCTCCAGTTCAGTCATTTATGCCTGCTGGGAAGGTTACAAAACTTCAGGGCTAACTACAAGACATTGTACTGCTAATGGGACATGGACTGGCACTGCTCCAGACTGCACAGGTCAGAAACAAATTTTCTTATCCTAAAGCTTTTACATAGTAAGTCATCCAGCCTTCCTATTGAAACATCATTATTTTGATAGATAAAATAACACATTTTTCCACATTCCTGTCTTTAATACCTGAATATTTTTATATGTCTAAAGGTACATGCCCTTATAATGCATGCTAGATGCTTCCAGAACTATCTTCTTAAGATGGCTACATAGGTAACTTTATTGTATTTGTTTACCTCAATGTAAACAATGTCAATTAGATTATATTAATATTTTTTAGAATAATGCTGTATTTAGCTGTCCATTTAGAGTTTCCTTTAGAATTTTTTCCTTTTTTGCCTTGTGGCTTACACTGAGAGAAGGAAGTTATGGTAGCTCAAAATCAAATTTTGTGTAATTGGATACATTACTGTGCCAGTTTTTATTGTAAGCCAAATGAGTCAGAATTGATCAATCACCATTCTGCTAAGGACCAAGAACCAGGGAGCAGCAAGACTGGGTTAATCCATCAGGTAAGGTGAGCAGGGACCAGAGGAGTGCTACAAGGCAAGCAGGGCTAGTGGCTTCACTGACAAAGCCAGACTCACGGTACATCAGTATTTTTATAAGCACTCACACACACAAAAGAAAAGAAATCTATAAAAAGGGAAAAAAAGAAGCATTTCATAACTCTGCTGGAATTGCATTGCACCATCAACTTCAGGCTTGATGTGACAAAGATCTCAGTTTGAAAGGAGAAAGCATCTGTCAAAACTACCAACAACAGTCTGCAGGACCTGTAGAGGCTCCTCTGCATGCCAGATGAGGCTACTGTATTAAAGGAAAATGATATTTGGTCCATGGTATTGAAATGCCTCAGAAAGGTAATTTTCTTGACAGAAACAAAATTTTTCTTGACAGAAACAAAATTTTTCTTGTATTGTAAACTAAAAGAAAGGACATCAGGTATGCACAGTTTTATATTTATTTCAAAAAAAATCCTTTTTTCTTTTCTTCACTAGTGATTAACTGTGGGGATCCAGGTGCATTAGCAAATGGCATTCAGTTTGGAAATGATTTTACCTTTAATAAGACAGTCAGCTATCAGTGCAATCCAGGCTATCTGATGGAACCTGCAAGTTCATCTACCATGCGTTGTGTAAAAGACAGCACTTGGAACCAGAGTAAACCAATTTGCAAAGGTGAGCTTTTGAATTTAACAGTGTACAAGTATTGTTTTGACACATATGTGATATTCACTAACTGCTGTCTTTATTTATTAAAAAAAAATCAAAATATTCTCTGGAACAATTACTGTTCAAATGCAACTAAAACGTTTGGATAAGTATTTCTGTAGAATTTATATTTGCTTTGCACATATGCTGTGATAGAATAGTAGTCAAAACAGTGACATTATTGACTAAAGTAGAAAATTACTCTGCGAAAAATATTGTCAGAGTGCTCAGCTTAAAAAAATACAAATGTAGTACCCATTTTCCTTTTTGGCCTATTTCTCTTGGATTAGATAGAAAAAATTCTGTAACAGGATTCTGTAAACCAAGGTTTCTGTGAAAGATTCCCTTGTTGCAGTAGTGTAGTCATCATAAACAGCCAAAAAACCTACTTCACAAAATAGCTAATTACAAGTGCTAGCAGGAAGGTCATAGGCTGATGAGGCTGAAAGACAAATAAGGCAGCCTGGTGAAAATTGTTAAAACAACTTCAGCAGCCCAGGGAGTAAATTTAACAGCCTAGGGCATCTTCTGCTTATAGAAGGCCTAGGCTGCCAACTCACCTAGCACCAACTCACTGTGATATCTAAGTCTAGACTACTAATTAAATTTTGGCATATGTATTCAACTGACTGCATTTTTCTGCCATCAGAATTACTGCCTGAGTGATTTTGTGGTTGTGGTCTTTGTTAAAAGAAATTATATGGAAATGTAAATGAGGACATTCCAAATTTCATCATTTTGGGCTCCTTTATCAGAAGATGGAAAGCATCAGAATAATTTCTTAGCCCCTAATTACCAATAAAATTAATCACCATTGTGTGTAGAAAGCCTTAGAAAATGAGCAGGTGAATGAACAGTCATATTAAATAGTGCTGTGAAATTAGTTTAGAAGAAAATGCAAATATTTAGAAATTTAGAATCATAAAAACTTACTTATTGAAAGAAATAATGTTTACTGAATTCTTTTACCTAGCTAGTAACCTGTTGCCCAAGATAATCATTAATGAATATGTAGGGAAAAAATATGAAACTAGGTAGCTATGTACTGTTTGGGCTTCTAGCAACCTAGAACTCAGGGACTTCCTAAATCCAGAGCCTTTATTTTTGTTTTTTAATTAGTTTTCTGTCTATTACAGACTGCTAAGTCAACACATGTATCCTTTGTTGGAACAATAGTTGGAAATAACTCTTTTTTAGATTCAAACCTATGAGGGCATATTATATTATGTATTCCTAAACCCTATAAATTCTTGAGATTGTAACTTTTCTTTCTCTGACACAGCCATTACTTGTGGCCCCCCTCCAGCAGTGCTGTATGGGAAGGTGGAAGGCTCTGATTTTCGTTGGGGTGCTAGTGTGAGTTACAGCTGTGCAGAAGGCTATCAGCTGTCCAACACAGCCATTCTCTCCTGCGAAGGGCGAGGAGTTTGGCGGGGAGACGTCCCACAATGTTTGCGTAAGTTTTCAGGGTACACTTGTGTTGGGCTTCACCAAAGCCACAATTGGTTCTCTTGGGCTACAGTCACAGAATCACAATTTAAAAATGACTCAGCTACATCAGGTAATATATTAATTACTGCAGGATTCTACGTTCTTGTACCAAAGAGCTTACCTTGATATGAAATTTGAGTGTCTGTGCCCATTAAAGTTCACAGTCTTCTTCCTTTCCCCCAAAGTCACCTCAATCTCTTGTTACCTAATTGTACCCATCACTGGTAATCCTATTGGTTCTTCTGAATTTGACTTGTGGTGATCATGACTGGAATATTCCCTTACACTTTTCCTTTTATTTTCTTCCCTGTTTCCATTTCCATTAACAGGTGAAAACAAGTATGCTAACCCTTAAGCTCATAGCTCATAGCTTTTCTAAGCAATTTTTTTATTTTTGAAGACGAGTACATACCCTCATATCTTGCTTGTATTTATTTTTCAGCATTTTCTAAATCTGTCAACTCAACTCTTTGAGTGCTTGAAATCTTGTTAGGACCCTGATAAACATTTTCCCTTTTATCTAAATGAGGCAAAAATTTCCAACCTACTCATTTGAGTGTGTCAAATGTGGAAAAATTGTTTTATTTTTAAGCATTGCAATATTGCATTGTCTACTTCAGGATTATTTTGTCATCCAAATCTAATCAATATTTAAGTGTCTCATTTAAAAGCTCTATTTTTCCAGGTTAAGTTCTACACTTACAATAGCTATAACGGCGACAATTTGTTTTAAATTGCTGTCAAGAATTTAGGAGACCTACAGTCCTACACAGATAAATAAACAGAGCATTTCCACTCATATCCAATATGCCTGCCTTGCACATAAAATGATGTAGAATACTTCAGGTGAAAGCATGATTTTAATACGTTTTTTTTCTTTTCATTTCTATGTATCAGCTGTGTTTTGTGGTGATCCTGGTACTCCAGCAGAAGGACGCCTCAATGGAAAAAGTTTCACCTACAGATCTGAAGTTAGCTTCCAGTGCAGACCTCCTTTTATTCTGATAGGCTCTTCAAGAAGATTCTGTCAAGCAGATGGCACTTGGAGTGGAATTCAGCCAACATGCATTGGTAAGAAACTACCACTAATACATGTTCTACTGAGAATATTCTTGAAAAAATATTACACTATCATAAATCTAGCAATTAGCTATCCAAGTATAAAAAAAATCTTTGTAATATAAAAATAACTAGTTTAATAAGGTTATATTTTAGGATAAAAACAATCACATATGAAGCCATTTGTATATTTACAGGGTTGTTTGTCTGCTGAAAATGCAGAACGTCAATAAGTGCAAGTGCATAAATTTGTTCCATCTATTTTTAGAATCTCTTGGATATGCAGTAGACTGTGGCAGATTAAAGACCAGATTTTGTCACTGGAGAGTTAAAGGCATTTTTCAGAATTGATCCTAAATCAAAGTGTTTTCGACTTTGTGAACATGACTTGTACATCTCTGATCTTTTGAAATTCTGATTAATTCCCAAATACTCTCAGTTTCTCATTGACTGCTGTACAACTGGTGGGCTTTTAGTATGTTGTATCAATCAGATTGGCACCTTTAACTCCCACTGACATTGCAATTTGATCCCACTTGGGGTGACTTGCTGGAGAAAATTAGTTTAGTTTTATAATAAAAAATTCTCTTTGATATTTCTAAACAAACATATTCAGATGTAGATTGTAGGCTGTTTATATATTTTGTCATGGCTGAGATATTTGCTGTGTGGAAGAGCTAGGCAGTCTTAAAAAATGTTGTAATTATGATTATTGAAAGCAGCTTGTATTTTTAAATGAAGACATAACAGTTTGTATGAATTATTTCTCTCTATAGTTTTTGCAAACTGGGCAATCATCTTACACCTATATTTTGCTACAGAGGCATGGATTCAAAGAGATTTAAAAGGATATGATTGCTAAAAATTAATGCAACCCTAACTGTAAAGTCTGCACTACCAGAAATACCTGCAAAAACATAAAAAAAAAAAGACAGTGTGCTGAAACAAATTACTATGATATACCTGGTAATTTAGTTGGAAATACTAGTGTAATATATAGAAAAACACACATTCAATTAAGAATTGAATTCTTGTCATCACTAGACGTTGATGGAATGATTTAATCTTTGCAAACAGTTTTAGATTCTTTTTTTCATACCATAATAATATGTGTTTCACATTTTGCATTAGATCCAGCTCACAATACATGTACAGACCCTGGTACTCCACATTTTGGAATACAAAACAGTTCCAGAGGTTATGAGGTAATTTTTAAATTATTATTTATTAGCTTTCTAAAGTGAAAATGTATTTAATAATTACATCAGAAATTTAATGACAAACATTTTATGTAGTCTTAAATGTCTGATGCAAACCTTGAGAAATTTTCACCCTCTTTTTAATAAAAACTCATTCTTCATGCCAAGCTTCTTTTAAAACATTCAGCTTAAAGAAAGAACTTCTAACCTTGAAATATATCATGCATTCAATCCTTTGGGAGACTTCAGTCCAGAAGGCAATTTATATATTGATTACTTAATATGATATGACATAATATAATTACCTTACTTTATGATAATAATCCCTTCATACATTGATGAATAGTCAGTAAATACCTAACAACTGAAGACCTGTGTGATTCAAAGGGCATGTAGTCCTTGACAAAAAAGTCAGCAAGTGGCTTTTTAAATTAGAAATCCATGTAATATTTTATTCAGTCAGAGAAGATAAAATTATTCTGTGTTGTGTCCAGGTTCTCTGTGATGAATATCCTTTCTATAATTTCCAAATTCCTCACAGGTGGTTAGTTCAACGAGTGAGAGGCAGAAAAGTGACTGAGGAAATAACCTTAGATGCAACAATGACCAACCCTCAGTCATTATATAGACTGATAAACTTTATGTGGATAGATCTTTCAGGTATAAATATGTGTGACTGAAATTTAAAATAAGTTCTTTTTGGGCTTGCTGCTTATTTCTGAGCCTAGGGCTGTGTGCCCATTGTGACCAAATTAGTAGAACTGTTTTCCAAAACGTCCTTTCTGTAAGTTCCTCTGGTTCCTCTCTCTCCTGCAATTTTCTGTCTTTTGCCGCTGTGGCTGTCAGCTCTTTTCTTCACCTTCTGCTCCTGCCTGGCTCACAGATACTGAGGCAATAAACCCTGAGCCACATCCTGTGGCCTTACCCAAGGCCATTCTGCTTCCAGTAATAGGTGCAGCTGCCTTTCTGATGTCTCATCTTGATCCTGTACCTGTCCCCATCTTCTCTTTAAAAACAACTCCAATCTTTGCACCTTCTTTTAACAGGGGGTTGTTTTCTTTTTTTCCCCATTTTATCTGCCTCACAATTGTCTTTAATAATTGTACTGGCCAATTCACTGTTCTACTGTCTGTTATTCATGTCTATATAGACTGATCTTCTCTTCCCATTCACCTCTAGAGGCCATTGTAGGTCTTCCTCTGTTGAGCATTAAGTCTTTCTCCAGTATGTGTTCACTCTCAGAGCGGCTAACTTGTACCACAACATGGAGACTTCTCTCTAGTGGCTACAGAACTAGATTTTGGGGATCCTCATACATTATTCATGGACTTCCTGTTTGTATTACATAGCTAAGCTTTTATAAAACACTTTTCAGCAATCTTTCCTCATTATAGTACAGTGTGATGATTGGCAGCCAATTTTTGTAGGGTTTTCCCATCCACCAGCATCCTGTCTTGCCCCATTCATTCTTTGCCTTTTGTGCTTGCCTACAGTGTGACTTTTAAATAGCCCCAATGTTTTTCATCCAAGTATTATACAAAGAGTGTGCTTCTTTCATTTTAAATTTTACCAGTAGAATGAAAAAGCAGTATAGCTCTTTAACTACCTTGAACCTCTCTTACTTTTTGCTTGATCTTTTGGAACTCTGAAAAAAGATTTGCATCTCGTTATTACTGACAGATAGCAGAATCGGCACAAGTAAGATGACTTAGACTCAAGACTAGCCACACACTGTTCTACTACCTGTGAAAGACATACTGCATGTCCTTGACAGGATAGAGCGAATAATATGTTTAAAAAATAGTTAGAAAGGCATAAATCTACAAAGCCATATCACTAATATGACCTTTAAAAGCACCAGTGATTTTCCCAAGCTACACCTGGGAGAAGTGGCGTGCGTTTGCTCAACATCTGTCACGATAAGCAGGTTTATATAATTGAGTGTATAGATAGCAGGTAGCTACTTTTGAAGATGCTAATTTATAATTTTCATTGAAGTCCTTCTATGACATTTGCAGTGCAGAGCTATCTGCCTTTCTATAACTGCAAGCTCTTACTAATACACTTTGATCACTGCTCATTTGCAATTTGTCTGTGAGATATGTTACTTTATAAAAGTAATATAATTTCCAACAATGTGAATTTTGTCTAATTTATTTATTTATTTCCTTATTATTGACAAGATTATTTTATCCAAAACAAAAGTAATGCTTTACTGATTAGCCTCATATCATTAAATTACTTGGCCCGGAGTTACTTTCTGGTTACTTTTGTCAGTACCATCAATATGTTCATTTTACTAGAACTCTCCACACAATCTCTTTCTCATCTCAGGAAAATTCTTTCTCACCTGCAATTTTGTTTGTAGTTTTCATGCATTTCTATTCCCAGTTGAAATCTAAAGAGCATTTTCTCAGTTATTTTTACCTTTTCTTTTGAGAAAGGTCATATCATATTTGGCCATAGGAATGTTTTTCATGATTCACTCTGCTAGATGAACATCTCAAATAAAACTTAATAGTAATAAATGCAGTGTAAGAAGTTTTCACCTGGAGTTTTCTCTAGTGAATATATTTGTACATTAAACAGTTCTTTATAGTTTTTTCTTTTCATTCTACAAACCTTCATACTTAGTCAAATTCACACAATGAAAAACCTTTGAAAGTGACTTTATGGTCTATCAAAATATATGCAGTGATATACAGGAAAGAGAGGCATCCCAGGCATTTAGTTTGCTTCTCTCACACTGAAAAACTAATCAGCAGAAATGTATGAATATAATGATTTTCCATGTGAACAGTCAGTATTTTTCCACATATTGCTTTTAAATAAGATCATGAAAGAATCAGTTCTTCAACTATTTCATCATGGTAAAAAAAAAAAAAAGTGTTACTCTAGAAACTGTAAAAATAGCCAATTTTATTTTTGAAAAAAACTGTATTAACTTAACACTCTTGATATCTGACTACACACAATAAATCCTTCTTCTGCCTAACATTCTGGTTTGATCCTTAGGTTGGGAGCACAGTCTATTTCAGATGCAGAAAAGGTTATCATATTCAGGGATCTACCACTCGTTCTTGTCTTGCTAATCTAACCTGGAGTGGCATACAATCTGAATGCATTCGTAAGTCTGGTTTCTATCCTAACTTAGAACAGGGTGCAATTATAAGAGTTACAAAGTGATAGATGTGGAAATTCATGACAAACTATTTGCTACAAAGATGGGTTGCTTTATCTAAAACATATTTTTAAATGTTTTATTTGTTGCTATTCCCTATTCAAAGACCAAAGGTATATTAATTTGAAGGAAGGTTTTTCAGATTTTTTAAATGAAATTCACAACAATTTTTTCAGTTTTACTCAAAAAATCTTTTATAGTTAACCTCCTGCATTAGCTACTTTAATTAAGCCAGAAATATTTTTGTTTGTGTAATGGATTAATAAAGAATGGAAAGTGACCTGAAATATACATGGAAATATTTTGTTGCCTAGTATTTTGTGAATCATAAACTAGGACTCAGCAAAACCCATCTTTCCTGGGCTATGCATGGTTATGTAAATTACTTACAGCTCTGTGTGATTTGGAGGACATCAAATAATTATTGTATTAAAATACAATGACCTAAGCTGAAAGTAATTCATTAAAATGACCTTAGATTCTTATCCTCTTTTAAATTAACTTTTGGTTGTTGTAAGTGAGTACCATGTGGTACAAAGAAAGAAGCATACTGAGTAACCAAATCTGTTATAGTTAATGCCTATGACAAAACGTTCTTGTGGAACCTTTATTTCAATTGAATTGTATTTATTTATCACAGTAACCACCCTAATTTTCAGAACACAGACTGAAAATTATGCTTGAAGCTCTGACAGTACAATAATTCACAGGACCAATCATTGCATCATGTACAATGGCACGTGCTTCCCCTCGTTTTAACTGTTTTCTGATTCCCAGCATGATTTGATTTTGGTTTATTCTTTAAAATTACACAATAGTATCATTTCCATCCCTCAATAATATAACTATACACTGTGAGTGTTACTTTTACAAGTAACAGCTACTTGACATTGCTAAAAACTATCCAGAGTTGCCATGCATTTATTTCAAATTGGATTGTCTAATTCTATGGAAACTGCTTACCACTATGTTTTCTAACTGTAAAAACCCCTTTGCAGCTCATGCTTGCAGGCAGCCAGAAACACCAGCCCATGTAGATGTGAAAGCAATAGATCTTCCTACTTTAGGGTATACTTTGGTGTATACCTGTCAGCCAGGATTTTTTCTTGCTGGTGGATCAGAGCATCGGACATGTAAGCCAGATATGAAATGGACAGGAAAATCACCTATTTGTAAAAGTAAGTCATTACTCAAGTGATTTCTTGGATCCTACTGGGTTTGAATTAATCTTCCATGAATTTTTTGTTTTATTTAGTAGTACTAATTTTTTCCACTTACTATTTAATGACACGCATGGAACAACAGCTTTTATTTTATGAAAGAAATAGTGAAGAAATCAAAGTGAACATAACACCTAGAACTTTTGGAAGAGGAAAAGGTGTGCAAGTGCACAGACACACATACATCTTTACCCTTAACAACAGTTAACACAACCTAAACAATATTGAGTACTACTTTAGCTGCATTTGTCTTTATGCCACAGTTTTAAATAGTATTTCAATGTATTTAGTGCTTAATATATGATTTTCTATAAGAACAAGAAAAGTTATTTAATGTCCTAGCTTTTAGATTCATGCAGGTATACTTTTAGTCTAAGGAAATTGTATAAATTAAAAATGTGGAAAAAAAAAAAAGGAAAAAGGTCTCTTCACTATAATCCACTTTTGTATCACTGTAGTGATAAAACTTTCATAGAGTTTTCTAGAGTAAATCCAAGTATACAGTTATGAGGTCTGAATTTGTTCTTCACATGCAAATGAACATGGCTGTTAGTTCTCAATTAATAGGAAACAAAACAAAAAAAATTAGAATATGAATAGAGGAAAAATAGATGCCATGGGAAAGTTTTTGCAGTATGATTTTTAATTTAAATATAATAAAGTGTCCTGAATAGTTATGATGTTTGAGCAATATTTATTTTTCTTTAATGTATGGGCAGACTTCCATGATTCAGCGTTATCATTTGGTCTACATATCAGAATTTATCTTTATTCTGTGTGTCTAAAGGATGATTTTTCATAGATACTGTATCATTAATAATTTGATAAAAAATTATTTTTTGGGTTTTTTTGTTTGGGGTTTTTTTTGTTATTTTATTTATTGAAGATAAAATACAGTAAAGATTTCTCTAAAGTTACAGTCTTTAGGTACAATTCTCATTGAGAATCCTATACTTTTTGTACTTTCTTAGCACATGATCAGTCGAATTAGTGAATTTCTGCTCCTAAAGAGAAAAAAAACCCTAATATGTAAGACCAAGTCTTCCAATGGGACACTATCCTTTCTAATGTGCCAAATGATGAGTCCACAACTTGATCAGGATCAAGGGACATAACTTTTCTGAGTGTACCAGAAATATAGCGAATTGCACTTTTTAATTCAAAAATTTTGACCCTTTCCCATGATATCTGATCCTGTTATATCAATCAAGCTATCTGGCTCTTGCTGGTTTGTGTCATAAATGCATCAGTCTTTCCTAACACAATTTTTACTATATTTAAAATACTATTATTCATAATTAGATATAGTATTGTCCCTTCTATAAGGCTCTCTTTTATAGCACTGGGACTGATATAAACATTTTAGCCCTAAATGTATGAGATACTTAGCTAGCCAGACAGTTTTCCACAGTAAAGATATTAATTACCTAAATTATTTTCTGATATTTTTGGGCAAGTGGATAGGTTAAACATGTAAAGTATCCAAGTTATTTCTGTTTTAAAAGTGAATCTATTGGATAAAAGATGATTGCATCCAACAGGTATTGTTTTAACATTTTATTAAAAAAATACAAAATCCACACAAATATGTTCATGAAAATGATAATTTGTCTTTTTACTTGTAGGTAAAGGAGTGAGAGAAGTTAATGAAACAATAACTAAAACTCCAGGTTTGTATACAAGAAGAGCTTTAGATCTAAATAAATTAAATTGATTTACACCCAAGATTGTTATGGATAATAAAACTATTTCAAATATTTTAGTGAAGTATTTGTTACTAATTTCTAAGGAATATAAATGTTGAGGTCTTTCATAATAACAGGTGACATGTGAAACCTAGACAATGAAATTCTTTCACAAAGAACTTTCTTAAAATTTCTATAGTGCCAATTTTGTGAATTGCACAAAATCTGTTCTCAAACAGACAGAGGAAGTTTATTACAGAAACCTCAGATTTGATGTAGTGTTATATCAGAGAGATTGCTATAATGGAGAGCCTTATAATGACTGTATACTATAATTGCAAGGATTAGTTTCATTCAAAGTTCTGCCCTTCACATTGCAAGTGTTGTAAGATGTATAAAAACCCCACCCCAAAGCCAGTTTTGGAAATATTCTTGGCCATAATTTCACATAAACTCTCCATGTACTCCAATATAAAGTTTCCAAAATGGTGTGGACCAGCAGACAGGTGGCAAGGCAGGCAAACATTAATGTTTGTACTGTTTGTACTCATGAACATGTATGCAGTTAACCTATTCCTCCTGCCAGTAACAAAATACACATATGCATCTGAGAAATCCTCATTCAGAAAATAAAAGTCCTAATTTTGTTTATTAAATTATTCAACAATAAGCAGAGTTGTCACAAAATAAATGAGCTTGCAATTCTTTATTTTGATTTTTAGCAAAGCTGCAGGGAAAATAAGATTTATGATTCACACTCATGGCAATTCACAGAAGGACTCTGTAGAGTAGATGGGATAAAAAGGTATTTCTGCTAATAATTAACCTTTCTGGAGAGTTATTAGTGAGAGTGTCAGGTGAATCCATAAATGAGTTCTTCTGAAACACATTACTTCTACAGACTCACAATAAAAGAAGATATAGTGTTTGTTCATTGTAATCAATATACAGTCTTCCTTTTTTGGAGGCTTCACCTCACCAAACCCCTAAGGTATGCATTAATCTGCTACCACGCAGGTTTTGAAGTTTCAGTGCCAAATTAAAATGTAGACCTAGTTTCCAAATATATTCACTATGCAGAGTGTCAGTATAAATTCACATAATATCATGTCCTTTATAATTAGTTTTTATAAGTACTATTTAAAAGGTATTAAAAAAGAATTAAATGCTGTTATTGAAAGTGCCAATAATAGTAAACAGAAAAGTGAAACTGTAACAAATACCAGTAATTAAAAAGTTTTAAGTCATTTTCAGAAAACAGCTGTGCACTATTATTATGTGGTTTAAAATTGTTAATTCTCTTTATTATAGAACATTAGGTATTTTGAAAAACTTTCTTTACCTTGTTATGTTGACTTTTGATACAATCTGCTTTGCTACTATCTGTATTTTGAATAAAGTTAATATTGGTAAACTACAGTTTCTGTAACAGAATAGATTCATGTTCTGGGTTTTCGCCTTTAGACAACTGAATGCAAGTTATATTTATTGGTTTGTTGGGGGTTTGTTTGTTTGTTTGTTTGTTTGGGTTTTTGGCAGAGCTAATGTCTTCATAAGCAATAGTGAACATTTTTACACGACTAAGTTGCAACTAAAGGATTCTTACAATATCCATGTGAGAATTAAGAACTGTATTACTCTGTTTGGTTTCCACTGTTTTCACTGCTTTATATAGCCTTCAAAATAATATTTAGGAATCTGTTTTAATGAGTAGCCATGGATTTCCCAATTGTCATGTCCTGAGAACAATCAATGCAGTCAGTGCAGCATTAGAATACTAATAGCCAGTTCATTCTACTATTTTGCATTTGCCCACAGGGAGTGGGACCTTGTAAGTGCTCAGCACAATTGTCTCAGAGCCTCTCCAAAGCAGCATCCATGGGGACTGCAGCACTTATGTTTTAACGTTTAAAAATCATGGCTGGGGAAGCAGTAATACAATTTTTCCCCCCTGCTGATTCTGTTCATCTGCAAAAGCAAACTCTGTAAATACTGAGTCAGTAGTACTATTTTGAAAAGTTTAACAGCTATTATTGATAGAGTTGTTAGACAAACTATGTTCTGAAGATGTAATGTGGTGAAAGTATGGAGTCCTTTATGAAAGTATGGCATCCTTTATAAAAATCTTACATAGTACCTCTCTGGGTGATACCACTAATAGTAGATGTTCCCCTTCATTAGAATATTTCAGACACACAACTTTGGTTAAAAATATAGACAAATAAAAATAATTTTAATATTTCTTTTTAGAATACCAAGTTTCAAATTTTACTATGTCACTAATTTAGAAGAAATGAGTAGGGAGAATATTGAAGTGAAGGGAGACGACCATCCGGTTGATGCATCGAACTCCAATTCATTGATCGATCAGCCACTTTATATAACAGTGTTAATTAACTTCATGCATATTGCAAAATCCAAGCTCATGATAGGTTAACAGAGAAAACTCTAACCACTCCTTTTGTTTTACAATACCTATGATTGTTTATTAATAATAGAACTAGCGTTCCCACTGTGATATGAAAGGTTCCCAAAACTTCCATATCTGTTCCCAGGGAGCTATCTTTTCCCAGAGAGCCCAGGGACAGAGTGTTTAACTTGTTATGGGAAGACTGTCTGAGAACCTTATTGTTTATAAAGTGATGCTTGAGAGAGCCTAATTGTTTATAGAATCAAGCTTGGGAACTGCTTTACAACTACCTTTTACTTTTCTCTCAACTGTATGCCTTCATGGCCTTTTTCTTTAAGCCATGCTTGAACCAAACTCTCCACAGGAGAAGAGTCTGAAAGACCCTTTACAGAATCCATGTATTTGCAGAAATTATACAAATTCTAAAGACTGTGACATAGCAATTGAAATGTAATGCTACAGATTTTTGGTAGTAAGTTGAGGTAACTTTGTGTAATGCCCCCCTGACTTTTACTTAGGAAATGGATCACTTCCAGTTATTCAAAGCCATTATGCTCAAAGCCATTTAATAAGTCTCTGCTCATTTAGAATCCAGTGACAGAACCAATAACATGCTAATGATGTTTTCAAATCATTCCACACTGAGCTTGAACATCTGCTTGTGACTTTTGCACGACTTTAAGGCAAAAGATATGGAAGAAGTTATTTATCCTTTACTCAACAGCTAATCAGCTCTCTGATTTTCAGATGTCTTGCATGTCAAGTATTATTGCCCTGGGTTTCTTTTTTTATTCATTTTTGCAATAAGTGATTAGGTAGAGGAGGAAATAGCTATGGAATTTTTAAAAATGGATACAGAGAATACCTGCACTGATGAATTTCCTTCAATAAAGACAGCTGCTTATATGTGCTCAGAGTTTGACAAAGTGCAAAAAAAAAACCCCCAAACAATTATATAATTTAATATTTTAATGAGAAGAGTGTTGAAACACTTCTAATGTCAGTCTTTAGTTATTTAGAAAGTATCATTTGTAGTGGTCATGGATAGTAAGGGTGAATTTTAATACTTGCTAGGGCTGTCATTTTGTCACGATATGATGTGGTTAGTTAAACAATTTAAAATATCACATCTAATACCTAAATAATTTTTTTCTGTAGAGAGGAAAGATACCAATCACATAAAATAAATAATCCAAATGCATATGCCTCCAATAATTCATGCTTCATATTTTAGGATTTTTACCTCAGATAGTTCAAAATGCAGGAATCTCTGGTTTCAGAATACCTTTTCTTTTTTTTCCTCATACCTTAAAGGTACAGGGCTTTAGGGGAGGAGTCTGTTGTTTTTCATAGTCTTGAGGACTTTTACTGAATCACACAAGCTATAAAGTGTGAGGTTATTTGAGAACATGTATCATGATGGGCAGGTGTAGTATATTACAGGCAATTGTGTGGAGACGTTATTAGATATATTGTCTGTATTGTTGCTCAAATTTTTGCTATAATACCTCCTTAGAACAGTGTATAGATTTCTAAAAAAATTATGAGCATAAGTATGGCTAGAAAGATTGTTATTTCACTGTAGTTTACTTCTGTGTTTCTTCCCCCCCCACTTCTTTTTAGTTCCTTCAGATGTGTTTTTTATAAATTCGCTATGGAAAGGGTTTTATGAATATTCAGGAAAAAGACAGCCTGCTACTCTCACTGTTGATTGGTTCAATACTACAAGCAGCAAAGTGAATGCCACATTCATTGAGGCGTCCAACATACAGCTCAAACTATCAGGTAGGTTCAGAATTTGGTATTAAAGAAGTTCTTATATTTTTTTTTAAATCTGTTCAGTTTTGATGCATTTTCATTCAAATGGAAAATGAAACAAAGACTTTATATTTTTGCTAAAAATAATTTTCTTTTGCAAAAGGAAACGCTTTAATGAAATAGCTTCTGTCACTTCATGTGCGATCATCCATCTATTTAAGCCATTATATTTCAAATAGATATTGAGAAAGGGTTCATTAATCTCAGACTGTTGGATAGCATTGGTGTGTTGAACTCACAGGAAATACTGAAGTAGCAGACAAAATGTATGTAGGCATATTAAGAATTGCAAAACTGGAAAGCTCAATTAATCAATATTGATTAATATCTACCTTAAAACAGTGTGGAATTAATAATGGCATAGCATAATCTAGGCATAGATAATTAAATAACATCATAAATTATGCATACCTTATAATCAACATCATGCTTTCCTTTTTGCTAATGTAACTGTAGTTTAGAATTAGCCTTTCACCACAGTTCTATTGAAAAGAACATTATCAGCTATCACTATATTTTAAGGTCAAGAGTTCAGAGAGAACTGCAGTAGATGGTTGCCAAAGAGGAATTTTTTTTAATGCAATACTGATACCTACTGTAGCAATATACTGTAGTGATGTCAGTAAAATCCATTTTTTCCCAGATCAAGGAAATTCCAGGAAAGTAGTTCTATCTGAATTTCTGAAATACAGTGTAAAAACACAACTGCCCTATTCTGTATAAAATTAAATGATAGAGATCTATCTTTGCATATTCTTATCAAGTATGGTGAGGCAAAAGACCAGTTAAATAAGATCCAGCCTTAAATCTTGAGGTTTTTCATGTTACGAAATTCTTTTATTACAGAATGTTTTCTACAAACTCTTTTAGTTCAAAAGGGACATAATTAGATTTTAGGGGGTATTTGAACAAACTGGTTGAAGATTTGTTTAAAAGGTATGTCTTGCCTCCTTTATTTTAATAGGTGTTTACAAGAAGGAAGAAGCCCATCTACTCTTGAAAGCTTTTCAAATTAAAGGACCAAGTGACATTTTTGTAAGCAAGTATGAAAACGACAACTGGGCACTAGATGGTTATGTAAGTACCCAGGTTGCCATGGATAAAGATGACTGAGATTAAATTCTGAAGTAATTTATGATTATCTATGTAAATATATCCATTTTTTTGTCTTATGAATATGTAATCCAGCACTCTGGATCTCAGTGTAGAGATTGGATTACCATTCTCTTTCAGAAATATGTATACAAGC
This sequence comes from Ammospiza caudacuta, assembly GCF_027887145.1. Lineage (NCBI taxonomy): Eukaryota > Metazoa > Chordata > Aves > Passeriformes > Passerellidae > Ammospiza > Ammospiza caudacuta. The sequence continues at coordinate 89,217,748 of NC_080595.1, read as the reverse complement.
TTCTATCTACTGTACTCTGATTAGAATTTTTAGTATATAAAAGGGAAAGTGGAGTGAATCGGCATATTTTGCCATGGTTTTGCCTTGTTTCCTTAGATGGGAGTGTAATTTTACCCTTAGTAATATTGTTCTTTATTGGTTTTGTAAATAGCTCACTGTAATAAAAGTACACCTAATCTTGAAGGAAAACAGCGTTTTACACTTTACATTTCTTCTTTCTGCCTCATGATACTTTCTATGGAAAAAAAGTTTTAAATCTGACAATTCAGCAGGCTTCTATATCTGCGTACCAATTCAATTATGATATGGCATTTCAAAAATTTTAAAACCCAGCTATATACAGGTATATATAGGTATTTTTAAAATACCTGTAAATTAAATTTTATAGGTATTTCTAAAATATTCCAGGTGTTATTTTTAATACCATTGCAAATAAATAAAATAAAACATTTGACATGATAAATATTGTATCAGCATAGAAAAGTCACTACTATTTTAAAGGCTAAGTGTGAAAATCTGTGCTCCATATTATCTAGTCTGAGTCACAAAAAACAGGCTGAATGTTATTTATTAATTTCAGAAATCCTTTTTTCTGTTTCAACATATTCTAGGTATCCTCAGGGCTTGAAAGAGGAGTTTTCACTTATCAAGGTGATATACATGGAAAAGACTTTGGAAAATTTATGCTCCAAAGACAAGGTACATGCTTTCATAGATCTTAAATATGTATCATCTTTTGGGGTCTTGCAAGAATGAATTCAAAGAATTACTCAGCTATTTAGATGAACTAGGCATGTTTATTTTACACTACTCCTATTACAAAACATAACCATATATGCATATTTAAAATATACAGTTCAAATCCTCATTTAACTCTTCTTAACACGTTACTATCACAGGTTTTCAAGTGTAGCAACCTAAAAAGTACAGGATGCTTTTAAAGAGAATGCCATTTCAATCACTTGCATTTGTTTTTGAAAGTACCAGGGATATTATGCAATGCAAACACATTTCCTGCTTAAATGTATAAATTGTAGTCAGAATCATATAAGAAATTAAAAGGACAGAATCAACCCTAATTTTAACAGTGTCATTTGGAGAGTCCCTGTTGCTGGTGAATGTTTTCAGAATGTATGTGTATTTGGACAGAATTTTACTTTACTGTCAAAAATATTAAGTGTCTGAGGTATGTATTACAGCTATGGGCTCAAGTGCTCTAGCAGCTGGTATAAGACTAGTTATTTTGCTCATAAAATAGTTTTATCATAAAAACTAAAGTATTTACTTATAAAATATTCACTCATAAAACATTTTTGGCAAATACTGAGTGTAGGCATCTGCATTTCCTGATCCTGGAACTACAACAAAGTGGTCAAAGCACAGTATATACACAGAAAAGTACTGGTTTAGGAAGAGGAGACAGCCTAGCTGATATCTCTATGACAGACTGTATGTACTTTTTATAAATTGCCTTGGTTCCATCAGCTTCACTGCTGCTGTACCCAGTGCTCTTTAGAATTCCCTTGAATCGCTTTTGTACTTGTTTGCTCTCTTAAGTACTGTAATAGCAGTTATGCTGTGGATTTGCTCATCTTGGCCATCTCTTAAATTGTTAAGTATGTTTAGTGACTAGGGGCAGAAACCCATCTCTTCAGAGTCCCAGCCTAAGAACTGCCAATTATTGAAGCCGAATACAAATTCAAGCTTCAGAATAAACTCTTGTGTAGGACAGATTATGTGGCTGCCTGTACTTTCATGTAATCTTTACTACGGTATATCTAAGGTGCTTTTACTTTCTGATTTTAGCTATCATACTGTAAAAGCAGAGCATCGACATTTGTTCAAACACGTTTCTGTTGAGCAGCCTTTGTTATCTTGAAACAGTAAGAATGTGGTTTGTTGTTTCTGTTTGGGGGAAATGTATATTTGTATTTGCTATTATTTTAAGCAAGATAAAAAATATATCCATAGTTTGCCAACTACCTAAAATAAAAGCTTGATTCTATGTGAAATTAATAACTCATAGTGGTAATTGAAGAATAAGCACAAAGTTAAACAGTTAGAGAATTCTCTGGTGGATATATTCTACAGTAGTGGACAATATTGCTGATATCACCCTTTAGAGCTGTGATATAAGAGATCAGTTTGTATAAGGCTAGTAAGGAGCTGGAGTTAATCCAAGTTAATCCTGCATTCCTGGACTGAGGATCTCTCATCTTCAGCTTTGACATCCTGGTAGAGAGCTTGCTGCAAAGGCAGACACCATCTCTTTTACAAGATTGCTAAATAGGCACTGATTTTCTATAAATTGCTTATTCTTTATTGAATAATTAAGAGCTAAAAGGAAACAGCAAATTTCCATCCAATACACGTCGTATTTGTCAATACCCTCTTATATTCAAGTGCAATTTGCTTTTGTTTTTAAATCTATTCTGTTCATTAATATTTTGCTGAAATGATGACCTCGTATATCCTCTGTCTGAAGACTTAACATATTTCTGATTTTTAAGTTTAATTATTTACTGCCTTTGCAGTAAGCCAAAAGTACACATAAACTGGTGCATACATCAAGCAGTGTGAAATTCTCCATCTGCAAGCATATTTCAAAGGCAGCATTTATGGAGAACTACTTGGTCAAATGGGAAAGACCAAGGTATTTTATTAATAATTTTCTATAACACAATGCTAGAAAAAGACTGGTCTCAGTGGGTATCACAGAATCACAGAATATTCTGAGTTGGAGGGGACCTGCAAGGAAAATCATGTCCAGCTATTAAATGAATGACTCATACAGCAATCAAACAACTGAGTATGCTCATTCTTCGAACTTAGTGACATGAAAACAGAAAGAAATTTTCTTTTTTAGTACTTTTTATCCTCTCTCAGAAGCAATTTTGGTTGTAGCCTGGGAAAACAATGTGAAGTACAAAGAGATCTGATATAAGTCTGTTTAGAGAACTAGAACTGTACCTGAGTCTTCTTAAAAGGCCCAAGTTGTGACACTAAATTATTTAACCTCTTTTGTCCAGTAATCTAATTTCTGAGGGCTTTTTGTTGTTAAAGTTGCTGTTAGGTTATAGCAACTTGATTTTTTAAAGGATGCAAGTCTGTGGCTAAGTTGAGTTTCAGCAATTGCTGAGTGCCTATGCTTCAACACTAAATTTATAGAAGATGTTTATTCTAAAATCTGTTCATTTCAATCTGGACACTTCTTCTAAAATTGTGTAAAAAGGTGGCTTTGTGAAAAGAGAAACCTTCTACACAAAATTATTATTTTCCTATATTTATTTTCTCTGGAGAAATAAAATGACCCACCTTTTTTCTTTCCTCTAAGTACTTTTTGACTTGTCTAGATTGATATAACTATTAACAAAAACCGAAATATGCATAATTAGTTTGCATCTGTGTTATATTAGATCAATGGCTGTGGAATACACATCCATTACTGGAAAATTAATCAACTCTTAAAAGTGTTGAATATCATGAGATGTGAATTTTAAATTTCATTCTATAAGTCGTCCTTCCTCTCCAGTTAATTTCACAGAACATCATCATTCACAAGAAAACTCTACATCTAAACAGGGTACTGAAAGAGTACCCTGAGAGCTCCAGAGAGAGCTCCACATTAGCTAAAGCACAAACAGATATCTGGAGTAATGAGCTATGGAACTGTTATTTAACACATCTACACCCAGTGAGGCACCTATCCAGAGTCCTTGCTGTCCAGCAGGTTCAATCAGGTGAAGAAGCTCCAGCCCATGTTGTTCCTTGGAAGCTGCTGATTTTCTTTCTGTGTTGGTACTTTTTTCTCTTAAATCCTTGACCTGCTAACCATCCTTGTCTCAGAAATTGCTTTTAGGCATGTCATTGTACTTTTCTTAATCTTGCATGGCTTTTGCTGTCACATTTTCTCTGATTTGAACAGCATTTCTCTTAGTAAGACTGAGCCATGCTGTACAGATGCCAGTCAACTGAAACCCCGAGCTAGGAGCCATAGGAGAAGTGCATATGATAGATCCACATAATGATAAGAAAATGTTTTTTAATCAGAGAATCATGGAATGGCTTTGGTCAGAAGGGCAGGATTGCCACCATGAGATCAGGTTGCACTGTATTTTCTTTTAAAAAGTATTATTTTCTATTAGGTATAAATGAAACACTTTTCAATCACCTCAAGAATAAAAATACACAGCTTGTACATTAATGAATGCACTGGGTGTTATTAAAATTTGAATTCAGCTGACTGCTGCTGTTTTAGGAGGCTAAAGCCCAGTTATTACATGAATTGTTAAATAATCCCAAAAACATTTACAATCTTACTGATCTTCCCTCTTTTAAATAACACATTTCCCAGTGACAAGATATGGCTGTTTTAATGAAAAGTAAATAAAATTATCTTTTGCAAACATTTTGTATGTATATTTAAGTATTTCCCCTTTTCTATTTTTAGATGTGGTAGCAACTACTACCTTAGTTTGGGCAGTAATAATGCTGTCAGGAGAATGAGAAAGTTCACATCAGGATATGTTTAATCACAAACAGATCTGAAAATTATTATGATGAGTAGACTAGACCATGTTGAAATTATACTGAGTCTCATACATGACTGAAATTCAAATTATGCAAAACTGCAGTGAAGGTTTTCTTCCTAATGAAAAGCACATGCAATGCAGAATCTGAACGTGGTCAACTCAAGGTTGAAACTCTCCAATTAAAGCTTGTAAACTTCAGTCAAAAATGTCTAGTTTGTTACCTTAAGTGTGGTACTTCAAAAATTGTCGAGATACAGAATATGTGATTACCTCCACTAGAAGTCTTGTGTAAAGTATTAAATGTGAATCAGATATCCAACATAGATAACTTAAAAGAAACTCTTTATGTGTAAATTTGTGCCTGATTTTAAATCTTGAGCTACACAATACTTTTTAAAATTAACTAAATAAACCAAAAAGGTCACACTGAAAATTGTTTTTTTATAAATTTTATAGTTTTTCTGTTGCTTCTACATTAAAATATATCTATATATCTATCATATGTGGCATGATGATAGCTTTGAGATAGAATTTAAGACTTCATTGATCACACATATTTCTATTTGAAATTTGTATAAGAATTTGAATATTAATTCCAGATTTTTTTTGGTGTAATTTGACTTCAATGAGTTTAACAATTTCCTTATTTTTTATTAATTACTCCAAATAATTGAAAAAACAACTGGAGATTGTGGTGGTATAGGATGAAGAAAGTGATAACTGAATGTGTATGTTTCGTTGGGTTTTTTTTTAGAGTCTGTCACTTCTTCTAACCAATAAAAAATATTTAAATCAGTACTTCAAAACTTCTATTAACTGTTTGGCCAACTGTAGTTTGTCTGTTTTCAATTTAGACAAGTTAGAGGATGCCCAGTACATGTACCATGCAGAACAAATACATAAATTTATGCCAAATATATTTCCACAGCTTGAGTTTTGGGACAAGTACTGGATTACCAAATCCCAAGATTTTTATAAAATGGTTGTGTTCTGAAACAGTTCAATGTTAAGAGCAGTATGATGAAGTTCATAACATGATCCTATCTACCACAATAATAGGTTTGTTAACTAGAAAAGGTTTTCCTCCACCAGTTCTGCAGAGAAATGTGTAGAGAAGTCTAAAACATGACAGAAAATTAGGACAGTGAAAAATATTTTAGTGCAATATTTTGTCATATTTTAAGTGATCAAATGTAGTAATACTGAAATTCCTAGGGAAGTTGGCTTCATTTTAAAGGCCACTTAGTTACTTCTTAAAATTTAGTACATTTTTTTAAATTAAATGTGCCAAAGCTAGTTTAATATTGACACTTGAAACATCTAAGGTTTGAAGATGTCTCACAGGAAAAAAAACTTATTTGTCTTTTCCATTGAGCTTGAACTGCAAGAAATCATAGAATTGTTAAATTATTTGGGTTGAAAGAGACCTTAGAGATAATTTAGTTCCAAACCACCTACTGTGGCCAGGGGTATTACTCACTAGATAAGGTTGCCAGTGCCCCATCCAGTCTGACCTTGAACACTTCCTGGTTATTACTTTTCTCTCTGGTTTTTTGTTTTCTCAGTTTTTGAACTTGGATGTTTTAGTAGACTGGTGAAATTAGCATAGTGTCCATGTCTCTACTGTATAACTGGTTTGCACTAGAGTCCTAAAAAGACTGATTGATGCTGCGGCTGTCAAGGAGTTGTGGTGTTTGAAACACCCTGTACTGGTGGTTTGGAGCATTTCTGAGAGGTAAACAGTAGTGTCCCCTGTTCTTCTCCACTCTTAATAGCAATAATACCCCAGAATATCAAGCACAGATACTTGTCCAAGCGTGATCCTCTCTGCGCATTTCCTCTATCCTAGTCTTCCTTTCTTGAATGGGACCTATATTGCTTTCTGAAGAGCTGTGAGTTCAAACTGGCAACATGAAGTTGGATCGCAAAAAACCTTTTATTCCTATAAAATTTTCTGTATTTTTCATCATTAAATTGTCTTTCATCCTTCACATTTTGAATTACCAAGGTGGTTGACTATTTAAGCAACTTAGCGATGTGTCTCTTTACACTGATGAAAAAATATGTTCTGCAAAATGCTTTACAGTCCAGGTTATCTGCCTGTCCACAACAGGAGCCCAGCGAGGCCATGCCACAGGCCACTGCATTTGCATTCTCTGCACTGTTCTATCCACAGCTGCTGGAGGGACGTGGACACAGGTGCAGGCTTGGGAGGGCTCCTGAGCAGAGCAGAGCCACTGTTTTATTGCAGTCACCTCCATTTTTCCTTCCTTGCTCTTGTTTGTTGTGGTCTTGCATTGCTTGTTGTTTCCAAGATGAATATTAAGACTGCTGGCATACAGTACTTTTGCAGAATTAATTTGTTTTTTAGAAGTTATATGGCTTAACTTTATTAAATTGAGTCATCATCAGATTATTATGTCAATAATCATAATTATTTTACTTGCTGAATACTATTTTCAAATAATTTTGATAGTTATTGATATATCATGAAGTGGTATTAACATTATTTATACTATGATTCTGCATGCTATTTATTTCAAGTTTTTAAATATAATTATTTGATCAAGACATCATCTTCTTTAACTCTTGAATAAAAAGGATATCATAAGCTAGATAAGATGGGGATTTTTTTTCTCCTCATAGATAATGTGGAAATTTTATTTCTGCCCATTTTGTTTCATTTCAGGTCCTTTAAGTGCAGACACAGACCTTTCAAATCACTATTATGGTACAAACAGCAGTTCAGTTGCAGCTGCCATCCTGGTACCATTCTTTGCTCTAATATTATCAGGGTTTGCATTTTACCTCTACAAACACAGGTATTGTAAATATTATATATTCAATAATTTAATAAGTTTTTAGGTTTGATTTTGATAGGTAACTAGAGAACACAGTGCTAAAAGCTTTTAGGAACATCTTTGCTCTAGAAAGACAAATATTTCTAGGTATTCCCATGAAGGAGTTCAGTGTAGGGCAGTTCTTAATGGTGCACATTTTGAAAAATGAGTTGCTCTATTAAGGAGCAAAAACCTTTCAACCTTCTTGGTTCGTTAGGCTGAATCAGATTGAAATCTGAGGTCACATGTTCTATGTTTTCATTTTAATGCCTTATTAAATTGAGTGTATGTTGCTTCTTTCAAAAAGCTTATTAGTACTAATTATACAAGCTGAAAAATCCATAAATCCCATGAGGGAACAGCCCATAATGCAACTACTTATAGTATGTGCTGAGTCAGCTAATGATTACTATAAGAATTGGCACCACTTCAGGTCATATGAATTTTTTCTATGGCCCTAGATAATAGAATAAATCCAACAATGTTGTCTGAATTCTGGTTTGAAGGCTGATATCTATGTATCCTCTGAAAATTTGTTCATTCTGAGAACTATTTGCAAAATAGTATATAACAGGAACATGCTTTTTAAACTTTTGTACTATAATCATGACACCAAGAGTATTTTGTGATTGCAAGAAATCACACAGACAATCTGAGGTCTACCAGTGCCCTACGATGCAGGAGACTGTCTGCCCTCCTCAGCATTAGATGGTTTGGGAAAAACAAATTGCCGTGGGGCTTGAACTTGGGGACTGCAGTTAAAAATGATGCATGTCCTGAAATGTGGTATAGCCTTTTGTTGACAAAAACTGCTCAGGAAGAGCTGTCAACTATGTCTTCAAACTTGATATTGTAAGATGCTTTTCTGATGCCTACAGGCCTACATTTTCAGACAGCTCCTGTTCTGCAGTGGTGGGGGGAGCTTTAAGAGCATCATGAAAGCCCAGGCATTTGGACCTGGAGAAGAAATAGAATGAAAAGGGAATATTGCTTAGAAAGAGGAGGCAAACTCATAAAAAATTAATTTTGTGACACAGGGGTACATTTTGTAGTTTATCCAGTGAAATTTTTAATGCCCTGCAGGAGCAGTAGAGATATGTATGTATTTAATAGAGATATGTATGTATTTAATAGAGATAAAACTCATTCTTTAGACAAGCAGCTATAATCCTTCTGTTAATGGTATGGCTGGTGCAGCACTGCAGTTCTGTCAGCATTTGAATTATATTTGAGATAGGAGATGTTTCTCATAACTTAATATTTCAAATAATATTTTTCCCTTTCTTCTATATTCAGTGAATTGCTTACACTGAACTGCAGGTTTTAGAGGCGATATAAGTGTCATATTGCCATCAAAAAACTAACAAGTTGATTAGTGAGGTAAATTAATTTTAGGTCAAACTTTATTCTTTTCAAAAGAAAGGATGTTCCAATGGAAAAAGAACAGAATCTATAAGTTTTGAAGGGTCTTTCTTGCAATTACATTAATGATCAGAGTAACAACATGAAACTTTCAAAATGATGCAATGGTAGTTATGTCCCTAGGGGATTTCTTTAACAGAGAATTTGAAGGTCTTAGGATACAATTTTATGGATGTTTCTGCTGTGCTATCTCACACAAACATCATCTAATTAGAACCAAGGTTGTTAAATCTTTTTTACACAGTTATAGCTGTTATCTGGCTGACAGGGATTACTTCAGGAATGAAGACTGCATCCCAATTTTTCTGAGCAAAATTAAAATATATTTAATTAATTTTAGTTAGGAAATGTCCTAGTTAGTTTCTAAGATTGTTTAGAAGTTATAAAATTAAAATAGGCATAAAAAATATTTATTAGTAACAAAATTATTTCCATGTTGTCAATTTCCACTAGTGATAACTTTCAGTGACAGCTTTCCCCCATCTGCTACCCAAAACAGAATAATTTTATAAGAAGAACTTGACTTCCAGAACCCTTTTCCGAAATTATATAATAAGATTATAAATTGTTTTATTAAGCATATTTTGCAGTCTTTTATCTCCTTTCTTGCCTTATTACAATTACTTGTATAAAACAATATACTGAACTTATTATATTTCTTTAGATACTTCTAGATACTAAGAGATTTAAGTTTAAAATATTAGTACATAATATCATAGGATATCACTTTCTAAATATATAATAAAAACCGCACAGTTCTGGTTTATTTTTATTTAATTATTGTCTTAATTTGTTCTAACAGAGCTTTGCATAAAAATGTGAATGTTCTTGAAACTTTGATAAATCTTTCATGGTAAGAAAACACTATCAAAAAGAAAAGATTGGTTAGTTTCAGTATCATTTGATGCTGAATTGTCAACATTTATGGGAATATCAGTCAGGATTTGATCAATCTGATTACAGGTGTTTGGATGAGGTATTTAGCAGTGTTTATTGTTGGTACAGAGGTAGAAAGACATACTGTGGGAGATCTACCTGGAATAAATGGAATTGCAGACACTTACCTGGAGGCTACTACCACTAGCAGTGCAAGATATTGTGGATGCTTGCTGTTGTATGTAGACAGAGTGGAAATATTAGAATGTCTTATTGCTGATAATAATTTCCTGTCTTTCTTTCCCAGAACAAGACCAAAAGTACAGTACAATGGATATGCTGGACATGAAAACAGTAATGGACAAGCTTCATTTGAAAATCCCATGTATGACACAAACTTAAAACCCACAGAGGCAAAGGCTGTGAGGTTTGATACGACTCTGAACACAGTTTGTACAGTGGTATAGCCTTCAGTGCCCAATATGACTGATTCATAGCCATACCTCTGATGGACAAGCAGTAATTCCTTTGGTGCCATATACCAGTTTCCCTTCTCTTGGCTTTGCTGCTGTAATCTTTAACATCTTCTGTCAGCCTACATGCAGCTAAATTTTCTGGTAAAAACGTGTCAGTCTTCGGGGGATCGGACAAAGAATATTTTTTCATCTTAAAGTTGGATCAAAATGCCTGGCTGCATCTGCTTCAAACCAAGGCACACTTTAAGGAAGACTGCCAAGTCATGCCAATTTGTCATATTTAATGCCTCAGACTCTCATATTTGTATGCGGCTGAATGCCTTTCAATGTGTTCTTCTGGGCACTTGGATAAATCCTTTCAGTACTGTGACAAATGATAGCACCACAGATTATCCCCGGGAATATTCTGAAGAAATAAAGCTCTCTTGAAGAAGGAGACAGCCTTCCTTGAGGTTGCATACACTTGCAAATGCTTTACCATTGAAATCTTGCTAAAATTAGAAATACTTAAAGTATATTTTATTCATAGGGCAGTTTTGCCTATTCCCCAATCTGCCGTTAATATCGCAAAATATTAATGCACAATTTTTTTTTTGCACTAGGGTGTAATGGCTGACTGAGTAAGATACTGGTAAAAGTATACAGGGTTTCTACACGCTGTCCATTGTATATAGACATTCACTCACTCTTTGCCAAGCAAAACATTCCACAACAAATTTACTTGGAGTATTAAATTGACCCCCATGTTTAGCACCAGTTAAAATCTTGTGCTATAGAGGATAATGTTTCTTTTGTAAATTTTTAACTAAACTTAATTGTAAACATGATTACAAGTCACTGGAGACTTTCAGCCAGAACAAGAGCCCATTTCTAAGAAATTTTCATTGCCACTATTGTTTTCTTCTGAAATTGGTCATCAATCACCACTGTCAGTATCATACTATTTAACAGCAGGGGGCTTAGCAGCTATTGCTGCTTGCCATGTACAAATGTGAATAGTAATTTATTTTAGATAGCTCATAAAGCCTGTGAGCCTGTGCTCATAATACGGTCTTCCCCTTTGCATTTTTTTTCCATTTTTCCTTTAATATGACATCATTTTCTGATGTTACGTGGAACTAAAACACATCGCAGTAGCATAGAAAAACACAGGACAAATTGTCCATAAAAATGCTCATTCAGTTTCTACTTTGAACAAAGAGAAATATTCAACTATGTTTGCTTTGTTTATTTTAAATTTTATTAAACACACCGCTTGCTGCTTTTTTACTCACACAGTTTGACATAGATATTTATACATATAAAGGTTGAGTAATCATTAGTGTTTGCACAGAATTAGAGGTTTTATTGAATGAAAATAAACAATCAAAAATGCCATTGGGCAGATTAATTAAACTGAGTTTTAAAATTAGGAAATCATAGTAAATAATGAAGCAAAATCTGGTTTTAGTCATACACATTGAGTTCATATACAGGAAAGATGTTTTGCTTTTCTTCTAATTCAGGGCTGTTTTTTTGGATGCTGTTTTTTTGTTTTACTTTTCTGAACTTCAAAATTTCCTATTGTCCTATTGCTATCTAAGCCTGTTGAAAAGTTTTTTCTGAACTTCATATGTGTGTAGATCTGGCTGTTGTACACAAAAAAAAAGGTAATATAAGCCCAGTAACAGGTTTTTCAGCTAATGTTGCAGAATGCAACAAAAATTTCAAAGGTAACCCTTGGTCAGCTTAACTACATCTGTTAGATGAAAAATACCAGCAATATAATACATAATAATTTTAGGGCCTGCAGCTGTTATGTTCTTTATATGAGCAAGAAACTCTGAAGAAAATTTAATAAATAATCCTTTCTAGTCAGTTCCTTGTTAATTTTGTTTGTAGTTTTTTGCTTTCTTTTTTTGTTTTTTTTTTTTTCTGAAGTTATTGTGCAGTAAGTTTCATTTAGCTGTCGCATCTCAGAGTCCTTCACATTTTCTGAGAAAGAACAGTCATCAGGTAAAAGTTATCCTGATCCTCCCCTGCAGAGAGGCAGTTGCTTGGCAAATGAAGAGCTTCTGTAGGAACAGTGGGCTAGGAAGGAGGATATTGTCTGAGTAAAGTTTCTGACAGGTGTTAAAAATTGACATTACTGCATTAAAACTCTTTCTGTAGTGGCAATGACAGAAAAAAAAATGGAATTCTGAAAACAAAACACATACCTTTTATTGATGAGTTCTAGTCCTGTCATTACAGTGTATGCTTCAGTGCCCTGTCTCACTATGACCACCAAGGAATGTGTTGGAGGATAAAAGAGGACAGTTAAGACCATAGTTTGGTCTTTTGTATTAGAGCACCCAGATTCCATGAATCCATTATCCAGTGGTTCATTTTGAGAGGTAATGTAACAAATGCTTATCCTGAGTGAGTGCTCTTTGATCAGGGACACTCAAAAGGACCACACTTACAAATTATCCTAGGTCTGCTTGGAGTGTTGATTAAGGAGCAGCCTCACACTGGAAACCAAGCAAAACCAAAGTATTGCAGTCTAATCAGTTCTACCCACAGCTTTCAAATTCCTCTCCTTCTTCACTGTGTTTGAGTCTTCTGTTCAGGTTGGATCTCCTTCTCCTGAAGTTATCATACAGAGGGCTGTGTATGCATGCACTTAGATATGGTGCTTCTTCAGAGTGAGGCTCTTAAGATGATGTGCAGTGGCTGGGTAATGGCAGCCAGGAAATCTTTTTTTTTTCATATAAATGCAGAAGACTTTTCCCCCAGCGTTGACCAGATCATTATGAAAGGCTAATAATACATGCTATATTTTTTTTAAAAAAAACAGGTTATGTGCTTCAAAGCTGTTAAAAACTGCTGCTTGTATCACACATCTTGCCTTTCTCCAGGCTAGCTGCAATAATTTTTTTTCTTGTGTAAAATATTTTGTAAACAAAAAAGTTGTTATTAAAAAATAAAAAAAAAAGTGGGGGATGGGGGTGGGGGGACTGGGGAGAACGCCCGCATAATGACCAAGTCAATCTAATTTTCATTCCCACTATTCCATTCTGCCATTTCACTACATGCTGCTGTGACATGAAGTAGGTGCAAAAGAACTTTTTGTACAGAGATATATTTTTTATGAAGAATTTGTAAAATTATTAAATATGATGTACTTTTTTGATTAATGTAGGTAAATTGTTAAAAATAAATGTTTTTACAATACAAAAAGAAATTGTAATTTTCCCAATAATGTAAAATTTACCATCTTTAGCTGATTTTCAGTTCTGATCCTATTACACTTGTATTAATATTAAAGTGGCCTGTTAAAAATAAACAGTATTCTCTTTTGAAAAAAAAAAAAAAAAAGAAACAAACATAAAAGACTGTAATATAGCCTGTGCAATGCCACCTACCTTGAAAACAAAACCAGAGTTCTAATTAAATATTTAATTTTAGATTTTCATCTATTGTGTGACCTCTTCTTATCAACTTTGTTCCTTCTATTTCCTTTTATGCTTTTAAAATTCAGATACCAGTTTTTATTATGTAATGTTTCAACACAATGTTAGTCTTGTCATCTTATGTTTTCAAGCATTTTGTAACTTGGGAAAAAAATTCAGGCTCTGTCTAGTGAGGAGGGATTTACCTCCTGTTATGTTACAGGTTCAGATTTTAAAATGTGACTTAAGATTTTTTGTTATTTATAAAAAATAACTGGTTTATTCTTCCACAAGCCTGCACCCTACCCACGGAATTGATGGATCACATGGAGCCAGAGGTATTTCCAATTTTAACATCTGAGAGCTATTTTAGCATTCTTCAAATGTGCATACTTTGAATGAAATAAAAAGGCTTTTTAAATGCTTTCATACATAAAGTTAGCCATACATATTAATGTTTTCAAATCAATATATGAAATTCTAAACATTTTAAAAATATTTTAGCATGTATTGATGTTAAAAAAGCCCCTGATTTTATTTACTTCCTGACAGATTAACAAAGAGTCAGTTTTCAAGAGTATTCTACCCATTATTCCTTTGGGAATCAGTGGTAATATATGAGTGTGGTTCACTTTTAGAAAGAACTAAGATATGTGCACGTCCTTGCTGGTAATATGGTATCTTATAAAAGTTTCCATCTCTCACAATGATCTGACTATCCTGACACTAAGCTGTAAACTGTAATCACTGACGCTATCACAGCTGATATTGAGGTTCTTTCTGACAGGGAGTCATGATTTTTACCTCTTTCACAAACAGGAGTCTAAATTTGCTAAACAAATGAGCTATTGTACTTTTCACTATTGCCAAACTGCAGTGACAGCTTTTAAACATTATTTCCCCTTATGATCTATTGAAAAACACAGCATAGTATATCGAATTTCAGATTCTACAGAAATCATTTTAGAAAAGAGATATTTTCTGGGTGTTCAGGATGCAGTATGTAAGAGCCACTCTCAATTGAATCTGTAAAGAATGAACACACTTGTTTTCCAGCTGGCATCTACTATCTTTGCAGCAGCAGTGAGTTCATAAACAGTATCAAAGCATAACAATTGCTATGATTTACTCAAAATGGAAAATGCTTCTTTTAAAGCTGCATTTAATTTTAAAATCCAATAAACTGCATTAAACACTGCTGTCTGCTCCAGCATGATTACTAACTCCAAACCACAGGACCTTGACGTCATATGGCTCAATGCCTGAAGCAGCTGGGGTCGAAAGGTGAAAGAAGAAGGTCTTCTGCAGGATATTGCCTTTAAATAAGTCAAATAAATTGCTTTTAAGCATGCATCTGTAATACACAAAAAGAAAACAAGAAAGCAATCATAAAATAATAGAAGGGCCTGGGTTGGAAGGGCCCTTAGAGATCATCTGGTCCCTCCCATATGCAGGGACACCTTATATGCTTGAGGGATTCAATCCAAAGGCCTTTATTTTTTTTAAAGCAGTATTACAGTTTCAAAACCTTACTGATGACAGTTTCAAACAAAAAATGGTTTCCACCAAAGAGCACAGGATTATAGCCTGAACCTCACTAAAAAAATCCAAAAATGGTTAACATATGCCTATACATATGCCTAGTGATTAGTTATCAGAACTTGGTTATATATGTATGATATGAGAAATTAGAAGATCCTCCTAAGAAGTTATACATTTTTTATTTGTAGAAAATTATAATTATACCAAATTACAGATATATGTAGCAAGCATGGGGAAGTGTGAATAAGCTTGGAGCCTAATCCACAGGGGAATTTGGGCTCAGGTTTTCAGTGTTTAACTTCCAGGAATGTTTGTTCCTTGCCAGAAGCTTCAGCACCAAGTTGTGTACCTACAGTTCATGAAAAAAATGAGAGCTGTAAGATTTTGCATGTCATTTCCACAGAGCTCAGCGAATTGAGTAGAGCCAGCTGAACTAAACAGTAAGAAATACTAAGGCAAGAGGAATGCTTAAGCATCTCAGCTTTGTCTGAGGAACATACACTTTTCATTGGGATTCATGACAGAAATTACTCAAATCTGGGCAGATTAGTCATATCAGTAAGGGATTATTTTTCCTGCAAGCCCCAAAACAAAATGGAGAGTTAGTGTTCCTTTTCCTCTTCACACCCAAGAGTGTTAAAGTGGTTAAAGTGGTCAAATTAGGCATTTGGGGTCAGAGGTCAAGACTTCTTTAGCCTGAGGAGAAACACAATGTTCTTAATCATAACTAAGATTGCTATAAGCACTCAGCTGTTAAAAGTAAGTCCTGGGAAATTATCAGTACCTCATTCTCCCTGCAATGCACTATTTGACATAGTAAAGATTTTGAAGAATTCCTTTTGGATTGTGCCTTGAAGACAAAATATGTGAGGAGGAAGAATCTTTTTAACCATGATGTAGGTAAATTAGCATGAAGAATAAAATTGTGTGACTGGTGGTCTACACAGGAAGAAACGATAGCTGGGTTGAATATCAAAACACACCCAAAACAAAGGGTTTTGAGGATATAAATTTTGAATTTAGGATATGAATGTCAGAAACTATAGACCTCTTTAACTCTTGGTGTACCAAAAGTTTGAGTTGGCCCATGCTGTGAAAGAACACAAGGATAATTCCTTAAAGGAAAAGATTACACAGAAATGAAGTGTTAAAAGAACATACTCCCATGCTCAGGAACATCCTCTGATGATGTTATATTTTTTAGTATAAATACACTCTTAAAAATTTGAGTGGCTCTAAGAGCAGAATTGCTCACCAAAAATGCTCATCAAAATGAGATTTATAAAGGCTAATGATCATCTTATTTCGCAACTGTAACAAAAATATAATAGATGATGTACCTCAGATGAGGAACCTTTTTCTGTCAGTTTGTAATAAGCATGGGCAGAATGTGTCCAGCAGACTGAAGTTTTTGACATACCTCACAGAAGATCATGCACTCACGTTTGGTCATAAGTTAGGTGAACGCTGCTTACTCTAAAACAAAGAATCTAGCTCTAGACAAATCCAAACCTCAAATGTGGCCAGCTGAGATACACTAAGATGGTGTTGAAGAGAGATGTACTAAGTTCTACCTCCATGGGTGTTGTATCTGAGTAGAGCTGTTGGGACAGTGTGGAGACAATCTGTAACTTAACGCAGTTCTGTTGAAGTCCTTTAGTTGCACTTTCCTCTTATATGTCATTATCCATGCCCATAATATCCACATAAATAGAGTTAAACAGTGCAGGAATCTAGGCTGAAGGTAAAGGCTCAATCCAGATGTGATTTAGAAGGCTAGTGAAGAAGAATGTGTTCTCAGTCTGGCATTCTGAGTGATGTTATCTGTTGATCTGGGTCATTAGGCAGGAAAAATAGGTTTTGGAAAGGAAACAAGTCAATTCAAGCCAGAAGAGGGGGACATGGAAGAAGAGTCTTCTATTATTCATCTCAAGGTTTCCACAGGACATAGCACTTATACTGGGTTACAGGGATTATGGACTTTGGGTGTATTCCATGTAGATCCACTTCTAGAGCAGTAATCCATGTGTGATCACACCAAGGCACAGAGAACAGACCTGGCTGAATTATTCATAGGCCACAGCACAGCAGCAGTATGGCAACCTGATATGGAGCTCTTCCACTAACATGAAGAGTTGCTGTTTTCCAGATGGACCTGATATAAGACTCTGGATCCTTGCTCATACAAAGTGGCTTCCAATAAAAAAGAAAAGACAATTAGAGGAATTAACTTATTCTGTCTGATATTCATCTTTCACTGAGACATTGAAGACTTCTTGCTTGTAAAAGGGGGTTAACCTGAGAAGCTGTGCAGAGATGGGTTGTCAGGTTTGGTTGTTATGAGAGGGCAGGAGGATAAGGCTCTCTTTAGAGGAATATACTTTTGGAAGTATAAAAATAGTCAGGAAAAGTGTTGAAAGAACATACATAAAAGAACAAAAGGGTCAGCTGTGGTAAGGGGGTCAGCTGTCAGTCCTGATGGTTTTATTGATAGAGTCATAAGGAAGACAAGGTGGAGGAATGCACCAACAAGCATGAAAGCAAAGTTCTTCAAGAACCCTTTGGTCTGGAAAGGTTAGATGAAGAAATTCCTGGAGTTCCTGAATCCCTGCAAGAGGCTGAGGAGTTCTCAAAATAGCCAGGTTTATGCTGATCATCTTGACATTGCTAAAAAAATGAAATTAACAAATAGGAGGTTACTTTCACTTTCCTCCCTCTGCCTTCCAGCCCCAGCTATCATTTTTCTGGTTCACGAAAATCAGCTTTTGTTTGTCTTCTGAATATTATCCACCACACCTTCTTGATCTCTTCTTTTTCTCTCTATTTTCTCTGTAACTCACTCTCCAGTTTTCTATGACTTGATGAATAAAATATGTAATTTATAAGGATTTTGCTCATGACTTTGCATTTCAGGGAATAGCAAAGTCTGGTTAAGGTGGGAGATGTATCTGAGTGGTTGGGAGGGGATATCAGAGCTTGATATGGTTAATAAAGGGTGAAGAATAAACAAAAGGGGAGTAATATAGTTTGGCAACGATTTGCATACGAGGAAAGTAAAGGCAAAATGAACCATTTCATCTGTTTGAGGGGTTTGTCTGTCGTTTTTAAGATCTGCTGTAATACAACAACTTAGTGCACTGCAGCTATCACGCCTGGGACATGAACAGGTGATCAAGCCTGATTTCCCCATGGTGACTCCTTACTGACCACTTCCAATCACTCTCCTGTGCTTCATGTGCTGGCAGTGTTTCACTGAAAACACTTGTCCTATCTATTAGTTGATCCTCCCATCTATTTGTTGCATCATACTGATTTAATGCTGCCTTAGAAAATTGTATTAAAAACCTTTCCGTTGGCCTCTCAGAAGTTAATGCTTTGTCTTTTTAATTTCTACTTTCTTTGAAGTCTAAAGGATGATGAGAATATAACAGCCCTTCATTTCCTGAGTAGCTTAGTACTGTGTCTTCTCAGATTTGTTAAAAGTTCATTGTCTCAACTGCATTTATTTTTCCTATCAATAACCTCTTCAAATTATGACATTTGCTTATTAATTTTCATTTGAAGAAAGCATTTATGTGTTTGCATTCATTCTGTCTTGCTTTGTCCCCCTCACATTCATATACATGAACATTCATTTTTCATTTTCTTTAGAGAAAAATATCCAAATGTTTCTCCTTCTTCCTAGGAACTCACATAGTAACAAGAGAGCATATATGCTGGTACTAAGGAAGTAAATAAAATTTTTGTGCTCTAAAAAAATAACCTTTATAACGTAGATAACATTTTTCTGTTTTCAACAATTTTTTTGTTGTTTTAATAAATTTCATTTAACTAAAATTTCTACTTGCCATACAGAAATTGTTGATCTAAAGTTATTCTTGGAGGAGGTCCTTCAAGCAGCGTATAGTAAGTAGCTTATTGTCCTATTCGCAACCCCTGAAATCCATTTTCTGAAAAACTTTTCTGAGTAACTTAATTATAACTGATTTAAAAGTTTATTCCTAAAGCTAGGAATGGAATGAGAAATTGAATGAAAAGAAAATCTAATTCCCTCATAGTCTTGCTTACTTTGCTTTTAGTTGTGTTTTTAAACCAATTAATCCTTTCTTTTCAGGAAATTTCTACAATACTGCTGTTGTTAATATTCCAACCCTTGTCAAAAGGCTTGTATGAGACTCAAGAAATTAATATAATTTTCTAAAGATTCAAACCTTTCCTAAGAAAGGTATCATTGGGCTTTTACTTACTTAATTTCTTTCAGAAGTTTGTTTTCAGTCGTACATCTGTCCATATCCATACAGGAGGTATGCATGTTTATCTGCAGAATGACAGACTCACGTAGGTTCCAGGAGACTCAAGAGGCCAAAACCTCCACCTTTAAGCAAGACCAGTCCTCATAATGGACCAATATGTTGGTTGTTTCTTGTGCTTCCATCCAAGGAGAATCTGGCTTGGCAGATAGCAGAGAGATCTCCCATTATCCTTCTTTAAGGCTGCTAGGTACTCCTGGCCTCTCCTCATGATTGACATGCTCCAGATAGCTACTGAAAGAGAAAACAAAGGCTTCATCTGTGCTAACAAATGAAACATCACCAAAGAGCACTCTCCGGTCCTGAGGGTAAGCTGTTTTAGCAAAGATTGTACCTATATAGCTGGAAATCAGAAAAGCAAACTAAAATCTGAGTCTAAGAGGGGAAAAGAGATATCTGGAAGGGTATTAAGAACTTCTAAAAATACTAAGGTAATTTACTGCTATCAAAAACCCACTTGTGAACTAAGGAACATTCAGAAAAAAACAAGACTTTAAAAAATTATTCCTTGTTAAAAAAACATTTCTGATCTTTTTTTTTTTCCCTGTGGGTGCATTGAATGGTAGCATGTTGAATCCATTGCTTCATTTCTCAGATACCTTGTACAAGTACTATTTTTATACTCAGAAGCAAAGATGATTTTAAAGGTCATGTTAAACTGAATCATTAATCAATAAAAATCCAGAAATGTCTAATATTAAGTGCACCTGCTGCATTTTCTTTCAGGTTTTCTCTAAGTACCTGCACTAACTAACAGGTATGGGCCAGAACAGAATTTGCATGAGATGCTGAACTGATGAACCTATGCTATGTACTGTACAAACTTTGCAGCAGCATATACTAATCATCACAGACAATGTAGAAAACCCTTTCAATTGTAGAAATCTTTAGAGCACAGCTTTCTTTATGCTCTCTTTACTTCTAATTAGTTTTACTCACACTCCATAAGTTTCAATTTCTCATTTTTTTAGTTCTTCATGTGCTCTCTGCTTTGTTATATAGACTGAATATAAAGTTACTAAACTTAAGTGGCAATACTATTTCACCTTCAGAAATAGTATTTCTGAATATTCTTTTCAGTAATAATGAATAAATCTTCATTTTAAGAAAGTTTCAAAAGAAAGAGTTTGCTGTGAAATATTTAATATATGCTTACATCTTTCCGATTTTTAGTTATGTTGAAGTGGCTCAGACATATATGTAGAGATCTTACACTTGCTTTGAATACTAAGTTTTTGTATGAATACTGTGATTTTGTCCTCACTTTGTGTCAGGCTTTTCCATGAAACAAATTATTTTCTGTTTCTAACAACAGATTTGTACCTCAGTGGCACCTTAAATTAATCCAGGCATTTTTTGAAAAGATACAAAAATAATTCCATTATTACTACCCTGTCAGCTTCCCAACCACTTCAAGCAATTAATTCTGAAAACACTTTGACTATATTTATCTAAATTAATCCTTTCTATATTTCTCCGTAATAGAAATTCCTTTATCTTATGTTGCATTTTGAGACATGCCTTGTAACATAGAAATCAGGCCTGTGTTTCATGCAGGCTTTTTTATTTTTCTATTTTTAAGATTTATATGCCAATGTTAAAAGAATGTGCCACAAGCTGTATTTCATCTTCAAAAATTTACTGATCTTCCTAGGAAAGTAATATTTTGGAACTGGAAATATTAAACATTTTGAAGTTATGTGTTAAAAATATGTTAGAAACTTGCTGTCAAAAGAGATAATACTAGATTTAGACAAAACTCATCTAGAACAGTTTAGTTTCTAAATTTAATATACTTAACTAATAATGGTTTTCTATAAACATTAGTTCCACCTAGTTTTTGTGCTCACAAAATCAAACTATATTCTAAGACCAGGAGGACAGAATTTATCTTTTAAACAAGAAAAATACTTTTTGTTCAAGAGGCAATGCAAAGGATCTAATTGAATTTTGATTTATATCTTAAAAGTTACTATGTAGGCAAAATAATTGTTGAATAATTAAATTATTTCATTCCATATATCTTGTCAAAATCTACTGCCCTGGAAATATGCATCTTTGTGTATTTGAAGTGAATTTGCAGGCTTTGTCAAAATTAACCCACAGCTAAACCTCAGTGTTCTTTCATACAAATCATTAAAAATGCACAGTCCTCAGTCACAAAATCCTCACTCACGTGATCCTGAATCAGATACTTACACTTCTTTTGTGTAAAATATGTTTTCCTAAAATAGAGGTCAAAAAAGAACCAAATCTCGAGTTTAATTTGAATCAGTTATTTGAGCTATTTGAGTTTCTTTTTGAAGGAATGGGTCCTAGTTTAAAATTACATAGATGTCCAATGTGTGTGAGTTTCCTCTACATCAAACTTCTTTATTTTATATATAGCTGATACTTAAGCAAATATCAAGTTCTGTTTAAATGAAAGAATTTATATGGAATGTTTATATCTTATTTAAATCGAAAGATTCATGAACTTTTGAACATGACATGGTTCTTCTTTCCCTTATACTGAATTTCTGATTTCTGTAGTTCTTGCATGCCAAGTAGAAGTAAATGCTATTTAAAATTCGTATTTCACCTCATCATAGAGAGTTGTTTTGGGAAACTTGTTCTAACCTGACATTTAGTAGAGTAACTTATCCTCTTTATGACATGGTGAGGGACAGAAACTCACGTGAATCAGCATCAATAGTTACTTTGTGTGTAAATATCTCTGAGACTTGAGTTGATTGTATGTATAATTTCAGAGTTTGTCAAACAAAATTTTAATTTTACCCAAAATGTAGGAATACTGTACCCATCTGCCACAAAAAAAAAAACCCATCATCCTCCTATCCTTAAAAAGGCTTGCCTCTTAGACTTATTTCTGGGGTTGTGTATTAGATAACATTTCTTAAATTGTTTTGAAGGCGAGAGTCTGGTATTCCTGTGAGGGGGTGTGAGATTTGAACTTTTTGAAGCAATTGTGTTAGGGAAAGAACTAATGGTGCATGGCTTTGTGAACATTTAAATGTGCCGACACATTGTTTTCTTTACTGAGTGTGAAATTTAAGACCTAATGGAAATATCAAAGTTTCTGTTGCTGTATCTGTCAAGATGCCAGCTTCAGGAGCAGTCACGCCTTTCTTTCTGTGCACTGCAGAAGCACAATGTGGTTACAGGTGGGTGAACGCTACCTCTAAATCCCATCATTCTGACTCACACAAAATATTCAAGCTCACAACTTTGAAATACAAGCAGTCTAAGCTCTCAGGCTTAAATTCTGTGTTGCCTAATGCCTTTGTGCAGCGATGACTGGCCGGAGACCCTGTGACCTGGCTAGCTGAGAAGGTGGCCAACAGTCCCACTGCAGCAGGGGGTGTCAGCCCCGGTGGCAAGGCCCCAGGGCTGGCAGCTTCAAGCACCCCTCGGCAGTAATAGCCTTGGGCTGTGCCTGCAGGACGAGGTCTCGGGGTAGAGCTGCTGAATAGGGCGGAGCAGAAAAGAGCCGGACACTCTCTGGGGTTAAACGAGTTTAATGTCCCGGGGGGCGACCAGCAGGGAGTGACCGCGCCAGAGAAAAAAAGTTGGGCATGGGATTATAAAGGGAGGTGGTAACTGGAGGTGGGATTTACAAAAAACCAATCAGGGGAAGTCAGGGGACGTGCTTAACATAATAGACTGTAAGGGAGAACTAATCGATACATTATAAAGGAGGGGCCCCGGGACCTCAGCCAATCACTACTCCCACTGAGAGGAACATTCTGGAAGACTGGGAGTGGTGGGGAGTGATTGACTGGGCCCAGGGAGGAGGGAAAATAATACATATTAGGAGATACAGGGTGGGGAAATTACATGACATGGGGGCAACCATAGCAACTAAGTAATAGACAGAAACTAGGGTGGGGAAAACTGGGAGGACAGAACCATCGTAACAAAGGGGGGGAAGAAACAGAACATACCAACACACCACAACATCTCCCCGTTTTTTGTTAAATAAAATTGAAAAGAACGGAAAAATCTGTACTAAAAGGTTCAAAAGGCTGGATTCCGGGGCTGATCAGTCCAGGCGTCTTCTTCTTCGAAACACAGCTCCTGGTGGTATAAGGGAGGCGCAGCGAGCTCTTCTTCATCTGCGGTTTCCTCTGCCTCCGAAGGATAGGTGTCTCCCTCTGCAGATTCTCCCGCTACCACCTGGTTGACACTTGGAGCTGTGATCTTATTAACGAGTCTTTGGACCAGCCCACGGACCAGCGAAAAGCAAATCAAAAGTAAAAATAAAACTAAAACAACTTTCATAACCGATTCTAGAACAGAACTGGCCCAACTGCCCAAGCCCCAGCCCTTAAAAATGTCCCTCAGCCAATCTGATGTTTCTTGCTCCATCTGATGGACTTGGTCTTTCATCTTCAGGATGGTGTGTCTGACGTTCTCAGCTCTTGATGACAAATTCATGCAGCAGAGGCCCTCAAACTCCTCACATTGATGATGATGGAGCAGCAATAGGAAATCTATTGCTGCCCTGTTCTGGAGTGTCGCCTTCCTTGTTATTTCCTCGTCTGTGAGGAGGTCGTATATAGCAGCCGAAGTCAAATTGGCTTGCTTAACCACCCAACACTCTAGGCGGCCCAATTCACCTAGAGACTTCGCCACTGATACCCACGGCAACAGAATGGTAAAAGCGACGGTTTTGGAATGGGACCAATGTGTAATTTCATCATCACAGTCTTCTGGGAGATCTTTAAGATCTCTTTTGGACCTGGCCAATTCTGCTGTGATGTTAGTCTTCTTCCAATTCACAATTTGAGTCATGTTGGGGGTAAACAGCGTCAGCTTGCCTAATGTGCACGGCCCTCCGATCAGACCAGAGGGGATGCCTGCCCACGCTCGGTCGCCACAAATTAAGAATGCTCCCCTGGGAAGGGCGTATGGGGTGCGGCCCGTGGTGGTGGGGCCGCTGATCTTTAAAATGGCCTTGCACCACTGGTAGGCTTGATATTCAGCTTTATTCTGTTGCACCACCTCACTGCCCTTCTCAATAGAGGAAAAAGTATACTCAAATTGAAAACAAATAGAGGAATTGGCGGAACCGAGCAGGTGGAGTTCAGTGGGCTCGGAGGGCAAAGGATCCAGCTTTACCACTCCGTCTCTCCAAGCGTTGCTGGAATCAAAACTAGGAAGGATAGTAAGACTCCGTGCCAAAATCGGGGAAAGGGCTGACTGAAAAGCGGAGGGGAATTCACCTGGAGAGAAAGGGATCCCCACAAGGCACGACGACATCGGGTCCTCTGCTGATGCTGCGTCGAGGCAGATATGATCTTGCCCTAACGCCTGAGCCAAGGTACGCCAGACATTCACCTTTGGCTGAGGGACGATCCACGCTGCCCAGGGTGGAAGGAGGAGGCAGAAAATCAGGAGATGTAAAGGAGCGCTTGGGCGCTGCCACAGTTGAGGGCTGAGCTGGGCCATTCTGGCGTGGTGTGGGCCAGGCAAAGGGAGACAAACTGAAAAAACAAAACAAGCATGGTTATAACTTAAATATTTTCTTAAAGAGATGGTTCTGTCTCAAAAAGTAAATTAAGTTCGGGGGAAGAATCTGAGACAGGGGAGGAAGGTCGGGAATCAAGAACGACTCGAAAAGGGGCGCGAATCAATGGTGGAGAGGAAGGGGACCCGGTCGGAGGGAACCTGTGGAGAAAATAAAGGTGAGAGAAAGTGAGAGGTTTCCTCCTCCGCCGCCAACATGCCTCCTGCACCTGTGGCACAGTCTCGGATGTTTTTGCCTGCTTGGGGAGGAAGGGCTTGACCCATTTTGATGGTATCCATTTCGGCCCTGAGGGAGTGGACACGCAAGCGTATCCCCTCCCCCAGGTAACCAGGTCATATGGCCCTTCCATCCGCCAGGTCTCCGGATCCCTTATCAGAACCGGAGGCCTGGCCTTCGGCTGCAGCTGTTGGTGACTGCCGAAGTGCCGGACAACTGGAGGATTCAGGTTGTCAAAAGAACAGTTTAGGAAGTTTAAGGTGTACAAAGCTCTCGACAACCGGACGTGGGGGGTCTCCACCTTCACTGCCGCACGTTGTTTCTCCAAGATCCTTTTCAGGCTCTGGTGGGCCCTCTCCACCATGGCTTGGCCTGTCGGGGAATAGGGGATGCCGGTCTTATGCTCTATTCCCCATTGTTGCAGGAAGCTCCGCAGCTCCTTGGAGGTATACGCTGGGCCGTTGTCAGTTTTTAAAGCCCTAGGGATGCCCAGGACAGCGAACGCCAGAAGCAAGTGCTTCTGGACATCCGCCGCCCTCTCACCTGTGTGGGCAGAGGCATAGATAGCTCCTGAGAAGGTATCGATGGAGACATGGACGTAACACAACCTCCCAAAGGATGGGATGTGTGTCACGTCCATCTGCCACACTTCACAGCTCGCCAAGCCCCTGGGGTTTGCCCCAGCTGCGATGGTAGGCATTTGATGGGCTTGGCATTGGGGACATGTGGCCACGATCGCCTTGGCCTGGTCCTGCGTAAGATGGAATTGCCTGACCAGGCCTGGTGCATTTTGGTGAAAGAGCTGATGGCTGATCTTAGCCTGGCCAAACACATCTGGGAGCGGGCCCACCGTGACAGCAGCCGCAGCCAAAGAATCAGCCCGACGGTTGCCCTCAGTGATGAACCCTGGCAGATCAGTGTGTGATCTTACATGCATTATAAAAAACGGATGCTCTCGGTGGGAGACTAATTCTACGAGTTTTGAGAGCAAATTAAACAATTTTTGGTTAGAGACCTCCTGCAGAACTGCTGATTCCGCTCTAGATACTACACCAGCCACATATGCGGAATCTGTGACCAAATTGAAGGGACCAGGAAACCTCTCAAATGCTCGGACGACTGCGTCTAATTCAGCTACTTGTGGAGAGGCCTCCACAATGGCAATATCAGCCTTCCACCGCTGAGTCTGAGGATCCCTCCAAGTCATTACAGACTTGTGGGATGCCCCGGACGCGTCGGTAAATATTGTCAGAGCATCTAGAGGCTTCTTACTCTGAATTCCCTTGATTGATAATTTAAACTCCGAATTAAAAAGTTTATGGGCCGGCCGATCGACCGCAACGCGGCCAGTGTAGCTGTCTAATGCGAATTGAAGCATTTCATTGGTTTCCAGCAGTTCATTAAAGGTCTTTAATTTGAGTTGGCCCGAAACCAATTGAATTGGAAGGTGAATGCATGCAAAATCACAGCCTGCCAGCTCCCTGATCCGAGATCTTGCCTTTCGGATCAGTTCGGCCATCAGCTCTTGTGGCCTTGTCATCCTTTTGGACCTGTGGTGGCTGAGGAACACCCACTCTATGATTAAGAGGGGGTCGCCCAGACCCTGGTCCTTTAAACTCTTGTCCCACTGATGGATCAAGCCGTGAAGATGTGGCAGCTTCCCCAGAATAATGAATTTAAATGGCAGGCCCGGATGGTAGCGGTGGGCCTGCCTGGCCGAAATGATTTTCTGAACCTTCTCCAGGGCTACCTGAGCCTCTGGGGTGAGTTCCCTAGGAGAACTCAGCTCCTCTCCCCCTTTCAATAAATTGAAAAGGGGGGCTAGGTCTTCTGTTGGTATACCTAACCAGGGTCTCACCCAATTTAAAGACCCACACAGTTGGTGAACATCCGCTAGGGTCTGGACTTTCGTCCGGATGGCCAATTTCTGCGGAACAATGGTCCGCTTGGTGATTTCAAGGCCCAGGTACCTCCAAGGTGGCATCCTTTGAATTTTTTCTGCTTGGAGCTCGAACCCTGCAGCAACCAACGCACTGGTTGTCAGGTCAAGCGCATGGGCAAGTAGATCATCTGTTGGGGCACAGATGAGGATGTCATCCATATAGTGATGTAACAGGACGACATCCCCGAGGGCTGTACGGACAGGAGACAGCAGCGAAGCAACATACCACTGGCAGATCACAGGACTATTCTTTAATCCTTGCGGAAGAACTCTCCAGTGATAGCGCTTGGCCGGGGACTCACGGTTGATGGAGGGAACCGTGAACGCAAAACGCGGGGCATCATCAGGATGCAGAGGAATTTGGAAAAAACAATCTTTTATGTCGATTATAGCCAAATTCCAATTTTGGGGGAGCATTGTAGGGGATGGCATCCCTGGTTGGAGGGGACCCATGTCAATTATTTGTTCATTAATTTGGCGGAGATCGGTCAGGAGCCGCCACTTGTCTTTATTAGGTTTTTTGATAACAAACACTGGGGAGTTCCAAGGTGACATGGTCTCCACCAGGTTGCCTTTGAGCAGCTGCTCCTGAACGAGCTCACTGAGCGCCTTCAATTTTTGTTTATTAAGTGGCCACTGCACTACCTGTACTGGCTCATCTGATCGCCAGTCCAGCTTCCAGGTAGGGCGCTCCTCAGTGGCCACTGCCCGAAAAACCTGGGGAGCCTTTGGGAGGTCAATTCTGGCTCCCCATTGGGCTAGCAGGTCCCTTCCCCACAGGGGCTCGGTGTAATCTAAAACAAATGGGCGTACAGAAGCCAATTGCCCATCTGGCCCCGTAATTTGTACAATGCTCTTTGACTGCTTCGCCAATTTTAGACCCCCTACACCTTGTATGTGTCCGGCTGCGTTTTGCAAATCCCAATGTGACGGCCAATCCCTAGAGGGAATGATCGTCACATCTGCCCCTGTGTCCAGTAACCCCCTCACGATTTTACGGTCTGAGCCCAGGGACAGTTGACATGTCAGCCTGGGCTTTTCTCTTCCCACAACTTGGGCCCAAGCAACCGTTGGAGGTGAGGACCCCTTAGATGACTGGGAATCCTGTACCTCCTCCGGCACTGGAATGGCTTGGGCGATGATTTGGCCCTTGGGGAGAGAAAGCGGGGGCTGGACGCAGTACAGCCCTAATGCAAATCTGTCCCGGTCAGTTGTTACTAACCCCGGGACTATGTGAAGATTGAATGGTGTGTGTTTGGTGTCCCCAACAATGATCCACCTGCTACGTCCAAGTCTCCTCCAGCTGCCGGGATGTTGAATGTCGGCAGTCACCAGGTGGAAATCAGTGTCCGGGAGATGTATTTCGCGGGTCAGCTGCAGCCTAAAGGGAGAAAACGAAGAGGTGGTGGTTAAAGCAGGTTGAGGCTGAAGCCAACAGGTACAGTAAGTCAAGTCCGGTAAGGAAAAGTCAAGTCCAGTAGAGGCATGTGGCGGGCTTCTCCCTGTTCCCTCCTCCCTGCCTGGTGCAACCTTGCCCGCCTTATTTGTATCATGGCGCAGGGAGGGGCTGCGCTCGCTTTCTAGTTTTTTTGTTGTTTTACTTCCTGCTTCCCAGCAGGACACTCCTTCCTTTTAAATGTTAAAAATTCTTGCCGCAGTGGGCAGTCAGGCATCCAGTGCCCCGTTTTTCCACATAGATGACACGGGTGGGTCTCTGGATGTCTCCTTGCAGCTCTTGGGGTAGACGTTCCAGCTGCTGCCGCGCTGTAATCCTCCTCATCGGCGCTGGAGGTCGACGCGAACGCCACTGAGTTCCTCTTGTTCTTCAGCTTGGAGTCAGGCGCTCCTGGCAGTGGGACTTCTCGTGCCACGACCTCCATCATTTGCTCGATGGTAGGTCGTGGACTACGGGGGAGGGTTCGGATGGCTCTCCGGCATTCAGAGTTTGCGTTCTTGAACGCCATCCGCCGCAACAGGTTTTCTCTTTCTCCCTCCTCGGAAGCTTGAGTCTCCACGTATCTGTAAAGTCTTTCTAAAAAACGTAAATAGAACTCGTGTGGCCCCTGCTGGGGCTCTTCCTCATCTTGCTGAGAGAAGACCGCTGGGAGCTTGAAAAAGGCCCTCTCTGCAGCCCGACAGGACTCGGTGATCTGCGTCGGGAAGAGCACCCGCGCCTGAATCGCCCCACTGGCCCATGCCCCTGTACCCACCAGATGATTCGTGGATATCAGTTGGCCATCTGCGTCATGTGCAGTCGCTTGGTTCTCCCAGAGAGCTGGGAGAACTTCCGCGACTTCCCTCCCCCACTCTACCGCCCAGGCCCTAAACTCCATAGGTCCTAAAAGGCTGGAAAAGAGAGCTCTCAGGTCAGCAGGGATCAGATCTCCCGGTGCAAGGGCCGAACAGAGAAGTCCCCGGAAATACTCCGATTCCCGGGAGTACTCTCTCTGGGCCTTGCACAGATCTTTGATCCGATCTTGTGCAATTGGCACCCACTGAGCCTGGGAGCTCCCCTCCCCGCTCAGGCGGTAGGTAACCGGGGCAGCTTCAAAAACAGGGGCTCGCCCTGGCTTCCAGTTACCCACACCCCCCCCCCCGGAACACAAAGCGTGGGAACCGGAAGGGAAGGCGTGGGAACCGGAAAGGAGGGAGGCAGAGGCGGGGCCTGGCATCTGGGAGGGGCCAGCTGATGGGCATGGTGGAACTGGAGGTGGCAGCTGGGTTTTCTCCGCCTCCAAAGTGGAGTCCGGAGGCGGGGCGGAGACAGGAGGCAGGGTGAAGGAGGAGCTATTGAGGGGTGGAGCGCAGGGAGGAACAGAGGGTGGAGGCAGGGGAGGAAAGGGTGGATCTTGGGATAGGAAAGGATTTGACTGAGGGGTGAAGGGATTATGGGAAGGAGAAGAAAAATCGGCGGGAAAATGCACGTGGCCGCCCCCATCTTGGGCTCCATAGGAGCCATCTTGTGGAGGCGGTGGGACATTAACCGGGGGGACATTAAACAGAACACTCTTGGGAACGTCAACCGGGTACTGGGGAGGTTGGGAAAAGGGGTAGGAAAACCTGCTCCGAGGAGTCTGGCCAGGATCTCCTCGGAGTCCTCCTTTTGGAGGGCCAGGTCGGACCGATCGAGAGGGGGCAGAGGGAAGATGGAGCCTCTGCTGTGGGTTGGCCTTGAGGACCCCCCTCAAGGGCTCCGACCGAGGGACACGGGGTGAGGTAGACGGGGTAGGGACAACAGAACCGGGGGAACTGGGATTCAACCGCGACACTGATGAATTTTTTCGCAGTTCCCTCTGCTGAGACAACAATTGCAAAACTTTACCCGCCCAGTAAGCGGCCGGGTAAAGCTTTGCCTCCCCAGAGCTGACCTCTTGATCTAATTTTGCTAAAACAGCTTTCCAATAGAGAGGGTCTCTAATTTGCTCTGGGGTAGTGTTGGGGAACTGAGAAAAAATCCACTTTACTAAACTCTTTAAAGCAACCTTCGGGGGATCTAAACCTCCCCCAAGCAACAAACTTCTAACCTGGTGAAAGGCTCTTTTTAGAGGGGAGCTCTGACGCGCACCCATCGCGTAAATTAAAAGAAAACGACAGAGAAAGTAAAGAAAAGAGCACTCCTCTGATGACACTGACTGCCTAAACCGAAGTAAAAAAAAACAACTAAAACAAGAACTGCCCGTCCGCCCGCTCCCACGCTGCCGCTTGCCTAGAAGACTGGTCCCAGAGCAGGCATGAGCCCCCAACAGCAAGACAGCAGGAAAGTGAAGGAAAAGAGGGGTTGGGAGCTGTCCCCAAAGCAGGGCTCAGGTCCCGGGAAGATTAAAAAGGTGGGAGGGAAGACCCCCAAGGCAGGGGCTTACCAATCAGACGAACGGCGAAAAGAAGATCCGGTAGAGGCAGAACTCCGCCCTCGGAGCTCTCCTTGGGTGAGAGGAGTTGTAGCTCCGGGTCCACCGGGAGCGCTGCTCCTATAATGGAGCCTGCTGCGACCGGTGGTAGATTAGTGTCCAGAGGTCCGATGACCTCGTCCACGGGGTCCGAGCAAGGGCCCCACGTTGGGCGCCAATCTGCAGCGATGACTGGCCGGAGACCCTGTGACCTGGCTAGCTGAGAAGGTGGCCAACAGTCCCACTGCAGCAGGGGGTGTCAGCCCCGGTGGCAAGGCCCCAGGGCTGGCAGCTTCAAGCACCCCTCGGCAGTAATAGCCTTGGGCTGTGCCTGCAGGACGAGGTCTCGGGGTAGAGCTGCTGAATAGGGCGGAGCAGAAAAGAGCCGGACACTCTCTGGGGTTAAACGAGTTTAATGTCCCGGGGGGCGACCAGCAGGGAGTGACCGCGCCAGAAAAAAAAAGTTGGGCATGGGATTATAAAGGGAGGTGGTAACTGGAGGTGGGATTTACAAAAAACCAATCAGGGGAAGTCAGGGGACGTGCTTAACATAATAGACTGTAAGGGAGAACTAATCGATACATTATAAAGGAGGGGCCCCGGGACCTCAGCCAATCACTACTCCCACTGAGAGGAACATTCTGGAAGACTGGGAGTGGTGGGGAGTGATTGACTGGGCCCAGGGAGGAGGGAAAATAATACATATTAGGAGATACAGGGTGGGGAAATTACATGACATGGGGGCAACCATAGCAACTAAGTAATAGACAGAAACTAGGGTGGGGAAAACTGGGAGGACAGAACCATCGTAACAAAGGGGGGGAAGAAACAGAACATACCAACACACCACAACACCTTTGGTTGTGAGGTCTAGGTAATAAAAACATAGCTTTTCTGCCTTTGAATCCTGCACGTGAGTGAACATTTTTGTTTTGTATATTTCTGTACCAAAAAAAACTAAACCCAATCAAATAAAATAATTTTGGTGTGATCTAAATACTTGAAACAAATCCTCTTTTATCACTAAGAATTATTATGTAAATTTAGCTTAAATTACAATCTGTTCTTTATAAAGTACAGAAATTTAAGTCATGTGTAACTGTACTAGCTCCTTTATTTTTTTCTTGCTATTTTCTTTTCCTTAAAAATTACAATAGAAATTGAACTGATAATGTGAAACTATGTAAGTGACATAACATCACAAATATTCACAATTAATTGTTTCAAACTGTGTTTCTAAAAAGAATACAAAAGTATTGAATACACTGGATGCAGCTTTATCATAAAAAGCAAAGTGAACATTATTAATTAGAAAAAATAACAGAAATTAATTTTTTAGGTAAAAATATGGGTGATTTTTATTTTTCTACCATGAGCTGTCTCAAATGGGTCAGAGAAGTTCTGAATAGTCTGTTTTAGACATTTTTTAGCTGCAATTCAATTAGTTTAGGATAGACATTCTCTCCTTAGAGGATGGTGATGGTAGATGAGACACTGCAAGTCTCTGTTGAGGGACTCTGGAGTATTTCACTTCTCTGGCAGCCCCAGAGGGGTCTGTTCTGATGACATGCTGACTGCAAATCCCCGTGACCATTAGGGGATGTTCCAGTGCTGCATGCAGTGCTGCAGAGTGAGGAATGTAATTCTTCATCTCTACTCAGCACCACTGTGATACTGAGGAGTGATGGGACCAGTTCCAGGTTCCAACACAACAGGAGAGACATGGAATCACTACAGCCCACTCAAGGGCCATGAATACTGCAATGGGACAGGAGCACCTCTCATACACAGAGCTCCTGAGAGACATGGGAATGTTCAGGTGGAGGAAAGACAGTTTGAGGGAATCTTATTGATGTGCATAAAACCTGATGAGAAGCAATAATCAAGACAAAGAATCTTGAGTAAGTGCTTCAGTGATTCAGGATAACAGTGAATGTACAAATTGTGTTTAAAGATTGGAACAGATTGCTTAATGATTCTGTGGAATTTCCATCCCTGGAGATATTAAAAAACTAATTGGACACCATTCCAGGAGCCCACCATAGCTGTCCCTCCTCTGAGCAGTGGTTTGGACTGGCTTACCTT
Organism: Ammospiza caudacuta; assembly: GCF_027887145.1. Lineage (NCBI taxonomy): Eukaryota > Metazoa > Chordata > Aves > Passeriformes > Passerellidae > Ammospiza > Ammospiza caudacuta. Next base: position 89,184,677 of record NC_080595.1, on the reverse strand, counting down.
CAGAGATGCTCTCCATCCTCCATCATTCTGTGGGTCTGTGATTTTGTGTTATGTCAAAAGTCACTTCAGAGAGCAGAGCTGGAAGGCACTCTGAAGAGCAACACCTTCAATGTAACTGCAGATGTCGCAGACATTTTTTCACAGAAATCCTTTCTTTCAGATTTCTGTGTCTTCTGGAAGGCAGAGGCCTCAGAAGAGAATGTAAACAATTGTTATTAGCTGCTGTGGAATGCAACAGGGGCACCTTGATTGGCTCATGTTCCTGTGTTTATAATTGGAGGCCAATCACGGGTGCAAGCTAGGGACTGAGTCCTTGGACACAACTTTGTTATAGATTCTTTCTTTCTATTCTTAGCTTAGCCTAGCAGCCTCTGCAAATCTCTCTCTTTATTCTATTTAGTATAGTTATAATGTGTTATATATCATAGATCAATAAATCCAGCCTTCTGATCTAAAAACAAGATTCCTGTCTTTCTCTCACCAGCAGTGACCCCATGCAGGGTGCTGTAATATGCAGACTTATGCTGCTCCAATATATGCCTACAGTCAATTGGCATGCAACCCAGCAACCAAAAAAGGTAGAATCTAGAGTTTTATGGGATATATGTAGTTCTGAGCTCAAACTGGTCATGGTGTATTTCCTCATGACCAGTTCAATTTTCATACTTATTAATACTGTGAAAGACAGAGAATCATCAGTCTGGTTGTTCTAGATTTTGTTGCATACTACTCATGCTATGCTGAAAAAAAATACACTCATATCTATATATATAGGTATGTGTGTATTTGCAGCTGAAGAGTCTGGAGTTCAGAGTGGCTACATAAAAACATGTAAGTCAGGTCTTCATATGGAAAGAAAGTTATGAAACCTTTGCTTTTGGTTTTTTTGGGTTTTTTAATGGAATTCATTGCATACTGCTTCCTTCCGAAATAGTGTGCTGTGAGTTCACAGTCTGTTTTATAAAATATGCTAGTCTTTGCTCTCTTGGTTCAGTGGCTCAGCCACCTATTGATCTTCACTGCTATTGGTATAGACAAGACAGTAAAACTACCTGTTTAATCTGATAAAAACTGCTGAATTCTACCCCTTCATTTCCCCCAACAAAAACCCATCTGAGACATTTTACAGTCTTTAAATAAAGTGATTGATACCATACTCACTGGGAAATAACTGAAGTAAATAAAATTAAAGACATGGTTTTTTCTAATTTTTGTTTGGTGCTTCATGGGGACTGCTGGCGATATAACATGGGCAGCTTTGTTTGTAGTGGGACTGAAAAAGACTGCTGTATTAACATAGAAATTCTATAGTTTTCTATAAGTTCCAGACATCTGATGTTTAATACTAAGACCTTGCAGGCTTTCCTGCAGTTTGTCAGTCCACAGAATAGCTCCTTCTTTCTTCCCATTGTCTTTATTAATTTTATGAACAGTTGGACAGAAAAGAAAACAAAGTTGTCTTTGTGCTTTTCAGTTTACTTCTACTCCATATGAAATGAGTATTCTGCAAATGATGAAGCCATGTTGGAAGATACCTTCCTTCCAAGGTACTGACTTCTCATTCAAATAATAACCTCAGGTAGTGCAAAAAAAGCTGTGGGTTAGAAACACTGTCATTTACAGGCACTGTCAAAATAAGCATTCCTGTTTTAAGCACAGAATAAATTACAGTCCTCAGTGGTTGAACTCAAAATGAAAGACAAGACATTCTATCTGCTCATGAGTAAACCTTTCCTTTTCTGTCCTATCTGGTAGTTTTCACAGGTCTGTTCACTTTGAGGACACATCTCAATAATGTTTTCTTACATCTCTCATTCTCCTTCTGCTGTTTGATCTCATCATAATGCATCCATGTCATCATCTGGCTGTACAGAGTAGCTCTTTCTTTGCTTTTCCTTAGTTCTGTTTGTTTCCTTTCATCATCTGTGCAGGTGCCACTCCACCATCTTTCTCTCATGTCACAGCAGCAGTGCTTCTCTACACGCTTTCAGCCATGATGACTAAGTGCCTTGTTAACAACTATTTTGACCTGAGCTACTTTACTGATAATGACCTTGCTGTGGCCTAATACCAAACCATTTTTCTTCATGTTGGTTTTTTTTTAATATTTTTGCCACATGTCTAAAAATAAATAGACTATTTCATATTGAAAAATAATAAAAATTTTTTTAGGATCCACTTCATCTGCTTAGGCCAGTAGGTCCCTGTAAATCAGTGTTGACTAAACAGTCACTGAGTTCTTTTGCATCTTACTCTTTCCTGATAGTCACCAAAAAAAGTGAAGAGTAGTCAGGACCTCTGTTCACATGCTGAACTCAATTTCATTTCTGTTACTTTGGATTTTTTTTTTTATCTTGGACTATAACTTAGTGAAGCTTCTCTGTGTAATTTGAATCTTCCTAAGGCAAGTTAACTTGATCCTGCTGAAATTAATGGGAAAATTATCATGAAGTTGCTCTCTTTCAAAGTGGTGTTATATATAAATACCTGCTTATAAAGGTCAAAAATGAAAATGGGTACAGGTACATAGATATGCACAGTATGTCTAAACTTTCACAGCTGAATATTAATGTTTACATATGTAAAAAAGTGAGATGAAATTGATACAATATTCTTAAACCTAGTAAGAGTTCAAATGGTTTTTCTTTAGTATCTGCAGGTAAAAACTCTTATTTGGTTTTTTGTTTACATTTTAGTGTTTCTTAATTTTATACTATAAATATTAATATGACATATGTCAAGACATATCAACCAGATAGCATTTTTTCATCATTCTCTAAGACATGATGAAAAGGGAACAAGACACATCAACCCCTTCTGGCTGAAGCTGGAACTAGGGCACCAACCAAGGTAAAAAGATTCTCCCTGGGGAAAATAGAGCTTTTTATAATATTGATTTCCATAAGACCATATTTCTGTAAAAAACTGATGCAGTCACAGAAACATAAGGATTAACACCTTCCACAAGAAGTTTAATTTAGTATTTAGAATATTGGTTCAGAAAGTGGGATCCCTAGCTTTGTTTCCTCCACAGGCTCAATGATGTTGAATCCTCAAATCATGCATCCTTGGCAAATGACATAATCTTCCTACTATAGGCACTCTGTCTTCCATGACAATATTAGCCACAGATAAAGAAAAGAAAGAAAATATTTAAGGACAGAGAATAATCAATGGAATAGAATACATGGAAGTCTTGAATATTCATTCTGTGTATCCAACAATTTTCACAAAAGCATTCAGTGAAAAGCAGCATTTTTTGCTGCCCTAAAGGAAAAAGGGTAACACATGTTCCTTCATGATTTTTTTCTCACTCTTTTGTTAGCTTTTACTTCTGCCAACAAAAGGGCAAAAAAAGCAGAATGGCTATCATAGAATCATAGAATTGTAGAATCATTAAGGCTGGAAAATACCTACAAGATCATTGAGTCTAAGCATTGGCCGAGCACACCATGCCAACTAAACTATAGTACCAAGTGCCGTGTCCAGGCATTTTCTTGAACTCCTCCAGGGATGGTGAGTCCTTTTCTCCAGATGAAGCAACCCCACCTCCTTCATCTGCTCCTCAGAGGACTTGTCCTCCATCCTCTTCCCCTGCTCCTTTGCCCTTCTCTGGAGTCGCTCCAGCCCCCAAATGTCTTTCTTGTAGTGAGGAGCCAGAACTGGACACAGCACTCAAGGTGTGGCCTCACCAGGGCCAAGTACAGGGGGCAATCACTGCCCAGGTCCTGCTGGCCACACTGTTTCCATTATAATATTGCAATTTTTGGTAAAAATTATACTAAGTGAAAAAAAAACTTTAAAATCCTAGTTGTCCAAGATAGTATCTTACTCATCTTTTCCCCTTTTAAGGGCCCATTTCTTCTTCTGTTTCAACATGATTTGGTTCCCGAAATCAATATGTTTAAAGTATCAGAACATGATTTAAAGATATAATGAAAATGTTTACAGCTCCAGTAACCCAAGGAAAAAGTTGAGTAATGAGTAGCACATAGAAACTTTGACAGTTTCAGAGTTAATGTTCTTGTTTATACAATAAACATATCAAAAGTTAATAATTTTTCACTGTCTACATTAGATATTAAAATTCTCTGATTCTTCTTCTTAATATTAAAGTTTGAAATAAGAGCAGAAAATTACATTAATCCATTTTCAGGAGAATTAACGTAACAAAAGATAGAGTATGTCTTGACAGTTTAAAAACAATAGCAGTTTGTGTCCTTGATTTCTAAGGCTTTAAATAACTTGAATGCTAATTAGGCAATGAGTTAGACTTTTTCCCTTTTCAAGACCATAAAATATTAAATAAACTGAGTTATTAACAAAAAATAATTTTTTTCAGCATTCCATATTTCGTTCAAAATTGCACTTCCATTCTGTTCACTGTGTTGAAGATGTAAAAACCTCTGTGCCAATTAAGAGGAATACATTTTCTGGCTAGTTAGGAACCATTCAAGCAGTATGAGTCATCTTCCATTTCTATCTCTTTCCTAATGTTTATAGGTCTTCTATAGTTTGAGTATGCAACCTTTTAGGTAAAGCTCTTATAAAGTATTAATCAGCAAAACTGTGAGAGAACAGAGAAGTGCTCATTCATTATCTCTTTGTTTCGTTTGTAATTTATTTTACTTGTATATGACCATCATCTCTAAAAAATTAACTTCTTTATGGAGAGAATACCATCTTCCACTTTCTGCTGCTCTTCAGAAGAGGCTATTTTTCTTTGGGCTATGGCCTCCCCTGCCCCAAACCCCGCCAGAGCTGATTTTCAGGACAGCTGCTGGGTTTGGTTTTCCTTGTGGATACATTCCTCTCCTTAGACCTGAGATAACTGGACAATAGTACCACGCTTATCTCAAGTTCATGTTAGGTGGCTTAACTCACAGTCCAGTTCCAGCCAGGAGGAACATTAGATGGGGAATGTGCTTTGGTAGTGGCAGCTTCTTTATACAATTTTGGCAAAGTGGCCAAGGTCCTTTTTCAATAGTGTTTGAGCCATCACCCATAGCCTTTTAGTTTCTTACAAAGTATTAATTCAAATGTATGTCCAAAACTTACTATTCTTGTGTTATAAGAATAAAGGTACTCCTGGGTCCAAATGTGGGGTCACAGTGGTGATGATCTTCATACATTAGTGAGCAGGATGTTCCTGCCTTGAAAATGTAAGTTTATAATTCAACATCTGGGCTACAGTCACTTTGAAAGATGGATATCTTTCTGGTACAATCTAAACCAACCAGAAAAGGAGAATGTAAAAATAAGAGCTAATTAGTTAACTTTTTACCCTGAAGAATGCAAAGAACATCCAGAAGGATCTATAAGAAGACACGAGAACCTTTTTTTATTGTAATATATCTCGTCAGGAATGAAAGCAATAAACACTTAACTGCCAAGCTAAGGAAATGTAATCATTAGCTGAACTGCTTAGCAAATGGGCTGTTTTAGTGGTTCAATTCACAAGTCACTCAGGGATGACAGCACAGTAGCAAATGCAGGAGGGATTGGGTAGTTTAATCAGGAGAAAAATGATCAGTGATACTTAATGGAGGCAAACTGATACAATAATGAATCCTTAGCAAATGGACCTCAAATGCAACAGCACCCGCATATTAAAATATGTTATGAGAAACCTCATAAATAGTATCCTCTCTGTTTTTATATCAAGATTTAATGTTTATTTGCTTTTCCATTCTAGTTCCAACTTTCTACGGCAACAGAAAACTGCAAAAAATGTCAGTGAAGGTGGATTTTCTAAATTTCTTGAACGCTTTGAAAGTTACATACTCATAATGTTGGTGGTATTTCCAAAAGGGATGTGAAAGTATTGTCTGGTTAAGTTATGGACTGTTTTGTTCTGTAACAGCATTCATTTTCTTTGTATTAGCTTACATGTGTTGGTTTGGATTTGAGATAAAAACAGTATGGGTAATATGGGGATGTTTTATTTATTTATTGCTGAGCAGTGCTGACACTGGGTATTGGGTTTGCTTGGCCAAAGGCTGCAAGGGTAGCTTTTGTGAGAAGCTTCTCTAAGTTTCCCCACGTCCAACAGAGGCAGTGCCAGCTGATTTCCAGATGGACGCACTGCTGGCCAAGCCAAGCCAAGCCAAGCCAAGCCAAGCCAAGCCAAGCCAAGCCAAGCCAAGCCAAGCCCATGAGTGATGGTGGTAGAGCCTTTGGGATAACATCACTAAAAGCAGGGAAACCTCCTGTGCAACGGGAATTGCAGCCAGTGAAAGGAGCAAGAACATGTGGCAGCAACAGCTCTGCAGACACCAAGATCAGTACAGATATAGTGGGAGGAGGTAATCTGAGAGCAGAGATTCTCCTGCCGCTCACGGTGAAGACCGTGGGGAAGCAGCTGTGCCTCTGTCATGTTTTAGGACTGATACTCCTCTGTTGAGCCCCCCACCACAACTCTCCAAAACTGGGCATTGGTCTCTTTCACTCTCTCCCACAACGTGTGGTGAGGCAGGATGGAGTTGAGAATTGGAGGCATAAAAGGCAGAGATCACAAGTGGAGATAAAAACAGTTTATGGAAAGAGCAGTGAGATAAGAAAATGAAATAACAGTAATGATAAGTAACAGCAATGATATCAATAACAAAAGTATACAAAAGAGAGAGTGATTCACATGCAAATGCACTTACCCCTGACCCCAGGGCAATGAACAACATTGGTTTCCCTCTCCCCACTACTCCCCATATTTTTCTTGACTGGAAGGAATTCCCCACAAGGTAATGACATAAGGTGGTATGGAATAGCACTACAGTCCTGGCCACAACCCCTCCCATCTACTGCAAAAAATTAACCCTGTCCTGGGCAAAACCAGGACACTCCTGCAGCCACGAAGGTCCATAGTGGGATAGATATTCACCTGCAACCAGTGGAAGACCCCACATTGGAGCAGGGAGTGTGAGGAATTCGCCCCCAGAAGGCAAAGGAGCAGCAGAGATGATGTGTGATGAACTGACTGCAGCCCCCATTCTCTGCCCCCCGAGCCATGGTGGGGGAACATGTAGAGAAAACTGGGAGTAATATTAAGCCCAGGAAGAAGGGAGGCGTGAAGGGAAGGTATTTTGACAATTTTTCTACTCTGACTTGAGTGAAAATAAAATAAAATGCTTCTCCAAGTCTGTTTTGCCTATGACAGTAGCTGGTGAGTGATCTCTCCCTATCCTTGTCTTGACCCATGAGCCTTTATTTATATTTTCTCTCACCTGCCCAGCTGAGAAGCAGGAATGATAGAGTTGCTTTGATCGGCACCTGGCATCAGCCATGTTTCCAGGATGTTTAGGATGTCTGTTTCTTGTAGTGCCTATCCTCTGAAGTAAGCTGGGGATCCACAAGTAGGGAGGGATCACAGCTAACCCAAATCAATCAAACAAATATAAGACTTTAAGAATGACATGGATCTGTTAGAATGAGTCCAGAGGGGGTCATGAAGATAATCAGAGGTTTGGAGCACCTCTCCTATACATATAGGCTGAGAGAGTTGGGGTTGTTCAGCCTGTAGAAGAAGAGGTTCAGAGAAGACTTTCCAGAAACCTTCCAGTAACTAGAGGGGGCCTATGAGGAAGCTGGCTCTAGAGAGACTTTTGACAAGAGCATGGAGGGATAGGACAAGAGGAAATGGCTTTAAACTGAAAGAGGGTAGGCTTTAATCAGATATTAGGATGAATCTTTTCATCCTGCATGTGGTGAGACACTGGAATGGGTTATCCAAGAAAGCTATAGATGTCCAATTTCTTTAAGTGCTCAAGGGCAGTTTGGATGGAGCTTTGAGCCTCTTGCTCTAGTGGAAGGTGTCCCTGCCCATGACAGGGGGCTCAAACTAGATAATCTTAAAGGTCCTTTCCAATCCAAACCATTATATGGTTCAATGACATTCCATGCCATATGATGCCATGTTCTATAATCAGAGCTCTGGGCGAGGAGATGTTCAGAGTTAAGAAATTTATCTTTCCAGGTAACTTACCTGCTTTCCAGCAACTGGCTAAACATTGCCTGTGGTTATGAAGTACAGAGTTATGAATTCCCTATTTTCCTTTGGGTTCATGAACACCTTTCTATCATTTATTAAATATTTATTATTGCTTGTTGCATTATCTCAAGCTGCAAGTTTTCTCACTTCTGCCCTTTGAAATCACTTCCGTCTCCCACTGCAGGGAGTGAGAAAACAGCTATGGGCATCTTGGTTGCCTACCAGGCTTAACTCACAAAGGTGTAAAATGGGCACCTGTTATAGCACTACAACCTACACTTTTTATATAAAGCAACCAGGTTGCCTGTATTGTTAACAGGTGTTTATGAAAACATGACAGAAAAGCTCTGAGCTTCCAAGTCTTTACAAGAGCTGATTTATGAGAGCTGGGTGTAACCAATTCCCCAAAATTCTGTTCTAGCTTGGACAGTCATTTGGGTTCCACTTCATCAATGATAAAACTGATGGTTTTCTTCTTAAAGTACTTTTTAGTATTTCCAATTACATTTCTAAAATACTCATTATTCTTAAGCAGACTGCCTCATGTAACTTCTGATCTTAAAGGTCAAAACTCTGTAATTTATACAGATTTATAGCAATGCAATCATTATTTTTACTGAGACATGATCAGATTTGACATGTTTATTTTCTCACAAACATGCATGCACATTTTCAACACAGTTTCAGTCCTAAGTTTTTTTATAACTTACCTAACACCATCTGTTTCTTATACACTGCAGAATGAAGATGCACAAATAAAATTAAGAGAAAGGGGAGGAACAGAGAGGGGGAGAAAGAGAAAGAGAGCTACTATAGAAGAAAACCCAAACACACATGTCAAAATGATCAGATAGTGGGTTTGGTCTTTTTTCTCTCTCTGTCCAAAAGAACTGCTGCCAGAATATTTTATAAAAAAACAAAGTTCTATGCTCCAAAATATATCCTTTCTGTCAAGTTTTTTGAAGTCTGAAGGAAGATAATGATGTAAATAAAAGCAGAGGATATTCAATTCTATTTAAGACTATTTACTGAAGAAAATATTATAAACTTTCTTTACTTTTTATATATAGAGACTGAAAATTTAATTTAATTACTATATTTGAATGGGTTATCTCTTTTACTTCTTGAGGGAAATTTTTCACTAGCATTAAGTGATCAGTAAAAAATAAAACATCCTATTAAGGTATGATTTTAGTGCACAAATTAGTCACATGCAAAATGAATAGTTTAGGAAATGTCTAATTAGCTGAATACCTAAAATATGAACCAGTTAACAGTCCAGAACATGTTTAATTGTCTATTTCAGATTAAAGACAATTACAATGCCAATTAGTTATGGATAATTGGACACTGGTTGTTACCATATGTAACACTTTGATTTATGTGTCACAGATACAATTATTTTGGTTCATCAGAACATCCCATTTTATGTATTTATTTTTCAATGCATTGTAAATAACTGTTTCCTAAATGTTACTCTGCACTTCTCTTGTTTAAATGAAAATTTTTTTCTACCAAGAAAATGAGCAGGTGTTCTTCACTGGTTGATTGAAATTGTTTGGAAATTTCAATCTTCAGTGATTTTGCGACACTTTCAAAGTGGGAAATGGTAGAAAATGTCACTGAAGTGATTATAGATATTGTTATACATATGGATTGAAGCTGTAAGCAAAAAATTATTTGGGATGTGTGGGGTGTTTGTAATTAATTTTAAACACAAGATGTTTAAAAGCATTTTCTACTTTTTTTTTTTGCTGACTGAATTGAGATTTCTTATCATCTCTATCTATCTTTAAAAATATCTTGTCATGTTGCCAAAAATACCAGCCTTGTAATTGAAAGACAACCTGTTTTTTTAAAAGTTACTTTCACAGAATCACAGAATATTCTGAGTTGGAAGGAACCCAAAATGAACACAGAGTCTGACTCTCAGTCCTGCACTGGACAGACCCAAGAGTCACAAGCGTGCCCGAGAACACTGTCCAAACACTTCAGCTCTTCAGCTCTGTCAGGTTTGGTGCTGTGACCATTTTCCTGAGGACCATATTCCAGTGTCCAAACACTCTCTGGTTGAAAAGCCTTTTTCTAATATCCAACCTAAACCTCCCCTGACACAGCTTAGGCTGGTCCCGTCACTGCTGACCACAGAGAGGAGATCAGCATCTGCCCCCCCTTCTTCCTCTCACAAGCAGCTGTAACTGCAGAGGTCTCCCCTCAGTGTCCTCCAGGCTGAACAGACCAAGAGCTCTCAGCTGCTCCTCACACAGCTTCCCCTCAAGGCCCTTCACCTCTTATGGATGCTCTCTAAAACTTTAATATAATTTTTTATGTCGTGGTGTCCAAACCTGTCCCCCAGCACTTGAGGTGAGGCTGTCCCAGTGCAGAGTAGAGCAGGACAATCCCCTCCCTTGCCCAGCTGGCCATGCTGTCCCTGATGTCCCCCAGGACAGGGCTGGCCCTCCTGGCTGCCAGGGCACTGCTGGCCCATGTTCCACTTTTAATTTGCCGGCATCCCCAGATCCTTTTCTGTGGCACTGCTTTCCAGCATCTCATTTCCCAGTCTGTCCCTACACCCAAGGCTGCCCCATCCACGTGCAGAATCCAGCACTTTCCCTTGCTGAAATTTATATGGTTGGTGATTGCCCAATTGTCTAATTTGTCAAGCTCTCTCTGCACGTCATAATCATACCAAAAGGACAGGAACCCAAATAAAGGAAAGGGAAAACATTAGGGTCCTTGGCTGAATGCATCTCTTGTTTAAACAAACCCATTTTTACTGTGCCAATTCCTAAATCTACGGTACAGAGGCGCAGCTATCTTAGATCAAAAGCCATCCTCACCACATCTGTACCTGACTCTCACATGGCCCACAGCATAGCACACCCCTAGGAAGGTGGCAGGTGCTTGGGGCTGGGGCTGCCTCAGTGTCCCCCTTTGGGCTGGGAAGGCAGGACTGGCCCTGGCTGCCCAGCCACCCCACCAAGGCCCTGATGCTCTCAGATCCCAGGAAGGCACCAGCTCTTGCTCCAAACCCTTCTCCCTGGTCTCTAACTGCTGTCAAATTGAAAGCAAGTTTGTGAGCTAAAGGTGTGCAAGAAGTTAAAAATTACAGACAGACTTGTAATTACTGAGAATAGTTAGCAGCTCAAGTATTTAAGAGGAATAGTTGCATAAAAGGATGCAAAACCTTAAGAATAAACCCCCGGGGCACCAGACAATAGTAACTCAGAAACCTTGAGGATGTGCCTGACATAAACAGCCCTCATAGAATTTGGTTTGTCTTCACTTGATTGAGCACTGCCTGAACATTAAAGTCTCATTGCGTCTCCCATCAGGGGTTGTGAGCATATTAATATTACACTAACTCATTAGGCTGAGCTGTCAGTTGCATGCATTAGCCGATAAATAACTGATTTGTACATTTAATTTGTGTGTCTCCAGTTTGTTAACAGTCTGTTTCCAAGTGGTATAAATAACAAAGAAAAAAAGGATTCAGAAATGCAGTATTAAAATACTTTCAAATCCTTAGGCATAGAGTGAGACAGCAAAATTGATGGTACTGTTCTAATTTATATCAGCATAGTTATTTTCATTACAACCAAAAATCAATGCGGATTTATGAAAAATCTTTTTTACCAGTGGAAAACTTTCAATCATTAATTATCATTAATTCACATTTGTTTGTTTGAAGTTCTTTTTGTTTTCTGGGAACATTAAATTTCAGTTTCCTTTCCTCATCAATTAATTTGAGATAAAAATATTTCATTTTTTTTCATGACTTTAAGATTTAAATATGACTGATTTTTGTGGTGTTTATATTAAGTCCATATAGAGTGAAGTTATTATGCCTCTTCTGTCTGAATGTTCATAGTAAATTATGTAAGTTTTGACTTTGCTTAAAAATGTTCCTCCTCTTAAAAGTTCCTATATTGCTTAGGAAACGTAGATATCTCAGAAGGTCTTATCCAGCTGGAAATTTTTCATCATAACATACAATTGATTTGGTAAGTCTGGAAAAATTAATCAATTCCCTTCAAACTATATGATTTTTTTAAATAGCAATGTGATCAATAAGTAAATTAAGCTCACATAAGAAGAATCCTTTCTGTCAGTGCCCTAAGACTGAGGCAGCAAATTAATCAAGGATACAACAACATGGAATTGTGTTATCCCTTGCAGAAATACGTGTAAAAAATCTCTTGCTTCTACTGAAGAGGATGATAAATATTACCTCAACAACCAGTATGAAATTTTCACTATATGAAAACTAATGAATAAAAATAAAGTTTCTTATGAGTAGTTCTATTTTTTTTTCCGAAGTTCAACAATAATTAAAAAATGTGAACAAAAAAGACACTGGCTTCTTTTAATCAGAACCAGAACTCTGTCTAATAAAGTAAGGAAAGTACTGACTTCTGAGAGACACTCAAAAAGCAAGTGGATTGGGAAACGGTTTACTGAAACTTGTCTTAGGAGCATTGAGTTGATCTAATTGCTTAGTTCATTTCTTTTTATGTTTTATTTGTCAATACATTATTTTTCTCCTCTAAAAATGAATTAATTTATTTTTAAACAATGATTCTTGTAAATAATAAAAAGAAAAAAAAACAAAAAAACACCAACTCAACCAAACTCACCCTTCTTCCTGAAAGACCTACTTGTCTCTCTCATTTCTTCACTCTGAAAGAGATCATGACAGGCTTTATGACCCTTCTATCTTTAAAAAAGCTGAGGATGGTTAAAAGTCATGCAAATAAAATAAAAATATGACATTTGACATCTTAGGGAAAGTTAAAAGTACCATTGAGTAACTGCGGACTAGAAAAAGGTCTGCAAGAAATCTTTCTGCAGTGCACACAAATCATTGCCAAACAAATTCTAACTCAAATCTCAACTTTTTTATTCTCTCCAAGGTAAGAGGTAACGTCATTTGAAGTCAATATCTGTTTTTATTTCAGAAAGACATTATTATGTTCGCTTCATCTGACTCCTAGAAGACTGAATTGGGGTTTCTAGCAGCACAGCTAGGGATGTTTCCGAGATCAGCAGCCCTGGCTCCTGGAAGGCTGATCCATCTATGGCACAGCAGCTTGATCCATGCCTGCTCCCAGCGGAGTGAGGGGCTTTGTGGGCAGGTCAGCATGGGAGTGGGTGTCTGGGAGCCTGTCAGGATGTGAGTTGTCAACTCAGGATTATAAAAACTCAGTACATCTAACTTTGTCAGCCTTGCAAATTTGTAAGGAGACACCATACATGGAAATCTGAACTGGGATTTTTCTCAGTTTAAAATGGAAACATTGAAATCTAGTCAAAGCTTTGGTGCTATTTGGTGATTATATATAGAGATGGGGCCAAACACTGAGAGATCATTTACTGATCTATTGCTATTATTTGTTATTATATATTTTTATATTTCTATCTTTATTTGTATTATTCCATAGTATTTTCCTTGAATAGCTATCAATATTTCTTCATTTTCCAAGTTATTTACAAAGGGTTAAACTCTTCTGTGGCCAGTCTCTGATAACATATGTATGCAGGTCTCTACAGTGCAGCTATCTTTGATGAAAGTTATTCTTAAAGCTGTACTTAAATTAGATATGCAATCATGTTTCTTGACTTGTTGAGACTTTATCACCAGTGCCTCTCACCTCCCATAGAGATTTACAAAGGAAAAGCTTAATAGCTAGTATATCTTAGTGTTGCAGGAAAATAAATTGATGAGATATCATCAATCAGCAGTAGATGAAGACCAGGACTGCTTAGTCTTAGAATTAAGATTCCATTGTAAATGTCTAGAAAAAGGGAAGAACAGTAAAAAATCTGGTTCTATGCAGTTTACTTTTTTTCACTTTCCTAATATGTTTGCCATTTTCCTAAATATTTAAATTATTCTATATTGTAGTTTAAACCTTTTTTTACATGATGTATCAGTTTTCTTTTGCAACATGGTTATTTCTATAGAACAATTGAAATGTTTTCTCCTAATGGAACAATACATGCAAAGCAATGTTAAACGTGTATTTTAATATTGCACCCACAAAGGGTTTACCAAGTTCATTATATTTAAAAATTATGCAAATACTTAATCACTAATTTCTCTTGACTACAACATTTTTTTATTCTGAGTTTCTCTTGTATCTGAAATGAGGTTGATTGGGTACAAGTACCAGCATTCTTTTTCTGCCTGTTTACTTCCAGTTGTTAAATGTCTTCCCACATATCTGAACTGGTAAATATTAGCAAATTACACATCAATTTAATTATTCAGATGAGGGCTAAATAATTTTGGTTAACATTTGGGAACTATCAAAAATATCTAAACTGATATATGTGGGCCTTATATCCCTGCTATAATCAGTGGAATGAGATAGGACACTCAAAGGCAGACTTTCATCCCTTAGTAAAAGTACTTTGCTCAATTGAAACAGCCCCTCTTAGCCACTGACTCTGTCACTGGCTTCTTTCCCTTTAACTGTTTACTCTTTCAAAATATTGTCTTTGTAAGGGTTCCAGATTGATATAACTTTTCCACTGCTCTGACCAGTCTTCAAAATGCTTTGATACAGCTTCACTATAGATAGCTTTCAGGACCTCACATGAAAAGAGCACAGGGAAAATGCCCTATTACCCCAGTAACTCTTCCATGACTTGAAAACCGAGAAACAGGCATGTACTTTAATTAAAAACTTTAGTTCAAGGAGTTACAAAACTCTTCAGAGAAGTTAGATAAACTACCCAGCTACAGATCATGCAGTACTGTATTTTGAATTCACTTGTCACAAAAAATGCCATAGTTCTGCTGTTTCTATCTATCCAGAGTGTGGATAATACTACACTCAATAGTGTACTCAATGATAATGAACTAAAGAGGGGAAACACTTGAAACTTGTTTCTCCTATGTCCTGAAAGGCTCCACCAAACACTGAGCTAGTCTAGAGGATACAGGTTTCCTCCAGGTATAAATTTAAATAGCTGTTATGTTTGTGCTGTTCCATCACCAGCTTTTCCCTGGAACATTGTGCCATTGAGCACAATGCTCTAGCTGTGTCCATCCAGCCAGTTCCTAATCCACTAAATGGTTCACCCTTCAAGTCCATATCTCTCCAATTTAATCCCCTATTGCTATGCGGGGAAGAAAAGGAGCTGCTACTCCTCCTGCATTGTTCAATACCAGGGAAGCATCAGGTAAGCTGATGTTTCATTTATGGCATAATATGTTTGTTTCCTTTAGAAATCAACTAAAATAGAACTCTGTCCTGTCCTAGATCAGGATGTGCTGGTATATGTCCATGTGTAGGTTGCAGTTTTGTAGCAGTGCTGCTGCCTTGTTACTATAATTGTCTGTTCCCCACTCAATTTCAAGGAGACTGGAGGTCACAATGATCATAAATGTACTCTAATAAATACCAGTTTCTTATTTTAACAAATGTAAATGAGTAATGAGGTATGCTTAGCAGAACGTATGAGCTAGTGATTTTGAGGGGGAATATGTATTTTATTTACTCCTTTGTTTTTTACCTACATTTAGAAATACAATCCAGAAGTTTTGTCAAGGAAAATTGTGCCCTTTTTTGCCTCTTCTGTGGTCCCCATATTTTTATCTCTCTTCAGTATTCAATGACTGACAAATTCACTAATTCTTATAATGTTTTAGGAAAGGTAGCTTTTGCTAGTCAAATGAATGAGGTGCTTTCCATTCATCCACTTGACACTGCTAGAAAAAAAAAAACTACACCTGTATAAAGGCCCATAAACAGTAAAGAGGACTAAAAATGTGGTTTTCTAAAGAACTCTGAAAGGTCTGACATCCAGCAGGGAATAAAAGAAACATTCATTATACTTCTCTGCCTTCCTTTGGGCGAGTTCTGCCCTGCCAGATTTGCAGGACCTCTGCGGAAATTGTATGTACTTTTCATTTGTCTTCAATGTTCCTGGCAGCAGTTTTGTCAGGACTTTCACTGATTTGTATGCATTTATAATCAGAAGCTTTGTCTTCGGGCTATATAGGGAAGCCATAATATTCATGTACAGAATGTGTTTTTCATTAGCACAAAGTGAATATGTTCTTGAAGGGAATGTACACTAATATCTCCAGGCACTGCAACTGACAGAGGGTACTTTACATTCTCTCCCATGAAAAGGTATATTGTATATGAAAGGTACAATTGTAAGCAATCAAATATTTTAAGACTGTTAAAAAAGAGTGTATCCACAAAAGAAATCCTTTCCAAATCCTTCCAAATCCAAATTATTTGTTTATTATATACTGATATAATGAAAAGAGTATATTCTTGAGAAAATATTAAAATAAGTATGTGGACATTTGGATGGATTTAAAAATTAAGAAAAATTTTCTTTGGGGATATTTTCCCAAGAATTTTTTCCTGAGTAACCATTTTGCATTATTAGCAGTGTTCCAGCTCTTCAAATAAAAAGCCATTAATCCTTTTGAAGGAGACAGATTTTTTTTTTTCAGGCTTTCAAATAAATACTTGAATTAAAATCCTATCTGAAACAAACCAGTAATTAATAATTATATATTTCTTTTAAAGGTAAAGTAACTAAATATGATATGACACAGAGTAATAAAGTTTTTATTCAAGGTCAATATGATGCCTATGGACTTAAAATTAATAAAGTTAAAGTAAAGTAAAAATAGGTTTAACACAAAACAATTTGACACCAAAGTTAAAAAGGATTCAGTAAATTAAAAAAACCCTGATATTTATTCTATTTTTTTACACTTCCTTCTGTTAAGGCATATAATTCAGTAATATTATATAAATTAATCAAAGACTTTTAACACCAGCTGTTGAGAGACATATATGATGTTACTTCTGCTTTGTTCACATTTCTTTGAACTCGTCAGACTTTTTAGCTCCTAACAATAGTCTAGATCAAAAAGAAACCAGGGGCAATTGCAATACATTCTCTTCAAGTTGTGTACACATTGATACAAATTCAGTGAAAGAAAAATTTTAATAGAGACTCTTTGAACGCCTTTTGTTTACTGATATTTATTTATAAAACAGCTATTGGCAATAGCAGATGTGTTTACAAAGGGCAACACAAGACCAAGAAAAAATGTAAAACAGGGGGTTTAAATACTACTTACATTTTATCTTTCTGATATTTTTTCTTGGGGTTTTTTGCAAAAAAATTATGGAAGATTCAAATTCTCTGTCTCCATCTCCTGGCAGACAAGAACTGGAAAAAATGTCGACTAGAATCCATGAACCTGAGGAATAAAAATTATGAGGAATTAAATTTCTGTTTCTTGACTTATTTGCAGATTTCCTCCATTTCTATAATCATTTCAAGCTACCATAATGTAGAGAAACAGAAAGCAATGACAGTCTTGTGCAGACAGACTCAAATCACATTGAAAATAACCCATAGGAACTCTTCAACACCAATTTTCCATCAGAATCAAAAAGGGTTACACCTTTTTATGTACAAGTCAGCAATACATGAAAATTTGAGAATTTGATAATTAAAAGAAAACATGATTTGATTTCCATTTGTTGATATGCCTAAAAACAATCATCTTTGTTCCCACTAATTTACTTGAAATAATGTACTTTTTCATGATGCTTACTATAAGATAAATTGCATTTATTTTGTGTGATTACCACATGATTTTGATGATTTTTAACATACCCACCTCCCAGTATTGTAGATATTATTACATATCATGCTCTAAAGCATTGTTTATAATTTTTTTTAATAAAAGTAAAATAAAGTTTAGAGTAATCACAGGTATGTGTGTCTTTTTTCACTAAAACATTGTTTTATACTGTCTGGTTTTTAATATACTGATATAACTAACTCTCATATTAGTTAAGATAACAAGCAATGTGGTTTAATGGTTTAATGTATTGCCAATAGGTAAATTATGAATTTTCAAAATTTATGCACATTTTATGTCTCCAATTTTTTCCCAAGTACTCTCTTCTAATTTTCATTATTAGTTGTATTTCAGAACACAGTATAAAAAAGGTGAAAAGAATAAGGAATATATAATTTACTACATTAAATACCAAAACGTGTATCATTATTAATATGCAGATTAACATTTATATTTGTGTATGAGGCTAGCAAAACAGGGGAATGGGAAAAAGATTTTGTTGTAGATTTTTTTCACTTATAAAATATTCTTTTTGAAGAACAAAGAAAATGCAAATGAAGTCTGTAACTGACCTTTACCAATAAAATTGTGGAGTTTGTTGTCTTAGAGAGTATTTAATAAAATAGAAAAGACATGAAAATGTCACCTTATGACTTAGTTGTCTAGGATGCATTTAACTCATCTCATTTGATATTCCTCCACAGGGTAAAAGAGACTATCAACAAGGTTAGAACTAGTATTTTACTCATATAGAAAGGAGGAATTATACTGGCATAGGTTTTACTACTGCCTATCTCAGTTCCAGCTTACACACAAAGTGATAAATAAGATTTATAGAGACAGACTCCCCAGTTTAATGAGTGCTTTGAGATACAAGGTACTAGAGGAAAGGTTGCATTTAGAAACATGCACTACTGATATTGATTTAGGAAATAGAGATATACTTTAAAAATTATAAATAGGAGTAAGAAAAAAATGGAAGTTTTCCACAGACAAAATTTCTGAGTTTATGTTTTCTGTAATATTTAGTCAGTATTGCAGTAATGAAGTTTAAATCTTACTGTATTATCAAATAGGAAATAAGTTTCCAAAGTAACATTTCTATTTATCATAGATAAACACATTCACATAAACATACTATACAAAACTGTCACTGTCAGACCACTAATTACAAAATATTAGGGGTCAATTTTCCACATTAACATTAATGAAAACTCTACACAGTCACTGAGCAAAGTGTTATTGTGTGATAATAAGGCACTGAGGAAGACTCTAAATTATCTCAATGAAAGCCTATTCTCACCTACAGCAGGTGCATCATTACTCTCTAACACCTTCAGTGGGATTCTAAAACTCATTTCCACTGTATGAAACACAAGGAATTATTATTAACTCATTGAGAATATTAGAATATTTTCTTGCTACCTACCTTAGAAACTTATTTAAAAATTTCCCCTTTATTCATTTAATCACACTGAATATGTGAAGTGTTTGCAGATATAAATAAGTGTATGCTTATGTCAGCCTACTGTTTTTACAGATTCATGAATTTTTGTTATATTATTCAGTGTTTTGCTGGCACTGCCTTTAACTTCCTACATGCCTATATCACTCAACAGTGCAAGGTTTGTGAAAGCAATGTAAACAAAAAATCAGAGTAGCTGAAAAACCAGAAATAGCTGGAGCTCAACTATGTTATTTCTCGCTCAAGAGATCAATGAGACTAGAATGAGTGTGAAGCACAGCTATTCCACGTAGTTTTCTATGAATATATATATGAACATAAATCTCTCCTATGAGTTATGAAAAGGAAAATAAATTTGGATGCTTATTTAAAGTATAAATTGACTGTTTAGTATGTGACTTTCAAAGTTTTCACCTTAAAACTTGAAAATAGTTGTTACTGAGCTCTTCTGCCTCAGCAAGGTACATGCTTTGCTTGCAGAGCTGCATTAGGAAATGTAAAATTATTTTTTTCTTGTTTTCATTCCTGATTCAGAGAACCCGAGGCAAAAGAATAACAATAAAGATCCTCTTTGGCTAATAGAAATTAATGTATATCAATGTACTTAATATAGCCAGTATACTTAATACACATATTTTCTGCAGTGTCAACCTCTGCTATATTTTTATATTTTTATAATTTAATCAGAGATTTTTCATTTCTATATTTCATTTTTATATTTCACCTACTAGCAGAAATACATATCACATAGTAAGCAAATTGGGCAGTCATCTCCAGCTTCATAACTCCAGGAGACAGACTGGTTTTACACAACTTATCAGAAACAGACTTTTTCACCCTGTGTTTCATTAATACCTAGTTACAGCCTCATTCAGACAGTATAAGTGGATTTTAGATTTGTGCATCAAAGCATCAATTTATAACGAGTTTGTCACTGAACATGCAATGTGACATACGTCACCTGTCACATGCAAGGATTAATTTAACATTGGGACAAAACACATATCCATCTGACAGGCAAGAAATTTCACTTTGCTACTCCTTCCATGCTAAATTTCTTACTGTAACTGAGTCTTAATATGCTGGGGTGAGTGTCTCCATGTCAGAAAAATACATTCCCTTTTTTGCCTGAGAAGATCATGGAATAGATGCTTCCAGAAGCTGTTCTAAGACCCCTGGAGGACAAGGAGATGATTTGAGAGTGCCAGTACAGCTTCACCAAGGGCAATTACTGCCCGACCAACCCAATGGCCTTCTGTGATGGAGTGACTGCCTCAGTGGACTGGGTCAGAATAGTGCAACAGATGTCATTTACCTGGACTTCGTAAAGCATTTGCCACTGTCCCCCTTTGACAACATCCTTCTCTCTGCATTGGAAAGAGATGGATTCAATGGGTGGACTGTTTAGTGGGTTAGGAATTGGTTGGATGGTCACATCCAGAGGGTAGTGGTCAATGGTTCAGAGTCCTGACAGAAGTCAGTGTGACAAGTGGTGTCCCTCAGGAGTCCATATCTTCATTAATGACACACAAAAAGGGATCAAGTCCACCCTCAGCAATTTTGCAAACAACACCAAGCTGAGTGTTGTGGTGGCACACCTGAAGGACAGGATGCCTTCCAGAGGGACCCAGACAAGCTTGGGAAGTGGCCCAGGGGAATCTCATGGTGTTTATCATGACTAAATTCAAGGTGCTGCACCTGGGTCAGGGCAACCCCCAGTATCAATCCAGGCTGGGGATGAACAGATCCAGAGCAGCCCTGCAGAGAAGACTTGGGAGTGCTGGTGGATGTGAGGCTGGATATGAGCTTGCATCATGTGGGCCAGAAAGACAATTGTCTCCTGGGCTGCATCAAAAGCATTCTGGCCAGCAGGGCGAGGGAGGGAATTCTGCCCCACTACCCCACTCTGGAGAGAACTCACCTGCAGTGCTGCATTCGGCTCTGGGGCCCGCGGAAGGGAAAAGACATTGATGTCTTGGAGAGAGTCCAGAGCTGGCCAACAAGATGGTCAGGGGAATGGAACACCTCTCCTTTGTGGGGAGGTAAAACGAATTGGGATTGTTCAGCCTGGAGAAGAGGTGGTCTTTGGGTGACTTAATTGCAGCCTTCCAGTACCTGAAGGGAGCCTACAAGAAAAGCAGAGACTTTATTAGGGCATGTAGTGACAGCAGCAGAGAGAATGACTTTAAATTGAAAAAAAAAGTAGGTTTAGAATAGAGATTAGGAAGAAGTTCTTTACTGTGAAGGTGATGAGGCACCAGAACAGTTTGCTGAGCAAAGTTGTGGATGCCCCATCCCTGGCCATGTTTAAGGCCAGGCTGAACTGGGCTTTTAGCAACCTTGTCTATCAGAAAGTGTCTCTGCCCATGGTAGTGGGGCTAGAACAAGATGATCTTTAAAGTCCTTTTCAATCCAAACATTTCTATGATTATGTGATGATTCTGTGATCATCACCATTAAAAAGTCCATTTTTAAATTTGTGGTTTATGTGAGCTGGTTCCTTCATCAATTTGACGACTGATGACCAGAGGATGGAATCAGTATTTATGTAGTTTCAAGGGACTTAAATTCCTGCAGACCTTGGTAGGAACTGAGTAATGACTTCAATAACATTAATGTTTCCCAAATTATGGGCATATATCTTTAAAGAGAAAAATAGCATCTTTGAATATTTCAGGATCTGAACCTTAGTTATACCTAGGAAAGGCAGACACCACTAATGGGTCTATGAATGTCTTACATACTATCTAGATAAAAGTAACATATTACACAAGACTCAAGATAACATGCTGTTATTTTTCTTCAATATGCATAATCATCTGTTCTGTCAATCCAAAGCTAATGGTTTGAAAATAGTTTCTACATAAAAAGAAAATAATTTTACTTATTATATTTATAGATGTAATAAATACTTATGGTGTCATTTTATGATAATTATATTTTGATGCCTTTTTGCCAAGGCATTCAGTTTACAGGGATTCTTACTGGTTTTGTTTAAAAGGTGGCACTGCAATTCTTACCTCTCTGCTTTCATGACAGTCTCTGGCACCCCTGATTATGACATGTCACTTTCAAAAGATGTGCAACAGACTTTCTAGCTAGAGATTGTATCCAGGGTCTGCAAAGCTGTCAGAACTGCACAAAACATACAATACAAGGGCACTTATCTCAAAAACAGAAAACAAGAGAAGATGTTGGTCACATGACTGCATGAAAAATGACTGCGATAGATTTTCCTTCATTTTCTTCTGATGGTAATAGGGATATGAAGGTTGTACAGCCAGGTGACTGCTTACTCATTGTATAATGCAGTTAATGAGCTGCCTTTCTGACACCAGTATAAGCTGTCTGGTTCATGATGTACTATAGCACACGCATTATTTCACTGAATGATTAATGGGATCTCCATTATGTTGTAATGCATTTTCTAGGGATGATGGATGAGATGGATTATTTTGTGTTTCCTAGCATATTGTACTTTTTTACATCAAAAAATGTGGTTTGCTTATAAAACATCATATCTCATTAACCAATGAGAAAAATTTTAATCTCAAGTGTCCCTTCATTAATTATACATTTCCTTTTCCTTGTTATACTCTTCTAAATATCTCCAAAATTTTTCTAGTATTTGCAGTCTTTCTTGTTGCTTCATTTCCATACATAACTCCATAGTATAACATTTAAATATCATCTCATGGATAAAATGCTAGCTTTTGAAAAAAAAAATCAATGCATTTTGGGCTTTTTTATTCAGTCATTCATTCATTCATTCATGAGCAATTCCAAGTCTAGATCAATTTCCCATGGAAAATGGTCTTGTCCTTAAATTTTACATTTCTCAGTGTCTGGCAAGGAGATAGGTCTCAAAACTACTAAATTTCTACAACTTTTGTGAATATTCTTAACCGGTGCTGGTTGAAAGACACAGTAAGTAATCTTATTATGGTAACTAAGTCTCTCTTTTTCCCCGTTGACGATATGACTTGTTAATTAACATTATCTCAAATAGACAAGTTGCATAATCTTTTTTTTTGAGGAAATGCAAAATAAGAGAGAGAGAGAGAGAGAGAACTGGGGAATTGAAGGGACAAGAAGTCAAAGCAAGGGAGGGCAAAGGTCAATATGCAAGGAAAAGTGTTTAGGTTGCAGGGGCTTCTAGAAACATGCAACAAGACCTCAATTTATCACACTGTGAGGATGTGATAGAAAGCTGAGGCAGACAGATCTTGGGATAAAACTGGTTTGCTCAAATGCTGTGTACATACCTAGAACCACAGAATCACAGAAACATAGAATTGAAATGACTTGAAGTGGAAGGGACCTTAAAGATCATCTAGTTCCATACCCCTGACAGTGGCAGGGATGCCACCCACTAGATTGGGTGGCTCAAAGCCCCATTCAGCCTGACCTTGAACTCCTCTAAAGATGGAATATCCACAGCTTTTCTGTACAATCCATTTCAGTGCCTCATCATGTCCACTGTAAAGAATTTCTTTGTAACATGTAATTTAATGTATTCTCATCTCTAAAGCTGTGGGTTTAAACACAAACTTACTAAGTAGAATGCAACAACAATAAAGAGAGATCTTAAAACAAGCCAGCTTTCAGTATTCTGCTGACTTTGGTTCTCCTTTTCAGTCCTGCACTCCACTCTGAGCATGGTCTGAGTCTGGTCATTGGTGCAAACTCTTTGAGAAATCTCACAACGGGCCTTCATGCTACCAACACCATGCTTGTTTTTTGGTTTTTCTTTCTGTCCAGCATCAGATATTTTTCTGAATTACTCATATTCCCCTGGTTTTGAGGAAGACTTAGCCTTTGACTTCCTATTGACATCTCCACTTAATGGAAAAAATTCATATTGGCCAGTTATATTGTTTCGATGAACCATTACAAGTAGTTCTTGCAGTTTAAACCACAGTGTTGTTGAAATGTGGTCTTTCTTAGCTCTGCTGCTTCTGGTTTTCCATTCTTTTCCAATGCATGTTGCCGTTCAAAGCAAGCTGATAAGTAATATTTCAAATAATTATAAGATTTCCATACTACTCAGTCAAAAGGAGGATCCTTTGAGGTGCACTATTCATTTAAACTTACAGAAACCAAATATTTTCCCATAGCGAAAGTATAAAGTAGATTAAGTGGAGAGTATTAAAATGTTTGGTAAGTTGTTTAAATTATGTATGAAAAATGAGTTGAATATTTTTACATCCAGAATGAGACCAGCAAAGCTAATCTAGCAAAAAATGTCTCTGAGCATGGCAAGGTGATGCAGAACCAGAGGATTTGCCAACTCAAACCATTAAATGATTCAGTGATTCCGTGATTCTAAGTCAATTGAAAGTCAATATCTAAGCCATCATTTATCATATAAATGGACTGATGGCTAAACAAATATAATCAGCATTCCTTTTGAGAACACAAAAAAAATATAACTCAATAGTGTTTTGTTAACAGCTGGACTCAATGGTTGTAGAGATCTTCGTCAACCTGAAGAATTTTATGATTCGTTTAGTCTACGGATATGTTCAGTAAACAGAATGGATGAAAATTGGGTAGCTGTACCTCAGGTTCTCTCATGTTTTTGTCCATGATTTAACAAAACAAAAAAATCACTTCTAGAAATTCCTACTGAAAGACTTTTGAAATGACAAAATATCTGGGTTTATGTTTTTAATCTTGTTCTACTGCTTAGACTCCATTTGTTTTTAAATTAGAAATTTCCAGAACTGTTACCATATACTAAAAATGCACAGTATCATCATATGTTACAACTTCACATGTGGGAACTATCCAAGTTAAAAAAAAAATTAAAATAAATATTTAATCCACTAATTTGTAGTGATAAGCACTTCTAAAGTAAATGTAGTCTAAGTTTATACAAAAATATAAATACTTTCAAGTTTTAACTATTATGTCTCTTTGATAAGACATAAATTTTCAATAAGATAATAGAATAATTTGATTTCCATGACAGATTCAATATTTTTTATCTCAGAGAAGCAGGAAAAAAAAATACAGTAAACTTACCATAAATATATGTAAATTACATATTTCTCATTAGCGAAGAAAGACCCAAAATTTGCTCACATTTTTTTCCCTTGCAAATTAAAAATGATGATAATAACCACAGTTCATCCAATATACCAAGTATGTCAAGAAATGAGATTCCATTTAATTATGACAGATTTTGTTGTATATTTACAGACTGTGAAATCTTTTGAATCCTAGTCCCAAAATAAAAAGACACAAATTTATTGATTATCCATTTAGACAGCTAGTAAACCCAATCTTCCCCTTAGTACAACAGACAGAAAATAAGTTTAATAGTATTTCCAGAGGTTAACATACTCAGCCCTTCGTGAACGAAGTTATAAAGTGAATGAGTTCCAGAATAAAGAACACTGACAGAGAATTGCTCTTTCACTTTACTTCCCTTAGGAAAACCTTTCATTTGGGGAGAAGCAAGTGGGGACGATTTTGCTGCAAAGAAAGAGGAGTCCAAGTCAGACTTCAGAAGCAACTTACTATCAGATTTGGCATAAGAAACTTTATTTTTAGATCTAAAACTTCTGGGAGCAGGTACTAACTTCTGTTACACATTTTCAAAATAAAAAGTGAAGAGGTCTTATGCTTTAATGGAGACAACTGTGGGCTCAAACTCCCAGGTGAAGTAAAGTCTTCCATTCTCCCACAAAAAGCTAGACCTCTCCTCGGCAGTATCTATTCGCTTTCTTTGGTATATCTATGTGATTCTTCTCCTCTCATACTGGCTTTTTTTGTATTCAACTCTGAGGAAACCCACTTTTTCTTTTCTTAACTATATGATTTGTTCAGAGAAGTTTGATAGTTACCTCTGATTTTTTGTGATGGCTCCTTTTTTGTTGTCTTGGTGTTTTTTTTTAAAGTAAATATTTTCTTTTCATTTATTTTCCTTAACACATCTTTTTCTAAGAAAAGTGAAGTGAGATAAAAAAGAAAAAACCTACATTTTTGAAATTATTTTCGCTATTTTTTTCCTCTGGAATGATTTTTCTGACAGACTTCTTAAAATGAACTATTTTGAAATGTTTTTAAAATGCAATTTCTTTATGAGACAGCTGTGTTAAAAATAGACTCTGAAAATGTTAGGCTTTGCATTTGCCAGATCATGTGAAATTGCACCTGCGTAAGCAGTATATGATAAATTATATAATTTTTAGATGTGATGATTGTTTAGTAATTAAATATAATTATTGTTTAATAATAAGAAGAATCATGAGAAACTATAAGAAGTTTGAGGGGGACCATGAGGAGCCCATGCTTGGATGAAATCTATGTATACAATACAACAATATAAGTTTAATAATGAACATGAAAGTTATATAACGATAGAATATAAAAACATGTTCATCCAGAACCCATGTCAGGGTCAGATTTGGGTTTGTACCCCTGACACCCAGAGCTCTTCAACAAAAGCACCTGCATATAATCATTCTCATGATGATGTGTTTCTGAATGCTAACAGCTGTAATTGGCACGCTGAAATGTCAACACTTTTTTAACAGAAAAAAAAAGTGTTGTGTTTTTTTTTTCTATTCAATAACAAATCTGAGAATTTTTTGATATCTATTTGATTGAATTTTCTTATCAAAATTTTATTGGTCTAGCAATTGGTAGGCTATTTCTCCATATGATGATGAATGGTTTATTACCTTTCTTAAATGAGTTTCTCTGATATTACACTAAGGAAAAGCCCCCTGTAATTGTATATAAAATCCAAATGATTGGATTTTCAAACAGCAATGACAAGTATGAAGTTAATGGTAAAGGGCAATATGTTAGCCTGATATTGGGTTAAAAGAAAATTGTAACGAAACTAATATTTTAGTCATTAAAAGAGAGAAATAGGATTTATTTATTTCATTATATGCCATACACTTCTGAATTCTCATGACTAAACAATATGTTGCCATTTTATTGCAGAAGATGCTTTTTTGGTTCAGCCTTGTGGATATAGTTATAAGGAGAATTTCTTTGCCTTTAAAAAGATGATTAATATGATTCAGATTCAAAATGGGCTTTCAGCTTTTCATAGGGCTTCATTTCTAAAATTCCACTTCCTGTACACTATGCAGTAGACATTTCATATATGAGTTTTCTGTACTTTCTAGAAATAACATTTATTTCTTAATGGAATATATAGATTCTGATTGACAACTAGAAAGCAGAATAGTTAGCTAAAAGCGCAAGTTCTCATCTTAGCATGTGACTTTGTCATTATTGGAAGGTATAATTTTCTTCTTCCATGCTAGATGTAGATGATTTATTATATTTGTAGTATATAGAGCATTAACACTTAGCGAGAGACAAATCCACTAGTTAACTTGTCTTCTGTACCTTCACTGGCATGCACTGATCTATTGAAATATCGTTAAGGAAAGGGACAGTAAAAGGCACCTTCTACAGAAAATTTCATGTGCAGTGTCTTCCAAGGTAACAAAAAAAGGAAAGCTGCAACTTCTGCAGTCACGACTGAATTGTTCATGCATGTGCACAGATCAGGAGCAATAGGAAGCCAGACCAACTCATAAACTGAATTACTTAAACCTCTGAAGATTAGATTAGAACACAAGGGTGGTCTTTTTTCTTATATTTTTATATTCATTTTTTTCTCTTTTATTCTTCATCTCATTGTGAATTGTCCATATAGGCATTCACTTCTTGCCTGGATTTCAGCCAATGCCATTATTCTCTATTGGTATTCACTTGTATTCTGCTGTAACTGTCTTCACACTTTATTCCAAAAGAGGGAGAGTAACACTAGCCAGATTAATCAAGACATTGAACACAATGAACTTTGAACTCACAGTGACAGTATTCTGTGGAAAACATCTCATTGTCTCCCAGATCTTTAAAAGTTTGAGGGTTGGATTCTCAATCACATTAACAGTCACTTTTAGATTAGTGAAATATTTTGTATCCTTAAGGCTTTGTGGAGTACTAGAGTTTAGCGATCTACTTAGAGAGATCAATT
This sequence comes from Ammospiza caudacuta, assembly GCF_027887145.1. NCBI lineage: Eukaryota > Metazoa > Chordata > Aves > Passeriformes > Passerellidae > Ammospiza > Ammospiza caudacuta. Next base: position 89,156,584 of record NC_080595.1, on the reverse strand, counting down.
TTTCATACTCAAACTTTTTTGGTTTTATATCCATTACTTAGGCAATGATACTGAGAATGACATTTCTTACTTTTTAAATGACAGAAAAGAAAGGGACCAGTAAACAAGGGTAAGATGCATTTTTGAGGAGCTGGAGGAAATGAGAAATGTTCTTTCAAAGAACAAAACTGTGGAATAATGAATCACAAGACTGCAAAACAAATCGACGTGTGGGTGAATGCTAAATGGAAAGATACTGCAGCATCTGACCTTGAGAAAATTTGTGTGCAGTGGTGGAGAAATCCCTAACATCTTCATTTCAACTTGCCACTGCACCAAGTAAAACCTGAGACACTAAATTGCACTGATCAGGAAACGCGAAATAGATCACAAAAAGTAGAGGCAGTGATGCACAAAGCTCTGACTACATCCCAGAAAAGATTTTCTGTGCTAGTCATCAGTACTACTTTTTATTTTAATCAGAGTCGTCAATTTATAATTTTGATTTTAGAAGACTATAATGAAGAAAAAGATAAAGCTGATGGAAATACAAATAAGTTTTAGCTATTAATATAAATTGAAAATACAGTGTCTTAATAAAGAAACCAAGCTAAATAGTTGTTTGGAATAACTGAAGAAATGTGCCATTTCTTTAGGTCAGACAGTAACTTTGTAAATGATTCAAAGAAAATTTTCAACAAAAAGGAAAAAATGAAATGTTAAAAGATAAGAGCATATGAAGCATGATGAAGGTACATTACTGGCAAAAAAAAAAAAAAAATTGAATTCTTCTGTAGCATGCCTAATCCAATTAATTTCTGTGAGTTAATTCTTTTTTTAATAATGAAAATCTATTCTAAATATACCATCAAAACCCAAGTCTTCTGGAAGTTCTTATCTGCCAAAATCAGTGATAGCTAAGTCTATTATTCCTACATTACATATGTCTGAACTGAGAAACTGGCTTTACAGTTTTGAGTTTAATACCTAACTTCACAATGATGGAAATTCTGAAGGAGAGATTACTTACATTTAGGATAAGATAAAGTGGAGAGACTTTCTCTGTAGTCCTGCTGTATTGGGTTTGCATGACAAAGTCTGGGTACTGGGAGGGCTACAGAGGTGGCTTCTGTGAGAAGCTGCCAGAAACTTCCCTGTGTCTGATGGAGCCAATGCCAGCCAGCTCCAAGCTGAATGGGCTGCTGGCCAAGGCTGAGTCCGTCAGTTACATATCTGCTGGTTTATGTATCTAAATATTCATTTGTTGCCAGCAATTCAGAGTATTTCCTTCTGACTGAGGTATTTGGCCTACTCCCTTCAGCAAAACCCTATGTGAAAGTTATTTTTTTTAACCTGTTTTCTCGTTTGTGAATAGAACTATACATTGTGGACACTGTGCATGTGTATAACTGTGAAGAGTTTGGTCTTCCAATTGGCCTGAAAATAGCTATTTAAAATGTTTCCATCTCTTCTGTTTTAATATCTCAATAGCACATGCACAGCATTTGGTCTGCCTCTACCAGCAAAACATCATATTCCTAACTCTAAAGGCCTATCAACATAAAAAGGAAGGGTAACAAAAAGGAGCAATTTTATGACTAAACCAGTGATCTGTTAGTACTTCTGATCAATCACACAAAAGAACTAAAACTTCAGGCTATCAGGGGACAGCTTTTGCATAGATGCTCTTTTCATAGTTCATATAAAATGACAATTTAATAAAAGTCAATGTTAAATTATCAAGTCCTATTATTTTCAACAAAATTCTTTATTATATTCTTTATTATATTCAAGTGCACAAATTAGGAAAGCAAAACCAAACTGATCAAAAAACACCCCAAAGCATAAAGAAAAAAAAGTCAACCCTTCTGCCAACCCTCAAAAGAAAACCAAATTAAAACCAAAGATGGAAGCCCCAAAAGTTTTAGAAAAAGCAGCTTTAAGGAATGGATAGCAGATTAATTAGAAATTAGCTGTCTTTTGTCTCTGAATAAATAACCCAAACCCAAAAAATTTCAGAAAATATTTTTCCTGAATTATTAAGTGTGAATATCCTGCTTATTTTTCTCTGCTGCAAAACAGAACTGAGCATGTCACTCCAAAAGTGAAAAAATAAACATTTCTTCAGAACATAGTAGATAACTGCATGGTATATTCACCTCCACAGGCACACACACACACAAAATGTTGACTGGGGCAATAATCTTTCAATCAAAATAATATGGATCTGTCTTTAGAAGTCTTGCCTTTGTGATATCAAGATATATATTTTACTCTTTTGGCAGTTACTCCATGACATTTCCTTTGGGTATTTGGAAAAATATTTTCTGCTCCATAAACATTAACTTATTTATTGCCCAGGTAAAAGGTAATCCATATTGTTGAAAGGAACATTTTTTACAGTCTAGTAAAAATGCGCATTATTTGCATCCAGGACTTAGAGAATTCTTGTGCAGCACAAAAAATACCAGAAGAAAACTGAAATCTTTGAGGGAACACCTTCTATTGTGTTTCCAGGGATAGAGAAAGAAAATGACATAGTGAGAAAATTTAGAAGTGTTCAAATTAATAACCAGAAATTAAAAACTATAATAAAAGTGGAATGCTTTGTAATCTTTTAGGTTTTGCTGACCCCTCACCTTGGGTCAGCAAGATGTTTCTGCACCCAAGCAGCCCCATGTTGCAATCCTGCTTTGCTGTGCTGCGTGCATTCTTTTTCAGATTTCAGAGACCTGACTCCTGATCCACATCACAGAACACTGACTCCAGGTCTGACTTACTACAATACCCTGACTGTTTACTGTGATGCAGCTTCAGCTACAGACAGCAGAGCTTGTTCTGGTCCTCATCAGTGTAATTGTTGATCCACCTCATAGCTTTGCTAACACAGTGTGATGCCTTTGCTTGCAGAGCTGAGTATAATATATTGCCTGCCATGGGTTTGTGTGCCAGTGTTGTTGTGCTGTGTTTTGTCAGGTTATACAAGGTCTCAAATATCTGCAAGGTAGTAAAGTATTTAATACAGACTGTAAGTGTTTCTTTACAACATAAACTGAAGTATGGTCATAGCAATATCCAAAGGAACAAGTTAAAAGAATTACAAATTTGGTATATAAACATTAAAAAAATGTGGGAAATACACATAACAAGAGGCTGTATTATAGTAACAAATACGACATTCATGGAACCACCTTTCTCTGTCACTGAGGTCAATAACACATGGAAAGATCCATGTGCAGGCTGGTGAGTTCTCATGCCATCTGGATCAAAGCTGTATCCAAAATGCATATTAAGAGTTCTCTCTGAGGTATGCTACCTTGACTGTGCCTTGTAATTTTTTGTGTGAGTGCTATCTGGTCAACACCAAAACCAGGCCATCCAAAGAATATAAGATAGGTGATTGGTTCCAGTGATTTTCGAAATTCCAAGGAGTTTTTGTTTTACTGTGATAAACTGTCTCTGTGATAGACTGTACATAGCTATACACAACATGGTGAACCAATATTATTATTTAAGGTCAAGATGTTCTGACTCTTTTATTAGCTATGTTTCTTTCATATGAAAGAAAAACTCAACCAATAGTATAGTTAAAGGAAAAAGAATTGGTTTACCAGAGAAAAATATTAATTTGAAAATATAAAACACACTACAGGGAAATTTTGCATGCTATTGCAGTATTTAGCATATGGCATTTTTCAGCCACTGTAATTATTACCTCTTTGCCAGATATACCAGAGAAGAGTCTTCCATCTTTTTTTATAGAAAATATAGAACAGGAAGTAAATATCTGTCATAATAGTCCAACTATGACTGAATTAATAATTTCATTAAGCTAGCCTACCTATGCAAGTCCTTATGTTGTGTCTTGCACAAACATCTGTGTCATTTCTCTTGTATAATTTCTCCCATATAAAAAAAGAATGGTTTTAAATCAACATTTTTATAGAGATAACATCTCATAGGACATCTCATCTTACACAAATAGCTTCAGCCCATATGAAACACTGACCTATGGTGTCGTCTTTTCGTTTGCAATTTAACATCAATTTTAGGCTGTATCGCACTACTGCAAAAGCCTTTCTTTGAAAATCCCTCTGACTCATGGTTATCCTGCTATCAAAATGCAACTACTGCTTCAGCTGGAGCAGACTGAGCTACTTTTGACCTAGAACTGATACTGTCACAACTATGGGGAAAGCTCCACAAAGCAGAAGAAATAAATAATTTTTCTCTTTGTCATTGCTCTGAGGCTGACTTTGAGTAGCTTAAAACAGACAGGAAAACAGCCTGCATAAAATTCAGTATTGCCTGAGATTTTTTTTTAAATCTTCCAAGTATTGAGGCCAGAGGTTCTTGACGAAAGTGGAAGCAGGCATCGAAAAGTCTTGTTCTTTTTTTTTTTTCTTTCAGTACTTCATGGAAGTTATTAATATTATTCCCAACCAAGAAAAAAAATATGCTACTATTTTAGTTGTTTCATTGTATATATTCTAAAGTGAAATTAAACGCTGTTGTCTTGATTTTTCTTTTTACAGAGGCTCATCTGAACTTTTACATATCCTAGTGTCTTGTCAACTCTTTTGTTTACTGCATTAGTCAAGAAGAATAGGATTCTTCTCTTCCAGTCTCAGGGTTTGTATACATTTTAATGCTTTACATATCATTTAAAATGGCTCAAAAATAAAGGCAAGCCTTGATCTATATTTTCAGAATGTTATTAATTTTGCTTTTGTGCTTGTCTTGTAAGCAGATAGAGATAAAACTGTGTATCACAAACTGGTTGAATCATCTACAGTCTCTGAGTGAAGCAGCATTAATCCTATGGAAGTGGTATACTTTCAATGTCTTTATACATTTTTTTGAGATAGAAGTCTCAATTTCTGTTAAAATCTTAATAAATATCACCTAAGATTCATGTTTCAAGGTAAATGTTGCTATATCAAAGGCCTATTATTTTAGAAAAAAAGTACAGAATACTTCTGAACATTAAGTTCCAGATGAATCCTAAATCATTAGCAATGATATCACTTCATGTGATAAAAGTGCATCTTTAAAAAGTGTTAGTAAAAAAAAATTGGACAAAAAAAAAGAAAAAAAGGACTCCAAATAATAATTGACTTAGAAAACAGATAAAAAATACAAAAGCATGAGGGTCTTATTTAACTTACAAATGCAAATTTTACATTGTCAGGAATAACTGTACACGTGTGAATTACAGGTCTCCACAAAATGAGTTTCTACTTTAGCAAGTAGGCAAATTAATCAGCTCAGATATATGTAGAGCAAAAAAACATCTGAATGTGATAAGAAAGATGACTCCCAGCTACCAATTAAGGGAGAAATAAGGAGACAGAGTTGTAATGAAAATAAAGCATTCAAAATGCATGAAGACATTAAATAACCTTTTGAAGCATGTGATGCATTCTAGCAAAATATATTTGCAGAACAGGAAGATTCAGATAAGAGCAATAAAAAGTCAACATTTGTGAATAACATCCAAAGTTATTTCAAAGTTAGTCAGAACTTAAAACCTCAGTAGAAAACTTCAGAAATATTAGCTTTTATCCTCTAGCTAAAAATCATACTGATACTGGAGAATTTTTTCCTCCTCTTTACCTTTCTTTCCCTTTTTGTTTATCTTGCTTTTCTTTATTTTCCTTCTATTTTCTCTCCCTGATTTTAAAAGAAATTATCACCAAAACAATGCATTCTCAATGTGTAGAAATGAATACCATTCTACTTGATCTAAAGGATCTTGGTTAATGTGAGATATTCATCAACTGAATGAAGTATTTATCTCTGCATTTTAAGCTCCAGCTTTAATTCTGCTAATTAGAGTTAATTTAATGACCTCACCACAAACACCCTCATTAATGCAGGATCAGCTACTCTTGGGCTTCTTATCTTGCTTATTACTTTTTACATAATGCTCATATGTGTAGAACAAGAGTTGTATTTAACTAATGGGAACCCATTTACATACTAAGATATAGATACAGATTGAACTAGAAGACTTTAAATGCAGTATAACTGCGAATACTTTTATCTTTTGTAAATTTCTTCCTAGTCCAAACTAACTTCATCTCACTTTTTCCAATAAATGCTGATGCTTTGTGGATTTCCATCCTTTTAAAAATTATTTCTCTGTTTTTACACACACCTAAGTATTTAAAGAAGATTCATATGCTTTTTTTTGTTTTTCTGCTCACTCTCTGGGTAAGCCTTACAAGTCATATGTCTGAGTTTATCTTCCCTTAGTCCATTCACTCTATTCATGTCCATGTCACTATCTCCTATAATTAATAAAGTGTCCTGTAATCATATTGCTCATTGTTCTGGCTGAACACAGACACTGGTGGGTAGTTAGCTCAAGCTACACAGCTGTCAACATAATAACTGTGTCAAAAAGAAAAGACTATCAATGTGTAAGCTGGAAGTTTTATTATCCTGGCGCTGTCAGCTTAATGCTTCCTCTCATAGGACATCATTACAGACTTCTAGTGGTGATTTCAGCTGTTGGACAGGAATACTGGGGAAGGTCAGTCAGTCCAGATAACATTGGGGATTCACTTTTTTTTGTAGTGAGCCCTCTGACTCTGTCTCCATCATCAGACGAGTAAATATGCATTTGTCAGAACACAGCTAGAGTGTGGGAATCTACTTCTACATGTGAACTTTTTTTCAGAATTAAAGAGGAAGAATGACACAAAATAAGTTTTCTTTGTGCTAAGTCTGATGCAGGTGCTCTCAGTCTTAGGTTTATTGGAAATGCCTGTGGGAACAAAACAGAGATTCTAACAGGAGGAAGCAAAGGTAACAATCTTTATTTAGGCACTGCCTGCCAAATTAGAAAAAACATCATTCAAGTAAGGTTTTTGAAAAGAACAGAAAAGTTGTTTTTTTTTTTTTTTTTCAACTAACCTGACAGCCTTGTACAAAAAGAGCCTGATTCAAAATAAATGTAAAGGAAGAATAAATAAGGCTGGAAAGTTACAGTATAACTCTCTGGAAAAGAACATTCAGAGTTTAGAGAGAGGTAGAAGCATGCTGGAAACACTGGCAGTTCCTACAGAAAGCAAAGCCAACAAGGGCAAAGTCACAAAGAAGCAGCAGCAGCGTGAGGTAAGAAAAGGTCAGAAGTTCTGACATTCGCCCTTAAATGAGCATACCTAGAAGGAAGTTTCCTTTGATATTAAAACAGATTGATTGGAGTTTGTCAGAATGTATGCAATAAAGCATTGAAGATCCAATGATGTTTTATAAGAAGGACTTTTGAGGTCAGACATTACAATACTACCTCCTTTGCTATATACCTGACTGGAGAAATACACAAACTGCTTTAAGCATGGACAGGCACTTTGGCTGACTTAAAAGAAAAACAGAGAGAATACCTGGAAAGGACCTTTAAGATTTATGGTATTAATATTCTCAGGAAATATGTCCTTAATAAAGTAATGAAAAATTATTGTATGTTTGTCATATAAATACTTTGATAAAATTAGACATTGATACTTTTTTTTATATTCTGCTTTTTTTTTTCAAATAATGTCTCTCTAGACATTCCTGAAAGCAATAAAAATCAGGCTGTATTTGAGCTTAAGATATTTTTAGACAGAAATCTCTGTATATGAATTTTAATTTTATTCCTATATTATTGAAAACTATGTCTTAATTTGAAAAATATTAAAAAACCTGAGACACATAGAGTTGCTGTAATTTTTGCTTTACATGCCTATATGGGCAGCCTGTCTATTCCCACATTACCAGCACAGCAGCCTCATGGATAAAAAGCAAACAGAGGACTACAATGCTCTCAGGCTCTGCTCTTTCATAACATCAGAAACAGAGTCTTGATGATTCTGATTTTTAAGAAAAATCAGCCTTCAATAGTATGCTCAGTTTTTTTCTCTTTTTTTTAAGATTATAGGTCCCTGACTCTTCTAACACTTTTAAGTCCATCTCTTTCCTAGCACAGACTTCGCAGCATTCATGATGTTGAAATGCAGGCAAGTGATGAAGCCATAGACTTGGCTTTAGTTTCTTAAGAAGCAGGTTTAATTTTATTTCAGCAGAGCCAGTTAAGAGAAGCATGAGGTACACTGCTGCTGAGCTCTTTCTTTTGGGATTCAGAAGATAACTACTTCAAGAGCATCTGTGCTCCCCCCTGCATAGGAATGAAGCACTGCCAGAGGGAAACAAAAGCTTTTCCCCAACACCTATCACACAGGAAGACTGCATGAAATAAACATTGATGGAAAGAAAGTATATTTTTTTGCTGCATTAATTGAGGAGAGGATGTCCTAATAAATTTTTGGCTAGTAATTAAAATATAATAGCACAATAATTATATTATATTAAATACATCTGTGGCTATTATAACTGAGGATGTTCATGTAATGACTTATATTTTCTGCACTGATAATATTGTCTGATCCTTTTTTGCTTGCTGTGTCAGAGGCTGGACTGGTATATATTTCTCTTGTGTTTCAATATGGAGAATAAAGAAACACCTTAAGAACAGAGAGTGCTACTGATGGTGATATTTAAATAACACCAAAGGTGAATAGAGTGAATCTGCAAATGTTACAACATTCTTCCTAGATGAAACAATGTTGGTTTTATAATTTGAAAAGCAAAAGATAGCTTTTCCTTATGTCAAAACTCAGAAGGTCAACCTTTGTTTTTTGCTTCAAAAAAACTCTACTAGCTGTGGAAAGCTACTTCTCAGTAGCTATCCACAGCTGTCCTTTGGTTTAATTAAACATGTTCTCCCTGGGCTTATGAAGTCAAATAAATGATCAATGTGATTATAATCTGAGCAATCTATATTTCAAAAGAATTATCTTAATCTTTGTCCTTATACATAAACTTGCATCTCTTTATCAGAGCACTAAATATTGACAACTGTTTGCACCCTCACAAACTGCACTGTATGTTATAATTTTTTATACTTGAATGCCACTTTGTAACCAAAAAGCTTTAAAATTATCATCTGTATTTTGTAATACTTATTGGCACATTGATTAGCTGTACTATTTAAAAAATATCAGAATTTGCATAGATTAAGCATATTTTAATCTTCCTATATTAGATTCAAGATTCAGATCTACAAAAATTCAAATGTAGGTAGAACAATGGCAAAAAAAATATCCATCATACCACAGACTCAAAACAAAGTAAATTGAGATGATTTGTGAATAGTTGCATTGTGTGTCTGGACAACAGCTAAAGTTTGTCAGGTAATTACTGCATTTACAAGGAATGTCATACAGAGTCTCCTAAATACCAAGACAAACCCAAAACACCTTTTCAAGGAATATATTTATGGGATTAATAAATGATACCTTTCCATTTAAGTTTGCCACATGGAAATGACAAGGTTCTTAAGGGATAGGGGTATAACATCTGTATTAGCTGATTAGTAGTAACACTTTTGTTAAGATTCTTTATATCTCTTTGCTGGAGTTCTTAAAGATAAAAGACACTAACAAGAAAAAAATATCTCTCATTAAAAAATAAATCTATATATTAAAAATTAAATATGACAACATAGAACAGACAAGAATATCTGTAGCTGGCAAACATCTGATTGAGGCATTGCTCTAAGCAGTACCTACAGGACCTTGGGAAAGAGCTCTAGTTTTTTTATTGGAAAGAAAAGCTACATTGGGAGTGGCTGAATCTGACAATTCAATACCCATGAAGCTACCACAGCACTCTGTGTCAGCAACAGTCATGGCAATGGTAAGTGTGAACAGAATACCTGTACATATATCTAGCTACATGTGGTCAGACACGCAGGTGAACCCTGACAGCAAACAGATCACTCACACAGACACGAAAACTACCTAGGCCTCACTCTGCTCCTGCCTGCTTGCTGAGGGTGAAAGCCCATTCATCAAAGAGATGTGCAGTGTGGTTGCCTGCAGAAGCTGGGCTCGGGTTCTCAGTCTCCCTGGCTGATGGCTCCTGGGTGTACCAGCCACCAAGGGCACAGCCCTTTCTTCTTGCTGGTGCTCATACCAGCCATGGCCACGCTCAGTATCTGGCCTTACACAGTCAGGGTACCCAATACCTACTGGATGTCGACCTAAGATTCCTTAGATCTACAGAGGCTCCCAAAAACACATGTACAAGTGTGTCTGGTAGCTGGCCCTATGATTGCATGAACTTCCTCATGAGGGGAAGAGATGGGGCAAGTACCAATATTTTCACTCTCATAACCAGTGACAGGATCTGAGAGAATGTCATGGAGCTGTGTCAGGAGAGGTTTGGGTTGGATATCAGGATAAGGTTCTTCACCCAGAGGGTGCTTGGGCCCTGGAACAGGCTCCCCAAGGAAGTGCTTACACCCTCAAGCCTGACATAGTCCAAGATGCATTTGGACAGTGCTCTCAGACACACGGTGTGATTCTTGGGGTGAATTGTGCAGGGCCAGGAGCTGGACTCGATGATCATTTCAGCTCAGAATATTCTATGATTCCATGGTTTATTAATGTAAACTTTATGTCATGTATCTGTTCCAAAAAAAATGAATTAAAATAACTATTTTATATTTGAAGAGCTAAGAACTAATTATATTGTGAGCTTCTGTGCAATTATTATATAGTGTATCACTGTCAGTTAGTTTATCATTTTACCACATCAATTAAAATATTATTTGACACAAAATTTTTCTTCTGATGCTATCCTGTCTTTATGCTGGAGCTGAATTTGATCCCATCTTTATAATCCATCTGAAGAACACAAGCTCCTGTAAAGTCCACAAAAGGTGAATTAACTTCTGAGAGATGATAGCAACACTGGTGAGAAAAGAATGATACACAGGCCCTTGACTATTTTTGATCCAAGTAATGTTCTTGGCAGGGCAAACACTTGTCTGATTTGGAGAAGCAACAAATGACTTTGAAAACTAACCAGGATCTAGACTGCTCAATGAAGCATGTATTATTCCTTCCTGTTCTCTATAATGGAAGAATTGCTGCTTCAATGGTTTCCTCAGCTTAATCAGCAAATCTATCTTCCATACTTTTCTAGCAGCAGAGCAATTTACATTCATACCTTAACTTCCATTGTTCTCCAGATCTTAGATGCAGCCTTGATTTTCTTTGTTACAGTCATTACATAATAGATTAATATATTTCATTGGTGCTTACATCCACTTTCATTTTGGTTTAAAACTTGAAATATTTTTTAAAAGTAGCTGTGGACATGATTTTACACATAAACAAAGTAATCTTGTGCTTCAAAATAGGAACATTTATTCAACAACAATATATTTTTAAGTATGTTCTTGTGTCTGAATAAACTGTATCTTCTGGCAAACAATGAATAATCTCAGGGAAAATGGATGTTTTAAGTAGGTCTAAAAAGAAAAGAAATCTCAGACATTAGTTTGCAACAGCAGCTTAGACAGCTGGCCATTTTACAATTGCAGTGAAAATGTCTTAATTCACCATAAAGTCTTAAGAGCAGTGTTGTAGACTTTCACTGCATTTATTCACTACTTGTGACACATGAGGTACAAATGACACAAGAAGGAAGAGGCCATCTCTATGATAGGAAAGGATAATTTTAAGCTACAATTTTTCCATAAAACTACAACTTGTTTGGGGGATACCTCCTATTATTAATATATTAAACAATTTAAGGCACTGGAATCTGCTTTTATTTTATGGTGGGGTTTTTGGTTTTCTCTTGTTTGGTTGGGTTTTTTTCTTTTTTTTTTTTTTTTTACTGGTTACAGACTGTTGCACAGCTCAGAGTTACTTAGAACAGCTGCATTTGTTGTGCTATGATCCCAGTCAAACACATAAACACATCCCCAACTAATATACAGACTGGGAGGATGTATTTGAAAAGACATAAACCCTTTCTACAACTTACTCCCTATCCTCCTAGAGTCCTGTATCTTGCTAAAATACATAGGAGCTAAAAAAGATGGATGTTCTTAACACCCAATTCCTTCTCGTGTTGTACACTTCACTAGATGGAAATTTTAAAATATGATACTAAAATTCTCCTGGCACCTATATGCCTCTCATACACAAAGGTACACAAACAGACTGCTAAATGATAACTTGCTTTGCCAGCCCCATTTGTTTCCTTTCATATTTATTATCCACTTAGCTTCTAAACCAACTCTCTATCTCATCTATTCTAATTTTCCTACACAGAGGACTTACAATGGTTTTGTCTGCATTATTTTAATTTGTTCAAATTTATTTCATTTATGTATTCATTTTCCAGATTTCAATTTTCTGGTTTAAACTAAACATTTTTTATGTTTTTTATAAAGGCCAAAAGAATAATATAAAGATCAGCTTTACCACTGTGACCGAAGGGCTTTTGCAAAAATGACAATTTAGCAGCTCTCTAAGAATTTGCAGTCAGCTTCTTATTGATAGCAGATATTGCCTTCTGGAAAATCTTTCTAGGCTCTGTACATGTAATGGTTTCAGTAATTGATTTATCCAGTACTGTTTCTAAAGAACACCTTTTCTTGTTGGAAATTATCACACTCCAGCTCCCATCATTGGATCTGTTCACAGTTCTTTCTGATATACCAAAGATCCCTTTATCTGAAAGCTCTTCCTCAGTATAGTGAATGCACCAAGTGACAGAAACAGGAATTATGCCCTACAGCCATTTTGTATTTAGACTTATTAACACAAACAATTAAATTTTTAGATCAATATTAATAAAAATGTTATTTGGATAAACTACAGATTGACTCCTGCCAATAAAAGAATACTAAAATATTAACCTAAATATGAAGATGATGAGAATATTTGCATCACAAATATCTGGAATCTCTCACTCTTGTGAACAAAACAAAAAGTTAGAAAGAACAGTCTAATTTAATTTCAAGAGATTGGTTAGTCAGTGAGATTTTAAAATGGGTCTCTCTTTACTTCATAAAAAAATGAAAGAAGGTGATCCTTCCTATTTAATTTTTTAAAGTTTGTGCTATACTCTTCCTTGTCTTTTTGTTTTGAATGTTAAATATGAACAATTTAAACAAAAGACACCCCCCCACACACACACCCAGTATCCACATCTATCCCTTAAAATTACATCTTTTAAGAAAATTGTTAGTGATTTAGATAATAAGACTAATGAATCAAAACAGACGTGCTGAATAAACCTATGTTAAATGGGTTTCATGGCAACCTCTTCAGATGTGATTAAGTGGAATAAGCTTTGAAATCTTTAGTACATGGAAGTCCTTGATCTGCTGCAGCACGTCCAGAGAAGAGTCACCAAAGTTATTAGAAGGATGGACCCCCTCTCCTATGGGGACAGACTGAGAGTGCTGGGGATGTTCAGCATGGAGAAAAGAAGGCTCCAGGAAGATTTTGCTGCAACCTTTCAATACTTAAAGGTATTGAAGAGAGGTGGGAACAGATTTTTTAGTAGGACCTCTAGAAAGAGGGCAAGGGGTAATATTTTTCAATTAGAAGACAGTAGATTCAGACTACATGTAAGAAATAAATTTTTAATGGTGAATGTGGAGAAACATTGGAATGGCTTGCCCAGAGAGGTGGTGGCTGCCCCACTCCTGGAAACACTCAAGATCATCTTGGACGGGGCTCTGAACAACCTCATCAGGTCAAAGATGTCCCTGTTCATTGCAGAGGAAGGGGAACTAGAGGACCTTCGAGGGTCCCTTCCAACCCTAACTATTCTACGATTCTATAATTCTATGAAGATGACTAGGGTCAAGCAGGTTTTGTTTGGGTTTTTAGTTTGTTTTTCTTCATTTTTTAATCTGCTTTGGGAGACACTAGTCTATTTTATCTATGTTGAATTAATTATTTTTAAAAAATCTTCATGGGTGTTCTACAGGTTTTTTTTAAAATTAAGATCTAATATGTAAAATGCACATTTAGCATACTTACCACCATATTTAACTGTTTATCAAACAGCATTGTCTGGACTGCTCTTCCTAAACTATAAAAAATTTCTGATCCCTATGAGATATGCAACGAAATTTTAGTACTTCTAAAACCAAATTCAAATGAAATTTGTTCTAATATACAAACGGATCAGTAGAACGAGTCTTTCTTCTTGCCTTTCCCTGAAAATGATGAAGTATTCACAAAAGGATGACTAACAAAAAATGTATCTTGATTCTTGTGGTTGTTATTATGCATATCAGATTTTTTAATTCAAGTTACAGTTAAGATATAATTGCATTCTTTCCATATAGTTAGGCTCATTAGAACAGAATTTCAAAACAGAATTTCAAAAAGAAAATGAAGACAAATCTGCCCACTATGGGAGATATTTCAGACATATTCCAATGATAAATTCAAACTGAATAAAATTACATTAATCTGCAGCCTTGGAGAACACCTCTTGCCATGCAGAAAGAGAATAAGGTTTGTTACTCCCCAAGCAAATTATTTTTTGCCTTGAATCCTCTTATTCTGTTGCTCGCGATAATAAGTGCTGGTCAAAGCACTGGGGACTGACTCTGGGAAGATGCTCAAAGAGCAAAAGATAATCAAAAAACCAAAATAAATTTACTCTTTTCTGCCCACGTATTGGCAACTCAGTACAGCATGTGCAGACAAAGACGACGTACAGTATCTTACTCTTCACAAAATCTGACAGTATGGGGCTGACTTGTGTCCTGGTTTCAGCTAGGATACAGTAAACATCTTCTCAGCAGCTGTTACAGTCAAAACATTTTTGGCGTGTATGAACATATTCAATCCAACATGAGATTCTTCTAAACATTTTTATTAGCATCTTTGAGTAACATACACTAACTCAGTTTGTAATGGTTCTAACACATTTAAATGTAGATATATCGACCACTTATAGTAGGAGAAATAGATTCATCAGAAATAACTGAAGAATTTATTTATGGTCTTAGCTTCATTTTTATTATATTGAAAACACAGACCTATGTTAAGACATTCACCATTTCTGCAGTAGAGAAATCTGACAGAAGTGGCTATATATAAAACAGAATCTATAATTTAGATGGAGAAAAAAGCCCATGCTTTTGCAGAAGCAAATTCATTTTTCCTCTACAATACACCTGTTGCTTCTTCTTCTGCAAATGGCACATACTTTACTATTATTCATGGGCTATATGACTTTTCCACTGCTTTGTTACTGTGTGATTGAATCAGTCTTGAAACTAAATGGTAATGAGACAAAATGAATTCCTGAGTGTTATAAAGAAATTCTTATATACAAATTATTATTACATTACATTACATTAATATATATTATTTACTAAACTATACTTTTTCTAATTTACTGGGTGATTTACTAATCACTTTTTCTCACCATATACTTTAACACCATCTTAGTTTATTTTTAAGAAAGAACTGTATCATCCACATTCCACTGAAAAGCAGCACTTGTGTTGTCTAGTTAAAATAACAAAAAGAAATCCATACAAGGATTCTGAACTGGCCCTAATATAATTACTCTCAGAAAATATAGCTGCTGCAGGGTTATCAGCAGTGTACTCAAGAGTGCTGAGCTCTTTCATTTTCACAGACAGTATTTGTCAGTTTTTCCTCTGGTCTACTTCCCCTTATGAGATCATATTCACCCATTCCTTTCTTATCCTGCAGCCTGGCACAATAAAGGGACTTCTAAATTTAGCATTAAAATATTTTTATTTCATGCCTCCAACTCAAACTTCCAGTTGCAGAATCAAGCACTGAAGCTCAGTTCCATTCATAGTGCATGAGCTTAAAGGCCCAGACATGAGAGAAAATGCATAGAATAAGGGTAAAGAAGTTCCAGGCACAGGACATTTCTGATCCATAGCTCTGTTTTACATCTTCAGGCTTTGTCTTATGGTCTAGGACTCAGAATGGAATCTGGCATAGACATGTTTGCTAGATGACTATGGGACTGCCTGGCGCTATTTAAAAACTAATGTCAAGGTAAGGAAACATTTAGAAAGCCTTCTTAGTAACTGTTTCTTTCCTATTTTAATATCTGATTGATTATTTTCTTCATACAGTTCTCAAAATGAGTCCACAGTGGACTTACATATAAATTTAACTGTAAATCCTGTGTCAGGGTTTATATCATTAAGAGCTGTGTGAGTTACCCTGAAGAAACACAAGTCTCACAGCAGCTAAGTTTGCAAACCCTGAAGTGTCCAGCTTCCACTTTTTGGCCATATAAACAAAAGCTAAATGCTGTGATAGCAAATTAGGAAAGTATCTTCCTCATACCTGAGCCTGTTTGGAACTCACAAAATATTCATGTACTGATTCATGTCAGCTGTGGTATTCAAGAAAATACTTGTATTTAGATCATGATTTCATGATCTTTAACAATTAGATATAAGTTTCACCTGGGATGCAGATTGCATTTCTGAACATTTCTTTAAATTGCAACATTCAATACTACTATTATGTGGAAAAATTTAAACAATACAAAAAAATGGAATATTTTAATTAATTACAGATATCTGGTAAGAATTTGAAATTCTCCCATGTAATTTTTCTCAGGGAACTACTACCCATTCTTGAATGACTCAACCAAGGTATTTAGTAGAGAAGCATTGACTGTCTTCTTGTTATTATTTATGAAATTTCATATATATTAGTTATCTTCTCAGGTTCTTATTAGTTTTGTACTGAAATGCTGTATTTCGAAACCACTTGAGTTTCTTTTCTCGAGTCAAGTACAGCAGCATGGGATTTTCTATGTAATATTTTCAAAATTCTATGGATCAACTTCTTGATTACACCTAAGTAATAAGTTACAAACACTGTTGCCCTATGTATTATTTCAAATTATTTAAACAGCTAACTTCCAATAACACAATATTAATTCAGTGCAAATGACTTCCTGAATAGTCCAGTAAAAGTTTCTTTTCACACAAGACTAGAGTTTCAAATCTGCTTCAATTTCATTTAGGAAATGGGTTCTCACTGATTTTATTGAGATTAAGAAATAGTAACTCTTCCCTTATGCAGCATGATTGTCTTTAATAATTAAAAAATAAAATCATTCATATAGAAAGAGTTTTTCAGTGCTTGTTTTCTTAATAATAATTTTCTGATCTTCCATTTTTGGAAGATGTCTAATGAAAATAAGCTTTAGTATAAAATAAGAAAAATTAAACATCATCACATATATCTGAAAAATCAGAGAAAATTATTTATGTAGAAAAAAAGAAAAGTTTCATTTTAGGAAATAAAAAATGAGAGTGACTGCATATTAAATGCATATTAAATGTTTTCTTAATTTGGCTTTGCTGCTGATTTAGCAATATTTGTTAAAATATTGCTAAAATTGGCAAAATATTTAATTTATAATATTTTTCAAGCATTTAATGTAAATACAGAACTTCAGCCTGGACTTGATGATTTCCTTGTCTAATAAGATCCAAAGTGTTGGCACCTTTGACTATCTTTCACTGTCAATTTTCAGATTCTCTTGACTTTCACTCTCTCCTCTCATCTCTGATGCAATTTAATCTCTTATCAGACACTCAAGCTGTCTCTTTTCCTCTCTCCTTCCCTCTCTTCATTCCCTTGTTGCTCTTCAGCTTTAGATCAGTCACAAACGCTTTGATGATATCACCTTCCTTCTGTATTCTCTGATAAAAATGTTTCTTGTATGTGTATTTCATTTTCTAACATAATGCAGTAATGTTCTAATTTCTGTAACATGCTCTTGCAGTTCAGCTTCATCTGCTTGATTTGACTGGAAACTATTAAGCACATCAAGTGTTTCAGGTCTAGCTATTGTGAGATATGATATTATCTGCTGAGTTTTACTACTTTGTGGCACATACCTGCTTCAGACGTGGAATAAACTGCTGTTTAAATCTTGTCCATGTATTTTTATACTACCATAATGCTTTGTCCTTTGAACATTTTCATTACTTCATTTTTCCACTCAGGATGTTTATAAAACAGTAGTCATTCTGCTAATGCCTTATGATGGTTGAGAATATATTATATCAGCAGGATTGCAGTAATAGAATAAGTCTCATCCCATTACACCTCTTCAACCTTGTCTGCCTTGTAACCATGCTAACAGGCTTTGCTGATACACAGTGTTCTTCACTGATATGAGCAGAACTGGGAGACAGTACACTTACCAGGACTTATTGCACAGTTACAGAAAATCACCTCCTAGCTGATCAAAGACGAATCAATCCAGGGTGAAAAAGTCAATTTATGTTGCAGTCGGACATTTAGCCTTTTTATTCAGATCACCTACACACTTGCTGCTATTTTCAAAGTTAAATAAAAAAGTGGGGATTGCTCAGTGCCAGTTTAAGATCCAGCTAAGAGAAATAATGAATCTATGCTTATTTAAATTCTAAGACAGACCTATGGACAACAACCTAGTCCACGATGACTGTATTTTTGTCAGATTGCCTTTCTTTGAGGCAGAACAGCCTTCACTTTCTCCTAGACAAAAAGTACTGTTATAAAGTGTCTGTTTACATTGTGGCTACTGGCGATTGTACTTTCAGTCCTTCCTTATCCATACATATGTAGAATTCCTCAAATTTCAGATGGCTTCTGTTTTTATGCCATGATGACCTGGTTGTGTCATTACAAGCTGGAATTCATTCAGGATCTGATTCTATATCAGTGTCCCACATTCTGGGAGAGGGTACTTGGGAGGACCTTTGTTTCATATGGGATAGCTGACTGTAAATGTGGTCCTCTCTGCACAGGTAGTGACCCTGACTGCAGGAAGGGAGAGAGGTTCAGAAAAAACTCTTTTTTTATGCATTTTTAATGCACACCCTACACAACTATATAAACTGCTTCTTTACTTCATCCATCAGCAAACAGGCTCTTTACATTCCCATCACGCAATATTTAATTCCTCCTTCTTCCACTAAATTTAATTTCTATGATACAGATTCCAAGAAAGTGTTATGTCCCAAGTCTTGGGGTCTGGAATGCTTTGAAGCTTACCACAACATCCCCCTACAATGCTACGGTTTGGGGATGGTGTGGCTGGACAGTGCCCGAGGAGAAAGGGACCTGGGGATACTGGTCACCAGCCAACTGAACATGAGCCAGCAGTGAGCCCTGGTGGCCAAGGCCAATGGCATCCTGGCTTGTAACAGGAATAGTGCAGCCAGCAGGAGCAGGGAAGTCATCCTTCCCCTGTACTCAGCACTGGTGAGAGAACACCTTGAGTGCTGTGTCCAGTTCTGGCCCCTCTGTGGAGAAATGGCTACATGACAGAGGTCACGTAGACATTCACTTGTTAGCTGACCAGGGGCTGGGAAAGTACTGAACACAGATAGTTTGAACTTTTGCACCTGCAAGATAGCATGTCCTTGGGCCTAGCTGGGTATGATAACAAGTAGACAGAGAGAGGTGGGAAAAGGGAATGTAAGCCTGAAAGAATGAGGGAGAGTTGGTGGTACCCTTAACCCTTATCCAATGGGTTGCTCGGCTTGCAGAATATTCATGAAGCTTATTACTTATGTGTATAAAAGTTTGATGCTTTTGCTAAATAAACGGAGCTTGCTGATCTCATATTGAGTGTCCGAGTCTTCCCGTACCCGACACCCCTCAGATTGGGAAGGACATTGAGATGCTTGAGCACATCCAGAGGAGGCAACAAGGCTGGTGAGGGGCTGGGAACACAAGCCCTGTGAGGAATGACTGAGGGAGCTGGGGGTGTTTAGCCTGGAGGAGAGGAGACTCAGAGGTCACTCTCTACAACTTCCTGAAAGGCGGATGTAGTCAAATGGAGGTCAGCCTCTTCTCTCAGGCAAACACTGACAGAACAAGAGGACACAGTCTTAAGCTGTTCCAGGGGATATTTAGCTAAGACATCAGGAAAAAAATAAAGACTGCATGTAGAACTCAGTACTCAGTGCTGTGGTTTAGTTGATGAGGAGGTTGGACTTGATGATCTCAGAGGTCTTTTCCAACCCAGCTCATTCTCTGATTCTGTGAAAAAAACCTTTCTTATATCTACCATCTTAAACTATAATTCTAACTTATGGATCTTTCTCGTGACCTTTTCACTCCAGAGGTGTTTTCTTGTTGCTGCCTGCATTATTTACAACACACTGTCATTTCTGGAGCTAGGTAAAATTCTATAGATGTGAAGTGTCAAGGACTTCAAAAATTTCTACATATATATGCCTCTATTTTTTTAACAAAAGCTCTAAAAATGCCTAAACTGAGTTATATTTCACAGAATCATGGTGTGGTTTGGTCTAGAAGGTACCTAAAGATCATGTAGGTCTAAGTTCCCTGCCACGGACAGGTACACCTTTCACAAGTTTAAAGTTTACTCCAACCTGTCCTTGAACACTTCCAGAGATGTTGCACCCACAACTTGTCTCAGCGACCCTTCTTCTGCTCCCTCACCACTCACATAGTAAAGAAATTCTTCCTTATACTTAATAGAAATCTACTTCCTTCCGGAAAAGGGTAGGCTGCTCTCAGGTTTCCCTGGTCTTTGTAGGAGGGGTGCTCCAGCCCTCTGACCATCTTTGTGACCTCCTCTGGACCAGCTCCAGCAGGTTCACATATTTCTTCTGTTGGGGACCTCAGAGCCAAACATGATGCTTGCAGTGGAGTCTCATCAGAGCAGAGTAGAGGGGCAGCATCACCTCTGTCTCCCTACTGGCTGTGCTGCTTTGAATATATCAGAGGATACAGCTGATTTTCTGGGCTTTGAGCAGACACTGCCAGGACACCCTTTGATTCTTGTCCACCAACACTCACTCCCAAGTCCTTCTCCTCTGGGCCACTCTCAATGCATTTTCCATCCAGCCTGTATTTGTGCCTGGGATTGCCATGATCCACGTACAGGACCTGGCACCTGGTTTTGTTGAACTTCATGAGGTTCACACAGGTCCACTTCTTGAGGCTGGTCATGGTCCCTCTAGATGACATTGCCTCCTTCTAGTGGTGCCATTTGCCTCACACAACTCAGTGTCATCAGCAAACTTGCTGAGGGTGCACTTGATTCCGCTGTCCCTGTTGCTGAGAAAGATTTCCTTCAAAAATATGAAAGTGATATTAATTGCTTAAGCAGATCTCTGTACACATTCTCCTCTTCTCCTTTCACTGCTACACATCATAACTTTTTGGTAGAATTACAATGATGTTACCTTCCACAATGTCTCAGCCTGGGAGGAGGGGTGTTTGAGTCTTAATGCAGTGACTCATAAAAGCCTACTTTGGACAGTGCTGTGGGGGTAATATTCTCCCATTATTCACTGCAGTATAAAATATTAAAATAAATGTGAACAACAATGAACAAAGAGTCCATTATAGTTTATTTTCTTTAGTTCTTAAATACTTTTATAGATACTGTGATGAAAATCATTACTGGACTATTACATGTTGATGAAAATTATTAGACTACATGGCAGTGGAAAGGATACTAGATCTTGTGAAGGTTATTTTGTAGGGTTCAGTCCCATAGTTCATGTCATTTGAGCTTCTTTCCTTTTAAAGCATTCATTTTATGAGGCTTTTAATGCTTTTGTTCATTTATTTATTTTTTGTGATGATGTGTGATTTATCATCTGTTGGTATGGAAAGGGAAATTCAGCAAGCAAGGTTACCATTCAAGCTAATGGCCCTTTGACCTTTACACTTCCTTTCTGCTATCATGTAATGCAGATATTTAATTTTTCTTTTGTGAAATATGTGCATTTAAGGGAAAAATCTATTCATTTTTTAAATTTATATCAGTTAAGGTTTATTCACAGAAGAGGTACATTTTTGCTATAAATGTGAAATATAATTTCAAGGTTATAATTCTTTGGTGTCTCCTTTGTGTTTTGGCGTTGCTTTGTGAACAGCATTGTGAATTACCCTGGCTTATGTCATCCTTTTCCTCAGAGACACACCCACAAAAAATAGAAACAAAAAACCCAAGCAGAATGGAGAAGAATCACAATGCGGATAACCTTGTACATTTTATAGATAATTGGCCCTCAGGGGCTGTAAAATTCAGAGGCATAAAATGGACTGATTCTCAAACTGTAGGAATTCTAGAGTGCCTGAAGTTAAAAAAAAAAAAAAAAAAAGAAAAAAAAAAGAAGAAAACTCTCATCTACTATGAGCATTCAGCTGTGAAATAATTACTCCACTGACCTCATTTTACCACTGACATCTATGAGAGCAGAGATTTATCAAGGCTGAGTGCTTCTGAAAATCTCACCTTTAGTGTCAGTGAGAGTACCTGCTCATTCCAGATTCTCACTTCACCTGATACTTTAAGGAATTACCACAAAGGCCTCTGGTAGTCCTTCCAAGGCTGGAGAGGTAAAGAGGGAAGGACAGAAGAAAAAGGATAAGGACACCTAAGTAACCTTTTCTTTCCTGTACCTATACAGAAAAGTTCTTCAGTAAAAATGTCCAATTGTACTAATAAAAGTTAATCAGGTCTTTATGCCTGAATATTATTTATGATTATTAATTCTATTTCAAATTGGTTTTAATATGTAAATTAAAGCATCACACTCTAACAAAGAAAGCAATGATGGATTTTGCTGATAGTAGCACAATGCCTAAATGAATCTAAATTTTATTACCATTTTTATAATAAATTGAGCAAAACTTCTGCATATGTAGAGGATCTGTCAAAGGCTTTGTGGCAAGACTCACCAGCCAAATGAAACTGTGGCTCTATCTTGAGCACACATGAACGACACCACAGCGCAGAATAGTTATAAACATAATAAAAGGAGCTGGAAAAAGGAGGTAACAAAAATTCACCTTTCCATATCCAGTGAAAAGTGGGAGTTGAGTAAATAGAATACACTACTGTTCAAAAAAATCCAAACACTCCACAAATACTTTGTATTTTCCCCATGAAACCACATATAAAAGGCATATCTATATAAGACAGAGTTTCCTATTGCATACTGGAGAAGCAACGTCCTTGTGAATTTGGTATGGGGTTAAGAGCAAGAGCAGGGTTGTGAAACACCTAGTGGAGCAATGGAAGTGAATGATAACATGAATTGGATCCATACAGGCAGGCTTCATTCATATTAAGCAATTCCAGCAATTTTCTTTTGTAAATATATCATGTATTAGAACATAATTTTAATGGGTCTTGCATGCATTTTCACAACAAAAATTATAAGCATAACATGAGAGGAGTTGTTTTTATGGATTTTAATTTATTTTCCTTACTGCACAGTATTCCATAGACAAGAACATTTTGGCCCACTGTTCTTTAACACCATATCATAAGGAAGAGACATTAAGTCAAAACAAAATTATACTAAATTAATAACACTTAAACAGAAATAATATTTTACTTATAATTTTAATGTCTTTTCAATGTTTAATAAAAAAATCTTTATAATAAATATTTGTCATATTCTAGCTAGTAATATTTTGTATAAATACAATAGAAATTTTTTAAAGAATAACTAGAACTTTATTTTCTCATATTAGTCTAATCTGATCCATAGAGTCAAACCCCAAGAAATACCTATGCTTAAATAAAGCAGGTATATATTTCCTTGGATATAAACCTTGGTTTTCAATTGGTCCATATTAAAATATTCTGGAAGTTTAAGTCTCCTAGACAGTAAAGAAAAAGAAACTGACTTGTAGTGTCACATTTCTGGTCTTCTCTAAATTCATCTCAAGGGTTAGTTTGTGTTTATTCTTCCTTCCCCCGATCCAAATAAACATTTAGTGATATCAAATATAGTACTGCAGATACTCAAAATATGCCATAAATGGAGAAAAGGGCATTGGTAAATGGACTCATCTTTGTAACCCCCATTGTAGAGCACTATTGAGTGGGTTTAGGATGGCCCATTCTCTATACTGGTTTCCCTTGTTCACTTTTATAAAATAGTTGTGTTGTACACATATTAATTAATTGTCATTGTTTTTCTGGTTTCATTTACCCATTCAATGTTTTGGAAGTGTCCAAATATATTGCAATATCTGTTTTTAAAGACTGTCAACACTTCTAAATGCCATTTTACAAGTCATGCTCTTGGGTCTCCTGACAAAAATATACAGTGGTTTTTAATCTACACACTAGGAGAGCATTATTTTTTTATTAAGTCACAAATGCAGGGACTATTCTTTAGTTTACATAGCCTATGTACTCGTACACTGTTTCAATTCTATTCCCTCAGCCATGTATTTACTTCTGCAGACATCATTTCAGTCTTATCTTTTGTAGAGGTCATTGGCAGTGGCGCTTATCACTTCTGGCATGAATTTGTATGTGCATGTCTAAAAGAGTGCTCATCTTCTGCAAATTTCAGTGGAGGGTCTTCTGCACACAGAGGTCTCAGACATGACAATCCTGGTTATGAAGTGCTGGTTTGAAAGCATTAGTTTTCTTCACTTTTGATCAGTATTTCAGCATTCTTCAGCCCGAATACACTAGCAGTGAACCAGCAAATAGTATTTTTGCAGCACCCAAAGCACACCAGGCACTATGTGAGACAGGTAGGTCCACAATGGACAGATATGATCCCTTTTTTTTTCACTAGTGCAGAGCAAGAAAATAGGGTGTGTTCAAGCAGGGGAAAAAAAGTGAATTCTACCAATAACACCAGAAACTGTCCCCACTTCTACACCTTTGGTATTTTGTGGGGAGTGTGTTCATGTTATTTATGTATAGCTAGAGTGGCCCTTTGCATGTGAACATAGACACACATAAAGACATTGACATTTACCTGTTTCCTATGCACATTGACACTTATCTGTTTCCTATATTTGTGTATGTGAATCAAAATGCAAAAAAATTACACAACGTTTTTCATGTGCATTTGTTGTGCTGGTAAACACAAAATAGCTGAGTATCATTCTGAATATGATAGGAACAAGAAGCAGTCCCCCAAGATAGAGGCAATATGTCCATCTGGTAATTAATGCTGTGTTATAAAGGTAAGAAGTTCCTGCTTTTGCTGAATTCTAATTTACTGTCAGTGTTTAGTTTCTGTTAATGCTTCTTGAAAGATGCCTTTCACATCTACCCCAAAGAAAAGGGAGATGCTAATTTAAGGAATGACAAGCTGCAATTCAGCAGATCACTGATATTGTGCTCTCCATGATGCTATATCTTCCTAATTCCTACTGAGCTCAAAACTCAGGGGAACCTCAGGTCACTGCCTATCATAGACACAAGGTGCCCAACTTGCTTTTTCATTCAACATTGGTTTCTCTTGTTCAGGGAAAACTTCAATCAAAGGATTCCCATACAAGGGAGATACATCTACTCAGTTGTTGCCTCTCCTCGGTCAGCTGTTCCTGCAAAGGAAGCAGTTCTCCTTTCCTGTAGGCTCTGTTGAGTGCATTTGCTTACACTAGCTAGGTCTTTACTACAGAACTGCTACACCTGTCAGCCAAACATTCACATAGTTGAAATTTTAATACAGTTCTGAGCTTGTTTTACTAGTTAAAATGGTTTTGCTCAACTCTTCTTAGCTGTCAGTGTTTACCTGTGTTTCTTTTCTGATCTTCTTGATATTATACCCTTTTCTGGTTTTGTTGAAGTTTATTAACAAAAAAAATCTGTAATTTTTAGCTCCATTTACCTTAAATATCAAAGACAACAGAGGAAATTCTTTAAATAGTAACAATTGTTTCCTAAATGAGGAACTTGAACATAGAGATAAAATAGAGCTCAAAAAGACCAGAGCCTAGATTTCATTTTTAAAATAAAATTTTAGTAACATTTTTCCCTTTTTCACTGAAAAAATGTGTTCAAAATTTAATTTTTAGTCAACATTTTAAATGGTTTTATTCAAATTTCATTCAAATACAAAGAAGGTTGGAAAAAATTCTGCAAATGGCATAAAAAATATCATAGCTCATTTCTTCATATTTCTTAATCTTTATGTGTAGCCTGATGCTGCTCTGCTAACATGTAGAATTAATCAGGATTCCTTTCACTTAAACAAAGAAGAAAAAGACACATCATCATCTCATAACTGAAATCTTTCATGTGCATGAGTATATGAACATGAAAAACACTTCTATGTAATTAGTTGTTTTAGATAGGGGTACAAGAATGCAAGAAAATCTGGAAATCTTTAGAACAAAATAAAACAAAATCTGTCCAACATGCTGAGGTCCTTCCGAAGGGCTTCGCAGCCCTCTGAGGGATTGGCCATTCCTCCAAGCTTTGTGTTTTAAGTGACCTTGCTGCAGAGGCATCTACCCCTTCGTCCAAGTCACTGATGAAGAAGTTGAACAATACTGGGCCCACTGTTGAACCCTGGGGGACACTGCTCATGACAGACATGTGCCACTGATTTTACCCTCTGGGATCTGCCATTCAGCCAGTTGTCAATCCATTTCATTGTCTGCTCATCCAGTCCACCCTTGATGAGTCTGCCTATGAGGATGTTGTGAGAGACAGGGTTAAAAGCCTTGCTGAAGTCAAGGTAGACAACATCCATTGCTCTTCCATCATCCATCCAGGTACTTGCTTCAGCACAGAAAGCAGTCTGCTTTGTCAAGCATTATTTATCTTTAGGGAATCCCTTCTGACTACTCCTGATCACCTTCTTGTCAACCATGTGGATAGACACTTCCTCTATAATGAAGCATTCTATCAACTCTCCAGGCCCTGAGGTGAGGCTGGCTGGCCAGTAATTTCCTGGGTCCTCCTTCTTGTCCTTTTTGAAGATTTGAGTGAGATTTGCTTTCTTCCAGTCCTCTGGCAACTCTCTTGATCCCCAAGACCTTTCAATGATGATCATGAATGGCCTAGCTTTGGTGTCCAGCAGCTCTCTCAGCGCTCATGGATGCATTCCAACAGGGTCGATGAATCTGTGGATGTCAAGTTCACCTGCTCTTAATTGTTGTCTGATTTCTCAGCTTGGTCATGCTGGAACACAAAGCTCCTCATGAACCTAGTGACCCTATAGTCTCTTTTAGTCTTTTAGTCACAATTTTGAGAACTGAGTGTTTAAAACTAGCTGTGTGACTAAGGTATGTCATTTCAGATCTGAGTCACTCTAAATAAACAGGGAACACCTCTTTATAAATCCAGCTTGTTAATGCTGGGCTGTTGTGAATCTAGGAATTCAAATCAATTGACCAAAGAGAGAATGAAGTGAGGGTGAACTTAATGCTGACACAGGCGTTGAGATGGGGGGGCTAGAAATCTAAGGAACAACCCCCTATCATGTTTAGCAATATGCAGTTCTGTGCAAATAAACAGCACAAAAGAGTGTTAAATGGAAAGTTAAAATAATTTTTGCTCTTGCAGTCATCAAGTTGGGATGCATCTCAGATCTCCTTTAAGAAAAGTCTTTTTATGAGTTTCTTTTCTTTTATGAAACTTTGTTTGCAAACTCCTTAGCACTACAGGAATGCCAGTACCCAATATAAAAATGATAGTCCAGTTAGGGTTGGCTTGAAACCTGAGATGAAAAGAACAGTGCTCCTTCTTTTTTTCTCCCCCAAGGTAGAATGGTAGAATCTGGGTCATATATTAATTCATACAGTGAATGCCTTATGTTCTGCATCAATTAAGTTTTTATAATAGGAAAGCATTTAAGATTTTAACTTTCAATTGTTAATAAAATATATGTATTTAGATGAATGTTGATATTGATGAATGGAAATTGGTAAAATAAGTATTTAGGTGGATGTTGATTGGAAAACATTTGTTATACATGATCTTAGCAGTTGTACATAAAATTAATTCTACCAACTCTTAATGGCCTTTGAAAGGATGTATTAAAATTATTTAACCAGATTAGCTCAGGAAAATTGGCCCAAGGAGAAGAAATTGTGCCCTGGTGGGATATATTTGCATAGCAATATTGGTTAATATTTTTTATATTCTGTGAATAAGCTACAAGAAGAGTCCTGGCACTACAAAGAGGTGTAACATAATCCTGTGTTAGAAAGTTAGGACATAAATCTATTTCCTTTTAAACTAGACCTGTTCAGCATTTATTATGTCTGTGAAGAAAGCTGTCTCTCTCTTTTGCATCTTTTTTTGTGTGCTTATTTTTACTAATTTTTTAGTGGTCCTATTCAAAGGAGCTACTTAATGCAGAAGCTGTGTATGCAGGCATAGCAAAACAAGGAGTTCATTCACCACTTCCCTTGGGTGGGCAGGTGTTCAGCCATTCCCAGGAAAGCAGAGCTCCAATAGGCAGAACAGTCACTTGGGAAGACAAACCCCAGTGCTCTGAACTCCCCCTCCTTCTTCTTTCCCCATCTCTAGATGATGAACATGATGCTTTGGGATATCCCTTGGGTCAGTTTGGGTCGGTTGTCCAATCACTGTCCCCCACTAATCTCTTGTGCAAGAAATTTCCTACTTGCTGGCCAGATGAGTGAGAAATGGAAAAGGCCTTGACACAGAGCAGGCATGTCTCAGCAACAGCCAAAATATCTTTGTGTTATCAACTCTGATTTACTTACAAATCTAAAACGTAGCACCAAAGAAGCTACTATGAAGAAAATTACCTCTATCCCAGACAAAAATGGAGCAGAAGTTACATATTAAAGTAGTAATCATCAAAAGTAAACCAATTACAAATTCAATATATAGAGATCTGCTGACTTTGAGCACAAGCTTTGGTGTTTTCACATCAGAAATAGTTGAAATGGAGTTTTGCCATCGCTCATTCAATGTAACATCTGACTCAACTGCAAATGTTTATGTTTTCACCATATTATGAATTTATTACAATTAAATGTTGTGCTATTAATGCTACTTTCCACCTGTTTTCAGTTAAATCCTCAGTACTGTTTTCCATGGGTTGAAGAATTGAGTACATAAAATCTAACAGGATCTTCTGAATGAAATCGCTAAGAATTCTTTTCAATTGCTAAAATGTGGACTTTCAGTGGCTAAATATTTGAACTGCAAGATTTGAAATAGCTTCTACTCACTAATTTACAAAGTTCAGCAGAATTGCTGACATGGATTTGAACTCTTCATTTAATATAACAGTTAGGTTGTAGAAGTCTATTTAATATTAGTACCCTAATGAGATCAAAGAGATTGGAAAGTTCTTAGATTAAAGACTAGATTTAACCTTTGAAAGTTTATCACCTTGAAAACTTCAGCTTCCATTGCAAATTGCATTTGTCTTGTTTTCAAGTAACATGAAAAATTTTCCAGTGTTATCATTGAAAAAATAGTTTATATATTTTTGCCTCCCACCTCCAGTCAAACATGAGTTCTGGCCTTACTGTTATGCTTTTTCTTTTCAGTTTTATATATTTGGGTTTTTTTTGTTTGTTCCTTAGCCCCTCCCACCCTCCCTCAGGAAAAAGAAAAAAAAAAAGGGAAGGATACCCACAGAAATTAAAATTAAAAGAAAGATTATTAGGACAAAAGATCATGGTCACATCATTCTATTTTGAAATTTTCTGGGCCTGCAGGTCCATTTTTTTCCAGCATAGAATAGGTGTTTTTAATTCCAAATTTGCTGTTAATTCTATAATTGGTTAATAATGCTGTCAAAACTCATAATCAGGCTATCTCTCTTAGAGCCTGGAAGCTAATCTTGCTGCTTACTTCATGAGGAGAGTTTCATTGCATCCTTTCTAGGACCACTGACTAGTTTCAAAATTCGACAACTGAAGATATTCTGTTCAGTTACATTAGCCCACTTTTACTCCCTAGAGTTCTGTTCTCTTAGCAAAAAAATCTATGCAAAAGAAACATATTTTCAAGCAATATGTTTACATTCCTTCTTATCTCCAATAAAATGCATTTTAAAATTTACCAATATTATAAGATTTTCAATCCTGTGTCAGGTAAGAGTAAGTACAAGTAAAGCAGGAGGAATCTTAAAAAAGATCCTTGAAAGTAGAAGAAGTTAAAGAGACAGCTAAATGACCAAGAGGAATAACATGTAGGGGGAAGAGAAGTAAGCATGATTTTTCCCCCTCAGTTAAGGAGTTTCAGAAAAACATATGTTGTAATGTTTATTTTATGAACTTGCTTTTTATTCATCTGAGTCACACCATCATTCCAGTGGCTAGGTACACATACATGTGAAAAGATTTTTTAATTTCATATTTACTTACGTGAGAAATGTTGTGACCTACTGTTTAAAATGGAAATCATATACTGCATGGGTTCTTGTTGACTGTAGAAATCTTTCATAAAGTCATAAAGATTCTTGCTTTCATGTTGTAAAGTTTCTCCTCCCATTTATAAAATACATACAAAAACCTCACAAAATGCAGAATATTTGCATTAGAGCAATCAATTCTGTACATGCTCTATGTAAATTTATAGCTAAGTGTATTCTAGATATTCAGAATGAGATATACTTTAACACTAACTGATGTAGACCACAGAGTACACAAAGTTTGTACAAAGCCCTCTTCCTCCTTCAGCCTAGGAAAAAGTTAAAAATGTATCAAGGGACATGAGGGTGAGTGAAAATGATGAGGCTACAACTGACATGAGGATAAACCAATCATACTTTTCAGACAGTCTGAGTTTCTCATGCTTTGGAAATTTCCTACTTTTCCAACGATTGGCTCTTTTATTTCTGTTTAACAGTCATGACAGTTTCTAGTTTATTGCTGAAAAATAGATGTGAAATAAATTGAATTTCACTCTCATTTCTTTCTCTGTGTTCCTTAGGGATTCTAAAACCATATCCACACTGGATGTTTTTGAAGTATAAGAAATTAAGCTATATGATTCCTCTCCCATAGTAAGCCTTTTCTTTTTATAAACTTCAGTTGTTAGTGTTAAAATAC
Organism: Ammospiza caudacuta; assembly: GCF_027887145.1. Taxonomy (NCBI): domain Eukaryota; kingdom Metazoa; phylum Chordata; class Aves; order Passeriformes; family Passerellidae; genus Ammospiza; species Ammospiza caudacuta. The sequence continues at coordinate 89,125,928 of NC_080595.1, read as the reverse complement.
AAGCCTTATTCTATTCTGAAATTAACATGCAGATCATTTTTTTCCCCTCTTTATATCTCTGGTAGTCATATTAAAATGTTCTCTACTAAGGTAGCACTAGGAAAAAAAACACCTTTCCCCTCATAACTGTTTGGAAAAGATGAGACAAGCAACTGAACAATACTTCTGTGATCACCAAGGAATAGTGCATTCAAAAAGCAAACAAAATAAGCTTCCATGTAAAGTAGCAATACAAGATGGGAGAAAAAAAAAGCATTATGTAAATCTGTTTTGGCAAATCACTTCTATGTGATTCCTAACTCATATTTTGAGAAGCACAACCCAGCAGGCAAAGCCATAACTATACAACTTGGTAACTGTTTTCTATTTACTGGAACACTGTGGGATTAAAGGTTCAGATGAAATGTGAATCTTTTGTTCAAGCTCGCTGAAGAGAGGCTGAAAAAAGAGGAAAGAAGTAGAAGCAAGAAAGTGAATGAACCCAGACAAGATTAGGTAAAAGGAAAAATGAATATAGAAAATCAGTGCTAAACAGCAGGAAAATGAAAAAAAAAAAGGAAGAGGGAAAAGCATAACATTAGCTCACGCTCCTGTGGTCTAATTGAATGTGACATGCATAACACACTCCGGAATTAAAACACACTCCAGAATTAATTCCTGAGGCTTTGTCTAGATTACTAAATTAAACAGTGTCCGGGCAAACACTTAAATACTGCCACGTAAGCATTTGTACTACCAAATCAATAGCAGATCCTCTGCCATAGTTCTGGCTTTGGCTGGAGCAGACTGAGGCTGGCGTGAGCCCAAGCCAAGGACTGCTGCTGCCAGTCCTGTAGGAGGGCAATCCTCCTCTCAGTTTCTGGAAGGGAAAAGCAGGGGAGAGTGAAATGAGCTCTCAGCTGCATGGGTACAAGTAGTGTTTTGCTACTTGCAGTCAAGAGAAAACTATACCCTCTGGAAAATTTAGTTTATTAGAAAGACATATTCAGCGTTCATTCAGGAACCTGAATTACTCAACCCTCTGTCCTTCTGGCCCCAAACTAACAAAAAACTGGCTGTAAGAAATCTCAGTGAAGCAACTGGAAAAGCTTGCATTTCACCTATTTAATATTAGATTTTATATATAATATATTATATTTTGCTCCCTTATACTTTGAAAGTAGAACTTAGAGTTTCTGGAGAGTTTATTCAGAAATTAAAGACAGCATAACCCCTCCATATTACAGATTCTGATTTTGACAAATTTTAGTTATGTTAGGTAAGACCAAGTTATTATTTATTTCTGTGCATCATCTGTGAGATAATACTCTATTACTCTAAAAATAATCTATTATTATCTAATACCAGTATTTCACAATGTGTATTACAGTTTTCAACGTTATTGATGCCAGTGTTCCTAGTCCCTATTCTGATCTTCTGATCTTAGGATTTAATATAGCACACAAATATTACTTATGCTAAAATGTTTTGAATTGAAGGGGACCTTGAAGGCTATTTATGGTAATAAAAAGCACTGCCTGCGTTACAGTTCTTCCCTAATGGTAAAGAAGAGTGCTACAGATGTAATGGAACATACAATGCTTAGAAATTCATAGCTCAGAATGCTGCCTCTGATCTTGCTGCCTTATTGTGGTGAGAAAGACAAATGAAATGCTTGAAGGAAATGCGCATATATTTATAATTTATAACAGGAGCTGCTCTAGAATTTTGAAATTGTCTGTGTGATTTTAACATTCTGTGCTTGTTAATTTACATGTTAATCCAAATTTATTAGGCTACTCTGAAAATTTCATCCACAAAATACAACAGGACATGTGTAAAGCATCTATAAAATTGGAGTTTCTTTGTCTCATTTTGCATTCACCTTTGTTATGCTTTAATGCTATTTTAATCTCTCTTATTATCCATGATATGGAGTTACTTAGAAATAATGAATGCATGAAAAATTTTAAATCCTTTGTTATCTTTTCATAAAAACAGGGTTTTTTTCTTCCTGTAAACACTGCAATATAAGCAAGATTTAAAATTCCATATTTCCACAGTACTGGGTCATTTCACTAGCTACCTTCAACAACAAATACAAGCCCCACAGGGACCAGCCCAACTTTTGTTCAGAAGTGAGATGAAAGAATGATGTAGGAATCTTTATTCTTAACAGGACCTGTGCTGGGTCCAACCTGGTGTGAAATGATAGAGAGCTCCAAATGTATCATCTCAGGAAGGGAAAGCAACAGAAAAACAATGCCTTTTTTCATGCTAGAAACCGATGGTTGAGTTTCATCCTCACTTCCTTTTTTTTTCAGTTTCTTTTTTTTAGCCAAATATTAATATTAATTATTAAAATTATATTTCCAGTCTTATGTTGCTATGGTAATCTTGAAAAACAAAAGCTCAGGAACACAACCAAAATCTTACAGTAATTATTAGTGTACAACACTATTTTCAGGTGGATACAATCTGCTAATGATGGCAATTGTTGCAGCAAATAAAAGTGGACTGCAAATTATTTCTGTTAAAAGATCAAAATAACACAGATAATAATATGATACTTAAACTATTTCTAAAACTATAAAAATGGCATGAAGCCATAACATGTTGTAAAATTAAGATCATGAATAGCAGATTGGTCAGTGTTCATTGGAATATATCTAGAAATTTGAAACGTTAATAAATTTCACTGCTGTAATTTCTATGCCACTTTCTAATATTGTAGATAGGTAAGCATACTAACAGCTTTGAATTCTATAAAAGACACTTAACAGGAGCAGAATATATAAGCTATGTAGAAATTAGAAAATTATTTTTCAAATGATTAGTTTTTGTAACTGTGTATTTAATCCTTGTCCATGTAGGGGTCCAAATTTCCTGAATAAATACAGTTTTTAAAGAAATAAATTCCCACATGTTCTTGTAAAATGAGTACTCTGCCAAAAGGGCAAAAAACAAGATAAATGAGAGAGTGTGTGACTGACTGACTGACTGACTGACTGAGTGACTGAATGACTGAATGAGCAATCTGAAAATTAAAAATATGCTATAAAATATTTAAGGAGAGAAAATAGTACCATAGCTATGCTGTGCAAAGCTGATATATTTACAGAACTATCACTGAAGATTGTTGCTGCATTTTATACTGAGTCAGTTATTCAGGTATATATATATATATATATATATATATATATATATATATACACATATATACACTATAAAATATATAATAATATATAATATTATATATTATAATATAATAATATAGTATATAATTAGTAATAATTATGTTTATTATATATAATATAAATTATTATTATAATATTATAATTAAGTAATATATATATTTATGTATCGAAGTGTAGTATTTAACCTGAAAAACTGACTCAGTATAAAACACAGCAGTATAAAATGAAATATTGATAGTAGTATATTTAAATACTACTATTGATATTTCAATTCCTTCCACATGTAAAGCTGTTTTGTCATCATCTTGCCATGAAATATTTGAAAATTAATAAAAGCAATGCATGCTACAACTCAGTACTTTACGACGACAGAAGGATAAAAACAAGCAAACTCTGAAACTATGTTTTTATGAATTCTGCTAATCTCAGAATGAACCATGCAAATGCTCCTAAATCCAACATCTGTGCATTTCTAAAGAAGAAAAAAAAGACAACATAAATATAAAGCAGATTTTTTTCCTATATTTTAAATAAATTTGCTTAGTAATGGTCGGTGATTAAAAGCTCAATTATGAAGCTGTTTTAGAGGCAAAACTCCCCTAGGAGTGTCATAGGGGAGCTTTAAAAATTGCTGCAGGGCACGGAGATCTTAAATGGTGGTTAGTAGGAAATCTATGTTGGAAATCACAACTAAAGTTTTAAGTCTATAGAAGATAAGCTAATAAACACTGGGGAAGAGCTCATGAATATGTGAGAATGAGGTGTACAGATCCTGATGTATTGCAGATCACATATTTGCTAGCTTACATTGAAGGAAGAGCTTATAAGGAACAGAAACAGCTACCTGTTTCTAGGTGTGCTGCCAGCAACATCTCTAATAAAATAACTAGAAACAATTAAAACCAGTGGGAAGAGTGTCATATATTAGCCCAAATCTCAAAAAATTAGAAGATGCCCACTGAGCAACAATGGTGCTTTAGGAGATGTAGAAATATGTGATTTTAAGGTGTTTTTACCCATTCTGTGATAATTCAGAGCTTTTGAAAAAGATTCTGAAACCCAAATAGTCTTTAGTATACTCATATGTGAAATCAGATTTTGACCCAATGTATTTTTTTACTGATGTGGAGGTTGAACCAGATAGACTCCACAGATCCCTTCCAACTAAGTCTCCCTGAGATATGATGATTTCATGGTTTTTAATAACCTGACACCTGGAACAACCATGCTGTCCTACTTTTTTAGGTGTGAATTCCTTCAGCCAAATATTAAGCAGAGTCTAATTATTTAAATTTTCTTGCATAGAGTAATTGTCTTTAAAAATTAAGAAGTCCAAAGGGAAAATATAAATACTGGAAGAAAGAGAGATTGTAAAAATACAGCAGCAAAAGTGATGTGACAGCTTATATTGTACTGAGTATGTGGACAATTCTGTGTTTATTATGTAAAGGTGCTGTTCAGCTGCCAGCATCCATGATGTCACTTTGCAGGCAGTCACCAAGGTCATTGAATTCAAGGGGTTTTGTTAGCCAGTTTTCACTCCTTTCAGACAGGAAAGCAATTAAAATCTCTTTGTCTAAAAATAGTGAAATTGCACAGTCTACTTTCTGAGGTACCTGGAAAGACTGGAACAAAAACATGCCAGGGAAAATAAGCAGAATTTGTCTGGAGTAGTGCAGAGAATGGAGTTATTGATTTGTAGGACTGTAAGTTTGTAAATAACAAGCTGAAAGATAAAACATGGAGGCAAAAGTAAACAGAAAGCCAAGAAAAAATCAGAATCATGACTGACAGTCGTCCAAAAAGGATAAGGCAAAGATTGATACATGTGGTCTTGAGAAAGACTGGAAACAAGGTTGTGAAAGAAATGAAACCTCTTGGAGGGTACTCTTTCTGTGCTCAGGATGGCAGAACTGCTCCTGTGCTGCTGTGAGTGAAAAGTGAAATAGTGTTGCAGTTCTACCTCATTGTTGCATTCAACTGAAATTTCCAATATGCACTTAATAAAGCTAGATTCTATTTCTGCTCAGATATAGAATGGAATTCATACTTATTTTGGTATGAGGGCTTTTACTCACTTTTGATTTATGTTTTGTGAAAGAAAAGTCTCTCTCTATTGGCAAGACCTTGTAAACAAGTTATCTATCATACATGAGAAACCCACAACTAAACCTTTGTAGCATCTTGCTATGATCACTACACTTTCTCTTGCAAGGAAGAACTATGCAGAAAATATATATTTTTCTTTTTTTCAGTGACATTCAAATTGTAGCTCATCTTTTTCTCCGGACACTGAACTAAGTGCTCTAATTAATGCTAATAAGAAGAGCAGATTTTGAAACATAGACTCATGCAATTATTATGGTTGGAAAAGGTCTCTAAGATTATCGAGTCCAACCACTGACCTAGCAACACTGCACTCGCCACTAAACTTTATTTGCAAGTGGTTGACAGCTGGCTGACCACGAGCCAGCAGTGTGCCCAGGTGGACAAAAAGACCAAGGGTACCCTGGCCTGTGTCAGGAATAGTGGCCAGCAGGAGCAGGGAGGTCACTGTTCCCCTGTACTGGGCACTGGTGAGGCCACACCCTGAGTGCTGTGTCCAGTTCTGGGCCCTCAGTTTGGGAAGGACATTGAGACACCTGAGTGCATCCAGAGGAGGCAACAAAACTGGTGAGGGGCTGGGAACACAAGCCCTGTGAGGAATGACTGAGGGAGCTGGGGGTGTTTAGCCTGGAGGAGACTCAGGGGTGGCCTTACCACTCTCTACAACCCCTGAAAGGCAGCTGTAGTCAGGGGGGGTTGGTCTCTTTCTCCAGGCAGCAACTGACAGAACGAGAGGACACAGTCTCAAGCTGTGCCAAGGGAAATATAGGTTGTATATGAGGAAAAAGGTTTTTAAAGAAAGGGTGATAAAGTAGAAGAATGGTTTGCCTGAGGAGGTGGTGGAGTCACCATCTCTGGACGTGTTTAAAAAAAGACTGGATATGGCACACACTGCCATGGTTTAGTTGAGGTGTTAGGGCTGGGTTGGACTCAGTCTTGAAGATCTCTTCCAACTTAATTATTCTGAAATTCTGGGATTGTCTTTTATGGGTTTTTTTGAAAACATGCTAGGGTTCTTTGCTCTGAAATATTAGAATCTTAAAATTTAAAAAAAATAAAAAAGATAAAAAACTTGAAATGTCAGGAGTATGACTAAAAGCAGTTATATAATATTTTATGTAAGCATACCCATGTACAGCATGGTTTCTGGGGAGCATCCACCTCACTATGATTTTACCATGGTGATCAAAATGAATGTTTAGATGCTTTTCCATTATAAATATTAAATAAATGTATGCATGCACAGTCATGTCCCAGTGATGGCACAGAAGGAGACAACACAAAGTCACTTTCTTCTTCTTTTGTTCCTAATCTGGTTAATATAAACCTCATCTTCATCAATGCTGCACCCTACTGCGGCACAGGAAGGTTTAAAATTTAAGGTAAGTATTTACATTATCCCTTCAAAAAGAAGGGGACTGTCTCAACCACATCTCCAAATACAGAGCTTTGAAGTATTCCTTGCAGACCTTGAAAATGTAGCACAGACTCTCAGGCCTCCTGACAAAATAAATGTTGGCTGGAATCCAAGTATTACTAATTTAGGCACCTTACTTGGCAACTATATTGGCAGTCATTTCATCTCATTTTTGCCATCTAAAAGTTAAATTGCATTCTCACCTGGAGTTCTCATATTTTCAGCACAGACAAAAAGATAACTTTGAGAAGGTTAATTGATTTCTATATCTTACATGTCCATGAGTATTGGATGAATTTGATTGAGTAGGATTACCTATGATCATGGCCATTCTTATGTAAAATATTTTCATTTCTAAAGCCTAGATCTTTGTTTCTCTGACACAGCACCTCAAGTACCCTTTCACTCCTGCTCCTACAGTGGCACCTAGAAGGAGGAAATGCTAGACACCGTACAGTCATACAGCAAGAGGTGGCACTGACAAAGCTTGCATTTCAAACGGGCAGCACCAAAAAAAAAAAAGCAGAAAGAGATATAAACTCCCCTGTTAGGTGAGTATGGGAAGGAGCAAAATTCAGAGAAGGGCAACAAGATAGATAAAAGTTACAGTACAGACAGGATGACTACAAAAGTGATTTCAGTCTGGTAAAGACTTATCTGAGTGCAAATACTTGGATTCTGAGTAGCAAGGATAGATGAATGAGGCATAATTGCTTTCAAAAGGAAACGGGGTATTTGTTGAAAGACTCTGAAGAAATAGTGAGTATAAAGACAATAAACATAACAGAATCAGCTGAGTTGTAAGGGACCCTCAAGGATCATTGAGTCCACCTCCTGGCCATTCACAGGACAGCCCCAAGAATCACACCCCGTGCCTCAGCGTTATTCAAATGTTTCTTGTACTCTGCCCAGATTGGTGTTGCAACTTCCCTGGGGAGCCCGTTCCAGTGCCCAACCACTCTCTTGGTGAAGAACCTTTTTCTAATGTCCAGCCTAAACCCTGACACGTTGGAACAGGCTGCCCAGTTATGTGGTGGCGTCACAATCCTTGGAAATGTTCAAGAAATGACCGGACACAAACAACCATAGCTCAGTGTAATGGTTTAGTTGATATGGTGGTGTTCAGTCAAAGGTTGGATTCCATGATCCTGGAGGTCATTTCCCATCTAAATGATTCAATGATTCTATGAAAGAGAAGGCAGCTGGGAAACAATAAATGTACTGTGTGCCTGCTAAGTCTCCAACAGCCATGCTTTTTGAGAACAAAATGCCTCTTTGCACTTATTTTCCTCTCTCTGAGGAGAGCAATTTTCTCCTTAGAATGACTCTTTTAGGACACTATCTCACCAGGTGCCCCTGGAGAAGGAAATTGGATGCACATGACATTAACTATGGAATAATCTCTGGTCCTGGAGCTCTAAATGGATGCTTTCCAGGAATCAGCGTCCCTCAGCTTAGCTCATATTTTGGTAGCAGCCCAAAGAGCAAGAAACTTCTGTCATGTGTGCTTCATGTCAAGACTGCACTGTGCATAGGAAGTGAAATCTGTCACAATCCATGCTTATGCTGTCTGTATGGTGCAGACTCTGGAGAACCTTATTCTTCCTACGGGGTAAAGGTTTCCTGGATAGGAGATATATCAGCATCATTCCAAAAGGCAGCCTTGGAGCAAGGTAATACAGATGCACTGAGGTAAATTTGTGACAAGGTAGCAAATCAAGCTGCTTTATCCTTTAAGGTATTGCTAACTTTTAGTTGTATAAGAATAATTATTATTAAAAATATAGTACAATAGAACAATCATCTTTCAAGTGCTTTATAGCAAAATGATTTTGAAATAAATGGAGGTAAAAATGGGTATGAAAACAAAACAATATTAATCTAAGGCAATGCTATTATGAAATACAAGGTTTTTATGTGTACATGACACAGAAATGTACACATTTTTAGAAAAATATACACATACATGTACATATTTATAGAAAAATATCGAATAACAATATACATTTGATTAAAATCAGGATGAAGTGTGTCAATCTGGCTAAGAAGGAAGTAAACAAATCAGCCAACCAAACATAAAATTCCACAAAAGTAAAATGTTGTAAAAGGCAATGAGGTATAATGAGATTATTCAAAAGAAACATGTTTCAGCAATATACTGCTTTCCCTAAATCAATCTTTGTAACAAGCAGTGATTATCAAATTAATACTGTTAACATTCCTTTCCAATTTGTGGATTTAATATTTTTTAACTAAGCCAAACCAATTAGTCCACCCTCCCTTTCAGATAATACTAGATGAGACCATTTCATGCTACAAAATACAGAGGAAGCATATGCTGCAGACATATAAGTATTTTGCTCAGCTTTGTGAAAAGTAATGAGATGAATAGTGTATTTTGTGCTGTTTAGTGATACCTTTAATTTGGATTCTGAAAATAGAATCTTCATGAATGATTTTCTTGTTGGGTTCTTTTTTTGTTGTTGTTGCTGTCGTTGGAAGGGGTTCCTTTTGAATGCACTAAGGGCTAATGAACCAACATAACTTGTAGACACTAAGAGTTTGAAAATGGCTGTAGGCAATTTCTCTTTTGTGTTTTTTCTTTTTCTTTTTTTCCTTTTGTTCTGTTTTATACTTTTTTAAAGACTCAGCAATGCTACAAACTAATAGTTTATGGCAGTCAGCTAATGAGTTGAAACTTCAGTGAGATAGAAGGCACGCACAATGGAAATGTGTGAAAAATTGAAATGACAAGGTTGTTAAGGTAACCCTATCTTGGCTGTGTATTTGTGAAGCTTATTATGATGCAGTGAAACGAAAACTTAATAAACATATCCAGCCATTATGAAGAAAAGAAAAAAAAAGACTTATTTTTGAACTGCAAGACACATGGATTTGCTGTTGCAATTGTATTGTAATGGAAATGAAGCAAGTGACAAACAGTACCCAATTGCCCCATACGGCTAGCCTGTGCCAATATAGAACATTAAAAAGTCATTTCAAAAACTTCCCTTTTCACATTAACTTTTTTAAACCAGCTGACTTGGTGATTTTGCAAATGAGAATTTAAATGAAAATGTTCTGTCCATTGAGAGCATGTGAAGAATGTTGACAGGGCTTTGGAATTACTGCCATGATGTGGTTTCAGTGCACTGTTTTTGCTTATTTAAATACGTAAGTTCATGCTTACACATACTTGCAGAACTTAACACCAAGGATTAACACCAAGGAAACTGAATAGAATGAGAGATTCATTATTCTGTCATACCGTGGTTTACTGAACTACCATTGTCTGCGCCATTCACTGGTACTCAGGTATGATTTCTTCTCTTGATGAAATCAAACTCTTTCGATGAACACAGTGTATTAGTGCAACACTGACTCTGATCTTTGCTGTGCTGTTAGTCCTTATCTAGTTTTCTTAAGCTTCCTATCCCTAGAATTTCAGGGAAAGCAGAAAAAGGTGGGTCATTAAAAAAAAAAAAAAAAACTTTCAAGCTTATGATGTTAATTTGTGGTGGTTAATGAGAAGGTTGAGGTGGGGACAACAAATGTGATTAGTCTCAGACCACCAGTGATGAGTCTCAGACATAATAACATAAAATAAAGCTATAGATAATAGACTGCAAGAAGATGAGATGAGTGTGTGCCTCCACATACTAACATCAGATTAGTAGTTAAACTACAAAAAGAAGTCAAATAAGAATCTGACAATTTGTTGTTGCATTTTAACCTAGAACAAACATTAAAAATATGGACACTTCAATTGCTGTCAGGTTTTTCCTGAGGATGGTAGAACTGAGAATGTCGGCTGCAGAGAGATTGGAATACTGCTCTTCAAAACTGGGCATCTCATCTGACAACTAAATCCAGCATATGATACTTGACAAGCATGACTGATTTTCCACCCTAGATTTCAGGTTGCAATGTCTTTTGAAACAGAATCAAAAATGCTGTTTATGTGCTGGTAGAATTAATCTTCATTTTTGGTAATGAGATAGGCTGCCAACTGAAAATTATATACAATCCTGATAATTTTGATTATCTTTGTAGTGGAAGAACCTGGTGTATGTGGTAACCAAGCCCAAAATTCACAAGAAAATACCGAGACTTTAGATATATTTTATCATTGGAAAATATCAAATCATTACACTAGATGGTGATTCGTGAGATGTCCACATGATATGTCCATTTCACTCTTTTTGTGAACCTTGTTTTTTCTTTTTAGGGGGAAAAGAAAAGAAAAACCTTAACTGGTTAGTCTAGGTACAAGGCAGAACTCTTTACGCGTATCCTTAGTACCATTTGTATCTAAAGAAAAGCATTCATGAGAATCTGATCTTTCCTTGTCTTTCTGGCAAGGCTGATTACAGCTGTTCTGAAGGTGAGATAGGGTACTTCAGAAACAATTCAAAGGTGAGTTCTATAATTTTCGATTTAAAAAGGAGCAATTATATTTTTTAATTCAATAATGGAATTTTGAATTAAGAAGTTTCATATAAACCTATTCAGCCTCCTCAAGAGAAAAATAAAATTGACCATTTTGAATAATAAATTGCAATTACAATACAGTTCCCGTCCCTCATTCTGTGGCTTCTGAACAAAACCGTGAAGTTTTTTGATTGATTTTTAAAAAATTATATGCTTTTAGTAAGGATTGAATGCAATTATTTATTTAAATACCCTACTTTTTATTCACTTATTCCACACCATAGCTATTCTGTACCATGCATATTCAATACGGAAAAATCCTTTATTTTGTAATCACTGCTAAGAATAATTGTACCAATTTTTATAGAATATACATGATAAATTTTGAATTCATCAAATGAAAGACAATTAATGTAATTCACCTTTTCTTAAAGGAATACCTCTTGTATTCTGGTGATGTCAGACTGATTCATCAGATTTCTGGTTGAGACTTTAACTTTTAGCAACAAACTTGGCTCCTTGAATAGTGCATGCTGAATTACAAGGTGGTGAAGAACAGGTAATTCCTCTGATAAGAAATCTTGGGTTAACTTGCACATCAGTCCTAACAGTGGTTAGTGGGGCTATTAGACACCTGATCTATCATTTTCAAGAAAATTTTGAACTCTGATCAGTTAGGGAAGACTGAAGCATGTATAACACCAACTCAACAATATCCATGTAAAACATTATTCTTCTAAGACTGTTTTATTCTCTCTGTGTTGGTTGTCAAAGGAGGCTGAAAAAGAATTTCAAATACAACAGTGTAGTCCTATGACTTAGACAACGGAGTGGGCATATGGCTGACTCATGGCTGATGTCTCCTCACAGGCAGAAAAGGGATGACTATTCTGCCTGTATTGATATACAGATAGGTTCACAAGTTATAAATTACATATATTTAAATTTTGATTAAGATTTTCAAGTACCTAGACTAAGCAGAATAATATAACCATGGAATTAAAATTTTCACCTTTTTATAAATCACATTTCTTTCTCTTTGCATGTTCACACATTCTAGACATTAGCAGTATGGGCTTGAAACAAGTTGAGTCAAATTTTCTAAATAATTCACTTTGTATTTTTCTTTTGAAATCTTTGACAAGTACATATGTCTGTGATTCATTCAATTTATGCTGCTGGTCAGAAAACTTGTGTTTGCATTCTTCCATAATTAATTCAAGAAATTGTACACAGTGTTTTAAATAAGTACTATGAATTATGTTAGCTGAAAAAATTTATGACAGATGTGATAGACTGTTTATCAAAATCTTTCCCCTCTTCTCTACTTCTGAAAATCCAGTCCAATAATTTGTGAATATATTTAGAATACAACTATGTAAATAATTCACCAAGTTTTCTTATTCCAGCTTTTGTGGAAAATCCATTATTGTTCATTTTGCCTCTGTAGCAAGTGACCCAAAGTTCAATGCGATCTCAAACTGTTCTTCCATTACTTCATCAGTATTTGGATCAGTGACTTAGCCCAAGCATGGAATGGGCTTTGCACAGAGGCTGCTTCAAATCTCACCACTGCATATCTTATCCCATTATCCATCGCTAATTTACATGCCTATCTGAAATCAAAGTGGAGCATTTGAATTGAAAGGCAGTATGCAACTAGATTAATTTAACCTTTAAATACGTTTATAAAAAGAATGGTGAATTAACCAGCAATTATAGTGTTTACTTTTAAATAATTAATAATCAGATGACCTGGGAATGGTTTAACTTTTTAAATTGTACCTATAAATGTAAGTGGCTATGTAGCTAAATAAATCCAAGGTGTACTGACTATTTTTTGTTAAAGAGATGGGTGATTTTCATAGTTGTTAGCATTTATGTTGATTTCTATAGAAGACTGAGGTGGGCGTAAGTTGAGCCAGACTATGGTATAATATTTCTGCAAGGTCTTGCAGAATTTTAACAGCATCATTTTTGTTATTATACAGTCAATATAAATTCAGTCTTCTATTTTCTGACTCTGTGGTTCTGATAAGTTTCACTTGTCAGGGTTATGCATTTTTGTTATGTTAATGAATGAAGAAAGCTCATACAATTTTAAAATACCTTACTGAAAAGCTTGAAAGGCAAAAACAAACTGGAAAAAATTGTACATCAAAATTTGGATTTAAAAGGTTTTCTGCCAAGAAAAAATATTCAACTAAATTACGCATGCAAATTTATTTCACAACTTCAGTTAGTGCTCAACGGTAATGAAAAACAGAGTTTTGCTTAGTATACAAACATGGTTGATATTCATAGTAATATCAACTGCATTGTGATCAGGAAAATAAGGCTAATAACTTCCAAGTATTATTTTGATGCACATATTATGCCTTCCACCTGCACAGAGGACAAAATTAAAATACCAGTATCTAAAGTATTTCTGTACTGTTCCGTGTTTGTAATTATGCTGCACAGTCTTTTCTTTAAAAACAGCAATTTAATAGAAGTTAAACAGCCTAAGCAAAACAGCAAAAAAAGAGTTTCATATTTTTAATAAATATTTAGTTCCCAATTCTTATACCTATGCCCTTTCAGACCATTTTTCCTAGGACCTGAATTAAGGCAGTATAAGCACTCTAGCATTTTAGTTCAAGGTAATGATGAGGGAATCGGGTCATCTTATTCTCTACTGACATTTTTAAGCTCTTTGCTCCTTTTACAGTTAATGCAGAGATTTTTGATGACCCAGGTTTCTAATAAAGACATAAATTAGAAGGATGAGTAGACATGAACATGCATTAGAATAGTTTCACCCACTGACAGTTAAAAGTATATACTCATAAAGGATATCAGTCCATTTTGTGCCAATTTAAAACAGCAAAGAAAGTAAATCTGAATACCTAAGATAGCAATTTTTCCCCAGGCATGGGCAGACAGACCCACAGACATACTTCTGTGTATGGGTTCTACTTCAGCTGCTATAAGATCAAAATTTTCTGTCCAGAGTCAGTGTTTCTTTAGTTTAGGACACTGATGAAATAAAAAAACCTCTTCTGCTGTCATTCTCATCCATTTATTTGCATGTACCTGTGATTGCAAAATACATTCATGTTAGTAATTTTTATTTTTGACAGAAATCAGAAATCTGTATGATTTAATTTTCTTTTATAATCATATTTATTTTGCAAGTCCAACCATCAATAGAATGCATGAAGTAGGAAGTACGATAGAGGAAGAAAACAAATGAGCAAAAACCAAATAAATTTACTCAGTAACATGTTTTAGCCATATTCCTGGTCTTGGATATACATAGGATGTGAAATTAAATGATGAAACATAAATTTTTAATAACATGTAAATGTACATTTACACATATACAGAGATGCATTTAAGTTATAGCTGCTATGTAAACATTAAAAAACTGTTATACATTTTTCATACATTTAAATACTCTGACATTCTTTTTTTTGGTTAAACTACAAAAAAAAACCACAGGAAAATCTGACTTGATTCAAATATATAATTTCAAAAAGCCTTTTTAGCAGCCTTTTTCTAACTCCTGGCTTTGGTATCATGGTAAGGCAATTCCACTTTTCAGTTTTGGATACCTCAGGCTCCGTCATTTTTGTATCTTGCTGGTAAGGTTTGGGTGTAAATATCTCAAGTGATTCTGATCTCCTGAGGGGACGTTTTGGTATGTATTTGTTTTGAATGCACCAAGTTCAACCAATGTAAGTTTATACTAACTGTTTGCTCGAGAATTAAGTTCATTTGGTTGTCACCAGTTTCTTTTTTGTTTGAAGTTGCACTAATATTAGTGTTTCTAATCTTTAGAAATAGTTGGATGCTAGAGGGCATGCCCAAGTCCAAAAGGACTCTCAATGCTTGCTAGAAGCAGAATTTTCAGGATGGATTCCAGTTTGACCTGACAGGATGTGACACATACGGTGCTTTGAACATCAATTGAAAAGACAGTTTAGAATATGGACAGACCCTACTATCTAATGTAGGCACTCAATGGACAAGAGCAACAACAAACATATTGGGGCATGCATGATTGATTCAAATTTCAAAATTTACTCTTATGCCTATTTCCATGCACACTTTTCCCCCCTCTCGTTACCTAATTTTCACTAGCACGGAAAAGTGAAATAGTTTTGTTTGAGAATGGAAAAAAGTTTCTGTGTATTGTTTGTATGTAGCTTAAGCACAATCAGATTTCACTCAGCCATTTGTTTTTCATAACTGATCTGTGTATTTTTCAGGTTATAGATGCCATTTACTCATGGTAAACATTTTTTACAGGACTTACAGCAGTTTTTTGCTAGACTATGCATGCATTAAATAGAAGAGATATATGAATAACCTCTGTTTTTTACTGAACACTGAAAATAATCTGAGAAAATGGCATTTAATGTTTCTTTCAAAAACACTGCTGTCATTGAAAAATGCTTTAGGCAATGCACTTATCAAACCATATAGTATTGTACATATGTAAAGACTTTATATCATCTAGAGTAGTGATTTTTTCTTAGTAGCAAATTTGCATTACAATCAGGGATTTAAGCAATAGAAATATTAAAAAAAAGCAAGCAAATAAGGGCTACTAAAATCAGAAAAAATCAGCATTTGTTTTATGGGTTTTTTACTGTGATAGAAGCATAATAAAGGTATAATAATGTGCTGCAAAATATACAATATTATTATTGAAGGACAAGAAGCCTCCTTCTACTCAGTGTTTATTACTCTGTAAAGATCTCATAGTAGCATATATCTGAATATTGGATTTCAATCAGTAATTTTAATGTTTTAAACAGATTTTTATAAACAATGACTTTACAATTAACATACTAATTTTATAACATTTAATATTCTCTTGCTCATTTATTCAGTCCCAAGATTGAAGATTAGATATAACTTTGCTTGTATTTATGACAAAATTAAATGAACGATTAAATGAACAGCTCTTTATATTTCTTCTAATCAGTACAATTGAAAAAGACCTTTATAATTTCTGAAGCAGATTCTATTATTTGGACACAATCAAAGATTGACAACATGGGGCTAAATTATCTCAGAAAAAGAAGAATGGAGAACCAAAACAATACAAAAGGAAATTGCATGAGCTTAACAGATTCAAGTATAAATGGGAGACATTAAAAACAGATGCAATCAAGCTCACAAAAGATATATGTGATAAACATGACACATAAATGGAAAAACAGCATAAAGAGGCTCCTTCTTTCTGGTAGTGAGGGTGGTTCTGAAGCACTGAGGTTAGTAAAGGCAAGATCAGACCCCAGCACAAAAGCTCAACCAATAATCAAGCACCAGCAGCTAAGGGAGCCTTAGGAATACTTTGTCCTCTTTGAATGGTAGCTGCAGGGACATGATTCAGCTGGGGAGAAAGTGAAAAATAGCATGAGGAATCAGATCAAAATTGAAAAACATGAACTCAGACAGCAGTCCCAAAGTCATAGCTCCTTGGATCTCTCTTAAAGAAAATCAGAATTCAACCTTCCCTAGTGCACGCACTTGAGCAGTAAGTTTGTACTGCCTTTCTTTATTTCCAAACATTTTTCTGTTTATTATGACTTGCATAATAATATATTACTGTTACATACATGATATGACAGTAATATTTCTATGATACTCGCTGTGTTTTAACAATGTAGTTAATCAGGTGCAAACTGCCTGCTCAGCATACACTTACTCACTACTACCCAAAACTGCAAGTGATATTACTTAGTCATTTTACTGAAGGTTATATTTGGACAAGAATATTTTTCTCCAAAGCATTGTTTACCTCTTGCATTTGCATCATGAAGTATTACAATGCATTTAGTGGTATTATACCACTAAAACGCACTGTATGGTGACCTACCACTGCAATAATGTGATCATTGTGTTATAATTCAGCTGTTAACTCTAGCATTTTACTTCAGAAAAAGCATGCTTACTGTTGGAGATAATTTTTATTTTGCTATTCCTGGTTTATTCAATCTCTCTTATGCTGGAAAAACACTGCATTGTCTAAAGAATCACACAATTTTTTGTTTAATTAATGAGTTTATTCTTCGGTTTCATGATGTTCAGAGAGACAGTAACCAGATACATGCAAAAGGTACTTGTCACTCAACAAGAAAATAGAATATCTCTAACTAGATTTACACAATGGTATATCTGTGTTCATAATTCCAGAAAGCAAGTCTTTTTGATCTAAGCAGTTCTTTGACTTACAGTTAGGTTTGTAACACCTCATGGATGCCAAATACTCTCTTGCCATCTAAACTCTGAGATTCCCGACTGTTTAGAGATGTAGAGGTCTTCTGGTTGAAACATTATGCATTGATATTTTATTGAAAACCTCTTCTATATTGTGACCTCTTGGGCTTGAAAATTTTTCTCTTTGACTTCTAAATTGGCTGTGGGAAAATTTTGCGGGACAAGACATTTAATCCACTCTAGCAGTGACTGGTCTTCAAGCTAAATTTTGTGAAATAGCAGAAGAGACAAACTAATAGATGAAGTATAAAGTACATCTATCTGATAATATAATTTTATTTTTTAAACATTAAAATATGGAACAAAAAGAGATTATTTTGTTTCATGTCTTGTTCTGATGATGAAATTTTTTTCCTTGTCATATATATATGAGACAGAGAGAGGGAGAGTATGTACATGTTGTAAATATTTTTTTTTTTTTTAGAAGTCAAAAGATCAGGCTTTGTAATTCCAGGGCTGGTGAGTAGGTGACATGGCCAGGGAGCTGGAAGGGGACTGTATTTTTTAGAGCAACACTGCATGAGGGCTTTTAGAGGGCTGGAGAGTCCCAGATATCTTCTGGAGGGATCACAGGGTCTGGGGAACAACCATCTGCTGCTGGTATGTGCCTGCGAATTTCTCTGTGCATAGGTGTCTCTAGGGGTGAGGAACCTGGGGAGAGTGAGGATTCAGGCCCACCATAGATGGTCTGTGTGTCCAAGGACAGACACTATGGGATCTACAGTGTGGTGTAGGAGCAGGACTGGGACAGAATGGAGGGGGATGGGAAGGTGAGTAGCTGATGTGAACCGGCAGCCACTGGGGCTCACATGTTCAGCTGCCAATGACTGGAAAGATTGGGATACAGGGGCAGCTTCTGAGTGTCCAAGTGTCTGAGCTGAGCTTCTGCAGGGATCCACACACACCTCCACGCATCTCCCAGTAGCACATCTTCATTGTAATGAGCAGAAAAATACATGAGGGACCGGTGTTCTTTGTGTTGATGTGAGACCTGGTCATGTCATGTTGTTGTGTGGCCAGCTCTGTGGATATCCATGTGTTATATACATATATTTGTGTATGGGCCTCCTGATACTACATGTTCAGCCTCGCTGTTGGTTAGACCTGGGGCACACAGCTGCAGCAGCATCAGCTCCACCAGACTACAGATTCAGCCTCCTCTTAACTACTTACACTGAGTTAAGGATCAAAATGTGCATGTTTTGATTAAATACCTAGATATATCCCACAAACTGGGGAAAATCTAGGAAATAAAACAAAAAAATAAATGTATCACTTGAACATAAATCTGTG
This sequence comes from Ammospiza caudacuta, assembly GCF_027887145.1. NCBI lineage: Eukaryota > Metazoa > Chordata > Aves > Passeriformes > Passerellidae > Ammospiza > Ammospiza caudacuta. Next base: position 89,107,232 of record NC_080595.1, on the reverse strand, counting down.
CATTTCTTAAATTAGTCCTTTGTCTTCTCTGAGAACATATTAAGTCTGTTGCTCAAGAAATCACCCCTTTGTACATTTTAATTCTTAATAGACAATTATCCCAGCATTTCAAAGAGCTAGTTCAGGGAGGTAAAGCAGTAGTAAACTTCTTGGTCTCTAAGGGGCTCTGCTTTCTGCTGGTTTAGCTCTGCTGTTAGATCTGAGCACACCAAGAGGACCATGAGAGCTGTCATCAGCCTTGTAGGAGGAGCCTGTGGAGGAAGAAAACTTGGCAGCTTCCAGCAAAAACTGGCATTTCCCCAGCTTTGCTGCAATGCAATGGTAAGCAGAATTCTTTCTATTTGTTTTCTTTGTGAAGAGAAAATAATTTTAAACTTTACTTCTTCTTGAGAATTTTTTTCTTGAGAGAGATTTTCTTCTTCTGTCTAGGTTTAGTTCTTATTATGCTTTGCAACTATAGAAATTTTCTTCTATGTGCACTTAGGTCAATATCATTGGAACCTTTACCAGCTGTCCCATCTAATATTGTTGCAGCAAGAGCTGGGACTTCTTTTTGTGACCAAGGTGACTGTAGTATAGTCCTAAGAACACTAAAAGGCTTAGGTAAGAGCATGCATTGCATACAAGTATAGCTGAACATAATAAAGTGTAAGAAAGATGATAATTTTATGATGGAGATTAATAAACTCTTCAAATGTAAGTTTTAGACTTCTTTTCTATTACATTGCCAATCAGTAATCTGTTCTAATATGTGTTCATTTAAATTAAAACATAATGAAATAACTTTAAAACCAATTTGTACATCCAAAACTTTCAGCAATCATTTCTGTTATTTATATTCAGGTCTCCTCAATTTTCTAATCTAGCCTTGTAATTCATTAGTAAAAATTAAATTATTTACATAAAAGTAAGTTAAATAGAAAAAAAAAACCCATGGCATATTTAATTGGAAAAATAAGAAGACATTTTAAAATATTCAATGTATGCTTTTATTAAAAAAAAAAAACAACAACACAAAAACCCCTACGTATGCCACTGATTCTTCTTTTGATTATCTTCCTTCTATGTATTTTTCAGTTGTTTTCTATTTGGCCTGGGAACTGTTGCACTAATCAATCATTATAGCAGACATAAGCTGAATAAGATCTGAGAAATATCATAGCATGGATATTAGGAGATCATTTTGTCCTTCAGTCAGCTCCAAGGCAGTATTAGCACTCTTCCTGACAGATATTTTTCTTAACCTTTTCTTGAAAAATTTTATGATAGACCTTCCAAGGCAATCTATTTCTATGCTTTATAGTCCTCACAATTTGAAATACCTCCTAATCTGATGCCTTTTTCTACAATTTTACGCTTTCTTTTTTTTTCTTTTTTTTAAATTTTTTTGCAACATTGTTCATTAAATACTATCTGCCCTCAGTCCTTTCTCCTCCAGGCTAACCAATATGCTTCCTATGCCTCTCTTTTCTCCAAAGTCTTACCTTTCTAGCCTTTCAATGAAAATCAGGGATTGAGAGACTTTAGACATCTGATGACCTCTTTTATAGCTTCCATGAAGTGCAATTCTTGTGCTTGATTATAAACCTCTGTAAGAAGTCTTAATAAGGCCAGAAGAAAGTGCAACAACTAAGTTTTTATTCATTTTGGTATGAGTGCCATTTGTTTCAATAGAACTGCACATGAATACGGTACACAGACATCATATTTACCCTAACTTTAGTTTGTGAACCCCTATAACCTCCTTGACTGTGCAGTTCACCTATTGGTGCATTTAATTACTCCTCCTAACAGTGAGGAATCTCGCAGCTCTTATCAGATCACTTGCTATTTTATTTCTTCAATTTCTTAAGACTTTCGCATTCTCATCATGTTTTGCCTTGCTTTTGCAGCTCCTAGTCTAATTTCATCTGTCATACTGTCATCAAGAGGTAATTTGTGAAGGTATCATCATACCTTAATGAGGCATATAAGCTATCAGACAAAGAATTCTAGCAGTGATTGTAGCTGTAATAATTTTATTAGAAATTCAGTTAGTAGTGATGCATAGGCATGTCATATTTGCTGGATTCATCTCAACATCCAGCATTCTTATTCATACACGGGAATATAAACAGTAAAGGCACAGTGTGAAATTAGGATTTTGGTAAAAAACAAAAATGTTACAAAAAAACCAAATTAAAACAGCCACATATTATAGACAACACCATTAATTCTTAGACTGTCTTAAAGTTTTAATCTTGATCTAGCTCTACAGCACTTCTAACAATGACTGAATAAACCCCCAAAGCAGCTTTATAAATTCACTATTAATCCCATTCCCATTTTGTAAGTTTTCAGTAGATTTTTGGATTGCATCAGACCCCACCAAAGCCACAACTGGATCTACATGAAAAGCTTTTCTTTTTTTTTTTTTTTCCTTCTCTTGTTTTACTACCTTAGTTACTCAGTCATGTCTGCTATACTCTGATTGCTGATGTCTGTTCTTGATGAGAACTCTTATATCACCTCTCACATTTGTTGATATCTCTTAACCATGCCTAGCACAACCTCAAGAAGGAGCTTTCCTTCAGGACAAGCATTTAGCCAGCCCTGAGAACAGCAGTCAAAACAAGGCAACTAACAGCAATGTCTCAGGTTCCAGCACAGCCCTGTATTCCTTTAACCTTCTGGGCGCTGAAGATGTTTTTTGGGAAAGTGAGAAGAACAAAATATTAGCTTTTTAGACAGTATCTAGTGCAACCTTAAAGAGTAAAGGCATCCAAGATACCAACAGGGAGCTGGCAAGAAGACATGGGATACTTGGATTTTTTCTGAGTGTGATAACATGCCAGGAAGAAAACTGTGGCACTGGGAGCCTCTGTTTAGGTGCTTGAGTTCCCCTGAGGCTGTGTGAGTATGCCAGTTTCTAGTCTTAATCTGTTGAGGGAGGAGCTTACCATCAGTCATTTACAGTAATTAGTTCCCTGATTACAATGATTTAGTTCTTGTTCAAGAGAAATGCTAATAAATATTTATAATATCCAAAATATAAGCTATAATTCAAAATGCTAATAAATGTTGACATTCATTAAAAAATAAACCAATTTATATCAACAGTAAATTTGAAATAGGATTCTTTTCTTTTCCTTGTATACATAACCAACTGCATGTTGAAATGTTCCTTATATAAAAATCTGATATATTTTATGTCTTAGATTGCATTCATCTTAGGTTGCATTTATCAGAGAAAACCCTCTGACTGTGAAGCATTTTTTCTTCTATAAGTAATCTCTTTTCTTTGGTCTTTCAGGAAAGCCAAACTGTTTTTATCTCTCTTATTTCCATCTTTATTTCAGCAGTTCTTTGAACTTAAACATTTCTACTTTTTTTGGGAGACATTATTAGACACTCCAATTCAACCATTTCTTTGGAGATAAAATTGATGATCATATATCATCTTTCTGTTAGATATGTTGATTCATATCTTGGTGTCTCAAAAAAGGAGAGACACTCCCTTATATCTTTTAACTTTGCCTTCACTGTTCAATGTGAAGTATATTTAATATAAAATTTGATGGTGTTCAAATAATTGATATAGGCATTTAAGGGGATAAGTATGTGTAGCTCATTACCAGCCTGTGACTGAGACCAGACATGATGGAAATTAGCATTTCTGGGATGATAAAAGCTTGAGAGTGATTTTGGCTGCTTTTCATGATTTTGGCTGCTTTTGATATGTTTTTTTCCTCTGTAACATACTATTTTTTATTTAAATAATCTTGAATGAAATTTTTCACTTATGACATACCTAATGTTCCCTACAAAGTATCTGGAATGTTATTTAGAAACCTAAGAGAGTTTTTTATATTTGCCATCCATACCTGATAGCAAATCCATATGCTTTATGCTGTTTGCAGGTCACCACCTTCTGAAACATTTTCATGAATTCACAAATGACATGAATTTCAGTTTCACAGTAAAAAAGTAATTCTGGATGCTCAGGGCTTTTTTGGATGTCCAAGTAAGAACTTTAAAAAATTAATTCATTTTTCCTGCTGTTTTTAGCTGTTCTTAGATGTTTTCAGTCAACCAGCAAAATACATTTTTAATGGCAATAGAACAATGTTTACTTGCATTATAAGGATTTTTTGTCCTAGATGAAGGTTTCTAAGGATTTTCTTCTCCTAATATATTGGATACTATCATATTTGATTTTGAAATAGGTTAACTTGAAGGTGTTGCCAGTGAATTTGGGTGTTGTTTCTTTGAGATTCTGTTTAATACTCAGTTTTCTGCTGCAGGTAGGCTTGAAGCCATAGGTGAATTAGTACTTCTGCCAAAGAAGCCTTTCTCTCAAAGGAGATTGTATGTATACCTGGCTGTGAAAACCAGTATATTAAATATTGTCTTCAGTAAAATTTCCTTCAAAGTGTCAGTAGGTAATGGATAATTGTGTTTAGTGGGTAGACTTTTATGAAACTCCCTTCATATTTTTCCAATCTCACTCTTTTACAAATCCCTTTTAAAACTTGTTGAAAAATAAAATCCTAGTGTACAATTAAACAGCTCCATTAAGGTAATGAGATTTAGAGTGAGTTAAATCCAGGCATTTTTTTGAAAACCAGGTACAAAATAAACCACAAGCAAATATCCCTCACACTGTGCACTGTTCCTCATTCTGATTAAATGTAATGCTAATGTTAACTGCCATGTCAAATTCTATGACAGTTTCCTAAAATGTCCATTTAGTTGAAGTGTTTCTTCATCTGTTTGTTTGTTTTTAATAGAAATCAAAATCTTTATGGAGAGCTGCTTCTTTGAAGCCAACATGTTCTTCCTACCAAGAAGATATAAAATGCTAATCAGCTCCTAAGCTGTTCTGAATGATTCGATTAGACTTCTTCTGTATCCTACTTCTGGTTACACCTTGGATTTTCCTGATGTTTCCCTTTTTTTTTTTTTTAACTATAAAATGGCAACACTGACATCCAGTGTCTAGTTAAATTAATTGCAATTGAGTAGTCCCTAAGGGTATTCCAGGTGCAAATCCTCTATTCCTTGCATATTTTCTAAGCATGTTTAAGATGACAGTGCATCCTACAAGTAATAAAAAACAGCCTTCTAGGAGCTAATTGTGCAATTCAAAGAAAAGGGAATGAATAAAAATATTGATAAGTATCATCACAATGATGAAATAAGTTACTTCATATGATGTTAAAAGGTTGAATCATTACCAAAATGAATGCCAGTTCAAGTTTTAGAGGTAGAAGAATGTAATTCTTTTTTTCCCCAGATTTTCTTTAATTGACAAAATCTCTTCAGCTTAGTGAATTTAAGCTTTTAATTCCACTTTTTGAAATATTCACTTTTTTCCCCTCAAATAGTGTTTAGGCATTTAGAGCATTTACAGGATGTAGAGAATGCTAAAGAATGTCTATATTAATATAAGAAAAATGACAAAACAAAATTATTTTAGCCATCCTGGGAATTGTGTGCAAATCTACTTTGTATCCAAAAAATTATTTCAGTTAGAAGCAAAAATACTGGGGCTTGTGAAAACAAAGGAAGACCTTGCCATATGTCTGTGCATCAAAGGAGTTCAGCTTATTTTCCATTTCTTAGAAGAGTGTTTTACTTAATAATCTAAAAAAATATTGGTTTACATCTCTCAAGTGTTCTTTGCTACATCTGTCTAACATTTTACAAAAAGTTTCCTTTTTATTGAAGAAATAATAAGTCATGGGACTGATTCTCTAGTTTGGCAGGTATATATTTCCAATATATGGCACAGTTATATTTTGGACTTTGCTTTAGCTAATCAGGCTGTCAAAGTTTCAGGGTATCGAAAGAAGATAAAGCAAAAAAAAAAAAAAAATAGAACAAGATATAATCTAGTCTTTTTTAGGACTAAATAGATTAAATTTATTTAGAAAAAAGTTTTAACTCAAATCTCTTATTCTGGCTCATTGGTGGAAGAGAGGGGATACACACCATGGCCCTAGAATAAATGTGACCTTTTTGTCTTAAAAATGCATGAAAATGAAATGTTTCCTTTTGGATTAAATATGAATTTTCAATTCAGATCATAAAGGAACAAATTTGACCCTGATTTTTTTCAAAAAATGATCCTGTGATCCTTGTTCATCCGAGTGTTCATGATTGAGTGCATTGAAATGACTGTATAGTGGTGTCTAAGAGAATTTTTTACTCATTTAAACTAGTCTATATAATGTCAGATTATTTTCAGGGGATTTTTTATGTTATTTTGGCTGCCAAGCATTTGCCTTTATTAGTGTGGGTTTTAAATATTCTAGTACATATAATGTTTGATTTATTAATCCAATTCCAGAACATTTTGCAGACTTCTCAAAGTTAGAACAAAGTAATAGCACTCAAGAAGCATTTCTTGACATAAAAAATGATGTCCTGAATACTTTTAAAGTTTCAGAGAGAAACTTGGTAACAAAACCACATTATTAACTAGATAAAAGTAGCACAATTTAAAGATAATGTGTTTATGCATGAAAGAAGGCCTAGAATTGTTAGGAACTTCGTCTTGGTTTAACCCCCCAGCAAGCAACCACAGTCAGAGACAAAGCACTCCACAACTGCTCCCTCACTTCCTCACCAGCAGGATCAGGAAGAGAATTGGAAGAGTAAAGGTGAGAAAACCCATGGGTTGAGATAGAGTCAATTTAAAAGGTAAGGCAAAAGCCATGTACAGAAGCAGAGAAAAGGAATTGAGTCACTGCTTGCCATGTCAGGCAGGTGTTCAGCCAGCTCCAGGAGAGCAGGGCCCTGTCACACATAATGGTGACCAACCACCAGCACTCCAAATATTCCCCTCTTCCTCCTTCTCCCCCCAGTTTTATATGCTGAGTATGATGTAATGTGGCATGGGATATGCCTTGGGTCAGTTTGGGTCAGCTGTTCCAGCTGTGTCTCTTCCCAGTTTCACATTCTCTCCCAGCCCCTTGGCCAGTGCGTCAACATAAGGAGCAGAAAATGCTTGGATGCTGTGCAAGCCCAGATCATCAGCAACAAAAACATCTCTATGTTATCAATACTGTTTTCAACACATCCAAAGCACAGCCCATACTAAAGAAAATGAGCCCTATACCAGCCAGAACTAGTGCAAGTTTTTGCTCACTTATTAGCTTGCAGTTCCTACAATATGTCTGCTTATGCTTGCTTATGTTATGTCCTAAGTATTTTGAGAAATGCTTCCAATAAATTATTAAAGAATAATTGTAAGTCATTCCAGTTAATATCTTGCTTGTTGGCACAATCAAAGTCTTCTGAAGGGAAAAAAAAAATAAAATTATTGCCCACAATTTATATTCACGACTTGACATCAAAGTTTTATTTCACCAAAATTATTAGGAGGACAACTAGACATAGCCAGTATCAGTTAATGCATCTAAATACAAAGATTAGATCCTCAAATGCTTTTCATCAACTTCTGAATAACTACAAAGGAACCTCTATGTTTACAGACACATAAAGCCTTATGTTGCTTTTATCAAAAATAGATGCTTTAGAAGCCAAGAACTTGCTAAAAAATGTCAAGTTACCAGAAATAGTCTTTGTGAAAAGGCACAGTCAGAGAAGTTACCTGTGATCACAGTGGCTTACCTGATATTCTGTTTACAATGAACAGGAGTTGTTATTCTTTGTCTACCATACTGCTTGGGTATCAAAGGGGCTGCTGAAGTGAGGAGGAAATTGCTCAGTAAGCTAAACTGTTCTTTAACAGTACAGATGTTACTTCCCAATAATTCCCTGTGTGGATACAGTGTGGATTCCTCAGCACGAAGTGTTTGACTCTGAAAATGCAGAGAATTGCTTCACACCTAGGACACACTGAGTGCCTTTATAAAAGTTAATTTCTTACAGTACAATGTAAATTGATAATCCCTAATGCTCTTGGCATGAATTTCCTCAAATAAGCTAGTTAATATACTTCATTTTATTTCTGACATCTAGGGGAAGTGAGGAAACAGTTTTAGAATTGGCCAGTACTTTTCATTCCATTTTAAAAATCAATTTTGACATTCTGTAATCTAAGTTTCAGAGACAGTTAGGTACTTCAAGACAAGATTTGTGAAATATGTTGGTGCCTTTGGTTGCAGGTGAGAAATGCAGCAGGCTAGATGTCAAAGTAAGACATCATTATCTCTAACTATTAATTCACAGTGTAAATGAACATGGAATACCCAATGCAGCTCTGGAATACCAGTTCAACAGACACATAGCAGAAACTGAAAACAAAGAGACCTCACAGTTGATCAAAGATATAGCTTAGTTTTCATAAGAATGTAATCAGGACCACTAATCTGGAAAAGAGACAAGTACAGTGTAGCACGGGATATGATAGAAACTTTTAATATCCTCATATTGCAGTCAACAGACAATAGCTGTCTCCATTAAGAGAACAGGATGTATTAAAAAAAAAATCAACAGACTATATATTCAAAACAAAGAGAAAAAGAAACTTGTTCATACAATGCATAGTCGAAAAATAATGTCTGCTAGTGTTATCTAGATTTAGCAGACTCTTTTGGACACTGATAAATGATACTGAAGGTGTTTTGTTTAGAATCATGTAAGAGTTTATGTTGGAAGGGACCTTTGAAGCTGATCTAGTTCCAGTCCTTCTGTCATAGTCAGGGATATCCTTCACTAGATAAGGTATAGCTTACCTTGCCCAAAGTCCCATCCAACCTGACCTTCAACATTTCTGTCATGGTTTAACCTTAGTCAGCAACTAAGTACCATGCACTCCTCCATTGTGCTGGAATGAGGAGGAAAATCAGAAAGAAAATTTTTAATAATAAAAATAAAAATTTTACTACTGCTACTATTACTGCTACTGATGGCAGAGGAGGGGGGAGGGATGGGGCTGGGGGTTAAGGAGTGGGAAGAGAGACGGAATGAGAAAGAAAACACAAGAGAAACAAGTGACCTACAATGCAACTGCTCCTCCCGCACTGACTGATGCTCAGCTCATCCCTAAGCTGTGATCAGGTCCTTCCTGCCAACTGCCCCCAGTTTATGATGAGTAGGAACTTCAACAGAATGGAAAATCAGCTGTCCTGACCATGCTTCTTCTCAGCTTCTTGTACACCCGTTTTCTGGCAGAGCACGGGACATTGAAAAGTCCTGATATAGAATAAACACTGCTAACAACTGAAACATGTCCGTGGTATCAATGCTAGAACCACTAAATCCAAACCTCAGCACTTTACCTCCTACTGAGAAGATAATTAACTTCCACTCTGAATTATATTATGCATCTGTGATCTAACTTTAGCCCTCTAAAATTCAGGTGTGTTTTCTGTACTGTTTGACACTAGATCAACAGAGACAGACGCCACCTTCTACAAAATACTTCCTCTTATCTATTTAAGGCTTCATTTTTAGGACGGAATGGATTGCCCTAATAGAGATAATTTTTCCATGTCTGAATCTCAGTAGCTTTTCTGGACCCTTTTGAAAAGTAGTCAAGTTGCTTATGATATTTGGCACAATGATACAATTTAGAATGAAAAAAAGGAAAAAAAATTAACAAGAATCATACAAAAAAAGCAGTTGAGAAAACACAGCTCCCTCCAAGGCCATCTGCTTTTGCTTAGTTTAGTTTTTATAAGAAAAAAAAATATTCTATTAGGGCGCATGGGTGAACATTCATTTCTTTGAGGTTGAGTGAACTACATTGCCACAGGTAGCAGTACAAGTTTTTATCCACAATTTTAGCATCTTATCTTTACTATCTCTGGTCACAGAAATCCTGTTGTGGAGAGTTTTATCCATATGTTCTTCCTGAGTTAGGCCTTGTTTCTGACTTTTGGGCAGTGCTTTTGGGCAGTGCTGCCCTTCCACTGCCCTAGTGTGGAGCCCATGAAAGGCATTACAGTTCTGAAACTCCACAATCCTTATTCTTGGCAGGCTGTGAAGGAGAAGGCTCTGCTGTGGCCTTCTGCATTTTACCATCTATCATCTTAAACATATTTTCCAAGATATGAAGCAAGGATTCCAATTATTTCAACTTCTTTAGAGAAAAAAAAGGATTTTGAATGAAATCAAGTTCTCTGCTAGCCAAGTCAGCATTCCAACAAACTACGGTCACTGGATAGACAGCTAATAAGTTAAGTCTCTATCCCTGTGATGACGAAATACAATTTCAAGTGAGATGGAACTATTTCTGAAAGTGAATTTAAAAAAAAATCCTTCAACTGTCCTTAAGAATATATGATGCTGCTGTGAAATCCTGTCCTGAGCTTGCCATGCCTTATACAATCTCACCAGAAGCAATCCGGATGGGAAAAACCAAAAAAAAAGAAAAATAACCCCAACCAATGAACCAAACAAAAAAACCCAAACCAAACAAAAAAAGTATCTAAAAAAATCCCAACAAACCAATAACCAAACAAAATTAAAAAAAAAAAAAAACAAAAGCAAACAAAAAACCAAAACCAACCAACCAAAAAAACCTGTTGCATACATTTAAAGTAACACATAGGAAAAGAAATCACAGGTGAAATATCTTGGCCTGAAGTGTATTAATAAAGGCAAGAAGGAAGGGGCTCTTCAAAATGATACCACTTCTAGAATTCTTAAATAGGAGCTAGACTCCTAGCTTAAAAGGCTGCCTGCAAGGTATAATGTTCTTCCAAGGCTGAGACTCAGTTACACAAAAAACAAAAGGCAGAGAAGACATTACTTTTAATAATTTCATGTTTCAAAGTCCTTAGTCCTACAAATATTTTTCTGTTGCTTTCAAATTGTGAAGTAACAAATAATCACCACAAATATAAAGATACTAATTGATAGTGGGGAAGATTTTCATGATAATCTACTCAGAGTTTTGGCCAGAGTAATACCTAAGAAAATGGATTAAACCAAGAAACCCATTTGTTTTATCTAGTACAATACTTGTTCAATTCAAGCTGGTAGAAAATATATCCTCTCCTTCCCTGCCTGACATTATCCTGCCCTTACCTCCTCTCTTTTCCTCTTCCCTTCCCTCATTACCCCTTAACACCTCTTCCTATTTTCTTTTCACCACCATTCTAACTGACATACACTTTGAAAGGAATTATTATTAATGGAAAGCACCCATTAAAAGGAGATACTATTTGCAGAGTATAATAACTCTTATCATTAAATGTAAAAAAGGTACTTTTTTTTAGTAAAAAAACAAAGAGAAATTGTAATGTCTTTAAAAGAGATTTTTTTTAAGATTAGAAACAAGTAAATTTAAAAATACAGACATATATAACTTTTACAATTATTTCTATATATGCAATAGAAAACAATGAAAATGTTGCAGTAAATGTACAATTAAGTATTTAAAAATATTTACTATGTCTGTCATATAGTTTTTCTGGCTTACAATAAGTGTAAATAGATAATGAAAAAAATGAATTCTATATTAAATTAATTGGCTTAAAAATACATAATGGGATATTACTGAATGAATCAAAATCCAAATTACCTGTTCTGAATTACTCTGTGAAAGATTTTGTAAAAAACAAGCATTTCATAGCATTTTTGTGAAGAAAACATTTCTGCAAAAATTCTCATTCATGGTTATGCCTTTCTGTATCATGGAAAGGAACTGAAAACAATTTTTACTAGTGTGATATTGTTACACCTATTTAATCTTCAATTTACAGTCGCAGTCAAAATTTAGTAGAATTTGCAAGGTTTTTTTGAGGGACTAAAGACCAATGTTTTGTGTGAAGCTAGCATTTTTTACTAACATTCTGGAAACATTTGTATAATGTAAATTATGGCTTGGATAGGTGCATTGCAGTATTCGATCTAAAAAAAATGAGTGTCTTGAAACTAACAAAAGTAGATAAAATTCAGTCAAGGTTTAACATAGTCTGCCTGCTCTCCTTAGTGACAAGAACTTATGAATCAGCACAAATCAGAACATAGTCGCAGGCAGCAGCTGAGAGGGCAATTATGTTATGTTTCAATATAAAAGCTATTTAAGTTTACTGCTGTAAACTTTAACTGCAACTATCTTGTCTTCTGTACAGCAGCCTTCAAAATTTCTGAACCTATCTAGGATCAGTTTTCCTTCATACTACTGTCCTCTCATTACTTTTGATAGGTCTTCTTGAGATCAGTATAAATCTCCTTTTTTCAAATTGTCTTTATGCAAATTAGAAATTTTCAGTTACAGATAGTACACTTTGCAGACAGCAAGATCAAACTCATATGTGGAATTTTATTGAAAAAGTTACATTTTTCCATCATGTTCTTCCTTTTTTTTTTTTTTTACTTCTGTTTTCAGTTGAGAACAGCAGAATAAAAGTTATTAATTTTCATTGACTTACCTTGGGTAATATAAATTTTCTCGGTCTTGTCTTTGGTTTCTGGGAAATTATGGTACTAGAAAAAACCTAAAAAGGATAGCTAGAACATATCTTTTATTTCAGATTATCTGGTGTCACCTATTTTAAAACACACTTAATGAGCTGATACAATTAGCATTATTTCTTGTCATCCTCGGGATAATGTAATTACATAACTACATCACAAAGTCAATGGGTGACCTGTAACATAACTGAAAGTAGTCAGGTCCCTTAGATAAATGTATTGGTGTCTGCAGACCAAAAACATAAGTATTAATGTCAACTCTCACTTGAATGAGCTGTGCAATTCTGAAGATTATTTGCTACATTAAAAAATAAAAAAAAAAAAAAGACAGAAAAAAGAATGATTCTATGGGGCAATGAGTAACAAGGGTTTTTGGGCTGGCAGGCATGCAACCATGCAGTTAAAATTAAAGGGCGTTGAGATGGACTTCATAGTCTTTGTTTCAGAAATGTTTTTCTTGAACTGATTCCCTGACAGTATTTATCTATTTAAGACCCTCATGATACTGAGAACAATCAGCCTCACATCTAAGCTCTCCTATGTAGACATAGTTTAGATGAATTGTCATTCTCCACCTATTTTATATGGATTCAGGCAGGGAATTGTACTGCCTCTGTCTAGAACGGAGTAAACTGGTTTTTTACAGCGCTGCACTGCTGCTGTCTTTTGAAAAGCCACTGCTGACAACCCAGCAGTGTTTTGAGTGTTTCTGAGCAGTGCTTGCACAGCATCAAGGCCTTCTCTGTTTCTTGCTCTCTGCCCTGCTCAGTAAGTAGGATGGGAGTAGGATGTGAGTGCTCCAAATTGACCAGAGATACATTTCACACCAGGGGATGCCATACCCAACAACAAAAGCTTAAGAAGGGATGTTCTTGGTTATGATGTTTATCTTCCCAGGAAAATGTTATGTATACTGGGATCCTGCTAAAGCAGGCTCTACATAGCCTGACAGTGGGAAGTAGTGAATAAATTCCTCTTCTTTGTTTGCACACCTAGCTTTTGCTTCATTTTTTTTCATGGCAGAGCATAATGAAATGCTGGATGGTGACTACAGTTTGGTGCCTGTACTATTTGATAAAGATAAATCATAATTTGTATCTTCAGTAAGTGCAGTACAGTTTTTGGGGGAATTTTATGCCATTATTGAAGCTTGACCGCTGTGCAGCTGTGTTTGAATGCTACCAGATGGGCACTGTAGCATGGTATTTTCTTATTTTTAAAAATATCAAAAACTAGTTCAGAGGAAGAATAAAAAAGGACCTATAGTAAGCATCATCCAGTCTGCATCACTTCCAAAAAGCCACTCTGAACACATAAAAAGAAAAACTAAATCCAAAACAAAAGAAACAAACAAAACAAGAAAATTAACACTTTGATATCACAGGATAATTTCATCCAGAGTACCTAGAGATTGGAGGTCAGTTCTCATCTCCAATACCAGTGTGTACCATTAGGAAAGTCTGAATGTGAGTTTAGATGGCAGGAGGAGAATAACGCTAGTGGAGGGAAATTTTCTGTTGAAAATAATCTTCCAGAATAAACCATCTGAACTATACATAAAGCTTAAGTTTTATCTTGACTGATATCCTTTTAGGACTGGTAGAATTTAAAGAATGCTGAAATTGCTGTTGATTTTTTCCCAAAAAACTGAGTCTGTGCAAAGCCAAGAGTGAAGGAAAATTACACCAGTATTTTGTTTTATTTGACAAAGGCACACTACATGCTCAATGGCCAGTCTTTGAAACTCCACCCTACGGTTGTCAGCCAAGACACCTTTAAATCAAAGGCAAGAAAAGAACCAGTTCTCCAATACACAGTTTCCTTTTTACTGTGGGTTGGTTAAGGTTGAAATGTGAGCTCCCTTGTCTTTGGCTTCATTTGAAATTTGAGCCCTAGATCAGTCCCTTCTGCCTTCTCAGCTCCTACTCACTTACTGCTATGTGCCATCTCTGCCCTAGGAAGATTTGTTTGATGCTGCTGCCCAGCTTACATCTTTTGCAGATTATAGAATTATATTACTTTCAGACTTTTATGACAATCTGACTATATATTTACATTATTCACTGAATTCTTAAGTTCTGTTTCAAATGCATATCCAAAATATTTCATTGACATGTTTTTCACATAGCATTTCGGATAGTACAGACTGACTACTTATTTTATTTATATAACATTTTTCTGTAACATTTATGTCCCATGTTCTCAGCTGATTTAACCTTGTGTTTACACCTTATGTTCTTATGACCCACACTCTTCCTTTATAAGAGCAAATGCATTGCAAAATCTCATATTCCACAGAATTACATGACCTTTTCGAGAATGGGATGGAATTAATAAGGATTAACTGCATGGTATTTTACTTGGATTGCAGTGGTCAATTGTACAACCATATGATGGGGAACAGTGGGTTAGGGAGCTGTTCTTGATATTTATCTTAAGCAAATATATCACAAGTTGAACATGAGATACCAATGTCATCCCCTGTGCCAAAGGCAAATATCATTCTAACGTATTTAAATGACAGCTTAACTCATATGAAATGTGAATAATCCATCAAATCTTTTCAACATTATTGAGGTTTCAGCTAGCATATGGTGGTCAGTTTGGTTATTGTGGTTAAGAAAGATGTGTACAAATGGGATGGTGGAGACAGCTGTGGGAATGATCAGCCATAAAAATGAATGAACTAAGAGAAAAAAAAAAAAGAAAAAACCAATCAGGAGATCTTTTCTCAATAAACTGAAATTAAAACTTTTTTCCAGATATGGCATCTTAATAGTTTTCACACACAAATAAGGCCAAAGATTTAAATCACAGTATGAAAGATTCAGGTATAATTATTATTAACCTCTGCAAAGCTGGGTTTTCAGAAGCACTGAATTACAGGGAAGCCTGGAAAGGCTGAAATCTGAACATCAGTAAGGTCAGGTTAGAGTGTTGTCTCTTTAAACTGAGACTGCCTTGGTATGAAACAGACTGCATAACTTTGCAGGGTCATTCTTTTCTACCATTATTTTATTAATAAAAAATGTTTTAAAGATTTAACCTGAATTGTGAATTGATGGGATATATTTTATCCCATGTTAAGAACAGAGCATAAACTTTTATCATGAAAAAGGGGAAAACAGTTCTTGTGTTTAAACATTTGGGACATTAAAATTTTCTAATCAAATTCGTTTCTACTATTATTCCAATGACTTCTTTTAATGGTGCTTCCTTTGTTAAATATATCCCATTCTCAGGCAATGGGTAGCCATTGTTATATACAAAAATGTGTGTTATCAATATAGTTTGCTACATACTTTGCAAGGTCCTGCATCAATCAGGATATGTAAATGTAATCAACATAAAAAATGCCTCTGCTAATTAGTTTTTTATCTTTCCTAACATTATCGGTATATTTAGAAGATGTTACTTGGAATATTGGGTGATCAAACAAAAGACAGGCTGGGTATAGTCTTAAGGCAGTTATAACTTTTTAAAAGTTAACATGTAGTCAGCTGTTCCCCGACAGACACTTGGTTACAGAGAGGGATATTTTCCTGTCCATTCCCTGTCATGATCACTTTTTGTTCAGTCTCTGGTGCTCCTGAAAAAATTTTAAAAATATTATATGGAAGAAATATGTATTTCTCTTGGGACTTGAGTAGATTGCTGAATCATTTCAGAATGGTATTTTCTGGCCTGAGAATCAATCTAACAAACTGAATTCTAAGAGCTAAAACAGAGAGCCATAACAATAAAATGGAAGGATTTATACAGTTTAAAATATGCAAGCTATTGTCACACATACACAGACTTGCACACATGTACAGAAAGTTTTGTGCTATCAAAACTTGTCTACATGCATATACATATGTATACACATAAATTTCAGCTATTTTATCTCAGCATACATAACTTCCTAAAACTTTTAATAGGAATCTATCAAGCTGCTTGGTACTTTCTTGTCAATTTTTTTTTTTGTTGGAACTGCTCCACTGAAAGAATTTCTTTCATGTGTTTTAATACAAGCATACATTTTCATGCAGCTGTTAAAATATGAATCATTATTGCTGTTATTATGAAGGCAATATACCTTGCATACAAATCTGTTCTCTTTAGAATGTTTTACCTAAATGGATCAAAATAAAATTCATTTAAATTATATATATATATATAAAACTCATTTGCATTATGTTATCAATCATTTCTATTTAAACCTGAGCCCTCAGAACCTGTTTATGCCAGTGATAATGTATTAAAGATAAACACATAATTACAACAGGGGCATTTTACTGATGTATTATAGGATTTCATTACTAGAAAATAATTTTGGTGATACAATATTAGTGCAATGCCACAATGACGATGCACTATTTACTGCAAGAGGTTGCAATGCTTCTCAAATTATAATAAAGCAGACTTTTCTAAGCATGTGGCTTAAAAAGAGCAATTCTTAAAAAAAAAAAAAAAAGAAAAGGAGTTATATGAAAATGAGTTCTGTATTCTAATATCTCTTCTCAGTTTGTGGTCTGAGAAAATATTTGAACTCTTTGTTACAAGTACAAACAATTCTATTTAAACAAAACTACCTTAGGATTTTGAGGTGTTCCTGTCCCAGCTGCAGTGAAATGTGAGTTATGAGGACTGCAAATGTTCACTTCTGGTACATAGTGAAGACATAGTGAAAACATTTGGAGTAGTGGTGGTGCAAGGGTTCCCCAAAGCACAACAGCATCTTGGGTCAATTCTCACACAGAGATCTTTGAAATAGCAATTATTTCATAAATATATTGCAAGAACAACTAGCACAAAAAAGGGGGGTGGAAGGAAGTTGGGGTTTAGTTTTGGTTTGTTTTTTTTTTTTTTTTTCCCATTATGATTTGTAATCCAGACATTCTCCAAAAGAAGGAGGACTACAGTTTTCAAAGTCATTGCGTTTATGTATCCAGGTGGCTGCGTTGGCTCCGTGAGGGGAGGCCAGGGCTGCCCCAGCCGGACACAGCTGGTTCCAGCCGGATCCAACCCAGTTCCAGCCAGGCACAGCTGGTTCCAGCCGGATCCAACCCAGTTACAGCTGGGCACAGCCGGTTCCAGCCAGATCCAACCCAGTTCCAGCCGGGCACAGCCGGTTCCAGCCAGATCCACCTGGGCACAGCCGGTTCCAGCCGGACCCAACAGTACAGCGTACAGCTGAGGCAGGGGCAGCACTGGGGAAAAAGTGAGGAGAAAAGGAGAGCAGGAAAAAAAGAAAGTGAGAAAAACCTCTTTGCTGACACAGAGGTGAGAGATGAAGGAGGGAGCACATGAAGATGAAGGTGAGAGATGAAGGAGAGATGCAGGTGTGGGAGCACAGGTTCCCCTGCAGCTTATGCAGGAGCCCATGCAGGGCAGCAGCGGTTATTGAAATAGCTGTTCGTGTTTGCAATCTTATGAAATTGATGAAGAAAATAAAGTTTTATCATTTTTGGTTAGAATTGTTGGTAGCTTTGCATATTTTTGAAGGACAGCATTAGAAAATGTTGTGTGAGTGAAGCTTGACATGATGCAGCAGTCAACTAGGCAGCATTTTCTTTGGCACTAGAGAGAAGCCATCCTGGGAAGGTGCGGAGGGATAGAATGTAAGAAAAGGGTGCAGAAGGTAGCTTCACACCTGAGGAGTTGCAGCTGTACTAATCACCAAGGATTAGGAACAGGCCTGCCCTTAATAGGCCACAGCTGTGTCCAATAAGACAAGTGCTACAAAAGAGTGGGTTAGCTAGGTGAGGAGAGAGTGGGATTTTGTTGGTTGTGATGTGAGGAGGTGCCAATGAGAAATCACCCAGAAGGTATGGGAGGTTTTGCAATATGATGACAACAGGAAGGTACTATATTCCACTGTAATAATGCTGTGATACCACTCCTAGCACCAATTATGGTTATGATCCTCTGGAATAATACTAGGATTTGGTTACTAAAAGATGATTGTCTGAATTATGAGACCATATACTAAAGTCAATAGTATGAGTTGCTTTTAACTGTAAATGTGAGAGAGAGAGGTAGAAATAGCAATGGGGCAGGGAGAAAGAGAGAGGGAAAGAAAGGGACAGATTATAGTCACCACCATGTCTCCCCTGATCCTTCTTCTGGTCTTTTCAGTGGTAGGATCCCCAGAGTGACCTTCTGGAGAAACCACTTCTATACAGTCATTTCCAACATAGTTGATTTTATACAGAATCAACTATGTTGGAAAAGAATTTTGAGATCATTGAGTCTAACCTATGGCTTAACACCACCTTGTCAACTAAACCATGACACTGTATGCCACATCCAGTCCTTTCCTAAACACCTCCACAGATGGTTACTCCAGAGGTATACATGCCATTCCCATAACTTGGGATAGCATGTATGTAAGCAGTTGCTTCCTCTCCCACAGTTTTCTATGATGGGACTCTTGTCCAAATAGATTACTCAGATCTGCCTCAAAGGGTCTTGCATCTTCCCGTTGTTACATCCATGCTTTCCCCACGGTCTTCAGAGTGTAATCTTGTCTGGTGGGCTGATTCCAAACATTTACCTTCATGTAGGCCTGAAATTAATGCCTTCCTATTTGCCATCTGTGCCTGTTGTGGTAGCTTGTGAGGACTTCCTACTACAACAGTGCTTTGAGACAAGTTCATTGCATTTTTTTAAATCCTGACAGAAGAATACTATAGAGACTTATCTGGAAGGAAAGTCTGTATAAAGGAGAAGGAAAGAGTATATAAACATTCAGCCACAGGGAGCTGTGAAAGCAGGAGATGGATGGAAGCTTAATGCACTATAGCAATGTCCACATTACTAGGACAACAGCTTTCTTTGTCTCTATAGGGAAGTCCTACATTCTTTTGGGGGTTTTTTTGGCCATAGGAAAATTTCAAAACAAAGAAGTACCACTTTTGTTAACAGGGACTTTTTCTGAGTGATTCAGTACATCCTCTGCAGTTCATCTTTTTCACATTGCTACACAGTGCCATATATGAACCAGGACAGAACTTAAAAATTATTTATCCTTAGACAAAGACTTCTGTAAGCCAAAACAACTAAAAATTGTGATGGAACTACACTCGACAGGAAACTTGATTTTATATAAGGGTAAGAGGATGCAGGACTTATTTTGCCCCTCTTTCCCTAGTCTCTGGATATTTTTGCTTTGCAATCTTATTCCTGCAAATATTGTGGAAGTAATCTAGACAGCCAGTTTCCATGCCTATGTGCTTGTCTTCATCATGATGTTCTGAAGTCTGCAAATATAAGAAAGAGTTTAGGCTGTGTTAGGGGAAAGCAAGTTATAAGTCACAATTTATATGCATGTCTGAACTTTCAGACCAGAGGTAATTGATTCCTATGTGACTATTACCAAAATTAACAATATCTACATTAAGGGGTGTAAGTTTGGAGTTTATATTTAGCTTGTTTTGATTTTACTTGAAAGTGAGTGTTAAAAGATTTTTCCTTTTTTTTTTTTTTTGTGTGTGTCTTTGGCCTTTTAATGAAATATAACTTTGTCTAAACTAGCCTTTGCCAACATTTGCCTGTGTCACATGCCTCTCACTATCCCTCATTGAATCAATTCTAATTTACAACTGCTCTATCATGTCCATAATTTGTCTTTCACAAAGTCATGGCTCATAGCTTCATTAATCATGCCAAAATTTCTAACTTTCAAAGTTTCTGTGGATAGCTTGGGTGCTGATTGGGTGGGTTTTAGTGTTGAGATTCATCACTTGTTTTGCAGTGTTTTTGAATTGTGGAGAGGCATGTTTGCTTTTCATCATGCAGACACTTATTCACTGACTTACTCGGAGAATGTCATGCATATTAACAGAAAAGAATTTCTCATCTTAAGCTTGAATACATTATTTATAATTACTGTTATTATTGATTATGTCAATGTTATGTCGTTGCTGTGGCTGTGAATATGGTTGTTATTTTCCCCTAAAACTGGAATAATAATTTTGGAATTAGAATTGCTATTTTCTACACTTCCAGTGGGTGACTCTGGACGCATTGCTTAGGACTAATGGCTCGGTTTTTTTCTGAGTTTAGACACAGTGTCTAAAATCCATCTGGGCTGAGAAGTGAGATCAGGCCACTCAACACAGAACAAACATCCATCTACCATAATGAAATGGTTAGAAAAATATCTTGTTTGAATATACAGAACATAATAGTTCTGTTTCCTAATTTCCTTGTACTTGACTTTGCATGCTTCCAGTACTCTTTGTACCTAACTCAGGAAGTAATTAAATTTTTTTAATGAAATTTGATTATGCACATCACATTTGTAAACCCAAAGATAAGAGTTCTTTCTTTCTAGCTGTGTATTTCAACAGGAAAAGATCTTTGCTCTGTAACTTCAATGAAAGAGTACTAAGGAGTAACCTACCTTGTCCCATAAGTATTTAGGAACATTACATCAAGGGAAATACCTGTTATTTAAAAAAATCCCTAATTTACATGTTTGGATGAGACTGCTCTTCAAGTTTCCAATTCACCCATCTGAAGGTAGAGGGAAAAAGTCTGTAAAATGGAATGTAGACAATTTCATTTACATACTCAGGTGAACAGGAAATGGAAGAGTGGGAGTTTATCAATTTGATTATAGAACATGATTTTTAGATTTTCTTTATAAGGCCAAATTGAAAACAATTATGAACATAGCAGTGAGAAATACAGATAAAGATAGATAAAATTTGCAGAGACATTCCTTAAGTTTCTATTCTCTTTTAAGACCTATTTAATGGTTAAACTTTTATTTCAATTTCAAATCTAAGTTTATATTTCAGGCTTGTGATCTGAAATAAACCAAATGTCCATTAAATGTGGTTTTCTGAAAATATGTGGTACTGTTCATAATAGAAATGGGGAAATAATAAAACTGGGAAAGCTAATGGCAGGCTATCATAATTATTTGTATTATTATCTCATCTGTAATGCAGATTAAAACCAGTATAAATCCCATGAGATATTATAATTGATATGAAAATACATTGCACTGTTCATAATAGAAATGGGGAAATAATAAAACTTGGAAAGCTAATGGCAGGCTATCATAATTATTTGTATTATTATCTCATCTGTAATGCAGATTAAAACCAGTATAAATCCCATGAGATATTATAATTGATATTATTTAATTTATGAAATAGAAGTTATGTCACAAACCCCAAATTTTTGTTCTCTTTCCCTTGCTCTCTCATATTGCATGAATTTATTCTTTATCACATCTGAAATCCATTACCATGTTACTCATAGCAAGTATTCATATGTTGTATGTTCTATTTTCTCTCTCTGAAAGATATTAAATATATATATATGAACTCATCCCAAGTTTTAGGTTGAATTCCAGCCTTTTTCACATTTTGAAAATTAAGTTTTCAAGGTCCATCTTATATTTGCTATGGAGACACAGTTCACATAAACCACCTCAATAAGCTATAACATTTTTCATTTTTTATTTCTCAGTAGTATAGCAGGATGCTATACTACTAGAATGCAGACTGGTCCTTAAGGATAATTTAATGTAATGAAAAAGGATAATTTAATGTAATGAAAGACACAGTATGGCTGTGTCTGATTAGAAATTTCTTCAATGAATTTTGTTTATGGGAAGTGACTGTTCTGAACTACACCAGTATATTGAAAGTTATATGATCTGCTAGATTTTATAAGATAAGGGTTTAGTCTTTTTTAAGTGATAAAGATCTGCTGCTCTTAGATTATCTTAATCTGTCTCACCGCAGTAAAGTTAGATAAAATGACATATTGGGTGGCAAGACTTACCAGGGCAGTTTCAACATGACATTTGGAAAATAATCATAATTAAACAATTCATTTTACATAGATTGCCAGTACAGTTTCAGAGACTGTACTGATGACGTGAACAATTTCTTTGGCACAATTGTTTTTTAACATCTTTGAATTTTTAATATTTTTTAAAATAAAATGCATTTGATCTTCCTGGGCCAAAAAGAGCCTAATCTAAAACAGGAGTTTCTCATCAATGGTATAATGAATAAGAAAGAACAGTGTATGTGTCAACTGCTATTATATTCAGAGAACTATAAACTGTTATCAGCACAGAAATCAGTCAAAAAGAGACCGATTGATGTATGAATAACAACTTTTGACTTAGATGAGTACTACATAGAAATGTTTAGCATTTATCTCAAAAAGAGTGAAGAGTGTGATAAATGCTAAAGGATTTGTAGAAATTTAAAATTCTTCAAGGAGATACTTTTAAGGGGCTGGTTAAAACTCCCAGAAGAGAGACTTCCAAGAACAGTCTGAATGGATAGCCTTAGAAACAATGGAAAATGAATTCAAAATTTATTAGAGTTAATCAGAAACTTCTTCTATCTTACTTCAGTTTTAACTAGAAGAGATGATCTAGAATAGAACAGAATGGATTTATTCCGTCATTCTACCAGGGAATAAAAAGGAGAGACAGGGCCATATCTTACTCTCAGTTTCCACCATTGCAACATGGTAGTATCTCTGCAGAAATTATTTAAATGTCATTGGTTTTATACCAAGGCAACTAAAGGGGTTTAGCTAATTGTAAAAAAATATATCTGTGGGCTAATGCATGGGACTCATGTTTGTCAGTTTGGTGAACATCCAGTAGCGGAATGCCATCAAAATAGCTTTTCTGCAGAGCAATCTCTTCATTGGAACTACTGAAAAACACTGACTTTAACTGTTGCATCCATCATTTTACTGATTATTGAATATTTGTTATAGCTGTTTACTTTATAAGTACGGGACAAAATAATACATGCTGTGTTAGACTCTTTGGGTATTATTGTATGACCAGAGGCAGTTTATAATTCATGCAGGATTAAAGTCATTATCAGGCATATGCTTTGTCCGTTTGGACAAAGGACTAAAAGAGATGAAGTCCTCTGGATAATTTCACAAATGCAGATCAGGAATGTAATCCAGTCAAATTCCAGATTCAAGTTTATATCGACATAGAAACAAATCATAAAGCTGGCAATTTCTTCTAATAGGAAATAATCAGAGACATAAATAAAAGTAAATTGGAAAAACAACTTGAGATAAAATATCTCCAGTGTACAATTTTTCAGATAATCAAGGGACAGAACTGGTAAGTAAAATGAAAGGATAAAAAATTCTAGTAAATAGAAATCTGAAAGCAACATTATATAAGGTATTGAGAATAACTTTAGAAGAGCACAGGCTGACAAAATATAGTATTGTTATAATTAACATCTAGGATATAAAAAGCAATTTTTAACACCTTATAGGCTTCTATTGATCATGGAACTCAGCATGATGATACTAAGCAGAAAATACAAATAAAACTTCTTAACAATTGTAAATGTTGATCAAATTATAAATTAATGTATGATAATGCCTGAAGTGTTTACATTCAAGGATATTGGTATGGTAATATTTATCAAAGTTAATTAGCTTTGTCAGAGAAGAAGCAATATCCAACAAGTTTCTAGAACTAGTTAATAAAATGTCAGCCTTAGTGGGATTTATCTTCATAAAAATTCTTCACCGTTCATATATTAATATTACCCAAACGATCAGTCAAGACAGAGACAGCTCAAGTATAATTAGGAAGTGCTGGATAAATCTGTTAGTACTAAATCATATTGAGAAATAAGAAATTACAGGTATGACACACACCACAGCAGATATTTTCAGAATTGAACCCCCAAAACTAGTTCAGCCATAAATATTTAAATACAAATATAATGTAACGTCAAATATGCATTTTTCTTCATAAGGCAAGGCTTTTCATATGAAAGTAGCAACCAGAAATTGGGGACAAGTAAAGTCATTTAGTAGATTATTCAGTAAATCAAGATATAGCATTTGAAAGCATCTGAGAATCTTTTATATGAAATACCATAAAATTATTCAAATCTGTATATATTTTTTCTGATGCAAATAGGGATAATATTATACTGTTGCACAGAGATAAACATGGTGATAGGATGCAATTGATGTCTTGTTATTTAATGCTCTGTTTAAACAAACTCAGGAATTTGATCATGGAATCATAGAATGGTTTGGGTTGGAAGGGACCTTAAATATAATCCAGTTGCAATCCTTTTGCCATGACAGGTCCGGTGTTTCACTCTATCAGGAATTTCTTCCTAATCCCTAATCTAGACCTGTTCTCTTTCAGTTTAATCATTCCCCCTTGTCCTGTCACTTCATGCTCTTTGAACTATTGTATCTCTGTCTTTCTTGCAGGTTTCCTTCAGGTATTAAAAGACTACAATAACGTCACCCCTAAAAAGCCTTCTCCTTTCCAGGCTGAACAATCCTCATTCTTTCAGCCTTTCCTGAGCGCTCCATCCCCCCAGTCATTTTGATTGCCAACTCTGGACTCACTCCACAGGTCAATATTCTTCCTGTGCTGGGACTCCCAGAGCTGGACTCAGTACTCAGGCTGGGGATCTACCAGAGTAGAGTCGAGGAGCAGAATCACCTCCCTCATCCCTGTAGCCCACAAAGCTTTTGATGCAGTCCAGGACAGCTTTATCTGGGCTGAGTGCACATTTCTGGGTCATGTTCATCCTCTTCACCCACAAGCACTCCCAAGTCCTTCTCAGCAGGGCTGCTCTTGATCTGGTCATCCCCCAGCATGGATTGATACCGGGCCGACCCAGGTGCAGCACCTTGCACTTTGTTTTCTTAGACCTCATTGGATTCCCATGGGGCCATTTCCCAAGTTTGTCCAGTCCCTCTGGATGGCATGCTGTCCTTAGGTGTGTCACATGCAACGCTCAGCCATGTACAAAGGCTCTTGCCTGTTGTGAAGAGGTGCCTAGAGGGGTGAGGTGGGCAAAGAAGGATTTCACTTTCTAACATGAGCATGAACTACCCTCCATTCACTCCTTTCTTTACAACTGCTGCCTTCTTCTTGCTGAGGATGGATAGAAGGTCTTGATCTTGAATTGTTTCTGCTGGCTGCTACTGTTCAGGGAAGCCAGAGCTTGGTTCCAATGGCCTATCACCCTTTCTGAGCTTACCTGATCTGGCTCCCAAGAGAAGCTGAACTCTAGAGCCTGTAGGTTATCTGTACCATGCCTGTCTGGCCTGCCACGCCATGCCCTGGGCTGCTCCTGCTCCCTGGGTGCAGCTTTTCTATGGACATGGAGGGTGTAATCTCTACTGACTGACCACAATGAGGCAGAGCCGTCTCTGAGTCATCGCTCCAACACTAAAGATCTATTACATGAGAGAAATATTTGCTTCTTTTAATTATGGCTATAAAACAAGTGGCAACATTCTTCTGAAACTCTGAAAGTTTACAGAGCAGAATAGTTATGTAAGATATCTCAGTGGCAAGAAATTATCTAAGACCAAAAGTTATTGTTTGAAATGGTGACTCGTGTGTACATTTCATTCAGGGATCTGAGTTAGATTTCATAGGCTATATATCTGAATTGCACATTGTCAATAGATGGTGAACCTCAGGGTTGACTAATTTCAAAAGAGTACTGAAATTCTAAAGGTAGAGGTCACAGAAAGCCTCAGAAATGACAGGTGTTTGAAAAAACATTAGCAGTTGTATATTTAACAAGTGAACAAGGCTATGGACCCACTAATATACCTACTTTTTGCTCATGCATATGCATTTTTAAGTATATTAATAGTTTCTTCACCTCTTTAGAAATTACTTGCTGATGTAGCTTTCATTAACACTTTATTAGTCCATAACCTTATTAAAAATCTTATCTGCCCTTTAATGGGTCTGGGTAAAGTTCAGCTTTTAAGTATGGAATAATTTTATATACTGTCATGCTAACATTAACTACCATAGTCCTGATACAAACAGTAAAGAAGCCCAGTGGGAGCCTAACCTTTAACAAAAATGAAGTGTGAGTCCAGACATAAAGGCAGAAATGTTCTCCATGACTTGAGATACAATGAGTATAAAAATACACTATGTGATATTTACAGGGTGTAGTAAAGCATACTAACATGTCTCCAAGCAATAAGTGAAGAACACTGAGAAATTTATATTCTAATTTTGTCTCATAAAAAAGATGTGGGGAAATTAAAAAGTCATCCAGAGGGAACTAAGAGACTGAAATTATCAAAGAAGCAGTGGAAAGTAGTTGATGAAACAAATAAGAGAGAAAACAAAGGTGAAAATTAGGATAGAAAAAAATCATATGTATTTTGGTTTTACTTGCCTCTAGACCTTTGGCCATCAACTGAAACAACAAGATCTGTTTTGGCTATGTCTGTAATATATGATCAACACAGCATCTTAAATCTTTACCCAAGGTAGTGTCCTTTAAAGGTTAAACAAGAAGAAACACATTGTGAAGAGCAAGCTGCAGTGTATATGGTGCCAAAAAAGAGTTGAATGTGACTATGATAATAATATAGGAAGAGAAAAGCAGTACACTCACTTCCATTTTAAAAGATAGGACAGTAGAGTATTTCTTTTGTGGTTTTTTTCTTTTCCTGGAATCTGCACATTTTTTATTATTATATAACAACAGTGATGAGGAGGAGGATGATGATAATAATAAGAATAATAATAAACCATCAACACAAAAAAAGGACCAACCTCCCAATCAAGTAGAGGAGTACTGACACTTATCCAAAGCAATTATTTAAATTTTCAGATAAATGTTTTCTCAGAAACAGTAACTTCCAATAGACTGCAATACTGAAGTGTGAATCCACAAAATATGTCAAAAGGAGAAAGGGGCTTGAGTCTTTTATTAGATTATTTCAGTAGACTCCTCTGCAACTGAGTGAGGATCAGCGGAAAGTTTTTTAAGAATTCCTAATGAAGAAAAAAATTGTCTAACATAGGATAAGAAGGGGAAAGCGTATGTACAGTAGGGCCTCAGCATTCCCCTGATGAGCTTTCTTCACCTTCAGTTACATTTCCCCTGTATTACAAAAACTTAATTTCAATTACTGAAGCCAAAATTAAAGTATAGACTAGTAACTACTGATGCTATCTGAGGAGAATTTGTATCATCATACAGGCAATTGACTAATTACATATGTCAAAGGAATGTTACAACCCATTAAAGAAAGTATTCAGCAAACAATGAGAGTTCAGTTAATCCTTCTTGCTACATCTCATTAAAAAGATGGCTTCGTCTGATCCTTGAAGTACAGAAGAAAATAAATAAAATGTCCCCCTGAAAGTTAAAATAGATATCCTGTTTTTCCAACTTAATCTTTTACTTAGAGTCCTTCTACATACAGTGTAAGACGTTTCAGATATCAGTCTTCTATTGTTGATAATGGGAATAACAGCAATCTTTTACACATACACTTTGGTTTTCATCCACGTTCACAAACTTGGGTGAGCAAAATTAAAATCTTTCACCATATTTTACTTCTAAACCACAGAATATACTTACAGAAACACTAATTGTTCAGGTCATATTACCAGGAAGGGATTGTCTGGAAGTGAGTTTTATACTCTCTACTGGTCAAAAAGTTACCTTGTCATGGCATGCATAGGCTCTCTGACACCAGAGAACTACTTTATAAGCTCTAACCTTGTTCTTTCTTTGCTAGCTATTTTAAACCACATAGAATGATGTCATAGAGATAAAAGCACATCTCTGAGGACAAACTAAGAGTGTAATTCATGATGGAAGACTTGGCTACAATAATTACTGCTGGTGATTTAGGATGAAGTGAGGGATAAAACACATTCAACATAATGCTCATTGCCATATCATACTAATATTGTACTCTTCAACAAAATAACTGCCAGAGTTGATAAAATCTGACTAAGGTACCACGGTAAAGAATACATTAAACTAGCTTCTCATTGTCCAGTGTCAGTTTTAAACTGAGGTACTAGGTCTTAAATCCCAGACCAACGTGAGGAGGAAGCTAGTTAACTTAGCACTCCTAGATCTACAGGTCTGTCATTATCACTAGCACATAAAGCATTAGCATATTGTAATGGAAAATCACTCCCACAGTCAAAGATTAAAATACTGCAGGCAAAGAAATAATACACCATAAATCCCAGATGGCAATGACCAGAAAATAAATCCTGTAAAACTAGATTTTTTTTAATGTATTTGACCATTTGCAATGCTCCCACCCTACTTCACAACTGAACAATATAAAGACTTGACACTCTTGCATGAATTTACTGTATATAATAAAAATGTGCAGTATATTCTATATACAGTTATGATGAGCTGTACCTTTTTCCTATGTACAATACATGAGTTGCATTAACAAATTACACCCAACTGAACCATAAACTCTATTACTTCTTTCACACAATCTCAATAACTCGGAATCTCAGATTATTGCAGTGACTCTTTAGGTGGCCAAGTTGAAAAAAAGAATATTGTGCCTCTCACAGCTTTTACTGGGGCTTTTTTATTGCCTCCAAAGTCTTAGTGAAAAAATGTCTAAGCCCAATAAAAATCCAAAGTTTTACCAATCTCAATCACACAGCAATTTCAAAATGTAAGAATTCATAAGATCAGTAATATCCCAGTTTTCCAAATTTCAATATATAAAGAAACTGCTATTTCCAAGCAACATAGAAAGCTTAAAGGGTGTGGTCAATATTAAAATATTAATAGAGAGTAGGACCTATTTTTACATTTCATGTATCCTCTTGACAAAAATATATGTTCCTAATAGCTCTTACTAATATTTTCAAATTGCTGTGCTTGTCCTGTAATATTTAGCCCTACAAAAATACATGAAGTATATTTCTGATAAGCTATGACTTACTGTTTTGTTTCATAAAGACTATCCTTATTTTTTCTTAATTAAGCTATTTCTTGTAATTTCATTACTGTTTTATAAAAAATGAACAAAGCTATTAATTTTGTAGAGACAACTTAGTTATAGAAAATTCTGCCAGCTCAGGCTTTAATCGCACCTTTTCTAGTAATAAGGAAGTAAATATTTTATGCATTCTCCCTTCAGCTCTGTAAAATTTCCAGAATTGAAAAGAAATCAGCTTTGACTGAAATTGCTTTGCAATTTAATCCTGACTTTTCCCTTACAAGATCATAAAGCTATAACAAATATTCATTTCTAGACATACTAATTTATTGCTGTAGAAGTTTCAGAAAGCAAGCATAATATGCCATATAGTAAAACCAACCCAAATCAGTTCAAACCAAAGCATGTTGCTCAGGGTTTTCCTAAGTTCTAACCATTGCCAAGGATGTACATTTCTCCAACATTTCCAGGAAATTTGGACCAATTTCAGGCTAATAACTTTTTTTTTCCTTATATCTAATCAAAATTTCCCATGTTGCAACTCGTGCCTGTTGCTTTTTTTCTTGTAACTATGTGCTTTCAAAAAAGTCTGCAATAGTGAAGTTGTCTATACCATTATATACTGGTTCTCTATACCATTATATATAGAATTCTCTATACCATTATATACTGTATATAATAAGGTCTCTCCTTAGCTTACTTTTTCTAAGGCTCAACAAACTGAATTTCTTCAGTGTCTCTTCACATGGCACATGCACCAGAACCCTAATCATCTTGATCAGATGGATTAATTCAAGTTCATCCAGGACTTTCTGGCAATGAGGAGACCAAACTAGGTACAGCTCTTCAAGTACGTTCTCACAAATTCTCAATAGAGAGAGAGAATCACTCCCTGCAACTGTCTAGCTACTTCTCTCCTAAGTGATATGTGGTGAGCTTTCTTCTTTGCTTGTGGCTCTGATGCCTTGAAGGCTGACCTAGAACAGAGATTAGATGGAGCTAAAGAATAAAGTAAGTATTTATTAGGAGCCCTCAACGGATCCACCTAGAGCAGTACTAGAGCCCAGCCAGGGCTACGCCTCAGATGAACCCAAAATGGTCACAAAATGGACAAGCAGTCATGGGGTCTCACACTTTTATAAGTTTTGGTCCATTAGCATATTGGAGTCAATTGTCTAATTACAGCTTTAGCCCATGAAGTCCCATCCTTCTTGTTTTTCTCTCTTCAGTCCACTGTTGTTTGTGCTCTTGGGCCTGAGAAATGGATTGGTTGTCCTTGGTCCCCAGCTAGAGAAGGAATTGTTTTGTGTACCTACTCTGTTAAGAGAGGTTACTATCCCCTAATATGAAGCCCAGAATCTGAAAAACATAAAAGCTAGAACCAGAGGCATCAGTTCACTCACCTTCAATTTGGAGCTGCCACATCCCTCTCTGTAATGTTTCTTGCTGTCCAGACAGCACCTAATCTGTCCTGTTGCACTGAATCACTTCATTCCAGATGAAAGACTGCATTTTCTTTTACTGACACTAATGAGCTTTCTTTTGTAATATCTTCTGCTAGGTTGTGTTCCTCTGAGTAGCACTATGTTAATTCTTCCCCCTAGTCTGGTATTAGCTGCTAAATTGCTGAGTAATGCAGTCTTTTGCATCAACAAAGTTACGGAGCTGTATTGGTCTCAGCAGTAATCCCTGAGTAATGCTGCAAGAAACCAGCCAAAATCTGGAGCCATTAATCCCACACCTTTACAACTTATGGCCCAGCCAATTTTCCATCCCACCCTCTGGCCACTTATCCAGTCCTTATGAAGCCAAGCTCACTGCAAGCCTTGCTGTCAAAGAATGCATCCGCTGCTTTCCTTTTACCCACAGTCATCTATCTCATCACAACACACAGCTGGGCTGGTCAGGCATATTTTGCATTTGGAAAAGCCTGTCCTGTCTGTTCTCAGTCAGCTTGCATGAGTCCTCATGTCCTTTAAGTTCTCAGTTATGGCTCCCAGGTGAATAATTAAAACTACTAACCCAGATCCTCCCTCTTGATCATGCTGAAGTTGTGCGTGACATTTGATTTTCTTCCATCACACTATAATAAGAATTTTATAATTTATTTGCATAATATAAAATGTATTTATTCAGATTTAGAAATATGTACTACTAAATAAATGATAATTTGGGGGTTATTTTCTTGAAATTTAGGGACTCAAATAATTTGGGTTTTTTCCTTTCATCTTTAACTTCACATCATTAATCACAATTTGTCTTATTGTCTGTGAAAGCAAGGATCAATATGATTCTTCAGAGAAATAGACAACAAAATTTTAACACCAGAGTAAATTGCAACATCATGAGCAGGTCAGCAAATGCTGTTGAATAAAGGCTATTAATTATTTCATTTGTCCCTGATATGTTTAGATTATAGTTTTCTTGGAATTATGTTAGTCAGTCATCGAAATGCTGTTGTGATTCAGGCAAGTTGCGGCTTCTTCAGCTTATTTTAGTTTACATTATATATTAATGAAAAAAATAATATGCTAAATTACACTGAATAAGAAGATAGACCAGAAACTGATTCAGATTTAATAGATTTATGCTAATTTCATTTTTTTCAAAAAAAAACCACCAAAAAACCCCAAACAAAAACCACCAAACAAGCAAAACCTTGAACACCTCTTTATAATAAAAGACTTTGTCTTTTATACAACAATATTTTTTATACTTCCATTTCATATAACCAGGGTTTTATTTTAATTACATTATTATCTACCAGACAGTATTTACAAAGTCTTAAATATTTTCTTTAAAAGTTTTCAACAATATTTTTACTCATCTAGTACATGTTATTGCTATTGTAAATAAAGTATTTCAGTTATTCAAAGTCAGATATATTCTTCATGGTATAATTTCCAGGAAAGTCCTTTACAGAGACAATACAAAGACAATCTCTTCTAACTTTTTACCCTTCAAACACTGTTTTTTGACATTTTTATTTTCCTTTTCCCTGTTTGATACTAAAATACATCCACAGTTCATAGTCATAATTATTTTGCTAGTACTTATTCCTGGAGTCCTGTAAAGCACAGCCAATATCTTACTTATTTAAAATAGTGAGAGCTATATCCTTGGATTGCTTCAAGGAATTATTTTTACTAAAATTTTGGTAATTTGCCTGTAGCAGTATTTGGAATATGACAATACGAAACCATCTTCAGTACCCCAAACACAAGAATACAAAACTGTCTCTCAGATATTTAGCTTGTATTGGTCTGTTTTTATGAAAATGGTTGAGACACTTCAGCCATTTTTTCTTCTCTAAAATTAAAGTAAAGCATATTGGGAGGATTATTTGCTTTATCTTGATTCATAAGCATGTATTATTTTCTTCTGTAGAAATAAAATAGAGTAAAAATGAATTTATGAACATCTAGCCCAGGAATTTGCATCACACTATAGTAGAATTTACATTTTATTTTCTGAAAATCAACAACATCACACACACTCCTGAAGATGTATTTTCAGAAGTGTTTTAGATAGTCAGTCAGCTTCAGGTCATTTAAGAAGAGCCTGATGACCATGGAAAGGGCCTTTACTCTTTGTCTAAAATTCCTAAAACAGAATTATGCCCTGTTCTACTCGTTTTGATAGTGCTCTGAATATTAAAAAAATATTTAAAATTACTAAGAACACATTTTTTCATAAATATGGACATTCATGCTTACGTAAAGGAAAAGGAATAGAATTGGAAGTACATAGAAATTTAGGGCCAAAACCAAATTCACCTGACTGTGGTTCAGCTCTCAAGAGAGTTGTAAGATGTGAACCTTGTATATATGTTAGAGAACATTAATTGTTTTGAACTTCAGTGATCCTTGTGGGACCCTTCCAACTCAGGACATTCTATGAAAACTTTTGTATGATTCTTCTGCAAACAGAAATCATGCATTCAAGTTGAACAAATGTAGTTGTTTGCTGGTACTTTAAAAGGCTGTCTGTATTTATCTTGGCTGTTGTCCATTCTGTTTTGCACTCTGAAACATAATCTTATTACAATAACAAATACTTTAATACTAAAGCACATCTACACTGGGTAGCATTATATGTATTGGTCATTGCATTGTAGACTTGTTTTTCATGTACAAACAAATTACTGTAGTCTTATAAACAGGACAAATATTGCTTATAATGGTCACATTTATCAATATAGCAACAAGGATATTGCATTTCTGAAGTACCATTTATAATTCATATATTTATCTGTTGATTGGTTTGCCAATTACTGTTTTTACATTTTTTATTACATTATCCTATTATATATATATCATTATATACTATTTAAATACTTTAATATATTCTAGTGAATATTCCTAATGTGCCCTACGTGCTTTCATTACAACTCTTAATTGTTGCATAATATACAGCAAGAATATTGTAACCTAAAAATACAATAATCTGTGTGGGTTGCTTTAAATAAGAAATAACCATTTAATGAACATTAATGTTGCTTTCTATTATTTTTTGGGGGAGAAGATGGTAGTACAGAAGAATAAGAGTATTTTTTGTAGTAGAAATCATTATGTATATTTTGTGATAGTAAAAGACATTCAGAATTATGTGTTTTCCTTCAATATTGATATTTTGCTTATAGTCATTGTTGATTCAACTGTCAGCAGTTTTAAGATATTTAAATTAAAAATGGGAGCAGGTGGCTTGATTGTTTACAATTGTAAATCATGGTTATCAATGACATATATTGCAAAGTCATCTTTGTTGTGCATGTATCATCAAGCACCAAAACACCAAAATTTTACTTTCCTGAATTTTTTTTCATAGAAGTGTTAGAATATCATAATATGTCCCCTAATCTTTCTTTATAGAGTAGCATCTGTAGAAGTTTCATAAGAAAGATAACTAGCTCATCTGTCACATTAATAGTTTATATGTTTTCCTTCTATTTCAGAGCTGAAAAGTCAGCGATTCGCAGGAATGTTTTATCCTAGAAACAGACAGATTTTTTTAAAAAAGGAGGTTTTCTAGGGCAATGTCAGTGGGATTTGCAAAACTGTTACTCTCTGACATACCTACAACAATGTAAATGTAAAAGATCGGTTAGGATCAGTAATCTGAATATATTCTAATTGTGGGAGGAGGACAATTCAATTCCTGTAGAAGGAACTTCATTATTTAAGTCAAACTTTGCTTGTAGAAGGGCAGAACTTCAATGCTGTGCACCATGCCTCTTTTATGTGGCCACTTTCTACCTTGAATTGTTTGCCTATTGGTAACAGATGTCACAGATGTAATTATTTCATGTCCATTCACAGAGAGTCAGAAATACCTTCATTTCCACGTAGACTTTCCATTTCTTTATCTAGCTATATGCCCAAGAGAGAAGATAGATAGACACATGAATCTGTGCAAATAGTTGGTTCAGGCAGCTCAGTTTTCACAATTGAAAATTATCTAAAAGATTTAGTGTACAATGCTGAAATTTCACAGACAACAGATCAATTTAGTTGGGTGAGACATATTTTCTCACAAACATGTTTGGCTTAACACTAATCACAGCATTTCTTTGTCTGTCTTAAGCAGTTAAACTCTCCATTAAACTTTACATGATTGTTCCTAGGACTGATGCTCAGATGTCAAGTGTACACTCCCTCATAAAATAATCCCCATCTACTTTATGCATTTTATAGCTTTCATTTTCTTCTGCCATGTTAAGAAGATTTATTGGAAAATGTGGGATCTCAGCACCTCAGGACGGAGGTGCAGAGTGACCGAGACCACCCTTGGGGGGCTCGGGAGTCCTGGAATGTTGCCAGAAGTGTCTGGTGGCTGGACTTTGATCCTACACAGGAGACGACACCTGTATGAGGATGGGAGGATCTCACGGGGATGAATGGTGAAGGGATAAGTTAATTAGAGTGTAAGACACAGGGTTTAGGATTTCTGTACAGGGCGGTCTAAAGAAGTAAGATGGAGGAACTGGGGCGTGTCCTGTCCTTCTTCTTCTTCTTCTTGGCCTCCATCTTCTGTGGTGATGTTGGCACTTTGGGATTGGTTATTACTAAAAGTGCACTGGTTAATAAGGGTAAAAGGTATTGGGGAAAAATGATAAATATTGTACACATAACTTTGAGTATAAAGATAAGTGACCGCCCCGGGGGCTCTCAGTGTGCTCATGGCTGGCTACTGTGCAGACCTCTGTCGGGCCAAGAGAAAATCTTTTAGATAAACAATTAATAAACACCGAGAAAGAGAAAAGATCTGAAGCCTCTTCTCGTCCTTTGAAGCGCGGGCTGTTCAAGACCACCCCGGGCCTTTCCAGGTCACCTAAACAGCCGAGAAACCAGCAGGAAAATAGCATATTTTGGACAGAGTTCACTTTGTCTAGCATTTTCAAAGGTGTGGCAAAAATGATCCTGCAGGTTTTAAAGTGTATACTTTTAGAAATGTTAGATATTTTGCAGGGCTACTAAGAAATTAAGTATCCTCTTTCATTCTGTTTTTTGAATACATAATTGGATTATTAAAACCTAAAATGTTTTTATTCAACAGTTCTAACTTTGACATAACTATCAGTGATTTGAGGACTTCCATTAGGTAGCAGAAACTGCTATGAGACAGTTTTCTTTAGGGAGAGTATCTCTGGGATTCCTTTGTTGTGAATAATTTCATCAGTTAATTCTTTCTTATATCAAGAAATTCTTGTGTCATCATTTCAAATGGTTTTATGCCACTGTTAGTGCAATGCCACTGTCATCTACTTGCTTCTTCATAACTTCATTATGCTAAAGGTAAAGGTTTACAGAATTTTCCTGTACAGTGTTGCTACATTCAAACCCAGTATCTCTTCTCAGCTATATAAATTGTTTCTAAATATTTTGATAATGAAACTAGCAATACCAGTCTATGGTGGCATCTTTTTAGAAGCTTCCATTTGCCTTTGATCCACATAATAATAGCAGAACATACCAGTTTAAAAGTACTTAAGCAATTGCCACAAAAAAAAAATCTAATTTTTCTTCCTGTTTTGAGGCAACTACTGATTTTCACTGTTGTGGTAAGATTACCTCACATTTAGGAAAGTCATTGTACACTTTGGCCATTTGGAGTAATTAGTATAAATTATAACTAACTTGTTCTTCACTGCCCACAAGCAGTATTCATGTGTTATTATAAAAAATACCCTATTTCCTAAAATAGGTTTTTCTTTTCTCATGCATGCCCTAAACTGACTTAAGCCTCACAAGTCTCAGAATTTTTAAAAATTCCTATTGTTTTCTGTCAGTTTTGTCCACTAAGGCACTATAGTCAGACCAAAGCTGGAAAAGTGAAAATTAGTTTACACTTAGACCACTTAAAAAAAAATCTCCAGAAGCTTCTGAGATGAAAAGGAACTTAGAGAATTAATCCACCACCAAATAGCTGTGGAAATCTTCTGCCATACTTACCTGTGATAGGAAAAAGTGGGGTTCTCACACGATAATGTGAAAGATTTTTCAAAGTATGCTGGTTTTATCTAGAATAACGTTAGTTCATTTTCTTCATTGTAACTGGTATGTGGCTGTGTTTTCAAATTGTGCTAAAACTGTGCTGATAATTCAGGGATAGTTTTGTTATTGCTCAGCAGTGCTTACTTCTCATGCCATCCCACCGGCTAGTAGGCTAGGGGTGCACAAGAAGTGCTCTAGAGAGGGATCTGGAAAGGCTGGATTCATGGGCTGGGGCAAATTTTATGAGGTTTGACAAGACCATGGTGCAGACATGGTGCTTAGGGGCATGGTTTTGTGGTAAATATCCCAGGGCTGGGTTAGCATGTGGATTTGATGATCTTAGAAGTGTTTTCCAGGTTTAATGACACTTTTATTCTAAGAGGGAAGGAGACAAGGCTGTGATAGATGACTCCAACTGACCAAAGGAATTTTCTGTACTATTGTGACATCATGCTCAGCAATAAAACTAGGAGGGAGGTTGGTGTGAGTGTTACTGCTTGGGGACTGGCTGGGCATCAGTTGCTTGGTAGTGAGGAAATGTTTTAATTTCCATCACTTGTCTATCTTGGGTTTAATTTCTCTCTTAAAAATAAAAATTATTTATTTAATAATAAAATATTATTATTACTATTATTATCATAATCATCATCATCATCATAGAATTGCAGAA
This sequence comes from Ammospiza caudacuta, assembly GCF_027887145.1. Lineage (NCBI taxonomy): Eukaryota > Metazoa > Chordata > Aves > Passeriformes > Passerellidae > Ammospiza > Ammospiza caudacuta. The sequence continues at coordinate 89,069,960 of NC_080595.1, read as the reverse complement.
TCTGTAATCTTCTGAGGTTGGAAGATACATTCAAGATCATCTAATCCAACTGTTAATTTAGCACCATCATATTCACTGCCAAACCATATGCCCAAGTGGCACATCTAGATACCTCTTGAATACTGCCAGAGGAGATAAGCCTATCACCTCCCTGGGTAATTTACTTAAATGCCTGACCACTCTTTAAGTGATTTTTTTTTTTTAATATATAAAATCTGAATCTCCTATGGCACATCTTAAAACTATTTCCTCTCGTTCTTTGACTTGAGATGTCAGAAGAGACTGACCCTCACCCTACTACAACCCCTTTCAGGGATATTAGAGATCATTGAAGTCCCTGTGAGCTTTCTCTTCTCCAGACTATATAAGCCCCATTCCCTCAGCCGCTCCTCATGGGTAGAACCTTCATCGACTTCATTGTTCTTCTTCACTGTTTTTTTATTTTATTTTAATTATTTAACTGCTCATCTCCACCTCTGAGTTTTCTTATTTTTACCTTTCTGTTTCTCCCCATTCCACTGGGGGAGAGTGAGCAGGTGGCTGTGTAGTGCTTATTTGTCAGCTGGGGTTAAGGTATGACACAAGGGAAAGAGAAAAACACAAGAACCACTGTGTAATGACATTTACAAGACCTTGTCTTGAAGTAATCGAAATTCTCTTCCATGTTTGCCTTTCCTTCATGATCTGTGCTGAGAAAGGATACCCCATAAGTACCTGACACAGGAATAGATGTACAGAAGAGCCATTAAAATGGATTTAAAAGTATTGTTTCATTGAAGATTGGTAACACAGTATCATATTAAACAAGAGAAGGTTGGTTTCATTTCTGCAATCATCTCACATACATGAAACTCCCTCCCTTTACTGCTATGTGTCAGTACCCATCTGGACCCAAGCTACAAGCAAATTCCGTCTGGTTGAGGTTTAACAATGACGTTGTCAAACATGAAATACTGGACATTTACAGATATCCACAGAAAATATCTGCTACTCAGCTAGAATGCTTCAACTTGTGATGTCTGCTTCTGTGTTATTCAGCTATTTGCAATATCAAACCTTCAAAGAGGAGGCCAATTAACATTTTCAGCCTCTGAGCAGGTGCCTCAACTTTTACAACTGTAAGTTAAAATTGCAGGATATGATCTGAATACTGGGACCTTAAACTTTTACCTACATTGGCCAGAGTAGGGTTTGGGGTTTTTTTTTGTTTTAAAGAGACTGACTGTCACAGGTGTATTGTTAGAAATGACCTTATAACTGCAGTTATCTATTCCTTCATACTGCATAATATTTTAATTTTTAAGTCCTGTTCAGTAAAAAATTCTTGGTCTAAGTTGTCATAACTTACTAAAAGAGGATTTACATTTTATTTAGAATATAGCCCACATATCTGCAATGGATTCAGCTTGGAAGGAGTTAAATCTCCTAAGTAGAACCTTGTATGCTGCTGTGTTTTAGATTTTTAACCAAAAGAATGCTGGTAACACACCAATGTTCTAGCTCCTTTTGAACAGACTTTGCACAGCATCAAGTCCATCCGTCTGTCACTCTGCCTCCCCCAGTGATGAGACTGTGGGTGTGCAAAAGGTTGGGAGGGAATGGAGCCATGCAGATGACCCAAATTACCAAAAGAGGTATTCCATGCCAAATAGTATGATGCTTAGTAGTAAAAAGCAGGAGAGCTTGTTTAGGGAGTTTAGCTATGTCTCACATGGGAACTGGCTGGGTATCAGCCAATCTGTGGGAGGTGGTGATTGGTTTTGCATAATTTGTCTTGTTTTGTCTTCTCTCTTTTTCTTCTTCTACTTTTGCTTTTGAAACTATTTTTACCACTACCCATGAGCTTATCACTAGCCATGAGTTTTCTGGCTCTTGCTCTTCCTTTTCTCCTCCCCTGTCACACCTGAGGCCAGGTGGGGCAGAATAGGCAAGCAGCTGTAAAGAGCTGTCTACTGGGGTGAACCCACAAAAATGTGAAACAGAATATATTCAGAAAAATACCAGAAGGTGCCATAGGATCTGTAGATTTCTGTTGAATCCTCTGGATCTGTTTTTGGTTTTTTGTTTTTGTTTTGTTTTAAATCATCTAGCAGAACATATATTAATTTCAAGAATTTGAGATAGATACAGGACATAAATTATCAGCACTGTTGCAGATGAAGAACTTACATGTGATGACATTAGAAGTTTAGTAATGAAGGTAAGAAGTTTTGATTTGAAAATATGGAATACTAGCCTTAACTTGTGTACTGAATGAACATACATTTGCATTTATGTTGAAACACCTGAAAATAAAATACTTTTTAAATGTCTACATCAGTGCTCAGTTAAGCTAAAATTACTTTCCATTTAAATAGAGAATAAATATATGCATTAATTTAGACTAAAATATTCCAACTGATTGAATATTCTTTTCAGCATTTATGAATACTTCATCTAATGGAATTCACTTTTCATGCACAAAAATTTAAAAAAAAACACCAAGGTAATGTTCTATAAATCCTTTTTTTTTTTAAAAAATACTCTTGATTAACATTCCAGCCATGTAGTGTAAAATCTCCTAATTATAGTACTACTGTACATGACAGAGATTAACCACAACATACTTAATAACAGAAAATCTATGAAAAGGATAGTTTGTTCAAATTAGGAAACCTTCTTTCACTAAGCATGCTCAAATAGCTGACAGAAAATTAGTTATGCTATTAGTCAAAGAAGCTGCACTTTATATGCTAATATTTGCTATGAGACATTTTGTGCAATTGCCACATTTTATTGCATAACTTTTTATCCCCTGTAGTAGCCAAAACACTTGTGATTCACTGTGAATGTATTAGGATCTGATGTCAGTGTACTAATCAAGAGAATACAGTGAGAGAGGAGCACCTGACCATGCTTCGACAGGCTCTCCACCTGTATGTTCTTGGCCTTGTGCTGCTTTCCAGCAATATATTGATACACATTAAGAGGGTATATTGAATCTTTAAATTAAATCAATTGAATGGTTTATATCTTTTCCATAAAGATCTCTTATTTATATAAATTGAAATGAAACCAAACTTCAGTTGCATCTATTCAAACCTGTAGTTATCAATGCCTATAGAAGTTTCACAATATCTATCTATATGTGCATCTTTCCTCTATTATTCAACATGGAAAACCAAACATTAAGAAGAACACCATCAGAGATGAAGCTATGAGTTTAAAACTAGTCAATAAAACTTTTCCAGATAAAGGAGCTCATGCCTTTCATAGATGGATGCAACTGGCCATCTGGCAAATAGAATAAATGTTCTGTGAAGTTCATTTTTATCAGTGTGTTGGGAAAATATATTTAGAAGCTTTTAACATTGTGCTATAAAGAGAAATTAAGGGTAATGAATTACTTTGCTGTACTTCAAAAACATAGGAAGCAGTAGTCTACTGGTCAGGCAGGAAAGTCTTCATCAAGTCAGCCAGGCTTATAAGGACAGCTTTAAACTGGATTTATTAGGAGAAAGGAATAGAGTTTTGAGTAAAGAAAGAACCAGGGAATGATGGTGTCTTAGGAACCACAGGGGAAACACCTGTGACATGCCTCGAAGGAATTAGGTCATGTTCCTCTAAAATGGTGACACAGTCAATAGCCCAACTGAAATGACTACACCAATGAAGTAGAATAAGTAAAAAAATTAGGAGAAGATGAAAGCCACTGTACATATAGAAAGCTGGGATCTAATCACTAGTACTGAAATGTGGTGGGATTAATCACATGGCCTGGAGCACTAAAAACAATCATTATAAACAAAGAATTTATAGGGACAGGTGAAGGAGAGATTGGAGTATGGATTACTTCCTGTATTATAAAGGTGGATTGATTTCACAGAGCTATCTTTCAAAAACAATGATGAACAGGTTGAGAGTTTGTGGATGAAAATTAGAGGTCAAACCAACAAAGCCTTGTGGTTTCTGTTTACTACCAGCTGCCTGATGAAGAGGAAGATATTGACAAATCCTTCTTACTTCAACTACAGCAAGCACCGTGTTCATACAACCTGCTGGGGCATTCACATCTGCTGGAAAAGCAGCACAGCCATTTGTAAGCAGCCCTTAAGACTCTTTAAGTGCATCAAGCATAACTTTTTAATCTATTTGGTCATCTGACAAGAGGAGAAGTGTTACTAGACATGTTGTTGGTCAACACAGATGAACTAATAAGAGACGTGAGACCACCGGCAGCCTGGGCTGCAATGACCATGCCCCAGTGATCATGTTCTTGATAGACATGTGAAGAGGAAGAGTAGAGTGAATTTTAGGACTTTAATTTCTTTGAGGAATTTTTGGAGGGGAAACTGGCCTCAGGGACAAAAAAGGTGAGCAAAACTGACAGTTCTTTAAAAAATCTTAGTGCGCAAGAGCTTTATTGTCATGTGTGAGAGATCACACAAGGAAGGCAGAGGACTGATGCAGTTGGCTGTTGTAGTTGCTGAACCTCTCCATTTTATTTGAAAAGTCACAGAAGTCAGGCAAAGATCCCAATGATTGCAGAAAAGACTATATCCATTTTTTAAAATGGTAAAAAGGAGAACCTTTGGTACTTCTGACCAGACAACCTTTCAGTATACAGAAGGGGACTTGAAAGAAAAACAGAGAAAGGCTTTTGAACAAGGCTTGTAGTGATAGAACAAGGGGGAATGTGTTTAAACTGAAAGAGGGTATATTTAGATTGGACATAAAAGGTTTTTTTATGATGAGGGTAGTGAGACACTAGAACAGCTTGCCCAGAGAAGTTGTGAATGCCCTACGCCTGGAAGCTTTCAAGACCAGATTGGACAGGATGGATCAGCCTGGCCTAGTGGAAGGTGTCCCTGACCATGACAGGAATTACATGATCTTTATGACCCCTTCCAGCTCAAACCATTCTGTGATTCTAGATTCTGTGATTCTATATTTTATTATTCCATTATTCTGTACCTTTGAGAGTACAATATGCACAACTGCTTTCTTTATGGAAGAAAAGACTATGGAAGTTAGCAATGAAAATGGATAGTTCTTACTGTGTACATGTATAAGTTGGCATATTTATTTTATAGCATTGAAAAGCCAGGAAAAAAATGCTTATTTCCTTCTTAATAATTTTGAATCATTATATTCACTGCTTGAGTGAATTTTTCATACTACTTTTAAGCAATAAATAAATATTGGTTGTATGACTTTTATTTTAGTGTAATAAAAGGAAATATCAGTCTGTGCTTATTTATCTAAATATTTTATGTTGCATATTCATGTTAAAAATTTCATAGCAATTACCAAAGTAGTTTTTTGGCAATCAGATGCTTTCAAGAACAAGTTCTATAACTAAATTTTTAACTGCCACTATAAAATGCATTCTATTTAAAGTAGAATATTTTAAATTGTTCATAGCTTTATAATTGCATCTAGTATACAGAAAGCAAAATCAATGCTTAAATATAATGTTAATCAATGCTTAAATATATTTTTTAGAGATCTTTCAATACTAGTCGGAAAGACTGGAATAAAGCATATTTTGCTTTATTATTGGCAGTTTTCAAGTAATTTTAATAAATGTCTACTACCAAGAACGGTGCTACAAGATTCTCCAATAAGTTTTATAAAAGACACATTACTGTTTTTGACCCCAAAGAAACCAAGGTTAGTACTCGGTTATTTCAAATAGCTTCTGTAAATTTTGACTGCCATCAACCTCTCTGCATATACACATACCCCTGTTCCTTCTTTAGATTTCCCTCCAAACACAAAACATTCATCCTCTATTCTGCCACGTATTTTACATATTCTACATTTGAAATCAAGGGTTCCTTACGTGTAGAGTTTTTTCTTTACTTCTCTGAGAATAACATCTGACTTCATATCAAGTCTCATTCTGAATTATCATAATGATTTTCAGAATATAAATTTATTACTTCTTCAAAGTTTAATTTCAAATGTATTTTGATTGACTTCCTTTTGCATATTTAGCATCAAAATGATCAGTCACAAAGAGGTCATGGTTATTCTGTCTCATTCATTCAGGACTTCAAGAGTTAAATAATTTCTCTACTGTGACTGTCTGAAAATAACTAACAGAAGGTCATTTTGTGACATTATAAGCATCATATATTAATTTTTGGATTTTCTAAATTGCCTACGTAAAAGAAAATCACACTAGCACACCTGATGTTTGAATACAATTAGTATGCAAACTGATTATGTCTAGTTATGTGCCAATGTCAAATTAGGCATCTGAATAGTTGCCTATTGAAAATATAAGCATACAAAGGAAAAAAGCAGCAAGACACTAAATGCAAGGGACTGTCCTGCTTTTGTCAATTAAAAATTAAAAATAAGTAAATAGCAACGATAAGAAGATTAAGAATAACACTGGGTAACAAAGCATATCACTAAACTACTGTGCTGTAAGGGTACTTAATAGCCTGGTGGTAGGTCTCCAGTATTCATTCATATCCTATATACAAAAAGACTGCAGAAGCAAATTCAATCCTTAGTTAATTCAGCTGAGTCAATGCAGTGGTTTTAGGGGTAAATACTTGTAGTCTTTAGACAGCAACTATGTATGTAGTTGTAGATCAAATGAATCAATGCTTGGACTAGCCCTAGATACAGAAAATGCATAATTTTTTACTTAAATTCACTTATAATTCAAATTCATATTGCACTACTGTATTGTTAAGCTACAGGAATATAGAAAGAATAACTAATGATGAAAGAAAAACATTGCAGGTAAAATGGGGTTGGCCTAAATTTTTAATGTTCCAATTCTAAAATTCAGTTCTTGCTATCTATCTCACATATTGGCATTTCCCAATATGGTTTTATAGTAAGTATTAGCCAAATATTGGAGTGATCCTCTCAGATTTTAGTGAAATAATACTGCTTCTTTTTCCAATCCCAGCCATACTCTATCCAGTGGATGTAAAAACACACACTGGGACTTACAGTGAACAAATCTACTAAAGACAAATCCTATTTCCTGCCTTATTCTGTTACTGCTTTTGAAACATGCCAAATGATCATTGTAGAAAGCAGGAAAAAAATGGCTCCTATTTTTTATTCAGTTTTATGTCACAAAAAGCAAAAGAAACACAAGTAAGGAGGTTAAAAACATTAACTGAAGGAGGTTTTCAAGTGAAATAATCAGCATGAAAGACAACTAGAAGTTAAGAGTTGGCAAATCAAATACAAACTGCATTACGGTGACAAGCAAGATTGAGGTTGAGAAGATGAAAGAAGAAGGAATACAAACTAATGGGGGATAAGGCTGAGTAATACCCAGTTTCTGAAGCTGATTCTTCAGATGATGTCAGTAGAAGTTTTGTTAGAAATCCTGACAGCAGAGGGATGGAGCTTTCTTTGTACTAACTATAACCTTGACAATTTTATGCATGGCTCATAACATCTGCTTCAGCGAACAGCAGCTGGCTAATAACTTGCCAGAATACCAACTGAATTAGAAAGCTGTGAATCACTGAACTCTACCAATTGCATGCTCAAAAGATTCTGTGAACTTCAAAGCTCTGTGTACACAAGTGAGCATTTGTACCACCAGTTTCCTACAGAAATGAAATGCTAGTAGTGCATTCAGCAGTCTGTGCCATTATTCTCTGGTAAAAATGGTAAATGTAGAACTGTGTGCTTTGTGTTTGTGATTAGTTTTTGGTGCGTCAGTTTGGGAAAACTATTGGAATATTTTTAATTCCTATATTTCATAGACTAGCAATGCAGCTTCTAATTTGTTGGAAAGTTGTCTAGAGTTTTGTGGATATTTACCAGTAAAAAAATCAGTGTGACCTTTTTTGGACTCTTTTATGACTCAAGCTTTTGAAACAGGTGCTAGAAAGCCTTTGCTAAATATTAAACAACAACTTTTGTAATTGGTTTTGTTTCCAATACAGAATCTTGAAAAACTTGAATAATCAGACTGTTTCTAAACACCTTTCCTAGGAGCTTTTGGATTTAGCAGAGTACATAGTTAAATTCTTAGGACAGTAATTTATGACTAAATGTTTGAATTAGCTATCTATATCAGATAGAGAAACCCTACTTTGACATTTCTAATGTAGACATAAAAGATTTTTAGAAATTAGCTACCTGGTACCAGCAGTGTGATTCAGATACAAAATTTATGTACTTAGTCTTCTTATATGACATATGAGAAGGAAGAAGTGATGAAGAGTGATTCAGAAAAATTACATGATAATCATACAGGAAAATTAATCTGTGATTAGAATATTTTAACGCTTTCATCAGAATATTTTAATGCTTGCAAGCCACAATAGCTGTAGGAGGATTTGCTGGAACAAAATTTTGCACTTGGGCCAAAGAAACCAATGGAATAGTAAACCAATCCTGAATTCCAATCTCAGCTTTAGAAAGCTGGAAGATATATTTATTCCTTTCTCCTCAGGTGACTATTTTACTTACTTGACTACAAATTATTTCAACAAGGTACCAGTCTTGAGCAGAGAGAAAGAATCACCCTTCAGGCAAGATGTAATTATTAATGATCCAAATAAAGCAAATGAAATGTAGATTGACTTTGATTGAGCAGTCAGTGCACTAAAATCTGGGACAAGCATGCAAAGACTCCTATGCAAAAGACTGCATCATATGTGACACACCTTGAAGTAAGAAGGGAATTGAACTCAGATTCTTTTTCAATTATGCTTTAGTCAAGTCACTCATGGAACATAGGAATACTGGCCCCTCACCTTTTCTGTTTATGCTTTTGAGCTAAACTGCAAAAACCTTCCATGTTAGTTTACAGTTCTAAATCAAGTCAACCTTTTGGAAAAATGTTAATTTTTCTCTCAATATGAGAGAATATCCTTGCACAGGTACAGATTTACAGGAGAAAATGAGGAAATTATAACTTGCTCATTCCCAGTCACAAAGAGATATTTTTGTACAATCCTTTATCTAGCAAGGTTAAGTAGTTTAGAGAATTTCTAGCTTTTGGTATCACAAAGTCATGTGCCTATGGAAAAGCACAACTCAGAATAAAAGAAGTCTGAATTTTATCTGCCCAATTCTATCTGATGCTAGAATAGGAAAGCAGAACAAGTCATATGGAAGATTCGCCCAAATAATGAGGACTATATCTGCCAAACTATGTTGGGCACTATAACACTCAGGACAGTGAAGTCCAGAGGTACTTTTATATCCTTGTAAATTATTTGGGGTAGGAAGGCAGAAGATGATAGTAACCCAGGTAATGCCCAGCTGGCTTCAGATACAGAGGAAACCAGCGACTGGTCTGGGGTTGCTTTGAATGAATGAGGCCGTTGACATTTGACAGTGATAATCAAATTTAAAACACAATAAATTGATAAAGAGTGGGAATAAACTCATGGGTGGCCAACAGCCTGCAGAACATTGTTTGTGTTGTAGAACATAAGTCTTTGTCTAGAAATCACCATCTAGCTGCTATATCCATGAATGTTAGATTTCATGTCACTGAGTGGTACTGCCTGGTCTCTCAGCCACCTCACCCTAAGTTCACCGTGACAATCACAGATGCATGATCTGACTCATCATGTTTTGAGAGCACCTATCATGTTTCTGGCAAAATGAAATTTAATTTTCCAAAGTATTAACACACTGTGAGAATGGACACATGAATACTTGCTTGTCAGGTAAAGAACCAGTAATGTTCTGTGAATGCAAAAGCATCATATACAACTGTGCATACACAATCATGCTGAAGATTTTTTTCACTAATAGTTTATTGCATATATTTAAGCCTTGCAAATCAAATATTGTTTTTATCTTTTTTCATTTTTTTTTAAATCTCAGAAGACTGTTGCAGATTTAGGAATAGTTTTTTGGGAGTATAATTTTCAAATACAGTAATTCGAAAATTGTTATATTTAAAAAATTACAAAATGTCTTAAGTCTGTTAAGAGGCTTCATTTAGGGCCAATCACTACCACTTGCATTTTAGCAGAATATGTTCCTGAAAGGTGAGAATGACCTTTCTTGATTGAAAAACTCATGGTTATTTCTCTGCCAGTGGGACGAGGAATGCTTTATGCGATGCAGCTGTTGAACATCAGAGAACAGTAAATTACTCTGACTACTCTCTTTGCTAGAGAGTCCAAGGGATTTCTTTTAATATTCTTTTTTTATAAAGAATCATTGTTCAAACTGGCTGTGTTTGGAAATCTCCTGTAAGCAGCCTTAGAAAATGGAAGCTTCTGACACAGAATAGCTGGTATTAACACGAGCGAATTCACTACAACTGTGTCTAAGCCAAGTCAAAGAAGGAGAAAAAGTTATTTAAATTCTATCTTTGTTCAATTCTTGGCTTTTTTTTTAATGCTGTTAGCTTGAAAACTGATAAGTCTGGATTGAAAATGTGCTAGTACTACAAGTAATTCTTACATGGACAGCCCTTTTAACAACAGGAATTTTAATTGCTATTAGTGGGACAGGCTGGAATTATTGAGACAAAATTTTCTTTAAATATTAACAAGATTTTAAACAATTTGGTCTCTGAAAAAAAGACCCCAAATCCATCCTTAAAGAAACAGTTGGAAAGAGTATAATGAGAAGATATAAATAAATAAAGAAGAATTTGAGCAGAACGTAAGTGCCCAATAACATAGTTCGGTCCTTTCTCTTTGCCCTTTCCTTTTTTCCTCTGCATTTAGTCTTACGTGTGCTCTGCTATTCAGATAGCACTTCACTTGGAACAAACTTGAAGAAACCCTTTAAAACTTTCTTGGGACTGATTTTCTGCACACTGCCAGAAACACAATGCTTGAACAGACTATTTACTCCCATAAGAAGGCACAGGAATTAGGAGAAATATTCCTACATGCTCTGAGGACCCTAGTTTCCGATTTTCCCTGATTCCCTCCAATTGGATCAGGTACTTTTCAAAATAAAGCCATATTCATGTGTTTTTAGCAACAGTGGTGATGACACTAACTCCAAATAGAGAAACCTTATCTAGAGGTTACAGAACCCTCTCATAAATGTGTAGACATGGACTAAGTTCTCAGACTCAGAAGGATTAAAAGATGTTTAGAAAATTAAATTCTATGTAGAATTTCCTTAAACAGAGCTCATTTTTTTGATTTCTATCAGCAATGTAAAAAAATTAATTTTGTAGTAGTTATATGACAAAATGCTTATGTATTTCATCATCATCATCATCATACTAGTATTTATTTTTCTTGTAACTTTTTCCCACCTCTTTTTTGTCCTGTTCCTTTAGGTGGAAAGAAATAATTTCTAAAAATGTAGAAATGGTAGATTCTTCACTTGAAAAAGATTGCTGAAAGTGGGAATTTCAAAGGGGACTAAATTACCAGCTTCAGTAACTTTCAATGTAATGTTAACTTTGTCCCTTAGGTACTTTTAAGAATCCTGTCTCTCATAATAATTTAAACACTTGCATTAAAGTGGTAGGCTTTTAGAAGCAGTGAGTAACAAGAGTTCCCACTGAGGTCAGTCATTGCCTTGGAAAGTACGGCCATTTTTTAATCCAAGTGTTGTAATTCCAGCACTCAAATATGAAGATTTAAAAGTTGAGGACTGAGAAGTCTAAGTAACCTGCCAATTCAGAATAAAAGACCACCATGAATAAATAAAAAGTTTTAAAGTTACTCTTCAAAACATTCTGCAGTGCGGTGTGGAATGAGCAGACAAGGGTTTGTCACATGCTTCTTAGGGGGGAAGAAGAAACATGAAAGAACAAGTATTGTGGAGCTATTCTGAAACCATTATTCCAGTCGAATGCCTAAAAGTTGATTCTGTTGATAGGAGGCGAATAACAGAGGTTGAGTAGAAATGAGAATGTCTCATTAAGTAATTTTATCTTGATTTTCTCAGGAAATGAGACTTAAGTGAGCATGTTACCTTGTGTGTTTGTGCATATTCAATCTTTTTTTTTTTCCAGGTAATTTACCAAGTTCAGCTACATTTTTTCAGCAAATTGTCAGGCCTCTATGATTCATGAAAATATGCAGCCTAATGAAGAAGACTGATTGCATCATTGTTCCTATTTAGATAAAATATGCATCATGCAAGAAGGAGGAAGAAATCTTACAAATATTCTCACACTGTAACAATTCAAAACCAAAATCATGCTTTACTATACACAGTAGTCAGTTCCCGTGATTAGTAGAATCACCTGTGAATTTCAAATCGGGGTTAATGCACATATAATTAAGTGGGAAAATCACTCAGTTTAATCCATTAAGAGAAGGCTTTAGTTAATAAAGACGGCTACAGACATCTCAGCCTATGTGAGAAACATTAGATTGTTTAGCAAAAAAGATCTCAAAACCAGAGCATGGAGACACTTAATAGTAGCACAGTCAAAACATGTTAATACAGACTCTGCTACAGAAGGTTCTGCACAGACATGCCAAGGTGGGCACAGGGGCACCCCCCCTGCTCTCTCTGGTAGCTAGCTGCAGACAATTGAATTATTCAGACTCTTAGACACTGCCCCACACAGCCACTAGCTCATTTTCCCCCAACAGAATGGGAGAAGAGAACTAAAAGGGTAAAAGTGAGAAAAGTGGGTTGAGATAAAACCATTTTAAGAGGTCGAGCAATTAAAAGCAAACAAATGAAAAATTTTAAAAGGTATGGTTGCTCATGGAAGCAAAGCAAAGCAAGGAATTCTTTCAGAACTTGCCATGGGCAGGCAGCTGCTCAGCCATCTGTAGGAAAGCAGGACTTTATCACTCATAGCAGTAACTTGGAAAGACCAACACCATCAGTCCAAATGTCCTTTGCTTCCTTCTCCTTCGCCCAGATTTATATGCTGAGCATGAAGCCATGTGGTGTAGGATAACCCTTTGATCAGTTGGGGTCAGCTGTTTTGGCTGTGTTCCCTCGGCACTCCTTGTGTTCCCTACCACCAGTCTACTGTGGTTGGTGTGAGGAGCACAAAAGGCTTTGGCTCTGTCCAAGCACTGCTCAGCAATAACAAAAGTATCTTTGGGTCGTCAACACTGTTTCAGTCCCAAATCCAAATCCATACCAGGTACTGTGAAGAAAATTAACTCCATCCCAGAAAAAAATATCACACCCATTGAGGTTGTGACTTCTCAGTCCAATTGCTGGCTCTGATTTGTTACCCTACTCACCTGCTGGTGAGCTTCACAAATATGAAGGTAGTCTGGCTTCACATTTGTGCTTACACAGAGGCTCCGAGTGGAGGGCACACTCACACAGGCAACATTATATACAGTATTGATTCAGACTGTAGGACAGCCTGCAGTGATCCAGCACAAGGCACAGTCAGAGGAAAGCACACTGACCAGCCACCTGTTCACATGCAGCTCGTGCCCTCTATCCTATTCCTCCTTTGTTTTTCATCATTTTGTTGTCCCCAGTCCACCTTTTACTGCCTTGGGTGTTTCAGCCCAGCTATAAGTCTTGCGCATTTCTGTCAGATCTTTGAGTTTAACTTGGTTTGCCTGATTTAGTCAGGCAGCCTAATGAACTGCAGCCACCATAGGATACCTGGTGTGCTTCTACCCTCAGAACCGAAATCAACCTAAAAACCTACCCTGACTGTTACCTGCTAAGGACAAAACTAGTAAAAAATAGAACTTCCATTGTAGATTCCACATCAGTCATGAGTGGATGTCTATAAAAAGCTGAGAAGCTGATGCTGATGATGATGATAGCTGATGCTATTCCTTTTATGAATATTGATATATTCATAAAACAGCTTTAAAAGGCAGTTAAGCATTCGATCAACTGTTTCCTAACTTCACTTTACATTTAAGCAATTTCTGCATTTCTTTCAAGGACAATATCTGATTGCTTTCCTACCCATTACAATTTGAGCAATGGTTAGCAGGAAGCAATAAAGACTAATCAGAAAAATTTTGAATGAGAATGTGGCCTAGATGTTGACAAAGGACAAAGTTTTTGCAGACAATCTAGAGCATTCATTTATTAATAACATATATTCTTAGGCATAATTTGTCTAAAAGAAATTTCATCAGCACTTACAGCTATAAATTAATATCTTAAACTACATTTTCTAACTGATTATTATATCATAAAATACACCCATAATGAAAAATATATTACACTTATGACTGAGTTCTATTGTGAAATAACCAGAGTCTTAAAATACATCTGTCTTTTTCTATTATGTTAAATAAAGCACAACAATACCTACAGAAATTGAGGGCTGAAATATGTTCTCAAAGAAGTGAAGTATACATAGTTATCATCTGGCCTGGTAATTAAAAATACAACCAGTGCAAGCCACAGCATGAGCGGTAAGTGTAGGACAATTTCTGCCTTCTTGGAACTACAGGCACTCAATGGATGTAGTTATGGAGGCCAAGGAATTGGGACAATGCACTCAGGCTGCAGGACTGTTTTCTAAGTCCACACAAACTCATAGAATTTGCAAATCAAAGCTGTGTTCCCCCATGGCTGCATTTACAGTGTTGTGTAGGACAGCATAGACTGAAAAAAACAGTAAACACACCACTGCCTGCAGTTGTGGACTCTGAAGATAAAGGGATGAAGTCTTCAAAAAACTCAGTCTTCAATGAGTTTAGACTTCCACTGTTGCTACAGGTCTATATACTCAAGTGTAGCCATGGATTTGCCATTTTTTCAGAGCAATGTCACAATTATACCAAACTTTTCACTGTGTACATAACCTTTCCCTTCAACCTTGTGGAGAAGTTTATGTTAGCGCTTTGTAACCATCCTAACATTCAGGAAGAGGAGTAATTCTATTAAAAAGTCATGCTTAATTTTGTCATTATATAAACCCAATGTAATGCATTTTTAAACGTATTTTAATGAATAAAACATGCCCACTGTTTAAATGAGGAATACTCTGTAGCAAAGCTTTCTGGAAAGCAGTAGTTAGAAAATTTCACAATATTTCTTGCCTTCATTTAACCATTGATATATTCAAATGATAACCCCTTGTAAATAAGTTCTTTCAGGACTGTCTAGAAAGTATTAGGCATTTTCAGTTCTTTTGAAAAACTGAATAAACATGTGATACATTTTACTCTCTAAATCAATCACTTTATCAAAAAAAAAAACTGCTTAACAAGCTAGTAATCAATATATTGCAGATTTTGAAAATTATTCTTTCATAGAAGTATATCTTCCAAGTGATCAATCAGAAAGCTAGACCAGGATGAGAAAGCATTTCTTTCATGCCCCAGTGTCATAGCCTACCAATCATTAGTTTAGTACATCACCAAAAAAAAACCAAAACAACCAAAACAACACCTTGTGGTGTTCATATGTACTCTTCTTCCTAGCAAAAAATTAACATACTAATGAAAATATCATTTACAGGGGGAATCTTGGAGTGAAGCATGCATAAGTGTTTCCAAAGAAAGACAATGTATTTTAGGCATTTTGCAGGTCCTTTAGCCTTAGATCACCTTAATATATGTTTATTGTGACAGAAAAGCAGGCCAGGCTTAAAGATAGAGGAAAATAGCAAACAGAGATTGAGTGTTTCACCCAAGTTGCACACTAAACAGATTAATCATATTGTAGTAACCTGAAGTTATTTAGAACTTTTTATGGTGTCATATAATCTGGTTCAGAACAATTTCAGGTGTCAGCAACTAGCTATATATAACTTTCAGGAATTTGCATCATCTATTTTTCCAAAGTTTTAGGTCCATACATTGTGAAAAATAAATATATTTTGCTTTATTAGAACTAAAATAATCTTAATGACTATTTTTATAATCTGATATAGTAAGAGATAAATTTCTCATCAAAGGTATCAAAATCAATTTGGGGGGGGGAAGAATTGCTTACTAGCCCATTAAATGCAGAAGATAATGAATTTCTAATGAAAGAGTTTTTATTTATATATCCCTGAATTTAGCTAAGACTGTGTATATCTGTCCACATTCTGAAGAGATGCAGTAAGTGACTATAAATTTTACAACAGCCCAATTCCCTAGCAAGATATTAGGAATGGCATGGAATAAAACATGTTTAATATGTTTTAGGCAGGCTGGTCTGAAACTACCAAGCTGTAGGTTTTTTTCTCATTAAAAAATGAGAAATGAGTACTGTATTTGTACTATTTTGACATTGCAGGGTTGAAGTGGGTTTGTGCAGCCAGGCTTTAGTAATGGAGGGGACTACAGGGGTGGCGTCTGTGAGAAGCTGCCAGAAGCTTCCCCCATGTACAGCAAAAGCAATGCCAGATGGCTCCAAGACAGACATGCCCCTGGTCAAGGCTGAGCCAATTAGAAATAGTGGCAGTGCCTCTGTGATAACAAGATGAAAGAGAAGGAGGAAAATAAAATAAATTATTGCACTGATGTAATTGTGACGAGAGAGGAGCAGGGTGAGAACATGAGAGGAGCAGCCCTGCAGACAGCAAGCAGGGTCAGTGCAGAAGGAGGGGCAGGAGGTGCTCCAGGCTCCAGAGCTGAGATTCCCCTGCAGCCCCTGGTGCAGCCCATGGTGAGGCAGCTGTGCCCCTGCAGCCCATGGGGATGCACAGGGATGCAGAGATCCACCTGCAGCCCATGCAGGAGACCCACACTGGAGCAGGGGGTGCCTGAGAGGAGGCTGTGACCCCGTGGGAGGCCCGTGCTGGAGCAGGGTCCTGGCAGGGGCCTGCAGGGCTGTGGAGAGAGGAGCCCACCCTGGAGCAGCCTGTCCTTGAAGAACTGTGCCCTGTGGAAGAGTTACTCACACTGCACTAGTTTGTGAAGGTGGACTCATATTGGAGAAGTTCACAGAGAACTATTTTCTGCAGGAGGGACTCCTCTCCCTGAGCAGCAACAAAAACAACCTGTGATGAACTGATCATAACCACCCATCTCCCTACACTGCTGGGGAGGAGGTAGAGCTGGGAAGGAGGCAGGGGTAGGAAGAAGGCATTCTTAAGGTCTTATTTTACTTGACATTATCCTGCTCTGATTCAGTTAGTAATAAATTCAATCCATATCCCTGATTCTAGCCTGCTTTGCCCATGATGTTATTTGGTGAGTGATCTCTCCCAGTCCTTATCTCAACTCATGAACCATATTTTCTCTCCCCTGTCCAGCTGTGGAGAGGAGTGATAGGGAGGCTTTGGTGAGTGCCTGGCATCCAGCCAGGGTCAACCCACTACAAGGCATTTTTTTCACCCTCAATGGCAGGGTTCAATTTTAATTATAAATTACCTCACAAAGTTATTTATTACATTACCATGACTTTTTCACATTTATATTTTAGCTTGTCACCTATTTTGTGAAATGTATCTACGTCAGGCCCTCAGTTAATAAAAGATTCATTATGTTTGAATGAAATCAACTGATATCCTCAACTCATGTTTCCCTTATCAAGTAAAATTCCAGAAAGAATAGAATACCCTAATTTGGAAACTAATGAAAAATCATCTCCAAAATCTAGAAATAAAACTTCTTATAATACTGAAAAATAAAACTTTTATTACCTTTTTATAATAATTGTATTTATTTTATAATAATTATTTATATGATAATTTTTTATAACTTTTTATATAATTTAGCTTTACAGAGTCAGTTATGAACAATGTCTGCCTTTGAGATAAGAAACTGACTAAAACACACATATATAATTCAAAATTTATGGTA
Source organism: Ammospiza caudacuta (assembly GCF_027887145.1). Classification (NCBI taxonomy): domain Eukaryota; kingdom Metazoa; phylum Chordata; class Aves; order Passeriformes; family Passerellidae; genus Ammospiza; species Ammospiza caudacuta. The sequence continues at coordinate 89,052,357 of NC_080595.1, read as the reverse complement.
TCTATAAGGAAAAGGTTTTACCAGTCCTAAGGTTGGTTCTCTCAGTATTTTCTTTTAACCATGCTGTTAGCAACACCTAAATAAAGGGTCAGAAAATTTCAGGTATGGGACAATAATATCAGAATTTATTCCTAACTGATCCTTATCACACATGGATTCTTGTTAATGAAGCAATAATTGCTTTAAACTTCTAGTATGACAAATAAATTCTCTATTGACATTAACTTGATTAAAACATTAGAGATGAAATAATAATATCTTACGACATTTCACTAAGCTATTAGAATAAGGTATAATACTATTTATACATAAATCACCAAAAGTATTTAATGTCTGGAGACAATAGTCTTTCTACCCTATTAAGAATTCTAATCTACTGAGCCATATACTTAATAATTAATTATTTAGCCTTTCTCTGACTTGGAAGAATCCATCCTCTCTGATGTTGTTTTGCACCCATCTTTTTCTACCATTCTACCTTTCCAACTATTTTCTATAATAAGAAATATTTTTCATCAAAGTAGGTTTTCACACAAATATGATCTATTTTTGCATTTGAAGCCAGCACAATCATATACGACAAGTAATCATCAGAGCTCAGTTCTGCATTCATTCTAGTAATCATGTGTCTCCAGAGGCACCAAAATACTTGTCAACTATGCTACTAAATTGGGTCAAGTAATGTTAAAAACATCAAAGCTGGGCTTCTATCCTCCAAAACTAATTCCTAAGAAACTCATTTTATGATTCCGTATAATTATAGCTTAAAAACATACATAGAAAGCTGCTATCTTTTCCCATGGGATGCCTTCAGGACTTTGAAATGATCTTTGAATCTTGAAGTTACTCCAATTTATATAAAGATGAAATTATTCAACAGATTTACTGTAAAATTATTTTTTTTTCTTTTTCACTGTTTCAGAGCTACTTATGGATTCAGAATTTAGAAGAACTATTGTTAACATATTAAGGTAATCTGACTCACAGGAATGCTCAAGATATATATTTCAGCATTTCTTCTACTAATATAATTCAATTTTCTGACTATTTTTCATAATTTCTCAATTTATCAGTTTCTATCAATATTGTGTAATTGAAAATAGCCATTTCAAGCACAGTTGCATTACTGCCTCACAAAACTGAACTTTTTCTGGTTTTATTTTCTATTTGTTTTCCCCCAAAATCAAACCAAGCATCCTGCCCCCTTCCTGCCCCCTTACAATGTCACAGAATCATGGAATGCCTTGGGTTGGAAGTGACCTTGAACACCATCTCGTTCCAGCGCCCCTGCCATGGGCAAAGACACTTTTCACTAGACCAGGTTGCTCAAAGCCCCATCCAGCCTGGCCTTGAACATTTCCAGTGATGGGATATCCATGATATCTCTGGGCAACTTGTTCCAGCGCCTCACCACTCTCACAACAAAGAATTTCTTCCTAATACCTAAACCAACCTACCCTCCTTCAGTTTAAAGCCATTGCCCTTTGTCCTGTCTATACGTGCTCACACAAAAAGGATGTTCCCATCTTTCTTGCGGGCTCCCTTCAGGTCATGAAAGACCACAGGTCATCTTGAAGTATTCTCTTCTCCAGACTGAGCAATTCTCTTAGTCTTTATAGCAGAGGTGCTCAATCCCTCTAATATTGTTGGTGTCCCTCCTCTGGACTCATCAACAGGTCAATGTCCTTCTTGTGTTGGGGATCCCAGAGTCCTCCTTGTGGGGTCACACAAGAGTGGAGAGGAGGTGCAGAATCCTCTTCCTCAACTTGATGGCCCTGTTGCTTTGGTGCAGCTCAGGATGCAGTCATAATTTTCCAGCAGTGCTTGGTGACTTCCAGGTTCTCCTCATTGCCTGTGCTGCATGCATTCGTGTGAAGGCAGATCATCTGGGCTTTTGATTCTGTTGTCTTCCTACAGGAACACGCCTTAACTCCTTTGAGGTATTTCCCTGGTGTTTCTCTGTTGGCTTCTGTTATCTCAGGAGTCCCTGGCTCATCTCTGTAAGACTACAAATGTCTTCCAGTGTGGCCAGCACATTTCAGAGTCAGCAGCAGAGGGTCCTCACTAGCACCTGTTCCTCTAACATTCCAGATCACCCCACAATTTGTGTGGGACAGACTCCCTGGGAGTGGCTTTTCTCCAGGTGGGGCTGGCATGGTCCCTGCTGGCTCCAGCCATGCGAGTCAGAGCTGCCTTTAGGACACAGCTCCACCACGTCCTCTGTGGATGCTGAGGTTGGGAAGGCTCCCTCTGCTCTGGTTCTGAGGTCTTGCTGGCAGGAAAGCCCACCTGCCTCCCACATCCTCAGCTCCAGAGCACTTAATCTTTGAAACCTTTACTTTATTACACACATATATATATGAGTGTGTATATATATATATGTGTGTGTGTCACGCATACATACATACATACATACATATATATATATATATATATATATGTATGATGTATTTCTTCAAGAGATAGGAGGGCATTTGAAAAGTATTATTTTTTTCAGGAAGGTATAGCAATGCAGAAATTAAGGGACATGCCTGGGTTACAGCATTAGTTCTATAAATAGATTTAGATGGATTTCCACACTCTCTCAGGAAGTAAATTCACAAATGGCCTTATCTAATTCTCATTCAAATCAATAGCAGCCTTTAGTAGGCTTTGAGACTAGTCTATTTAATCTTTCTTTATCTCAGTTATTCTGCTGTAAATGGAGGATATCTCCTTTAATCACAGAAGTGACCATGAATGTTTAATAATTTATAAAGAGTCAAACAGTGCTCAGCCGTAGGCCATAAAAGCAAGCTCCTTTCTATAGCTATTACTGAAAATACTGCACAAGGTCCAGCTCATCTAAGTTTTTTGCCCCAGCTGGAGAAAAATGAACGTTGCTCAGATGACCCTGAAAACTCCTAACCTTCTTTGGGGGAGGAGGAAACTTAGCTGTGTTACAGGCACTGCTTCAAAACAATCCCTAAAGGGAAGTTATTTGGTGACATGGTTCTCCTACTTCATGTCTAACCATCCTTTCTAGTTATCTGTAGGTACTAGAGACTTGAGTCATGCTCCCAAACACACCCTCTGTTCAGCTAGTGCTCTTGTTCTATTGCCACTCATGGGATGGGAAGCAGAAAAGGCTTTGTTTATATTGATAAGCACTGCCAGCAACTATCTAATCTCTCTCTGCAAATACTGCATGGTTTCATTCATTATTGTTATTCAGTGTGGCTCCTGGCTTTTGATACCCTTTAATATGGCTGAGTATTATCCAGATGAGTATGAGCAGGCACAGCCCAAAATCAGCGCCGGCACTGTGCCAGCAGTGAAATGGTATTTGGGACCAAAGGACAATGTTCAAGGATGTTCCTTGCTCCTATGCAAGTTAACCCACACAGTTGCACCCAGACTGCTCTCAAAGCAACAGAATGGGCAATTTCTGGTCTAAAACTGGGTATTAGAACTGCTTAAGCCATGGGAAGAAATTGACATATAGTTCACAATTCTCATAAACCTTTGTTTCGGGGTTCCTGATATGTTCATGTTACAGAACAGATTCAGTACACCTCAGTGGTGACTTAGACTTTTTACTAAAGCTGCTAACACCACTCTTGATCTTGTACAGGATTCTACTTTTGGACTGCACTTTTGACTGCATCATGGAAAAAAACCAAACATGCTTTCTCATCCACTGGGGTAAAAGTAGATAAAGGTAGTACAATCAAAAATTCAATGTTTAGCTAAGCAATCTACCACGACAGTTAAAATAAAACTGTTGGTGAAAAATACTATTTTAATTATAATAAGATTTGCAGCTAACAGAGTAATTCAATGTAGAACATCTCATTATAAAATAATAAGGTAAATTGATAATATCTTTGCACTTTGATAGCAGATGCAATTTGATACTAAATTAGACTGCTTTCATGAAATCCAGGTATCCCACAGTGCCTAGGGTCTGTTTAACATTTAAAACAGCTATGTATCTGTAGATCTCTATCTTCATACATTTTTGTCCCGGTTATTTCATTATTAGTTTTACGGCTTCTTTTTCAAGTACACTCATGAGCCTAGTAACAGAGTGAGAAATCTACAAATACCAAAATGCATCACTGAAAATAATAGAACCTGATAAAGAACATTTTAGAAGCCTGTTTGTTTTTTTTTTAGATTCAGATAAAACAAGGGTAAGTTGATAACAGTATACTTAAAATGACTAATTAGGCTGGCTGAACATAGGTACTAAATTGGCAAAAATTATTTAATTATCATATGATTCAATGACTGAGATTGTTATAATTAGTAGATGTTACTTTCACAAAAAAAACCTGCACTTACAGGAAGAAAATAAAATTAAAAACTGTTCAGACTACAAGGTCAAGATTTGACAAAAAGATATTTCTCTTGGGAGCTTTTGGTTAAAAATAAAATATTTCAGCATTAGTATTATTAAACATAAATTTGCCAATTGCTGGTTTACAATCAAATTTTCTATCTAGAAGAGGTTTTCTTTTTACATTTATGTGGACTTGAAAATGTACCATTTCAGAAATAATAAAATGTTTTATTAGGTACATTTTTACAGCTCGACCTGTCAGAGTGAAAAAGTGTTAGAAAGTTTAATTACTTGCTTTATTGCTCCGATAGTCCGGTACATATGCTTATTGATATTTTTCATTGATATATTGCCTTATTTCCTTATTTCCTGAGTTCTAGAGCAGCTGGAGCCTATACTGGTATCTGAATATTAGAACTTCTCCCAGCATCAATAAAGAATGGTCATTTAATTTAAAAATAACCATCATTTAATTAACTTTATGTGGTTTCCTTTAAATAAGCAGCAAAGGTATCATTAGGGCTTTTAGGGAATAAATCCAATCCTGATAATTGTGAAGTTAATTTAACTGTGAAATGGAGGTATCTGCATGCCAGAAAATGTTCTCAAGTTGTCTGTGCACCATAAGCTCAAAGAGTATAAATTTGCATACATCTTTTGAGTTGTGGATCTATACCATCAAAGATCCTAGCTCCATGTTAAAACATGCTGTTCTTCATAGTAACATGTATATAGAATAGTGAATTATGGGAATAGAGCTACCACTGAAATTTCCATTCATTTGTTGCAATCTTAGTTTTTATAATAAATGACCAAATATTTCTCAGACAGAAAGGAAAAGACAAAGAATTCATTAGAATGCATATCCTAAGCCAAACCCAAAATCATAAAAACCTTTTCTGAAGCCTTGGGGATAACAAAACCCTTTATTTAGAGCTGAAGGTAAGCCATCCAGAGGGACCTTGGCACACTTGTGAGAGAGGCAAATGCAAACCTCTTGTAGTTCAACTAAGCAAAGTGCAAGGTTCTACACGCGGGGTATGGCAATCTCAGACTGGTCAGAGAAGGGATTGACAGCAGCCCTGTGGAGAAAGACTTGGAGGTGATGGTTGATGAAAAATCTGAGATGAGCAGCACTGTGTGCTTGCAGCTTGAAGACCAATTGTACCCTGGATTGCATCCAAAGGAATGTGGCCGGCAGGTTGAAAGAGATGATTCTCCCACTCTGCTTTTGTGAGACCCCTCCTGGAGCATTGCATCCAGCTCTGGTGTCCCCATCATAAGAAGAACATGAAACTGTGGCAACAAGTCCAGATGAAGGTCATGAAGAAGTTGTTCAGTCTGGAGAAGGGAAGTTTGTGTGAAGAATTCACAACAACCTTACAGTGTCTGAATCAGCCAACAGGGAAGCTGGAGAGGGACTCTGTCAGAAGCTCTAGTAATAGGAGAAGGAGTAATGGGTACAAATTGATCTTTAACAACCACTCCAACCCCTTACCATTCTATGATTCTTTGGTAAGTCTCATCCTCAAAGAGAGCCATTCCTACAAAAAGATTGCATAAAACAGCCACTTTATTCACAGACACCGAGTTTATCGAATAAACAGAAAACTCTTCTAGCAGCTCAAGGATGCATCTTCCATTGGTGATTGGTGCCAAAATACTCTATTCTCAGTAATTCCTCTTCCACCTTCTCATAAGAAGGCTTATATGGTTTAATGCCGCGTTTTGGATTTTTTTTTTCCTTTTACAAGTGGAGCTGATTTGGAAGACAAGTGTATCAGTCTTCATACTGCTTCTATTCAGGACGTTTTTCTCAGGTCCAGGATAGCATTATGTAAAGACAAGGACTAGTAACTCAAAGGTAAAGATATTTTTCTGTGACTTCTTCCAATTCTTGAACTTTTTTATATGAACTTAATTAATTTTCTATTCAATTTATTTTGCTCAGTTCTGAAGGTTCTTCCTTGATAGAAAAGAGCTCTTTTAGGAGCTCCTTTATAAGACTAGGAAGAAGCCATTTAGTTAGAGTACACTCAACCAGGAATACTAAGCATGACTTAGAGGAATACTGTGTCAAGTCACATCTTAGATAATTGCATGCTTTTGATGACCAAGGTTTTCATTATTGGTTATGAGAGTTCTAGATTTATTCAAATTTTCTACTTTATGGAACACATCAGAAATAATAAAAGGAATCCAGACATTACTAAAGTGTTTAATAATAACTAAACTATTCTGTCTGGAGAACGCTTTGCTCACTCTAGATTAGAGCCTGGCTGTGAAAAACGCATTAAATGTGGACAGTTAAAAAATTAAGAGGATAGTTCACAAGAAAAGAAAAGCCAAAAGGATAGCAGAGATATATTTTAAGTCTTCCCTGGACAAGCTTTTCTTCATCCTTCTAATCAAAGAGGTAAACTAACAGATTAAGTTATATCAGCCAATATCACATACATAGTACTTCTCTCCACTTGGTAGTATTTATATGCATTATATTTATATGCATATAATGCATATAAATACTATATATAGTATTTATATGCATTATATGCATTATAAGTCAAAAATATGCTGTGGAGAAACTTTTATGTTTTGTCTTTACTATGATCTGCTCTGTACTGCTTTTATCTGATAAAATCAGACATCAGTTCAATAACCAGTCTAAATCTGGTTTTCAATGAATTATTTTATGTCTGAGAAAACTGTGATAAATTACAACTAATAAGTAACCTTGTATTATACTCCAATGTAAATATTGTTTATTAAATTGTAAAATAATGTCATCAGTCATCTAAATGAAACAAATAAAATTTATAGTATGTCCCTCTCAGTTTGATCCATTCTTAATTTGAAAACTCATGAATTTACATATACAATTCAATAGTCTTGTAAATTGCTTTTTGAAATTGGCTTTTGAAATAATTTTTTTCTGCCTCACGTTAGTGTACTGACTGAAAATTACTTGCATCATGAGATGACAAAGGAAACTCATGACATCTGACTATACTTGTAATGCTTCCTTCTTTTGGCACAGATTTCATAATACAGATGCATTTTGCTGCCATCATTAGTAGTTGTCTTCATTGATACAGAAATTCTAGGACATGTGGTAGGGTTAAATTACTCTCACTTAATGACCACTTTTAGGTTTCTTCTTTTTTCACATATACACACTAACTGGTCCCTTAATGCATCATTTAAGATCTCTGAACTGGCAATGCTCTGGTAATTTTCCTAATTCAGCCACTTAAAAAAAAATTATAAATGTGGAAGCAGTCTGAAGTCACCAGCAGCTGAGGGAATAAGTGATGTGTAGTTTCCACAATCTGTGTAAATGTTTTTTACCACTGGTTTAATAGGAGCACTTAGCTTATGCAATAGCTTATAAAGGTTAACCACCATTACAGTCACTAAAACCACAAAGTAGTGGCTTTTTTTTTGCAATTTAGGATATTAGGTAGTTCATATTATTTGAAGCCTGAGATAAAGGTGGGACAGTTCTCAACTGAACAATCAAACAATTCCATTTCCCCCAAGTTAGACATTAACCTTTTTTCTGTTTTAAACAAGTGATTTGCTCACAGTCCCAGTAACTACATGTTTCTTTCTTCCTTATGTTTTTGCTAGACTTTAATCCTTTTTCTTTTACAATTTTTATGGGAGGTAATTCAGTCCTACAACTTTCTTAATAATGGTATTTTGAAAAATTATAATGAATTTTATGGAGTTAATGATATCTGTAAGTTTTGACTATTCAGCTAAATGTATTTTGGATCTAAGAAATGGTGAAATAATGAAAATAAAAGAATTTTTAAAAAATTTAAGGACATATTATCAACTTCTTTTGCACCCAGTATATAAAGAACATTTAATTTCCATACTTTTCAACAATGCCTGAATGCAGTTTTATAGATTTCACACATGAAAATATGAGGGTTTGTAGTATATATCTTTCTATTTTCCCTGCTTATACATTGTCTGCTTTACAGTGCAACATTTGGCCATGTGTAGCATAAAAACAAAATCTTTCTTCTTAACAGGAGTTGATGCAATGCTGCAAAAAAGGAACACCTACCCATGGACACTGCTGAGACCAATTTATGAAGTAAAGCAAGCAGGGCTGTGCCAGGAATAGCTCAGCATTCACACACACACAGGTACACACATGCATGTACTGCAGGAGGGCACCAAGGAAGACATTTTTACAAGTAGATCGCGATTTCAGTCCAAATATAGGCAGGGTATAATCACAGGCCTTGGTTGTAAGGACCTGTATGTTAGTACCTGAGTCACTGCTCTGTTAGCAGAGGACATACTCTGATGTCAGCATGCATTGCCTTTAATTGTGTCCTGTACCAGCTCATTCTTAAGGAGAGGTGTAAGAACACAGTGTCCAAAGTGAACCTCCATGCACCACAAGGAAAGTTGGGTATTATACAGGTAAAAGACTGATAGCTTTGCTCACTTGGAGAAATATTTTAAAAATGTGAGAAACAGTGCAGCTGACCCCCTCGACCACAGGTGGGAACTCTGAGTAGCATGCCATAGTCAAAAAACAGATTCTCATCCAGCTATGCAACAGATACCATTCCCAGCATTGGGTGGGACATAAGATTGCTGTGATATTGTCTATAGTTTCTATCCTTTAAACAATAAAATAGATAAACTTGAGTTTTTCTAATTGAGATCCCAAAAGAACTGGTACTGAGAAGGTATTAGCTGAGAAAACCATGGCTCCATTTCAGTGGGTTGGCATAGAGGAGCCTGATGAAACACAGTGATCACCCCAGCCATGCTCAGTGTCAAACTGCCCAGCAGCTCAGCCCTGACATGGACTCTCTACTTATATGCATTTTTTCCCCATAGGCTGTCCTTGAGGAGTGGGGAGTTGTTGCACATGTCATCAATCAAGTCAGACAATGGTGATATCACACTAAACCTTTCCAGCAGTCTCAGGTAGTGCTGCTCTGTCACCACTTGGTCCAGGGTCCCAGCCATGGCTCATCCCACTCAGTTCATTTTTACATTGTCCTGTAAGCTGCATCTTATGCTGTTTGGTCATAACTTGTGGTCAAGACAAGGTTTTGATTTTCTTGTGATAATTGCCTGGAGGCCCTTTTCTATTAATTTTTAAGTCTTCTTTGCAAAGCCTAAAAAATACTTTGAACTGACCTGCTTTCATTATAATCAAGTAATCTTTTCAATAAATGATTGTTCACTTGGCAATGAGAGCAAGTCGATGCAACGCCTGGTAACTGTCAGTCAGATTTGATTGCAGCAAATTTCATCAAATTGCAGCTGATGAGCATCTCCAGTTTAAGTCACTTTGCATGCCTGTTTCCAGTTTTAGAAAACTATTTGGATGAGTGGTGGAATATTAACATTAAAAGTAAACAAGGAGATGATTATATGGGCAACAGATTTTATTCTCCTGCCATAGATACATTGATGTATCTTTTTAAGAACTTGTAGTAGAGAGCAGATTGACAGCTTTATTGCTTTTATGTTGGATTACTTAAGTAATATTTCTGACAAGAAGAAATGAAAAAACCAAATTAAACGATTCACCCATTTTCAAGAACTTGTTAAATATACTTGCAAAGCTGATCTTCCCAAATCAAAAGAAAAAAAAGTGTTGTCTATCAGTCACATGAATTTTGTCTAAAGAATTAAACAAATCCGCAGCTTGAAAACTGACAGCTGAGCAAACAAGGACTGTTACAAAATCAACAATTTTATTTATATACTTGTAAAGGTTTGCCATTGTGTGGGCAGCAGAGATTGTTCTTTCTCAGAGCCTAAGTCTACTTTAAAAAATCCCAATACACAAAACAAACAGAACACACACACCCCTCAATAAACCCTGATGTTTGTCTAGCCTACAAATTCAGCCCTAATTCTACACTTATATAAGGAAAAAAAATACCGAAGTGAAGGTATGCCTTTGGGTATTGAAGTAATTATCTTGTCTATAGATGCTTAATGTCAGTCCACCTCATTTGTCCTTCTCTCCTCCGCCACTTCTTATTACAATTGCACAAATTACTGTTTGACACCAATCAGGGCAAGAAATGCTTTTGGAGTGCTGTCAGCATGGAAGGTACACCAGGGGACCTCTCTGATGCTGAGGTCGAATAGAGAGATTCCCCTGCCTCTCCTTTCTGGGAGGGGAGATCAATATAGGAATCTCTGCTCACAGTGATCAATTCACACTAAACTTTCAGGTATATTTCCCTTGGAGACTTGTATGTCTTTGAGAAACGTAAGAATTTTGACAACGAATCACAAATTTTTAGTGGTTACAGATGAACTACTTGACTTCAAGTGGATTATTTTTTAATTATTTTGTTTTTAATTTTCATTGAAATTCTAGTATAATGTTATAGCATTTAATCTCAGTCACCAAATTCTAGCAGCAAAGAACCTGAGACAGAAATTAAATTCTCAAACTGTCTAGCAGTTTAGAAATATAGCAATTGGATTAAATAATTTCTTCCCTCCCTAAGAACATCCATAATAATTTCACAACTAAATATTGCAAGTTTCTTTGTCGTGTTTCATTGGAAAGCATTGCTAATGATGGAACAGTATGGATGCTTTTTTCCCCATTGAGTATAATTGCAGTTAAAAAACATGAAACCAAGTTTCTTTCATTTGTAAAACTTTTGGCAATTACTTATGTGAAAGACTATTTCTTATTTATAATATAACCCCTAAAAGATTCTATGCTACAGTTAGTAGTATTATTTCAGGTCCATTAGTGCTAAGTTTCATTTTTAAAGGTCTCTCAGGGCAGCTAAAATAATAGCAAAAAATTGAAGACATACGCCACTAATGAAGTCTGCTTCATAACCTCAGAGCTATGTTCTTTCACCATTTTGACAAAAAGTAATTACTTTCTTTATTTTACCCAAAGGCTAAACTTCTAATATAAGAAAAAAGAGAGTGGGAAAAATACACATTGAATTAAATGTGCAGAATAGGTAAAAATAGAATGACATAATGCTTAATAGTGCTAAATGGAACTATTCATGTACCCATCAAAAATAAGTTAAGAGTAGAATTGTTTGCTAATTTTCCAGTAAATACAATTTTCAAGACAGAGAAAATGCACACACACACACACACACACACACACACATACATTTCTATGCTCATTTTTATGTTAATCAAAGTGAATTATTCATGTCACTAATAATGAGTGTAGTTTTAGAGCATAGAATGCTTGAGTTTTGGTTAGTAATATATACATTTTTTTCATAACAGGTGTTACAGTCTGATATAAAATTTCCCCTGCTGAATTTCATCGACATCATTTTGAGAGAGGTTTTGTTTTAACTGTAATTAAAAGACGTGCTTTTTTCTTTTGTTTTTCCTCCTTACCTCAAAAGCAATTCCAAGGTTTTGCAGTTTTTAAGAGGGGTGGCTGTAAGAACAGACCACAATAATCAGCAATCCCTAATCCAAAATGTATTTGCTAAACAGAATAGATATAACGTAAGATTTGTGGTGTTTATTTTCAGATTTCTGCTCTGTGGCATGCACAAAACAGCCCCTCTGGTCCAGAGTAGACTCTCACCCAGGGTTGACATGCCAAGGCCTGGCTGATGCTTGGGCTCCTGTGCCAAACAGGAGTCTCCACCTTGGGCTCAGCTTTCCCCACAGTGCCAGACACATCTGTATATTTGCTTCTCTGCTCCTGCATTTCAACTGCTTTATAGTTCTTTTATTTATATCAGCTCACTGGCTTAAACTACCACTGGCATCTCTCAATGACCATCACCAGATTTTTGCAACCTCCTGCCTCAAATGTGTTAGAAAAGTCTGCAATTGTTTCTTTTTTTCTTTTCCCTTTCCAGGTTAATCTAGTCATTTAGAGATGGGCAGATCTAGTTGAAGGCTCATTATTTTGGGTTGTTCTTTCAGGTAGGCTTCATTGTCTGAAATTAGTACTAAAAGTTGTCTTCTGCACAGTTTGTGGAGACTGCAGAGCATATTAGTTAGATGAGAGGCAAGTTATGAAACCACTCTCAGACAATCCATTGCCGTGACATCCAGACATGCCCTACAAGGTCATGTTTTTGTTCAGTGTGACAAAAATACTCCAAAGCTGTGAGTTCAACTGATTTAATTAAGCAAATATTAAAACCTTTTTGTAGAATTAATTCCAAGCTGGGCCTATGTGCTGACCTTTAAACCAGTTTTAAATCATCTAGAGTTATCCGGAATAAATAGGTTCTGAATCTAGCTGTGTTATTTACACAGCATTCCCAGAGCTCAGATTACATTTTGAAACATGGTTCATGAGGATATTTAGCATCTTTATTAATAAAAAGATCTAGACATCTTCTAAGGGAAACAAGTCCTTCAGCAATTTGGATGGAATACTAGCCATTGATAGACAGGTTAATTCCTTTACTGTTTTTAAAATATGGTTTCATCATTGCATAGTATTTACTAGGATATCCCAAAATAAAAGCAGAAAGAAATCAGAAGCCTTTTTAATGTTTTCTTTTCAACCTCTATCCAATCAAAACATTACTTCTGATCATAGCTTACTGTCATCAGTTACCCCACCTGTTACTTAGCCACATTACACTACGTACTGGATTAACAAAACAGCCTTACCACAAACCTGGTCAACCAGCTCAATATCTTTCCATTTCTGATCTCTATGTTGAAGAACCAAGTCTGCCATTCACCAAGTCTGACAAGAGAGGAAAATTGAATAAAAACTTTTACAGTGAAACATAGCTATACATCTATTCAACATTTTTTTTTCACACTTCTACTTAAATCTCTGCTTGTGTCTTCTCTGAAGGAGGCTACAAAATGTCAGAAAAGTAGACATCATGAAGGAAATTCTAGGAAAACAAAAATATTTGAGGAAAATATCTCCATTCAAGGGTGAGGGAAAGCAAAGAAGCAGAATTCTCTAAAGTTTGATTATGGAGTCATTTTGGCATAGGTAAAATAGATCAATTACAAAGATTGAAAAATAAAGAGGCCCACTTTGTTGATTCCTGATAACCTGGAAATCTGTGAAAACCATAAATATATTCCTGTTTCTTTTTGGGGTTGGGGTTTTTTTTTGTTTGAGTGCATCACACTTAAGTAAATCTTCCAAATTGAAGTAGACATTTATATAAGAAGTAAAAATTTACTTCAACTCTGATTCCTGAAAGATTATCTTGAAAGAAGTGGGGTTTCACACATTTCAGACATTGACCTGTCCTGAATTAAAGACAGGTCTCCTTGCACTGCACTCATGTGAAAGGAGAAACATCTTCCAGAGTTCCAGAGTCAGAAAATAGAGAACTCATGGTGAACTCTTCTGCAGTCACAGTGTTTCAGACAATGTTACTACTAATTAGTATGGTAAAAAATGTTAGTAAAGGAACCATATTGTAAAAAATGACCTATAGAAAAGCAACATAGCATTAAATATAAATATTTTTTCTGATTGTTATGTAATCTAATGTTTGGAAGTACAATTTTTTTTTTACCTTTTCAAAACTAGATTCCTAGGAAGATTATAGATTTTATGCATACTTGCTATATTGCTAATTCTGAAGTTACATCAATATTGAGAAAATGGAGTCCGTTACCTTCATATCATGGTCATAATTCCATAATTAACCCTTTAACAGAAAATAGGTGAAGTGAGGTGATAAAGACATAGGAATGAAACAAAACAGATTTTTTTAAACCCTGGAATCTGGATAATATATTTTCAGATTTCTCAAGAGGCTGGACTGCAGTTTTTAAATTACTTCTGAACTCTAGTTTCTCAACAAATAAATTTTAAGAAAAGCTGAAAGAAAGCAAACTTCTCTGAAACCAGATGCTAATTAAGCATAGCTATTAATTATTTCGTCTAACAAGCTCAAAGGTCATCTGAGAAATGGTTCTAATAAGATCTTTAGTATCTCAAGAAGAATCTGTAAATAAGTGTATTAAATCAGAAAAGCATAGTAAAATTTATTGCACTTGGGAAGCAGTATATGTCAGTATGAATGAAGATCAGGCAGTATCCATGCAAAGGTCAGATGTTTTTGAAATATTTAAGGAAGTAGCTACAGGGTAGGCTAAAGGTCAAGTATTTAAAGTGGATGAGCCTCCAAAAAAAAATCCAGTAAGAATTTTCCAAACTATTAGTAGCCATAGAATTTTCTGCTATTTGACATTTTAAACTTTATCACTTTTCCTTCCTTTACAGAAACAGTAGTTATTGTTTTCTCAAAAAATAAGCAAGCAAAAAGTAGACAAAAAGCCAAATAATTCTTCTCTACCAATTATTTATGTGGACACTGGTGACTGTGGCAAGCTTTGCATTTCAACAGTTCTGGAGAAAGTAAGCACACTTGTTTTCAGGGCAGTCTTTAAATTTCCTTGGCCTTAAGTGATGTGGCATTAAATCAAGTTACACTAAGGAAACAGCACTGACCATTCTGACAACTGATTTCTCACTTGTGATGGATGAAGACACCTATATACTAATTCTCTTCGATTTACAGCTGATGTTAGGAACAGGAACCATGGTCTTCTTGAATCTGAGCAGTCTTATATGAAGTGAAGGGATTGCCCAAGTGAGCTGTTTTTATTTTATTTTTTTGCCCTTTGAGGATCACAAAACAATTGTTTATCATTTCCAGAGACCTTTTGTCTGAATAAGAGACATAGAAACTTATGATGAGTGAGTAGCAGAAAAACTTGGAAATGTTACTGGAAAAAATTACTGAGAAAATTTATTAGCAAGTCAATGTGAGTGGTGAAAATTGTTTTTGAAGAAATTGACTTTTATTAGATTTGGCGAAATAAAAGAGGATGGATTAAAAAAATTAAACTTTCCTAAACATCAAAAATGCTTCCAACCTCTGTAAAATGGAATCAATACAACCTTCATTATTCCTCTAGACACTTTAATTTTTAACCAGGTTGTATTAACTATTTCTATCTTAGAAATGTGTGTGAATACATGTCTGTTACCAAGCACTTAATATAGGTATAAATGTCAGTGAATACACTTTTTGAATCCACTAGAGTAAGTTAATTGAAATATAGTACTTATCCTTTTGATTTTCACCATACTCCTTGGAAATTACATAATTTTCTGCATTTTCCCAAGATGAAAGGTACTTTAAGTACCACAGTGTTGATACTAATCCATCAAACAGTGGTTTATGCAAGCTATTCCCCAGGACCTAGTAGATACCAAACGACTTGCAGCTGAAGTTCACCCGCACATTTACAGGTTATTAAAGTTTTAATCTTTGAAGTTTGTGGTGGTTATCTCTCTGTCCCTGTATTTATCATTCAAAATAAATAATGAAAAGATGAATTTGCATGGTCAGTTCTGTGACTTGATGAAGTAAGCCACTGGGCTTAGCTCAATTGGTTATAGCATGGTGCTAATAATGCCAAGATCATAGATTTAAATGCAGGATGGGCCATTCATTTAAGCGTTGGACTCAACGATCCTTGTGGGTGGGTTCCAGCACAGAATATTCTGTGATTCTGTTAACATTAGTCACTATGAATTTATTACAGCGGCCTGAGTGGGTCACTGCTGGTGAGAGAGAGACAGTGAATCTTGTATCTTGATCAGAAGGCTTATTTATTAATATATGATATATAATACATTACTACTATACTAATAGAATATAGAGAGAGGTTTGCAGAGCTGCTAGCTAAGCTAAGAATAGATAGAAAAGAATCCACAACAAAGTTGTGTCCAGGGACTCAGTCCCCTGGCTTGCACAGATGATTGGCCCTTAATTATAAACATAGAAAATGAGCCAATCAAGGTGAATCCTATTGCATTCCACAGCAGCTGATAATAATTGTTTACCTTCTCTTCGGGGGCCTCTGGCTCCCGAAGACACAGAAATATGAAAGAAAAGGATTTCTGTGGAGAAATGTCTGCGACATCTCACCTTTCTAAATTGTATAAAAATAAAAGAAAAATGCTGATGTGGAATGAACAGGAAATTCCTTCACCTATAAAATATAGAATACTAATAATTCACTAAAACAATCCTACAGTATAAGAAAATTGCAAGAAACAATGCAAAGAGAATTCAAGTCCATGCAGCTGAGTTTCAGGAACAGTCCATCAGATGAAGTTGTTTCTTTTGGACATCTGAGAGTCCTTTTTGGTCCTGAAACAGCATAACACAATTTTAAACAATTTGAAACAATTTGAACAATTTTTAGAATGTCCTTTTCTGGCCCTTCAGTGCTTCAGCACTTCAGAGCTGCTGCCCGCCTATTTTCAATCTTTTTTTTTTTTTTTTTTTTTTTTTTTTTTGATCGAAAAGCAAAAGAGCAGCAGCCAAGCAAAGCAATGCCAGAGAAAGAAAAGGCCCTGGGGGCCCTGGCCCATACTGGACCAGGAACCCCAAAACTGGCTCACACAGGGGGACCCGGACCGGTAGGACAAACCAGAACCCCTAGAAACATCAAGAGGCCTCGCAGCGGGCCCGGCCCAGGAATTTCCTGAGCCCAGCATCCCAGGCCAAACCCATGAGGAAGGCTCTGCATTCCTACGGGCCTGAGCCTTGCTGCCAGCACAATGGCAGCACGGGTAGTGAGACGCTTCCTTTCCCCTAAACCACTGAGGCATGCCAGCAGCAGGGAAATAGAAGCTGCCCCGAGAATCTTCATCTCGGGTCTGGGAATGTTTGTTTCCCACAGCAAACCAGCTATGGTCTCCTCCAACTGTGCCCTCTCCCTCTGCAATACATCGGGTTTGTCTCTCATCTGCCCCCTGGCTTCATCCCCATCCCCTCCGGGCTGGGGATCAGAGGCAGAACTCTCTGGATGCACCTGCCCCCCCATGCCACTAGGGCACAAGAGAGGCGGCAGCCTCCATGGGACAATCCCCGAAAAACCACCCCCCAAACCGCCGAGAATGCTGATCTTAAAAACAGGCAGCTGGACTGCCACAACAGTGAGCTGGCGGGCAGCCCCCGCTCCACGGAAGGAGAGACCCCCTGCCGGAGCGACTGCTGGGACGTCCGGTGGAAGCATCGGGGAGGGAGCCGGAACCGGGGGGGGAACCGCGCTGAGCGTGGGATCCGCCGCGGGCTGCTCCGAGGGTCCCGCGGGCTCAACTCCGTTTTCTGCTGCTGACTCTGGGGTCTGCTGTGGAGGCGGCGGGGACACGCAGGAACACGCTGGTGCTGCGTCCTTGGGCTCTGAAAACGGCGGCGGGCACGGCACGGGCACCAGCGGAGCTGGGAGGAGCGGCGAAGCGTCGCCGTTGCTTAGCAACAGGTCAATCGGCGGAAGTGCTGTCTCTTCGGCCTTCTCCGACACAGGCTCTGGCGGGGGCAGGGAGACCGGTGCCACCGCGGGCGGGATCTCCTGGAGAGGCGGAGACGGGATCTCCCGGAGTGACGGCTCTAGCAGGGCCGTGGAGGAAACCTCGGAGACCGGTGCCGCCCCCGTTTCTGAAGGCGGAGTCTGAGAGGCCGGCGCTGGCTTGAGCGGCCGCTCCCATCCCCCCGGAGAGAGAGAAGGGGGGGAAGGAGGAGGGTCCATCTGAGCATGCTCCGGAGCAAGAGTAAAAAAAACTTCTTCACGCCGCGAAGTTTCGGCCCCCCCCGCCGCGAAACAGGGGGGGGAAAAAAACCCAAAGTCGTCCCCCACCGGGTCTTCTGCCAAGGGCAGTGGAAACGGAGCTTGGCCATAACAGTTAGATATCCATTGAAAACAAGCTGCTCTGCGCTTCAGGACTGGGAAAAGCTTTATAAATGCTGAGTAGATGGAAGGCAACACGCGTCCCTCCAGGTAGACGCACTGGATAATCGAGTCCATGCACTCCCAGACAAAAGCATCTAAAGCATACAGAATATCAGTAAAGAACCCAAAAAGCTTTGCCCATCGAAAGAATTCATAGATATCTGTTTTTGACAAAAAGAAACCGTCTTCCCTGCACCAATGTTTCCAGAGGGCTATTATTTTCTCCTCTGAAGGGGAGAATTGAATCTCTTCTGGCAAGGCATGGGTCTGCCATACAAACAGCCACAAGCTACGAAGGGCTGGTTCATCAGGGATAGAAAAGTGAACAGTACCTTTTGAAAGAGTCCAGCTTGCTCTGGCCAGCTCCACAGGTCTGCTGCTCCTTTCCATCATCTTTCCTGATGGTTTTCCAGAAGAAAGATTCTCTTTGTGGTCAGCCTTGGCTGTGAACTCTGTCCAAATCAGGATCTTCGGTTCTTTAGCTCCTGGCTTGAATCCACTTTCTGAGGTCACTTCAAAGCAACCGTCAAATGCTACACATACAGGATTTTTACCCAGTGCAGCAATTTTGCTCCTCTGGTCTTATCAGATTAATTTTTGCTCTGACACGAGGGGTCACCAGATATTACAGCGGCCTGAGTGGGTCGCTGCTGGTGAGAGAGAGACAGTGAATCTTGTATCTTGATCAGAAGGCTGAATTTATTAATATATGATATATAATACATTACTACTATACTAATAGAATATAGAGAGAGGTTTGCAGAGCTGCTAGCTAAGCTAAGAATAGATAGAAAAGAATCCACAACAAAGTTGTGTCCAGGGACTCAGTCCCCTGGCTTGCACAGATGATTGGCCCTTAATTATAAACATAGGAAATGAGCCAATCAAGGTGAATCCTATTGCATTCCACAGCAGCTGATAATAATTGTTTACCTTCTCTTCGGGGGCCTCTGGCTCCCGAAGACACAGAAATATGAAAGAAAAGGATTTCTGTGGAGAAATGTCTGCGACATGAATTTCCAGGAAAATTCTGGGAACTCACTACTTCCTGAATAATTTGAGACTGGGTTACTTAGCCTTCATATTAATTCTCCCAAGATTCTCTTTGAGAAAGAGCAGACAACACAGGGACAAAGCTTTGTCTCAGAAAGATTATTGGAAATATCCAACCTCATTTTGGATTAATCTGATTTTAAAAATGTTAGAGGAGCAGATATTTAGTATGTTAGCTGTATTTAGGTACCTCAGAATGTAGAATCATAGATTATCAATCCCAGCTACTAAATTCTTGGTTTATGCTTTAAAAATTTTTGTGTTACATTTATGGGTTTTGTCAAATGATGTTAGCAAACATTAAGAAATGTGTTTTTTACCCTCCCAGGATCCTTTTCAAAAGAAATTGTTCATTAAATTTAGAGCTGCTGACTTTCTCTTCATGGACTATTCAGATCAGTTTCAAGTTTTCAAACCTTCAACTTTTATTGGAATTGTTGCTACCGTGCAAAGGACATCTAACATACTGGTATTTATTGCTATCCTGCATTATTTCTTTATTATTTGAGAAATAAACCAGCACACTATTGCTTTAGTACACTATTGCTTTGCCCATTGTAATTATCCACAACCCAGGAGATTTTTATTTTTTTTGTCTTCAGGAAAGAAATGAGATGAAACAATATTGATTAGTAAGACAGTAAAAATAGAATTAGTCCTTCAGCATGATTCCTTCTATAAAGAACTGTTTCAAAGGAAGGCTTTAGCACCTCAGCAAGGATATCTTATGTCCCTGGGAACAGCACTAACTGCTGTTAGCTACATTACTTTCATAAAATTGTATCATGCATTTGATATTCCTACCACAAAATTGGATTCCAAGTGTTTTACAGCATATGAAAATTTTTTATTACATTCACAGTTTTAATACAATGTTTTGCAATTAAATATAGAAGTAGTAAAGTTATATATAGAGGTATTGTATCTGGTTTAGCTGTCATGTGCTATTAGTAAAAGTCAATTTCTTGCAGTTATTTAAAGAAATATCTATAGATTCTATGTGTATGTATTAATGCCATTTTAAACAGATCGGGTTTATATGTCCAGAGAAGTTCAATTTTCTAATCTTTTTCCATATATTTTTGCCTTGATTCCTCAGCACTGATTGCTTCTTGTTGTCTTAGACCTACTGTCTTCTACTTCATCCTCTGCTCTGTTGCCATCACATAGGATTTCATAAAAGAAGCAAGTTAAAAGTCTCATCAGTTTATGTTTTTGCTAATACTTCCAACACCCTTGGTCTGTTGTCACTGAGCACTGTGTTCTGTAGAGATTTAGATAAACATTACAGAATTATAAATTTTATGTATTTCATTCACTCCTCAAGTTAACAATGAGATATGGTAATACCATTTCTGGCTTGTGCTTATAACTCAATAAATTGCTTACACTGCTCACAAAACGTCAGTGCTAGAGTTTTTCTGTGCCTTCATATGGATAATTCTATTTCTTTTGTGATACATTTTTACAGCAGTTACTTTCATTTTAAAATGGTGACATAGCTCGAGTTCCTAGAGTTGCAAACTTCAGGGGAGGTATAATAAAAGAGGTTCGTATATGGATTTTCCTACCTTCTCTAGGTACTTTCTTCAATACTCCTTAGGCTTGAACTCATTTTAGTCCCTTGATTATCCATTTTGCCTTCCCAATAATTTTGTATGCTTTCCTGAAGGTACCTGGCTGGAAAAGTTTCTGGCAGGGAAATTCAATCACAGCCTTGGAATAACTTGAAGATCACACTTGTAAATAGTATGACCATTCTGAGGCTGGAAGACTGGGAAGAGAAGGGAAGAATGGAAATTCTACCCTGGGAATTCAGGGAAGAATGCCTTTTCTATTAAGCTAATGGAATACTTATCAAGACCTTACATGTAACCTTATCTTTTACCTGCTTAAAAGACTATGGGCTTTACAAAACTTTTGTGAATCATGTTCAAAATATTTTTGGAGCAATATATACCTGATAACTGTCATACAATAGGGCTGCTGCAGTTCTGGAGGAAGACTAGGAGTTTACAGGCATTTGTAAGGTTCTTGTCAGAGTACAAAATTTTGTGTTAATTTTACGCATTAAATGTTGCCTTTTTTTTTTCATAATGTCTGGTTATACCTGGCATTAATAAATCAGATGACCAATGGGAAAAAAAAACCATGAAAACAAACAAATAAACTGAAGCAGCTACTTTGAGCGACAACCAGCCTTGTAGCCATGTAAAACAATGTAAAGATATTCTTATGCCATTTAATAAAGAGGCTCATCACCATCTGCTGGGAGAAAGACCTAAGCATTTGGCTGTTATAACCCAGGACCTGTGATAATATTCTGTAGTTTGGGGGTCTTGAGAACCTTTCACCTGACCTCCTCTGCAGGTTACCCCAAAATTGAATCTCTTAATATTTTATACTAATGGGTCTTTCTATTGCTGTTACCCAATCTAAGGAGCTTTGCAACCCACAGTCTCCTCAGGGAATTGCTTTGCTTCTGCAACAGTCCAGCGGCCAAACTCTTCTGTAGGAATCTATGTATATACTTCCTTCAGACTATATCACAAGAAAAGACAACATTTGCTGTTTGATGCTGAAAGAAATTGCTAAAAATGTGTCATTAAGTGCAAGAAAAAAAGGAAGCCATCACTGTTTGAAGGACTGAAGAGAAACAATAGATAGGAGCATAGTGATACAACTGCTTTTATTTAATGGCATGATTTTTTTACCCAGTTAGTAATGTAGGCATTAGTAAAGTAACCTTATATATACTGTAACCATGGCCAGATGACCTGACAGGAGTGATTTGAACCTGGGTAAAGATGACCTTAAGGAGCTTGTCAACCTAAATCTATGCAGGGAGAGCCTTGGAGAAACTGTTAAGAATTGTGAAGAGCTCACACTTATTGATTTATATAGAGTATTTAGATATGGGCATCCAGGTAGTCACGCAAATCTCATTTTGATACAAGTTTAAAAATGTAACAAATGTCCCTTACAATTAAAATAATGATTTATTAGGAATAGTAATTATTTATGAGTAGTAACCGATAAGCAGTACATATGTAATTTAGCAGAAGTGATTTGTTTAACTATAAAATCAATTGAAGCAAGTATAAAACAATTGAAAGACTAGCTTTACCTTTTCATTTGCCCTCTCTCTTTTTCCTCTAGTTTTCTCTGGTGATTTTCAACTGACAAAAATAATGCCACTGAGATATAAATGTAAAGAAAATTAATTTTTGAGCATTCAGTTTCAACCAGGTCTGGTTTTTTTAATAGTAGATCCTGTTGCTTTCATCTGGCAAATACATTCCAAGTCTTGCTTTGGACAAGACTTGTATTTTTTTTTTTAATGTTCCTTATCTTCTAAAAGGTCTGGGCTGCAAGGCCTTTATCCTAACAAATGCTAAGTTTGCAGGCATAAAAATCATGATTTGAGCCATGAGCATGATATCACTTCTTTTAGACTTGCCAGAAATGCAAACTTCTAACTCAAATCTGTTTGCAGTTTTCACTCCAGAGAACCCTTTGAGAACTTCAGGGAGATGAACAAAAACACATGCTTAGATGAGGATTAAAAGCTACCCTGAAGGTTAAGATAGACTTTAAGGGGTTCTAATTCTGTCATAGTTCATGGGGTTTGTTTGTAGTTTTTCTTAGTGTACTTTTGTGTTGCTACTTCTAAATTTTAAACCTGGAAACTTTTATTTATAAGAACTGAGCATGTTGAAGTGTCTTCCAAGCACTTCGTTAATGTTGTTAAAGCAGCTGAAACATTGTCTCATTTCAAGTCTCTTTACTGAATATGAAGAGAAGGCCAAGCAGGGGACAAAATAGATCTGATCTTCAAAAGATATTGTTCACAGAACTCTGCTCTCTGAACAAAAAATGTCCATTACAGGTTAATCAGCTCTGTAACAGAAAAGACCACTTTGAAAGAATCAAGAGCTGATGAAGTAGTTTTGGCTAGTTTTTTTTGAGCTACAAAGGAAACTGAAAAAGCTCAGAGCACAGTTATTCAGTAAACTTTTCAGTATCAATAGAGTCCAGTCCTTCCCACCATTTCCCTTTCACCATTTTCTTTAGCATTCCTTAGTATAGCAACTTCTTCCCAATAGTCTAGCTGAGTTTTTATAGATTAAATAGAGTAATGGTTGATTCAATAATGTATATAAACAGTGATTTCTGAGATATTTTTCAGCTGTGAGGGAGGAGCCTTGACTAGTATTCCCAGATTAAACAGTTAGACATGCATTATTCCTGTTGCACAGACTTTCCTGAGCAGTTTTTTGATAAGAGACAAAAAACATAGACACAGAGATTTTGTTGAAAGAACTCTGAATTTTTCTTTGACTTCTGGTACTGCATTCATTTTACCTTTTCTCTTGATTGTGAAAAATATAATCACTTAAAGTTTTTTCTCTGTTCAAAAGCTTTTCTCAGTTCTCTTCTAAGGCAATTGATGTAATCCTGTTGATTTTTGGCAAGGAAACTCACATTTTTGTTAATATAAGTCCTTCACATTTATATTTATGTGACGACCATCACATTACTGGAAAATTGTAATGATATTCCAATGATTACTCATTCATATTTTTAATGTTTCCACTGTTATCTCAAAAAAGGTGTTTTTCAAAGACCTAGTAAAGAAAGCCTAAGAATACTGAAGATGTGACTGACTAACAACAGCTGTCAAAAAAGTAGGATGTAGAAATTTAAACTAGTTGCAAATAGTTTTTCTGCATGTAATGACAAGTGGATATCTCTATTCCATGGCTTTTGGTGCTTAACATAAAATATGATGAAGTGTCCAAAGGAAATAGGCTACTCCAGAGGTGATAAAGAAAGCCTTGAAGACTATCCTAGACTATCTGTCTAACTAGGAATAACTGTTATTTGGTCAGATAAATCTCAAATTTATGTTATAGATTTACTGAAAATCAAGACTATTAACTGGTTAGTACAGATCAGTGTGTCATGACTCTTTTATATTCCTGATATAATAATGTGAATGGGAATTTTGAGTCCACACAAAATGCAGTCTTACAGCAGACTGAACATTTTGGTGTTTAGAAGACATGTTTCACTTAAAGTGAATGATCTGTCTGAACCATACTGTTATATTGCTTTTAAATATAAAAAATACTGTGCAATTTTATTAAATATTTTCAGTTTTGCTATTTAAGCAATGACGACTCAGTAACCCCTTCTTTTTTATCTTCTAAGGCTAGACTGATCACAGTGTTAAGTGTTCAAAGAAATACAGATTATTTCTAAGGAAAATGGTGTCCTTTAAGAAACATCTCATATCTCCATTCTACAAATTAATCATATTGGCCTTTAATTCAAATGCTTTAATATTAGTAAAACTATAGTGCACTCATGACTCAGAACTTTTTCTAAAAACTCAATTGCATAAGAGTTGTGTATTTATTTAGATATTTTTATGTGCCACTTAATATTTAAAGATAGAATTATTTAAAGAGCTAAGCTGGCTGTGTCCATTAACATTTTTGACAACTTGGAGCATGTCAAGCAATGGATTGAAAATAATTTTTAAATGATTTGGCTTTTCAACCAAATTCCACCCTTTTTAAAAAGGCTATTAAAAATAGTAAGTTCAGAACTATTTTGTAAATAGAAACCAGGCCTTTGAAAACAAGGGACAGAAAATAGATGGACAGCTTTTTATATTTTCTATTTCCAGAGAGAGAAAGAGAGAGAGCAAAAATGGTCTAGTAAGTAGACTATTCATATTATAATTATGATATTTTTCATATTATAATTATTAGAACAGTAAGTTCTAATACATGGTTTTACAGCTCTACATTTTTTAATTACAGATGGATCTTAGTTTTCCCCATAACACAAATTTTTTCTTTGTTGTGCAGCAGAATTTAAAATAAAAAAATAATCACTAATCACTTTTACATTTTTACATTTTTCACATTTCTAAAACATCACTCACTACTGTTCTGTGGCTTTCTCTTAACTCTAAGAATATTTTTTGAGTAATTCAATTGTGTGAATGTAGTCTGACATTCTATTCCAAATGACACTCTGTCTGTTGCATTAAACATTGTTAGGATGATATAAATGTTATCCAGGAAGATTGAAGAGGAAAGAAATGATGAAGAAAGCAAGACAGTAAAGCTACAGAGGTTGCAATGTTTTAAATGACTGATAGTAGCAGCAAAGTTTTGGTTCGTTGTTGGGATTTTTTCCTGTAAAATATTTTTCTTCATAAGAAAAAGTGAAGATAGGCAAGAAAACAGACCTTACCTATGCTGTCTCTAAACTCAATACCATGCAAGTAGCAAATTATTTTCTCTTACTGTCTTTGTCTTGTCTTAGACTATCTTTATCTTGGGAGCTCAACAGACTGTGAACTGCACTGTCTCTAGAGCTGTGTCTAGCTTTTCTCTCAGCAACCCATAGAATTATCTATTGTATCCTTGTGTTCGGGATTTCAATCCCACCTTTTGCCATTATTTTGGTTTTAGTTTTGGTTTTGTTTTGTTTTTTTTTTAGTTTAATTAAATCACTTCTCTGGAAGGATCCTCAAGAATGTAGATGTGCTTTCCATGTTTTAGCTGTCCTTGCTGAAAGTTCCCTTAATATGATTACCCTGTCCCTCCCTCTTCCAAGATCACTGGTGCTCAGAATCACTTTAGACATTATTCAGACTTTAGGGATTTCTTACAGATGTTTCAGCAAAGAGCTATTTGACAGCACATATAAACGATACTGGTGCTTATGTAGAGAGGTGACTTATTTCAGCTTTCATCCTCCCAGCAATGTTTGAGTCTTTGCAGAAATGTCTGTTATTTCCATCTCCTCTATGTGTGCAGAGCTGGGAATATTTCTGCTCTGCATGTCTCATCTAATTTTAAATGCATTCCCCAGTGCAAGAACGGATATTTGTAGGATGTATTTATGAAAGCAGCATTTAGAGTTTAAAAAACTATTTACTTTCAAATATATTTCCACTCTTGGAGTCTACACAATTTTTAAAATCAGGACAAATAGAAAAAAGACATCTTACAAATAAAACATGTAAGAAAATACAGTAGGAGAGAAAGGAAAGTTAAAATATTCCATTAGAGGTCAAGTGGCTGAATAAAAACTAATCCTTTTCCAGTGTCTGCTCCCTTTGAATATTATTGTACAAATTCTCAACAGCTTGGAAATATCAGAGCTCTCAAGTCAAAAGTTTTACCTTCTCTAAAGATCTCTCCTTACCTGTTATGTAGAAAATCCACTGTGCCTTGTGAGACTTTTCTCATTTACTTTCATATATTTTGAGCATTCATGCTCATTGCATATATAACTCCTACAGAGCTCCCCAGAGATGATCATCATTTCTTAAAGATAACATTCTGCCACCTGTTATCACTTAGAGGATACGAGCTTTGGGAATCTTTAGATGAGAGCTATCCATGCTTTTAAACTGAGTATATCCACTACTATGTGAAGTTTATATGAAGTTTATTTTTTCAGTATTGAAAAAAATTACTTAGCCTGTTGCCAAGAGTAGTGGAGAAGTAAAAAAAAAAAAAAAAATGTAAACCAAGAAAACCCCAAAAGCTAAAAACCTTACAGCCCTAAAAACCTAATAGCCCTTTAGGCATTTTCACATCTGAATTGTTACTGCCCTTTCAGAAAGGGGTCAGACATTACAGGAGCATTCCATTGTATGCTATTTTATATGAACCAGATCTGAAGCTGTTATCTTTCCCCTGTTAAGATTAACAGACAGTAGTACAAACAGTTTTCAACAACTCTGCAGAATGTTTGGAAGTTGGCCAATTTTAGACTTTTCCAGAAAGACAATTTTCCTAAGTAGTACCAGTATATTTCTATATAAGAACAGATTTTTAAGGTGAGCTTCCTGTGAAGAAAAAAAAATATGCTTAAGCTCTGGGTAACCATCAAATAAATGAAAAGTTAGGCCATTTGGTTATGGTGACATAAGAATGAAATAATTTCCTATAAATATGCTTGGAAATGTGAAATATCTAGATGGAAAACAAACTCTGAGCTAAAGTATATTCTGTATAACTCCAAAAGATTCTGTGGGTATCGATAATTAAAGTAATTTATTTGTACCTTTTGGCACAAATACTCTGTCAATCTCAGTACGACCTTAGAAATTATATTTGAAGACTGTGTTATCATCACAATTTTTGCCTTAGTGTATCATTTTAGTGATTGAAATAAATTAGAAAGTTATTTGTATATTCTTCTTCAATATCAGATAGGGTACAGCTTCTAATAAATGTACTATTTCTTTTCACTTTCAGATGTAAATGCCAAATCAGGTTTTATGTCACTTGACACCTACCTTCTGCATGGCTGTTCTTCAGGGCAGCACAAAACCCTTCTAAGAAATAAAATCCCTCAGATAGATTTAACTGAAAATTATCAAGTTGTTTGTTCTTTCATAAATCAGATGTTTATAAAGTAAGAATAAATTAAAATATTTGCATCAATTTAAATACCTCTGTTCCACTAACAGTCAGATCTGAATTACTAATGATTCACTAAGGGGAAATTTATTATTAGTGATAAGAGGATCACTTTTCAATAATCTTTTAAATTATTCAGAAAAACAATACTCTGAGCATTTTAATATAACATGTTTTGCAAAAGCATTTATCTAAACTATTTCTTTCAAGTGAATAGAAAATTTCCTAAGCAACAAGCAGAAAAGCATTATTAGATACACATATGAATACAAGTATAATCAAACACAAAGCTAGATTCATAAACTTATAATTTTACACAAGAGGAGTTTTGCTTTTCAGAAAATTCATCTTCAACATCTGATGAAAATAAACATGCATTTTTCCGCATTTTGGAATCACTTCATTATAATGAAAAGTAAGTGCAGGGACTTTATGTCATAAAATTTTTTATTATTAGACTTCAAACAGGACTTATTTTCCCTCATTAAACCTGGTTACAAACCAGATGAAAGAGTATGATAGTTATAAAAAGTAAAAAAAACTTAATATGCCTATCAGGCAAAAAATATTAGTTGGGTAATGTCATGAATAAATACAGACATGTTTATAGAAGAAGGCAAAAAGTATTTTCATTCCGTAAAAAGTGTCAAATATTCAGATGTAATCATGCTCCACAGTAATTTGGGAGCTTATAGTGAATCTGAAGCTGAGTTAAATTCTAGTCACAACTAAGTACAAATATAGCATTTCTGCTTTATATGCAAATATAGCATTTCTGCACTTAGGTGTTAAAAGGCCATTTTCTCCCTTCTCCCTGAAGTTCGGATAGCTAAAATCTCAGAAGAAATTATTTAAGTTTTATGAGAATGTTGTCATATATATAGTACAGTAAGTAAAAGAAGAACATATCCTCTTTGTACTTCAACTAGAACTGAGCAGAAAGCAAAACACCTGGATAGAAGAAAATGTGTAGTCTTTTATTGTTTCATGACCAGAGGCATGATAAGAGTTGAGCAAATTAACCACAGTTAGGTGTGTATCTATATACATTTGATCAGAATTAGTTCTGGTTTTCCTATTTTCTTATTTGCTAGATTACTTAAAAGATCTTCTGCAGTGAAAATTGAATTTGCATTGGTACACACCAAGAGTTACAACACAGTTTTATTAACAAGGCTGTCCCCATTGTAGGTCAGACAGAGAAAAATCAAAGGATTGAGCAGTTTGTACAAATAATTCTGAGCAAAAGAAACAGAACACGGATAACCAGGATACTAACCTAAGCCAATATCAAACATGCAAATGTTCCTTTTAAGCCTATATTCCTGTGAAATTAGACTTTTGCCTTGGTAAATCTTTGTAAATACACCATCAGCCTTTTCCTTTGCCTCCTCTCCTCTCTAGATCCCCCTGCCTTCAGATGTCTTTGCATTCAGAACAGCAGGTGGGTCAAAAGCAGGAGATGCATGGTGCTCCCACTGGACTTTGGTTCCACATCCCATCCCCTCAGCCCACAGGCTGCTGAAACATCACCCAGTACCTCTTCTGCTCTTCCCTTCCCTCACTAGGAAGGAAAAATTTTGTCACAATTTTAGAGATACCAAGGACAAGGATCACGAATTACCTAAGCAGATTTCCTCCAAGTGTTGTCTGCTCTGGCCTTCCTCTTGAAGTTAGATCAAAGAAGAGGCTGAATCTCATTTTTTTCTGGAAAAGATGGTGTGCACAGGTTTGGATTCCTCAGGGGGTCTGTGCAAGGATTCTGAAAATCAGCTGTTCAGCTTAAGTAGAAACCAAAAATAATAGAGACTTGAGACACTTTTGCAAACATTTAATTTGCAGTGTATTATAAGGATCACTTTCTTTAATTGGAAGCTTAACAAAAGACTTAATAATAATGTGCTGCTGCCAAATAACATCCAGATTGCTGGTCAAGGAAGAGCAACTCTTGAAAATCAAGAGATGACTTCAGAGGATTCTTTAGATTCTTCATGTGTTTGTGTTCATAAATTCTTGGTCACTGTTATTCAGAAATACTCACTGCTGTTCAATTGAATTACATCATTTTTTTTTTATACAGATGGAAGGATTAGCTACAAGCCAAACGATAATTCACACAGCTAAAACTATTTAAAAGGATATAAATTATTTGATTAATCTCCAAAAACAAGACAGTGGAAAATAGGGTTCAAATCTTTTATACTCAGTGGAGTACTGTGAAGTTGCAGTGCCTCATGGGATGATATTTTTAATGTATGATACTTTAATCATATATTTTCAATTTTAATCTGTGGTGATATCAATTGTTTTAGAATATAACTTTTAATTTGCATAAGAAATACTCTGTAGATCTCTACTCATGACAATGTCATCCTTTCCCTGCAGGATATCTTGTAAGGAGAGCATCTTTTCCAGGGCTGATGGCTTTCTTCAAGAGTCTCTTTGTTTTGTTTTTGCATTCTTAGCAGATATGTTTTCTGTAAGTTTCAAAATATCACCTTGTCTCTGACTTCAGGAAACTTAGGGACAATCATCCTTTACAAGTAAATAAATATTTTTGGTGTGCATTTTTTGGGTTTAATGCAAATATTTGTTTAATGGACTGGAAAACAAATAACTTTTCCTACAATTTTGAAGATTGAATTTATTCTGATGTCAGTCCCATTAATAATCACAAGTACATATAAAATTAGACTCTGTTTTCCCTCTTCTCCTAAGGTTGTGCTGTTGGATTGAAGTTAGCTAGAATACAGTTTCCACTGGGTAGATAAATAAGTAAAAAAATTTGTGCATCTGAATCAGTTGTGTTTATTGACAGTGAATTGATATTCTCTCCCCTAGTACTCTCACCTCTCTCTCTCTCTCTTATTGGCAGTTTGCTTTTTCTTCCAGGTCTTCATTCCATGTATTCTGTCAGGTGGTCAATATAAAGCTATAGTTGATTCAGAGGAATACACTCACTTTTAGGATCTGATGGATTGACCCTGGTGAGTCAAACTCCCCAACTCCTTTTTGCTCACTTCCCTCTCACTGGTGAGGGAGAGAAAAATATAAGTTGAAATTCTTGGATCAATCTAATAACAATTTCATAATAAAAGCAAAAGCTGTGCTTGCAAGCAAAACAAAAAGTGGAATGAATTCAGTTCTGTCCATCAGCAGGCAGGAATACAACCACTGGAAAGTGGGGCTTTCAAATGCATAGCAGTTGCTTGGTAAGAAAAATGCCAAACCCATTAATGTCCTCCCTTCAACCTTCTTCCCCTGAGTTTTCGTTGCTGAGTGCAACATCATATGATATTGCACATCTCTTTTGTCAGTTAGGGTCAGCTGCCTTGACCTTGTTCACTTCCAGTCTCTCGGCCACCTCCGCATTACTGCCTTTGGGAACCAGTGAGTGGGAGGAAAGAGAAGGTGTTACTGTGATAGGTGATACCGTGCAAGCACTGCTCATCAGTAGCCAAAACACTGATATGTGTTTATCAGCCCTGGTTTACCCACACATTGAAAGCACAGCATCACACAGGCTAAAATGAAGAAATTTAACTCAAAACTTTACCCCATCCAAACCCAGGACATAGAGCAATATATTCTGAAAACATTGATGTTGTCTTATGAAAGAGATCAGAGGTAGTGTCACAATTTACTTTCTAACTAAAGACATTGACTTGGTTCCTTTTCTTATGTCCTATCATATCTGGTTTTCCTAATATTCATAGAAATTTCAAATCTTCAGAAATTTCGCACCTCGTCTGAAACTACAGAATGGACACACTAGTCACTAGACAGGGAAGAATGAAGTCAAGTATACAGACCAATCAAGCCAGTCTCACTTATTATGCCAGGCTGCCCTTCCATCTCTTCTACCTTTTTCAGGATTATACTACATAACCAAATAAAAAGACTGTGGAAAAAAAATTACTATGGAATTAAGCTTAGTGATAGTACAAAATCAAAAAACATGAGCAATATACAGCAAAGTGCTACCGACATTCCAGTGCTCTACTTTTCTGCTTTTATTAGAACACCAGAGACTTGCTCAATATTGTCCACCTCCACAGTCTCTTACACCATGCTACCTGAGCTAATATGCAAGTTCTTTCTTTCTTCTGAAACAAAGAGTATGATACTGTTCTATTCTTAGGAATGCAGCATAACAGCTCTGGAAAGAACCTCCTGGGTTCTCTAGCCCTACACTTCTGATATTTCAAGCACAAAATAATAAAGGAAAAGGCTCTCTGCTCAAATTATCTAGAAGGTGGCTATGAGAAATCATATTAAAGATTGTCTGGAGGTTCCTGTTTCTTTCTACTGACTAGAAGACAGTCAAGATTTCAAGATTTATTTGCTCAGGCATATAGATACTAAAAATTAGGTAAAACTAATACACTTTACACCATAAAGCAACAAAATCACCAACCCAAAGCCTCAATACCTTAAATAAATGCAAAATGTATATAGTGGAGGACCATCATTAGAGATCTTACATCTCTAATGAGCTACAGAAAGGGGAAAGATCAAGGCTAAACTAGATCAATTCAAGTATTTATGAATATAATTCATAATAATTTTACCTAAACTACATCTTTCTCAATAATCAAGAATAAACAAAGGAATCCTTACCAGTCATTGACTTTCTAATCTTGAAAAAAAAAGCATAGTGACTCCAGGTTGGAGAATTAGTTTAATCCACAGTGTAAACAGGCAGCTGGTTCAGGCAGGGAACTCTACCTAATGCAATGAAACACAAATGGCTTGCAAAAAAAAAATCTCAAAAGTAACAACAAAAAATCCCAACATTCCATTGCATTTTCAAACTGCACAGAGGCAGTAAACCACAATTTTACAGAACATTCTTGTCTCTGGGAATTTTTATCCCAATGCCACTACAGGCTTAACAAACTGCACTTTAAAGCAGTTTTGATTCTGTGCCTCACCAAGTGATTCAGGTGATCATTTCAGAAGTTCACTTGTCAAATGACCTGAAACCTTATATAATAACCAGTCTAAACTTATTCATAGCCATTTATCATTTACTGATATTTTTCTTAAAATTAAAGGATTTTTCTTTCCTTGATATATCCCCTCTCAATGTAGTTATAAAAAGTCATTATATCCCCTCTTAACCTTCCCCAGCTTGGCTGAGCAAACAGAGCTCTTCTTAATCTTTTATATGTAAGGTAAATATTCCATTACTTTATTCATATCTCTTCTCTAAATCTAATCCAATTTAAATTAATCACTCCTGAGAGAAATGATTAGGGATGTACACAATGTTCCAGATGAGGCTTTGCTGATACCTTGTGTAGTGTTATTTGCACTCCACTTTCACTTAGAAGAATGTGCCTTTCGATGCATTCTACCACAGCAGTAGCCTTGTTTCAAGGCTACATCATTCTGGCAGTTCATACTCAACTCCAATAAATATCACCAGATATTTTACCTATTTCCTCACATCAGATTGACATTGTTCCTTTGGTATCACATTTTTGTTATTAATTCTTGAAAATATATATTTTAACTTTGTGGTGTTAAATTTTGTTACATTTGTGTCATTTCTTTCTTCTTGATGCTGACTTAGAACCTTGAAGTTTTTTTCTCAACTGTATAACTGGTTTTCATTTCAATGTCACAAACAAATACAGTATATTTGTTCAGTTCCAACACTGACGCTTGAGAGCTGCCTGGGCTTATTTTCCTTCAGCCTTTCTTGCTATTTGAGTATAACTGGGGATAGTGTCCCTTCTACAAACTTCTTTCACTTACTGTGTTAATCACGGCAATCACAATGCTAATTTTCTTTAAAGAAATCTTATCAAATGTTTACCTTAGGTCTGAGTAGAGTAGCTTTACTTTATTAGCCTGTCTAGGAAGACATCTAAAAAGATGTTAAGTTAGTCTGTCACAATCTGTATGAGATAAAATCAAGTTGTACTGTAAGTTCGATTTACTCTATGGTCCGAAATAGTTCTTGTTCAGAATCTGCTCTAATGCTTCGCACAGCATTATAATCAAGTTATCTGCTTGGATCATGAGCTTTCTTCACTGCTTTTTATCTTTATACTACATTTTTTCTCCAAAGTTACTATCACCAGATTTACAGCTTACTTTTAAATGGCTTCAACTAGATTTACAAAAACATATCCTAATTAATTCAGTTGACTTGAACATGTTATCAAAGCCTAAACCTTTCACACTTAGAAATAACCATTTTACTTCAGACTTCCATACCAGAATTTGTCTTCATATCTGAAGCAGACAATGTATCTTTCTCTTAAGTGTTGCTCAAATTAAAAAAAAAGAAAAAACTACCTAAACTAACAACAAAAAGCTAAAACCCAACAACACAAACCCAAAACAAAATCCATCCATGATAGCATTAATTAAAAAATATGGCCATTTCTTTGCTGGTTTCTAATTCTAGGTATAGAGAAGCCTCCTTATCTAGTTTCTGCTCTTTGCCTATGAAAAGAATAATGCATAAAGATCACTATATAAAAAAACCAGTTTATATTTAAGTTTCTGATACTAGGGTAAAGCCTTTAAAATATTTACTCTTAGTATCTTCAAAATATTATCATTCTTCTTCCTAATGAATCCCTTTTCCCTATTTTTTTGCCTCTGTTCTTCTTAATGAATCCCTTTTACACTTCTTTTTAATCTCTTATTAATCTTCTTAATCTTCTTATTAAATCGCTCTTTGCATGATTATTCATACTGAAAAGCCCTTTTACACAAGTATTTAGTTTTCCTCTTTGCATATATGCTCTAATCATGTTGACACATTTTACTCAAAAGTGAAGTAAGGGTTCTTTCAGGTCCAGTGGAAGTCTTCATTCTGAGATTTGGGAGACACTGAAAAAGGCTTCCCAGTGAAACTGTGGATGTCCATTCCCTGGCGGGGTTCAAGGGCAGGTTGGACGGCGTTCTGCACAACCTCAACCTGGTCTAGTGAAAGGTGTCCCTCCCCACAGCAGGGGTCTGGAACCAGGTGATCTCTAAGGTCCCTTCTAACCCAAACCATTTTCTGAATTCAAATCTTTAATTTTCCCAAACTAAGCAGCCTAATTAATTTCCTGACCATGCAAAGCTTGACTTTTTAAAATGCCAAGGATTATTCATAGATTTATTTTTGTCTATCTCACAGACTGGCTTCAAGTGAGCTCCCTCCACTTCTTACAGGAGAACCACCACTATCCTAGTGGCATTCCATGAACTCACTCTAGTTTATTCAAATCCTTATCCTTCCACTGATGGAAGTCCAAAACTGAATGCAATAGTCCAGGTGTGGTCCAACAAATGAAACTATTCAATGTGATTAATGAATTCAACTTTGCTAAGTGTTAATTCTTCATACCTAAATAAAGTACCCTTTTCCTTCTTGAAGGAAATTGTTGAGACTTCATTCAGTGAAAAATAGTTATAATTTTTTTATAACTATACTTTTCATTGTTTTGAATTGTGGTTCTTCCATTTTGAGGGGGGAAAATCAAAACAACTTCCTAATAACTACAGGAAATCAAACTCTTCAATGAAAAACCAGGCATGGCTAAAAAGCCTCACACCAATAACAGTGAAAACAGCAAATAGGAAAACAAATTTTTCTGAAGCATTTCATGTGGGTATATACTGATGATTCCAAAATTTCAGCATGCATTTGGCAGAAAAATCAGTTTGATCTCTGTCATGAATATTTGTTTCAAAAATAAAAATTATGGTGAATTTATGCAGAATATTGAAGAACCATTTTTGTCTTTGTAACCTGAGAATGAAAGTTCAAGTGAATTTGAATGATTTTGAGGAAGAATGATGCAGTATTTGGAAACCAGATATTATGCACAGGACTTGAATCGGAGATAGGATAAAATTCTGTACATAAAATTAACATCTTAAAAATTCAAGAAAAGAATAGTTTACTCTGTTTACAGTGTACACAATTCAGACTTAGTTGTTTGGCATCCTAAGCAGCAAATTTTATGTGAACACAACTGTACTTTATTGGGGTAGTATCTCTGTATTGATTTGGCACTTGCCTGCAGATTACGACTCTTTATTCTGTGCATATTGATTTGTTTAGAAATAGGTAGGATTTTTAAAATTAACAATGAACTATAGAGTTGTATTTAATATCTAGCCTGGAGGTTATCCCTTGGAGGCTATCACTATTTCTTTGAATTGTAAAATCTACTCCATTTGCATAGCCACCTAGGACACATGAAAAAAAAACCCAAAATATGTTGTCCTTCCTCAGTTAAAAAAATAACCTGCTTATAGGGCAAAATTTTTATCAAATGGAAGGCTAACACTGAAAAAATTTAGAAAAGCATAAAACTAGTCATTCAGCAATATAGATATAACAGGTTAAACACCCACTCTAACATTTTTAGGGCAGTCCATTACCTCAATTTCCAGAGATGTCAGTATTGTCCATCTTGAAATAATGTCTTTGAACTTTAATATACCTTTCCTTTCTGTTTATGCTCCAGTTTACATTCCAAAGTCAAGAAATTCCTAGAATTAGAAATGGATGTCCATCTCCTTTTCCCCTTTCATGCTACCATAACCCTCCATATACTACTGAGATTCTTTATGCAATACTCTTTTAAAGTAAAGGAAACATGGCTAACATTGATGCTTTTCCTGGATTAATAAGCTTGCTCTTGATTTTTCAACCATTGCCATCTCTGGTCTCTCCAGTTCCATTGTGTATTGTGCTGCAATGTGTTATGCAGAACCTTCACAGTTCATTCCCTTTTTGTGATATTCCATATTTTCAGTGGAAAACTTCAACAAGTTCCATCAAAAAATTCAGATCTGAAATTTTATTTTGTTATTTTCACATCATACACATGACAAGCACATATTATTTCTGAAATATAAGCATACATTTTTACCCAGAACTGGGTACACAAGCAAAGTTTTCTGAACAGTCCACTCAGGGCACATTAATTTTATTTTTAGTTTTTCATAGTTGCACAATTATTTTATAATATCAAAAGCAGCATAAACTTTAGAAAGAATGACTGAAAAAAAATCCAAAGCCCTAAATTGTGCAATTGCCTGTGATACAAGAAGCTGCTCATTTTGGTTTTTTCTACCAGTTTTTAGGACAGAATAGGAGATTTTCTTACCTTAGCCCCCAAACCATGTTTGCAAGGCCATTATAAAACACAAAGGAATTTTGAGTGGTTTATGTATCAAGTAGTAGTCATACAATCAGATATATAGATATATATATATATATATATATGTCTGCTTTCTTTTCTAGTTAAAGTCACCATTAAAAACCAGTGTAATTTTCTTAGAGATCTAGAATATGAATTCATTAAAGTATTTGAAACACTCAGTGTTCAAGAAAGGTTTTTTTTTTTTTCATAATCACTTTTCTCATTTCACCTTAGCTTCTAAGAGTTTTTTGAAAGAAATCTTCTTGTTTGAAAGACTTTCAGATGGTAATAAAGATAGTAATAGCTTCTTTTTTTGTGAAAATTTTAAAATGTTATAGCAGAAAAGGTCTGGAAAGGTCATCTGGCTCCTGCCCTGAGGCAGAATGAGTCATACCCAATGGTTAACTGAGAAGGTCAAAAGTAGGTTTTAACTGCTGTCCTTGTTGAAGTCAGATCTTCCCTTCACTCAAGACTGAACAAGCCAAAGTACACAAAAGGCTGGGGAGGAAAACAGCATGCACAACAGGCAGTCTCGGCTGCTCCTTCAAGACCCTGCAAACTTGTAGAGGATCGGGTGATTTAAGAGATTGCTTTTAGCTGTTGCTGTCCTGTAGCTCACAGCAGCACTGTGATAAAGATAGTCTCTGTTCACTAAACTGACTTTCCTTATCAAAAGACAAAAGCAAAAATGATGGAGACAGAGAAGAAGAAAACTAAGGTAGAAAAAGAAAGCAGGTAAAAAGGTTTGTAACATTATGCAACCAATTTTAATACTATAGGTTATGATCAAGATCTTGCCAAAAACAGTGAAAAGAGAAATATAGTATGAATAGTGCACTTCGCTTTCATCCAGAATGTTTGATGCTAAAGATCAAACAATTGAGATGGCTGAGTGAATGGAGATTGAAAGGACAGGTTTGTTGCCAGATTTGCCCATGAAGAGACTTTTAATACTTCATAAAAGATGAATAGATGAAAAAGCTCTGCTACTCAGTATTTTATTGAAAGTGCATTCTGGGGAAACTTTTAACATTTTACTTTAGGTGCTTTGATTTTGGTTGCCTCATTCTCTCCTTTATGTTATATTTTTTTGCTTAGCCTTTTTTCATTTGATCAGGTTTTTAAATTATTCTTAGTGACATTGATTCAGTCTTTTTCTTTTACTCATAATTTCTGTAAATATGCAAAATTAGGTTTTTGTTACTGTAGGTTTTTTAATTTCATATATAAAATGCCTGTGTAAAAGGGATAATAACTTCTTTTGTCCAGCTGGTTGTATTAATCATGTTTGATGCTCATCAGGATGGAGTTTGCTCTCTTGGTTGCCAGGGCATACCACTGGTTCATACTGTGCCTGGTGTTATCCAGCAGCTCCAGATTCCTTCTCGTAGAGCTGCAGATTTGCTAACAGTGCATTCTACTCCTGCATGTAGATCATTGATAAATATATATATTAAACAGAACTGGTCCCAGAGCTGATCCCTGAGGAACACATCTGGTGACTAGTCAAAAGTCAGATGTTATTCCATTCTCATTAACACTTTGAGCTCTGCCACTTGGCTAGTTCCTCACCCACTACACTAAATACCTGCACATGTCAGGGCTGGTCAATTGTCCTGAAAGACAGAGTAAAGAACAGTATCAAAACCTTACTAAAATTGAGAAAAATTATATTCACTTCTTTCCCTTTACCCACTAGACAGATAACTTTAATGTAAAAGGACAGTAAATTACTTATACAGGATTTCCCCTTTGTGAACACATGTTGCTTGTGCCTGATGTTTGAATTGTTTTTTAAATGCCTTTCAACAGTACTTCTCAAAGCCAAGACAAATTATGAGGTAAATTTGCTAGAAGGAAAAATGCAGATAGAAAAACATTTTAGTGCAAATGGCTAGCACTTGAAGAAGAAAAACAGGATTTACGCAATTCAGGAGTACAGTTTATCCAAATATTCATTTAGGTTCATTGTGAGATTAAAACAACAAAGAAAAGTTCACATCAAATGGTTAAAGGAAAAAAAATATCAGTTATGTAGTAAACAAAAAATGTGGACAATCATAAGAATCCCATTACCTCTTCAACTATAATGGGCATATAATATTTTAGTACTGGTCATAGCATGTTATTTCTATCCTTTTTCATGCGCTCTTAAAACAGGAAGAACATAAATATAGAAAAACCAGTGCATGCACTGCTATAATGTCAGATCTATGGAAAACTCAGAAGTGATGGAAGTGATGTCTTAACCTGCTTAGAACAGCCCTAGAAATAACTTCTTGTCCTTTTTACTCATTTTAAATGGTAACATAATTGCATGTCTTCCTTTCTCAAGTTACAGAGCTGAGATTCTACCCACCCACAATCCCACAATGTGACACATATCAGGGGCATTTTCTGCACTTCTCCATCATGTAGTGTAATGCAAGAATTTATCATCGTTGTATGATCAGAGGTATAGGTCAATATCCTGACTTTGCATTAAAAAAACAACAAAAACCCTCCCACAAGTTGCAAATCATTCACTAAGTCAGTGAAAAAGATAAAATGAATTTTTTTTAATTAGTTATCTCAAAAAACATTAATGATAAAATCCCTAAGAAAACTGTGACCCACTGTTGTTAGCAGAAGACAGAAATCTGTGTCAGTACTTAGAAAAGGTAAAGAAGGATGACTAGGTAGAAATTGACTAGTTTGACTTAAATCCTCAGAGAGATACAGGAAAATTCTTAGAGGACTAGATTAATAAAAAACTGAAAGAAGAGTACAATTAGAATGGTATTTTTATGTAAAATACAAATGATTTTATTATATAAGAAGGTGAAAAGATATAATATGCTAAAACTAGGCTAAACTTTTGGAATACACTTAGTATTATATCTACATTTTGTTTTGATTAAGAATTAATGTAAATATCAATGAATAATATGTTCAAAGAGTTTGAAAATCTGTTAGTGGACAGTTCACACAATACCCTACCAGTTCTGATAAGGCCTTACTAATATTGACATTCTACCTGATAATGTTCAGTGGTTGTATCAATTATCTAGACATCAGACTACTATCTGATGATGTTTTCAGATAAAGTAAATTGTATTGGAAAGCTAAATAATGGCAAAGGACAGCCAAAAGACATCCTGCATCAGAAAGATCAGGAAAACTTTCTGACTGCTCAGTGGCTCAAAAATGCTCTGTGGGTATACAATTAACCTTTCAAATTCCCAGTGAATTAACACACTCTAAATAAAGAAATATATAGTAAGTAAGATATATAGATATGTAGCAAGTAAGACTATTGAAGTGATTTCCCTCTTCACAAGTTGTGGTGAAATGATCCTGAAACAAACATGCAAAACCAGTGACTGCATTTCTGATCTTCACTTTTTATAGCTGAAATATCAGCCAATGTTTAGAAAACACTGAAGCCACAGCACTACTGTAACACTATAAGGTATGAAAAAATGGCTCTCCTAAGTATACTGGTGATGCTTATAATATGTTTATATGATCTACATAAATGCTTCAAGCTTCCATGCTGCCTGGTTGCATGACTGCTGAGCCTAGCGGACTGCTATCATTGATACTAATAATATAAACTAAAAAACAAACTAATAATACAAACAAAAATATGAACTGATAATATAAAACTTTTAATTCCTAAAAGAATATAGAAAGTCTTTTGAGATATCTGAGAGTAGTTTCCTGCTGTATGAGTTCTTTTCCAAGAGAAAGGAGTGTTGCAGATGGTCACAGGCAATTAAATATTAGCATCCTTGCCCCATGATGTTACACATGAAGAGACAACAGCCCAGCTGGAAGGCATTAGAGCACATGCAAAAGCATAGTCAAGCCACAATATCACTTCAAACTGGCTGTGTCTAAATTACTAAATATCATGCTAATAAAATAGGACGTGTATGAAGTAAAACGGAAAGGAAGAAGTATTACCTTATTATCAGGGATAAAACTGCAATGTAAAGCATTATTTTGATATGAATGATAAAACACAAAATTACCATTTGATATTTTATAATTTATTATGTAATGCTGAACAACAGAAAATATATTCAGATAATGGATTAATTAAAAAAATAGCATCTTGAGCCTACTATGCTATCAGATTATTGATAAATGAATAAAATAAATCTTGAAGCCATATCTATTGTAACATAAAAACGTCTTAGTCATTGCAAGTTTTTGGAAATAACAATGATGTTGTGGAAACAGAAGAAAGAAAATATTTGTCTGTATTAGCTACAGTTGGA
This sequence comes from Ammospiza caudacuta, assembly GCF_027887145.1. NCBI lineage: Eukaryota > Metazoa > Chordata > Aves > Passeriformes > Passerellidae > Ammospiza > Ammospiza caudacuta. The sequence goes on along the minus strand of NC_080595.1, from coordinate 89,011,346 downwards.
AGACATTCATAACATGAAACCATAGGACAATGGAGGTCAGCCATTCTGCACGTCAGGCAGAGTTCATCAAGTATTGCTTACATGAGATCAAACAGCTTCATACTTTTAAACTTTTGTCTTTATCCCAGATCTTTTGGTGAGCAAGGGCTCTCTCTGTGAAATGTCAGCTGCCTTGATATGTAAATGAGTCTTCAGACTAGAGTCTTTAAGAGTTTAAAATGATGAGGCTAAGGTGCTTTCCTACAGCGTCACATTCAGGTGCTCAGCTCTACCAGGTAGGTGAAATGTTTTGTCATGTTCTGTCCATGCAGAGCAGATACAAAGGAAACATCTCAAAGAACTGTGCTACATAAAGTCCTTTAAGCCTTTTTTCAGAAAGCAATTCCCACTTCTTCAGTGTTGGCTGTCACATCCCAGCTGGAACAGTGCCTGGTGTACCAGAGGGGGGAAAATTGAACTTTTTCCTTTACTAAACTGAGTATTCATACAGTAAGGAGTCTGTGGAGCACTGGTATGTCAGTAGCCAAAAGTTTAGCCACAATACTTGAGCAGACTCAACATATATATTCCTGTTAGCTGAGAATGGAATCTACATTTGTTATGCTATACAGACATTATTAAAATTCATTATTAAAATTCACTTTTTAAGTGTTCATTCAGACCAGGTCAGAAACTCAACCTTCATGACTAGGAATAGTTCAGGTATACAGAGAGTGCCTCTATCAATGCTAAGCAGCTGAAAGAGAAGGGAAGTGTAAGGCCAAGAATGTAACAGTCTAGCCCACAATGTTTTTATCCCAGGGTAGGTTCCTTAAGCCTGTTGGAGACATGCTGAGCTAAAACCAGCTCAAAACACACCATGAGCAGAAACCATGTAGCCCATGAAATGTGATACATGCTCCTTTTCTCACTGTCTCTTATGTCATTGTATGCCATGATATAGTACCATCAAGATCTTCCTAGCTATTATCAAATATGTCTTGCCTCACAAAGGAAAAAATTTGCAAGCTACAGCAAACAAAAATCCCACCAACTGTAAATCTTCTTGCCCAAATATGAGCTAGTCCTCTCACCCAAAGCACGAGTTGCAGGAGCAATCTGATTGTGAAGTACACATTGTTTACAGAAGGCAGAACAAATGGAGAGTGAAAAATAATAATGAATGAATAAAGATGAATAATGCGAAGGAAAAAGAGAAAAAGGAAAACAAAAAGGAAAGAGGGAATTAAAAGAGCATGGTTTTCCCAACCGTAAGTTAATTTCAATTTGTCTTTCAGGATTTGATGGTGACATAAGATGTCAACTCAGACATTACTGTTCTGGAGTAGGAAGAATTAACACAGCTGATGGACACACTTTTCAGCTGGATTGAAACACAGAGCAAACAAAAGGCAAATTAACTGTGCTTTTAATTAAATCTCATAGAGGACAGGAGTAAATATAATTTTCATCATGATGTGCACTGAGAAAAGGGAATACAAATTTACAGTGAAATGAATGTGGTTCCAGTAATTATTCCTTATTTTATCCTGGAGAATTTTTTTTCCAAAGTGTCCTGTAGGAAGAATTTCTGGTTTAAATAGTGAATTTTACAATGGAAAAAAGTGTTTTAAGATTGTGTATGCTGCACTGATTTCCATTACAATTTGTAGTACAATTTAGGCTGTATCTTATTTAAAGGAGTTAATATAGCTTAACAGATTCATAGTCCTGACAGAATTAAAGATTAAAAACATATTGAAAATAGTTTTTGCAAATTATTTAGACTTTTTGGAGGGCTCCTTATCTGCATCTTGACTATTATGTAATCTATGCCCCTTGGCCTAGAAATTGAAAGATCTTTTCTTGTTTGGATAAAGAATTTTCCATGCAAAAAATCATTTCTTGATTTAAATAAAGGGACAGGGAAAGAGAAAGATACTGAATATGAAATAATTTGAAACATAAGCTAAATTAATAAATCAAAAGATAAAAATGTTCATAGATTTCGAACAAAGAAAAAATCAAAGGCAACGTAGTTCCACTAATTTTCCAGCAAATCATTATTTCACACATAAAATAACATTTGCAAAGAAGTGCAGACTTGATGCTAGTCACAGTGGATTAAAATCTGTAGTTTATTCAGTATGGGGCACACTGCATTTCACAAGTATCCCTCTCGAACCAAAAATCTGTGTGTAGAAAGATAGACTGTAAACTGAACATATTAATGCTTCCAGACAGAGCAATAAACATGCCACCATGGTTATTATGTCAGGCAAGGTCAGATCACCTTTATTATTTACTTTGTGAAATGGGATTTTTAGAAAATTCCTTTTTCAAACATTGTAATGCTGAAATGTGTGCTGTAAAATGCAAGTCTAAAATTTTCAAAGACCATGAATATGCACATGAACAGATCTAGGTTTGTTGGAAAAGAAAATTTGTCAAATTTACAAATTTAGTTTGATTTTACTTATATATGATCGAGCAGCAACAGCTTTTTTTTTTTTATAAGGAGGTGCTAATTTATCATGCAACGCTAAAAAAGCTCTCTAGAAACAGCAGTGAGAGACAGATAATCTAATATGGCAAAGGAAAAATTTCCGTAATTTCTGTAGTAGACTATTTCCTAATTTCCCTCGCAAGTTCTGAGATTCATATCAGTAGGGAAGACAGAGAGAAAGATTTTCACAAGTTTAAATAAAACATAAAAGCTTATTTTCTGTTTGGAGAGTGATTTACAATCTGTATAAAACCAGAAAACGTGATCCTGATTCAGATAATTATTGTCATACTTTTCTTTGTAATCTCAAACTTCGTAGTATCCAAGGCAGGAATATTCACAGCTATCTGACAATTAAACGAACCACACATTTTTAAACTATTGTAATTTTTTTGTTCCACTGTTTTTGGGGGGGGGGGGGAGTTATTTGGAAAAGCATATAATTTATTTCTTAAATGGCATTTCTAGGAAGTACTAAGTTCACATGAAGAAAACAGGGAAAAGAAGTGAGGTAAAAATTGAATAAGGGGGAGAAAAAATAAAGCAAATGTTAAGAAATCTTGTTTATGAGAATTAATCCAGACATTTTGGAAGGGAGGCAAGAACCAAAATGTAGGGTTCATGAACAAAATACATTAAACACCCTGCATGTGGGGAAAACAGAGAGGATAACAAGAAAGCATAATGATGCTTAAAAGATAAGCATAAAGATGCATCATACTTGAATGGCATTAGGAACAATCCCCTCCATATTGATCTCTCAGTTAAGGATGTTGAGTTGATAAAAGTTCTAATTTAACAGCTAGTAGTTCCATGATCACCTTTGTAATGTTCCCTCTCACCTTTCCTAGAGAAGAGAAAGCACCTTTCCTGCTTTTTTTGTTTGCCATTCACTGTATTTTGCTTCTACAATTTAGCCATTACATGTAAATTATTGTCTTTTACCCTATTATTGAGTTGAACAAATTACAGTTTTAAAGAGCTATACATAGGATTGCCAAGTAAGTGGTAGGCAGGTGTATTTATATGTGTTTTTCTACTCTAACCTTCTCAGATGACAGTGATGGATAGTGGGGTGCTGGCACACAATAAAACTGAATGAAACACTGAAATCTTGAAATCTCTAAAGCCAGATTTTATAAAAAAAAATTGTTTCAGAGCATGATATACAAATACTGAAAATTGAAATTTTTTCCATTAGACTTGCAAATCAATATTTACAAATAAATCTAATATGATTCTGCTCTCTGTTGCAGAGTCTCTACAATGATTGAACCTGCTCAGGTCAGACTCCCTGAAGCCTGCTGTTACACTTCTGCTTCCTTTGCTCCATGCCCATGGGACCCTGACTGAATACATAATTTTAGCAAAGAACCATGAGCCTTGCCCCCTCTGGCAGAAGAGCCCATCTGATTCATAGTTCAGCTGCCACAGATATATAAACAAGATAGCAATCTGCTCTGATACCCAATCACATTCTCTTAAAACATATATGCAATCCATTGTCTTTTCAACAAGGTGCAAACATGTGAATTACACCAAGTTTCACAGCTGACAAAAGTGATTCTTCTCTGTGTTGCTTATAGAATTTGACATATTCACACTAAACTAGAGAAAGCTAGTAGCCCTGTGGAAGGCCCTTTGATTGTGTAGAAAGACAATTACACCACAAGCTGTAAGGCACCTGATATTAGGCTAATCCTCAAAATGCCTGGAGTCAGCATTATTGCTAACAGTGAAGAACAAGCTGTGTTCATTTATGATGCACTTTCTGCAGTTCTTATGATGCACTTTCTGCAGTTCTTGAATTCCCAGGCTGGTTAATTCTGGTTACAGAGCTTTTTGCATGGAACTTCAGGCCCTTATAACCAGCAGTTTCAATATTCATATATTTTCTCATTTTTACTTTTTAGGTCTTTTCTTGTGTATTTCAAAAAGACAAATATGTGTTTCATATGTGAGCTGGTTTTAAGTTAAATCTGTTTTCAACACTTCACAAAGCAGTAAAAGATGAAAATCTACAGAATTTAACTCAAGGGTCATGCTAAACTTGCAGTTAAAACAATAACTTCTATTTCCCAGGGCATTTGCAAATGTCACAGCTATACTAAATTCTGTAATTTGCAGTCGTAGGCCATTACTTCCACTTAAAGTTGAAATGACCATAAACAACATATAATAGGAGAATTTATATTATTATGAAACTTTTTCATATTTATAACTACATATATATATATATATATTAATATTTTTCCAGAACATAATTTTTGATTATACTATAGCTATATAGGTGTCATTTATATTTAAAAATACAGTATAGTACAAAATCTGAGGCATTACGGCATTATATTCTGCTGTATAGTCTCTGCAAGACTATTCGAGTTCAGAAGAGTCATGATTTGTGAAAGAGTATTTAGCATAAATAGGACTGAGCATGTAAACAACTGTAGAGGGATAGAATGTAAGAAAATAAAGATAGTGCAGAAGGTATAGGTGCTTCACAATAAGATGGCAACAATTGGTAAGCCCGACATGAATCTGACATGATCCTGTGGTGATTCAGGTACAAAACTGTAGAGAGAGCAGTAAGGAGGTGATCCTGTGATGGTTTGGAAAAAACGACTTAAATATTAAGCAATATGATCCCAAGGTGATTCAGGAAGATGACTGTAGACCTAAGAGAAATAAGACGGTGGAGTTAGGCAGACCAAGAGCCTGGGAGCCTTAAAATCCCGATGAGCTATAGCCAGGCAGACCTGAGAGCCTAGAAGTCTGGACAATGTATGAGATACCACCCCCACGAAGAAGAGTGCTGGATATGAGGAGCAGACGCTACACACTTTGTTTATTTGGTGCATTGGAGCGAGCCCTGTGCCCCTGCCAAGGTATGGTCGCAGTCCAGAGAGGACCCAGGATGGTGCCAGTTCCCCCAGAATGGCAGTGTGGGCCAGGACACAGAGTGGCATGGTAGCAGTGGCAAATGGCATGGCCACAGCAGCAGCCAGTGTCTCAGCAATAGCATGGCACCTGAGGAGTACAGGGGGAAATTTGCGAAGTTGCTGCTGCACGAGCACTGGAACAAATGCAACCTAGAGCTCTGAGAGGCAGAGTCAGAGCTGCACAGACAATATGTAAGAGAAACCTAAAATTGCATAGTGGCCATCTCCACAGTAACCCAATGTGATTCGGGACTGGGCTGCAGGGCAAGGTGCAGCTGCAGATGGAGCCCAGCGTAGCACTGAGAACAGCAGGGGAGGCTGCCTGGTCCGGACCTGACAGATTTCCACACCTGGAGCACAGGTGAGCTGCTGGGGACACAATGGGAAATAACATATCAAGTGAAGAATTGATTGTTTCATCTACATGGAAAACAGCAGGGCAAGAGAGGCATGCAGAGGCCAACTAATACAGCAAAGAACTGTAAAAGGGAGAAGAAAATTATTAAACCAGCAGTGGGAGCTGGGGACAGAGTAGCTCTATCATTCAGTATGGTCTATTTGTTTGCTGATGAAACATGTGCATTTTGTTTGGGAATTTCAGCTATTAATTTTGATTAGGCATAAGTGTAAAAGTTTATATTCCATAAGCATAAGTACACTCGACAGATACTGGATCGATGGCTCAAGTTGTATAGCTATTGATAAAATTGTGTAACTGTTGATTTGTTACTAGCCTAATATACAGCTTTTTACTTATTCTTGTGAGTTGCCTTATAAAGTTGTACAGCTATTGATACTGTCAATATTCTAGAAGTGTAAGTATAAGAATTTCTAATAATATGTAGTGTAAGTTTGAGTAATGAATCAAGGTCAGCGCACAGACACATTCCAAAATTCTTTTGCAAAGGGCCCTGCAAAAGATAGTAAACACATTAGTTGATGCAAAGTCATAGGTTGATGTTCTAGACTGGGAAAAGCAAAGCAAAATCAGAACTTAGAAACTATGTTACTACTGTGACTGTTGTGAACATGTGTATATTGTTGATCCTAAGTGAGATATGTGAATATGTTATAATATCAATTTACTCAAACATATCTTTCCAGAGACGTTGCAACTTTGTAATTAAAAGAAAAGGGGGAATTGTGGAGGGATAGGATGTAAGAAAATATAGCGCAAAAGGTATGGGAGCTTCACAATAAGATGGCAACACACAACTGAGTTGGGAACTGCTATAAAAAACTGATCTTTGCAAATGTCCTTAGACCTTAAAACTTTGATGTCTTTGCCCAACAAAGTCCCTTTATCACCTTAGTTCTTCTTTCCAGAAGAGATACATAGGACTAGTGCCTTCAAATTTCAGCATCAGCCAAAGTTCTCCTTTATCTGCCATAGCTGCCATCTTTGCCAGTCCAAAATTCATTCTAAGATAGAGAAAACTTGTTTCTTTACAAATAATTTATTTGGAAATTTTAAACTTTGGTAAGTGCTACAATTAATTATATAGAGAGACAGAGAGAACCCTAGACAGACAAAAAACCCCCCACTTATGCTCGTCACTTTCAGCATTTGTCAGTCTGTTAAATTGCAAAATCATAGAACTGTAGAACGGTTTGGGTTGAAAGAGACCTCGAAGACCATCTAGTTCTACCACCCCCCCTGTTGTGGACAGGGACACTTTTCATTAGACCAGGCTGCTCAAAGCCCCATCCAATCTGGTCTTGAACACCTCCCGGGGCAGGATATCCACAACTTCCCTGGGCAACCTTGTTCTAGTGCTTTACCACCCCCACAGTAACCTCTCATCTACATCTCTCTCACTTTGAAGCCATTTTCTGCCTTGTCTTGTCACTACATGCCCCTGTAAAAGGTTCCTCTCCATCTTTCTCATAGGCTCCCTTCAGTTACTGGAAGGCTGCAATTAGGCCACCCCAAAGCCTTCTCTTTTACAGTCTGAATAACCTCAGTTCTTTCAGCCTTTCCTTATATGAGAGGTGCTTCATCCCTCTGGCCTCACTCCAAGAGGTCCATGTCCTTTCTGTGCTGGGGACCCCAGGGCTGGATGCAGTGCTTAAGGTGGGATCTCACCAGAGTGGAGTGGAGGGGCAGAATCCCCTCCCTTGCCCTGCTGGCCACACTGCTTTGGATACAGACCAGGATACAACTGGCTTTCTGGGCTGCAAAAACACATTCCTGAGGCATGTTCAGCATCTCATCCACCAGCGTGCCCATGTCCTTCTTGTTAGGGCTTGTTGGAGACTGAAATGTTATACTTCATGGCTTAAACATCCTCATGAAGGACTTTGACCTATTATAGCAGAACTGTATAACAAAGGCTGCATGAAAGACCACCACACCCTGACTGAGGCCCAGCACTGCATATTGGAGATAAGATAAAGTGACTCAGGTCTTAGGTAGGGAAAAAAAATACATTCACAGGATTAAGCCTAACACCTTCAGAGTGGAGACCACAGCCATGGGTTTATCAGCTGCCAAGCTTGAACAGACCCTCACACCAAAGGATGGGGGAGTAGGAGAGGTTTTGGATGTGTGGTGAAAAAATCTCTGGTCCAAGGCAGCTATAACCTATCCTCTGCTGTGCAGACCAGCTCAGCTGGAGGGCCATTCACCCAGGGAAAATCTGCATCCATATGAGGGACAGCAGAGGGGGTGTCTGGCCCATGAAAGGCCCCTCCAATAGGGGTCCCCAGACCCTGTACCAGAGCACTGCAACAGATACAGGATATTGCAAAGGACGGTGTCAAACCTCCCTTCCTTCCTTTCTTTCTTTCTTTCTTTCTTTCTTTCTTTCTTTCCTTCCTTCCTTCCTTCCTTCCTTCCTTCCTTCCTTCCTTCCTTCCTTCCGCCACTTCCTTCCGCCACTTCCTTCCGCCACTTCCTTCCTTCCTTCCTTCCGCCACTTCCTTCCGCCACTTCCTTCCGCCACTTCCTTCCGCCACTTCCTTCCGCCACTTCCTTCCGCCACTTCCTTCCTTCCGCCACTTCCTTCCTTCCGCCACTTCCTTCCTTCCGCCACTTCCTTCCTTCCGCCACTTCCTTCCTTCCTTCCTTCCTTCCTTCCTTCCTTCCTTCCTTCCTTCCTTCCTTCCTTCCTTCCTTCCTTCCTTCCTTCCTTCCTTCCTTCCTTCCTTCCGCCACTTCCTTCCGCCACTTCCTTCCGCCACTTCCTTCCGCCACTTCCTTCCTTCCTTCCTTCCTTCCTTCCTTCCTTCCTTCCTTCCTTCCTTCCTTCCTTCCTTCCTTCCTTCCTTCCTTCCTTCCTTCCTTCCTTCCTTCCTTCCTTCCTTCCTTCCTTCCTTCCTTCCTTCCTTCCTTCCTTCCTTCCTTCCTTCCTTCCTTCCTTCCTTCCTTCCTTCCTTCCTTCCTTCCTTCCTTCCTTCCTTCCTTCCTTCCTTTCTTCCTTCCTTTCTTTCTTTCTTCCTTTCTTTCTTTCTTCCTTTCTTTCTTTCTTTCTCTTATCCTCTCTTACTATGAAATAAAAGATATCTTTTTTTGGCACCAACATCTAGCCTTGTTTTGCTTTTGAAATTTTGGGGTATATTTCAAATCTTTCCTATTTCAATCCATTTTTTTCACAGAGACTTAGTTTTCTTTGCTCTTTTGTATTAAGAACGGATTGTAACAGTGTTGCTCTTGATGTGTTCATCCCCCAGACTTGCCTGATACCAGGGGTTGCCCCAACCCATGGTGATGACCATGGTAAAGCAGCTGTCCCCCTGCAGCTCATGCAGGTCCCCTGTGGACTTTGTAGTTCTGGATTAACAGTTGAACTCAATGATCTTAAAGGTGTTTTCCAATCTAAATGATTCTCTACAGGAGCAGCAGAGCCGTACCATCTGTTCTACTTGTCTAAATGCAGTAGCTCAAGGGAACTGTACAGCTGCTCATTTATCAAATTTTACAAGTACCTGTAAAGCAAAATGTTTTGTCTGGATGAAATCCCTCTTTCCAGCTCTCAATTTTTTATTTTTTTTTCTCAAACAGCATTGACTAGTGAAAATAGCTGATCCCAGCTAGTCACACTCAAACCACTGAGACTTTTGGGACTTATTAGTGAAAGTAGAATTCATCAACTAACAAATTCCTAGTGTATACGCTCAAGCCAAAAACAGTGCCATCTATCCCCATGACATATTTATTTTCCAGCTGGAAAATATACTCAACAACTCCCCAACCTGCAAGGAATACTTACAATTTTCTTTTTAGACAGGAAGCAGTATTGCCTCATTTTGTCTCATCATCTCTCTCAGACTGCAAATGGCATAATGATAATGAATGACATTATTTGCACTGCAATGATTTGGCTCAAATAATAGAAGCACAGTCCTTCTGAAGAAAGCTGACAACAGTGAATCTTAGATGTTACTGGGAAAACAAACAGGCAATTACTGGCCTTTGACAGCTGAACTTCCCAGCTGAACAGGAAGTATGAAAGAGGAATGCCTAAATCAGTGTCTCCAAATGATTTCTTAAGAAATCTCAAACACCACCACAAAAACAACAAAAAACTCCCAAGTATATTAAACATTTACATTTATAGTAAATGTAGTAGGAAGGAAAAATATAGAAACCAAAAGGACAAAACCTTGATACGTCTGCAAATAGAGTGGGCACCGGGAACTCACAGTGAGGGGGTCCTCAGAATAAGGACATCATCCTATTGGAGTGAGTCCAGAGGATCAGAGGAAGGGAGCAACACTCCTATGAGGAAAGGCTGAGAGAGAGTTGGGATTGTTCAGCATGGAAAAGAAAAGGCTTTGAGGTGACCTAATTGCAGCCTTCCAGTACCTGAAGGGATTAGGTAAAGGAACGATGGGGCAAGATTTTTACCAGCGCATAATAGGGACAGGACAAGAGGCAACGGCTTCTAACTGAAAGAGTGTAGGATTAGATTGGATATTAGGAAAAAGTAAGGGTGGTGGAGGCACTGGAACAGGTTGTCTGAGGAAGATGTGTCTATCCCATCCGTGTCCCATCTTGGTTCAAGATCAGATTGGATTGGACTCTGAGCAACCTGGTCTAGAGGAAGGTGTCCTTGTCTACAGCAGGGGTGTTGGAAGTGGACTTCAAGGTCCCTTTCAGCTGAAACCATTCTTTGATTCCATGCCACCATGAGCTACCAGCAAACCTCTGCTCCCATGTCTGCAGGACATCCGCCCTCCTTCTTCACTGACCTTGGTGCATAGCTGTTCCTTTCACACATTCTCATTCCTCTCTTCTCTGTCCACAATTACTTCTCAGCAACAGCACATTGTTTTTGCCTTCTAAGATGTGTTATCATAGAGGTGTTACTACTATCTGTGCTCAGCCTTGGCCACTGGCAGCTCCATCTTGAACCCAGCGGCCATTGGCTCTGTTAGACATGAAGGAAGTTTACAGCAGCTTCTGAGAGAAGCCAGCCTTGTACCCACCCGCTGACCCCCCCATTACCCTAATCTTGCCATGCACACCCAATGCAACCTATTCCCAGGAGTTATCCTCACATTTTGAGCAATACAGGAGGTTGGCACAAGGTATATTTCCGATATGTCAGGCAGTAAATTTCAAGAGCAGTCCTTGGCACTGGATTAAATAGGATATCATGTTGGCACATGGGAGATTTCACACATCAGTTGTTCCATTCAAAGAGCTCATACTGATACATCCTTATTTCCTTATTTTGTCCTTTAGGTTCAAGAAATAACAGTTAATGAAAAAATGTGAAAAAATGCAAATATCTTGCATGTGGGATCACATGGAACCTTGAATCTCATAAAAACTTGTCTATGTAAAGATTCACATTAAGAAAAAGAGTTGGACATTTAGAATAAATGTTTATGACCTTTCAACTTTCTTTTGGGGATTTAAATAGGGGTATTATGTTATGCCTGGTTAATCAGACCTTTTGAAATACACAGTGCTCTATAATGGAACCCAGGTATATATCTTTAGAGTGTAAAGTGAAAAATAAAGGAAATTTTTATTCCACGAAAGGATAATGATTTTTCAGACATCAAATGACAGTTCATAGTGATGATTTTGTATTTGTTAAAAAAAACCCACATAAAATGCAGGTTTAAATGCATAGGAAAACACACTGAAACATACACAGAAAATTAAAAAAACTCCCTGTTATCTCACTTGCTGTCACTTTTCTTAGCAGACACAATCACAACCATTCTCCTCTCATCTTTAGATCTGAAAAATTCACTGCAGTGTCATTTCCATTTTCTAAAAATGCTTTCTCTGGTCCTATCAGTCTTTAGGGATAGATTTATACAGCAGAGTCCAGAGCTAGTCCAGGATAACTGTGAAAGGCCAGACTAGCAAATAGAACTCATGGCAGAAAATTTATTTGTTGTTCTACATAGATATAATCCAAACTTCACACTTCTTTCTGAAATAGGACCCAGCTGAAAACCCAAAGCAAAATTTGTGACAAAAATTCTAGCAGCAATGAAGCTTCCACACTGATGAATTTTTATTGATTTTAGTATATAGCTATGATTTTTAAGTTTGTGTGGAAGTGAAGCCAAATTCCTCCCCAGAGAATTTCAGATTTCTTGATAGGAATTTTTTTCTCCCTTTAAAGTTTCAGTTTTGTACCAAGCTTCAAAATGAGCAATTTTAATGCATGGTAAATGGTACAATTGTCTAGATTTTGCTTTATTCTGATTCTAATGTGCATATGTGCATTTGTTAAACATGAACATACTTTGTGAGATTTTAAATGGCAGACCTGAACTGTACAAATACTTCTTTATGCTCTGCATGACAGGTTGTAACTTTGTGTTTGCACAGTGAAAATTTAAATAAGTTTTAATACTTATGAAGGGTTACAAAACACTAAACTAATTAATATACCAGACTTCTAGTAAATTCAGTATCAATGTTACATAAATAAAAGACATAAAAATATTTTCTCTAGTACCTGGAACAAATATTACCTGTATTTCATGTATATTCAGTTCAATGGATAAAAATAATCCATATTCCCTTTATAATGATAAGCTTATTTAAGCTGTCAGATGAGAAAGAGAGTGGGGAAAGAGAAAGTAAGGGAATGGTACATATTGAATGTGGGCATTTTTTTTAGAAAAAATATATTTTAAAAAGGGAATAGCTGAAAATGGGAAAAGAACTCCTGGGTAGCAGCTGATAAAGCAGAAAGAACAGAATCCGATGTACCACAAATACATCTAATCTCATCCATTATTTGTATACATTACCCTGGCTGCAAAAGTTTGCAATACTGAAGTTTTTTTCAATAAGAACTAACCATGAAATATACTACTTTGATTCAAAACTGAAGGAAAACTGAAGAAATTCTTATTTTTCTTTTATTCAAAATCTAGTGCATTTTTTCCTTTAGGTCATGGTCTGGTTTTCAGCTTTATGCTGTGACTCCAAAAGAATTCTAAAAGCACAGGGAAAAACTGAGACATTGAAACATGTACCTTCCATCTTATTTATTAATTTTTTAGTACTGAGGGCTTGCATACTTTACATTTCATAGCACTGTCCAGAGCAGAAGAAATTATTTGTAAAATAAATAATTAAATAGATTATTTCATAAATTCAACCTTACGCTCTTCACGTAGAAAACATATACATGGACTTCATTTGCCTAAATTTTGATTTATTTAAAATAAATGCAAAGATTTTTCAATTCTTTCTTTTAATTTCCTAGTTCTGAGTCTTGTCCTGCATTTGTCTGAAAATGTGTGAGGGTGTCATGGTTTGACCCGGAAACAGGATTTCTGGGATGCTGTAGATAGGGCCAGTGAGTGCTCAGATTTGAATATTGCCATCTGGCCCAACCACTGGGCATTGGATCCACCTCCGAGAACACAGGGTAAAAGCAGGGCTCTCCCCCTGGCAGTGGCTCTTTGGATTTCCGGCGGGAAGGAGTTGGGTCTCTCCCCCGGCCCAGTTGCTGGCTGGGCGGGGGGAGGGGAAAAGCCATGTGGCCCGGCCCGGGAGAGGTAGGCCTGGACCCCCCCAAGGGCGGAAGGAAGAAGTAAAGAAATGCCAGGAAGCAATGTGCAGCCTGTTCCCCCCCCCCTCGGAGACAGACAGAGAGAGAGTGCAGCCTGTGTTTGTGGCCGTTACCTTGACATTTAGTAAACATGTGCTGACAGCAGGCAGCCCGGCTGAGGAGATGGGGGGGGGGGGGGGTGCAGCCAGGAGTCCAGCCGCTTGGAGGAGTTTTTAACCCTTCTTGGACAATGAAAACTTCACAGAACATTAACCCTTCCTAGATGAGTGATGAAGGTCTGGACCAGAGAGAGAGAGAGAGTGAGAGATGTTGGAAGAATGGAGAAGATGGAGTGGCATTTTATGCTGGACTCTTTTGTGTAGCCATGGACAGAGCCATGTTTCCGTGAGATACAGAGACTGAGTCCAGGGGGAGAAATGTCCCAGTGCCAAAGAAGATTCAGTGTGGGTACCCCTCGGCCCCAGGGGGTATATAAAATATGGGGGGGACAGATGTCCCAAAGGTGAGATACTGTGCTTTTCTGGAACTGGACAAAGCATCCTTAAAAAGACAACCCTGGAAGCAGCCCTGATTCTTGTTCGGTGGTGAGAGCACCGGAACAAGGACGGAAGAGGCCACCACGACACTCGGAAGGACTCCCTCTCCTCTTGAGGAACTGAAAGTTGAGCATTCTAAAGGGGTGGTGCTGGACCCAGAATTGGTGATTTTGGAAGACGTATTGTATTGGGAATTTAGGGGGAAGGAGGAGGAGAGTGTTTTTGTGAGGTTTTCATTTTCCTTGTGTTTTCTTTTCTTTTGTGTGTAGTTTAGTAATTGTTTTTGTAGTTTAGTTAATAAATTTTTCCTTTTTTCAAGTGGGAGCCTGCTTTGTTTATTCCTGGTCAAAATCTCACAGCAGACACCAGAGAAAGTGTATTTTCATGGGGGCATTTGGCCTTGTGCCAGTGTCAAAACTTTGACAGGGGATATTTCAGATTTCTATGGTTGTATTAACACACACTGCCTAATTTTTGTCCCCATCTCTAATCCAATAACACAATCAAATTACACCTAAGAAGAAAGGAGGGAGCAGAGATAAGAGACTCAAAAGAGCTATGTAACAACCAGACAAACATTACCACTAATAATGCGAAGTTTTAGTTATATGTGGAACATGAGGGAGATTGCTGATGTGACTGCAATGCCACTGTCAATTATATTTAAAAGATCATTGGGACTGGGAGAAGTTTCCATTAAGTGGGAGAGAGTAAATATTACTCATATCTTCAAGAAGGACAAAAAGCAGGATCTGGCCAACTGAGGGCTACTCACCCATACCTCAGTCGTTGCGTAGATGATGGAGCAATTATTAGTCAAAAATATTTCTAGACATATAAAGGATGAATAATTAGCATGGAAGGGAAATCATGCTTAACCAATATTACAGCCTTCTACAATGAGGTGGCTATGGGTAGATGATGGAAGAGCAGTGAATGTGTTTACCTCTTTAATAAGACTTTGGAAGTGTTGTCCCATAATATCTTCCTAGAAAAGTTGACAAAGTACAGATTAGATGAGTGCACAGTGAGGTGAATCAAAAACTGAATGAACTACCAGACCCAAAAGGTTATCAGTGGTACAGAATTCAGTTGGTGGCAAGTCTCTACTTCTGCTCCTGGGGCCAGTGCTGTATAACATCTTCATCAAGAACCTGTACTCTAGGACAGGACTTTCAGCAAGTTAATAGATGATACAAAACTGTGAGGAATGACTGATACACCAGATGGGTATGTTGCCACTATGAGAACTGGAGAATCAACAGACTGGAGAATCAAGCCAAGAAGGATCTCATGAAGTTCAACAAGGAGAAACGCGAAGTCGAGCATCGGAGGATGAACAAACCCAGGCATCTCTGCCCACAGAGAGCCAAGTGGTTAGAAAGATATACCTCCGAGAAGAAACCTTCAGAGTCCTCATGGACAGCAAGCTGTATCGCCCAGCAGTGCATCCTGGTGGCAAAGAAGGCCGGTGGCATCCTGGTCTGCATTGGGAGGAGCATCACCATTGCCAACAAGTGAAGTGAGTCAATCTTAATGTTCTACTCAGTTCTGGACCAAATGGTCTCAAGAGACAGTTTGTTACCTCAGTCATCCTGGTATTCTGTGATTTCAGATATCTGCTCTGAGTGTACTGTGGCTGGATAGAGCTGATTGGGAGTTGATATTCACTGTTTCTATAAAAACTGCAAAACATTTTGATAAGCAAACCTTTTTCATTCTCTCATTGGAAGTTTTGAGCTGCAAGATTCTGAATGAAAAATTATACATGGCATTCCACAAAATTTACTGGAGGAATAAATGCTCACAAAATCAACTAATTAAAAGCAATTCCCTAAAAAAATATTCTCCAAAAATTTCAAAGTAACACTCTCTGCGCATACATAGAAAACAGCAAAGTGCATTACTTGGCTTAATTCAGGAGACTTTTACAGGGAAAAAAACTAAAACACATACATTAACACCTTTTGCATCTCACGGCTGTAAAAACAACTGCAAGCGAACATTTCATTGGTGCTATAAATTTTAAAAAGGAATAAAAAATTCATTATGCATAAATTCTCTCCGTAATTAAATGCTTTAAGGAAGGTTTTACTGATCTTCTAATCTTATGTCCCCCATCCAAATACTTTAATTTCAATATTTAGGAATATGCCTTCTGTAAAAAGTGCAAAACCAAAATCAAAACCAAACCAACCAACATAATAACAAAACAACTTAAGAGGATGGAAAAGAATAACTCTTGAAATTTTCTTGGGACAGGAAAATCACTGCAGTCCTTTTTTCTCCCTTTTGCTCATTTTCCCATGCAGTGATCTGGAGAAAGGAGACCCCTATTATCCTGTTTTCTCCTCTGTCTTCTCCAAGAGTTGCTATGGTTACAAACTATCCAAGCAGACTGGCATTTCTGTGCACACAATCACTATGCTTTGCAAAAAGGGAACTGAGGTCTCCCATACATTCTATTCCCCCAACTTCTGTACCTCCTACCCTCTCCTTCTTTCAGAACTGTACCCTTTGAAAACTCTTAGGGAGGTTTGCTTAATTAGGGATGTGAAACATTTTCCAGTACCAGGCTAAGTATGATGCCATTTTTCTCATGTCTAAAGACAGGATTTTGTAACTGCAAATACATGCACATAATTATGTATGAATATTATTTGGGGTTCAAAAAGAACCCCAAATAATAACTTACATAAAGTTATGTGTGAATTTTTGTTTTATTTGTCATTTACATTATATTCCCCTTTCCAGCAAAGATCACTGAAAGATGATTCTAAGAGAGTATCTAGGACAATGTTTGATGTAGAAATTCTAGGCTTCATTTTAGTAACCATACTAATTCTTATAAGATATATGCAAATCCACAAAAATGTATTTGTTCATATGAAAGAAAAGCATTAGCATTATATTTATACATATATATTGTTTTGAATACATTTTGCTTCAACAAACAAAATTAACTTTTAATGTAAACACTTGAAATCAGAACCAGTCAAAACTGGAAACTCTTTGTGAAATATATAACTAGTTTCAGTATTCCTTTAGGCCTAAAAACCTATTTGCACACCACTGGTTAAAGTTACAAAATCTTGTGCAATTTATTTGCAGTCGGTGCAAAATTTAAAATAGTTTCTTTGCCTCAATGGCTTTCAATGCTTTTTAAATAATTATGATTTGAATTTCATAGTTCATGCCATTTGGATACTGCTGAGATGGGCAATACAATGTCCTATACTATGTTAACTTTGGCGATAATTTAGAATTTTTGCTGCTTTTTTTGGTTTTTTTTGGTTTTTTTCCCAGTGGCATTTGCCATCTTTTCAGTGCAGCAGCTCTTACCAGTTCTGATCAGCCAGGGAGATGGGTTACTTTGACACAACTCCTGTGACAAATTTGAGTTTTTCATTGCCAACTTTTAGAGGGGCCTTGTTTGAGCAGTTCTACAATAACTTTTGTATCTTTAAACCTAGTATCAATATAACCTTCTTCCCCATCAAAAAAAGGCATCTGTAGACTACACTAGCAATTACATGTCTCATCCACCCTCAGTGGACATTGTTATCTCATGGAAAGCAAACAAAAACTACATATTGATTTCTTTTTCTTATCTATAATTGTTCTTTCCTCCTATGTCATTCTAGGCTTTGGGTCTTACAGTCGTCATGCAATAAAATAAGGTCTGTTTTTCTCCCCAAGCTTCTCTGAAAGCTCTCTTAGTGATTCTGTCTGTTAACAGGACAATTACAGAAACCCATCGTTCAAGCTCAGATCTCTAAAACACAGTCAGTCTACATTATCAGATCATCACATGAATCCTAAATCTGACTGTTACTGAAGAAATGAGAGATTTTCAAAACAAGAAGTTTAATAAAACTCTCCAGACTAAACTTTTTATTGAGTAAATGTTACTGGTGTTTCTCAAGGTGGAGATGTTCTCCATTCCTTGTTGATTTTTTGCCTTGTTTTCAGAAAATTTTTCGTGTATTGTTGAGTAGCATAAGCACAGAAGAGACAAGAATTTCAGTCAGGACTAGGTAACTGAGAAAGAGTGGAAAACACATGAATGCATCCATATGCTGTTAGTAAGAGAGGTTTTTCTTATTATTTTTATTTTTTTCTGTCAAGATTGTGGTATCTCTGTATATGCGTATGCATCTTCTGTACATTTATGAACAGAAAGAATCCCCAGATGTTCAAGATCTGATTTAGAGGCAACACTAAAGTAGTTTTTTGAAGACTTCCAGGGATGGGAACTCTACTACTTCTCTGGACAGCCTTTTCCAATGTTTAATCAATTTCTGACTGAAGAAATCCTTCCTGAACCTCCCCTGGTGCAGCTTGAAGCCATTTCCTCTTGTCATGTCACTGGTTGCCTTGGAGAAGATGCCAACCACCACCTTGTTGCAACTACTTTTCAGGTAGAGTGGTAATGTTTATCCTATGCTTCATCTTCCCAGAATAAACAATCACAGCTATCTAAGCTGCTCCTTATAGGATTTATGTTGGAAATCCCTAATCAGCTTCATATGCTTCTTTGGACACATTTCAGGATCTCAATGTCTTTCCTGAACTGAGAGGCTCAGAACTGAATACAGGACTTGAAGTGTGGCCTCACCAGTGCTAAATACATAGGGACAATCTCTTCCCTAGTTCTGGACATACTATTTTTGACACAAGCCAGGATTCTGTTGACCTCCTTGGCCAGCTGGGCACATGCTGGCTCATGTTCAGCTGGCTGTCAAACAGCACCTACAGGTCCTTTCTTGCTGGGCAGTTTTCTAGCCACTCTGTCCCCAGCCTGTAGCACTGTGTGGGGTTATTGTGACACAAGTACAGGACTCAGCACTTTTCCCTGTTGAACCTCATACAATTGGCCTCACCCATCAATCCAGCCTGTCCAGATCCCTTGCACAGTTTCTAGTAGATCAATACTCCCACCCAAGTCAGTGATATCTGTGTGCTTACTGAGGGTGTACTTAATGGTCTTGTCCAGATCATTGATAAAGGTGTTGAACAGGACTGGCTCCAATACTGAGCCTTGGGGAACCCAACTAGTTACTGACTGCCAACTGGATCTAGCACCAGTCACCACTGCCCTCTGGGCCCAGCCAGTTTTAAGCCAAGCCATGGCTGCCAGCTTCTCCAGTTCTCCATTTTTTTCTAGTTTTTGCATTAGAAATCTGTCAAAGTTTAACAGAGTAGCACAGTAAGGACATATCAGACTTTAGTACCTATATAATTTTTCATAGCACTTCATTTTTTATGTTCTATGAAATTGTTTACATTTGTGTTGCACAGCAAATATTTCAGCAGGAAATAGTGGACATAAATAAAGGACCTCTGCTAAAGAGTCTCCAAACTAATGTATATTTTGTGGCATCAATTTACTAAAAGAAAAATTGTTTAGGTTTATCTTCCCTTCGTAAAGAATTCAGCAGTAGAAGATGAATAAAAGAGTTCTGGCAGTCATTATGGAAACAAAATACCTGATAATAACATATTAACATAAGTAATGCATATTGAACTCAATGAAAAAGCTAAAAATTCTTATCTTGGTCTAATCAATACATTGGTCCATCCAGTGCAAAAAAATATAGTGCAAAAAACCTTGATTTTTGCAATATATATATATAAATATATATATATATATATATATATATATATATATATATAATCACTGTTATATCATCAGGCTCTTCAGATTTCCATTTATATAAATGAAAATTTGCTTTCTGAAGATATGAACTCCTACTGACTTCAATGTATGTAATACTGTTTCTTTGAGGATCTGAGGCAAAGCATAAAACTAACTGTAGCTTGGCATGGGGTGGGGAGGCACAGAGTTCTTTAGATAGTTCTTCTTTGTATAGCTAAATAGAAAAAGAAAAATTAGAATGGTACTTTGTAAGCTTAAAAAACTGTTTAGATTATCTCTGTAAAACCTGAAAAGTAATTTATATTTTTTGTCTGTAGTCCATACTTTTGGTGTGTTATACGATTTCTATTTCTGTTAATATAAAGGAACTCAAGTTACGTGTGGATTCATCCTGCCAGTTTAAGTCATCAAAGCATCTAACTCACAGTTTTTCTATATTCATCAAGATACTATGAATCATCACATCGGTTTGAACAGTGATTAAATATTAAGCTCCAATTATAAGCAGACAGACTTGCCCTTTGAAGACCGTGTCCTCCTTCCCCCCATCTCCCCCCTTTCCTTCTAATTGATAAAAAAAATACCTAAGAATGGGCTGATATCTTAACTGAGCATCTAAAATCAGGACTAATAGCTACTGTATGTTTGACTGTGGTTAAAGAAGTAAATGGAGACTGGGTACAAAGGCCAGGAGTTCTCCATTTTCTGCTGCAGTTTGTACCATAAGTGGTTCTTAGATACTTCTAAGTTCAAACCTCAGCATTCTTATGTCAAGTGACATACACATAATGGCATACATTTAAAAGACAAAACTATCTTCCATGACAGCCATCGGAAGAGCTGCTTTTGCTATTTACCCTAGGTAGCCGTTTACTTTGTCTTGGCAGAAGTGAAATCAGGCTGATGCTTTTCATCTTCACAATTTATTTTTATATAAGTGTGACCAGCCTGACGATTCTGACATTAGAGTCTTTGCCAACTCTCATGCAGAGGATAATCCTCCTCCTTAATTGGAACTGTTCAGTGTGCCCAGCAAAGTAAGAAACTGCTGCTTCTGCAAGATCACCTGCTGGCTGAAGAGGCATTTCAGGCAGACACAGGGAGCTGGGATCTAGCCGGTTTCACTTACTAAATCTTTGCTCCTGCAGTAAATTATTATCTTGTCATGTACTCGACACAGAGTCTACTGAAGGCCTTCAGAAGGAAATTTTGTCTCTTTCAGACTTTTAGTCTCAGATAGAATGGTGCAGAAAAAATATTTTCTTAATGCAAAAGAAAAAGAATCCCTTTCGACATTAACTTTGGTAAAGTTATTAGGTAGTAGATCAGTTACTAGGTTGTTCCTTTTATGGAACAAGCTTATGGGATATATTGTAGAGTTTACACTGGGCCTAACTGAAATAAAAACAGTTAAAAATTTATTTCATTTTGATCAAAAACTAAACCAAAACTTGGAAATAAACTTTTTGTCACATTATGTTTAATTATGAAGGAATAAATATATGTAAATAGATTTACACATGTGACCAAGGACATTCAGACATAAAACACTTAAAAATTTAAGCCAGCATAAAAACCATTTTCTTGTGTTCAGAAGAGACATGTGTAAAAAACCTGCATGCGTGTGTAGTGAAGAATTTTAAGAATCAAGAGCAAAGTTCTGCTGAGGGAAAGATCTGCCTAATGACCTTATTAATAACAATCTCGTTGGTTAAAACTCTCCTTTCCTATCCTATCTAGCCTTGACCTGACTATATTATGCAGGTTTTAAACAGCTGTTTTAGCTGTTTTGCTGAATAGATCAGCCTGCAGCACATGACCTTCAGACGCTTTTCCAGAACAGCATTATTCTGTCAGAGAGACTGCCAGTAAAAAAAAAAAAAAAAAAAAAAGAAGCAAACTACCCACACAATAATAGAACTTTTTTCCCATTTCAGTGGGAATCTTTTTTTGTTGTTGCTGTTTCCAGAGCTGAAGTGAACCTGATCTGCAAAACAACTTTCTAAACAGAATAGGAAATGCAGCAAGATGAAGATTTTCAGTTGTAGTGAGAAAATGTAATGGTTTTGATTGCCATTTCCCATCTGAAGTTATGTGTTTTTGGCTTACTGTAGTACTTAAAGATCTTTCTTCTCAGCACTCCTTAGGAAAAATTGCTAAAGTTTCATGAATGTTATCTTAGAATTTTTATGATCCATTTTATTTATATCATATATATATGATCCATATAATCCATATGTGGAGGTGTTGGACACTAAACAAGATCCTACACCTATTTAACAATATATCTAAAGAGAAATATCACTATTTGATAACACTTCTGAGTTTTGAATTTATTGCAGACTACACTGGGTTGTACTCGGAATTTTAAAAGTATACTTTTCTCAAGAATTCAATAATCTTTATCCTACTGCACCATATTGGACTAAACTATATTGGCTACCAGTGTGATGTGGTGTCATGTGTTTATCTTAGACTCTAGTACATCCAGTCTTAAATAAAGATCCTATTACCTGTAAAACTGTGGAATGGAAATTACTTCCCTTACCCCCCCCAAAAAAATTCACAAACCTGATATAAGAGATTGATACGAGATTTGTCCACAGTTTAGCATCTGGTAGAATTAGACTGTAATATTGGTAGAATGATGGATATACCAAATATTTAAGTTTCTACTATAAATATAGTCCAGGTTTCTGCCAAAAATTATGGCTAGGAATCGACCATTTCATTCCTCAAAGAAAAGATCAGTGCTGGCTTTCAATTCTCACATACTCATATTGACCTACTACTGATGGTCCCCTTATGAGCCAGAACTTGTGTCAAATTCCAGTTTACTGGAAACCAAAACAGAAGGGAGTCATCTGAGTACAGTGCAACTACTGTCACTGCAGACATTCCTGAGTGTCCTGTTTGGCAGGATACTTGAGAAATTTTATTTGTACTAGGCTAACAGTGCATTCCTCTCTACATCCTCTCAGAGTGTAGCAATCTTCCAACCAGTAAGAGAGAGGAAAAAAATTTTCCTCTTTTTCCTTCTCATTTTATGGAATTACAACTTTTGTATGAAGGTGAAAAATATCCTCTCTGGTTTCCAAAAAAAATTTCCTGGGTCTTCAGAAGAATCTTGGGGAAAAAAAGGGTTTTATTTTTATGTAAATAGTTTAAACAAATATCAGTTCACTTCCCTTTAGCTTTTTAGCTCTTATGACACATTTGAATTGCCATAGGCCAACATATGGTTGATACAGAATGAATGAGGTCAAAACAATATTTTAGTTTTTGCATGACATTCCTATTTATGTGAATTTACTTTTACATGCATCTAATACGCTCTTCCTCATATTCAACTGATGCCCAGGAATTTCCACCTAAACACGAGGAAGAACTTCTTTACTACGCTCAGGAGACTGAGCCCTGGAACAGATTGCCCAGAGAGCTTGTGGAGTCTCCTTCACTAGAGATATTCAAGAACCATCTGAACACTGTCCTGTTGCATGTGCCCCGGGATGACCCTGCTTGGGCAGGGAGGTTGGACCATGCGGCGGAGCGTATGCGGCCACTAGGGCGACGTCCGGCTAGCAGAGGGTCAGTGGCCGACACCCAGCTGCATGAACTGCCAGCCCCGCTTGGTGTCTATAGGCCTCGGGCTGGGCTGGCTTGCGGACTGGGCGCGCTGCAGAAAGGACGAGACAAAGGAGTAGCACACTTGCTGGGGGTGAAGGTCGGTTTATTGCTGCCACTGCAGCACCAACCACAGATTAGCACCCACCAGCAAATGGCCCCGAGGGGTGGGAGAAGCAGGGTTTTAAAGAAAGGGGGTGTACAAGGGAGGGATCCACAGTGAGCCAATGGGGAAAGGTGAAGGGAGGAACTTAACATCACTGACATACAGAGGAACCCAATAAATACAAAGTAGAGGAGGGGCCCCGGGACCACAGCCAACCACAACCCCCAGAGAGGAGAAGGTTCTCGAAAGCTAGGAGGAGTGGGGTGTGATTGACTGGGCCAGGGAGGGGGAAAAGTTTACTTACATGGAGATATGAGGGAGGAGAAATTACATAACTTAGATAACTGACAAAACCAAGGGCAGGGGTAACCATGGTAACATAACTGACAGTAGGGCTATGGCGGGAAAACTGGGGAGGGCAGAACCATTTACATGGAACAGGGGGAAAGAATACATAAAATGGGGGAGTGAAACAAGAAACTTAACAGCGCACTACAACAGGACCAGATGACCTATTGTGGTCTCTTCCAATCTGAACCATTTTGTGATTTTGTAGTATAAATAATTTGATAGTCTTCTGATCAAGATCTTTAGCATCTTGATCTGCATGTCAATTTTGAGAATATAAAAAATCTAAAGAATAGTTCTAAAACAAGCACTCAGGCACCAAATGTTTCAGTTTGAATCTGGAGTTCTAGTGTATATTATATCACTTCATATCCTCTTTCACCTGATCTCACCTTTGAAGACAGATAAATATCTTGATTTTCAGAATTTTACACTTCAGTCCTGGGATGACTTGCAAAATCCCAATAGTTTAGTAGGACCTCTGGATGTCTGAAGTAGTCTAAGCTGAACCAGGTTTCAGACTTTAAAGCAAAAAAAATTTGAAAATTTTTAAGTGCAGACATTTCAGAACATCTTAGATAAACCTGTTCTAATACTTAATATTTTCATTAAGATTTTTTTAAATTATATCTGGAAGAAATATCTCTTACCTCATCTTTGACCATAGCATGCTATATTAGACTGTGCTGACAGCCTTTCAAAGCTAAGGTGGGAAACAATCCACTACTTTCCTTTCACAGAGGTCTACCAAGTTAGTCAGGCATGACTGTCCACTCCCAGAACTGTTGTCTCCAAATGCTTGTGCTTCAGGTGATTGAAAATGGCTTTGTCTGCAATTTGATCCATTTTACTTCCTAGTCTTCTAGAGGACTGAGGTGAGACTGAACATCCTGCAGTTTCCTGGACCCTCCCTCTTGTCCTTCATAAAGGTGTGCAGTGCAATTCCTCTTTTTGGTTAGGCTGTCTATGGTCTGTAGCAAGTGCTTAACATGCCACTTCCCAGGGCTGGCCACCCCAACCAGTGCAGCATGTCACCAATGCATAGCACTGAATGGAAATTGCATACAGCCTCAAACACCACCTCCGTCTTGCCTGTACTTCACAGATGTCTCTATCTTCACCAATTTCTTCATTAACTTTCTAGCTTTTGATTCCATCTCACAGCTGCTGGCACTCCATGGGTTCTAGCTCAGTCAGAGGCCAGACAGAAACCTGCTTTGCACCTCTACCTCCCCTGCACAAGATTTTACCTGTCAGGAAAATCTTTTGCTTGATATTTTTAGCTCTTGGAAACAGCTCTATGACCTGGAGAACACCATTCTGGAGGTCCATTCTGCCTCCCATGCTGAGCTTTAATTTACTCTTAATAGGATTGTCAATTAGGTCTCTGTTTTCCCACATCTGAAGAGATCTAGAGACCTGGAAGGACTCTGACTAAGTTCCCTATGGGATCCATCTGGAAAGATTTCTCAGAGAGCACCTGACACACTCGGCTGAATCATGGTGCATAAATATAATAGTTACAAGTCAATTTCAGAAGCTTGCTTGGAAGAAAGGACGAGACCTCCAGGTCCACTCCAGTGTGTCAACACTGCTGTTTTTCTGCTGGAGGACTACTGCACTTTCTCCTAGACTTAGTTACCTTACCCGAGAGTGTAGGAAAGGACCTTCATCAGCTTGGTATCTCAAGCTTCTATCAACCATGAAGTCAGGGGCCTCTTAATGGTAGGTTAAGGTATTTGCATTTAGGCTGGTGACTATTAGCCAGAGCCATAATCCGAAGTAAACAGCTGTACAGTTAGACCTTCGGCTCTTGCTTACAGAACTGACATGATTTTACCACCCATTATTTTTTCTAAAGTCAGGTGTTCACCAGACCATGCTGAATCTGCTGACACAGCCCAGCTTCATGGAGATCTAGTTCTGTTTCTGATAGCAGTTTAACCCTGATACATTTGCATGTAATAATATGCAGTCTAATCAGCTGGGTCAATAGAATATGTAATGTAGCCATATAGTTTCCACTCCCAAAGCTCACTAGCTCAGATTTAAGCTGTAGTTTCAGATGTGTTTGCTGTGCATCCCATGAATAAGCAGAGATGTTATGGATAATTTCTTCCTTTTTTTCAGTTAATGGACACAGAAGCTTCTCAAACTATAGAAGTTTGTCAACAGCCAAGACAAAAACCTCCTAAAATACACACATCACAGACAAAAGGAATTCAACAGTGGAGCTGAAAATTATTTCCGCTAGACCAGATGTATTTATTTCTTCTTTATGCTAATCTTCATGGTAGGGAATCACTTTGAATACAGATGCCTTTTGGCAACTTTCAAATCCTAAGAGTGGCTAGCTTAAGCCGTTGTGCTGGTTTGCATTCCTACAGTTAAAAACTATTTCATATACTCCACAAGGATTCTTCCTATGGGATAATGTTTGTTTTCTGAAAGTATGGAGAAAATATTTGCTAATAAACTGTTATCCTTTGCAGTGTTGGCAGATTCTGCAAATTGTTTTAAAAAACATCACAGCTATATATTGTTTTTTCATGTTGGAAAGCTGCAGAAGCAAGGACAACGCTTTCTTTCAAAAGTAAGAACAAATCTGGTACTTCTGAGAAACACTCAGAAAGGTGTACTCCTCCACTGGTGTTTTCATATTTTCTTTAAAAGAGCATTTTATGTTTAACAGCCCTATTTTTCTGAATTGTTTTCATTTGGTGTTAAGTGTGTTGTTTCCTGGTGTCTCAGGATGTTGGCCTGGTTTCTCTTGAGTTCAAAGACATAATTTGTGTTACTCTTTTTGTACACAGCAATTTGCTGTAAAAACTAAGCTGTGGGAAAAGAACAAACAAAGCTACCCTACCAAAATATTTGGTACTATGGTCTATGAATCACTTTAGCAGGAAAATATCTTATGAACATACATTTTCAGTTTTAATTTTTAAGAGCAGACTGAATTCTGGCTTAGAACATGGCAATGTGAGTACGAAGTGACTCAATTGAAGCCAATCGACTAAAAGAAAATAAAAACTACATTAGTAGAAAATTAGGCAAATCCACTGTATTTCTTTGAATTTTTATAGAGATTTTGCTGGAATACACTGGAGACAGTTTGCTTTAGACAAAGCTAAGTAAACCTGAATTGTGAAAGTGGTAAGTGACGTGGTATCTCCAAATTTACTTTTTAAAAATATCAGTTTTTTTCCATGGTGACATCAAGGCTGAATTATTATCACAGAGATTTTACTGATTGCTGCTTCCATTAATGCTTTGAAAACACAGAATCACAGAATCACAGAATCACAGAAGTTCGAGACTGGAAGAGACCTATAAGATCATCAAGTCCAGTCGATGTTCTAACTGTTCACTAGATCATGGCAGCAAGTGCCACATCCAGTCTTTTTTTGAATTCTTCAAGGGATGATGACTCCACCACCTCACTGGGTAAATGATTCCAGTATCTGACCACTCTTACTGTGAAATATTTCCTTCTTAATTCTAACTTACATCTCGCTTGACGCAGCTTGAGACTGTGTCCTCTTGTTCTATCTGTTGTCGCCCGGAGAAAGAGGCCGACCCCCAGCTCACCACAGCCACCCTTCAGGAAGTTGTAGAGAGCGATGAGGTCGCCCCTGAGTCTCCTTTTCTCCAGGCTGAACAACCCCAGCTCCCTCAGTCGCTCTTCGTATGGCTTGTGCTCCAAGCCCCTTATTAGTCTCGTTGCCCTCCTCTGGACACGCTCAAGCAACTCAACGTCCCTCCTAAAGTGAGGGGCCCAGAACTGGATACAACACTCCAAGTGAGGCCTCACCAGTGCCGAGTACAGGGGAAGAATGACCTCTCTGCTCCTGCTGGCCACTCCATTTCTGATACTGGCCAGGATGGCATTGGCCCTCTTGGCTACCTGGGCACACTGCTGGCTCATATTTAATCGACTGTCAACCAGCACCCCCAGGTCCCTTTCCACCTGGGCACTGTCCAGCCACTCCATCCCCAGCTTATATCGGTACAGGGGGTTATTGTGGCCAAAGTGCAGGACTCGGCACTTGGACTTATTGAAGTTCATCCCGTTTGATTCTGCCCATGCATCTAACCTTTCCAAAACTCTCTGGAGAGCCCTACACCCCTCTAGCAGATCTACACTCTTTCCCAATTTAGTGTCATCAGCGAATTTACTAATAAAAGACTCTAAGCCCTCATCCATATCATCAATAAAAATGTTGAACAAAACTGGCCCCAACACAGACCCCTGAGGGACACCACTGGTGACTGGTCGCCAGCTGGATGTGACACCATTCACCACCACTCTCTGGGCCCGGCCATGCAGCCAGTTCTGAACCCAGCAAAGGGTATTCCTATCCAGACCACGGCCAGCGAGTTTGTCTAGGAGTATGCTATGGGAAACAGTGGGAAACAGAACATACAATATAGGATAGTTATTATTTTTGAAAATAGCTGACACTTTGTAAACACAGGCCCAGTAAAACTCCGATCTCAATGACTTTAAAAAATGTATATATCTTGTTTTAGTTATGGTGGTTAAATAGAATATAAGCACAGTCAGTACTCCAAAGAATATCAGATAAGTATCCATAAAATGGAAGGATTCTCAAAGAAAAGTCATTAAAATTAAAAGCTCATGGAATATATCTTTAATAAAATGCAAGTCTATCCAAGTTTTCAGGTTGCCTTTTAAACAGAGTCTTATACAACATACTGGATTACATGAATGACCCATAATGGATAACAACATAGGTCCTTGCTGTCTGATCTCAGACAGACACTACTGGGTCAAGAGATGAGTGCATCACAGTGTGGTAAAAACTGAAAGAGGCTGTCTCATCTCTGCATCCCCTCCTTTTTGTTCTGCCTTCTTACTCCCAAACCACATGTGCATCAGAATGCATATTCACACAACTGCACAATAACATATAACAGAGAAATCAATCAAGTTTGATTTAGTCCAGATCATATATCATATAACAGAGAAATTAATCAAGTTTGATTTAGTCCAGATCACTGCTCTGTGAATAAATATGACTAATTGCTGAATTGTAATTCATAGAAATATTTTCCTTTCTTCAATATTAAATATGTTTAGAAAAAGAATTGTTGGGGGATGATTTGTTTTGAAGATTCTATTTCCTTATAATATTAAAATATGGAAAAAATTAATAATCAATCCCCCTTTTTTTTTTTTTCCTGTGACACATGGTCTTACCACAATTTCTACTTGTGAAAATGTCATTGTCCTAAGAGCTTAACTATTCTGGTCAGGTATATTTTATACTTAACTGATTTTCCAAAGAAGGAAGAAAGGGGACATAGAGGAGTATCCATTGAATACTGACTCTGCTTATGAGATTGGAGAAAATACACATTTTAATAAAGTCTCTATCTCTAAAGTAATTAGAACTAGAAGGGACTTAAAAACCATAGAATTCCAACCTACTTTCCATGGTCAGGGACACTTTCCACTACACCAGGTTGTTCAAAGCCCCATCCAGCCGGGCCTTGAACATTTCCAGTGAGGGAATATCCACAACTTCTCTGGGCAACTTGTTCCAGTGCCCCACTGCCCTCACAGTAAAGAATTTCTTCCTAATATCTGATCTAAAATTGCTCTATTTCAGTTTTAAGACATTGCCCCTTGTTTTATCATGCCCTTATATAAAGTCCCTTTCCCAGCTTTCTTCTAAGTCCCTTTTAGGCACTAGAAGGTGCTGTGATGTCTCCCAAGCCCCTTCTCTTCTGCAGTCTGAACAACCCAAACTGCCTCAGCCTGTCTTCACAGGAGACGAGCTCCAGTCTTCTGATTATCTTTTTAGCCTTCCCTGGTCTGTCTCCAATAGGTTCTAATCAGAACAGAGTCTTAGTAACACATCTGTGTGTTCCAGTGTTTCTGAATACTTGTCATGAATATTTCTGTCTAAAACATTTACATTCATGACGTCAGCTTTTTTATTTCAGCTGCCTAATTGAGACAATAATGTTCAAGGGCAGCACAAAATTCATTTCTGACGTGTCAAATTGAGTGGAAATAAGAACTAGGTCGAGAAAGACAGAAATATTAACCAACATAGAAGTTAATTCTGTATTCTAGTCATTGAGACACTAAAAGGGGTAGAAGTATTTGTAGCGTTACTTAAATGTCAGCCTGGGATGCCTTTTTCAAATGTGGAAATGATAATTTTTTTTTTTTTTTGTGAAACCCACACTGTTATACACTCTTTAAAGTGGTAACAATGGGGATTGACTGTTAGATAATTGATTTTTGGTAGGTGCTGTTATACATTTTGAGTAAATGCATCCAGAACTAATTATCCCAGAATGGATTTTCTCCAAGTTTTTCAGGTTAGTTGATTAAGAATTAAAACAGAGTAGTTGGAACAAATCCCCATCTAGGGTATAATGGAACAAAATGTATTTTACATATTGACTAAAAAAAAAATAAATCTTGAAAGTCTACAGAATCTTTCCTGAATAAAAGAGAGAATTTAATCATTTAGGATAAGAAAAATGTGACAAAAAATGCAAACTTCAGTTGTCTCACAGAAATGCAGGGACAGTCATTGTCTTAATGCTTGTCAGACCCAAAGATCTGAGTAGACCCAAATGAACTTTGTGAGACTTACAAGTATATTTCAACCACCAGTAATGCAATTGATTTTGAAGGTTCTATAATTGTGAACTGTTTGCAGTGATGCAATTTTTTTATTTATCTGCTCATGCCTTTAAATTACTGTATGGCAGTTCAAACAACACTCCTATCGATAACATTTTAGGTACTTTATACTCACCATCAGATATGTCATCTTTATCACTTGATACCATCTATTTGCATTCTGCATAAATGAAACATCTAAGGAGAAGAAAAACTTGAAAATAAATTGGAAGGAAAATGGGAGCAGCTCTGAAGATAGGTTGAGATTTTAGTGCTTTTTTCCCCTCTTTCTTCCCCCCACCCCCCCAGAATACATACATGTTTGACTTGTCTTCTGTGTCCTTATTCAATTATAGAAAGAGTTGTGTGGGCTTTTTTAGCAGTTGATTTCTTTAATTTTTTTTTATCAATTTCATAAGATTTAGGGCCATCTACTATTTTTCAAATAATAGCTTAAAGATCTCTGTGTGGTCCTTGTAGCAAAAGCTGAGGTCAGTGATAGGAGAATCAAAGACGTGGACGACTTGACCTTGTGTGAACAAAAAAGGAGCAGATAAAATTCATAGGCTTCATAAAATACATTGCAGTCATAGCCAAAATGTATGTTTGTGATACTGCTTTGGGCCTGAAAGTGAGTTTTAATATAACCCAAACAACTGTTGAATCTTTCAGAAGAAACATCTGAATGGAAAATAATTCTTGGTATTGTTTTAAGTAAACACATTCACCATTATATATTTCTTCTGAATTTCTTTATGGTGCTCTTTATACTATCAACAGAGTGCTTTGGACATTTTAACTAAATTTAACTAAATTCTGACAACAAGGTGAAATATTTATGAGACAAATTATGATGATTAATACAGTTTTATGAGTGAAGACAGCTGCATGAAAGTAAGGTTAAGAATGTCCAAGAATTTTACGTATTCAATTTGATGTAACAAAGATCTGAGGTTTGTGCTGTGTTTTGGTGTGGCATTTATTGTTTGTTT
Source organism: Ammospiza caudacuta (assembly GCF_027887145.1). Taxonomy (NCBI): domain Eukaryota; kingdom Metazoa; phylum Chordata; class Aves; order Passeriformes; family Passerellidae; genus Ammospiza; species Ammospiza caudacuta. The sequence goes on along the minus strand of NC_080595.1, from coordinate 88,979,993 downwards.
TCAGTGTTGTTTTGTTTATGTGGGCATTTTTCCCCTCAAAAGGATGCAAATACAATTACCTTAAAATCATATCTTATTTTAAAACTATTAGCTTTAGCTATTTTTAGCAGTGGGGATATGTCATACAACCTTCAAATTTCTGCTCTAGCACTTCTTAAGTTAGAAGTTTACTATTCTCTTCTAAGCTAATGTACTTAAACACCATGTCCCATGATTTCCAAAAGTGCACCAACCACAACATAATTTTACTGTTCATAACTGCTTTCCTCTTTTTATTAACTCCAGATTTGCCAGCAAAAATTACTTCCAATAAACTCAGTTAGTTACTAGTGAGACCAAATCAAATTGCAGATGTTTCTGAGTGCAGGCATGTGTCAAATTCAAATTAGAAAAAGCAGAAATTTGGTAAAAACTATTTGCTTTCAAACAGAGTTTTCTCTTACAACTCTTGTAGTTATGTGCATCTAAGAATCACTTCATCAGCCATAAACTGCCAAGAGGATGTAATTAGCATGAATGAAACAAATCTGCAAATCCCTTTACTGGACTTAGTAGCTTTTCCCCACAAAAGAGCAGGTAATTTTTCAATATAACTCAACAACATTATAGAACTAAAGTAAAATTTACATGTCTTTACCATCACTGGAATTGAATGACATTTTTGAGCCTCTCAGAGTATTATAGCATGTATTTACAAAATTTGAGATGTATGAGAAATAAGAAAGAATGTTTCTAGCTATTGCTAAGTTTTAGAATATTGTTGGGGGTTTGGTTTCTTTCCTTATATCCCCTTTTACTTACAGAATATTTTCCCATAAGTCACTAGGGAACACTCACAACTGGGTACTCAAGAAAAAACTAAAGTGGCCAAGCTCAGAGGAGGAGGGCATCTGGTTACACTTCTCTTATCTGGGAGTTTCCCTCTGGAGAAGTGGGCTGATAAAAGACAGGGCTGGGGCAGCGGCTCCATTCCTCTCTCAGCTTCAGAGGAGAATGGTTGGAGCTGCTGCTTGGGCAAGGGAATTCGCTGCTGCTGCCAGAGCCCAGCCCAGAGCTGCTGCTTCTGCCGTGGGGTGAGCCTCTGCTCGTGAGAGCAGCCACTGAACTGGGACCTCATGAACACCCACCTGACTAAAGCAGGGACCTGTCCCTGTCTGCTCGGGTGCCCGGGATCCTGAGCTCGCCTCTCCCTGCCCTGCTGGGAGCCGGGCCGCCACTGCCCCGCCCCTACTGTTGTTTTGGCACTGCTCTGAGCTTTCGCTGCACAGTAGCCCCATACCCCCTGCCTGCTGAGACATCCTGCCGTCCCAGCTTGCTGCTTCTGAGGTTCCTGCTGGGGCACCGGGATCAGCAGCCCCAGGGGTTTGTGAGGAAAGCTTCTCTTCCGGTCCTTCCCATCTCGGCCAAGCCGCCATGGCCAAGCCCGCGCCACAGCGCCCCCTGCAGCCACGGGGGAGTCACCGCACCTGCCCCGCCCACGGGGAGCCAGCAGCGCCCCTGCTGGCCGTGCCCGGACCTGCAGCAGAGGGGAAAGCGCTGCGGCCGAGAGCGCGGCTGTCAGTGGGCTCCGGGCTCTGTTTGGTGTTAGTGCTGTAGCTGTTGTTGTTTGTTTGCTTTATTATACATACTAGTAAAGAACTATTATTCCCTGAGTGTTGGAGAATTTTGCTCAGAAATGGCTTATAGAGTTTTGTTCAGACATGCCATAATCATATACAGCTGATGGAAAAGTAAAAGGCAGCTGTGAGGAGCAAATTCTCACAGCCTGTTTCTGTAAACAACAAAAGTTCTCAGGCACATTTATGTAAACAGCAGAGGTTCTCAGGTTGTTTTTAATAACAAGTAAATATCTTGTCCTTGGCTGGTTTGGGAAAGCAAAAGTTGACAAACATGGAGGCCTTGAGAACTTTCATAACAGGGTGAGAAAATAAATCTTGGATTCAATGCCAAACCTCAGGGATTGAAAACAAAAGGAGGGGTTAATGTGTAATCTGTGACCTATGATGAGCTTGGATTTTGCAATATGCATGAGCTTAATTAACACCACTATAAAGGTGTGTGAGATCAATAAATTGGAGTTCGATGCTGATCAACAAGGATGGGTTGTCTCCCTTCACTTTCAACACCTGAGAGCCCCTTAATTTCAAAATTATAATGATTTCAAAGAAAGGGGTTTACATTTTCCATTTCAAAAGAGGCTCCTGCCTTCCTTAGCAGGAGGAAGACACCTGTCTTTCAAACCAAGACAGACACCTGTCTTTCAAACTAAGACAAAGATTTAGTCTTTTAGAGGAAGTTTGCAATATGTATGATACAAACATTGCACTAGACATTATTTTCTTGAGCCATTCTTCATGATGTTGCAGGCAGTATAAAATTTACATTTGGATGAAAAATAGAGTAGCCATTTGTTGCATTCCTGTCTCAATCATAGGAATGGTACTACAAGCTACTTAATGCAATAAAGAATACAAGATTCTTCAGAAATTAAATAAAGCTTTGTCTATATATGTAATCGTTACCTTCACAGATAAAATGTTGGTAATAGTGCGTAAAACTCTCTCACTAAATGTTGATAGAGTCAATTACTGATGTAACGTGAAAAATAATATACTCTGATGAAGGATCATAATTGCTCTCTTAAAGGATTGAAATTAGATTGATCTGAACTTCTGAAATAGAACCATCAAAAGGAAAAAAAAAGAAGCTTGTTAAAAGGGTCAGATTTACATTTAACATGTAATTTTACAAGTACTACTCTCACAATACATTTCAGTTTGCCCTTTTTATATAATAAAAACCAGCATGCTACAAAGCAATTTTCCTTTAACAAATAATGTTGTTATCATAAAAAAGCCACATTCTTAATACTGTATTTAATTTTTGATTTATCAGTGTGAAGACCAGCAGTTGTCTCTTACATGACAAAATACAACCAAATTTTTCAGCAAGTTATTCTCCTGTAATCTTTCCAAAGCTTCTTTGAACTACCTTGTTTACTTTCTTCTTCACTGAGTGCCTAAAAGAAAATAATGTACTTTACCCAACAGATTAACTACACTGGGAGAGGGAGGAAAACAGATTTATTAGCTGTCTCATTACAAAAGTTTAAATCCCTTTGTTCTCTTCACCTTCTGTTTTATCTTAATTATACTTGCTTGCATGAAATCAAAACTACAAATTCATCCTTTGGGAGTTATTCTGTTTATAAACTTGGTAGTGTTAAAGTTTTTCTTCATCTTCTGTAGGTATTTGACAGATGGAGCTATACAACCCACAAACTGTGAAATGTCTTACGAAATGAAGATTTTATTAAAACCATGACAATATTTCTCTCACATTAAATATTAAAATGGAGGTAGGAATTTTTGTGGCAAGATAATGGGTACACATTATTAAATTATTTAATACTCGTGTCTATGTAGTGCACTGACTTTTGCTGGCCATCAGGCGAGGCTCTATCATACCTTCTCCTCAGCTGTGAGCGACAGTTCTGTTTCCGTGTGACTGTCACTAAAAGTGTTATCTGCAGGAGTGAAAGTCATGCAGAGGTAATGGAGGTGTCCTGATAGCACTTGTGTGAGATTTCTGCTTTTCTTTCTCCTTTGATGGAAGAATGCAGAGGTAAGGGATTTGAGAAATATTTTGAGAAATATATTTGAGAAATATTTTGAGAAATATATTTGAGAAATATAGGTCATTTGACTGGAGGCCACATACCATAACCGTGAAGAGCAGAAAGCAAGGAGGGTTGTCATTCTCTGATGGCCAGCCCTGGAGTCAATCAGTGTGGGAACAAACCTTTGGTTTGATTCACCCTTATAGTGTATTGTAGCAAGCTGCATTATCAATGCAACTTGAATATGTTGGAGAAACTATCTGTAACATTGCAAGAATGTTTAATATAAAGAATACAATTAATATATTTCAAATTATTTTTAAAAATTCTGATTTAATTATCTCTACAAAGCCCTTGTTTACTGTGTTAAAAGGGGAGATGTGAGACAGCAGAGAACTCTTCAGCTGCTTATTTTGAGCTTTGCCAACATGAAGATATTTCTTTCCCTGTTTTCTGAATATTAAGCAAGGATCTTGCTCTGTATTTTGAGTCTTTATCATAGGTGGACAGACACCAAATGGTGAAACTGAGATAACAACATCAAAAGGGAATCACAGTGCACGTAATACCAGAGAAGTGAGTGAGTGGAAGAAGACAAAACAGCACCAGGGCAACAGTGAAAATGAGAGGATAAAAGAGAAAAAGCACGACAAAAACAAGGACCCTGGAGGAGCCTGCAAAGAAAGATGCATTTCGAGGAAACAGATTTACATCAATTCAATTTATATCTATTAAATCTAAAGAAACAGAAATGCATTGCAGAGAAGAATTGAAAGGTAATAATAATTCTAGAGGACAACCAGAAAGAAGAAAATTGGAAGAGGCAAACAAAATGTGTGAGAAGAGCTGTTATTCTGGTAATTTGTTTACACAAAGTATATGGAAATTACTCTTGTGAAAGTCTCCCATTTATATTTTTGGCCTACATCTAAACTGCTCTCAAAAATCCAGTCTCAGTTATTTTAACCTTCTTGCTCTGCCATTCTCATTACTCACTCAATGGGAGCCACACTGTAAAAAAAACCACCTGAAGTCATCAGTTTCACAGCATTTTATATTGATCCACAAATACAAGAGCAGTTTTTGCCAAGATAAAAAAAATCAGTAGAAATTGGAAAGGAAGTTGTCTACCTGGGGATACTATTGCTGAAATATGACTTTGAACAGAGAAAATGTACTTCACCTGTAAAGAAAACATGTCTAAAGTTTAGATAAGGAGTTTTCAATTTTTATATTGCTCCATTTTTAGGTGTTTTTTCTTTTAAAATTTTGAGCATCAACAGTGCAACAGAATTATACTTGAAATAAATTGAAAAATTAATGAATAATAACAACAGAATATTATATTATTGACATTCAGAATGTGAGTAAAATATATAATATGTTAGTATATACTGCTTTGTTTTGAGACAATAAATTCTGTAATTTAGTATTATTGTGGAACAATTTCTATGGGAAAAATGTCATTTTTTTTCTTATTGCAACTCTTATTGAAATATGAGAACACAAATATGTAGGGTCAGGAATAGATTGATGTTTCATTTTTGCACAAAATTCCGATGCACAGTAGAATCATTTGAACACAGCTTCCACCATCTAAACCCCCATGCTGCTACAATGCACTATTGCTGATTGGTGTTTTCTCTGTACCAGCAGACACATACTTGTTGCTCAAGAAACTTGACCTAAATTGTATTTTTCAATAAAGTTTAAAGTAACACAGTTCTTTCATTAATGCCACTCTGGAGATTAATTCAGACATTTTCAACTGTTTCATGCGTACCTTGAAAAATTTGCAAACCACTGGAACATTGGTTAGATTATTTTCAGAGTACATTTTTCAAAAGTTTCCTAATCAACATTTTTTACAAGTACCCTTTGTTTGATATTTGACATTCAGAGTGCAGATCTTTCAATGGAGACAAAGTACTTTGAATATTTCCTCCAAAAGGGACAGAACTAAGTTCTGCAAATCTTAAATATTTTGAGGTTTTCTTGGTTAAATTTTGAAAATACTTACATTTGAGGAGCATAATAAAGTGAAATATTAGTTTAGTGTTTAATTTATTTCCAGTGCATAATATTATCCTCATTTATATCTTCCTCATGTAACTTGACATAAATATCACAGATAAAGTGCAGGTTTTTTTCTCCCTTTGTAGCCTCCTTGTTCTTTCTTATATCAAATATGGATGTTGAGTGGCTCTTTCCTGCTCTTTAGAAAGTAAGGACACCTAGAAAGTATTTCCCATAACTGGCTCTAAGAGTAAGCCATTGGTGTATTGTCATTTCTTCACATTGGTAAGACATTCTAGAAGAGATCAACTACAAAATTAGAAGCACAGCTCTAAAGTGCTGTTTAAATAATTTAAAAATACAGGAAAAGTAATGTATCAAATACCTTCACTGTCTGATATCAGTGCTTTAATTAAAGATGTACTTGAGCTGTAAACTCCTGAATCTAATGCATTGTACAAAGCTTGTGAATTTCTGAAAGTAAGTTATTTTAGTCTTAGGGTCTTATTTGTCCATAGCATATTGCTGAGTTGGGCATAAAACTCTGCAGGATCAAGTTCTTAATGAACTTATGAAATTTTAAGTTAAGGTATGTAATGACCAAGCATTAAAATACTAACTACACAGGAGTGCAAAGTGTTAATGTTTCTTTGGCTTTTTATCTCAGTGCTTTCTGTTAGTTTTATCTATACTACAGTAATATCCAGACAGTACTGGCTAGAACCTGTTGAAAGAGATATTATGTTAATTATAGCAATAGAAAATCTTTCTTCCATTGAATATCCAGAATTATAACAAAAGTTTAAAGTAAAAGCAAATGAGAAAATTATGGAGAACTTATACTTAAAAATCACTGGTTTCACTGGACATGCAGATAGCTCTCTAAGTCCTTGATTTCAGAACCAGACAATATTAGAAAAAGTGCATTCTGTCTGTAGAATAGATCAGGGGTATGAAGGTCACTGCGAAAAGTAGTTCTTTTTTCTGCTTGGAATGTTATTTCATTGTGATTATGTGATTATGGTTACAGTAGATATGTTTAATAACAGTATGTCCTTGTAGATTAGGCAATCTGAGAATAAAAGGCAAAAACTAGAAAGTTCACTTATTCACCATGCTCTGCCTCTCAGTCTTGTCACTCAGACATGTTTTCCCTTGATTTTCTCACTAGACGCTACAATGTAAGCATTGTTGTCTCTGCCAATATAATAGAGTTAATATGTCCACTCAAAAAGATAGGCACCATTAAAAACAGTGGTTGTCCAACAGCAGGAAAATTATAATAGAGATGCTAAGTCATACCATAAGTATTAACATGACATCCTAAAGATGTGCAGATAAATGTTCAGTTTCAGGTGAATGCAGTCCATACCCAAAATGGTTTTAATGAAGATTGCATGTTTATAGACACTACAGGTAAACTCAGGTTTTGAATACAATTTTTATCACATTTGAGTTAAAATTGTAGTAGAGTAGTTCATATTTTCAAAATAGTAAAACAAATATTTGTTTGTTTGTTTGTTTGTTTTAATTTTAGGATAACAACCTGAAAAACAGTAGATGTTTCTGTTTTAATATTTTTAGAAGGCCATTAGTACTAAATGACATTATTTGAGGGAGAAATTTTTTGTGAGGTTCTCTGCTGACAAAACATCTTTGCATTGATTTCAAATTGCACCTTGGTTTTTCTTTTTACTTATATTAATTTCTGAGAACTGGATTGGGCTACATCTGATATAACTGTTTTGGAGATAGCTGTTATTGAACATTCACCTAGAAGGGTTTTAATCTCAGTTCTGATCTTATGTTAGAGAAGGCGCCCACCAGTCACTGAAATCTCCATACTTTTAATTGTGTAACTATTAGAGCTCCTCATTTATTACATTTTATTGTACTATTTGTCTAGTCCATGTCTGGATTTTGACTTGATTTTTTTTTCTCCTCCTTCAGCTACAACATTTTTTTTTAATATCAGATACTGGCTACAGATATAGATATGAACAAATGAAGTGATTTCTCTGACTTTAAAAAGACATTGAAACAAATGTGGCAGTATGTTATTTCTTCACGAGCATGGTAGAGGAAGGTACTCTTCAAAGAGAGTCAAGAACAGTTGAAAATTAAACATTTTTTAGAAAATCAGTGGAAGAAATAAGGTGAAAAGAGGAAACTTAATACATTAGCATTAGAATATTGAACAGCCAGATTGCTTGCACAAAGATAAGTAAATATCAAAATAAGTCAAATCAATATGGAAGATTTATATTTTGAGAAATTTGGTCAAAGTTCTATTCAAGTAAAATACAATGAATTGGCCTTCCCCACTTTTAATCTTGAGTATGATGTTAAAAAGAACTTTTGGAAATGTCTTTTGTATTAAAAAAATTAAAACCTAGTTGACACGTAGTCAAGCTTCTTATAGACAGTAACTTGGCATAAATTAGCAGGATAATGTCATAATCTTTCAGCTGATCCGGAGGGTTGCATTCAAAAAACAAACAAACAAACAAACAAAATTCTCTGGAAGCTGTTTGACCTTGTGCCTCCTTTACTTCTAAAAGCTCTAGGCTACATGGCATTGTAAAGCTTAGCTTGGTGACCTTTGTGGCACAGACTAATGCAAGTTCAGTGGTGAAGATGCAGACTGTTGTGAGTTAAACTTTTCTGGCTGCCAGGTGCCCACCAAGCCATATTTTACAAAAATACATTGCTTTAAATGTATTTTTGCAGCTGACAGATTGCAAACAGATATACTTTGTCAGTCTGAGCCAATCACATTGCACTGCATCATTTACTGGAAGAAAATCTTTCAAAAATAGGGGTAGTTAATTGCAGTATCGTGAAAAGCAATGTGGTATGACAATTAATAGCCATTTTCTACTGCAGAGCATAGGGCTAGCCAAATATTTTCTCCCCGACCACATGCAAAATTTATAGGATATTTTACTATAGTACATGGTTTCCAACTGCATCCAACCCAGGGTTTTGGCATAGTGTCTGTGTCATTCTGCCTGTGTTAATATGTCGTAATAAATACAAATATTTGAATTTTTGTTTACAGTCTTGCAAATCCTACTTTAAGATTCTTTAGTCAGCACTTTAATCCAAAACCTGTTCTGGATTGATTAAAATTATGTCTACTTGCATTTCCATGTAGATTCTTTTAAAATTTAGATTAACTTAAAATGTCAAGAGGTTAATGACATAAAACTTCAATTTTGACATTTGGTGAAAGTTCAGCTATTCATATCTTATACCCACACCTTTGCCTGGAATGTTGCAGGCAGCTCTAATCCACAATTAGAATTTCCCTATACCTTTTCTATAATCAAGTAAAAAAGGATGAACATTTCAGTCCTTTAAATAAGTATCAAGAATGTCTTCTTTAAACCTATTCAAATGAATCCATCTGTTTCCTGGACTGTGGGAATCCACATCTATGGTCATATAGATCAAATAAAATATTTGCTTACTTCATTTTCATCTGTTCTAATAGAAAAAAATTATTTAACTCCCACCTAGTATAATTCTCAAATTCTTTGCTTATTTTTGGGCCCTTAATCTGCTGTGGATTCACTGGTCATTATTAATATTCTTGATCCCTTTTGTATGAATTTTCATTTATCTGGATATACTAAAAATATGCTTTTTTCCTGACTTATATAAGCCTTTATTAGTGTCCTTCTATGGTTCAAACTGGGGGCACCTGATATTTTTATGTGAAATATGTATTGTCTGCTAGAGCATTCTTTTAGATGATCGGACCATATTGATACTTTAATATGCTTTATTATTTTATATTGATTGAATGCTGTTTTAGTGTACTAGGACTGGTTGGAAAAGAGATAATTTTCTTTATAGAAGCCAATTTGGTGATGTTTATTAGATCTATGCTTATAACAACATTGTTGCTAAACAGTGCTTACACAGCATCAAGACCTTTGCTATTTCTCACTCTGCCGCTGCACATGAATAGCCTGGGAGCAGACAAAAGATTTGGAGAATCTACAGACAGGAAGACAGCTGATCTGAAATGACTAAAGACATATTCCATGCAACATGTCATCATTCTCAGCTATAGAACTAGGCAGAGTTGTAATTTTCCAGAAGTAGTCTGTATTTGGGGATGAGCTGGAAACCAGTCTGCTAGCGGGAAATGGTGAGTGGTGACCTTTGTAGCAATTTTCAAACTTTTTTTACTCTTCACTTATTAAATTGTATCTTGATCCAGAAGGATTTCTTCCTTTTGCCCTTACAATCCTCTCCACCATGCTGCTGGGCAGCAGTAAGCAGGCAGTTGGTGAGTGCATAGTTCCTGGATGTGATCAACCCACTGCTATCAGTCACCCTATTAATGTGGTTCTGATCACTGCGGTTCATCTTTAAAGTGCTAGCACAATTTTAACTTTCTTCCTGTTCCTTAGAAATTCAGAAATATAACAAAACCTTTTATATGAACATCAAAAATTCTGCGGAAGTATTTAATTGTCTGTTTTGTGTGGCAGGTGAGAGTTAAAATCTCAGTCTTGATGGCTATAACTGTGTATTCTCTGTACATTTGTGAAGAAAAATTGCCTATTTTTATGCATCACCTTTAATCTAAGTGGAAGAATACAATGGCTCTGACTTTGATTCCCTCTATGTCTGATGCCATATTCCCATTTAAAAATTTCACTTGAAATATTCAATACTAATATGTTAAATCAAAATTGTTCCAAATATAATTTGGTCATTCAAATGAGTATTTGAAATATAAAATAAAACAGTAATCACAGGAGCTATCAAAATTTTAACAATTTTATTGTGGAAATGCATTCTCCTTCAGGAAAACCTTTTCAATTATTCAAAAAGTTTTTTCAGTCACTTACTGCTTGTCCTCTTTTCAGTGTGCTTACTTCTTGGCCACACACAGTTTTGCATTCATTACAAGAAGAGGCATACCATGCACAGAATGATAAAGAAGTTTATAAAGAACATAATTCAGTGACTGATGGGCCCAAAGGGTTACACCTGCCAAAATGCATTAACTGTTGTAATGTGATGTAACAAACTGTGATGTGCCTTGCTTGACATAATACAGTATGTCACTTAGGAATTAAATGAACAAATGAAAGAGTAAAACTAGAAAAAGTCTAGTAGGGAAAGAGTTGCAATTTTAATTTCTAGTTTTGTAAAATAAGATGTAATTATGTTCACCATATAACAGATTGGTGTCAGGTGAAGTGTTTAGAAGTTCAAGATAATTGGTATTCTGGGAACTCCCAGGGTGCTGAATCATCCTGCCTAATGTGTGGAAGGAGGACCCCCATTTTGTAGGAACTATGGCCAGAACAACAGATATCCGAAAGAATAATGCAACATACTATGACAATTAAAAATGTGAACAATACATAGCACATTCACAATGCAATTAAAAAATCATATACAGTGAAATATTCAGAGATATTTATCCCTGGTCCCAGAATACAAAATAGATAGTTAAATCTGTGAGTTTGAATTATTGGGCCTAACTCCAGATGAAAGAGATCTTTCTTTATCCTTTGATCAACCTTGAGTAGAAAAAAAATTCAGACAGGTAAAACTTTTCCAGATACTGAATATAACAAAATTCTCTAGATCATAAAAGTAACTGTTAGAAACCGATTTCTGTTGTATTTAGGCAAGAATGCCAAACATCACTCATGTCTATCAGAATTGGACAAACAAAATGTATGGGAAAAAAAATCAAAATACTCTGTGCAGTCTTGAGCAGAACTGATTTGCACTAATTTGTGTGCTTGATTTTAAGACAAAGAACTTGGAAACTTGAAAGAGCATCTTATAATTACACATTTCTGCCTTCTATTGTGATTGTGATTGTTGCTATTATTTTACATTGCAAGGAATTTTTCAGATGTTTTGGAAATTGTGGAAAATTTAGGAATAACCCATGAAAACTCATAGATTTTCCATTAGTAACAAGAGTTCCCCCCCATTAGCTCTGCTGATTTTTCGAATGAAACCTTATGCTAAGGATAGAATTTGTTTTGGCACTTAGTTATGACAGTGTACAATCTTGGACAATGGACTGCTTCCATGTTCATCAAAACAAACAATTGAAACCCATTAATTACTGATTTCTGAGATGCAAATAGCATTTGTCAACTTGCATCACATACATAAGTCTTGTATTCTCACATAATTAAAAGGCTTCAGACAACATCACAATTTCTGTCAAAATGCAAAGGAAACCCTGTATAACATATACTGTAGCATTTCTGATATACCTTCTGACAATGATGTATACAGAATAATGATTTTTAAAAAAAAATATGCAAAATGCAATTAAAGCACAGTTTTGAAAAGGAGGTATAAAACAACATTGCAACATACAGAGTCTGACTTTCTGTATATAAATTACTTTATTGAATTGAAATATATGTTTCACAAGCACTTTCAAATTATGCTTAAATTTATCAGCATGATGTATACCTTACTGAGTGCATACTTTGTGTCTGGCCTTGTGTCTGTGTGCTTATGTGTACATATATAAACATATATATGTATGTGTGTGTATTTGATAATGAACCCATTTCTGCTTATTTCTTTTAGTTGAAATCTAGAATATCCTTTAGAATCCTTAAATTAAATACCCCAGTGCAGAGATGTGTGAGGATTCCTGCCAATGTTTCCACATTCTAAACTAGTGACTATTAAAATTAATGATTTTAGAAAAAAAAGAATGAAATGTGTTTCTTGAATCTGCTGGTGACATATTCCAGAGGGCTTCACACCTGGTGAAGCATCTTTGTCACTGTGTGCTGGGCCAGTACAGCCTTGCAAAGGGACCACTTGCAGTTACTTTCTGTATGATTATCCAGCTTGTGAGAACTGCCAAGCAAGAGTGTGTCTAACCAGGGGAAAAGGTAAAAAAGCTAAGAACTACTCTATTGAATTCTACTTCTTTCTTACTGCTTTGTAAATCTTGGCACAGGAGAAACTCTCACCCCAGTTAGGACATTATAATAAGTTATCTTACAATACAGTATTAATATAGATAAAAAGATAATGCTCTAGAGTTATATGTGGAAAATGCAATTCTTATGAAAACTGCTACTACACTCATGATGCTCAGAGGGGCATAAGGGAGAAAATGATTGCCTGATATGCAAGGGAAACATAAAAGATAAGTGCAGAGGGGATTGTGCAACACAGGCTGCAAGAAATAGGCCAAGAATATTTTTTTATTATTATTTTTAATGGATAAAGATAAGAATTTAGTGAGAACTGTGTATACCTAATGTGTAGTTAGTTCTGGAGGAATTTAAATAGTTGAGATGGGAATTCAGCCACATTGTTTGGCCTATACATTTTTGTTTTACAGAGTCATGAAGTCTGCTGGCATCAGAGCAAAGATGAGATTATTATTTTAAGGGATTGAAAATTCAAATGATTGAGCTGACTAGCATGTTTCTATAACAGAACTGAGAAATAGTAACTTTCATTTTTGAAGACAGAGAAGGAAGGCATGCCTCTGCTGTTTCCTTGTGAAGAAGTGAGTATACCTTTGATTCATTTCAACTGTTAGTGAACTGGGGGAAGATGGGCTCCCTAGAAGCCATGGTGGGAGGTGCCAGAACACTCCTCATTGAGCAGCAGCCGCTGTGAGAATGGCAGAGTATTTGGTACTAAGGTTAAGAGGAGATGTGAGCTCTGTCTCAGAGTTGATAGGGTCTCTGGGGTCATGGGAGCTCTGGTCTGTCTTATAACCATGGGAAAGTGATGATGTTTCCCAGTGCTCACTCCCAAGTGACCCCTGGGGTCCCAAAAGTACCCCCACAAGGAATATGCCTCTGGGGCATTGGGTGACAGAACAATGATGGTAAGCAAGCAGACATGGAACGTAAGAGAAAACAGAAAATGAAAAGATTCCTTGGAGAGGAAAAAAAAAGGTGAAAATCATATTGCATGCAGGAAAGAATAGTTAGAGGCTGAACTCAAACAGTTCTTTGGGATGAATGACCCCAAAATAGGCATGAGGAGGAAGGCTCTTTCTTCACTTCCAGGTGTGCATTGATAGAGTAGGTCTAGGCTGCTGGAAACAGCTGAAATGAAAAAATTTTCTCAGGAAAAATCAGAGTTGCTTCAGCCTGATCCACCTGTCATCATGCACAGAAACAATGGAAGACAGTGGACCAAGACATTCATCTGTCAACCATATTATCTGTCTTAGGAGGTGTATTATGTGCCAGGAATTCAGGTGTAAAATGCTTGCAGAGGCATTGCCAAGATTTATCTGTTTTTTAAACTGATAATGTTTATTTTCTGTGTGACACCAACAATTTTTTGACACCAAGCAAGACCCTGACCACATCTCAAGAGACTTTAGAATTCTGACAAAGTACACTTTGACTGCCTTATGGTGTGTTATAGAAAAGAAGGATCGAAATTTTTCTTAGAATTCACAATGAATGCTCATGAGGCAATGTCTATGACCTGGAACAAGACAAATTCCAGTCAGATATTAAAAGTAATAATTCTAACATAAAGGTAATCAAATATTTGATTGAGTTAGTGAGTTTATGTAATCTTTATCCAAGGTCATATTACCAGTTCACTTTACATGATCCTGAACAATATTATCTGTCTTTGAAATTTGGTGTAATTTCAAAGTTGTCCCTTGCTCTGGGGAGGAAATGGGGTAGGACCAGTGGATGCCTAGAGCTCCTTTTCAACCTACACTTCTACGACTTATGAGATAATAATTGAGACAAAGAACTTCAAATTTTTCAGTGCAGATTTATTTTTTTTAATGCTGAAGTTGCTTAGAACTGAATATAGCGTCTGATAGTCATACAATACTGCTTATGTTCTTCAAGTGTTTGGATAACTAACAGCTACTGCTATAAGCAGGAATTTATAATCAATACCTCTGTTCTCAATTACCAGATCTAAGTTCTTCTCCTGTAAATTAGATGGTCAAAGCTCAGTTATCTCTTTCATCAAGCCAGAGAGCAAACTAATTTGTTAGCCCACTGCTTGTTTCTTCCAACTGTTATACTCTCAACCTAAATGATTTAATCTTAAGGCACTTAATTGTGCTTTACAGGGCACAAGGAATCATTGTGAGTAAAAACTGCGTGTTTAAAGTGGCAGTGATTGAAGGACAGGGCATGACAGGAAGGAAGTGGCGGAAGGAAGGAAGTGGCGGAAGGAAGGAAGTGGCGGAAGGAAGGAAGTGGCGGAAGGAAGGAAGGAAGGAAGGAAGGAAGGAAGGAAGGAAGGAAGGAAGGAAGGAAGGAAGGAAGGAAGGAAGGAAGGAAGGAAGGAAGGAAGGAAGGAAGGAAGGAAGGAAGGAAGGAAGTGGCGGAAGGAAGGAAGGAAGTGGCGGAAGGAAGTGGCGGAAGGAAGTGGCGGAAGGAAGTGGCGGAAGGAAGTGGCGGAAGGAAGGAAGGAAGGAAGTGGCGGAAGGAAGGAAGGAAGGAAGTGGCGGAAGGAAGGAAGTGGCGGAAGGAAGGAAGTGGCGGAAGGAAGTGGCGGAAGGAAGTGGCGGAAGGAAGTGGCGGAAGGAAGTGGCGGAAGGAAGTGGCGGAAGGAAGGAAGGAAGGAAGGAAGGAAGGAAGGAAGGAAGGAAGGAAGGAAGGAAGGAAGGAAGGAAGTGGCGGAAGGAAGTGGCGGAAGGAAGGAAGGAAGTGGCGGAAGGAAGGAAGTGGCGGAAGGAAGGAAGGAAGTGGCGGAAGGAAGTGGCGGAAGGAAGTGGCGGAAGGAAGTGGCGGAAGGAAGTGGCGGAAGGAAGTGGCGGAAGGAAGTGGCGGAAGGAAGGAAGGAAGGAAGGAAGGAAGGAAGGAAGGAAGGAAGGAAGGAAGGAAGGAAGGAAGGAAGGAAGTGGCGGAAGGAAGTGGCGGAAGGAAGTGGCGGAAGGAAGTGGCGGAAGGAAGGAAGGAAGGAAGTGGCGGAAGGAAGTGGCGGAAGGAAGTGGCGGAAGGAAGTGGCGGAAGGAAGGAAGGAAGGAAGGAAGGAAGGAAGGAAGGAAGGAAGGAAGGAAGGAACCCACGTCCCGTCCCTAATTCTAAATGCCTCATTATATGGTCCTAGATTTCAAAGATGCAGAAGGAGAAGCGAGAAGGAGCTACAGAGTGAGATGCAGTAACAGAATGTCCTCATGCCCGCCCCATTCTACATACACAAAATGGTTTGTTGTAAAACAAAGAAAATCAAGTAATGCCTTTACCGGAGGATAAAAACTCTCAGAGAAGCCACAGTTTAGTGTCGATGGTAATACTAGCACACTGGGGGGTGACAAAAAACAATGTGTTCACTGTTTTTTGTAACTGGAATTCATCTGATACAAAAAGACCAAGTGTACTTTCAAAATCTGGGGTCTTGAGTACAGTCTTCTGAGCAATGCATTGGTTTGGTTTTAGTTTTTTGAGGGTCTTCTTGGTAAGTTTTTGCAATAACATAACTTCGTAAGTGTTGCAAAGGTTCAGTTCACAAATTGCAAAGAATTACTTTGCAGGAAAAAAATGAAAGAGCAATAAAATTATAGGAAACAAAAGTAATGTTTTTGATAATAGTAAAAATTACTGGAGCACAGAAAATTGATGCAAGCCCAAACATTACAAAGAGATTTTTTAAAAATAATTTTTGACTTACGGAAAAAAGTACTATTAAAGTTTTTTTAATTCATCAGACATGTGTTTGCAACTAGCAGAAAATCAACATTTTTTCAATACTTTAAATGCATCATGCGTTTTATAATAATCTCAAAAGTATTTTAAATTGCAAGCTTGTCTAGTCTTTTTCTCTACAGAAATGCATGCCATGACAGCTAAGAAGCAAATTTACTCAGAATGCATTCACTGTCATTTGTGTTTGATGTCACAACATTTAGAAATATATGAATTAGAGGCCTTGAATAATCTGAGAAAGGTGGCTTCTGGAATAGCATGATATGAAGCTGTATGCAAAAGGATTAACATGATTTAATATTGTGAATGAGAGCAAATTGCTTTGGAGGGAGGTAATTTCATTAAAGTACGACAGCTTAAAAGGTAAACAAGGGAATAGGAAGTCAAGAAAATGACAGAAATGAAAGGATATCCGCAGGCTTATTGGCTTCAGATTGCTGACTTTATGGGGGAAAACTCCATTTTGATATTAAATATGATCCATTTTTCTTTGATCAAATATGGACAGGTGAACATACGACAACAGGAAAAAATAACCAAAGCATATGTCCAAAGATGTAGAAAAATATTTTAAATCTTTTTCTGGCCATCTCAGTTCCAATTCTCAGCAACACTTGCTGCAATGAAGCTTAAGCTTCTGGGCATATGCTGAAAAGTAAGCTTCTTTTGCAGTCAAGTAAAACATAAGATATTCAAGATGTAGAGATTGCCTTGCCTTGCCTATCCTTGCCTTTCCTTGCCTTGCCCTGCCCTGCCCTATTCCTTCCCCAAAGTGTATTTCCTTTCTTCTGCAAAACTTCTGGGGTTTCATTGTTAGTCATTCATACTCTACACTACTACACAATTTTAAATTTCTTGAAGTAGAATACTGTGAAGGTACGACTTCTGTGAGTGTTCACACGCATATTGCCCAGTGTTTCCAGATCAGGGGATGCTTTCAAAACTCTGACCTAAGTGAATGAATTATAAATCTCTTCTTTCTTCTTTCTTCTTTCTTCTTTCTTCTTCTTTCTTCTTCTCTATCCTCTCTTCTCTCTCCTTCTTTTTTCCCCAGAAAGCATCATGGTTTCTCTTAAAAAGAGAAATAAAGGTTTATGAAGGTTGGAAATTGAAGAATGAAAGCATAAAGGACAAGCAAATGTCTAAAAGCTTTCATTCTTTGAACGTTTTCCCATGTAGATTATGTTCAATCCAATACTGTTTCCTAGAGCCTTCATATTAAAAAACAGTAATTAATCCAGTTTGAGAGGTTTTAGGGATATAAGTAAGCGCCTGTTCTCAAAAAATAGCAGCTCTGACGTTTTTCTCCTTATTGAAGGAAATATTCCAAGGTTTCCAAATATCCACTTTTTCCAAGTAGACTTTCAATCTGTGATGACACAGCTCTAACACAGCATTTCTTTTCAATTTCTACCCAGATAACATTAAAAAAAAAAAAAAGTAGTTGTTAGACAAAGAAGAAATTTACCACTGTGAGACCTGTGAAGCTTAGAAAAACTGTTTTAATATTTTTCACTTTTACTTCAATATAAATTATAAATTGAGATCTTCTAAACAGTCTTCATCACATTTTAATTAGTTTAAATGCTTACTAGATGATTTGCTGAGCATCCCATTTACACTTCTTATTGCCTGTGGCATAGGCAAGGAAATGAGATTGCCTGGAAATTCTCTTTCCACTCTGCAAAGCTTTAACTGAGCTTAAAGGTTGTCGCTGTTACTGCCTGAAGCAAAATAACCAAGCATTCTGTGATTTTGCCAAGGATCTTTTATCTAGGAACCAGGTGGAATACTTGCACCCCATTAAAAACCCTAAACTTGCCAGTTTATGAAGACAAGCAGTGGCATTAGTTCAGATCTAGATAAATTTGTACTTTAATATGAAATAAAATCTGCACCTTAATGATGAAAAGGAAGAATCTAATTTAGATACAGAAATAGCATCATTTATTTACAAGCAGAGTTTAGATTTATAATTTTTTAATAAAGAGACAATACTACTGATACTCTTCAGCATCAGCAATAGCAGCAAGGAGTAGAGCAAGTAAGTTAGTTAGCAACCAGAGCATTTTTAACACAGGTAAAATTTGTTGTCACTACTTCTTTTGTGCAACTTTGCATAGTCAGAATTGGGATGGAGATTATTAGGCACTCCCCCAAAACTGACAGGAACAAAAGAGGCTTTTTAATTTTATTTTAATCATACCTGCATGAGAATGATGTTCCAGAAGAAGCAAATGTCTAACAAGGGCAATGGTTTCTCTATGAAAAGGGACAGCTAAGAGTGATAAAGCATAAATGTATCAAGTCTGCTTAGCACAAAGAGAGCTTAGGCAATAGAAGTTTCATCTCAGAGAGTCAGAAAGGAAGAGATTTCATTCCTTTTGTCATTGCCATAGTATGACAGCTTGGACAATTCACTCTATTGCCAATAAAGTCAAATATGAAGTCTCAAAAGATGACACAGAACTTTGCTTTTGTGAAAAATGTCCTGATGTAAAATTGAACTGTAAACTGGGAAAAAAAAAAAAAAACCCAAAACATTACAAGAGACCAGAAGGGAACAGTAAATAAAATGCAAATTCCAAGAAAGATTTAGAGTAATTTCTTTAAATATGGAAATATCATGTTTTTAAGGGAATCTCATTATTTACACTGAGATATGTACATTCCACATGTCAGAGGAATTAAACTGATGAAGACATTATTTTCTCTTGTAACTTTTCCTACCATAATATTATTCTTAAACAAACAGGCTTCTCTGGAAACAGATTTTTTTTTTAAAGAAAATAATAAAAAGGACAATATGCAAGATGACTGATATTTTATAATCCTTTCTTACATAAAATATCATCTGATCGTCTGAATTCTAGTGAAATAACTCAATGACAAAAGAAAAGCTGAAATAATATCAGTAGTTTTGATTTGTGAAGAGTTACAATGTGATAGTGAAATCAATAACACACTTGATCAAAAACTTAGTCACTGCATGTCCACAAGTGACTTACCTATATTCACATAAAGGGTGATTAATGGACGCATGAACACCCTGCTGGAAAACTTTCCCACTTAAACCTGATCAGGTTTGCTTTAGTCTCAGCATTAAACTTAATAGCTCTTATAAAGTAGTTTGAATCAGAGCACTGGTCTCTGTCTCTCATTTATTGTAGATTCTTGAGCATGAAAAACTTTAACAAGATATCCCTTTCCTAATTCATGCTCTTTTCTACGCATATTTACTTATATAGTCTTGAGCAGATGCAGGTCAGCAATTTGAATTCTGTATCAAATTACTACTCTAAAAATAGTGCCATGGGTATCTACACAAAGACTGACTTGTCAATTAAGTAGAAAACATAACTTTCCATATTTTTATATGCCTCTGAGTTTCTTCAAGTATTTTATATGCAATAAATGTAAAACATCATATGTTTAACTCAACATATCGGGCTGTAAAATCGTTCTCTGATTCTCACTTTCTGAAATGCATCTAATCTCCCTTTCTTAGACTCCTGCTTTTAGACCAAAGACACCAGATTCTGATCTGTTAGAAACTATTGCGCTTCCACAGTAATTGGTAACTATGCAGATTTCTATTTTTCTATGTTGTTCTCTTTGAAGTTTTTTTCATGGTGTGTTTTTGCTGAAGATTTCTACTTTAAAAGTAATTTTTCTTATCTCAAAAATATGAAAATGTTGCACTTTAATCCAGAAATTTACTGCAGAAAGCAGGTGTCAGAGTAGTGCCTGTCTATGTTCTGAAAGGTGCTATGTAACAAATTACCAAGTAAAATGAACCTTTAAAGCAAAATTATAAAATCACATATCTGAGAAGCCATTGCCCCTTGTCTTTAAATACTGACGTTAATCCATAGGTTGTGTTCAAAAGGTCTGATTTATGTAATTGTCTAAAACTTTCCAATATTTGGGTTGGGTTACCAAAAGGAAAATAAAATCATGATGGGGTATGGGAGGGGTATATGTAGGTCTGTAGATTCCTTTTAGTTTGATGAAGTATCCTTTATGATAGAACCTTCAGGATTCCATCAGATCAGGATCTGCACTTGGTACTAAGAATAAGTGATGTCTGATAAAATGAATAGAGTCATCCAGTGGTCATCAAAACAGAGTATTTCTTTTCTGTTGAGAAAATGTGGTTTGTGAAAAGCAGTTGCTGGCCACGTCCAGGACTGGGCATAGCAGGAAAGTAATAACTTCATACAAGAATGGGCAGCAGATATGTAGGGCAGGGTGACAAAGTGCCTTCCATGGCAGCCCTTTTCAACAAAGAAGGCCACAAGAAACACACAGTTAATCAGCAGAAGTAGGTCAGAAGGCTTTGTCTTATAAGTGAAATTTGCTTAGACTTCCTCACATGCAGAAGGCATCGATTGTTATGCATAGCAACCTAACTGCTTTGTAATAAATGTAAACTGCATAAATTCCAAAGGCTTTGTTTAGCTTTGAGTTCTCTTGAAAGTATTACAGTGTGAGTCAGAGCAACAAAAAATGGAGGCTGTGGATGCTTATTTATGAGCTGATTGATTTAAATGGCTTGTTTGGAGTACAGTTTTGACTAGCTGACCGCCAGAGGTCCCTTCCAACGTAGATTTTTCTACAATTGTGTAAAAAGTACAGAAATGTCTTGATGAATTGATATTGGGCCAAAAGTTTTGCAGAGGGAAGAGCTTAATCTTAAGGAAGATTAACACTGAGTAAAGAATTTCAGACTGTGATTTTCAAGAATCAATATTCTGTTAGGATCAGAATTACAAACAGTCTAGAATCTCTTAAAACCCAGAGGATTTGAATGGATACAGATTTGGTTTGATAACCAAAGTATAGACCTTACCTGAGAAATAGATTTAGACAGAGGCTGAATGGCTGCAAATAGTTGAAGCTGCATTGATAACAGTTTTTCCGTTGAATTTGAATGTAATATTTAGCTTTATTCAAATGTTGGTTCCATCTTACCAAATTTAGCTATTTTTAGTCTACGATGATTATGCAAATTTTCTGTGCAAATTTTTTTCCTTTCTTTTTTAGAGTGAGAAGCATCTTGAGATGTAATCTCTAACAGAATGAATGGCTGACACATGGATTAACTGACCATTGCATGGCTTTGAGCAGCCCAGAACAAAGGCATATTCATACAGGTACATGAGGAAAGCTACCCTTCTTATCCAATGAATACTGTATGAGAAGAAAAGGACTTATTTGAGTAAGAAGGTTCCAGAATGTTTGCAATTTACTTACTGCAGAGCTGAAGATTTGAAAGATGAGAAGGTCCTGGATATAAGTAAAGCTATTAAGAGTTTTGACCAAATTATTCTGGTTCATTGCTATAACTAAGAAGAATTTTTATTTCCAAGTGTCCTGGTTCCAGCCAGGACAGGGTTAATTTTTGCAGTAATCAAAAGATGTATGGTATGTCTAGGACCTGGATGTTAGTCTGTAACACCTCTCATCATTGCCAGGAGCAGAGGGAAAGGAGTCTCTTCCAGTCAAGGTAGCAGGGCATCTCTGGGGCATGCATTTTGCATGTGAATCACTGTTCATTTTCTTCTCTTGCTGTTTCCAGTAACTCATTCCCATCTCAACTCCCTGACTCTTGTACCTGCCTCTTGTACCTCCAATTGTCCTCTCCATCCCACCACAGGGAAGGAAGAGGAGGGGGAGTGAGTGAGCAGCGCATGGTTTGGAGAGTCTCAGTGGGAGTACTAAATTGAGGAATTTCGTTCCTAAACCATGACACAAAGATGATTTTCTGACTATTATTTTAACCAAACTGCTCATGATGGTTCTCTAATTCATAAATGTAATTAGCAACTTTCTATGATACAAAGCTAGAAAAAAAAAAGAATCATCTACATTCAGAAGACCTGAAAATTGTAGAGCTGTCAAAAACATGAAATTGATAATCCCACAAGAAAATAACTGCTCTGAAGACATAGATGACACAATGTACTGCTGAAAAGCTGCAGCTCATTAGACTGTCTCCCTAAGCAATTAGAAAAGATATAATTTTTTACAAGAATCAACAAAAGTCTATCAAGGATATTCATGCTGCAATGATGAGTCTTTTTGATTCGCAAAGAGTTCTTAGTACATCACCTCTTAACATTTAGCTTACTTTTGAAGGAAGCACTTCATAAGGGAATAAAATAAACTAATGTGTTCAAAGCTATTATGTCTATGAGTCCTGGACCACAGAAAAAGGATTAGATTTAAAAGTGAAGAAGAAAACAATGGCCCAATATACTGAATATTTTATATTCCTACATAGCAAAGCAAAAGAAAAAGTCGAACACTGAAATAGAGGGAAAAAAAACAAAGCTAAATTGAAAGTTTAATGCATAAGCATGCTGAAATAGGTTTTTACTACTGATATCTTTTTTGTAGAATAAACTTGAATTATAGTGTATAGGTATCCAAAATTCCCTGTCAGAGATATTGGTGAAGAAAAAGAAAAAAGGTGTATTGCATCAGAATGGCATATTGGCCCTGAAATCAAGGGAGAAATGAAAAACAATAAGCAGATGTTTTGAAGGGAATAGGCAAACCCTTGTCAGTATCAGTATAAAGCTAATGAACTGTTCACAAAGAGAAGCTTTTCTCTCTCTGGGCAAGATACGTGACTTCCAAGTAGTGAAAATTTATATTTACATATAGTAATTGCAAAACTATTATGGATTCATGTGATTTAAAAATTATAATACTGTGCCAAAAATGGTTCCAGGAGTCCCAGAACATTTAAAAATTGTGTTTATCTCATTTCAAATAAATGTTGATATATTAAAGATATGTATGTTTGTATTCCTTTAATTATTTTCTGAAAAGATTATTGTCCACACCAAGTGAACCAATATTTAATTATATTACTGAAATTTACTTTGACAACAAAATTTCATCTCTATGCAATAATTTCTGGAAATCAACATGATGATATATTTCTACCTAAAAAATCCTCTCATACATTATCAGTATTAGATTGAAGTGTGTTACGCAGATTTCTCTATTTTTTCAATTAGTTTAATTGATTAACAGATTTATGAGACACAGGAAAAATCCCATATTTATGGTATCAGTCATATGTTTTCTCCTATATTAATTTATGTAAAAATATGCTTGAAAGTCACTACTGGGATGCAAAGTCATATATTTGTGGCTTCTTTTCCATTCAATGATGTATATTAATAAGAATATCCTTTCCTGAAATATTCTGTCTCCTACTGCCCACAGCAAGAGTGACTTTTGTGGTTTTCTGAGTACAATTATTAATTTCTTTATCAAAATGCAGTAAATCTCAATGCAGGAATTAAGAGACATTTTCTGATCTCATTCCAGACACTAATCTACAAGTGCATAGGCAGCTGATTTGTTCTTAGTAAATCCTTGTTACCAGCATTCTATGTATGTATATGTATAGACATATATAAAATATTTTAAATAACAACATACTACTGATATTAGTGTTACTTTGGAGTTTTCTTGGAACATATGAATTATAGTGATCACTCTAGTTTAGTGGTCTGGAAGCAAAGAAAAATATGAATAGCTAAAGTTCTAACACTAGTGTTTTTCTATTCTTCTGCTCTTATCAGTATCAACCTAGATCGAAGATATCCAATTTCATGTTAACTCATAGGTAAAATATTTTCCCTCAGAGAAAACAGGTAGCTCTTTTTTATAATTGTTCTCACTACTGGTGGCAAGGACCATCTTGAAGCATTGGGGTTTTTTCCCTGTTTCATATTTTCACAAAATTTAAGATGAAAACTGTGTTTAGTTGCTGTGCTTAAATCAGAAATAATTGAAATAACTGTTTCTTGCTGAGACAGAAACAAGATATCTCTAAAACCATATGGCATGTCATGTGTTCTAAATAAGGTACTTTGGATTTAAGAACTCAACTTTTTTCATGCTGAGAAATGCAAAATTATTGTTGGATAAAAGCCCTGCATGATTGCAATCCCTGTGCCATCAGACAAGAGCTGCAGCACTAGGAGAGTGTAATAAACTTGTGAAAGTCCCAGAGATAAGGGGAAAATAAGATCAAAAATCTTAGAAGCTGTAGAGAACTGATCTAGTAATAAAAGTATTGCATATGCTCAGAATAGTACATACTTGCTCCCTTCTGTGCCTCTACTTTCAGGAAGAAATTGAATTAGTAGCTTCATATTTAAATAGTTAAGGCTCCTCTTGTAATTCTGGTATAGCTGATGTAAATAATTTCTTACACCTTAGAATGACTAGTGAGTAATACTTTCAGTAACAACTCTGAAGTTAGATATGCACTTTTAAAGTATAGTACAAGACTTTCATTCGTCATTCCTCATACTAAGTTTTGAATATTTTATGGCTACACTCAGGAACTGGATGGCTGCTTTACAATGAATAATTAAAACTCATTTTAAAATAACTGTCTTTGGGGAATGGGTGCCTCAGTGAACTAAACAATTCCTATTCTCAGCATTATTTCCCTTTAATTTCCTGACGCGATTTGCAGTACATTCTTATATATTTCAGGAAATAAACATATGTCAGGGTATCATGAAGGGAAATAAAAATCCTAATACTTTTCTATTGCCACAGAGAATTTAGATGACTAAGCAGAAAAAAGCCCCTCTCACCACAAGAGCTAGCTCCTTAAATGTTCATCACGTCTGAGTGTAGTTTTAATCTCTCTTAAAAAGCTTTCCTGGTCTAGACAGACAATAAACCACTGCATTCTAGAGTTTGCCAGAGACCTTTTTGGAGATGATTTTCCTGTCTAAAAATGTTGAATGATTGGAAGTGTTTTGTAGAAATATGCCAATCTCAAACGAAGTTCAAAGGGTGGTGAAAGGGAGCTTTTTTCCATTAAGAACTGATTATTTAATATAACAAACCAGAAGGAAAAAGTCTAATACAGAATTAATTTCTGCCAGTATAAATTAATTATATATTTTATTTTTAATTCTTTTTGGAAATTATAGATATTTACTGGTATAGGGGCATTTACTATGCAAAGAAGACACCTAGTCTTAATACTTGTTTCTGTAGCATTCCCTAGATGGCTTGAGCAAGCATTTTTCTAAAGAATATAAGCTAGCAGCTCAGGAATAGCTGTGATGGATTTCAATTCACTTCAAAGACTGTTTTTCTATTGCTTGAACAAATATTGAAAATGAAGATGGTATTCTGTGACAAATATATGCACCACTATACATAGAGATTATAAATGACATAAAATTTCTAACCACATATTTTGCATGGCCTTACAATGAGACCCATGACAAAATATGTCTGACTTAAATTTTGTTCTGGCATATATAAATATGACACACTAGAAAGAGGGTCAGAAAACTAACAGATGTGGCAAAGTCATTTTTTATGTTCAAATCACAAGAGCATTCCAATTATCCAGGCATTTATTGCAAATTGCAATTGTATATCATAGGTCAGACTCTCTGAACACGCTCAGAAAAAAATATCGTAATTGCATGAAATGTGAGGATACTGCAAGATTTCAGGCTAGTGACAGCCACTGCAATCTTTGGCCTGCTATCTTTGCTGCAGATCGATTATTTTAACAGTGACAGAAGAAAGAAAAAGCCACAAAGACAAAGAAAAATGTGGGTTAGGAAAAAAATTATATGTCTGGCCAGAAACCCCATTGTATAAAGAGAAGTCATAAATCTTTTTCTTTGTTTTTCTTTCTATCATGTCAGTCTCAGTAATAGTGAAGTCCCAAAAACCTTGAGTATACATAAGTGTTTTAAAGTCAGCAACCAAACAAAATGTTGGATGTATCCATGTATACTCATTTTTGACATTAAGAAGTATTTTAGAATGCTGTAGGTAGAAATAGGAGTTCTGTGTTTTATTTTTGTTCATGGTGTTTTCAATGTCCTCTTTTCCAATTTCATATTTCAGTGAAGGCTGGGGGCTTTCTCAATATTTTTCCCTGAAAAATTAAGAGTGATTTGATTTTAGTCATATTTTTAACTTGCGTGTGATGAAAAGCAGACCAAACCAAACAAAGTCGTGTTGGCTGTATCCTTTGGGGTTTTAGTTAGGATATAAAATTAAAAGGAATACTTAGGGAATAAAACAGACAACTATTAAGTTTAGGGATTTGAAACATGTTTGCCTAAGCTGTGAAGACTGATTTGAGCTTTAAAGAACTGTGGAGGAAATAAAGGTGTTCTTCTCTCTTGCTTTTTCTTTGGCTGTCGTATCCAGTTAATGAAACGAATAGGCAGGTAGGAAGTCCATATGTAGGATCATGCAATAGGATACAAATTATTATCATTTCATTGCACTTACAGATATGCTTATTCGCACATAATAAGAGGAACAGATGTTAAAAAATTGATAATATATGGAAATAGGCAATAGATAATATTATTTAAAAGCTAGACTAATTGATGTAATTGTCATTTTGTAGATTTCCAAGGCACTTTCATAATTTTGAGCGATATCAAATGCCACTAACCATATTTTTTATATAAGCATTTATTTTGGAATGATGTATACTTATAATTAGAAGTTATTTCTGTTGAGATTTATGGTTTCTAAAAATAGGTGAGGTGTTATAAATTTTAGACTGAATTCTTAATCTAATACTAAATTTTTAATCCCACATGGTTATGAAAAACTTGCAATGCATCTGTTATCCTTCCTTGACTTCATGTGTAATCACTTCATAACCAGATTAACAAGAGAAAAATTATGGTTGTTTGTGACTCTATTGTTGTGACACCATCACTGGAATTGTAAAAATCTCTTAAAAATAGTCTAAATTTTTCAAATGTTATGAGAAATTCCTAACGCGTGCAATTTCAAGAAAGGAAACTGAAATTACCAAATTACCTTCTGGTTGGCTGATTGGTTGTTTGATTTGTTAATTGGTTGGTTGGATGGTTGGTTGGGTTTCTTAGTTTTGGTTTTTTGGTTTTTTTTTGTTTGGTTTGGTTGGGGTTTTTAGTTTTTGCTTTGGTTTTTTCATTGTTGTTTCTGTTTTGTTTTTTGGCTTTTTTTGTGGTTTTATTGTGATAAATACATTGCTGCATGCTTTTCTTTTCTAACAATTCAAGCCATAGAACAGGTTTGATTTTAAGTTTTTATAGTAAAGAAAAGTAGTATATCTATTGTTATATCTATGTCTAATACATTTTCACTTTTAGAAAGGTCATTCTTGGTGCATAGAGAGGATTTATGGGATACATTATTTACACAGGTGACGATGCATTTAAAAAAAATCCAAGAAGGCTTGAACTGTGTTTACAAAATCGCTGTGGATTAATGGAAGAAGAACTGGAGCATAAATTTTAAGAAAAAAATTTTAAAGCTGTCTTTCCACTTGAATGTGGAAATGTTTAAAATAAGATTGCAGAATAGCTGTATGGAATGTTTTTCATCTTATTACTTAATAAAATACAAAGTATATTTAATAATACTGAACACAAACTGATTAAATTATCAGAAAACCTGACTGCATATCACTCCTGAATGAAGAAAACTACAGAAAAAGTTTAGGATATTTTTTTCTTTTTCCACAAAATCCATAAGACATCAAGAATGAAAATAATATCTTTGACTTGCTTTGTTATAGTAGCAATGAATGGCTAATTTATTTTTCACATTTATATTTTTTGTCATATTTGTAATTTTAAAAGATCAAAATACTTTAATTCAAGTTCTGTACCAAAGTTTCATAAAAATTGTATAACCCTCCTTGATACCCATTGACTTCACTTTCAAAACCGTGGGTGTATAGAGAAAGAATGAACCCTCTTAATTTAAATTAACACTTGAATAATTACAATTTCCTTTTTTGCAAAATTATTTTCTACATGTGTCTCACGATTCTAATGTTTCTAACTTAATAAAAATTTAATTGATTTATTTAAATGTAAAGCATTTGCCAACATATTGCATCTTAGACATAATGAACATTTTTTTCAATTGTCACCTTACTGGTTTTGTAAGAAAGCCGCAAAACATGAATGGCACACACCTTTTATGACAGTTTTACAGAGACACAATGAATGCAGGATATAATTTATGAGAAAGTACCAAGTCAGTTGGTGCCATAAACCTTTAGTTATTACATTGTGTGTGTACAGCAATGCTGATTTGCATTCAGATCTCAGACAACTTCAGCTAATTATTCCATTTTACTATGTGGCATTTTTCCTTGGAAAAATAAAGTATTACTTTTTTTCTTGATTTTTGCTTTTTTCCTTTTTCTTTGAAGCTCTTCATGAAAGTAAACTTATAAAGGCTTTTTAATTCTATTTCTGTGGCTATTTTTTGATATCTAGTAGGCATTCCTCCTTCCATTTATTTGGAAATTAAATTTTACAATATTACTAAATATATGCAGTCCATGCTAATAATGGAATACAGGCCAAAGCACAAAATGGATTGATTTTCGTAAATTCATTATTACAGTTTTGAGTCTGGGCAATAGAGATGATCAAGTATTCTTTACCAGGTACTTTCATTATTAAATCTAATATTAATAGTGTTATTTCTTGATCTTTTTATCATGTTCTCGGTCTGTAGCCAAAAAAAGTTGTCTCTCTCCTTTTTTTTTCCCTATATGTCAGATATACTTCTTTCATTTACAGTACCGGTCTAATATATTTTGTCAGTTTTCATTCACGTCACATATCTGTGCCATCCTAGACTGAAGTAATCAGACAGATTTCTGGAATTTCAGAGCACATTTTAGATGCTCTATATCCATCAACAAAATATGAAAGACTCTCAAAGTATGTGAAAACATTGATTGTTTTAAGCAAATAAAACTGACAGTATGGGAAAAGTGATGCAACTGTCACTAGTCAATTGTGCAAGGAAAATCCTAAGAGATCAAGGACAAAAGTTGTTTGATTCAAAATACTGAGAGCAGGAATATTTGAAGTGTCACAGTGATTTTTGGCATGCCTTGACAGGTCATAGAGTCTGCTGTAACAGTTTGTGCCTCATCCAAAGGGAGATTTATGTGCTGGAAGTTTGACTGGTGACAGATGCAAGTTTTCACGTCTTCAGTTTGACATTTGAATTCAGTATCATTAGCTTCTCCAGAAGCTTCTCCTGCACACACTGCAAATAATTTGGCACTTTGAACAAAAAAATATAACACATACTTAGATGGTAACTGATTTGCTTGGCAAATTTAGAGGTTATTTGTGAAAAGGTGGAATTGTACTGACATTATAAAACCCAGAGAGATTTAGCAATTATTTAAAGTGACCATACAGAATATTTGTATTGTAGGATAGTACACTGCTGATACCGGGGTTAACAACTACCTTCCTTTCAGTAGGTAGTTGTTACTGTTATTGTAATAAATATGTACTTACTTATTTGCTTTTACACAGAACGGAGCACTCCAGATTTGTAGACACACCTCATTGGAAAAGAATGACAAAAGCCAAGAGTCAAAAAAACCTCTTTTTTTTTTTTTTTTTTTTAGCAGACTGCACACTAGGCATGGAAATTGATATGTATTTTGTCTCTATAATAATAGAAATAAAAGAATAAAAAGAAAGAGGGAAGAAAGAGAAGCTTAAAGGGAGAGGCAAGGCGATCACCAGTTCTGGCTCCAGCCTGGCTCCAGCCAATAGGTGTCTGAGGTCCTGGAGGTGCCACTCAGGCTTTCTGGGGGTACCTTCCTACAGGTAAATTTCAGCTCTCTGGGATTAGGATTCTCACTTTTCATGTAAATAAGTGAGCAGGTGCAGTCCAGTCTTCTGGACCTTCCTGGAAATGGGTTGGGATGCTTTGAGGGTCTTTTGGTGGTCTTGAACCCCCTCTGTTGGTCTTGACCACTCCTTGCCCCCACCTCTGCGCTTGCCCTGTCTGATGCGGTCACCAGGAGCTGAACTGGAAAACTGGTTTCAGAAAGGTGCTGCTGTACCTTCCTGCAGCCCTCCTTTCCCAACAGATCCTGATCTAACCTGCCCCTTGAATGGTCAGCAATGAGCGAGGTGTAGCAATGCATTAACTCCTTACTCTCCAGGCTCCTACATCTACCCAGAGATTCAATCGACCCTCTTTATAAACAAAGGAGCTCACTAACAAATAATATGGTGATTGGATAAAAGCTTTTGACACATTTTCATAAAAATACCCAGAGGAATTTTTAAATAGTTATAAAACTGAGAAATCCATTCATATTAAAATACAATACATAGCTGAATTCTTGAAAGCCTAAAACTCAGTCACTTCTCACTAGACAGGCTCTCAATTTTACTTTTTTCTTCTGTTTGCCTGTCTGACTCCTGATCTTTCTTGTCCTGTCTTCCAAATTCTTTCTGATGCACAGATACTTATTCTACTCAACTCAGTTCTGTGAGCTGAATATTATGGAACTTATCATTCTCTGAAATTTTACTGACATCCGGTTATATTCTTGCCTCAAAACTTGATCTGTCATCCCTTTTGTTTTTCCTGATTCCTCATTTCAGGTTAAAATGGAGATGATATCTGATATACTCACCATGAATTTTCATGATAAATCAATATATTCTCTAGGCTTCACTGCTTCTTTCCTGGTCTCTGTGGCATGCATAGAACCACTGATGCATGCTGCTGAATATATTTCGGTAGTTTTGCTGATTTCAACACAGTATTTCCCTCTTGCAGGCTGTTGGCAGTCACAAGATTAGACTTTAGCTCAGCACCAGGAAAAGAGACAAACTAGCACTGGTAACAGAAGAGGCTGTGTCAAAGTGTATCATGTCATCACAGTGCTAGAATTGTAAGTAAAGAGATGAGGTGGATTGAAAACTGGCTGAGCTGCCTGATTCAGATCAGCAGAAACATGGCATCCATCTGGAGGCTGGTCACGAGTGGTGTACCCCAGGAGTCCATCTGGATCCCACTTCTTGCACATCTACATCAATGACATTAACAATGGTGTGTAAGGAATGCATCCTCAGCAAGTTTGCAGCCAAGACAAAACTGGGAGTAGTTGATGCACAAGATGGGTGTGGTGCCAGTGTGATCTCAAAAGGCTGGAGAAATGGGTAAAGAGAAATCTCAGAAATCTGAGCACAGGTAGGAAATGTAGATAATTGGAAGTGTCAGCTTGTTTTGCACCTTTTCAGTCTTACATATTTTTCTTATGGCTGGCAAAGTCAGCTAGCCAATTTGATATTTTAATGTGTTGTCCCAGCACAATTCAGAGTGTTCTGGTTTTGAGTTCAAAGAAGCATAAATCAGTGTATGTATTTTTGTGAAATTTATTCTTACTTAGGAGACAACAAAATTATAATGTTTTCTGGGTTTTCTTCCCATCCTTATTTGCTTCAGCTTCAGTGTTCCCCCCCAATGCACTTTTATTATGTTTTCTGAATAGAAACTAAAATGGTGACTTCAGAAATACCCATCTGATTACCTTTTATAGGTTTTACTTATAATGGTGGGTCCTTGATGTTTTTTGTAATGCAAATGGGAAAGGATGACAAAACCTCAAAAAGATGTCTTGTGGAAAAAGTATAATTAATAAATCTCAGTAGGTTGTCTTCATTTTGATAGGTTCTTTGATTTCATGCCACATTTTGCAATGAGCCATAGGCTGTCCAAACATAAAAGGACCGATTTCCCAAAAGAATAATGTAGAAAATGTCTTAAAGAAGCATCAACATCTTGCAACTGGGACAGAATCACCATCCACCAGCTTCTTCTTTAAGGTAACAAAGTAAGGATGTGACAGCTAACATGATGTATCAGTGTATGACCTTGCAGTCTTGTCAGCTAGAAAGAAAAAGGAAGCCAGAAGAGTTACTTGTTCTCTATAAATATATTCTGAAAGGAAAAAAAAATCAACATTTTAAAATCATAAATGCTACTGAGTAACCTAAAAATGTAAATATAGATCAAATTATATTTTCTCTAACAATTGAAATTTCTTACAAAGATTTTTACAAGGATTACTGTATTGAGAGTAAAAATTTTTTCTTAATGCAATTTGTTTATTTTACAAATAGCATTTTAGAGATTTTTTTAGTGTGTGACTGCACAATATCTTAGTTGCAGGCACAGCTTACCAAAAATATATAATGAATGCATATGTTAACTGTGAAACATTACAATTGCATTTTTAGAACTCAACAATAATAGATTTTAGCCATAATTTGGAAAAACATCTTTGAAAGATGACCAAAAATCTACCTCAGTCTGTGGTATCTGTCCAAGGTCTCATCTAGTAAGCAGGAGTGGGTGAATGAAAGCACTAAGCACACAGAAAAGGAATTTAAGTTCTCACCTGTCTCTGAGCTCAGGTTTCCTGAATGAGAACAAAGGGTCTGATGCTTCCAGTCACCTGAGACACACAGGATAATAATAATTTTCAGAAAATTCTGAAATTCCCTACAGAGAAGAACTTAATATTTTAAGTCATGGTGGAAGGATGTTTTCCTTGTAAATAAGTCAGTTGAACACCTTCCTGGAGTGCAAGAGAATTGTATTTGAATTGCTACAGCTTGAAGATGGACTTGAATAATATTTGTATCTGTTTCTTGATTAAATATCATGCTTTATGCAGATCTTCTCCTGCTTATTAATATATCAGTTTGTGTTGACCACAACAGCTCATTCTGCACTATCTTTACAGCTCAAAAGCCAAGTAGTCTGTGGAATGAGCTTTGAATTTTTCATCTAGGGATCTATCTGAAAATTTTTATTTTGATACATTATATAATATCATTATATTTTGTCATAATATGTTTATCACTGATGATATAATTGTTTACATAACTAAGAGAGTCAATGGCTTTACTTTATTAATTTTTATCACAGTGCTTTTCTTAGTAATCCTTTAGTGATGAAACTGTGATGAGCAATGCAATGAAACTGTGAAGCAATTGCTGCTTCATAAGAGAATTCAAGCAAGTGACCATTAGGTCAAGAACCTCACTTATTTAGAATTTTTTGTGGCCTGAAGCTTTGAAAAAGTGAATTAGTTATTAAAATTGAAAGGAATATTATGATAACCATAAAGAGTTTTTATACATTTTTATACTGTTCTCTAAATGGCTTTTATTAGTGAGTTAAATAACTATCATCTTGCATGTGTTGGTCTTTCATATTTTCCTCAAAAAGAGGGCTTTGTGCTAGGTTTTATTCTAATAGGGATTCAATTTTTTATACACTGCTGTACCTATAGTTTAAGGTTGTTGCATTTAGTGCATGTACATATATGATATTGTATATATTCCTGAAAGCTCAGAAATATGTGTACTACACTTAGATCTGAAATCCCTGTGGTGTCCTGAAGAAATTATACATCTCATTTCTCTTTCAACCTCCCAGGAAACACTTTTCCTAGCAAAGGCAGAGGTAGGGTTTTACCTTTACTGTAAAAAACACTGTTACATGAATTGGTAATTCTACCTGTTTTCCAGAGTTTCAGATTATTTAGCTATTCTGGATTCTAGTTTTAAATGGAAGAACATGTTTTGAACTTGACAAAAACCTAGTTTTTGATAATTGCAATAAAGCAAGGATAAAGAGAAGAAAAAAATCTAGGGCAGTTGCTCAATGGGAAACAACTGGAATGAAGTTATGTCGAAAAAGATTTGTAATTGACTGATGGTAGAATGGTCTAAGGTTCCAGTACTATGTGGAGGAGTAAGTGGCTACACACTGAATATTAAAGACCAAATGTTGCTCTACATGTCGGTTTCTCAGCTGTTTAGGTGGCCTGGAAAGGCCCAGGGATGGCCTTGAAGAGCCGACGCTTCAAAGGACGAGGAGAGACTTCTGATCTTGTCTCGGTCTCGGTGCTTATTAATTGTTTATCTAAAAGATTTTCTTTCAGCCCGACAGAGGTCTGCACAGCAAGTCAGCCATGGGCACACTGAGAGCCCCCGGGGCAGTCACTTATCTTTATACTCCAAGTTACGTGTACAATATTTATAATTTTTCCCCAATACCTTCTACCCTTATTAACTGGTGCACTTTTAGTAATAACCAATCCCAAAGTGCCACCACCACCACAGAAGATGGAGGCCAAGAAGAAGAAGAAGAGGAACAGGACACACCCCAATTCCTCCATCTTACTTCTTTAGACCCCCCTGTACCAAAATCCTAAACCCTGTGTTTTACACTTTAACTAACTTATCCCTTCACAATTCACCCAGTGAAACCTTCCCAGTCCTCATACAGGTGTCGTCTCCTGTGTCGGATCAAAGTCCAGCCACCAGACACTTCTGGCAACATTCCAGGACTCCCGAGCCCCCCAAGGGTGTTCTCGGCCACTCTGCACCTCCATCCTGAGGTGCTGAGATCCCACACTACATGGTACAGTTTTCAGTGTAGCAAAAGCAATTGGGATAAAAAGCCTGTGGGACAAGAAAACTTGTCTGTAGAGGGGCAACTTCAGCAATCCAGTAGTGGAGGAAAAGGTGTACAAAAAAAGGATGAAGGGCTCACTGATATAAACACTGATGAAATTATCAATGAAAGATCAGTAGCATATAATACACAATGTGCTCACCTACACACACCAGGCAATGGGGGGATTATTACTCTGCAATAGGATTAAATAAAAGAATAATAATTTGAAAATAAATCAAATTGAAATTAGGCCCTCTATCACACATTGATGCCTAATAAGTGGAATCTCTGAAAAGTATAAAAACATCTCTCTAGGGTTTTTTCTCCTCACCTGACCATATACTTCTATGAAACTTGTAAGAATTTAATATTTTTCTACCTTTCACTCACTGTACGATTTTTCAAAGGGAAGGCAGATAAATAAAAGAAGAGTATGAAATGTTGTTATGTAGCTTTTACAGTACTGGGTCATGGTCCTTATGCCATAGGCCATTTTTCTACAAGTATCCCAAATTACTTTTAAGGTATTTTTCCTTACTGTCAAGGGAATGTTTTCACTTTGGTTTTCATGTCACGCCTAAATGACATATCTAGCCAAATATTTAAACGTTCCTAGGACCTTAGTTCAATGACTATTCAAATTGTGCTGTCAAATGATTCAGTAGTATTTTCCTTTTATGAGAGTTTTTGACTTAGTTGAAAAATTGTTGCAAAGTATCAACCAGAAATTCTTCAGTTAAAGAAAGGGAAAATACTTTTTCACATGATGTCGCATATCCTTCTGTCTTTGTGTTGACCTATGCAGAATCTCTCTGGTTTAAACATGGTTACAGCTGTAGCAGGACTTCTGCCCCGCCACAGGAAAGCTTATCTATTGTTTCTTAGCTGGTACAATAACTCAGGGCACCTTGCTTTAATATAAGCCCCACATAAGCCTTGGTGAAGGACAGTTTGCCTTGTAGCGAGTTATTTTGGCACCATGGGATTGATGCTTTCAGCTGACACTAAGCATCTTGCTGTGGAAGCAGATATGGGAAGATAAGATGGAATTTCTGACTGACAGACACTTCACTTTACAAAATATAAAAGCTACATCATACTTTTACAATGCAGAAATCATCTGCACATTTCCTAGAATGTGTGGAGGCTTTCATGGTGACTTTCATAGTTATTCTTCCAGAGGTTAAGTGAAAGGACTCTGTGTGCACCATCATCAGTTCAGTGGCAAGTTACATGACTCCTAATCTATACTTTTTCTGTGCTAGCCATAAATAGATACCTTACATTAACAGTTGTGCACTGCTTAATGTAATCTACTAGTAGTTCTTTTGTTTTATACTGTGTATTAAGTAACTGTGTTTAAGGCCTTTTTTCTGTTAATCTCCTGTCTATTCAATAAATAACTTATTTTATACAAGGCCTGACCTGCCATTCTTGAGAACTTGTGAGCCAGAGCAATTTAGGTGCAGGTCACCTAAGCAGAGCTGCTGCCAAAATCTGGGCCTAAGGCAGGGCTTGTCTAAAGCTCTCACTTAATCCATAACAACAGCATAAGGTATTGGATTGCTATGCTGGACCATCATGCAATACATTTTGACTGTTTCAAATGTGTATGCAAAGTCACTTAATTTTTTTCAAATTCCATTACACAGAGGCAAACTCACTGACACCAGCAGAGATATACAGATACAAACCAGAGCAGAATTTATTCTCAAATGTTAAAGCTATTAAACAGAAGAAAAAGTCAAAATTATTTCTGTCAAACATTTGAGTCCTTCCTCTTATGGCCATTCTCCAAACTTACCATAGCAAAAGTACTGCTCACTCTGTTTGGGGAGGTAGTAATTATTCCTTGCCAATTATATTCTCAATCACTGAACTATAAACAGCTGGTGGTGCATAACCGTCATGCAGTTTAAAATTATAGTACACTTTCTTCTATTTTTTTTTTTAATTTCCACATGTTCACTAAATTTCTTGCCATAAAAATATCTTATCGTGCCTTTAAAACTGCTAAATAAAACTAGAAGAAATGATACAACAGTCTGGAATTATAATGATGGTTATGCATCACCAGCTGCTTTTAGCTCAGTGTTTTTATGTCTAATCCACAAGGGATAATTGCCTCTCCCTGTATAAGGTGAATTGTCTTGTCAGTTTCTCAACACCACTCCTGCCTCTAAATATACATTAAAAAAAAAAGAGGAAATAATTTTATTTTAATAATTTTCAGTCCTAATTGTCCCTAATGTATAAAAATAAACATGTTATTAGTTTGTTTTCAAAGAATTTATTATTTATAGTAACTACTAATCAGACTATTAAAAAATTTTAAAGCATGGGCTGACTATTACAAATTAAGATATACATTTTTGCCTACACATTTTATTCTGACTTTACAACGTAAAATAAAATTCAGTGTTGATTATTTACTGACTATTTTGTAGAAAACATGGTTTTCTGGACAGGACTGACAAATGAGTCATTCCTAACACCTGTTAGTGCACATAAAGGAAACTACTTAAATGGGAGTTTCATTAGACTCGAAACTGCCTAAAAAACAAGTTGCTTCATTACTGTCCCATCCTTCTCCCATATCACTCACCCAAGGAGAGACAGGGGGATGTTGGAACCCAGTGGGGTGCCCAAACAGTGAGATCTAAAATTTCACTGAATGCCGAGTGAAAATTAAAATATGGGATAAAAGCAAAGAATAGCACAAATTGTGAGTGTAACTCTAGAGGCAAAGACACCAATTCTCATATTGTTTATACCAAGTTCAGTGAAGCAATGTAACAAGTCTCTCAGAAGCTAATTGGGCTAAAAGTCAGATCAAGGTTTTCATTATTTTAATAATGTGTTTTCATAGAACTGATAACTATAAGACAGGGATAAATGTAACTCATTAATGTGATAAGAAGTTGTTTCTCCAGAAACCTCACTTCATGTATTTTAGTGATGCTTGCACAAAAATAGTATTCTGCACTCATTACTCAAGCATTAGTAAGAGAACAAACAACTAAATCAGCTTCTTGAAAAATCTTATGATCCTTCAGATCTTTGTTAGTTCTAAACAGGTTCATATCAACTAAGTTGTCGAATGATTTTGAAATCCAGGCTGTGCAGTAACAGTTTGCTCTTAAAATACTTAGCAATAAAATATTGTGTGGGGATTTCCTTATTTGGTTTTGTTTACTTGTTTCTATTTTCTTGCTTTGTTTTGGTTATCTCCCACAGGGTTTTCCCATTTCAATACTAGTATAATTTTCCAGCAGCATTTTTCTCTCACAAAACATGAAAGGACCACTGAGCATTTACCTTAGTTCCCTCTTCTAAGATACTTTCTTGTGTCTAGAAAGTATCCTCAAGCCATGAATTATTTCAGAAGTTTCACAAGCTGCATTCACAAGAGATTTTTTGTGAAGCAAAAATCTGCTAGCCCATTGCAAATCAGAGTAAAAGTTGCTGAAAAATAAAGAAATAAAATGCATTCTAGAGTCTTTGGCTGACATTTTGTATATTGCCTTTGAAAATATTTTTTCATTTTCAAATCCTGTAGTAACATGTATTCACATACTTAGAAGATACCCAAATATTGCTAATTAAGCCTGAAGGATTATGGCTGAGGAAATTGAAATGTATTACAGGTCACTGCCTCTCATCATTAATAGCTTTAATCAGCCTTCATATGTAATAATCTCAAAGTATTATTTTAAAACAAAGAAATGATTAAACGTAGAAAGACATGCCCATCAATGTGAATAAGGGAAAATTGGACTCATATTTTCTTTAAAATTGTCCTATGCAATTGTCTATGAAATGCTGTTTGCTCATCTTTCCATAAGACGAGTATCAATTTTTGCCCCATCATTAAAATTTCCAGACATAAAAATCTATGCACACATTACTATGCTCTACACTTACATCTTTCCCTATATGACACTTTTTTCTTGACAATATATTTTATATTTATTGTCAATATATATTTTAAGGGTTTTTCCATTCCCACTGTGGCAGAATGAGTACATTGTTGTTGAAGAGATCTCCTTATGCATGATTGACAATTCGTGATAACAACAGCCTTCCAATGAGTTTAGAATAGACATAGTCACATTTTTGCATGTCACGTTTCTAGTTGCTTACATCAGCTTTTTTTTTTTTTGATACGTAAACCCAAGCAAAGGATAATTCTATCTAAACCATGTGCCCAAAATGTTGTTTACATATCTATTCCTTCTTGCCATGGAGGAGTAGAGAGTGCAAAAAATAGGAAGCTATGTGGAGTTTGAAGCAATGAGTATGTTGTGAAATACAGTGCTTTTCAAATTTCAACACTGTGTAGTAATATGCTAGTAAGCTATTTGATTTTTTTCTAGTTTTATATGGAAAAATCATGCAAGACGTTGCCATCAAGTGATTTAAGTACAGCATGTTGGAGATAGGGTTGGTGGCACTGCAGAAGAATAGGCAATCTGCAGGGCAGGAAACAACAATGACGCCACAAAGAGTAAGATATAAAAGGGATTTATTGTGTTTTAAATGGAGGTCAGTATGCTAGTCAAACTGAGCCCTGTGCTTGATCATCACAATCTCTCCTGTCTTCTTACTAAATTCCTCTTTGTTATCTTTGTATAATCTCACACCCTATCCCATGTGTGCTGCTGCAGGGGCAGAGTGGCAGTTCTGGGAGGACTGGCATGTGTGGCCTGGGGGCCAATTATTGGAGTCAGCTGCAGGAGTAAGTGGGACACCAGTGCCAGTGACTGGAACAGGAGGGGATCTTTAACCTTCAGCCACAGTAGGGGAATGGTGTGTGTCCCAAAACCCAGCTTCTGGGGGTGAGGGACACAAGTGGCATGTGAGGAGCTCGGCACCATTGGAGTGGGGCAATATATGGGGTTTGCATGTTGGATTTTGGTAGCAGGGGAAGCTACAGGTGAGAAGAGGCTGTGACCCCATGTGAGGCTGGAGCAGGTCCTAGTTGAGCACATATTTCTATCAAATGTTTGAATTTGTTTAGATTGACTTTCACACAATTTTTCTGGTGTAAACCCAACTTTTCTTTGAGGACTTTTATGTTACACTGCATGTACCTATTTCTGTAAATCCGTTTCTGCTTGCTGTCTGGAATTCATGGAATTCATGTCATTTGCATCAGTACGATCAAACACAGATGGCATTTCACAAATATGAATGACCAAACATATTCTGCAACATATTCTATTTGGTAACTTTAGTAATATAAATCAGAAAGTCATAATTTTGGACTGCCAAAAGCAACAAAGAGGTTTTAAAGAGAGGTTGTTTTAAAATTACATTTTTTAAATTTGGTTTCTTTAATTTTCATAAAAAAATGTATTAGGGTTTTTTCTGCAGAAAGCATTGAGGCTCAACCCTGCTTTCTATATCTTATTGGAGCTATAGATATAAATATATATTTGAATGTCAAAATGTTTTTAATATTAATCCTCACTTAGCTAGAAGTCTTCAAATAATTCACTGCTGATGAAAGAATTTGTCCAGGCCAACTTAAAAATGTGCAAGGATTTATTTGTTAGAGTAACTCTTTATTGTTCTCTATTCAAAAACTGTTTACATTTTTAAGAAAAAAACCACCAAACAGTAATGAAAGAGCTTTAAATGTTCTGAAAATAAAGTTCATTAATATCTCTTTTACTTTTTTGATACAGATTCCTAACATTACTGACTTTTACATTTACATTAGCCTCTATGCTGTATTTCTTTTTTGCGAAACTACTGTGTAGCTGTTTCTCAATACTGATATATTTCTTCACACTCTAATTGGCTGAGTGGCTCAACTAAGTGACATATTTGCAAGTATTTGCATTGTAATGACATAATTACTTTTTTAAAAGCTGTGCAGTCCCTATATTTTGATCACTTTTTGATCACCTCAGAGCATTGAATAGCCCATGTGCCCAGAATACTTGTCACTAGCATAGAAGTTATCTTCACAATATTCCTTTGCCTGGAATAAAAATGTCTCAGTATGCTCCTGAAATAGAAGATTAGAATGTACTTTTTGGCTGGAAATTAT
The DNA here is from genome assembly GCF_027887145.1 of Ammospiza caudacuta. NCBI lineage: Eukaryota > Metazoa > Chordata > Aves > Passeriformes > Passerellidae > Ammospiza > Ammospiza caudacuta. Next base: position 88,939,291 of record NC_080595.1, on the reverse strand, counting down.
CAGTAACCTAAAACCTTTTATATGATTCTTACTTTATGCATTTTTTCCTGCTTATTCGACCTTTTTTTTCTCTCCTTATAAATAAAAACTAATGTCCCAGAATAAGTATCATATATTTTGAGATTCATTGATTTCTGCATGGATCTCTTCTAACTCCTGAAAGTCCTTTTTAAATTATAAAAACTTCAGCACCTCTGAAACATGGACAAAAAGATATGCAGAGGGATAGTTCCATTCAGCTAAGGAAGGTAGGAAAAAAAGCAGTGGTGTCACAAGCATTCCTGTGAAGGCAGAAGCTATGCTGTAACATCCTTTCTCCTTTACTGGATCTTTAATTTTCTCAAAGCACTTGGTGAGAGATTATTATTAGCCAGATCACTCATATCCCAGTATTTATTGAACTCTGTAAAGAGCTTCAAGGATTTTCTGGAGAAGTTCACAGAAACCATGTTGGCCTTTCCCAAATACAAATCAAAATTTCCTATGTGTCCACTAATCTTTAGAAGCTTGTAGTTACATTGCTGTACACCTCGGGCTTTTCTTAAGATTTGTGTCACACTTGCCATCCTCCATTTTCAGACATAAATGGAATTTTTAGTGAGAGCTTCAAAACTGTTTTCAGGCCAAATGAATTCTTTCTGTTTGTCCAGGGTTTTTCTACAACACTTCCACAACAACTCTTATTTCAGATACATCCTCAGTTGAGTCTCATCCTAACCTCCCCACTACCTCCAAAAATATCATGCTTGAGAGCCTCAGTGATTTCTTTACTATTAACAACTCAGAGAATTCATTTAACAGTGTCTGCAATGGCTCTGTCTCCTCTGAGTGTCCCTGTAGGGTTCAGGAAACTCAATCACTGATCTCAGAGGACTCCAGCAAAGTGGTGGCCGTGGCTATTCAGACAATTTTCCCGACTTAGCATTTTCCACTGTGTGTGCTGCCTAGAATTAGAAACAAATCTTTCCGAGAAGGATTCTTCAGGAGAATCAGGCAGCAAAGTTTTGCTACAGGAATTAAACTAAGATATAAGACGGGAGGGAAGCTATTAAAAATATATAGACATAATGAAACAAATCCAGCAGAGGACCACAAAGATCACTAAGGGATTAGGGCATTGGTCATATGAGAGGCTAGAAAGCATGGCGAAAAGAAGGCCTATGGGAGTTTATCAATTTGTATAAATACCTGGTGAGAGGAGCCAGATTCCTATCAGTAGTCCCCACTGATGGGACAAGAGGGAATGGATACAAAATAAAACATGACATTCCACCTGAAAACAAAAAATAACAGTAGAATCAGGTTGTCCAGAGAGGCTTCTCTTGTTGTAGAGTTTCAAAATATGACTGGACACAATTCTCAACAGCCTACTCTGGATGACCCTGTTTAATTAAGTCATTTGGATCAGAGGACATCTGAAGGTTCTTTCCAACATAGCAGTTCTGTGATTCAGCAGAAAGTTGCTTTAAAAAACAAAATGTATTAATTTTATTTTTATGTTTTCTTACTGGTGCAGACTTTAAATTTTACTGTGTAGCTTTCCTCTTCTTTCAAGTTAATAGAGTGCCTCTGATCTCTTTGGCAGGAGTAACAGAGGTAGTTTAACAGTAGCACAGCATTACATTGAGGATGCTTGGTGTGCTGAGTTATTTCCCTAGATGACTGTAAACTGAAGGAGACCTAACTGAACATTTGTGACTTTGGTAGATTAATCTACAACTAGTTAGTCTGAAATTATTACCACACGGGCACAGTTTTACTAAATAGAAATGGATAGATAAGCTAAGAACAGTGCTGCAGCTGTCTGCAGCAAAGACTGTAGTACTGATGAATAAAACACTACCTTTTTCTCACAGAATATCTGAAACACTCATTTACATTTGTATCAGTTCTATATCACTACTTATGGTTTTATTATTCTGGTTACTGTTATTGCAATTTAACCTTGAACTTTGTTAGTCACGGAAAATAATGCTAGCAAATAGCTTAAAGGAATTCTACCTTCGTAAATTTTCAACACACAGAATAATAAAATATAAAATTATGGGAGTTATACTAAATTTCTTGTAACAACAACATCTATAGTTCATTAACTTATGTTAATTAGGTTCTAGTAACAAGGCCACGATTCTTCCTGTTACTTTTTATTAAACACCAAAGAAAAAAAACCCAAAACCTTTTTATACTTAACATTTTCAGAAGTTAGCATATTGTCACTTGTCTGTCAGTTCTTTGACTTCCACACAGAATGCAAGAGAAAGTGCTGTACTGATGGACAGCTTCTCTAGTGACCCCACTCCTCTTTATCCCAAGAATCAGAAGTGTGATGAGTCCTCATAGATGACATATATAAATTTTTCAATCAGTCTTTCAGTCCATAACACTGAAATCTCGTTTTAGAGTATTTTATTATATATGTGTATATATATATATATATATATATATATATATATATATATATATACATATATAATAAATATATTGTATATTTGGTCCCCAGTACATGCTTTGTCCTGCGCCATGCTTGAAAAATTAGCTGGCCCAATCCAAAAAAACCCCAACTGCTAACAATTCACAATATAAATGGTCATAGGCCACCACTCAGGTGTATATCCTGCTCTGTTTCATTTAGTAGTAGAGCCATAGCAATGAGAGTAGAATATAGTTTAGGATTGGTTTTCAGTAGAGATTTGATCTGACAGAATCAAACATATTTAGACATTAAAATTGATCTAAAATGAATACAAAATTAAAAAAAAAAAACCATGGCTTAATGAACTAGTGAGCCAATTTCTTTAAGAAGAATGTTGTATTCATTTCTGGTCGTTATAAAAAGCAATGTGATTTTCAGTTATCTTCAGTTAATATTTATAGGAAATATAGTATTAATTTATAGTGATGCATCGTTGTCTGTTTTGTAAATAAAACATACAACTGTCATGATGTTCAGGCAAATTCCAGTCTTTCTTTCTGACCAAAGAGAACTACGGATCACTCTGTAGTAACAAAAGAGTTTTCCAACAATTTTTTAAAACTAGTTTTCTTCCCATACTTGGTGTTGGTGGGGAAAACTCTTGAGTGCTGTGTTCAGTTTTGGGTCCCTCACTTAAAAAAGAATATTGAGGTGATGGAGCATGTCCAGAGAAGGTCAACAAACCTCATGAAGGGTCTAGAAAACATTTCTTGCAAGGAATGGCTGAGGGAGCTGGAGTTGTTTAGCCTGGAGAAATGGAGGCTCAGAGGGGACCTCATTGCTGTCTACAATCACCTGAAAGAATGTTGTAGTGAGATGGGGGTTGGTCTCTTCTAAGGTGTCTGCAGTGAAAGGACCAGAGGAAATGGCCTTAAGCTGAGCTGGGGAGATTCAGATTAGATATTAGATAAAAAATTTTACATTTTAGGGTGTTCAGGCATTGGAATATGTTGCCCAGAGTGGTGGTGGATTCAGCATCCCTGGAGGTATTTAGGAGGCATTAGCTCTGGCCCTGGGTGTTGGTCTAGTGGTTTGGGGGTTACAGTGGTGGTCTTGATGGTTGGACAATTATCCTAAAGGTCTCTTCCATCCTCGATGATTCTATTATTTCAGTACAATATTCCTCGATTCCAGCCCAACTTAGCAAATCAGTTTTTCAGGCATTATAAATGTCTAGGGCAAGACTTCACGTTTGTTTTCTCTTTCAGCCCCTTGATGTGACTGTTAGCACTCAGACAAAGCCTTGTCCATCCATCTACAGATGTATTCCTGAATTAGCACCACAGAATCTGCAATCACGCAGTGCAGTGGAAATCCTCTGATATTTTGCTTCATTTCTAAAAGGTGTCATCTGTAGCAAATCTGACTAATTCCATGTATTCCAGGTCAGGGCAATTAAGCAATTCACCATCAAGGTGAATTGACTTCTTTGGAACTGGATTTAGTGGGACAATACTAAGTTCACAAATTTTCTTGTAAGAGTTTTGTGGCATATGGAACATAAATTTGTTATATTTGGCTGTCTGCTGCTTAGCAGCTGCAGCTGTTTACTCTGGTGTTCATTACTGTAAGTTCTGATTTCTCTTTTTCATGTTTGTCACATTGTCTATGACTGCCTACCAAATTTGGCCTAGAAGAGAATGTATTAGTATTCTGGTAGTCTAAGCTATTCAGGTGATGAATACTAAAACAAAGAGTCTGTAGATATGACAAGCCTTTTCCAGTGTGACCCTCCAGAGTACAAGATTGAAAGCATAGCATGATTTAGAACAGTACACTTTTGTATACAAGTATTATACAAATGATGAAGAGCATGGATTGTAACCATGCCTTAGTTGATGCAGTATCTTCTTTCACATTGTTATGGCTTGCTGTAAATATCAGTAACAGACTGTTTACTGTTTCCATCTAAAATTGCACTGCATGGTTTTACAAACAAGAGAAAATCTAATAACTCCAGGCCACAAAATCTGTCTTGGAATCTGAAACAGTAAAACAGCTTCAATAAGCACCATATTATAATAATATACGGGCAGGATGCAGACTTTTTATATGATAGTAGTTTGCTAAAGGAAAAGCATTCACAATAGTGTGTCCCTGGGGGAGTCATTATCAGGTATCAAAAAAATAACAGTAACAATACCAAAATTAGTTTCTCCTCTTTAAAACTTCTTGAAAAATGAAGTAAATATTTAAAGTGGAAAATTTCTTTACAGGCATGAAAGGTAAGAGCATAACTTGACAAGTAATTTTTCTTCAAAGGTTATGAAGATATACAGTGTCCATATCCAAGGAAAGTTAGTAAGATGACACAGGTTCAGGGGAGAGTCATGGTATAAGTCAATGAGAACACTCAAAAACTTGTCTGAATAATTTATATTTTGCTGACAGTTGAGCACTGCTATCTACTCTAAACAGCTCAAGAGGATGTAATAAATGAGGCTAAAACTCTTTAACTTGTTGATCATAGCAAAAACAAAGAAGAACTGTGACAGTGGCTAAGCACTTAGTACGGGAGGAAGAGTGGTTTCCAGGGGCAAATATGAGATGATGGGCCAGTGTATAACAGCAGTGACTTCAAAACTTAATATTTCATTGCAAATATGAGCAAACATATTTTAAACAATAATTCCATATTCAGTTAAGAAGGACTTGCTATGATGTATGTGAAAAAAAATGCTATGTGACATGATTTAAAGAAAACTTTGAATGTTAACAGGTGGGACTTTGTGTTTGCAGAACTTTCTATAATGGCACATCTTACTCTAGAAGTTATAAGAATGTCTTTATGACCAATATATAGGAGAAAAAAGTATATTTTGAATGTATCTTGCCAAAAGTGGCCAATAGAAGGCACTCATTAGCGCTAAGTATTTAACATATTTCACAAGCAATATAAAGAAGATTTCTGTTTCACTCATCGTTTCACTGTATCTCATACGATTTTTTTACCATCCACTAAATCTTCAGTTAAGGAACTCCGCAGTGACTTGATAGAGTCAAGATCTCTCTTTGACTCTTTTGGATCTTGATTCATACTAAGTGTTAGGAGGAAAGGGTTTAAAATAGATGATTTGGAGAGGAGTGTGGTAGATTCACTCAAAGTGACGTTGCATCTGGGAAGGCTAAGAATATCCATGTGGGCACCCTCACATATTTACTGCTGATTGTCCTCTGTCTTTCTCAAGAAGTGGAATTTCTATAGAAGATAACAGAATGCTGTCAAAGACTGAAAAGGCATTCTTCACAGTGGGAGAGAGAGAGAGAGATAAGAAACTGGGAAGCTACAGAAAGCACAGCATTGTGAAGTATTGCTCACGTGCCAGGCACACTGAGATGTGAGATCGGACCAGGAACGGCCCGCGCACTTTTTCCCTCTGCTAAGATGAAATAAGTTTAGCAATGTGTTCCCACTTCTTTTCAAAATCCTCCAGCCAGGAGGTGATGGAATAATTTTATTCTTCTTTTGCTGTGAGTCGTGGTCGCCTTGGCAACTTACATCTATCAGTTCATACGCTATCTTTGTCTGCGGCCGGATAGGTCTCACATGAAAAGAATGAGCAAACAGTCCTAAACCACTCTCTTCATTTCACTCATGATTTGATATACTTCTGGCCATATCTTTCATATTTTCAATAGCATATCATAAATATAGTTTCTATCATATTTCCACAAAATATATCCCTTTTCCTAGTTTCCAAGAAAGACCAGTACCCTTTGCAGTAATAATGTTTAAAGAAAAAAATTACATGCCTTTGATTTTCTCCATTACCCGGCCATGAATTTATTTGGGTTCTTTCCTCATTCAACCACATGTTTTGCTAATTAGTTACAGAGTTCTTAAAATAGCTATATGTCTAAAATAGCCATATGTCTAAATTCCTGATCTCAGTGCAACTGAAATTCTCAGTACAATTCCTTCAATAACGCTCTTTGCCAAAATTAATGAGGCAGATTTAGAGTTTGAAATGTTTGGAGAAGGAAATTAGTTTTTATTTAGTTAAGAAAAAAACATGGAAAATGAACTCTTTTTTTTTTTGTGCATTAGGAATGTCTGCTTGATTCTGTTGTATAAAAAGAGACATAAAAAGACTAAAAAAAAGTTGATCTTATTTAAACATAAAGAAAATGTGTTTATTAAATTTATATTTTTAGGTTAAACCTTAAAATTAATAATATTTTTGTCATAGTACTAATTTTGATCCACTGCAGATTGGATCAAGCTCGATGTTAAATAAAATGAAACAGAGCAGGATATACACCTGAGTGGTGGCCTATGACCATTTATATTGTGAATTGTTAGCAGTTGGGGTTTTTTTGGATTGGGCCAGCTAATTTTTCAAGCATGGTGCAGGACAAAGCATGTACTGGGGACCAACTGGAATTGTGTATCTGGATGCAGACTCCCTGTTCTGCACAATGAGAGTGTTCAGCTATGTGCACACAAGCCATGCCATGCCAGATCATCTCAAGGCAAGAGAGGGGCCCTTGAATATTTTATTTTAACAAAGACATAGTGGGCATGAACTGTTTTTATCACCATCAGGAGGAAAGCACAGGCTGGGTAGTTTTTAAATGTGGAATATAATGTCAAGATAATTTTGAAGGTAATTTTTCATTTTTTCAGTCCTGAGCTAACTAGCATCTCTAAATTAGAAGTAAAAGTATTGGCTTTTCCATGTACCTGCACCTCAATCCTACTTGTGACTCTCCTTTTGCACTTTGACATTTTTCACATAGTGTCTCCATCAGTATTGCCTCCCTAATTCTCTACTCCCTCATCTGTACATTGCTGGAACATCAAGTTCTACAGCAAGTCAGCAGAATTTTTCAGGAACTTGTTGCTTCATACCATGCCTGGCCAGTCAGTACAATCATGACAAGAATTAACACACCAACAAAGCCTTTGTTTTTGAATCTGTGTGGGCTTGCCATTATTGCACATACTGAGTGAAAATGGTTTGTTTTGTTAAATATAGGCCTGATATACCTGTGCCATTGTATTTGATACCATTGTAACTGTTGATACACAGAAGGAAAATGAAAATAATACATTTCTCTTACAGTTCTGAGACATAAATGATGCTACAAGGCAAGGGTTAATCTCAAATACAGAGACTAGTCTTCCCCAACAGACCTATGGAAAAACAACAGTACTTTTACAAGCATGTCATTCCCCAGTACATAGACTTAGCAAGAGTCATGGAATCTGGGACACCAGACTGGGTTTATGGTATCATCATCTGATGTCAGTTTTAGTGGAATCCTCTTCTTTACTGGTGCTCTTTTCACATGATTGCCTACCCATATGTGATCTGGTTCACAGTGGTATTAACAAGCAATCCAGAAATTTGAAAATTGAAAAATTGCCTTTCAAGTATCTTAGAAGGTTGAAGGCAGCTGAACATTAATATGTCCAGCTGTTGTGAAAATAAAAAAAAAAATCACAGTAAATATTGTTTTCTTATGAAAATCTAGCCCCTCATGAATAATAAAGAAGCCAAAATCCAGCTTGTTTTGCGCCCATAAGTATTTTCATATATTTACAGTAAAAGAGGTATTTATTTTCCCATGCTGTCTGCAAATTTCTCTGTGTTCTTACAAGATCAGGCAAACTTACTCCCTACACTTACAGCAAAGTGAAATTTTTTAAGTTACACACAGCTCTAGTTGACAGTGAATCTAGGGTGATGGTATTCTAGCTCCATTATCTTGTCATATTTCATTCAGTAAGAAAATATTCATGTCATATTTCCTTTGAGCTATTTTTGTACACATTTCTTCTGCCCTATCCTTTTACATCTTTGAGAAAGAAAGATTTTTTAAAAAACTACTATATTTAATATTACTGTATTCCTTCTTTGCCGTTTAAATATGGTCCCTGAAATCTCAAATATATTAGGTGCCAATGCTACTTTTACTGTGCTCACTTGTTGCATTATTTTCAGCACCAAAATTGTGTTCATTGTTAATTTTAAAAACCTATTTAAATCAGCTTGTCATCTGTACTATTTTTGGAGTTCTACATGAATGACCAGTTTTCATACTGAGCATTACAATATCTAAATCTAAATGCCTATATGTTTTGTGCTCATACTGCTAGTCAAATTAAATTCAGGAAACTTATTTTCTTAGTGGGAAGCAAGACCCACCTCTATAGTACTTAAATATTGCTTGCAATGAAAGATTATTTCAACTTGCTTTTCTGGTAATATAGGAACAAATTTAAATGTATGTACTCAGGCTCATTTATATACGTAAAGATATATACATATATAGAAATACTTTGTGCTTTTAAAAGTTATGTCCATATGAGAGAAAAACAAATGAAAGAGAATGAGCAGAAATGCCAAACTAGCTTACACCATTATGTACATATTAAAAAAAAAAAAAAAAAACAAGAAAATAAACAAACAAACAAAACAAAACAAATCAAATCAAAGCAAAGCAAAGCAAACCAAACCAAACCAAAAAAACCCCAAATGATGAACCATTGAATGATGGGCTCCACTGGAATTTAGGAAACTCAGGCATCACTCCTAATTCTGTCAGCAATCATGTGATTGATGTCCAATGGCCCAGTGAATAGCAATCCTGTAAGCTTGGAAAGTTTTCCTTAACCTTTATGCATTGCTGCATTCCTATCTTCAAAATAAGAATAATTATATACACAAAATAATGTTGGCAACACCTTGTATTAACATGTGAAACATATCACTCTCTTCATGGTTAGTTGTTACTCCTTTGTTATTTTCCTCAACTAAGTGAAAATTAAAATGTTCTTTTTGGCTTCATGCATTAGAACTAGATCCATACACTTGAAGTAAAAGGAGAATTGCCTGGCTTGTGGAATCTCTGTCCAATCTAAAACAGTTTCATCTTTATATGATTTTTTCTTTCTCCTGAACTGTTATAGAAGTTAATTATCTCTTCCTCTATGGAATGTCATTGCCTTCCAGAGCCATGACTTCATTGGTGGCCGGACCAGTCCTGGTGTCTTTGTGCACAGGGGCACAGCCACAGCCAGGAGGGTCTATCTGTGCCTCCACCAGTGCCTGTTGAGGGCCCTAATAAACTGTGGTGTCCTTTACCAAGCTCTCTGGGGCCTCCCTCTTTCCCTCGCCCATGGGCTCTGGAGCCCCGTTTCAGCTTGGCCTTCATCCCTTGGTCATGTGTGTGTGCACGCTGGTACCATCCCCTGCTGTACCTGGCTGGACAAAAAGCAGAGAACCAGATCTGACTCCCTTTTTTACACTGTGTTTTCCTACTTAAAACTATTGTACATCTCTTTTCCAAATTCATTGAGATTTTGTGGGTTGGTGCAGTGTTTCTTCTTGCTACGATACATGCATACTTCATAACCAAGACAGTGGATCAGAACATGTAGAAGCAGAAAAGCTGGCATATTTAGCTGTATTAATAAATTGAAAACAATGGGAACATATCTTGCTGCTGTTTTTTTCAATAATTTGGTTTATGTTTTCATAAACTAGGCATATAAGTTAAAATGTTGTGTGAGATGCTGACGGATCAGTTTTGTAAGGAGTATACATCCTTTTTTCTTTTCAAACTCATGTATTTTCCCTCCTGACTGCTACTTATAATAGGCAAGATGATAGGAAGTTTAATAGTGAATGGATGATGAATCATTGAGGGTGGATTACAAGATACAATAAAATATATGCTGGTTTTATCGCAGTAAGAGAGAATAATAAACTTATTAAATATACTGTATGAGCTCTACAGTGTATATAAATCAGTTTCTGATGTGACTTTTTTCATATTACCATCTTAAAACTAGCTTGTTGGGTGAAATGAAAATGGTCATTTGAAAGATAAAGGAAGTACAAAATAGGGCAAAATTACCTAAGGCATTATATCTTCTGCTTTCAAGTTTAAAACAGAAGGTAAACAAAGCTGCAGATTTTGTCCCAACAATGACAAATTACAAAGTAGGGCTGTTTTTTATGTCAAAGTTATAAGAAGACTGTATGGATAATAGATACAGTACCCACGCAGATTAATGTGAATGTACATTTAATTTCATACGCAACTGAGAAGGGAAATTTTCCTAAACTATATCCCTCATCTGTTAAAGAAGACAGTGATTAAGGAGTCACTTTTATAAGTTTAGTATGCCATATTAAGATCAGTGGGTAGATTCCCTCTTTCTAGCATTCCTCACTCTATTATCCACAAAACCAATAGTGCCTTTCTGGGGTTATCTTAAAAAAATATTAGTTATTATCAATATCATAAGCTATAAAAATTTATTTTCCTGTTTGCTTTTCTGAATGGGTGTTTTCTACCATTGGAAAAGCTTTTGACTTCTAAACTGGAAAGATTTTTCATAATAAAAAAGGGAAGACAGAGAGAGAGATAATTTCTGGTTAGGTATCAGAATTAAGCAATTATCAGGTAATATTTTTATCCTAAATATTAAAACAATGCCCCTGGCAGAAATTCATCAATCCAAGGCAAAAAGAATATGTAATTGAAAAGCAACAACAGTATCAAGAGAAAAAGGAGAATTCAAGAGCCAAAGAATGCTGAAGATGTACATCAAGTTATAAATAAAACAATTTGGAAAGAGCATCAAGGATTCTACCTGGTATCCTAAGGGTTAAATCTCTTTATAAAGTTTTCCTGTTTACAGCAGTTTAGCACTATGTGACTGCTATTCTACTGCCCTCTCTGTAATGATAAACTGTTAATTCCCAGTGGCTGCCCAGTGCACACACAATGCCTCAGGCTACAAGCTGGGTGTTAAATGAGAAGAGCTAAACCCTGCAAGCTGGGGTAGTGTTTCTTTACCTTTGCCTTGAGGGGTCATCTCTGCTAATGGGCCATCATGAACTGAATGAATAAGCAGCTCCAGTGACCATCAACGACGCCAAAAATATCCTATGGCTCATAGCACATCATTCCAGTGTAAAACTCACTGCCCTGGGGGAGGTATCACCTGAACCTGACCTCCTATAATCCTGAGGTTTGTGGACTTGGGACACTGCCACGGCTGGATGGACCCAGAGGAGGACCAGACCTTCCACAGGACCAGTGCTTTAGACATGACTGCAACCATCACTTCACCAGGACTGCAACAACCACTTAATTGGACTGTGACCAACAGCAGCCAGGTTGTACTCTGACTTAGTGGGTGTAACCCAGTTTTTATGCATTGTTGCATTCATTGTTATCTTTCTATTAAATTGTAATTATGATCTGGAATCTCTCTCAAAATGTTTGTGTGGGTTTAATTTCTCCCAACTTTTTATACATGCTAGGGTGTTTCTAATATTTATGGCTTAGGAAAGCAGAAGCCACAAATATTTCATTTAGTTGTAGAAAAAAATTAAAGTTGTTTCCCTTTTATTTTATTTATTTTTTTTTCTTCTTAACAACGGTTTATTCTACACAAGATAAAGTAGGAATTTTTTTTTTATTTCTAAAGAAGGAAGAAACAGAAATAGTGTGGCCAGCAAGACTAGGTAAGTGATTATCCCTCTGTACACAGCGCTGGTGAAGTCACAGCTGAAGTGTTTGTATTCAACATTGAGATACTGAAGTGACTCCAGAGAAGGGAGATGGAGATGGTGAATGGGCTGGAGTACAAGTCTAATGAGCGACAGCTGAGGGAGCTGAGGTTGTTTAGTCTGGAGAAAAGGAAGATCAGGGGAGACCTTATTGCTCCTGCATATAAAAAAGGAACTAGGCAACTAGTGATGAGACAAGAGGACATAGTCTCAAGCTGTGTCAGGGGAGGTTCAGGTCAAATATCAGGAAGAATTTCTTCACTGAAAAGATGATTAAGCTTTGGAACAGGCTGTCCAGTGTGGTGGAGTGACCATCCCTAAAGTATTTGAGAAATTATTAGATATGATACATATTGCCATGGTTTAATTTACGTGATGGTGTTTCATCAAGGATTTGGCTTGATTATCTCAGAAGTCTTTTTCAACCATACTGATTTGATCTTATGATTCCACAAAAAATAAAATATTTAGAAAGCTCAGAATTTCAGAATCACACTGGATAAAGGAACAAAATATCAGGTTGCTTAAGTTTTTTTGAGTTTGCTTTTTTTCAAAAGTACACTTTTTACATACTGCAACAGAGTTCAGATACATAAAGTAGTGAAAGGAATAAGAGTCCTACATGGCATGCACAGGTAATAAATCATTCTGTTCTTTCAGTCAACTGAGCCTGTGTCACTTCTTCAAATTACCTTGTGCATTCACTGCAACATGCCATCACTATTTCTTTCTATCTGGATGGTGTTTCAGGCAGATAGCCCCCTTTAAAGTTCAGCCTTAGCTAATCACTGAAGACTTCAAGCAGCTGCATACTCAATGTAAACCGAAACAGAGCCATAGAGTCAAGTGCCATTAGAGAACATCTGGCACTAAAAGACAAACTATTTCAGTATCTCTCCTAGTGAGCATATAGACACATCAAGTTTTTCTCCCTTCATACTACACTGTCACAGCAACTCTTCTCCAAGAACTCTATCTACATATTGCTAACTAAATATTTTGTTTCTCACAGTTACCTATTGCCAAATACTGTATGGGATATTGTTAGCGATTCACTTTTCTTTACTGAGAGTAAAATATTATTCCTCCCTATTAGACTGTTTTTCATTCATTCCTTTAGTCATTCTGATTTTTGGAGAGTGGAAGAAATGAGGAAAAGAAGATTATTTTTTCCTGGTTGCTTTTCTTTAATTTAGATGGTTTTCTTGATCACTACACATCAAGTTTGTTACTGTGAATATCAGTCTTCAGCACCATACTGTTAGGTAATACATTTATTTGAGTTCAAATCTTTTCAAGTTTCCATAGTAACTGGTGCTTAGTACAGACCCCTTGATTCAACAAAGACACCATAGCTCTGAAAAACTGACAGATCTGGATTCTCTTTTATTATTAAAAGTATATAAAAATAAATGTATAGATATACATATATAAAATTTGTATGTATATATATAAAATCATGTTAATATGACAGCATATATGATATATATACATACACATATATATACATATCATACAAGTATTAACTGTCTACAGAACATCATGTGATATATATACCATATATTATGACTAAAAATAAAGAATAAAAGTACAAAGTATTCAAAATATTAATTATAAAGACTTTCTCCCACAAAAATGAAGACACAAGTTCAAGAGAAGTTCAGTCATTTTCTCCTAGAATTTCAATAGCTGCACTATCACTTCTCACTGAGTCTGCTGTTATTCATAATACTTACTGTCAAAAGAGTTCCAGCTATCTAATATACCTACGCACAACTGTAAAAAGCAAATGTGGACTTTATCCAACCAATTTATAGCATACAGGAAATAAATTGGCAAATGTCAGTTCAATTATTTGTGCTGACATCAGAATACCTGTTATATCAGGTTTTCCTGTATCAGATTTGCCTTAAAACACAGCTGTTGTAAGAGGGGCATTGAGATCAAAATACTTTCTTGATCTGGTCAATAGAGAACATCATCAAAATAGTGCATCAACCCTTAATATACTCACTCGTGCAATATTTTGTGTAGTTCAGTTTTTGCCCTGAAAAAGGGAAACACAAATTCAATATAGGACATATAAGAATGTCAGAAATGCCAGACATGGTGCAGATATAGAGTTATTCAGCCCAGATCACTAAAGATGTACATGAGGGGAAATATGACAGTTGCCTATAAAATCTATGGGTTGTCCAGAGAAATGAGTGGGAAGCAAATTGAAAACCAAGTAATAAGTTCTCTGCCATGCAGTTTCTGATATAGGCCAGGATGTCTTTGGCTTTCTTGGCCATTTGGGCACAGCTGGCTCATGCTGACCAGCATGACCAGGTCCTTTTCTGCTGGGAGGATTTCCAGCCACTCTTCCCCCACTCTGTAGCAATGCATGGGGTTGTTGTTATCCAAGCACAGGATCCAGAACTCGGCCTTGTTCAACCTCATTGAAGAAACCCCTGTAATAATATACCAAGCTAAGCTTGGTATATTAAGCATCTGGGTTGTTGAGGAGTTTTTTGAATTAAATTGAATTTCTGATAAGCTGTATTAAAGCACAGATTCTAAAGTCAAGATGCAGGTCTTCAAAATTGCCCATTTTGAAATGTGAAATGACCTTATTTCTGCAGTCCTCTTATCTTTTATCATTAAAACCCCAGGAATCTGAAATGTTACATGTGTTCGTACCTGCAGCACTTCAAGCCATGTTATAATGATAGATAGGGCTGCAAAAGCAAAACAACCTCAGTCCCACTCATTTACATCCTAAAAGGATTAGTCACTTGTTTTGGCACAGTCTGTTGCACATTTATATACAGAAATATGACCAGTTCCTTGAGCTGATTTCCAGTGTGGCTTTAGTATCATGTTGACACAGCTGAGAAGATGGTGCACAGCTTTACAGATGTGAATGCCTGCTCATGATCAGGCAGTTTTGCTGTTGAATTCTCAAAAATATTTCCTGATTTTTTTCAGCCTGTAAAATATGTGAGTCCGCACATTTTATAGGCTCAACTGATGCCTTAGATTTTAGCTTTTCTATATTTCAGATTCTGTACTGCTTTAGTGTGTAGTTCTGAGCTTCCTTTTAAAGGATAGTAAGCTCTCTTCACAGAGTAGCTGGACAAAACAATTCTTTTCCTAGCCTGGGACCAAGGACAACTGACCCAAATTTCAGGCCCAAGAGCATAAACAACATGGACAAGAGAGAAAAACAAGAAGGATGGGGCCTCATAAGCTAAAGCTATAATTGGACAATTAATTCCAATATGCTAAAGGACCAGAACTTATAAAAGTGTAAGACCCTGTGACTGGTCGTCCATTTTGTGACCACTTTGGGTTCATCTTGGGTGTAGCCCTGGCCGGGCTCTTGTGCTGCCCAAGGTGTATCCATTGAGGCCTTCTAATAAATACTTACTTTTATTCTTTAACTCTACCCTCTGTTCTGGGTCAGCCTTCACAAGGCATCACAACTCAGCAGAAGTTCATGACTAAATCTGGATGGATTGACTCTGTCCCTGTATCTGAGTGGCTTGAGGGAGGGATGGATTGCATATTGGATTCTCTCCCCATGCCAAAAAGTGTATTACCGCGACCTGTGTGGGTCGCAGTTGGTGAGAGAGAGACGGTGAATCTTGTATCTTGATCAGAAGGCTGAATTTATTAATATATGATATAATACATTATAATTATACTAAAAAGAATATAGAGAGAGGTTTGCAGAGCAGCTAGCTAAGCTGAGAAGAGATAGAAAAGAACCCACAACAAAGTTGTGGCCAAGGACTCAGTCCCCTGGCTTGAACTGGTGATTGGCTCTTAATTATAAACATAGAAAATGAGCCAATCAAGGTGAATCCTATTGCATTCCACAGCAGCTGATAATAATTGTTTACCTTCTCTTCGGGGGCCTCTGGCTCCCGAAGACACAGAAATGTGAAAAAAAGGATTTCTGTGGAGAAATGTCTGTGACATCTCACCTTTCTAAATTGTATAAAAATAAAAGAAAAATGCTGATGTGGAATGAACAGGAAATTCCTTCACCTATAAAATATAGAATACTAACAATTCACTAAAACAATCCTACAATATAAGAAAATTGCAAGAAACAATGCAAAGAGAATTCAAGTCCATGCAGCTGAGTTTCAGGAACAGTCCAAGAGCCGAAGTTGGTTCCCTTGGAATATCTGAGAGTCCTTAGAGTCCTTTTTGTCCTGAAACAGCTTGCTGCAAAAGGAATCCCATCAATAGGTATCAAAAAACCATTTACAGTCATAACACAATTTTAAACAATATGTACAATTTTGAAATGTCCTTTCTGCTGGCCTTTCAGTGCTTCAGCGCTTCAGAGCTGCTGCCCAGTATTTTCAATCTTTTTTATTTATTTTTTAAATTTTTTTTTTTTTTTTTTTTTTTTTTTTTTTTTATCGAAAAGCAAAAGAGCAGCAGCAAGCAGAGCAATGCCAGAGAAGGAAAGGCCCTGGGGGCCCTGGCCCATACTGGACCAGGAACCCCAAAACTGGCTCACACAGGGGGACCCGGACCGGTAGGACAAACCAGAATCCCCAAAAATGTCAAGAGGCCTCGCAGTGGGCCCGGCCCAGGAATTTCCTGAGCCCAGCATCCCAGGCCAAACCCATAAGGAAGGCTGTGCATTCCCGTAGGCCTGAACTTTGCTGCTAGCACAATGGCAGCACGGGTAGTGAGACGCTTCCTTTCCCCTAAACCACTGAGGCATGCCAGCAGCAGGGAAATAGAAGCTGCCCCGAGAATCTTCATCTCGGGTCTGGGAATGTTTGTTTCCCACAGCATCACGGCACCACCCCCACTGGGCTGGGGACCAAAGGCAAAACTTTCGGGAGCCCCCTCCCCCTCGCCGCTAGGGCACAAGAGGGGCGGCGGCCTCCATGGGACAATCCCTGAAAAACCACCCCCCAAACCGCCGAGCTTGAAAGCCGGCAGCCGGACTGCCACAACAGTGAGCTGGCGGGCAGCCCCGGCCCCACTGAAGGAGAGGCCAGCCTCCGGGGCCGCTTCCTGGGGCGGGCCCGGGGCTGGCGGGCCGGCCATGGGGGGCACCGGGCCGGGGTGGGGGCC
The DNA here is from genome assembly GCF_027887145.1 of Ammospiza caudacuta. Classification (NCBI taxonomy): domain Eukaryota; kingdom Metazoa; phylum Chordata; class Aves; order Passeriformes; family Passerellidae; genus Ammospiza; species Ammospiza caudacuta. The sequence goes on along the minus strand of NC_080595.1, from coordinate 88,922,197 downwards.
CGCGGGGCTGTGGGTGACGCTGGGGCTGGCCTGGAACGCGGCAGTGACTCTGGCCACGGAGGAGCCGGCCGAGGAGGGAATGACGCTGATCGTGGGATCCGCGGCGGGCTGCTCCGAGGGTCCCGCAGGTTCAACGGCGTTTTCAGCCCCATCCTGAACAGGAACTGTCTCGGCTGGAGGCGGCGGCAGACACGGCACGGGCAGCATCGGAGCTTGGAGAGACGGCGGAGCGTCGGTGTTGCTTAGCAACAGGTCAATCGCTGGAAGTGCTCTCTCTTCTGCCGTCTCCGACACAGGCTCTGGCGGGGGCAGGGAGGCCGATGAAACCGCGGGCGGGACCTCCTGGAGAGGCGGAGACGGGATCTCCTGGAGTGACGGCTCTAGCAGGGCCGTGGAGGAAACCTCGGAGACCGGTGCCGCCCACATGTCTGAAGGAGGCGGAGTCTGAGAGGCCGGCGCTGGCTTGAGCGGCCGCTCCCATCCCCCCGGAGAGAGAGAAGGGGGGGAAGGAGAACACTCCATCTGAGCATGCTCCGGAGCAAGAGTAAAAAAAACTTCTTCGCGCCGCGAAGTTTCGGCCCCCCCCGCCGCGAAGCAGGGGGGGGGGAAAAACCCAAAGTCCTCCCCCACCGGGTCTTCTGCCAAGGGTGGTGGAAACGGAGCTTGGCCATAACAGTTAGATATCCATTGAAAACAAGCTGCTCTGCGCTTCAGGACTGGGAAAAGCTTTATAAATGCTGAGTAGATGGAAGGCAACATGCGTCCCTCCAGGTAGACGCACTGGATAATCGAGTCCATGCACTCCCAGACAAAAGCATCTAAAGCATACAGAATATCAGTAAAGAACCCAAAAAGCTTTGCCCATCTAAAGAACCCATAGATATCTGTTTTTGACAAAAAGCAACCATCTTCTCTGCACCAATAGATCCAGAGGGCAATAAGCTTTTCCTCTGAAGAGGAGAATTGAATCTCTTCTGGCAAGGCATGTGTTTGCCATACGAACAGCCACAAGCTACGAAGGGCTGGTTCATCAGGGATAGAAAAGTGAACAGTACCTTTTGAAAGAGTCCAGCTTGCTCTGGCCAGCTCCACAGGTCTGCTGCTCTTTTCCATCATCTTTCCTGATCGTTTTCCAGAAGAAAAATTCTGTTGTGGTCAGCCTTGGCTGTGAACTCTGTCCAAATCAGGATCTTCGGTTCTTCAGCTCCTGGCTTGAGTCCACTTTCAGAGGTCGCTTCAGAGCAACCATCAAATGCTACACATACAGGATTTTTACCCAGTGCAGCAATTTTGCTCCTCTGGTCTTATCAAATTAATTTTTGCTCTGACACGTCGGGTCACCAGATATTACTGCGACCTGTGTGGGTCGCAGTTGGTGAGAGAGAGACGGTGAATCTTGTATCTTGATCAGAAGGCTGAATTTATTAATATATGATATAATACATTATAATTATACTAAAAAGAATATAGAGAGAGGTTTGCAGAGCAGCTAGCTAAGCTGAGAAGAGATAGAAAAGAACCCACAACAAAGTTGTGGCCAAGGACTCAGTCCCCTGGCTTGAACTGGTGATTGGCTCTTAATTATAAACATAGAAAATGAGCCAATCAAGGTGAATCCTATTGCATTCCACAGCAGCTGATAATAATTGTTTACCTTCTCTTCGGGGGCCTCTGGCTCCCGAAGACACAGAAATGTGAAAAAAAGGATTTCTGTGGAGAAATGTCTGTGACAAAAGTGGACATTTTTCACAAAGCCTTATTCACACAGAATTAGTAATCAAGCTGTGGAACAAATATTGGACAATTTTGTCCCCATCTTTTAGAGGATTACAGTAGCTACTAGACACTGTCATGTTCAGCCTTGTTGTCCTTCTCTAGTTAGTTCTCAGCTTTTTTATACAAAGTAGAACAAGTTCAGTCAAAATCTATATCTTTTCCATAATATATAACTTAAATATGAAAAAAAATTCAGGAAAATGAGACTGAACTGGTGTTTTTTAGTCCCACCATAAGGTAGAATTATCAGCTGATCTTTTACATCACAGATACATCTTCTATCTACTAATTAATTTCTTAAAATTTATCTTTGTAGAAAGAAAAGTTCAAAGATAACTAAGCATAGCTACACAAGACAGACCTTGAGTGCTCACTAAGAGTTTTCTTCAGTTTGAATCACAGTGTCTCCAAAAACCATGATTGACTAAATGAATATTAAAGAGGCGAGATGTAAATCTTTAGCTGCACAGGCTCCCAGCACTGTAAACAGTTCTGAGGCAGACAATTTCTCCCATGCAGTTTAGGTATTTAATTAAGGTATTGACTTTGGGGTGTCTGCCTTCATGACTGCAATGCATTATTTTTGGATGTATGCAGAAAACACTGAGGATTGGAGTGAATATGTAGCTAAGTATCTTAGGATGCTTGACAGTATCTAGTTAAACACTACCCTTAAATTCCTACTAGCTGTAGAAATATCTGTTCCCTCTTTTACAAAGCTCTTCTTTTCATTCTCCTACTTCCATTTTTGATTCTTAAAAATTTTAAGAATTTTTAAGAACAAAAGAAGAAAATGTCCTTGCAAATATCCATTGCAGCTGATTTCTAGTTCTCAGCTTTTTTGTCAGACTAGAAGCATTTTTGGAAATTAATTACATAGCAAAGTAATCTTCTACAAAGCTATGAGCCCAAGCTTTCTGTAAGCACTTTCTGCCAGCTATTACTTTGCACATCTATTCCCAGTAGTGTATATCCTGATTACCAAAGCTTACCTCTAAGAAGATATCATATATCATTCTGTTAATATTGTCAAGAATCTTGCTGCACTCAGTTTCACGTAGCTTGCTGAAACTTCACATTAAGAAGTTAAAATTAATAAAATCATGCACCAACACATTTTATTTTCTGTCTTTAAACAAATTTTCAGATCTGAAATCAATTGTGTGAGTACTGCTCTACAGCTAAAAGAAGTGAAACATGTCTATGTCCTTCTTGTCATAGGTAAATCTCAAATTGGGCAATGAAAAGAGGGCTGCATTAGCCTGGGGGGAAAGTGTTAGATAAAAAGATGGCAGCAAAGTGATGACAAAATGGTAGCAGGAGTGAAGAAGCACAGTGCTGTTGAAATTTATGACAGCAGAATAGAGAATTAAGACATCATGCAGCTGAAATATAGGCATGGTAATGTCAGGGTGCAGCCAGGACAAACTTCTCAGAGCCAGCTGGGAGCCAAGGGTCTCAATGACTCAGGCAGAAGCACCTAAATTTCAGTGTTCTCAGCACCAAAAGATGCAGTCCCATAGCGTTTGAGCAAAGATAACATGTCTGGAGACAGGAACCTGGAGCAGACACAGTCCTGTAATAGTCAGGCAAGTTCACAGCGGCAAGGCAGGTCTAAGATCAAGCTGTGAGTCACATCAGCAAGCCAAAATTACAAAATCGGCAAGGTACATGCACAGGCATAGGGACACACAAACCACAGCTCCAAGAAAGAACAAGGGGGACCGAGTTTAACTACACCTCCCAGGGGAGATAAGGATACTCTAGACATCTTTTACCACAGTGTTTCTACACAGCTGCATGCACCACAGTCTGATCCCAGGTAACATTAACGTCTCATCAAGATGACCTTGAGCCCAGCATAAACTCCTGAGAAGTGAAGAAAGAGGTGACAAAGACCATTGCTGAAGTTAGAGCCCTGTCAGCCAAACTTTCATGGTTTTGAAGGCAAATAATAGAAGGTAAAAGGATAAACAGTGATATAATAATATTATAGTACGATAGTATGCGATAAACGGTGAAGGAATAGAAAGGTAGTTGTAGGGCTAGTGTTATTTTAGAGTAGCCAAACTGAGAAAGTACTAATAAAAGCTGAAATCCTTGAACTATAATAACAGATGCAGCATGGTGTGGCCTTAAGGTCAGTTGTCTGGCGGGCAGAAGGGCAGCCAACACCCAGCTGCAAATGTGTGAGCACCCCTCGGCGTCAGAAGGCTTCGGGCTGTGCTCACAGCGGACGGAATCGCTGCTGGCCGACAAGAGTAAAGAGTCCGGACACTCACTGGGGACTTGTCATATTTATTGTAGCAACCAGGGAGTGACAGACACCCAGATGTTGAATCTAACGTGTCTGCCAGTGAGTAATCACGAACAAAGGGTGCAACAGGGTTATAAAGGGAGGAGGGATCTCAGGGAGGGGTTTACAAAGGACCAGTAGGTGAAGGTAGGGGAATGGACTTAACATAATAGGCACTGGGGAGAAACCAATAGTTACATTATAAGGGAGGGGCCCCGGAGCCACAGCCAATCATAACTCCCAGGTAGAAGAAGATTCTGGAGGCTTGGGAGGAGTGGGGGGTGATTGACTGGGCCCAGGGAGGAGAACAAATTCGCATATAAGGAAACACAGGGGAGGGGAAATTATGTAACAGAGAGGATTGACATAAACTCTGGCGGGAGTAACCAAGGTAACCAAATGACGGACAATACCATGGCGGGAAAAACTGGTGAGGGCAGAACCATTACAGAAAATGGGGGAGTGATACAGAAAATAGGGGAGTAATTAAATAAACTCACAGAACACACTACAACAGACAGGAAAAAAAGAAAGGGGATCAATTTTATTTTCAGATCCTTTGGATCCCGTCTTATCTGCTTACAATACTGATGTGAGGTAAATTTTAGACAACTGTCAGACCTGTTTTACAAGTGGGGGAAAAAAAAAAGAATTCCTATATATGCTTGGGTTTACCTATACACTATGTGAGAAAAGTGGTGTGGTAGCTTTGAGATAAGCAAGTACTCCAGTTAGTTACCAGAAAGATAATGCTGATAATCTTAGACAAGAAGGAAAGACCAACATGGAAAGAGCTCAGGAAGACAGCAGCTGTAACACACCACTATTTCAGTTATAAACTGAAGTTGCACATACATAGAGAATTAGTGAAGTTTATATACCTAAATATCTACACAGCCTATTCACATTCAGGTCAATTGTTCAGGCTTTCTGCAAAGAAAATAATTTTCACTAAAGAGATCAGCTAAATATGGAGATGTAAATGTGGTCTGCACATAGTTCAGTTAGTCTTAATTCCCTACTCAATTTGGTAGTTCATACATTATACAAATACATTAGTAATTATTTTTTCATTTGTACAGGTAATAAATTAATGACACCACTTAAAACTGAGTTATTTTTCTTTCTTATCTTCTTTTGTTCTTTCTCTTTCTATTTCTCTTTCTCTTTCCTTCTTATCCTTTTTATTCCTTATATTTATCTTAATTATCCAGTTTTCCTACATTTCTAGTTCTTTAAGACAGCAAAGTAACAGCAGCTTAATGTCTTTCTTTTCCCCTTCAACAGGAAGAAATTCTTATGATGACTGATTATTGGTGCTCAACATGATTCAGATACTCATTTAAAGAATTACTGTCTATTTTATTTTCCCTTACCTTTAGCCAAGTAACCATGAACTGCTGCTCCCTAGTTGCTTTTAAAGTGTACATTGATATTGACTTTAAAATTAAATGGAGATCTGTCTTTTACTGAGTTTATTTACAATTTAAGTAACTGTTTAGCATGAATAAGTGTACCAAAACCAGATATTAAAGAATTAGAGTTTTCTTGTTTATTTCTTGATCAATTATAATCAAGAAATAAAATGTAACTTGTGTTACATGTGTAACATTCTCATTTTATTTTGTCAACAAAAAAACAAGTTTGTAGAAAGAAAACCAGCAAGAGCTTTCAAATGACATTCTAGTGTGATTACTTACTGTACAATTTGCATTATTTACTGTTAGCTTGCATTATTGTTATAAAAAACACTTTTAGACTAGCCTGTGAATCTAATTCATCCCACTAATGCGGCCTTTAAAGTTGTGAATGTAGCACATGCATGGCAATGGAAAGCTGTAGGTCATTATAGGGTAGACAAGGATGTGGGTTTCTTCTAAACACGCTATGGTGAAGTTTCACATTGGTTGCTTTTAAAAGGCTGCTTACATTTCAGTTCTACCAGAGATCAGAATCCAGTGGTCTTGTCTAAATTCTAGTCAGCGGAGTTATAATCTCAATAATAAAGAAGGGTGATATAAAACAAATTTCATCAAACATTTTTAGCAAAGACAGTCATAATCCCTGGTTGAGTTTTACCTCTTCAAAATATGATACAAAAGTTAATTATGTCTGTTAATATATAACTGATATAATAAATATCAATAGCATGATACAGAACATCTCCAGTTGTTCCCTTTGGCTAATCCTGAGAAGAAACCTGTGTTTTCCAGCCTCTGTGTTATCTGTTCTGACACAAAATTTGAGCTACTGAGTTTTGTGGGAAAAAAACCTCCCTCAACAAATCTTCATGCAGTTTGTGAAACCTGTTTTACCTCCAACCTCAGCTGTTAAGAACCAGTTTATTTAATCCACTAGAGTGGTGGAATGGAGTTTAACAAAATTCAGAGAGTCATTTAAATATTTAATTTCTATTTTATTTTTCCTTGCCTGTTGTTAATCAATTGCTCTCCATTCTGTAATGGAGATCAGATAAACTAACTTTCAGAAGCTACATTAAAAACTTCAGTTACATTAAAACAAATGCAAAATGAAAAAAAAAAAAAAGAGGCAGCTGAATAGTCACATTCTGATATGGAAATGAGTTCTTAGCCTTAAGTAAATGCATTAACTTCAGCACTCATAAGTGATCAAAGCTTGCTTGGTAGTTAATATGATATGGAAACCCAAATGAGCTGTATTAGGATAACATTAAAATATATAGGTATGAATATATATATATGTTCCTTTGGACTAAAGTTGTTAGTTACTTGGTCGCGTTCTGCAGCTTCTTTTTCATTAAATCTTTTCATTTCAGCTTAAAAACAAAGAAAATCCTGCATAATTTCTTTAATACTATAGAGCTAATGAAGCATTACTAAGAATTTTAATGAAAGCTTTCAAGAAAAGAAATAAATGTAGATTACTTCCATATATTTGAGGGAAAACGAGAAAGTCCAATAATAGCTTGAATTTAAGGTTTGAAAAATATTTTTTCAGCATTTTATAATCCCTTTAAAATTGCTTTAAATCTTTTCTCTGTTTACTAGTGAGTCAGAAACTACATTCTGAATTAAAAAGATGTGATCTAAAAGCCACCTGCAAAAGTGTCATCTTTATTAGCATTCTGATCTTTTCTTGTTTTAAAGAAATGCTCACACTGAAAATTCACTTTATTTACTCTCTGTGGCAAGGGAAGTGGTATACCTTTGTGTACTTGTACATGTGCAGTAATTTTTGAGAGTGAAAGGACAAAAATCCCAATTCTTAAAACTGAATGCAGAAATTACAACTAACTTTCCCCTTTCCCCTTCTCCATCTAGTCTAAACAAACTTAAATCAAACCTGTGCTCTTTAGCCTTTAGGGAAAGTCACTTGGGAGAAAGGACAGATTTCCACATAGCTGCAATCTCCTTTCAGGTAGTTGCAGAGAGAGATAGGATCTCCCCTGAGCCTCCTTTTCTCCAGAATAAATAACTCCAGCTCCCTCAGCTGCTACTCATCAGATTTGTGCTCTAGACCTTTCACCTGCTCCTTTGTCCTTTTCTGGACATGGTCCAGAGCACCTAATTCTTTTTGGAACTTCCACTCCAAAATCCTCATTGTTTCCTGGTTTCCATTAAAAACGACAAGAGAAATAATGGCATACCTTTGCAAATTATTCTGCTACACTATTTAATACCTGTATTTACCTAAGCCATCAAAAGAGAGATTTTTCTAGTGGCAAAACATGTAATTATGTCTGCACGAGATTAATACTAAAAAATAAGCAACAACTTCACAAAATACTTTCTGAGCTTTTCAAGGTTTATGATATTAAAAATCAATAAACAACAGTTTCGTCCTTGCAATTAATTTCACTAGAAATGATAATTTGATAGTATTTTTTTAAGCTGAATTTGGCAAACCATATTATAAAATCCTGTTTTCCGGTGTGTTTTTGATCATAAATTTTGAAATGCAACAAATTGACAGTTTTGATTTCGGCCTGCTGAAAATTAAAATGCTGTTTATCTTACCTCTATCTTCTGTTTGGTTCTGTAGTGGAGGTACAGTTCTATTAATTCCTTACTTCTGAGACTTAACAGTCCTTCAGGAGTCCTGCAGGAATAAAGTGATTAGAAGGCTCACTCACATACTTACATTACAAATGAACTGCAATTTTGGAGCGTATCTCTAGACTTTCATGGAAAATTTCAAATTCTCTCCTTCAACAAATGAAGGTTGAAGAAGCTGTAGAATTGCTCCATATGTTTTAGACATGTAGGCATAAGCAAAAATCAGAAATACACGGTTTTAGTGTAAGAATTAAGGAGAATTATAAAATATGGATTTATAGCTATTCAAATTAATAAAAATATTTATTAATATAAATTTATATTATAATTTATAATATAAATATAAATAATATGTATTTATATTAATATATATATAAAAATAATTTTAATTAATGTGCAAGTGGTCAAAACATTGTGTTCTCTGTGTGTAATACCTCTTATTTTATCTAATCATTATTTTCATTACTGCTATGTATGAATGTGCATACTATATGCAATATCTGAATTGTGTGCAGTGTAGTACAGCTATCACTAAATATACTGATACAGGTACTACTTCAAAATGTGTCACTGTAATCTTCATGAATCAAATTTTTAAAGAAGGAATATTTTGAAGCATGTGAACTTACTTTGCCAGCTTTTAACTGTATTGTGTCCAAGAATTTTCATTATTTCATTGGAGAACACATAATTTTTAAGTTTAAACTAATTCACGAGAACAACACTCAAGATCAGATTTCTTCTCATTATTAGAGAAAACAATCAAAGCTTGTCAAGTCCATGGACACCAGAATAACTAGAATGACTTTCAAGTATGAAGGAACAGAGAAAGTGAGAGAGGCAGAAAGGAAGGTAATGAACTCAAAGCAACAGTATGTCATACTGTAAACTAGTATCTGTGTATGGTCTCAAAATCTATAGAATAAAATATATTTGGCTTTGGTATGATATCCTCTTGAGGCTGTAACACAGAATAACTGCTACAGAATTACTTTTGAAAAGATAAGGTGTTTGGCTTGCATTTTAAACAAATTTAAAATGAAATGTCTGCAATATATTAAAGAACTATGAGGGTAGTAATACCTCCCTTTTTAAGTGACTTGGATTCCATATCACACCATGCATTTGCACAGCCAGACAGTCTCTCTTTGCCTATTTGGACCCTAGTGTCATTCTGCAATCCAATTTTTTTGGCAGTGAAGTCAAACTCATATGGAAACTCCATGTAACATAACTGCATTTCATCTAGTTGTCATGTTTTTCCTTCAGAGAATATTTCTTCATCCTGTGGTGTAAGTTTCCTTGATAGCTTTTGAACAGCTGTCAAGTAAAATTTTATTTCTAGATATTACCTTTGCCTTCCAAATAAATTGTTGATTCCCACCTAGTGGGAGCAGAATATGAAATATCTCATATTCCCAGTTGTGTAAAATCAACAAAGTCATCCACCCAGCTGGTCTACTGGTACCCACAGTCAGCAACAGGAATTCAGACTTGGATTTATATTATTGGCAGCTCATGTCAAATCATAGGGCAGAATCGAATTAGGTAGTGAAAAAACAAACCATGCTGTGGTAGTAAACTTACATATCAGTAAAGAAAAATTCAGCAGTAAGGAGTGGGATTCTGCCTAACCTGACAGAAACTTTTGAAGTTTACATGAATGCAAAAACAAAAAAAAAACAAAAAAAAAAACAAAAAAACCAATAAAAACAACAACAATAATAATAGCTAAATGAAACAAGATAATCAATGGGAATGAATAAGAAATGACAACAGACAACAGTAAATCATAATATCAGCTAGCTGGCAGAATTAAGAGTTGATTGCAATGATGACCCAATAGTCAAATTAAGAAGTGTCCTAAAGGGGAAGTTAATTCAGTTAATTCTAATTATGACTTTAAAATCACACTTATTTCTCAAAGAAGAAACTAAATATTTACAAGCAAGGCTTAAATGTATGCCTGAACAAGAAAAACAAGTACAATTCTTATAAGGTTAACAGATGAGACGGCCCGGAAAGATGAGGAAAAACTAATGATTTTTACTGTCCTGCTCACTCTAGGTTGTCATTCATAGAAAAAAACATACTAACACAAGATAATTTTTATTTTCTCTTTGTTGAAAAACAAATTATTTAAGTAATATAGCAGAAGCAATCAAAACAGAGAGGAAATAAACTACAATTTACATAAAAATCATAGTTCCATTTTATTTTCTTCACAAGATCATGACTTGCGTGCCTGAATTTTTATTTGGAATAAGAAAGAATCAAATATATAAGAATATATTTAATATACATTAAAAAGCTGTTACTCTCTATCTAAAAGCTGTAAACACTGTGAATAGCTCATAGTAACAGGATTGTACAACATGATCAGAATAGAAAACAGTCATGTTTAAACCCTTATAGGCAGACAAATATGCATAGATATGTATCTATAAGAACATCTGAATATACATATATTCTCACTGAAAAAATCTGGGTATTGTTCTGGTAATTTTAAACAGGATGTAATAATATAAAGTCACTATATAAATATAGCTTAATTATATAGCCAGTCTTGCTATATAGTATGCAACTTTCTGGATATATAAAAATAGAGAGACTACAGAGGAAAATTCTTTATTTAGGCTTTATTAATAGCTTTCTTAACTTAGTAAATATTCCCTGATATCAGATCCTAATTACTTCGTTAACCAGTGCAATTGGTTAAGGCCCATGTCAATGAAGACAATTGTCTGTATGGGCACGTACTTACTTCACATCTCCATGGAACATGGATGCATTTCATCTAATTGTCATATTTCTTCTTCAAAAATTATGACTACGTGGATAGCTTCCAAACAGCTGCCACATAGAGTTTTGTTAGAAATTTGCTTTTTTTTCTAAATTGTCTATTTTTTTCTCCTGTAGACTCATTATCTTTTGTCAGCCTTTTGCTCTGCTGCAGCTGGGCTTAGCTGCTCCTGAAAAGTCACAATTTTCTAGACACATGTGAAGGAGGAAGCAAAATAGAGTATCCTGATCCCAGAGTTTTGGGGTTTTCCCTACATTTTCTGTGAGGAAGTTTTCCCAAAGTTAATTTATTTTCAATCATCCCCTTATGAAATGAGTCCTTCTGTTAGATGTCTGCCAAGTGATGATAATAGCAAGAGAGCTTTTAGCTTCCTCTGTTTCTTTCTCATTAACACTAGTCAAAAATACAGTTATGACTTAATAGGGTAGATACAAAATGAATAATTAAAGTATGTAATATAAATAATATTTTTGTTCATGAACTGGATCCAATCAACTATGAACAGAATACTGTGCCACAAACATGTCACATGCATTAAATTAAATTATATACTGGAGCAAGATAGTTTTCTTGATATCTCACTGTGTAAGGATTTAAGCCTGGGTTACAGATCCTTTGCCTCTGTAACTGGTTCTTTAACAACTCTGATAGTTGCCAAGAACCTACTCTTCTTGGCAACCCATATATTTCCTGAGCTGTAGAAAAAGAGCAACACAATTTTGTCCCGTAACTTATGCTATAAGTTGCTCTTTCCTGACTTATTACTATGGGTTTAATTTATCATAACAGATAAAGACTGGGAGTTAGACATAAGGAATTGTGCTTGCTTATGCCTAAAGTCAAGCCAAGACTTCCCACTGTGCATTTAATTATTATTTGAATGAATGCTTTAATTCTTCACAAACATTTTGTGAAGGAAAATGTGTATATGACAACCATAGCAGTTGAGTGAGACTCTCCCTTCAAGTTGTGTAATATTTTCTAGCAATTTAGTATAATTTTATAATTAGAAATAAAACATGTTCATGAAAAGTAATTCAAAATGGAGAGATGAAAACAGAATAGGCAAGAAATATTCCAATCACATCCATAAAAACCCTTTGCCTTTTCCAGCCATTAATGACTCTCTCTCACTAATTACCAGTAATAAGTCAAACAAGGACAACCATACCTCCAGTATAAATCATTCAGTTCAAACACTCCCTTTGATTTAGATTTCACAAACTAGCTCAGGAGATTTTGTTTGATTAATTTTGCTTACATCTTTAGTTCATTTAAAATGTATATATTTTGTAGTTTATGATGTAAGCCCTAAATTAAACAACCCATTTCCATACTTGCCCACCCTCAAGGGTTCAAATACAGTTTAAACTTCTAGAATTAATGGAGAAAATTAATGCTGTCAAAGAAGAAATAGGGCTGTAAAGGGCAAATTTGGCTGTGCTCATTCTGTCACTCTTTTCTCTGTTTTTCACAAGCATAAAACAGAATAAGACATTACAGTGCAAAAGATTGTTTACAGAACACAGATTTTTAAACATAAACTGCCTAGTGTCAGGAAACTCAGAAATTAAATTTCTTTTCTGATTTGCTTCATGTTCTGCCTTTTCCTTCATCTTTTCCTTCCAAATATGATTTTACCCTTTGGTGAAGTTGATGATATAATAAAATTGATGTACTCTTGCTTATATGTTGCAATTCACCATCTTTCATAAAGTTTTTATTAAGTAGTATAAGTCCTGTTTATCCCTTAGATTCATATCCATCAAACATGGAAACAATTGCTTCTATTGGTACTATTAATATAATTAGTATTATTAGTAGTACTGGTTGCTACAGTGAATATTATACATAATTTTTTTTGAAAGACAATAAAAGATTATGTAATGCTCAAAAAGAATGTATAAAATCAGCATATATTTACAATATGGTTTGCAGGCATTTGTAGGAAAGCAAGAGGGAGTTTGGGAAGTAATATTTTCCTTAAAAAAATCATGTACACTTTGACACAAAGTATGAAGAAAACTGTACAGTAATTCTGAAAATATGGAGGAATAGATACATGCTGTCCTAGGGAATTGATGTCATGACAAAATAAATGAGAACATGGATTGACTATAGACCATCTAATGAATTTCAGAACACAGACGCTACATTGTACTCTAAATATATAAAATATTCATTTTTCCAGTGATTTGCTCATTTAGATTACTTGCAACACAAGTTTCTGTTTTTCAAGCAAATATAAAAGGTGAAATGGTAAAAAAAAGATTGAAAATAAAAGATCAAAGGCAACATAATGGTTAAACACTCCTTTCAGCTGTTTTGCAGTGCTGCAGAATTTACAAAATCTCCCTGGTGTTTCAATTGACCAGGCCGTTCCCCTGAAATGCCTCTGTTGTATTTACTACAAAGATTTGCTAGTGCAAAGTACAGAATATTCTTTAGTTAAAGACAAGTTATTGGTACTGTGACTATAAATGTATTTGACTACAAGATACATGAACTGGCATTCAGCTGATTGAATGATTCTTCCAGTCTTAATAAATGTATGAGCTTTCTTTTCACAGTTCGTTCTCTATCAGGACCCTTTTCACAGGGTTGCTGCCTAATCAGTCTGATTCCAGTCTGTGGTGTAAGAATAAATATTAGTCTTGCGGTACATTGGGATCTTGTTGCTCCATTACTCCAGACTTTTGGATGTCAGCCCTTTTTAAGCGTTCCAGACATCTGTGCCTGTCGCAGACATTTCTCCACAGAAATCCTTTCTTTTGGATTTCTGTGTCTTCGGGAGGCCAGAGGCCTCCGAAGACAAGGTAAACAATTATTATCAGCTGCTGGGGAATGCAACAGGGGCACCTATTTTGATTGGTGATTGGTTCATGTTTTATGTTTATAATTAAGGGCCAATCACCAGTGCAAGCCAGGGGACTGAGTCCTTGGCCACAGCTTTGTTGTGGATTCTTTTCTGTCTCTTCCTAGCTAGCCTAGCTGCTCTGCAAAACCTCTCTCCTTATTCTTTCTAGTATAACTATAATGTATTATATCATATATTAATAAATTCAGCCTTCTAATTCAAGAAACAAGAGTCACCGTCTCTCTCTCACCAGCTGCGCCCACTCAGGCGCGGTAATATGTGCCAACTGGGTCTTACTTTCAAATGTGGGGAGAGGGGTCTTACCAGCCTGTTGTCCATAGCATTGCTGAAAATCATAAATTTTTTACTTGTTTTGATGTTTTTGTTGGTTTGGCACAGGGCATATAGTTGAAACAGAAACACTTTAGAACAACAGTGAATTTTTAGAGCAGATTATTCACTGACACAATTTCTAAACCTATGCACTCTTGTAAGGTAATCAAGATGCTTCTCTACTTTTTAATGGTTCACATTTGTACTAGCTTGAAAGCAAACCAGTGGGAGATCCCACGTCAGAAACACAATTTAATAGGAAAATTGAAATAGAATAATGCAGAAACACTATTCAGTCAGAATGACATCCTGTTGTTCAGGTTCTTGGTAGCAGTCAGATTAAATAGTGGCTGCAGTCCTGTTGAAGTGAAAGATGTGATTCTGTTGAAGCAATGATCCTGTCCTGTCTTCCTCTGAAGGTCATGGGGTGTTTATGTAGCTCTTATCTTCTGGGAATTCAGTGGATAAAGCCATTTCTGGTGTTCCATCTCAGATTATATCCAGGTAGGAATTCTTGGTTCCTCCCCCTGGGTGGAGAATCTCACATTGGGGTGATCTAAATTTTTTTATGAGTTATGCAGTGAGGCTTGATGGCTCATTAATGGAAGATATCTCCTGGAGGGAATTAGGAGGGATGGTCATGGAAGAGATAAAGAAAACTGCCCCACATTGTTTTAACAGATGGTGATAGAATACATACTTTTGGTTACATCTTACATTGGAACCTAAGACAACAGTATTCTATTCGCTGCCTATTGTTATAAAACAGGCAACGAAGAATGTGGAACAACAGAATAGCATAAAAAATTGTTGTGTTTAAATTTTTTTCTTTAAAGAAAGAAAATAGAGGTTTGGGTGGTTTTTGTATGTCTGTAATTCTGCAATTTCATTTTCTCTCTGTTTCCAGTCTCTTTCATGCCCCTAAGTTGCTACACTACAGAAAGGTTTGCAGCTTATAATTGCAAGTAATCAGATGGAAAATCTTAATCAATTTGCATGCCTGTACCACTTCTGTTTTCTTTTGGGACAGTAATGAAAACTGTCATTACTGTCTGCCACCATTCTGTTAGCATCTCAAAGGAAATACTGGCATTTGAACTAGTCTGTAGCAGTTCTGGACAATAGAAAAATAAATTTCAGCAAATGCTTCGCTATTCAGTTGACAAATAGAAAACTGTGCCAACAAGATTTAAAACATCACCTTCAAGCTGTAGATCCTTTGTCAAGCTGTGTGTAAACTCAGCATGAGGGGCATTGTAAAGACATACCAGAAAAGCTGTCACTAGAAGCTAAAAGAACTTCAGGCTTCACTGCTTGCTTCTCACAAGCATATATGTAAAAGGTTGCTGTCAGCTCCTGCTTCAAATTAAATAACGAATAAGATTCAGGCTTGTCTCCTACTTTTCTGCTTAAACCACTAAATATCTGCAATTGTGAGTGCATCTTATAGGTGTAGTCATAAGCCATGGGAATTTAGGGAGATTTTTCAAGAGGTGTTCTCATAAAGCAGCCAAACAATGACTGACTGTCTGCCAGTATCTGTATTTAGACTTATTTCATTAAATATAAGCTGCCTCTTCAACAAATGCATTTATAATAACCTTCCTGTACTTTTAATGAAGCATTTTGGAGACCTGGTTATACAGAATTAAAAATAATATTGTCTTTTCCATCAGATTTCCATCTTTTTTTTTTTTTTTTTTTGTGTAAAAGCATAATGTACCTGATTCTGTAGAAAACTGATTAATAGGAGTATATTCTAATTTGGTTTTTTTAAACCACTTATCCACAATATAGCTTGTATGTCTTTCTTTACATTGTTTCAAACAAACCTAAGATTTTTACAAACTAAATTCTCTGCAGATATCATGTTATGAACAGAGTATAAGACTTGAATTTTTTTAACTGAAATATACTTACTTCATCTGTTGCCCCCTTAAATATATGCATAAATCTTAGTATGATGGTAATTAAACTTACATGTCATTGCAGACACTCCACAAGAATTTTAGTATAAAAATTATTTCCTCTGCTTTCTCATATTGCCTGGGTAACAGAAATTAGATTTAGCCTATACCACTGATACTGCCAACACCATTTCTGTTTTCTGAATCTTAAAAAGAAAAATAAACATTGCAGATTAAATTATATACAGTTTATATTTTCTTTTCAAGAGTTTAATATTTAGTAATCCTCACTAAACCAAAATCACCTTTGAAGTTCATGCATATTTTGAAGTGAGAAAGGCTATGGGATCCAATTTCAAAAGATCTGCCCAAAAGTTTCATATCAAAATACTGATGATATTGAATAATCCTTTTGCTACTGATGATTTTGCTACTGTGCATATGCATTTTCTCTATTCTTGTGCTGTCTGAGCACAAGAATAGAGAAAAAGAAAACCAAGTTTTTTGCAAGAGTTTGCAGTAAAAATTAGATTATATACTTATGAAACTGTGAATTTGCCTTTAAAAAGGTTTTTCTGCAACAATGCTACCAATCCTTTGGAAGTTCCAGACACTACTTGTACACACTTAATGGAGAGTTATTTCAGCCTTACATTACTACATCAGGTTAATGCCACCTTACCCTACACTTACATTACTGTTTTGAAGGTGTCATAATACTGACTCAAGTCACAATACTGACTGAAGTACAAAGGGGTTTTTTCAGTTTTGTTTTGTTTTGTTTTATGGGGTTGTTTTGTTTGTTTTTTGGGTTTTTTTGTGTGTGGGGGTCTGAGCTTCAGTGACCTCAAGAGATGGGAGGGTTGTCTTTGAATGTCTCAAAGACAACCCTCAGTCACTGCAGGGACAATCAGAGACCTACATGTAGCACAAAGAATCAATTCAGCCTGAAGAGAGTTTTTTTTTTTTTTTTTTTTTTTTTAATTCAGAAAATTGCCTATGCAATAACTCTTTACCCCTTGAGTTCTGGCTGATACAATCTAAACAAATTTGACAAGACATGACAAATATTATTTCTGCAATATAACTTCAGATATCACTTCTGAGAAAAAAAAAATAAAAGAGTAAAAGCTGTTGTTGGTTTTCCTGCTGCAGACACTATTTGTCATGGTTAATATTAGTACTACCTACTCATGATGCCCTATCAAAAATCTTTTCCAAATCTTTGGAAATAAGGCATTATGGTAAGTAAGTAAATAACTAGCTCCATTCATATCACTCTGTATTTTAGAAATTTTTATTTAAATTAAAAAATGTTTATTGTCGACATAATGAAGATATTTGTATGTTTGTTTGCATCTGAGCAGCTGCCCAACAAAGATTTCAGACATGTAAGAGAAGGAAAAATTACATAATTGCTATAATATCCTCAGATATCTTTTCCACCCTAAATTCTTTTAAATGAAATAAAAAAAAACCTCTGAAATGCACAGGAAAGACAGATATATATCAGTGGGATCTTGGTACGATAGTGATGTGTTCTAGGAGCTGAGAAGGTATGAGTTAGCACCAGGTCAGTGTAGGCCATGAGCACAGGCCTACAGTGTAGGCCATGAGCACAGTTCAGCCTCTCAGAGGGTTGTGAAAACCTGGGCTCCCACAGCCATGCAAAAGGTGTTAATCTGAGAGTTCCCTGGAGTCATGAGATAGTACATTCCTACTCCCCTGCCTTTTTCAAGCCACACTGATCTGAGAAATACTTGTTAAGCTTTGGCCTTGATGAACAGCACCTGGTCTCGACTCCTGTTGAGCTTCTCAGAAATGCTGTCTGCTCCCAATAACTCATGCCACCTAATGAGCTCCTGTTTTGTTGTTTTTTTTTTTTATGAACAGCCTTTGAAACTATTTTCACCTGAATGTCATATCATCCTTGTTCCCACACTTTCACAGAAAGTTGCCAATCCAAAATGTGGCAAGAATGAAACACTGCTATAACTAAAGCCCCTCTCTCAGGGCCCTGTAACCAGCACTCCAAAGCAAGACCCTTCGAGCTCCCCCATACCACAGCAGGTTGTGACCAGCACCCTCCCTCTGAGCAGGATGCCTCTCAGAGACAACTCACTCTCAAGTTTGTTGTGCTTGGAGGGTCACCAAATGACAATGAATCCTGGGCCAATACCTGCACTTCTCAGGGCTCAATCCTTTGGCTTTGATGCACAGGCATCTGAAGTGAGTATTTCACTATTTTTAGGGGAAATTTTCACAGGTGCCTTGCACTGACTCCTTATGTCTGTGTGCATATGCTATATCAAATATGAGAGAAATGCTGCTCTCCTAGATGTTTAAGTACATTAGATATCTAAGATAGGCCTGTAATTAAGTTACTGTTGTGATATAGTAAATCCTTTATGGGGGTATGAAATGTAAGAAAGAAGTGCAGAAGGTAGTTTCACACCTGAGGAGTTGCAGCTGTATTAATCACCAAAGATTAGGAACAGGCCTGCCCTTAATAGGCCACAGCTGTGTCCAATAAGAAGAAGAGCGCTACAAAAGAGTGGGTTAGCTGCATGAGAAGATAGTTGGAGTTAGCTGGTTTTGCTGTGAAAAGAGATGGGGTTGGGGTTTGTTGGCTGTACTGTGAAGAAAAATGAGTCAGTGCTGTGAGGAGATACCCATGAGAAATCACCAAGAAGGTATGGAAACTTTTGCAATAAGATGGCAACACCTGTATGAATCCTTTGCTAAAGTGTTAAGTTCAAGTTAAGTTATAAGTTAAACAATGTTAAGTTTCAGTGTTGTTAAGCCTTTGGGCTGTATTTTTTTTTTATACTTGCTCTTTCTATCCTTTTGTCACATGCACAGACACACACACAGATAATTCTTGGTTTCTTTTAATCTGGTTTGAAAGACTGGATTTTTGTTGCTTTTTCTTGGTGCGCCTTGATTATATAGTAGTAGAGTGACGATGAACTTTGTTGTGCTGCTGCTTTTATGTTAAATCTGGTCATACCGATACCTGTCCCAGTAAGTCTTTAAGTAATTTGAAACACTAATTTTTAACAGATTATAGTGTGACTACTTCTTGCGGGCCAGTTTGTGCCAAGATTTCTCAGGTCTGATCTGGTTTAGTGTACTTTGTATCCAAAATCCATAATCTTCATTTAAGTCCTTTTCCTAAAACAATTTTGTCTTTCTTCCTGTATGGTTTCATTCTCCCAAGCATATCTTGTAAGGCTCAGAAATAAGTGGTTACAGGAATGCTACAGTGTCCACTACAAAAATCTGAAAGAACATTCATTGCACTTTTCTTACACATAAGAATTAGACAAAATAAAGAGCCTCCAACTGGAAAGGCAGACTTTGGGCTTGAAAACTCTAAATTATCAGGAAGAGCAAAAGACCCAGTTTTCTTCATTTTGATTGGTACTAATAAATGAGAAAAAAAAATTCAGTCATTAACTATATTACTTAAAAGTAATTTAAATATGCAAAAAAATCTATATAAAGCTGATTGTTAATATCTAATGAAAAAAATCTTAAACAATACAATTTTCAATTTTGCATAGAAGACTTTCTGTGTAACTCCATATGACACAACAGCAGTCTAAAATTTTAAAGAAAGTAATACCAATAAATATCACATTCCACTCGCATGTTGTTCAAAAAGGTAATAGAATTTATCACTTTTCAGACCTGGAACTTCTTTCTTTCTTTTTACAAGGCTTCATCCTAGCTGGTGAGGCACTTTTTGTTCTGAATCATAAACTTTCATGCACTACCACAGCTAGCAATCATTTCTTTGGATATATCCATTATAGACAATATCCTGAATCTCTGTAGGGTGTGTCAAAACAAAATGAAAGTGATACAGTCGTACATCATGTAGGATTCACTCCATCTTTCCCTGAAAAGACACACATAGTATTTGTGCACATAGTATTTAAAGTCATGAACAGAATCACAGAGAAATACAAATTCTGAAGTTAACATCTTTACAATGTGAAAAGCAGAATTTTAGCTTGGGCACGTTTGTAGATTATATTTTATGGAGTACTATTTTATATACTCTGTTATATTTGTAGGATGTTTAAACTGTAGAGAAATTTGGCATATCAAACTGGAAATCTGGAAGCCACTATTTCTCACTTAAAGGTACCTCTAAAAATTGCATATTGCCAAAAAACCTGTTACTGGGATTACCTAAGGGGAGAGTCTCTATTCTTAGTGAGCTGAGCAGCTCTTAGAGAAAGCTTCAGATATTAGTAAAGTTTGGTTCTCTGTGTCTCCTAATTTGTGTTGGAACTTATCAACCACCATCGTTTTATTCGCAAAGTATCCAGCTGAAGTCAAGTCTTAATGATGCAGGAGATTATTTCTACAGGGCTGCTACTACATAGCTCTTCTACAAAAAGGATCATCAAAACACCTGTTCATATAGGCTGCATGACTGTGTCTGAGAAGAATCTCTAAGACTAGAGTGTGAAGGAGGATGGTTCTGTTCCAAATATCCTTCAGATTTCAGACTGTCTTCCTATATATGTGGGTCCTACATCATGTGGAGATAAAAAGGCACTGTGAAGATAGTGAATTCATCGCTTAACATTGAGAAGAAAGACAAACTGGTGTGGGAAGTCCTGAAGAAAATGGAGCCCACAATTACCGTTTTCATAGGCTTTGATGACCTAGACCAATCATATCTTTGTTATCTCTAGCTAGTCTCCTACAAAATATGCTATGAACACTACAGAACTTGTTGAACAAAACATTTATATGAGTTATCTAAATACCTCACTGGTATCTCCAGTGTTAACTGCTGTAGCAGGATTGGGGTAAGAAATTCCATCTTACTTTAGGTAAGGGCCATGGATTATGAAACAATTTGGATATGTGCCTCTGTCATGATGGTACTCCTTTGTTTCATGATATATTAGACCTTTTCTCCTTTTCGGTTATGTCCAATAGTTTCTCACTTTTATGACCCTGTCTTCAAATATCAATCCTACCCCTTTTATGACCCTGTCTTCAAATATCAATCCTACCCGCAGATCACCCTTTTGAAAATCCACAGTAAAAATATTTTCTCCTTTGCATCCAGCTCTTAATTTCTCATTCCCTCTGTGTTCTTAATCTAATGTCTGTCTAATGTGATTTTGGCCTCTTGTTTAGAATGCAGAATTTGCTAAGGAAATTATACAAAATGCTGTATTTCACCAATCAAACATTCCATGAGGGGCATTTATTTTTCCCATTCCTCTTTGTAAAAGTTTTAAATAAGGCACTTAATCACTCTTCATACATCTGAAATGTTCATTTGGCTGAGCAACTTTCTCTATTATAATCTTTTTTAATCTACTTTAGCCAGCTAAATGGTGTAAAATGAGAGAGTAACACTGAAATATATTACTGTTTTAGCTGAACCACATATATTTAAACTGATGGATATAGCACAATCATTCCAGTTCTTAGATTTAATAAGTTGTAGACTTACTGGTATAAGTAATTCAGCTGGTATAATTAATCGTTGGACAAATCAAAGAATTACAGAATATGCTGAATTGAGAGGGACTCATAAGGATCATTGAGTCCAGTTCCTGACCCTGCAAAGAACCATCCCTAAGAGACACACCACATGTCCAAGAGAATTCTGCAAACGTTTCTTGTACTCTGTCAGGCTTGATGCTGTGACACTTCCCTGGGGAGCCTGTTCCAGTGCCCAAACACCCTCTGGATAAAGAAACTTTTCCTAATATCAAAACTAAACCTCCCCTGACACAGCTTTGGGCCATTCCCTTGGGTCCTGCCACTGGTCACCAAACAGAAGAGATCAGGGTCTGCCCCTCCTCTTCCCTTCACACAGAATTTGTAACTGCAATGAAGCTCCCCTTCAGTCTTGTCTTCAGGTTGAGCAGACCAAGAGCCCTCAGCAACTCCTCACACAGCTCCCACTCAATGCCCTTCACCATCTTTGTTGCCCTCCTTTGGATTCTGTCTAATAGTTTAATATCTTTCTTACATTGTGGAACCCAAAGCTGTCCTCAGCACTCGAGGTGAGGCTGCCTCAGCTCAGAGCAGAGCAGGACAATCTCCTCACTTGCCTGGCTGGTGCTGCTGTCCCTGATGCCCCCAGGACAGGGTTGGCCCTCCTGGCTCTCAGGGCACTGCTGGCTCATGTTCATTGGAGCTTCACTGATTTATATGCCTTAGGATCTGACCTAGCATTTATGAACTTTGAATAACATTCCTTTGTGTGGTAAATTTCTGTTTCAAAATACCACACAGGAAGCAGCACTATTTTGCAGCTCAAATGTAATGTGATACATAACAGGACTATGCCCTTTTTCTATTTGCTTGCTCTGCATTTTCTTGTAAATGAACTAATTCACAAATAATGCATCTTATACAAGACACTTTAAACCACAGTGAAAGTATGATGACTGTTGCATGAATAATTTTGTTTATTCTCAGCTTCGCAAAAGATATTTTCAATAGAAAAAGACAGCATTAATTTTTAACATTTCTTGTCTGTATGTTTTAGATAGATGCATACATACACATAGACATACGTATTATGGATGTATGTATAGATGTATTATGTACAATTATGTATATACATTTATATACAAAATAGAATGCAAATTTAATAAAGGCACTATATTTCATTATCAACATATGAGGCATAACAGACTATATTGTAGATCAGACAAATGATACTTCTAAATGAACAAGCTAAATGAATCAACCATACCTTATTAGATGGGAAGGTGTCAACATTGTAGAGAGACAACAAAGCAAACAATCTAGGAAGGTTTCAAGATTAACTGACTTAGAGAACAAACACACACTCATAAAGTTGGTCCTGTGGAGAGAAAATTAAGACAGTGCCTAGTTTAAGCACAGAGCATTTGGATGTCAGGTCCCAACTTGTTTTTTCTATAGCTGAAAAATAAATTAAAGATTTAATTTCACAGTTGTGTCAATCCTGCCTATTTTATAAATATACAGGATACTTGAAAAAGAAGGCTGTAGGGAAGACCTAGAAGAGGTCTTCACTCCTGGCTATTTTGCTACTGATTTGGCAGAGAAATTAAATCAATGTGTTCTAGGGACATACATTTACTCATAAAAATGTTATTGGTGGGATTAACTATTCCTGATATTATTTTAATTTGAAATGGTATTAGAGAAGGAAATTAATAAGTAAGAAAATCTTTAGTAGGAAATTAATAAGTAGATAAAATGTTCACCAAGGTAGCTACTTGCAAATTATGCTGTCCACAATTTGTCCACAAATACAGCGACACACTTGAATATAAACTGATTCTGACAGTAGAAGAGAGTTCTAGCTAAAATCAACAAGGCCAAAGTGGACTGGAATGACAATGAGCTTCACACTCTCAATCTTTCCTTTGTTAAACTGAAAATGTGCATCATAACTTTGCATTCTCAGCTATGGACAGAAGACTCTAAACATTGTCTGAACTTTTACTTTTCAGTTCATCCACATTTTTTGATTGCTTGGAGTACTAAATTTATTTATTTCAATGCTAGTGCTGATAATTATCTTTATATTAGTTTTCATGCTAATATATATGCTTTATATGTGTGTACACATTCAAAGTGTGTAATGCAAAAGTAGGAGTACATCCTTGCTGTAGTCAGGGTGCAACTACCATTTAATTCAACAGGAATAGCATACCTTATTTAACTTTAATAATTTAAGTATGTTTTGTAGTTGCATATTTTCTGTATGTCTTACAGAAAAATCTTGAGTTCATAGTTGGTAGTCCTGTCATTCATAACCCTGAGTGAAAGTCATTGGTTCTTGTTCTGTTTCTCTATTACTTTAGACAGATATTTTGGCTTTGGTTTTTGTTGTCTTGTACCTTTTTTCCTCAGTTTTTACACCTCGACCTCATTAGGTTTGAGAATGTGATCTATCTATGGGATTTGATTATATAAGAGGCACACAGTACAGAAATTCTTCATAGAGATGAAATTTGCTCAGTGTCAAGTTCTCTGAGATATTGCCAAGGGCTGAATGTAGTGAACTGTGTTTTTAAGCTAGACCATTTTAAGGAATCCCAGATGTTTTCTCAGATAGGGATTTTGAAATTTTAGACACACGTCTCATTAAATTATATAGAATAAGTGTCTAATTCCTTTGGACTACTCTGAAACTTCACAGATTATTTATTGTTGAATTTAGATATATGGTAGTTACACAAGATAGCTGTGGGGATGGAGATCCCCTTTAATATTACTATAGCATATGATGATTGAGAGGAAGAATTTATGTTGCTCCAAATAAGTTAAAAGCTATGTGACAAATTCATAGAATCAGACAATCATAGAACTTTTGAGTTGGAAAGGGACATCAGAGATTATCTAGTCCAGTCCTTCTGCCATGAGCAGCAATGTTCCATTAGAACAGATTGTCAGAAACCCATCCAGCCAGACTTTGAACACCACCAGTGGTGGAGTATTCACAATTTCTTCGCACAGCTTTCTTCAATGTCTCTCCACCCTTGTCATAAAATATTTCTTCCCTGATTCTAACCTATTTACCCTCTAACAGCTCAAAAAATACTGTGCTTTCTCCACTAGAGACCTTAGCAAAGTATTTGTCTTTATCATAAGCCCCCTTTATATATTAAAAACCATAATAAGCTGTTCTTGAAGCCTTCTCCAGGCTTAAAAGCCCCAACACTCCCTCAGCCTTTCTTTAGAGGGTAGATGTTCTGCTGATCGCTTTTGTAACTGTACTCTGAACCTTCTCTAATAGGTCCACTTCTGGTTTTTTCTGTTTTTAATGAGGAACCCAGAGCTGGATACGTTACTTCAGGCCAAGTCTTATAAGAATGATGTAGACTGGGAGAATCACGTTCTTCGTGGCCTAGTGTCTACAATTTTTTTTTTTTTTTTTTTTTTTGAAACCCAGGATGAAATTGGCTTTTTGGGCTGCAAATGCATAATAATGACTCATATCCATTTTTTCCTCCACCGGGATCCCCCAAGTCCTTCTGCACAGAAATGTTGTCAGCAATTTAGCATCCAATCTGTATTGATATTGATGATTGCCCCAGTCCCAGTAATAGGATGTAGCACTTAGCTTGGTAGAACTTCATGAACCCATTCTTCAACCTGACAAGGTCCACTGGATGGCATCTCTTCCCTCTAACATCAACCTCAGCTTGATGTCACATGCAAACTTTCTAAGGATGTACTATATGAGTCATTAATGAACATATTAATGAACATCCATTAATGAACATCCAATATGGATGCTTGAAGGAGACCACTTTTCACAGATTTCCACTTGAACACTGAGTTTCTGGATGTAACTCTTTGGATAATGCCATCAAGCCAATTCCCTACCCATCTACCTGTTCACCTATCAAATCCATTTCTCCAATTTAGCAGCAAGAATCTTGTGGTGTACCATATCAAAGACCTCACTGAAGTCCTGATAGGAGTCATGAAATACTGAATCCTCAAAAAGTATTAAAAACAATGAAGATAGCTCAAACAATATTAGTTTCATGATCAGTAGTAACCTGCTGCTGAATTGGAGTGGAGAAAATATAGCCACTGGAAAGCTGAAGTATGATGTAGTCTTCAAAATTGATAGTATATACATCCACTATGGCTATACAGTTTGCTAAATAGATAACAAGTAGAGGTCAAAGTACATCATCAGTTAAGACCTGAAGGTCGGACATCGGACCTTTTTTGACTATATGTATCATCTAGGGAATAGAGCGCATTCAGTGGTAACAGAAGCAAGCACATCATAATGGATAGACTTACTCCTAGAGGTTCCTTGAGATCTATTTTGAGGCCTTATCATCAGCCTTCATAGAACCATGGAATCATTAAGGTTGGAGGAGAACTGCAAGTTCATCAAGTCTAACCATTAACCCCAGCACAGCCAAGTCTGTGACTAAACCATGTCCTAGGCACTACACCTCCACAATTTTTTGAACACTTTCAGAGTCAGTGGTTTTACCATTTCCCTGTGTCACATGAAAAGGGGAGATTTACTCAAGTCATTAGTGTTTGATGAATCTGTCAGTACCCCAGAAAAGCTGAGACCCTTGTGCCTGATCAGTCTGTCAGTGTCTCATTATGGAGACCTTTCACTGAACAGTTCACTAAATTGGAGGGTGGTTTGACTGACGTGTTTAGGTTCACAAACCAAAAAGAGAAACTCCCCTGTGGGTCTCACACCTTTACCCACTGCCTGCAACAACCAGTGCCCTTGAAGGATTCACAATAATGGTTTACAGAATAACACTCTTTATTAATAAATTGTGGTAAGTTAAGGTTTAAGAATTGCCAGTGATATTATCTGGCTGCAAAAATAAATTCAAAGCAATATATTAATTCAAAGCAGTATACTTACAAGCTCTAATGTCCAGTGGAAGTTAGCTTGAGGTAATCATTCAACAGATATAGAGTATGTTTCTTACCTAATAAGCATCCCCACAGGAGAGAAAACAAGTTCAGCCCATTGGCTAATCCCAGAGGTTCCAATGGATTCTTCCCTAACCTCTCCCCATTTTCAACTCATTTATATACTATTTCTTTGTGCTTAGATGGAGCTTGAATGACTTTAGTCATACATCTTAGTGGGTGGTGGTTGCATGTTGAAAGCAGGTATCTCAGGATAGTACTTGAGATAACCTTGGGATGAGGACATGAATCAGTCCAAAGACAGTGACTTTACCATGGTGGCTGATTCAAGATCAAGATGTTTTCCTTTTTTTCCCTTGATGCCTTGGAGTGGCTACTTAGAATACAGGCCAGACAAGATGAATAGAAAAAATGTGGGTATTTATTAAAGGCCTTCAATAGGTACACCTTGGGGAGTCAGAAGCCTCCAAAAGGGGCTACATCCAAGATGGACAATGGTCATGAGTTTTTTCAGACAGGTATAAGTTTGTTCCATTTACATCTCAGGGGTAAATCCTCCAATTACACCTTCAGGTAATGAAGTCATACACCCCCAGTTTGCTCCTCCCCAACTCACTTTTTTTTGTACTTTTGGGTATAAGATAGTAAGGTGTCCTTGAGCTTCAGGCCTAGATTAATTGTTTTGTCTGAGCAAAATATGAAGAGAGTAGCTAACACTCTTTATGGAGTTTTAGAGTTGTATACTAAAGCAGCACAGGATTCGAAAAATATAAAAGCTAAAATCCTAAGGCATCACCCTTGGTTTTCAGCTGCTGTGGAACTTAGCAACTAGAAAGCATCACAAATTATTCTTTGCAAAGGTTTTGACAGATCCTGGCTGCGGTGTCACCTCTCCACCCTCTGTTTATGCCCTGAGGTTGTATTGTATGTGGGAGGTTGGTTATGCTGACCACATTCCACTCAGGGAGTAGCAACGGGTTTTTTCCCTGTGTCTTGTGTACCATTATCTTTTTACCCTCAGTCATCTTCCCACCCCTGGGCAGTCTGTTCCAATGCTTGACTGTCCTTTCAGTGAAGAAATTTTTTCCTAATGTCCAATCTAAACCACCCCTGGCAGCACTTGAGGCCGTTTCAACTTGTCCTATCACTTGTTACCTGGGAGAAGACACTGACTCCTACCTCACTTCACTCTCTTTTTGGGGAGTTGTAGAAAGAGATAAGGTCACCCTTGAGCCTGCTTTTCCCCAGGCTAAACATCCTTGGTTGCCTAAGCCACTCCTCATCAGACTTGTATCCAAGAGCTCACAATCCATTTGTTGCCCATCTCAGACATCAGCATCTATGCCACTCTATGTAGAGAGATCAGTTTTATATTAATTATAAAAGTTGAGTTATTCGTAGTAACTCATAGCCTCAAGAGTACAGTTCTATTAACAAGCACATCCTTGGCAAAAATATAAATTTTACTTATCATACTTTAGTGAACATGGGAGTATCTCAGAATACATATTCACTTAATTAATCTGTTACACTGTTTTTACACAGTTTATCATCAGTATTCATTACACATCCTTCACATTATATTCTGTTTCATGTTGGCAGACATTACTAAATGCCTTGGCTAACATGTTAATAAGTGTGACGACATAAATATGATTCACACCTGAAGACCTAGGCTTTCAAAAGCTTTATCTTAACTCTCAATATAAACCCCTAAGCAAATATGATAAAAAACTCATGTTCCAATTTGACTTGCTCTTGAATTGAGGAATAATGTTTATGGGTATATCCAGCTTTTAGTCAAATTTCCACTTGTATGTTAAGCTCCATTTTTTAGCCTTGGTATGTTCTAATTAGAAATAAGAAAATTGCAAACTTTGTATATAAATCTTAATCAAAGTGCTAGTCTTATTGCAACTTTCATTGAGGACTCTTGCTTTTGTTGTATTTGGGCAAAGTGTAAACAAATACTCTAAAAATTCAAGTCTGGTCCCACTTATTCTGATGTAAATCAGAAATAATTGCTCGAAAATTAATGCAGTTTCATTAATGATAGTGCTATGTACCTCCTAATCTGGAAGTTGTATGCCTGAATTATTGGGAAGAAAAGAAAATTTAAAATTGTTGTCTTCTTCCCTCTCATGGAAATGAAAATTCAAAAAGTGCAGCAATATGTGAGCAGTATGAATTCCTAAAGTTTAGCGAGTATCTATCATAGTAATCCCTTATGCTAATCTGCAGGTATACTGCTTATTTTTAAGAATGAGCACACAATTTTAAGTAACTCTAAAAGGAACCTCTGAAATGACAAACGATGCACCTTTGAGTCTGCGTTTTAAGAACTTGGATGCAAGTAATTTCTTCTACACTACTTTTCATTCATGCCAGAGTATAACAAAATGTCAGTAATGTTTGGCAAATGTCTTTCATTGAGTGATATAATTTCCTGTCTTTCCTGGCAGAAATCTTTATAGCAATGATACTATTTGAATATTCTCCTAAATTTAGTTCCTTCCAACATATATTGATGTAATTATTTTGTATTTTTGAACAGCCTAATAGTATATGGGAATATAACTAAGCAGGGAAAACAGACTGATTATCCTTATCTTCATCCTCATCCTGTCTAAAGACACATTCTGAAGTAATGTTCTGGATTAAGGTTTCTCATATCTAAACAAATTGAACTGAATTTATTTTCTTCTGTATAAATGAAGGCTTAAATTTTGTTTCTCATCAGAATATGAAAGACAGTGAGTAAAAGAAGAGAGTGGTCCTATGCAAAAATAGCCCACATGTGTCCAGGAGAAGAAAAAATATAGTCCATGTTTAAAGATGATACCTGGGACTATTCCACTATCTGCTATTCTGGTGCATTCTGGTGAATACACCTTCTTTTTCATCAGTGCTAATTGCTCCAAATGGAAAATTTATGCTGTTTCTGGTATCTCAGCTAAGGAATTCAAAGTTAGTTCAGGTACCTCTGCATGAGTGAATGGCATGTGTCTTGTAGGCACAACCTGCAGAAGAGAGGTCTCCACCTGGGCTACGTTCTCTTCTCTGCCACCTGCTCTGCACATATATTCAGGCCACATGATGCCTTCAGGGAATGACTTGATGTTAAATGCAATTAATTTATTTTACTGATTCAGTATTTCACACTTTTTGCTAAGAGCTCTGTACTCCTACAGGTTTATTTTCTTGACAATTAGTATCCTAGTTACCCTTTCCACTGCTTCTCACTTCCAGAGGGTTGCTTGGTCAAGTTATACTGTTTCTATAAAAACCTGACAATTACTGTTCTTTCAAGACCTTTTGAATAATCAGGTTTTGGTTCTCATGTCACTTTAGTGAGCAGTGCTTGCATAGCATCAAAGCCTTTTCTGCTTCTAATGCCAGTGAGGCAGCTGAGGGTGGGCGAGGAGTTGCAAGCAGAAAGAGTTGGGAGAGCTGTGCCTAACTGACCAAAGAAGCATCCCATCTCATGTGATGTCATGCTCAGCATACAGAGCTGGAGGAAGATGCAGGAAGTTGGGGGGACCACTATGTTTGGAGTGACATCATTTGGCTTCACAAGGCACTGTTATTTGTGATGGAGCCCTGCTTTCCCAGGGATGGCTGAACACCTGTCTGGCCATGTGAACTGGTGAACGAATTCCTTATTTCTATTTGCTTGTATGGGGCTTCTGTTTACCTATTAAATTTACCTTTGGAATTGTGTTCATCTCAAACCATGAGTTTTCTCACTTTTGCCCTTCTGATTCTCTCCCCCATGCTGCTGGTGAGGGAGTGAGTGAGTAGCTGGATGTGGCTTATTTACCAGCTGAGTTTAAACTACAACAGTTGTGGAATGGACAAGAGTTCCAAATTATATATGATTATTTTCTATTCTTTTGATCCTTATAGCCTATGACTTTAACATCTGTCACCAGACTCATTTTTGCTTGATTACCTCCCTGTTCTCTGTTCTCATAAAGTAAATGCAATTTCAGTACCAGAAAAGCACCACTATCAGTGATTTAATATCTTTTGCACAACTCTTGGAAGAGGACATATAAAAGGCAAGAGAGAAGTGAGGAGAAGAAATACAAGTGATAAAGAAAAGAAAAAAATATAGTGAGAAAAAAATCTTTTCAAAAGGCAAGTACAACAGGGAATGATGAGGTAGTTGTCTAAAATGAAAATGTCCTAGAAAACATATGATGAGGAAACATAGTTTCTGAGCTTGAATTAATGAAAGGAACCAAATCCACAAAAACATATTGACTTTTCCTTTAGATAATTTCAAGAACTCTGAAATGATAAAAAATAAAGAGGAAAAAAAATAGAAGGCAAAATTTTGTAGGGTGATGATGCAAGTGATCTATAATTCCTTATTTTTGATGACTATGGGTTCCCTGTAGACACAATGTTATTTAATATGATATTTGTAAGTCTGTGTACAAAAAGGTCCACTTCAAATATATTTAAGTTATTACATCTAGAGGCTTCATCAGTTCCTCCAGCTGTATTGATGAATATTTAGAGCACAAGAAAAATGTGAGAGGGATGAGGCATAACTTTGGGAAAATGGGTTTTAGACCTACTTTGTAAAATTTATTCTCCTATTTCATCACCAAAAGAAAGACAACTTTTTTTTTCAACAAACTCACAAATTTTCATAACAAAGTAGGGCCTATTCAGGAACAGGAAAAAGGACTTGAGGGAAAAAAAAATCAAATTTACAGGAATAAATGGGCTACTCAGAGCTCCATCCCTGGTCTTGAACACCTTCAGGGATGGAGCATCCACAATATCTCTGTGCAACCTGTTCCAGCACCTCACCACACTTACACTAAGGAATTTCTTCCCATTATTTAGCTAAACTTAGACTTCTGCAGTTTAAAAACATTTGTCCTTGTCCTATCTATGACAGACCTTTTTGAAAAGTCTCTCTCCAGCTCTCTTATCGTATAACTTTCTCTTTAGGCCCTAGAAAGTGCTCTAAGGTCTCCCTGGAGCCATCTTTTCTCTAGATTGAACTACCCTAGATCTCTCATTCTGTCTTCATAGAAGTAATCCAGCCCTGTGATCAATTTAGTGGCTTTCCACTGGACCCATTCCAACAGGCAAATGTCTTCTTTGTTTTGGAGACCCCACACCTGGACAGAGTATTCCAGGTGGAGTCTCGTTAGTGCAGAGTATAGAGACAGAATCACCTCCCTTGACCTACTGCTCACACTCCTTTTGACGCAGCCCAGGATGTGGTTGGTTTCCAGACTGCAGTCACCCATCACAGAGTCACGTTGATATCTTCATCCACAAACACCCGCAAGTCCTTCTACTCAGGGCTAGCCTCCAGCCATTCTCTGCCCAGCCTGGACTCGTTCTTGGGACTGCCTCAGCTCAGGTGCAGGAAGTTTTACTTGGCCTTGTTGACTTCCATAAGATTTGCATAGACCTCTCAAACCTGCCAGAGTCAACATCTTATCCTTCATTACAGAGAATAAAGAACTGGAGATGAACACAAAAGGAAAATCACTCCTTTTCTTCTTACTCTTAGATGAGAATGATTTCCTCCACACAGGAAGAATTACATACCACAGGGCTAGAGTAGGAATCTTCAACATCTATACAGAAACAAGAATCTGACATGATTCAGAGAAGATCCAAAAGGTAAAGACAACAGGATATGGAACATAGGTGAAAATTAGATTGTTATTGTTATAAAAACATCCTTGTATCACAGTTCAGAATTTGATAGAACTCTCCAGTTGTACTCCAGGCAAAAAAGTTCCAAGTAACAGCCTTTATGTAAGGAATTTAAAATTGTGCACAGGGGTCAGGTTTTGAGAGATAAAGAGACTCCTACGCCATATGACATAAAGTGAGCTTTTGATGTCCCTTTCACATACTGTTAACTATTCAATTAGTCGAACAGAGAATAAAAATTCAGTAAAATGGAAATTAGAGTAGAAAAATTACACAGTTAAAAGAATGTGCCATGAACAGAAAGGCACAAAACACATGGAGACTAAAATCAGGCTTTCAGCTGTGTTGGCTCTGCAACTTCACAGATTCCCTAGCAGTCTTATTCCCAGTTCTGCAGATTCATGACTTCTACATATCTGGAAATTCTAGGTTTATTGCATTTCCTTGTAATACACTTCTGCATTATTTATGTAACCCATCTTTAATCTAATATTCACATATATTATTAATAAACCTAATTACATATCTAGGAGTCAATATACATCTAGTACTGTCATTTATTTGGTTGTAAATCAATGACCTACATACTTCTATTATTTATAGATGTGTTTTCTGTTTTGTACTAGGAATCCCTTTAAAGAATTTTCAGATTCAGTGAAAAGTTCACTTACTGAAACTTCAAGGAGAATACAGAAAGACTAAAAAACATCCTTAGAGGTATTAATACTAGATAGAAATCAGCAGCCCCATGGACAGTGAAAAAACAAGTAATTTATATAATCTATTAATATAAACATATAGTAGATAGAATACACAAATGACAAATCTATCTTACACCACTATGAAAGTTAGGAATATTTTTATGTTACATTAGAAAAGCAAATAAAAACTGCTGATTGGCAATTGTACACATTTCCAAAACTAATATCCATCTGGAGTTGCACTAGACTTATCGGCTTTGAACTTGATCCTGCTTATTTTCCCACCGGAGTAAAAGTGTCAGAAAATCAGTCAGATGGATCTGGGTTTAATGCCAAAATATTTCAGATGTTTTTTGCATTAAAATGCACTCAGTTGTCTGAAGAAAAAATTTATATTTTCATGTGAGTCTTTAAAATACTATTTCAAAGTAATTTTCTGGAGGAAAATGAAGACACTTTTCTGTGCTCATGTATTTGAAATGCTGCTCTATGTCTTTAGAACTGTTTATCCTTCCCGTCAAAGGAGATCTGAACTCCATTTTATTAACTGAAATTTGCTTTTTAAATAATTATTGATGTTGACTAATTTTAGGACAGTCTTCCAAACAGCTGTTATATCCCAAATAGTTGACTTGCTTCCATTCCAGATTGACATTGCTTACATTAAAAGGAAAAAAAAAAACACTGACAAGAATTAGATATACAATCCATTTATTTATGCACATATATGCATTAATATTCCCAAAATTCAAATTTCCCAAATTGTACAGAAATAAAAGAAATTAGCAAATTTTCTTGATAATCTCAGTTTCTAATTTTTTATTTTTTTAATGTTAAGACTCAGTACAAATAGTTTATCTGGGGCATTTTATATCTTAGTTTTGTTATGCTAAACAGCATGGGTGCTTGTGGTCCAGTGCTTGAATGGCTGCTCTAACTCTTTCTTGTTTACTAGAGATCTACAGCTGAATTAAAAAAAAATGAGTTATTGTATGCACTTAAAAATAATCACTCTGCCTATCTGAAGTCTTGCTTTAGCCTCATCTTGAAGGCTAGTAATTCTTGAAATGTCTACTCCTAAGGAAAAGATCTATATGTCCTCCAGCCTTGTACATATTCAGCAATATATTCTTGGACCAGGACTCATACTAAGTAACAAAAATATAAGCTAGGTCTGTGAGCAATATGTACCAATGCAATTAATTAAGGAGGTTAATCGTAAGTACGGCATTTGTGCCTGACAAAGTCTAAAACTGTGTAAGAGAAATCCAAGACCTACTTTAAACACCATTTGGAAAGGGCAACTTGGTGTTTGTGTGATAGCACAAATACATCCTAAATGCCATGGAAATGGCAATAACATGGTATATGTGTTTCAGGAAAAGGTTTGAAAGATCAGTCATTTATCCAAATTTGTTAGAGAAAGATGCAGGACTACTTAATATCATCTGTATTACCCATGAAAAGAATTACTTATAAATATAAAACTTCAGCTTTTTTGAGTAGGTAGTGATGTGTCAGATCTCAGCCACACTAATACTAAAGTTTTTATGGGTCATTTGGATTTGCTGCGGTGATATCATAGCAATAATTTGATATTCTCATTTACTCTTTCCAAAAATATAATAGGCATAGATTAAGAAAGTTCTAAAACAATCTCTCTCCAGGTTCTTTATGTACTTTTCATTGAATTAGTCACTCACATTTATTGAAGTAATTTGGTTTATTTTCTAATTTCTTTGCCAGATCCTTAATATTGCTTTTTGGCAAAACAAAGATTATCATGGTCCTATGGTCGGTATGTATCCCTTTCTGGTGAAAAACACTGTATTTCATTCTACTCCAACAAAGTGGAAAAGAAAAACCACAGGAATTTTATACATATTTCAAGACCTTTTCAGTTCACTGACTGGAAGTCAACATAATTAAACAAACTCCGTGTGACTAGAAGAGCTTGAAACAAAACCCCAGAACTCAGGAGGACCATAGAAGGGATATCATCTCTAATTTATACATGAAACTGTTAATGTGTGTAAGACTGAGTCTGTGATAGGCTCTGGTAGTGCAGATCCCCTCACTGTGCATTGATTATAAAGCAAATTCAACACAGTGACATAAAAGAAATTAGTTTAGGTATTGTTGTTTCATTTGAATGGAGAATTATTTCACTTTAGGTATTGCTGTTTAGTTTGAATGGAGAATTTTAATATCTACAGTCAATAATTAAAATATAGCAAATAAAGTTGAAAACTAAAAATTATTTAGGAAGTCAAAAATGTCAAGATGGTGACAATAAAAAAAGAAAAGATACATCTCTGATTGTTAATTTTGTGAAAGCATTCAGTATTGAAACGTATATAATTCTAATTTTTTTAAAATTTTTTCAATCTTTTTTTTTAAAAATTGTTTTGGTATCACAATCATTTAGGGATGGTTAGAACTATCATCATTACAGAAAAACAATTAAAATAATAATCTGTATCAACAATACTAGAACTATTTGTCTCCCTTACAAGAATTACAGTTCACTAATTAAAAATAAAACTCAAAACCTACCAAGCAATCAAGTACATTACTTTATGCTTTGATGCTTTTTGAAACTTGATTATTTTCAGAGGAAATAACCCCCTCTTCTTTTAACCTTGAAAAGAAAGATTTTGTTTCCCTTTTTTGTTTTCCAGAATGATGTGTTGTCAATCTGCTGTGATGACTGTGAGACTATTGTATATGTCTATCATAGATACGCTATGTGATATCTGTATCAACAATTGAAATTGTGGCAGATATGAATCAAAAAGATAAAATTTTATTTAGCATAAACAGTACAATCAGCATTGAGTCAGGGGAGGTTAATCTTTAACCACCGCTATTCTGATTTTCACAGTACTCACATATGTCAAATCTGAAAGCTCTATTGCTGTCTCATCAAATTTAATTTCCTTCCAAGAAATCCTTGAGAAGAGAATAAATATTATAATGCAATTAAAAATAGGTCTTTAGTTCATAGCATCTTGAGTCAAAAAGAGTAAAATATCTTTGTGACAGGATCTTTGTCAGTGTGTGTGCCTTGGCCTTCCTAACAAACTCCCAAAAATTTAAATAAAGTCTTTTAGATTATGAATTTAAAATGTTAAGTTTTAAAATAGACAAAATCCAAGGGGTCGTTCTGGGAATTTAAATTATTTTAAATCAAATTGTCTTCTGCCCGCTCAATTCTCCTTCGTGAATCTTCTCTTCCATCCAATTCACTCTTCATTCAGGGCATGCTGCTGCACATCTGTGTTGTGCCTGCCTCCTCTCTGCTCCTCAGCAGCCTCTGACATGCTCTTCACCTGAGGAGCCCAAAAGATGCCCAAGAGACCCCACATTCTTCTTCCTGTTTCCAGAAGGGTCCAACTTGCTTTTGCTTCACTTGTTCACACAAGCTCCGAGCAAACCTGAATACTGGCAGTCAAATGCTGTAAAAAGCTCTAAAAAGTCTTCAGGAAGAGATTTGCTCCATTAGTATCGAATAGCTAGAGGCTACTTAAATGAATTTGTCATACTAATGATTTAATAGGTCGTTGAAGGACAAAATTAACTTTTAAAAATTGTTCCTATCAAAATAAAGGAAGAGGATGTTCTCAGACAGTCCTTGTGATCTATTGAGTGACACATTTGATGAAAATTGAGTACTCTACCTATGACAATAAAGTTAGACATGTGAAATTTTTTTTGCATTCAATTTGATGCCTGTAATAATGTATGACATCACCCTAACAGAATCTGTGTCAGCAAAGACACAATTGTAAAGTTTTTTCAATGCTGATTAAAGTGGAATGATTTGAAAGATATGGAATAGGATGAAAACCAGACAAAATTCATAGTAAAAACTGATTTAATATCTAACAAAGAAATAACACCATCAGAGAACCACCTTTTCAATCTAATCAATCTAAATCCAATTATCATTAAGCAACACACATTAATATGCAACAACTTTAACTCTTCTGATACTTGATTTTATTTTTTTAAGAAAGGTTATCTTAAGGAAGTGAAGCACCACATAGTGAATTTTAACCTAAATTAAACTCATATAAGAATTTCATGCCACTCTTAAAATTAGAAGTCAATTCAGGACACTAGGACAGTAACTATAAGACAAGTTACAAATAGATAAAAAAAGGCAGATAACCTGTGTTGGAAATTAAAAAACAAAACCAAAAGAAGCATTAAGAGAATTGATTTGTCATATATCAGAAAATTGAAGGAGTTCCTTTTAGCCTGTCACAGACACAAATCTAATGTATTATATAGCGGAATTTCTCTAAAAGATGCCTTATCTTGGAAAAGGAAAAACATGGGGTCTTTAGTTTGTTTATTTTTTCACACTCTTGAATTATGATGATGACTCTCATGGATCCCAAGAATTCCTTGTGTAAAATATTATATAACTCTTTCAAACTCTCAATCATGACAGTTTAGGCTTGTTAAAACAGAAAATAACATTTTAGAAGGCCTCAAATGTTTCCTTATTGAAAGTAATATACAATATTTTCTTATTTTATAAAACAATGCACAATCAGATTTAAAAAAATATTGTCTTTACTGTTGAAGTGCTGTAAATACTGGAAACTGAGCTAAAATGTAATGCAAATAGGGGTGGTTATGTAATGCTGAGCAGCAGGTTTTAAAAAGTATTATCCTTGATGAATTTATCAACACAGCCCATTGACTGTTGTAAAAGAACACAATCTTTTGCTCCTAACATTGCCAGAAATCTGGATAGACATACTATTAACCAAAATATTTGGAACTGAAGAACAAAGAAGGACAGTGCTTGAAAAACACTCTCTAGGATTTGTAAAGAATCCCTTTAGCATACCTTCCCAAGCCACATTTAAAATGCTTTGTAGAGTAAGATCTAATAATTATTAAAGATGTGTGGCTTATCTGTTAAAAATAGGGGTTTTTTAAATATTCTTTTGAAGTGTTCACATATTTATCTGGAATTGATTTTTTTTCCCCTGAGTCTTTGCTTCTGCAAAGTGTGATTTAGGCTTGTTAACAAAGGAACCTTTCTATCACGTAGCAGTGACTGATATCTTTTAAACTCATTGTGGAACTAAGAATTTTCAAATTCATGGCAGTTGGTATTCTCTATTACTATTTCCTACCTCATTTTGCGGTCTTTCTGAGATCTGTCTCTAGGATATTTGTAGGTATCATATTTCATAATATGATATCATTTCATAATATGGTATAATTTCTGCTATAATCCAAAGCTTTTCTCTAGTATATTTTTTCCTTAACTAACTTGTGATTTTAACCTAGAAAAAAAATTGTGTATACAATTGTGTACCTAAAATCATATACAATGTTATCTTTAAAATGTTAAAATAAAGAGGAATAATTTTACTTCATGCATAACAAAACAAGCTTCATATTAGAAGATGGCATTTAAAAATGCAACACTAGGTAGGCAATTTATTTCATGTTAAAAATTAACGAATATTTGCAATGTTAAAAAAAAAAAGTAATTCCTGTTAAGAAAAATTTTCAGAAGATTAAATTCCATTGGCTTTTATTGAGAAACACCCAAGGTAGGAGGCATATATAGAAATTGGTGTACAGTGCCAGTACTAGATATCTGAACAAAAGGGATCAAAGGCATCAAAGTTACAATTGTCTCAAAGATCTCTATAGAGAAAGAGATTTAGAAATATGACATTTCCAAAGAGGAAATTGAAGTGATTGAGTTCTTTTTTCCTATAGGAAAAAGTCCAACAAACAAGCCAAAACCAGAACAACTGCAATTTCTGTCTAGGAAAGAATTCCTCACTAAGCACAGATATGGTGGTAATCAGCTTAACTCGAAACAAAACAAATCTGTGGAGATGAGCACACTGTTCTTCAACTTGTTAATTACTCTAGCTGTTAATTTACATTCTGATGAAGAAAGACTGAAAAGTAAACAAATATGAGCAAAACTTGGATCCAAGCAAATTATCAAGACAGATTTTTCTTCTTCCCTAGCCACTGGATGTCTAACATTGGATGTGCCTATAATGCATTTCAAACACACACACAAAGGAAAATATACAAAATCAATATTTTTTTAAGAAATCACGGTACCAAATACTGCAACAGCTCTATCCTGAAAAGCTGGACTACTCTATCATATAGATCTTTCCAGAAACTCATGAAACCCAATTGAAAACAACAGCTTGTTCTCACTAGCCAATGGAAACCTGTGTTTCAAACAGTGTTTAAGCTTAACTGGAATTAGATATGTAAGAATCAACTTTAAATGAAACACCTCTGTGAGCATTTGCAAAGATAACTGACTAAACTTCACATGGATCTGGTGGTAACAAACTCACAGGCTGGAGCATACTGCCTTGCAGCTACTTATTCAAGTAAGTTAAAATCTCTAGAAATCATTTTTCTCTAGCTGCAGTTTTCATATATTAAGAAATATATAGGGATATAGAGCTATAATTTCCAAGGTCTCATTTATATTAGATCTCATGTGGAACATGATAAATATTGATCTTATCTCTGGAGTATGAAAAGAACTAACTAGGAAAGGGTCAATAGAATAGATTAATAGGCAGGCACAGAATTAAAGGGCTCTGCCATCTATCATGCTAGGGTTTTCAAGTATATGTAGAAGTTATAGTTCTGCAACATTGTGTGCCAATTACTCTCACAGTTTCAAAAATATTTAAAAAATAACAAAGTTTTACAATGCACTAGTAAGCACAGTTACTTTGTAGATTGCTGTAGGATTATACCTATAGCCATGATTCGTCTGTCAGACATTTATGTTTTATTAGACAGCAAGTTAAAGTCTTCTAAAGAGCATAATATTTACTTTCAGAGTAGTTTTTTTCCTCCTAAAAATAATTAGGGAGAAATGTGACAGAAGTGAAAATATGCTATACAGAAAAATATGTTGCAAAGGACATCTGAAAACCAGGTCAGAGTGTATTTGGTTCAAATAAATAGCAAGGTTTGCCTACTATCTTTGACAACTAAGACTTTTTAATCATTAAAAAGGTATTTTCAACCAGATTCAACTTGAGTCTGTATATTGTTTCATACAAATATTACCCTTATCTCATCTTTATTAAATGGAACATGATTCAAAAATGCAGAGAAATAAATCTCCATTTTATATTCAGTACTAAGCGTAAAAGGGCACTCTCTTCAAGAACACATACTGGTTTTCTTGAAGGATCCGTCTCTAGTTTTTGAAACATCTAATCTTTCAGAAAAATATAAAAAAAACCCTTATGTTGTTTAGGTCACCCATATGATCATAAATAAGTGAAGAATTAAGGAAGTCAGGTTTTTTGGACCATTTTTAGATAAAAAATCCTAGTTGTAAAACTTATACCTTAAGCTATAGAAATTCATTAAGATTTTAGATTACAGTGCAAATCCAATTAAAATGTCATTCATTTGTTTGGTTTTCAGGGATATCTAGAGAGCATTTTGTTTTTATTGGCTCAGGTTCTAAAGCAGATGAAAGGATCTGTTCTGCTGGCAGGTGTGCAAGGGGCAACTATTGTGGTTTAACCACAGCCAACAACCAAGCCCCACACAGGCTCCACTAGATGTTCACTGAAGAAGAAAAATGCCATCACTGCATCCCCTACTCTTCCTTCTTCTTCCCCCTTTATATACTGAGCATGATGCCATATTCTCAGGAAGGGATACGAGTATGAAATATCTCTTGGATCAGATGGAGTCAGTTTTCCTAGTTGTGTCACGTCCAAAATCCTTGTGTAGTCCCAGCTCACTACTCACTGGCAGGGTGGTGTGAGGAGCAGAAAAATCCCTGGCTGTGCAGGCACTGCTCAGCAGTAGCTATAATATCCCTGTGCTTTCAACACTGCTTTCAGCACAAATCCAATATGAGTCCCATACAAGCTACTGTGATGAAAATGGACTCTACTGTAGCCAAAACCAGGCCTGAGATAACCACAGAGCCTGAGATAACCAATGTTGGACTAAAAGAAGACTGATATGTACTTAGAAATAATGAACAAATATGTCTGGAAAGAAAGGAATACTTCAAAACTGAGCTAGCCAATCCTTTAGTTTTCCAGTAGGATTGACCATGTTTGCATAATTCTTTACAGATACACTTGTTTTTAAGAAGCTCAAACAATGCAAACTAGCAGTTTTGTTCTTTCTATAGAGAAATTAATTAATTAATAAGTTAATTCATGCTTATCCTTTTCTTTTTGTTAGCAGTGTGAATGAAAACAGGTTGGTTTCTTCCTATCCACACCTTTTCTGTGACTGTTCTCCAATCAGACTTTCTTTCAGCAAAATAAACAGTTTCACTTTTTCCTTGTGAATCATGTTTTCTAAAAGTCTACTTGCTCACCGTTTTTCCTATATTCTGTCCTAGGGCAGGGACTCAAATAAGAGCATTATGATTTGGCATAAACTTGTATGTCTATGTTGTGAAAATGGCATACTTGTGTATGCATTACAGTGCACTCATCACGTTATCATTGCAGCAACATTTTATTATTCACTGTCATACCAGAGCTCTCATATGGTCCCACTTTTTTTTAATGAAAAAAAAATCCTGCCAGTTTCAGTGTACTATGAACAGCTTCCTCAAGCCTCTTTCATCATGACTGAGTTTCCATGAAAGAACTGTGTTCCTAATCCCAAACTTGCTCAGGCAGTAGAAGGACTATTACCTGCCCAATGCATTTCAGCACAATATGATCTAAATAACAAGTTTCCTCCTCTAGCAGAGTTATGCTCACAGTGGTACATAACACTGGGCCAAACCACATGTCATTCTGTCCAATACAGAGCTCCTGTTACACTCAGCACATCCAAGGAGTAAAAAACCCAAAGAGTGTGTCCAGAGGAGGCCATGAAGATGGTTTGAGGGCTGGAACACTACACTTATGAAGACAGGCTGAGAGTTCAGCCTGGAGAAGAGAAAGCTTCAGGGAACAGCCTTCCAGTAATTTAAGGTGACTTACAAAAAATCTGAAGAGGATTTTTGAAAAAGGCATGTACTAACAGGACAAGGGGGAATGGATTTAAGATGGAAAATGGCAGGATTAGATTAGATGACAGGAAGAAATTCTTTACTTTGAAGGCAGTGAGGCACTGGAAGAGGTTGCCTGGAGAAGTGGGGATCCCATTCTCTGGAAATGTTCCTGACCAGCTTGGATGGAGTTTTGAGCTGCATAGTCTAGTGGAAGATGTCCCTGCCCATGCCAGGGTCGTTGGAAGAGATGATTTTTAACTTCTTTCCAACCCAAAACATTCTGTGATTCTATGAAAAAAAATGTTCAACAAAAAAGTAACTTCCAAAATTTCCTTCAATAAGCATCTTATTTTAATGAACATACCTTACTCTTCACTAACAATTTGTCACAAAAATGAAGCAAATTCAGTTGTTTTTGCTCAGTTTCCGACCACATAGCACTGTTATTTTCATCATTCTCTTACATGAAACTTTCCTTTCCTTCTATGTAGATAACAAAGTAAATGAAAGCAAACTACAATGTAAAAAAGTTTGGAATTTTGAAATTCCTTTTTTTCCCTTACTCTTTCTTTACATTTTTAGCGTATGGAAAACTAAACAGAAAACTTCCACTGCTTCTGCATTCCAGATTATTTTTTCATAGATTTAGGGTTCTCAGGGATTAAGAGAAGTAAAAGAGATATATAGCATTTATTATAAAGCTTTGGATCAAGAAACAACAGCCTCTTAGGAAATCCATTACAATAAGGTTAAAGCCAGAAGATGTCGCAGAAGAATGAAATATTATGTTATCTAGATTAAATGCACACAAAAAATTTAATATCAGGAACAGTAATGCACTAGTGCAAATTTAGTTTAGATGATCCCATTTTCATCTGAGTTAGATCATCATCATCATCATTACGAGTGTTTACTTTTCTTATTTGATATTAAATTGTGTCCAGTCATATTTCTTTTGCTTAGTGCACAGGATCACGAAAATATCAGGATCATTTGCAGTGGTGAAATTTATTGAACCAAAGGTAAAACAAGAAGTCTTTGAGCCCATAAAAACTAGGTTTTATTGCAGTATAATCTAGAATAATTTTAAATTGATTTTTTTATATTGATAATTTAAAGGGTTCAGAAAGTGGCTTAATAAGAACATGGAAGAGAGATTCAATGGTGATTACTAGATATGCAAATAATAAAAGGTCAGGAAATTGCTTTACCTGAAAACTACTAAAGTTTTCAGCTACAAAAAAAAAACAACTGGGGTGTAAGAGGATGAAATCTTTCATGTGTTCCCATTTATTTCCCTAAGTGCCTCTTGACTGAACACTCAAAATGGCTAGACAAAGACTAATGCAAAAAGATTGATAACAATTGCCTTTCCTTTTTCATTCCCCCCTCCTCCCCTTTTACTTCTGGTGAGTTTTGGCATCTAACATTTGTTGTAGTCAGGTTAGCAACTTTTTTTATTTGCAATGAACTCCCAAGTTCTTACCAGATGCTGAAACTATGCTTAAACCAAAGCCTCTTGCAATATGTCTGTAGAGTCCTCTGCCTCACTCTGCAGTATCTCAAATTTTCACTAGGTATATTAGATTGCTTCTCCTCCTACAGGGATTTTCTCCTGGCCCAAGCTTCTTAAGAAGCATAGCAGAAATGGAGAGTGAACAGAGAAAACTTACAGTCTGTATCACAATAGAAAGCTAAAACCCAATTTTTAGAGTAATGCTCTTATTTCAGAAGCGTCTGGGATGGTATTTTGAACCTATCACTAGTGTGGCACTATTTTTTCTCTGTCCTGATCTTTAGACCAACCTACAGTGTAGTAATAACTTGTACTTCTTCAGTAGATAAATCGGATATATTTGAAGTGGCTCAGAGAGCTGTTGGTTGGAGGTAGTCTTGGTGGAGGTGCATGGTTGTTCAGAATCAAAGCTGCGTAAAGGATTGAGTAAATACATCAAACCAACCTGCTGATGTCATTAGTATATCTGAGGAATTCAAATATGAAATTCAAATACATTTCAGCAACAGAGAACATATCACTGGTGTAACTTTATGACCTGTTTTATATAGAAGCTCATAGAGATGACTATATCTAAAGTAGATATAGTCAAAAAGCTCTTCATAAATTTTTTTGAATACTAGACGTATCATTGAAACATTGACATTTCAAAAGTGGGAAGAAGATGACAACAAGCCATAATACCGTAGAATCATGGAAATACAAATCCCTCCAGAGTTTATTCATCTTCATCTTTTAAAACTATGTTCAAGTGACCCCAGTTTCTTTCATAGACAGACCTCTAAAAATCTTCACTGAAAAAGGTTTTGAAACTTCTGTGTAAATAAAATATCCCAGTGCATGTCTGTCTTTGGAATGAAAATATTTTGCCCGACATCTAAATCAATATTGATGAAAATTAAAATAATAAACTATTTTTGTCACCCTCTGGCTTTCCAATTTTTTTTGCACATTTCTTAACCTGCTTTGCCCCAAAGTGTTTATCAGACACTCCTTAAGGCTTTTTCAGTATCAAAAGGAGTAGAATATTCATCTCATGTCTTATTTATGACATTCTTTTTAATATATTTCAGAATTTTATCTAATATTTTTATTGGCATCACATTGCTTATACCTCTTCAATTCGTAAGCCATTTTTTTTAACTGCTTATTCATTTAAGCACCATTTTACATTTATGATCTGGATCTATTCTTCTGTAAGTGTAGAACATAAACTTACTTCTACAGAATTTATTTGTATTGATATCAGGCACTTTCCCAGAGTCATTCTGACCCAGCACTTCAAAACTCAAGGAC
The DNA here is from genome assembly GCF_027887145.1 of Ammospiza caudacuta. Taxonomy (NCBI): domain Eukaryota; kingdom Metazoa; phylum Chordata; class Aves; order Passeriformes; family Passerellidae; genus Ammospiza; species Ammospiza caudacuta. The sequence goes on along the minus strand of NC_080595.1, from coordinate 88,877,561 downwards.
TTTAACTGGAAGGATCTTGTTGTTGGCTCAGTGATAGACCACCTTTTAGTGATTGACCCTGCTTTAGTGATGTCTTCTGTAAAGATGGAATAATGCTAATCAGGAAGAAGGATTTGTTCAGGGACACCTACTTGCAGAACATTCTGGAATAGCAGTGTTTGCCAAATCCTATAACGTTTTGACCACTTGACTTGTTTTCATTTCAACACACTTGTTTTCTACACAATCTTTTCCTGAATGCTAATTATCACTTTGAGCACTTTTATTAATTTTCAATTAGACCTCACTCACTTTATTGTTACTACAATGCATACTAAGTTATAAACATTGTCTTAAGTTGTAAGTGTTGGTATTAATTGAATATTAAGCTGATAATGCATTATTCATTATATCCTGTCAACAACTATAACTTGCATATGTATATTCTTTTCTACTATCTAGAAAATGTGTACAAATGCAAAGTAAGTTCAGCAGCATTGTCTCTTTAAATGAAAAATATTAACTAAACATAGAATTGTTTACAAATTACATATCTGAATAGCTTTTCAATAGGCATTGGACAAAGTCTTTTAGATAGTTGTTTTATATCTTTTGTTTGTTATTGTTACTGCCAATTTATCTGTTGCACTCTAGTAATGAACATGAAAGTTATCTAAGTTTCAACAGTGTATTTTCTATTATTCTATAGTTAGTATAAAAACACATACAGCTTGATGTCCACAACCTTTTGTTGAAATATTACTTTTTTTTTTAAGAGAATGTACACGTGGCAAGGATATGAGAAGAAAAACACCAACTGTCTCTCGCTTTACTTCATGAAGAATTCTAAACATTGTTTATGGTTAAGCCAGCAGGCTGATTCTGATTCCAACTTCAAAATCACAGACATTAAACCATAAACTTTCTTCAATCATCTACTGTTGAGTCAATAGCAAAACCTTGAGTTTTCAAGAAAGAAAAATATATCTAAGCCAGCTCAAAAATCACAGCTACATCAGTTTCTACTAGTTTTGCCAAACGACATCTGAAGGACTCTTAAAAAGACAATAGTTCAGTCTCATCAAAATTTGGTTTCAGATTTGATATTTCTCTCACTGGAGAGAAATTTCAAATTGTCTCACCTGACAATCCAATCAATCTTTTTATTTGTTCACTAGCCTCCTCCCTCTACATATTTTCCCTCCATCAACCTCATTTTTTGATAGTGTACACAGTAGCATGCATTATTGTGCCACCATAGGAAGGATAAAGAGAGACAGGTGGTAGCTCAAGTACTGCTAGAAAAAGTCTGAATGCTAATAAGGACCATATGAATTATGATGAATTCTTCAAATTTCATACTGAAATGTTCTGTAGACTAGGAGAACCATCCTCATGCCTTCAAAGTCCAGCCAAATCCAACCCCACAGAGTTATAGAGAGGTATATATTGCTTCATCATTCCTGGATGCCCACACTCTGCAACAGAACTGCGGGCTTAATGTGGGAGTTTTCATCTCAAACATCATGGGTCCATTCTATTTTTATCCAGTTAGCAACACCTCACATTTCCAGAGCTCAGAACATTCATTAATCAAGATACATTTAACCCTTGGAAGATCCAGAGCCTGAGTTATGAGTTTATCTTCTGGTAATTAGGAGAGAGTCATGCATAACTAGGATCCCTCCTGAGAAGAAGACCTGACTTTGAACATTTCAACTGCAGAAAACTAGTGCCTGTAAGCAACGTTTTAGTTTCTTATAAACATGAAAAGTATTAAGCTGGATTTAACCTTACATATCAACATAATTAAACCTAATATTGCATCAACAGTGTTATCTAAATTTGCAGTAGAACAAAACATTGAAACCAAGTCAGCAGCACTTGTGGTTCAATGCTTTGCAAGTTGTCCTTATATAGCAAACTCTCAATCACATTTAATGTTATTTACCATGCAAATGCTTTGAAAAATTCCATCTGGGCTGGTATGCAGCAAAGCATTTCTTCAACAATCTGGGATATAAGAGATTTGTGAAATCTGCTGTCAGATCACTTTCTGGACCAGAATTTAGTTGAATTCCTTGTCTCAGTTTTATTTTTACTGACTTCAGTGTCTGGGGATCAGATCGAAGGCTCTCTATGGTTGCAAAATAAAGACTAGGGCTGATATTATCATCCTCTGTCATGACAGCAGCTTTCAACAGAAATAATAAAAAATCTAGAAAACAGACTATTTTCAAGATCAATTCATAATTAAAAAACACGTTACCGCAAGGTATTTATTTGCTTCTCCAAGCACAAGATTATTTTCATTAGTTTTGTCTTACTTAAATTAATAGAAACAGATTCAAAAAAACCCAATAAGAAAAAAAATCCACCACCAAGAAAAAAGACCTGTGCTCATGAGATTGAAAAGCTAAACACTGTACAAGTGTTAGCTGTAACATTCACTCAAGACCAGAAATTCTTAAGCCCTACAGCATTGAATGTAATTTATAGTTATGTAAAGAGTTATGTTCTTGTCCAGTTATATAAATTTCTTTGGTAGTCATCAGATGGCAGATTGTTCTTGGAATATCTAGTGTGCTGTAACTAATATATATATTATTTAGATTCATTCCAACAAATTAAAATTTTACCTTCAACAACAGTCAACACAATCATCAGTCCAGACATAGTTCTAATAGTATTTTTTAGAAGGCAGGAAGAAAACCAGGTTAATCCTGTCTTGTTCTTTCACTCCATAGGTACACATTTTGCATTCAGTATGTGGTTATTTCATCTAGATATTTTCTAGTTTGCATATAAAAACTGAACTATGAAAGACTTTTGAAAGTAAAGATATATCTTCTGCTTCTCTTGTATTCACAAGGCAATTAATCTATCATAAAAGTAACTGTGATTCATTTGTTAGCGTTTTGTTGAGCTCTCCTGTGAAAAGTGTTTTGTTTTGCACAAGGAATTTGAAGTTAAAACAAGACTTTTGGTTAGGATGTTTACCTTGGAGGTCATCTGGAGCACTTGATGTTTCGGTTGTTAGATGAAAAATGTACCAAAAATAATTGAAAAAAAAATTAACTCTGGAATCCTACATTCTGTCCTAATCACAATGGTAAAGTTTTTAGTTCTTTGTCTTTGGGCCAATGAATTATTAATCATTTTATCCCAGATAGAATTGCATAAAAAGGAGAAAACTACAAGTCCCAATTTCCTTTTATTCTGCCACTTCATTCTGTTTTTACCCTCAAAGTCTACATATTCTTGATTTGGACAATCTTCTAAAAATTGTGAAACTCAGCACAAAAATGTGCATGTGGTGAGATAAGAACTGAGAAGGTTGTCTGTCAGAAACAGAACCTGCAAAAGTTGACTTTGACAATACAAGGATTATTCTTTATGCCTTTTATGCCTTTAGGTAATGATTTAACCACCACTCTCTGCTTTTAGTTGCATAAACAGAAGAAAGTGATGACTCCAGCACTTAGCTTGGTATGCAGGAACTAGTTACGGGACATGAATTAAGATATTTCTATTCATCATCTATTTATAAAGTCTACTGATCTCTACAGTTGCCAGATACTGTTTATTGTGAGTCTCATTCTGAAGAATGCATTTTTCCAAGCACAAATTGTTTGGAAAGTGGGCACTTAACGTACCATGGAAGATGCTGAAATCATAGTCATTAGACAATGTACATTGTGTTGCTTAAAGCCTCTGCTGGAACTATTCTTTGGCCTGTGCACCATTTAGAGTTGCAAATCTCCTTGGATGAATTAGTGATATGTGCAATAAATACGTGTCTAAGAGAGTTGCTGGAATATGAATATGTTGCCTCACAAAGATGCACTAATTCATCTACATTTAAGATTAAAAGTTTGAATTTTACTCTAAAATTTTGTTTCTCCTTAGAGTAATAATTAATGTCTTAAAATCAATATCAAATAAGAATTCATTAAAGTGTACTGTTGAGATTCATTACAGATGGATTAAAGATTATCTGTTTTTGCACGCTGCACACCAAAATAATCACCGAAATGTCTTTTGGCCTTTCTAGTTTTTAATGCCTCCCTGTCAAATAAATGATCATTGCAAGTCTTTTTGCAGAAAATTTGTCTTATTTGCCATGTGATTAATAGCTCTTATTATGTTTTTGTAATTCCTAAGGAAAAACTCAGACTACTAAAATTATTTGCTTGTCAACAAAATGTTTTTCAAACTACCAGCAGTTTACCAGCAGTTTTCTGTGTTTCATAATGAACTGCTCAACACTGAATAGCACCACAGACAAGTAGGTATTAAAATTTTATCTCTGATGCAGCCCTTTTTCTGTCACATATAAAAATATTTGGTGGAACACAGTATAGGATGATTAATTCTCAAATACCACATTCTTTCATGCTTCCTATTCTCTCTCCATCTCCTACTAGTCTCCTGACATAGATACCTTTATTACATTATATTTTTTGCTTTTTATTAATATTTTAAAATCAATGTACAAATTGTTTTTAGAAGAATTTAAAATCTTTGAGATTTAAAAGATTTGTGCCCAGCTAAATGGAAGACACAGTGCAGAACTGAATACAAAAGAAGTGCATGTTTCCTCTGTTGAAATGTAAAGGTCTCAAATCTGATTGCTTATATTTGAGGTGGTAATCCAAACTGCTTCTGCACTCTGTAGCTAGAAAAAAAAGCACTTCTGTAAGATTCATTGCACTTTAAAGGACACTTCTCCCATACATCTGATAAATCACACTCTGGAAATGCCTGACTTTCTCCACCAATTACTGAGAGGGCCTAGTGCAATTTACGTGGAATAGATGTCTGATGACAGATATGCACAAGTGGTAAAATGCATCCTCTCCTATGAATCTGATTTTGCCATAACTGACTCAGAGGTAGAAAAATATATGCTTTGTAGGTTGAATGTGTTTTCTGTGTAAATAAATTGTAAATAAATACTGTATTAAAAACAGTCAGAGTACAACTCTGTAAACTGAAATATGCCTTCCTGAAATTCTGCTGTAATACAGAATGCAGTAGGAAAAAATATGCCCTTCTAGAGGATAATTTTTTTAATGTACCTGTTTGTGATAGGGCTGTTGGGTAGAAGCAAGCAGTTGATGAGTTATCATCCTCTGCTTCAATGCATGTCAATGTATTGTAAATAGATCACTGCACAGCAAAATAAATTAGTAAGGATGTTGCAAATGTGTGCCTGGCTAGAACAGAAACTCACACGTGTTTTTCATTAAACACTCTGTTCCTGTGGTGTTAGGTGGAAAAGGAGGAGGATTTTTTTCAAATATTAAAATCAGATATATTACTGTGATGAATAGTCAACTGTAAATTATCCTTGAATGAGATAGAAAAGCCAGAGAAGTCAACTTGGCTCCAAGCTGAGGTATCGTTCAACACAAAGCGGCTAAAAGTGCAGGACTTTGGATACTTCTTTAAGGTGCTATAGAATCACAGAAAAAATAATCTTTATGAGATGTTGCTTTTCTTCAAACAAAATAATTTTGTCATCTGCAGAACATATTCACAGACAAGTTATGCAGATTCCTTAGTGATTTAGTTCACATCCAGCAGCTCCAGAGCACTGTCATAGAGAAAACACTGTCCCCATATCCATAAGGGGATATCAGGTAAATTTTTCAATGCCGTGAAATCATAAGGACTTTCTCTGGCACAGCATGCCTCTTCATCCATGCTGCTGGAAGGCTTTCTTACCAAAGAAGAAGAGTTTTTTCTATTTTGGTGGATGGAAGAAGAGTGTGATTTGTATCAAGATCTTGAACCACGCTAGTGCTTGTAAGGAGAGAGCTGGGTGAAACAGACTGCATTTTTAAATGTAAGCATGTTTACCTGCTGCTGTAGAAATAGTTCCACATATAAGATCAAGACATATGGGCCCTTGGAAACCAAGTGCTTCTGGGGGCATGCAGCTGGTCAGTACTGAACTCATGCTAATAAGCAATATAAAAAACCATTACGTGACTATTGCAAGGAGTTTCAAAAAGAATTCCAGACTTGAAAGATACAAATTACTGCCAAACTGCTGTAATCAAAGTGAATTACAACTAGTACACAAGGGAAGCAGGTATAAAAGGCTTTCATAAAACAAGCTACAAAACAGTTCAGAGAACTTAATGGAACAGTCTATACTTAAGCTGAGCGAGATGAATACTTTCAGACCATGTCTGAAATCTAAATGGGAATTAAATATATATATATATATATATATATATATATATATAAATGGGAGAGAATAGTCTTAAGGAAGTAAAGGAGGAATAATTTGTACATTCCAACAAGTGCTATTGAAATTCTGACACTATTTCACTGTTTAGAGACCCAATCAATTTCTAATCACATGTCCTTAAAATATTCCTTAAGAAAGTGAGTAACACAATCTTGATTCATGAGATGCTTATATTTTTTAATCAGCCAGTGTAATTGCTGCAGTAAGCACAGTGTGCCTGGCTGGCCCTTGCACTGGCAGCACTTCTACCTTTTCAGTGCAGTTCCTTTGGGTTTAAACCAAATGGAACTCTAGACTATATGATACTACAGACCATAAAATACAATGATTAAAATATTAATTCAAATGTTGGAAACATATAATTCAATTTCTTGCAGCTCATATTTCTTCAGAAAATACTGAGGGAGAAATGTCACACATCATAGTAAAATATTACTGAACAGGAAGTAGAGGCTCTGAGGTGCAGTACTATTATGTACTTATTTATAAATATCTCCTTATAATAAAGCTCTTAGTTTTCCAAATTTAAAATGTAGTCTGATATCAGTGGTAACAACAGTAAAAAATGAAAGATCAGAAAAAGAATTCTGATTTCCAGTCTTAAAAGCAAAAAAAAAAAGAACTCTGAATTATTAGTCTTCAGCAGACAAATTATCCTTTATTTGACACTTGTAAATCAAGGGGGTGGGATGGCTTGGAACTGTGGAATTGGCAAAATGAAAGCTATTCATGGACCCTTGACAGAGCAATGTTGTGGTGAGGAAAATTTCTCTTCTGCAGATTTATATCCTAAAGGTAAAATCCTGAAACAGAAAAGAGGGGCAATACTTCAGATTATTACAGCAAAATTAAACTAAACTAATGCACCAGAGACATCATCTGCCTAACTATCTTAAATCTGAATTGAGTGATTTATTTCATTTAACTGCCTAAAGGATACACATATATTTTTGAACTACTTGGTCTGGGTCCATTTCATATTCGAGACAAACAGATCAACTCAGTCAGACTTGAATGGACCTAGTTTAGATGTTAACTGTAGACTAAGATGAAACAGTGGAAAGCAGAACCACAGTCAGAGTACCAATGGCTGAGGTTGAAAGGAACCTCAGGAGGCCATCTAGATCCCCCCCTTCTGATAAAGCAGTTTCACCCAGAGTAGGTGGCATAGGACCATCTCCAGGCAGATTTTGAATAGCTCCAGAGAAGTGACTCTGAAACCTCTCTGGGTAGCCTGTTACAGTGCTCAGTCATCCTCACAGTAAAGAAGTTTTCGTCCTGTTCAAATGGATATTCCAATGTTCCAGTTTGTGCCCTTTGACCCTTTTCCTGTCACTGGGCACCACTGAAAAGGAATCTGGCCCAGCTCCCTCAGACTCTCCTTTTAAGAGACATACTCCTGTCCCGTCATCATCTTTGTAGATCCCCACTGGGCCCATGCCTGTAGTTCCTTGTCTGTCTTGAGCTGAGGAGCCCAAAAGTGGACACAACACTCCAGGTGTGGCATCACAGGGTAGAGCAGAGGGGCAGGATAACCTCCCTCTATATTCTGTCAATGCTTTTCCTCAGGGTACTGCTTGGCCTTTTTGGCCACAAGGCACGCTGCTGGTTCATGGTAAACTTCTTGTCCACCAGACCCCCAGGTCCTTCTCCTTTCCTCTGCAGAATGCAAAGGTTGTCTATACAGGCTACTCAGGTATAGGAGTATTCATTTAGTCAGATCACTACATTCTTTGAAAGACCCCATCTAAACCAAAACCACGAAAAGGATATTATTCATACTATAAGAAGGCAAGAAACAAAAGCTGGTGGCATTTGCTAGTATATGTTTGATAAGAACCTAGAACAATGACATTTTCTCACTTAAGCCTCATGTGAATGTTAGTTTAATGAGAATAAAATTAAAAAGTAATATCATGTGCGTATGATATAGATACTTAAATTCCCTAAGAAAATGTCTTTACTTTGCTGTGAACATGCATTTACTTTTGTTCATGTGTTTACTTTGACGCGCACAACTGTATGTAATTTCCTATATGAAATTTTCCATTTTATCTAGGACAAAAATTGTTCAAACTTCATTAAAAAATACTTTTTTCCCTCGGTTTCTTTTGAAAGATTTTATCTAGGAGGCTTAACCATCTGTCACTACAAGGAAGAAATGCTAGCACTGAAATATTGTTAAATTTAATTCCCTCTGTAGCAGTTTACTGAAACATATTGGTCTTAGATAGGCACTAGTTTAAAATCTGAAATGGGATTCTGGAATAAATAATCAAAATATAGTTCTCTTATTATTTTCTGCGTTGTGCTTAGAGTGTAAGATAAATATATCTTTATTAGATTTGGAAAAATAGAGAGTCTTTTGATTAATGGTCAGATGAAAAGAGCTTTTGAAAATATGGGAGTGACAAGGTCACATGTGCTATACTTATTGAATAACCTGTCTGGGTAATGGGAGGAAATGTTTCTATCTACAGAGTATTCCCAGTGCCAAACTACATTAGATGCAATAACAGGTAGCAAGGGGAGGGCAAAATTTGTCAAGAAAATGAGGCAGGTTTGGACAGAAACCAAAAGTCAAGATACACGCACTATAATTAAACAACTGATTTATTTTACAAATTCTATTTTTAAGAAGATTTAACAAGATTTTCAGCAAGAGACAAGACATGCTTGAAACAAGACATTTTCAAACAAGGACATAACCTGAACAGCTATAGTTTTTATATTGAGTGGGAAAACTGTAAGAAGGAACTAAATTATTCTGGTTTTGCCTTGTTACGCTCTTCTCTGACCTCAAGCACTCCTCTCCCCACCCCCAGTATCTATTAAAAATTGTCTTTGAAAAACCAAAAACCTATCTCTTGGTTCCCTCCTATGGAAATCTTAGATAGGAATGACTTGTTTTTAAATGTTTGGGAGGTCTTCGGAATAAGATCAGAACCTGTATGATCGTAGTGGTTCTTCAGTAATCAGCTGAGATTTGAACATTTAATCAACTCTCAGAGAAAAAAATTCTCTCTGTAGATGGCATTTTAAAAAATATTTTGCTCAAAAATTTGTTTCATGACTGAACTTTTAAACCTTTACTGTAGAATAACTTTTTCTGGGGTTCTCAAGTGTTATGATCTCACAAGAGCCATCCATTTCACAACTGAGGAAAGTTTACACAGCACAGGTCGATTTTCGGCTTCTTCTATTTCTTCTTATTTACTATATAACATCCAAAAATACTCAAGTGAAATGAAAAAAAAAAAAAAGGAAAGAAAATTAAAAAGTCCTAAGAACTCACACAAAGTCTAATGTAATTTCATCAAATTGCCCACAGCTGAGTTGAGTAGTTTCCCCCTAATAATCCATCTTCCACAGGCCACCAATATACAAATTATGTAGCACAGTAGTAGATCAAACACGGTTATTGGCAGAAGCAATGTTGGTATGTCAAATCCACAGAATTTAAACATAGTAAAAATGTGAGAAGGATATCAATTTTGAGGGCTTACAGCCACTACTAATAACCATCTGAAAGAGATATTTATGTTTTGTGATGTGAAATAAACAGAGAGGGACCATGAAGGAAAAGTTAATGGGGAAACTGATCCCTGGTCTCTGCTGAAATGCTTTCTTGCATCTTCCTGTGGAGTACATGGTTTTCCAGAGCACTAGATATCTTCTCTTCTGTATGGCATATTAATATTTCAGGAGAAGCTCTGCTTCAGCTGCTTTATCCAGACAATATATCAATCTAAATTTATACCTGACATAAATCTTGAACTCAGTTGAGTTTCACCAGATTTTATTTTACCTCACAAAATTCCCCTATCTTTTACTATGCTCTGAATCATCTTCAGCTATATTAGAAAAAAATCAAATAGATGATATTCAAAATAAAAGAAAACAATAGGGTAATTGTGTAGTATTTAATGAAATACTTTGGTGAAACTTCCTGAATGTATTTTATTAATTGGTTTACAGCAAGTCTGCTAGCTACTAGAGAATTACATTCACTCAGGTTTTCACCAGAAGAAAATGGAATGTGAAATACCTGTTACCATAAATCACAGATTTTCTAATGACACTAAATCGTTATTAGACTAAAACAGTGCGTAATTCTGGCATTCTGCTGGAGAAAATATGCTGAGTGATACTTAACCTTATCTTTGAACCTTCTTGAAGGTCATTGTAAGTGTGCTTTAGGTTATTAAAAAAAAACATATGAGGCTTCAAAGTGCAAAAAAACTCAGAAGTAATTATGTTATGAGTGTGATTTTCCTAGAGTTATGCCTAATCCATACAAAATGGTTATTCTTTCACTTTGAGTATTAAAATTATTTTTATATTAGAAAATCACAACAACCTCCTGTTTATTGATTTAAACTACTTACTCACAAAACACAATTTTTGTACTGTTTTGGATTTTTTTCTAGATTAGGAATTAAATTTGAGTTGTATCAAAAGATTAATCCTACTAATTGGGTGATGATTTTATTCTCCATTATTTCAACATACAAAAAAGGCAAAAGATTTTGATATGCAACTTAATTTACCTCTGTAGGCATTTAACAGCTAAGTGAAGCTCTATGTGCACTGAAGAGCTTTGACCATATCCACCATCCAAGGAGCTTAGACCAACAGCAAGACAGAGAAATGGAGTAAAAACGTCACATTATTTGCCAGGAGGAAAAAGGTACACATGGAAATAATTAGAAGACAGTCAAAAGCATTTTACTTTTGACTTAGAATATAACTGTGCATAATATATAGGTTTATTTTTAACTTAAACAGAAAATCCCAGTAATCTGATACAACATACATAATAATATTCTATCAAGTGTGTTTTCAACTATTTACTTGTAGATGATTTTCACTACAACTACAATAGGTATATCTTGTACTTCAAGGAGATATATGTTGTCAGTAACTGCTGTGAAAGAGTAAATGTATGGCAAAACTAAATAAGAAATTATTCTCTTAGGTATAAAAATAACACATTTAGAAATTCCATTGAAAAAATTATTCTCTTGCATTAGGTTTCTAACAAGTGCTTTCTTATCTCAGAATAATTATATAATATAGAGATACTAAAGCTGGTAATTAAGTATAAAAGATTGCAGAAACAATTTTAAAGACCTTTTGCTAAAATAAGCAGATCCAAAAGGGACATTTCTATATTTGAATTGCAAATGTCTTAACTGTTCCTTGCTGGTTCCAGGGATTATATAAAGAGCTCGACAGTCAAGCTCCTTAAGAACTGAAACAAGTGACTTAGGCACTTAATTGGGTCAAACAGGAACTCAAACTCTGAAACACTCTCTTGCTATTTGTTTTGATTTTTTTTTTTAGTTTTATTTTCTTTCTGGTGCAAATGGCACATTTGCTTTTTTCTTTGAAGAAAGAGAAAGAAAGAAGCTCCACACAAATGCTGTCAAGTCCCTGAGGACAGTAATGGGCATGACTGTCCCTGTCCAGCCTTTTGGTGTCCTCCTCCACCCACCCACAGCCCAGCACTCCATTTCCTGTACTTACATTCCCTGTTTCCCTCAGAAGTGATTTCCATCTGAAGGTCACACATCATGATTTCCTGTTTTACTCGTCTTTGAAAACTCCTTTATGGAATTCAATAGGAAAATTAACTAGTTTTTCAGCACCATATTATGCAATTAGCAGTTCCCTACATCTACTGCATTTTCAATACTGACAGCCTTTTATAAAACCTTTTATCTTTCAATCTGCAAGGAGCAAATGCTTTTGCAGGGAAATTTAGTGTGAGTCAAATAGATGGCTGAAATAACAAGGAGAAAAAAGCAGTACAGTATGCAAAACACTGTCAACAATTTCTGTGAAATGCTGAATTTTAATCACTATAACTAATTATAACACTGCTACATTTTTCTCACATTACAAATGTACACTGGGCTAATGTGGATGAAGATAAAGTCCAACAAGGAAACAGCAGCAAAAATAGAACAAAATCTCATGTTTATAGAGAGAAACAGGGAACTTTTCCCTAACCTTAGCTTTGACATCCTATTAAATGCCATGCCTTTAACTGAGTGACTAATTCCATTTATAGTCTAATACTAGTCCTTCAATGAATGCAGTAGTCAGATGAAATCTTGTTTTGTGATAAATAAACATTTACTTAATAGCAATCTCTTTGAACTCTACTATGAAACATGGTTTATCTCATCATCACATTGCTCCCTCTTCCCTCCCTCAAATCATAACTTAAAATTACTGCTATGTTTTATATATATTAGTTTTGTTTTGTTCAGGGTCATTTAAAAATTAGTAAAAATCTCTACTAAAACAAATATCTCATTGCTCTTGATAGTCTCCTCAAAAGAGTAAGAAATCACTGCTACAAAAATAGTGCCTTGCTTTCCAAGACTTTTGTAAATATTGTTTTGCTGTGTTTTATCATTTCCTGCAGCTTTTCTCTATTTGGAAACAAACAAATTTTGGGTTTAGACATTGTTTACATATTTAGAAATGTCACTCTTTCAGTTATGTACTTTCAATGACTTATTAAAAGTTGTATACTTTATGTTAGACTCATGCTATAGTATTAATATAAATTTCTTAAAATTATTTTTCTTCAGGTACATTTAATTCTTAAAGAATAGTATAGACTATTGTATCTGTAATTTCCTATTTTGGAATTTAACCTTCAGGACTTTACTAATTCAAGATATTACTGCATGCGTACTTTTTAGATGAGCATAATCTTTTAAATTAATGAAATAAGATGGATTTTCTAGATTCTGTAGCAGTTTAGAACTACCTGGAAGGAAACATATTGCTTTTTAGGTAATCAAAGAGAAGACAGACATCAAAACATCTGAATTCAAGACATCAAAACAACAAAACAAATATTTTTTAATATTTTTATTTTCATTCATCACTATCCTGCACTTTAAATTATAATTATGAGGAATCTTAAATGCAGGATGGTTTTTTCAGATGTCTAGATTTTACCCATGTTCTTATAATGGTTCAAAACTGGAAGACAGTAATCTAGCTTTAATGTTCTGTGGGGAAACTGTTCCATTAAGTATGGTTAATCTCAAACAGAATATATTCAGAAAGAACATCATGACCACGTTTGTTATCATTAAGAGTACAACAATTAATTGGTGACATTGTTAATGGGAAAGTTGGAACTGAGCTATAGTGTAGCAGAGAGTTATTTGGCAAGGCTTTCAAAACAGAGTAGTGAATTATGTAGCAGGTTAGTATGCGGTGCTATGGACATTCTACTCCTCGTTTTCAATAGTTCTCTACTCCTAAGGCTAAAAAGACTTTAAAGTATATGGCTGTTTTACACTTCTTTGCTTTAGAGGGGCTGCTGTACACACAAGCAAGAAAACCAATGATGCAACAAAAGAGCCAATAAGAAATTCCCCATTATCCTTGTGTTTTCAAAGGATTGCTTTTGCACTGTCCACTTAAGAGGTCACAAGCAACACACCAACACACATGGCAGTTCTGGGAGATGGGAAGACCTAGATCAAGTATCTGACTTCCTGGCAAGAACTCTGCACAGACTCATGTCTAAGACCACAATGCAGAGAGACAAATACAACCCAAAGTAAGAGATGGAGGCTGGCCTTCACAAAGCTGGCAGCACAAGACCAAGGGAATTTTTAAACTCAGCTTCCCTAGACTTTGTTAAAAACAACAAAGTTTGTTTTCTTCCACCGAAAGTTTATTTCTATTGAAGGAAGCAAACTCTTCCAGCTTCGTAAAGACTAGAAAGTTTATTTAAACAATCAATGAAGCACTGCAAATTGCTTTGGAGGAGGACAGAAAAATGGTGAAACATAAAACATCTGAGATATAGTTATATGTTCACAGTGACTCTTGTATATATGTATGTCATACTACTGGCAAAAAAAACCCCAAACCTGTATAATTTCTTCCTCCACAGTGATGGATAATAATTTTCTAAAGCTGTTTGTGCCATCATCTGATAGGTGAATCTGGACAGACTTCAGAATTAATAATTCTCTTTATGTACAATCCTTTGATTAAAAAAATTGATGAAATCTAAAAAGGACTGCCACCATGTTGTGGTCTCAACAACATAACAATATTAATTTGACTGTGGAGCACAGAAAGAAAAAGTCACTGCCTTGTTATGAATTGATATCTACAGCTATCAGAACCAGCTACAGAATTTTTTTCCAAGTGCTTGTGAAATGCATGTCTTATGGACATGTTTGATACAATTAGCAGAAAAATTTTGCTTTTTTTTAGACCTTCAATACTAAAATTTTCTAAGGGTGTGTACTGAATCTAACTTATGTATTTAGAGCTCAAAATAATGTACTCCTAACAACGACATGAAATGTTCATGATGGCAGATCTGCACAATTCTAGATGTTTTGATTTCTCTGAAAAGTATTTTAAACTCATTATGGGACTTTTTTTAAGGATAGGAAGTTCACAAGCATTGGACTAGATTTGTGCCATTTAAAGCACACCTCCATGGTCTTTTAAAGGCCCAGGTTTGCTGAATGTACATAGAGTATTTTTTTGCCAATCTCACAGCCCTATCTCTGCAGGATTTGGGGTCTTTTTGTCCTATAGATTGCAAGAAATCTATCTGAAACATGTCCACAATTCTACAATCTTGATTTCTCAACCTGTATCATTACTGCTATCTGTTTCCCACTAATAGATATGAGAGTCTCTCCCTGAACAACAAAAATTGTAGTGTGGGTGGCTGTATTGCAGTCTGCAACATATGAGACGAGTGACAGGAGGTCATTACCTTAGCCTAAGGTAAGTGAAACAGACATTCCCTAAGATTGACTTCAAAGGCTCAGTAGAAAAATATTCTGGTTGTCATTGGTTGGATTTACAATTTATTATGATTTCCCCCTACTATAAATGAAGTTCTTTATTTCTACCTGTCATTTCAGCAAGCATAGCCTGAGGTCAGGTTTTCTTCTTCTCATTCCATCTGTCAAGTATATGGGGCCACAATCTCTGCTTGCTGAAGTTTTTCAGCAGTGCAACATTATTTGATGATTTCTGATTTATGCTATTAGAGTTTTACACTACAGTTTGAGGTCCACTAAGTTGAACAAGGACCACATGTGCATTTTTTCCACTGCTGGTGTTTAACCGTGCCCAGGAAAAGCCTCAAGTTGTCTCTAGAATCAAATGGACAATTTAGTTCTTGTAACTGGCATTCACGAGGAAAAGGGAAAAAAAATAAAGAAAAAGGAAAAGGAAGGCTGAGAAAATGAGATCATGAAAGACTGAAGCCACTGAGAGAGAATCCCAAGATGTAAGTTTTATAATCAAAATCCAGACCAGAACACTGCCTTAAGGAAGCAGACAATAACCAAGATGTCTTATAAAAATGAGAAAAATATTTTTCTTTCTGCCTTTGATTTTCTGTGACTAGCTTAATGTTTCTTTTCTACAGTTCTCTTCCTATTGAAACTTCTATTTCTTAATCAACCTGGGAAAATAAATCTGTAAGAAATCTTCTCAGTCAAGAAGATTTCCAAATAGCTTACATGATATTTAATTACTGGTATTCTCTCTATATATATATATTATGGTGCTTTCAAAGAACTGGCTTGTGACATCTTCCATAGGAGAGCAGGGCTAGAAGGAATGCAACCTGCAGTATTCATGGAGATGGGGAGGAAGCAGTTTTGTGCCCTTCTCTCTCCCATGAGAGAGTGTCTCAGAGGGTTCCTGAGCTGTATCAGATGAAGTATGTCTCTACAGTCCTTCAAACAAAAGTAAGACAAATTACCAGACATGACTCCATCTCTTCCTTGCCATATCAAAGCAACAAAAGGGTGCTTGAAACTGTGTTAACCAAGCAGTATTTGCATCCATTAAAAAAATCATAAGCTGCTGATAGTATGCATCAGCACTCAGGTCAAAGGGTTATTATTGAGAAATGTCTGCATGCTCCCTCTACTCATCTGATCGAGAGCCTCAACAGGAGCAAAGTTGTACTTTGCAAATCACTGGTTGAAACCTCTAATACAATAATTCAAAAAGTCCAGATTGCTTTAAAAACAAAACAAAACAAAACAAAAAAGGAAAAAAAAACCCCAACCAAACAAAAAAAACTGCAGGTGAAAAAAAAGTGGTGAGTCTTCTGATGGTGGATTTGGCTGTGTGCAATACTGTTCAGAAAATGCTGTGCCTGCTGTTTTTATAATGAGATGACCTTTTCCATTGCAAAGACACAACCATTAGTAAAGCACTAATGAATAGTCTCCTATTCAAACAACAGCAGCAAAGCAGAAATCTCATATATACTATGTCCCTTTCACTTCACTGAAGGGTGAACTCTTAAACCTCATTGGAAACAGAACATTTTGATGAGAGGAATAGCAGCAATGTCACACTGAATCATTACTGCTACAATTTTCAATTTTCTGGCTTTTATTGTTGGTTTGGTTTTCTTTTTGGGGGGGTTGTTTGTTTTTGGTTTTGTTTTTTTTAACTATGAATATGCTTAACACATCTGTACACAATTCACTATTTGTGTTCTTACTGTGCCTAGGAGCCATGATCTAGGTTAAGGACTCATCAACTTACCTAATATTCAGCTGTGAAGATAAATGACCTTGATTGGTCTTGTTCTGCCATTTCTAATGTCATGGCTCTCTTCTGTCAGACTTGGCCATTTCTGAGGGCTTTGAACCCTCAGCAGTTGATATTAGATATCTGCTCAAAAGTGGCAATGACTTGAAATGCTACATTATTCAGAGTTCCACTTTTTTATGACATGGGACATAAGACACTGTAACCAGATTTTAGAGATGAACATCATATTCTTACCTCAGTTGATAAAAGTCGAGTAATGTATTTAGTTTGTGTAAAGTTTGGTCAGCCAGAAATTGCTGTAGATTTGGCTGTATATAGAAAAACTTTTCTCTATAACAAAAATACTGTGCAAAACAAGCTACAAAAAACCCTTCTCCTTTTTAAATTTTCACTATTGGTAAAGAAGAGTCTATAGTAAAACATCTGTGTTATAGGAGCTGACTGTTTGTAGGCTGTGAGGTTTTCTTCAAACACATTTCTTCACTTAATGAGATAATTCTTAAACTGGAAAAATTATCCACCAGATTAAGTCTGTTTATGTAAACATATAATTTCACCTTACAAAGAAAATAGGAGGTGAGAATGAAAAGTGTATTTTCCAGGCTATGAGGTGATTTAAGAACCTAAGATATCCTCACACTGTAGTTAGGTAATAACTTTAGGAAGCCCACAACTTGCAACAGCCTGTGGCTGACCTCTGCCCAAAATGTTGAGCTCCTCCCAAAAGAATACAGCTGATCATGCAGGAGCAGCCATACCTGTGTTTTAAATATGGAAATTTTCCAGAGGTGGGTTTCAGACATCAATAATGTACAATAGTACACATACTAGTTTTTAACCTGTTAGAATGGATTAATAAAAATTCTGTACACTTAATGATACAAAAAAACCCCAACTGGTTAAATATTCAGAAGCATCAATCCAGATGGAGTCACAGGTTTTCAGAGCTGTCAGTGAAAAATCTGAACCCTTTTATTTATTTTTTAAGCATTTATTTCTATTCAGCTCAAATTTTAATATATATTTTAGTAATAAACCCCTAATAATTTGAATGAGAATCAAGAACCTAATTACTTGTGAGAGAATTAAATTTCTGATTTGCTTTTGAAAATAAATCTGAAATATTTGTAGCATAATATAATATAATGGAATATAATATATATTATGTATAATAGGTATTCGAAATTGTTACATAAATAGGCTGGTGTGCTATAACATATACATGGATATTTGAAAGTATTTTGAAGCTCAGAGGAAGTTATTCAACTTTTAACAGCTCGGTTACATGAATTCTTTCATTTTATTGACGCTGTGTTCTTTATCAGCTTTTTATCTCTTTTCTAGCACAACTGATATCAGAAGTCAGTACTGTAGTCAACTGGTTTAATTTGCCTATAAATTAAAGTGTGAAACGGATTTTAAAATTTTTGATTAAAAGCACTAAAGAATGTTTCCAGAAGGAGACAACTGTGCTAAGCTTCCTACCATAAAGAAGTTTTATAAGTAGGTCATAAACCCCTAAAATTAAGTCAGAAATGCTGACAGACCCCAAACTTTTAGAAGCTCAGTAAGCTCCAGTCTAATCTTCTTCTCCCAGAGGGGGAAAATCTTTTTCTTGAGACTAAACTGTAGACTGTAAAATAGTTGTTTTGTCACATAGAGCTCTGAGTATACAGTAAAGAAATGTACAGCAAAAAAAGGAATGTGTTGTTACTATAGCAACTACAAGTCAAAAAGATATCTTAAAATATCCTTTTATTCTAAATTTATCCTATGAAACATTTCCCAGTCTTGCTTATTTATGTTACACAATATAGTTTTCATTTGTTAGCGTGGGTCGGATGAACTCTGAAACTACACTGGAATTACTGGAGGTAAACAGGTATGAACTAATGAGAGATTTGTCCCCAGTGGACCTTAGATATACTAGGGTATGGAAAAAATACATAAACTTACACATTGAAAACTTTTATCTTAGAAGCCTTATCTATTTCTGTATGCATGTGAACAATTTTTTTTATATAATTCTCTTTTAAGGAAGAACCAGTTGTTTTATAGATTGGGTTTTTTTTTTTTAATGTTTCAAAATGATAACATGATTGTTATGACCTTTATATGGAAGGTTTATATTTAGCACACAGCTTTCACAGAAGAAATTTCTGGTGTTTGCAAATTGTTTGTATATCTGGTATGAAATTTCTCAGTCGTGGAATTTCACTTTTACTTGTTTTCATTTCATAAGGAAAACCAGTATAAAATAAAATAAAAACTTTCTTTTTGCATATTTCATACCATGGGCTACACATTATGAGAAAATCAAGGTCTTTAAACTTTTGTTTCACTTGTTTTACATGAAATAAAGCCAGAAGAGAGAATCCTGTTGTAGTGGTGAAGAGTAAGTAAAAAGTAACAAGACTTACAAAAGTCCATTGAGGCTACTTTGCAGTAGAAGTAACAATTTGTCCCTGATATACTGATTGTTGCTCTAGTACAGCCTCAGTACCATGGAAGTTTATTCTGTGCTATCCTGGGGAAGAAATAAAAACTAAAAACTTTCAGCCCTACTGTGGATCTTCTTGAAGACATGTTAACCAGCCAAAACCTTGAGATTTCATTGTTATTCCTCCCAGATGCTGAAGTTTCATAGCCTTTCAAACTTGCTTGCATGTGTGTATGTATATTCTGGTTTTTTTTTGTACTTTACTATTTTCACTTCACTAAATTTTATAGTATATTTCATGTTATAATAAAAACTATTTTCTGTTTTCCCATTTATTGGCCATGTAGACTGGATGTGTTGTTGAAGCCTGTCTCTTTGATGAGGTACCTGTAATAAAATGGAGATTTTGTGGTCTAAGCTTGCTGAATAACAAAGAATGGCCTAGCAGGGGCATCTTTTAGTGAAAGACGGGATGGAATCAATTTTTAAAAATATAGTTAACAGCTTCAGATTACTTCCACCAAAAAATTGATGTAATACATTTAAATCCATCCATATTTTCAATACAAACAAATGTCTTTATTTCTTTTAAAAACTGTTGTGACACAGATCTGTTTCTTTTACAGAAGCTTGTTAATCAGAATTATTTGATGTCCCTCTTAGGCTGTTGTCCTAGCAGCAAATCCACAAGGACGACCTTCATATCTTTGTAGAACCTAAAAAAAAACATCAGAAATCCTTCTTTCCCTTCCATGGCCACTGAGAAATTTAGCCCTTGAATTACTGTCCTGGTTTCATCAGCTTTAACATATTTTTTTTTCCCCTTCTTTACCCCTGTACCTGTAAGAAGTCTTTCTGATTTAAGTTATCCTGCTATTCCAAGTAACATAATTTTTATTATGGTTTTTAATCACCTTAAAGCAATTGTGTTTAAATTCTTTTGTGTCACATATTTACAGAAATTTCCTCTGGAAAAAACAAAGCTAACAAAAGAAGCACAGCCAAACACATATAAACATACACATACATACACCACACACATACATACTCCAAACAAGCAAACAAAAAATCTCAAAAAACAGTTTTCTTTCCTCCTGTGGAGGTACACGAAGTCTGAAGGTCAGGAAGTAGCAATGTGCAGATCTGTTCCCAAAGCTGTGTAAGTGAATTTTAGTGTCAATCTTGCAACAAGCTCCTGCTAATATTAGAGAACAATGCCATTACTTGCAGTCAATGCAGATTTCTCATGCTTATTCTGGAATATTCAAGACAGAAAACAAGACTAATTATCACAGAGCAGAGGAACAACTAATTCAGTGTGCAGTTTGGCCCCATACAATCAAAACTTGTGATTTCTCAGTCTTCCAAGCACCTCAATTAATGCTGTTTATTAATTTCTTTAATAATTTAATTCTGCTTTCATTCTCTTGTATTTATATTATCTACTTTATTTACTTAATTTTCTCTCTTTTGGCAGATTAGTCTGCCTAGAAAATTCTAACTGTAAAAGCATGATTAATATGCTATTAGATAAGGTAGATGCCCAGAACATCAAGAAATAATTGCAGATATATAGTATACCAAACAAACTCCTATTGCTATTTTGTAGTTTGCAGTGATAAGTATTAAGATAATCCTGATTACTATCTGTGTATTGCAAACCATATAAAGAGCTTTGAGCAAACTTTCTGATAGAAAAAAAAGGCTTAATACAGAAACTATAAAACACTAAGGAATATCCTACCATCCACAAGCTAGGTATTTTTGCAAATAAAATGAGAAACATAAAAATTTAAAGCAAGTAGTCATTCAGGATAAAAAAAGCTGAGGAACGTAAGCTCATATAATATTAACTATAATTTTTCCTCAGACTGTTTTTAAAAATTGTGTCATCTGTAGAACATCTTCTACACAAATAATCTATTCATCAAATGAAATATTATTAATTGTTAGATACCATAAATAATAATAGTACAACATAACAGTTGTATGTTAAATGTCAGCAGAACATTTTCTGAAATCTGGGTGTAGCAAGCTTGCCATCTACTGATCAATAGAAACGATCTTTGGTTATATGATATTGTATGCCATATTATTTAGTTTGAAATTCTCTTTATATGATGAATCAGTACTTGTGTATTTAAATAAATCTGTTTCTAGTGCCTCTGAAGGTCAATACAAGACCTCAAAGATATTGTGATGGTGGATCAAAGATGAGTTCCTGATGTACTTGTTATACACATTGAGGAACTTTTTAGTAAAAGATATAATCTTTTTGAGAATTTGGGGAACTCATTTGGCTTCTTTTAAAGAATATATTTCTAATTCACAGATGTTCTGATGAAGTTAAAATGCTATTTTATAACCAATATGGCAAAAGCAAATAAGTATAATTTTTATTTCAATTCTTTACATTTTACAAAGAGAAATTCACTTGTCCCATGCCATCTACCAACTTTGCCCTCATCAAGCCTTGTCAGTGCATAGTAGGAAACTGCAGAAAATCCAGATGTCCAGAGTATTTGGTGTTGTACACCCCCAAGTTCCACTCAGATGGGTTTAGACATGGAAGTTGAAATCCACAGTTATGTCATATGTACAACAAAGAAAAGTCTTCACTCTTTTGAAAGAGTCTGTCTTATGGGTTAGCCTAATAATCATTACTGCTGTGTAATTTTTTCCCTTTGCCACTCTCAATTAATTTAATTCACTGTAGAATTATAAGAGTATGGATAATAAAGAATGAAAATTGACAACCTGTGACTAAGACAGTGATTGTACTTTAAACAGTGATTTTTTCGAAAAACAATAGCTTTTAAATTATTTGAAATTTTGTGGACCTATATTTAGCACACACTGCTTTCAGAATGGGTGAAACCATAAAACTTCTGAAATTTATGGACCAGAGCAAGATTGAGAGGAGAGAATATGCTCTTTCCCAGAACACAAGAAAGTTTGTCTTTCAACCTAATTCAATCTATACAATCTAGACTCAGTAGAAGGTTATTTTTCCACACACTTGCCATGTAGATCACGTCTGTAACTTTTCTTTTTTCGATATCTGCCTTGCTCCCCTGCTGGATAATAGTCTCCTATAAATTCATTATTTAAAGTTTTATTCTAATTTCAATTGTACTGGCATAAATCAGGAATTATTTCAATTCAGTTAAAGAATTTAAAATTACCTCTGTTAACTCCAAATTGAATTAAGGTGTTTTGCTGCAGAACCTCCTTTAAAGAGGACTAAGATTTTAGATTGCATGGGAGTATATCCTGAAGGCAGAAAGTCCCAGAGACAGAATGATTTGTAGAGACTAAGGTATTTCAAGAGATTTGTCTGCAGAAATCAATAAGCTTTGTCAAATAAATTTCCTAGCTGGCATTCAAAATCTCTGCCACAACTGCTGTACATGGCTTTGTTCATCTAGCAGCTTAAAAGTCTGTTCTTTGGGAAGGGGTAGAAGGAACTCTGCAAGGTTTGAGATTTTTTTGTTTTTCTTTTTCTTTTCTTTCTCCTCTTGAAGACTACATTTTTATATCTTTCAGAAGGTGACCTGAAAGTATCCTGTGTTTCTGGGGACCAGATGGGTCAATCACTATTCTGGGAAAGCTCCCAGTCTGTTGGGGCAGATGAGTCACAGCCATCCCGCACATCAGCAGGAGTGCATCACAGATGAAAGCTACCCCAGATCTCTTTGCACTGCACCTCTTCACGAACACTGGCTCATCTTCCTCACCCATGCTCCAGAAAATGCCAGGGAAGAGCTACCCATGACACAGCTCTTCAGCCTCTGCTTTCCTCTCCCCAGAATCCAGCTGGCCTGGTGGGCCTGCTGCCACCCTTGGGAAAGGCGATATCCTAGACAGCTGCCCCTAAAGCATCCAGAAAGGATCCACAAGATGGGAAGGTTGTCAGTGAAGGTGATCTGTGGTGGAACAATAGCACTACAATAGCACTATTATGTACACTGTCACCTATTCCATGCCTTGTGGAGTTTTTGAAGGAATTGTTTAGTTCACTATGAAAGTATATTTAATATGAATAATTGAAGTAGATTACCTTTACATGAAAGGAGAATAAACTAGTAGGGAGTCCTTAAAAAATCTAAGATTATATTTATGTTTCTGTAAATTCTGCCACCAGAATCAAAGGCAATTCATAAGGGAATTCATAAGGTCTTATCGGAAAAGAAGGATTTACACATTACATAGAGCATATCTAAACAGAGTGGCATGATCAGTCTGAAAATATTGTACCATCAAAATAATAAGGCTGCATGTATTGGGAGAAACATAAATGAACCAAATTTTCTGCATATTTTAAACTATAGAAAGGTGATATGATTTTTGTCAACCTAAATTTAAACAGAATTTGATATTCATATGAGTTTAAGCACAGGTATCAGAATCAGAGAAATTGGGAAAATATTACAGATATATTTGATCTTTGAAAAGAAGCTTATTAAAAAAGGTCAACTTCATTTTTCTAAGAAAATATTAAGGCTTTAAAATAGGACAGCTAAAATGGAAAATAGCACAATGATAATTAAGTAGTAGATTCTAGTTATTTCTGCAAAGTTTAAATAGAAGATTAGGTAAATAAGGGATTTAGTACTTTAGCAAAATTGCTCTAAAGTAAACTTTTACATTGATTAGCATTAAAATTCCAAATATGACATTTCAGTAATACTTACGAGAGCATATTTAATTATACTACTTACGTAGATATAGTTTCTTTAAGTTCTCCTTATGGTATAATGCTACATGCAGGTCTGGAAAAATAAAATCTGGAGGCACTATTGTCTTTTCTGCAAGCTCAAGTCCAACTTCAATTATGAAAAAAAAACAAAAACAGGAGTAATTTATTGAATTAGTCCCTTGTCTCAACTGAATTTGATGAAGCATCTCCTTATTGCTGGAAAACTTATCCAAGATGGAGTTACTTGGAATTTGAGGGGAGTAGAGGGCTCAGGCAGCAGCAATTCATTTTGCTGCATTTTGTTAAGTATCATTGCACTGGAAATCTTAATGTAAAATACATTAAAACATGCTTCAGATGGATTCAGCCTATCTGATTATAACCCTTTTTTTCCTCCTAAAAATTTGTTTATAAATTTTCACAACTGATATATTAAGAATAACTGTAGTTTACTGGAGTAGTTAGATTGAAAAAGTTGATATTACTCTTTTAAACATGATTTCTGAAGCCATTAACATTCTGCATGGTTTTAGTTTTCCACATCTAATTTAATCCGACAGCTGCTGGTATTATTCCTGGGAAATACTTCTTTCCTGCTGTTCAGTAAGAAAGATGAATATGTGGTTCTCTCCTTGCCTGTACAGTCTTATTCCCTGTGCTAAGTCTAGAAATTTACATCAGAACTACTCTGTTTTTTTCAAACATAACATGTGTTCATTTATTCAGTATAGTGGACTGAATCCACCCCTGTTTTCCTGGCTTTACCTATCTGTAATTCATATAGAATTACTTTGAGGAAAGACACAGAGTAAACAAGCAGTAACTCAAAATAATTTTATTTTTAAAAAGAATAGCAGTAAGAAAGCATTCCATTAATCACTGCAAGAGGTAGTTAAAACTGATGGTTCTTATGAAAAACATAAATTTTAGAACTGGCTTAAGACCAATCTCTAAATAAAACAAGGGTGAGTGACAGACGCTGACCCATTCCCAAAGTGTTGTGCTGCTTATATTGGTGCAGCAATTGAAAATAACTCACACCGTTTCTAGAGCGTGAAGTATGGACCATGAGCTTTTACAGCTCCTGTAAGTTATATCTGCTACTTCTAATCCAAAATCTATACTATATTAGTTTTCTTTTTCTCTTCTATTTTTTTACCAAGCTTTCTATTATAAAAGAACTTATACATTAATTACTGAATTATTTACAGGTACATGTTCCTTATCCTGTTAATTAATTAATGCAGTAAGACATCCAATACCCTGGCCTATACCTAAACAAAATGAGACTAAAAAGTGTTTTCTAGACAGCAGATACTCAGTAAATGTGACAGCAAACACTGAACAAAAATAGACCTACATTGTTTAATTTTCTGTGATTGTAAATATATATTTTTAGAAATACTAGGGAAATCCAACACAAAATTTTGCCTTATTGCAAAACTGAAGCAGAATGTGTTTTTAAATTATTAACTAATCTAACTTTAACTAGTGCTAAAGTTCTGATATTTTTTTACCAATAAATTATCTATCATGCAAACAAAAAATGACAAGGTAAAGCCGTACACTGTGTGTCCAATTGTGGTGTATTTAGTGCAGATGTGTTTCTCTGTCAAATCAGGAGTTCATTATTTTAATCATATTTTAAAAAATGTACGATATGTTTTTAAACTACATTTGATTTTATCTAAGGTTGTAGTATAATATTGGAGCACAGCAATTCCTGAGCTATGATGTCTGCATAAACCACTGGGATTAGAAATTGGTTCCTCAGTCTTTAACTGAGGCCAATCAGTTGTTGCCCCTTCACAAATCACTTAGGGGTGTGCTCGATGTCCTGTTGTTTAACTGTGAGGAGCACTAGTGAAAAACAGACTATAAGAGCACCTTCTCACTAAAGACTGATACTTTTGTTCTTCTTATGTACTGTTATGTACTAAAAGCCAATTTCTCTTCATTATCCAATAGCGTGT
Organism: Ammospiza caudacuta; assembly: GCF_027887145.1. Classification (NCBI taxonomy): domain Eukaryota; kingdom Metazoa; phylum Chordata; class Aves; order Passeriformes; family Passerellidae; genus Ammospiza; species Ammospiza caudacuta. The sequence goes on along the minus strand of NC_080595.1, from coordinate 88,851,618 downwards.
AAAGCATATTCTCAGTGTTTATGTAATTTGTTCAGTGTTTAAAAATATAGGCATTTGTGCCTTTTGGATGTGAAATAATAAATGTTTCACAAGGTGCAATACAGTATAAAATACTGCGGCTGATGTTGAGAAGGTTTCTGATTGATATTATTTAACTATGCTGTTTATTTTATAGATGTCAGATGTATGTTTGGGTGCCCAAGCAAACTTGTATGCTGTTTTTGATGGAAAAAGCATTGGGTGAATATTGACCCAGAGAGTGAGTGCCTCTGGAAAGTCATTTTACTTTTTCCTCATGAACAGATGGGGAGTGAAAACAGAATCAATGACAGAGGGTAGTCATATTCCTAAGCACTGAAGTTTGTTGAGTCTTAATTTATAGTGGATAGGGAAACATCAAAGGACCAGCATCACAGGAGATCATTTATACTGCAAATGACTCCAGCAATTAATTACTGAAGACATTAAATATTGTCCCTTTTCCATTTTCTAAAATTTTGCTGTAGAAGCCTATTTGTCCTGCAGTTGAGCACCTCTTTCAGCATATATGGTTCAAACAGTATGTGTGCTTTTGTGTAATGAACAGAAAAATGAGAGGTTAAAGTGTGGTGGTGTTCGCAGGGGTCCCAGGAAAAGGGAGGAGATGAGAATGTTGACTTCATATTTCAGAAGGTTTGATTTATTATTTTATTATATATATTATATTAAAACTGTATTAAAAGAATAGAAGAAAGGATTTAATCAGAAGGCTAGCTAAGAATAGAAAAGGAATTATAACAAAGGCTCGTGACTGACCAGTGAGTCTGAAACAGCTGGACTGTGACTGGCCATTAATTAGAAACAACCACATGCGACCAATCACAAATCCATCTGTTGCATTCCACAGCAGCAGATAATCATTGTTTACATTTTGTTCCTGAGATCTCTCAACTTCTCAGGAGAAAAAATCCTAAGGAAAGGATTTTTCACAAAACATGTCTGTGATAGTTAAGATTTTGTGAGATTAGGATTTTGCCTTTATCCCCTTATGGTCTGGAAGAATTAATAACTCTTCTTGTCCCATGAAAATAATCTCTGCTATTTCCCTTCCCACGTTCTTGTAAGAGATCCAAACATTCCTGCCCCAAAAAATCTCTGCATGTGTGTAGGCACATGCATGTCCATAGAGGAATATTTGCATGCATCATTTATTAAGCCCAAATTTTAGGGGTGGATATGTCCCTCACCAATACCAAATTAATTTCTGATAGGTAGACACAACATTATATTGTGATATTTGGCATTTTAATATTTCCCATAGCTGAGTGTTCAGCTTCTGCCTAAAGAAGTTTCTTCCAGTTTCTCTTCAAATCTTCCTCAAAACATTTCAGTTTTATAAACAATAAGTAAAAATCCAAGTGTGACCATATTTGCAGGCATCTCATTTCTAACCCAGGTTTCAGTGCAATTTTCTTGTCTCAGTAATTGTTTCTAGTTAGACATGATGCAGCTGTAGGATGTCATGGGAAAAGCCCGACTAGAAGGAATACTTACATAATTAAAAGAGAGGAAAAAAAAACACCCAGGGACTGACATTCAAATTTACTGAGAGGCTCCCAAAACTTTTGTATTAACTTTGACACTGTGTTTATCAAGCTAAAACAATTCAACTTAATAAGGCAGACAATTTATGAGACAAGTTTCCTTTTTTAGTGCTGCTTTTGGTAGCAGTGCCATTTTTTTTTCCTCTAAAAGAGAATGGAAATTGATAAATGTAGATATGGTTAATCACTATGGGCTCATGGAATATTCTGCATTGAAGTAACACAAAGTAATAAAGTAAATGGATTCATTAAATACAAATATAATTCAAATCCCTAAAACAAACAGCATGAAACATTAGACAGAAAACATCCTGAGGTAATGTAACCATTATTAATTATCTTCATCAGTACAGCAGATAACGTAAATTTAATCTGAAATATTTTACTGACATTAAATATTATTTTATTTCTTCTCTGTTTTATGTCATCCTTCCCCAGATGGACATTCTGAGGTTCTATCTCTGTCACAGATCACACGATATTCTGAGTTGGAAGGAGCCCACAAGGATCATCAAGTTCAACTCTTATGTAAATGGTCCACACAGGGATCAATCATGTGATCTTGGCATGATTAGCACCAGCTGGTCTAATCTCGGGGTGGTGTACTCAGAGACTGAATGTGGCCCTACAGTGAGGCTGGTAACAGTGATGAACATGCTAATATGTACTAATATTTACACTGTTGGCTGGCACTGCCAACACTAATGACACTACAAGCTCAACTTCATCCATATTAACAAAGAGAGGACCTTCAAAACATTGATTGACACACATATTGTCTGTAAATGTAATTTGTAAATGACAATTTTTTTCATTGAAATTTAGCCCTTGGAAGGCTTGGAAAAAATTCTATGAGCAAGATAATTCTATAACACTTCAAATTTTTATTATTTCATGTGTACATATTTTCAAACTTGTACAGAGATTCAAATGTAACCAGAAAGAGGTGGGATATGTTGTTAAGGATTCTTTGAGGTGCTCATCCACTGCCTTCACCCCCAAGCCCTGGTGAGTATCCATTTCTGCATAAATGGATTGTTCATCATTATATGACAACACACTTTTAGTCCTGTTTCATACTTCTTGTTCTCTTCCTGGCCAGAATATTCTTGTATCCAGCTTGAATATTATTCTCCTCCCAAAATAAATTACAGCCTTGTTGTTTGGAATCACAACAAACACATCAAATTTCTTCAGCCAATTTGGAGGGTGCATTTCACTTCCTACATGAATGCTGTATGCACTAAAAAGTCTGCATTCAAGCAACTCAAGTTTTATGCAATTAGCTTATGCTAAAATTACAGTTTACTGTAATTTAAATTTGTCTATGTTCCATTTGGGCTGTCCTTTAATTTGCATCTTATCCAGTGTCTCCCAATATTTTTAAAGGCAGTATCCCATGATTCATGAAGTCTATCTGCATAGCTCCTGTCCTTTCATCTGAGATCCTCTGCCTCCTTCTCATTCAATCAGTTCTGCTACAGATGCTGATACTCAGACAGCAAGTCAGGCTAGGATTGATTATCTCTGTCTCAGAATATTCAAGTATTTGCCCTGTTTCTCCATGCTGGTTGATCAGGGACAGTGCACAGACACCTGAGTTAGCCATGTAGGAAATTAATGTGGGCCTTGCAAAATAGTTTTTGGAAGGACTTGCTGGTGTTGGTTGACAAGAAGCTCAACATGGCCCAGCAATGTGCACTCATAGCCCATAAATCAAATCAAATCAAATCCCGGGCTGCATCCAAAGCAGTGTGGCCAGCAGGGAGAGGAGGGGCACCCTCCCCTTCTATTCCAGTCTTGTTAGGCCCCACCTGGCGTACTGCATCCAGCTCTGGGGTCTGCAACAGAAGACAGACATGGAGAGAGACATCATCTAAAGAGCTCCTGCAAGAGAGCTGGAGAGGGATTTCTTGCAAGACCGCACTTGTGGTAGGCCAAGGACTACTGGCTTTAAGCTGAAAGGGGGCAGGTTTACATGAAGTATAAATATTTCATTTCCCTGCGGTGAGACACTCAAACAGGTTTCTCAGAGAAGCTTGGACTTGCAGCCTAATCTAGTGGATGGCATCTTGGCTCATGGCAGAGAGGTTGGAACTAGGTGATCTTCAAGGTACCTTCTAACCCAGACCATTCTAGGACTGTTTAAATCTTGTTTATTGCCTCATTCCTAGTGTGCTTTTATCTGACAGAGAAGATACTTAATAATTGGAAGCAAAGGTTGTACATATATGCAAATATACATTGAAGGGAAGCTACACAGCATGTTTTTTTTAATTATCTGAAAAATTAAAGTGTTAAATAAATTTCATAATAACTTTTATTTGATTTTGATTAGATGTTCTAGAGATGCTCAAGCAATATGTTAATGTGATTTTCCCAAGACTGAAAAAAAAACCCAAAAAGAACTCATATAAAAATAAAAGAGAGTTTTAGCTAAGGACAGTCCTGGAAATTATTTAATAATTTTTAATATATTTATAACATGTCAACTCTTAGATTATTGATGCTTAAAAATATTTTTTTACTGCTTTCTGCCTTTGTAAATAACATATTTAAGATACTTGATTTTGTAATTTCAGCTTCAAAACATGGACTTTCATCTTGCTGTCTGTTTGGTCTGACTGAGATGGAGATTTTTGTTATTCACAATATTTTTATCCCAGAGCAAATGCTGCATGTACCATGGCCTTATTTCCCAGTGAGTGGAAGGACATCACCTTCTTGATGGGAAGTAGAGACATAGTAGGGAATTTCTGCCTGTTGTAATTGTGAAGGGACAAGGGGTGGATTGTGTGTAAATTGTCCACTTTTGTAGGCTCTGGGGTCAATGAGGAAGGAGGAGGAGGAGAAGGAGGTCCTCCAGGTGTTGGAACAGACATTCCCCTGCAGCCTGTGGTGAAGACCATGGTGAGCAAGGCTCTCTCCTGCGGCTCATGGAGGTTCACAAGGGAGAAGAAATCCATCTGTAGCCTTGGAGGACCCACCCTCGAACAGGAGGATGCCTGAAGGGGACTGTGACCCAATGGAAAGCCCACGCTGGAGCGGGTTTGCTGGCAGCACATGTGATCCCAGGGAGGATCCAGCCTGGAGCACTCTGCTCCTGAAGGACTGCTGACTATGGACGGGACCCATACTGGAACAGCCTGTGAAGGACTGCAGCCTGTGGGAAGGACCCCTGTTGGAAAAGATAGAAGACTATCTCTCATGGGAGTGACCCCACACTGGAGCAGGGGAAGATGTGAGGAATCATCCTCCTGAGGAAGAAGGAGTGGCAGAAACAGCTGTGTGTGATGAATTGACCAAAATCCTTTTTCTACACCCCCTGCACTGCTCTTAGGGAAGAGATAGAGAAAATTCAGAGTAAAGCTAAGCCTAGGAAGAAGGCAGGGGAAAGGTATTTTTAAGATTTGGCAGTTTTTCTCATTATACTGCTCTGATTTGATTTGTGATAAATTCAGTCGATTTCCCCAAGATGAGTCTGTTTTGCCCATGATGGTCACTGGTGAGTGACCTCTACCTACCCTTATCTCAACCCACAAGCTTTTCCATATATTTCCTTTCCTGTGTCCAGTTGAGTAGGGGAGTGATAGAGCAGCTTTGATCAGCAACTGGAGTCCAGCCAGGGTCAACACACCACACCTGTAGTAACAAAACCACGTTGAGAATAAGGATGCTAGGTGAAAGATAGAGGAGTTCAAGATTTTCTTCAAAGCCAATGAAAGATTTTTGGGTTTTCACTTTTTTATTTCTAAGTACAAACAGCTCTCTGTGTGTATGTGTGTGTGTGTGGTTGTGTGTTTGTTTGTTTGTTTGTTTGTTCTAAATTAATCCATTAGATAAAAGTCTTCAACTCTTTTTTTCTGGTCTTGTAACTTGGAGTGAGCTCTTCAGTGATACAGAACCAAAGTGAGCTCTTGAGTGATACAGAATCATAATTTATGGAGAAATCCTTAATTTTTTGAAAGCACAAAATGGACTACAAATGTTTTTCTCATACTTAGCTTTGGGTATTAATATTTTATAAAATTTAATTATAATCCAGTATGAAAGATGTATTGACCTCTGTGTGACACCGGTTATTTTCAGAACAAACTGCATTGAAATGCAATGAGAATAAGAATGTGGTTTTGAGCAATAAAATTATGAAGAGAAATGATTTTGATTATACTGTGTTGTGCTGAAATTTGCAGTATCTAAGATTCTGTTGAGAATAGTTTGCATCAGATAACTGAAGAAAAATCCATTAAAGTTTTAAAAACTTTTCAAATTGTTCCAATGAAAAACTGTATATTGAGAGTAGACAAAATAATCATAATTTGGGATAACAGGTGAATAATAAAGGCTAATGCATTTAATGAAGACCTGTGTACCATATGAAGCATTTGTTTCTATTTCATCTTCTCCATCCAATTTCAGCTCCCTTAAATTGGAGACATTTTTTGGATCTTCTCTCTTCAATACATATCATGTAAGTTCTAGTTAAAAAAGAGAAATTCTTACTCCTAATCAAAAATTAATGAAAAAATAATGACTAATATTCTCAATTTATGTTCCATGTCTCAACACCAGATTGGGGGCAAGTATGTCAGGTATAATCACTTATACCTGACATACTTGCCCCCAGTCTTGTGGTTATTCAATGCAGGAGAAAAAGCTTTCATTCACTAGAAAGACTGTGGACAGTATGCCACTCGAAGAGAAGTGATTAAGCTTTATTTGATTTTTTTTTCCAATTATTTTATCAGAAATCAATTTAACCTGCTTTTTAAAATTGCAGTTTTCCTTCAGAAAAGAAAAATCCAAAGTTTTCTTTCTTATGTATTTTATTTCCTCAACTTCCTATTTTCTGAATATATTCTTTCTTATGTATCTAGTTTTGTCAAGATAGGCAGTTCTAAAACGGCTTACTGCAATTTTAAATCTGAAGCTTGGAAGAGAATTGTTTCTTGGAAGGTTCACAGCTCAGCCCTGTGTTTAGATACTCAGAAAATGACATATCTGGGTCACTATAGGAATGATGACAACCAAAAAGAGGATAATCTAATCCTCACATTTCCCAGCCATTGCAAAGATTTCATGTTATTGGATATTTATTTTCAAACAAATGAAAATAAAAATGTTCTCTCCCAATCCACATACATATTTACAATATTGTTAGACTGGGTTGCATACTTCTAATTATCTCTTTTTTAATTATTATTATAATTTAGTTTATGGGACTCTGGATAAATAAGAAGTTGATTCTCAATCCATTTTGACAAAATCATGCAGTAATGTATTCAGTAGTGCACACTTGAATACATGAAACTTTATTGTAACAGACAAACATGGAGCTGTGTGAACATGTACACAGGTTGCTTATTCAAATGTAGATACCCCTCAGATTTTGTAAAGGAGGTGGCCTTTTGGATTTTCTGAACTGACATTTTATTGATATGCTGCCATTCAGGTAACTGAGTGAAGGCTGATGTGTCGCTCAAAAATTTAAGATAGATTTCTGAAACTTGCTGAAAAACAAGGCAGTGCTTTTCTGATGGTTCCAGTGATTCTGATTTTTCCCTGTAGTACAAGGATATCTTTTTATTGGTCTTTCAAATATGGATTTGGGAAGATAGACTTTGAATTGCAGATCAGTACCAAAATTGAAAACAAAGGGGTGTGCTATTATTAAATAAAATACAGGGGGAAAAATGGATCTAAAAGGTCATCAGTTTTGTTTTAAGCTGATATTTTAAACAATTAAGATTTTTGTGAAACAGATGAGTTTTTCTGACATTCAATGGATAGAACATGTCTGTTCCCAGGAAATTAAAACCACCCTTCTCACTGGAAAGGATGGTAAATGACAGGTTTCATCTTTTCATCCAAGGAGACAATTACACAGCAAGTTCCAAAGGATGGTCACCTAACACCTCTCTCAGGAAGAATGAGGGGTGGAGTGGATAACACAGGTTATTGTCTAAATCAATGTCTTGTGATTACTAAGAGCTATTGTTTCAGCGTTTGATTAGTTTACATTAGCTTACTAATGAACAGTCAACAAAACCATTAGACCACTGGACGAACACCAGAAATTTGATATTAAACAGCTCTAGTCCTGTGGTCTTACCCAATGGCTAATATTATGCATAAGATGGCTGAAATGTGTAAACTAAAAGTCAAAAAATGACAAAAGGAAAACATTTCACATAGGAGCAAAAGACAGACAACATGAATTAGACACTCAACACCTCATTACAAGCTGACTCTTTCAGTTTTTGCAGAACTTTGACATAGTCCAAGTAGACCAATAGCTTTTAAAAATAACGAAAAAAAACCATGGTGTGCAAATAATTTTGTAAGATGATGCTTGAATTCTAACCTTAGAAAAATTTGAAATCCAGACACATTTTTGTCTGAGGTTAGATAGGGAAATTCTGATGCAGGAACAAAATTTCATGGCATACTTTCATGGCATTTATTCTAGTGCAGAGAAGCACAATTAAAGTGATTAGAGCTGACAAAATCCCTTCCACATAGTCTATGAAATGTACATTTATAATATTTTTAATTATCCTCAGCATGTGTTAACTTGATAATACAGCACTTAATGAGTTAATCTCTTTACAGATACATATTTGTACCTTTCAGCCATCTATGATTTTCCATCAAAGGATTTGATCTCACTTTACAAAGATCAAGGTAATTTTTTGAGACATATTTATTCCAAGTCTTCTTGTGAGATGCAGAGTACAAGATCCATATCTGAAAAGATATGTTTATGTGTATGCCCATTAAAAAAACTCAGTTATGTGTTATTTTTCAGCATGTTGCAATAGCTGTAATTCTTAGAAACAGAGGAGGAATGGTGTCTTTATTTCCAGCACTAGACTGTATCTGCAAAGTTTCTCATGTTAAACTTGTTCCTTGTATTTTTGTTTTCTTGTGAGCATCTGCCTCTTTTTATTCTTCTCTTAAATACTAAATTGATTCAAGATCTTTTTCATTTTTATATTGTTTAAGAACAAATATTTTGAAAGAATGCTGTTTTCATTGATTTTTATAGTTTTTTTTCATCCTCAGTCTTAATGATGGTTTAATTCATAGACTTGAAGAAAAAATATTTTAGTCATGAAACAGAAGAGTAAAGGTAAATTGGAAGAGCCATGCTGATTGTACTGAGGTATGTGATTCGGCGAATATTTAGCCTCAATAAAGGAAATAAGGATGCTATACAGAACATTAAATATTAAGATTTTGTGGTTTTGTACATACTTATAGAAGAAACTAAAAAATAAAGAGGTGAAGAATGTTATACAGCCTACCTACCAAACTAAAGCTTACAAATATTTACTGGCCTAGCTCTGATCCCTTAGTAGCTGGAAGTTTTGCAATCCGGTTGCGACTCTACTAGAAAATTGTACTCATTTCTCTGTGAAGAGAAAAAATATCTGATTACAGAAAATAACCCTTTTCCTTTTGACCTTTCATTTTATGAAGGGTTTTTTTGTCTTGTTGTTATCCCCTTTAGGAAAACCTCCCTATACCATGATCAACTTCTTTTTAAAAGTTAGAGGTTTAAGTCTTTCTCTTCACATTTTACTCCCAGACCTTATGCAGGATTCTGGCAGGGCCCTTATCAGCCCCATGGGCAGCCCCACTTCAGCTTCTTTAAGTGAAAAGCAACATCAAAATATTTGGCAAGTTTCAGAACGGCATTGCAACATAATATATTTATGCATGTAAATCAGAAGCAGCTCTAAAGGATGGCAGGCATCCGCTATCTGTTTCAAGATATGCCATTTTATTTTCAGAAGTTTTCAGGCCACGTGAAGTGCTGCATTGATACATTTCTCTTCAGAAACCAATGGCAGTGCTGATGGTAATGGTGAGTCATCTCTTGCTGCTCTTATCTCAGTCCACAAGCCTTTCTTTATATTGTCTCTCCCCTGTCCTGCTGAGGGGATGTGAGAGAACAGCTTTGGTGGGCACCTTGCATTCAACAGGGTCAACCTACCACAGCTCAAGGCTCTGCATTGGGACCAACATTATTTAATATTTTGATTATAACATAGTGCCCTCTCAGTAAATCCGCAGGTCACGCCAAGCTGTACGGTGCAGCTGCATCTACAGAGAGAATGGATGTCATCCAGACAGACTATGGGCCCTGCAGCAGCTTGGAAAAAACAGCGACCACTGCTTCTTCTAGCAGTATCCATCTTTATTACATACACTCTAGTATTTACATGATTCTACTATGAGAAAGTTTAAAGAAAGTCTTAGGAATGTGCAGAAGGAAAGACAAAACAGCCACACCAGCAAACACCTGGCAGGGAAGACTTTCTGCCCTTTATCAGCCATTCACTCAAGCAAGCCACTTCCAGCATTCCAGGAGGTAAAAGAGAAACATTCACACTGTAAATGCTTATGGCTGCAGTCATTCCTCTGGTATGCATCTTTATCAAGAGAATAGAAGGCTTTTATTATCAAAGTTAAGATAAGCATGACAAGTTGTTCTTCTGCACAGGGCTCTGAGGCTAGGATGGCTGCAGCAGGTCACTGCTTCTTCAGAGCCATGTGAAACTCATGAAATTCAACAGGGTCAAGTGCAATGTCCTCCACTTGAGTTGGAACAGTCCCCAATATCAGTACAGACTGGAAGATGAATTGATCAAGAAGACACCTGGGGAGAAGGACTTGGGTATATTGAAGAATAAAAGATCAGGCATGACCCAGTACTGTGTGCTTATAGTGCAGAAAGCCAGTCATCTCCATACATCAAAAGAAGCACAGCCCAGAGGTTGTGGGAAGTGATTCTGCAGCTCTCCACATCTGATCTGTAGTACTGCATCCAGCTCTGAGGCACCCAGCACAAGAAAGACATGGACCCATTAGAGCAGGTCCAGCAGAGGGTCACAGAAATTACTACAGAGCTGGAACACTCTCCTCTGAGGACAGGCTGTGAGAGTGTTAGTTGGGCAATATGGAGATGAGAAGGCCCTGGTAAGACCTTTTGTGGTCTCTCAATACTTCAAGTGTGCTTATAAGAAGGAAGAAGAAAGGCTTTTTGCCATGGCTGTAGTAAAACAAGGAGCATTATTTTTAAACTGTAGAGTTAGTCTGGACATAAGGAGGAAATTTTTTATAATGAAGTTAGTGAGACACCTGAATGAGTTGTTCAGGGAAATTGTGGCTGTCCCATCATTGTTAGTGTTCAAAGTTAAACTGGATGGGGTGAAAGATGTCCTTACTCATGGCAGGGGTTTGGACAAGATCTAGATGGATATCTCTACCAATCCAAACCTGGCCCAGAAAATGGCCGCTTGAATGTATGTTCTTTGAAAAACAAGAGTTTAGTTCTTAAGACAATCACAAAAACAGCCTTTAAATAGCTGAAATAATCAATTTTTTGTATTATAAAATAAGAAGCAAAGGATTGTTTGGACTGAATAACAAAAATCCCTAAGATGTGAAATACCTGGTTTTGATAATGGTCTTTCTAGCTTAGTTGATGTCTGTGAGCCTTGTAAATTCCTTCAGAGTTTACAGTTGGGCAGATTTAGCAGGTACAGTGGTAAGAGTTTCACCCACCAATCCTTTGAGCAAAATCTCTATATAACTGAAAAGTGTGTTGATGATTTTTGTTGATGGATTTAAAACAATATTATCCATAATACTGACACAAACAGAATAGTTTCAAATAAGGTTTGTGACAATGTTTAGGTCCAAATACAACTAGATATTTTTCCAGAATGGAATTTTGATGCAAATGAATACACAGTCAAGATTTACTGGGTGATAATAAAAGGATGTATAAAGGTAAGCATTATTTTTTTTCTAATTTTTTCTTATTCTACATATTTTGCAAGTTTAAAAAAATGTTTTTATCTATTGTTTTCTACTGCAAATTAAGTCATTATATTGTTAATCACAAAGCACTGGGATAATCAAATGCTAATCATAGTGGAACTTTGAAAACTAATTGTAATTAGTAAGGAATAAAAGATTATGCTTCATTAACGTGCACCTTTATAGACATAACTGATCATTGTATAAAACATCAATTTCAGTTTAGATCTAATTACAGTCAAAACTAAACCCAGGGATTTTTACATTAATAGAACTACAATGACAAATTAAAATTACTGTCTTGTGAAAATATGTTTTATTTATAATTTTATTCTCATCTACAATAGTCTTCTGAGTTGAATGTATTCCACAGATTGGGACCTGCATTTTATACAGATATGCCATAAATAATAAAATATATGTAAATAGGCAAATTATGTATTTTTTAAAAATTAGAAATAATTTTAAAATGCAAAAGGCCCTAATCTGTACTTTTATAGAGAAGTCAAAGTCAAGATTTTTTTTCTAGAACATCAAACCTTTTCAGTAACAAAATACTATGTTCTCCAAATATATCTCTGTCTTGCTACTCCTACTAAGGCCCTTATCCTGAAACAATGAGTTTAGTAAATTAGTTTCCACATTCAAAAAGACTCTGAGTTTTATTGTTGCTGTTACTATTCCTATCATTGTTGTGGTTTTTTTTAATATTTTTATCTTCATCATCACCATCCTCGAATCATTAGGATTATAAAAGACCTTGAAGATCGAGTCTGCCTGTTGACTGAGCATTGCCATGTTTACCACTAGACTATGTCCCCACATTCCACATCTACTCCTTTTTTTTAATACTTCCAGGGATTCCACAACTTCCCCGGGCAGATTGCTCCAATACCTGACCACCCTTCCAGTAAAGAAAGTTTTCCCAATAACCAATCTAAACCTCCCCTGGCCCAACTTGAGGCCATTTCTTCTTGTTCTGTCACTTATTACCTGAGAGAGCAGATCGACTTTCACCTCACTAGCCCCTCTTTTCAGGCAGTTGTAGAAAGTGATATGGTCAACTTTGAGCCTCCTTTTCTCCAGAATAAATAACCCCATCTCCTTCACCTGCTCCAAAACACCCCTTGTAAACTGTAAATTAAGCAAAATTTAATAGTTCTCATGAAGAATTCCCTAATTTGAGGAGCAGGGGAGAAAAAGCTGAAGCTAAGTCCTTGTCAGCCAGCAGCTAATCTGACTCTACACATTTTAGTTAAACAAATTAGCACTTTATTTCTATATACCAATGCTTCACCTTTATGGGGTTTTTTCCCCTTTGTTGTGGTGTTTTCATATACTGAGGGTTGCATCAGGACTGAAACAGAAACACGTTTTGCACCTCCAAAACTAGATCTGAGAGTGAAGAGAGGGGGAAGCAGTGACGCGCAGTTTGTGTGTGCAGAAGCTTCATTTTTCACTCCCCTGGAATTCCCTTTCTCTTGCTGTGTGTTGTCTGTAGCATGGACAGCAGGAGAGACCTCTCCTTTTCTTTTAGCCAGATTTTAGCTAGCTAAGGCAGAGAAGTTTCCCAGATTGTGGCTTTTCTTTTCTAGGAACTGATCACACGTGCTCTGGACTGAAAATCCAGAAAAACACCTGTGGTCCACTGGGGCCCAGGACGCAGCATTTTCCAGTGCAGGAGGGACTGATAAGAGACTGACCCACACCCCACAGAAAGTATTTTCTGAATTTGCCATCTCTTCAGAATAATAAGAGGTTCCTTGTTCAATATTATTCATTTTTCCTCATGTTTCTGAGTACTTTGCTCATTAAATAAACCATTTTTTACACATTTCTTGAATGAAATTTTTATTTCCCAAACCAGTGCAGAGAGGGGGTCACTTGAATTTGCATTCCAGAGGGACCCTTTTAGAGGTTTCCTCCCAAATTTGCCCTAAACCAGGACCAAAGAACAGTATTTTTAATCACATTCGGCTGCGTATTCTATTTTGGAAGCTTTTACTTGAGATCCTTTCTCATAGTTCAGCACACAATAAAGACTATCCCACTCATAACTCAGTTTCGGAGGCCTTCGATGTACAATGGAGTTACAGCAGTTTAAAAATTTATTCTGCATCCATAGAGATGCTGTTACTTAACTGTGTTTCTCCTTACTGCAAAAAGCCCATAAAAAACCAAGCTGGTTTGTCCTACATTTGCCATGAGCTGTGTTCACATATGCTGTCACTAAGATTGTTTCCACATGTGGTAATGCCTCAAGTATAAGTAACTGAATAATGAGTCTGAGCAGTAATAAATATTCAGTTTCCAGTAGATAGTTGTATCAAATGTGTAGCAGTAAATGGAAGAGACTCAATCTTCTGTCTGGTCACAATCCACCCTGAAGCCCTTGCTCCTGATCCCAGCCTCACAGTCGATCAACTGATGTGACTTCTTTTAAAATTATTAATATTATTATTAATAATAATATTCTCCAGAGCAGATTAGGTTTCATGGCAGAGAAGGAACTGGGGTGTGCCCCAGTAAATTCCATTTTCCAGCCTTGTGGGTGTAACTGGTGATGTGAATTCCCCCTATTACAGAATCATAGAATCATACAGTAGTTTAAGTTGGAAGAGACCTTTAAGGATAATTTACTACTATGCTTCCAATTGAGTTATATTATTTGACAAATTCTCATTCAATTCATAATCATGAATGCAGTTTTAAAGATTTTTAGACTGAATACCTCAAAGTACTAAATTTATTTTTCCTCTGCCTTTCCCTATAGGGTGTATGAGCTGATTTACTTTAATCCAGAAACTAAATTTATTGTTTGTGAATATCAACATGGTCCCGCGTATACTAGAACATTTCATGTGTTACATTGGATTGACTTTTCCCTTATTATTGGCAGAATGTACACACCTCTATGGATAATAAATCAAAGTCATTAGGTTACAAAATTTTCAGAAATAATTCTGAAGACATATAAAATATGCTTGTGGGAAAATGAGACTAAAGCAGATTTCATAGTACAAGTGTTTATGTAAATAAGACAAACCAAGGAAAAGTAGCATTTGTCAGATCAGCTGTTACAACAGTGTAAAACAGAAAAGCTTGATCAAAGCACTCTGCTGAAAGACATGCCAAAACTCAGTATATTTATAAGATGGAGAAGTACATTTTCCAAATATCTTGCTTCAGTGCTTTCTTTAGCATGGGTCCAGTTACAAGTCTGAAAGTATGAGCAAAACACATTTTCCAAAAAACAATGTCAGAGAAGCACTTAGCTCCTTTCCCTGTCAGAGCAAAGCCCTCTGCTCTTCAAAGTACTCTGCCAATCACATCTTGCCGCCCAGACTCCTTGAGGGAAATTAAAATCACTTACGTTTACATATCTGCAGCTATCTATTTATCCTGTGTAAAGATCTTCTCCATGGACATTAAGGAAATATAGACTCTTCAAGGCAGTTTGATTTTACTTGATGTTAGCAGTCACTTGAGGACAAAATGACTCATGGTCTAAAAATTTTTTCCCCCTCCCTCCTTCAGTTTTTTACAGGGAATCCAAATGATTGGTATGAATATTTAGCTGCAGACGTCTAGCATGAGGTGGGATGAAACACCCATTCTTACGCTCTATACTTAAGGTATCAGCAATAATGATCAATAACTGTAAGAAAATAGCACCCAAAATCTGAGTAATCCCCTGAATATTTTGGTTGGTTAGTTGTTTTTTGTTTCCATGTTAATAAGACAGTTTTGCTAACTGGATGCACAACACACATTTAGAGGTGCAGATCCACTCACATTACTTGCTGAAACACCTTTCAGCCAGAGATCGTCCAATCCTATCTTGCATTTACTCATGCAGACAAGATTGGGTAGGCAGACAAAATGTGGCCAGAACCTCATCTGACAGCATAGTGACATCTGTCACTGGTTTCTTTGCTATACTTATGCTTGTAGGTTAAAGCCAGAAGCCATGCAGGATGCTGGATTTCAACTGATTTCTCTAAAATTATTCAGAATTTTCTTTCGCCAATTAGAAATCCTCCCAAAAACTCTAGGCCATAGATAACTCCTGATAAAAAAATTCTATATGTTTCCTATTTACTTAGTAGGCTAAGAATTTCCATGAAAGCTCTCTGTGTCAGCTGGCCTTAGTATATAATATTTTTTTAATTTACTGGCAAAGTCAGATTTGCTAGAAAGAAGTGTTTGTTAGAGATAGCAAGGCAATAAAAATATTCTGGAAGTGCATGATAAAGAATAGGATATTTCACCTTTTTTGGATCAGTGTACTCTTAGTATGACAACACATTAAAATTTTTATATGTTGAATCAGATTTCTACTGATCTACATCACCCTGTTCCCAGATATTACTGTCCCACCAGCTTGATGTTTAGCAGCTGGCATTCAGCTTGCAGTGCTGCTTTTTGAGTAACATGTTAAAATACTAAGAATTCTATTGTTTTCCTACATTTACTATGTGCCAAACTGCATGTATTACATCTTACCATAGGCAAATGCTGCATAGTACAAAAGTAATTGAATGATAAATCCTAAAAAGGATTAATCAGACAGAGATTAAAATAGCTTCTCACTTTTCCTAAATAATAAATGGGTTTTAGGCTGTATTGCTCTTTCTTTCAATGGAAAAAGGAAAGAACTGGAAAATATAACTGTAAGAGAGGAAAACGTATGCAGTTCATGTCTTTATAGCCTCCTGTAGAAGATCAAGTGCAGCAGATAAATTGTACCCTTTTGAATCTGGTATGTTTGGGGATCAACTGTGGTTCTGTAAAAGAAGCACTAAAATGTGTTTATTACTAGTTTAGGCCATTAGACTGGCCACAGAATTAGGAGCTAGAGACTCTTTAACTTTGTGATCTACAAAATCCTTAATAAATCTCTGCTGACGTCAATATAATTTAGTTTTTGGTGTTTACTGTCTCATCTATAAAGAAGGATAATACTTACCAACCTCACAGGGATCGTGTAGGATTAATTATTAAATAGTTAGACACTGATGTAAAAGGCAGAGTATTCTATTGCCTTCACAAATACTGAAATATGACACTGTCATCTTGCAGTATCTAGCTGAAGGTGAAAAGAGACAGTGTGTGTTGTGTCAGCAGTAACACACATAAGAAACTGCAGCATTTTGTTTTTGCTGAAGAAACACTAAGTTTCCACAGCAGTAGCTTAACTCCACTTTAAGTAATTTATATCCTATATGCAGTTTGAGTAAGCTGGTCATGGAAAAAAGACTGAAGAATGCTAAACAGAATTTAAGGAGAGCATTACAAGTCATACAAAAGGAAAAAAGAAAGATACTCACAGATTTGTTCTCAGAGACATTTTTGTACCAGATAATGCAAGAAGGAAATGCTAGTTGGTTGGATCATCTATGATTTTTCTCTTCAAGTCCTGAATATTGAAAATGTACTCAAATGTAGCTCATCCTTTCATAATTTTTATAGAATTATTTTCATAGTGAAATCTTTCATGAACTGGACAGAAGCCATAATGCACAAAATAGATATTAAAGTTAAAAAATCTTACATTTCACTATAGCTGGAAATAGATTTTTGTCATTCCTCTTCAGTCATTTAGGTGTTCACCACTTTTTGAAAAGTAGCTAGAGAAGAAACTAGTAATTTCTGAGATGTTGAAATGCTGGACAGCAGAAGAAATCTGATGAAAAGGTTTTTGGTAAAGGTACAAGCACACTTTTTGGTATGGCAAAGTAGTTTTCCAGCACAGAGAGGAAGTCCAAGAGTTTTGTTATTTTAAAAATAATGAAATAGCATAGTCTTGAACTAAGAATGTAGCCTGCCTACAGGCAACAAGCAAGGTATATGACATAATTCTCTGTATGTAACCTGCTCTGTGCACTGGCCATTAGCATAGTGTAGCTCTCCCATGGATAATCTACAGCCAGCAATTGCCTTCCACATAGGTTCATTTTGCTTTACTTTGGTTGTGAGAAGGGTTTATTCATATTTTCGAATATCAAAATGCTCAAATTAAGATCAACAGGGAATTACAATCCTGACCCTGAATCTTCTAATGTGTATGGGTAAATTTACATATCTGAGTAGCTGCATTGACTTCACTATGACTATTCACATGAGTAGTGCAAAATGTATATGCCTGCAGATCAACCCTAAGGCAGCATTTTCTGCTTTATGCATTTTACTTCACTGAGTGACTAAAGGCGTAGTGTAAGTCAATAGTCCCACAGCTGTATGCAAACAGGAAAAGAGCATTATTACCCTTGTTTTTCACTTTCCTTTCAAGGTTATGTGCATATATTTTCAGTCTAGTGCTTGAAAGAGCTGTTTCATGCAGTTTTGTATTGTTTTATGTATTTATCCAGTACCAAACTCATTACCATCTCACGCTATCCACCCATAAGTTGTTGCAGAATGAGGCCTTTGTCAGGGATGAGCCATTTGTCAGTGAGGGAAGACTTGGACACTCAATATGAGTGAACAGCAAGTTCCATTTATTGAAGAGAGCATCAGACACTTATACAGCAAGTAATAAACTTATGAATATTCTGTAAGCCAAGCGATCTATTGGTTGAACTATACCATCAACTCGGGCCTACATTCTCTATTTCCCACGTCTCTCTGTCCACTTGTTATCATACCCAGCTAGGCCCAAGGACACGCTATCTTGCAGGTGCAGGACTTGGAATTAGCCACGGCCTTGTACTTTTCCAGTCTCTAGTCAGCTAAATTCCCAACAATAAGTTACATATAGCTCTGATCAGATTTTCACTAAACTGCCTTAACAGTTTAAAAGTACAAAAAGCTACAGTAACACTAATACTAATCATATTTTACCAGTACTGTGCTATTGCACTGTTTCATGAGGCAATAATGTAGTTCTGATATTGAAATAAAGTGTTCATTCTTTGGCCTCATAGTTTGGGAACAGGATCATAACCTCATAAAATAGCAGAATCCTGCTATTGTCACTCAATTATTACAGCAGACATTCTAGCGTACCTATTTATTAGAATTCTGTAGCCAGTAATGTTCCAGAATCAAAAAACTGTCCGCACTCACTATAAAAGTACTTCCCAAATTTGTTATTTTTAATTTGTTTCATACCAGGGAGAAATCAGATTTTAAACACAAAGAAGTCTACACATAGAACACTGATGAGAAATCTACTGAAAGCAATATAAGGGCCATTCACTGAAGAGTTGGACTTGATGATCTTTGTGGGTCTATTCCAACTCAGAATAATCTGCGATTCTATAAATTCTTATGCAATTACACTATCCATAATCATTTCACCTGCATTGCCTAGTGGCATGTGGGATTAAAGCCACATGACTCCAACTGACTTTAACAGAAATAAGATAGCTAAAACCATTTGAAACTGAGACTCTGAGAAACATATATAAAACACAGACATTATGATAATCCCATTACAAACTCACTCACCACTTCTACCCTTCTCACAGAGATGATTGTCATGACAATTCACAATCCTGTCCCCTCTCTAGGGATTTACTGCTGAGCAAGCAATGCATTAATCAGAACCTAATAAAATTACATTCAGTTTGCATTCAATTTGCACAGGTATAAAAGGCTACTCAAAATGCCATGCAACGCAGAATTACAGTAATTGCTTTTAAAATATATATAAAGACAGAAAAACACACCAGCAGAGTGAACAATATTATGGAGACTGAATCTAATGTTAAAAGTGGAAGTTTTTATCTTGACTTTCATTATTACAATTGTATTGTCATAATTTAAAAAAAATATTAAAAGATATGCAGCGAAAAGGGCATTTTAAAGACATCTTAAACATCTGAGAGCACAAGCTTTGGGAAGGGCCTTTTATAATCTTACTGTACAAGTTTGAAATGTACAATTTTGAGAGCCTCTGTACAGTGAAAATGCTCTCTTTTTTGGTAGTTCTAGATATGCAGTACTACCCGAGATGAAAACACAGCTAAATATTGGTGGTCCTCCGGTGTTTAAAGGTATGTACAAATTGCCTAAATGCCTTACTTAAAATTTTCTCTGCCATGTTTTCTTTGTCTCCAGATTTATTCTGGAGTTTCAATGCTTCTGATATCATCTGATTTCACCGTTAACCTGAATGTTACTGATAATAATAAAGTTTATTCCCAAAAGAAGTGCTCTTGAAGAGAATCAAAATTATTCCACATTTTTCATTTAGACTGAAATAAGGGAAGTGTGCCTGAACACTAAGGGTTACTATGATAAAGCAAACATGGAGGCACACAAGCCCTCTCATTTCCTAGTACTTAGAAAAGCAGGAATCAAACCTACACTGGAGGAATCAAAACCCTCCATACTTCCTTTCTATTACTTTCTAGTAGGGTCAGCTAAACAATCTATCAGGCCCATACTGCAAAAATGATGGTTCAACTCCTTCCTCTGCTAATGAACCCCCAGGCAAAACTAATCTTTATCACTACCTTACTCCTAGAAATAACCATTACTATCTCAAGGGAACACTCATTTTTTCATAAATTTACGTCTTTCCTTCCAGAATACATCATCAGTGTTTGGAGAATCTGGAAAAAAGGTCACAGGCTTAGGCTTAAGTGAGATTTGAAGTTATGGCTAAGCCATGTCCACCTTTTTTCTTGCATATTCTTTAAGCTGAATTTCACAGTCTTCTTCCATTGTGTTTACTTACGTTAATTAAAAAAAAATAAAGGGAAGCTGTTTCTTCTGGTTTCTGTCTTTGTCGTTTGAACTTTGAGATTAATACTTTGGATTTTCTTCTGAACTGCATATAATCGTAAGACTATAAAACAAATTCTGTTCACTGAGTAAATTTTCAAATTTATTGCTCTTCAAAGGTAGCCAGTAAATATAGATTAAAATTTTATGAGCACAAAGATCTCATGATCTTTGAGATCATGAGATTCTCAAAGAAGCTTATATTTAGATAACTCCAAGAATGGTGGATAATATTGACTTGTAAGGTTTTTGTACCATATGTCATATATATCAGTTTTCAATTCTGATTCAAGTATTTTCTTGTTAGTGTATTGTGGATAACATCAAGATTTTGTGGGGGTTTTTTAAGGGTTATTTCAAGAATTCCTGTGAATAGTTCAGAATACTTGAATATGTTTATAAATAACTTAAATATTTTCTTTTATAGTGATTGCATACTGCATATAGGTTATAGAAAATAATTAAAATCAATTGTATGCTTTTTTAAGAGGCAAACCTAAGAAAGTCTTAAGAGCTGGTAAATTGGCTTTGTAACATTGTTCAATACTTTAAGATTTAAGCATAAAAGGTTTTATCTTGCAATCACTATTATCTGGCCTGTCATAAATCCATGTTAGAAATGTTTAAGTTACTTGAAGAGAAGTCCTAAAACAGTGGAAATCTTTAGTGAAAAGAAAAGTTGTGGCAGGTTTTACTAGATAGCTCCCATTTTAACAAACATTTGTTTGCATTTTATAACAACTTATTTCTTGTCCAATGTTCTGCTGTTTACATTTTTCACCTTTCCAAATTTATCAGCAAATTTATTTTTTACAGAGAAAAGAGGATTATAATTCTGCTTAAAATGACTCATAGTAAACTAGCTGACAGAAATATAGAATGTTTTTTGTATCAGCTGAGAAATGTGTCATGTAATTGAGACTGCTGCATGAACTCCCTTTAGATAATTTAAGTTCTTGCATAAGTCTTCTGAAATTGAGAAGTTTTACTCCTGCACTCACTAAAATACACATAGGTTGTGGTTGTGTAGGTCAGTGTGGGCAATCACTGCCAGAGATTCAGACTCACCAGTGAGCAGAAGGGATTCTGGGAGCCAAATATTGTGGAGGCCACAAGCACGGGCTGGGCACTAGAGAGGTCAGCACATTTGAGAGTTCACTGCTGGGGAGACCAAGGCGGGAGGGGTGGGTTAACCTTGACTGGATAACAGACCCATCCAGCCACTCTCTCACTCTCACCTCGGCAAGATGGACGGGAAAAATAAGCAGGAAAATTCCATGAATCCAAACACTCTTCAATTAGTGGCTTGAGCAAAACAAACTCAACTTGGGGAAGATTAATTTCATGTATTTCAATAAAAACAGAGCTGGATTGTAAGAAACAAAAACAAAACTAAAGTACCTTTCTCCTACTTCTCATTTTCTCCCAAACTTACTCTTCACTTTTCACTCCTTTGCTTAATTTTTCTGTCTCCTATCTCATTCCTTGACAAATGGGAGTTGAGATCAGTAAGTAACACCTCACCTCTGCTATATTTCCTTCCTCATTCTGTTTTCCTACTCCACTATGGGATCCCCCCAAGGGACACTGTCCTTCATGAATATACCCTTATGCCATTTATAATTTGGGTTTTCCCTTCATTTGTTTCTTGAAAAAAAAACCAAACCCAAAAACCTATTTGAGTTTTTATTTTTGGCCTATTGTTTTTTCCTTTCGAAGCAATATATGGATGGCTTGCTGGCTGCTTTTTCTAACACTTATTACATTGTCTCACATAAAATTGTTGCTCCAGACAACATTGTGAATTTTTTCATCAATACCAGCATCATATTAATTATTATTTAATAATGAAAGCTCTGGATAGATGCTTCTCAAAGTAACAGCAAAAACCAGAAACAAATCCCACTGCTTATGGCACACTGAAGAAAACAGATTCTTAGACATTTAAACAAACTGAGAGCATAATCTTTAGCAATGACCCCAAAACTGCAATGTTATATTGTTAGAAAATCAGTGGATTTCAATTATACTAATAGCTACTTGTGGAGAACAAAACCGTATAGTGAAATATGCTGTTGTAGATATGAGGTGATTTCCAATTTTGAACTAGAGGAGTAGTGCACTAAAATGTAGATAATTTCTCCCCTATTAAAGAACGTCTTGAGTTTTATTTTATTTTATAGTCTGTATTTTATTCTATTTTATATTCTCAGCTGCAATGAATCCTCCTACACTTATTACTCTTGTTTATTTTTTCTTGACTTTTCTTCAAATCATGGCATGGAAAGGTGTTGGTAATAGTGACTTCTAAATATTAAGGTTCAGTATGTATGAATTTTTCATTTACCATCAAATTCATCCTGGATATTCTTCAAAACCTGTACTTCAGCTGATCTGAAACAGAATGATAATTTTTTTACCTTTGCAGATTAGTAATGTTTATTCATGTTCTAATTTACTCCCCAGCCAAGTTAAACTTCACTGGCAACCTACTCCAGCTTCTCTGGCTATCAGTTCCACCCTACAGGTACTAGAGAAGCTTGTTAAACAGAGAAAAGTTATGAAAATTAACACAGAAATCTATGGTAGGAACAATTCTCATTTATTTTTAACATTATAATGTTTTTATATTTTCAGTAACAACAAAATAAAGCAATATTGTCTTTGGAGTTTTTTACCCAATTAATCCACAGTCTGCTGGGTAATTCTTATGCTACTGTTATTTTTTTTTGTTCTATAAAAAAAAAAAAAAAAAAAAAAAAAAAAAAAAAAAAGGCAGGAACAACAGATTTATACTCTTCATTTTCATCTTCTTAATTTTCATCTTCTTGTTCTAGCTTTGGTTCATACTGTGCCTCTCTAAGAAGTTAAAACCAGAAATTAATAAACTGATCTTTATTGATTAATATTATATATATTAATTATTAATACTGTTGTGTATCAAGTATATATATATAACTTTCTTGTTGTGAAATAAGGGAATTCTTCTTAAAAAATGTGTTAAGACTTGACAGCCACCGTTTAACACAGAGGAAAAGAGGCAGTATTCTCTTGGGAAATCATCCCACTCTATGTTAAATTTGTTCATGATAAAATCCAATGGCATCCAGAGTAATATTTTCTCAGTAGATGTAAGTAAGTGTGCTGCTTTTAAAGATTAACTTTTTCCAAAGGTCATGTCCTGTTGATATTATTGTTCAAGAACTGTCCCACTACATATTTTAACATGTACATGCAGTAAGGTGTACCTGTGCTGGTAGAAGATTCTTTTGAAAAGACCAAAACGCAAAATTTTTTTTTTTTTTCATATTCATATTACTTCCTTTAAGGGGATCATGTGGTAAACAGAGTTTCTTTGATTTCTTTTTAATACAGATTTTCACACAGAGAGCTATTTTGGGATATTTTATTGTAATAAATTTTACATAGTTACTTTTTAAATTAAATAAAACTCACACAGGGTTCCTAAACAAAATTACTTTGAAAGTAAATAGACATATCCTATGCTGTGAATCAAAAGCTAGGATGTCAATGTCATGAATTACAAGTATATTAATTTTTTTTAATATAATTCTCAAAGGATAATAGAATTTTTTTATCTTGGGAGCTTTTTTTTCAACCCATGTCTAAATGTTACTTCATCAGTTTTCTATCTACTGTAATTTTCTTGGATAAACTGACATAGATTTTCTTTTGCTTTTGGTGTCATTTGACATTGATTTTTTTTTAACCAAGTCATAAATCTGTATGAAAACTATACTCAAATACAGGGCTGTTAGTATGTATTTTTCTAAGCCCTTCATTAACATAACATTTAGCAGTTTTCTTCTCTTACTGAATAAGAATATATAGCCAAA
This sequence comes from Ammospiza caudacuta, assembly GCF_027887145.1. NCBI lineage: Eukaryota > Metazoa > Chordata > Aves > Passeriformes > Passerellidae > Ammospiza > Ammospiza caudacuta. The sequence continues at coordinate 88,827,614 of NC_080595.1, read as the reverse complement.
CTTATGAAGAAAGTACTGATTCATTATTAATTTCTAGAGATTTTGACCTGGAAGTCTCAACTTCTTGATTTTTTTTTAATTCTTTCTTTGTAGCAACTATTCAGACATGATTTCCTGATTCATATTTCCTAACTGTAATATGGAATGGATGACATCACTAAGTCCCATAGAAATAAGACACTCCAGAGTGAAAGTACTGACAGCTATGGAGACAGAAGGAAAGGCAGTGAGAACAAACTGATATATCTGCACATGAAAAATAACTCCCATCACTGGCAAAACAATAACAATCATATTAAATGAACTTCAAAAATATCTTTCTTAATTAAAATTACTTTCTTATTTTTAAAACTGTTGAGTAAAACAAGAACATGTTCACTATCAGGAGAGGGAAATTATACTCCTCCACTCAAATCCCCAAAAACTGGAAAATAAATACTGTGGGGTTCAGATATGCAGGCAATTAACTATACTAAGACAACCACTGTGCTTTACATGAAAGGGAACATTTTAAAAAGGAATAAGTACTAATGCTTGATTTCTTTTTTTGCTTTAATCATCACAGATATTAAACTGAGAAAAGCTTGGGGGTAATTATATTATCAAGTTCAGATAATGAAATATAAACAGAATTGAAATGTTCTTCTTATGTACAGAATGAAAGTAACATGGGGAAATCTACAGCATAGGTTTTAGGAAAATCAGTGATAAGAGAGGAATATAAATATTCCAGAAACAATAACCTGAAATTACAGGTAAAATAAATTAAGGTCAGGATTGTATTGCAGCAAGATCTTTAAAGGACTACTGGGCACACTCATGAAAATCTATGTGTTTCATATATGTTAGCAAAATTCCAAGAACCATCAAAAAGGTGAAAAATTGAGTGTATTGAAAAATATTCCATTTATTGCACAAATATCTAAATGCAATGTTGTTTTGTTTGAACTACCTGACTTAAATAGGTGATGAAAGAAGTACCTAAGACTGGAAAAATGCAGACAAAATATCTGTCTCCAGACAAAGAGGAAAAATCTCTCTAGGCAATAATACAGTAGACAGCTTTTAATGAAAATATAGGGGACAAGAATAACAAGGGGAATTATTAATAAACACTTGTACAACAGTGATGAGATCAGCATGAGGCAACGTGGAACTCTCAGAAATTGATCACATTAAACCACTGTGTTATATTAAAGAATCAAAGACCTTATGGTTATTGAAGAAGAACTCAAAAGAGAAGCCTTTCAGACTTCATGTCTATTACACCTTAACATTGGTAATGCTTTGGCACTATGTTACACAGCAGACTTAAAAAACAGGCAAGGTCCTGTGAATAATATTATTAGACATTGAATATGAAACTGTCTGTTAAAGAAAAAAAAATATTGGCTAGAAACCCTAAGAATTTTATACACACCAAGCAAATGAGCAGAATTCTTGCTAGAACTATTGGATTTTAACCTTACCTGTTGGACAAGTCGTTGATTTGATGTGTATCCCATTTCACTAGCTTTCAGCTTAGTCATGCAACTACTTATGAAGGTATAGGAAGGGAAATAAGGATGAAATTAGACTATAAAAATTTAAAGCAAAGCAATTATTTACCATATAATACAATGATGTAGTAAAATAAACTATATACTACTGACTAAAACATTATTTTTGTAGCCTACGATTTCATAGTTGGAATTTCAATAAGTTTATTAACTTATGCAATTTACAAATCTGGGTTTGATTTGTTGAAACAAATCTAAGTCATAAACTCCCTCTCCAGTCTGTTATCTATTACCTATGAATAATGTGCACAACTCAACGTCAAAACTATTGGGCTTTTAAATTTTATCACCACTGCACTCTCACAGCTCTGTTCTCAAAAACTTGCCAGTCATTCAGAAAAATGAACTAGCTCTTTGTTGTCTTATATTTGGTCCAAGAAGGTGTCTATTAATTATCTTATTATATAAGTCTATAATTCTTTTGCAAGAGGAAAAGAATAGGATGGTGAAGATTGTTTTCTAATAAAAGGTCTGGTTTTCATTGTGTTACTTTATAAAAATGTCCCTGTAAATCTATATTTGCATCAAGAAAACTAGGTTGAGAAGATTTCAGAGATTTGTTTTTGCAGATTTTTCTCTCTTCAGATTCTTCAAATATTATTCTAATCCAAGTAACGCATTTAAATATTGTTTTCATTTGAGAAATAGAGATACAATGAAATATGACCACAAAGGTCCCACAATGTAATTTGAATGTTGAACAACAAAAATATTTCAAATCCCCTTTAGAAGGGGATTTATAAATATAAATATTGTATTAATATATTATTTACAAATATTTATGTTTACTTTGTTAGTAGATTGGCATTGGACATTTTTAATAGAACAAAAATTATATTTACACTCTTCAGCTAATGGACTAAGTTTATCATTGGCCAGTAAGTGCCATGAGCTAAGAGATAATGTATCTAGCCATGTATGGCAAATTCATCTCAGTCAGAATAAGTATGGCTGCTTACATTGCATCTCTGTTAGATGCTGAAGAAAAGAATGTGTCATTTAATTATAATTAAAAATGCAGTTTTCATACCACTCTTAACCCTTTGGTGTTGAGCCTTTTAGTGCAAAGCATATGGATGTTTTAGGGAGCAGACTGGGACTTTAATATTTGTGTCAGTCACAAATATGTCAGAATAAAGATCTTTCCAGGCTCATGACCACTGGATTCTTTGCTCCAGAATGTCTCCATTGGAAAAAGCAAAAAAATGTCCTATGCTTCTGTATACCTGCCCTATGCATTTTTATGCTGTCTTATGTTGTCTATCAGACTGTGTCAAAACTTTGGTGAGGACTCAAATTATTAGATAGTTATTTAAAAAAAAATGGCAGGAGGAGAATCTACTTGTCATTCAGTAGCTCTTACCCTCAGAAGACAGCTAGTTGTAGTACACCAGGAGTTCCTATGGATGCCTAAAACCTCCTGAACATGTGCTGTAGCAACTACAGATTAAAAAAAAAAGCAGCTCAACAGGCTTCTTGCCTTATTTTCTGTCAATATGAGTGAAAATTAGACACTTATTTTTGGAGAAACTTGTTTTTTGCCTGTGCTGAAAACATAAAATTCAAGCCAAATACTGTCTAAAATATGTGGTATAGTTGTGTCCTTGTAGATTTTTAGTTCTTATCTCTTTTTTTGCATATTTCTGTTACCAGGACAGGGATTTTGCTATTTTAACTGTTTTGCTGAACAACAGCTTTGGAACACAAGTAGAAAGCACCCATAAATTTAAAGACTTCAAAGAGAGAAATTTCAAATTTTCATACAAATAAAGGGAGAGTCTGTAGAAAGACAGAGCCAGGTTCTTTCGGCGCTGCCCAATGACAAGACCAGAGGCAATGGGCTCAAAGTGAAATAAGAGAGGTTCTCTTACCAGGAAACTCTTTTCTCCCTGTGAGGGTGACCAAGCAGTGTCACAGCTTGATCATCTGCTGATTTTTAAAATATCAATTCTTGGAAAATATGGTAAAAGTGTTTAAAGATAATCCTGGCCCACTGGCTTCAGGTGGCCCTGCTTGAGCAGGGGCACTGGACCACACGATCATAAGAGGTTGTCATGGTTTATGCCCAGCCAGAGCTCAGCCCCACACAAACACTGACTCCCTCACAGTGGGATGGGGAGGGAATCTGAAGAGCAAAAGTGACAAACTCATGGGTCAAGATAAGGACAATTTAATAGGTAAAGCAAAAGCCACAGGTGCATGTGAAATATTCCAAGGAATTGCTTTATCCCTTTCCATGGGTAGGCAGATGTTCAATCATGCCCAGGGAAGCAGGGGTTCATCATGCATAACAGTGATTTGGGAGGACCAGCACCCTTACTCTGAAATGTCCCCTTCTTCTTCTTCTTTCTCAGATTTTTTTGTTGTTGTTGTGCTAAAACCAGCATACAGGTCCTTTCTTACCTTAGTTGTTCCATAATTCTATGATTTCTTTTATTAAAAGACTGCATTATTTTCCAAAACTTTTAATGTAAGGGGCAGAATCATGCTTCAATACTTTAGTTACCCTCTGCCTATGACAGCCAAAATAATTTGGCTGCAAATGAAAACTCTAGTTTTAGTAAAGAGATGCAGATATTTTAATTCCAGCAAGTAAACCTGTTGAGACATTTCTCTGGAGAAAATTAAGATGATGTTTAAGAGAAGGCAGAGAGAGCTCTATAAAAAGAAAAATAAAAATTTTGATTTTATGATATTATGATTTCTTACAAGGCAAGACTGACATGTCTTTTCACTGATCAATCTGAATAAACTGAATGCAGTAGACATTTAATTCCATGTAGGGGTCAATGCCTGTGTCTCATGATGATCCTAGATTTTGTAAGTACTACTAGACTAACAATGTGCCTCCATCCAGCAACATAAGCTTTATTAAGGTGTGTATAGAGAAATTCACAGAGATATGTCCTCCAAATTCTTCAACAAAATACTCTGGACAGTGACTGAACACAAATTTCCTGAATGATCAAGAGTACTCAGTTTAGTTTAGGGTAGGAGCTACTGAAACCATGGCAAGTTTCAATGACTGTAAGACCAGAAAGGAAAATGTGATGTTTTAAATTAACCCTGCGCTTCTCATGGTTCAAAAAGTCTAAATACACACTTCAAAACCAAATATTGAGCGAAACAAGACTTTTAACTTACTGGAAGTTGTAAAAGAACTAATGGAAAAAATAGGTAGCAAAACATGCTGGAGAAGAAATTTCCTTCAGTCACAGAAAGCAGATTAGGTGAAGAATTTTGTATGATCCCATGCTGACCAGAGAAAACATTTCCCCTGATGCAGATAGAATAGATAGAAATCTACAACAGTTCTAAAAGCACCAGATGGGTCACTTCTAAGATTGCAATTCATTAATAAATTCAACTCCCAGGTCGAATATGGGAGGATGCCGATCACAAAGTAAACAGCAAATATAGATATCTACATGTTTACTATTTTAAAATTCCAATAATAGTTAGGAAAGATCAATATGCTGGATCTTGCCTGTTGCACAGACACTAAATCCCACTTATTGCAATCTTAGGTAACTCAGCCAGCTTGTGCACAGCTGTAGATCCTCTGTAGGTAGATTTGGTGCTATATCTGCCAGCCACACGTGTTATCTCAGCTCTTTTGGAGCATCACAGACATGCCTATGTTTAGACAATTAAGTCATTTACTCACGTACTGAGTGTGGTTTTGCATATCTCACATTTTTCCAAAACTGGAATAATTTTATGTCCTTCTCTGAAGTGCAGTACCTCTAGCAATTCCACCTCTTGTATGTCTTCCAAAATTTCAGAAGAACTTGAAATAAGTATTATCAATATTGTGCCCAGAGCCTCAAATTATCTCACATCACAGTCATTGCTACCTCTAACAGAAGCAGAGGATGAAATAATAAGATTTGGTTCAAAGAACTGACTCAAGGAAATAGTTAAAAATTTTGTTTCTTGGAATGGTAAAAATGTTGATATAAGAAAACATCCCTAACTTTATATTTCAAATACTCTTCACCAATTTTCAGCATTATATTTAAGTAGATGATATGAGAAAATATTTGCCATCATTCCATATGCAGAGGTTTATACTTATGAATTCCCTCAGAGTAATGTGGGTGTAGATGTCAACCAAGATATGAATTATAGATCACTGGTTAATGATTTTAAAAGACTTCTTACTAACTCAGTGCATACTGATGACTTGATTAGATTTGCTAATGTACCTCTTCATGTTCTCTCTGGAAAGCTCCTGTATTTTGTCAGATTGTGAACTGAGTTTATTCTAAACTTTCGATATTACGACTGTATGTCTGTAGGCTGCTATCACAACTGAGATAAGTGAGTCTGACAATTTGCTTTTCTTTGTTTCAGTTTAGATCTAAGATGCATTTTATTTACATACCCCAGACTGCAGTTTTATAGACAAGGTGATCAGTGCAACTATCTGCAAATGTTTTGCACAAAACTGTCTAAAATGAGTAGAAAATTAGTAGAAAGCTAAGTTTGGGGGACATATTTGCTGCTCATGGGGGAACTTAGTAAGGCAATACAGGAATGCCTTTTGAATTCGTTACTATTGATTAAATTTTAATGTTATGAGCTTCACATAATTCCCAGACAGAAAAGGTAACAAGTGAGTGAAAGATTAAGCTACAATTCTAAATACTAGGTACAAGAACAATTGTCTATAACAGTGCAGAAAGAAGAAAAAGATATACTGAAGAAAAAGCTTATGGTTGCTGCTATGTATCAGAGGACTCATGTATGAGGAAGCTTATGCTGCTGCAGAGAATACCAATGACTATGTGAAATGTGTAAGAGTACCACCTAAAGGTAAATTCAGCAGTGATAAAACTTCTCCTGAGAAACTGTGTCACATTTTGGGAAACTTATTACAGCTTGTGCATTTCTAAGATGTGAACTGATTTTTAAAAGTTCAGAGGAGATCAACACACGTGATTACTCTTCTAGAAATTTGGATTTTTGAGTAAAGACTGAGAAAAGTCACTTTAAATGTCACTAGCCACTTTCACTAGATAGAAACTAAAGGGATTCTTTGCTACTTTTCAAATATGTTCAATAGGTTCAATAAAATGAACTGTTTTCCTTTCCACTCTCAGCTTGAGAAGAAATACTGGGTTGCCATTGAAGCAAAGCAGATTAAGTTCTTTTTTACAGCATACCACCATAGTCTTCAAGATTAAGAGGAAAATAGTATTTTGCTGCTTCAAAGAGGAAGAGTGTAACCTTTTCTCTGTAACACTGAAAAGGACAATAGATTAGGGTGGGGGAAACACTTATGAGAAATGGCACACCCCAAACATGTAGAAAATGTTAGAGAAATGAACCAGTGGAAAATCTAGAGCTGTTGCTTCTTGTCTTCAAGAATGGAACACTAAGATGGAGACAGCACCAAATGTTGGTTTAACAGCCAGCTGTCTATAGTAGGTTATCAGAAACAAGCACCATGTGCACTTTATGTAGGATAAAAAAAACACCTTACATGCAACTCCAAGTATTTATTGTTAGTGAAATTAAAGTTTAAAAATCCAATCGAAGAATTATTATTAGTCTTGTTACAAAGTTATAGTCCAAATTTTCTAATTATTGCAGCTCATTTCCAATAACTATACCATTAAAACTGATGTGCAGTTTTCTCTTTCCTCTTGTTTCTGCACACACTTCCTACAGTCCTCTGGGTTCAAAGGAAGATAGAGGCCTTGAGTGAGTCATTAGCATCCCAAGTTATTTCTCAAAAGAGCTTAATCTTGATGATTTCTTGTCCTTACTCTTCTTTGAGTGATTTCTTTTTGTATTTTGTAATGTGCATTACACCTTAACCTTCTTCTTCATGGGTTCAGCACACAGTTTTAAATTCACATAGACTATGTATGGTGTGATTTACTTTTTATATTGGATATGTTTCCCTCTTTCTCTCTATTATCCTTGAAACAAATTCTACTTAACTCCCAAAGTTGCTTTTCTTTAATAACCAGTAATTGATCATTGTTGAGGGAGCTGGGGGTCTCTGGATTGTTTTACTTTCAAGGTCTTTGTTACCATTTAATTTTGTACTTTTGGAGACCCCTGATAAATTCTTTTTTGTCTGTAATGGCCCTCAGCCTGTGGCTTCCTGATATTGCAGTTAACAGTTATTAGAACAGCTTTGCCTGAAATAAATGTTTCATTAATAGTTAGTTCTACTCAAACAATTACGAACTGGAAGTCACATATACTTACAGACATATACATATAATTATACAATGCTCTGGTAACTGCTTGCCACAGTATCTGGTGGTTAAAGGAACTGGTGTGTTTTCAGAACTACTCTACAATGATAATTATAGCTAATTATAGTAGAAAAAGGATTAAATGCATTTTGAAGTTAGTCTTAACTTCTTATAGTCTTAACACTATAATTCTCTTGTATGCTCTGTGCCGTAATGATGGACTTCTGTCTCTAAGTCAATTGTTCAGGTTAAAAAAAAGGATATGTAATAATAGGTTAATAATAAGGTAGTGTTACCTCCTATTCCATCTTGTCTTTATAATAGGATTTAGTATCTCTTGAAAGACCTATGATAGCGGGAAAAAAACTGTATGAGTACATGTGTTATGCTACAGCAGGAAGCCAACACTGTCCAAGAAGGATTATGGTACAATTTTACATTATTCAGCTACAAGCTGTGAAGAAAATCTTATCTAAAAGAGATTTATTTCCATCAAAATGTTCTAAAATTCTACAGAACTAAAATGAAAGACTTCATTTTTTTTGTTTGTGTTGGGACATTCAATTAGCATTTTTTGCCCAACATATTAAACATTATTTCTATCTATTCTCATTAGAATGGTTACTCTATTGCCATGAATTAAAGCCTCCATCATCTTTGGTGAACAGTAGGCACACACAACAAAAATTTTTATGAACAGTTTTACAAAATGACTTATCAGTGCTATTCCAATTAAAAACTGTAGCCCTTTGTGTTGAAGTGTATGGGCTCTCACATCATTACTGAACAAGTGTGACAATAACATGATCATGCACTGCCCTGAGAGTGGCAGTAAGCCTTATGTCACTTCAGAGGAACACACTGTGTGTGATAATCTGAGATACAATTCAAAGCTGTACTGATGCAACCTGATGGGAACTCTTAGGGAGCAACCGCTAGATGACCCATCTGAAAGGATTGCCAAGACAACTCAGTACTCTCAGGAGTATCTGAATTTTTGCCTGTGTGACAGTGTTTTTCATCACATGCTTCACACCAGCTGTACAAAACAGCCTTCCAAAAATATGTCTCTGCATGTACATTTATATATATATATATATATATGTTATATTTAATTGTGCTTATTTTAAAGCATTTATGGGTAAAAGTCTTTTCTGATTTATAAATCATAAAAGCTGCTGTTTCCTTGAAAAAATTTCCTAAAAAATGCAAAACCAATAAGAAATTAAAATCAGTATTTATATTTATGAAATCTCTTTGTCTTTAATGAAGAATTTGAAAGTTAACAGTAGACATAAATAAGAATTGTGCTACCACTTTGTATAATAATGTCTGGTTATAATTTTTGAAACTTCAAAATGTCAACAATTAGTTGCCATAGATAGGACTTTACAGTCGCAAACAAGTATAAATTTTTACTGATATTCATGGTGAAAGAACAATGATGAACTGTGTATAATTTATCTTCTTTTTCATTCTGTCACTCCAATAAGTCTTGTCTTTGTAATGCTTACCACCTTTGAGATCCCTATTGAGTCCCTATCTATGAGATCCTTATTGCAAAAGAAGATTTGATTCACACTGTTCAATCTTTAAGAGGTTCTTTCAAGACACAGGGGGAAATCAGCTACCAGAAATGAGAAATAAATCCAAGGAATTCCAAAAGTATTTCTCTTTATGGCCACAAAATATATTCTCATTAAAAAAAATTAAAAAATTATAAAACTTTATAAACTTTTTTTAAAAGAAACTTGCTATTGCTATTTTATAGACTATGCTGCCTGAAAATGGGGGAAATTGTAGTTGAAAAATGCAGACATTTGTAACTAGTATTGGAGTATGCACTGTTCTCAGATTCATAAAATAAATATTATTGAATGTATTCTATATATAAATGTTTTCTGTATAGAAAAGTTCTTCAAATTGGAAAATAGTTTATATGAATTAAAGGAGGAAAATGACTGAAAAATATTGTTCACCTTGTCTGCTTTAAGAAAGCAAGTAGCAGCAATTATATTTGTATCCTTGCAGAGTGAGGAAGAATTCTCAAGATATCCAAAATCAGTATATAGTACAAATAATTAATGAAAAGATCATTAAAAATAAACATGTAGGGTTTTTTAGGTCAGGATTTTAATTTCTTTAGCATATGAAAAAATTAGTCACATTTTTAAGCACCTAACAGTTACAAAGAAGATCTGGAAATTTTATGGAATTTTCTGTAATGTATAGGGAAATAATGTCTACCAGAATTCATAGAAAAAAGATATGAATCCATAATTTCTTAACACTTTTTCAAACTAATTTCAAAAACTTGAAATTCTCAATTGTGTTCCAAAAGTCATATAACTACAGAGCAATCAGATAGTGAGAGATTGTAGGAAAAGATAAAAAATAAGAAACTGGTAGTTTCAAATGGACAACTATGTTTAGTACCTCACAAATTTATGACATGTTTTTAATTCCTTCTCTGAATCCTTTCAGAGAAGAAGGAGAATTATCTGAGGTCAGATTATAGGGAAAATGTTAATAATTATGATCTCATATAGTGTGTGCAAATGATCCCAGCAATAGAACTGAAATCATTTGTAAGAAAATTCATTTCATAGCAGCAGCTCATTTACTTCATCTAGAATTGTTCCTGTTATATATTCAAGGATAAAGTGATAGAAAATGTTTCTTTTCAAAATGTGTTGGCTACAAAAGCTGCAAAACTGGAAAAGGTATTATTATGATAATCTGTTGTATACAAAACTGAGTAAGGTTTTCAGCTGCAAAAAATCAAAGGAAAATCTGTTTATGGTTTATGGTTTTTAGTCAAAAATTAAAAATATAAAGCAGTTAAACCCTATGAAGCCTGAAAAAGATGAATAGTGCTCTTTCACCATATATTAATCAGATTTGTCTTTTTCTACACAGAACAGATTCTTTAGGTATAATCTGCAAAGCTGAAATTAGTAACTTAATTTGAGTCTAAAAATAGTTTCAAAAATACTTTTTGACCTTCAGAATACTTATGACTTCAGAATACAGATTCACATAATACAGGAGAAATATACTTGTCCTCTTTCCTTCGATTCCTGGAAAATTCTTTGGAAAGAGGATTGATAAAAGGCTTTCTGAATCATTTATAGTCATGAATATAATTTACAATCAGTTAGACTGAAATGCTTCATAATGAGGTAAGAGATGGAAAAATTATATCCCTTTTAGTTATTTGTAGAAAAGAAAAGATATAATAGTGGTATATGATTTTATTTTCTCTCAGTCTGAATTTGAAGTCTGAGCAAGGTTGAATGTATTTTATCACACATTATAGAGCCAGTATCTGCTTATTTGCACATTTGCATAGGGGTGGCACTTGTCATGGAGTCAGCTGGGACCATTTCCATCACTCACCTGTAATCCTCTGCCCGTGGGAATCCCCTTTCCCCACAGGACTGAGTGTGGATGGCACAGGTGCTGGCACCAGACATGGTGCCATGAAACACCAGCATGGAGGCAACCAATGCCTGCATAGCAAACACCTCCATCACTTTTAGGGCCAGCACTTCACTGAATGAACTAGAGACCCTCTAGAATAAGCTACACATTCCACTTATTAGCATCATGGTATGCAGATAATGAGGCAGCAAAGAGTTATAACGTCTTCTTCACAAGCATAAATCACAGCTTTATTAATGTGTTTTGTCATAAAGCCTGCATCATAATTTATTTTTTTTTTTTAGTTTCCTGCTGCTTAATATCACATAGAAGAGAATCACAGAACCAAAGAATCATTGAATGGTTTGAATTGAAAGGGGCCTTGAAGGACACCAATTTCCAATGCCCCTGCCATAGTCAGGGACACCTTTTACTACACCAGGTTTCCCAAAACCCCATCCAGCCTGACCATGGAAATGTCTGGGAGTGGGGTGCTGTTTCACTGCCTCATCACTCTCACAGTAAAGAATGTTCTTTCTGATGTCCAGTCCAACACTAGCCTCTTTCAGCTTAAAACTTTTCCCCCTTCTTCTGTTGCTATGCACCCTTGTAAAAAGTTCTGCACTTTCCTGTTGGATGCCCTCAAAGTTTTAAAACTTCAGTTTAAAAACCACATCTGGTAGGTGTGCTTGAGATCAAGATGATTATATGAACACATACCAAGCTTTCATGAATATCAATGACAAGATAAATGACTGTTTATTTGTGGTCAAACAGAACAGAGGTAAAACTATAAGATAACTATAATACAATCATGTTGCTCAAAGAAAATCTGTATTTTTCTCACTGCAATTGCTTCTTGTGAAGAAAGCCTATTAGAAAATATAAAAATAGGTGTACAAACATTTTAGAACAATAAATGAAAGAGGTTATCAATATATTTTCAGTTCTGAACAGAAGTGAAAGAACAGGCATTTCTGATCATTCAGCTCCCTTAAAGTGTGAAACTTTGAAGTGAAACTTCCTCAAAGTGAGATTTCTAGCTAACATTATTTCCTCTATCATTCTTCACACTTTCACCTTTATCCTTCTCCTTTGATCCATCTTACCATTTTCTGTCCCAACATGTTATTTTATCCCTTCTCTTCCTCATTCTTTTCTCTCACCATTTTTTTTTTAAATTCTTATTTCTCACTCATAGAAACATTTTATCTGAGTTCTGTGTGGTCAAGTTGATTGATTTTCAAATATTAAAGAATTATAATATAAAATTGAATCCCAAAGTTTTTTTACAGAATCGCTACCAGGGCCTTTGTCAAGTTATCTATGGAGAATGCAAACACACACACACATGCACACAAATAAACAAACAAGCAAACAAAAATAAAACCCATAAAAACAAAACCAAAACTGATATCAAGGAATGCAACACTGAAACCCACGCATGCAGCACTAAAATGTGGAGGCTGGAAAAGGGAATAATAGACTGGGGTTCCTTTTCTAACTTCCTCTTCTTTCCCCAACTGAAAATTAAAAGAACAGGGCAATTGACTTCTGCTCACACTATGCTAAAGGTTTATGAGCACAGTCTGGGAAGAGTTTCAGATGTCTTCCATCTGCAGAGTCACCACAGAAAATGCTTTGGGTTTTTTTTCCTGATGTTTAGCTGTGCATGCAGTTGGTTACTCTGCTGGTCTCTGTGCTCTCCATGCAGGACCGGAAATTTGGGTGTCCAGCCTCAGTTCAGAAATTCTGAGAATTAGGCACCAAAATGTGAGACAGAGAATTGTGGGCACAGACTGGTAAATATCACAGATTTTGAAAATAATGTTTCAAAATGCTTCAAACAGAAGCTGAAGATCTTACCTGTGTAAGATACAGGTTTTGAAACTTATACTACTGTTTTTGTTAGCCAGGGGAAACCAAGTTGTTCATGAATGTAAAAGAAACAAGTAATAGAAAAACTGGGAAAGATAGAATTCAGTAACATTTCCTGGCATGTTTAATTCTGAAAATGTACCACTGCTTTTTTTACTCTTTTTTTTACTATAAGCAGTAGTAAAATACAAGATATTTATTTTTAAGAATTCAGCCTTGCTGAATTATTGCCAGAATTATGTATGGTGGAGTTCAGCCTTATTTAATTTTTTTCAGATTAAATTTAATGAGAAGGGATTGGTTTCTAGGAGCAACTCCACAGCTTATCTTGTGAAATTTATAAGTTAAAAAAAAAAAAAAAAAGTGATCAAAAGAAAGTTCCCTGCATACAAATGTAATAGTCTGCTGTAAATCTGAAAATCATGGATTTTTCATAACATAAATTACCGAGTCTAACTTAGCAAGCAGGGAATTTGATTTCTAAGAACATCTATCAAAGGTGGGATCAGTAACTAAGTTAATATACCCTTTGACAATTAATGTCCGTGTTTAGAACAAAACTTTAGATTAAGTATAGTGAATACAAATGTCAGAAGGTGTACATTTTAGAATTAATGAAGTTCAAGTCAGAGGGAAAAGACTTCATTATTACTTTAAAATATGTCCAAAACTAAAAGTCAATTTTTTAAAATTAATTTTCTTTGATGTTACTTAAATTTGCACAATAAAATAATCAAATGGCAGCTAATACTGTCTCAAGTGCAAATAATTTTTCAACACACTTATGTTTAAAGAAAACTGTTGTCAGGTAGAATGATCTGAAAAATCCTTGTTGAGCTTATTCCAGTAGCAATATCAATGGAGTCTATAGAAAGAAAATGTTCATACATAATTATAGATTTTAATGGATATTTCTTATTTTTTTCTTTCTTAACCATTTAGTTTGAATATTTCCTAATCTTGCATGAAGTTCATCACTTCCACACTTAATTAAATGTATTTAGAGCATTGCCTATGCATTCCTGCTGAGTCCTGATTGCATTAGCCATCTTGCCTTTCAAAGTATCCTTATGGATAGTGGGAGCTAGTGTTCTTTTGAAAAACAAAATATTACAGAAGCACAGAAGTTCTCAGAGCGCAGTAAAGGGAAGGGTGAATCTGATGGTTCTTAGAAAGAAAGGCAAGGTGTCTTATAACTGCTGCAGAGGCATCACTTCAGCAATTTCTTAGAGGATGTACAGGTGCCTTTTAGAAAATACTCTTAATTTGTTATGTCTTGGGCTTTGACCTTTAACAGTTGTTCTTCTTCTTTGAATCCACTTTTTTTTTCTCCTTGTTTGTGCGCTTTGTGCTTGTAACCTTTGATTGGGGTTGAGTTTAGTCATCTATTTCCTGTAGAGTATAAACTTTAAGAAAACTTGATAAATTTTCCCTATTAGGTCTTTAAAAGTAGTGAGTTTCCTTTTTGGAGGGAAGCTTAAAAATAAGATCTTTTATTGACAATAAAATTTATTTCTGTCCCTTTTTCTGGAAAAAAGCATGCTCTCAGTGGAATGTGAATTTTTTGAAATGGTTCCAAAAATACATGAAAGGAGATAATATTTTTGTTCTTGGCTTCCCTTAGCTGCCACAAAGAACAGAACAATGAAGAAGAGATCTATAATCAAGTTGCTGTCACTGAACACAAATCCAAAATATTTCAAGGAGAAAAGTTCCGCAGAAGAACTTTCATATAGGTGATAGAAAGTGACGAGTCATTGAGGGAAGTAGACATCTAAGGGAGCTAAGCAGTTCAGATCTCAAGGTAATACTGTGCAAAAGCCCATGTCAAAATCATGCTCACAGGATTCTGATAAATTACTAGGTATTACTGACTGCAAGACAGAGCTGAGTGAACAGATGCAGGATTTGGAATGCAGTATATGTGGTTTATACATTTTCTTTTTTCATCTCTGATTGACTATGCTTGAGGGATGGTTGAAAGGACTGGTGCTCTAGTAACCCCCAAGACTCCACCTTTCTGACATAATCAAGTATATTTCCCATAAACTCGAGACTACCAAGACAAGGAGTATGCCACCCGTCCTTGTTTGGTGCAAGTACAAATTTTTCAACATTATTAGGCTTGTGGAATTGTGGAAAGCTGATCTATAGGACCTATAGACTACTTTTTGTTTTTAATGTATGCATAGAAACAATTTCTTTTGTCTTTTGTAGCAATATACACATTAAGTTCTAGCTGGGCTTTTACCCTTCTAATTTTCTCCCTGCATGAATTTATTGCATCCTTGTCATCATCCTGTCATCATCTGTCCCTCCTTCCAAAGGGCATAAACTCTCCCTTTTCTCCTGAGTTGCAGCCAAAGCTCTTGGTTCAGCCAGGCTGGTCTTTCCTGCCAACCCATCTTCCAGAACATGGTGATGACTTGTTTCTGCCTCTATAAGATTTCCAGCCTGGAGAATGTCCAGATTTTGTGCACTCTTCTGCCCTTCAGGACTGTTTCCCAAGGGACTCTCTCACCAAGTCCTCTAAGCAGGCCAAAGTCTGCCCTGTGGGAATCCAAGGTAGCAGCTGTGCTAACCTCCTTCTTTAGATCCCTGACAACCAAAAACTCATAACTTGTCATGATAGCATGCCCAACACTGCCTCCAAGCACCACATTACCCACCAGTCCTCTGTAAACAGATCTAACAGGGTGTCTTCCCTAGCTGGCTCTCTCAGTAGCTGTGTCATTTTTCCACAGACAGAAAAGCCCTAATTCTTATGTGAGCATTCTCAGGCATTTCTATGGCTCCTAGTACATCAATAACCCTTGCACCTTTCCTGCCATATGTTGGGTCCTATCACATCATAGAACATTATAGTTACTGCTTAGCTTGTATGACAACAAACAAATTTGTGTTTTACTCTGTGATGTGATATGACATTGTCTGATGAGATCCTAAACACTTTAAATAACACTTGCTAGGATTTATAACCTCTCTAACTGAGTGATATTTCATTTCAGCAGATGATTCTACCTAATATATCTTCTTGAACTATGTTTGTGAAATTAGAGACATGTTGAAAATTAATTAATAGTATTTTTAGGGAAAACAAATTATGCTAGCCATAACTATAAGTATGATAAATAATTTTCTCTTACAAATGTGTCCACATCAAATGTTTTATTTGCAAATTGCTATCTTCCCAAAACTTCCTCTTTGTCTAATCTTAAATGTTTTTTCTGCCATCTATATCTCTACTAGGTCAGCCAAGGATCCTAGAAATTCTGGGAAAGTCAAAGAGTAAGCCCCTCTAAACAGATTTCTGGGTGTAAGAGGAAGAAGAAATTGATCAGGAATAGAAAGCCTGTGTTTGCTAAGAGTAATACATGTGTGGTCAGCTTGGTTTTCTTCTGGGATAATACAGTGGGTGTGATACCAGCTGGCTGCCATAGCCAGCCACTGCTCTCTTATTCCCCATCAATGTGAGAAGAAGAAAAGAACATGTAAAAGCTCATGGGGTGAGATAAAGACAGGGAGATCAATTAATGTCATGTGAAAAACATGACTGGGGAAGATTTCTGAATTTACTGGCAATTAATAACAGAGTAGGACAGTGAGAAAATAAAAGACAAGTATAAAAATACCTTCTCCATATACCCACCTTCTCATCAAGCTCAATGTCATTAATTTACTCTTCTACCTCCTCCTGCTCTCATCATTGCAGGAGGTTAGGGAATGGGGATTGCAGTCTGTTTATAACACTTAATTTCTCATGCTCCTTCCCCCTTAGGCCATTCCTTTTCTACAGCATAGGGTCCCTCTCATGGAAGACAGTTTTTCATTAACTGTTCCAACATGAATCCTTCACGTGGAGTACAGTCCACCTGAAGGAGACAATTTCAGTGTGGGTCCTCCAGGGGCACAGTTTGTGCAAGGAAAACTGCTCCTGTGTGGGCTTCTCTGCACAGGATGCAATTCCTGTTGGGAGTCTGGTTGTGCCTGGGTTACCCAAGGGCTGCACCTCCCACCAGGATGTATCCACCTGCTGCAGCATGTGGTTCTCCATGAGATGTAGGGTGGATTTGTGCTCCACTGTGGTTGTCCATGGGCTGCAGACAGAGAATGTTCATCACCGTAGTCTCCCTCTTGGGCTGCAGGCCAATCTGTGTTCCAGGCAGGCCAGTCTCTGAAGCAACAGCACATGAAGCATAAATGAGAAGGAGATATTCATACATGGTATAAAGATTTTTTTTTCATCTTTAAAGCAGTAAAACTTTGGACCTCACAGGCTGTGAGGTCTGGCCTTAGAGGTTCTTAAGAGTGTTTTCACAACACATAGTTATCCTTTCATAGAAAAAATAAAGAAAGTGGAGAACTGTTTTCTTTTGTTTGGGGTTTTTCCTTCCTGTTTTCATATCTAGATATCTCCTGAAAGACTGTGGGATTTTTTTCCCCTGGTAGACTTCAGAGGCACTGACTGTGATTTAGGTAAGAGTGCAGTTCAGATTATGAAGAATTCAAAGTCTTTTCAATGTATAAAGGGATGTCAAGAAAGTCAGGAAAATACTGTTTTTAAGGTCTGTGGTGAATGAACAAGATGTAATAATTTGATACTGAAAGATGCTAGATTTAGACATATGGAAGACATTTTTTAAAACGTGATTGGTGAGACTCCAGAAAGGACTGCTCAGAGAAGTTGTGGGAATCCCAACACTGGCAATCCTCCATGTCAAGCTTGAATTAACAGCAACCTGATCTGGAGAAATATGTCCCAGAGAGGTTGGACTAGATGATCCATCTTGGCAGAGAGGTTGGACTAGATGATCCATCTTTGAAAGTCCCTTCCAGCCTGAACTATTTTATGATTGTATGATTCTATGAATATCACACCATCAGAACCCTTTAGAAAATAGGATCATGAAATTCAGTGTCTTATGAGGCAGGTTCCACACATGCTGAAAATCAAATTTTTGCTTGCAATGTAAGACTAGAGTTCTCAGATACTACTTTGTTCAATTTTGATGCATCTTTTAAAAATATACCTGTCATTCAAGCAGGTTTATTAGAGTAGATACATATTTCTGAGGGTAGAGAAGATACTTGGGGAATGATCAATAACAAACGATTTAATGATTAATACACTTGAAAGCAAGAATCTGAGACACCAGAGCACAAAAAAATGCATGGCTCCAGTGTGGTGGTATTCAAACACAGCACAGGGTGCAGCTAGGTAGAGAAAGCACCAAAGCCTATGGCACTGTTGTGAATAACAATCACAGATTCATAGAATCAAGTGGGTTGGAAAAGACCTTTGAGATCAAGTCCAAGCTATGACCTAACACGCCCTTGTCTATTAGGCCATGGCCCTAAGTGCCACATCCAATCTTTCCTTGAACACCTCCAGAGATGGTGACTCCACCATCTCCTTGGGCAGTCCACTCCATACCCAAAGACCCTTTCTGTGAAGAACTTCTTCCTAATGTCCAACTTAAACCTCTTGCAGCACAGCTTAAGACTGTGTCCCCTTGTCCCATCCCTGGTTTCCTGGGAGGAAAGGCTGACCACACCTGGCTGCAACCTCTTTCCAGGAAGTTGCAGAGAGCTTCCACTGTAAATTAACAGCCCGAAAAACAAACCTTCTGATGGTTCATCAGAATAATGCAATCATAGAACCAGAATCTGAGGCTGGAAGGAGTATCAAGAGGTCACCTAATCCAGTTCCCTACCCAAAGCAAGTCTAATCCAAGCAAGTTGCCAAACACCTCCAATGGCAGGGATCCCACTAGCCCCATCACCTGCTACATGATTATACTACTCTAATGGTTAAAAAATAAAACAACAACAAAAAAAAATCATAATATGTGACATTTCCCATGTTTCCAGGAAAGAATGATTTTTATGCCATTTGAGTTGCTTTTATTCTACACTGTTTTGTGGGGGCTTTGCGGTTGAAAATATTATTAGAAAATAATGATTTTTTTTCATATCCATGGCTCCAGTGAAATGGGACTGGAATATGTCCCATTCATAATAACAGAGATACATACAACATTATTACTCAGACATCTGGACACTTACCTAGAAACATGTTTAAAAACAATTTGAGTATTTTGTGAGTGTCTCCAAAATGGGTTTCTCAAACTTAGAGGGCTTTCACACTCCCTTTCTTGACAGATTTTTAGACTAGTTGCATTAGATAATGGGTTATTTTTTTTTTTAACTTAATATTATTTTAAACAAATTATTCAGTTGCAAAGAAAAACAGTTCTTTAATTAAACTTCCAGTATTGGTTAAGCAAATTTAGCAATTTGTGCATTTAGGTTATGGAAAGGCTTTCTTCCAGTTTTTGCAAGTTTATTATTCTCTTTGGGAAAGATTTTTTTGTTCAGTAAGTCACTCTGAGTGCAGCCCTCAGAAGCTGTTTGATCCATAGAAGCATGGGATACTACAATGCATCCTTCCACTTCTGTGGGAAAAGTTATTTCTTACCCAGTATTATGCCACAGATCAACAGCAAAAATTTTTTAAATATTCCTTGCTTACTTCTTGTCTGTACTTGCTTTTACAAGGTGCAGCATAACTCCATTAAGCTCAAGTATACATGGCTTGCACAAAATGATAAAGGAGATTTATATTTGTATTACCGCGCCTGAGTGGGCGCAGCTGGTGAGAGAGAGACGGTGAATCTTGTTTCTTGAATCAGAAGGCTGAATTTATTAATATATTATATAATACATTATAGTTATACTAGAAAGAATAAGGAGAGAGGTTTTGCAGAGCAGCTAGGCTAGCTAGGAAGAGATAGAAAAGAATCCACAACAAAGCTGTGGCCAAGGACTCAGTCCCCTGGCTTGCACTGGTGATTGGCCCTTAATTATAAACACAAAACATGAACCAATCACCAATCAAAATAGGTGCCCCTGTTGCATTCCCCAGCAGCTGATAATAATTGTTTACCTTGTCTTTGGAGGCCTCTGGCCTCCCAAAGACACAGAAATCCAAAAGAAAGGATTTCTGTGGAGAAATGTCTGCGGCATATTTGCATTGTTTCAATTTAGTAAAAAATTAAAAAAATTATCTGGGACACCCATGGTGCTCCATGGGTGCACCTCAAACTGTAGTTGCCACTAGGGTTAGGATTCAGAAATTCTACACTTTCAGGGAAACTGGGCTCCAAAGCTGTGGTGGAAGCAATGCTTACACAGTACTGTGCTTCCCTTGGTGTGTCTGTCCCAGCACAGAGTCCCTGGATCTAGAGTCCCTTCTGCTCCCTGAACCCGAACCATAACCAGAGCACTAATTACAGCTTGGGGATGAGACTGAGAGCTGGCAGCTGTTTGAGAACATTTTTCTGAAAGTGAAAGAGCTCTTCATGCTCAAGCATAATAATAAGCTTGAGGAATGCCAGAAACTGACTTGATTCAGTAAAAACTTCCTGGTCAAACCTCTGCAGTTGTATCGAGTGCAGCATCAGCAACCCGAGTGCTCAAGGCCAGGTTGGACAGGGTTTGGAACAACCTGGTCCAGAGGAAGGCATCCCTGCCCATAGCAGGGGGCTTGGAACTAAATGATCCAGACTTCAGAAGTCCCTTCTAAACCATTCTACAGTTCTCTCATTCTATGATTCAAGTGTATTTATTCTCTTTACTATTAGCCTTTAAAATATTTTTTACATAAATGGTTTCTTTAATACACAATAAGTTTGTACAAGTGGAATATTTCCAGAATTGGACCCTACACAAACCTAAATATTTGAAAGATTATAAAACAATTGTATATCAGTGAATAGGATAAAAGCATTTGTTGTGGAACATAAAGATTTCATTTCTATAAAGATAAATAAGTAAAGATAAATAGGTAAGAAAAATAGATAAATTTTATTCCAAAACAAATTTCAAACCTTTATATATCTGTTCATAGGTTAAACTATAAGTTGGTTAGGCCATTTGATATTTTTTCAGGAGTGAAAAGTAAAGCAGATTCATAGATTTGTTAGGCAGAGCCCATTGTAAATTTTTCTATATTTGCCACATCTAGCAAATCCTTCATGTAGTCCAGAGCAGATATGTGTAGCCTAAAATTTTAGCAAAAGGATAGCTTTTTTTCCATTACTGTTCTATTTTTCAGACTTCATTAAAAATTTGAATTCCATATGATAAGATCTTAGTTGTCTGAATGAAGTCCTAGCTTCATTGATTTCAATGTTTTATATTTAAATACGGATCATTGAATACTTCCAAGCACAGAATACCAATTACTTTTTGTTATAACCTACATTTTTGCTTTGTTTATCTTTAAAATTTGTGTCCTGATTCTGACAAAAGACATAATTTATACCAAACTTTAAACAATATAGTGTTGTAGCAGGAAAATTGTTTTTCTATTTTATTCTTTTCCCATCTGCTTGTAATTTTAAACACAATTGTTTCCGTCAGATTATGGTTTGTACTTAAACCTCATTGAGTTTCTAACAAAGTTTTCATGTATTTGCATATCTGCAATGGCTTTTAAAAACATGGTCATTAAATTAAAATGGGTCATAAAAATGGGTAAAAATTAATAATTTAGATTTGCTTTTGTTATACTATGGCATCAAGTATCTGAGGTATATTAGTAATTTCAAGAATTATTGTGTCAATGACTTTCTTTGTAATCAAAACTGGAAAAAAATACCAAGAACAGAAATATTAATAGTTGAGAGGGGAAGGGATTTGGCAATCTTTCCATGCTCTCCTGCCCTGCCTACCAGACCCCATCTCTGTTGCAGGCCATGCATTTACAGAGATTTACTTTCAGTAGAAATATTTTTAGTGACAAAGCAAGTTTCCAGGGAAAGAAAACTCTCTTATGAAGGGAGAGTTTCTTAGTGCAAGATAAATAGTATCTTCTGGAGCATTTTCCATCTACATGAGCACTAGATAGTGGATTTAATACAATCCTTATCATCTGAATATTAGAAAGAGACTTTAAATTACTCGTTCATCTGTTAACCTCTTCCTAAAAGAAACCACCTGATTGCATTACCAAAATATACCATTTTTTATCAAAGTTTTAATTGAATGTGGTATTCAAGACCAACAGTGGGTAGGATTCAAAAGCATTTTAGAGTATTATCAGAAAGAAATTAGGGATTAGAGTGTGATAACGTTTATTTTTACAGCTGGAATTAGAATACAGGCCTTTATAACTGCCTCATTATTGTTAGTGTGAACTAAGTTTGGAGTTGGAACTGATATTTTTTAAACTTCAGAATAGTCAGGAAACCAGATGTGTCATTTCTGGAGACTTGAAATTATAGCCTTTTGGCTTCCTATCTACAAGATTTTTGAAGGGATACATAATGGAAATCATAATTAAATATATCAATTAAAATCTTTGAACAAAAGGTCTTAGATACTTAATATCAGCTATTCAAAATTAGAGATAATTTTGAATTTTATACTTTTTTATCTAAGTTTCCCATGTATAAACTCTCATTTGTAAATACACTGCAGTCATCACCAAGAGCCAAAGGCTTACAAGAAAATAAAATATCTATTTTCATGGAATGGTTTGAATACCAGCACATTGTCTTGAACAGAGATGGGAAAACATATTGTTTTAATAATCTCTTATAAATTAGGTGCTTTCTGTGCAGTAAGTTAAAAATTAAATACTGTATCTAGAAACATTTCATAGTGCAGTTGCAGAAGTTCAAAAACAGGTTGCACAAGTTCAGATCACCAAAGGAAAATTGGGAGCTGAGTAGCACTAGTTTAAGGCAAACAAAGGTCATACATCCAACAAATGTAAACATTCTATATTTGATGGAAATACAGAAGTCTAAATGGCAGATCCCTCCCAGATAAGAAAAACCAAGGGAAAGCAGAGACAGTAGCTGCCATAATTACTCTTTCTTATATTTTTGCTTTTTAGAGAACACCCTAAGTGTGCATGATATTTTCATACTTCACTCTTCCTGTACTAGTTGACAAGAATGGGAATGAGAAAGAGTAAACCTGCACACCACACCAACAACTCCATATGGACGGAATAATAGCAACATGATCCTGGCACAGAGAAAGCGCAACAAAATCCTGGCCTGGTTTCAGAAAAAGAAGATGTAATGAAACCTTGGATTTCCTCATGGAACTGAAAGCAGTGAGATACAGACACCATACAAAACACCAAATCCAAGAAACACCAATGTCTTGGAAATTGCTTGCCTCTCAAATGCATGGATGTATTTCCCAGTACTGTCGTCAAATATAAAATTAGTAAGATTTAAGACTTCCTGTTCTCATCATGTGCCATTGCTTCTCTGTGGATCCTGTCTAACACATAAGTGTGCTAGGCAAGGCCAGTGATTTGGTTATTTCCATTACTAGCTAAAGTTTTCAGAAAGCTCTTGCATTAAAGGCATTATAAGACTGTCTTGCCCTCAATGTGTCTGTCTGACTCGAGGTGAGCTCACAGAGACATCAATAGGGGGCAAAGAGGTCATAACATCAAATTAGTACCATCACTTCTTATGTGGCAGTCAGAAAACACAGAAAGTGGGAAGATAAAAAAGATCACTGCTTAATCTGTTGGCTTTTATGTTTCATATTTGTTGGCTTCCTTAATAAGACAAATCAGGTGTTTATCAGTCTGAATTAATGATCTTTAAGCCCATTATGAAATCTTTCATTTTATATTAGGGTTGGATAAAAATGTGAAATAAGCAAATTTTTATTGTTTTTCATTCTGTAAACCAAATTGGCTACAAAATAGTAATTTCAGAGGTTGCATAATAGTAATAATTAATAAATATCTTTGGTGATCAGCAACAGCTATTTAAACAATTCAGCTGGAATTCTGCTAGGCAAGGTTTTTCTGTGTAAAAATTTGCAAAGAAGGAAGAATTTGCAATGAAACTGTCTAAGAAAAAGGGTTTTAGTGACACAGACCTGCATTCTGGATTTTAAAAATTTCTGCAGTATTTAGTATTTCTGGTGCAGTTTTATGATGCCATATAAATATTGAAGACAGCTCTTTCTAGACAAGTTTTAAATATTAATCACTTTATTAATTTTTTTTCTCAGCTTCCGAGTACTTCTTAGGCCAAGCAACTTGGTGGTTATTTTGATCTTTCAGTGTTTGAAAAAAAAGGACTTATATACCAGATGTACCAGTCATGCTATTTTTATCAGAATTGCAAATAAATTATTATTGAATGGTCATGCCTCTAATATTGAGGCAAGGAAGTATCTTTTTTTCTCTTCTTCATGCTGAATGTCAGGTTACGGAATAATGTGTACGCCTGCAGATTTAAACAATCTCTTGAAATGGAAAATTTTGTGGCAGCATAAAATATGTACCATTAAATATTACTTTTATTATAAAACTATGTTTTTCTTGTCCTAAAAAACAATTTTGAGTTGTAAAGCACCATTTTTTCTGCCCCCAAGCATTTTACAGTCAACAAAGTTAAAGTAAAAATCAAGTACTTCATTTGCCTGAAACATCAAACCCCATTTATTTCCCTCCCAAGAGAAGAATTAACAACAAAAGGTTAAACAAAAATCTTATTCCTCTGCCCTCAAGCAAGTTTATATCTCATTTGGGATACTCTTTCCATTGATATGTGAACATTTTCATGTGTATGTGAGACAATCCCCTGCATGTGTACAGCTCTAAATAAACACTCTATGCAGTCACCTAGCCCAGAATCACATAGCTGGAAAATATTCCTCAGCCTAATGGTAGGTCGTTGCATCTAAGAAATAAAATTTTTATCGGGTGTTAAGACATGCCTAATGTACCAGAATTCTTCTGATCATTGGAATTTCCAAGTATCTGGGTGTCACCATGAAAAAGAGAAATTTATGGTCTGAAAAAAGGACAGTTTGAAGGTGAGCTGTCAGAGTGGAGAATGGTTAACCACATCTGTACACCCTTCACAGACTCATCACCTATAGACATCTAATAGGCCCAACAGTCAATTTAATCAGTCATTCAGCAGAAATCTTTTTATTGTACACTTTTATAAATCTCTCATTCTGCAGAGATTTACAGGAATCATTACTGATTTCCACAAAGCTACAAATTTTCATTAGTTAAGTTTATTTTAAACCTGGGATTAGTGCAAACTTGTAAATATAATATTCAGCTTATCACAATCTTCAATATTTCTGGTAGGTTTTGACTCACTATGTTTTGGTGCCCATTTGGAATTTTTACAGGTCTGAAGATATTTAGAAATAGCTAATCTTTCCCTTAGTCCTTCCTATGTGTTCTATTCAAGTGAAGGGATAGAAAAACAAAAAGCGGTGAAAAGTTTAAATTTTTTCTCAGAAACACTATGACCACGTGTATGAGTACAGGATAGATCTTCCACCATCCATGATGAGAGAGTATTTTCAGTTTCAGGCAGAATTTTTTATGCTAGTCCAGCTAGATTAAATGTCTATTTCTGTGTCCTAAATTATTATTCAGACTATTCCTAAGGTGATGTAGGACTGAAAACTAATGTATTAAGGAATACAAATATATGTAATCAGCAAAAATGTTTGTATAATGCTATGTATAATACTTCATATTTACAGATGTCCAGGGTATATTTGACCAATCCCTTAGCCTAAAGTCTACCTGATAAGAAAAAAAAAGCCATTTGCAGAACAAGAAAATGAGGAATCATGACAGCAACAGTTTTAAAGTCCCACTAAGGATATATCTCTTCCTTAGATGCCACACATCATAAAAGTACGGCACATCTTCTGCTTAACATTTCTTCCTGCCCTCTAAAACTGCCTTTTCTAAAGAAAGCTGTGATATAGCACAAGTTGAAAGTTCATCCTTAAGTTATTCTTCTGAAGTGTATTCTGCAAACTTTCTTTAAAAGTGCTTAGAATAAGGGCATACGAAGTGTCAATCCTTTTGAAGGCATAATCCAATTAATTAACTAGAGCATGAGAACTCTCCTTTTTTATACACAGTGTACAAGTCAAGTTGCAACATCTAACAAAGCCGTTCATCTGTGCTACTTCAGAAAGTTTTATGATAAAGATTATCGTAGACTGCAGTGCTGGAACAGCAATTAAAGTAGACATCTGAAAATTAAATTTGGACTAAGTTATATTTACTTTCTTTGATAGCAATTGATATACCATAGTCAGTGGTGATAGTGAGTGGACTAATAATTAGCCAGGAGAAACAAAAATATAAAGCAACAGTGACCTTTTTTTTGTTGCTTGGATTCTTTTTGCTTTGTTGTTTTTTGTTTTGTTTGGTGGGTGTTTTTGTTTGTTTTTTTTTTATTTTTATTTTTGGTTGTTGTTTTTGGTTTTTTGGTGGTTTTTTGGGTTTTTTTTTTTTTTTTGTTGCCTTTTTTGAGGGGAGGCATTTGTTGGTTTTGGGAGTTTGTTGTTTGGTTTGGTTTGGTTTGGTTTTTTGTTTGTGCACTCCATTTCAGAATGTAACTCACTTTGGAGAACTGTCAACATTCCACACTTGATAGGAGAAGAGGGTTTATTTTATTTGTCCTTCAAAAAAAAAAAACAACCCACTAAAAAAACCCTGGAGATCCCTCACTGCAAACTTTTGACTTATTATTAGCAGATCACAATTTCTTTCTCAGAAAGGAAATTCGTCTTGCAGCACTTGTGTCAAAGGTGAAGGGAATGACTTCTTTAGAGCACATTAGGTCATTAGTATCACTATTTTTTCCCCTCAAAACCTGAGTGGTGATGGGATTAAACTTTTCATGTATTTATACTAAAGACAAAGTAATTATTTTACATTAATAGCAAAATAAGAAATAGATTTCTTTAATGTGTTATCTTTGCTCTACCTCTGAGAGTTTGTCCATAAGAACCTTTTAAAAGATACTTTAAAGATTTTGTTTTTCAGGTTTCATTTTATTTATTTTAAAAACCGTCTTAGCATTTTTTGATAGCTCTGAGTACTTTTCTTTCTCAGGCGCATACCAATGACAGACAAGGAAAGATAAGCGATGCTAAGGAACATCAGCTCTTTTAATATTGGTTATAGCTCTGCAGTCATCAGTTATGTTCTACAACTGTCATGTAAAAATAATATCACACGAACATATGAACACCTTGGTTTGGTAGTGGTGCTGTTAAAATCATGAGAGATGCTTTGTTTCAGGTGTCTACTGGACTTTGGCAAAGCTTCACCTTTATATTTGTATTAATATTTGAAGAATATGCTACTATAATTAAGAGTAATCCATTGCAATTTTGACCTTTATCAGAGAAGTTAAGGAAGAAAATTTTTCTCCAGTTATGATACTGACTTCTCTATGATTTTGTGCTATACTTCTTTTGAACATTTCAGTATCAGAAACCTCATTTTCTAGGAGCGTCAGGGAAGTTGTAAATTGGTCATAGAAATAACAAAACCCTTATTTCTAAAAATTCAGTATATTATTTCCTTTAGTAATGCGTATTGTCTGCTTTTGATCCAGTGGAAAAGCAAAATAAAGATTGATTTTGTTGCAGTCTGTTGCTAGAGTTCTCCCAGGATATGGAGTGACTGTGTGCCATAGAGATCACAGTTCTTCATGTTTTTTTTTTTAATTTTTACTATTGACTGCACCTTGACAGCTAGATGACTTCTATAAGAGGATGTTAGCCTTTTTAATACTGTATATTCATATTTCAATAATATGAGGAGATATAAGTGGTGTTTGAGACTAAATCTAGTTGAGGATTTGTCACAGACATCTTTTCATAAAAATCCTTTCTTTAGGATTTTCCCTTCTGGGAAGCTGAGGCCCCGGAAAAAGAATGTAAACAATGGTTGTCTGCTGCTGTGGAATGCAACAGGTGCACCTGTGATTGGCCCATGTTGCATGTGTACAATTAATGGCCAATCAAGGACCGAGCTCTCTCGGGGACAGAGTCGGAGAGAGCTCCTTTGTTTATTCATTCTTTTCTATTCTTAGCTTAGCTAGCCTTCTGAGAACTTTCCTTCTATTTCTTTTAGTATAGTTATAATGTAGCATATATATCATAAAAGAATAAATCAAGCCTTCTGAACATGAGGCCAACATTCTCGTCTCTCTCTCACCCTGAAGACCCTTGTGACCACTGTCACAAGGATTTACACTTCTCTTTCTGTTTTTCAAATACTTACAGTAATTCTGATATCCATGACCTAACCTTCATTATTAGGTGTCTGATGTCTTATAATCTCCTTACACTCACCACGCATGTTTTGTTATAAGCGATAAAGCACTTCTATCAAAGCAATACATATCTGAATATTAAATAGAACATCTCTTGAGATTTTGTTTCTTATCTCAGAATGAATTAATGATTTTATGACCATTTTCTTTAAAGAAACAGGTTTGCATTAGCATTTTAATGTCATCTCCCAATACACATTTAGAAGACTGAGACAGAAATGTGGACAGCAGAGAAATTAACTTTAACATCACGGAGTAAAATTTAAAATATATATTTATTACAGCACAGCATGTTTTGATCATAGAGACTCAATGCCATTTCAAAGTGAAAGAAAGGGCAAATCTTATTTTCTGATGCAGTAGAAAGGAAAATCCAGAACACAGACCAAAATCTAAATTAGTCTGGTATTTGCTTTAATTCAAGTCATGGTTTCCTAGGCACCAGGATGTTGCTCTGTCCCTAACTGCCCTCTGTGCAAATGCAAGAATAAATCTGCTTAGAGTAATTCTCTACCATTTCATACAGAGATGAACTGTTTTCTATATGAGAGAGAGAAACTATTGATTTCCATTTTGGACGTGGCTGTGGGGAAACTTCTAGGCTTTGATGGAAATGATTTGGTAGAAGAACAAGGTATTGCACTTGTGCAACCTGCCATATGAAAATATTTTCCATTTATTTTCATGTTTTCAAATGGCAAAAACACAAAGCTGTGTATGTGACAACTCCTGAAAAATGAGATAAAAGCCAGAGTAAAACCAGGCATAAAAAAACTTGGTAAATTTTGTTTTAGGAGAAGGTGTGTAATCAGAAAAAAGATTATAAAGTATTAATTTTGGAATTGCACACTCTTGGTCTTTTTCCAGGTAAAAGAAGTAAGAAATACAAAATTACTCTCCCTGGAAGTGTTCCTAAAAATTAGATCAAAATAAAACAGGAGAGTTACTGCATATTTCCTGTGCCAGATAAAACTTAATTGATTTGCGAGAAGCAAATTCATGCAATAGAATAATTCATATTATATTATTTGTTATTAAACCATACTATAATAAATATATATATATTTATGTATATATATGTACACAAAAAGAAATTTGTTATTACAGTTTAAATAAAATATACCTTAGACCAAATAAGGCTGGGATGTCCACTTAGCAGTTTAGGCATAATCAGGACAGAAACTGGACTGCTGTTTGTAAATAGAAAACAGCTGAAGATCCTTTTGGGACTTTGGGAGAGTTACTATTTTCAGACAAACTGGACATTTATTATTTTTAAGTGCAATTTCAGTGTACCTACCTATTTTTCAGAATAAAAATATTTTGGAAAAAAAATAGGATGAAAAATGTTATAATTTTACTCCATTGTGCCTATTTTGACCTTTTTTTTCTGTATATCTTCTCTAGGCTTTGCTTTCTTAATCTGTCATCTCATATAAAAAATATCAACAATTTTGCTGTATATGTAAAATCTTCCTCATTGGGTATATCTGAGAGCAAACAAAATATTTTTCTGTCAGAATAAAATTTGTCTATCCGTATCACAGAAATGAAAAGGAATTTTATAAACTATTGAGCTAAATATTTATCAAAATATCTTAAAGCAGAGTTGGAATTCAAACTAATTTCAATAAATCAGTATATTAAACTTGAAAATCTATTTTGCACATAAATAACAGCAAATTCTGAGTGACTAAATAGAAAGTAAATGATCTCAGGATTACAAGGTCAAAGCCAGTTTTTTACTAAAACACAACTCACTGACCTACCCACATGGTGAAATAAAAGGTGGCATTTCATCACTGTTTGATTTGTGATTGGGCAGTATTTGTCAGTAAGTCTTACTCAAATGTTGAGAGCATACTTAAATTTATTTCAATAAATTTTGGATTGGGCCCTAAAGCACATAAATTCACTTTGTCAGATACACTTCTCCATAACCACTGCTTCTCATTCCCTTTTTCATTATAATGTTTTCAGTTTGGAATTACAGCAGCTAATACAGCAATATAGACCTAAAATTTAACAAATGTGATGCAGACTTTTCAAGAGTTTTTTGGACTAATTGGTTACACCCTTTCTGTCATTTGCTATGCCTAATTACAAGGCTGGTAGAGGAAGAAGAGTAAAGGTTAGTGGTGTCTCAGATCCTGTATTTGCTGTTTCTGAGGAGAATGCAGCTTCTGAAGAAGCCAGATCCTCTTTTAATGACTACTGGATCATTACTGAGTTAATTAATTTTGGAAGAAAGCAAAAGTCTCTCAATAAGTATCAGAAAAAAAGAAAATGTATAATGTCTCACAATAGAGCTTTCAAGTCTCTATTTGACAACTAGTAGATCTTTGTAAATTACATTCATTTCCAGTAAATTAATTTGGACTGGTACATAATTTACAATTTTCATGTCTCATTATTTAAGCCATGGCAGCCATCATTTTGACACATTTTGTCCATAGGTGAATAATCAGGAGTTTCTGGGAGAACCAGGGCAGTTTTGTCTGCTCTTAGGCTCATATTTAATCATTTATCAATGACTCTAACAAGGAAAGAAAAAGTAAAAACACCAGAACACTATAACTAGACACGGCTTCTTTTTCCGCTCATGCAGGCCCCTGAAGGAGGTAGCTTAGTCATTCTGGATGTAATGGAGACCCATCAGAATTAAGCAAATAAGGAAAATAAGACACAGTTAAACCATACAGAGAAAAGAAATCTTTTCAAGTATGTGTGTTTTGCTATAAAATGATGCAGTAGCTGAAACAAAGCTGTCTGCTTTTAGAACATCCTGCAGTCACATACATTGCTTTGTACTTTGGAGGGCCAGATTCACAGAGTAGTTACGGAATAAAGAACTTAAAATCAGTAAATATGTTCCAAAGGGGTTATTTATTATCATAATTTAATAGAATCTAACATTTTGACAATGACTGGCCATCTCAATGTCTACCTCACGCTCATTTCCAGAAAAGACACCACAGAATTCCATACCAGAAATGTATCAATTCCTTAGCTTTGTGTTATTTCCTTTATCTCACTCATAGGCATGTATTCCCTGAAGAGGTGTGTTACTTAAATATGCAGCTAAGTACAGCAAGGAAGGAAAAATTGTACCACCATATCTGTGAAAATCAACAGGAATTGCATGCAGTACTCCTACTCCTATCTCCATCAAACAATAACTTATCTTCATATAAGCAGAATGAGGTGAAAGTGTAGGTTTCCAATTTTTGATAGAAAATAGGCCTGGTTTTAGCACAAAATCACAGATTTTGTCTTAGAATTCCACATGCTTAAAAATTCTATATTTTTCTGTGTACAATATATTGCTTTTTTGGAATAGATCTGGGGCTCTGCTGAGGACAGATGTGAGAAGCAACACATGAGTGAAACCTGTGAAAAGTAGTTTTTGTTCCAATTAAAAAAACTGAAATTATAATTCCTCATTAGCTCATTAGAAATTTATAAGTGTTCAATTGGACCACACTACTATCAAAATACTGGCTTGCTCATCCCTACAGTAATTCCATTGGGTACAGTTACACAAGTGATGAATTTTCTATACTGTAACACAGTGGCTGTATTTTTATAAGGTTCTGACCTATTTCACCACTATATCATAAGAGTTTATTTAGTATTTAAAATGACAGGAATAAAGCAAGTGGTCAAAAATTATGCTGATGGATATTTCTTCCATACCAAAACTCTGTAGGTCACCCCTTTGTTAGTCATGTTTATTGTCTTCAGGTATAACTGTAACCACAGATGCTATCAATTTGTCTGACCAGGCTGAAATGGCTAAACTGAGGTATTCCACTTGTAGATAGAGAAAATGTAGCAGACATTTATCCTGCATCTGGTCAATATTTCTGCAGCCCCTAATTGGACTTAATGTACTTAGCCTGAGACTACAGCTACAAACAAATCACAGAAAAATGCCATCAATTAATGGTAAGCCAAATTACTCTTTCACAGTGTCAGGGTCAGTGAGTAGGTGAAACAGTTTTTACTTCCTTGTGGTCTCATAGTGGTGCATTTTGTAGTTACTTGAAATGCTCACCCAGATTTCTCAATAGCAGGATCCCTTTTAATAAGCATGATAACCTGCATGATAACATTTAAGTCTGACAAGATGCTTTCCTCAAGGGTCTTTAAACACTGTGTACTGAAGGGGACTTCTAACATCTCCTTTGAAAATTAGTAATGATCTTTCAAAGTGTAGCCAGCAAACAGCAAATCATCAAAACACTGTGGTGTCAGCTTCATGTCCTTTTTGTCTGGAGGTTGGAACAGACCCACACCATACAGTATTTCCCACTCAGATCTGTAGAGATAATGGGTCTCCTTTACCTTCTCTGCACAATGGAGTCCTTTTGAATTAGATTTTTTTTAAATTACAGCTGATAATTAATCCATCATCTCTTAAAAGCAGGACTGTTAGCCAGGTTAATAGATTTTAGGACCTACATGGGAAAAAAAAAACTTTGTAGTCTGGCTAACAAGATAAAACAGACATTTCTTTGTCCTGATGGCCTGTTCTAGCACCTTCAAAACTTCTTCCTTAATGTACAGCCTTCCTGGATCCCTTTGTTTTTAAGGGCTGCTTTCCAAGGGACTTTCTTAATCAGTGTCTGGGGCAGATCAAAGTCTGCCCTCTTGAAATCCAGAGTAGAGGTTTATCAACAGTCCTCCTAAATTCACCAAGTATTGCAAATTCTGTCATGTTTGGATCACTGTGCCCAAGGAGACCTCTGACCACGTCTCCCACCAGCCCTTCTCTGTTTGTAAACAGCAGATTTAGTGGGGCCACAGCCCTGGAATGCTCACTTACATGTTTATATCTTTGAATATTGTTGATTCCAAGCTATCTGGTATTTTGGTTTTCTTACCTTAACAATAGGGGTTTAGTCCACATAATTTCATATATTCAAGCATAAAGGTATGCTCATCAGACCAAAGAAAACGTATTTAATGTCAACCATTGACATGGTTGGCGCACAACTTCTGCTTTCTTAATTAAATTGTCCTTATCTCTGCCCAACAGTACTCTTGCCTTCCTTCTATTTTCTCCACATCCCACAGGAGAGGGGAGTGAGTGAGAAACTGCATGAGTGCTGTCCGGGATCCAGCCACTACACCTACACAATCCCAATTTCAAGAAAGAGATAAGAAAAAAGGTGGGCATTGCTGTGCATGATGTGACATATTTACAATGTTTTGTTTGTTTATTTTCTTATTAAATGAATTCTGAAACTCCTGAATAGGATGAGATGAAAAATCGCTAGGTTCATTTGTCAATGAATCAGAAAACACTGGTCTTCTTTACAAATCTGCATCTTAGTACACAGCTTTAGAAAAAAGAAATAAAATAATAAAATTTTACTGTGAAAAAAATCTAGTCACATTAATACAGTAAGAACATATTTATTTCACCAAAAATCATCCTCAGGACATGAGTAAAGACAATTGAAGTGCTTTACAAAAGTCAGCTTCCCTACCTGAGATGAGGGTTTAAGTTTATACATCTATGTAGTCCCCTTGAGTCCAATATTTGCTAGATTTGAGCATATACTATGTAATTCATTATATGTATAGTAACTCTTGAATTCACTTGCTATTCACTCCATTGCTAATTTTCCTAAAAAAACCACAAGTGCTCTTTCCAATGACACAGGCATTTCTGAAAATATGCTGTATTTAACAGAGCAGAATTCAGTTAATGGTGAGCAAATGAAAATCTAGGTATGTTTAGCTACTAAAGTGCAACAAAAATTTGCTTGGTTTTCTCTGTTCCTACAAACCATACACATTCCCTTGCTCATTCTGGCAAAAAAAACCCTAACTTATAATGTTTAGTGAGATATTTTCATATTTTAGGAAATTTCATTGGTATTCCAGAATTAATATTTTCTTTGCCAAAGACAATACACTCCAGGCATAAATCATACCATAAAAAGAGTATGTGACCAAGAAAAAAATACTATTTCATATTTAAAAGAAATAAGGAAGGGCTGCTCTGTTCGTAAGAAATAAAACACATTTTCCCATGTGAGGATCACTTAGTATTGCAGGCTGAAAGTCTCCACATGTGCATGATCAATACCCTGTTACTGAAACATACAGCATCACTGCAATCTATTCCAACTTGCATCTAACAGCAATTTCTTGACAACCTATAGCTCTTTTCATCACATTGTCACTGTAATTATAGTGTTAATTTTACAATACTATCAAAGAACATTTTCAAGCTTATACACACCATATACACCCTTATAGTTTGACTGTATAATCAATTTATTTGTTTCATTCCTTATTGCAAAAGTTTCATAGTCTTAGTGTCATGCATTAATATTTTGGATACTTGGAGAAGCTGGGAAAGTACAGAGTGATTAGCTTGCCTGTAAATATTGAGTCAAAAGGTCCTAAGATAGATTAAAATATTAGGGTTTGGCTCTACCAATGCTTGTAGAAAGAATGTTTTAGAAAACTAACCAAATAGTATGATACTTGTTCAAGAACATTCAATAAATTTTTCAGAGCAGGATATGTTTCAAAGATTCAAGATAAAGACAATAAAATCTTCCATGTTCCACAGTTGATTTTTAACACAAAGCACAATGATAAGATTCTTCCCACTCCCAAAATTTCATCAAATTTGTCAAGAATTAGTCAATAGCCAATAGCCAAATTGAATACAACTGCCTTTTCGTTTTCTTTGCACTGGAAAATTCAGCTGCAGACTTCAGTGTACTTAAACAAAAAATCAGGTTTTTCATCAACGTTCTAGCCTTCTATAAACAAATTTGAATTTCCTCTTGAGAACAAGAAAGTGATGGGTTTATTGGCATAAAATCTTCTCTTACATCAAAGAAATTGGTATTTTGAAAAGAGCTTCTCTTAAATATTTCTCTTCTAAATGTTCCATAGAAGTAGTTAAGACATCATGGAAGTTATCATGGTAGATACACACAAGTCAAAGAACAGGTTTCTTCAGTCCCACATTAATAAGCTGAATATGGACTAGCTATGGGGACTGTAAAGTTTTTCAACATGGAGAAAGTCAGAGTGGATGATCTTACATTTCTTATAGTCTTGAACTCTCTAATTAATAACACTGCATAAGGTCTGATATTTTTAGACTACTGTGAGTTTGGGCAGGAGTGTGTACCATTCACAATCAATGTATACCCCAGCTCTTTGCCAGCAGTAACAAGCCCTTACTATTTATTACACACTAATAAAGTGTGATGGTAAGCATTAAGTGCACAAAGGCTTTTTTTTTGTTAGGTTCTGCTGATGTGTTTCCACTGCCATTTCAGGCATTTCTGCACTTCAGATTTTCAGTTTACTTCTATCTTCACTATGTTGTGGCTTAACTTCATCCAGCAGCTATGTCCCACACAGGCACTTGCTCTCTCCCCCAGGTGGGATGGAGGAGAGAATCAGAAGAATAGCAGCAGAGAAAATGCATGGGTCAAGATAAAGACAGTTGAACAGGTAGAGCAAAAGCCATGCATGCAAGCAAGCAAAACAAGCAAAACACTGTTTCCCATGGGCAGGTAGGTGTTCAGCTGTACCCACCACACGTAATGGTGACTTGGGAAGACAAACAGCATCAACATTGCTCCCTTTCTTCTGCTTCCCCCGGCTATATATGCTGAGCTATATGAGCTACATGATGCTATATGGACTAGGTATGGGGTTCTATACTTGGGTCACTACAACCCCATGCAGCTCTACAGGCCTGGGACAGGGTGGCTGGAAAGTTGTTCAGCAGAAAAGGACCTGGAGGTGCTGGGTGGCAGCAGCTGAGCACGAGTCAGCATGTGCCCAGCTGGCCAAAAAAGCCAGCAGCATCCTGGGTCTTTGTCAGAAATAGTGTGGCCAGCAGGACAGGGGGAGTGATTGTGCCCCTCTGCTTGGCACTGGTGAGGCTGCATCTCAAATCCTTTGTTTAGTTTTTGGCCCCTCACTACAAGGAAGACACTGACGCTGGAAGGGTCACATTTGGCCTTCCAAATAAGGGCAACAAAGTTGGACTTGATCTTAGAGGTCTTTTCCAACTCTAATGAATCTGTGATTCTGTGATAACCCATTGGGGTCAGCTGTCCTAGCCGTGTGCTCTCTCTGCTTCTTGTGCATCTCCAGCCTCCTTGATGGTTGGGTGGCATGAGAAGCAGGAAAGGCATTGACTGTGTGTGAGCACTGCCCGAAAACAATGAAAACTCTCTGTATTATCAACATTGTTCTCAGGACAAATCCAAAAAAAGAGCCCCAGGACCACCTAGTATGAAGCAGATTAAGTCTTGACAGGCCCATAATACACTCATAACATTGTTTCCTGCTATTGCCCAGGTTTACTGTGAGGGCTTTTACAGTGATCAGTAAAGGAGCTGGAAAGTGTATGATGCAAATGAGACAAATTTTTCTTTTAATCTTTGCTCTACAGCATGTCACTTATTCCATAGAGCAGTAGACTTATTGTATTTGAATTATTATTTTAATTAAATATCTAGGTCTCAAATCCACCTAAATCCTGTTGTTAGATATGACTTGAACTAGATTTACAAAGATAACTGGATTCCTAACAGTGAACGGAAGATACAAAAAGTTAACAGCTGGGAACCAAGAAGTGCCAAGTAGAATAAGTGTGGTAGGAAGATGAAGAAATTATTATAACATAAAAAGAATAGTAAAGAGACATCTACTTCAGAGATTTAACTGGATATAGTGATTTTCTGGTTATAGCACAAAGATTATGTAGCACATCAAAAGTTATATAGCACATCCAAAGGTTATATAGCACATCAGCTGCCTTGAATTGCTAAAAGTAAGCAAATTAAAAAACAAGAAAATAAAACCAAAGCAGGCATACTCAGTGAAAATTCTAACTATACTCAATTTGAAAGTCACTCTTGATGAATTTACAATGCCAAGTATATTTTAAATTTCAAAAAATACCTGTAAAGCATGTCTTTGCTTCTGTTAGTGGAAGTAAATTCTTTCTGTCTGCTTGCATTTAACTTTCTCCTGAGAGTTTATAAAGTTTTGACAGCAACTGTCTGAGTAATGGAATGGCAAAACAAAATGCAGTTGTCATTTTAGACACCAACAATAGGAAGCTCAACTTCTTTTTCATGAACCACTGTTCTTGCAGTCAAACTGCTGTCAGATATAAAAATGGCCTTTTATGTGATGGCAGCATTAAGCCTAAAAAAGAAAGTGAAAGAAAAGTTTACCATGAAATAAAATATATGAAAAGTCAGCACAAAAATATCATTACAGGATGCAAGAAGAATTATAATCATCCTGCTATTCACATTCCCACCAGAAGTGCATCATATTTGGTGCAAAAGAATGACTGTACTTGAACTTAGGCACATCAAGTATTATTTTGGGAAAAAAAAAGGGCAGTAATAAAACTATGATGAAAATACTGCACATATTCTTACATAAGATGGTATGTCCTCTCACAAAGTCCATGCAATTTTTAAAATAAGTTTTGTAATACTTGTATTAGATTATTATATGAACAGAAATGCCCTTTGTAAGAACATGACATGAATTTATTTTAGTCAAGAAAAGGAAACCAGCAAAAATACACTTCAATTATTGCAATGATTTTCTATTACTGGAAATATCTTATTCAGTTCTTGTCATCCTTCTTAATTATAGATAGTAGAAAATAGCAGATTTCAAAGCTGATGATAAGAAATAGTAAAAACATGGAAAGATCCATCTGTGAAAAAGAAAAATATGGGGGAAAAAATATTAATTTGAAAATTACAGACTGAAAGACTTTAAAAATGTTGAACATTGCAATTAAAAGTACCACACATTCTCACACATTCTAAAAACAGAAACCGAAAGGTATTTCATGAATAATGAAATAGTAAAAGTAATAGCTGAATTTTAGATGCGTTTCAAGATATAGCTGAGATAAAGAACTTATGGTGTCTCAAAAAAAGCACAATTTAAATATATAAAAATTATTTTTTAATAGTGCAGATAGAACTGACTAAATCTAACAATGGTAGTATATATTTTGACTATATATTATGTAGTACATTGTGTTATAAAATAATTCTGACCAAAATGGAGTAGAGGTGAAACTGTATTGCTTGCCTGATGATATATTTCATGTTTTTTAAATACTGCTGCAGATAATAAGGGACAAGTAAATACTTTCTTTTCAAGACTGGTTGAAATGTTTCTTCTTTTGTTGTGATTAAGAGGGAAGTGGCACATGAATCAAGACAATCACTTATGATCACTGTAAAAGCCCTCACAGTAAACCTGGGGAATAGCAGGAAACAATGTCATGAGTATGAACAGTAGAAGGTAGACTATGGAGTCTGAGAAAAACAGATGCCAGCAACTTTCAGCATGGTGACAGAGGCAGATGGCACTAAGAAGGATTTTCACTCTGCTCCTCCATTGTTTTGACCCTGCTATTAATGCCAACCTAGGAAACACTTCAGAAATATTTCACTAGGCTTATGCAATTTTGAAGAAGTTCAAATTTTCTCATTGAAAGAACCCATAAGTTCATAAAAATAACTACAAAATTGTTCTAACAACTTCCAGAGAAACCTTTCATGTTTTTAGAGTCTGTTTAGGCATAAGACATACAGCTCAGATAACCAGATAATCTTCAACTCAAATATTTTTTGTCATAGAGACTCTGAGAAAACGCTTGTTACAATAGAGTTATTGTAGTTGCTTTCTGTGGTTGTATCACTTCTTTCTTCCAAATAATTTTTTTTCATTATGAGAATCAAGATACTGGGATATATGTAGCATTATTTTGCCTTTCTATAGCAAATGTGCATGTCATGCTACACCACTTCCATTGTAAGTTAGATATTAGTGGCAGTTCTACAATATACAAAGTCTGGGGTCTTCTGCATTTGGCAGAGAAAAGTAAAGTGGACAATGGTGTTGTGCAAGATTTTAACTCTATTGAGTTCAATCTCAACAAGAGAAACAAAACATTTCAACTCAATACCACACTCCTGAGTTTATGGTTTCAAATATTTGTCTTGTGGGAATAAACAACTATCATTTCTGGGTTAATCCTCTTCAAGAAACAAAGACAGGCAAGATTTATCCACTTATTAAAAGAATTCATTTTGTTTCAAAATTTTTGACGTGCCTCCAAAAATCAATCTCAATAAATGTCAAGGAATATGGAGATAGAGGTTATTTGTCTGTGATCAATTTTTATGTGACAAAGTAACAAAATTGTGAGAAATGAATTTTTTAGTAACACAAATCATTCTGAGAAAGAGATAGATGTTCTAAGTATTCTGGGTCTGTATGAAATTGCATTATTTGTTTAGTGAAAAACAGAGTGGTGAGAATTGTGACTATTCTGTCTAGCCTTGGAATATATATGCTTGGTTTTTCCTTATTTACCTTTATACGTGGTGTTTTCCCAAGGGTTTGCCCAATTTTTAAGTTGATTTGCAGTACTCAAATCATCACAGTATGTGTCTCAATTACTTCAATATGTAATAAGGAAAGGTTGAAGAGGTTGTATTATTTTCCCTTGGTGGTGTCTTTCTATCTGTATGCTTCACCATTATCTACATTTCACCAGTTTTTGATCAGAACAGATATAAATCTACAAACCGCTGAGCTTAAAAGATAGTCATAATACAGTCCACTGATATTCAGAAACTACTATGAGAAAGAAGAAAACTGAGTTGATGAATTAATTTGATAAACTTTGTGATCTTATTTTTCTTCTTGAAATCACAGTTATTAATGCTAAATATCTGCTAGACGTCTCTTTTTTTTAATCTGTTATATCTCTGAAATGAAAACTTTAATATTTTTGTCCTTAAATTGCAATAC
This sequence comes from Ammospiza caudacuta, assembly GCF_027887145.1. Classification (NCBI taxonomy): domain Eukaryota; kingdom Metazoa; phylum Chordata; class Aves; order Passeriformes; family Passerellidae; genus Ammospiza; species Ammospiza caudacuta. The sequence continues at coordinate 88,787,525 of NC_080595.1, read as the reverse complement.
TTTATTATACTTGATTAAGTTTATAGTATTGCTGTTGTTCATTATTTCTCTAATGCATTTGCCAAAATTTTGGATCCAAAAAAGTGCTCCCATTTTTTCCCACATGGTGCTTTATTTTAATTTTAAATAATAATAATTTTATCATAATAGCTTTTTTTTCTTTTCATATTGTTAAAATTACATAACCTAGAGAATAAAAAGCTGTAAGACTTATCCTACCAAGATGTCAGATATAAGTGAAATTAATTTCTTCCTAGGATGCAATATGTTTTGCTTTGTTAGTGTGATGCTTTTTTAAAGTAACTAACTTAGATTGGATTTGTTTAGTCAGGCTAGGTAAATCCCACCATTCTGAGGAGGGTAGAGGTAAATATTTTTAGTCATGTTCTGTTAAAGTAAATAAGCAAACAAATCAAAATGAGGTACTAAAAGCAACTTTTTAATGGATTACTCACTTTAAATCTTCCTCCTTAAATAGAAATCTTGAGAAAAATTCCTATCAATTGTGGACAATAATTTCAGATAGTCTTTTTTGTTCTTTTAGAAAAGTTTAAAAAAGCATTTACTGTAGTAGAACTCTAAGGTTAAAAGGAGAAACAACTCACTGCTCCCAAGAACACATCTCTAACATGTCTAAATATTTGGGGTTGTTTTAATATTCTAGTCCCTTAGTAGTGCTCTGTCATGCTGGTTGCAGAAATTTCAATTATATCATCATGTAACATTCAATACCAACTCGTGAATTGCTAGTTTTTTTCCCAGCAATATTTTGCCATACAGTCTTCTTATCTCATAATATAATTGGTGGCATTTGAGAGAATATTTTACTTCAGAAAGATCTAGAATTTGCCATTTTTCTCAGTGTTTATTATTTTCCTAAGTCTATTGAAGTTGCTTAAACAATGCTGGAAAAATTTAAATATTCAAATGCGTTTTTAGCTTAGTAGTAAGGAATAGCATGGTTCATGTGATTAATCTAACAGCAATTTCTAGTAGCGATATTATAAGTTTGTCCTAGAAACAAGAAATGAGGGCATGTTGTGCTCTTCAGTGAGTGTTTAAGTTAGCTCTTTGGCATTGACTAAGTAATCTCCATTATTAAAATGATGTTAAAAATTTTCCTTAGTGAAGTCTTGACAGAGCACTGTTTTAAAACAGAAATGGCCCTTTTAGTCTCTGAGGAAGGAAATCTTTATGAAGGAATACAACCTTTCCTATCTTCCTGGCATTTCATACCTCTAAGAGAATGTGCTAAGTAGTTAAAGCCAATTCTAGAGTCGTCATACAGATGAGGTTGGAAGAGGTCTTTAAAGATCATCAAAATGGAGGAGGGTAGCTCATGAAAAAGTAGACAGAAAATGCTGAGATAGTTAATGTCTTCGTTTCTGGTAGAGTTTGCCTTCATGAATCCCAGGTCCCTCAGGCCAGGGGGAAATATTGGAGATTAGAGCATGATGGCAATAATGTGAAGGTCATGCGTTTGATATCTTTGTGGGAATTCATTAAAGAGCTAGACTCAATGATCTTTGTGGGTCTCTTTCAACTCATACTCTTCTGTGATTCTCTAATTGTGATAACTTATCCTTAGTGGAGGGGAAGGTGGTTAGGGGAGGTTTAGACATCTGAACACACACAAGTCCATGAGGCCTGATGGTATGTACCTTCCAAGTTCCAAAGGACTTGGCTGGTGTCATTGTGGGGCCACTCTCAATTACCTTCAAAATATAATGGTGAATGAGGAAAGTTCCTGGAGACTAGAAGAAGGCAGATACCAGCCCTACCTTCAGGAAGAAGGAGGGTCTGAGGAATTACAGGGCTCACCTCAATTTCTGGGAAAGTGATGAAGCAAATGATCCTGGATACCATTTCCAGGCATTTCAAGGACAAGACAGTCAATGGAAGTGGTCAGAATGGATTTATTAAAGGGAAGTAATGCTGGACCAACCTTACAGCCTTCTATGACAAGATCACTCACTTCACAGGGGACAGTGAATGAAAGGTTGTCTGGATTTTAGTAAGTCTTTTGACTCCCACAATATACTCATAGACAAATGAATAAAATACAGGCTAGACAAAGGAAAATCACGTGGATTGAAAGCTGGCGAGCAGCCACGCCCAGAGGATTGTAATCAGTGGCACTGGAGGCCATTCACTCCTGCAGCAGTGCCCCACAGGTCAAAATTTGTGTCAATATTGTTTAACATCCTGCTTAATGGCCTTGACTAATGGCCTTGGCACAAAACCATACTCTCAGCAAGGCTGCAGACAATACAAGCCTGAGAAAAGTGACTGATACACTAAATTATTTTTCTGCCATTCATAGCAACTTTTACAGTGAGAAGAAATGGATGAATTTCTCTCAAAGTTCAATTGAGAGAAATGAAAACTTCTGCATCCAGGGAGGAATAGACTGAAGTACAAGTATGCTCTGGGTGCTGACTGACAAGAAAGCAGTTTTACTGAAAAGACCCCAGGAAAGCTGGTCAGCACCAAGCTGAACATGAGCCAGCAATGTGCCTTAGAAGAAAAGCTTAACAGCTTCCTGAGCTGCATTAGAAAGAGAAGAAAGGACTCAATGGGACTCTCCTCATGGTGTACCTAGCAAAGTAATGTGAAGAATTGAAGATGGGGCAGAAAGAATTATCATGGTGGCAAACAGTGAAAATACAGGAGTCAACAAGTACAAACTGACATGCAGGAACCTCTCATTCAGGTTATCTAGATTCAAAGCCTGAAGGAACACAGCCATTCAAAGCCTGAATGGACACAGCCCTGAGCAATCTGCTGTAGCTGATATGCTTTAAAAATTATGTTGAACCAGATGATGTCCATAGATCAATTCCAATCTCAGCTATTCTGTGACACTTCTGTCTTATCTTCTTAACTTTTCTCTTTTCTTCCCTTTTATTCTACCACATGTTTTTTAAAACCTCTTCCAATTTTCTAGTGTTTGTCTCCCACATTATGTATATCTTTTGCAAGGCTCAGATTTGCCACTTATTTCTGTGTGATCACTTGCTCTTGTACATGCCTTCCAACGAAGCATAAAGAAAGCTTTCTGGCAGAACACGGCTCCATAGTGTGCTGCCTCCACCCAATGATGTAGTGCACCATAAAGCTGTGAATAGCCAATGAAGCTTAGAGCAGCCTCAGTGCCCCAGTTAATTGCTTGTTCAAGTTCCAAAACAAAGCTGACACCTGTGAAAACTTGGCTTGTGTTTCTTTGTCAACACATATACATCATCCATAAATGCCTTGTTCATACGTAATTGAAGAGATTCATCCATGGAATATCTGCTACATCTTGCCTCTATTAGATGTTTTAAAAATAAAGAGATATTGCAGCACAACAAGGATAATTCCTTATGAATTGCAGTATGTCTCCTTTATGACAAAGAGCCATAAAATTGGTATTGATGATTGATCAGTGTTATTTTAACTGCCTAACAAGAAAAAGGATTATCTGACTGGTAAAGGCTGTAAAATCTTCTTCTATAGTGTTAGCTCCCAGTGCATTCCAATAGCTTAATAAACCTGTTTATCTAAGTACTTTGCAATGCTTAACTCATTTATTACTGTGTCAATAATGACTTCATTACTCCTAGCTCCACAAGTATTCCTTTACTTTAGGCACATTAAGGTTATGGTAAACAATTTAAAACTGAAAATTTTGAGGTGCAGAAATTAGAAGAGAATAAATATTTTTCTCATCAAACCAAATCTTAGCTCAAAAAAAACCCTTTCTTCTGTAACTGGCTATTGAAAAAAATATGAAGAGAAAGAATGTGAAAAAGTGAGAGAGGAGAGGAGAGGAGAGGAGAGGAGAGGAGAGGAGAGGAGAGGAGAGGAGAGGAGAGGAGAGGAGAGGAGAGGAGAGGAGAGGAGAGGAGAGGAGAGGAGAGGAGAGGAGAGGAGAGGAGAGGAGAGGAGAGGAGAGGAGAGGAGAGGAGAGGAGAGGAGAGGAGAGGAGAGGAGAGGAGAGGAGAGGAGAGGAGAGGAGAGGAGAGGAGAGGAGAGGAGAGGAGAGGAGAGGAGAGGAGAGGAGAGGAGAGGAGAGGAGAGGAGAGGAGAGGAGAGGAGAGGAGAGGAGAGGAGAGGAGAGGAGAGGAGAGGAGAGGAGAGGAGAGGAGAGGAGAGGAGAGGAGAGGAGAGGAGAGGAGAGGAGAGGAAGGAAGGGAGACTGTGATTGCTTATTGAAAAAAGAAGAGAAGGCAGTTAATGACTAGGGTTGAAGCCAGGAATTTTTGAGTTATTATTCTGCCACTAATAAAACTTATTAATCATATCCTATTGCTATGCACAGTGCTTAAAAATTTTAGATGAGAAACACGAGATTGTTTATGTTGTCTGCTTATGGAGCCCAGCAGTGAAAATTTTTAAAAAATAATGGGACTAGGATAGATTTGAAAAAGCAAATGTGAAGAAGACTTGAGAGAAGGTGAATCTTGAAGGACACAATCCATTTTCATACTGTCTTTCGGTTGTAGCTTTGCCCAAAATGTACAATTCAAAATTCAGTTTCGGCTGCAAGAACCTGCAGCTCTCTGGAAAACATCCATCCTGCATTTGCAATACTGTGCAGGTTCTTAGTTGAAGGCAAACCACCTTTTTTTCAGCACTGTTCTAAAATGTATTAAACTACATCAATTTGTCCCTGAAATTCAGTAGAGATAACAGCACCTGCCTTTCTGAATATGGATATTTGTGCTCTATGAGGTCTTAATTTCTAAATAATTTGTATTGATTTTTTTAAAATTTTGTTCATTTTAAATGTGGTAAAATAAAAGGAAGATGTGATAAAAATAATAATTTATTATAGGTGATAGGAAGGGTTAATTTCATAGCCAGGATATTACATGAAGTCTAGGTAATCATTTCAATTATAATATGGCAATGTTATTTAGATTTATCATTTTTCTGCCCAATTTTTTTCCTTACAAATTTACTGTTATTTGTATGTCAAATTTTATTTATTAAACTGAAAGAAATGCATCAGTTGCTCTTTAGCATGTTTATATTTCTAGTGAAATAAATATATTGCTCTCAACATTCCATAAAAATCCCTTACAGCCAGGTTGGTATATATTTTCAAGGTTATGATTTTTTTCTCCTTTACTTTGTTTTTGTTCATTTTCCTTTCACTGTTTCTCCTCCTCTCCTTTCAGAAACACTTGCAATATTCAAAAAATGTAAACCAATGCAATGGTCCATCTTGAGACGAAAAATAGCCTGAAACAAAATTCTATAAGGCGTTAACCCCTCCATTCATCTCAGCTGGGGATGTGAAATTAGGCATGTATTCATGGTGGAATATAGCAAATTTTCTGTTACAACATTTGTGATTTTCTTTAGCCCAACACACCGCATTAATTTGTTTCAGTAGTTCTACAGGGAACAATATGATTCCTGTAGTTCTCCCTTTGTGTAGCTGCAGAAAGCAACCCAGATTCCCTGTTTGGGAGAAAACAAATACATATATTTGAAATTCAGATGATGGAAGGGACCGTATTTCGTCCTCAGATGAAACTTTTAATAACTAGTAATAACTGTGGGCTCTTCAGTCATCCAGTGAAAGGAGAAAGTGTTCAATCATGTGGAGTATGAGAATCCTGCCATAGAGAAGACAAACCAATTAATTTTTCTATTTTTTAATTAGAAGCAAATATTCAGATCATTAATATTCCTCCTCTCTGGCCTCACTACATATGGCAAAAAGGAATCAGAGTAACTAGAATGGCATTTACTGTCTATACAACATGATTACAGGAATAACCTCTACTTTTGCTACCCTCCTTTTTTTTCTGATCATTGTAGATTACACTTTCCATCCTTGATTTTATCCTGAGGCAATGTTAAAACAAAATAAATCAACCTACTCTGGATATCAGGTTGGCTTTTTGTAGCCAACCTGCCTATTACCTGTTGGTTTTCACACAAAATATAAGCATGAAACTCATTTCAGAAAAAAAAAAAAAAACAAAAAAAAACCACAGAACAAGAACAGAAATTTGAGAAGTGTTAAGTATTTTATTTGATTTGGGTTTTGGTTGGATTTTTTTTTTTTTTTTTTTGTAGTTTGCTACAGAACCAATTAAGTGACAGTTCTAAGCTGCCCTAGAAAATGAGTGCTTCAGAACAGTGCTTAGATTCACATATGTGATTCTCTTTTTGGAGACAGATATAGAGATATACCTGGTTTAGGTGGTATAGTACAGAGATAGGTATATGGTAGCTATAGAAGAATAAATCTTTCCCTCAAATATGTGAAGCACCTTGTAGATACTTCCTCCTGCACAGAAAATTTAGACAATTAAGTTCCTAATTTCAATACTTTGATTTTGATGCCTAAAATTTATGGGATCAAACAGACCTTTACATTTATATGTGAAGGGAAGCCAGCCCCACATCCTTCACATCTTCAATATACCTAGTATTTTAAGCACTATACTAGGATCTGCTGCTAGCAATCAAAGTAATTTATTTCCTCAGTGACACAGTCAACCTGAAAATCCATGATATGGCTATACTAATTTCTGATCCAATTGTCCAGTAGGTTTTGGAAAGTTGTTACTTTTTAAGACAACCAAATAAAATTACAGTTATATTTGTCACGAATTAATCTCTACATAGAAGATGTCAGACTGTTTTGCAGTACACTGACACAATGTGCAGAGGGGGGAAACCAGAAAAAAAGCCCTTTGAATAACTGCAATAGCTATTTCTCTTTCCTAGAACCAGCTTGCATAATCGTTATACTTGTGTGGATGGTGCATGTAGTATCATAGTGAAAAAACCTCTAAACTTTGGACAAGAGCCCCCTAACAGTCATTTTAACATTGTTTAGCTTTCATGTGAGTATATAATATGCCAATAGAGCAGCACAAAGTACCTTATAGGTCCTTGAAACACAGAAAGCACTCGGAGTTATTTGGTTGGTTAGTTTTGGTTTTTTACAGTTTCTCCAATGGAACTCTTCTCTAGATTATATATTGATATGGGCATTTACCACCAGACCTTTTTGTGACCCAAACAGCTGTTCATTGCCTTCTTGCTGCTTGAAATACTGTGTTGGAGCACAGGGAAAAGACTCCTTCCCTATTGCATGATGTTTGTTCTTAAAAATCACTTCACTACCCAGCAGAATGGTGGGCTTTTTTCAGAGATATTCTTTTCAGGGGTAGAATACAAAACCTACTCAGCCCTTCTTAATACCCCCAGTTTTACAATAAACTTCTAAAATATTTATCAGGGAACAGTTTCTCGCAGTAAAGGTTTAAAATCAGTCTTAATTGTGGTAATTAAAAATCACTGCCTTAATTCTGCAATACTGTAGAAATTAGTTATTTGGGTTATTTCCTGCCATAATTAATGAAGACGAAGTTCAAAGTGGAGTGTTTTGCTAAGTGAATGAACAGTGCAGTGTATGTAGAAAAAATGATGCTGTGTCTATAGCAACTTATCCCTAAGGAATGTATTAAATGGCAAAGTGCCAACAAATTACAACACGAATAGATTGACAGAAAAATATTGAAAGATTCTGCAGATCTGCAATGTGAACCAGAATACATTTAGAAAATGAGTAGTACAATTATTTGGCAAATTAAACACAAAATCATTTAATTTCTGTAGTTTGACAAGATTCTCAAGCATGGATGAGAGTTAGATAAGAACATATTTTACCTCATGGTGGTGTTTACTCTATGTATTATTTAGCACTTAATTTAGCTTATTATTGATCTCATGCTTTTCTTCCCAGTAGCTGCCTTCCAGTCCTTTGTTGCTACTTCATATTTTATTTAACTGCCATGTCATGGTAGCTCTGTGCCAGTGCTGTGCATGTGATGTCACACCAATGGCAACTTGAATGTGGAATGGGAGTGTTAAATCAGATGCAAAAAAAAGTAATACAAAACAATGCTAAATAATATGGACATATTATTTCCCTTTAAAAACAACAACAGAAAAAAAAAAACCTGAACAAATAGTCATTTAGACAATATTAAGAGCAAGGAATGGAGATAATAATTGTATTTGAAACAGTATAATTATCACATCTGAGTGTTGGGCTAAACATGGCTTAAACATAGCAATTTGGGTTTCAGAATATGTCACCTTAAATAACTCTTCTGAACATGCTGCAATTGGTACAATTCCAAGTATTATATTCTTTACTCTCTCTTTATCCCATTTTATTCCATTGTTCTTCAGTGTGACCTAACATTGCCTCTCTGTTCTTCTCTCCTGACTTGGTTTGCAACCTTGTCAAATTGCCTTACACAGAACAGGCTTGCTTTGTCACGCTATTTCTACAATTTTTTTATTAGTTCAATCTAAGAGAAAAATTTCTTTTGTTTCTTTCTGGGAATCATCTGTTATCTATCTTTCTGGTAATCATCATGTTTGTGAGGTATTTTAACTTCAAAGCATTTTGATGTGCAACAGAGCATTTCCATCCTTAAACAAAGACATGTGGGTTCATAGTAAATCAGGGGTTGGTCCAGGGTCCTTAAAATGGGCACATTGTTTATTTTTGTCTTAGCCAGGCTATTGCTACCTAGTATTGGCTTGGGCAATAGTTACTCACTTTCTACTCTCATTAGAAAATTACTTTTATTCAATACAAAATAAATAAAATATTTTGTGACAGACTATGATATAACACAAATTTAGACCTGATAATTTCATACTGACAATTTTACTTCTCCTCTCATATTTAAGATGTTCCTATTAAAAATATTAAAAAGAACTTGTAAGGCACATTTTTTTACCATATATAACAAAGTACTACTATATGGATGCCATCTAGGAAAAAAAATACAACTAGTAATGACTGCAAAATTTTAGTTTGAAAGTCCAGCATGGAAAGATGGGATGACAGAGTAATGTCAGAATAATTATAGTATCTGGTCTGTAGCTGGTAAAATCAAATCTAAAAAGAGTACCACTTGCCTGATGAAAAGGTCTTCTCATGCAGATGAGATGACAGTGTTCCAAGGAACAGAAAACTACCATGTTTCTGTCCTCATCTAAATTTTCACACTGCTGCCAGGGGGTAGGAAAAACTGTCATTTTCTTGATAACTTTTTTCCTTTGCATTCGTCTTGGAACACTATAGTCTAAAAAAATAATTACTTTGGGAGAAGACAATGGTGAGAGGGATTGTTTAATTGGGAAAGTCAGTGAGGTAAAGAAAAAAAGGCTGAAAAAGTTCTTTGAAGTCCTGTAGGGAGATACCCTCCAGGGTGAGGAATATGAAATTTTATCACTTCCTGGACAGTATTGAAAGAATGCTTTTAGACAGAAGGCTGCTATGAATTTTTACATAGACTAAATTAAAAATTTTGAGATCAAATCAGAAGGGGATTATGAATGTCCATAAAGCTCAGACCATACTGCAGAGCATATTCATGTATCTCTGCTTGATCATAGCACATTTGCATTTCATTAAAGTATTAAATTACAATATTTGCAACAGATGTTCAAGCAATATATGTACCCCAGAAAAACAAACTACATGCATATTGTACAGAAAACTTGATATCTCTATACTATACGCTTTTTATTTTCATATTTATAGACCAAAGAAAAAAGTCACACTCTTTCAAGGAATCACTCTTCTGTCCTCTTTTGCTCAGAAAACAATATGCAGTACCTCCAGTACAGCACATATACTAACTTTTGATTTCTTTCACCTTTCATATTTCAAAAGTGTCTTAGAGTTTTCAGAATCATATGGATTCTGCTCAATATTTCCTCCTGCACTACCTCTTCTTTCAGTACTTCTGTGTTTCATAATTTAAAAAATTCTCAATTCGTTTCTTTCTTTGTTTGGGCTGGGAACTGTAGAAGACATATTTCTAGCACTTTGTGCCTTAAATGTATCAGATGGCCTGAGGAACTTCAACCATGGATACACAGAGGTTGATGGCAACAAATACTTCAGTTCATCTGACCTTTAATCAAAACTTGTTATCTGCTTGATTTCGTAACTTCTAACTGTGATGTACTAGTCAATGGTAAAATTGACTAGTCAATGGTAAAATTGACCTGAATTTTCATAACCAATTATGCTTAAAATAGGTATATTTAGAATTCAGACAGGCATCCTAAAAGACCTAAGTAGAAAAAACAGCACAGGATAATAAAACATGAATTAAGATAGTAATACTGTTTGAATGCCTTGATGACCTAGCTCTGCTGTCTGAGAGGCTTGGATGTCTAAGTCAAAGCCAGTAATCCTTTGCTGGCTGAACAAACAATGGATAGTCATGTCACTCTGAAGTATGTGTCAAAGACAGATAAGAACTGCCCTCTTAAGATGCTTGTATTTCTGGAAGTATCTGTGTTTTTCTTTTTTTCTGTCAACAGTGAAAAATGCCCATACTCATTAATTTAGTATCATTTTTATTAATAGTCCAGCTATCTAGATTGGTATTATACCATATAGTAAGTGACAACTTTATCAGTCATTTTGAATTTTGGAAAACTGTAAATATTTATCTTTGTATTGTTTTATTTTATGAAATGTACTTTTTCTAAGGAAGAATGTCTTGTCTGAACCAAACGATTTTTTAAAAATAACTATAAATAGAAAGAATATCTTGTTATGAAAAGTGATTTTGTACTTTATGCATAGCCACTGTTCTGCAGGAAATTTGCGTTAACCAATCATCTTACTGTACCTACAAAAAAGCATCCTCAGCTCCCTTTTTGTCCAGCTAGTGGAGGTGATGGTGTAAAGTTTCGTATTTATACTCATTTGCTAAATCCACTGTGATTTAATTCTCTCTTGGAATTCTTAGGAGGAAATAATTTTCCTGATACAAGTACTGCAGACTGACGGTGTTTTTACGGCAGAGTCAATCCATGGTCTTATTCTACAGTATTTTACTAGCTTGTTTCTATCCTCTTTCAGGGTTATGTAGCCAAAGCAGCATCATCTGAAAATAAAGTCACTCTCAAAGGTCAATTGTTGCACACCTTCTTCCTACCAAGTGGGGATAGAGGAGGCCAAATAACCAGACTATTTTTATCCACCATCACTGGGGAGTTTCTAAACCAGCAGAATTTTCATTCTGATTTTTCCATTGCACTTCTGGCTGCCAACAGTCTTGATGTCTTTGTGATATTAAACAAGTATCTGAAAATTATCTTCACTCCTTTTTGCAAGATAGTGATATACAGTTTATAAGAAAATTAATCAATTGTTGTATTTGCCATCTATGTGAGTTCAAATCATGCTAATGGAATAGTTCAAGAAAAATGACAATAGGATACTATCTAAATCTATGATGATAAAAATTCAGACAGGGGTTTAAATTTTTGATGCAGGCAGATGTTATTGGGAAAACTAAAGAGATTTGTAAATATGATAATTTTAATCAACACTGTTTGTCTGGGGGTTTTGTCTACTTAATCATTGGTATTGTCCCTCTCCAAAGGGCAAAGAAATAGCTGTTTTTTAATTAGTAAATTTAAAAATAATAATATTCTAGAAATATGACATATATACTTGTCTTAGTGAGAAGTTACAGGGAATACACATTTAAAAACCTATAATAAACAAGATCTAAAGTTCAGAAAAGAAGTGGAAAATTAAAATCACTATGAAGATATCTGTGGCTGGAATTTGGTCTTTGGCATCCATGTATAAACCTGGAAAATATGGAAATACTCTGGCTTTCCTCACACTTTTCAGATCAGATTCTGAATTCTACTTTTAGTTGATGTGGAAAATATAATGCTTAGATGATGCTTACTGATTTCTTCCTTGTTGTGTTGATATCTACAGAAATTGGACATATTGTTCTGGCAAAATGAAAAAGTTACTATAACACAATGCATGAAATTCTGTACTTTATCCTGTATCAGAATAAAGAAATACAAGAGAGTGCACTCTTTTCAATTCCTTTCCCTACTTACAACTATAGTCATTAGGATTTGAAAAGCATTTTTCATTTTAGAATTTATTTAGGACTGATAAGGGTAAAATTCTTCAATAATTGCAGTATTAGAAATAGCACTTTGAATTTCAGTTTTATAGATCAGATTTTTAGTAGTCTCAAATCTACCAGCTCCTATCTAAACACTTTTCTAATTAGCTTTCTGCTTCATTTTATTTATTCCGTTTTCTTTTTTTCCCCTGTAGTAAATTTAGTCCATTTGGTACCCTTCCTTTATTACACCTGAGCATTACATAATGTAAGCATAAAGTCTGATTAATTTATAAATCAGTGTAGATGGGCACTCATGACTCATATGTGAACATAGGGGAGTGCTTGCTATAATAAACACCAAGAGTTTCTATTATACAGGTTATGCAGTTTTGTTATTGTCACTATTATATCAATCTTACATTGTCAAACCAAGGTAAAAATGTTTAAGAAAACATCTACAGCCTGCAGGTAAGTACATGAAGACAATGAAAATAGCAAACAAATAAAACACCCCCTTTTAGAGTTCCCACCATCTGAAATCAAATCACCATTTTTCATTATGTTAACCTAAGGTTGACATTAACTCTGTCTTCTGAATGCATAGCAAAGAAAAAGTACATTATGCAGGGAAAGGAGCTCTTACAGTTTTGTTTGTTTTGCTTCACCATGGGACAAATGTGTCAGAACAAAAATGCTGTTTCAGCTGGGTAGACTATTACACTTACACAGAGAAATTCAGAAATCATGACATGTCCCTAGGCTGAGTGTAAATAAATAAAAGGATAGGGACACAAACAAAGCCAACACCAGAGCGGTGGGGGCTCAGTGAGTGGACAGTGATACGCACACCTTTCTGTTTGCTGAGCCTGAAGATTACTGATATATTTACTTATGCTCTTCTTAAAAACTGAACAAACAAGGCATTTCACTGCTGGGAATTCTGCCTGATAACCACTCATTCATCTCCATGCATCAAAATACATACGATCAAAGTGTTAAACACTTTCCTTAACAGTTTAGGATAAGATAGTTGGGTGTGACCTAAATGTGGCCTTCCAGGATCTGAAGGAAGCTTACAAGAAAGAGAGGGAATTTTTACCAGATCACCTAGTGAAAGGACAAGGACAAATGGTTTCAAACCTAAAGAGGGTAGGCTTTAGGTTTGAATAGTTTTTTTTTAATATCAAATAGATTTGATATTAAGAAGAAATTCCTTTCTATGAGGATGGTGAGGTACTGGAACAGGTTTCCGAGAGATGGTGTGGATGTCCCATGCCTGTGTTTAAGGTGTTTAAGGCCAGGCTGGGTGGACTCTGAGCCAGTATAGGGAAAGATGCCCTCGTCTGTGGTGTGAGGATTTGAGCTAGATAATCTTTAAGGTCCGTTTTTAGCCCAGGCCATTCTACTATTCCATTATATTATAAATAACATAGGGTTATTGTCAGGTTATTAAGAGATGCCACTGCTCAAATTAAGGTGCAAATGCCACAATCAATAGTACAGATTTTATTTAACTGTAAAAGCAAGAAAGAAATGGGAAAGGGGGGCAGGGATGAAGAGGGAGAGACTGAGAGAAATCAAGCAGAAGATAGTCTGATCTACACCTGTGGGTCCTGTGGCATCTCCCTGGTCCTTCTTCATTAATGTCCTCTCTCAGTGGTAGGGGTCTCAGAGTGGTTCTTCTTGGGCAACACCTTTATATAATCTTTATATAGTCCAAGTCCTGGGTGTCCACAGGTCATAGATGCTGTTTTCATAACTTGAGATGTCATGTGTATAAGCATTGCTTATTCACACATTGCTTCCTTTCCCACAGTGTGCCATAGAGGGAATTTTTTGCCTGGATGCACTAAGTAAGGAGTGCTAAGCAGACCTCAGCTTTACTAGGCTTGGAATTAGTGCCTTCCTGCTGCAATTTCCTCTCTTCTGTCCTTATCTCAAGTTCCTGATGTGGTGGTTTATCTTATGGCAAATTCCTTCAGTGGCCTTAACAGTGTTGAAGGCAATTGTGTTAAATCTGTTACACTTAGAGGTAATGATAAAAAATAAAACATCATATGGAGGGTTTTTTCTTATAGGCTTATATTTTTCTCAGGGATTATACATAAAAGATACATCTGATGGCTGATGATATATCGTATAAATAAGCTCTCTGCCTTCATTTTAGTCTACATAAAAAAGGAATGCTCCATTGCAGGGTGATGAGAGTAGTGTCTGAGTCATGCCTAGGCACTGCCTGGGACAAGCACAGGCTCATTAAATTGGAGAATCACTTTGTGTTGGAGAGGACTCCTGAGGTTACCTCACCCACTGCACTGCTCAGTGCAGGGCAAAATGAATGTTCGTTCCCTCATCCTGTTATTTGATTTATAATTCATAATGCCATGGGAAACATTCTGGCAGGACTTGACACACACTTGGAAAACCTCCGATGGTGATAACAACGTTAAATATTATTCACGTCATACAGTAGAAAATTTCCATTTCCAGGTAAACCAAGCAGCATTTTTCAAGAGCACTGTATATCCACTACCTGTGTCTATTGAATCCTCTAATAAGCACTCTATCTTCTGATAGAAAAACTGTAGTAGATAGCTCTTATCCCTCAGCTAGAATAGTCGGAATTTAGAGCAACAGGAGCAGATATGATCTCCAGAACTTTATTAACTATTATTTCTGGCCTAGAATAATTATTTGATAATGGCTCAAATTAAAATGTAGAATGAGAACTGAGTAACACTGTCAATATATTTTGTAGATTCTAAGGCACTCCTATTATTTTGTAGCCAGCGGACAGCTCAGAATTGCTATTGTTTGAATTATTGCAGAATGACATGTAGAGCTGAAATAGCTTAATAATATATCTACAACAAGTCTGCCAATTACATCTCAGATGTGCATGAAAGATAAATAAACCATAAATCTCACTCCATTTCACAAAGATAAATGAAATGTCTGGTTTATTAAAGGTATGTCAAAATAGAGGTATTGTTCTTTGGTCTGAACACAGACAATGGGTTAACACTTCCTGAATTTTAATCAAGGTCAGACAGTGGATCTGTGAAAATGCCATAATAATCTATGCAGAAAATAACAAACTAACACCTAATGATTTTTTGGGGTCCTTTTGACAATCACTTGGGATATGTCAGATACCAAATCCTAGTGTAAGTGGCATGATAACTGCATGGTACTTGGGAGCTAAGGTGCTTAGGAGCTTTGAAGATAGAAGTCATTCTACTTGTAGCTAAACTGTGAAATTGCAAAAGAGTTATTCTGTTCTCATTCTGTTTTGTCATGGAAGGGCTTGATTAACACATTTGTGTGTTTCTATATAATGTAGTCAACACTAGTCACTGAAAATGTCCTCCTCTGACAGAGACTCTTCATTTGGTCTTCACACTCTTCCTACTACAGAGCACAGACACTTACTAGCTCAGCTCTGATTGTTCTGTAATTTTGTTAGTGATAATGTTCACAAAAGGGAAGAGAAACTGTATCTACCTCAAACACTGAATAAGAAGGTCCTCCATTTTCATACTTAAAGCCTTCAGACACCTGACATCAAAAAAAATTATTCACTCTTTAGTCGAATTCAGGCTTTATTATTATGGTATATGTCTTTTGCTGATTAAATATGATGTATCTTTACATCAATATTTATTTAGAAATCTTTGAACTTAAAAACTTTTTTTTTGTTTCCACAAAGGGTTTATGCAGTAAAGTAAGAAAAAGAAATCCTTCCATTTTGACTTCTGGAATTTAGTTCAGAGCTGAACTGGGCTCAGCCTGCTTCAGGTGCAGAGTCTAATATGAAATATTAGGAGGATAAATGACAGATAAAATTATTTCTATCAAATGGATCAATATGGCATTAGCATCGACTTAATTTCTGCTTGCTTCTTATCTGGAAATAAAATATAGGTAATATTTTAAGAGATAAACAAATATTTAACCACTTATAATTTAATGTCAGGTCTGAGATATTCAGTTTCAAAATCATTTCTTGTAAAGTAAAATTAATTATTCTCTGGATAGTTATAACTTAAGTACCAAGTTTATCTTCCTCAAAAATTTTCACTATCAAAGAAAAATTATGCTAAATTCTCAAACATTGAAACATTAGAATTATTCTATTGTTCCTAAACTAAAAGATTCATTATAAAAAATAAAAGGGATTTACTTCACATTTACATATTTAGCATGCTTTTACTGTGCTTGCAATTACTCTTATGTGGTAGATGCTATCTATCAGTGCATCAAAAATAGAGTCATATGATGAAAATTAAATGCATCATAAAAAAGCAGATATTAATACTATTAGAAACTTTAGAAGCACCATTATCATTTGAATATACTTGCATATCTGAAAAGCCTCACTGACTTACCAGATTTTATTCATTTAACAAATAAGTTTGATTCAAACTTGTGCTGGTTTTGTCTGAGATAACTTTATTCAGTGTGAAATATTGTGCTATGTTTTGGATCTGTGATGAACACAGGGCTGATAACACAGAGATGTTCTCATTGTTGCTGAGCAAGACTTGCACAGAGCCAAGGCCTTTTCTGCTGTTTGCTCTGCCACACTGGTCAGGAAACTGGGGGTGAGTGGGAGGGGAGGCTGGGAGGAGACACAGTCAGGACAGGTGACCCAAACACACCAGAGGGATATTCCAGACCATCATGCTTACTATACAAAGTGGAGGGAAGAAGGAGGCAGGAGGACATATTTGGAGTGATGATACTTGACTGGCCAAGTAACCAATGCACATGATAGGGACCTGATCTCCTGGAGAGTGCTGAATAATTGCCTGCTCTTGGGAAGCAGTGAAATAGTGTCTTATTTCGTGTTGTTTGTGTGGTTTCTGTATCAAACTGTCTTTATCTCAACTCACAGGTTCCACAACTTTTACCCTTCCAATTCTCTCCCTGACCCTGCTGGTGAGAGTGAGCAAGTGGCTGTGTGGGGTTTGGTTGCTGGTTGGGGTTGAACCACAGCAACTGCAAAAGCAGACCCAAAAATCTAGTCTGCTGGTTTCCTAGGCATCTGTTCATTCTACTGATCTACAAAATTTTGCACCGTGATATTGAATTTTATCTACCTTTGTGACTATATTATTCACTGTCCTTTTCTAATGTCTATCTTGATGTTTAAGATCTTTGCCTGACATGAACTAGCTAAGACAAAATTATATTCCCTAAAGTTTAGCAGAGTTTAGAACATTTTTTCTAATACCTTGGCAAATACTCAAAGTGAAAATAGAAAGGCATTAAAATTGCAATGCACAGGAATTCTACCTGGAATAAAACGGTATTGAAATATCTTCTCAACTGCTTCTGAACTGCTCAAACTTGTAAGCTCCAGCTCAAACAAAAAGGCAAATTCTTGAGATTAGAAGTGCAAACTTCTAAGTTCAAATACCAATTTCTGTAGGTGTCCAACTGTAGAAGGGTTTACTTGGTTGTCCAGAATGCAGCCAAGCATCTCAAGGCTTTGCATGTCTGGGTAACACAGTCTCAATGGCTGTCTTAAGCTTAAGCATTTGCTTTCCATCAGATTTCGCTTTATAAGCTGCACCCTGAAACCTGAAGGATTTGATATTCATTTTCCCATTACGGATCATATTACAGAATGACTGTACTGCAGTCAGTGTGGGAGGAAAAATGTATATTTCACTACCTCCTGTTAAAATCTTTCCCAGTCGTATAAATAACTTTAATATTAATTGGGGTAAAAAAAATGGTTGTCCCTAGCCTCGAGAATTTACGTCAGATAGGATAACAAAAGACATTTTGGTTTTCCATCTTTTTCCTCAATAATAACTCCAGCAGAGCTCTGTTCCATATGAACTGACAATGCTGCTTGCTGGAGATGACTTTTTATTACCATGTTTTGAAATATGTCATGTCACATCTGAGACATCTTCTCACAAAAATGATCAGCATCTATTGCCTCATGACCAAATTGCTACATCTATCACTAAGCAAGATAGCCAGCCCTAATTTCATTTTTCTTATTTAACTGAGTTATTATGTTTATGGTCCAGAAAAAAATCTCAATTTTTGTGTGAAACTGAATTAATATGAATTTTGGAAATCACTGTTGCTAATAGTACTTCCAGATAATAACCAAAATGGATTAACCAATGAAGTGTAAAAGCACCATGTGATAAAGTAACGACATACACAGGAGAGCTGACATTGTACATAGATCTATGAGCCTTAAACAAAGCAATCAAGCAAAAAATGGAACAGATGCCCAAATCTGTGATGTAACAAATGGATTAACTGATGTCAGCATTTTAAGCACACTGAATAGTTCTTGAGAGTACTGCCCAAAGAAATGTCAGTGTTAAAGTGCATTTATTACCTCACTAGGGAGATATAGATTCACTCAGTTACCCTTTGATTCTTGAGCTCAATGGCTTTTATAGAAGCACAGCCATTATATAAATTATATGTTTAAAATTGTTTCACCTTGATGAGATTAAAAAATTCTTTTCAAGATGGTCGTTTTAGCTTTTTGACCTACCATAGAATTTCAAAACAGGAAATTACTTTAATATCAAAGAAAAATAAGAAATTAAGGCAAACTTCAGAACATTTAATTTTTCTGGTATATATTTGCTTGAGTGCTATATTTATAGTGACTAGATGAAAACAGTTATTTTAGTATGATTTTTTTTTGTTCCATAAACTGTTGTCACAATTTACTCTCACTTGTCCCACTGAGATACCATTTGCTTATCTGAAAGCTCTGTCAAATACTTTTTTTTTTAAATTTTGGGGGGAAATAATATAATAGATTTATTTTCTGACACATCCACAACACTCTCTTTACTTTTAAAGTGATAATCTAATTAAGAAAATTTCTAAAAGTGTCTGCACTAAGGAATTTTAAAGAAAGGCACTGAAAGATGAAATTGCTAAAATTTTACAATTGCTCTTATTAAATGGTAATGGGTTAAAGCAAGACATTCTACTTTTCAGGAAATCACTTGAATGAAGACTGACACTAATAAATATGTAAGGCTAATTACTTTAGAATTAATGATTAAAACCAAAGGAAATTACTGGACCAAACAGATAATTGGAAAAAACTTTAATGTTGCTGTATTAGGTTTGCATGGCCAAGCTTTGGTAGCAGGGGGCTATGGGAATGCCTACTGTGAGAAGCTGCAGAAGTTTCTTCCATGTCTGGCAGCCTCAAAGTTGGACATGCTGCTGGACAAAGCTGGGCCAATTAGAAATGATGGCAATTGGTCTGTGATAACATAGTTAAGAGGGAGAAAAAAATAGTAATTGCACAGTTGTAGTTTTGGTCAGAGGAAGTGGGGAGCGAACACGTGAGAGGAACAGCCCTGCAGACTCCAAGGTCAGTGCAGAAGGAGAGGGAAGAAGGTGCTCCAGGTGCCAGAGCTGAGGTTCCCCTGCAGCCTGTGGTGATGTTACTAAAATCAGATGGCTAGAAACTTTCTAATAGAGTTTTGAGTATTAGATAGCAGGCATTCTTTATTGCAGTATGCTGGTCTCTCAGGGAATCCTTCCTTCATTCAAGTCTCCTGAGCAGCAAGTGAACAGTTTTTAACATACACACTGAGTTCATATTCATTAGCTATCTCCACTTCCTTTGACTTTATTTGACATAGCCTCACGCCTTATCAGAAGTCCTTATTTGGTTCTTTGGGGTCTGTCTTCATGTCCAGTGTCCTTTTTAGATAGCTGTTCTTTGACTCTGGCTTTTGAGTAAGAGCAATATTGCTGTTTTGCATAATTTCTACTTTGTTGCTCTTGCAGAGCTGAGCTGGCATCCTGCTTGCGTTTTGCATGACTTATGTTTGCCAAAGTTACATCCTTTATCTATTTCTACACGGCTGTGCTGTTCTGTTCTACTGATCATTATAAGAATAAAGTGTTGTTTTCTTCTACTATCCGTATGATGTTCTGTTCTACTGATCTTATCCTTGAGGCAGCTGTGCCCCTGCAGCCCACTGTGAGGGGTTGATATAAAGTACCTCTGAGTACGTGAGTACCTCTGTGGGGATGCAGAGATCCACCTGCATCATGTGGGGGAGACCCATGCCAGAGCAGAAGGATCCCAGGGAGGAGCCTGTTACATTTTGGGGGGCCTGTGGAAAGAGGAGCCCACACTAATGCAGCCTGTCCTTGAGGGACTGCACCCCATGGCAGAGTGATCCACTCTGCAGCAGTTTGGAGAGGAGTGTTACCTGTGGGATGGGCTCATGTTGGAAAGTTCAGGCAGAACTATGTCCTGTGGGAGGGACACCACAGAGAAGGGAAGGACTCCTCTCCCTGAGCAGTGGCAGAAGCCATGGGTGATGAACTGACCTTAACTCCCATTCCTGTCTCCTTGCACCGCTGGGGGAGAACTTAGGGCGGGGAAGGTGGTAGGGGTGGGTGGATATTGTTTTTAATATCTTATTTTACTTCTCATTATCCTGCTCTAATTTTACTAGTAATAAATTCATTTAATATCTATAATTTGAATCTATTTTGCCCATGATGGTATTTGATGAGTGATCCCTCTCAGTCTTCATCTCGACTCATGAACCCTTTGTTAAGTTTTCTCTTCCCTGCCCAGCTCTGGAGGTGAGTGACAGAGAGGCTTTGGTGGGTGCCTGGAATCCAGCCAAGGTCAACTCACTACATTCATCAAGGAAGAAAACTCCCTTCTTGTAAATCTGTAAACTGAAAACCATACATGGAGTCACAGGAAGTAACAGCAGGAACACTCAGTCATTATTTCAATGCAAATCTACACATTAAATATACATTTCCTCTTATTCCATTTCTCCTCTGAAATGAATCAAGTTATCTTCAGTTTAGGCATTTTGAAATCCAGTTTGCTAAATAAACTGTTGACAATTCAAGTAGGTAAATTTCACTTTTGGAATAGGCAGTTTGAGCTTTCTGCATTGAGACCCTTTACATGAATGGAAATAAACAATCCCTTGCTCAAGAGGTACATGCTTCACTGCCAGAGCACCTCCTGTACTACAAAGAGTTGCTATTCTTGAAGAAATATGAATTCTGTCAAAAGTACAGACCAGAAGAACAAAGACCAGGTGTGATAGCATAACAGTGGAGAAATTCTTTTAGGTGCAAACTAATTCAGTTCTAATTTTTTGGTTTTTAATCAAACATTTATGCTACTTCTGGACTTACCAACAGTGATGAAGAGCTCCTGTGCTAAAACAAAACCATTCTGTGTACTACCCTGATACAAACTGAAAGAGTTAAAAAGTATATCAGATTCACAGGCATGGGTCACATCTCTTTCAACAGGCATATCTGGAAAAGCATCACTTAAAATTATTACATTTACAGGATAAAAAATGATGAATGAAATTATATCAGTCAGCATGGCCAAAGATTCTCAAAAATATTAACAGAGGAAAATAAGCTGGGTATCAAATTTATTAATACAAAATCTGTAATGGAAGAATAAGGAACCATAAAATATTCACACTAAATATTTTTTGTGAACCAAGAACTTGCTGGCAGGGCTTTACAGAGGTTTCTGTACTGTGGGTAAGACGCACAGGAAAAACACCAACCAGATATTCTCATGAGATCAGGAATTTGGCAAAAGGTTTTGTACAACATCCAATCAACACAAAACAATCCTCACAGCATTAATTTGGCCTATTTAACTCATCACATTTTAAACCTATTTGAAGTTAAGTTACTTGAATAGTTCCCAGAAGATGAAATGAGAAGAAGAAAGAGAGAAAAGCAAAAAGATAAAAAATACATAGAAAAATACATGTAGCTACCAACTAACTCTTGAGTTCCAAGCATATTCAGACAGAAACTCCAAGGGCAGGGTAGGATTGCTTACCTCATGCTCAGCCTTAAAAACTCTTGTGCCCCCTTGCGCCCTCCCCCCAGGTGGCACCTCTGGTCACTGGCTCAGGTGCTGGGTTGGGCGAGAGAGGAGCCCTGCCCTGCTGTGCCCGTGGTCAGTGACTGGCAGCTGTCAGTTGAGCAAGAGAGGAGCCCTGCCCTGCTGTGCCCGTGGTCAGTGACTGGTGTTGAAGTGAGGGGAGAACGACCATCCTATAATGCATCGAACTCGCCTTTATTGATCGATCAGCCAGTTTAAATAATAGTGTTAATGAACTTCATGCATATTCCAAAATCCAGGTATATCATAGGCTAACAGAGAAAACTCTTACCACTCCTTTTGTTTTACAATACCGTTGATTGTTTACACAAAATAAAACCAGTGTTCCCACTGTGATATGAACGGTTCCCAAAAGTTCCACATCTGTTCCCAGGATGCCATCTTTTCCCAGAGAGGGTGTTTCACTTGTTATGGGAAGACTGCCTGAGAACCTTATTGTTTATACAATGATGCCTGAGAGAGACTAATTGTTTATAGAAGTCAGGCTGGGAACTGCTTTGGAACTGCTTCACAGCTACCTGTTACTTTTCTCTCAATTGCATGGCTTCATGGCCTTTTTCCTCAAGCCATGCCTGAACTAAACTCTCCACAGACTGGCAGCTGTCAGCTGGGCGAGAGAGGAGCCCTGCCCTGCTGTGCCCGTGGTCAATGACTGGCAGCTGCCAGGGGCTGGGATACAGGCTCTAGAGGCTGCAGGCAGGGCACTGTCCCACCAGAGCAAGGCCTGACCTGCCCAACTTCTCCCCCAGGCACCCCAAAATGTCTTGAGAGATCAATCTTTCTAGTCTCTGACAAACAGGATAAATGCTAGGTTTAGTGACAAGATTATGCTCAAAACATGGGCTTGGATTTAAATTGTCACAGATATCTCTACAGTACCTTCATAAAAATATTTCCTTGTGTCAAAATATAATAACAGTATTTTTGGACTAAAAGCATATATTTTTTGAATGGTGATAGATATATCAATTTCTATATATCATCAAATTGTATCAAATATATTCTCAAATAATCACCTGACAAACAGGAGATTATTTGTTAATGATGATTCTGGTGGTGACAGAAATTTATACTAGATTGATTGCAATTTAAGTTATATCATATACAAGCTTATAGTTATCTAACAACAGACATTGCTGATTTCCAAGGTCTGCCTTTACAAATATTTGGTAACATTTAATACCTCTAGTCAATGAAAACAAATTATATGGGCTATATTTCAATTTTGTAAGGCATTATGAAATGTTTCAGTTAAGGTACAAGACCTGCCTGCCTTCAAAATGTTTCCTATGAGAGTTAAATTCTACAACAAAGGTTTTGGGGTGTTTCACTGAACACTAATCAGGAAAAATAGTGAGAAAAATGAAAAGTAGAAAAAGAAAGAAATTATGATGAAAATGAAAAGATTTTTCATTTACAGAGGTAAAGCCACAGCACAGATGGGAGAAATTGAAACTACTAATTTAAATGGCATTAAACATTCTCCAAGATTTAAATAAAAAATAAAAAATAACATTATTATAACTATATAAACAGTAAGTACGTGGTGATTTCTTTACTGTATTTTTCCAACAATAATATGGTAAATGACAACGTTCTTACAATGGTAGGTAAACATGGTGTATAGCATTTTTTTTCATATCTCAAATCTGGAGTCAAGATCAACACCAAAAGGATCTATTAAGGTGATAGAGTACTATAGTTTGAAATCAAGAAAAGAAACAACTCTGATAAAAGATGAAGGAGTGAACTTTTATGAAGAAAGTCAGTTACAACAGTGGTCTTTGTGGGATCAACATTTAAGAAACGTCTTGGTATTATCTGAGCTGAATTTCATTGCTTATCAGGGAAAGTGAATGCATAAAAATTTTGTTTTCTAGGGGAGTTTAAGAATCATAAAACTATTGGTGATATAAGAATGGCCTAAAAAATAAATTGAGACAAATGAAAGAACAGAAGATTTAAGCATGACCACCAAATTATAGAGTAGAGGGAAATTAAATAATCAGATTTAGATTTTTTACTTGCTTTTCTTTTAACTTTTCACTGATCTTAATAGCACTTAGAACACTTAGAAAAATCCCATAGAAACAGTAGATTGGAAAATATTCTGAGGAAATAAAAAAGCAAGAGATCTTCAAGCTCAACTTCAATTAAAGAGTATGATTCCTGAATAAATATGAAGGATTTAGATAAGAGTGACTGGAGACTAAGTAAAAATTTCTGAAAGAGAACATGAATAACAAATGAGTGATTAATGTAAGGAAATAAAAATGAGATATTCAGGATTTTATCAGTACATAGCATAAGTATTCAATATAAAATTTTTTAATAGTCTCTGCAGATAAATAAGAAAAGAAGAAAGGCTTTGTGTCTCTCATGTCCTCTTTCCAGCCGTGGCTGTCAGACAGTGCTTAGACAAGAGTAAACTGCAAACGTAATTCAGATTAATGTCCTATTTTCAGCTCAGTGACTTGCTGATCTAGTCAAGATTTCTATATATTTAATGATGTGTTTCTTTCTCTAGACATGCAACTTTGTATTTCCTCTGTGCTCTTTGATGAAGAATTCCATCCTTCAGAAGAACAATCTTATTTCCTTTGTTTTGATCTGACTTTTTTAATATAGCTTCTAATATCTCACTGCAAGAAATTCTGAATCCTCAAGACCTATGCACACATGTCTGTGACATTCATACCACTCTGTTGTATGGAAGCCTCTTTTCCAGGCTTCCATATTTAGTTCTTTGCACTGGAACTGAACCATGCTTATGATCATACTTCCTCCAGTTTTCAGTTGTACATTACCCTTTCAGATGTTGAGGCCATCTGTATACAGCATTCAAGATATAGATTAATAGTCTTATAATAAAGCTTTTTAATTCTCTCTTATTTTCTAATACTTTTGAATATATTTCTCACTGCTGCTGAGAACTACATTGGCATTGTATGGAGCAAAGCCAAATAGACATACTGTATCCAACTTTGTGCTGGTTCAGTGGTACAGAAACATCCACCTCTGTCTTTGGGAAGGTTTGAGCAGAAGCGTACACATTAGTCTTTAAAATGTTAACCTACTTATCATGTACTATAGTGTATATGATTGCTGACTTGCAGAAGCAAAATGTGAATGCTATTACTCCTTTTACCACTGAGGGTGTGGGGACCTGTCATATGTTACTGGCTATGTGTATGCCACATGCTAAATCAGGAGAGGCACTGACAGAGCAAACCTCCCTGCTCTTCCTTTCTTCCTCTTCTCTTAAGAGCTCTAATTTCATCCTTTGTTTGTACTTTCTGCTACAGAGTATCAAACAAGTTTCCCTTATCAACATGATTATGGACAATTTTGGAAGTTTTGTAAGACTGTGTTGAGTCTTTTCAAGCATCTCATATTCATTCATATGTGCACTGATTCTAGCTCTTGCAAGAGCCTTACTCCATAAAGGACTAACAAGGATATTCTAGGATTCAGTCATGGCAAATGAAACCAAAACCTGTGCTAAGTAGCCGTGCTGACTTTGCATGGCCTGGTTTTTGGTAGCAGGGTGGCCACAGAGGTGGTTTCTGTGAGAAGTTGCTGGAAGCTTCCAACATGCCCAGCAGAGCCAATCCCTGATGGCTCTGAAGGTGGACAGGCTGCTGGGCAAGGCTGGGCCAACTAGAGATGCTCGGTAATGCCTCTGTTGAAGCATATGTAGGAACAAATCAAAACAAAGGTGGGGGCACAGTTGTAATTTTCCAGCCAGAGTAAAAATAAGAACACATAAAAGAAACAACAATGGAGACATCAAGGTAGTGAAGAAGGAGGGGCAGGAGGTTCTCCAGGCATCGGAGCCAAGATTCCTGTGGAGGTCGTGGTGAGGCCGTGGTGAAGCAGCTGTGCTCCTGCAGCCCATGGGGATCCACAGGGAATGCAGAGATCCACCCTCAGCCCATGGGGATCCACAGGGAATGCAGAGATCCACCCTCAGCCCGTGGGGATCCACAGGGAATGCAGAGATCCACCCTCAGCCCGTGGGGGAGGTGCCCATGCCGGAGTGGGTGGAGGCCTGGAGGAGGCTGTGATCCCATGGGAGACCTGGTGGAGGGAGAGGGCCTTGGTACCAGGCTGGAGCAGTTTTGGGAGGACTGTTTGCCCGTGGGACTCACACTACAGCAGTTTTAGGTAGACTGCTACTTGTGAGAGTGGACTCATGTCAGAGAGGTTCACAGAGAACAGTCTCCTGTGGGAGGGACCCCACGGTTTTACAGGGGAACGACTCTTCTCCCTGAGCAATGTAAGAAAACCTCAGGTGATGAACTGACCAAACCCCCATGCCCTGTCTCCCTGCTGTTGGCAGGAAGGAGGAAGGGGTTAGGGGAAAAAAAATGGTTTTAAGGGATTATTTTACTTAATAAAATCAAATATTTAAAACACCTTCCTTCTACCCCTGCCTTCATCCACAACTCCATCACTGAGTTCTCTTTCTCCTTTCCCCCACCAGAACCGGGGGCACATGGAATGAGGAATGAGTCCTCAGGATGAGGACTCCTCACATTCTTCTCCTGCTCCAGTGTGGGGTCCTTCCCACAGGAGACAGTCTTTCATAGACTTCTCCAATGTGAGTCCTTTCCACAGGCTGCAGTTCTTTACAAACTGCTCCAATGTGCATCCCTTCTGTGGGATGCAGTCCTTCAGGAACAGATTGCTCCAGTATGAGTCCCCTGGGGGATCACAACTCCTGCCAGCAGATCTCTTCTTGTGTGAGCTCCTCTCTCCTGAGGTCCACAGGTCTTCCCAGGAGCCCGTTCCAGCATGGGTTTTCCCTGCGGCCATGGCCTTCTCTGGGCAACCAGCTGCTCCAGTGTGGGGTCCTCCACAGGCTGGAGGTGAATATCTTTCTGTAAAGGCTGTTCTGAGTGTACTGCTTATGTCAACCAAAATTAGGAATTCCATTCTATGTTAAGTGTACTCATTTTCACAGACCACCTCACTAAATACTGTATCCAATCCCACAACTCCCAGAGACAGAGGTATTATAAATCCCAAGACTTGAAGACAAAAGATCATTTTTTGTCCAAGGATTTGACATACATGAAAATTATCAAAGAAAGTCAGTAGGAAAAATGTATAGGTAAGAACAGCGAACATTTGCGTCAAGTTGATTGGCTTTTGCTTTTGACTCATTACTAATTCAAGTAGTAGTAAGAGAAGATTAAAAATAATAAGGGTGATTTATTATGTTTTTGTTCTGGGAAAAACATTAAGGCCATAATTATGTGCAAATATGTATTGTAATGGTAGCAAGAGCATGTGGACTGCAGCCATCAAGACAGTTGCAGTAAAGCCATCTCCCTAGATGAGTTATTCCCCGGGATTTTATGAAGACTGAGTCAATGAGAAAACATTGCAATCTTTTCTGAATCAGCTAATGGAGAGTCATGGTATAACTGACTGTTCATTACTCTAGTAAACCATTGGTTTATATTCATATATTAAGACTCTATGTGTAAGGGAAAATAAAAATTTAGTCCTGAGATATCCATTAAATCTGTCATAACTATGAATTTTAAAGAAATTAAACTGAACTCTGGGATCAGCATTGTAAATATAAGGCTATTTCTATAACCTAGATATAAGTCACAGAATAGTGTCTATAGGAAAGATGTTGAAATTTATACTGCATGTTATTTGTGTGAATTACTCAGTTGGAAGTACTTCTAAGGAACATTTGGTTTCTTCAGGGCAAGGGCTACTTTGCATATTGGCATTGCAAATGTTTGGAGAATAGTGCTTAAAACGATTAATTGTGCAGTGCACTAACAAAAACCCTGAGCAAGGCACAAACAAGAAAGAGGAAGACAACAATATTTGAATACTTCTCACACAAAGTTCTTGTTGCTAAGGAAACCACTTCCTTCATCTGTGCATCTTCCAAATATGTCTATCTCCAGGTCACTCAAATAGTGGAGATCACAATCTGGTGTCTTGTGAAAGGGTAAAAATAAGTCATATATGACTGTTACAGAGTAATTAGTGTGCTTTTTAATAATCTGCAGAAACTGTATGAGATTCATATCTGCAACATCATTTTGAAATTCACAAAGAAACCTGTACACCAATCATTGTACTTTCATTTTGTTTGTAAGTTTTTCTGCCTTTTTCTTTGGTGTGTGCCTAACCTCTACTGTCACTGTTTCAACCTATACTTTACATTTTTAAATAACAAATGCATAACGTGTCCTACTTTTTATAATCACTTGCTGAATTCTTCAGCTTGCTACATATTATTTTGCAAAGAAGAATAAATAAATCTGGAATAAATCTATCTCTGCATATATATAACTCAAGGTTTGACCTGAAGAGCAAATAGATATACCACAGTTGTGGTACAGGCACACTGACAGCATCAAGCTTCAACAAGCATTTCTGTCATCACTTTGCCCTATATAATCTCCTGGTTCACTGGAGTAGAGAAATTCACAGAACTAGGTAATATTGTGGGTTGAGAGATCTATCTCCTAGATAAGACAGAAGTCTATGTTTATTCATATTCTTCAAACAAAACCATAATAAACTACTCCTGTCCTTAATTTTAAACATGAAGTGCTTTGTCAAACTAGAGTGAGAGATAAATCTGTTATTTTGAAATTGTTTCTTGAAGAAGAAAAACAGAAGGAACAAAGAATAGATCCTGCATCAAAATAAATAAATTTTAATTTCTACTTTCTCCATGTATCTGCTTTTAGATTTTGACTACTATTGATGACACGTTGGTTGTACAGTAATAAAGGAAGACAGCCACAGTTGAAAGACATTACATGCTTTATCTAAAAAACAATGGTGCTTAAGCCAAATATTTGGTTAAAAATAAAATTTGCTTGAAATCCCAAGTTTTGGAAAATAAAAATTCCATTGTTTCTTTGTAGACTGCAGGAAAAATGATAAGTGCTTGGATAGTAATAAGGTTTTTTTTTAAGGAAAATGAGTTGTCTATTTCCCATTTCTAAATTAAACACATATGTAACATTTAGGTATGCCAAGTGCCTGAAATTCTGCAAGAAAGAGTAGTTTGGATTTGCCTTGGTGAAATTTCTTCTGATGCTTGATAAGACTGAGTTTGCCAAGCTCGTAGCAGGAGCTAAACTGTCAGCTGGTACCACAGCTGCCCCACTCAGCACACCACGTCTTACAGCTATTGAAACTAATCTGTCTACCTAAATTGTCCATCCAGTTTTACTACCACAGTAAGTAATTTGTTGTTATGCAATTCAAAACCTGTTTGTGATGGCCACAGACAGCGCATGGAAGGGGCAAGCCTGTCTGTCAGTGTGGAAGAGCCCTCCTCCTCCTCTACCTCCAAATTTTTTCTCAATCTCACTCTACAGAAGTTACTTATGACAGTTGGATTTGGCATGCTGGATGCAGCCCAGACAAGGGATCTTTATTAAATCAAGCAGTTATCCCTCAATTTGATTTTTTTTGTATGTTGTTTCAGCAATCTCAGCAAATTATTACTCTAAATGTTACCAGTCTTAAACTTTGAATGAATATGTCTTTCAAAACTATGGGATCTCTATAAAGTTTATAGTATTTGTAAAAAATAATGAGGTTTGGATTTCTATTGCTCAGTAAATATTCTGAATCTTCAAATGACAGCAAACATAACATCTAAAAAATACACTAAATTAAAAAAGATAAAGAATAGAGTGACACCATATCTCAGGATAAGCATTTCTCATTTGCTTTGCTATAGGCCTTAATAGAAGCACATGTTACACAGAATATGCATAGAATACCATCTTTACCTAATTAGATGCAAAAATTATCTGCAATTTTAAAGTTCTGGTTTTTTTTCTTTATCTTGTGCATTCTTATTGCAGTACTTTATATTGATTGCCATCAATTGTTCAGATTGTCTCTGAGCTTACAATAAGCTTTTCTCCTTCCTTTTTTCTCTTTTTGAGTTGGTTGTTTGTTTTTTTTTTTTGCTACCTTACTCTATGCTTTTGGTGGACTGGTAATTCTTTTTGTAATAATCTTTCATGATCATTGAAAAGAATGATTAATGGAGGTTTTTCCCAAGATACATTTAATTGAATGTCTGACAGTTTTCTATTCCTTCAAGCACTTCACTTCCTCTATTCTTGAGCTTAGCCTCTGTCTTCATTTCATATATCTTGTCAGTCAAGGTTGAGGAGAAGAAATAAGTATTTGTCACCAACATTTTAAAAACAGGGAAGTTGTAGGGAGGGCAGCATTTTTGGTTTGTTATACATAGTCTCTATTGGGCAAAAAGCACAAAAAAATTATTCATATATTAGATATTAACTTTATGCATGATCCTGATTTTTATTCATATAAATAGTAAATTTAAAAATTGTAATTCAGCAGATTCCTTCATCACATATAATTCTCATGAGCAAATTTTGACAGTGTTAAGCAAAGTTAAGACAAGCATGTCTTGGCATTTTAATGATACTAAAATTCTACTGCACTGGGATCTTGGTTTGCATTCTTCTCTCCACCTTCATAATGTGCATTGTGTACTTACAGTATTAAAATTTAACTACTGCAGGCATCCAAACAGCAACTACTACTTCAGCAGAACACTGTGGTTGGTTTACGACTCACCTCCTGAATGAAAAATATCTTAAAATGCTCCTGCAGATATTTTAGTAGTAAGAAGAAAGTTTCTCATTGCTGGGCAGAAATGTGTTTACATTCCCTTGAATTTTAAGTGAAAATGGAGACTAAAAGCCCTAAACATTTGTTTTGAAAATATATTGGAAATATTACTCTTGGAGCCGGAAATTTTATAAGGAATATCTGTTTCCATGATCCCTTGACTTTAATATAAATGCAGAAAAATTCTCAAAATAATTTCCAAATTTGAAAACGCATTATACATCTTCAAGAAAATATGTAAAATGTGTGAATTTCATATTCATATTTGTAACTGAAAATAATTTCCTTTTAAAAGGGAGGGGTTTAACAAAAATTTCAATCATTATCTAGGAAAAAATATCTAGTTAATGATAATAATGGACTAAAGAGTCCACATGTTCATAAGCAGAATACAAAATCACTTTGTACCTAGCTGAAGGAATGGAGTTTACTTTTTTTTATACTGTGAGGTTCTTTCTATTTCTTTGGTCTGGAAGAACAGCTCTGTTTATGTAATTCTTTTGTGACTCCAAAGGCAAAATGTATGAACCTGGCCCCTGTATCTCACAGTGAGCATAAAACATACAGATGCTACATGAATCCCCTCAATTTCTTTCAAAATAGGTGCCAAGATGTCTGAAACATCTCACACTTTAAGTAATAATACAACAATAAAAAATAAATAAATAATTAAAAAAAAAACTTTGTCTTTTCACTGTGCTTGAAGTGCATCAGCAAACAGGCCCCAATGTGTTTTGTAGTTCAGCCTCTCCTTAAGTCATCTCTAACTATCTTGTGCTGGAAGCAGAACTGGTGCATGTGGAAGCCTTTAAACAGCACTCCCAGCCATTCAGCCCAGCACAGCATTGTCCTGGCACCCCACTCCTGAGCCTCTTGGGCTGTCCTTGGTCCTTACCCACTTGCAGCTGAACTGAAGAGCTCAGCTCTGTGCTGCACTGCTCCCCTTAAGCACAATTTAGATTTTCATTAGGGCTCTGCCAAGCGGCTTCTCTTGTACACCTACTTAGGACTTGGCAAAGCTTTCTTCTCTGCTTTATTTTTTCTACTTGGAGGTGAATTACTGTGAAGATTCTGGCTGGAAAACTGAATACCAAGAAACTTTCCATTCAGCATTGAATGGTGTATTTCTATGAGCTTTAAAGCTATGAAATTATGTTTCATTTCTTCTTTATATCACAGTATGAGGTATTAACATCCAATGAGGGCTAGATCTTTGCTTAAAACAAAACTTCTGCATTTTTAATTAGTTTTAAAAATAAATTAGTTAGCAATTTAATAGTTTTAAATTAAATTAGTTAGTAATTTAAAATTTTTGCAGGTTGGGACAGGCATTGTCTGCTGTGTCTCCTGACTACTATTAAAACTAGGCACTGAGATCTGGAATTTCATCACCTTATAATGACAGTTTGGGGCTTGTTATACTTTTACATTTAGTGGATGACTCGATAATGAAAAATTTTGAAAACAGTAAATTATATTGTAAAAAGGGAAGGGAAGGGAAGGGAAGGGAAGGGAAGGGAAGGGAAGGGAAGGGAAGGGAAGGGAAGGGAAGGGAAGGGAAGGGAAGGGAAGGGAAGGGAAGGGAAGGGAAGGGAAGGGAAGGGAAGGGAAGGGAAGGGAAGGGAAGGGAAGGGAAGGGAAGGGAAGGGAAGGGAAGGGAAGGGAAGGGAAGGGAAGGGAAGGGAAGGGAAGGGAAGGGAAGGGAAGGGAAGGGGCTTCTCTCAGTTAACTGATTGACTTCAAAGGGAGCATCAGACATTACTGAGGACAGCATTGACCTCAGGACTTTACTTAAAGTTCTCATTTGACACATGAATCTAAATCAAATAATGAAATTTGTGTGAGGCTTCTATGTTGTAAATCATGTCTTTTTAGACAAAGAAGCTTTTTTTTTTCAGAGATACATATTATCTTCCATTTTAAAAATTCTTTAATCTCCAGAAAATTTCTGATTATGTTGCATAAGACAAAAGACAGATCCTTACATCAGTAGTTAAATTTCATTGCTCCATGTCTATTTTACAAAATCATTTGTCTTTCTCACATACCTTATTTTTTTTTAGGCTATACACTTAGGAATTATACTCCAGGATATGCTCTTCAATCTGTGTACCTATATTCTTCTCAGCCATAATGGGATTTAGTGTGAGAACTCAGTCATTCACTCTGCTAAATTCTGATGTCATGTATTTCATCCAGACAAAGACTTCTTTAAGTAACATTCACATCACTCAAAACAATGGTAATGAAAATCCATATTTTGCTACTGTACCTGTACCTTATAATGATTCCTCCTACTTGCAGATATGCAATAATGCTGTACAGCAAATGCTAGAGCCATCATTTCCCACCTGTTTTCCATGATAGCAGAACCCCACAGCCTTCTGGTTTAAGATATATGGATATCTAACTTGACTAAGTATTCTTCAAGGGAACAATCACAGCTATGCTACCTGAAAGGAAACACCTGCTGAATTAACTCATGGTAAATGAAGAGAGCAGAAAGCAGTAAACTCACTTTCTAGGTCTTCTTTTCATCATTTCCTGTGGAGCTTTCTGCAGATGACCTGAGGAGTAAGCAACAAATTTACAAATCTGTCAACTCACTCAAAAAGAAAGTTTAAAAGTGGGAATGGTCCTTTGTTCAAAAAAACAAGGAAATATGACAAAGCCTAAAGTAAAGGATAGATATGATACACTTTGCAAAACCTGTGTGTTAAAAATGCAAAGTATTTTGGAGTAGGAAGGCAGAAGAGTTATGATCATATATTTATAGATTATCTTCTTTCTGAAACATGATCAGCAGAACTTAATGGGTAAATGAGGACAAAAATCTTTCTTCTTGACATGAAATTTATCAAAGGTTCCTAAGCTTTAAATGCATAAAGTGCATTATTTTGATCTTTTGAAAAACTGTATGCTGTTCTGGCTAAAATGTGTGTACAACAATTTTGTTTGACCTGCTTTATGTAGCTGGATTTTTTCTCATATTCCAGAAAAACTCTATACAGAGGGCAGTCCATCTTGTTATGGCCACTCTTGTAAATGTGGGCTAAAACTAGCAAAATAATTGCATCACATAAGATTTAAAATTAACACAGAGTTCCGTTTCTGGTAAGTAAAATTTGTGTGTGCTTATTGCACTACCTTGAACATTTGCTCTGAAGGAAATGTTTTAGTTCATATGCTTACACTTTGCTCTTAAGCAGAGCAAACCTGAAAAATGACCAGATCAAAATAAAATTCCTTTTTCATATTCCTTTAATACATAGTGAGTGATTAGTGACAGAAATCCCTTGTAGCCACAGTTCTGTCAGAGTTTTCATCCACGGGGATTAATATTGCTCTTAAAAATTGGTGCTAACTCCTTCAGTTCACAGCACTCAAATCTCTATTAATTCATACAAGTCAATTTATATCTAAGCCAGAAGAAAGGTATTTTTATTTCATTTGCTTTCATGTAAATTAGTTGGATATTTTTTGATTTAAAGATATTTAAAGTCATACTACTAGGCGTGTCAACCACTTTGACAGAAGTAGGCAGCTTTAATCTCTACCTCACTGGGGTTCCTACATAATTTCCCATAGGAGAATAAAATGAATCACTTGATCTCAACTAGCTTAGATGAAATTCTGAGGTGGAGAATACTATATTTCACATCACTGAAATCCCTCCAGGTGATTTACTAGGCACCCCTAGCGTTTTCCTGATGTTTTCTACTGGTTTAAAATTAATCTTGCCAGAAAGTAGCCAGCTATTTCAAAAAGAAGCAATATGTTAATTTCTAATCATACTTTTATTTTTTTGCTTTACAGGGATGTCTGCTTCAAAGATAAAGGAAGAAGGTGTACAAAAAGTACAGCTTGCAAATTATGGAAACACATAAGCTTATAAGAGCTGCCAAAAAGGAAAAGCAGTGCAAGGATTTAAAGACACGTTCCAGGATGGCAATCAATTTCAATTAAAAAAGAGAATTTCTATTGCAATATGTCTTTTTGGTCAGTAGCATATTTTTAACTTCTTTTCTCAAGGATACCTTTCCAGCCCCTATTGCTCTTTAAACTCTTGTAAACTGGTCAGTAATACACATTAATTTTTCCTGATGAACTTAGACGTCTGAGTTGAGCCTTTAGATAGATTTCTTTTTTAAATAATAATAGTTTTATTTAATAGTTAAATAAATAAATAGTTTAAATAATACATCACTTTTGGCAGTGTCAGAGGCTGAAATGTTATGGTTTATGTCTTCATGAAGAAGGACCTTTGCCTACTATAGCAAAAGTGTAAAACATAGCTGCACCAACAAAGGGCACCCTGAATGGGCCCCTGGCTGATACCCTGAACTGTGGATTAAACCACCTAACACAGCCTGAGATAAGGAAAGTGACACTATTGTTCAAAGCACCTGGAAAAGCATCCCCAGCAGGGCCCAGCCCAGCACCTTTGGGGTGCAGGACACAGCCCAGGTTTATCAGCTGCCTGGCTTGCACAGACCTGCACACCAAAGGGGGAGGAGGAGAGTTTTTGGGGGTGTGGCACAGCCTCAGGTCTGAGGCAGTTAACATCCATCCTCCCCTGTGCAGACCAGCCCAGGGGCTCAGGCCCCCCACCCTGGGAAAGCCACATCTATGGGACATCCATGTGAGGGATGGAAGAGAGAGTCATGGCCCATCAAAGACCTCACAAAGGGGTCCCCAGACCCTGCACTGCATGTGATGCAACTGATGCAACACATCTACCACGTTGCGAGGGACTGAGTCAAACCTGCCCCCCTCAATGTATATCAATCCATTGGATTCTATGCTTTTCACTGGGGGATCCTCACTACCAAGAAGACCAGACAGAGGGAAACAAAGAGATGTTGTTGGAACCCATGGAGGGTAGTATGTTTCTACTTAATTTCTGTCACTCTCCCTGTCCCCCCTCAACACACCTCTTTTTTTCTACGTCTTTCTTTCTTTTCTCTTTATCTTTGTCTCTTTTGCTATTAAATAAAATATATATATTTTTGGTATCAACACCTAACCTCATTTGGTTTTAATCATATGTTTTGGATATATTCAAACCTTTCAGGGTTTGGTCCACTTTATTCACAGTGAGTTCTTTTTGCTCTTATATGCTTAGAATGGATTGCAACAGGCAGCTTTTTTTTTCATTGTAATTCTCACAAGAGCTTCACTAAGTTTTTCTGTTACTGAGAATCTTGAAAAAAGTGCAAACACTATTATAAAGAGCCTTTTGGTTTTTTTGTTATTATTACTTTCCTAGGCTACCCCTAATGTAAAAAAGCAGCCTGAAACCAAAGTAATTTTAATAGTCTGGACAATGTCCAGTCAGGAAAGTAAATTTGTAATCTAGTATTAAGGTGCCTAGAGCTTGCTGATCAGCAAATACTGTGACAGAGATGTGAAAAAGCTACAGATGAAGAGTTTGTTCTCTGTGCAGAAAGTTTGATCTGTGCAGAAAGATCAGTAAGTGTTGTCTGCCTGTACATTGGTAAAGCTTTTGACATCATTTCTCACAGCTTTGTCTTGGAGAA
This sequence comes from Ammospiza caudacuta, assembly GCF_027887145.1. Lineage (NCBI taxonomy): Eukaryota > Metazoa > Chordata > Aves > Passeriformes > Passerellidae > Ammospiza > Ammospiza caudacuta. The sequence goes on along the minus strand of NC_080595.1, from coordinate 88,751,451 downwards.
ACTAGCTGCTCATGGTGTGGATGGCTGCACTCTTCCCTGAGCAAAAAACTCTGGGTTTGCTGAGCCCAGAGAGTGGTGGTGGATGGAATTACAGGTACCTGCTACAGGTTGGTAGCAGGTTCTAAGTGATGTTCCCCAGGGCTTAGTACTGGCACTAGTTTAATATCTTTATCAATGACCTAGATGAGGGGATTGAGTGGACTCTCAGTCAGTTTTCAGGTGACACTTTATTGTGTGGGAGTATTGATCTGCTGGAGAGTACCAAGGCTCTGAAGAGGGATCTTCAAAGACTGGACTGATGATCCAAGGCCAATTATATGAGGTTCAATAAGGCCATGTGCTGGGTCCAGCAGTAGAGTCAAAACAGTCCCATGCAGGGCTACAGGCTGGCTGAAGAGTGATTGGAAAACTGCTCTAAGGAAAAGACCTGGGGGTGTTGGTTGGCAGCTGGCTGAACATGCCTAACAAGACATCCAAATTGGAGACACATGGATGGGAAGGGTGAACTATGCAGTGGATAAGGAATCGTCTGGGTGGATATAGGCAGAGTTGTGGTCAATAGCTCGATGACCAGGTGGAGGCTGGTGATGAGTCACATTCCTCAATTCCCCTTTTCTTGGGACTGTTGCTCTTCAATGTCTTTATCAACAATACAGTGAGATCCAGTGCATGCCCAGCAAGTTTGGAGATGACAGGAAGCTGAGCAGTGCATTTGACACAACAGAAGGAATTCCGGCCAGGGGGACCTGGACAGTCTTAGGAAGTGGGTCCATGAGAACCTCATGTTGTTCAACAACTGCAAGGTTCTACATGTGGATCAGGACAATCCCAGGCATGAGTACAGACTGGGAGAAGAAGTCATGTAGAGCAGCACTGTGGAGAGGGGTGGGGTCAGACCTCCAGAGGCCCCTTCCAATTGCAGCTTCTCTTTAAATCTATTATTTCCGATGCAGTCAAGAAGACACACGAAAAGACTGCAAAAGTGCTGGTATTGTGCTTGTACGACAGCAACCTTCAATAAATTAGACTAAGGTCAGTCCCTAGAAAAATAAGGTAAAGATGACAGAACTCAGATGATAAAAAAGTCAGGTTCTAGAAGGTAGTTAATTACAGATCACTAAAGCTTTATATAAGCTATGTTTTGTCTAATGAGCTGAATTTCATTTTTTTATTTAGTCACAGATTTGAATATGGGGCAGCTGAACACTACATAAATGTTCCCTCACTACCCCACTTCCCAGGTGCAATTGGAAAAAAAAAGCAACATTTGTGGGTTGAAAGAAAGTTTCATGAGACAGAAAAGGAAAAAAAAAATATAATAGCAAGTAAAAATATTAGAACATACAAAAAAAGTGATACACACTTTTTTTGGTGGGATGAGGAAAGGCCTTGACTCTGTGTGAGCCCTGCTCACCAATCCTAAAAACATCAGTGTGTTATCAGTATTATTCTCATCCTAAATCCCAAACATAGCATTGTACCAGCTATTGGGAAGATAATTATCCAAGCTGAAACCAGACCACTGTTTTGATTTGTTTGGATTTGTTTTGTGTGTAGCATTTTATACAGTTTGACACAACATGCTGAGGGGCAAAGAACCATGTATGTTAAATCACTGTGGTTTGTATTAAATGGATTAAAAAGGGGTTAGATTGTGATGTTAAAATAAAGTGACATTAAAGACAAATCAGTTCTTCTATTCACTATGATAGCTTAAAAGCTCATGGCAAAATACATATAAATGAGGACAGACAGTTCACATTGCTTTTTAACATAGAGGTTAATAACAGAGGCTTTACGAAAAAATGTAGGTTAAACACATAGAAATAAATTATTTATTCAGGTTATTTTATTATTATAACTTATAAACCCCTGCAGAAAGTTTAGTCTTTTAAATTACTACATAGCATATTACTTAGAACACATACAGTAAGAGCATTTTAGATAGACCCAGCTACCTGGCAGCTATATGATAGCAAATGACAGAAGGAAATGCAGTGATGGAGTTATTTCTATGAGGGAGGCTATTTTAGAGGACTCAAAATTAGGCCTAAAGCTATTCATAATTGTAATCAATTGTCTAGAAATAAACACAAAATTATGCTGAAAAAACCCTCTAGATAGCACATCTAAAATTTCTTCAGAGTTAAAGTGGTGAGGATAAAATATTTTAAGATCGTTAAGACAGGAAAATGCATAGGTATTTGTAAAGAAATAAAGACAGAAAGGATCACTAAATTTTTGGAGAAGTAGCTCTGGAGAAAATCCGCATCTGTAAAATATTTGTAGCTGTAACCTGTCATGTAAGTCTTAAACAGATCTCTGCTTTCCTCATGAAAACAAATCTGAAAATTGTCTCAATGATTAGCATCTTCCTACTTTCAGATCGAGTGGCAAAAATTATAGAAAGACATAATGACTTCCACGGGAAGGTGCACAAATTGAAATATATATGACAATAGTTTTTTTTAGGAAATAAATTGTCAGCTATTAAAAACCGGGTAGTAATGGCAGTTGTAACAGAATACTAATTAACATAGACTCCATTAATAAAGACTTTCATCTGAAAACAGGTATTTTCCAAGTAAAATATACTTAAATTAAAACAGTTTATGCTACTGGGCAGTACACAGAGAGGATGCAATCTGGTAGACTATTATGTAGGAAATGAGCTAAGAAGTTCCACTGATTTCTTCTGGCCTTAGCTAACATACATACAGATAAACTGAGGCGATCTAGCTTACCTTATCTTATCTTCTCTTTTTTCTTTTTTTTTTTTTAATCTTTTTGACACCATTGTGTTTTACTCACTTGTACAAGTGACTAAAACACAAGTGAGAGCAGAAGCCCAAGAGAGTCAAGGACTTCAGATGAATTTTGGAAAAATCATCTTGCAACCAATGTGGAAATACCACTGCCACTGGTCCAGAAAGAAAAATCTCCAGAGTGACTTGTCAGTGATGAAAATACTCAAACATTCTGGTTCCAAGTATTGTAAGATTATGCTGACATCCTACTAGTAGTCTTTTATTTGGAAGATTATGCAATGCTATTGGTGAAATTTAAAAAAAATATGGAAAGTGGCATCTTCATGCCTAAGTACTAGAACCAGTCTTTTAACAGTTCATGAAGGAACTAAACGATGATCTTAGAAAAGCCAAGCTTACTCAGAAAATTTCTGAAAGAGGGAAGTTGTAGTAGTGTGTTAAGTTTATTGTATAGCTCCCCCATTTTGTATTGTTCCCCTCTATGTTTGCAAATGGTTCTGCCCTCCCCAGCTTTCCCACCACTGGCATAAGTTGTCAGTTAAGTTATATAATTCCTCCTCCCCCTTATTCCCTTATTTGTAGGCTTTCTCTCCTCCCTGGGCCCAGTCAATCACCCCCCCACTCCTCCCAACTTTCCAGAATCTTCCCCACTCTGGGGATTGTGGTTGGCTGTGGTCCCGGGGCCCCTCCTTTACTTTGTATTTATTGGTTTCCCCTTTATGTCAATTATATTAAGTTCATCCCTCCACCCTTCCTGATTGGTTCAATGTAAACCCCTCCTTGGTACACCCACTCTCTTTACAATCTTGTTTCACCCCCCCTTTCTTGGTCTCTCCTTGGGGTTTTTCCTTGGGATCCTTTCCTGGGGCCTCTGCAGGCCTCTGCTTGGATGTTATCTTGGATCGTTCATTAAACCAGACTTAACCCCATCGAGAGTCCAGCTCCTTCTTTCGCAGTTGCCTCGGCGGTGAGACCGGTCCGTGCGAGCACAGCCCGAGGCCCTCAGACGCCAAGGGGTGCTCGCACTGAATTGCAGCAGCGTGTCGGCCTGCCCACTGCTAGCCGGACGCTGACCGTCCCAGGCCAGATACACCCTTGCCCCAGGAAGTTTTTCTTACACGGTGTTGTACATAACTAACATTCATTTTTCTTTCTTTAATTTGTAAAATAATGTGAAATTAGGGTGCTCAGGGCCTTTTTTTTCTCAGTGTTTTCCCCTTGTTATTGATTAGTTACCTTTTTAAACTGATTTTATCTAATTGAAGAAAATAATTATGTATTAGCTTCTAAAGAAAGCAGAACCAGATACATTTTCCTCCCAAGTGCCCAGATAATCCTTGTCTTCATTCTGTTCTTTTAATGTTTTCATGTTCTTATGTTCAGGGACTACAGCAAAAGTGTGTAAATGAGATTATGTAGTCACTTAGAACTCTGCTGTCTTCAACAGCTTTTGCATCAAGACTAGCCACTCAAAATTTACATAGTACCAAGGAAAGCGATCTAATAAATTAAAGGAAGACAGCAGAATAGATAATTTAGGTTCAGTAATGATAGAATATTCTTTGCATCTCAGAAAACAAAGGAGAAAAAAACTACACCCATCACAGAATCACGGTGTTTGATATTGGAAGGGACCATCTGGTCCCACCCTCAACTTTTCAGGATCTTGAAGGATGGAAACTCTACAACCTCTCTGGGCAACCTGTGCTTGATCACAGGGGAAAAGTGTTTCCTAATGTTCAGATCACAGTGAAAAAGTGTTTCCTAATGTTCAGATGGCGCCTACTGTGTTTTAGTTGTGCCCATTTCCTCTGGTCCTGTCATTTGCACAATTAAGAGAGCCTTGCTCCATCTTCCTCCTTTGTGTATTGACATACACTGACAAAATTCATCCTTAGCATTCCCTTCCTTTCACTGAATATTCTTGAGTCTTAAAGACTCTCCTCACAGGAAAGATGTTCTGGTCCAGTTCTTGTAACATTGTGGTCCTTTGTTCGAGTCTTTCCAGCATGTTCATATCTCTGCTGTGCTGGGGAGCTTTGAACTGAACGCAGTACTCAAAGTGTGGCCACTCTGGTGCTCACTAGAGAGGAAGCATCGCCTTTCTCAACCTGCTGGCAATACTTTGTTTATTGCAGTCCAGGATGCCATTTCTCTATTTTTGCTGCAAGAAAACATTTCCAACTTTGTGTCCATCAGAACCCGTAGGCCCTTTTCTGCAAAGCTGCTTTTCAGCCTGTTGGACCTCAGGTTATATTGGTGCCTGGTTTTTCCCCCTTACCAGGTGCAGGAGTTTGCACTTCCCTTTGTTAAATCACCTGAGGATCTGTCATCCTATTTCTCCAACTATGCACAACAGAGAGTTACTCTGGCATGTCAGCCATACCTCCCAGTTTTGTATCTTAGCAAACCTCCTGAGCATGCACTCTATCTCATCACCCAGGTCATTACTTTTCAATAGGGTAGTACTCAATATCGATTCTTAGGGTACACTATTGGCCTCCAACTAAATTTCTTTCAAGTGATCTTTGCTCTCTGGGCACAGATATATTTAGCCTGTTTTCAGACTGTATTCTCATCTCACCCACACAGACACAACCTCTCTGTGAGAACCTTATGAAAAACAGTGTCAAAAGCCTTACTCTTTAAAAATATTTATAGAACGTCCCTCATTGATTATATTTAAGGAAATGCCTAATCTTACAGGAAAAAAATTGTTTATTGTAGTTTGGAACACTTATGTGCCATAACTGATTTGCAAAGAGCAACCTTCCTTCTCTCCTTCAACACTAGGATTCCAGATAAAAATAATTCATTTTGTATTTACTGTATTTACATATATTTACATGCATGGCTAATACAATGTTTTCACTTTCTTCTCTTTTGCCTCATTCATATGAAAAAACTACATCTCAGGATGCTGAAAGTACATATCTGTTCTTATTAAATCTAATTACTATAAATTGTGTGTTGGACTTGGTAAAAACTAAGAATCACTTTAAAACAATCAACTCTTGAGTCCTGTTCTACAACTACTTTCAGGATGCTTTTTCTTTTTAATTTTTGTTTGGAGCATTTACAGCTGTCTACAAACAACATAAGCAATGTCAGCCATATAGTTTGGAAAAGCTTGAGGCTTGGATGGAGAAAGTCTCCCATACCTACTTTTATGTACTAAAACCTGACTGGGAAAAACACTTTAAAAGACAGGTAATATCAGTAACAGAGACAGATCCATTTGTCCTTAGTTTAAGAAACTTTGAAATCTCCAGGTCTTCCAAGTTATTTCTGCTGTTTCCATATGATCATGTAAGAGTTACAGACAGAATGACTGTTCTGATTCACAGATTGCTTAAAGCCTCAGCTCATTTCTTTTTGATGGCAGCCTTGCAGTTTCATCCATGCCTTGGTCAATTCATGACTAAAGCCATATGTACAGAAGAAAAGGGCTACATCTTTCTGGTACCAGATGTAGTGCATCATTTGCTGAGCAGTGCTTTTTCTTTATGAAATCATATTAGGTGTGTGCTGTCATCCACATTAGCTGCTTCTGGATCTATCATATCAATATTACAGTTTGGGTTTAGGTGTGTAAGTGCTGGAGATCAACACATTCAAGAGTCTTTCCTGTCTTTCATCATCGGCTGCATCTCTGCGATTCTGAGATGAGACAAAGCTCACCTGAACTTCAGCAAATATAAGAAAAAGAAGTTGGTTTCTTTTTGGTTACCAATTCTCTGTCGCTGGTATTGTTTCCTGTCTTTATTTGTAACATCTGGAATCTGCTTCCTTTTTTTCAGTGCACACCATGAAATCAGCCATATTTTGAACATGCTTACTAAAACACAGCAATTAGTTAAAGTTTGACAACAATAATATAGACATTATTGGATACTAATTATTTTTGCTATATTTCTGTGTTGTTATGATCCTTGATGTGACTGATGCTGCCAAAAATGCATTAATTTGCTACCGATGTGATTGTATCCAGACACTAGATGCTTGTTTTTCATTTTAGAGCTGAAAAATTCAGTTAAACAAATAGATGGATAAAGAATTAAGCATATAAACATTTTCCACATAGTGTAAAATATAGTAAAGTACCAATTTAAAATTTATACTACAGCATGTTCTTTTATGTTTAGCTTCATAATGACTAATTGCTTAATCCTTTTTGCTGCTCCAATAATTTTTCTGATTTCATTGTAAATTCAACATTAACATATCATATCTATAATAATGTCACAGTTCTATTTAAGGTCTTTTCTTCTAGATTTACCACATCTAAGATATTGTCTAGAATGAGTAGAAACTGATTGTCATTTGCATTACTTTCCTTTCTGAAGGAATTGGCAGAAACAAAATATACATCTTTCACTTCAAATTATTTCAATCATTAGCTGTGAAATTAGTGGTTTTTATCAATCTATTATCTTGAATAACTTTTCTTTTGGAAGCAAATAAAACCCCATTTAAAACAACTCTTTACACACCAAAATATATTTCTGTAATTAAAGCTAAGGGAAGAAAGATATTCCCATTAGCACCTTTATTTCAGTGACTTGGATCAAATTAACACTGTTTAGGAAATAATCTGCAGCTCAAGTAAATAATAGTTATGTTCTCAGTATTATGATATATTTCTATTACTGTGGTATCTTGAATCTTAGGCAGAATCAAAGTGGAGTTTACTTAAATTTTGTAAAAATTCTTGATAACAAAAAGACTTTAGAAAATTTTCATGTCTTAGAAAATAGGTAAATGTACGAGACTGGAATTTCATAATACAGCACTTTTTATTTTTGGTTTATAAGCTGCTGTCTGTAATCCTGTAAAACTGCCATGACTTTCAAACAGGGACTTCACTGAGTTAAAAGCCACCATAATTTTAATCCTTCAGGTTTAATCAACTAGTCTTTCACTTGTAGAGAGTACTTAGTCTGAAACCAAATTTTGTTCTATAAATTCATTAGACTCTGTTTTCTGGTTTTACAGTATTAGAAGAATATGAGGGAAGTGTGAGTACCTTGAACAGTTTGTCCACAGGTCATGAGAGGCACACTAAGTAAAGGAAGTTTCATTCTCTTCCTATGTCTCACATCACATAGATACACCTCACAATGACATTAGGAGACTCTCCTCTTTCATCATATTTGCAATAGGAAGAGATGCTAAAGGAACTAAAATTGTAAAGAATACAGACGGTCAAGAAGTTTTGACATTTTCAAATAATAACTTCAAGGATTCAGGTCACAGCAAAACATCACCATTGTGTGTCACCAAACAATTGCAAGAAGAGGCTGTACTTTTTGAAGACAGGAAGAAAAGAAGAAAAGTCTAAGGGTTTATTTGAAATGCCACAAGGTAATTGCTTGTATTTTTCAGGAAGCACTGCAAGATAAAGATAGACCATAAATGATAAATTTAAGAGATATTTTCAAAAAGTCACTAGTTAAATTTTCAGTCCTTATGGATACAATGGGATTTTAGGTTAAAAATTTTTGAGAGCCTTTTTTGTTCTGGGTTTCCCATTACAGACAAAAAACATCTGTAGATGGCAATTCTTGGCAGTCCTGTGTTTGTCTATTTTTTAAAACTTTAGGAAAAAATTCAACACAAGATCATAATGCAAAGCTAAATTTTATCCTTATTAGTGGATGTTCACTCTTCATAATGATGATGATCAAGTAGTACCTTTGTTTGTCTGCTGCTTGCAGGGTGACTACAGAAAATCAGTCAAACCAGATAAGAAAGATCCACACATCCATTCCTCCCTCCATTGTTTGTGCACTCTGCATTCTTCAGGCATAACAAAAAGATCAATATGTTCGTCACATTTTAGTTTCTGCCTGCTATTCCCAGGCATTTTCTCTAGGGCCCTATGTTACATCTTCCCCTATTGTTTTATTGAATTTATAATATTTTTTTATTTGCTTTCTATTACAGCACAGATAATAAAAATGCATAGCATGATACTGAGCATATATAAAGAGCCCAAACACTGAGTGAGAATACCAAGTGGTTTTTTGCCTCAGAAGAAGGAATGGATGATGGGAAATATGATCTATAAACTCTCATGAGGCAGCAAGTAAACAGGAATTGCAGTTAGGGTTCAGTGCTGGATATTGATAGTTCTCTCAGGCTTTATTTCTTCATGAAATCAGTGAATGAAATTCATTAAGTATTTTTAGTTTCTGCTGTGGGCTTGGTTGCCATGTCCCAGTAGGAATCCTATTATGTCTAGGGATAGGGAATGCTCTCCACTGAAGTTGTAAGAATTGCCATTATCACAAGATACAGCAAACCTAGAGAGACCAGGAATCACAACCATCTCTGGAGTTTAGGAACCTAACTTTGCTCTCTTGGGGTCCAGAGTCTGGGTGCATCAACCTGTAAGGAAAAAAAAGGAAAACTGTCTAAAGAAGGAAGAAACAATGTGCTGTACCATT